>NC_053452.1:16217619-18617619 GCF_015227805.2 Hirundo rustica
CGTGGCCGTGAGAGGCAAAGCTTATCTATTTTTGCAAGCAGCCTTTCAGCCCCCTGGTTCTTGCACTGCTACAAAACCTCTAACTGCCTCTTTACTAAGGGAAGTAGTTAAACAGTTACTCGATTTATATGAGTGATTTGCATTACTGAAATGAGGCACTCGCTGGCAGATCTTCTAAAGTGCAGTTACCCGCTGGTACAAAGCATGTTTGTAAAGCCAATCTGGGTCAGTAAATTTGCATCTCCTGTCATTATTGCAGCAAAGGCAAAGCAGGACACTCCTCAGTTTGAACAACAGTGTTTAAGCCTGCCACAACCAGAAAAGGCAGTGGGAGATCTAGCTCAGTGGGCTAAAATTGGAAAAAAAATTAAGGGAGTCGGGAAGTTTATAATTTACACAGCATGACTAGGCTTCAGTCAAGATAAGGCATATAATTTACTTTTCTCCAACACTAGTTGTCTTTACAGTTTGACCAAATTACTTTCATTTTACTGCTTTATTGATATGTCCTTTCCTTCTGTTACTTTGAAGCCAGCATGGGCAAGGACAAGAAACAGACTTGCCAAAGAAGCGGCCAAAATAACTCTACCCAAAGTGAAGTATGTATCTTTTTCCTCAGTCTGGATTTATTTCAGTCTAATGGAATGAAGCCCAGCATTCAAACAGCTTGTTGTGAAGGTCATCCCATATTGCAACATTTAATTAGCATAATATATATATACACACGTATTTTTATATATACATGTCTGTATACATATAGAAATTACATATATATATATGAAATATAGATATCAGAGAATGGGAGATAGCAACTGGAACAAATTCTTAGTAGGAATGAATAAATCAACTTGTAAAAAAACTAAAGAAGCTCCTCATTCTTGATTACTTGAAGCCTCAGCTGAATCTAGAATTGGATCATCATCATCAGGAATCAGGGCAAGGAGCACTGCTGAGAGAGACTACAAGGAATTAATTGCAAGCAAGAAGGTTCTGATGCAAAACTGACAGCAAATACAAAGTCATTAATTTTAAAATATTAGAAAAAGCATGACAGGATATTAAGTCCCTCAGCACAGTGGAATCCAAAGGATTTTTGTTTAAATTCCAAGAGCAAATGTTTGCAGAGAAAAAATTATTTTAGTGCTTTGCTGAGCAGTTTGTTTTTCATGAATTTCAGTCTGAAAATGGTGCATGAATGGTACAGAATAAACCAGAGACAATAACTTCTGTTCAGGAAATGTAATTTGAAAAAGGAGAGTGAAAAATTTTATGAGCATGCCATAGATATGCATATGTACTTGTGAATATACCCTTACTAATGATAAACTATAAATTCATTGTAAGTTATTCCAGATCATTCATAATCCATGGTTCATATTTCAGACAAACTTCAGTGGAGTTTACATCCAAGAGGGCAGGGGAATGGACTGATTTGTGGCAGTGCTCTTCTCCTCTGTCTGTCCTCCTCAGGACGTGCTGAGCTGTCCAGGGGACATCACCATGGCTCTGGAAGCATCAGCCACTGCCACCAACTGTCCTGCAGGGCCAAGAGGACACCAGAGGTGCTGTGTAGCAGCTTTGCAAGGTGTTTCTGTCACAGCATCCAGGTGAGACTGCATGCATTTGCCGTTCTCAGCTCCTTCCCCAGCACCGTGGATGAAATGTTCTGCTAACGGTATCCTAAGTTACAGATTAACTGACGTAACCCCCAGAAAAGTGATGCCCCTGGATTATCAATATTCTATAAAAGCTTTTAATATCTCTAATTGAAGTAATTTTGATTGCACAGTGCCAGGCATTATTTAATATTTTCATCAATAACCTGCCTGATAGAAAAAGCATTAGCTGATTGAGTTTTCAGGTGGGAAGGTGGGAGGAACTGCAACTGAGTAAATGCAGAACTTAAAAGCAACTTGTCAGGAGCATGAGCAGAAACAAGATGCAATAAGAATGAATGTATTCAAATCACTTTAATTTTGCATTTTAGTTATGTAATATTGTAATCCCATTTACAGCAGCTTACATGAGTAGGATATTTAGTAGATATTTTAAATAAATTGTAACAAATCATTGTGTATCCTAAAAGAATAAAGCAGGCAACATCTAATTATGATTTAGAGTCATCTGTGATACCCTGTAGTGTACTTAAAATACCATACACTGATAATGCCCATAAATAACAAGCCTATACCACCCATTAGCATCCTTTAAGCTGTCATTCTCAATGTTTGGGGAACACTTTATGAAGAAAGGTAGAGCAAAAGAAAAAAAAAAAAATCTGACGAGCAATTCTAATCAGCAAAACTTCCACTCAGAGATCCTTGTGAAGGGATATGCAGAAGCCAGTTCCTCCACACCAATGCGTTGGCTTTATCAAAGCTTTCTGAAAGTTTTCTCAGGAAGCCTGCACAGTAACATTCCTGTTTTCCCTCTGCTTAGCAGGGAAGCACTGACTCCTGGGATCAGAGCTGTTGCACCTGATCAAAAGTGCTCAAATAAGGAATCCAAGTAAATCCAAGTTGGCTGGGAAAACGTGGACCACACTACAAAGCTCGTGGCCCATGAGCTGTGAGTGATGTGATCCCTCTAACTGAGATATCTGAGAGGCTGGGCAAGCCTTAATTGCAAAATAGAGACATTTGAAGTTTAGAGCTGCTGGCAAACAAAGCACGAGCTTATTCTGCACTATTTATCCCCAGAAAAGAAAGCTCTTTGGAATTTTGTGTCTTTTTGGGAATCAGGGAGGCTCCTCAGTGGGAGGGAGGTAGGAGACTCTTCTTCATTATGCTGCACTAAGCACATCCACTGTCCTGAATAAAATTAAAGCAAATATTTCTGACTTAAAAAAAAAAAAGGAGGCAGAAAAAATGCCTTCATAATAAGTGGCATTTAAATAAAGAGCAATTTTGAAAAATAAGCAGTTAAGTTATACGAGACAACTGCTCTAAAAATGAACATTTTCCAAAACAAAACTGGTTTTGTCTGATGGTGTTTTAGCAATTTATTATAATGACAGAACAGAGACCGAATTATCATCGTGTCCCCTTGCAGTGAGAAATGCTAATCCGAATAATGTACTCCAGGGAAGTTCTCCCATTTACATGAGTATGGGAAAAATGAGGATATGATAATTATTACTGTTTGTTTGTTTTGGTTTTTTTCCCCAAGCAAAGATCTCTCACAGAGAAAGTCTCAGCACTGATGTAAATTTTTCCTGCAGCTGTCTCAGGATGTGTTAGACCTGCAGTACTGTTTTGGCATGGGGTCTATGCCTTTTACTGTCCTCTTCAGATTTCTAGAGACCCCCTCTGCTCTTGTGGGGCACTCAGCACTGACCAGAATTCTGCCATTTGGTAGAATGCTGCTGGGCAAATGCGGAGCACTAACTAAACTCCCACTTTTCACATTCAGCACCTGAGCAATTCAGCCCATACAACAGGTGCTCTCTAATAAGCTTTTACACAGACTTTACTCCTCCCTGTCTGCTTTCTCTCTGGACCAAAAGTTAGTAATTCCTGCGGGAAGGTGTATCCTCGCTGGGGATCGCAGAGGAGCGTGGACAGCCCTGGGCTAACCGCAAGCTGGAGCCAGCCAGGGTGCTGGCAGCACTCTGGGCACAGCTGGAGCTCTGGGGGGTTCCTTTGTCACCATCAGGCTCCATCTGATCCGTGTGCTAACTCATTTATAATTAAGCAGCTAGGCCATTTATAATTAATTACCTGCAGCCCACTGAATTATATCATATCCAGAAGTCAAAAGACTACAGAAAAGAGATGGGGTGGTGAGAATAGACGCTGTGAAACAAAACCCCGAGTAATTCCAGGCAGAGGTGATGTAACCAGCTGGGGTTGGGCTGTCACCTCCCAAGTTAACCCCTTCTTCAGCAAAAAGCCAGAAATTTATCAACAGAAACCCTGCACAGAGTGTGCTGGACTCCTGCACACCAGCAGTAACTTCTTTTTCTGTTTCTTCCCACTGGTAGGATTAAAACATCTTAGTAGCCTGTCCCTTTGAGGTGGTGTTTGTAGCCACTAGAGCATCTGCTAATAGAAAAAAAAAAAAAAATTAAAAAAAAATATATATTAAGGTAAATTCAGGGAAATCAGCAACAGGGATAATTAGGCATTGGGGAGCTGCCATGGCTGTTACTTCAAGAAACTGCTGTTAATTCCCAATATTTCCAGACAATTAGCACATAAAGAACTTTTTCTGGGATCTGAGCAGGGGGAACATGTAAACATCCAATTTTTATTCAGAACTCCTGGAATTTGTATGGGTGTGACAGGTGGGGATTTTTTAAAATGCTCTCTAGCTTCCACAGCCAGGCAAGCAACCATGGGCATAAACTTGTTTGGCAATTACTTTCAGCACTTTAATAATACTATCTAATTTAACAAGTTAAATTTAACTTTGCTAGATCATGAACAGAACCAGAGTACAAACATTTAGGAGATCTTGCAAACAAACAAAATGTTGAGCCTGCCTTAATGTTTGGATCAAAAAGAAAAAGACACACACATGGGATCTGACTTCATAGTCAATCCTTTGCAATCTGATTTTTGCAAGGACCAGTGGCCCTAAATTTACACAAGTGTGTCCAGACGAGCAAGGATGGACACAGCCTGATCCCACCCATCTTGCATCCAAGTTTAACTCTGAGTGCAAGCTTAGAAGAGTGTTTTGTTCTTGATTAACTGTCTAGAGGGAAAAACACGCTCTCACATCCTGATTCAAGCATGGACCAAAGGTCTGCAGACTGTTGCAAGCGGTGCTCCCTGGAGAATGTAAATTGGTGCACAGAAAGTAATTTCCTTCTTCTATCATTTATCTTGCCATGGAGAACAATGGAAAAACACATTGTGTTTGTGACCTTCAGTACATATTGGAATTTAAAATAACTGACCTTGATATTGCCATAGAAGGAGCAGAGAAGTAGAAAATTCAGCCTGTATTTACAACTGACCAAGCCAGGCAAATCCTCATATGGTCCTTCCTAGAAATTTGGCATCCTCTAAGCTTTGTTTCCTTGCATTAAAATGAAATTAATAACAAGTTCTAAAATACTAGAATAAATGGGATTTTAAAACCGGAACGTAAGATAAACATGTCAGGAGAGTTGCCTGTGAGGAAACTAGCCAACATATAACCTGTTAAAAGTTACGTGAAAAAAATGGGACTATTTGATCTGTATGTGATGTGGAAACTGAAATTCTGTAAGGAACTGCAGCAGAACAAAAGGAATGGGTAACATTTTAATAGCCTGAGCACAAGCAGGTCTGTGAATTGATGGAGGTTTTAATTAATCTTGCACATTCACACCAAGGACACCAGTTACAGCTTCAGCTTTCACTCTGGGCTGACAGCACCACAGAACGGGGAGAGCCCAGCATGGTGAGCTTGGATGATGTAACATCCCTACATTCCTGCCACCAGTGCAGTGCCACTGTCTGTCCCTCAGGGCCTTTGGAAGAGACTGGACACAGCAGCCCTGACAATGCCCAGGGGATAAAAAACCAGAATGGTGGGGAGGAAGAAGGACTCAAATGCAGGAAGAGGAATATATTGAAACAAATTTCCACTGAACTTCAAGAATATTGGATATTGCATCAGGAGGCAGCACTTTTTACCCATTATCCCACCCAGCAAGAGCACCACCATTCCCAGAAAAGCACTAAGAGCTGTGGTGGAGCAGCAGGTAAGGCTGGAAACACTGCATCTAAGGCATTAAGAGATCAACAGCAGCAGAAGGGAGCAGCTGCGACTTTAAATCATTGCCACAGCAACCCCAGCACCCTGCTGTCTGGATGAAGTCAGTTTTAGCTCCTGAAATGCCATTTGGGGACAAAGGAAAGACAAAAAGATGCTGAGCCAAGAAACATGCAGAGCATCACTGGTTGATTTGTCTTGATTTGTTTAAAAAAATTGCTATATTATTTTTTTCATGGCATGTCTACTGTGATCTTGAGCCCATAGGAGGTGAGCACTGACAGGGTGAATTCAGCAAGGGCTGAAGGAACTTTGTTCTCTCTTGAGTGTCCTGAGGGGCTATCCAACTGGAGGTGGCTGTGGAGGTCTAATCTCCTGCTCCCTGTTCCAGACAGGGCTGCCCACCAGGTTAGGACAGTTTGTTCAACCCTATCCAGCAGAGTGTTGAGAACAGTCAGGAAGGAGGTGTGGGCAGCCAGCACTTCCCCTCTTCCTGAGGAGATTTCTTGTTTCTAGTGCGGTCAGTCTCATTGCAGCTTGGGTCCTCTGCCTCTTGTACTTTCATTGTGCACTCAAGGGAGAGTCTGGCTCTGAGTTCTCCAGACCCCACATCTGCTTGGCACCACGGTGTAATGCACAGCATTGCATTCATCTGTCAGTACAAAAACTGACATTTAATCTTTGGGCATTTCATTTGCTCTCTAATGACTCTGGGGTCCTGGTGACAAGTATGTTGAAGAGCACCCTCAGTCCAAATCTCACTGATGCTGACTCTTCAGGTTAAAAACAAAAAACAGACCAAATCGAACCAAACCAAGAAACCCAATTGCTCTGCTTCTCAACAGCCCTCCTTTGTTAGGGTGTGAGGAAGCTGAAGCTCTGGATGGGGATCATTTAAAGGTGCCATGGAGTGGGGGGATGAGTGGGCAGCAGCACGGGCTGCTTGGGCCAGAGTGACTGACACTGTCCCCACTCAACAGCGCTTCTTGTTGGAGGAGTAGAGATTCAATTTCTGTCAATGTACAAGAATAATTTGCTCCTTTTTGCACTGCACAATTTTTCCACCTCCATTTTCCCAGCCTCCCTTGGGCTGGGAAATAAAACTGCAGTGTAGCAGTTCATGTCCATTAGTCCTAACATCCTCCCTCATTTTCCTGGTGCCCTCCTGTGATTTTTGATGGGTAAATCTCTGTGTGTAGGCATTGTTGTGGTAATAGGTACCACTAACTCCCTGTTTGCTGAGTTAGCAAACAAGCACTTCAGGTAGCCCTGAGTTAGCAATTTCAAAGTAATGTGTGTAAATTTTGAAGGCTAAGGTATCCAGGTTCTTACAGTCAAAGTTATGTTTTCATTTTCAATAATGCTTCCATAAAATCCCTGCATGTCTACCACGGGTATGAAGCAAAGCATAAAAGAAAAGTTCCAGAGTGGGAATATTTTAAAATATAGATGTAAATAGAGGCTTGGTGTGGGTATTTTTTTCATATTGGATATCCAGAACATTGAAACTAATACTTTCTAAGGTGTCCCCTATTTTATACAGCCCATGCTACTATATGGTTTCGTTTTATAGCTGGAGAGGAGGGTATTTTTCATCAGCAGCACAATTTGGAAATGTCATTTGCACTCACTTTCTGGTGTATTTCTTGTAATATTTCATCACTTCCTGCACAGCACAGATTTTTGTTAAGTCAAAAATAAAAGCAGTATCGTGCTGCTCAGATCTTTGTCAAGGCAGGTGTGCAAGTCACAGAGTGCAGGGGAGGCATGGGCAGGGGAAGTTTGTGGAAAATAGTTGTGGAAAGCAAAGGGACCTTCAGGGTTTGGCTATTGATGTGTTTGCTTGTATATCCAAATATTCACATATATATATACGTATAAAAAGGAAAACATCTTTCATTGCATTATATGTCCAGCCTGACTTAGATTCAAATTGGTGCCATTTGGGGGGAAAAAAAATTACTGTTCTATACACACTTCCAGTTTTTGAAAATTAAACTGTGTTTGCTTCAAGTTAGGAGGAAAAAAAGAGATTGAGATCAAATAAGAAACTTTCTTTAAATCTGTAGGTAAGAAATACAGGCTTAAGTTATTTTCAACATTTTGAATTACATCCTGCCTAAGCTGAGGTCTCATGAAGAAAGTCTTAGCCTTATCCCATTTGGAGTGAATGAAATATTAAACCTCAGATAGGAGAGATTATCTTGAAAGCCCCATGTCACCGACAACAAATGGCTAAAGGAAGTGTTACACATCAGTGACTTACTGGACAAGTGGGGTAACATTTAAGAGAGCTGCTGCCTTTTTAAGATTCTGCCTGTCTCTTCAGGAAACCTCTCCAGTCTGGACACCACTTTGGGGTGAGCCTGCTCCTCCCTTTACTGTCAAATTAACTTCTACTTAATATTCAAACCCCTCACTGCACATTAGAATTTGCAATTTTTTACAGACTCATCCCTACCAGTACACACCAGTTCTCCCCCATTACC
This sequence comes from Hirundo rustica, assembly GCF_015227805.2. NCBI lineage: Eukaryota > Metazoa > Chordata > Aves > Passeriformes > Hirundinidae > Hirundo > Hirundo rustica. The sequence goes on from NC_053452.1 coordinate 16,225,815, forward strand.
ACCCATTTGAATGTCAAGGAGGAGTTTCTTCAGAGTTAATTGCAGCTCTGGCCTGGAAGGTAGATGATTAAATACTGTTGCTCGTGCTGTTTTTTTCACAATAAGTTCTAGGCTCGCACTGACAAACCAATTAATTTCATTCTGCTACAAATGCTCTGGAGGAAAAAAAAAAAAAAAAAAGCAAACAACTGAACTTGAGGACAAAAAGAAAATATATTGAACCCTGGCTGTTATAATTTAAAATGGGACAAGGCACATGGAGTTATTCTTGGGGTTCTTCTGTGCAGGGCCAAGACTTTATGTGAAGGACTTGTGCTCTCAGCTTCTAGCACAGTCAGGACTTTATTTTGCTGCACCATGATATGGGGAAAACATGAAGAGGTCAGGGACTTGTTCTCAACACCGACATCTCTCTACAGCACATTGATGTCCACATAGCTATCTCCATCTACAGGAGCAGCACTACATCTGGTTTGGGGTGTTTCAAACTCCCCATCACCCTCACAGGCGCTGTTACAACTTTCTGCTGTAATTCCCTCATGCAGCCAGCGCCTCTTCAGGGTTTAACGTGGGATCCCTGTGGCAAATTGGGCGAAACACCACGTGTCCATTTGAGCAGTGGATTTAAAAACTAGTGATATCTCTCGAGACACCACACGTCAGGCTACATGAATATTTATCTTTATTACCCTTATAATGTTGGAAAAATTATTTTATTAGTAAGCAACTGCCTGTCATATGGGGAAAATACAGTGCTGTCTTGAAGCTTATACACAAAATGTATATTTCTTCACAGAAAGCTGTACGTTCCACTTGGATTTTTCTTGAAAATAAGGCATGCTGGCAAGGCAAACTGAAGACTGATTATGTATAATACCAGGTAAGAGAAACAAATCAAACACCCTGAAAACTGTACAATATATTCCTGCCAAGCAATTGGATAGTAGGATGTGGCCCCATAGGTTTCTGGGTCCAGCTCTGCCACTACATCTGCCTTGTGACCTGAGGAAAGTAATTCCTCTCTCTGTGTGGGCCTTTTGTCTTTTACATTTAGTCCAAATGCTTACATTGCACTAACCAGAACCAACCCTGAGGTTAGTAAGCAAGGTGTAGCCTGCATTAAAGCAAAGCAGCAGCAAAGCACAGATAAGGCTGCATAAATATATTGTATTTCTTCTGGGTTAAGAATAAGAGTTCTGGCCTTTCTCTCTGTCCTGGTTTGGGACAAATTTGGGAGAAAACCCCTGTATAGGATCCCTCTAAGGAAGCAAACACACATGGCCCCTCCCTCCAACCGGTCCGGAAAAAAAACCCAAAACTCTCTTTGGAGAAAAGTGGAAAAAACTATTTTACTAAACAAATGAAGTGCATACAAGTATAAAGAATGAATAATATGAAACAATAAAACCTCTCCTTCTGAAGTGAGATGGCAAATTGAGAAAGTCCTTGCCGTGGGTGGAGCTCAGCTCTCTCTCAGCGTCTCCTCAGTCCCAGTCTCTCCGGCGCTGCTGGAAAATGCTGAGGTCCAGGCCCCGGTGGGCTGCAGGTGCAGCCCCCAGTGCTCCCCTGGGTTTTCAGTCCAGAGCAGGTTTAAACAGTTCCAAGAAAAAGGAAAAAAAAATAGTCCAGGGAAATTCTCTGCCCTAGCTAGCTGAAACTAACTAAAAGCAAAGAAAAAAATCTCTGTCCTGCAGTCTCTCCAAGCCTCCGCCGAACACGCCGTCCAGAGAAGAATGTGGAGGAGTCAGGCAGTTTTCTCAAAACAAACTCCGCGCTTCTCCTTGCTCTTAGAACCAGTCCTAAAGGCACAGGACTCAATATACAGCACAAACAGAACAGACGACTGGGGATACAGGCATCATAAAGTTACCCTAGGACACTCTCCAAAAATCCAGAAGAAAGGGAAGGAAAAGGGCACAAGAGGTTGAAATGTTCTGTGCTATTGCAGCTCATAGTGGGGAATTAGGTTCAGAAATAGACAAGAACAATTAAACCAATTTCCTTTAAATGGATAAGCAAGGTTCCATATTTTATAAAAATACTTTACAAAAAGTGTATGCACTGCAGAAGAATCACAAGTGGTAAAAATACAACTAATAAACCATAAAATGCATCTATATAAGATAAGGGTGATACAAATGCATTTAGGTTTTTACAAAACCATTTAATTTTATTTCATGCATATGATCTCTGGAGAATAGACAGAACATTCCTTTTAATGACAACAAATCATTCCAAAATCATTCAGCCCCTCATGGTGAAGGAGCTTAGAGACCTGACTTCCTCTATGGGGATATTGTTAATTATTTAAATGTTCGACCAGAACAACTGCTCTATAGGGATTTGTGCCTTAACACAGTCTATTAATGTTTAGCTACAAGCTCCAAATATGCCACTAATGGGAAATTGTGATGCTGACAACAACAGGACACCTCTTCCCTCAGAAATATGTACAGCTTATAGGGCCATGATATTTATCTCCAGAAAGTAAGGGTTATAAAGGAATTGTGCTTTAAGAGATCCAGGTGGAGCTTCTTAGGAGAAAGAGGGCTTCAGGAATAAATCGTTTTAGGATCAGCTCTCCTGTGAAAACACACCTTGTAAGTGGATTGCCAAAATGGTGCAGTTTTTCTCGCTGAGAGTGTTTTGTTCTCAAATCCTTCGTATTGCTCTTCAAACTTCATGAAATAACATTGATGGATAAAGAACATTCTCCAGAAATGCAGCTTGCTGTCCCCTGTGGTCATCATCCTTTCATTCTGAATCTTGGGAAGTTTCTTCTGGACCCCCTCATGCCTCACTCGTGGCACTGCTATCAGCCAACAGCCAGAGAGGAAAGTAAAGCCCAAGAAAAACAAGTGATTCAAAGAAAAGCAGTTGCTCACCACCCACTGACTGTAATGCAGTTTACGTTTCTTCAGAAGTCATAAACCTTTTATAGCTTTTTTGAAATGCTTAATTTTAACTTCTTTATACTCAGGAAGAGTGAGGAGCTTAATCTATACTCAAGCAAAGACAGTTCAGGCTGCCACTGATCACTAATACAAGTAACTAGTACAGAACTCTTGCATTAACTGGAAAGTTCTTTTTGTAATTGTCCTCTGGCAAATTCATTAGCAGATTCAGGCCACCTATCTAATAGCTGGTAAGAAAGGGAAAATAACTTGTTAAATGGCTATTTAAGAAATACATTCAGACAGATTGTAGAAAATTGAATTGAAATTTGAATAAATCAAAAAGATGCTCTGAGAAATCTGACCACATTAAAAAAGCAATTTGCATGTATTCCACAGGTTTATTAACATGGATTATGTATTCAAGGGCTGTATATGCCATCAAGATTAGCAATGCAAAGAGAAGAGCTCCTTTTGAATTTACTTACTCCTGAAGGAGATGCTTTCTCCTTTCATCACTCACAGTAGCACATTCTGTTCCTCTCTGCAGGCAGACAGCTAAAGAGGAAAAAGAACAGCAGAAATCACAACAAATCAGCAGCATTACTTTCCTCTCCCTTCTGCCTGGCCATGTGCCCTCCGCTCTCCAGTGCCATTATTTCCCATTCCTGCATCAGTGTTATTTTCCTTCCTCTCCCTCTCACTGGAAACTTCTGCTAATTCTGGTTGTTTCCAGTGTTTCTCCTGCAGTGAAGTCCTGATGCCCCACAAAAATATCTTTGGCTTTGGGTCAGCAGTACCCAATGAAAGCATCTAAGTCAAAAATAAGGAAAAGGAGCAAACAGGGCTCTCTTCTGTGTCTGGAAAACCTTAAGAAATGATCCACAGAGGGAATAGTTGATCTGTTGTAACAAGATACCACTATATCCATTTCACTGCCCTGATGACCATGCCACACCACAGGGAACTTTTCTGTGATACACCCTAAAATATAAGCCTAGACAGTAGCACGTCTCTGAGGCTGGATGTTTAGTGGGGTCAGCAGACATATCCCAATGCCAAAATTATTTTCTGTCCCAGTATTTTCCACTGATTTTCAAAACTAGGTGTTCAGAATGGACTTCATTAAAAATGCCTTGCTAATGCAAATACATTAAAAACAAGGTGTCATTAAAAAGAAAAACAAAACAAAACAAAACAAACCACACCAAAAATCCTGCCCAAGATTAAAATTACAAATATCTAATCCCTCTAAGTATCTTTGAACTGAACTCTGCACAGGTGAGAAGGCACTGGTTCAAACTGACACCAACAGTTTCCCTGTTCTGAGCAGGTATGGATGTTCAAAACGTACAGGGCTGCTGATTCTTTATACATCTAAGTACGTGTGTGTGTAAGACCTGATATCTCCTGAAATTACCTTCAAAACATGACTAACCAATGGAAAAAGTAAAACAAGATTTGGATCTGCAGGTGAATGCAAGACCCTTCCTAAATCTGTGGCTGTTTCAGAACAAGCCAATCCTCAAGCCCCAAAGTTTCAGACCTAGGGAAGTTAATTCTAATCTGCATTCTTCCTGCGTAAATGATAAGTCCTCTAAAACAAACCTGGCCAAAATGACCACACTCTTTTCCCTAAGTTTAGACAAACTGTGTCCAGCAAACATGTACAGATCCGGTAAGGCTTCTGATTCCTAAAATCAGTTTGTGACTCATGCAGACACTCGTACCAGGCACACACTCAAAGAGAACCATGTAGAACACAGCAGCAAAAAAGACCTCTAGAAATATTCAGACCTCTGCCTTGGATATATTTATGTAGAAGCTGCAATGAGCAGGCTTTCTTGTGTGCTTTGATGTGCACAGTTCTCATGTACCAGCCACCAGAAGAGGCTTTTCTGGGATTGTTTAAAGGTGATATTTTAAGGTGGAGATATGACAGATGCCTGAAGCTGTGTTCTGTCTCCATAAGCCCCCTCAGGCTTATGGGTGAGGGCATTTATCCCTTCCAGAAAACACTGAGGAGACATTGCCCTTTGTGGCCACTATTATGGACACAATCATACCTGACCCACACATTGCCAGTGAAACCAGAAGAAAGGTTAATGTATATATAGCTCTGTATTTATTCTCAATGAATCACCTTTCTGTGTTTGCCCTTTGGTGGGAAGATCATTCAGCTCAAGAAATGCATCTAAATTTTATGATTTTTCCTGGATATGTACCTTGGACTGAAATCAGCTTTCACTCCCTGGTGTTATTTATAGCACAGTCACAGTAAATAGTGACTGCAAGTAGGATCAGAAAGGAAGGAAAACAACATCACTAAAATACACGGCTCTGCTAACTCCGGGAACGGGTTGGTGGCTCTCCTTTCTCTCCCACCGACAGAGCATCCTGGCTTGGCTCATCTCTGCCACCACGTTTTCCTTCTTCCCTTGAAACCTTTTGTCAGTCTGTTAGTAAGCAGTAACTACTTTGGGATGGTTTCTTCTCACACTTCTGTGCGATGGCCACCTGTTACAGCACAAGTAAAAGCATTCTAATTCCCCAAACCTGCCAACTAACATTCTTGAGGTTTATTGAGCTGTGAGGGACAAGCTGTACCCACTTGCAAACAAGCAAAATGGCAAAGCTTTAGCTTGACTTAGTTGCCTTCAACTTCCCAGCCTGAAGGATCCTCCTCCAGGCTCCTTTGTGACAACAGAGGTGTAAAACCATCCAGGAGAGGAGGAGGGAGAAGCTGATGCAGGAAGCCAAAGGAGAGATTTGAAGAGAACGGGAGGCTGGACCAACCCCAGACTGAGGGCTGAGAAGTGCCAGCCAGGTTGTGGCCCTCCAGGCACAGTCCCTGGCTTGGCCCATGCTCCAGTGACGTGCCAGACCTGCCCAGGTCCAGCAGGAGGGAGCAGGGACAGCTTTCTGCTGGCTCCCGCAAACCAGCCCAAGCGCGCAGGACCGACGTTTGACAGAACAGTGCAGGAAGGTTTGGTGCATCCAGTCTGCGACACCTGGCTGAACATTCCTGCCTATTGCCGCTTAAAAGTGATTTGGAAAAGGATGCAACACTTAGAAGCCCTTTTCTTTGCAGCGTCTCATAATAGCATTTAACCACCCTTCTCTCTTGCACAGATTTTTATTCTTCCTCTTATCAGTGTTCTCTCATTTGAAAAAAAAGGCCATTAAGATGGAAAATGTATTTGCTCTTTGCCCACAAAGAAACAAGCAAGGTACATTAAAAAAAGATCTATGAGCATCAGAGGGAAAATAATTTATTGTGGCATATAAAGGGAAGGACAGAAATCCTGGATGGTTTCTTGTAGTCCTGTATTCAACTGGAATTCATGGGATATAAAGGTAACTCAATTACAAGTTGTTTTCTCTAAAGACTTTGAGACAAAGGCAGGAAAACTCCAGCTCCCATTTTTCACTGTAATTACAGTAATAAAGATGACCTTAGCTATTTTGTTTTTTTTAAATCCACCTGCTATCCATACCCCTGTACTCTTGAAAGGTTTTAGTACATGATACATCCAAGATCAAAACCAAGTCACAGCCTTTATCTTCTCTTTCAGAAAAGGAGAAATTTGAGCGAAAATCCATCTCTGCTTTACTCAGCGCTCTCATCCTGGTATTTACAGCGTTACTCTAAACAACCTCTCAGAGATCTGTGACGTGTTTTCTAATGCTCCTGTAAGTGTCATTTCACAGTCTATTACTTCAGAACTCAAATTCAATGGCATACAGCTGGCTGTGTGATTTTCAAAGCAAAATATTCCTTATTTCCTGACCTGCTGAGCAGCCATGTGCAAGGTTTGGTTTTTTTTCTCCAAATTTTCTTTAAAATAATGAAGCTCCAACTCTGTCCAAAGGCCAAACTAGCTTCGTCCACCTCAAAAATGTCACATAAGCTTTCCTATTCTGCTTAATTCAGAGTTCCCTCTAACCAGCATAAATAGATGTATTCAAAATTCCAAAGCCTTTTTTTTTGAATACTTCTTCCATGTCTTTAGTACACATTTCCATTTTTCCTATCCTAATAATCACCAAAACTTTAAAATTTCTTGCTTGATGTTCTCCTGCCTATTTCTGACAGAGACAATTGTAAAACAGCTACGGATGGAGAGGCCTGTTTAGGATACTGAGATATTTTCTAATACTATCAAAGTGGCTGATACTTTCAACAGCAATTAGCTGCTGTTAACTCTTCTGTCCTCTTCTGACTCTCTGCAGATAAAATATCCACTAAGCCTGATCTTGAATCTCTTATGTGTTTTTTCCCACTCTTCTCACAAAAGTATCTGTCATTTCTGCCTAACTTACTGTTTCCTTCTTTTTTATTAAAGCCAACATGGAAATAGCAGCAGTAGAATAAGCCAAACATGGATTTGAAAGGGATGTTATAATACAAGAAAATTTTGCCCTCATTTGTGGGAGATTAGGGACAGGCGATCGGAAGATATCGCATTGTACGGGCAGACAGAACCCCTCCCTCAACACTTAGTTGTTTAGTGTCCTTGATGAGCTAAGCAACACCTAGTTTGTAACGTAAGCAGACGGAAGTGATGTAGCAAACAGAAGTTTTATAACCCCATGTAACTCATTAATAAATGCCATTTGCCGTCCCCCACATTGGTGTCTGTGAGCTGGTGGCCCGAGCAGCCTGGGTGTGGCTGCCGTGTTGTTCCTGAACCGGGTCACTACGCCTCAGCAGAGGCAGCAAGTATGCCGAAGCCCCGGGACATCGCCTGGGAAAACGGGAATCGCCTGGACAGGTGAACGGCGGCCGAGCGGCGGGGCCAGCTCAGCGAGGGAGGATGCTCCAGAACCTGCAGGAGGAGGATGGAAGCTCTCGTGAAGGTCGTATCTCAGATTCATAAGCAATGGGGGATTGATTGTAAAGCAAAAGATTTTACCCTCGCAGTGACGAGGCTTTTGCAACTTGGGGTCATTGATCGACGGGTGGAAATTCTCCACCCAGATATATGGGAAAAATGTACGAAAGCTGTGGCCGAGGAGACAATGTCTTCTAGCTCAGGGAAAAATCTTAAATTATGGGGAAAAGTTGTGCAGGTTTTGCAAAAGGCTCTGCAAGAGCAGGAGAGCTGGTAAGCTGCACAAAATTGTTTAAAAGTTACCCCGAAACTGGGTGTGGGAGCAGCAATGCAAACTTTTACAGAGGATTGTCGGAGTGTAAAAGAATGTAATCTGAAGGTCAGCGACAGTGTTCAGGCTGTTGATGAGGTTGGTTCTGCAGAGTGCAGAGGCTCGGAGGAGCAAAGGCTCCCTCCAAAGCCCTCAAGCACAGGGTCACCTGCTGAGGGAAAAAGACAGGCACAATTATTTTGGGACGGTTTAGCTGAGGAAGCCAGAAATGCTGAAAAAACTGGAGAGGGACCCCCACCCTATGCAGCACAAGACTGTGCTGAATCCCTGGGGGAGGGCAGGAATGCAGTTGGACTGAACAAGGAATGTTCGTTAGATAACGGGAATGTAGCTGCAGAAAACAAAGAAAGTCTTTTAGATAGCGTGCCCGTTGCAAGTGAAAACAAAGAAAGTTTGTTTGATAACGCGGACACATGCGAGCGGGAGAAAGGGAGGGAACCCAAAGGGGGAATTAAAGCTAATCAGAATGTTTGCCAAAAAGCACATTTTTCTAAGGCAAGAAGCTCCCACAGCAGGAGGCGGGGGGAGCCCAGAGGGAAGGAGTGGCCCAGCCCTGAGAGAAGAAAGCTGGTTTTATGCAGTCCATACTGGAGTCGTGCGAGACTCTATGGCCGAACTAAGAGAAGGACTAGCCCAGAGAAAAAGAGAGAGAGAGGCCCAACAAGGATGGTTCAAGTCATGGTTCAATCAGTCCCCATGGCTAGCCACCCTTGTTTCCACCTTAATAGGCCCTCTCACCATGATACTCTTGACATTGATTTTTGGGCCTTGCATTTTGAACAAGTTAGTGACGTTTGTTAGAAGCCGTTTAGAGAAAGTCGACATCCTATTTGTTGAACGCCTGCAATTACCAAGAAGTGCGCTTATTACTAACATGTTATATCACTTTTGTATCCTATTATACTAACTTTAACAGCTTTTGCATTTTTGTAACATTTATACTTTTATAGGTTTTTTACTTAATCATGGGGCGGGGGGGAGGTGTGGGAGATTAGGGACAGGCGGTCGGAAGATACTGCATTGTACGGGCAGACAGAGCCCCTCCCTCAACACTTAGTTGTTTAGTGTCCTTGATAAGCTAAGCAACACATAGTTTGTAATGTAAGCAGACGGAAGTGATGTAGCGAACAGAGGTTTTATAACTCCCTGTAATCAGTTAATAAACGCCATTTGCCGTCCACCACATTGGTGTCTGTGAGCTGGTGGCCTGAGCAACCTGGGTATGGCTGCCGTGTCATTCCTGGAATCAGGTCACTTCGCCTCAGCGGAGGCAGCACTCATTCAACACACTTCGCAACAATTAAAAGAAAAAGAAGAAGGAACTGTTCTGCATTCAAAATGGATAATGAAATCTTGGGCTCCTCAGCATTAGAGAGTCTGAAACAGTCAGCTACTGGACCATGTAAATTGCCTGTGTTGGCTTTTCCTATTAATGTATAAATCACCACCTTCACACAGAATAAATCCAATAAATCCACAAAGAAGCACAGCAGTGCTAAGTGACTTTGATGTCACTACTGCACCTACGTGCAATAATGCAAAAGGTTTCCATTCACTCATATACATGCTCATCAAAATGAGCATCATGGTGTTGAGTCTTTGCGAAACACTACTACATAAATAAATTCATAAAATGAATTAAATAAAATTAAATGAAGAGTAGAAAAGCTCAGCAAAAGAAAGGGGAAATCTTTACCCTACTCGTATTAACATCAAAGGTACTGCTGGTTTTCATGAAAATATATTTTATACTCTGAAATGCTGAGAGTCATTCTCCACTCATAAATCCATTTTAGTCAGAGAGATTCCCAAGAATGAAATCCTTCATAATGCAGTGGATTGTTTGATTTCAATGTCTTGCATTGATAAGTGTCATGTCCATAAGTGTCCAAAAGCAAATCCAAAAGTGAACACAGACAAATTACATGGTTCACTTCAGGCTTTGCTTCCATGAGAGCACTGAATTGAAGTTAGCTCTGTGCTTATTGCTTTGTAACTTTGAAAACTCTTTTTTTTTTTTGCGCAAAATGTGAATGCTTTTCTTATCTCTTTCTAAAGTTGCTTGCAAAGTAACTTTTCCTGCTGACATACTCTGGCCAAGTCAAAACCAGGACATCCACACTTTCCTAACCTGATTGTCTCCTATACATTTGGCAGCCTTCTTTACAAGCTGTGTTTTTTGGTGGGTTTTTTTTTTTTTTTTTAATATCCTTCAGAAGGGAAACATAATTCTGAATCTAGTCATCTCCACAGAGATTTGTTATCAGCTCCCTGGTGTGCTTGCTCTGAGCAAGCAGCTCTGTTGATGCTGACATGAGCAAAGAATAATGTCCCAGGCTAACAGAGATATTACATACACATTGTTTGTGGGATGCCTTCTGCATGCGTAGGTCGGCCTCATCCATCACTTATATGGGTGACAGCAGCAGAAATAATTAAAGGAGGTATTTCTAAGATGGAATGAAAGACCATATTTATTACAGTGGGACAACACATGGGAAAAAAAAAATACCATGCCCTGTAATGATTTCTAATGAAACAGGGCTCCCTTCTGCAACCAAATTATTCAAAACCATGCAGGGGCTTTGCAGGAAAGCAGGGCCACTGCCAGCCTTTCCCTGTAGCAGCAGGGAAGTTGGGCAACCTAAGGAGAAAATGTTTTTACACTCTGCAGAAAGCTCTGGCTCCAATGAATGTGTTTGCCCCAAAATACTTACGTTTTATCAAATCACCTTTTTTTTTTTTTTCTGTGAAAATCACTCTGAGGGAAATGTTATTCATTTTCTGTTTCATGCCACACAGCCATGTCGTTAAGGATCTTCACACTCAGGAATTATTTTAGTTCCTCACCATATGAAATGTTTCCTGTTTAAACCAAAGTGGGCTGAGAAGAAGGCAGCAGAATATTAACACAAGTATATAACAGTCTGTAAAGTGATATATTAGATAACAAAGGATAGTTTCAATTAACACATGACTATGTTTTATGTAATTAGGAGAAGAATGAAAACGTGTCTCCAAAGCTAATATACTGAAGCACACAAGCTCTTTTCCTAGCAAAATTTTTTCTGCATTTTTCCTTGCCCTTTGTAACTTGCCATAATCACAAAAAAAAATCTTCCAACCAGGACACGGACTGAGCATTAATCAAAGTCTGGTTTACAAAGCAGAGCAGTTAAAAGTTGAGGTTCTCGTTCATATCTCACTTGTTATGCCCACAAAAACATGATAACTCTCCCTTTCTGATGAGAAATGTCAGAAATCTGCTTGCTGCTTTGACTGCTAATGTCAGAGGGAGCCCTGAAATCTTTCTTTTCCCTTGGCATTTTTATTTTTAATGTAGAGGATTGCACTGAAGCTCTGGGAGAAATGTAAAAGCTGAGAAATTAAATAATGCTGCGGCACTTTTCCAATGAAAGCTATAATGAATTCAGAAAAAAATGAAACTCCTTATCTTGAAATGCTGTAAAAATATTATATAGAATATCATAATTACAACAGTGTAATAGAAGTGTGCTGCCTATGGCTTTGAAACTACTTCAAAATGTTCACTGTTCCAATGGAACAGTGATAGCTGTTGCAAAATTATCACTAGGAAGGCCTGTAAAATAGAAGAAGTGTTTTCTTATTCTTCACAAAAAAAAAAAGCATATGCCAGTGCTGCCATGAGGCACATTTTGTGCAGAAATATGAAGCTGTGCACAAGCTCCAACAACCCAGGAGTCTCCCCTGAATCAGCAGTTGCTTAGTCTAGGTCCCATTTCTCTGGCTGCAGGCTGAGAGCCCACAGCATCCAGAACTTAGGGGCAGGGGGCTAAAATAGTGTTAAAGGGAATTCATGTGTGTACCAATAAACATGAGAAGCATCAGACACTTTCCCTTTTCTACATCCACACAAGAGGGGAGTCCTGAGAGGTAAAACAAGAACAAACATGAAAATTTTGGGTGTCATCCATTCTGTTTCAATTTGGCTTTTTATGCCACTGATAATAATTAGCAGTACCTTGGCCCTTCCATATGGTATTGTCATTTGAAGTTACTGCCTTCCTTAAAAATGCACACACTGTTTCCATAAGCAATACACTGCATAGATACACTCTTGGCTGTGGTGTGTGTTTTTATTAGGGAAAAAACCCTTGAAGGAAACCTTGCTTTCTGAATAGATCCTACTGGATTTCAGATGGTGCTCAGATTTTTGCACAATTCTGTTCTGCAGCCACAGAGCAGTCTCCGAAGAAATGTTTGATTCTGTACCAGTGACTTTTGTACTTGCAGAGAAGAGATCTGCTGTGCCTGAGGAAGGAAGTGGTCAAGCACGATGGTGGTCCTTCAGGTGATGCTTTAAGCATTTAGAGCTCGGTCACTGTGATTTCAAATATGTGGAAGATATATAAAATATTCTGTGGTAGACAGATTAATAAGGAGCTCATAATAGCTTATGCAGCAAAATCCTGTGCTAGCTGTTTCTTTCTCAACTCTGGTGGCTCCGTGCCCAGATGTATTTTGGTGCTGCTGGGAGGTGATAAAGGCAAGCATTACCAAGTCCTTTCAAGTCTTGACTAAACCACAACCCCCCCAAACTGAATTATTATGATTTAATTCCAGTATATGATAGCACTTAAGTCATGGAATTGGTGTTAGATCTATGAATAATGCAAGTTTATTTAAAGGAATGGAAGCAGAGCAGATTATTTAAAAGACACTGACTGCCAGGGCTGAATATAAATTTTTCCAAATGTCTTCATCTGTTAACAGAGCTGTAACCAGAAGCACAAGGAAATACTAGTTTTGTTGTGTATCATGAATGACAGAGGAGATGCTGTTTATCAGCATGGGAGCTGATCTCCTACCCCAGCAGAAGCAGTGGGAGATGCTGCTGCAGGCATCACGGACGGACAGTTTGCTATAAATATGGAGCTCTGTATTTATAAACTGCAGACCAAACTGACTCATTTAGCTGAGCATCTTTCTGTTTCTTTACCAAGATGCTGAAGTACTGTACAAATAATTTGATCCACAGTCATCACTGGATCTTTTTCTTGGTGTTTATTTAATCAGACATTTTTCCTCTGATTGAAACTAGCAGTTTTGGTCTGGAGAAGCATTGATTGAGCTTTTATTAATCAGAAGTGCACAGTTCAGACCTGCAGACGTGGGACAAGTATCCTACCTGATACTGTATTTTGTAGATGTGAGCTGAACCATGGGAATGAAGGGGGAAACCTGGCTGAACAGCAAGGTGAACTGAAACCATCTGACTGTAAAGAATTCCTACATTCAACAACGTATTTGAAGAGAGGGATGAAAAAACAGTTTGGTTTTGGTGGGGTTTTTTTAGAGCAGGATATTTAATAAATAACACATTAAAGATCTTTGGGGATGTTTTCATTTTACTATAGAGACCAAGAATTCTCATGTGATATATATCAGATTATTGGCATTTTTTTGTTCAACATATCTGGTTTCAGGTGGACCTTTTGGCCTTTATTCCACTGCTTGCAATGGAATAGTGTCACTGTGTATAAATAGTATATTTTCATGAAGTCATGTGCTACAACGAGGAAAGCATCCCTATTGTTTCCTTGCCACTCTACAATTTCTTTCCATCCTCTGTTTAGCTTTCTCTTACAGTTCTGAAGAAAATACTGTGGGTACTCTTCTACAGGAGTGTGCGCTTTTTACTGATTTTTTTTTATTATTATTATTATTATTAGTATGTTTCTCTTCCAAAAAAAATAATGGGGAATGAAGAGGGATTTCCTTCTCACATCTTTTCCACTTTCTCAAAAGAGCTGCCATAGGCACTCCCTCTTCCTGCACCAGGGAAGGAAATATTTAGCAGGAGCAGCAACAGGAGACACACTAGGTCCCTTTTTTTGTGAAAGCGAGTGGAGGATTGGATAAAGATAGGACAAGGTGCTAAAAAAATTAACAGCTTCCAGGGCAAAATACAGAGTTTGTGCAGCTACCAAATGTTTTATGGCAGCACTGCCAGTGCTGGGATACCAGCTGAAAGTCAATGGTTTGTTATAAATGTTCCATCAGGGCAGTGTTGCAAAGCGCTTTCTGCTTTGCCGCAGTTGTTTCAATGAAAGATGCCGATGGGAAGCGTGTCAGTCATATCTATGGACTGCTGTGATCATCACGGCAGTGATGCTCCACAAGACACCATCACTGCTCCAGTACGTCTGTTATCAGTGACTGGCGCTGCTATCTCTGCTGATGGCATTTAATAACACAGGAAGAAGTCCAGGCTTCACTGGCTTCATTTTCCCCCTGGAGAGCAACAGTTTTGGCATTTTCAATTTATTGCAAAAGCGGCATTACTTATTTTTGATGAAGCTACTCAAATATTTTACCCATGAATGGCAAAACCCTCCATTAATTGTTTTACACATGGGCGGGAGCTCCTAAAGGGTGAAATTTTTTCTGAAGGGCATTGCCACTGAATGGGAAAACCACAGGAGCACCTCTCTTGGGTTTGCTCAGCCTGGAAAAGAGAAGGCTTAGAAGTGATCTAATTGTGGCCTCCCAGTACCTGAACAGAGCCAACAAGAAAGATGGAAAGAAAGTATTTACAAGGTCCTGTAGTGACAGGATCAAGAAGGAATAGCTTCAATCTGAGAGTAGGTTTAGATTAGCTATTAGGAAGAAATTCTTTACTGTGAGGGTGCTGAGGCACTGGCACAGGTTGCCCAGAGAAGCTGTGGAGGCCCCATCCCTGGAAGTGCTCAAGATCAGGTTGAGCGGAGCTCTGAGCAACCTGGCCTAGTGAAAGGTGTCCCTGCCCATGCAGTGGGGTTGGAATTAGATGATCTTTAAGGCCTCTTCCAAGCCAAACCATTCTGATTCTAATTCTCCTTGTGTGAATTGATCCTAATCAACTGGCTGTTTGAGTTTTCAAGTTAGTTATTCTTTGAAAGATCTTTTATTGATGAAGTCCAGCCGAAGTGGAGCGAAATATGATTTGTTTTCCTCCAAGATTCACATGATTAATTGGAAATAAGGTAAAAAATTCCATTTCTGTTATTGATTCCTTAGTGCCAGTTCCTGGGGTTTTTTTGGTTTTTTTTTTTTTTTTTCCTGATGATTATCAAATCCATTTTCCTCTGGGCAGTACGCTATTTCTGACTCCTAAAATAAACCTCAACTCTCTCAAGGTTTTTTTGGTGGCTGTTTTTGCAGACTTGGAATTCTATTAACAGCTGATCAATCTATCCCTTGAAACAGTTTTCCAGCTGAGATACAAATTGGTAACTGTCTTCCTAAAAATGAATGCACTTCAACAAAATGGATCCTTTTGTACACCCTAAGTCTGGTTCTGTGTCTAATGCAAATATCAGATCTAAGGTCTAATCCTGTCTTTTCCTGCGTGACACTGATGTGAGAGTTAATCCAGGTGGAGGGGACAAAATGTGGACATTGCCCTTTCAGAAGAGCAGTGCAGAATTTGGTAGAGGTGAGAGAACTCTACCGAAACAACTTTGAGATGAGAGGTGAGTTTGAGAGAGAAGGGAAACCTTTGTAACTGTAGAATCATCCTGGAAATGAGGGTAGACATTGCCAGTGCATGACAAACAGCCCTGCCAGCCAGGATCTGAGAATGTTGCAGAGGAAAAAAACACGCTGGTTTTGCTCAGTCTCCATTTTTATATCTAAAATCCTGCATGCAGCAATGATAGCAGTGAGGAGCAAGGCTACAAATGTACCTGGTGTTTTGGATGGAGTCCTTGCAAACACCGAGAGTGAGAAGCTGAAGTGATTGGTGAGACCACCACCAGGCACGTTCATCTATTTTACACTTTGCCTTATTGTTTCTCACCTCTGTGTTATTCCTGTGGCTGTGCTTGAACTTGGCCCTCACTGAGGCCAACTCACAGAGGTAAAGTCACGCTCGTGTCAAGGCAGAGGCACAAAGCTCTGTTATCAAGTACTTCTGTATCAAGTATTCACATCTTCATGGGAACAATATCAAAGATCTGGAAATTTTAGAAAAGAAAAAGGGGACATTGCAAGTAGTTTATGCTGTTGTCCTGCAATTTTGAACATTTTGAGGAAAGGGGGAAAAATTTAAAATAAGAGAGAAGACTCATTGAACACCAATATTCATAATGGTATCTTGGCTTGAATCCACTTGTCTCATGGCTAATTTAAGATCCACTGCTGGCAATCAGGATGGTGCTGCCATGCCTCTGCCTCCAGGGACACCCACTCTCCTCCCCAGCCTCTTGTCCTATTTCCCGGACACTTTGTATTTGTATTTGTGGAACCCCACAGTGCCAACGATGCCCTCGGGGGGCTCAACCCCAGCCAAGGCAAGGAAAAGCATCACACTGGTGGGCACACTGACTGTACTGACCTGAAATGCATCCTTTATAAGGTTACATAAGCAGAGAGATCATGTAGGAGGATTGGAAATAATAAGTTGTTAGGATGATTTGCTGAAGCTACTCTTCACCTCAGCTCCCACGGAAACACAGAAATAAAAGTCCAATTTCCTCCGTAGACAGAGATCACTGAGGGCAGAAAAATTACAGAATGAAAAGAAACGTTTCCCTTTGGTATTTGCTGCCAACAAAAGCAATGGTGAAGAAGATAGAGACTTATAGCCACAAGGACGTAAGGTCAAAATTAGGTGAAAACTTCAGTCGGCAAAGAGACGATGTAGCACAAAAGGAGTAACCTGTTTGCAAGCTGTGAGGATGGGAAGAACATGCCTAACTTTTACAAACAGGATGGAAAAGGAAACACTGAAAATCCTCCTCTTTAGACAATAGTCAAATTTGAGAACTATACGTTCAATAAATGAGAAATAATTTTTAAACTATATAAGTGGCTCATATTTCCAGAATATCCATAATATCTGTTCAAATCTTCTAAATAGTGATATCTACCAATTGCCAAAAAAAAATAAGGTAAGCTTAATACTTATATTCACATGCTCATATATGTTAATTTTTTTGGAACTATACATTGACCAGTCCAATTTCTATATAAAGTCTAAAGGGCAACTGATAATGTCATACACCATTTGCTGACCCATTCCGTTCTTGGAGAGATATAGCAGAAATAAAGAGCTACATCCTAAATTTTATTGACTGTGAAAGAGGTGATTTATTTTGTGATGTAATAAAAGCGTCAGTGATAAAAATGCCTCGGAGAAACAGCCACATTGTGAGTGCCTCTTGCTGTCTTTTCCTTCACACAGATAGGTTTATTTGTGTAAAGCCTCACAGAATTGGAATTTCTTCTGCCCTTACTCTAAATTTAGAGTTAATTTAGAGATTACAAACTGCATTTACTATGGTATCCCCTGGATAACAAGGTGAAGTGAACAGATGTGCTGTGGATAGTGAAAGGGTTGTGGGCTAAGTCTGGCCAGGAGCTGAGCTAGGAATTGCCCACCCTTCAGACTTGAACCTTGCTTTGCTTGGAACTCAGCTACAGCATCCCAGCAATCTTCCTGTTCCTTACCAAAGTGTGTTTCCATGTTCCTTACATTATCTCTACCTACTTTATCCATTTGACAGCCTGAGAAGTACACCATGCTGAATAGTTGCCAAACTTTATATCACAGCAATTTAACAAAATTTTAACAAAATCAGCTTGATCCATCTTAAAGACCAGGTCAGTATTCTCCTCATGCCTCCAGCTGTGTGTAAGGTTACCCTCATGCTGTGTGACCCTACAAGGTCCGGCATCATGTCTCACACAACCAGACTCACTCCAAGCACCAATTCTGGGCGTAGCACTACAATTTTCTCGTAGATTAGCTGCTCAATGGGCAGGGCAGCAGTGCTGCTCACCTTAGCAGCTTCACAAAATTAAGCACGTGACCAAAATGCTTTATCATCTTCTTGGCAATCAACTGAAGCGCCAGAGCAAATTTAGAACCTACAGTACCTTCCAGCTGAATTGCATTGCCACTGGACCATTTTATCAGGGCTAGGGATCAGGCATTAATTTCTCCTCCATAATGCCATTAATTTGTCCTGAGTCGTAAGTTTTTGCCAGCTCATCCTTAGCTGATTACTCAAATTCATACAGAAGAGCCTGTGTTGATGCTGCTTTGTTATTACCATCATAGAAATACCACTGACAGAGGTCATTTACCTTTGTGTTGCCACCTCGGCTGCTTTGGAAGTGACTGGGAGGTGGCTACAGGAGAGGAAGGGAGGTGATTATGGGGGGTCCTACATTGAATCAGCCAGAATATGGTCACAGCACTACTGTACTTAATTCAAAAATATCCCAGATACTTTCTATGTACTTATACAGCACTATGTAATTCCAAAGACCATTTTTATTTCATACATTTACTCTGTCTTTCTTGGCTACGTACCAGGAACAAAGACCATGGTCTTAAAAACATTTTATTTTGATGGGGGAAGGTGGGGGCAGATGTTGAAAGCAGATTTTTACAACATCAATTTTTACAACATCAATTTTTCTTTGATGTTGTAAGGTCCTGCAACTTTTCTGATGAATCCTGAGCTTTCTTCCTGTAGTAGTTTTCTGACTCTCAAGGAGTCATTTGTTTTTAATGGGCACATTTATTGCCATTGAATTAAGTTTAAAACATTGCAACATAGTCCTTTAAAACCTTCTGAGCAAGGTTTAGCAGGAGAATCCTTAGAAAAAGGCTTGATTTCAGTGAATATTTCAAGTTTTAATGGTAGTGAAAGAGAAGGTATTCCATTCTTTTTCCAACACAAATCACATTTATTGTCACCTGGAACCTATTCAGTAGTCTGCAAGCAGCACCTGGCGTTGCAGAGTTCATCTGAACTAAGATGACAGAAAAAGCCCTTGGAACTGGCTGTCAGTGCAAGGTGCTGCACCCTGCCAGGCTACAAAACCACTGCTTTTGCTGGGAAATGTAATTTTCCCTTCATACAAAGGTATCAAGATAAGTAGCACAGCAAATCACCATTTGCAGTTTCAGCTGACACATTCCAGCATCACCAGCTCGTGGTCCATTCCCTGTTCCTCCCACACATCAGCTTTCCTGTGATAACCCTTCCCACACCTACCTAACTTTACCTAATTGCACACATTTAGGACAAGCACACAAGGACTGGGAGTTCCTGGTCCCTCTTGTGGGTGCCTAGAAGCTGTGATCTGTTTGGGGGAGATGCCAGGGAGAGTGGTGCCTTCTGGTCACTCTGTTCCCAAAAAGATTTTGGACTTGGCTTTGAACCAGTGGTGGGACTCCACATGACAAATCCTTCCCAGCAGGAACACGGCAGGAATGCAGAAAATCCTGCTGCAGTCCTGAGGACAGAAAGAGCTTCAGGACTTGTCCCTGTAGGAGGAAATGGCGTTTATTGAGTTAGCTGCTGCTTATAAAATCCTGTTCATGTTAGTGGCATCAAATCTCTAGTGATAAAATCTGAAGCCAAGAGGGATAAAGTTCTGTGGCTTGTCCAACTGACTGACAAATGTTTTTTTCTCCCATCTGCTCTTCACTAAGTGGGAAAAATCAGTACACTTCCTGAGAGGGGGGTTTGGGTCCTCCCAGCTTTCTCCATCTCAGCTGGCTGATGATATCTCTGCAATATACTCTTGGGATTGCTTTCTTCTGAATGAGGATGTTTGTTTACCTGGTATGTTTGTAGACAAACAGATCTTCTCTCATCCCTGTTCCTCTAGGCTAAGCGAATCATTCATTTAATCTTTTCCTGTGTGGTGCATTTTCATTCATTTCCCTACATAATCTTGGGAGACCTCTGAGCCTGCTCCAGTACCAATTACCTGTTTTGCAAACCAATGAAGAAGATGCCCAAGGCAATCCAAAGGAGGACTTTGCCAATAGCTTTGCAAAAGTGCTAAAACAGAGATGAGCCTGTCCATCCCTTTATGCAGAAGAATTCTGAGGATCAACCTGTCCTGCTGTGTGCTCCCAAGGATGACTCCATTTCCCCTGCATGCCAGTTGGATCAGAAACCAAGCCTGCACTGCTATACTCCTACCTTTTAGCAAAGAGTCTGGGAAGACACTGAATTTTAGCTGCACCTCCTGTGGGTGTGGGGCACTTCTGTCCACCTGCAGAAGACTCACAGTCTCAATGGAGAAACCCTCCATAAATACAGAAGCATATCAGCACAAAACAGCTCTTCAGCATATAAATATCTCAGACAGATTTGAATATCAGAGAAGTGTCACTTCTGCAAACAGGTCTTGGCTAATCCCTCCACTGTAGCTAGCACACCCAGGGTACAATATCAGATTATCAATATCCATTAAAGGTTCACTGGAATAGGGCAATAATAAATTGCATGGGCTAGTTTTTAAAAGTACATTTCCGTTACACATCCAGAATCTTTCTTGTTTTCCATAGCACAGAAGAACTTGATGGGAAGTTTGGTCTGCTTTCCCAACAGTGCCGATTTGCTGTTTCCTTGAGCAATTTAAAGGATCTTCTTTGGTGGAGCCCTGTTTTTATTTCCAGGTTCTTACAAATGCACAGTCCAGAAGTAGAAAGGTAACAGAAAAATGCCCCTAAGCTGTTGGACATGAATTTTTTTGCGTGAGAATGACATTTAACATTATTAGAGGCAAGAAAATAAATAACAAAAAAGAACAGATATTGTTGGGATATTCTTCCATTATTTTTGTTAGCATCATGTAAGCATTCAGACATCAGCATTCCTGAGCTGCTCTGCTGGATACATTGGCTTTTTCTGTTGTCAGTTGGTAAAGAGAAACACCAGCTGACAATCGCATAAGAAAAACACAATTAAATGCTAAATTTTGTCAGGGCAGCAGGATGATAGATCTTGATTCAGATTTTTACTTCTAAAGGAATCCTGAGCCATCACAATTCTGGCTTCTGACACTACTTTCAATGCCTGATGGAAAGACTAAGTTACAATTTATTGTCTGAGTGAAGATGAGTTTTTTCTTATCTTGTGGCCACAGAATGGTTGTATTCCAAGAGAAGAAGTGAACAGCACCAGACCCTGTCCCTCAGGCAGTGTCCATGCTGGACACAGTCACTGCATCCAGCAGAGCAGCTGTATGTCACAACCACAGCTTAAGACAGACAGAGGGGTGACAATTTTTGGTGTCTCTGAATGTTACTGCAACACTGGAACTGAAAGCAGGAACTAAGTGTCCCTCCCCGCCACCCATGCTGTGCCACCGCTGGTTTTACTGGGACAAAGACATTGCTCCTCTGTGGATTGCTGCTGAGGTTCTTGTTGGCAATTTTGCACTCATGGCATAGAACATAAAAGTGTTCTTCTCTCCTTGTATCAGATACGTAGCTATAACAGCATTTTTTATGCTTTTTTTATGCATACCAAAGACTTTTGCCTTAAGAAACATCTAGAACTCTTGACTTTCGTGGCTGCAGTGTTCCAGCTGGGGACCATCTGTTTCCCCTCTGTAAAAACCTCTTGGGCTCTTTAATCGCACATCATTGGTTCAACTGTAAACAGAGTTTAACCCAGCAGGTGGAAGTTTGTTACTCCAAAGAGTAGGTCTGGCTCTCTAATCACCAGTATCACTTCTAGCCCTGCAGGGCTGCAGCTCCCGGATGGATGGGGGTGACAGCAATGTGACCACCACCCTGCAGAGTTTCAAATCTCAGAGTGAGGCTGCAGACAAGGGATTGGGACAGCAGAGGGGGTGGCTCAAAATGCTAACATGATTTGTGCCACCATCACAAACAAGCTGTGGTCTCTGCTCCTTCCATCTCCCAACCCAGCACCCCTAGGAGAGCATATGCCTTCCCCTGACATAATCCCACTAACAGGCCGGGCTTTGCGCTGATAGGGAAACAGACTTGTTGCCATTTCAGAAGCTACGAAACTGCAGCAGAAATATTTGTTTACTAGCAGCTTCCCAAGGAGGGATGTGTGAATCTCCTGTTTTCGCCTCTGAAACAAAGAGAGGAGAGGGCAATCAAGCACCAATTTAAATCTGATTTTTCAAAGTGAACTGCTAAAAAGTTATCTAAGTGGCAAACCATCAATAGAAGAAAGGCAGAGAAAGAAATAGGAGGAAGGAAATCATGACAGCATGAATTCTGAAAAACAATTTAGGTAACTATGCTTCCTCAAAAATGCATGCAATTTCTTCATGAGCACTTTGGAAAGCTGTGCTAGGATGTGTGCTCACCAGTGTCAACGTGCACATTATTTTGACAAGGAATTCGCAGAATTGACTGTATCATACTGAGCTGGGAAATAAAATTCTGGGGTTTTTTACTGCTGGCTCAAATTTGGCTGGAATGATTTGGACCCTGCTCTCTGTAGCACTGAACAAGCTCTGCTGGAGAGCAGCCAGACTTGGTCTGAGTTTCTGTTAGGTACAGAAACTGGCAGCCCAATGTATGCTCGCTGCAATTGGAAGTAGTAATAATAATAACAAAAATTAAAAAGTCATGGTTTTGAGGGAAGGCATCACATTGTGACAGAACATGATTCCAGAGAACAACCCAAGGTCGTGGAAAAAGTTTCAGAGTTCTTCCTCTCTTCCTCAATGGATGCATGCAAAAATATGTAAGTGGTGTTAGCAAGAAGAGCAGGCTAACACACACCAAATTAAACAAAACAAAACAAAAGGGAAAGGTAAAAAGGAGGAAAAAGAAAAGGAAAGGTATAAAACTCACTTATCAGCATTAATATACAGTAACAAAAAATCAACCCACCAAAAAGTCAAAGAACATAATATATAATCTCAAGTCAATCACTTCCCCAACTGCTCTTTACTTGACTATCCAGAACTCAGTAGTCCATTTGACCCCCTGAACTTACCACTTAAAAAGGATAAAACAGAGATATATCACACGGTCTATTTACAAAGCAGGTCTGATCAGTGACAGGCTGGCTGATGGGACAGAGGATGTAATTTCTCAGGGGACGTTTGCTGCTGCCAGAGTGGTGCTACCACCTCACGCTTACCCTTTGTGAAATGTATGGAGCGATGCGAGTTTGTTCCAGCTGCTGAATCCCTTGCACAGCTGGCACTGACTGGATCAGCAGAGCATGTGGAACAGTACAGCTGGGAGAAATGGATCTTTCGCCACCACACATGCCAGGCAAGAACCGTGGCAGGGTGGCAGAGCTCCAGCTGTTACCCTCCATGCTACTCCTGCTCCAGACATCAGCATAAGACCAGAACTTCACAGCCCATCCGTCTGCTGTGGCACTTGAGTGCTGAAAATCAAACATATTAAAATTCAAAAGTGAAAAGAAATCCTACATGTGTGCCTTGGGTATATTCAGGAGTATCAATACTTTATCTGCTTGTGTCTGCTGAGCTGGGAAATATTGGCAAGCAAAGCCAGATTAAACATTTCCCCACTTCAACAGTCTTCAGCCAGCCGAGGAAGCAGGAAATAAAGGGCGCTGAGACACACTCTCCTTGTAGCAGCTCAAGCTCAGTTCCTCTGGATTTCACAGCAGTTTTCCTCTCTCTAGATTTTTAATAGGCATGCTTGATAAAATCCAGTCAGTCCAGGCATGTTGCACCCACCCCTGCCTGCTCTCTAACCCTCCCACCACACTGAACCCGCTGCTGCAGCAGCAAATGCAGGAATTTAGACACAGCTATATAAAAAGAAGAGCACGTACCGAATATTAAAGCCTTGAAGTTGTGAGTCCATCCTGTTGCTTTTATAGGACAGCACATTTCTCTGAGCTCCCTTTAATGTTCCTGTGACTCACCGCAATGCTGATAAATGTGTCCTTGTTACCTGTCTGTGTTATACATCCCAAAAATTTACGGCCTCTTGCCATCTGTTTCAATTAAGAAACTTATATATAGATCTGGGTGCTTTTCCCAGTAAAGTACTTTTGGAAAGAGAATTTTATAGTCTGATAATGGGCCAGATCCCCAGGTGGCATTCATCCACATGCTTCCAGTAGTGTCACTTGATATACAGCAGCCAAGCAGTCAGGTAGGTAACATCACAACAATAAATTCAAAATGTTATTCATCTCAGCAAACCCTTTTAATTGCAACACTACTGACTGATGCTTGCAGCAGATTACAAAATAATCTTCAACTCCTGTTCATGTTGAAACTAATTATTTTAATGAGACATTTTTGCAGCTCAAGCAAATATGTTTGGTTCTATTCGCTCAACACAGACTGCAGATGATGGCTCCAATATATCAAATATACCTTTCCATTTTGCGTGGGTATGAGAGATGTGTCAATCACAGCTTTCTGAGAAGGGCTTTTTGAGGTCATTCCAGTGGCAGTACAGTATTCATGAAGTTAAAACAAATAAAACTAGAACAATTTAACATGTGACAGCCGTACAGATAATTGCAAACTCCTCTACCTAAATCAAAAAGCTACCACTTCAGCCAAAAGGGGATAAACACTGCATAATATAACATCAGCTACGCCACTAGTGCCAACTACAGCATCCAGCTCAGAGAAACCACCCAGACTATCAGCTGGCTCAGGTATGCATACATTTCTAGACCACTTTTATTTGGCATCCAACCAGTCGAGAAGACATTTTCATAGAGAAAATATGTATCTGTGCAACACAAGCACTGAACGACTTATTTGCGACGTGCAATTCAGACATATAGCTCAAAAAACAGATGCTTCTGGCAAATGCCAATGGCACATTAGGAAACCAGACAACATGTACCTCCAGTCCTGAGAGATGAACAGCTTTTATTTGTTGCATCTATTTTGTTTTGTTTGTGCTGGACAAGTTTTTTTTAAATGGCATAGTTTTTCTTTCTCCTGCTTCTTGAGCTATGGAATAGCTCTTCCATCAGTTATCTACAGCTGCATGAGGTCCTTCCAACTTCAGCATGGCTCAGGACACTGCATAGCTGCAATTCAGAAGTGCCACACTGATGGCTAGCCTTTGGCAGATAAGCTGATGGAAAACACCTTAATTCCAGGTTGGCTAATAATGTGCCACTGGGACCAGCTCCCACAGCTCTGGAAGCATTAACCTTCAATGAGGCTTGTCATTTCCAGGATTATTTCCCGGTTTGGCTGATACATTTTCTGCAGGGCTCACAATGCAATCTGCAAACGCTCGTGTCTTTTCCGTGTCATTTTCACAAGGATCCCAGGGGAAATACCGTGTCACCTCCTCCCTGGATTTTGTGCTGCATCATTTCCTGGTCACTGCACACCTGCTGAAGGCTTTGATGTCTATTCCCCCAAAAGGCTGACTGCAGCTATAAATCCTGGTGAAGTGAAGAGAAACAGACTCGTCTGTACAACTCTAAGTCTTGGCAAACAATGATTATCAAAAATAGAAACTCTTCTTGCTTTAAACACACATTGAACGAGAGCTTGTAGACAAGATCATACTAGGTGATCAAGGAATTAATTAATTTCTTTTAATAAAGAATACTTCTGTGCCTCACATTTAACTACTTTCTTTTATAAATAACCACCTGTTGTTTACCTTTCCCTGACTGTTTCTCTTATTTTTTGACACCTCACAGTAGGAGCCTCAAAACATGTGAAAAAATAGCTCACTTCCACCCTTACTTTTTAAATAGACAACACCGCTGAGGCTCGGCCTCGGGAAACCAATATGTTTACCCTTGGATGACTGGAAGCAGAGAAGCCAAGGGAAGCCTGGGTCGGACTGCGTCCGCCAGAGCCGTGTCCCTGATGTTCCACCCTTGCCTGAGGAGCTCCCAAGCCCTGCGGGGTTCCGGCTGCTGTCCTGCACACCCGGCTCTCCCTCAGAGAGGGTCATCGGGCAGACAAAGCCTGCAGGTCCGCACGTCCTGCGCCAAAGTGACACGGGAGAGCGGCAATCCGTTCCAAGGACGGGCTGCTGAAGCCAGAGTACAGGGGGCCGAGCAGAGGATGTTTATCCCCCTGGGATATACAGGTGTGTTCTCCTGCCCGGCTCGGGGTCTGCCCGCAGCTCCACAGGCTCGGTGAGTTAAAGCAGGAGCTTCCCCGTCTCTTCCTGCGCAGCTCCCTGGTACTCAAAAGCAGCTCCGTGCCACGCCCTCACCCTTGTGAGCCCTCAGGCACCATGATCCAGCCTCGCCTCTGACCCAATCCTGCTCGCTCTCTCTCTCTTTATAACAGGGTGTGGAACCACCACCCTCTGCCTTGCGCCCCTCTCTCCTCACTCCCTTTGTGCTCCCTCCACTTGAGGCAGACGTGCTTCCTGAGCTCATAACGTGGCTGGCAGCTTCAAATAAGGAACTGCTTCAGCTGAATGGAACTTAGATGAAGAATTTTCTTCTGCTGCTTCCACAGCCAGAATGATGCACAAGCACATGGCCCAGGCCATCTCCTGGGGAAGCCCACTGCTAGTGCCACCATGACACCTCTGCAGCAAATACCAAGTGGCACTGCAGTTTGTCCCCCAGTCTAAAATCAGACTGGCTTAACCCACAGCTCAGTTCCACACCTATCTAGAAATGGAATTTTAAAAAGCAGAAGTCAGACTTGGCCGTAGTTAGATACTGGTTTGTGATTCAAAACCAAATTAATGGAAAATTGAGAGAGATGCGTAACTGGTGTGTTCTTGACACTTGGGTTTAGGCTTTGGCGGGAGATCTACCTGGAGCTGCACAATCTCCAGAAGCTCCTCTGACAGCCCTGCTCCCAGCTGGGCTGGCTGGCCCAGCAGCTTTGCTGTAGCCTTCTGTCTCAAGCGTTGGCTGTCACAGCTTAAAGAGTATGACCAGAATAATGTGAGGCACAGGGACAGCTAAAACAGGGCTCCTGGCTGTTGTTAAAGTATCATTATTAACACTGCACACTACAGCTGATCTGGGTATAATGATCCCACAGCAACCAGACGACACAAAGCTGATGGATACTGTCTGTAAGGGAGAGGCAAATTTGTGTATGAAGCCACAGAGGATCTTAATTATAATCCCCTCATGCAAATATGGATTCTAAATCATCAGTGGGCGTGTGGGGGCTCAAGAGCATTGCTCAGTGTGAGGCAGCACCTGGAGAGGGAAATGGAAAGAATGGTAAATCTGACATGCTCTGACTTTGCACCAGAGATCAATTTTCCTTGTTCTTCTGTCCCCTTAGCAATTAAAACAATTCTTAGACTGATGACTGGCTGACTGTCTTCCCCGATGCCTTCCTCTGCCTCTCTTGCTTGTTGAGAAGGTTCAAAACACCTCGGGCTGCTCCTTTGTTTCTCACAGGCTCCGATGTTGGTTTTCATTAATCTGTCTGGGAGCCAGCGTGATTGCTTCCCTTCCAAGCTGCCTTGCTGCTCCGATGTTTGTCAGAAAAACTCCTGTCCCCTGAGTATGGTTTCACCACTCTGCTGCTTCTAAAAGTTTTTGTGCTCCAAAAGGTTTTGTAAATTGTACTGATTAGTTCAAATCCCACCATGGCCGGTTAATGGTGACTCTAATGGATGTTGGCAGATTCAGTGAGAAATCCAAACATATTTAGATTAAGAGCAGAGGGTGCTTAGGCTTGGTGAGAAATGTTTGTTCCCCTCCAGTTTCAGAAGGTTTGTGTGGTGAAGAGCCAGTTCCTGGCAGAGCAGAACTAATGCAGTCCATACGTGACAGCTCATGGCATTGATTTTGATATCCTAATTGCTATGACTGTTAGGAAAAAAAAAAAAAAAAAAAAAAAAAAAAAAAAAAAAAAAAAAAAAAAAAAAAAAATTCAGCTGCCTCGAGTCTTATTTCAAACTTCAGAGGGTTCCTATCCTTATTTGGAGCTGCTGGCATTTCCCAGGAGTTAACAATGCCCTGGGGTACAGGGCTCAGGAGAATCAGACAGAGTGTGAATCTCCACTTGGTTTGGAATCTCAAAGCATTTTGCAGTCCACATAGCTCAGAGCAGAAATCTGTAATGAGCAATAGAGCCTATGCACACCACTGCAGAAAACAAGCGATTCAGGAGGGCAGAATATATTTTGAGAGGATGAGAAGATCCACAGAGGACTGGGGATGTCTCTGCAGACTATGCAGAGCCCAAGGGATCAGTGGCAACACTTTAGCACCAAGGAGCCACATGTGCCAGAGTTCCCCGTTCCACTATCAGCCACAGCTCCCACTGTTTAGGGTGACACTGCTCTTCATTTTAGTGATCTGAATGTGAAACAGGTTTGAGGAAATAAATACCACTAATAAAAAGACAAGAGTGACCTTTTAAAATGAGTAACTATATTTAATTTTAAAAGTTTGCATCTCAGTTGGCTGGGATTAAGAACATTTATTTCCACCGGAACTGCAAGCAACAGAAATACTGAGAATAGGTGCACTATGTGAGTAAATGTATTGAGAAATTCTGACCAGGGAAGAGCAATTCCACACTCCCTGTGGAGACATCAAGAATACAACATCAATACACGGCATATGAAACACCTACCCAGCTACGTTAAAATAAAAAACTGTAAAAAGCTATTCTGATAATTTTTTTAACACTGTAAAATTATAAATGATCATTTCATCAAATATCTAGTGAAATAATCCTCTATCAAACATGCAGAACAATTACAGCTCTTTTCCCCCTCTCCTCTTCACAGATGACTAGTTAAAAGGTGCAGTATCACAGATTATTATCGTGTCCCCAAAGGCATAACAATACCTTGCAAATTTTCACATCACTGATTTTTAGGGCTCCTCCTAGAATACACAGGAGCATAAAGCCAAGCATAAAACAATGCTGTGTTTTCACAGAGCATTTTTTGCACACCATTCTGTTAATGATGCAAAGCTTAACAACTGGCCCCGTAGGGCTGTGCTATCTTTAAATGGACACAAGACTGTACCAGTCTCAGAAACTTCAAACAGATAAATCTTAGCTGAAACAGCACAATCAATGCAGCCCGAATCCTACACCATTCTTATATACTGAGGTTCTTTTTTTATATTGCTGGAACTGTTTTCCTGCTGAAGTAGGGAATATTTATGGTTCTTCCTCCAACTGCAAATCAAAAGCTATAAATAGCTGCTTGTCCCAACATATGTGGAAGGAGGGTTCATTGCTGCTGCTCCACATCACCTCTAAACCCCCAAGCAGTAAATCTAAATTAGAAATATTAGCATTGAGAAATAAAAGGGTTTTCTCGACACAAGCGGAAATCCTTCTTCATCTTCTGCTTCAGATTCATACATCTTTGACGCCAGGAGGGAGGATGAAGCTAACTGGTTGAAAAATGCAGCTATTTTTCCTGGGGAAAAAAGCGTGTAAAAATCAGATGCTGAGTCAGCAGGACTTGGGCATTATTAGAAAACTTTTTCTGCAGAGGTAAAGTAAGAGCAGCTGCAGGTCATCCTGACTATGTCTAGTGCTGGTCTAGTTGTCAACTACACTCAGGAAATGGAAAAGAAACACAGCAGTTCAGCATTCCTAGGATTTGCAAATTAAATATAAATCACACAGCCAGGGGTCGGCTTCCTGCAAAAAATGCAGTGGGGCCACAAATTTTTTTTTTTTTTTTTTTTTTTTTTTTTAACCCAAAGACTGCAGTATTCTCAAGGCAATCCAAACACAAACCTTGAAACCACAAGGCTACACAGACTCTCCAGCTGGTATTTTCCCTACAGTATAATAAATAGGGGTTGCTTTCCCTGCACACAAGAAAAGTTTCAACAACAGGAATGAAGTGCACCTTGACAGCAATCTGAGGAGCCAGCTGTATCCCGACTTCCTAGGTCCCATGCAGGAGCTCTCACCACTGCTCTGGTGCCTGGGGCACACACTGATGGTAACTAGCATGCACCTGAGTAAGACTGCAGAGATGTTGCCTTCTGGCATGATTTCTACCACTTAAAATACTGTGGAAAACCTAAGCAGTCTGGAAACAAATGGGCTGTGCAAAAGGCTGAATTCACTGTCCTGAATTATGGATAGATAATCAGCCACAAAAGAGCATTGTCTGCAGCTGCACTGGAATTGTGTCTGAGCACTCCCTCTCTTCCAAAATGTAAAATTCAGATCCTGTTCAGATTAAAGGGGTTCATTATAAGTACCGAATTTATTTCTATTATCCTGCATTAAAAGACAGTTGGGTTTTTCCTCTGTGATCCATAATTATTATAAAATTCATTTTCCTGTTCTAGGAAACCATTACTCTGCACCAACTCTCTGAAGGATGCCACCACTACAAGACTGAGACAAGGGAAGATCTTAGTCCCCTTTTATGCTGATACATAGTTTTGAGCAGGCTTATATATATTTCTATATTTATCTCACTCTGTCCCCACATTCTTGCAACACGCAGCTCTACTCTGCGTGCGTAATGTAGGGCAGTTATTTGCATGGGGACTTGTAGGGCTTAAAATCACCTTCCTGATTTGGGCTCAGGAATCCTTGCACCATAATACCAGCACTGGATCAGACCAAAGTTCCCCTGCTGGTAGCTGGTGGGATGTTTTAGGGGATGGAAGAAGAAGCAGGAGCATGTACAGCAATATTTCAATGAAAAGCACCAGCTCTGTGGCTCCTGAACATGGCTGTGTGTGAACATCTTTGTTGTTAACAGGTCCTGGCAGACCTCTCTTCCCTGAACGAGCTAATTTCTGCTGGAAGCCATTTGAGTGATAGGCCTTCAGTGGCTGGTGCCAATGGGTTCTGCAACTGAATTACGAACGACATGAAGTAATACTTCATTATTTCCATATTAAATTTGCCACCCAGAAGCTTTATGGGGTGCCTCATGACACTGATCTACGAGGATCAGCAAATAAAACTTTCTCCTCTTACTGACTTTACTAATGCTGAGAAGCCATAGACTGTTTAATTACTCCTGGGTGGGATGCCATTCATTAGGCTACCTTTCTCCAAACATTTCTAGTTTTATTTTTCTTGCAGTGGAACTTGGAAAACCACACAGCCTTTGGGAAGCAGCCCTTCCTCTTGAAAGGACATTTGAAACCAAGTAACACCATCTGGAGTTAAACACCTTCTGCTTCTAATAAGCTGCGCTAAGTAAAAAAAAGGTTGAAAATGAATAGGTTGTGAAAATTGAGGCCCAGTATAGGTGTCAGCTGTGTCTGATGTTTTGTGCTTGGCTTCCCACATTGCCTTCACACTGGCAGAGGCAGAAGCCATTAGCTACTATTCCTGCAGGGTGTCTCTCCACTTGAAATCCTGGTTAGCCATGTGTTCACCAAATCCCTCTCAATTTAGTCCAGCAGTGATAGCATACAGATGGATTTTATTAGAGTCTGGAAAACAAACTGTCATGGGTTGGCACAATTTTGTTTTCTATAAAAAATGTGAGATGTTTTTCCCTGCCCGGACCGTGCAGTGGTTTAGGGCGGGAGGACAGGGACCTATCAAAGAGCTGGCAGGGATATTGGCAGCTAAGTTGACCAATGGGAAATGGCGATGCGATTTTGGAAAGAACATTTAAAACTAATCTGCTGCTGATCCACCCTCTCTCTCTCTCGCTTCGGGGATCTGCCATGAGGTTACATCGTGGTCGGGGCTGGGCCCTGCTGCCCCTCTGTGCGGCCGGGCCGGGCTCAGCCGGGCCTCCGAGGGCCGCTGCCCGCACAGGGAGGGCCTGGGCCGGCTGAGCCCCTTTCCCTGCTGCCGGCAGGAAAGAGAGGCGCTGCAGATCGGCAGTGCTGGCCACGTGCTCAGACCGTGGCAGAAGGGGCCAAGCCATGGCCCAGATTAATCACCACTGGGAAAGAAAGAAAGCCTGCAGCTCCATAACAACTCTGAACCGAGCTGCCCTGGATGAGACCGAGGGGTGGAAAAAAGGACATCTACCAGCTTCCTCCATCAGCACAGCTTTGCATTTTCTTTAGCTCCTGCAGCCTCGGCGCTTTCATGTGGCCTTTGCAGGCCCAAGCAAATGTAACTCTTTCCTAGCGACATGGAACTTTTGAAGCACAACTTTTCCTTGAGAGAAAGAAGAAAGAAAACAGAGGGTACATGGAACAGACACTGCATAAAGTCAGATTAGAAGTGAAAGAACTAATAATATTGGAATAGGATTGAAGAAGTGGACACTTTTAACCGGACTTCTCTAAGATAAATTATGGAGAAATGAACTGCTCTTTGCAGCATCTTAGTGTCGTTGGGTAGAATGCTATTCTAATCAAAATTAAGGACTGATGTAATTGAGATTTATTTGGGAACTTTAAAACCCCCGCTCCTGGGTTAAAAGGAGGTCTCAGCCTTTGAAACAAAGATGATTTTAGATTAGAAGAAGTGTTCATAATACTACCCCAGATGCACTGAGAAGCTTTACTGAGAGAACATCACAGTCTGCGAAAACTCTGGGCGGCAGCAGATGTGTGACATTGAGTGCACTGGACTATTTTGTCTTGTAGCAAACGTCTTCATAAAAAGATCTTAGAGACACTCTTCTCCTAAAGTAATAAGTGATTAGGTCTAAATAGTGAAACTGACTGAAAATCCCAAGTTGTGTCTTTCTATGTTGTTCAATAAGAAAGTTAATAGTTTGTAAGAGGAGAGAAGCATGTTTTAAAGTGTCATTCTGTTTTAGTTTGGTTTTTTTCCCTCAACTATTTATTTTTCTTTCATTCTTTTAGTATATGTTAATAAAACTATTTTTGTTCATTTTTAAGCTTAAGCCTGCTTAATTTTTTTCTCCTAATCTCTCCCTCCCACAAAAAAAGAATAAATACTAAAACCCCAACATTAATTTGTGTTTCCGCCCGGTTTTATTAAACTAAAACCATTATAAATTCTCACTAACTGGTACTGCAGCTAGCATCTGGACAGAATTCTACCCGAAATGGGATTGCTTTCTTCCCCCTTCCCTCAGTGACACTGCTCCACCCAGCACAGGCTGGGTACAACCAAGATGGTTTGAGGTCCCACACCTCACTCCTGTTTTTTTTCCTTTGTAACAATGAGGCAGGGGCTGGGATGCAATAAACAGAAATCAACTGCAATACCTATGGAGAAGACAGGC
Source organism: Hirundo rustica (assembly GCF_015227805.2). Taxonomy (NCBI): domain Eukaryota; kingdom Metazoa; phylum Chordata; class Aves; order Passeriformes; family Hirundinidae; genus Hirundo; species Hirundo rustica. Next base: position 16,258,719 of record NC_053452.1, read on the forward strand.
ACCAGATAAAACTCTTGATATCGCTCTTCTTCTCAAAGTCTTCATCAAAATCACAAGACTTTAGATTACATAATTTACATACTTTACAGATTACATAACTTTTTTATTAATCAGTACTTGACCCGCTGTAGGCTAGTTCCAGTCTCTCATTTCTCATGCTGATTAGTCTGCAAGCACAGTTCTTCCCTCCATTTGAGGGTCAGTTTTGAGTAGGTGGTCAGTGGCCTGGTGGTTGTGGTCTCCCACTGCCAGAATTGTCTTTCCCCTAGTTACTGCTCAGTTCTGCTGACTTCATTTCTGGTGGCTCTGGTCCAGGCAGCCCATTCATCTTGGGATTGTCTTCCCTTTCCCTTAAAACAAAAGATTAGCCAAGTGCACAAGGTTCACAATGCAATTGCTTAATCATAACCGTCCAGCTATTGCTGCTGACTAATAACAAAAACCCCCCAAAACTGTTGTGTTTGGTTCAGATCTTGAGGAGCTCAAATCTTGAGAGGCTCCATAGTAGTCCAGATTTGACTGTAGGCCAAGGAAATAGTAAATTAAATATTTTTATTCCCTCTTGGTAACTGGAACTGTGTTTAACTCTTCTATAGGCCAATCTCATGATCACCCCCATAGGGACTCGATGGAAAAGTGAAGGCTGCAGAGACAGTGACACTCCCGTGCTTTTCAGCAGTGGTTAGATCTTAGATGGATCCTTCACACTATTCCGCATATCCTATGGTGGATATGCAGCAATGGACAGAGCCCCAGTGAGCTTTAATTTAAAAAAAAAAACAAACTCAAGCAAAGTCAGCAACATGAGCTGCCCTGGCTCACTGCCAGCACCTCCTTCCCAACCCTTCCACCCAAGGACTAGGAGTGAATTTGATGTTTTACCCCAATTTAATGCCCAATTAGACAAGAACAAATGCACCTCCATTAAGAAGTGCTGACTGCTGTTTGATAAAGCAGAGTACATTAGCACACACCAAGACTGGTCACTAGATTAAAATGGGTCTGTTTCTCTAGCAGAAAAAGCTTTACTACAATTTGCTTAGTCTTTGGCCAGATATTACAGAAGAACCAAAGCTTAAAAACCCTACTAGAAGAGATCCACAGGTTTTGCAATACCATGGTTAATCAGTGTTAGTAAAGAACTTTCTGGAGGAAAAAATAGCCAGCTACAATCAATATTATCAACTGCGTTTTCTTTCATCAAGTCCCTGCCAATAATACTCTCCGTTTTGTTTTCAGGGTTAAATTAAGCACTTTTGTAGTTCTGCTGGGGACAGCCAAGCAATTATTGCTTTACAGTTCAGTCCTTCCAGGTTTGATTTTATCTGGGCTTTGTTTTATGGCTGACTCCATTCTGTATTAAAAGAGCAGTTGAAGCTGATGACCTTTCCCAGGCTTATCCATATTTAAGATAGTGGGAAGAAGTGACTGAGAAAGGCATTTAATTAATAGGATTTTATGGAGGATTGAGAACAAAGCTGGAATGCAAGAGTAAGTGCAAACCCAGACACAAAACAGAGGGATGATGTCTAGAATAAAATTACTGAAGATAAATAAAATCTCTTTTATAGAGAAGAATTTGATGTGTTTTGTTGTTTTCTTTTTCCAAACCATGATGCACAACACCTCACTTTTATGTGTTTGATGAAGAGCTTCATAAAGAAATATTAGTTAAGGCAGAGAAGAAGAGGCTTAGCAGGAGAGAGGACCCATTTAAAGAGTAAATGTTAAAACACTCAGGTAAACAGATTCTTTTGGAACGAAGAAAGGATCTGCCAAAGTTTTTTGTGGCTCAAGCTTAGAAATATGTATTTCATATTTTGTTTTTATATAATACTGTCTCTCCAAAAAGAAGAAGAAGAAGAAGAAGGAGAAGGAGAAGGAGAAGGAGAAGGAGAAGGAGAAGGAGAAGGAGAAGGAGAAGGAGAAGGAGAAGGAGAAGGAGAAGGAGAAGGAGAAGGAGAAAGAAGGAGAAGAGCTGGTGAGAAAGAGCTTGCTTCAGTTGCTGACAGGACATGCTGACAAGAATGGGAATATGCTACGGGAAGAAACAGATAATTTCGAGAAATACAGTCTAAGATATTAGCTTAATTGTACAGCACAACCCAAAGAGGAAGATAATACACTTAGGAACTGCTAACAGAATTTTCTCATTTAATTAAGGTTATCATCAGTGGGAACTCATGAGAAAGGGAAAGACATGAACATTATGAAAGTACCAATGAGCAAGCAGAAGAAACCTTTGTGAAGTTTCTTTCAAGTGCATTTCTAGCCTTCAAATTGCTTAGAGGGTATGAAAATGCGACTCTCCAGTGCTTATACATCAGAATAACTTCTTTTTAATATCTCATTATCTTTCTGGTGCTTCATTCATGTGTCACAGCCTTTATATGTTGATTGTGAAGTTAATATATCCCTCTCTTTGTTAACTTCAGTTGGGAAATTGAGATAAATTTACTGTTAAGTAACTGAAGGGAGAGAATTAAGAAAAATAGGAAAAGCTTGAAGGAAAAAAAATGAAGAAAGTATAGCAGCTAGCAGGTCAGGTCTGCACTTTCACTCAGCCTGTGTGAACCACGTAAGATTGATTCAAAAGAGTAAATGACTCAAAAAATGCAGGTGACACTGTTATATTAACTTCTTGTGAGGTTAAATTGCTCCTCTGAGTTTTGAATTTTGCTTACAGAAGGGATTTAAGTGTATTTTTTACATTTCTCAACAACTACCTCTTTCTGAGTGTTGTAAAAGAGCAGAACCTGCTGTTCTAGTAAACAAAATACTCTAGAATTTAATTTCAAAGTTTCCCCCACAGCCAATCTTGGGGCTGTCCAAGACATAATAAATATGAAGCAATAGAATTTAAGTGCCTGGTTATCATAGTTTAATCTCAGATGACAACTAAGTACCAGGCAGCTGCCTGCTCACTCCATGCCCTCTGGCCTGCTGTGGTGGGAAGGAGAATCAGAAAAAGGTAAAACCTGTGGGTTGAGATTAAAACAGTTTAATAATTGAAATAAAGTAAATTACAATAATAGCAACATTTAAAATGATGACAAAAGGAAGGGAACAAAAAGAAAGAGAGGCATAAACCCCAAGCAAACCAAGTGATGCACAATAAAATTGCTCACCGCCTGCTGAACAGTGCCCAGCTGGTCCCTGAGCAGCAGTCGAGCAACAATTAAAACATCAGCGTGTTATCAACATTATTTTCATCCTAAATCCAAAACAGTAGTGTACCAGCTGCAAAGAATAATTAAGTCTATTCCAGCTGAAGCCAGGCCACTGGTATTCCTTTGTTATGTCAATTCTCCAGCTCGACACGGGTCCTTCACCTGTTTTTGCTGAAACTGGCATTTGTGTGAAAGGCAAACTGGTTGCTTCTGGCTGGCTGGGGTCAGCGGTGGTGCTGGAGCAGCACAGCCACAAGAGGCGGCGGCAGCACTTTCCCCACTGCTGGCGGATGATTATGTGCCCGTGTGACTCAGGAGAGTGGGGATGAGAGGCAGCACAGGCACATCAAACATAACCCTCCTTCCGTGAGAAGCGGTGCTCCAACTGCCGCTTCTTATTCATCCTGCACTAGCAGAGGGTGCTGCAGAAACAAATAAAAGCAGCCAGAAAGCTAATCGATAGGAACAAATTCTATCTGCATTTATTTTGGGAATTATTTGGGCTCCCATGAAGCACGAGGTTTCTCTACACCTCTGACAGATAGTTATCAAACTGTCTTGTGCACAGTCAACACCATCACAGAAGCAAACAATTTAAGAGCCCTTTCTATTTGTTTCATAACTTTATTTTTGGAACAAAATTAGAACTTTGTCAGCCTGAAAACAGCACAATGAAACCAAGATCATTACTCTTTCTCTGCTTGGTGAAAGCTTTATGGCTCACACAGCATGTCTAATCCTTTATGTCCTGTCGCTATGATGCATCTAATGAATAATCTCCCTTTCTCCTCTATAATTCACTTGACAGCCAAATAATGTATTTTTTAAATCACACAATTTCTTAAGCAATGTTTTGTCTCCCTTATGCTCACCATACATTTGCAGTTAAAATCTCTTCTCTGTATGAGTACCCTCTCTCCCCACCCAAATACTCCCCTGCCTCCCCAACACTGCCAATCAGCCACTTGTCTACCTCCAAAAAGCACTTTTGCTGGCAGCCTTGCTGCTTGCTCCAGCTTTTTCTTCTGAGGCAGGACAAACCTTCTCCAGAAATTCTGTCTGCAGACTGACACCTGCAGCCTAATGGAATAAAGAAAAAAACATAATAATTCTCTTTCTTGTGTAGCCCGTGTTCAGCAGAACTGAATGCCTGCAGGGTACAGTGACCAGCGGTGAAGAATAGTGCTAGAAGTTTAAAAGAAGAATATTCAAGTCTTCTCAGAGAACCAACAGCTTTCTTCTACTACAGGTACTGGTGTAACTAAGAGGGATTGGTTTGGGATTTTATGGGCCAGTTGCAGAGAGAACAATTCCTGTGAAGATTGCTTTAAATCAGTCACTTGGCAAAGCGTCCCAAGGATGAGCAAGATTTATTACCTTCACCTTGAGGCGGATATATAAATGGTCTTAGTTACCGACAGCACACAGATTTGTAACTGTGGGATTTGAAGGGTCGTATATCCCGCTTCCCATCATCTCCACTCACAACATAAAGTTTGGCAGGAAAACTCCAAAAATTAGTAAAGACTGAAATATAGTGGAGAGCCAGGGGTATCCTAAATTCATTGAAACAGAGAGATGTAAATTACAGAAACCTGTACCAAAATCTGCTTTGAGTATAGGGGAGAAGCAACCCTGCCCACAAATTGTCCTCACAAGACCACACACACATCAGCTGGGCAAGTTAATAGCAGTGTAAGACTATACAGTAACTACTCACAAATAATTCTAAATAGTCTCAGATGCCAATTTTAAAATGCACAGTTATCTGGGGTAGCTTTGGGTGAGAAAGGAAAGAAGGTAAAAACTAAAGAGAAATGGATCAAATTTAGGAAGGAAATTTTTGACTACTGAGAATATTTCTTGACACTGAAGTACCCAGGTCTGAGGCTTTAGTCAGGTTCATATATGTTGAAATGAGCAGATATAGAGCATCCAACACATTTGCAGGTGGAGCAATGTATCCACTGAGAGTGGAGCTGCAGAGGGTCATGTCTCTGGGACTCCAGATGGAGGCTCATAGCTGACCCCTACTCTCTGTGTATGCACACCTTTAGTTGCACAAAATGGTACATTCTACTGTCTTAAATTAACTTTCTGAATGTTGATTTCCTCTCCAGCTGGAGAGACAGTCTCTCACTACAAAAACTTCAAACGATAACTTTCACACAGACCCCTGACAGCACCGAGCCTTTTCTCAAGCACAGGAGGCTGCCAAGACAAGCACAAGTTCAGCTCTCCAAAGGTCCTTGGCAAGAGCTCAGCGGCCCATCTTCACCACCACAGCTGCAAGAGACAGTGCTGCCTTGAAGGAAAACACACCTGAGAGACCAAACAGTCCTTCATCCCCTCTCAATGTGATTCAGCAGCTCCACCTCAAAAGTGTGTTAGAATGGAGATGAGGGGAAAGAAGAGAAAGAAAGGAAAATGTATTGAAAATTTACTGTAACATATCTACATTAATATTACTTGTAATATACTCATATGTAGTACCCCTTCTCATGCTCAGGGCCATTTAATAAAGCTCTAGAAATTGTGCATTAGAGTGGATGTTCAAAGAGAAAAACATTTATACCCCACTCTCTACAATTCTGGTGTGCCACTGGCAGCCTGGGAAGCTTTTCCCCTCTTAGTACAACTTCTGACATACAATGTTTTGGACTCCAAAACACACACCTGACTCTCCCAGCACATTTTAATCAAAGCTCTGCCCATCTTAGCCATAGCCTTGTTGAACAGAAGCAAGATTTTACGCCTTTATTTGGGCTGGAGGAAATGCTGTAATTAGGTTTTCACCATCAATTAATGGCAGGAAAGCCACTTTTCCCTACTGTGTCACCTTTCCCTCTTTCTGTCATTCATTGGGTGATGCTGGGAGAGGTTTGCAATCAGTAACTTGAGGTGTCAAGAGCACTTCAACAAATCCTGGAGTTCCACAGTGCCACTGCAAAGCCATGAGAGCCTGTGTCCTGCCACATCCATTAGATGCAGGTATATGTTGGCAGGCCAAGAGCTCTTCTGGCAGCAGGTTCACGGCAAGTGTTAGCAAAGCTCCTCAGTCCTGAAGGGCACATCCATTAAATAAAGATATATGTGCTTCCTTCTTCTTACACTATACCCAGAATCCAAATCACACAGTTTTATCACAAATGTAGTAAGAGCTGATATTTCTCTTAAGGTTCCATTTAATTTTCAAAGTACATTTCATTTTTTTTAATGTTCCCCAAAAACTTCTGTCAAGTCCAGTCCTACAATGCTCAGCAAAAGAAGGCAGATAAAGGAAATATTTTTATTCCTGTTAATGAATCTGGGGGGCTGACATACATTTCCTGAATGCCTGAAGACACCAAAGATTAATGAGAAAGAGAGGACAAATAAATCATAAGTCTTGTACTTTATAAATAATAACAAAGTTTTGAAGAACTTTCTATTCCTCATTTCAGCAAGATTAATTCCCAGCTCTGGCTGGAGGACTGTCCTGCTTGAGTGGTGATTTTTTTTTTCTGCAGGGAAGATGGAAGAGAAGGAAGAATAGGAAGAGAGGAGAAAAGAGGAGACAGTGAAATAGATTCCAGGTTTAATTTCCGAAAATTTTTGTTAACCTTGGCAAAAAAAGGGTTGAGAAGGTGCTATCAGTGAATTTCTTTTCCGTTCCCCTGTTTGAGACCTTTCCCTGAATCACTAAAAGCCCTGTGGACACAATATGTCTGACGAGGAGGCTGAAGTAGTTTCTCCCAACAGTTGTCTGGGGCTGGGGCCGAGTGACATGCCCCACTCCAGGGACTGCACTGCAGAGACTCCCCAAAGCCATGACCCAACCTGCTTCACGCCTCTGCACTGTGCAGCCCTGAAAAGCGACAGGGGAGGCCTGAGGGTTTGTAGCCACCCTGGCCCAATGCAAGGCTGGCTCTGTGGAGCAGAGCTCCACACACCAGCTTGGACATGGACACTCCAGAGCTGCCCCTGTGCTGCCACACTGAGCCCACCACCATCACCGTGGGCTGGCATTGCAGGCAGAGAGCTGGCTGTAAGGTCTCACCCACAGCACCTATAGAAACCAGCAGAACAGCCTTACACCCCTCTATGTCACATCCCTCCAGTATTTCTAAGGATAAAGGACTGGGAAAACCACTTTGTTTCCATTTTAAAATTTCAGAGGTTTTCTTGGGAACAGCTCTCCTTTCTCCCACTCCAGTGCTGTACAAGAGAAATATGGAAGCAGGGCACAGGATGGCACTAGTGAGAAAAGGCTCCCACTGTGATCTTTGTGAAAAACAGTCAGGTTTAGATGGGTTATTAGCACCCAAAATACTACAGCCAACATGTATTTCATCTGGAAGTCCCTTCAAGGTTCATGCAACCGCCTTGGAGTTGCAAGCAGGCACTCTGCTTAAACAGAGCTACAGCTGACCTTGGCAGAGAAAGATCCATGTGCACAAAATTTCTGCTGGCCTGTGACCATGGTCACAGGTGCAACTGGAAGAAAGTCATTCACAATCCCCTCCAGGAGACTGCTGCAAGAGGAGCTCCACAGCCACCCTTGCTGCTGCACCTCCCAACAGATGCTCTTTCTTTAACAACAATTTTATTTTCCACTGCTGAATGGCTTAAGTCACCCGTGTAAGCTGAGACCTGTTTGCCAGTTTGTGTATTCATGTTGTCTCTTGGCTTTCTCCCTCATTTTTCAGTGTCTTTTACTCCTTCTTGCAGTTTCAATGTCCTATGTGTAGCAATTTATATACTGGACAGTGAGGCATGTAACAGTTTCCCTTCTCCACTGTTTCCTGATTTATACAATGGCCTTTTCCATGGTTGCCCTGTGATTTATATATCTCTTTTTTTAAACTTCCAATACTTGACAGTGACAGAACACATTATTGTACCTGTCACTGTTTTTTAAACAAGATGCAAATTACTGGTAAGCAGATGCTGCAATACTGAAATTCATGGAATCACAGAATATTCTGAGTTGGAAGGGATCCACGGGGAACATGAAAGTTCAGCTCCTGGCCCTGCACAGGACACCCCAAGAGTCACATCATGTGCCTGAGAGTGTTGTTCAAATGCTTCTTGAGCTCTGTCAGGCTTGGTGCTGTGACCACTGCCCTGGGGAACCTCTTCCAGTGCCCAAACACCCCCTGGGTAAAAAACCTTTCCCAAATATCCAACCAAAACCTTCCCTGACGTAGGTTCCTGCCATTCTCTCAAGGTAATTCATCCTTCACTCCCTTTCTTGAAGAGAAAACAGGGGGAAAAACACAGGAATAATTTTGCACCTGGAAAACAGGTGCAAAATCCTCTGCTTCTTTCCAAATACTGTTTTAGTATGTGGTGTGAAGCCATGTCTGTGACCCAGCCTTACCACGGACAGCATGGCAAGTGTTTGGACATGATATCAGCTAGAACCAAGGATTTTGTGTTTCTGATGTGCATCCCATTTTCTCTCTTTATTTGCCTTTTTTCTCTATTTCTTAGACAGAGATCTAGACTGAAATTGGGAAGAGCTCCACTCTACAAAAGTGCAGTCACAATATGGAGGAGTCCAGTGTGAGATTTAGATCTAGGAAGTTCTAAATATTTTGTCATATTCAAAAATAAAACCAAAAAGTGTTTGTATAATAAATATTTTCACAAAGAACAAATAGTAAGCACTAAACAATAACTCAAACAATGAATATGAAACAAGAACTAATGTCTGGAAACTAGAGCCAGGCAAATCTGAATTAGAAATTAGATGTACATTTTTAAACTTCAAGTGTGATTAATCACTGCAACTTAAAGTCTTTCCAAAAGACAGGCTTGAGTTAGACTCAATGTCTTGGGCTCCCCAGAAAAATAATTGGATTAAATTCTACTTTCACCTGATCATCAGAATATCCCCTCTGGTCCTAACTGACAATGTCTGCATTAATTGAGTCAGATAGAACAGAGCTTTCATCAAGACAACTTCAACATTGCATTGTTCTATTAAACCATTGGGGTGTTTGCTGCCTTTTCTGCCAGCTGCACGTTGACTTTTTTAGGATCTGGGTTCCTACGGCAGGCAGTATATCTTCTTTCACAAAGCTGTCCAAATTGTGTAGCTGTCCTTAGGGCTATGAGTACTGCTCTAGTCAGAGGTAAAAGTTTTGATTAAAACTCTGAACTTCCAGCCCTATGTGATGAAGGAAAACCATGAGATTTTATATTGCACGTTGGTCATTAGGAAAAGTATTTCCAGTTCATTCTGCAAGCAATCTCCAGCGAAATTGTGTAGCTGCTCAAAACCATTTTGCAAAATCACTGACACAGACATTTCTTTATATTTCATGACATTTTATTGGTCCTGTTACACTAGGACTTACTTCTCTCTACAGTGCCCAAGAGGCAGTTTTCAGTCGGTAATGGCTATTTTCTTGGTCCCTTCTACAACTACATCAAATAAAATTCCAGTTTTATTTCCCATGTTCTGTACAAGCAGGACAGTTTACAACTCAGCTGAAGCAAATCTAGTTGCTTAGTTCCACTTTCAATGTTCAGCAAGAAAATCTTTTCCTTAAAGCAGTCATTATTTATTAGGGACATGTTTATTCTGTTTTTGAGAGGTCAACATGTCTTTTGTACTTAAAATATTCCCCAAAGAAGGGGGATTCTTAGGTGACCATATATCTGCCAGTGGATAAGAAGTTCTGTTACTATATCTGAAAAAAATAATAGCAGTGTAAGACTCCATGTTGTGTTCTCAGGTACCGAGAGATCTTGGGTTTTCCATTGATCTTAAAAACATCAAAAACCTGACCATGTTTTAAGGCTTGATGCAAGAGGCATACACTAAGCAGTCATTAGTCTTCTGTTAATTACCAGATTGTGGAGGAATTCAGACGTGCTCAGTAAAGATGGAGGAGAAATCTCTGATCCCTCCTCACATCATTTTGCTGATTTTGGTAGAGCTGTTTTTAATTAATTAAGTGAAAGGAGCCCCTTTAAGGTTCCCACCATAAAATCTCACTTGATTCCTCATAAATAATGTCTCTAGAGCTCATTCATAGTAATAAAAATATATAGGGTGCTGATTAAAACTCTTGTAATTTATGTGCATTAAAACCTCAATTGAAAGACGTATTAAGGGGCAAAATTCTTTGACCATGACACTCTAGTTTGCATTTCATTGCAAACTAAAGTTTTAGGAGCTGGGATTGCCATGTACTAGCAAAGAACAATAAAACTCAATGGCATGATTTTCCTATCCTTCTATGTTGGGAGCGAATTTTTCCCTGGGGGTAAAAAAAAAAAAAAAAAAAAAAAAAAAAAAAAAAAAAAAAAAAAAAAAAAAAAGGCAGTGATACTATTTTCCATAGATTTGCAAAGAGGTTGTCAAGGCAAGGTTCAGAAGGGCAAATAGTGCACCTCAGTGTTCGTGATGATGATTCAGAGATTCAGATGGCCACCACAGTTATTTTTAAAGCAAAGACTCACTCTTCTGGTTCATGTCAAAAGTCTGAAAGGGAAGGAAATCGCAAACTCCACAACCAGCCCCATGGAGGGTCCTACATCCCATCAAGCTCCTCCTGTCCTAATGATAATGAGCACAGGGATGCTCAGCACTTTCTGAGATGGGAACCTGATGTCTTAGAAGAACAGCCCTTTTTCCAATGTATCTTTCAAAGCAATCACTTTTCACAGTCTGAAGAAGCATTTCACATGTTTTTGCCTGTTCTGACAGTTCAGGAGTAGCCCACAGCATGCAGGAGCAAAAACCCTGCATTAAAAATATCAGAGCCAGAGGTGGTATTTCACATATCAAGGGCTGAGGTGGCCGACTGTCTGAATGGCAAAAGCAGCACAAAATTCCATGTAAGGTTCTGTGACTGCTTCTCCCCTGGCATAATTCAGTTTTTTATACTACTTTGTTTAACTGATAGACCTTGATCTGTGCCTTTCATAATTTCCCTGCACTCAGGTTAAGGATATATTTTCAGTTCAAATGTCCCTGGGTTGGAACAAGCAATGCTAAGAACAGAAGTGGGATTTCAGAGCAAGCATTTGGACAAACACAGGACTCCTGTGCTGCTGCCTGTAGCAGAGCAAAATTCCTTTTTTTCTGTACACAAGCAGAACCCTCAAAGGCACAAAGCTGCCGAGGACAGAAAACCATTTTTAATGGCTTCAGTAGCTGTAAACAGTATTATCTGCTAAGTTTAATGATTAACTATTTCCTTCCCGTTTGTTCAAAGGAAGACAAATGCAGAAAGTGGAAATGCAGCCAGACTGTTCCATCAGAGCGCACTTCATGCAGCTAGCGCTGTAAATGCATTCCACGTTAGCTGAGAGCTCATCTCGGGAAGGCCGCTAAGAGCAGCAGTCAGCTCTCACAAAACAAACCACAACAGAACAAAAGGCGCCACCATCTTTTCCTTTATTACAGAACATTCCTGGTGAGCCACACTCTGAGCTCCAGAACATTAACGCTTCTGCTGCACAAGGCGATTTCCATCCCACAGCCCCTAACTGTAATCCTACAGCCAGGGCACATCTTGTACCCAGCACAGCATTCACTGGGCTGAAATAAAGCCATCCACCTACCCAAGCAGCGTCAGTCACTTCTTCATTTCCTCTGAATGAGGTGCTTTCACATTGACCTGCCTTCAACCCATCTGAGTCAGAGCCCCCTTCATGTTTGTAAGGCTTAAATGAGTCTGTTTGGTGTGAGTTTCACTACCCACAAAGTTACGGGCTTCATGTTTTATAGTGAGATTGAAATTAAACTTTTCCATGCCAGTAACAGTTCCTGTCAACACAAGGCCATACTATCCATTTCTCTCCTGTGCACCTCCCCTCTTAAACTCTCTACAGAGCAATTCATGACGATGATATACCAGGCTTTCTTCCCAAACAAGCACAGAACTGAAAGAAATCTTTGCATGGTCAATGTAGTGGAGAGGGAAGATTTGTAAAATCCAATTATAATTAGAGGCAGAAACATTTCTATTCAAGATTTTTATTCCTGATGTCAATCAAGAGTGATGAGATTTGAATAAAGAAGGCTCCATCAGATTAAAATCACTCAGTGCAGTGAAGTGCTGTCTGTGCCAGGTTTTAGGGAGTAGCAGAAGATCCTTCTTCACCAGCACCCATATACATCTCTGAGGGCTGAGCCATGATGTGCCATTCCATCCTCTGCAGCATTTCCCTGACTGGACAGAGGTCTCCTGAGGAACTAAAACCCCTGAAACAACCCCTGAAATCAAACAGAAATCTCCAAAGGCTGCAGAAGCCTGACACTGTGTTCATCCTGAACACACTTCCAGACCAAGATGAACTTCCAGCTAACCCAGTCTTTGGGATGAAGAGGAATATAAATTTTAAGGCATTAAGACAGGTCTCCTGTCCTTCCCAAATGCCATTTCTCGCTATAGTTGGTCCCCTCTCCCCTGCCCTCCTCACCTCTGTGGAACACCAGCCACCAGCTCCTCAGGTACCTTCTACTGGTGCACATTTTCTTGCAGTGCTGGCTCTGAACATACAAACAAAACCCTCTGATCCAGGGGATGGGTGTGCTTAACCTAAGGTGTTGAAGATGATTTACTCTGCAGATGTCACTGGGAACTATTCATGTGTTTCTGAATTAAGCCTGTGATGACAGGCTTTGCTGGATAAGGGCCCAAGCTCCTGGTGTTTTCGGGATGAAGCCTGAAATTTGGCAGATTTTACTGTTGCAAATAAACAATGCCAACAGCAAGAGGAGGCTTTCAAACTCTTTTACTGGGAATTGACTTAAAATAGATTTATTCAGCAGGACTGAGAAAGCACTGCATCACTAGCCATTTGGGACAATACTGCTTAGCAAACACATATGGTACGATATTGAAATTCCAGTTATTCAACCCCGAAATTTTAGTCCAAAAAGCCAGTACGATTTTGGGCTCAGTTAGAATTTTCTTTATTAGTTTTTAATTTCAAAGTTAACTGTCATCATAAAGCAGGAACACAATTTTGCTGTAGATTTCCCTGGGGATCCTTGCCTTCAGCCAGCTATGCTCAGAAAAAAGAGGGTACAGGACTTTTCACTGCATGTGTGGGAACAGGCTGGAAGTAGAATTACAAATCACACCTGGGCAATCTTTAGCCCCAGGTCTCCCATAAGATGCATCAAAAAACGCTGTGAAAGCAACCCACTTGCCTTTGAGAAATTGCTGAACTGTTGGTGCACTGTAGATGCAAGCAAGCAGAATTTCTTATGACCTACGGTCGCATTTATATCCCTTTTTATTTCACCGGTGTATTTATTTTTTGCAGTTATCCGCTTTCTTTCAGGGTGAAGGGACAACAATCATTACTTGCTGTCTTTTACATTTGAGATGTTTTCATGGATCCAGGATAATTGCTTCCTTTCAGAGTGCTAAGGTAAAAACTGTGTAACAATTAATGTAAAAGGGGAGGTTTGATTGAGTTTCCAGTGTCACAATATTGTTCTCAATAGTATTGACAACGCTGAAGGCCATAAGCCATTAATACCACAGAATTTAATATCAGAGTCAAGGAGCTAGCTTATAGCTATCACACCTCTGCTGGGAAATGATACTGAAAGGTGCTTTATTGCAGAGGATTTGAGAGGCAGAGGAAGAGGCAGTGGAAGAGGCAAACACAGCTTCTAGCAAAGCTTTGCTGCTCCATAGAAGACAGGTTTGTGCACAAGTACCAGATAGGAGCCATGGGGATGTGGATGTAGTGTCATGTTACCAGGCAGGAAGCATGGCAGTAAACAATAAATCTCTTTTTCATATCTCAATCTCCTAGCAGCAGCAATTGAAGAGGCAGTTGCTAAAGACTCAAGTTTCTTTCTAATAGAAATTAATCTTCTAATTCTTCTGAGTTGTCTTATCATCAAGAAAATGCTGATTAAAGAGGCTGGGAAAAGAGCACAAAAGAGGAGATCAATCTGCAGAGATAAGAAACTAAAGATCAATATGACAAAGTGTAGATGTGCCTCTCCTGAAAATGACAATATGATCGTTCAGCCAACATCACTCCCCCATTTCTGAGCTTTCCCATTGTGTTTCACTGAGCTAGAACAGCTCATGGACTGAATTTGACAGCAAGACTCTTCCCTACTCAAGAACATTTGCACCTCCCTCCCAGACTTCTAAGCACAGAGCTGTCTTCTTGTTGTTCAGGAAGGGGCTAGAGTGTGGCATTTAAAAAAACCTATCTAATAGCCTCTTTTTTCTCCTTTAGGATATTTTTATGCTTCTTAATCAAGCAAGAAAAAAACAAACAAACAAACAAAAAACATACTTCCAGTGGATCTGAAAGACAAATCATTAGTTTAAATGTACAGAGCAGGGTCTGCCTTGAAATGAACATCCACGGCAATTGCTGTATTTTAAAAGCTCCCCAAGTTGCAGGCTTAATATGAAGCAGTTCTCAGCAGAATGTCTTTTACTGCCTTTCCAAATAACAGCCTACCCGTAAGTATAGATCTTCTGGATATTCTCAGTGTAAAAGATCAATTGCAGAACAGGCAGCTTGATGTTTGCAATCTGGCTTTTAGTAAACATTTCTCTTTCTCGTCCTCAGTTGGAAAATTCCTGCTGGGTTCTGAACAGCAGAGACCTTGAGGAGCTTTCATGTTGGTAAATTATAACAGACGTAACTTTTTTCTTTTTTTTTTTTTTTTTTTTCCCACTGATAAGGATGTTCTAGCAAAATCATCCCTAGCCTTTCTTCCTAAATGCATTCCTCAGCCAGCTCACAAAAGTTACTTGAGTTCCAAAAGTCAATATTGCTATAAAAAGAGCGTGGATATGTAACACCCCTTTTAGTGGTGATTGGAAAGAAATACCGTGTGTGACTGAGGTCTGTATGCTATCTAGCTTAAAATACCTGATGATGTTTTGGAGCACTTTAGCCATTAAATTCAGTTTACTGGCATTGCAGATATCACTTTATATAACACACTTCAGACTCCACCTCACAGTCAGTCCAGCTTTTTGTTCTCATTCTTCCTATTGAAAGACTGTTTAGAAATTTGATTATTTTAAATAGCTAGGAATATTCTCAAATATTCTCTCAGTGCATTCATAGGCAATATATACTCATTTGCTTTTGTGCCAAAGTTATTTTTTAGCTTAAACATATCTTTTCTTTCCCTGACCTTCATCCCTCTGATTCATGTATTCACCAGTCCTAAGAAACCCAGTGTTACTTAAATATGATGTAGCCTAGAAGAATCCTAAGGTCAAGCAGTCCCTGGGACTCATAACTCCTACAACTGTTAAATAATGAACTTCTTGGCTACATGTCTACCAGCTATGCACTTCCAGTGTGTATGTTGTGTGTGTGTGTGTGTGAGAGAGAGAGAGACCTGGGCATATACACTGGGAGCTCATAATTATTCAACTCTCAATTGATAAAATCCAGGCACTCATCTCCTCGATCATTTCCAGCTGATTTATAGATTTATTTTGCTGTTAGGTTGAATCCCATGACACAGGTTACCACAGGCTGCAGTTAAGGTGATGATTTATGTTCTCTTTATTGCAACAGCCCCTTTAAACTTCAGCACTTGATCAGAGATGAGAGAATTTGCTTCACGGGATTAATACACAACAGTACCACTGTAGTAGTACACAACCTTCTTCAAGACCAGAACTGCACAGTTCCAGAGACATTCCATACTTGCCGAATGTACTCACTCAGTCCAGAGCAAAAGGAATGTTCTGCAGTCCCAAACCAGGGCAAATTGTGACTGGGTCACCAGGAGTCCAATCCTTCTGAAGTGTCATCAGAATAACTGGAATTTTCTTTGTCTGAATCATGAGTTAAATCAGGAAAGCCAAATTTTAGGAAGACTAAACTCTGACAAATGTAATGTTTTCTTACTTGAGGGTAAGCATGATGCAGGTGTGATCCCACAGGTACACCCTGCAAAGTCCAGCCAACTGGTTCATCCCACAGCACAGACCCTGTTCTGGCAAGAATTCTCACCAGCTCAAACAGAACATCTCAGTATGTCCAAGACCCACCAAAAGTCGTCAGCCAATGCTGAGAGGTCTTTCCTTCTGCTGGAAAATACTCAAAATCATCTAGAATCATCCCTAGATTGTTCCATTCTTCTAGATGAACAAAAACCTAAGATGCGACAATTATCTTTTAGTACAGAGAGACAAACTGAGTGGTTGGGATGAAAGTCAGAAACATGGTTTGTAAGGAAAAAGAAAAAATAAAATCAACATATTTTGCTTGGAAAACATGTCTTCTTCCCCCCTTATTTCTGTTCCCTACAGTATTTGGATCATTTTTACTCATGAGAAAGGATGCAGACACAGGAAATTTCCTCTAGAAAATTGAACATACCTTTTCTAATAATACTTCATACTGGAGAAGAATCTCCCTCACTTAGTGTATACCAGTTCCCTAAAGCAAAAAACTCTGAAAGCAGCACACTGAAATCACGTAAAATAAATAATAACGTGTGATTTCTTGCCCGAGATTGTTCTGCTGCCTTCCCCAGCCCAGCCCACAAAAAACCAGCTATTTGATTTCTGTATTATACACTGCCTGTTGCTTGTCAGCAGGAAAAATTCAGAGTACTAAAAATGCTTACTGCTTTGAGAGCAATAATAAAATGTGTGCTTGCCTTCAGATTAGCTATCACTGTTTTTCCTGCAGAGAACGAGAGAAATATAGAGGTGAAATTCCATGTTGTTATGTATAAAATAGTCTTTAAAGAAGTGCCTGGGGAGTTATATTGTATTGATATTAATGTGTCTTATGCAGCTAAATCCCTGCTCACTACTTATAAAACATAAAAGATATGAAATCTAGAATCTTGATCATAAAACACAAATTAAATCAACACTGTCAACTTCAGAGAGCATGAATATAATTCACTTCATTAGAAAATAATAAGCCATGCTGGCACTTGGACAGAAATGAAGCCTGCTTGCTAGAACACATTTTTTCACAGCACTTTCCCCTTTTATCACTATCAGTGTGACAAGGTCTGCCCAGTACCATGGTTCTCACACCAGCAGGATTCTCTTTTATTTCCTTCATGGATGGTGGGAAGCTTGCCATGATTTCTTTGCAGCTCCAATAGAGCTATGATAACGCATCAAAATAAAAGCCGTTCTATTTTGGAATATTTCTCAGCCTAGGGAGAAAATTGGGACCAAGGTCAGCAGGGTAAGCAAGGCAACTGGAAGAGAAATTATTGGATCAAGGTGATGCAATATATCAGCTCATAACTGGTGAGAAATCCATGTTTTCTAAGCCTGACTCAGATGGCCTGGCTGTTAGGCCAGGAGTAAGGAGCTGTGGATGGCACATGGGCTGGACCATGGGCTGGACCTGACACAGAGTCACTGTAAAATGGGACTGGCTCCATCCTGAGATACAGCCAAGAGTCCCAGGGAAGCCAGCAGCCCCTGCGTGCCAGCGGGACGCGACACTCGGCCACCCGGAGGCTGCTCGTTTCCATGTGGGACAAATCCCACATCTCCCAACCTCCATTAACCCACTGAACTTCTGACTAAGAAAATTAAAATACACTTTGGCAAGTGCTGCTCAAAAACTTTCCAACCTCTGCACTAGACCATGCCTAACTCAAAGTCAACACATCTGCAACGGGACTGTGCAGCCGGAGGGAAATCTTTTGAGAGGACTCTAAGCCTGAGCTTCCAGAAAACTTTCAAAGTCTCTGCTCCTTTCTATTCTCCATCCCTGCCTCCTGCACTTCTCCCAGGTGCATAGCTACAGAGGTGGTCCCTCAAGCACAGAGCACCCCCACTACTTACTCCACTTCTGCAGTGTCCACTCTCAGGCACCTGTCATCCCACTCTTCCTTTGTGTTCACCCCATTCCTTACCTAAGCAATTTCTGACCTGAAGCACGCCGCGTAGTTTGGTTTCAATATCATGTGTTCTTCACTGTGCATTTTTATTTCCTATGTTTCCACTGATGCATTTTCACTAGATAAGTGCTTGTTAAATGCTAAATCAATACCCCAGTGCTCTAAAACCAAAGTGAGAGCACTGGACACACTACACCTACAATGCATTAAAGCCACTGTAACAAGTTTAATCACTTTGCAGCACTTTAACTGCTCCTTCGTGAGGTGAGTACAAAACGCTGCCAAACAGCTTCATTTCATTTTCCTCTAGTGCCCAGGTGAATATGGGCGGTGGCCATCTCTAAAAATTGGAAAATGGGAAGCTGAAGTTCATTTCCAGGCTAAGACCAGAGATGAAAATTACTCTGGTCCTGAGTGTTTTCCCTAGCACATTTTTGCATGCTCAGTGGCACAGAAATTGTCCTTCTTTCATAAGATGCACAAAGAATGTTATGGTATTACATGTGAAACACCGTTTATAAGGCCATAAATAACAGAAAGTTTTAATCTGAAAAAGTCTTTTAAAAGCCTCGACTTAGCAAATTGGAATTTTACTTTTTTTTTTTTTTTTAAGCTTGATACATTTCCCCATTTGCTTACTGCACTTGTAACAAGAATGGACAGCTGTAAAAGAGAGCCCTCCTCACCATGATGTTCTCTTCACCTTCTGCTTCCTAGCAGGAGCTTAGAATTTGTTCTAAAAATGGTATGTTGCTTTCCATGTATGTGCCTGATACCTGCACAGGAACCAAAGCAAAGTCCTCAGCAATACACTTCCACTCCACACATCCTCGAGAACAAACCAAGTTGTGTGAAGTTGTTTAAATCACAAGTGCAACCTGTTTATAAAAAGCTTACCAGGATAAATGACCTTAGAGGAACATCTGCCAGCACCTACCTGAAAGGAACAAGTGGGACAAATCCAGGGCAGAAGGGACATTTTAATTTGTTTGGTGGTAACTGACAGGTGTAATCAGCACACAATTGCTCTCTGAAACATCTCACCCGAGAAAGAAAATCTAACAGGTCAAGGGGGTTGCCAATATTTTCTTTGATGTTGTGATCAAATGCTGCCTGTCCTGAACTTCTGTAAAGCCTCAGCCTGATGGAGTGAGTGTCAGCTTAGCTGACTTCATTTCGGTGCCATTGGCTGGAGAGATTTGCAGGAGCTGCAGCCACAGGCTCTGTCAAATATATACAATTCATCTTCAAATGGCATGAAAAAGGTGTTTGCCATTTCACAGCTTTGATTCATAAATTCCTCGTGCTTTTTAAATTCCTTGGCTTTTATGTCAACAGGATAAAGTAGGCTTTCCTGTCTTGAAACTCCGTCTGCCCAGCAGCCCCATTTCCAGACCCACATTCCTGTGCTTTCCTTTGAGCGTGGAGGGAGGGTGGGCAGGGTGACCTTTGCCATGTTCCCCAGCCTAGCTGGGTTAAACACTCACCTGTCAAATGCAGGAAGGGATGTGACATGTAAGGAGGCCCCATCCCCATGAATTGTTTCCCCAGTGGCATCACGAGATTCAGGGCTGCCGGCTCCCAGACAGACATTCCTCCTCCACTTTTCACCACGCTCTGCTGCAGCAAGGCAAGTGCTTCTGGGAACAGGCTGGGGACTGGATCCCAGCTGAAAGTAGCCCTTCAAAAATAGCAATTTTTAAACTGAATCATTTTCCAAATCACACTCTAAAATTACTTCCCTTCCTGGCAAGCTCCCTGCAGCTCATCGGTACACAGGCAAGCATGGACTTGGAGGATGCAGATTTCTCAGGAGCTGCACCAATCCCATTCTGCAGGTTTCTGCATCTGTCTGTTCATCACCCCCCTCTGCACTGTGAAGCTCAACCACAGAATACAGGGGCCACATCTCTAACCTTAACAGAGAGATTTACTGGGCTCTTCTTCTTTCCTCCAAATGCTTGTAAAGAGAAATGGCAGGTTACAGAACCGCCTAACTCGCCTTTCAGTCCTTTCAAAATCTGAGCTGTTCACTTGGAGAGCTGAAGGATGCTGACATCTCCTGAAAGGCCAGGCCCTGGTTAGGCTGAACAAGGTGAGATCCAAAGAAAATCTGGTAACTCATTTGTTGTCTAATAATCTACAGGAATTCAACAGTGGGTTGTGCATTCAGAAATTATCCTTTGCACGGTCTCAGAAATATTAAAGAGCTGCATCCTCCTGAGTGGTAGAATAGTAGCTTTCCATTACTGAAATGTATTAAAAATCCCTTGCATGCCGAGCCACTGACTGAGATTTCCCCGCGCAAAGCAAGAATAGAAAACAAATCAGCAAAACGAATGCAGGAAGAGCACAAGCCACCAGAGTGGAAGGTTTTCCCATAAAAAAGCGAGATTTCATTCCAAAAATTGTGAGGAAAGTAAGTCATGTGAACACAGAGCTACCCGCACAAGATGCAGGGCGCCTGCGGCTTCCATCGGCAGCACAGGCAAGAGGGAACACATTAATGTGCTCAGGATGCTCGGAGCACTAGGCAGAATCAGGCCCTCTGAAATCGGCTGTTCATCAGATTTAAATTGAATGTAATTGGCAGCGCTAATTAGATCATTCTCTCGCAGCGAGAGCAGTGGAAGTGAGAAAGTGGCAGTTAGATCACTGAGCCTCAGGAAAAATAAAAACAAAAGGCCATTGCATATTCATAAATTAACAGGAAGAATGAAGGAATCTCTGGTTTAGACAGCGATTGCTTCCTGTGTCTCTTAAACCTGTGGAAATATTCTCTTAGTGAAACCATGTCTTTGGTTAACAATACTGTTTCCCTGCAGCTTAGTATCCCCTAGAAGTTTGACCTAGCAACCCAAAACCTGCACTAGCTGACTCCTACAACTCACCCTGACTTGATTTTGTGTTCGGGAGTACAAGAAACGGTTCCCAAAGGATTCTCAAGTTTATCTCATCAGCTCCTTCAGCTCTGCTCCCATGAAAGCCAGAGTGCTACTGGCAGAGCAATGGGGGCTTACAGAGCCCAGCTACCCCAAAACAGCTTCATGCCAAGACTCCACATGGACCACCTGCTAATCAGCACATCAAATGTCTTCATTTCCAATCAAATTGTCTGCAACAGGCAACTCATGGCTTCAAGACCAGTAACAAGCCTGTCTGTTTTCTCTCTCCCCTCCCCAAATGTTCATCCTGATAGAGAGAGAAGACACATGAACACAAAAGGCCATCTGGGTCAGGGGACTGGTCTTCGGCTTCAAAACTTCAAAAGTGCCTGGGGAGGGTGAGGAGACACTAGTAACATCTGAATTCCATGGAAACACACACTCATCCCCAAATACTTTGTAGTTAGTATACTTTTCACTGTCTCAATCTGTCATCACACTAAGTCAGGCACTGAGAAGAACACTCTATCCTAAAGTATCCAGATTTCTAACTTAAAAACTCGGCATATTCCTTTCTGCTGTGCACTGTGACTGAAACACTTGCTCACAATGCTACCAAGGCTCTGATTGCATAGACTACCTATTACCCCATCAATTTCTTTTAATTAGAAGATAATAACAAAGAGACTGTTCCCTGAAATCCAGTAGGAGATACAAGTGAAGAAGAGCACCATCTCATTACCTTAGCAGCTTGTCAAGCACCCAGGCTCACCATAAGGCTACTCACTGCAAAATAACTTCCTTGATACAGGTTACAGACAAAACCTAATTTATACAGCCCATACTGGGCGGTATGGAGAGCAACACAAAACCATCTGCACATTAACTCCAGCTGCAGGAGCAGTTACAAATCTATTTGTCTTTGGTCACTTCCAAGGTAGAAAATACGTCCAGCTACCACAAACAAGCTGTACATTTCAGGTCAGGGACTGCATGGCTTGTTTACCTTCAGATTGTATGAGACACTTCCAAATAACTACTTGAGACATTTCCATGCCAATGTAGTGGTAAAAAGCTCCTGAACGATGTAGTTGGTATTTTTTCTTGGCAAATATTTGCTATAAAGTCAATGAGGAGGTGAAGCTTGTACTGTAACCAAGAACAGAAATGTGGAGGTCTTGGTATTCCTGAAGTCAAAAAAAAGCAGTCTTGCTATTTTGCTTGTGAGTCACACAGTGAAACCATGGTTGAGAATTCAGAGGATTTCAGCCACAAAAAAAAACCCCAAACAAAAATAAAATAAAACAAAACAACAACAACACCACCACACACACACACAACCCTTAAAAAACCCTAAAAAAAACTAAAAAAAAAAACCAAAAAGCCCCACACAACTATTCCCTTGAATGGAATAACAGTAACTGGTCTTTTTCAGGTTTAAAATACCATTTTAAACTTTATTCTTTAATAAAGAGATGTGATGTTTAGCAGTACAACTTCTTTGCCGACAATGGTTTAATTAAACATTTAATGAGCCCATCTCATTTCTTTGCATGAGTTTCAATTTCAGCAGCCAAGCTAATAATGTAAACACCATATTTTGGTTATTAAAATAATTTCTTTCACAAACACTGACCTCCTGACAAACCAAATGGCTGGTGCCATGCATACAATACTCCCACAGCTCAGGGATCTAATTTTAGCATAAAGCACAATTTACAGCTGACCATCAGCTTTTAAAAAAATTCTAGGCAAACGGTTTTGAACACAGTCATTGGGTTTTCACCCAATCCTTCAAGATTTCATTCAATTATTCGAGAAACTGTAGAAACACATCCTTCATTTAACCTTATAACAGCCTTTAAGAGTGTTACCCAAGCAGGGGCCCAGCAGCAGCTTCAGGATGTTTCCTCAAACTCTCATATCTGGATCAGAGCAACCAAAACCATGACCTTCCTTTAAGCCACAGCTCTGGAGGATTTTTTAGCTAGCTAATGGAGTTTTTCCAGGAGCTAGTTACTTTGGAAAGGATGAAACACTTTCAGTGGGACTTTAATGAAAAAAAATAACTTTCCCCCCCCTAGCTTTTTAACAAAAAAAAAAAACAAAAACCCTGAAGTATTTCTGCAAAACGGTGACAAATTTTCAAGGCTCGAAGTAAAAAAATCTTAGTGAAATGAGTAGTCAAAACATTTTGAAAATCTGTCAACAGCTCAAATTCTTAGAAACCATGATTGGGTGATGCTGGAAATGCAATCTTGTCCATGCTGAAGCAGCTAAACCATGTCCTTTGCTGCTTCAGCTGAGATTTTTTTCTTCACGGAAAGTTACTGGTAGGCTTTCATATCTATGATGTGATTCCTCAAGCTATTCAGCATCCCACCAGCATCATCCTATCCCAGGCAGGACATCTCCAAAGAGGCCACCGCAAACTCCAGAGCCAGTCAGCTTCTACTGCTTGGAAACTGTCCTGTTACCCAAGGAATTGGCCAATTTTTCACTCCCCATCTAGGAGCCAACCAACACCCAGGAGGGGACAATGCATGGCATGGTGAGGTACGAGTTACACAAACTTTGCTAACTGGCTTCTCACTGAAAACATCAGGGGCCTATCACAGTAGGTGAAATTGCTGAGAATTCCAGAGAACTGAACCTCCATTTTTTTAATGTTCCCAACAGGAAAGTAAAAAACAGCAACAAAAACAACCAACCAAACAAACAACAAAAAAACCCATCTTATTTCCCCTGCAAAAAAAAAAAGCACCAGGAATCTAAACTGTGATACCCATCTGCAGCAACAAAAATCCTGCAAATTCAGGTAAATTAGTTTAGGTTTACATCATCTGACACATTGGATTGCACATCATCATTCCTGGATTACCACAGTGGAAATTATTTCTAACTATAGTCATTGACACTAAATGGCCCATTTCTTGACCATCCATGGGAGACTTTCCACTCATATCAATGGCCTTTTGATTAGATCTGATATACTTTCCCAATGTTTTTCTGCTTCTTGTGTCCTCGAGATCTGCTACTGCTTTCCACAGCTATTGGGCTTGTAATTTACCGGTTTAATTTTTTTGTATTTTTATTCAGTTTTAGTATTTATAATGGGACATAACTGACACTTTGAAATAGGAGCCACATTTTTTTCCTAAGTGTTGCACATAGTATTGGTTGCCTTGAGTGCAATAGGAGATCAGAAATCTTCTTTGATACTTTTAGACACTTTCCTTTCCTCTATTGAACAAAGTGCTTCAGCACAAAAGCAATAATGGCAAAACCCCAAAGTTTAGACATGTTAGTGGCTATCAAAACTTTGATTAGAGTGATACTTTGACTAGAGTACTTTGTAAACTAATTAATTGCATTTTATGTGTGGCCTGTTCCTCAGGACAAGTGTAAACCCAAGCCATTTTCTTTGCCTGACAAGTATGAACAGTCTCTTAGAAAGGGAGGAAGTTCTCCTGCTATTGATGTGGCCAAGAGATAACTGCCAATAATGTGAAATCTCATGGCAAGGCAAAATCTCTCAGATCCAAAATTAGAAACAAATGTGTGAAACTGTGGAGAAGTTCCAGTGATAGCAAATAGCCTCTTCCTAAAAGACATCATGAAGCTATCAAGAGGCAGCAAATATTTTCCCGTAGAGAGAAAAAAAAAGAAAAAAAAAAGAAAAAAAACCAACCACCAAAAAAACCCCCCAAAACCAACCAAACAAAAAACCCCCACCCGAACCTAGGCTAAAAAAAGACCCATAAACCAGGGCACAAGCTCCCATCCCAGTGAGACTGACACTGGCAACTGTAAATTGTGGGGAGCGTTTCCTCCTCCAAGCCCAGATCTTTCCTACACATGTTATCAACCCCTACACATATGTTTGCAGGACTGGCATTGCTCCCATCCTCTTTGCAATATTTTTTCAGCGAGAATTCTCATTTTATTTAAAAAATACGAATGTAATTATTTACTTCAAGTCTCCCAGGAAAGGACTGCAGTTCCTACTGCAGCATAACAGATAAGAAAGGCTACAGTGTTTGTTCCAAGGCAAACAGCGAAGACAGAATCCAACACTTAAAGGCGGGGAGGGGGGGGAATCACCTTTCAGACACTAGCTAAGATTAAATGGGCATTTGGCACCAAACCCAAAATGCATAATTTTCTTGGGTCTACCTCTGTGGAGTCAGATCAGAAACAGCGATTCGTGCACCTAGAAATGGCTGAAATTAAGTAATTAGCGCTCCACCGACCACCACCAACTCCCTCAAAAACACCCTGTTGGCACCGGGCGTAGAGGAAAGGTTTTGAAGCCAAACCACCCCCGCAGCGGCCAAGGCGCATCCCACACACGGCGAGCGACCGGCGCGTTCGCCGCGTCCCCCCTGCCCGGCCGGTGCCGCGGTGGGAGCGGAGAAGCGAGGAGAAGGGAAGAGAAGCGGGGTGCGGCGGGCAGGGCAGGGCAGGGCAGGGCAGGGCAGGGCAGGGCAGGGCAGGGCGGCCCCGTCCCGCCCCATCCCTCCCCCGGGCCGGGCGCGGCGGCCCCCCGGGGGCGCGGCAGCGGCGGCTCCAGCGGCCCGGCCCGGGCGGGCGGCGGCAGCGGGGCTGCGGGAGCCTCCCCGCCGGGGATGCGGCTCCCCGGGGGACGCGCCGCACGCTCCCGCCTTCCGCCCGCCGTCGACCGGGCGCCGCGCGGAGCCTCCGCCTCCGCCTCCCCGCGGCGTCTCCCCCGCGGCGGGGCCGCCGCCGCCGCCCCGCATGGCCAGAGCGAGCCGGCCGGTGCGCGCCGCCGAGCCCGCGCCGCAGCAGCCCGCGGCCCCGGGGGCGCGGGGCGTCGGGCCGAGGGCGGGCGGGCGAGAACAACGGCCCCGGGGCGCCGCCGCCGCCAGCCGGGCGGGCGGCCCCGCCGGGGGATGACTCAGAGCCGCGGCCCCTGCAGCGAAGCCGCCGCCGCCGCCGCGCCGGGCTCCGCGCGGCGCCGCCCCATGCCCGCGCCCCCCGCCGGGGGCCGCCCGCCGCCCGCCGCGCCCGCCGCGCCGCGCACCGGATGATGCCCCCGCGGGGGGCGGTGGGCTCCTGCCGCCGGCGGCGCCTGGCGCCCCTCAACGAGGACAACGGGCGGTTCCTGCTGCTGGCCGCCCTCATCGCGGCGTACCTGAGCGCCGGCGCCACCGTCTTCTCGGCCCTCGAGAGCCCGTCGGAGGCGGCGGCGCAGCTCCGCTGGAACCGGACCCTCCACAACTTCAGCCGCATCTTCAACATCAGCCTGCCGGAGCTGCGCGCCTTCCTGCGGAGCTACGAGGCGGCCATGGCCGCGGGCGTCCGCGTCGACGCCCTGCGGCCCCGCTGGGACTTCCCCGGCGCCTTCTACTTCGTGGGCACCGTCGTCTCCACCATAGGTGAGCGCCGCGCCGACGGCCCCGCGGCGCAGACCCGCCCGTCCGGGGGATGCCGCTGCCCCGGCCCCGTCGTTATAGCGACCAAAGTTTGGGGCGAGGCGCCGCCGCGTCGCTGTGGCAACCGGCGCTTCGCGGCGCGTCCGGGTCCCTCTGTCCCCGCCGACCTCCCGTCCCGGGGGTCGCGGTCCCACCCCCCGCCCCCCCCCCTGCACGGAGCCGGGGACCGGCGCTGCCCCCGCCCCGCAGCGCTCCGGGCTCCCGCGGGCTGGCAGGAGCGCCGGCCGTCGCGGCTGCGGGAGCCCCGTCCTTCCCCAGCAAACTTCTGCCGCCGGCGGCTCGGCTTCTCCGTTCCGCCGGCCCGAAGGAGCGAACGGCGCTGGCTGCTGCCCGCGTAGCGCTGCCTGCGCCGGGATGCGCCCGCCGGGCTAATGGCTCGGTACCGGGAGAGGCGGCGCGGGGGCCGGCGTAGCGGGCTGGTGGAGATGCTGAGCGAGAGCCAGGCTTTCGCCGGGCCGTTCAACTTGGTACCGGCTTTAACTGCTGGAAAAGTTAGGATGCGTATCTGTTTAAAGAAGCGAGGCGCACGAAGTCGTGTGTCTTCCAGCTGTCTTCTGAGTGTATCGCTGCGGCCAGCTGCAGTTTTTCATGTCCCATAGGTGTTTAGGAAGAGCAGTGTTTTGTAATGTGAATGATGAGTTTTGGTGGGAGGATTTTTTTTTTTTTTTTTTTTTAACTCTGTGGCTCTGTACTACTCTTGGACTATTGCCTGAGAAACCCTGTCCCTGAACACAAGATCTTAGTGGTCGTAACTCTGCCAGTTTTTAAGTTTTGTAAGAGGACAGGTGTCTTCTGAGCATAGATGTCATGTTTTCCCTTTATTGTAGAGGAAGAAACTCACAATTCATTGTTGCGTTTGCATTCATTCGGTGTGGAAAATGTTTTATCAATAATGACTAATCCATATAATGGAGTCGTGATGGTGAGTACAGCAGTGTTGTCAGGTATTGTTACTTTGCATTGAAAAAGCCAGTTAACTTGTGCTTTGCAATTACATGTGGTATACCAGTCATTAAAACACCATTTTAATTAAGCATTAAGCTTTCTTCATCACTGGAACATATATTTAAAAGAGATCATTTTGACGGATCAGAATGAATGAACAAAAAAGCCAATGTTTTAACAAGTCCATTCTTTCTTTACACCTGCTGTGGGAAACAGAAATCTTCAGGTGATATGTAGACACATTGCTTCCCTGCCACCTCTAGCTTCTCCTCTCTGAGGTTATTGAAATGTGAAGTGTTTCCTCTTACCTTGCATTTGTTTCCATCTCTACTTCATTGCCCCATCTGCAGTCATTTGTACCTGTGTAGAGGGACTGAGGAACTCAGCAGGGGGTTTTGCCTGGTCTTGATGTGTGTAAATGGCAGAACTAAGAGTTGTGTTTCTCATATTCCTGTAGCACCGACCAAGGACAGTGCTCTCTCCTTAGAGTCGCTAATGTCACATCTCACATGTGAGGTGGGGGCTGAAGGCTGTTTTTTTGATGTGCAACAAAGGCCGGATTCTGACAAGTGTTCCCCAAGTCGTGCCTTCACTTGGAATGCTACTGCCAGTGCTGGCTCCTGGATTCCTTACAGTACTTGGTGTGAGTTCAGAGAGCTGTAGAGCAAGGCTTTGCTCTGAGGAGATGCAGCAGAAGGTGGCTGGAAGTGAGGCTGAGCTGTGCCTGAGCTGCTGTGCTGGGGGTGCCAAACTGCATACAGAGCCTGGCAGGAGCAGTGTCTGCTGGAGTACCAGCATCCCGAGGCTGCCGCGCGCCATCCGGGCTTGGCTTTTACCAGCTACGTGTACAGCTCCTGCAGATGAAGGGGAGCTGCTGCCCCCACCTCAGCGCTTCTCTTTGTGTGCCTCTTCAAGCTGCTGCAGCTCCTAGAGGCAAAACCCACCGTGAGCTCAGCTGCAGCAGGGTTTCTTCCACCACACAGTTGTATTCGGTTATTTTTGGCACTTCCACCCAGCAAAAGCAAAAAACCCCAATGAACTGACTAGCTGTCCCACTAAAACACGACGCTGTGCTCTTAGTCAAATGTACACAAAGCTGTTTGGCTCATGGTCCCAGCACGGGAGAAACCAAATGGTGGGGCAGCGAGATGTCACCTGGGTGAGCAGTTCCAAAGCCGTTCTTTCAAGGTCCATTGTTTCCCTCCCAGCCAGCTCAGTTATGTATCTACCCACCTGGGCTACCTTTGATTCCACTATCAGCTCCCACACCACGTTATCCTGGCACTGAGCAATTTGATTTGCTTTCATGTCATGCTTAATTGACATACTAGTTTTTACCCAACCTTGCTGGGAACTAACTACCAGACATGCAGAGTCAAAACAGCTTGCCTTCCTCAACAGCTTCATCAGCTACTTGTGTCAAAACAACTTTATTACTCCAGGTAAACACACCACTATACTAGCGAGGTGGTGGAAAGCTTCCTTACTGCTTAACAAACAGCAGGCATACTCAGTGTCTCTCAAGGGTAAATCACCCACAGGTTACTCAGCTTCTCATCTGTAGAGGATTCCAACTCACAGGAATCTCGCTGTCTTTTCAAGCCCTCACTCTGTTCTCAACAGTTTTAATAAAATTACTTCATCTTTCATGTGTAGGCATTGAAATGCCATCATCCAGGGACAGGGCTGCAAGTTCTCCTGGTGCTTGTGTAAGCTGAGCTGAGAAAGAGTTCTTCATCCTTCTGTGAACACAAGGGCTAGGAATAGCCAGGCTGGGAGAGAACTTCCATCCACGCTCCTTGAGCAGGGCATTTGCAGAGCCAAGCAGCTCCCTTCTCCTAGGTGCCTCCTTGGGTGCAGTTCTGCACTTCCCTAATTCCTCAGGGACACAATCAAAGCCTGGGTAAGAAACATGTTAATGGGGTCTTTAAGAAGTAAGAGTTGAAATTCTAATTTTAGAGCATTTTCCTGAGTAGCCGACTAAGTGTGTGGCTTACAGTCCATAAAACAGCCTCTTGATAGCACTCGGGCATTCAGTTTTTATTACTGTATTGTTTGTGCTTGAATAATGAAATGTTGAATCTGTTTTCATTAGACACATCTGGATTTTCAGAGCTATGTAAGAAAATTCTTTGGTCTAATTTCTGATTGCTTGCTGTTGGACTACACTATTCAGTTGTTATTTTGCACTCCAAAAGGTACTGGGTTTCTAGGCAATTATTACTATTCTGATTTCTTTAAGGAGCAGCTAGGTGAAATTTATTCTTGATTCTTTGGTCTAACTGACTGTAGACTTTGGTTTTCAGTTGGGTTTTTTACTTCCTTCCCCAAATGCACACCACCTATACTACCCAGCACTTTGTTAAAGACTGAAAGCAAAAGTATAACTCAGACTAGATTTCTTCCTGGTGAACATTACAGGTGCAGACATAATCAGTCCTAGCTTTCCCTGTATTCTGGTAGCAGAGACTTATTCTCCCTGGCATACCAGGTAACTCTGGAATGCCTGAAGATCTGGATTTCTGACTCAGTCCATGAGTCTAGACTTTGTACCCAAACTTTTTTCCCCTCTTAAGTGTTAGTATAGACCTTAGGTGCCTGTATAGTAAAACATTTTGAAACATGGACCCATTAAAATTGGATTCTAAGCTTCTTAGGTGTAAGTACACGTTTCAAGTATCAAGTGATAGAATTGATTTATAGAAATCCATACCAGGCATTAAAAAATAAGGTCAAGTGAAGTACTCCAATATATAGAAGTGATTTTTTGATAGGTTTTTTTTAATAGCACCTTTACTGTGGGCAGATGATTTTGGGATGGAACATCTGGGTTGTGTGTGCTTGAGAAGTGCTCCTGGGAAGAAAAGATGCAGGGATCTTTTCTCTGTACAGCTCTGCAGAGGTTGTTAGGGGCACAGGTGTTAGGGCCACAGTGTGTAGGAGTGAGCAGGATTGTTCATACTTGCCTTATCCCTGAGGTATCCTGTTAAATGACTCAATATTCCTGTGGACTGACAACTCCATCTAAAGGGATGGGGCATGCTCTGCTCTTAAGTAAGAGACACAGCATTATGTGTTTTCTGCCATCTCACTGGCTTTGGCAGCTGTTCTCACCTTGCTTAGCATGTCAGCTGGGTTAGACCTTCTTCTCTCTGGGTCCTCTGTAGGCACCCAGTATATCCAGCACAGCATTTCTGCTTGTGCTCCACAGCCTAAGCACCATAAACACTCACTTCTAAAATATCCTCTGGCTCTGTGTCATAGTCTTGTGAGACTGTCTGTCAGTCCAGATGTTCTGGAGGTGTTAGTTTAATGGAAGTGCAAAGCACATTTGGACATCTCAGTAAGCACAGGTCAGATGTTGGACTGCGCTGCCAGGAGCCAGGGGCTGAGCCTGTGAGAGCAGGCACTACAGAGGATAATTTGGCAAGAAATCCCACAAATAACCAAGATGGCGTGAAGGTTTAAGGGGTAAATATGTTTGTCCTATCTTCTTCACTGTTGTATTCTAGGATGTGAATCAGAGTTGGAGGTTGTGGCTCTCTGCTCTCCCTGAATGCAGCCTCGCTGTCCATAGGGCCAACCCTACCAAAAGGTGACAGCCGAACCAGGGTGTGCACCTGATCAGCAGCAGTGTTCCCTCCTCAGGGCTCTGCAGTTCTCTGGGGCTTGTAGGCAGCTTTTGCAGAGGTTTCAGATTAGGGGGGAACTGCCTTCAGAGTTGACCTTCTTAAAGTTAAGAAATAAACAAAACCGAATGAGAAAGCATCTGGAAGAGCCAGCAGTGTTATTAAGCTGCAGTGTCAGGTTATTTGTCTTTGCCATCCTGTACACAGTCTGCAGGCAGAATGAGAGTGTGTTTCAGGCAGATCTGATTCTTCCGTGCGTGTCATGTTTTGATCAATGTGCCGGTGGATTTCTGAGAGTTATTTTCTCACTCGGGCAATCTCGATAAAGAACACAGAGCAAGAGGCTCAGAGAGCAGCAGGTCCATGGTCAGCGTATTTCTGTGGAGAGTTCTGATCCTACACTGATTTTCCTCAGATGAGGAACTGTCACCATAGCAATGTTTTCTGCTTGCCATAGCTGCATGGGAGTATTAACTTCTTTGGGTGAAGGTGATTTTTGAAAAGAAGGAAAAACAAAACAAAAACAAAAACATGGGGAACAGCCAGAGTCAAACACCTTCTTCACAGAAGTAGTGGTGAATGCTCCATTTATTGAGGGTACACAGGGTTCTTTTATACATATATCATTCTAGTGCACAGGCTGTTCACACGGCATATTACTACTCGCTGTTGGCTAGTGTTATCTGCACAAGCATTGCTTTGCAGTTACCTGTTTACACTTTGTTGAGGGAAGAAGCTGGTTCTCAGGCTCAGTGTCCTGGTTCTCAGGCTCATCGTCCTTGACAGTGCTAAAACAACAGAACTTTCCCAGCATTGTCAGGCCTCTCTGTGTCTGTCTCCAAAAATCCTGCTACATTTGGGTGCCACTGATAGGAATTTCCTAAGTGTGTGGGCGTAGGTTGGGTGCTCCGAGCAGAAAAGTAATCTAAATCACAGCTTGCTTTCTTCTAGTTGAGAGCAGCAGCACAAAGCTTTACATGGAATACATCCATGTAATTATGCAGGTGACTTGAGAAGTCCCCACTGAAGGGTCACAATTAAATCATTTTGATCCTAAATTTGTTGGGATTTTATTCTAGAAGGCAGGAGGGAGGAACCCAAATACTTGAAATAAAACCCTTTGAAAAAAAAAAAAAAAAGAGAGAGAGAAGAAGAAAAAAAAATTATTTTAATCTCAGTGCTTCTTAGGGTTTGCCTGCCCCTGTAGGGTTATGCCAGCCACAGAAAACTAATCTTTCCCTGTGCTTTGGTCACCTAAGCTGAATGATCTCTACAGAGCATTTCAATTCAGATTAGTTAATCTAAGCATTTCAGATGTTTCTTTAATATTAAACCCTAGCTAAATGTTTCAAAACATTAACATCAATAACTGATGGAGAAGTCAAAGACAAACAAATTGCACTTCTTTTTGCTATGGCTGTGGAGTTTGAGGTGCTCAGCTGGAGCGCTGAAATGTGTGGTCTCCAAATTAGATGTCAAACATCACAGCTTCATAGAGCATTCAAAAACCAGATTTTGCCCAGCATTACAGAAGATATGGTCCAGCATCTCAGAAGTTAGGGGAGGTTTTATACTGACTTACAAGGTGCTGGTTCAGGTTCAAAACAAAGACCAGCTGGAGTTTGTAATCGTGGATTCTCTGTTTTTGCAGCCTTCAGGGTGCCTCTAACTTGGGTCATGGAAGGAACAAAGTCTCCTTAGTGAGCACGTACCTCCTGCTTAACAGAATATTCCATTTGGTCTTTGGTGATAGTCCTGCAAATACCTCTATTTTAGTTCCCTCTGCATTTACAAGAGCTTGTAGATGTGATTGCCAACCAGACAGTGGTGTGCCAAAGCACCCCTTTGCCAGCTCTCCATCCACATGTGGCTCCAGCCAGTCGATCTCTATTACCAAGCAACCTCCCTGTAAACCAGTTATGGTTTAGTTATGGTTATAGCTGTGCTAGCTGTCAGTGATCATAATTACTGGGCTTATCAGCTGCCCTGTTTGCTGCAGGCTCATAAAGCCAGAACCTGCTTGAAAGTCCATGATCTGTGTTCCCATGGAGCCCTGCCAGTCCCTGGGGTCTTCCCCCAACTTTGTTCTATTGGGGATATTCCCCCTTCCCTTCTCACAGGGCTTATCTACTGCTGGCTGCTCACCTGCCTTTTTCACCCTGAAGTTCTCCAGCTTCTTCTGCCTTCCCCCCATTAGTTTGCCCTTCTTTACTGGTGATTTGGTTGCTTGATTGACTCGAATATTTGTTTGATGTCTTTACAGTCTTTCATGTTAAGAACTACCGAAGAAGTCAGAAGTAAAGCTTTACAGTTTCTCTCTGTTCCTCATCACCACGCTTGTCCCCTTTTCCCAGTGTTAATCCTGCTATTGACCCTCATTTCTTTTTCAGTTTGTTTCTTCTTTCTCTAATTGTCTTCAGTTTGACAGAGATCATAGTCACGTCATCATTTTTTCTCACTTGCACCACCGGGTCATCTTTGCCAGCACACAGTCTTGTTTTTATGCAAGCTTTAATTGCTCTTCATCGTGAAGAGAAGAGGAAAACAATTAGAGGGTAGTTCTGTTGACAATTAACTTCATGTAACATTACCTACTGCTGGCAGTGTGCTGGAAAATACAATGTCATTTCTTTATTTTAATGAATGCAGGATTACCTTATCTTTGAAGCTCAAAGAGAATTTTGCCACTTACCATAGTAGCATCAAGGTTAGAGCAACAGAAAAACAGCTCGGAACATTTCATATGCAATTTTTGGACTGAAACAGCTTGATATTATTGAAAACGTAACCTTTGGCCATGATCTGAATAAGCCTTGCTTACCTATATCAAAACAGACAGTTTTTGTAGCGTGTCAGCACCAAGCACATATCTGAGGGCATTTTGGGAAAAGATTTTTAAGGACAAAAATTAGAGTTTGTGCTGGTGAACATTTGAAATGTGAAAGTCCTCCTGAGCGCAATAAATGTTTGAAGTGATTATAAAAACCTTTTGTGAATAGAAACACTCTAGTAACAAACAAAATTATAATCCAAAGGGCAATTGCATAGCAATCCAGACAAATAAAATACCTCCTCAATAGCTGACTTCTGCTGAAGTCAACAGCAGGCCAGTCTGCAGAGCTTTAGGAAATCTTAGTACCTTAGGTACTTTATTGGCACACCAGGTTTATGAAACAAATGCACTTTTTATTACCATGTAAAATACATTCCCCTGAGCTCAGTGGGTCTGTTGATGGCTGGTACACCTAGACATGGGAAGGTTTCAATGCAATCTTTCTTGAATCAAATGAGAAGTAGAATGAAAATTAAATCTAATTGCATTAGACAAGGCAAAGCATTAGCAGCCTTTACAAGTAATTAAAGCTTTGGAGTGGAATAAGATAAGAAATTGAATGGTTTGATGTTAACATATGGGATTACTTATTGTGGGTGAGGCACTGCTGTTGCTCGTATTTAAAAATCCATAATAAGCGCATGAAAGAAGCAGTAATACCTTGATAACAGTCGTAGCACCGCAGCAAGTCCTCACTGGATTTTAACCTTCCTGAGCTTGTTCCACTGCAGCCCCTTCCCCTTTAGAAATTATTGGCCAAATGTTTCCCAATCATTCTCAAGTCTCTCACAGGCAAATTTAATCACAGCTGAAACTGCAGCTAGAAGAAATTTGCCCATGCAAGTGTTGAGTAAGAAACTAATTCAGTAAATTTCAGTTAAAGCTAGATAAAATGCTTTTGGTTATTCATCACTATATCTTCTGTCATCTTCTTGCTCAGCCTGAGCATTGTGCAAGCAATATATTTCTCTCCTGAGGTCAAACAAAAAGCAGTGTCGCTCATGCTCGATGTGCATGGAGTCAGGTCTGCTTTAAGCTTGATGGAAATAGGAGGGAGTGATGGGCAGTGTAAAGGTCTTAAATCCAAGTTGTGATTTTCATGAGAGAGGCAGAAACAAGCTGTTTGATATGATGATTTGTTCATTTACAAAAACTGCTATGGCAGAGCTGTGAGGACCAGGAAAATATCAGATAAAATCAAAAGTTCAAAATGGTCTTGGTAATGTGGCAGAGTTGTTCAGTACCATTCAATTTAAAAATAGTCAAGGGAAATGCATACTAAGGAAGGAAGAGTTAAATGAAGATGTAGAAAATGGAAAATAACTGGTTAGTCAGCAGTCCTGTCACCCTCTATTTCTGTTACAGTAACTTAAAATTTGTGCCTTCATGAATGAAGAGCTGCCCGAGCAAAAAGATACTTGAGAATTTGCTTCTTTGCTTTCAGCTGAAACTTTTTAAAATAACGGACCCATGAAGTTATATTTAAACCATTAAGAAGGCCAGGTAGGTTTATTAGAGTTTTGGGGTTTTTTTATAAATTGCCATTGTAGAAGTTTGTACAGAGATTTGGAAAGAAAAAAAAAAGGCCTTACAGTGGAAAAGATGTTTTCATGTTTAGGGCCTTTTTATCCCTTGGGTACATCTTTGTAGGCGAACTCTTTGTAAAGCAAAATAGCTGAGACAACTATCAAGAAACAGATGTTCTCTGAACACCTACCTACACAAACACCAGTGGCAGAAGAAAAATACGCCACAAGTCTGTTGCTTAATCCAGTCAAAAGATAAGCCAACAATGTAACCATTGGACAGCCTTTCCTATCTGTAAGGCTCACAAAGCCCATGAGTGACATCTTCTTTTATCAGACTTCTTATGCAAGGAAATATGACACAGACCCAAGATCGCTTGTGGAATTTAGACAATGCTGTTTCTTAGCCTGAAAGGAGAAGTACTGTGATATGTACTGGCACTGAAGTGACAGTACATGGGCAAGTATTCTTTAGAAGCCAATAATTTCTCAAGAATATAACAAAATTTGGATGCCTTTATTCTTTTTCACTTGGAGTTCAGGAAAAAAGTTGCTCAACCTTGGGTGTACATAGACATCTGAAATGCAACTGCAAGTTTCAATAAACAGCAAAAGCATGTGTGAATGCTAATGTTTGAAATGACGGGGCATAAGCTTTTTTCTGTTAGGGTGTTGCTTAGATACACGATTATCCGCACAAAAAAAAATTCTCAAAAAACCATAGGGAAATAAAAATGGAAGCAGCTTTAAAGGGTGAAAAATTATGATTGCAACAGAAATCTACTTTTGAACCAATGTTCACCTAGAATCGTCAGCTGCATGAAGACTCTAGGAAGGTCAGAGGAGGTGGCAGTGTATGGCTTCAGATACTGGACACATCTTAAGAGCAAGAAGGAATTGGTGATTCTTGGGGTCCATGAGCTCTACCAACTATATCCATGGTTACTGAGACACACTTCATGTATTTCTCGGTTATCATGCTTTTGTTTCCTGTCTGTTTTTTAAAGCAGTTACTCTGAATGCAGGGGTGTTTCCTGTGTCTGATGGTGTTTCAGAAACCCCTGTTTTAGGTGATATTGGGCAGTGCAGTAACGCAGATGCTTCTTCACGCAGCCTGGAGGATGAGCAGGGGTTTGACAGCTGTTAGTGTGAGAGTGTGAAGACCCTAAGCCTGTAGTGCAAAGAGGAGTTTTTTTACAGTAATATGACTTTGTCAAACAGCTGTGGAGCGTGTGGGATATATTTTTCCATTATTAACACCACCGCCATTTCAGAGAAGATTATAGCAAAATGGTTTTCCCCAGCTGTTAGGTGAGAAAAGAAGACAAGCCAGAGGCAGGACCCTGCAATCATCAGGTGTGGAGGCAGCCACAGGAAGCAGCTCTGGGCTAGTTTAGGTCAGTGTACAAGGAGACAGGCTGCCACCAAAAGGAAGAACATCGTGTTCTCATCTCCTTTTTCTGGAAGTCCTCCTTTGTGAGGTGGTTTGGGACTAATTTAGGCAACACTAACCCATATTCTTTCTGTTTTTACAAGCCATTAGAGTCCTTCGGCTGTGCCAAGGGGTAGAATAACTGACAAAACAGGGGGGCATTTAGCAGCACCTTGCTGAAGATTTGTCCAAGAAAGGCAGTATAAAATGAAGAAATAAATTTCAGTCTTGATTTTTATGACTGTAAACCATAGACTGGCCTCAAGAGTTTAGCAGACAAGAAGATTATATTATTTATAAGAAGAATAAAACCTTAAGTATTGATAGCAAGTTTATGAACAATATGTTAAGAGAGAAGAGAGATTGTCACGCCACAGGACACGTCCTTCCCTTTACAGTCAATTCAGCAAGAATAGTGCCAGTTTATAGGTCCTGACTCTCTTTTTGTCTGTATAGTTTGAATTCCTACTCCTGATTTTCATCCTTCTCAGAGCTTTATTCTCTACCATCTCCTTTTAGGAGAGGCTCCCTCTCCCTCATTTTGAAACCATTTTCTGTTACAGTAGGATTAGCTAGAAAACTGGACATAAGCTTGCCAAAGACTTTGAGCCTCGAGCCTGTGACTCTCCCCACATATTCCCTCTTCAGGGGGCCTGCTTAGCAAGACCTCGGGCCAGAGCTGCTGCTCCGCTGCCAACACTGATGGCTTGGCACAAGTCAGTCCCCATTTGCTTGTACAAGGTGTATAGAGAGCAGCTGGCCCCAGCCAGGGAAACGTAAAACTGATTTAGAGACACTTCTGCTTCTTCCCTGGCTTGGTTCTGTGCCTGTGGTGGTGCAAGAATTGTTTTATTAAGTTTTTATAAGAAGTTTTATGTTATGGTTCAGTTCACTGTGTCCCCAGTTCTGTAACAGTCCATCCCCTTTTGAGTTTTCTGTATAACTAGGTGTTGTATGTCAATCATCCCACCCCCCACCTATCCTTGTCCATCCCCTCTCCCCCCCCGCCCCCCCTGCTCTGGGGCAGCCTGTCTATCACTTTGGGACCCCTCCCCAGATTGGGAAATCCCCAGGGAGGGCGTTGAGTGATAGGTCGCCCCAGGGGGAATTCCTTTTCTCTTGGTATAAGTGGTCAGAGGCTTGCAGGTGGACACCCCTTGTTGCCCCCTGAATACCCTGATTTGTTATCCTGTTGTAACCTCCCCTGAACCCTCCCCTGCTTATAAGATGAGAGAGGGAAATTCAAACTCTCTCTGGCCTGGTTTGGACCAGCTGCGGGGCTCCCGCAGCTCGGCCAGAAATAAAACCATCTTTAAACCTGCTTAGCCGAGAACCATCCTTTTCCTGCCGCCGCTGTTGTCGTGACACTATTTGGACAAGCTGCTGCAGAGAAGCCGAGCCCAGCAGGTAAAGTTAACCTGCTTGCATATCCGGACTGAAAACATCCTGGCCGCCGTGCAGGTCTGAGCCAGCCAGGGGCCAGCGTCCGCTGGGCGCGGAAAGGCACAGCCACATGTGCCAAAGCAGCTTCAGCAGGCCTCCTTCTGTATTTATTGGGGTTTGTCTTTAGGATAATGGCATGTGGTAGTGAGCAAGGGTGGACTTGTTTAGTTGGTCTTTGGTGTGCACTTCCTTTACACGCTGTACACAGAAAGGGCAACACTCGGGACAGCTGAGAAAAAAAAGCTTGCCTACTTCTGCTGAGTGAGAAGAGCAAGAATACTGCTGCTGGTGGTGAAGCTGAAGCCCCAGCTTATCTTGTTAAGGGCCTTGTATCACTCAAATATACAAAAGTTAGTCCACTTGAGGTGATAAATGTGCCTGCTGAGTACCCACTAGAGACTGAAGATCTTTCTTGGAAAGCTCAGCTGGAAGGGGTCAGCTTAGTAAAACACACTTGGGAAACCTGCTGCGAGGAGGAGAAGTTAAACATTAAGGAGCAGCATGGTTTTCAGGAGGTTATTTCTCTCTCTTTCCCTGAAGTTTCTTTGGGGTCACCCCCAGTGCCTCAGACCCCATCAATGTGGTAACAGTTGAGATTTCTGAGATGAAACCTCACCCTTACTCCTCTCAGTGCAGCGTATCCTTCACCCTAAATACATTGCTCTGGCTGTATCACACATGACAACCTCTCCTTAGGCTGTAGGGTCTCCTGCTCCTCACCCCCCTGGCCTTGCCAGGTATCAGCCCCACACGGCAGCACCTCTGCGTGCAAGTCTCTGGGGTCAGTCCTCACATTCCCATCTTCAGGGGATTTTATGTGACAGGGTTTTTTCGCAGCTTCTTATCCCTCAGCTGGCTGCCTAGTCCTCTTTACAGCAGAAGAGGTCCTTCATCACCCCCTCCCTTACAAAATTTCCTCTTTTGAGCACGTGAGCAGCATCACAGCCACCAGCACCTCTGGTTACCTCTGCAGCGCCTTCCATCACACCACTCTCTTGTAGGAGCCTCTTACATCGTTCCTGTGAGGCTGCCTCTCAGGACATCTTACTGGTCTCCAGGGATGCCTGTGGGAGTTGCAATCCCCTTACCCACATGCAGGAAGGACCAGGTGCCAGAGAAGCAGGGAAGTCCCAGCACCCCTGCCTTGATGGAGCTGCCCTGCTGCTTCCCATCTCTGGCACAAGGTGCTCCTGCCCAGCCCTGTCTCCTGCCCTTACCCAAGTCACACTTGGCAATAATTTTGGCTTCATCTTTGTCATTCACCTCTACAGAAAAATACTGTTCCCTCTTAGTCTCTTTTTGTACCTGTCACATGCGCCTGGTAACCTAACAACTATTTATTACTTCACCTTTTGATTATTTAATGTAATTGTTACAAATTTAATCTCTTTTTTCATAAGGGAAGCTTGTCTTATTCTAGGCTTACAATCCTATTAACTTTTTTAGAACCAACATACATTAAAGAGGAATGAATATGTGGCCATGACCTTTTAGCCTGTGGTTTAAAGCATGGCCAGCAGAGAAATGGCAAGGGTGATTGATTCTGGTGTTCACTGCTATAAGGCATCACAGCACTTTGGATAACCAATAACCTGATCACTGTTGTGTGTAAATAGTATAAAATTGGTACTGTAGAAAGCCTGTAATAATCACCTGCCGCTCTTTGAAACTCCTTAAAGTTCAATTAATCATGTCCTGGCTCTGTTCTGCCAGCGTGGCTCCTTTTGAGTAGCAGTTGTCTCAAACACCTGACTAATGTTTCCCAGTGGAAATGAAACAAGGAGCACCAGCAGAGACATGGTGCATTCATGGTGCATTTAACTGCATTCATTAGGCTTATCATGGTGCTCTTTCCTGGATGAATGGATAGATAGAACTATTATGGAAGACAGTCCTTATTTGCATGGTCACTCAGTATTTTCTTCATGAAATATCTGCCCCAGTACATGGGTCACCAAGGACTGCAAGCTTATGCATGATACAGGTTGGGCCAGCCCTGAAAACTGCAGTTTGTGTCTCATTTATTCAGAAATAGCATGGGTCCAGCTTAAAGGGTCTTAATGCACACAGTGCTGGACAGATCGCTGCTGTTCAGGAGGTATTTGCAGATAGTAATCTAAATAAGATCAAATGGGATTTTACAGCAACTTTTATATTAAAGGCTTTGCAATATAAAAGCTCTAAAAG
Source organism: Hirundo rustica (assembly GCF_015227805.2). NCBI lineage: Eukaryota > Metazoa > Chordata > Aves > Passeriformes > Hirundinidae > Hirundo > Hirundo rustica. The sequence goes on from NC_053452.1 coordinate 16,299,058, forward strand.
AAATTACTGTTTGAGCCCAAAGCGGGGTATTTTAGTAAAGCAGGTTGAGAAAGATGTTAAAGGGAAAGTAAGTCTTTCATTTGTAGTCTGAAAATGCGGAGCTGGTTGGAAGAACTGACTCGTAGTATTCCCACTCCTTGGGTGAAAGCTCTGGATGCAACAGTTTTGTCAGCTCTGAGCTGTGACCCTGTATCCAAGGCAACTGTTTCTGGATGTTAGGTGCTAAGGAGCTAGAGAATAAATGAGAGGCAGTTGTGAAATACACAGGTATGACTCCCAAGGGAAATAATGATGAAATGCTGACAGGTGGGAAAGGGTGGAAGGAAGCACCAGAACCCAAGCATGGGATTCAGCCTAGGATGTTTGGTTCCTATATACATGTATAATTTATCTGGTAGTCAGTCAAGACCAACCAGCACTATTGGAGAGCTGTGAAGTAAAGCAAGTGCAGAAAAGACAGGAAGCAGGAAAACATGAAAACTGGTAGCTCTTTGTTTCTCATGTGTTCTGTGACACCCATCTCTTGGCCTTTATGTTGCAAGAACTTCTTTCCCTCTGGAAGCAGCATTCTGGTTATAGTTGTTTCTGTTGTTGTTTATCTCTGAGGAACCATTTGTTTGAAAAGTTACTTTCAGCCATTTTAGTTTCTTTTGATTTCCTTAAATGTAACTACATGATGGTTATATAGTGGTATAGAGGTGATGCTACTCTGGTGATCTACCTGCCATTTCACTCTGGCATTTCAAATGATTGCTCTAGTGTGCTGACCTGCTGTGTGTGAGTGAAGTCCTGTGGCAGGACATCTGCATAAGAGGAATTGGGGTGGCTGAAAGAGGCTGGGACACGTTATGTCCTTTTATGTGTTGTTTTTTGTGACTTCCTTGTGTTCAGTTTTTGAATTGACCGAAATTTTATTGCATCTCTGGGTAAATACGCCTTTACTGCAAAACTGTCACCCCCTTTAATCTCAAAATATAGTAAGACAAGGTAATTGGTAAAGGAATTTGACTGAGAGAAAAGCTCACAAGTACTAAAGCTGCTATTCCTTTCTGTCTTCTGGCATCAACCATCTCTTACTCATAAGAAAGTGGGTAAAAGAAAAGAAAGCAAGAGCAACAGGAAGCATATGTCACAAATTTGTCCATCTGTTCTACCTCTTGAATCCATCCTTAGCTTAAGTAATTTAAAACTCCAGGTGTGCAGAATTGTAACCACAAACCTGTTATGCAAGTCAGGATGAGGGTCTCATTAAATGCCAGCACTTAAGCATGAGAGGCTGCTGAAGAGAGTTTTTATCAGCTCATCTTTACTAATTCTCTGTGGGGATGAGAAATATCAACCAGCTGAAATTCATGCTGCTGTAGTGCTTGTATCTGAAGTGGTGGGGCAGAATTGGCATGAGGGAGGTTCAGATATTGCATCTGAGCCACACAAAGTCAACCCCAAGACACCTGTAAAGTATGTCTCAGGGCCGTGAAAAGCACAAGGCCCTGTTGTACTTTTTCCTTGTACTGTGTTGGAAGCATGGGCGGTTCTGGATGAGCTTGCTTCATCCAGGCATCACCAGGTTCTTAGCCTTGGGCAGGGGCTGAGCTCAGAAATGAGGTACAGAACATACCAGGACCAACTCCTTGTGGTTGGAGTGACACCAAGGGACAAACACAGCTGGCAGAGGAAGACCCTGCAACGGAGAGCCCGTGACTGCTTCCCTCAGCTGGCTGGTGACCTAAGGAATGTGTTTAAGTGGTGACTTGGCAGTGCTGTGATAGCAATTGAACTCAATGGTCTTAAAGGTCTTTTCCAGCCTGAATGATTCCGTGTTTGCCTGGCATCATTTTTTTGGCTGTTTTAAGTATTATCATTCTCTTTGCTGTGATGGGCCCTTGCCTAGCTGCATACTGATTTTTGGTTGCATTTTGCTTCAGAGAATCTTGATGAAACAGCATCAAAAATATAAAACCACTACTTCTCTTGAATGATCACCAGAAAATACTAGGAGGCTTCAGCACATTTACAGCTTGATCCAAACTGTCGCTATCTCTTTTTTTTTTTTCCCTAATTAATAAATGTGTCTAGCCGTATGTGTGACAAAAAAACCATTTATTTTGATGGTGATGTTCACATGCTTGCTGTGAAGCACGTGTTTGTGTTTTGCTGACAAGGCACAGGCGAACAGATGCCTTCTCCATAACAAGTTGGCTCTGTATCCCTAGCTGGCAACCACAACAGGCTCCCCGGCTCCTTCTGAGGACCAGGCACTTTTGGATATTCATCATTAAGTGAGAAATCTCCTGCTAGCAGTCAGCCTAATCCAGAGAACAGGTCCACCCCACAGAGCAGAAGGAACTGAGCGCTTCCCAGAGCCCATGGCAGGCTTTGTGAGGTGTGCTGAAAGGTGGTCTTGTTAACACTGCAAATGGGAGAGACCGTGGATCCAGAAAGCAAAATGTAATGACCTCTTTGGTAATATTTCCTGGTAATACTGTGCAAGTTTTTCACTGACTTTTACACAAAATACTATTTTCACAATGATGCTTTTGAGCATAAAATCATAGAATGGTTTGGGTTGAAAGGGACTTGGAAGGTCATCTATTCACATGGGCAGGGACAACTTTCACTAGATCAGGTTACTCAAATTATGAAGTACAGGCTGACTTGCTGGCACACAGCTGTTTCTGAGCCTGCCAAATCTGTTATGAAAGTAGTACCACCTCTTCCCTCATGCATCTTCGTGTCACCGAAAAGATACGTCTGAATTTACTTGTCATGAGCATTTGCATTCTTCTATCAAACGATGGGAAATTCTCTATCAACAAAGTAGGAAGGGAGCACAAATAAACTACCCAGAAAAATTCAGCCATTGCAAAAACAGATCAATAGATTTCAAGCAGCAATCTCAAGTCATTATATATAGGCAATATTATCCTGTTGCTGTTTATAAAGGTGTCATGGGTTAGTACAGTTTAGTTTTTTAGTTATAGAGGAATGTGGAGTGATTTTTTTGGTCAGGACCTGGGAATTGCTTTAGAAAGGACAGGGACTTATTAGAGGGTTAGTTAGAATATTTGCATCTGTTTTGACTACTGAAAATTGTTGGCTCCGACTTTAGGAAGTACCTTGATTTTTCCTGCAGGTTGCCCCTTTTCCTTCTTTCCTTTGGCCAGAGAGAGACAGGTAACATCGAGCTGGGCCTGCTGCTCCCCCCTTTTTGGGAGGAGCTGGCCTGAGGCCTGGCCAGATTCCATCAGCTCCCGGGTGGGGGGAGCCGGGGGAAGGAGAGGTTGCTGCTTTACAACAGCTACTTTCTCTAAGCTTCCCTGGAGCAGGGAGAGATGTCTGCTGGGCCCTGATAAGAGCTATGGGCACCATTTAGGCTGAGGCCACCCCAATTTACACCGAGGGGGGTGGCTGAAAAGGCATTTATGATCCTGCCTGGTTTTTTTTGAGATTCCGGACTGCCTGAGTGCTCCAATCTCTGATGTTTCTGTGAGTTCTTCCTCCCTCACCAGCACGGCCCTGAACATCTAACACCACGACCTACTGCAGGAGAGAAGAGACTCTGGGCAGATTTAACCCTTTCCTGGCACCATGAAGCTTCCAGAGCTTGGCCCTTCTCTGAGAGAGAAAAGAAAGGGACAGAGTGAACATGAAGAAGAAACAGCATGAAGTCAGTAGAGCAAGAGTGAAAAGGCTATTGGGACAGAGGGTTGAAGAGTTGGTTGTTCCATTCTTATTTGAGTCATAGAAATGAACTCTAGATTATTCCTTTAAATCATAAGAAAAATATGCATTTGGGGAGATGATTGTTTTGATTTGTGTGTGGATTTGAGCAAAAGTGTTTGTAATGGACTAAGTAATATTAATCTTATAAGATGCTTGAACAGAGATAGAGATGAGAAGCCCTCTGCGCCAGTGAAGAAGTGAGAAGATACCTCTGTACCTTGAGATGAAGAATCCTTTGCTTTTGGAGTTGTTCATCTTTAAAAGCTGACACCCCAGTATGCAAAAGTCTAAGACCCATGACCCATAAGCAGCTTGGGAACCTGCTAATAAGAAGGGTCACAAAAGCAAGTTTCTCCAGGCAGCTGTTTTTATGGCAATTAAAAAAACAAGAAAACCATTCTAGGTTGTCAGTAGGTTCCCTAACTCTAAGAGAGACTCTTCTAAAGAATTGATAAAAGACTATTATCAAAACTGACTGAAAACTACAAGTTTTGTCTCTTTATGTTGTTTTGTAGGAAAGTGAACAGTTTGTAAGAGGAGAGTGGTTTTAGGTTTTTTTCCCAACTTTCTTTTTCCATTCTTTTAGTGTGTGTAAATAAAACGATTTGTTCATTTTTTTAAAGTTAAGCCTGCTTTGTTTTTCTCCTAGTCTCTCTCCCACAGAAAAAAGAGGGAGTACTAAGACCAGAATTTAGTGAACATGAAACCACGACATGAATTAGTGTTTATGCCTGGTTTTTGAAATTAAATCCATTACACATGGTAATAAACTGGATTTAATTAATTATTAATTAGTTATGATCTGTAATGATTTCATTATACTTTATGCTTTTTCTTCACCAACTTCTGTTTATATAGTCGTGTTGATATTTACCTCCTTGAATATGTTACTTGCTTGGTATTTTGGTGGAACAATACAGCAATGAAATTTCAGAATGTGGGTTTTTCACAAAACTTTCATTTAGAGTAGATGTGGTTATTTATTCATGGGACATAAGCAATCACCTCAATCCTGTCAGTATGTTTTTTGCCTGAGCCACCAAGTGTTTGTACAGGGACCAATAGCAGAACAAACCCAATACCTGCAGAACTGAGTTTTGAAAGAATCTTCTTGAGATAGGATGTGAAATATATGTAATTTTTTTTCATAAGATGACTGTTATCAACAAATAACACTGAGTAAACTTACTGTATTTATTTGCATGCAAATTTAAATTCACTTTAGCTTTTATTTAACAATCTGCTAGCTACACGGCATTACTGCTTACTTATAAAACTTTGTGTATGAGTAATGTTATAATAATAAGTAATATTACAGTAAGTAATTCATATAAAGAAGAGTTGAATTAATATTGTGCTGGATCTTCACAGAGTTTGTATACTCTGATTTTTCTATTCAACTGTGCAGCAGTGTTTTTCCCTGCTGTAATTTTCCATGCTAGTTCTCAATGCCCCCGGTCTGCCAGGCAGCTCTGTGGCATGATGGCTTTTCCTTCCCTCTGTGATGATACCAGGTGGGCTAGTCACAGCTGGGATTTGAAAAAGACTTAGAAGTGCTGTTATTTTTAAAACAATATTTGATATTTGCAAGGTGGGGTTTTTTTTCCTGTTATACAACCTGAAAACTTCCATCTTCTCAGTGGAAATGGTATAACCAGACCCCTATAACAAAAATGTTACCCTGGGTTACAACTTGTGTACAGAGAACTTAAACTTTCCAGCAGGTTGTGGTGGCTGACACATGTGGGAGCAGGGAAATGGCCTCTTCACCTCATCCCACCTTGAAAAATTTTGGGTGCAGTAAGTCTTCCACCTGCACGTTGAGTGGTGTTGCTCTGTTAAAACAGATACTAATCCTTTTGTCTTGCAAGGATTTTTTGCTCACTTTTGAGTTTTAGTCATCTCATTGAACTTTTGGTGCCTTCTTCCTTCTTTACCCAACTAGGTTTTGTGTTGGCCTAAGCTGACTTAGAGATAGCACTCCTCTTGCCCAGTGAGATGGGAGCTTTGTTAAGGTACACATATCCTGAGCTTACTCATGAAAACCTGTGTTATTAACACTGCCCATTTATCTCCACACTGTAGGTTTTGGAATGACCACACCAGCAACTGTGGCTGGAAAAGTATTCCTCATCGTTTATGGACTTTTTGGGTGTGCTGGTACTATCCTCTTCTTCAACCTCTTCTTGGAGCGCATCATCTCCCTCCTGGCATTTATTATGAAGGCCTGCTACGAGAGACAGCTGCGAAGAAGTGGTCTCCTACCTCCCAACTTCCGAAGGGGGCCAGCTGTGTCCGGGGTGGGCAGCCTCGTGGGCTGGAAGCCATCCGTTTACCACGTGATGCTTATCCTGGGAATTTTTGCTATAGCCCTTTCCTGCTGCGCCTCCGCCATGTACACAGCAGTGGAAGGATGGAACTACGTCGATTCCTTGTATTATTGCTTTGTCACCTTCAGCACCATCGGCTTTGGAGATTTGGTAAGCAACCAAAAGGCTGCGTACCAACATCAGGGATTATACAGATTCGGAAACTTCATATTTATATTAATGGGGGTATGTTGCATATACTCCCTTTTTAATGTCATCTCAATCGTAATCAAACAAATTTTGAACTGGGTGTTGAAAAAATTCGAATGCAGATGTTGCCCAAAGTGCCATAAATCCAGTACCCGCCTGAGCCGTCGCAACGCCATCACCCCAGGAGCCCGCCTGCGCCGCCACAACGTCGCCATGGACGCGGACGGACAGTATGACAGTGACACCGAGGGCAGGAGGCTCTCTGGAGAGATGATCTCCATGAGGGAGCTCACAGCGTCCAGTAAAGTTTCCCTGGCCATTTTGCAGAAGCAGTTGTCCGAGACAGCCAACGGCTACCCGAGGAATGTCTGTATCAATACGAGACAGAACGGTTTCTCTGCAGGGGTGGGGGCTCTGGCCATCATGAACAACCGCTTGGCAGAAACAAGTGATTCTAGGTAGAGTTTTTGGAATTCCTTTTGTTTCTCAAATAAAAATTAAAAGGGCGGTTAGGGTGGAATTACCGCTGTAAGCTACTGGAAAGTTTTGCATTTCAGAGACAGCCTTGGTATTCTTTGGGTGTTCAGCGTTTTACTTTCTGGGGGTTTTATAAGTTTTCTCTAATATGCGGTGAGATCTTTACCATTATGTTACAATTTTCCCCTAAGGGGGTTTTAAATGAGACTTGGATGTCTGTGATGCAGAATCTGGTGCAATCACAGAAGGATAATGTGCATGGTTAGGATGGTGTCAAAACCAACACGTTCTTCTTCAGAACAGAGCCTGAACCCAAACTCTGTGTTAAAAAGGCATAAAGTGGGCAAGCTGAGCTCTGGATTCAAACATGGGATTGGTAAGTTTTGACTAACCAGTATCTCACAGTTTGCTGAAGTCTGGATCTGGTCCTGAGCCTTGTACTCAATGCTCTTCAGCAATTCCTCGTAGCAGGCCTCTATGTGACATACACGTAGCTTTAGGTGTTGTCACACCAGCTTTAGGGTGACTGTGCTTCACTTCAGTAATCCCAGTGGCTTCAGTGGCAGAGGGTAGAACGGGCTGAACTCCCCTCCTACAAATGATGGGGTTTGGCCAGGCTTATCTGAAAGACGACCTGCCTAACTCTTAAAAGTCAGGGGATTGTCAAGGACCATGTTAAAGTGTGTAAAACTGTTCCTACCTACTGAATTACAGAAAACAGGCAATTGTCAGCTTCAGAACTGACTTGGTTTAATGCAAGAGAAGCCGGTATGCACCTCTGGGGTCAAATGTTTGCATCACTACAAAAATGCTTACTTCGTTACTTTCTCATTGAAATAAGTCACTAAAATGAATGTGGGCTCTCTGTTGTCCTAAATTTGCATATTTTACTTCTGCAGTTTTGTTGCAGAGATTCATGCAAATCATTTCCTTGCAGTTTTTTGAGGTCCCCAACCCTGTACTTGTTTCCCACAAATCTGACTGTGCAGGTTGTACAGAAGAGCATTGCTTTGGAGTTCCCCCAGAAGCTGGCTTCCCCAAAAATGTTGATACCAAGTCATAAATTGGCCTTTGGCTGTTGCTGCTACCATCTTAAGCCATATTCAATGTGTGCTAGCCCAAACCACTGAAGAGCCAAAAGCAAACCTGGTCTAGAGTGTGTAGTTTAGCATGACAAGTGGATGCAGAGGATTTGCTGCAAACCTCTTTCAAAAGTACATGCACAGCTCCAGATCATTTCTCTAAATTCTCTTTACTACACTGTGTAGGTAATAAAAAGGCTTATGCTAATTCCAAGCAAGAAAAAAATTTTAAACTTACATTCTGAGAAGCCTTCTCTTGGAAACTTACTGGAAAATTGTAGGCAAGACCATGAGTAGTAAATTGGTCACTGAGTAAGTTGAGCAAGCTGATGAACACACACTAGGAATATTAGAAATGTTTGAAATTGTTTCCATGAAGTTTTATATAGATATTTTACTCTATTTACTTACTTTGTTTTGCATGGGTTTGGAGTAGCCATCATTTTTGCTTTCCTTTAAATTTGTAGCAGTGCAAAATGTTTTGGAATTTAACCTTGGAAAACCAACTTTCAAATTTGAGGTTTCGCACACCTGAGCCTGCCAGCTGAATTATGGCGATGAATTTATCTTTTTCCTAACAGAAGGGAATCAGAGCTGCAGATAAACCATCACACCATCACACTGTGATACAGTGGGTCTGTATCACACTGTAAATGTCACAGCTTTTATCAAGATGTGTTTGGCCAGAAACAAGCAGTGATGATTGTAATGTGTTTCCAGCTGGCACAGACTTGCATTTAAGATTCTGTGGTATGGGAGGGGCTGCATTCAAGAGGTGGGAGCTTTCTTGGTTGTAGAGAGACTGTCAGGAGGTCCTTCTGTCAGAGTGCCTTCCTGTCTGTGCACTCATCCTCTTTAAGGAGGCAGGAAGAGGTGTTTGTCCTCCTTTTGAAGCCCACTGAAGGATAAATTTAGGCAGGATGTACAGGGACAGGTCATGGTCCAGAAAAGACTCTGACTGCTGGAAGACCCAGTTCAGGTAGGTGCCTTCCAGAGATGCAAGGGAAACAGCACAGGCAGGGAACCAAAAGAATGAAAATTTGTTATTTCCCCTTGGGATTACCCCCACAGGTAAATCTCTTACTATGATGATTTATGTGTTTGTTTATTAAAAGTGTGAATGGGACCCTGCTCTTTTTTTGCAGCCTGACCTCTCTTAGGGTTGTATCTTGGTGCTTTTGTCATCATGGGAACTATTAGTCTTTAGAACTATTACATAAATCAGGACAGACAGGCCCTGCCCCAAAGGACTTAGGAGTTTGAACAGAGCCACAGCAGAATTACCTGTTTATTATTTAGATAATGAAAACATGCTCATGTAGCAACATTCTGTGAGCTCAAGAAATCTTATTTCTATGGTAACAAATTTGCAAATTAAGGGTTGGGGGTTTTTTGTTTTTGGTTTTTTTTTTCAGTGAGTTGTTTCAAAGGATAAATATTATACCTATGATTAGGATCCTGTTTAAACTGTAAATTTGTGAATTGTTTTCAAACTACTAACTCCTGCCTGGAAAGTACAGTGAAGTAAAATGAAATTGTACATACCTCTGTACTTTTTCTGAGTCCAGGCAAAGGCAGACACACAGTCTGCTGTAACATGATTGAAATGTTTCCATGCCTTTCTCGTACCATCAGTCACAGGGGTGCCTTTGCAGGACCCTTTGCAGTTCCTGTTAACTCCTGAGGAAGTTGGACCAGCTCCTAGAGCTGGGCATCTCAAAGAATTTGGGCATCATATTGCTGCTCTGTTCACTTAGATCTAATGTTTACTTACACCCAAGATCCTTGATAATCTGCATTCTGCTTCTCTTTAGCCTCAGAGGCACGGAAAATGCATGCCCAGTTATTTACCAGTGGCCCTGTTGCCTGCAGGTCATGTATCCCCAGAAGCTGACATAAGTCAACCATAGGGACTGCCAGGTCTTATCTAAGTCCTGCAAAAATCTCCAAACCCGTCTGGCTCAGCAAAGCTCAGTTTATAAGAGGGTCAGAGCACAGTTACCGACCTGGGAAGCATCTGCTTAAGGGTGGCCTTACAGTTCCCTCACATTCAGTAGCAGAAGTATTTTTCAAGGATGCGTGGAAACCAAACTCCAAATCTCTACTCTTCAGCCTGCCAGCCCTACCTGGGCACCCATCACCCCTGTGCATGAGAGCACAAGCCAAGAGGACATAGGAGGTTTGAGATCAGTCTTTCCTAGTCCCTTGTGCTCTTCCTTTTAACTTTTTTTTTTTTTAATGACCATTCCTCTTCAAGCTTGCAGGCTTGGGCACCTAACTCCTCTTTTACTGTGTGTGATCCAGCTCGGATTCCCTAGGGCAGCCTGCTCCATTCACGAAACCACTACACCCCTAAACATGCACCAGTTGCACCAGGTGCAATTCCTCCTGGTCCTTCATTTTCACAGACAAAGCAGATACCAGCAGTACCTGGAGACAGACTGAAGCACAAGAAATCAGAAGGAAACAAGGAGGAACAGAGTGAGAAAGTGAAAGCACACTGCACTAGATTGCACTTCCTTTTCAGGTAACTTGGGAGTTGTATTACATTCTTGAAATGGATTTTTTTTTTCCAAATTTAATTATGGATAGCCTTGAAAGAATACAGTCGAGTTAGGTTTTAAAAGTTCGTCTTCCGTGATACAGCCCCCTCTGCACCACCCTGTAGAACAGCAGCAGTAACTCTTCACTGACACAGACCAAGACATCCCATCTGCGTGCCGAGCCTACAGGCAACACAGACCTGAGCTCAGACCCTGTCCCTCAGATTGGTCTTTTGCTGCCTGAGCCCAGGCAAGAGCAGCAGAAAGCTGCAGGAATTAGGACTTCTCTGTGAGCTGGCCCCTAGTGAGAACAGCAATGGCAAGGGTATGAGCTGCTTGGACAAAGGAGATACCATGTTTGCCTGGCACCTGCACTAATACCTTTCAGATGAAAATTAAAATTTAGGTGAAAATTAATGAGCAACAATGACCAAATTCAAGGGCATCTTCTCTTAGCCCTGGAGGTCAATGCAGAACAGTCGCAAGGAATAGTTTCTTGTGAAACCTTTAGCATTTGGCGAGTCACTACATTGACCTCTAGGGCTCTGTCTTCCCTGTGTGTGTCTTGGACAAAGTTTGGAGTCACACCAAGGTGTCATCTGGTTCTCATTGGTTTCTTCCCATCTGCAAACACAGTTCTCATTTAGAAAGAAATCAAATGGCTCTTTATTTCCGTGCAGTGCAAAGGACATCCTTCAGGCCATGTAGATGTTCAGAGCAATCTCAGTGACCTCGGCCGCAGACGGCAGTGTCTGAGGGACAAGGCTGTGCTTTGCTTCCCTGCAGAAGCAATGCTGCACAGCAATGCATACAGAGGTTCTTTAGGCAGTTGCCAGCTCTGATTGCAACCAGAATTACTGGTGGAAGACAGGAATCCCACGAGAGCTCTCTGGGACTGCCCTGTGCCGTGCTCAGGTTACCCAGAAATGCCCCTGTTGGTGCAGTGCTGCTGTCCCAGCACAGCTTCAGCCCTGGCCCTCAGTCTTTTCTCCTCCCCAGCTTTCTGTGGGTGAAAAATTGAGTATACTATGACCATTTACCCATATTTCAGTCATGCCTTGCTGCTGAAAAACTTTAGCAGCAGTGGAGGTCATATAGCCAGGCATGTGGGCTTGGTATAAACCTGATTGCCTGTGTGGGATGAATTTATCACTATATGGAAATTAGCTGTAGCAATGAAACCATTCTCACATTTTAGTATTTTTCTAGCCTTTAACTTGAAAAATATTCAGTGGCAAATCATTGCAGTGAATGTTCAGAGCTAATCTCAACAAAATCATACTCTGCTGATTGCTAGCGTAGCAAATCTGTGGGTATGGCTGCTGCTCTAATTGGATTACTAATGTGCCTTTCCAAACCAACACACGTCTGCAGTGTTACATTTAAATAGTACAATAAATGCTGTGTTACATAATAAATTCAATTAGGAAAAATTACTACTTGACTCACACAAAATAACTAATTAAGGGTGCATTGCACACTTTACAACTAATATGCAATTTCTTTTTCTTTTTTTTTTTTTTGTGAATATGTCCATATTTGAGCTCAAATTATGCTTTCATGAATGCTAGGAAAAGAGAAGCACTACATTGTGGAAAATAAAGGAAAGTATAGACAATTCCACTGAGATTTGACACAAAGGCTATACATGTTAGCACATACACAGTAAGGGGTTCATTATGCATTATAAATGCATTGTGTAATAATGGCACTGAGGAAAGACTGCTTTAGTTTACATGGCCACAGTCTGCAGCTACCAATAAAGACATACCTTTTTTCTTTCTCTCTTTGTGTGCTAAATGTGTAACATCCACCTTTTAATTACAGTATTACTTTAAACTCTCAAAAAGAAAATGCAGTTGCCCTACATTTTGCATAGGCAAAAAGAGGTCTAAGGTCAAATCCAAACTTTCAACTCTAAGGATCCAGAGTGGTGTAGTTTAGCTTTGAAGTGATGCTGCAGTTGTGCAGCCTTCAAATATATTTTGTTTCATCCTTCCCTGGAAAAAAAGAGGGAACAAATACAGATACAGTTTATTGCAGATTACCCAAAAAAGTCTGGCGATATAGCATGAGAGAAAAAAAAATACAGCAAGTATGGTGTTATTGATGAATGAAGAGCATGGGGAAAGGGAGAGGCTTAGAAGTGTTCTCAGCAAATCCAGAAAACCAAAGACTTGCTTTGCATTCCCTCGTGCATTTATTCCTTGTCACACAGTGCTGTGACACTGGCACCCCCAAGGAGCTCCTGTGGCATCGTGGGCTCAGCTACCTCGCCTGGAACGTGGAGAGAGGTATTTTGTGAGACACGGGGAAAAGGGACCACACACAGTCACCATCTTCATTCAGCGCCGATTTTAGGAAGTTTTACTGGGTGGGCAAGCAGCCATGCTGGTCCCTTACAGTGATAATCAGTATTTGGGGTGTATCAGAGGTGTGATTCCCATGCCTCCAAGTCCTCCTAGTCCCAGGGCCATGTCATGCCCAGGTGTGTCCCAGCCAGCTCCCAAGCCTAGACTTGGGTGAGGATGTAGCTGGGTTTGAAAGTGTGTAAGATCCCAACATCCCATCGTCAACATCACCAGTGGTTTCAGGATCAGACCTTCAGCAAGTGATGTTTTTCAAACCTAAGGAATACAAAGATGTCACCATAATCCTTTTGTACTTTGCAGACTGTAAGAGTACTTTTTAAAGCCAGTTAGTCAATGCAAAATTAATGCTTTTATAATAACATACATAAAGAACGTGAAAAATTACTGGTATTTCTGACAATGTGCAAATCAAACACCAGGTTTTCTCAATGGGTATAATTTCCTATTCCATGCAAGTAAAATTATGTCCAGTAAATTTTTGCTTGTAGTAACATCCATGGTCTGCACAGGCAGTGCAAGAATCCAGTTCCAGTTTTATAGTAAAACCTCAGTGTCTGAAAGCACAATATCTAAAAAATGGTTTGGGGATTGATTGTGGCGGGTTTTTTTGTGTGTGTAAACATTGTTTATTTACAAAAATAAAAATGCTATAATTCTACATATACAAACCCATCTTTAGCTCACTAGAATACTACTTTATTGGATATTCTCAACAATAATATTCATTCCAAATTTCCACCCAATTTAAATTACTTGAGTTTCAAGATAACTTGTTGAAAAGTATTCCTATTTGTTTCTTTTTGAAAGGGCATGGCTTAGTAGATATCTTTAGCTGAGCTGGCATTGCTATCTGCTATTACAAACCTCAACATTTTACTTCTGGAGCTAATTAGCTTCTTCAGCTAATTCTGGAGCTGGTTTTGGTATTTGTTCATTTCTGCATTGAATTCTAGAAGAAACTACCAGTTCTGTGCTGTTTTCTGGTTGATAGCACTTCCCTTTTTGCATTGATTGCAAATAGCTGAAATATTAACACCAGCAAATGTTCCCAGACACACCAAAATTAGTCACTTTTCTGAATGTTTTTTCTTTCTTAAATTGTTTTGTAAAATCTAAAATCTGATTGTAAATTACATCATGGTTGGAATTAGCAAGATTAATATTTTTTCAACAACAGAGTTGCTTGACATGAATTCTGTGAAGGATGCTAATGATTCAGTTTTGTGTAAAAAGACCTGCCTATTTAATTTCCCCATTTTATCTAATTTGTTTCAAATTCTTAAAGTCAAAAGCATGTGAGTCTCATTTGGAAAATGCCCTATACTGTACGTTTGCTCCTACAAACAGAGCTTTTAGAGGGGTGGAAACTGAGCCTGCCTGATTGCTGCAAACAGAATTGCATGTATAAACCTTCAAAACCTGAATATTTATACCTGTTTGGTCATTGCAAACCAAGGGCATGCTATTATAATTCCAATTCAAGCAAAGAAACATAAATCACAGGGCTCAACTGTCTGCTAACTACTTTTCTCAAAAAGGCCACACAGCTACAGGGCCAAGGGTGATGGATGGACTCATGCACAACAATATTATTCTGGAGTTTGGTTTGGGGGCTGGGAGTTGGCAGTGGGGTGGTTAAAGCAGCTTGGCTGGGTGGATCCAGGCAGTTCCCATTGCTGAGCCTCAGGAGATGTTTGCCAGTACTAAAGAAGTGTAAAAGATAATGGACATATCATTGAGCCTCTCTTGAGAAGCACAGCAAAGTGCTGTGGCCTGTGCTAGGCAGTTTCTGGCCAGCTTTGAACCCTTGATCGTTCCTGAAACTGGAGTGTTTGGGACACAGGTGCAGCTGTCTGCACTGGCAAAGAAGTCCTACTGTGATCCTTCTTTCCTCATAAAATGGATAGAGAGATTTGTTTAGACTTTCCATATGATGACAGCATATATAAATATTGCAAGATGAATCAATTACCAACTCTGGCTATATTTGCTAAGAGATCTTCATCAGTAAAAACAAGAAAAAATGTCTTACCAGTATGGTAAATCGACAAAAGTGGTGTTCTGAACAAAAAGTAAGGTGCCAAAATATACATTTGGACCCCAAAGCTCAGGCATGTGTCACAAAATTATCATTCTTTTCCAATGCTCAATGCACCTGTATCTTTTGGGAAAAAACCTTGGCTTCTGCCAGAACCGGGCATGCAAGGCTTGTATTTTCTTTATCTGTAAGAAAGCAAAATGTATCTGAGGACATGCCTTGGTCTGCACAGTGCTCAGGGACGGACTTGCCTCCATCCCCTAATTTAAACATGCCCCTGGACCATTAATACTGGTCAGTCTCCAGCAGAAAATGGACAAATGGCCCTGCCTTGGTGTGTCTGTGGTGTTTGGGGAGCAGCTGAATGTCAGGGCAAACCACAGCTGTCTCCTCCAGCCAAGCCCCTGCCAGGGTGGGATCCATCCCGCTGCCAGGCCCTGGTCTGCAGCCAGGGATTGTACTGCCAGGAGAGTGGTGCAAATCATCAGCAATGTGCTCTTATCCCTGCCTTCTTAATGGGCTAAAAACAGTGGAAAACAGAGAGATCATTTTCTGCTTTAATGATCAAAAGGGTGTTGCCCATTATTCACAGCCTACACACAAGATGTTATGATTTTCAATTTTCCTGCACTAATCATTCAGTTCATTTGGCAGCTGACCTTCAAGTGGCCATGGTTTTTCAAAAAAAGGAGGAAAAAAACCCAAAGAGGAGACCCAAACACCCATTGTCAGCATTTCAGACAAGCAAAATAATCACGAATGAAGTGGTAAGGCTCTTGCATACAAAAGCTGTGAGCAGAGCTTCCTCTGTTTGCAGCAGCTAGATGTTTTCATGACAGTGGGAGAAGTTTGGGTTCAGGAGAGCATCAGCTGGATGTTTAGGGTGCTGGACATTGCCCTGCAAACAGCTGCAGCCCCAAAATGGCACGTTTTGAACAAATTTCTGCAGCTGTTTCTGCACTGCTAGGGACATTTCACATCCCTGCTACTGAAATCAGAGGATGGCAGCAAGTGTTACACAAGAAATTTATTGTCACTGGTGCATATGGGTATTGGCCAGGGACATTTTTAATAACCCAGAGAAATTTCAGCTGAGTGTTGGTCAGAATAAAGGACATTTTGCCATCCAGAAACAGCTGCAGCAGGTCCCAGAGCCTGACATCATACAACATACTCCCGAAGAGTCTAACCACACAGAGATTACCTAAACAAGCCAAAAGAGATGGTAGGGTCTAAGAAGCAAGTGTTCCTGTGGCTTGAATGTGGAGTAACTTGGTTGAATTGCAGGGGGTAAATAGCCTAATTAAATAGATGTGATGACTTAAATGCCTGCTAGAAGTCAAAAGGTGATGCATGTATTTTTCCATCCAAATTTTGATTGTGTTTACCAGGTTAAGAGGTAAAATGAAGAAACCTAAGTTCCTGTATATCATTGATTGGAAAACTCAGATTTTTACTCTCTTCCAGATAATGCTTCCTTGCAAAACAATAAACTGGAATAAATTTAAAGATTGAAATCTGTTTAAACAAGAGGAAGTTTTAAAAATGCTTTAATCCTGGGTTGACAGGAACTTACTTAACCTCCAACTCGTACCATAATTGTGACTGCTCTTGGCGAATCAGTCCCACTTCTGATGTCAGCTCAGGTTTTTTCCCCTGTAAGATCTTTGAATGAAGAGGACTAAAAGCCATATACAAAGCCAGTCAAACGTGGATCACGTTTCACTGGTTCATTATATACAGTTTGCAAACAAAAATGGGTATTTTGGGCTTGGCATCCCTTCATTCACAGAAACATGTTTATGGATGCAGGAGGCAGAGACAGCTGAGGTGCAGCTGCTTTGGAGAGCAGTGCAGAGGCATTGGCAGAGGATGTTTAGGGCTGGTGGTTAAGGAGACTGTGGAAAATCCCACTAGTGGTGTCCAGGGAACATTCCTGTGTGTTTTTAATGCCATGAAACCTGATCAAGTATGAATTCTCTACATCTGGGAGGATGTCAAATTCCAGGTGACGTTTGGAATGTTGCAATTAAACTACTACAAAGACTTTTGAAATAAACAGGAGAAAAATTGTTGCCTGGGATGTGTTTGTGAGTACTCGTCTTTTCTTCTGAGCATGGAGAGTGGGAAGTGAGGCAGAAGAAGCTCCTGGGTGAGAGACCCCCTTGGAAATGTATGGAGACCTCAGAGCCGTATGTGGAGACCCCACAACTCCCCAGATGCTGGGTGAACTGTGTGTGGTTGAGCAGAGGCAGGTGGGATAACAACTGGTGGGATGTGCTTCCAGTGTGCCCGATGGTCATCTGTTAAATTCTGCAGCTGAGTGATCCTTTGCTTTGCAATAAAATAGAGAGCAGATGGAAACTGTTTGCTCTGTAAACAGTTACAAGGAACTCCTAATATATCCCCTCTCCACAACTTCTATTCAAATCAATAGAAGCCATCTGTCCAAGGGATTAAGATAAATCTTGGGAATTTTGATATTGACTAGAAAGGCCCTAAAAAGATCAATCACACTGCGGACAGAGAAATGTCACCGCGCCAGCCATGGAGGCTTGCTAGTCTTGTCAGATAACATGGACCCGGAAGGCAAACCTTTCTGGTTTATAAACCGAGGCAAAGCCCTGTTGCTCTCCTCATCTCCTCAGCTAAATAAAACAAGCCCCAGCAAGAGCTGGTGCTGGGCATAGGCTGTGGATGGTTGCTGCTGCTGCAGTGTCCAGCCAGACACAAAACCCGCGAGGGCTGGTGTGACAGCCCCTGCCTACCGAAACACACACAACTTATTTTCCTGGCAGAAAAGATAAGGGTGGAAGAGTTATGCTGGGCCCAGCATTGAAGGGGAGAGGGAAATTTCTGGCTGTTTAGCACTCATTTCTGTGGTATTGGATGCCCCCAAAATTGCTATGCTGGGAGTCCAATTCCCCTGGGATTTACTCAGAGTCTCCCATGCTTCAAAGAAGTTAAGATTTTCAGACTGTTTCAAATTCTTCACAATTCCAGCCATGAAGTTCTCCATCATCGAGTGTGGTGGGAAAATCCTACTAATCTGGTAGATATTCATAATTGCAGAAAATACCTTCTTTTGTTTTTAATAATTATCCATTTTACACCACTATATTTTGATGTTACTGTTCAAGTACCTTCCTGATTTGCAAATATATCCCTAAGGAGCCACCATCTACCTCAGCTCATTTCCCAATGGGGGAAAAATTGTCACTGAGCTCTGCTCTCCAAGAAGGCAACAAAGCAAATGGGTGGAAGAGGAAATGCACCTGGATGAGTGGCACCAGCAGCTTCCACAGCTGCTCATGAGGTCTCTCAAGTGACTTGTCCTGGTGTGTGCAGAAGGCCACTGCGAAAGCATCCAGTCTTGGTGCATATCAGGAGGAGGAAGAAGGCAGCAAGTTCAGTGGGAGGTGATTTCCCTTGTTTCTGCTGCTGGTGGGAAGCTCATCCATGATGCCCTCAGCCTGGGCTGGCTTGCTCACATGCTTGGTGACCCTTCTAGGAGTGGATACAGGGCTGCCAGTACCCAGCCATGACATGCACCTGTCTCCAGGCCTCGAAAACCCTCTCCAGAGGCAGGAAAGTAAAAATAGCCCTTAATCCAATTTATTACAGCAAGATCCAGCCCTCACATAAAGGCAGCATTTATATTTACATTACTGGGATGATGGGGCCACCTCGAGTTCCCAAATGTGTCACTGGGATTTTATCCCATGCTCATACCAGTGCTGGCTCGGTGTCCAGCCTGCCTTCTGGCACCTCACTGCTGCGCCACACTGCCTTCCCTCCTGTCCAGCATCCCCCACAGTGGGCACATGTGCATTTCTGACACTCCCATCCTGTTCCCAGCTCACTGAGACATGGCAGAAGACGTGGCCCCAATTTTGAGAGAAGCGAACATGCCCCTGCATGGGCTGGTGTTTAAGAGATGAGGCAATTACAAGTGATTCACTAAACCTTGTGCACTGAAATTTGGTGGTTTATCATGTATTGGGGTTTTCAGTGGTTCCAGACACCAAGCTGCAAACTTCAGCTGCTACTTTGGGTTGAGACGACTGCGGATGGTTTTTCTTGGGGCTGGGTTTCATTGTCCTTCCATCTCCAGTGGGCCCCTGATGACACACACCCAGAAACACAGTGACACCTTCAAGGTGCTGGAATGAATCCAGAGAATGAAGCTGGTGAAGGGTCTAGAGGGTAAATCCCATGAGGAGTGACTGGGGGAGTGGGGGGGTGGGTGCTGTTTAGCCTGGAGAAGAGGAAGCTCAGGGCTGATCTTATCACTCTCTGCGACTTCCTGAGAAGAGGTTGTGGCCAGGTGTGGGCTGATCTCTTCTTCTAGGCAACCAGTAACAGGGCTAGAGGACACAGCCTCAAGCTGCGCCAGGAGAGGTTCATGTTGGACATCGGGAAGAATTTCTTCATGGAAGGGGTTGTCAGGCATTGGAATGGGCTGCCCAGGGAGGCGGTGGAATCACCATCCCTGGAGGTGCTCAAGAAACAACTGGACATGGCACTCATTGCTAAGGCCAAGTTGACGTGGTGGTGTTCGGTCAAAGGCTGGACTGGATGATCTCAGGGGTCTTTACCAACCTAACTGATTTCTGCAATTCTCTCTACACGGTATCCAAAAAGTACATTTTGTGCAACTGTTGCATTTATTCAGGAAGATTATATAAAGGTTAAAATCCACCTCACCCTAGTCATGTAACCAGTTATTTTGGTGGAAATGACGCTGTTTGAATGAGTGTTCCAAAAAAGGTTTCACCTGAAATACCCTTGAAATGTGCTGTACAAGTCATTAAAGCCCTCACCATGCCCACCGTTTTTCTCTTTGCTTTTATCCACTTTAATTGGTCTCTTACCCTATTTATTCCTCTGCCCGCTTCCAAGTGTCCTCTGTTTCCTTCCCACTGCTTCATTCCCCCAAACTGATACAAGAGCTGTGTGTGACCCTGTGACCTGCTGAAATTTGTGCCAAAACCTGAACGGCTGAGCTTTGCACCACATCAGCTCTAAAAATTAATCACACCCTCACATTTGCACTTAATGTCCTTGTTACCCGTCATGCCCTGAGCGATTCCTTCAAAGGACAAAATTCTGTCACTGGGGGTAATTAAAAGCAGTTCATGTCCTGCTAGGATTATAGGTTTAAAAATCTGAGTGCCAGGGAATCAAGGCGTTTGCTGTTTTTGGAGGAAACGAACTCCCACAAGAAACATATAACTTAATTTTGCTGTCAGATGTTCCCACAGACTCCTCTTGAAAGTCAACTGAAGCTGTATATATGTGCCTGAAGTCAGTTTTAAAAAAGAAATTACACTTATATTTAGATTGTCACCCTCCAGTCATTCAAAATGGTTCATGTGGGAAGTTTATAATGCTATGACCAAACCCTTTATTTCGGAATTTACTTTTTGGAATTGATGTGTGAGTGTCACAGATCTTCTGCATGAAAATTTCTGATCACCTTTAACACACACATCATGCTGACACCAGGACAGATGGTCCTGAGTGATCCAGCCTTGGAGCAGTAGCAAACAACTGAGGACGCTTTCCCTGTGGGCATATTGGCAAGAATTAGGAGAAGGAGCCCCCTTTCCTCCCCCCAACAGCTGCAGGTGGTGCCTGTGGGGCCAAAGTTTTATGTCCCTATGTCCATCACCACCTAAATGTCAATCAGCTGGCAAAATACTGCATGTATGGCTCCCTTGGCCAAGGAAACCCTTCCGACTTTCTCATGCTCCTGGTGAACCAGAGAAAGGAATAACAAAATACTTGTTGGGGAGGATCCAGTGCAGCCATAAGAGATGTGCCTGGGTTTGCTCTGCTAAGAGAGGCCATCTAAAGGCACCTCTCTGCTTTCAGAAGGGTTTGGTCTCCTGCTGTGCATTACACCAAGGGCAGGCCTGTGCTCTAGAGACCCGTGGATACTGACAGACGAGTTCTGTGCTGTTCCTCGGATCTTCTGTCTCCCAAAAGAGATAAATCCTTCATCCTCACTGAGCTGTGGACCAGTAGCCATCCCTACCCCTTCCTGGGGAAATGACATGGGGCAAGTGACTCCAAGTCTCTGCTCTTTTAGTAGGAGCCGTGGTAATTTGGGTGTGTCTTTCAAATAAAGGATTTCTGCTAACCTGTGAAGTCCAGGGAAGAAAAACTATTCAGCCTAACACAATTCTGCATCTTAATGACATGGAAAAACAAGTGATAAAATCAATGGAGGGACCAAACCAGAAGGACTCCTCTGGGGTAAGATGAAGGGGTACCTTTGCTTTATCCATGTGCTTCAAGCTCTCCCCAGCTCACTCCTGCCTGGTCACATAGGGTCAGAATTCTTCTTCTGCACTCCTGTCCAGAGCCATGTGCATGCCGGGAGCTGCAACAGCCCATGTCTCATTACATCAACTGCATTTGCAATGCAAAATCAAACAAAATCATCTGAATTGTGCAGGGAGAGAAACACTCATCCCTGAAATGTCTGCAAATCAGGTAAAAGCCATCAACAATGGGAAAGGAAAAAGCCAATATGGACAAGATTATTCATACCCATATAATCATGTTGATTTGTACCAAAATTTATTTTTATCTCTCATCTTTGAAAATATAGGCATAATTAAGCAACCTCTCATGAGCATCATCTGTGCTAGTATTGAAGAAGTGAAATATTCCTATATAGATCTAATAGTTGATGGTAAATGTTAGCATATCCTTGAGATCTGCAAGATCATTAAAGCAGAAATTACCTCATGTTAAAAATGGTTACAGGCTGTATCCACAGCCCTTTAGAGAAAATATAAATGAACCATCAAGGATAATTTTTTAGTCGTTTCCATCTGAAGTGCAATTACCTTTTTTCTAGCCCCTCAGAGCGTTTTCAATAATGAGAAGCCTGTGGATGAATCAGATATTCCATCTTGGCTCCCTTCTGTCGCTGGTGATTTCCAGGCATCTCGTGACCAGCTGTAAGCTTCTCCACAAGCCTCTGAATGAGACATTTTTGGCATCCTCATTTCATATACATTGTTTGATGGTCTCGTGAGTCTTTTCCAACCTGAATGATTCTGTGAGTCTATACATAGGAAGATACCAAAGATCACCACAACATGGGAGAGCTGTGCAGGAATTAACAGCAAATCCTTGAACCCCAGACCAATGTAGTAGGTGGTACATTTTTCTCCTGAAGATGATCAGAGTCCTGACCCTACAAATCTTGAGCAGCTTGGCTCACACAGAAACACAGAATATTCAGCAGTTTCAAAATTTTTCACCAGACCAACTTCCTTGTGCACACGAAGTTGGTAAAAGTGGACACCAGACCACTGAGAGTATTATTATTAAAGGCAATTGAAAGAGCTGAAGCAGATGTTGCCACCTAAAAAGCTGGTGGGGACAAATCCTCCTATTGTGCAGGTATCACAATTTGGGAGCAGGAATTTGAAAGCAGCTCAGCTCAGCTGGATTGTACAAAACATCCATTTATCAAAGTAGTCTAAAAAAAGCATGGCTCTAGGTTTTGAAACTGCCGGTGAAAAGACAGCTGCATCTCTCAGCAATTTTTAAAGCTATCCTAAAAATGACTTTATTTTTGCTTGTACCTAGGCACTGAAAAGTCCAATGAGATAACTTTTTAGAAGGTTTTTTTTTTTTTTTTTTTCTGGTATCACATCTCAACCTAAATGCATTTTGATCTACACTGCAATGCTGTAAAAAATTTGCATCAAAAGTTCACGTGAAAACAATTGTGAGGGATTGTTCACACTTTTTGATTGGTTTCAGCTACAAAGAGCAGAGACTACAGAGAAACCTGGAGCCACAGACAGACTCTGCTGGAAAGTCCCCAGAAATATTATAGCACTTTCTTGCTAGATCACATAATTTTATTTTCCAAAGCAAATGGAAACATAACCAGTGCAAAATCCTGCCTCCTGTCACGGGTGCTCCTGCTTGCTTTTCCAGAGAGGTAGTGAAGATGGGTACAGCCAGCACATACCAATCAGACAGGGCTCATACATCCTCTGAGCATCTCCAGAGCAGAAAATACAACGTACCCCAAGCAGGGCCAGTGCAGGTGGGGAATAACTCCCTGTGCTCTGCCATGCACGGGGTCAGGTGCCCAAAACCCTTAAAGCCAAATTGGGGAGACCTGTGTGGCTCTGGGGGAATTTGGGCTGCTTTTGGGAGCTGTCCAGCATCCATCTCAGCAAGAACCTTCTCCCAGGGCTATTCCTGCACAACTGAGAGGGATGAGGACACCATGGAGGTCTCAGTACACCAGCTGGGGTGTTTTAGCCATTTCTCACCTACCTGCTTCTCACTTTTGGTCAGACCTGCAAGACACCTCAGGATCCAAACTCTGAGCAAAGGAATGGGTGCCACCACAGTGCCCAGGTCTCCCTGTCAAGGTTGGCTCTTGGGCACCTGCCATCAGCTGCAGTGCCACAGGGCTGCAGGCAAGGCAACAGCAGTGCAGGACACTCTGACACTGCTCCCTTGTCAGCCTGGGGCAGCATCCAGAGCACAGCCAGCATCCATCCCATTTGCAAGCAGAAGATGGTTTGGCACTGGTGCCCAAAGAAGTGCTCTTGGATGCCCTTCAAGCAAATAAATACATAACAACTCCAGCAGAGGAGATTCAAAAGCCTTTTTTTAAAGGATATAATTTTATTAAAGGGCTTTAAACAAATTGTGTTTGCCCTGCAGAAGGGGAGGAAGGCTGGTGTGTTGGCAGGAGCCTGGTGTTTAGGGTGACACTGCGGCTCACAGGAGGTCTTTCAGAGAATCACAGAATTACAGAATCATTAAGGTTGGGAAAGACCTGTAAGATCACCATTAAGTCAAACCATTAACCCAGCACTGCCAAGCCCACCACTAAACCACGTCCCTGAGTGCCACATCTACATCGCTTTTAAATACCTCCAGGGATGGTGACTGCAACCTGTTCCAATAGTTGACAATCTTTTCCATGAAAAATCATTTCCTAACATCCAGTGTAACCATTTTGTCTCATCCTGTTTATCTGGCACATTTCCTCTCTGCCCATCAGCCCTTTTGGCTCAGCAGTGGCACCATTCCCACGTATCCCACTTCTAATTAAAATATGGTGCTGACATGGAGGATGTGCACAACCTGCCAGGAGAGAAACAACCCCCATAAAGACAATCATTCCAAGACACTGCTGGTCCCACAGATGCCCAGGGCCGAGGGGAATGTTTCTCAGGGCAAGAGATGATTTTTATATGCTCAAGTCAGCACCAGTAGTGCCCCATATAGTCAGGAGGGGATGCATTCCCTGCATCATTCAGCACTGTCAGTCATCTTTACTCTAAAATCTTTCAAAACTCCAGAAACTACAGCTGGGTGTTACTAGCATCAGTCCTATACCCTCCAGTATTTTTCTAGCACCCCATTAGTGTTTAATATGCCATGCTGGCGGCTCTGGGAGGCTGGGAACATCACCCTTCAGAGAGCTTGCTCCTGCTTGGTTCAGAGCTTTCTTGCGCAGGCAGGAAACTTGTTGTGGGTGTTATTAAAGCACCTGCAAGGCGGATGTTGAGGCTATGAGGAGAGCTCTGAGGAGGGCAATATTTGCCTCGTGAGTGGTGCGGTCTTCAGTTCAAACTGCAAAGGTTTTCTCTGCTCTGATTAAATGCCACGGGCTGTGGAGACACTCCAGGAGAGAGAAGTGACAGGTCCCACAATGGATTTTCTTTCCCCACTGCTGAACAAATGCAGTCATTCAAATCCCAATACATTATCAATGGACATTTCTATCTGGACACGTTATTGAGCAAGCCACTAAAAATATGGGTTTTTTAGGGAAGTCAGGGGGGAAGCAAGGAGCCTGTCTCCCTTCAGGACATCAAGGAGGATGCCTGTCCATGTGCTTTTCTGCTCTGAACTGGATAAAGACCAACATCTTTCTATATGTTTCTCCAGCAACCATTTTTGGCCATTCAATCCATTTTAAGACAGAACTGCTGACTTTCAGGGTACATTGAAGCTGAGAACTTATTTGTGTTAGGCCGGTTTCTAGCTGGTCTCTGAAACTGCTACAAGCAGAGCCCTGCCAGGGTTTTTCCACAGCTCATACTCTGACACAGAGACTCATATCCTACTCATCACAGCTTGTCTGCTCTCATGGGTGCTTTAAACGTGGCCTGACAGAGGGTGCAGAACAGCAGGAAAAAGCTAGATTTCTAGAAAGGTGAAATGTCAGCAGGCACAAGAAAACCTGATGGCATCAAGCTTTCTGCCGTGCAGGTCCTGGAGCTGTTCTGCCTGCACACATTCAGGGGCATCAATCTCTGCAGCCACTTTCCTCCTCAGCTGAACTGAAAGACCTTTGCCACTGTATACATTTTTTTAAAAGAAGCAATAGGACTATTTTTGGAGTGCAAACAGCTTTTGTTGGTTTGTTTGCTTGTGTGGCTTTTTTAGAGCAGCATGTGAAAGGCACCCCAAAATTACAGCCTCTCCACCTGCCCCACACTTCAGCCTTCGGTTCAGGACCCCGTTCAGTTTCAAAGGGCTCAGGGCTTGTTTTCACCACCCCAGGAACGGAGAATTGAAACATCACACACAGACTCACGGTGACCTTGTCCTGCTCTCGTCGAATTGGTGCAAATTTTGTCACTAACTCCCGTAACAGCAGAATCAAGCAGCCTGTGGTACTTGAAGTGAAAACCCTGTGGGTTTTCCCTTTGTACCACTTCAGTATAAGTGCACGTTTCTCATGGCTGGGCTCCTCCTCTCCTCCCTGTTCGCCTATCCAATTCCACAGCACCAAAACCAGAGGAATTTACACTGAGCATTTGCACCGTGCTGGCTACAGTGCAAAGCAGGGCTGTTTGGAGATACACTAAACTGCAGGAGAGGCAGAGAAGAGCATCCCTCCTTCAGCAACCAAAGCTGTCCCTACACCATCCTAAAGGTGTACAAGGCACTGACCACTAGAGCCATGGAAGGTTTCCCAAAACCTTCCTGACTGATGGTTATGGAGGTTTCTTTGAGCTCCTTGTGAAATGCCATATTAGCTGCTTCCTCTCTACAGACCAGATGTATTGCAATCCATTTTCCAGACTAAATTTCCCCATTTGGATGAAGATCCTGCTTGGCAGGCCTCATAAAGGGACTGGCCCAAAGCAGGCAGAGCAGCTCAGGGTTTCATACCAGGCATCCCTCCCATGCTACTGTGTCCTCCTGGAAGGGGCCAAAGAGCAAGTTTCAGGCATTATCTGCAAATGTCAGATTAGTGCACTGGTTACCATACTCCCCCCAAAAACTCCTTGTTCACATTAAACACCTTCAAGCAGCCCGATGCTTGCATGATATCCTTTGATAAGGGTAATGGGAAAAGAAAATCCTGAGTGCATGCCTCAGGAATGCGTGGGAAGTGCAGCAAAGCCTTGGATGGTTTGATTTCCTCCCATGTGCACAGGATAAATAAGCATCTAGTCACTGATAGAGATCAGTTTTCATTCTTTAGAAAAACAGTAAAACCAAACTTCGTAATACTAATGGGTAAGATACTCATCAGCTTTCGAAGTTTTCCAGTAAGAAAATTACACTTTTATCTACAAACTACACTCCAGAGAGAAATTAAACCATTGAGAACTACCGAGAGCACAACAGCATTAACGTGGATTCATGGGCCAAATCAACAGCCAGCCTAATCTCAGGGTAAGAAAAAAGCATTTACTTCATGCAGCTCCTCTGATTCACACTGAATGAGCACATCTCTTACAAGAGAGATTACAGAGTTAATCCTGTGTCTCTCTACAGCAGAAAGATAAACAGCACGGCAGTTTTCTCATAACCAGTGTTGTATCATGCTTGAAATCCAGCCACAGCAGCACAGAAAGAGGGGTTTCTGCAAGGTCTCCCTTTCAGAAATTGATTTCCTTCCCAAATCCAAAAAAAAAAAAAAACCACCCAAAAAACCAAACAAAACCAAAACCACCCCCCCAAAAAAACCCCACCAAAAACAAACAAACAAACAAACAAACAACACCTCCCCCCCCCCCAAAAAAAAAAAAAGGCCATTAAAACATACTATAGGGTAAATTGTACATCAGATGACCAGGAATAGGACTCAGGTCTGCTCGAGCCAGGTTAGCTCTGCTCCAGGGCTGTGTCACTGCACTGCAAGGGCAGGTCCAAGCTGGGGTCCCACAGGAGCTTCCCCCTCAGAACATCAAACATTTCAAACACGCCACCCAGCCACGCAAGTGTTTCATAGTGCTGGTGGTCCTCTGCCTGCTC
Source organism: Hirundo rustica (assembly GCF_015227805.2). NCBI lineage: Eukaryota > Metazoa > Chordata > Aves > Passeriformes > Hirundinidae > Hirundo > Hirundo rustica. Next base: position 16,326,085 of record NC_053452.1, read on the forward strand.
AGCAAGCGCTGCTCATTTTCTGGGGCAACCTCAAACAGGTGGTTTTGGTCTCAGATGACTTTAAGTTAAAGGCAATAACTAGAGCAAAACGGCAGTGGCCAAACAAGTGCTGAAGTAGAAACTTCCAGAACAGTTCCAGAGAAGTGCAGCTTTTAAACCCTGGGGGCTACTTGACTTTCACTGGGGATGTACATCCACCGAGAGGGAGCATCTCACAGGGCTCCATGCCACCCCCCGATTTCCTGCCCCTACATCACCAGCCTTAGGTGATAATGCACACCCCTTATACAGCAGGCACAAAGTAAGCAGGCTTCTTTTTTTACCTTTTAATGTCACTGACTGCCACCAAGGTTGTGAGTGTGAATTGTGACAGTGCATCCCAGGGTCCCTGAACTGAATGATAATGCCACAGCAGAATGAGGAGATGAAAGATGGCTTCCTGCAAGCGGAAAGGGAGCGTGAGCTTGAAAAATCTATTACTGCCCAAGGTGAAAAGAGCCACTAGGTACAGAAACTAAAACTCCTACGCTGCCCTCCCAGTTCATGGCAAAAAACAGCCTTGCAGCCAGAGCATCTGCACCTAAAATGAGCATCGGAATAATCTTGCTGGTCATTGGGTGTTGAGCATTGATATGAAGCTTGATTTTTATTTTTACCTTCTTCATTAGAACATGAAAGCATAAGGAAACGACTTATGTTGAGACCCTGAAAACAAGCAAGGGATACTCAGGTCAGCAACAACCTCCAGCAGAAAGACATGAGGAAGAATTACTGTAAATATCCAGCCAGAAGAGAATTGCTTCTGAACAGCATTTCCCCGATCACCTAAAACCCTCAAGGCTTGCACCATGGTAACACATGCTGTCATTCCTTGCAAGGCTTGGGACCACATTCTGACAGCTACATTTCTGATGCTTTGTAGAGTGTTTTTTGTTGAACCACAGGCCCTGAGGAGGAGGTGCAGCACGTGACATGGTTTGCTGGCTCTCTCTGTTTGCCTACAGTGCCACCCTGGCTGCACCTGCACAGGGAGAGCAGGTCCCTAGGCAGCTCTGGATGGGGTCAGGTGGGTGCAGAGAGGTTTAAAAGCTTGGACTGCCTGCTGTCAGAGGCATCTGGGAACAGCCACACAAGGGAAACCAGCAGGCATGATGAAAAGACTGACTCTCTGGTCTGAAGTCTACAGAAGTGAATGCTTTCCTGAAGCTTTATGCACAAAAAGAAAGGGGCAGGACAGAGGACACTGCAAGATCTCAGCATGAAAAAATTCATGTTCCTCAGGGTATAAAGCAGCAGCATCAGACAGGCACAGACAGTTCAGGAGCGCTGCCCAGCTTCCTGCCTCCCCCACAGCACGGTCCAGCAGCAGGTTGGAGATGGGACCAGACTGCCAAAGTGACGTGCAGCAGCCCTCCCTGTGCAGGTCTGCTCTTTGCCATGGCAGCTGGGCCAATTGTCAGAGTCCACAGCAACACACAGGGGAACAGTTGCCTAATTTTTGGAGAAAGAAAGAGCATATTGAAGCCAGCCCCTGTGCTAGCGCATCGCCCTGACAAGCAATGACTGCAGCATGCAGCAGGATGGGTAGACCAGCAGGGGAAGTGTTCTCATAAGCACAGGCTATTTATTCTCAGCTTTTCCCCTGGCTCTCTTTGTTTAGCACAGCTGTTTTCAGTTTTCCAACTGTCCACACAAAGAACGATTACATCCTTAAGGAAACTGCCACAGAAATCCAGCAGCTCAAACCACGTGCCAAGGCACCTTTTTCTCCAAAGGCAAAGAAGCAAACACATTTTCTCACCTCTAGGAAAGCACTACTCACTGCAGCTGGAGGAGCAAACACAACCTGTCATCTGCTTTACACGACTGCCTCCCTCAGTGACAGACACTGCTGCTGGGTCAGGTGACAGGGAACACTGAAGTCAGGAGGGTCAGTCCCAGCTGCCACTAAAAATGATCAGAAACTGTCACTTCCCTCTTTAACAGCAGAGGTTGGCCCCTCTCAATTTGACTGGCAAAGCAGCACGTGCAGGGATGTATCTACCCCATCCCATCCCATGCAAACAAGAAGCTCTGCTGGCAGCTGAGACACACATACATAGAAGAAGCACTCCAAGGTGCTCCCCTGTGTACAGGAACAGTGCAGGAGCTTGGCAGGAAGAGAGAGATGAAAGGCAGCTGCAAGGCTGGGAGATGAACAGGAATATCTGAGACAACTGCTAACAGGGCTTTTTCAGCAAAAAGCATCAAGAGCCAAGCTACACCTGCAAGGGTTGCAGCCATCTCAGAAAGATGACAGCACCTTTACCCTGTATTTAAAGCTTCAGGCTCCCAAGGCCACTTCTTTTCTTTCTTCCCAGGTCAGCAAGAGGCAAAGCATTCAATGCATGACCTCACACTACTTCAGATGCAGAGCAGTGACTGCTCTCCCTTGATTTTTCAAATAAACCTGCCCCACTGCAAAACAGCAAGACTAATTGTCTCACCTCTTCATAGCCAGAGGAATTGCTCAGCCTGTGTAGTGGCTTGGGATTCAAAACCTCATCAAATTAATGCCATGAAAACAAGTTTAAACCATCACGGTAATCTTGCACCAAACCAGATGAAACTGCTCACACAACCCCAGACCTCAGCAATGAGCTCCCCCCCAGGCTTCCCGGTGTCTGGAAAAGTTAGACAATGAGCACTCTCAGTCACTTACAGGGTGATTGTCAGCCCAGAGGAAGCTACATGCACTCAGAGCTAATGCAAAGTTGTTATGCCCTGCAAAGCCAGGCCACCAATGGACTGGTTGCCACCAGCAGGGATCCGAAGCTCTCCAAGGATTAGAGGTCTCAAGGCAGTGTCAGTGCAGCTGCCAATGGCAAAGACTCACCTCAGTCCCATTCCCACCATTTCTGATTCCAGAACCACCTCAGCTCCAGCAGAGGAAAGAGGCACAGAGCCACTTGGCGAGTGCATTATTTGAGATGAGCAGCTGCAGGCACAGCTGCAAGCTGGAAACATGCAGACAAGTCCAGATCTGACAGGCAGCCATTCCCTGGATTTGTGAGCTTGACCCCTGGAGTAATCCAAACCTAGCAGGAGCCTTTGACCACAACCCAAGAGGTAAACCCAACACTTCTCACCAGGCTGGCTACCAGGTGCTCCCGATCACTAAAAGGGCAGTGAAATCATCAAAGAAAAATTAATTCCTTCAGGTGTTTGCTCATGTCCTCTCTTTTGCTTTACCCCATCTAATGCAGTTTTCTTATAAAGAGCCTTCTAGATGAACAGTAACAGCAGAGACCAAAACGACCACTTGCCTGCAGCATTCAGTGCCAAGCTTTCTCAGGTGAATGAGCAAAGAGAGCCTTGTATCTTTATTCAAGGCTAACAGCACACGGCCTTGCTGCTCCTCAAGAGCCTCGTTTGAGTTTCTTTTGGAAACCGATAATCTTTGGCATCCCTGGCACAGCTCTGCAATAAGCAGACAACTTGTGGAATGCTCCTGCCCCATAGGTGCATTTCTGAACAAAAAAGCTAATTGGAACTAGCAAAAATAGCCACCCCGCCCTGCCTGCTCACATGAAATCACACTACATGTAACCCAGTTTGCAAGCAGCACCGGCATATGGAGACTTAACCTCGCCTGATCTTCTCTTGCCTATATCCAGCAGCAGAGGGAGGGGGAAGTTAGCGTAGAAGAGAAGAACAGTTCAAAGATTAGTTTTAAAATCTTGTTAACTGCACCCTTCTTCCCTTGTGAGCGTGGAAGAGCATGAGAAAAACTGAATCTTCTTCACAGACACACGAGACCCTTTCTGAAGCACACAGGTGTTGCACCAAAGCTGGTCCATCACTCCCGAGTAACCACACCTTTCACCCTCAGGCCACACAGAACACCTCTATCAGCCTCCAACTGCAATACAAAAATAAAAGCCAGCCTGTCCTCAGCACACTGCAGACAAATAGAACTGATGCACTGCATCCAGAAAGGAAAGAGCGGACACAAAGAACATAACAAAGGGGACTGAGGGAAGGAGAGAAGTGGCCCCTCCTGCTGGTGGCAGCCCAGCAAGGAACTCCTCGGCTAAGCAGACACTTAAAGTGCACACAGGGTGAAAGGGAAAATAAGAGAAATTCCTGGAAGAGATTACCTCTAATGGTTTTATCCCTGTTCTCTTGGTTACATGGACATGACACTGAGCAAGGGGAGTCTTCGCTCAGACCACAGGGATCTCAGCATCCGCAGGAAGAGGCTGTCAGCACCAGCCATTCCAGCCTCACAGGATCTGCCCGTTTCTAGAAATATCCTAACGCAGTTTGAGCCAACATTTTGGATACTTTGGTGGTTGAAACAATCAAAAATTGAACAAACTACACTGTTACTTTATGCAACAGACTGTTTCATTCGCAAGCTTTTCCAGACCGTGCATCAACCGTGCGTTTGTAAATGCAAACTGTTTTTGTCTTTGTAAGCAGAATGGCATTTTAATTTAAAGGCCAGAAAGGTGTTATGCAGCACCCCACTTCTCAAACAAGCCTTTAGTGCTTCTGTTAAGCAGATCTAGTATATTCCACTCCTGGTCTAAATACACCATCATCCAACAGCACATGGAACATCACACCTCTTTTATGACTATTTAAATGTTTAAATGCAGACCACTGCAACACTGACACAGAGCTATAGCACACTTTTTACAGCAGCACTGTTGTCCTCAGCACACACCCACTGATGCAATCTCTGAGCACAGCAAGAGCTTCCCTAACATCTTCATGCATGATTTCATTTCTATCATCTCCTGAGACAAACACCTTTCCCATTAGTCTTTCAATGCTGACAGTTTTAAATATAGGTAGTATTCTTCAGTCACAATTTAAAATGCTAAATTTCAAGGAGAAAATAAACTTGTACCAGCATGTTTTCAAACCATCTCAATGAGAGCAGCACATCAGATAAAATCAATGTATTCTTACTTTGCAGACAGCCTTCACTAATCATGACCAGCTCAGATGTACCAGGTTTAAATGCAACTTCACCCCAGCCTCTGCTTACGTTACAAAACCACAGCTCAGGCAGGAAGAGCAGGCCTGTAGTGTGTTTGACTCAAGTACTACCATTCACATAGCAAACAAAAAAAACCCTCCCACCCCCTCACCCCACTCCTCCTGAGCCCTGTGCAGATACACATGCGAAAAAATTCTGGACAAACCACAGAAACATCTGGTTGGAGAAGACCAAAAGATTATGGAGTCCAACTGTTAACCCAGCACTGCCAAGGCACCACTGAACCATGTGCCTGAGTGCCACATCTACATGTACTGTCAATACCTCCAGGGTGGAGATTCTGACACTTCTCTGGATGGCCTGTTCCATGGTTTTGACAGCCCTTCAGGTGAAGAAATTTTTCCTAATACCCAATCTAAAATTCCTCTGGTGCAATTGGAGGCTGTTTCTTCTTGTCCTATCACTTCTCACTTGGGAGACTGATCCCCACCTGGCTACACCCTCCTTCCAGGGAGTTGCAGAGAGTGGTAAGGCCACCCCTGAGCCTCCTCTGGTCCAGGCTGAGCACCCCCAACTCCCTCAGCTGCTCCTCACCAGACTTGTGCCCCAGACCCTTCCCCAGCCCCACTGCCCTTCTCTGGAGTCTCCCCAGCCCCTCAGTGTGTTTCCTGTAGTGAGAGGCACAGAACTGAACACAGGGTTTGAAGTGTGGCCTCACCAGTGCCGAGTACAGGGGGACAATCACTGTCCCAGTCCTGCTGGCCACACTGGCTGATACAGGCCAGGATGCCACTGGCCTTCTTGGCTGTCTGGACACACTTAGATGTTTTTTTCCTAATGGAGCACTAACAAAACATTACTAAATCTTCAGTGAATTAATTATATAATTGCATCACACAAAAAAGAATCATGGTCTAGGGCAAAGATTTTTGTGTACGCACCTGCTGCTTTCCAAGGCTCTGACAATTGTTTGACACCTCAGCTGTGAGGCTTTCTAGCACGCTTCTGGTAAAGTATTACACATTTGTTTGTGCAGTCAATATCTCTCAATATAAAAAACCATTTTATTGCAAACTTTTAGAAGGAAAAAAAATCATCCCAACTAAAGCAGGAATCTGGCACGTAATGTGCTCAGATTTTTTTACAAAATAATTACAATCAAAAAAAAAAACCCCTACATAAATCAGTACAAGTATCATAAAGTATAAAAGCTACAAGACAAGAAAATTATAGTTCCTTTGATACAAAATACGCTTCAAGAGCTGATAGTATCCTGTTCTTGCACCTTCACGATGTAACTTTCGCTCGAGAAATTATTTCATTCACAAAACTGTTGTTCTTTGCCAGCACATCATTTCTCAGCTGTTTCAACTTGACTTTGATGTCTTCTTCTGACATATCTGTCAGGGGCATGCTTTCACTTGACAAAGAAAATCCTGAATTATCTTTTCACCTTCCTGAAATGGAGAGAAGGAAAAGAAACGAAAAGATGTTCAGATTGCAAGCAGGTGTTTCCTAATTCCCTATAGCTACAAAGTATTGTTCATCAGCAGAAACTCAGTGCTGGGCAAAAATCATGGCTATTTTGTCATTGCTATCAAGTTCTGAACACCAGAACAAACCCACTTATGCTGGTACCAGAAGTTCTTTTTCAGTGCATGAGCAAAAAGCACCAGCTGATCAGCATAAATACAAGCGTTTAAGCATTCCACATTTAATTCCAGTGTGGCAGCCACATGAGGTGAGGACTGCCAGCAATAATAGCACCAGAATGGTCCAATTGCCCAAACTAGTTACTTTTAGAAGGTACCGTCAACCAAAGGCAATGTTTCAATATGCAAATGAAAGGACAAATTGTAACCAAGCAACTGCAGAGTGGCCGTCACCACGGAGAACAGATGATAATTAAGCTTTATGCATATGCTTTTACACAAACAGGCAAGTGGAACTTCTAAACAGTCTGACTTGAATAGCAAGAACAAACATTGCAATGAACAGTATTCAGAATCCCTGTACTGGAAACAATTGTTCCAGAATGCGGAAGTTTGTCTAGTTCTCTGCACTGCAGAATTCTACTAGAAAGTTTACTTAGTTTCCTCTTAACATTTAGACTGATGCAGTAGTTTCAGGGCAAGAAACTTCCAAAAACTAATAGCACCCTTTCCCTCTACACACGTTAACCAAGGCAGACAAACTCTCTGGGTGAGAGACATGTAAAGCTCTGCCATTTCTATTGCCTAGAGGGTTTATGGAATATTATGTTATTACTGAAACACTCAGGAATAAAACCTGATGCTGTATTTGTCACAAGCGTTTGCTGTGTCAATTTAATTTACACCAACTTAGGACCATGCAGCCAGGTCCAACTAATCTGAAAACTCCTCCACCATGATATCTGACACAGGGGAAGGTAACAGTGGAGCAAACTGAGGTGGCTCGAGGGAAAGCCCTCTGGCAGTAAAAAGCAGAACAGACCAGAGATCGCTCATCTAAAGCATCAGATCCACTTACTGAGCCAGGAACAACAAATGCGGTTGACCTCTGAAACTGAAATAACAGGTTAACAGCCTCTGTCTAGAGCAAAGGCTTTCTAAATGCAGGAAGAGTTTCGGATGTGGACTAACATTTCAAGGCTTTTCATACACTGGAGTAGTATCGAGGTTGCCAGAAGGAGATAAATGTGCAGAAGGCTGTGGAGTTTCAGGCTGACTTGCTGGGACACAGAACTAAGCTTTGGAAGCAGGTTTGTGTGCACACAGCAAGGAGGACCCAGCCACTGACAAAAACTAGTGCAAACCACAAAGCAGCAGCACGTGGATTTCCCAGGAGGCTGCCACAGATGCCACTGTCAGGACTCATAATCCAGCAACAGGATGACACAGGATATTCTGTAAAAGCTTCCTGCAGCCTTTGTTTTCCTTTACACAACCTGCTAATGAAGCTTCTTGAAGACACTTTGATTTGTGACACCAGTAAAACGGACATTCCAGGTGCTGACTGCCGTGTTTCTTCGACATCATCAGCTTCTGAGATGTGACAGTTCTGATGGGTCATGGAATGGCACAAAGGAGAAGGCTGGGATTCAGGTTTTCTCCGGTGTGAACAGATCTGATCACACGGGCTCTAAGAACTCGGCACCAATGAACACTCAGATAAGGGGGAGCAAATCCAGGTGTGACCCAACTGCAGAGCCAAGAATACTCTACACAACTGTAACAAAGCTGTATCTTAAATCTACATTTTTAGATAACTACGTTAACTTGAAATTAATCTAAATCAAGCCCACTTATCCCTGAACAGCTCGAATAACCATCGTAGGCCAATCCATTTTGTTACAGAAAAACACATTATGGGTAATTATCCTCGGACTTTGGGGAAATCTGAATCCTTAAACGATTTTGATTCAGCTATTCAAATTTAAAAATATATTTCTGATAGCAAACCTCTCTTTCTCTGTATAATTTCTTGGCTGGTGGTTCTCCTTCAGATCCCTTGGACTTGCTAATGTTTTGAAACTCCTCCAGCTCCAACGCTTTCTCTCTTGCACTTTCTATCACATGTTTTGGGAAAGCCGCCAACTCGGCTACATGTATTCCAAAACTCTGGTCACAAACACCTGGATGCACAGAAAAAAACCCAAGTTAAGAATTCTCAGAAGATAATATGGCTACACAGAGATTATAGGGACATGCTTGTAATAGTTCTCTGATCTGAAGAATTAAGTGCATGACATTATTTGGTTCGCCTCACCCTTTTACCTTTTCTACTAAAAACAGTAACACAGAATAAAGAATATAATCTTATTTAATTAAGCTCTATAAGAGCAACTAATTGCAGAGCTCCAAAGTGCTTCACAGAAGAAATGGAAAGCTCTTCAGGCAGAGAGAATTTCCCTCTAGTACTTGAATGAAATGAACAATGATTTTTATTGAAGTATTCAGCACAGTCTGTATAATATAATAATTTGTATGTTTTAATAGGTATGTCTGACATTTACTCTATATCATATAATACATATATGTGTGTGTATAGATAAACATTAAACATGTATTCTCAATCTCTCCTCCTCTGCATCTGTACCACTAATTCCTCAGTCTCCAGGAGGTCATCTTTAATTATATCAAAATCTTTCAACTGTTACTTCACCACTTACTTCAATTAATACAGTTTATAACCTGTTTAGAAAAGTCCTCATAATTGCTCAGAATACATAATTATTACACAGTTATATAAAACAATTTTCACTTCAGTATCAAAGCCCTCTGATAAAATCTATCAAACTCTTATTTGTTTACATTATCATAATTCCATTTGTCCTCCCACAGATATACTACATCCTTTTAATTCTGTTCTCCAGCAAGGAGAATAAATTAATTACACTTGCAAAATGACAGGTTTATTTTTTTTTTAACTGATCTTCTATTAAATACTGGGTGACTAAAGAATAGGCAAAGGAAAACTTAGCATTTAGACTTCTTCTGTTTTATTAACCCTGTAATCTCTCAGGTTTTTAAAAGAAATTAACACATTTAAGCAGAAATTAGTCTCCTTGATTTTGTACTAAAAAGACACCTCTCCCCAAACCCAGAGCTAACTCAGTTCTCAGCTCAGAGAATCCTGAGCAGAGTCCCGGAGAACAGTACTTCATGTATCTCCTCTTCCAGCAATTTTGTCACTCTTGAAGCATGAAGACATGGTTGAAAACACTGTATAAAAGTTCCCTGTCATGCTTTTCAGGTTTAGTTTTACATTTCAAATGACACAAAACCTGTTATTTGTTTCAAAACACAGCTGTATCCGAGCTGCCTACACACACATCCCTGATGGAGCAATGTAACAATTCCAAAAGAGAAAGAGCACAACACTAAATGCAAAAACTTAGGTGAAAGATGGATATCTGATTGGAAACCAGGTATTTAAAGAAGAAGATTTCATAGTGTTCTATCTCCTCTGACAGAGATTTAAGTAAATAGCTAAAAAATGTTGTGTCTCCGTGCTCAATACCACTTCCAAGAAAATGGATGGAATGAAAAGACATTGCACGTACAAAGAAAAGATGTGTATGACTAAAAATGGCAAAACTGATTTAAGAAAAATATGAAACTGGGCTTCTACAGTTTTTATGACAACCAGAATGGCTGAATTAATGTAGGTTTTAAAAACAAAAGGAGTGAGTTGAAGAAAGAGCACTCACCCAACTGTCTGGGGAATATTAGGGGGTTTTATTGTACCAGCCGCTGTTCCAAAGGATGTAGAAGGTTTTGATACAGTGTATATTGATTCCCTCCCCAACCAACAGTGCTCAAAGTAAGGCACCTAAAGATGGCTTGTTTGCACATTGTGTACATCACCATCTCTTGCTGCACCAAAACCATGTACACTTGCAGCAGTTTATGACTATTTTTCTTCAGTTCCAATGCCATACTAAATCACCTTTTAAGCATCAACTTGAGCTACACATTCCACAGGCTATGAACCTTCACTTTGTGGAAGGAGCTCAACATGTGCTGGGAGAAGATGGGGAACAGCAAACTAGGAAAGAACCAGACACCTCCTCTCCACTGGGACCAGCTGGGAACGAGGGCCACAGCAATCTGGAGTAATATTCAAGCAAAAACTGGGAATTCCCTAGGAAAATGCACCCACAGAACCCACTTCTAAGGAATAAAGATCTCAAAGGACAAGGACACAGAGTTTAAAGGTTTAGGGCTGTGGCAGACAGAGCTAATCCACCCAGCTTTCAGTAGACTCTCAGCAAAACCAGAGGAGAGCAGTACTGCTCCTGCTGTGACTCCCTTTGCTCAGAGCAGCCCTGCAAGCTTTACAGAAAAGTACCCAAAACCTAACTGCAAGATTATAGCCAGAGTGGAACACAAAATTAGAAGTGGTCATACATGTAATCTAAGGTCAAGAAATGAAGTATTTCCATGGATTTAAAACTGGAAGAAATGAGTAAGACACAGCCAATTGGCAATGTCATAGGAGTAAAACCAGCAAGGTACCAGATCCAGGATAGCCAGTGTTCTGCAGTAACCCTGTTCTACCCACTCGAGTGTTATCTAACTCATTCCTTTGTTGTAGAACTCAGAAGGGAAAAATCAAAGAGGTACACAGAGTAAGGAGTACTCTGCCCACATTTTAAATCAAAATCTCAGGCTAGAGGTTGCCAATCGGACTGAAATGCTCTAGTGAGAACAATCCAAAATTACTGTAGAGTTCACAACTAAACAGAATGTCATAAATGGGCACACCTTGCAAGCCACAGTTACAGTTCTGCTTTAATTAGCAATAAATACAGGCTCCTGCAGAAGGGAGCAAAAACATATGATGGGGGGATATAGAGAAGCAGGAGGAATAGATGAAATTTATGCCTAATTAAAAATTGTTTTATTTAATACTAAAAGGAATAACTGGATCCACTAAAAGACTTTAATTAAATACATCTAACTGATCTTATACTAACAAAACAAGCTAGTTGTTGTTTCATTATGATGCCATTTGCTAAAAACTACCCATATAATTTTTCCTACATCAAATTACTGTATGAATTGGACAATGTAAGACTCAAGCCTTATTACAATGAAATAGACATTATTAAAAACCATCAGCACATAAAAGGTGCACTAATTTCTTTTAAAAGAACAGTTTAAGAAATGTCTCTTCCATCAGCAGGTTAAACTGGCTGTTTTAGGAAAACACAGAATAACCTTCTGGAACCCTTCTCTCTGTCTTTAAAAAAGAAAAAGGGAGCAACACAAAATCATCAACTTGAGTGGCAGAAATAGTCTAGAAAGTTTAAGAAATAATCATCAACATCATCACCTACTGTGTTCAAACACGGACAGAGCTCCTGTCACACAGCGTCTATGGATGGAGAAGAATATATATATTATAAACCCCAAGTCTGGAGTATGACAAGGATTTTGGGGGGAGTTTTTTCCATTAAAATTTTTCTCTCTCAGGGCAAAATGAAGTTGAGACCCGGTCTTACCTTCCTTGACACGATAAAGCATCGTCAGTGTGTCATCGCTGGTCAGAGCCGTGACATGGAGGTTATTTACTGTTGGCACTTGGTCAGCAAGCGCTGTGAGCTCATGAAAGTGTGTAGCAAACATGGCAAACCCACAGATTTTGCTGGCAATGTATTCTGAGATGGCCCATGCTAAGCCAAAGCCATCGTAGGTAGAAGTTCCTCTTCCCAGCTCATCAATGATTATCAGGGAGTTTTCAGTTGCTGTCCTAAAAGCACAAGAGCATTTGTTACCGTTTTGGTAACAGCATGAACTCTGGATATTGGAGTATCACAAATTATGCTGTGGATGCAGAGCATAGAAGAGGCAAAAGACTCTTCTTATTTACAAACATAATGGAGACACAGCATCACACAGATCATTCCAAATTAGGTTCTTGGTCCCATTTAGACTTTGGCCTCTTGGTAGCAACTCTGTATTGACCACTGGAATAAACAGAAGCCTACCTCAAGAACTTATATACCAGCTAAAAGGAACTTGAGATTCTCCACTAAGATCCCCCACAAAAGCAAAATCTTAAATGCATCCCTCTTAGAACGCCTCCTTTCCCATCGACCCAGACCAACACAATCAAACAAAAGCACAAGACTTGCCTAAGGATTGAGGCAGTTTCCAGCATTTCAGCCATGAAAGTAGACACTCCTTTCAGCTGGCTGTCTCCTGCTCCCACTCGAGCCAGGATACAATCCACAATGGTTATTTCTGCGGACTCACACGGCACAAAACACCCAATTTGGGCCATAAGAACAATCACGCCTGTCTGTCGGATGTATGTTGATTTTCCCCCCATGTTAGGGCCTAAAGAAGAAAATTTCCAAAAAAATAACTTAAAAAGCATAATCTTTTTACAATTCAACAGTTCTTTTAAAGGAGAACAAGCTCTAAGTTAAAACAAAGAGGGTTTAAACTTCTTACTCTCTTGCCAGAAAAGAGCAACAAACTTGTCTAACAGGTGCAACAAGTGGCTCCAGGGCTAACAAAGCTTCCTTGTTTGTCTTACTGAATGCTCCTTTTTCAAAATAAAGGTGAACACAAAACATTAGGGGCCTTCGCCAGTTTCGTGACTTTTCAAAAGTATAAGCAATCATCTAAAAGGTGTTCATACCTAAAACTAACAAGCTTTAAATTAAAAATAATCAGTATTTATTTCGGCTTAAGAATTTTAATAATTTGTTTTCACCTCAAACAGCTATTAAAATTGCTCTGTAAAAATGAAACAGCTTAGTTACAGAGTGGGTGCAAGCTAATGGGGGACTCAGGATCAGCAAACCCAGATATTAAGCAGTTAATTGTAACTGAAGTACAAATGAAATAAAATGTATTATCCAGAAAACCGATCATTAAAATCAATGTTACGCTTTTGCTAACCAGAAAAAGAAGCGTGTTACCATGCATTTATTCAGATTTTCATTTTTTCTTTTTGATTATGCTAGAAGTGCTCATTAATCATTCTCTAATTTCAGATCTTTGCTACTCAGAACGTATGTTAAGGACATCTGGATGGAAATTAAGATTCAATTAAATCTATAAACACTAAAAATGTTTTTGCGTGTAGTAAAATTATCTTAATTACACCAGAGAAAAGGGTAAAAAATGGTACAGTCATTGAATCACGATTTGCATTTAAAATCAACTTTAACACAAAGAAAACACTAACAAAGAGGCTGCTTAAAATCTTGCCGACAAAAATGTGGCTAGAGTACAGTTGATGCCTAGTAGAATTTTCCAAATCACTTCAGCAGGGTCAGGCTTTCCAGCTCCTAAGGTTGCCTGGCTTGTGGAGTTACATTCACTAGGGCCTTAAGGAAGGACTAAGTTTTAATTTTCTACTGTCCCAGCAGCCTCTCTTTTCTTCACAAAAGACTCTTCGTAAATTAACGATCACCTTCTCCAAACAGTGCACTACAACTAAAATCACAATAACCAATTCCATTTCTATTCGTTTGAATGATGAGAAATATGACTGTAAGTACAGAAACATGTAGAATATCCACAGTAAAAGGTAACATTTCACATGAACGTTGCGGACCCTTAAAAAAAAAAAAAAAAAGTATATATATATAATCAATAATAGCAATAAATAATAGCTTACAAATACCCTCCCTTCTTTTCCAGAGCTAAATCTTATTCCCCATGGAGAAAGGTGAGTAACTCGGTAGCTGCTCGCCCTTGATGAGAGAAGTTGTTTTGACAGAATTTTACAAAGTTGCTGACTTGCTTTGCTTGTAGCTGGTTTGTTTTTTCTTTTTAAAAAGACATCATTATTGGAAATACTCGAGACATTTATAAAGCAAATACCAAATGAAAAAGAGGACAGAAATATTTACCGGTAATAATGTGGAACATCTGCTTGCCCTTCTCAAATGTAACGTCATTGGGGATGAAGGCCACCTCATCCTGCACTTCGATGCAGGGATGCCTGGCACCCTTCAGCACGATCCTGCCCTGTCCCTTCTCCAGAACGACGGGCCGCACGTAGGGCACCGGCGCTCCGTTTGACACGTGGGCAAAGCTGACAATGGCATCCAGCTGAGCTATCACATCATTCATCGTCTGAATGGGCTCTGCATAACCTGGTTGGCATTGAGGAGATACAAATTCAACGCCATTAGCTATTCCGCTCTTGCTGAGAAGGTACCTTGAAGCCTCTACTGAGTCCATCAAGTTAATTCATCTGCAGTAACAATTTTCTTCAAGATGAAAGGCACCTCCTGGGAGAGTCTAGGATGCAATCCCTAAGTTCCCACACCTTGAATACCATGGAGACTTCTTCAGACCAAGAAAAGGAGGTGAGGCCATGTTGATTATTTTCCCTCAGCTGGAAATCCAGTAAGTTTCCTTCCTGACTAATACACTGCATTCTGCCGCTCGTGCAAGCAAAGACACCAGAGACACAGCACAGACAGTTCAGACACAGCAGCCATCTGTGTTTGTGTCAAGGACGGGAGGGAGAGGTCTGTCACATATAGTGCCTGTGACACCAGGCTAGACACCAGCATCACCAGCAACAGCTTTTTCAGTTTTGGTGTTTGGTTTTCTTCAGTGAAAGGGATGACGGACTGGAGTCTACAGCCCAAATTCCCCAGTGTTTCTTCTACTTTTGGTGATGGATAGTAAAGAATGCCCTGTAAGTAGGCAATCTTGAAGCAAAATATATGGAAATAACTTAGGAAACCAAGAACTTTTACTACCATATAAACAATAACTAACTTATATTGCATATCAATGTTCTTAGACCTCAGATCCCACTCCTTCAGTTCTCTTGTTGTCCTTTACCTCTTCTGTTGTTTGGGTGAAGATGCCCAGAGCCAGGGAGGTAGATGGAAGATAAATGTGGCCTTTATGGCCTTATTTTTGTTCCTGTTATGGGATTAGCATTTGCACACACCTCATCACTGCACATCTGCAGCAATCCCAGGAAAGGGTCTGGCGACAGAAAACGATTCATATTTCAAACTTTCAACAGCTGTCTGAAAGCCACACCTCACTTTTCACACTAATTCTTTGGGCAGTATTACAGTTTGTCTCTGTAAAAGACCCTCAAAGAAACAACAAGTCCTCCCAGCACTCCAGACTGTGACACACATCAACAGTGACATATTCACCTGAAGCAATGTTAATGATTTCCTTAACAATTGCATCCTGAGCCTCTTCATAATCTTCCCTGTTCCTTATATATTCATCATTGATGGCGCTCAGCTTGCTGTGAACAAAACAAGAGCATTTAGAAGCTGTGATGTTTTGCCTTCACCTACAATGCCAAAATTTTGGCCTCCTCATCTGAGTCAATAGTAAGTAACACTATGTGTTTTAACAGCAAGGTTCAGCACAAAGACCACAAAGCAACTGACCTACAATTCATTCACACCAAGACAGCTTCAAGATTAATTCCAAGTTTAAGATCACCCATAACGGCCAAAACAGAAATTTTAGCATCAACACAGGACTCTTAAAAACATCTATGTTTGTTATAGAGCTGCTATATGATAAGGACTGACTCTTAAAACTGAATTTCTGGCTATTTTGCTGATTTTGCTGCTAAGCAACTGTGTAATTAGCCCAAAGTCCTACAACAGGGTTATCAGATCTGAAGGTATTGACTTCTTTCATTTAGAAAAAACGTAAGTTAATTACTGTTACAATGAACAGGTTCTCGTCTTCAAACTAAGGTGTCATGGGTTAGTAAGATTGGTTTTTTAGTTATAGAAGAATGTAGAATAATTCTCGAGGTAGGACCTGGGAATTGCTTTAGAAAGGACAAAGACCTACCAGAGGGTTAGTTGGAATACTGGCATCTGTTCTGACCACTGAGAATTGTTTGCTACAGCTTTGGGAAGTACCATATAAAACCCCTTGATTTCCTGTAGGTGGGTCTTTTTCTTTCTTTCCTTTGGCCAGAGAGAGACAGGCAACATCGAGCTGGGCCTGCTGCTCCCCCCTTTTGGGGAATGGGAGCCGGCCTGAGGCCTGGCCGGATTCCATCGGCTCCTGCGTGGGGGGAGCGGGGGGGAAGGAGAGGTTGCAGCTTTACAGCAACTACTTTCTCCATACTTCCCTGGAGCAGGGAGAGATCTCTGCTGGGCCCTGATAAGAGCTATGGGCACCATTTGGGCTGAGGCCACCCCGATTTACACCGAGGGGTGGGCTGAGAAGGCATTTATCATCCTGCCTGGGGTTTTTTTGTGATTTCAGACTGCCCGGGTGCTCTGATCTCTGATGTTTCTGTGTGAGTTCTTCCTCTCTCATCAGCTCGGCCTTGAACATCTAACACCATGAGCTACAGAGAGAGAGAAGGGACTCTGGGCAGATTTAACCCTTTCCTGGCAACATGAAACTTCTGGGGCTTGGCCCTTCTCTGAAAGAGAAAAGAAAGGGACAGTGTGAACATAAAAAAAAAAAAACAGCATGAAGTCAGTAGAGTGAGAGTGAAAAGACTACTGGGACAGAGGGTTGAAGAGTTGGTTGTTCCATTCTTACTTGAGCCATGGAAATGAACTCTATATTTAAATCATTCCTTTAAATCATGGGAAAGATATGCATTTGGGGAGATGATTGTTTAGATTTGTGTGTGGATTTGAGCAAAGGTGTTTGTGATGGACTAAGTAATATTAATCCTATAAGATGCTTGAACAGAGATAAAGATGAGAAGCCCCCTGTGCCAGTGAAGAAGTGAGAAGGTATTTCTGTTGCTTCAGATGAAGAATCCCTTGCCTTTAGTTATTCATCTTTAAAAGCTGACACCCCAGTATGCAAAAGTCTAAGACCCATGACCCATAAGCAGCTTGGGAACCTGCTAATAAGAAGGGTCACAAAGGCAGGTTTCTCCGGGCGGTTGTTTTTGTGACAGTTTAAAACCCACAAGAGAACTGTTCTAAGTTGTCAGTGGGATCCATGACTCTAAGAGAGACCCTTCCCCTAAAGAATTGAGGAAAGACTATAGTCAAATAGTGAAACTGACTGAAAACTACAAGTTTTGTCTCTTTATGTTGTTTTGTAGGAAAGTGAACAGTTTGTAAGAGGAGGGAAAAGTGTTTTTGAAGTTTCATTCTGTTTTAGGTTTTTTCCCAACTTTCTTTTTTCTATTCTTTTAGTGTGTGTTAATAAAACTATTGGTTAATTTTAAGGTTGAGCCTGCTTTGTTTTTCTCCTAGTCTCTCTCCCACAGAAAGAGTAAGTACTAAGACCAGAATTTAGTGAACGTGAAACCACTACATTAATTAGTGTTTCTGCCCAGTTTCGAAATTAAAACTATGACATAAGGTAAGCTGAAATAAAGACAAGAGTTTAAACAAGTTTTTATTCTTCTCAAGCTTGTCTCCTAAACAAAGAACAAGAGTCTGCAAGACTGAATAAGAAACACACCCAAGTAGTGTGCCCACACTATAGGCAGAAGTCAGTCTTGTGCTTCTAATACCACCTACAGAAGCAACTATAACTTAACTAAGCACAGTGAAGTCTTTTTTATTAGTGATGCATGGGCTGCTTCACTAAGGGAAAGTAACAGATGACACAGTACAAGTTCTAAGTACATCTTCTCAGCTACAGAAAAGCCTAATTTCATCATACATTTAGATTCAGTATTTAGAACCAGAAAGGGCTGTTTTACATTTCAGAGATGTTTTTAAAAAATATCCTCTGAGTGAATGTTGAAACAAAGTGCAATTAAGGTTTACACATTGTTCATCTGAGTATATTGTTGCAAAATCCACCAACATATTGGCTGGTGTGAACCGGTATGTTTGCCCTCCTTTTCAAAGGTAAGGATTGGTAACTATGGAAGTGAGATGAACAGAAACCAGCGACTGCCCCATCACCCCCAGTGGACCAGAACACAAGCCAGCAGTGTGCCTCTGAGGCAGAAAAGGCCAAGCCCATGCTGGCTGCCCTATCTAGAGTGCACCCAGCATGTTGAGGGAAGTAATTCTTCCCCTCTACTCGGCACTCCTGAGACAACATCTCTGGTTTTGGGTTTTGTCTTCCCAACATTGAACCTGGAGCAGACGGTCATCACAAAGGTACAGAGCTGGAGCACGCAGCACACAAGGGACAAGGCTGAGAGAGATGCCTGCCCAGGCGGAGAGAATCTGAGTTCAGCCTGGAAGGAAGAGGCAACAGACTCTTCTTGGAGCTGCAGAGCAAAAGAATGAGATCCTAAGATCCCAAGTTTCTGCAAGGAAAATTCTCATTATGAAGACTTTCCTGATCAGATCTAAACAGTAATTCAGCACTAGAACTGGTGCCCCATGAGGCTGTGAAGGATACTTAGAGGACGGGCACTTGGGCAAAGCCTTGGGCTACCCCATCTCAAGCTTGAGATAGGATCTAATTTCCAAGGTGCATCTGCTTTGAGTGAGGGATAAGGAGTAGCCTTCAACCTAAGTTATTACCTAATTCTGCACATGCAACTTTCTACTTTGTTTGCTCTGTGTAAAAACACTTAACAACAAACATCTAATGACTGATGCAGCCTTGCTCCTGCTAAAATGCTCTGAAAGAGCTAAACTTCAGAAAAAAAAAAAAAAAAAACCAGACTTTTCAGCTGATATGTGTCAGAGCTGCTGTCCAGACAAGGACACACTGAAACAGTCTCAGTGCGATTAGCCTGAAGACTTAAATTTTTTAACAGCTCAAACAAAAGAGCCACAGAATTAAAAGTTCAATACACAGTACTAACAGAAATTAGGATTTAGAACAAAGGGGAAAAAAAAGGTAATCAACAAAATTCTGCATGCCACGTTTGGTGATAAACATAAATAGCTCTTTCCCTACTGCAGATTGTGTCTGTATAAACACTCACAGTAAAAGCAATTATGATACTTGCTGCAGCTAAAACAGAGAAATTAGCCCAAGTCAAAGGACCAAAAATAGATAACAGTTGGCAACGTAAATGGGGAATGCAGCTTTTCACATCAACTCTATGCCAGTCCTGCTCAATATCTCAATCTATGAGCCAATTAAAAAGTTGAGATTATGCCATTCAAGATGTAGGGATTTTAGTTTATCAGCATCATTAGGAACAATTCTATTACTTTCAGAACAGGCTTAAACTACCAATATCATCTCATACCTGTTAGTAAATTTCACACCATTCTTCTGCGTATCAATGATTGCGTATTTTGAATTGTTACGGAGAGCTTTTTCCTCCTTACAAGTTACCCTAAAGTGATGTCCAAATTGTGAATTTGTCTCCAGTTTGATACTTTTGCCAGCTTCCAAACCTTTCAGATAAAAAGAAAGAAAAATAAACCGGTTGTAGTGTCACAAATCCTGCAGCCTGTGCCATTCCTGCTCACTCACCCACAGTTCCCACGATTTAGCCTCACTTACAAGACCTAATTCAGTAGACTTGCTTTGGTTACAGGTATGAGAAATACCCAGACTGAACACAAATATATGGATTCATTCTCTGCTCTTACTTTGAAATGCTCTCAAACTGCATATTCAAATCAGGTTCACAATTACTGTATTGCTATGAATTCTCCAGGAAAGTGAAAAATGCAAGGACACTCTGCATTGCTGCTGTTAGCACAGCACCTGTACTCCTAGGAACCTTCTACTAACACATAGTTCTGTTACAAGATTTCTCATTCCATCCCTACACAATCCTGGCTTTCCTTCTTCTCATCCAGGTATCATCTTTACACTAAAAAAATTGAAGACAAAAAAAAAAAAAAGCAAGCTCTTACAGGCGTAACCTGAAATAAGTATAGCATTGCCAATTTTTCTTGACGTATTTGAATTAAAATTTGGTGGCTTTTTCCTAAAGTTGCTCTTTCAGTGCCCGACTCATCAGCTGCACATAGAATTTTCCGCATAGGATAATCAACTCTTTAAACGTCTCATTTGCTTAAGAATTACATTTTGCAGGAGCACCAAAAGAAAACTGAAGGGACAGTCAGGATAATGCATAAAGGGGGGAAAAAAGTCTCAGTGCAGGTTCTCAAAGAGTGTAAAACTAGAACTAAAACTAGAACTAGACTTAACCAAGAGTCGGGTGAGTTACAGTTCTACAAAATGGATTCTGCAACATATATGATAATTTCTGAAATATTTTGGAATGCTGTTTAAAAAAAAAAAGGCCAAGTTATAAACCAAAAATCCCTCTGTTTTCAACCGCTTGTACTGCAACAAGCAAAGAGAGTCCAACTCAATAATACAATAAAGGGTTAAAGGATGTTTGCATTAACTCCTTTGTACCAGTTTTCATCACCTGACTGGTAAACATTTTACAAAGGAGACACGAATCAAAGGCAGTTCCAAATGCTACCTAGTTCTTTGGCTGCAGTCTTTAGTATGGACTGCATTTTTTCTTCCAGTTCATTCATCTTCTCTCTCAATTCTGTTAAATTAGGATCAAAAGAAGCCTTGACAAGAAATTCGTGATTCTCCACCTAGAGAAAAATAACAAGAAAAAAATATATATGAACATAGGCAATTAAAAAAAAATCAACTCCCTTATCATACATAGTAAAATTAATTTACTTAATAATTCACTCAATTTTTTATATATATATAATGTTGTTTCTGATAGTTGGTGTCTGGTTCAACTGCAAAACAAATACATCTCAAATACTTGTTTTCTCAGATAATATACTTCACAGAAGCAAAATATACCAATTTAACAGACTCCTTTCTGCTGAAATGGAGTTGTCTGCACATGTATTTAGAAACAAATAGCAGAGCAGTAGGCAGGGCAAAAAGGGAAGTCAGAGGGAATGAAATTGTCATGTACATAATCTGTCTGCTACCCTGGACTTAGGCAGGTAACCAAGACAGTGTAAAAGCAGGGGGTGTTTCAAAGCAAGAAGCTGCTGGAAACTGAAGTTTCTGAAACAGTAATTTCTGCCCCAAAAGAGACTCTAGAGGTTTAGGAAGGAACCTACATAGTATCAGCAACATTCCTACCAATTTCAACCCAGCTCTTGAGTTAAAAAGCAGATACGGTTCCTTCTAAGCCTAACATTTTCACAGGCAAGGATGAAGCATGTTGTATTTCGTCTTTTTTCTCTCTCTTCCCTCTGCTTCCACTGCCAGGTGGCTATGTACCAAAAGCACCACCAAACTTTGAAGTTGCCCTGACTTGAGGAGGAGGTTGAAGTACATGGTTTTTCAAAGCCCCTTATGATTCTGTGATAAACAGGAATGGAAGTGACAATTTCTCAACTTTTATTACAGCTAGGTAAATGAATAACCATATCCCACGCTTTTTGAACTTAGATGTTTCTTTTTATATTAGAATGGATTATTGACATAATTTAGTTGCTATGACAACCTGTCCTTCAATTGCACTCAAAATAGAGCTGCGTATTTTATTTGAACTCCCTTAAAATCCAAGAGGAATTTCAAGTCAAAGTTCAAATTCTAATATTCATAGGAACAACAACAACCAGTGTTGGCTTATCTGTAGACATTTTCCAGTACCTTGCAGAGGGGAGAAAAACCAAATCCAGCATGCCAGATTCTATGGGATTTGACTAAAAATAACTGACTTGTTATTCTGTTTAGAAGGACAACAAAACATTTTTAAAGTAGAACCTGAAAAGAAATTTGAAGAGCTGGACTATGAAGGGTGAAGGCTTAAGCAGCTGTTAGTTTTACAGAAAACAGAGTCCCAGGGCACATAAACTGCATCAACAGATGGTCTGTAACTGTATAAAGCTATAAATTTCTTCATTACCATACATCACAAATTACAGCAACATGTCAATCAAACAAGTCTTTCCATAAACAGTAAAATGCAGTTGATGGATGCACAACACAATACAAAGAAAGAAAACACCGTGTTCCTGCTTTTGGAGAAAAGTATGCATGTTCAAAAATTTAAAGCCACTGCAGTTTTCACGAGTTCAACAAACAGCCCTTAGTACTATGTCTGGCAAGTGTTTAGGGAGTTTTCTTATTTCTACAGTCAGCTGAGACCTTCACTCAGGATAATCCTAATCCCTGGTTTAAAAAAACAAACAAACAAACAAACAAACAAAACACCAAAAACCCCCACTCTAAAAGACTCCCCAAGAAATAAACACACCCTGGTTACATTCTAGATTTGAAATGTATCACTGTAACTTTAAAAATACAAAGTAGTAGAGAAATGACAAAATTACTTCTCCACTTTTAATACTGATGAGATCTTTAAAAAATAGTTTCAGGTCTATAGCATCAATGCACCGAAAGCATTTTTCCACTAGCTAGATAGTGATACTTCAGATAGTGAGTGGATATCCTGTTGAGTACCCTGATACACTAATAATGGTCTTCATATATTTCACAGCTAAATTATCACTAGCTACTTAATATAGATGATCACTTAAATTTACTGCATATGAAGTAGATTGCAAAACTCAATAAGAAACTTTAATTGCTGAGTAAACCCCACCCACACAACATTTCATACCTTTTCCATGTCCAATGTCGTTTCTATCATCTCCAGAAACTTTGAGAAGTCAGAGCAGATATCAGTAAGAGGTGTTATAAATACAGCCAACAACAACATCTGGTGAGTTCCTGTTACAAGCAAATGAGAAAAATTATCATTCACAAACCCCCACAAATTTACCAGAATTCACTTATCCAATATAAACAACACAATTGCACAGCTGGTAATTTTTACAAAGATGAGCTATGACTATTCCACTAAATCACATGTACCTTTTTCTAAAATTGGCATTATCCCATCTACATTCTGATTAAGCTTGTACCTATTCTGTCATCTTTGTCCATAACTGGGGGTATTAATTCCCTTCTACTATGAGCAAAACTACACACAAAAGTATAAAAGCAAACCTGCTGTCTGAATATTACCAAGACTCGCTCATAAAATGTTGACATGCCTTCTGCAAAAAATGTAGGTCTTATCATCCACACTCACAGTTTTTAATTCTTCTTAATAAATTATTACCTAATACTGGGAATATTTGGTAATTACAATATGGACATAGCAACTGAAGTGTGTGTTACCTGCTTTTGTTTTCCACAAAAAACCCACATATTATATTATATTACATTATATATCTTTACAGTCACTTTCTTTCCACTAGACAGGAAGCCATCAAAATTAACAGAGATACTCTGTAGCAACCTAGTCAAACTGCATAGAACACATATTGGCTGGAAGTCCATGGAACACCAAAAGCATTGTACACCAAGAGCAGTTCAGTCAACTCGACAGGCACAGATACTGCGCGTATTTGTGAAAGAAGTATTTTCTTCAGGGTACACATAAGCAACAAATAAGCAACCTATATCCAGCAGCCAGCTGTGGAAAACGTTTCTGTCAGTAAATGCAGGTTTACATCTTTGCAGCCATCAAGTTAAGATTTAATCACAGAAAGATTAGCAATACTGACTATATGATTTACAAAAAATGCCTCAAAATGAATCCAATACTATGAGCTTATACCCACTGAATTGCGTACAGAATTATGTTGCTTGCCTCTAACGTTTATAGGCAAGGCTTTGCACATTAACAGAGAAATACAGAATTAAGCACTGGCTATTCCAGAGCCTCTCAATTTCTTACCAGACCAAGAAAAAAGTCTTAGCCTTTCCTAAGAAAAACTGCCATAGAAATTTATAGCAAAATTGCCACAGAAATGCATAGAAGTTACACAGTGAGGACAAG
The DNA here is from genome assembly GCF_015227805.2 of Hirundo rustica. NCBI lineage: Eukaryota > Metazoa > Chordata > Aves > Passeriformes > Hirundinidae > Hirundo > Hirundo rustica. The sequence goes on from NC_053452.1 coordinate 16,350,227, forward strand.
ATTACCCAAGTGAATCCCTCATCTCTCAGCTGAAGTAGAAAGAAAAAGCTTGGTTTGATTTCTTTTTCTACTGTGCCTTTTTGCTTCACCAGTCCCTCAAACTTTTAAAGTGAAAGCTCTAAACTGACCAATATCTATTAATAGAGGAAAAAATATACATATTGTTGAGATAACTGAACTTGCAAAAAATGGAGTTTTCTGCTGACTAAAAGTCTTCAAAACCAAGATATATGAAATAAAGATTGTTTTCAATTCCAAATTTCTTGCTTGCTCTCTTAATATCTTGGTTCTTACACTCCTGTAAGAAGACGCATCTATAAAATAAAAGCAGTCAACAAAGAAGGAAGAGACTGAAGAGCAGAAAAAGTTTCATGCCCATTCTTTAGATTGGGCTTAGCAGTTCCCAGTGCTCCAGCTACCGGAATACATGGCACACACAATGACATGATCTTCAGTATTCTTGAATCAATGAAAAATGATTGTGCTTGGACTTGAAGCAGAAATTTTAATTTCTTCTTTTGAAAGGACTAAGTAGGGAAGTATCACAATGCCATTTCATTATTTAAGCTTGAAGGGTACATCTCAGACACCATAGGAAGATGTCACATTCAAAAGTTAGAACCTATTGATTTATTAAGTAAATAAAATAGATATGTATTTACATACAGGTCAAACTGATACACTGCAAAATTTATTTATACTTTTAGTCCAGCTTTAAACTCAGTATCCAGCATTTGAAGGATGTAAAACAGTGGAGTCAGCAAATAATGAGGATTTACAAAAGTCATATGCATATGCTTTTCTTAAAACACCTGGCATTACAAGAATATGAGCAAGAAACACCACTGAAAAATTCTAAATTAAACTCCAACATGTCTTGCACCTGTATTCATAAACTCATAGAAAAGGTGTATAGTAAAAACAAAAAAAATTCTCTTTTGCACCCACTCAACATTACTAGGATGGAAACTAACCACTGAGAGAAAGACTAATAGAGCTATGCACCATCAAAAGCAGGGATGCATATTGATCACAAAGCCTATCTGTGCCCAGGTGCAGTTTTTAATTTAAACCATCATTTACTTACTGAAGCACAGACAAGTGTTTATTACACATGTTAAAGACTCGACTATTAATACGGTTTAAAAATGTTGTCTGGCAATTAAAATAAAACACTAATCTTCAGACTTGCAACACACAGTTTGGCAGCAAAATGACACTACTCTATCCAGGCAAAACAGACAAATCCCAATGATTAAGTGTACCAGTCATTTTGATAGTGCAATGGAAAGTGGGATAAAAGGAGAAAGAACAATGGAAATCAGGATAAAATATAGTATAGGTTTAGTACAGGCAGATAATATCCACATAGTGCAACATCTGTCTGAAATACTGAATGCCTGAGACCTAATTTAGGCTGTTCTAAAGCATTCAGCATGGTGTCACAGGAGGTGCCGAGGTGCAAGATCTGTGATTTATGCCATGACCAGAGTGCAGATAAAGAGGACATCACCCACATGCAAAAGATGAACAAGCTGAAAGGACATCAGGTTACATTATCAGATTAGATTATATTATCAGATTATATTAGAATAAGATAAATCAGAAATAGATCAACACCTTGAAAACTAGGCTAATAGAAATGAAGTAAAATGTTACACGGAGTAAGATGACATGTTTATAGATAAATGTTTCCACTATGAGTAAGGGAATGAGTAAGGGAATAATCAGTTGGATATGACAAAGGATGGGAAACAGCCAAGTTTGATCACAACACGGCTGTAACACACCAGTGCAACAGTCTGGGAAAGCAAAGGACTGAATCCAGCAGTAAGGGGTATTCAAATCACTGTATACAGTATGGTAAAAATATACCTGAAACCCAGCACACAATTCCTCTACCCTCCACATTTATAGACTTAAAGAGTGTTTGTTTGAGATAGGAAGGAAGATGCTTCAGCAGATTCTTGAAGACAGAACCCTTGTAAGGAGCCAAATTTCATGTCCCAGCAATCTGAGTAATAAACAACGGCTCCCTTTTGCCAGCTAGAGCAAAATTATTTGATGACCCAGAATCCTTTCCCATCTAATGCAGACTTCTTATGGCTAAACCAGAAAAAAGTCATCTTCACTCATAACCCCCCTCCTCGGGTTTCACCATCCATAAAAGCAAGGATTTCAACAAAACAATGCTTCATACTGACGGAAAGGCAGTCACAGCTGATGACTTCATGGTTGTTCTATAGCCCCACAATTGCCTTATATCCCAAAGCCATCCACACAGGGAGTTCTGCAACTGGCACATACTCAGAATTGTGAAAATCTTTCTGACCTTCCATCCCTCGATGAGTTAAAATATTCTGTACAGTCAGAAACAGAAAAATTACCACATTCTGTCTGAATCACTCATGTACATTGAAACTTACCAAACCATTCACGTACTTTGAACAGGTGGTACAAGCACAAAGAAAAAGAAAAATAACATGCCACCTATTTTAAACTATCTTTAATATACTGCTGGTGATTGCCCTACTAAGTCCAACTGACTCAGTGTGGAACCAGGAAGAATCTTTTGCAGTCTATTAACTTTTCATATGGTGAGCTTAACAGTTTGCCTTACACAGCTTGCTCCTCAAAACTCTAAAAATGGAATTGTTTTCCTACCCCAATGTTATGACAGAGGAACTCTGTTGATCCAAATGGCAACTAATATAAAAAGAAGACAGGAAGACAGCATTCTGAACCAACACCTCACTATAGGATGGGAATCCAAGAGCTCCATGTCAAGGCTAAAACAAACAGAGTCTGTTTGGAAAAGCCAAATGGACACGACTGAGGCAGCTGAAGAATGGCAGGGCTCTTGAAGAACAAAAACAAACAAAAGAGTTACATCTGTCAATTCTTTCAGAGTGTCAGATATTAACTGCTCTTGGAAAAAACACAGCCAGTAACCAAAAATTGATTTAAGATTAATATTGTAGAAGTTTCATTACCTGAAGTTGTGAAACTGCAGTACAGAAAAGTATAAGACACTGGGTAGCTTTATTCTCTACTCAAATAGAGGAAAGAAATTTTTGTAACCATACCATTTCAAACAACATTTGTTTTTAAGGCTTTGGTGCTTGCTTTATGCAAAAGGAATTTATAATAAATAAATGGGCTTCTACAAAAATGAGCCTTCTGGTAGGTTAGAACTGCTATTGCTAAATTGAATCACTCCCTTGTTATGCTGATCTTATTCTGCATTTTCTGATAACACGCAGAAAAGGAAAAAAATAGCAGCTTTTATACTTTCTAGACTTGCTTGTCACAGCACTGCTCTTCCTACTAACAAGGACTGGAAGAAATCCTGCCATGTTACTCGTATCAAGTACAGGAGCATTATGGTTTAAAAAAAGCCACAGCCATTTAAGTTACACCACTCAAACTGGGGAGATTTTTTGTTTAATTAGAACACAAAGTGGATGACAACACTATTGCATGGATGGCATCTTGTTTGTAAGATCACAATACACACACAGTTGGTCAGGAATTCCTAGGGACAAGTCCACGTCAAAGATTCCCACACCATCACCCAACAGTTCAAGCATCCCAGCTACACACTAACAGGGAACACATCTTCCTGCAAAGATTTGGCTATGAATATTTTTAAGTATCTGATTGGCATTTCGGAATTTCAGGTCATTTAAAGTTCAAATGTGTTTAAGCTTTATTCCTGCAACAAAAGCACACAGGAAAAAAAGTAATCTTTGGAAATCTACGCTCTGTTTCTTTGCATCATCAGTATACTCCAAAACATCAAGAACAGATGGGGGTAGCATTACCTTGATGTTTTTCTAGTGCTTGTACAACATTAGGCAGTTGATTGATAGCCTGGTACATTCGGTAACAGTCTTGTAGGTTTGCTGCTTGTCTCTGAAATTTCTTTGCCAGCCGGTTGAGGTCTGGAAAGCGACGTAACAGATCTTCTTGAAGGCACTGACATAGCTCTGGATCCATCACAAAAGCTTCAACCAAATTCAACCTAAATAAGAAATTCATAACCATGATTATGATCATTATTCATGTCATGATCTGTATTTCTGTCTCACCAGTTACCTGACAGTTTCTAGCTGTACTTTCTCTATGACCGTATCCACTGGCCAACTCCCCTGGTAAAGAAACCCAAATGAAAACAGGACAACACATGAGCAGAGAAAGCAAGGAGATTTAACCTATGTCAAGCTTCTGTAGTTTTCAACAGCCAGGGTTTCTAATGAACAGCATTGGAGTGCTATTGTTCCAAGTGCAAATGCCAACATCTATCTTGTAAAGCTGACTCAGAATTGACTTTGAGATTAATCCTTTCCCTTCACTATCAAAAAAGTCTTTCCGTAGTCTATGGAAGAAGGGGTATTAAGCAGGAAAAAAGCCCCCAGTGTTGGCAGAGTTTAGCTCCCTGTGGTCAAGACCAACATGGATACAGTGCAGCTGTGCAATTCACAGGACGGGAATCCTCACCGTTGGAAGGCACCTCTGGGCACCGACTATTCCAACCTCTGCTCAAAGCAGGGTCACCGCCAAAGCCAGCTGCCCAGGATGGTGTCCAGGCACATCCTGGGTATCCCCCAGGATGGTCCCAGGGTCAGCCCTAGTGACTGACCTCCATGGGGACTCCATGCCCCTGAGCCTGGCAGCTAAACGACTTTCCAGTGCACCACACTGCACTATCTAGCCCTACCTTGTGAGATTAACAGGAGGCAGTGACAGTTCAATTCACAATACACAACATTTCCTGCTCTTCCCTTATCCAACCACCTGTCTATTTAGTGTAGAAAGGTTAGCCAGCCACAACTTCCCCTTGGTAAATCCATGCCAACTACTTCCAAACTACTGTTCTCCTCATGGTAGGCACTGGGGGACTGCATTCTTATCAGTGAGGGTACTGTCTGCCAGCCATGCCATCAATGACTCCCAGCTTGCCTTCCCTTGCTGTTGCTCCTTGACATTTTGGTTTGGTATTTTGTGAGGGGTTTTTTGTTGGTTTTTTTTTCTTCCCCCCCCCCCCCCCCCCTCCACCCCTGGTGGTTTTTGTTTGTTTATTTGTTTTTTTAATTTTAGGTATGGGGATTTTTTAAATAGTGAAATAAATATTCTTATGCTTGCTGAAAGCAAGCATAAATTTCAGTAAGCAGTGACAGAACATTAAATTGTATTTCTCCACTGGAATGCGAGCAAATTTTCATAGATTTTGGGGTTTTTTTACATCAGTTAATACTGCCATCTCTACGCATTTTGCATTTGCAGTTAAAAAAAGAAGTTGGATATTGTTAATTCTGGAATGCTGGGGAGGTCAATATTCCTCGATCACACTTTCAGAATACCAAGGAAGATTTCTGCCTCCTTCAGAGACCTCCACATATTACATACTGTGCTGATTTCTTAATATCTATCAATATCTTTGCTTCAGCAGAGAAGTTAATTTTATCTAGAAACATGCAAGCAAAGAAAGGACAGCTTTCACCACATCATTCCTGCTGGTTTGCTTACTGGCAGAAAAATGCATTTGTTTCAATTACAGTAACATCTGCATTTGCAAACTGCATTGGAAATGACAATTTTTTTGTCATTCTGACAGCAGTAATCTCTACATTACACACTGCAGCGCTCTGCAGAGTGCCAGACACTGGCAACAGTACACAGGGGTGAACACAGTCCACTGCCTCAGGTAATTAGCAAATAAAGTCAGGAAACAAAGGCTTTGGCAAAAGCAACACAAGAGGTAAGGGAGCCCCGGACAGGTGGTGGCACATTTCTGTATACTAAAAACTCCAAAGGAATGTCCTTCTGTTTCAAAAAGTACTGTACCCCCACACTCCAGTGAATCTTCTGTACTACACACACACAAAAGAAAAAAAAAAAAAAAAAAAAAAAAAGAGAAGGATCCTACCTCTACATTTATCCATTAAACTATAGCCTTAATACATAAATTTAGAGATTGACAATACTGACACAGAACGGTGCTTTACTTCCAAAAGAAGCATTAAAGTCTCAGCATGTACAGAGCCTGTCAGAATTAGACAGGAATATACTGAAGATACCTACTGCAAGAACACAGAACAAGACTTGTATGAGAAACATCGTAAAAGCCAAGCAATTTTCCATTCTGATCCCTGTTGATGTTTCTGAGCACGGTTTCTAGCTTTCAGACTTCTGTCAAATGGTTTGGAGGAACAAAAAGAATTACATGATCTTGTCACAGCAGACACATTGCTGTTTATTACAAATCCCTTCAATTTACTGACCTTACTTGGGACTCACATCACAAACTCTTCTCCAGCAACAACTGGTCACCAAACACAGCTTTTAAAGACCAGATATTGTTTAAATAGTAAGGAAAAAAGGCAACAAGAACTGAACCAAACTAAAGACACCTGATACAACTGCCTAACAGCCTAAACACAAGCCCACTAACCTGATGTCCTCCTTTCTCCCTAAGGGATTAGAGAAGGAACCAACTTGCCAACATGAGATTCCCCACAGGAACCAAGCAACTCGGTCATTTTTAGTCCTGCAATCTGGAAACTATTCCTTTGGCAAAAACAAAACAGGATTTACTGAAACTTCTCCATTCAGCATACCCACGTATTCCTACTGCTACCTTCCCTGGTCTTTAGCAGTTATGGTCACGGCAAACAGAGAAGAGGTTGTACTATCCTGATGTTATGTCCTCTCACTTCCCAGGCATTATGCAGGATTTGTAAACTTTCTCCGTTATCAAAATACCACCACACCATCAACCCATGAAGAGCAACTAGTTGCAAATACCTTCAAGTTTTATTATGAGGAAAACTGCATGAATTTCTTGGTTTAAACTCCACTTAAAAAAAATCCCAATATTCCTTCACATAAAAAGGCACCAGGAAGAAAGCAAGAGACATTTGGAATGTTTATCCATTATCAAAGTGAATTTAAACCCAGAAAAATACTATTCCTGCCTGCAGCAGGAAACAAGAATTTTCTGGGTTGATCCAACCTGCTTTAAACTACTGACTACTCCATGATTTCAACTTAGAAATTTCAAGAATAAAAACTATTTTTTTTCTTATTTTGATGACCAATTTCACTCATGCAAGAATGTGCAAAATTCAAGTTCAACATCAGATCCTATCTTGCCTTCTCACAGCTTATGTTTAAAGTCAGAGAACTTAAGATTCCCTTCCAAGAGATCCTTAGAAAATCAGTAATCCTAGCATATGGATATAGGCACAGAATCACTTTGAAAACTTACTCAATTTTGCACAGCTGCTAGAAGTCATTCAGGAACATCTCAAGCACAGCTTCTGCAGTCTTGAGCTTATCTTTACCAGGATCTAGATTTTTTTTTTTTTTCCCACTTGTGCCTTTTGCACAAACAAACCCTTCACTTTCATCCCACGACTCCCTCAGCTTGTTCAACAGCCTCTCGGATAAGAGCTGTCAAAGGCATTTTGAAAGCTCTAATTTATTTTTTCCCCCTCCTCTTTTGTCCACAATGACAAGTTCAAAAGAGTTCTCAGATCAGCACGAACAATTTTCCTCTGCCAAAGCCATGATAATTAGACTAAAATTTCATGACCTTCCTTGTACAGTTCTGTCTTTCCCCCTACATTAGCCAGCCACAAAGATATATCTGACAGGTTTCTGTTCATGCCGCGTTTTGCATAACAATTTCCTGTTGGTAAGAATACATACAAGGTTGCTGATTAGAAAGGTAAAGCAACCACAAGTCATGAATAATGCTCACAAGAAATAATGAAATAAAACGGCAGGTTGTTTTTAATATAAAATTCAGCTGAGGGGGGGGGAAAAAAGGAGATACAAAAAGAAACAGATCTAAAAAATCCAAGAAAGTGTAATTAAACAACAGCTGACAACACCAGATAACTCATTTTTGCCACACAGCCTAAAGGAAAGGAAAATAGGGCAAAACTTCCCACCACAGATCTAAGGCAGCACAGTCAAGACAACAGAAACAATTATAAGTACTGCAACCACACCAGAACATAAAGGAAATCTCTGTTTCAAGACAGTTATTTAAATTTGCAAATAAAATCGCAAAAACACTGAACAAGACTGCAGCTAATGTAACTGAAGATCAACACAAGTTCTTCTCTTTAATTTGGAAACGGGAACCGCCTTTTATTCCTGCTATACATAACCATGGCTGTTTACCAGCTCTGAATTCTATGCACTAACAAGTTTCATTAGGCCAAGTGTGCTCTGGGGGACAGAGAGAGGAAAAAACCCACTCATCTCCAAGTTTCTGCCGGATATTTCAGAATCCAGCTCAAAACATTCCATCTTTTCCTCAGTTTTACTGTCAATAAGAGGCGTCTCCTGAACCAACTACTGACAAAAGGCCTATGTACCGCACACACATGGAAAAAGACAACAAAAATCTGTTTTCAATCTATGTCACACACTTTCCCAAGCCTCGACACACTGCTTCCATTCCACTGATGTTTGCATCACATTTGACATCAGAAGAGATTGCTTCTTCCCTTGCTACACCTACGCAGCCTTTTTCATCACCTTTTTAAGGTGCCTCAACACAGACGTTGTCAGAAGGGTTAATTATATTTCTAGGTTTTTACACAGCTAAAGATCAAAGCTTAAGTTAATAGGAAAACATTAACCATGCCAGATCTGTATACAGATTTTATGAAGAAAATAATTCTGCATGTAGAAATAATAACTAAACTAACAGACTAAAATAAAAGACCACAGTTAGAAGGAACAGGGTATTTATAATGCCTGAGCAGGACTAGCCAGCACCAAAAAAAAACCCCAAAACCAAAACAAAACGAAAACCTACCACCAAAAAACCCCAGTGTGCAATAAGATTAGTTAAAAAACACCTAAACATCCTACAAAACCCTAGACAGCTCTGCAGCTCTCTGTGCATACAGGAAAGAAAGCAATTCCCTCAAGCACCTCTGCTCAGAAAAAGACTCTGAGGTTTTTTTTAATCATTTCATTAAACCGGGATCCATATGTAATCACTAATACATACTTAATAATGAGTAATACATATTTAGTTATTACTTCAGGGTAGTGACTTGAAATCCCAATTACTCGTAAATTTTTTAGAAAAAACTCTACTAACTAAAAATTCCACTCAACACAAGGAAAAAAGTGTTAACACTGAAATAAATTAAGAATGCACAATCTTACAGGAGAAGCTGACTTACTTTTAAGACTTTAAAGTTTGTAACTCCCCTAACAGCTGAGTCTTCTGAAGAGCATACATTTGTATTCTCTGCCAGCTAGAGGATTTCTTTGACTACAGATTATGACCAACTTTCCTGTCCAACTGTTCTACTTGATTATGCAGAATTTTAGTCGAAAAATACCACTTACAAAGGCAGCATATTAGGGAGTGCTTTAAAATATACTGAGATTTTCATCTCACCACAAGTTTCAGAATATGCACAGCTCTATCAGTTTAATTTCATGTTTTCTTTACACAAAGGGAAGTGGAAAAGCACCTCACATACCATTATTTTGTTTCCCTCAGGTTTCTTTCAAACTCAGATGTCTTCTTAATCCAATGTAGCCAAAGCAAATCCTCCCTGGACATACTTAACCTAGACATGTAAAATGATACCCACCACTTTACCTGTTCTAGTTGGGTTTTCTTTTTCACACAAGGCACATGGTATTTTAACACCCTGGAGGAAGCCCAGACTACAGCAAGATGCTGTAGTTGATAGATACTGGCATTTTTTTTTTCCAACCAGAAATAAGCAAGGCACTGTGCTAAGCACCCTTTTTAAGCTTCTGGTGACTAAGTCGTTCCCTAGACAATCATCTCTCTCCCAAAAATCAGCCACAATCCAGTTTACTGCCTCAGGTAAGCAGTAGAGACCTTAAATTCACAGAGCTCTTTTCATGCCAAAGAACTTCAGTATGCTTTACAGCCTTTGAAGCATTAAGGCAGACAACTAAGATTGGCACACGGGAGCCTAAATCAGAAATATGAACCCTGATACTGAGAATTACTTTAGAGTAATTCAGCACACAGCCACATAAAAATCACACTGACTATCCCAGGTCATTTCACCTCAGACAATCAGAGTTGTTGCACACATTTATAAAAGTAAAATACAAAATTTCTCAGACAAGCGCAAAGAAATAACAATGCAAAATAGCTAGGCAGCCCACGCATGCTTTTGGAAGTGCTTAGTTATGCACAAAAGACCTTTTCCATGAAACTAGAGCGGTCTTTGCAAACAATTAGAAATAAATGTAACACAAACCCTGAGGAATAAAGAACCAGCAGCTTTAGAGAGACTAACACCAACAAAAGTAATTTCACTTTAGTCATACAGCACAGGCTTAGGATCACTGATCTCAACCCCACTCAGCTCATACTGGAGCCTTTGCACAGCCAGAAGTTACTCTGGTTCCTGGCAGCGAGTCTCCAGCTGACGGCAACATTTACCCAAGCCACAGGACTAGCCTTGGAAGGGGCTCACCACAGGCACCCGTTCTTCCAGTATATTGAAGAAACTAGATTTGAGTCCAGGTTTTTGATTCACCAGGAACTCAGAATGTTGCCTTCTGGATGAGTTGTACACACACCTCTCCAGCAGTTCTTACATATGAGACAGAATACCCCAAGCAAGGGGTCAAAATCTTACTGCTGTTTTAATGAAATTGTACCAGTTTGGCCATACAACATCACTCAGGGTCCCAAATCTTATGTCTGAGTATCACAAGCTGCTCACCTGAGCAAGCTCTCCTCCAGCTCTCCCAACCTGGCACGGACACACAAGGGCCTATAATTCAGAAGCAGACAACCCAGGCAATTCCAGGACGCCCAGGTGAGAGGCTTGTGCCCAGGTGCTCAAGACTTCTTCTGACTGCCTGCCAAAGAAAAGAGCAGCCTGCAGCTTCACAGGGATTCCCCTCCACGCTAAATGGCTTAAGATCTCTTTCCCACTCGCCCTTGCCCAAACAGTGCATCCCTGTCATTGTTTCCTCCTGCCATGCGAGCACAAAGTTGGTTTTGTTCCCTCAGTTAACGTGCTACGAATGTTTCTGTGTTATCAAATTACTTCACAGCTTCCCTCCCTGAAAACCACTGCCATGACCTAAACACCCCCAAAAAGCTAAACTAAAAGATAGTTGCTTACAAAAGAAAACTTTGAAGATGACAGCGAAGAAGTACAACAGTGTATATTCTTCCTCAATTCAGAATTTTAAGTGCATTACTGGTTTATGTGAGGGATGAGAAACTACAGGCTTTTAACAAATGAGAAGATATTGCACAATACACTAGATTAACAGAAACAGAAGACCAGGAACTAAGAGCCTCAAGGGGATGCATTTCACAGTTCACCTGTAACGTCTGCATTCACAAAGACAGCGCTGTCACCCCAGTAAGATGACAGCACTCCTTGGACTCCGATGATCTCCCCAGCTTCTTAAAAGATTTTGCAATCATTCAAAGACCAGACCCAAACAGAATTTCAAAACCTCCCTTCTGCCAAAACAAGAAAGTCAGAGAGACCAAACTTGACCTGGCTCAGTGGAAGAGCTGGAAAGCTGTCCCGCTCTTCACACAGACAAGCCACGAAGCGAGGAGGAACAAAACGCGGCAGCGTGGGAACGGCAGCTGCGGGCCCCTCGGCCTGACGCTGAGGGTGCCGCCCCAGCCGCAGGCCCCTCCTTAAACGCACATCCTCCTTTGCTGGGGCTGCGTTTGCCCTCCACCTCTGGCCCCTCTGAACCGCCTCACCCTGGGGTGGCCCTGCCAGCTGTGGACAAGCCCAGCTGCGTCCTGACGCTTGCCTGAACCGCACAGGAAACTTTGCCCTCAAGCCCCAGCGCCATCAACGCTTCCAGGCCGGCAGAAAGCAGCACTGCCACCACGAGAAGCCTGAGGTAGTGCTGCTAGCCTCTGCTCTTTTACCTGCCACGCTCTCCCCCTCAAGTTTTAAATTAACTAAACCGAGGGAACTGCAGGCCTCAGAATGTATTTAGCACTGCTAAGGTGGCTTCCACTCCATTGTAACAGTGCAGCTCTTCGGAACCCGCTGCTATTGTCTTTTAATCTTAAATGTAACTTGAAGAGACCACGAGCATCCTATTTTTCACAGCCCTATTGAAGTATAAGCCCTTGTAATACAGAATCCAAGGTTTGAGGAGCAGCTTTATACCCTAGGAGAGTCACAGCAATCAAGCTGCACACACTCTCCAGAGCTCTGGGTACAGAGCGTGCTACTAAGCAGCTGGACCGATCAGGCTTCCTGCTGTTAAACCTGCAACATTAAGTGATATAAGACAAAACAACATTCAAATATGAGCCTCATGCCTTTTCTAGTCCTAATTAGTCCCTAAATCATCCTACCATGATAACAATAATGGATATTTCTAACTTCAGGACAGTCCATTAACGAATAAATTTTGTAATTCAAATAAATGCAGTCTTCCAAATAAACAAAATTCACACTCCTCTATATCAGTTATATTTATAGAACATAAAATTCATGTAGATCAGGGAAGCGACAGACACTTAACCACCCTACATGAATTACTGAATACACTATTTGAGTATTACATCAAAGGCTAGAGAGCAAATTAAAGCCCAGGGATTCTATCAGAGGTACCGTGCATAAAGTAACTATTTTTTATAAAAATCAAGCAAAGATTTGAAAGCTTTATGTATTGACTATGAGGCAAGCTAGTAAGACCAGAATAAAAAACAGAACAAGATTACCAGGAAAAGCAGTTAAAGCAACATTGGGAACCTCCCAAGATACTTATCCCAGTCTGATGTTACCAATAATTCACTGTTTTTGCACAAGTGCTTAGGAACTTTCGGACCTCAGCAGATCAAGCAAAGTAAAGAAGAAAACAATTCTTCAGCAGAAAAATAAAATATTTGGTCTTAATTCTTGTCAGCAAAGTATCACTTGATGCAATTACGACTTTGCTCCTGAAGTAGGCTGCTGCAACAGCAATATTTTTAGACCCTGAGGGAAGGGAGGGAAGGCTCATGCTTAAGAACATGCAAATAAAGCAGCACCACACCAGCAGAGCTCTGCTTGGCCTCCTCTAGCCAGCCTAATGAGGAAGTGCAGTACTGCGAGGCAGGCACAGAAACTCCCTACAATGACAAGAGAAGAAAAGGAATCATCTCTCCTTCATTTACAAGGCAAAGCTGACAGCACTCCTCACACCACCACCCTTCCCACGGCCAAGAGCTGTGTTTCACAGGAGCACAGAGGGGGATGTGCAGGAGCACTCCTGCAGGCAGGAGGTGACCAGACCTCGCCAGGGCTCCCGCTGTCTCTCTCCAGGTAAGACTAAAGGCCACCCACGACTGCAGCAGGGACACAGAGACATCCCCCTCTCACCACCTCCTGCTGAGGGTTCACTCACAGCTGGGATTACTCCACATTCCCACGGCAGACCAGCCCTGGCTCTACAAAACTTGGGTCCTGAAAATACCAGAACGTTTAAAACAAGTAGGGTTGCTCCTGCCTAGATTCTGAAGAAACTTCTGTACACCTGTTCATCCAAACTCCACCTCCACAATCACCCCAGACACAGTTCAAACCATTTCTTACTTCCCATTCCTCAGCCTGGGTGTATTACAGACAGTAACAGTCGCTATCCAAGTGAGAGACAAGGAAAATAAACCATTACTTTCTTTTCCCAAAAGCCGAATTTCCCAAATAAGAACAAAGTACTTTTTAATTATTACCAAGAACTGCCACTCAAACTAGTTTTATGTAACAGCACTATTTAGATTTGATTCCCCTCTCCTCCTCTTCCACAGTTAAGGAATAACAAAATTATTACCCTTAACGAATTAAGCAACTCTACAGAAGATGAACCAGCAAAAAAAAAAAGTAAAATTCTCACCTTATAGTAATACATTGCTTCACAGAATGATAAAGTGTTCCCAACTTTTAAACATGCATGTTTATAGAAGAAGAAAAAACAGAGTATCTAACAGCAAAGTTGAATTTTGAATAGTTAACACAGTAAATCCTTTCCCACCTCAAACGCCATTGCAATCTTGCTGGACTAAGCAGTCTCTTGCCCTCAAGGAACCGTGGAGACAAAAGTGATATGAGGATAGCTCATAAAACAAGAAGTATCTCCCAAAATGTTTGTCAGAGACATATTTTTTTTGTTTTCTGCGATGTTTATTTGCATGCATATAGTCTTTTTCATAAAATTTTCATCGTCTGTTTTCTGTAGGAGCTAAAAATATTCAAATAGCATCTTCACAGCAAATTTGTCAGGAAAGTAGCGGGTTTATTGAGCAATAGTAGTGCACAGCTCCATTTCACAGATTCACTATTCCAATCCAAGGACAGGCAGATATCCATTCAATCCTCTTGTAGCAAGTTAGGCTCACAATCTAACTCACAACATGAATCAATTGGCACAATCTCTAAAACAGTCAAAGTACCAACAGAAAGCAAACTCACATCAGATGACTAAAGCTGAACAAATCCTGGCTTCTGGTATTTGTTGACCTGCACTTGGGATGTTCATGATAATAAATAGCAGCTCGTGGACCAGCTGCCGAGGAGCAAAAGGATCAATTTTTGATGACAACTTTCCTCCCTTTTTCATGGACTACTTTTCATCAGGTGAACAAGACAAATCAAACTGATCTTTAGCTGTCAGACCAAAAAAAAAAAAAAAAAAAGGAAGCAGGCTGTATGGAGTGCTCCTTTTGGTAACTGCAGAGTCTTTCCGGATTATTTGCTATCCGACACGTCACCCTTGATTGTTTGAGCATGATAAACTCCCCATGAAAAGATGAACAAGTCAGCTACAGGAACACCAGTGCCGGTGCCAATTAAAAGGGAAAGGTGGCAGTCCAGCTAGGGAAGCATGACTGAACCTTTTGATTTAAAGTGGTTACAGACAGTGCAAGCCATCCATGAACCAACTCAGGGCCACTCAGGACTACAGCTCAAAACCAAAAGAAAAACCTTCACACTATATCCTGAAGGACACAGAAACCCTGCATACAGAACAGATACTGGGAGCAAATGTCGAGGACACGAAGGCAAAAAGATCCTAATTCGAATAAAGACAAGAACAACACAGTATTTAGGCTTTGATACAAAATATCTTTTAAGAATTCCTAACAAACCTCCATTTCTTATGTACTAACAAAGAACAATGAAGAGCACGGAGCAAGAACTCACCAAATACTACACAGTCATGGGCACCTTCATTAACCCCACACAGTGAAACTGCTCCACCCAAAACCTTCCAGAGAAAACCAAGATGGAAAGCAGCAGAGGCTGTTTCCCAGCTTAATGCCTTAAACCATGGAGGTTTTCTGCCAGTCTTGCTCTTCAATTAATTATTGCATTTTGGGATCCAGTGATAAAACTGTATTTCTGCATGGTCTTCAAAGACTAGAGTCATCTGAGGAAAGGTATTTTCATTATTATTTTTTGTGCTTTATTCCTTACAAGTTTCCACGCATTATTAAAATTAAGAGGTTACATTTATTACACTACTCCATCAATATTAATACCCTTTCAAATTGCTAACCTGTGCATTTCTTTAATCTTGTGCAAACTAAGAGCATACTGAACAAGTTCTATTTCTTAGCTTTCAAAAAACAAATATCTTTTCATTTGCATTCATTCTGTACAGAAGAAACTCAAAACTGTATGTCAACAAAACATTAAAGACTCTTACAATCCTCATACATGATAAATGAAATTAAATTGCAAGTCAAGACAAAATTTTCTTGCCAAGAGCTTCCACTGCAGCGTCCTAACAGGCCACCTTTCTAATGTTTTTGGACATAATTTAAACAAATCAGAAACACTAACGTGGTCACTGTTCTTTCACAGAGAATACACCATATTCCTGTATCCAATGTTCAAAATGGTGACTACCAAGGACATTGTTACAATGAGACCTTTGCACCTGTGCATAGTAAGTTTCCATACAGTCCTGAATACTTAGACTCTAAGCAAAATTTAACTACGGCAGTAAGTGCCATGCACCTCATTTTGGCAGCATGAGAGCCAAAGAACAGTATGGCAACTACAGACTCACATTTCCCTAAATAAATAGCAGTTTCATTGTGTGTTAGAAGTCTGAGAACCAATCTGACATTTCAATCAAATTTTAGTTTAATTTTCATTTCTGTTGAGCGTCAAAATTCAGACACAAAAGAAATGACTAAAAGCTTAATCCCTCTATTTCTTTTGCACCAACTGAGGACTTGTCAGGAAGAAGTGGGCGAGCTGGAAGTATCAGCTAGGAGATACTATGACTACCTGCTCCAGGGCTGCACCACTCAATGCCACCTGTAATTTACATATTTGCAACACTGGTTGCTGATCCCTGACCCAGAAGACAAACGATCTGGATAATACACAGAGAACAAACACCAACATTGTCTTTCCCACACCTGAAGATGTCACAAAAGGAGCCTTTTTTTTCAGCTCCTCAGACAAGAAAACTAAAAATAAATCTTTTGCAATACAACAGTCTAAGCCTTTGAATAGGCTTCGAGTGCCTGGGATTTTGATGGCAATTCCTCCCTAGAGACATGGCCTGTGTGACGTGTGCTTGACTAGCAGAGCTCTTGTTTAATGTCTCTAGACAGCCCTCAGTGTCAGCCTCAGTTTTACAAGCAAACCCAAATGAAAATAGAGGTAAATCAGTAGTTTTGAAAACATTAAAGAGGTGAAGTAAATAGGTGAAGCGGGTTAAAGAAGAAACATTGAGAGGTTCAAGCACCATACATTTCTCTAGGGAACTTAGTGATGGTGACTTTTGGAATGACAGAGGTGACCTTTTTCTAACACTTCTAGAAGCTTACTGGAAGCCAACACCATTTTCATGTCACTGGAACGACAACTTCTTCCATGGGAAATATTTATTGCATCATGATCTCCATGACAATAAGAAACCACATTTCTGTCTTCAAATCTGCTCAGATTCAACCTGTATTTCAGAAGCTTCCCTAGAGGCATCAGGAGCACTCCCAGTGCCTAAAATGCATCTTAAAGAGGTGATTTAGACAAATCTCCAAGCTGGTCACATCTTCCCCTCCCTTAATGAGGACACAGGCCACCACACACGACTAATTCAGTTCTGATTCTCTGCCTGGAATCAGTCTGTGGCTGCGGAGAGGTCCTGAGCTGTGCTCAGAAAAGCACTGAAGGTCTTTGCAGAGCTACTAACCAGAATGGCAAAAGCAACAAAGCCCAGCTGCAACGCTTTGCAGGGAGAGCTGCAGGCTAGAAAAGAACACAAAAGTAGTGAAACTTACTGCAGAACAATTCACATTGGAACTGCAGGACTCTGGTAACAGCCCTTGCTCAAAACAAGGCTAACTTCAGTCAAACACTGAGCAAGAACAGAGGTCCCTCCACCTCTCTGAATGGAATGTGTATCCCAGAGTTTGACCATCCTCATGCCACACCCAAGGTGCTCCAAGAGAGCCAGGGCCTTTGATTATGTTTCTTCTTCTTGTCTCAAGGCAACAAGTTAGGGTTGGGTTTTCTCTATTCCCTAAACAAACTGCTACTTTAATAATCATGATGCATGAAAATGTTCTACAAACTTGGACTTTTTATCCTTCTAGCCATTTATTCACCTCAAGCTTCCCAAATCTATTACTTCCTGACTCTGCCAGAGACGGGATTTGTTTCTACAATGTGGCCTCCAGGCAGCATGATATTTAGAAACACAGGACAAAAGCCCAAAATAGGCGTGGATTACTGATTTCTGAGTACAGCCTTCAACTCCTCTGAGACCCCTGCATCTCTTCCACCACAGGACACAGGCACATAAGGGGTTCGACTACAGTATACAGACAGGACTAAAAAGGTGAGCCAGAATCTTTTATTTATGGTGTGTATAAATGTCAGATAGAGCTTATCCCAAATACAGGAAAAAATTAAATACATTCAGCATGAACTCTCTTCTCAGGACATAACAGAACAAGCACTATTTTACACTGTGCCACATTTCTCAGATTTTCCAGTACCTAAAGAATAAACATGACATATTGAAGCTGCTTGCTGTATTGCAGTCAGTTTGGTTATGCAATTAATACTTGTATTTGCACATGCTGGCTCTGCGACTACATTTTAATTTCAAATATGCTGACTACGAGACAAGGAGCAGGAACCTCATGTACTTGCCTTCTGAACATACCACATAGGAGAAGTAGGGCTGTACTGGGTATACTTATGACTGATAATTATTTCTTTAATCAAGGAAAACCAGCCGGATACTGGCAGAACCCCAAGTCTTACAAGACAGGCAGCTATCAGGAGCCTCTGTTTTCTCAGCTCTCACCAGGAGCTGCTTCTGTCAGCAAACATCATTTATCTGAAGCATGTGCACCATGTACTTTAATTTGTGCTGTTACTGTATAAATGGACTGTATAAATGCTGTTACTGTTAATATGGACTGCTGATGCAACTCTGTGTTCCATTTATCCACAGGTTAACAACACACTGCAGATTACAAACTACTGAAAGAAGTGGCTTCCTTTATCTCCAAAAGATGACTTGCACCACCTGCAGGTCTTAGCAGAGGGTTACAACAGTCTAACTTGAGAAAGAAAAAAGTAAAACTTTCAGATGCCAATTTGATGCTACTGGGACAAGAGTTAAGTCAAATACCTCCTTTATAAGCAAAACAAGAGGCTTCCTTCAAAACAGCCCCTGAACATCAGTCCAGCTTGGCCAGCTCTGCTTGGTTTGAGGAGTTTTGCACTGGTTGGTGTTGAATGGGGGCCTTCAACACAGCACACTTCAAGCTAAGAAACAATCAGTAGCTCCCCTCGATGACAAAGGAGACGTAAAAGAACAACAGTCCAGGTATTTCTTTCTCAAGCCACCTAAAGTGCTCTAAACTATGGTCTGCAATCCTTAAAACTACAGCGGCTTAGAACAGCCACAATATACTGTAAAGTCTTCAGAAAAAGACTTGGCGACTGCATTATCTTTCAAAAGATATTTGAATCTGTCAGTACATCTCACCAGCCCCACTAACAGCTTCTCTTATCAAACTTGTTCCCTAGGATTAAAAAAAGAACAGTCCTACACCCTTTGAAAAGCATGAAGTCTGGGAAGATGAAGCTTACAAGTAAATTACATTGCTTTTATCTCAGAGAACTGAATTCATCCAAGTAGTACTTGAAAACAAGATGCATTCAGACAGAATGCAGCAGAATAAAGTGAAAAGGTGTCTCTGTGATATTTCAGTGCCCATTAGTAGCAGTTAAAGCAAAGTACTTCTAACAAATTGCAGCTCAAAGGACTCCGCAGCTGGGCAAGATACAGGAGGTTATCAGTGGAACTTCTTTCAAATTCATAACACTTGCATATACTGACCTTTACAAGTTTCACTAAGAGCTTAATTCCATTTAATTACTCCCCTCCTCTAAATAAACCTTTTCCTATATGCAGCCAACACTAGCCACACAGAATCGCTACACAAAACACAGAAGTGATAGTAACTCTACAAAACAGGTCAAGTTACATTTTCTGCCTACATCTCAACCCCAGTTTTATAAGGAAAACACTGTCTTCCAAACTTGGAAGATTTCTGATGTACAGTAATAAGCAAACGTGTCACACAAAAGTTAAAATTTCTAATGTTTACTTTGGCATATGAAAATTACAAGGTGGGAGTTCTAACTTTCAAAAATTTAAAAACAACACAATCATAAAATTAAATTTGGCTCAAATCTTAGGATCCAAAACTGACAGACAGATGATCTCGGGTACCTAGTCAAGAATTAACAATGAAATCTTTTGTAACACATGCAAGAGTAAGATACAGCATTCAATAAACCTGGGAACAAAAATTTCAGTGTCACATTAACAACATTTCTAAGTGGACTCTGATCAAGTTACTACACGCTATTTTGCAAATGATTAGGAAAAGTAGAAAAACTTGTTGAAGAGAAGCAGAATAATCCAGCCTCCAGAAATCCAGAGAGAAAACTATCATCCTGCTTTTGGCTGGGATAGAATTTAGTTTTTCTCAGTAGCTGGTACAGTGCTGTGGTTTGGATGTTGTCTCTCCTCCCCACTCTACCAGGGAGGTGAGCAGGCAGCTCTTTGCTTGGCTGCCAGCTGACCTTGAACCACAACAACTACTCTTCGCATAACTTATTTAAACATCTGCATGCCCAAGCCAAGATTTCTTTTTTTGGTAGTAGGGATCTGTCCCCAACAGCATATACAGACATATCTGCAATGCCTTATCTGAAATATGAGTCTTAGAGTTTACCAAAGTTAAATTTAATTTTCTAATCTCCTCTGCTTTGTCAAGATACACTTTAATACACATTTTGTAATGCATTAACCTGCTGATTGCTAGAGTTGCAAGGAATTTTGTTTTAGATTGTAAGAATACAGCTGTATTTAGGAGTGGTTTAAAAAATGTGGAACTCGTATTTGCATGGTGAACATACTCAAGACAAACAAACATAATAGGAACACAGCCTTTGCAGTTTTCCTTTCTGAATGATTGAGAATTATCTGTACATTCTCAGCAGAGATTTACCAGATTCTCTAAGGCTTCTTATCAACTGATAATGTTTATCTACTGGCAGGGCAACCACACGGTGACAGAGGGCAGGATCAAAGGGCAAGAAAGAAAAAGCCCCCACATTATCTAGGCATGATTACAGTGACCTACTGCAACATAAAGTAGCTTTCTTCTGGGAACAGGAAGATGTCACAAGTGCTTAATTGTTTGGGTGTTTTATTGATTTTTTTTCTTTTAAGCTGGTAAACTTGAAGTGCCATCAAAATATTATTACAGAGACTGAGCATTTAGATATGAACAACGGTCACTAAGAGGCTGCTGCACGGCCTTAGCCTGTAGCACAGCATCATTCAGATCATCAAAACATTAAAGTACCTCCTCTTTAAAATGCATAATTGTAAAAGCATTTAACAGTAACGTGTCAATTTGCATCTCAAGGAAAAATATATTCTGCTCTAACTACAATGCATTACAGGGCAGCACACAAAAGACTCCAACCACTACTATTTCTCAGTTGTAGCATTCTGTGCTTAAAAAGAAAGCCTTATATTAAATAGTTACTAATGTGTTTAAGTCTATTAAACACATAATGTTGTTACCTTTCTTCAATTCTGGTCTTGTCCATAAGTGGTTGTTTGATCCACTGATTAACTAGTCTTTGTCCTTGAGGGGTTCTGCATTTATTCAGTAAGCCAGCTAGAGACTGTGCAGTATTTGCATTTTCCACAGAACTCTGGAAAGAATGAAAAAGAAAAAAAAATGGATTAAAAAAAAAAATACAGTGAAGTTTACCGACACCCACTGAATGACACAGCTATTTAGGAACAGAACACTTTTTTTCCCATTAAACTTGGCACCCACCAAGAATGGTAAATGAAACAGTACAGCATTAAAGTACTTACACTCTAGTCCCTGGAAAATGGCAAGCAAGGAATAGGTTTGTCTATTTTGGAACCAAACCTGACTGAACAGCAAAGCTGTATGTGTACCTAGTCATGGGGCAGTTTGCACTTTGAGCAGCAAAAGCAGAAATACATCTACATATTTGCAAGTTTGCTCTTCTTAAGGCCCTGTCCATCACAAAAAAGCAGCAAGAAACAGGACTTGAGTTCAAGGAGTTTAGACTGAGAACTTTGGGGGGGGGGGTGCTGTTGAGGGGGGAAGGACACAAACAGAATGGGGTAGAATAGTTATTTGAATTCTCTTAAGATTCCCCAGATCATCTCTGAAGTGCTATAAATACCTCTAAACTTAACTCTGTTCAAATTATAGTTCATCACCTACAATTCAGGTTTAATATCAGCTGGACTCCAGACAGCCTTTTGGGCATTTTTGTTGCGGTTTGGTCTTTGCACAAACAGCTATGAAGCAAAAATTTTGGTTAATATTGAACAAACAAACTTGTTTCAAGTCTTGACTTTGAAATTAAAATCTCAACCCTCTCCATACAAGAAAAGCTGCAATTAAAACAGCAGGCAAGCAGTCCACCAGGAGTGGGTGTGGATGCTCCTGTATGTAGAACTAGAATCACAACAACAGGAAAAGAATGCCATGAGAAGCAATACTGACACATTTAGCCTCTGGAATATCTAATATCGAAAGTGTATGGGCCTATTTTCAGTGTTCTGGACAGTACTACATACTAAAAACTTCTGAATGTAAGAAAGTGTCAGAGAATACATGCATATATTATACACGAATTACTTACTTCAGCACATCCAATGTTCAAGTACAGTACATTCCATATAACCAACTGCATCTGCTGCACTGTAAGAACTTTACCTGCTCACCTCACAGAGCAACTCAAATCACAAAATAGTTTGACTTTGCTTTATTGCTGTCCAAAACCCTCCACACGCACATCCACCATGCAGGCAACTTCCTACTACATGGTAAAACCTTTGTTCCAAGGCTCACAACAGCCCCTGAAGACAGACACAGCAGTGTATTTCCTATCATAAAACACTGAAAACCTGCTGGGACTTGTAAAGGAATGCAGCTAAAACAGAACTTCCTCAAACACCTTCCATAAAGCTTGAGAAGAAATGTAATTTTTGCTTCATTCCCTAGAGAGGCACTCAGCAGCAGGAAATTTTAAAAAAAAAAATTAAAATTTCAGAACATCTCTCTTCAGGGCTAACCAGTTCAGATGCTGAATATATGCTCTGTTTTCCTGCAGAAAAAATCCTCTAAAGTAAACAGGGGGCATAATCTGTGATTTCTTCCTATGAATCTGAAATGTAAGCAGATTAGGTCCAAGCAAAGATCCTAAAGGGCTTACTAATGTGGAAACAGAGAAGAAAAGCTGATACAACACACCACTTTGAGCCCACATTTTCCCATCACGACAGAAATGGGCAAAGCAGAAAAACAGACTTGGCAGGGGATGTGAAGGAGTCTGTCAACCTGTCTGGATTTGTAGAAAATGTGTGTAAAAAAGGTAAAACTGACACAAAAACATGACAGTTAGCATGACATGGTGCTTTCAGAATGTTCTCAAGTACAAGTACTGTCCTGTTCACTGCCAGCCCTCCCTTCCTTGACACCACTGGAATTGCTCCTGCCATGTGTTACACGTTCCACTAACACCGTCTAACTCAGGCTTGTATTCTTTTCTCAATAACAGCACTACTGTGGCCACTTCCTACCTCTTTGAAGATCTTCTCTCCCCTTCTACATTTAAAATAAACTAACAAGAAACAAAAATTAAAAAGGTGGCGAGAGTATCTAAACATTTAAAACACACATCACCGGGGAGTATCTGAGAACAAAGCTAAAATGTAGAAGTTGCCATTAATAAGGATCTGGGGAATTGCAATTGGGCAATCAGGCTCATTATCAAGCAGCTAAGAAATTAAGTACATTGTAAAGCAATTACTAACTCAAGTATGTATTTCTTACCTGAAAAAGGTTGAGGGCTCGAACAGCTGCATTGTCTAGAACCATATATTGACTAAGATCAAAAGTAGTCAGTTCAAATTGTCCAAAATTAGACTCATCTGACAGCAACTCCATAAACTTGATAACGGCTGACAAAGACGAAACAGCAACCTGAAAAAAACCACATCACATTCTAGTTAGAAACACTCCTGAATCCAAGAGGATTTGATAAATGCTCCTAGAAAATTACAGCTGGGGAAGACTTTGAGCCATGTCAATTCTGGCAGGGCTATGAGAGACTCATCCTGTTTGACAAGACTTCATTTCCACAGGGATGTTCTATGGCAGTGCAGCGTCTTTCTAGGCAGGTGCAAGAACAACACACCAGACACCTGCATAATCTGATAAACAAAATGTGAAGTTGCACACCTTGCCAGCTTTCCAAAGCTGTTATCAGGATGTTTCCAGCTCAGGAACACAAACAAGTTTTACTGCAGATAAATGAGATATGCTGGATCATCTCAGGACATGGTTTCAGGGTTAGTTTTCAGCCAGAACAAGCATCTGATCTGACTCACTGCACGGCATTGCTGAGTGCCAGCACAAAAGAGAGGCAGTAGCATGACTGACTTGTTCAGCTGCAACACACTTCACACAACTCTCATCTGTTACGAAATGACACACTAAGGGAGGATAATTCTGAACCTGACACCTGCAGTGAGCATCAGCAGTGAAGGGCATTTTAAAACTTGTTTATCTCAACAAATTGCCTCTTGTTTGCAGCTAAGAACAAATATGCAGGCACTAAATCATATATTTAAGTCATAAGACAACACAAAATTATTATCATAAACATTACTCTGTTTTCAAATACCAATTCTCCTGGCATGCAAAATAACCAGAGCATTGTATTTCAGTCCTTAGGCTAGATACATTATGAACAGAAGGTATCTCTTCTGCAGTCTACCTGCTTACCAGAGCTTCTGCTTTAAAGAGATAAGTGAATGGTTTTCTCCATTTCTTCCAGGACCCCTGGCATCCAGCTCTGACACAGACTCAAGCTGAGCAGAATTGCTAAACATTTCAGCAAGAATGTAGAGCAGATCAGCTCCCATCAGGTGCACACACCACTCCGCATTTTAGAAAGAGAGGCATTTTGAACATTGCTCACCTGCTTTTCCAACTCTGGCAGTGCCGCACTGTTCAGCTGCTCTTCCTTTTTCGATTTCAACAAGCGATTGAGATCCTGAACAATATCCTTTGTTGTGAAATCTGCCTTCTTCCTGTCTGTAACCAGGATTCCTCCCCTCTGAATGACCTGTTGTTCACAAACACACACAGTTATCGATTAATTTCACTATTTATGGGACAGATGTTGACTACATAGAAGCAAACCCTGAAGTGATATTTATTTACAGGCTGCAGGGAGAGGAATGACACACAAGATTTTAGAACTTTTGTTGATTAACGGACAAGTAAATCAACAAATAATACATTCTGTAAACATAAATCAAAACTCCTTTGAATTAAGATACCGGTTCTTCGTTTTTCCAGAAATCAGAGCCTGGCTAAAAAACCAGGACTGAGCTTTTCAGAGGTCTCATCTGTCAGCCACACTGATTCCCTTACTTGTCTCAGTTTTCCCATCTCTCCTGCAGTGTCTCCTCCTGGCAGCACACACTCCTTCGGGCCCAGTTGAACCAGTAGAGCTTCAAGGTTTGAGAACTGATCATTATCTGGGAACTCACAAACACTCAGTTTTCTCAGAGTAGTGTCAACACAGCCCACTCCTACTACTCTCTGTCCATCAGCAGCAGACAGCTTAACCCCCACAACCCCGATGGCTGTGGACATATCATTGTTGGCAAAGAGAACTTCCTCAAACTGTGCAAGATTTCCTGGAGAGCCCTATTTAGAGAAAGAAAAATACTTTTTAGAAGGAGTGTACACACATTCTTTCTTCCAAAATAACAACTGACAAAACTAAGTACTGAACACTCCATCCATATGAAATACATAGCTATTCTATTATTTTAAGCATTTGAATTTTACATACCACCTACACGGAGTAAAGCAATTCAGGTTTCCTTTATTTCCCAACCTATGACAAAGACACCGAGCAAGCTCTTTCAGCCTTAGAGCACTAGAAAATACAGTGATGTGTACAACAGCTATATAACCAATATATAACAATCAGGTGTGATTTTTTCATCATCAGTTCCTTAAAATCCCAAAACGCCAAGCAGCAAAAAGTTATGGGTTTTTTTTCTTTCATCTCACAATTATAAAGAAAGGTTGAAAATTGTACCTTGTAAGCTAAATACCAGTCATTTTCCTTGACAGATTTGCTCCCTGCTTTGTTCTTGTAAACTTCAACTCTGTAATGACGAACCAGAAGCAGGTCCCTCACAAAAGATTCAAAGTTCATTTTACTAAGCACAACACTCTCAAGCTTCTGAGTGCCTAAAAAAAAAAAAAAAAAAAAAAAAAGAAAATTATGAGATACCTGAATTTGCTCATAAAGCTTATTTTCTTATTTTCTGTAATCAAAATCCCCAACAACAGCCTTCAGAAGACAATGCCTCAATATCAAAGAAGCAAACACAGAATCCATGAAACAACACAAATCCACAACATTCAACTGGTTAATACTAATGAAGAAAGCATACTTCCTCTCCGAATAAAAACAATATTCAATTCCTAATTTCACTTAATCAGTCAGTACGTTAATATATACAAAGGGATATGTTCCTCTCATCCTTCCCCTCTCACAATATTCTTGATTTGGTTTACTAATTAATATTTCACACATTTTGATCTAATGAACATTAGAAGTCTGCTACAGGTACTCTTTCTGAACATCTTTTCTTCCCTGGATAAGCAGCTTCTGTTGACAGAAAAGACTGCCACTCTATTCACACTCACACAACACATGTACCAAGACATTTCCCTTTTATCATAATTTATCCAGTAAAAAAGTCATCCAAAAAATTAACAATTTTACATTAAAACCTAACTTATAAAGTGCCTAATTGACAAATTTCTTGCTTCTGCTCCTCTACATGCAAGTAGATGATGCAGCTGAACAAATTTAATTCCATGTAGTTGCCCAGGAGAGCAATCCACTTCTGCCGCCCCAAGTTGAGCAGCAGCCTACTCACAGCACAAGGTAATTCCACTACTGAGCAAACTGGGATTTCAGGTGAAACCATTAAGCTTCCTGCCAGGTTGGGAAGTGGAACTAACTCAGACACATTGGAGTTAGACGACATCAAGTAAGCACAAGCAACAGGGACTATCACATCCCTAAATTAGCAGCATGCTTTAATCACATTTGAGTCTCTTCCCTCCTTTTACGTGAAAGACGTTAAACAGCAAACTTCCACACCTGTAGGAACTTATGGACTTATTTTAAATAGGATTTTTTGAAACAGGTAAAAAACCTAATTCTACCTAATTATGCTGTCTTCCCCAGGGCAGAACTGTCCAACAAAACACAATTTTTCTTACTCTTCCAGTTGAGACAACATAATACAATTGCAGGGGGTGGGGAGCAGCTGAAGTTCACGTGTACTTTGAAATCATCCTGAAAGCAACAAGTGCAGTTTCATGCTTTTAGTTGGATATGGAAGCTTGTGGGATTTCTTTATATTAATGCATTACAACAGAAGCTAAGGCTTTAAAGGCTTTAAAACTGGAGCTGGTAGGCACGTGATTACACCTGCAAAATAACTTCTAAATTGAAACAACAATAATCCTGATGCATGGTTCTAGTCTGCAAGACACATCAAGTTTTGGGAAGAGCAGGGGTTTTTAATTGTTTTTTTTTTTACATATGAGCTCATCACTCACAATAGAAAGGAAAAAGCATATAAGAATGTCATGCTCTTTTTAATGCTGTTGTTCACACACAAAAAACCTGATTCATTAAAAGACATTTATTTTGCAAAATCTGAGCCAATAACGTTGTGTTCCTCGAGATTAGGCTAATACTAAGGTTTGTGTTCCAACGAAATGGTTTATCTTGACGCTCATACACCCGACATCTGCAAGCTCCACTGCCTTATACCAAGTGATAAACGAAAAGCAGCACGAGGTGGATGGAAAAGAAAACCTTACGAAACACACAAAAACTTTTCAAAGTAAAGAACCTCATTCAGTGATTCCCGGCCTCAGTGAGCCAGAGCGAAAACTGGAACACGGCCACCTCTCCGCATCTCCCTTCCCGCATCCATCCGCCCCGGGAGCGGCGGGAAGGGACCCGCAGCACCGCCCGCTCGGCTCGCCCCGACCGGCCCCAGCGTTGAGCCCAAGCCACCCACGAAACGCCACTCTGAGAACGATCCTTGTGACACCCGCAGGCCTCGGCCTCGGTAACGGGGCACCGGCTGCCAGGGCCTCCCGGGGCCTTCCAGGGGGTTCCAGGGCCTGCCCGGGGCATCCGGGGGCAGCTGCCATCACCGCCATCTCCTTCCTCCGCTCCCCCCCGGCCACCCGAGGCCCGCCGCAGCCAGGCCTGGAGCAAGTGCCCCCCCGCCCGCCGCCGTCCCTCAGCGCCCGCTCCCGGGGCTCCCCCGCGCACGCCCGCACCCACCCGGTGCCCCCGCCAGCTGGCGGATGACGGCGCGGGTGCGGAAGAGCTCGCGGGCGGCCAGCCGCGCGTCCGCGCCGTGCACCGTGTAGTAGTCGCCGCGCTCGAAGAAGCGCACGGTGGTGTCGGGCTTCTCGGGCAGCGAGAGCACGGCGCGCACGAAGCCCGCCTCGGCCCCCACGCCCTCGGGCCACACGGCCTCCCGGGGCGGCTCCACCGCCATCTTGTGCTGCCGCCGCCGCCGCCGCCGCCGCCGCCTCCCGCCGAGCACGCCACGCGCGCGCCAGCGCGCCAGCAGCGGCGCCCAATCGCTGCGCGGTCCGCGCCTCGCGTCGCGCCCGCTCCGCCCAATCGCTGCGGGGCCCGCTCCGCGCGTCACGCCCGCCCCGGAGCCGCCCGCGTTGCGGGAGCGCGCAGGCTCGGCCCGCCCGGCGCGCCGCCGCCGCCACGGCAACGCCGCTGGGGCTGGGGCTGCGTCCTGCCTTCACCTGGGAATTACTGCATCCCGGGAGTTGGAAAACGCCTCTGAGATCATCGAGTCCAACCTGCGACCGGACACCACCGCACCGAGTGCCACGTGGAGCCTTTCCTTAAACACCTACAGGGACGGTGACTCCACTGTCTCCCTGCGCAGAATTCCTCCAAATGCCCAAGCTAATGCTGGATAACTGGTGTGCCCCTGTTACCCGGGCCGCGATGGTCACTGCCTTTACTCCAAGAGGAGAATAGTGTACGTGCTGCCGGAAGCGAATCTGGAGCACATCCCGAGAGCAGGGCTGTCACCCGGGGCAGCCACACTGCCAGGGGGGCTGGGGGTGACAGGCTCTCCTCTGCTTACAGCAGGAATGGTGTCCCAGAGACCCATGTGCCCCCTCCAGCAGAGAGAGCAGCTCTTGCTCCCTCCGGGCGTGGTCGCTCCTCCAGGCAGCCCGAGGAACAAGGCAAATGGCCAAAAAAATCCAGGCTTGACCTCCGCTTACACACAGGGATTACCCAGCCCAGGGACAGAAAATTGACCCCCATTTACACACAGGGACTACCCTGCCCAAGGACAGGAAACTGGCCTGCAGCACTCAGAAGTATCCCAAGCCCTGGCTACAGGGTGGTCCTCATATCCAGAATGCTTTAGGGTGGTGGTGTTTGGTTTTTTTTTTTTTTTCCCATGCTCTTTTCCTTGCACTGTCCTATGCGTTTTTCTTTTTTGTTTATTTTGCCTGTTTTATCTTGTACTGTAAAGGCACAAAGGAATAGAAAGAGTATAGGTGACAATCTTTTGGTGATTATTGTCTAAGAATAATGAGAAATGCCGTGTTTCATCAGCTAAGTCAAGTCTTCTTGGAAACTTCTCTTAGCTTTTCTTACTTCTCTTAGCTTCTCACTGCTTTTCATCTTTCCAATTAGAAACCATTGTATGCCAATTCCCAAAGTCTTGTATCCCAACCCAGCTGCCTGCTATCACCTATAGACAAAACACATCTTCTATTTTACATGCCTTGGTATTTCTTGTCTTGTTATGTTATGGTTTGTGTACCTTGTACAGAACATCCCCTTGTTTGCCCATCATTGTTTTCTTCCCTATATTAGTCAGTTTCTCAAAACTCATCTCCCATCCTTCCTTTCTTTCTCCCTCCCTTCAGTTTCCAGCTAAGGAATGCTTTTGGAACCTCTGTTTCTCGATTTTCTCACCTGGCTTCTCTCTTCTTTCCAACTGGTGAATCAATCTTTAGTATTTCTTGGTGTCAATAGGTGCTTTTCCAAAAGGCCCTCAGATGCCCACTACTTCAGGTTCTTACACTAAACTAACTTTTTATTGGCCACCCTGGCCTGAAAGTGGTGCCATGTGCTGCCTGTCCCACCCCAGGGAACACTTTGGTGTCCCCACCTCTGCCCCATTCCTGCCCAGTGTCACTCTTGACTTTCCATCCACGCTTCAGCCTTCCCCTCCCAAACCCTTGTGCTGTACCCCCGAGGTAACACAGCTTTTCCAGCAGAGGCCTTCAAACCCCTTCTGTAAATGTATTTGCTGAAGCATCTCAAGTGGTTCTTGTGGTGAAGAGAAAGTCCAATCTGCCTTCATAGGAAGAAAGGAGCAAAGCAGGCGGTCTCTAAGAGCTTTGACAGATTTGTAGAAGCCCCAAACCCTCCTCTTATCTCCAAAACAGTCGTGAAAATGACACTGCTCTGGCAAGCCAAATGTATTTATTTTTGGTATGAATAAATGTACTTTTCCTAACCTTTTCCAGAAGCAGCTAAACTATCTGGTCGGATACTTCCCTCCACAAAAAATGCTTGCTTGCAGCAATACTCACATAGTCAATTCAGCCCGAGCACCTGTCATTTAGCAAGTACATTACCTTGGGAACGCACTCACGGTGTCAGGCAACCTTGCCAAGCATCGATAATACCAGGTCAGCCCAGAATACACAGTTTGAATAGCTGGGACAGCCTGTCTTTGTGCACTGATGGTTACAGATAAGGCAGGAGACAGGACAAGGAGAAAAGGAGTGTCCCATACAAACATCTGGAGACAGGGTAGACTCCAGGGACCTCATTGTCATCTTCAAAAGCGGTAAAATAATGCCTGCTAAGCTGTAATTGCTGCGTGTTTCAGCGCTTCCCTCTCTCTGCCCCGGGCTGGTTGCGCCTCCTCCGGCGCTTTGCTCGAGGCAGCTCCGCAGGCTCCCGTTCGCAGCGAGCCTCCACCCAAACTGGCCGCTAATGCCCAGAGCGAGGTGACCTCAGCCCGTGAACAACATCTGTGTTGTGGCATCCCTTGCACAGAGCAGCTCAGCGCTGATCGCCTTCCCTTGGAGCCTCTGCCATTTTCTGTACGCCGCTGTTCTTCCCGGGCAGCTCCAGCAGGGACCGGCTGATCCGCACAGGTCGGTTCCGAGCGGGGAGCACTTCCCTGGAGCCGGGCTGGGCACCTCCGCTCCCTGCTTCTTCCCTTCCCTACCAGCAGCCGCGGGAATGAGATGTCTGTAATTGTTATGCCCGTGGCAGGTGGAAAACTGCTGCTAATCTAGACCTTAACTAATTAGTTTTTTGCCTTCTGAGGCATAAGTAGCGTATAGAGAAAAGTTACAATGGGTTTTCAGTGAGGAAAATGGATGTCCTTTAATCGCTTTATAGGGAAAAAAAAAAAAAAAAATTAACCAGTGGTTTATTATATACAGCTTTTGAGCTAGTGGGGATGTCACCAGAAAATCTCATATCAGACTGATGTGCACCTGTGTGTGCACACATGTCATGCAGCAGAGACTTACCATTAACAGGATAAGAACATTTTGATAATGAAAGTTTGAAAACAGAAATATGGCTGTTGCCTTGTAGAGAACCTTTTAACTTTCTCCTGTTACTTTTTTCACTCAGATTTGGCACAGCCATGCTCTACTTGGCAGGCAAGTGTAAGAATTCTGAAGTGCATTTAGAGGTTAGTAGGGAAAAAACATCACCTTTTACCTGGTGTGAGTTTTCACACACACTAAAACTGGTAAGTGTTTCCTCTACCATCACACACCCACCATCCTTTTTGTGCAATTCTGCCCTTGCATGTCCCTGCTAAGAACAAGGATTTTAACCAACTTCATAAGACTCTCCGGGTTTGTGATCAACTATTCTGAACATACAAGGCACCCCTGCAGGGCACCTGAATGCCTGCATGCCCTCGATGAACCTTTACCAGAGTGCAGCCTCTCCTGGGAGCTGCTAGAATTCCCTAATTATCACTTGTAAAGTTGGAGCTGCAGAGCTGCTAGCATTTTTAGTTTCCTAGAATATTTTTCTGGCAATTTCATGTCATCCAAAGTCACAGTATTCTGGTGGTCAAAGTCCAGCAGGTGAGGATATAAATAAACTTTGTTCACAACAGTGTTTTTTTCTCTTACCAAAACTACTCTGACTGTTTCAGGAGGCTAATGGGTAGAGTACTGTCAACAGATCCCACAGATGCAACACTGACCTTTCATCTTCTAGCTGTGGAAACTGTGCTTTGGCATTACTCAGGTCTTAGAAAAAGTCATATAACTTATGGTCATGCTTTCTCAAATGTATTATTAGCATACCCTCCTCTAAAAAGTCTCTCATTGTCTTTACATAAACATACATTTAATTTTTCTCTGCAGTAATAATAATAATACATATTTGCTAGTGTAATAATTCATGAGGAAGTAATAGATTTGCACTTGCCTATACAAACACTATTTTCCCACGCTGCACATAGGCACTAAGATGTATTATTGCTAGGGTGCCTTGCAGTTTGTATCAATCCCTCTGTAACACAAAAATCTCATTTACCCAGTCTTAATACATTTTTAATCTGCCCTTCATATGCTTTCTCAAAATTGACATTATGTGAAAAGAGAGGAAACATGGTATCTCAACTTTGTGTAGAACTTCAGATTTTAAAAATATGCTCCTTCACATAAGGAAGTTAATGAATAAGGCAAACAGAAGTAACAAAATATTTACCTAGTTAAAAATTGATGCAGAGACTACTAGTCCTGTATTACTTCTATTAGTCTGTTTCTTTTATAGGAAACTCTCTTTTTAACTTTGCTGAATGTTTTACAGTAGTATTGAAAGTAGTATCCAAGTATCAAAATAACAACCATTCTATATTTTGCCTATTTAATACCTTTTTTTTTAGTAGCAATCTTTTTTTTGCCATATTGCTCTGTATATGAGAACTATCCAACATGCATATATTGAGGTTGACACAATCTGATAATTGCTTTCCTTTCTTTAGATTTCATCATATTAGTCTCCTCTCAGCATAAAAATCTATAAAACACAATAAGCTGCAGGATAGCAATACACTAGTTTCTCAGGTATTTTTACCCTCATCCATTTCCCTATACACACTTTTGTGCAGTGTTTAGTAAATAGAACAACACACAGGCCAGTATTCAATAAAACTATTTAGAACAAGAAACTAATGAAAAAAACTATTACTGATCACCATTTTGAGAGCTGGGCAGCATCATGGTAGTACCATAAGTAACTGAATTTAGAAACAGTGCATTCCCTTCAGTTGTGGATTTAGTTAAACTCAAGGCGGTTTTTTTTAAGATTTCTGCAAACTTTCTGGTTTTCTAATCCCTTGCTGGTTTCAGGCAAATCTGACAAGGAAGAAGACCATAATACAGCACTAAACCTTCATATCCTACACAAAAAGCTCCACTAAGCTTAAAAAAAAGGAAAAGTGTCTGAATGTTTCCCTGCAGTGTGGGAAAAGCAGGGAGAAGATGATGTTCACACAACCGATTGGGACAAGGTCCAGGCCACACGCAGCTACATACCAGCCTGTCCAGTCAAGCCTGCACATGTTGCAGCTCCAGCCCAGCCACAGCACCAACACCTCTTTCCATCCACAGGCCAGAAACGTGCTGTGAAAGGGGGAGGGAAGGAGGAGGAGAGAAAAACAATGG
Organism: Hirundo rustica; assembly: GCF_015227805.2. Classification (NCBI taxonomy): domain Eukaryota; kingdom Metazoa; phylum Chordata; class Aves; order Passeriformes; family Hirundinidae; genus Hirundo; species Hirundo rustica. The sequence continues at coordinate 16,383,669 of NC_053452.1, forward strand.
CATTAGAATAGTGAGGAGAAGAAAGGAATGGCAAGGATTACCCATATTGCAGACATTTAAGGAAGTGGAGGAGATGGAGACTGAAGCACTGGGGAAGACAGCTAAGACACGACTCAGCACAGTCCACCTTACTGAAAACTTGGCTTATTTGGTTAATAGCTTACAGAATTGTACAAAATTCATAACACCTCAGAGTTCCTGCATACCTGGGGAGGAAGGAATGGCAACAGATCAGCAGACGGAGAGCCTGCCCTGCAGAAGTTATCACTGACAAAGCTGCCTGAGAAGGCTGCAAAACATTCCAGTAAATTCCCTACTTTAGGATTTTTGTGCAATATCCAACACAAGAATGCATGCAAGGTTGAAGGGCAGAAGGGATACTGGTGAGCTGTGACAGTGGAGGTGCTACCACCACAGTTCAGCAACTTCCCTGTGATATCTAGCAGGCACACTGCACATTTAATTTCATGAACAGTAAGTAGAATATCCTCCTAGTATTTATCCTACTTTTCCTGTTTTAGCCAGGGTGGGTCAAAACATGCACATTAGTAACAGGTTTGTCATTCAGTTCCCTTATCTTGCATCTCATTATTTCTTTGGCAACCAGAGTGACAGCATTTCCTTTATAAATCAGATACGCTGGAGGGATTGCTAGCCAACATCCATGGCACAGGTTACCAACAGCCAAAGCAAGCTCTCATGGCCAGGGAAGGCTCTGGGAGGCTGAGCCTATGGAACTCTGGTCAGCATCTAGGCAGAGAACAGGAATAACAGCAGAAACAGCTCGTTTGCTGTGCAATAGCTTTGCCACAGACAAAAATCACAGTAATGGGGTGAATTGCTCTTCACCAGCTCCACCGTGAGATGCCAGGCCTGCCCACCCCCAACCCTGCACCAGAGATGTCCTAGGTGGAGGCTTATTTTAAATACTTACATAGCAGTGGAAAGTCTATGCATTCCTGAAATGACTGCATTCTTGGCCTGTTCATTTTTTATACAGCAATCTGTATATTATCATTTCACTTTTGTTACATATTTTCCACGGCTTTAAGGAAAAAATCATGCTATTGAGACACTAGATGGCTAATAAAAACTGCTAATTGGAGTCCTAGAATATTTTCAACTATTCCAAAGTTCCTTGCTTTAAGGAATCAAACTGCAAATTTTGTAAGCATGATAACTTAGCAGATTATCATTTAAACCATGGAAAAATTACAAGCCTGTTTTAAAGTTTTATTAATTCAAGTCATAAAAGTTAACAGCAACTTCAAATATGTACAAACTGCCATAAAAATGTTGTGTCCAGTCATATAGGAGACAGTCTTGTTACAACATAGCTACAAATCATTTACTTTCAATACAAACTCCCACCAAGGGTAAATAAACCATTTAGGCATGTATGCCCCCAAATCCTAGTAACAGCAGGTGTTAATTCATTTCATCATCATAAAAAAAATAAAATCAGGAGCAAATAGTTAAGTTTTACTGAGTAAAATGGGGCATTTAACTCTCAACAAATAGTAAAAGCAGTTGAATGGTTACCAGTCTTGGTTGTTAGGAGTTTTAACAATCATTAAGTGAGCACAATTGCCTCGTTTCAGGAAGAAACTTCTAAGAGTTAAGATTCATGCCTCCAGTGTTTTTGTTGTCTTCTCGCCTCTCTTCAGTTGATTTAGTTAAGCATTCAGTCCTCTATGCATTTCGTTCATTTCCTTCACCTGGAGGGGAGGAGAGGGAGATCAACATCTGTGCTGCTTCTAAACTTTGAGACTCCGTAAGTCATTGGGACTTAACAACCCAGATTTTCATTAGCAAATGGATTTGATGCGGCGTTAGAACCAACCATGACAAACCCACCACAAAAAAATTAAAAAACAAAACAAAAGAAACCCCCACAAACAAACAAAAACCCCCCACTACTTAGGGTACATGCCGGAAGCAGACAATACTATTTAGCTACAACATTGTTTGGATTCCTTCACAGAAGGGTCCACACTTGGCGTGAAACACCATTTGCCATTCTATTGGAAAGCAGGTCTTCAATAGCAGCTGCAAGATCCTTGCAAATACCTCAGTAAAGGTCTTAGTCAGAGAACAAGACTATCAGCACTTCCTGTGGATTGCACAGCCCTTTGCTATACATATGTAAAACAGGACATGCAGTAAAAGCGAACCCCAACCCCCTCAGCCCTGGGAAAAGCAGCAGATCACCAGTTGCATTTGAAACTAGTGCAGAACTACACAGAGGTGGACACTAGCTACAGAATTTGAAGACTTTCAGTCTCCTTGAACACATCCGAAGCACCCAAAGCTTTTAATTTTACAGCTTTCGAGTTTTTAACCTACAGCAAACTTAGGAGTTTCTGGATTCTGGTCAACCTCCTCCCCATACATGTACCACAAACAGAAATTAATTACCTCAGCTTTCACGTACTTCCCTTTCCTCCTCCTTGTGAGGACCTGTAAGAGAAGGATGCAATATTTTTTATGTCTTGATATGCAAGTAACTTAATCTGGTTTTGACTTTAAAAACCACAAAACTTGAAGCCGTCCATTCCCCATCCTTTCGAAGTGAGGTAGGTACAAACAAGGTTGTCTGTCACTCTGAACTGCTTTAAACCAGGAGGTACTTTGTTCACCTTTATGAATTACTTCCAGTACTTGTTTTCCAGGTGACACCCTTCAGCTGTAACCTGAAACAGTGACAGTGTGCCCATCACCGATTTCCCACCTCCCAAGTCTGAAGAAGCAAGCTAATTTATAAAGGAAGACTTTCTGTCAGAGTGCAAACATGGATGTCGTTGCTTCCCAAATTGTACCAGTACCGTTCTTCTTGGCAGCTTTGTTAGAACTTACCAGAACAACAATTGCAGCTACTACTGCTATTACCACCACTACAATGACAGCAATCAAACCAGGGGTGAGAGACTTCATGGAAAACTCAGGCGGTATTTCATCAACATAGTAGACCACCGTCCTCTCAAACTTCACCGGTTCGTTGTCAATGCTGACATTTAGCCCATTATTATGAAAAATGGATTGACCTTTTACCTAACAGAGATAGGAAAAGCAAGACTTACTGGTTCACATTTATGGTAAGGCATTTATCTCATCACAGGAATAATTCACCTTGCTTTAGCCAGGTGGTACACAGCCAAACTCCCAAGTGCAGTGCAAGACACACACCCAGCCTCTGGCAGACTTTACCCATGACACACTTACATCTTTTTCAAAGTAGTAGGCCACATCAGCTATATCCACATCTCCAAACGATTTTTCTGAGGAATTTTGCTTCAAATCAATAGTAATGTAAGGGTTTTCATACTGCAATAAAAATACAGCGTGGTATTAAGAAGGGGGTACTTTAAATCCAGCTATCAAATATTCACCAAAACATTATGATCCAGTTTAGGAACTTGCATGCTGGATCAAGTTTATGGGTTTTGAACTCAAGTCAACTGTTTACAGTAGGATTCAAATTCCACTTTTTATGTGAAGCAAAGAAGCTATCGACAGACTAAGGAGAGCAGCGATTCACAGCATTTCTGTTCAGATACAGCTATTTGCTAACTGCTCACTGTTTTGAGAGCTTCTACTAAAACTCATGCAGTATTGCATTAGTCAAATACGAGTTTTACAAGCTATAACAAAACAAAGTTCTGATACTTTAGTGAACATTATGTGCCTCTTACCAGAACACCGGTTATGTAGCGGCCATCCAGCTGGTAACGACTGGTAATGGTATCTGTGAAAAACCTGCAAGGATACGAAAGCCACGGCTGTTAAAAATTGTGTTATTTCACACATATCATTTGAGAAGTAGAGAAGACCAGTGTAATTGTTCCGCAGTCTCTGTGGTGGGTGGACCTCAGCTAGCAGCTAAACCCTCACCTAGTCTCTCACTCACTTCCCCTTAGCACGATTGGGAAAAGAATCAGAAGGGCAAAAGCAAGAGGAAAAGAAACCAAACAAACAACCCTCTGCAGTTAAAATAAAGACAGTCTGGTAAGTGAAAGGGCTGGGTGGGAGAAAGATAAAACCTCAAGTGATGTAAAAGCAATCAGTCATCACTGACAGATCAATGTCCAGCTAACCTCTGAGCAATGGCTACCCTGAGATTTATCGTTGAACATGGCATTATACAATATAGACCATCTGTTCAGTCAATTCCGGTCAGCCTAGTCCCCTTCCCAGCCTACTCACTGGGGCAGCAGAGAGAGAGTCTGAGAAGGCACTGACATTGTGTAAGTGCTGTTCAGCAGCAGCTAAAACACTGGTGAATTAATCAACACCATTTTGGTCACTGGTCTAAAATGCAGCACTACACCAACTGCTATCAAGAAAATTAACTCTGCTCCAACCAAACCCAGTGCACTCTTCATACTAGAGTTCAATTAACTCCTAAGAGTGAAGATGCACTTACTGTAAAATAAATGCCTGTATTAGACAGAAGTGTTCTACCAGTTTGAAGAGCTCAGAAGAAGAGCTAGAGGGCAGCAGCTTTTGTTCTGGAAGGGAGGTGATTTAATAGCTACAAGTAGGGTTTTAATAACATTTAGAAAGAAAAAAAAAAAAGATAAAAAAGGCTAAACTCTCAATTTCTTCCTGCTGCTTGTATGTGGTCCTTCTGCCATTTTTGTCAGTTTACGATCTGAACAGTTTCATCCATTATCTTCCATTTTTTTAGTATATTGATTTGAGGAGGGAAAAAACCTAGTAATCAATTTTAAATGGAAGGGAACCTCTTTAGCAGTTAATTTGTTTCCAACACAAATGAAAGCAATTCTATGAAGAATCTGCAGCTTGCTTCAAAACGCCTTACAAATGAGTTCCGAGGTCTGACAATGCTTTGAGGAACTGTTTAGAAATACACTAGATATCTAGTAGGACATGTATACACCACACCATGACATATTACTATCATCACTTACTTCTTTAAAGATTCAGCATTCAGAGGAGCACTTCTCTCAGCATGTTTCATTTCAATAATGATCCACCTGAAGTACAATGAATATTCTTGAAGTACATGCATATAACACATACCAAAAAAATCTAACCCCAGGCTAAAACAACAGAACAATGAGACAAAACCGAGGCAAGCAAAGTTCTCTTCTAAACCCATTCAATGTCTCCTTGTTTCTGAAGAAAATAACCCAGCAGTAGCCAAGTGTTGATTGCTCCATCTTCATTCATCCCCAGTGCATCATTCACACAAGGCAGAGCCTCATACAGGAATGTTTTCATGCCACAGCACAACCTGTTGAAAGACTTACCTCGTTCTGACTAATTGATTGCACTTCAAGTCTGCGTCGTGTTTGTCAGTTCTTCTAACTCCAGCTGTGTTCACACACCAACAGGTGGTTCCATTGCACTGCTTCGCCTTGAAAGCACCACTGTTTTCACACTCAGGATCATAGAGGCCATCAGTATCTTCAAACGCATCTTTCGGTTTCTCACGACGACCCGATTTTGAGCCCATCACTTCTGCTTTCATTAGCAGGCATTTCGAAGTCACTAAAAATAACCAGAAAACTGCGTTATGCAGCATCAGACCACGCGTGTCCAAAGCAGAGCTCTGAGTTCGTACAAACACAAGGTTACATCAGCAGCAACCAGACTCAAAGCCATTACACGGAAGAGCAGATGTCTAATGTGTAGGTGGTGCATAAAATCAATACAGCTGGGGTATGCCAGCCTCCCAAGGCAAAACAGCCTAACAAGATCGGCCTTGGGACTCACAGCTCCCATTTCTCACAGCTAGAGGCTTGCTCGCAACTTAGCTGAGCTTGGACCCAGAGCACGGTCTTGTCACAAGGCACTTTCCCTCTAGATTTGTAAGAAAAGTGAGGATATGTGCTTGCAAGGAAGCTAAACATTTACATTCGAGAAATTCTTGCCACTCGAGAGCAAATATTGAGAGCCTACATCAGTACAAGCAAAGAAACCCTGAACGCTTATCGTCCAACAGCAGTTGACCTGGAACACCAGGAAGAAGAACTCCTTTCTTGCCTCCATTGTTCGCTGGGAACTCAACAGTGATTCTCACGTATTCCCCGGCGCTCTGCGGGCGCGTTTCCGCGCCACCCACCCTGCCGTGCCCTTTTACTCACGGGTGTTGCAGTCCACGGCGATGCCGGAGCCGATGGCTTCGCAGCGGCACTGCCCGCTGACCATCCTGCAATTGGTGACCACGCTTGTCTTCAGGCAGACACACGCTGCAAGAGAAGCGGGGCCGTGAGCCGGGCACCGCGGCCGGACAGGACGGACAAAGCCGCCCCTCACCTGCCGGGCGTGGCGTGCCCGCACCCCCCGCTTCCCTCCGGGCACCCTCCCTCCCTCCCTTCCCGAGCGCGGGGCGAGGGCTCCCTGCGCAGCCCGGGTCTGCCCTGGAGGCGCGGACAAAGGGGCGCTAATCGGGGCCCGGCGCTATTGGAGCCGGGCGCTCCGGTTCCCTCCGCGCCCCCGGCGAACGGGACGGGAGGGAACGGTGTCGCCATTTGGCGGCTCGGGGCACCGAGCGGAGCGGCCCCTACGGAGAGCGGGGGGCGGGAGGGGGTCCCGGGGCGGGGCAGCTCGGTCAGGAGACGGGTGCGGGGCACTCACAGTCCTGGCGGCGGCGGCGGCGCAGAGCACCAGCAGCAGGAGCGCAGCCCCGCAGAGCGGCTTCATGGCTGGGGCGGGGCGGCGGGGCGCGGAGAGGCCGGGGAAAGTCCTCGGGGACGCGGGCAGAGAGTGAGGCGCTGCGTGCGCGGCAGCGGCGGAGCGGTTTGTGAGCCGCCCGACAGGTTCCGCAGGTGCTGGTGGCTGCGCCGCGCCCTCCCGGCTCCCGGTTACACCTGGGACGCGCGGGGGGCGCGGCGGCTCCTCCCCGGGCCCGCCGGGCGCGCTCTTAAACCACCGCCCCCTCCTCCCCCGCACCTGGGCGAAACGGATGGGGCAGGGGCGGGACCCGCTCCCGGCCCCGGCCCGACAGCGCCTCTCCTGCGGAATGGGGAGCGGGAGCGAGAGGCGTCCCGAGGCGCGGCCCTGCCCGCTTTTGACTCGGGCCGTGTGAAACCGCCCGCCTGGGCGGAGGGGCGGCGGGCTGGGGCTGTCGCGGGGAGCCGGGGGACAGCTGCCGCCGCCGTCGAGGGGGAAAGTGTTAGTCACCGCCGGGAGCTCCCGGGCGCGTTTGCCCTGTGACCACAGGGGCAGGGGGAGCCGAGCCCGCGTCCCTCCCGCCTCGGGGCTTCCCGCGCCCGCCGCTGACCTTCGGAGCGCCGGGGCAGTTCCCGAGCTCTCTGCCCTGGCCTGGTGGCCCCCGGCCTCTTCCCTCGGGACAGGCGGGGGGTGTTTCCACTCCCCTCGCGGCGAGCTGTGAGAGCAAGCAGCGAATACTCGCACTTTGTAATGAGCTCTGTTCGCATCCGGGGGTGCCGTGTGACTACTCTGTCCTTGGCATAAATTCTGGTAACTCCTCAGTAAATTAAAAACCAGGATGCTGATCTGTATAGAGCGAACAATTTTCGTAAGGATCTTTACTGATAAGTGTTTGGTTTTATTTTCGTTTTTTCATTCCTTTGTAGAACACGTAGTAGATGTCTCTACCTCAAGGTTGCCCTGAAGATTCGTTTCTGGTGCTGCAGTACCCTCATTTCCTCACTCAAAGCCCTGAGTGCTTTGTCTCTGAGCAGCGCAGCTTTGTGGGAACCGACAAAATGGGAGGTAGTGCCAGAGCTCTGCCAGGTTCCCTAGGAGGAACACGGGAGAGCCGGTTGCCGGCTTTAAGATGGCTTTCCAAAGTGTAAAAGCAATGCCAAAATGGAAGACAAAAGATAGATATGGTGCGCCAGGAATGCTTTATGGACCTTGAGTTTATTTATTCAGTTAAAAAATACGCTTATATCTTTCTAAAAGATATATTAGCACCCTAGAAAAACAAGTTATTTTACTACGGGATAAAACCAGAATGACATTCTACCCAAAGACTTGAAGCTTCCTCTTTCCAGTTCGCTGCACAATAAAAACACGTTTCTGCTTTTTCACATGCAGAAGTTAGTAAGAGAAACTGTCTAAAAACTTTGCATGTTTGAAGCGAAATTGCCAGTGAACTATCATAGTGTTTTTGTCTCTGTGTGCAGCTGTGTTTGGGCTGTACCTGGTTCTGTATGTTGTTTTTGTCTCCAGTGCCCTGCTGCTGTCTCAGATGGGTCCATGTTAAAGGACTGCTCTTTTTATTTGCTCCTAGTACAGCCTGAATCAGAGTTTTGCAGCATTTATCTTGATTCTTTTTGTGGTTTTGCGTGGTTTCTGATTGATAAGTATATTCTTGATACGCTTGTCAAAGACACAAAAGGAAAGCTTGGTCTGGCAATATGAAAGCTTGGGAAGACTAAAGTCTCAGATATGGACTTCTTGCATTGCTTTCATCAATTGATGGCATTTTCCAGAAAGATGAGTAGGATCAATGAGTTCAGAAATGTCTGCCTTACAATTCCATGTTAAAGTACTGGTCTGTTCAAGATCAGAAGAGCTGTCTTGACATTATCAATTTGCCAAGCTGACCTACGTAAGCCTTGATAATAAGGACCAATAAATTTTATGACAGGCTCTTGCTTTTATTTATTTATTTATTTTTAATATGTAAACGTTGAAGAACAGAACAGGCTGGGTACAGCTAGTCCTCTTTCTTCTCCTGTTCATTGTTCTGTATAGATAAATCTCTGTGCCTAGTTTTACAAATCCAAATGTGAAGAAAACTATTTTTTAAAACATTGCTCAGTATTTTTGAAGGAGAATTGCTCTGTGTAAGGTCATTCACTAGGCAAGGCAGTGGAAATGAGGGACCATTCCAGCAGAGTTAATCTTACCCTCTTTCCAGGTTATTTTGAGGGTACTTTCCCAGTAGAAACAAAGCCAGTGGAGCAGACATGAGGCTAAACAGGTACAAGGACCTGGGTGCTGAAGTTTATTACACAGGCACCTTGGTGTCTGGGGGGTTGGGAGGCAGTGTCACCTTTTTGTGGTGCTTGTACCTTTCTGTTGCTGATATAAATGACCATATGCAATGGCTATTCTATATTAACTTTTCCTCAGCACACAGCTCTAAAAGGTAATTGCCTTCCATATTGGCTATAAACAGGATTATTTTATCAATTGTTGGAGATACCTTCTCTTATCAAATAGCTGACTGCTGATTAGGCAGTGCAGTGTAGGCTACTTGTGGTTTACTCTTATTAAAGCATAATTACAGCTCAGGCAAATTATAATTTAAATGCTATGAGCATATTACTGGCTCTATTATGTAGCAAAAAGAAAAAAGTTTTGGTCAACAAACTCTACATACACAAAGTATGTAAACTCACATTAGGAAAACTCACGTGCTCTGTATTTTTCTACTTTTGCTCTGTAATTTACGTCAGATCCAGATGTTTGAAGAATAAAGTATTAGTTCACTTAAATACTCAAAAGGCATTGACTCCAGGGGGAGATTCTCTATTGACTTGAGTGAATTGTGAATCAGATCCAAAGACATAAATCCGGCTCTTTCTGAAGCCAGTATGAATTAGTGTGATACTGGGATATGACGTGAGGTCATTTCCAGGTCCTCACTAGAAATTAGGTAAGTGGGCTTTGTGAAACTCCCCAGGCACAGCAAAGGGACAGAATCTGCTTTCAGGGAAAGTCGCAAGGGCGTATGAGTCACTTCTGAAGTATCAGGAAATGCAAGGTGGGGCTGTGACATGCACTGTGGTCAGCAGATCAGAGAGATGAGTGGAGAGAGCGTGATCAATGCCACTGGGGTATTTGGCAATCTCGATCTAACTGAGATTCTTCAGAGGCAGCAAACCTGATTGGCTTTGGGTGTACCCTCCTAAAGATAACCAGTCTCATCCCTAGGAAATAGGTCATGTATGATACCAAATTGTGAAGCATAGTCTTATTAATATTTTTCTAACAAAATTAATGGCTTTTGAAATTTCATTACTTTTAACTGGTTAAGGCTGACAAAGATAGAAACAACCAGAAACACTGATGCTCAAAAGTACCAACAGATATTTTTGGACAGCAGACATTGCTACTTATATCATTATGCCTTGCTCAGGAACTTTTTATTAGGACAGCTTCAGAATGTTTGCATTCAACTTTTTTTTTTTGCCAGACTTCATCATCTGCATAGAATGAAGCCTTGAAAGAACTGTAGGAAGAGGACTACATGGAGAAATTATGTACAGTACCTTGTCCATATGTGTTTCTGAAGATTCCATGTTGTCACAAATTGACGCATGCTGCTGTTCAAAGGACTGTAATAAAACTGGTGCTTCTGTGTATTTTATTTTTCATGTCTGTTTGAAAACCACCAGAAAACAGGTAAGTCTTCTTATACTGATTTGAATAATGAGAACATTTGGAGTATTGGAGAACTTAAATGTCTTGGCCATATGGAGGTGGTCAAGTATAAAGACAATAAGAAAATAAATGAGCAGGCAGGCCTTTCTGCTAACTGTCTAACTACTTCAAATGCTTTTAAAAACAAACAAACAAAAAAACCCCCAACAACAACAACAAAAAAAACAAACCCAGGAAAAAAAAAAAAAGCTATTTTACATGTTTGGTCTGTTTCTAGATTATTACTTATTTTTTTTAATAACACAGTGTGCATTTTGACAAAACTGTCATGCACACTGAAAATGGAAATTAGTTCAGAAGCAGTGGCAACCCTCACAAAGCTGTCCTCAGCTTTAGAAGCCCACAGCTTGGATCTCTACCAGGTAAGAGACCTTTGAAAGTAAGAGTAGCTACTAAGAGGTACAGGGCTGTTGGTTCAGAGGTTCATACAACTAGACAGGGTGTAGCCACAGGAGAGAAATGCTCATGCAATTAATGTATGTTCTATTTGTGTCTTTGAGGATTATAGAAACCAACCTGTCTGATACGTTGTGGCATCCTCACCTCTCTGCCAGGGCTTAGTCGTAACTCCAGAGGGTGGGGCCAGTAACAGGTTTGTCACCCTCATCTTTACGTACCTGAAAATGCATCTCCATGGCTCTGATACTGACAGCATTTTTTGAACATCTATTGTCAGCATTCAAAGGTGCTTCAAATAAACAGCATTAGATGTAAAAACTGTAATAATTCCTCATCCAGACTACTGCACAGCAGTGAGGAATCCTAATTTCATACTGTGCCCAATCTATCAAGTTTGTAGCATTTGGAAAGGGCTCAGAGGAAAACACGAGATCACAAGTCATAGTAAAAGAAGCTCTGCTTACACTGAAATTGTTTCAGTTTTGGCATCTAAGATGCTTTATTTTTTTCCCGCCTTTTAGCCATTCTCTGTGAAAGAAGATACAGACAGAACTTTGTCAAAACACTGGTTGAAAATGATTTGAGAGAGTCCTAGGTAGTTTTTAACATGCTTTATTGCGTGACAACATCTCTGGGCTGTAGGCAGAACTGAAGCAGATGGTTATACAGAGCTGGTCTCTCAATGTGGTTTTATCATTGAGTACTTCTGTCATAAAACCTGCCATTGAATTTACTTGTGCTGGACTTGTGCAGGTTGCCATGGGGCTAGTGAGGGCGTGGATTTACAGTTTGTCGGGTAACCCAGGGGCATGGCTGTACCTGGCAGCGAGCAGAGGCCATGCATTCCTCAACGAAAACAGGGCCATAGGATGCACACAGCATGCAGTTTCCAGGGAGCAGTTAACATGCTGTAAATCCCCACCCACTCTTGCCTCACTCTAATTTGTGTGCACAGTCATACCCCAAGCAAAGGTGAATAAATACACCCATGAGCTGGGGAGAAAATCTCATCCCACAAACAGCGACACAACGGACAGCAGAGTGTGGGGTTAAAAGAGCTGGGCATACCATTAGTGTTTGGCTTTTTTTGTCCCTTGCTGAAATAAATTGCTTTTGTGTTTTGACTACTTTCACAGTTCATGAGTTTCCCTTATTTTTTTTTAGTTGGCAATAGCTGTTACCAAAGTTCATCTGTTTCTCTTTGCACTTTAATTTACAGCCCTTGTACTAGGCATTTTATTGCTTCAACCTCTGAGTGAGAGAACTTTTACAACTTATGATTACTGAACTTGGTGAAACAAGAATGCTTTTTGACCTGTTGTGGAGTAATTATAGACTCCATTGCTTCTTGGGAGGGGCATTCAATGTTTAACTGTGGTAATTCTGATTTAACTGTGTGGAGCCTGGACCACTGGATGGGAGTAAAAAAAAAAAGTAAATCCTGGACTTTTTCCAGGTCAGATTTTAACTTGTCTGGTTTTAGTCTCTAAAGGGCTGTCCTTGAAGTTCTGCCTTCCCACTACTGAACTTGATGCTGCTCCTTTCCTAGCAATACAAGAGCATGGGAGCCAAATTATTTGCATATGAAAACAATTTTCTCTTGCTTCAGAAATTATAGCTCCACTACTTTTGATTAATCTTTTCATGGGGTGAGTCTTTTGAATGCTGTGCCATGCAAATATGGCTCTTGACAACAGAAAAATTTTCCTGTCTTAATTACCACGATTGTTTCATATTATAGGGGCTGTGGTCATGGACAAAGATTCAATTGTATTCAACAGTATAAAAGCAGAGACTAAATAGATACTGTGTTTGAAAGAGTTTGTGACCTGAATTATGTGACCAGTAAACTTTGAACCTGGAAAACAAGATCAGAAAGATTTGGTGAGATTTACACATTTTGCCCAGTTATAGAATCACAAGCCAGCTAGCTAAAAGTTTGAAGGCTCCCATCTATTCTTTAGCCACTCAAACAGCTATTATTTAGGAAACTTGCTTTCAGGATAAGAATTAGGATGTTATTTTGAAAGAACCAATGTTCTTCTGCTTTTTATGTGCGTAGATAACAACATTAGATATGTTTCCTGCATAATAGGTTCCTTGGATATTTTGTAGTTTAGTGTATTAATGTGTTTTTAAACATTACATCAGTGAGGCAAAGCATTTATGTTATTTACCAGATGGAATTAAACACTTTTTAGCTAATGCCATTTTATAAAAATGATTTCTTAAGTCAAATTCTTGAAACTTTCTCTGTTCAGCCACATTTTCCCCTGGAAGATTTTGGTGGTTTTCAGTTGTTTCTGAGAGGAAAGAGGAGTAAAGGAAAAGGTGGAAAGTTCCCATTTTTCGGTGTGAACGTAGGCAATCCAGTCTCTCTGCGCATGCACAGCACATGGGCAGCACCCTGGGCACAGTTGCACACACCTGCTCCTTGCTCCTGCACCTGCCTCTCAGGAAGTCTGCTGCTCTTGGCATCTGGAACAAATGGCTCCAGGGCCATGGAGGCAGAGAGGAGTCCTGTTTATTAGGGCTCTTTGCACAATTCCGCATGAAGAAATGGCATGGGCCCAACTGGGTAACAAATATAGCCATGGTTATTAAATACATGCAAATCCAAAATGCAATCTTCAGTGGCTAAAAAAGACTTAGAATATGGTGGATGATGTCAGAAGGTTCAAAAAAGACTTAAAGGAAAACACTGCAGATCATCTCCTTTCCCTTTCATGTAAAATATGCACAGCTAGTTTTGAGTTACTGATGTTGAGAGATATCATTCATCTTTTGTGGCATGATGGTGAAGACCTAACATAGTCTATCTCATTTATTTATTTTTACAGAGAAATTGGAACTCTTCAGATGAGACTACTTTGTTTCATTTACAACAAGCACACAGGTGCCAATCCTTAAAAATAAATCTTAAAGGCTTCCCCGTCTGCTTCGAATTAGTTAAGTTCATACAGGATATATCAGTCTATTTACAGTAGGAATGAACAAGTTCAAACTTATGTCCCAGGCACTTTATGGAGATGTGTTGCTGCAGAGTGCTTGGCTGTTTGAAGCATGCAGGAGCAGCATGTTTAAACATGCACTGTGTTTGCTGGCAGCCTCTTTTACCATTTGCTCTATTAGTCTAGTCATTACACTTGTTGTTCACTGCATAATTTCCAAATATTTTTTTTCCCTTCTAGCTCCTGAATTTCTCAGTACCTGAGAAGAACTACAGCTGTTTTGGGACTTTAATATTAGAATACACTGCTGTGTCCTCAGATGTTCTTTTCACATAAACAAATCTGGAAACAATTTTCCTGCCCATCCATCCATCCATCAGCAACATACACTTAAATGGCACTGAACTATTTTTAATTTTGATCATACTGTAACATTTGTCAAAAGCAAGGATTTAACTGCAAGGCACCTTTCCAGTATCCTAGCTTACTACCCCCAGTAGCAAGCTGGTAAACTGTGTTCAGTCTGTTATGCTTAGTTCTAGTCCAGGCACCATGATGCCCTAATAATTTGTTTCACACAACTCATCTAATTCCTTACTCTCTCTTCCCACATATAAAACAGGTTTCTGGTGACAGATGTGGGTTCAGGTGGTTCGTCTGTTCCTCTTTAATTTACTGCTGTGACTTGCTACACCTTTTACTCTGAACGAATTAACCTCACATCCAAAATTTGCTTTTTAGATGCATGTTTCAGTTTCACTATGGGTCTTTGGCTCTCAATCCATGAGCATTTCATTTAGAATGTATTTGAGAGGCCAGGTTCCCTCAGCAGGGTCAGCAGTCATCTCTGCAGGGCAGAGAGACTTTTTTTCCTATTTCATGCTCTGCAGGAAGTAGGAAAAGTCTCTAACTGGAAAATGCATATTTTATTGTGGATAATGATCTGTATTTAAAAGAGTCAATGGTGGTTTTTCATGACTTGGTTTGAAAAGAAATACAAGGTGTTTTACCCATGGTATTTTATCTTTCTTAGGCAAAAAAAAGTTCACTGGAAAGGATATCAGAGGCCAAAGGCATCTCAAAAATATCAAAATCTGAAAAAAAGTATGTATATCCTAAATGTCATTTATGAAAATACTACCCTGTGTTTTTCTCAGTGATGCATCTTAATCTATATGTAAACACTGAAAAATTTAAGTCCTTTTTTTCATTTAAAGGAATCAAATTGCTCTGCAGCTGCCTTTTTGGACCAAATTCTGGATAGCTATATAATTATGTATCTCATATAATGGAGTTCCAGTGTATATATGGAAGTTTTTTTTTTTCTTTTCTTTTCTTTTTTTTTTTCTGTCTTTTTTTTTTTCTTTCTTTTTTTTTTTTTTCCTTTCTCACAGAAATAAGAGGTTGTAAGAATCCCAGATCTTTCAAGCCCAGGTCGTACGAATTTTATTAATATAAATATTATATAAAATAATATATATACACACACACATATTTATATCCACATATAATTATTTATAGATTTATATATTAAAAATGTAATTTCAAACTGCGATTACATGTAGAGATGAAGAGTGGCTAAACTGATTTAATGACCACCTACAGGAAGGGTTAGGAAACAGGTACAACATGAATGCCCGTGTATTACGCTGGACCAAAGCTGCCTTGTCTCGGTTCAAATCGCTGGTGGTGAAACAGCGCTCCCTGATGTCCAGAAAGAGACATGGAAGTCCAACAGCTACATTCTTCCCCTTCTTATTCTTGGATGAATTGTTCAATAACCTTCTGAATATTGTAGCTAACAAAAAGCAAAATTGGGAACTAGTAAATTCCATTCTCCCATGCAGGGGACTTAGAGTAAGGTAAAGTTGTTTCCCTATTGTCACTGGGCTCAGGGATCAGCCTTTCCATGTTGATGTTATTCCATAATGCTTCCAAGTGAAATCCTTGAGTCATCCCCATCTAAGTCCTACCTCAGGCTGCAGAGTCCTGCAATGAAAGATAGGTGGAGTTCCAGACATTCTCACAGCTCTCTCTCACAAATTCAGTCTCCTCAACGGTCTGATCCAATGTTGTGCAATGGGAATCAGGGCAGAGACCTGAGTCCTGGCAAGCTGGGAACAGAACACTGGTAGAAGAGTGTTCAGTAATTTGATTGTGACAGATTTTTTTGGGAAAAAAGAAATCTGTTAATATTTAATTGCAGAACCACCAGCCCCAAAATAATTTTGAAAGTGGGAGACCTACAGGAAGTTCTTTATCTGTGGATGAAGATTGACTTTGTAAGTCACTTTTTGCTGATGTAAAGGTGCAAAGAATAAGGAAGTATGGATGTCACTGTTCTTAAAGATTTAGATGATTATGTGGAAGTTTCTGTAACCTGCCCTTCCCCTGTTTTTCACAGTTATTACATGAACAGTAGTTAATTGATGAGTACTTTGAATTCTTCAGATGAAAAGTAATATTAAAAAAAAAAAAAAAGAGAGAGAGAGGGAACAATTAATTCAAGATAACTCACTGTGAATATGTGTCCAAGAAGAGAGAACATCAAATAAACAGACTTTTGCCCTGCTTATGTATTTGGTATTATCTCCACCCTACTGCCAAGTTTCCTGATTTCAGCCTGTTCCATACAGAGATGTTCTTAGTTGGTACATTTACCACTAGGTATGTTTTTTATCTCTATCCCTGATCAGAAACTTGGCTGAATATGCTCACTAACTCAGAGCAGATAAATAATTTAGCAAATTATTAATGGAAGGTGAGGGAGGTGTAAAGAGGCCTCTTTTCTCATTACCATAACAAATGAGGCCAGTTACAAATTAATTGGCCTGCACAGGGGGAAACAATAAAAAATGGATGTATGTCATCTTCCTAGGATAAATCTTTAGCTCTAATAAGAAAAGGCAATAGTAAGATTTCACACTGAATCTTATTAGCAAAGAGATTTTTTTTTCCATTCTTCTTGTTACATTTCAATAACTGCCTTAGATTAATTGCATACTACCTGTATTAATTGCCTCTGTGGAAGGGTAGCAGCAGGGTATCCTGTACTTCTATTTTAATAATCTTAAGAGTCAGGTATCCCTTCTCCTTTGTGTCTAATGTTTCCGGGGGAGATGTTTATCATCCTGGGAAGGTGTTTTAGTCATAGAACGGTTTGGGTTTGAAAGGACCTTAAAGATACCTCGTTCCAATCCCTGACCATGGGCAGGGTGGGACACCTCCCACTAGAGCAGGTTGCCCAGAGCCCCATCCAGCCTGGCCTTGAACACTTCCAGGGATGGGGCATCCACAGATTCTCTGGGCAACCTATACCTTGTCACCACTCTCACAGAAAAGATTTTTTGCCTAATATCTAACCTAAGCCTACTGCCAAGTTGGATCCGTTGCCCCTTATCCTGTCGCTACATCTCCTCGTAAAGAGCCAAGGAAGGAGGCAGCTGAGAGACCCAGGGCAGGCCTGCGACTGGCTCGTGGGGCGGACAGGGGCAGGAGGCGGCACCGCCATTCCCGGCGCGCGCCGTGCCCCGCTCCCATTGGCTGCCGCGCCCCGGGCGGCAACAGGAGGGGCGGGAGGAGAGAGCGCCCTGCCGCTCGATTGGGTAGAACGGCTACCCCGCGTACGCTGATTGGCTACGAGAGGCGCCACTCGAGGTGCGGCGACATGAGGGGGAGGCCGCTGAGGGTAGGCGGGGAGGGGCGGGCGGCTTTGGGCTTTTGCGTTGTGAGCCAAAATCGCAGCCTCGCCTCAGGGGCTTTCGTGTTCATGCGGCAGCCAGCCAGGAGCTGGGAACCAGGTAGGCTGCTGTGAGCCAGCCTCCAACAGCTCACTGCCGAGAGAGCTACTGAAAGCATAAATACATTTAATTCCGCCAAAAAATACCCTTCCTCACTCTCCATTTGGTATCCCCTTGTATTTTGCGGATACAAACACCCCAGGTACGTTTCCTTGGTTGTGCCTTCAGGGTATGTTCAGCGTGAGGGATAAGTTTAATTCCCAACGGCAATTAGGAGCTCAAGATTTTATTTTAATGTTCCATGGCTCAGTCGCAGTTCTGCTGCGTTAATTCTATTTACTACTTTTTTAAAAAGACAATCACAAATTGGAGGGGAAGAACACAATTTTTTTGGTAGATCTAACGAAGTGTGTGGAGCTACAAGGACCCGACAAACAGCAACTTTTCCTGGAAAGGCTCTTTTCCCATTTAACAAAGTTGGCTAGAAAAAGCAAAATTGAAGGTTCTTTCTACTGGGGAAGAAAGAGGTAAATCAAAGAACTCTACGTGGCTGTCTTAGGGCACAAGACTTAGATAAGCAGTACTGATAAAATTAATTCTCCATCTGACAATACAAGCTCTACTGAAACATTTCAGGTGAACAAAAGAAATGTACTAGTGCTGAAACGGACTATTTTTTGTAGTTAATTTCTTCTTATTTCTTTAACAGGAACCTTTGCTTAACGAAATGAAACACAATCAGGTGTGTCAGACACCTCCCACTGTTACTGTTCATGTAAAATCGAGTGCATCCAGATCACATCATCAAAAAAAACTTACTAGACTAAAGCGACCTGCTTTCAAAGACCATCAAGAAAATTGTGAAAAAGGGGTTCCTAGTCAGAAATATAAATGTTCAAAGGGACCATGTCTAGTTATTCAACGTCAGGAAATGACAGCTTTCTTTAAATTATTTGGTAGGTTAATAATGTGAGATATGAATGAATTGACTGAACAGAAGCTCAGTAATTTTGAAAGTGCTTTTTATATTGAAACTAATGGCAATTCTTTATCAAAACATTTTGTTGTTATATTTTGGTATTTAAATATTTAATACTTAAGTTTAAAATACAAGGACTACCAAACTGATGAAAAGTATCTTTTTAAAATACAAATGAAACCAAGATGGTTTGCTACTTTTTATTTTATGATAATTTTCCTTCCTATTTTCTCTTACGTTTCAACAAATACATGTAAAGCAATGTGCATCTTGTTTTACACAAGGCTTAAAAAAGGACTCCTTGTCTCTTAAACATGTTATTTACTGTGGGAATAAACTTCTGGAGGGAGGAGTGGAATGGGAAGTTGATCTAAGGGGTTGGAGCATCTCTTTATTTGTGTCTCTTTCATATAAAGTTCTATATTTATTTAATTTAGCAAAGACATTAAGTAATAGTGGAAGACTACAGCTGGTTTTTATTTGACCCTTAAATACAGAAGTGAATGAGAGAGTTCATGGTAATTATAGTACATGGCCATGGACAATGAAGCACTGACCGAAAAAAGGCAAGTATTACCCTATAAAGGCTGTCAGGTGATCAAGGTGCAGGATTTCAGCAGCTTGTAGTTCCTCTGAAATAATGGTGTGCTATCAACTGTAAGCATGTAATGCAGGAAGAAATTATGCAAATAGAAAAAAATACTGTTAATTTTTCACTTTTACCTGCTGTTACTGAGAATGGATGAAATGCAGTCACCAGATTTTCCACCTTGCCTTTCTGGCAGAGTTTGTTTTCTTTTGTCATGTAAGCTTTTTCACACCTGACCTCTCCTACACCCTCAATTTCTCTGTTCCCTACTGGTGGGTCTAGCTTATTTTCTTTTATTCGGTTTAATGAAAGACTATCTGTTACTTATTTATAAATACCTTCTAACACAAACAGTTTTGGTGTTTGAAATGCTACAGCTTTCTCTTGTTACAGATGATGATCTAATTCAAGACTTTCTTTGGATGGACTGTTGCTGCGAAATTGCAGACAAAGTAAGTGTATTTCCTTCTTAGTTAATAAACATACATGGAGTGAGAAATCTGCCCTTAATTACTTGATACTTTCATGCAAATACAGAACATCATCTTTTTCTACTGGTTTCACGTGGAAGTTTCAAGAAACTTAATTCATGTTTTCCTCATTGTTGAAAATGATAAAAATATCTTGGTGCAAGACGTGTGAATTGGTTTGGGAAATACTATACCTAAATAACACATTGATATTTCATTTTACATTTTAAAACAGTATCTCTTGGCAATGACCTTCGTTTATTTCAAGAGAGCTAACTTCACTCCAAGTGAGCATACCAGAATCAATTTCTTTGTGGCTCTGTAAGTACTTTAAAAGTATCTGTTTTTATTAGGATAAACTTTGCATTATTTCTTTATGACACTGATAATTATAATATGTGATGAGACTTCCTTGAGGCAGTATATAAACAGCCTGACCTAGGGGATGGCAGGGGGCTGGAACTAAGTGGTCTTTAAAGTCCCTTCCAACCCAAACCATTATGTGGTTCTATGATAATCTACATACTATACATAAATAGTGCAAATTCACCATTCTTCCTGTATGGAACAAGCTTGAGCAGGAGACAGGGGTTGCTTGCATTGGTGTAACGATACACACTGTGGCATTCCGCCAACCAAACTGAATCTGGGAGCTTTTTAAAGCATTACAAGAAATATATGCAGGACAATACACAACAACATACACGTGGCTCACAGGTGCTCATATAAAACCCTATTTCATATCTTTGCCAGCCTTTAAGGCATTTGTATCAAAACATTTCACCATGATGGGCATCTCAGGAGTAACTTGTTATTTAAGTTTCTGTCAACATGATTTAAATCAACTGTAAAAACATTGCTAGGGGATTTCTGAGAACTTTTTTTAACAAGTAAAATGCCTATACTTTGAAACAGTGGTGGAATCAGTAGTCCATCTTTGACAGTCCTACATAACCCTCTGTATTTGGCTATACCTTCAGAGGCTTCTGCATTTTCTTTCACTGTTATAGCGCTCAGGTCATCTTTTTCGGCAACAACACTTCTCAGATGCTCTGATTTGCACACTAACGCAGGGGCAGAGGTGGCTGTTCCTTCCACTGTCACTGGAACTGTGACTGGGAGCCCTCTGACTCCACTGAAGGGGGAAAAGCTGGGTCAGAACAGTGAAAGGATTAGAAGGGGACAAATGGTCTGGTGAGAGTGAGACTAGAGGGAATACTAGGGTCAGGAGCAAGTGAGAAAATTGGGGAGGAGACTAAAAGTCTTAATTTTTTCAAGTGTGATTTACAGGAGTTTAGTATCAGGTGGATCCAGAGGAAGTAAACATTTTCCTGTTGTCTGAGAAGACAATCCAAAACTAAAAGTAACAGATAGTGAACAAAGGGAAGAACAGAGACATTAAAAAACATCATTTAGGTTTTTCACTTATAACTGAAGGTAGACCTGTATTTAGTTGTTTTGTTTGTAATTTAATATGAGCAATGTAATTTTCCAAGAATAACCTAAAACCCATAAAGTAAA
This sequence comes from Hirundo rustica, assembly GCF_015227805.2. Classification (NCBI taxonomy): domain Eukaryota; kingdom Metazoa; phylum Chordata; class Aves; order Passeriformes; family Hirundinidae; genus Hirundo; species Hirundo rustica. The sequence continues at coordinate 16,404,707 of NC_053452.1, forward strand.
AAAATGTAAATTTTAAGATTTCACAGGATAGTTTTAAGCCTAATTTAAAGAATTTAAAGAATCAATCAGAAACTGTTCATTTTAGTTCAAGGGTTTCTTGCCAGCTTGGAGAAAGATGTCAGGATGTATTAGTTCTTGCTGATCTACTAATTTAGGAAACTCCAGGGTAAAACAATTTTTATAAAAGCTTGGGGGTTTTTTACCCAAAGACTGCATATGGAATTAATTAAGAAAATACTGTACTTCAGAGAGAAGGCTGTACTTTATTAGTGTTTTTTCCTCACAATACTAGAAAAAAGAACCACTGCAATATACCTGTTGTTTTAAGTTAGAAATCATTCTAATATAGTGGTTTAAGACTGAACCATGTTTACAAACATAAACATATATATTTGAAGGTATCTGGCAAACACAGTTGAAGAAGACAATGAAGAAGCAAAGTATGACATTTTCCCATGGGCTTTGGGCAAAGCCTGGAGAAAGCTCTTCCCTGATTTCTTAAAGTTAAGAGATCAACTGTGGAGTAGAATTGACTACAGGGCTATTGTAAGCAGACGCTGCTGTGAAGAGGTAGGGAGGGAGATTTCATATTGTAGATGCTGAAATCACAACAATTAACACCAGCTAGCAATTTAACTCTGTACAGTTTCTTCCCTAAAGTAAACAGACAATCCCTGGGAAAGTAAAGATGCTGCTAAAATGTAATGGTCCAGTTACCCTCCATGATATTTTTCCCTTCTCCATTTAAAATACATTGTCTGAAATTGTGTTTTTAAAGTAAACTAGAATATTTTATATTGCACTACTGTTAAAAGTGAAGTTTCTATTGGCTAGAATCTGCTTCATGCAAATATTTTTAATTTAAAATCTACCTTCATTTGTTTCACTTCATCCATTAGAAATAATTATGTGTGCTTTACAATTTACAAGGAAAAAAATATATTCCTCACTTTTCAGGTGAAGTGTGTATCTGGAAAAACGCTTGTCATGCTCTAAGTACATAATGTTTACTTCCAGATGGTGGAAAAGAAAATCTCTTTTATTCTAGAGGCCCATTTCTGGGGACGGGATTACATGCTATGGGAAAAGCACAGAAGAACAAGGCAAGTGCAGGATGCTCTTCCTTGTGTACCCTCTCAGCTTCCCACCGTCGTTAGCGATGGTGAACACTCAGTTTAGCAGCTGGCCACAGACAGCATCTTGTGTCCAACAGCCCGAGCATGAGCTGGTGTTTGTGATGACTCATGTGAATACCCAGGGCTGGAAGCGGGGATGTTTCCACACCTGACTGGTATCGGGATTACTCGCTCCTGCCGAAAGGAGCAAACTTTCCAGTGAGACAGTAGGAGACAGCTAAGAGAGGATGCCCATTTCAGCTGCGTTAGTTCCTGCCATACACTAACTGGATCTCTTGTTTTCAGCCATATGTTTTCCCATTATTTTTACTCTTCCTGATCCCATGGCTGTTCCATAGGTGATGGCCATTGCTCCAACACATTACATCTGGCAGCGAGAGCGCTCTGTGCACCACAGTGGAGCTCTGAGGAATTACGATGAAGCTCAGCTGCCCCGAGGACCCAGTGCTACTCCTACAGACTGCCTGCTCTGCGGTAAGAAAGGCAGATTTGTACGACTCGGATTATCATCTTCCTCCTCATCTACTGACACTTTGGAGATGATAGAGCTGCATTCATCCCAGAAATCAAAGAACACCTTTTCAACTGAAAAAATGCTCATCGACTCTCCTTCTTATAAAGCCCAAGGTATGGTTTAATATTGTGAAGAACTTTCCATTAGTTTAGGCAACTGGGGCCATATTTACCTTTCAGAGTGCTGCAGGGACTGCTCTGTCCCTCCATGTTACACATGCAGTTACCTTGGCAGAACTGTGCTTTTACCCTCATAGATTCATTTTCATATATTGTATCTTGACTTCCTGGAAGTACCAATTGCTTTACACTAACTCTCTTCATATTACTTTCATCTACTACCTTAGATGTTGGCTTGCACTCCAGTCTATTTAGGCATTTATTACTATTCTTGCATTATAAATGAAACTGAGAGTCCTATTTTAAACACTTATGATTGGCTGGAAAAATAAAAATACTTGTGTGTATAAAGTGAGTTTAAGTGCTCTTGCTGAGAGCATGTTTTGAGAAATGGCAGGATGTTCAGTTGTGGTATCAGTTTGGACATAGGTTAAATCACAATTCCCATTTTCCTCTAAGTGTATCTCATTTGTTGACAGACAATTTGTACAAGACAATTTATACAAGTTTTAATACTGGCATATAAGTAGAAAATGAGTTTATGTGAAAATTGTTTATGTAATTGAATCTCTGCCCATCAATCTACTCCCAATAGCATCCTCAGCCTTTGCATTAGGGGCCTTCATTACATACAGCAGTTGTGGGGCAAACCCATTGTTAAATATATTATTAAAAGTGAAACACACTTGAAATGTAAACTTCCTGGTGCATCTGGATAAGGCCTCAGCCCTGCAAAGATATTCTCATGCACTTAACCAGTGCAGAGTTCCTAGTATACTTACCGATTACAAAGGTAGTTTTTTATAGCTCTGTATATTTTATTTGCATATGTTCTCACTAATACCCAAATTTTCACTGCTTCAGTAAGATTGTTACTGTTTTTTGACAGCTTTAGTACAAATGTGATTCTCAAGAGATCCCTTAACTTTGAAAAAATTGGCATTTGAGTATTTCCTGAGATACAAAGCAAGGCAGGTGTTTACAAAACATAACTTAATTTAATGTGTTAAACATCACCACTTCCTCAAGTGAGACTCAAAATGACTTAATTTTAAGTCTGGTTTTACATGAAAGATTTTACTTCTCATCTCTGACAAGGGTCAGAAAAAACAGTTTCCTTCAACTATTTGAGTACACTTTATGTGAAGCTAAGTTCACAAATAACCAGGCAACTTACAGCATGAGTGCTGGAAGGAAACCATAGTTGTGGCTATCAACAACTGTTTTGATTTTGAAATAAGAACGGCTTTATCATGTGAACACATTCAGTGAATTTTAGTATCTCCTAAAGTTATGCTTTATGAACTTTGTAAAGAAACCTATAATCACCAGTTGGAAGCCAGCAAAGTATTCCTTTCAAAGGGCAGCCTTTGATTCCTTCTTTTCTTACTAAAATTTTTTTCTCTTTTATTTGTGGTAGACTGCCAGAGCCTATCCAGTAAAAGGCAACCATGTAGCACCCTGAATCAAGATAAATCCATGGACTGGTTTACAAGCAATGGAGAATGAAATGCATCTGATAAGACAGAAGCAGATACTGGGGTTTGCAGGACAATCTGGGCTGCATCACAACACCAAATGTGACGATTCACTTCAAATTTTTACCTTTACATAGCGGGATAACAGTTGGTGTTTCAAACTTGATGTGAGGTAGAAATCAGAGCAGTCATTACTTAAAAGTTACACAACTTGCAAAATGTAGTATCTACTTTGTTATGTTTTATTTAATTCTGATACAATATTCAAAGTAGCAGCTAAGGAGGCGGCAGCAGCATCAAGAAAGCAGCGGTCGAAACTTTCTCAGCTTGGTAAGGAATGCTAATTAAAAAACAGAAGTTACTACTTTAGTATTTCAATATACAGTGATTATTTTACTATTGTAAATTTTATGGTTTCATGATATAGGAACATACCAAATACTAGTACAAAAAAAAAAAGAAGAAAAAAAGGAAAAAAAAAAAAAAAGGTTTCTTTGAAATAAAAATACTGCTAAACATTTAAGATAAACTTTTTCCAGGTGTCTTACCTGAATGAGCTTCCTGCCAGTGGGATGGTCGGGCAATGTAAGGCATGGAGCGGTTTGTTTCAGCAGCAGCACTGAGTGATTCTGTGAGAAGGACATTTTTTTTTTTTTTTATTTTGTTCCCACAAGTTTAAGACCTACATGCAAACTAGAGTAGATAATGCGTACGTAATATTTTTCCCTGACGTATTTTCTTTTTTTTGTTGTCACCTATCAGTATAGTCAGAACTCTTTGATTTCTGCAGATCTTTACTGCATTTTTTTTTATATCTGTCATATAAATATATATATATGGCAGCATTTTTGGATTTGCCAGAACAGCATAATTTTAAAACAGAGCCCACTGGCCACCCTTTCTCCTAAGAAATCCTTAAGGCCATCAGAGTCCTCTAAAGCAGCTAAGGGATGAGTATAAAGAACTGAATTTTCTTAAAAACGAAACATTTGACAACAGCAGTAGAAGGGCAGTCATTCTTTACTGCAGATTGAAATTTATTTTCTATTTAGCCCAGACTTTTAATGGGATATTAAAACTTAATTAACAATTAATAGTCTTTTTTTAAACCTGACAAGGTCTAGGCTGTCCAAAACCTTGCCTATTCTCAGCTGACCTAAGAAGAAACACTGCCTCTTCCTACTGGATTATGAAAGTGCAGTAATAGGGTATTTCATCAGCAGTAAAGTTCTTACCATTGTATTTGCTTTCTTTAAGAACTGCTTGATCCTGAATATGGATTTCTTCATATTCATTTTGAGGTGGTTCTTCAATATTTTCTTGAGTTTCCACCATTTGGCTTGATTTGCAATGCTTGAGTTTAGCAGGGAGTACTGACCAGCTTCTGTGAGTTACCTCAATTATCCTTTCACACAAAAAAGGAAGCTTGCAGCTCCGAATTGTGTCTAAAAGGTCAATAACCTGTGTGATGCTTTTGAAGAAATGCAAAGCATATAGTAGTATTTTGAAAACTCCAATCACAAAATCTCAGTTCTACTGACTTTGGCACATTCTTTACCTTTGAGGTTACAGGAGTCCTTCAGTTTTAGGGTAAAGGAGCAAACCTGACTATTGCACTGGAGAACAGTGCAGTTACTTTGAGGATGCCATAAAGCCCAAACTGTACTGACCACAATGAGAACATTCCCCAGATAGATGCCAAAGGATGTGTCCAAGTGTAATTTATACTGAGTGCAACTCCCAAAGAAAGTTACATGGGGGAAAAAACCCCAGGTTTGTTAACCATTTCATTACTGTTGGATGTGTATTTCAGAAGATGCTTTGTTTTGTTCTGAGGCCAGGTAATGCCTGAATAAAGGTGCCACAAATAAATACTTACTTTGCTAAGTACACAGCACACACCCCACCTTGTTTCAGGCTTGGGTGTACAACAGGCAGAGCACACTGAGGGTTCAGCATATCCAGAACTACCTGCAAGAGAAAGACACATTAATGTTTACTGGGAAAACATATGTACACCTATCAATGTAACATACAACAATGTTGCATTGTGGGTGTAACAATGAGGGGAAAAAAAAGGGTTATGGAAAAGAGATGCATACACCAGCAGTATATAATAATAAACCAGATTTGTTACTGCCTCTCAAAACCTGAGGTGTATGCTTGTACAAAATGAAGTCCCCTCTACTTCCAAATGAATTTCTATTAAAACAGCAAATGGCATTTGACCAACTAAGTAGATCTGTAGGAAGTTACGCCTGCTAGTAGTTAAACCCCATAATCCTGACAGCAATAAAAACTTCTGGAAAACTACATTTACTAACATATTTGAATACCTATTTCTCAAATGTGAAAAAAAATATTGTTTAAATGAATAAAAAAGAGCACATCATGGTCAAAATGTCTAACTTGCTGTCAGTTTCAGATTAAAATAACTTGTCTTTGGCAATTTATTCATCTTCTGCTAGGAAGCTACTCAGATTGTAGAACAACGGGATATGCAATATCTGATCCTTCCTGCAGGACTGTAACTAAAAACATTTTTGTATTTATTGTATTTTTGTGCTATGTATTATATTTTTTTGCTTGCACCATTTTAAAAATTGCTACTTGTTTAAAGCATTTAGTAAATAGTTATAAGTAGTTTGTCCGCTTTACAGGCAAGAATGGTTAACAACGAGCTATTTTCCCCAGCATGACTCCTTTTTAGGAAATCTGGATACAAAGAAGCAGGACAGGAGGGCAAGGCACAGCATGCTCAAATTATGGTTTAGTTACATTGTGCATTCTGTATAGCTGATACCAAAGTGGTCACATAGTTACACATCTATTAAGGTTATGTATTCTTCTGAAATTTAATGCTTGAAATATGTATCTCATAAAAATATCAGTTTCTCAAAAATACATGAAAGTGACTTGGTCTTTGCTTACAAGACAAATTACAGTAATTAACTGTAATATTGCTATAGTATGGCTTTATCACTCTTTCATTTGACAACCTGCAACTGAAACCTTGAAAACATTTGTATCTGACAAAAATTTACAATGCTTCTTTCACTGATGAGGACTTGGATTGTTATTTCTTATGTTTCACTACACATGGGAATCCTGTTGTGAGTCTGAGCACCAGAGGTTTTCATTTATGGAGAAAAAACATGAATATCAAATGGAGGAATTGTTTGGATTCACTCACTGCATCGAGTGTTACAGATTTCATATCTGCAGCAGCTGTTGAAATGTCTTTAAGAATGAACTCCACGTTATCTGGCCACTCATCCCCGCGTCCTATTTCCCATGCAGAACGCCAGTGACTGTAATTCTTCTTAGCTAAACTATGATGATCATCTCTGATTTCATAACTTAGAACACGTCCTTTGGGCCCCACTGAAAACAAACAGAAGACACTCCACTCACCACTTTACACTACTGTTATGAAGACCTGGGGGCAGGGGGGGGAAGCAAAAGCAAAAACCATAGTCTGCAATGTAAGTACATCCTTCCATCTCCATTTGAGGAAATTATCACATATGAAACAATCAGTGACAATCTATGTTTTCTTTACATTTATAACAAACATGTAGAAGTGGTGTTAGTTCTTTTACAGACAGAAATCCATCAACGCACAGATGACGTAAGGTGTTCCTGAGATGTTCTCCTGAAGTCACTCTTGCAGCAAAAGACAAGTGGAGCATGTGTGGCACCTGCTAGATCCTTCTGCTAGAGTAACCAGAGGTACCAGCTGAGAATGCTGCAGCAGTGCTCACAGGCTAAGGAAACCTGCTCACTGATCTCAGCCCCACAGACAAGTTTTCCAGTGTACTTTGATTTACCCAGGTTTGTGTAATTTTCCTGTTACTGCCTGCAACAGCAATAAATTATTAAGCCTAAATTTACTATTCTGAAATTTACCGTGAGTCCAGTGTACACCATTTCTCATAAAGGAAGCATTTCCAGACTGTGCAGGCAGACAGCAGTGCATGCTCTATTATTCCATATTTGTATTACTCCCATTCCTCAAGCCTCCATCACTCACTTCTCTCTCCTTGTTACTTTGGAGTGGGTGCAGGCAGCTTTCAGGAAGCAGCAGCTCCGGGTCACTTCTGTGACCTTCTAAGCCATTTCAGTTTGAAATCACCAGGCTCCCTCCCTCACCTATGTGATCCTGCTGCAAATCCATTCAGGTAACTGAGTAAAAGAAGGGATGGATTCCCCAACAGTTGCTCCTTGATCCAGCTCATCCTGCATCAGACAAAGGCCAGAACTAGCTTGTAAGAAGGGGAAGGTTTCAGCATGTTGCCTTTGATCACCTGAAGCAGTTGCAGAGTCACAGTACCAACTCCTTGTTCCTTCAGATTATCAGTTTAGAAACATCAGAAAAATAAAATTCTTCATGGCGGGGGGGGGGTCGGTCAGTCTTCCCCCACTCATTCAAAGTACTTCCTAGTTTTTCAAACTGCTTTTTTAAAAATAAGAACAAGGTGAAACAGCTAGACAAAACTTCATTACTGTGAAGCTACAGTATGTCAAGTTTGCATACATCGTATTTTCCAGTTCTCAAAGATCTTACAGCCATGGCAAAACACCACTCTCTTTATCCTGTTTCATGTCAGTAGTTTCTGGGAATGATTAACGAAAGAATGTAAAAGAAAATATAAAATTAATAACAATTAAAGCATGAATGAAATCTGTTAAATCAACAAGAATTTTGAAAATTAAATAATTCCACGGACATTGGTAAGGTGTCCACTAGATCTGAACTCCAGCATTTACCCACACAGCAGCTGCTTTCCTTCTTGGGTATCACTGGTGCATACTTAATGTTGGCAAAAGCAGCCACCATTAGGAATCAGCATATCAAATCTATTTATTTCTGTGTCAGCACCAAAGCGCGTTCAGCTGTAACTAAACTGGCTGTACTTGGTGCCAATTTAAATTCAATAAGTTTGAAAATAGCAATGCAATTTCATACCTTTTTCCCACTCCTCAAAATAGAGCTGATCTGGCACACAACTGCACTCTTCCCCCAGACAGGGCTAACAGCCTGGTAATACAAATGATGTTGTCAACTTGGCCCATTTGCAGCTAAATTAAAGTGATTACAAAGAAACTGTTGGTCAAGACTGAAAAATGAGAGGAATAATTGGCAAGTTCAGGTGTGCTTGTAGGAAATGGCTGAATACCCAAGGCAGAAAAATCAGCTGCTGTGTTTAGCAAGAGCCAGTAGCTTTTGCCTTAGCAAGCAGCAGGTATTCCATCTCTTTGGGTTTTGTGTCTGCCTGTAGGGCAAGATGGGGAAAGCTAATGATTCTTACTTTCCCTCTCTCTAAATGGAAAGAGAAGCGCTGGTGTTCTGTTTCATCAGCTTCTACCTCCTACAGCAGCAACAGTTACTTTGAGGATGATCCCATGCTAGCTTCAAATTCCCAATGGAACTAAAAAACCCCAAATGCTAGTTTATTCCAGAAAGATGATTAGAAGAAACCCAGCAATAGCATTAGGAGGCAGAAGGAGGGAGAGGGAGCAGAGATGCAACTGCTGACCTTGAAACTTGGGCCCAGCATATCAAGACCAGCTGAGTCTTGATCACAAGCTGAGTGATTTTGAGGCCTTTGGTAACCATTTACACTACGGCCCTCTAAGCTGTCAGAATGGTTCACAGTCTCTGTGCTGATGTAACTGTCCTTCAAGTCAACAAACTATATGTGAACACATGAACTGCAGCAAAGATTTTATAAGCTGAGTAGAAAGAACCACGAGAACCATAAGTATCTGGGCAAAAACCCCTCAAGTTGGGATAAGGAAATAAATAAATTCCCTGTTGTCTAAAGCCAGGTTCTCACCTGCTCTTGACAGAAACAAGCTCATAGCACCAGAGCCGCTGCCAGTTTCCAACACGGTGTCTCCCGGGTGGATATCAATCATCATTAATATAGCACTTACATCCTGCGAGCAAGAAAAACACGGCACGTTACTATTCGCGAAAAATTAAAGGTGAGATTCGGCCAGCGACCTGCCAGCCACGAGCCGGTACCTTGGGGTAGGCGATGGTGGGTCCCCGCGGCATGAGCAGCACGTACTCGTCCAGCGAGGGCCGCCTCAGCAGCAGCCGCGCCCCGCCCGACGAGCGCAGCACCTGCCCGGGCAGCTGTCCGATGATGTCGCGGTGGGGCAGGACGCCGCCGGGGCTGCTCAGCACCGCCTCCGCCGCCAGCCGGCACAGCAGCTTCAGCGTCGTGTTGCGCTTCCGCAGCATCTCCGCCAGCACCAGCTCCCCGGCGCGGAAAGGGCCGGAACGCGGACCCGCCGCCTCAACCAGCGCTTGACAGGGAGCGGCTGCTGCCACCTCCTCCTCCTCCTCCCCGTCAGGGCGAGTCTGAGGCGGCGGGGCTGCTGCCGCCGCGCACCGCGCCACCGCCGCCGCTTCCTCGGGCGGCAGCAGCCGCCTCACCCGCTCCAGCGGCGACAGCGAAGTCTCCCATGCCCGCCTCCGAGGCTTCCCGTCGGCAGGAAAAGAAGAGGAAGAGGAGGCGGCCACCCGCCGCAGCGCGCGCCAGACCCTCATGGAGCGGCCGCAGGCGGGAAAAGGGGGCGCTCCTCGTGTTCCCAACCGTCGCCCCGAGCGCCTGCGCCGCTCTCTCCGATGACGCTTCCAACGTCATCGGGGCGGGCGGCGCAGGCGCGCGGGTCGAGCACGCGGGCGGTGCATGCGCCGCGCGGGGCGGGCCGGGCAGAGCCGAGGGGAGCGCGCGCCATGGCGGCCCCTCCGTGCGCCTTCTCCCCCCGCGGGTGCCGCTTGTTCGCCTCGTCCGGGCCCGATGGGCGGCTGCGCTTGTGGGACACGGCCGGCAGCCGCCTGCAGCACGAGTACGTGCCCTCCGCCCACCTCAGCGCCGCCTGTACATGCTTGGCCTGGGCCCCGGCGGGGGCGCGGCAGCCCCCCAGCAAGGTGCGTGAGGGGAGGGCGCGGGGAGGTGGGGGGGGCGACACGCGTGAGCGCTGGGATGGGGATGGCGGCGACCCGAGCAGCCCTGACGCGTGGCCGCGGCCCGCTCGGCTTCACCCCGCCCTCCCGGCGCCATGTGGCCGGCCGGGCCGGGGAGCGGGGTGCGGGTCCCGCGGGCTCCGCGGGGTTCGGGCACCGTTTCGTCCCGTCCCCCTGTGGCCTCGAGGCTTAAGGTGCATTCGCGTGTGTCGCACCCCGGGATGGGGGGGCGCGGGGGGAGCCGCTCCCCTTCCCAGGATTGCCGTGCTCAGGGTACATTTCACGTGTCCGTGGGGGAGGCGGCTTTGGAAGCTTAGTTTTATGTTTTTTTCAAACAAAAATTCGGTAGAAGCACTGACTGTTGAAAATCATTTATCTCTCTTGTTATCTACGTGGAAGAAGCCTTCCTTGGAGGAGCGAGGTATGTTACTTGATGGCACGTCTTGCCGTAATTGAAAAGGTGATGCTACAGAGCAGGCCAGCTGCTGTGCACGAACTCAGTTCGCTTTCCGGTAAAGGCAGTATCTCGCCACACTTCCTTACCCTTGGAAGTACTCCCATGCAAGCTGCTGCACTGTCTGTGATTCATCATCCTGAGTCCAGGAATCCTGCAAGAAAGTGTTCAGTAGTTCAATTCGCAGTATGCATCAGGAGCGCTTGGATGTTCTCCACCCTGATCAAGTTTAGTTAACGTCACCTCAGGTGAACACCAAACCTAAGAATACCTGGAGTATATACGGGGGTACCTTTTTATCTTCTTTATGTAATTCTTTAGCTGGAACATACCATTTCCTGAGGAAAAAATAATGCAAAACTTAGATAAAGTATGTGAAATCCACCCCCCCTTAATATAAGAAGTAAGGGGTGTTTTTTAAAGTGTGTTTTGGTATATCAGCAATTTAGTGTATCTGAAATGCTGTTAAGGGTGTTTCAAAATGCTTAAAACACAGGTTATCAACCCAAAGAAGGGCAGTATTGCTCAGCTGAGTCCCTGAACTTTGTAAACTCTCAGGACACAGTGAAGAATGAAGTAGAAAGAGTCAGTTTTACATCTAAAACATCTAAATGGCCTGAACCTGTTCCTTTGTCATGTAACTGAAGTAAAAAGGATCTGTTCACGAGTTGAAAAGCTGTGTAGATTCTTTGCTCCTAAATTCATTGAAGGTGCCATGTGAAAATAGGGTTAATCTGTCCTGTGTAAAATAAAACTGAGGTAGACACGTTGCACTGCTGTGGTGCCACAACTCAAGCACAAAGTTTCTGAGGGGCTTTTAAAACTTTTTTTAAAATAATCTTTTCTAGAGACACACTCCTATACCCCACAGGTCTTTGAATTTAATCTGGTTTAAGGTTATATGAAAATCACATTATTTACCTCTCAGTGCTTTCTAGTATTTTAGTAGTTTGAATCCTGTCCCCTGCTTGGAAGCTAGTTTGTTTTAAAGTGGGGCTGGGAAACATACTGGTTTTTGCAATAGTTGTGCCATAAAACCTTTAAAATGCATTAATTTTTTTTCCTTAGACTGAGTTGTAGAACTGAAACTGGGATAGTTATGCCAAAAACATTTTATTAAATGTGTTTTTTCTGGTGTTATTTAGTCTCTCTCTCTTTTTTTTTTTTTTTGTTCCTGGAGAGTTGGCATCTATCTAGGCAGTTCTAGTATCTGGTGTTCGGGGGTAGAACTCTGCCAGTGGGTAGCTGTAAATGGTGTTTGGCCAAATTACACTTAAACTCCATATGTTTTGGACTGCTGCCATGTTAATGGAGGCTGTGTGTAACAGGGGAATATTAGAAATCACATTTTGAACTGCAGGCTCTGGAATTGCTGATGCAGGGGTGGCTTTACTGGGATGCTCCCTGCCCTCGTGCTTCCAGTGTCAGTGCTTCCTGTGTGCAGTGTTCATCACCTCCTCCATGGGGTGTCTTGTGCAAGAGTGAACCTCCAACATTCAAAACACCTTCTTCCACTCTCTTCCTAACAGGCTGCAATTGCTCTGTCAACTGTCAAGACCTTTAGCTTTCTCCCCATTTCAGTGTTCTAAATGCTTTATTTCACATGTGAGCAGCAGATTTCTGTTTAGAAAGTCTCAGTGGCTTATCCAGTCAAGGAAGAACATTATGGAAAAACGTGTGCACAGTTCTTTTTCGAATAATTTCTTTTAACCATCTCTGCTAATTAAAACATGCTTTTTCAGGCAAAGCTGAAGATTTTCTAAATAAGCTTGAGTTTCTATTAATCTGAGAAAGAAATCAAATGACAAGGAAAGTGATACTTGTCCTGTCCTTTCCATGACAAAAGGGTGCTCTTCTCTTTAAGACCCTGATCCATAGATGGATCCCACATGGATGTTAAGTGCAGCTGTCATTCTCTCTGTGTACTAATCTAATGTAGGGAAGTTTGATTTTTTTTTTTTTAAGTTCTTAGTGTTTTTTTTTTTTAAATAATCTCAAACATTATCAGGTGTCTGCATTTTCCACTGGCATTTCTTCGTGCAGAACTTTCTGACAAAGTGCTCCACTCATATTGCTGATAAGGGGTAGTCAGTAAATGCATTTGGAAAAAAAAAAACAAACTGGAGAAACCTTCACTGCCCCCTTGCTTTCCTTTTTTTTTTCTTGACTCTGGAAATAACTGTGAACTTGTGGGAATTCCATTGTGCCCTTGAGTTGTTCCAAGGAAATTTGCCATAGCAAACTGAAATGGAGGGTAAAAAAAATTTAGTTGAAAGATTTATTCAAGGGGAAGAGAATAAAGTCTGTTATTAAGTTTGGTTTTGCTTTGGAGAGGTTATGCATGGGATAATTGGTAAAACTACTTGGAAGAGATTGAAAAGTATCAGAAAACACATGAACTGAACTTGCATCTCCACTCTGTGGCCTTTGTCTTTGCATGTCAGATGCCAGTTTCAATTAATTGCCATTAGTTTCTCAGCATCTGTTTTTATGATATTTTATAAATACATTTCTTTCCCAGGAAAGATAAAGCCTAAACAAATACTTGCAAAACCCCCTAATTGTAGTATCTTTTCTCAAGAGTCTTCTTTTGATGTAGAAGTTATCTTTACAGCAATTTTGTATTTCTTGGTGTAAACTAAACCAGTTTTCTTTGCAGAAAGTGTTAGCTCTGTTAAATACAGAAGGAATAGAAAATCCTGCTTCAAAGAACTAAAGTATTTATCCTTTGCTATCAAACTTTTATATCTTAGTTCTGGTGAAAACTACCACATCCTGATTGTCATATTTCTGGACCTGAGTAGAAATTATTTGTGTTCACTCTGTCAAGTCCGTTGTAAAACAGATTAGCTACACCACGTGGAACTTGAACAGGGCTGCTTGCTCACATTTTATTGGTCTCCTCAGGCTTCTTCACGCTGCTTGTCAGTGCAAATAGGTCTGTTGTGTAGAGGAAGCATTCCCATGTGTGTAATTCTTAAATTGGAAAGAATGCTTTGCTGTGATGTAAGGAGACTTACGGAGGTCTAATTTAAAAACTAATCAGTGGCGTTAAGGATTTTTTTCTTTTCATGTCTTTGAACAGCTTTTTTATTTTCTTTTTATTATTTGTGTGTGTGCAATTAGTGATTAACCCAGTGAGAATAAATATGATGACTACTTCTGCCCTTTTTATTTTAATTTCACATGTTTTGGAACCAGTTTTATTCCTTCTCCCCTTTCCCAGTGATCTGCATTCTCGAGTTTTTGGTTACAGGAGACAAAACGAAAACTCTCCTTGAGGTGGCTGATAGCACTTGCAGAGCAAAAGAGTGAAGACTTACGAATTGCCTGATCATGAGGACCTCTGGTGCAGACAACAGGACTTGGGCAGAGCACTTTCCTTTGAATCCCAGTCACTTCCCTCTGTGGAATGGGGAAGCACTTTATTTTTAAGAAGCATTATGAATGCTTCATATTTGCAAGACTCTTGATTACCTTTTGAGGAAAAATAAACTGATCATGATCAAGCATATCCATTTTGTAGGTGAAGTACTGCAAATATGTTTAGCTTTACTTCTGCCTCTGGGACAGGAAGTTTGTGAAAAACTTAAATGTGTTTTTTTTCCCAGATGCATATGTTTGGGGTGGTAGCAAAATGGCCTCTCACAGGTGTTTCCAAGTGACTCATAGCAAGTTTGTTACTCTGTACATGGAGGTACAAGATGAGTTTCTAGGATTTTGTACACTTCAGTGTTCATTTTGTGTCTTAGCAGTGTTTGTGCTGACTGTCTGCATCTCAGACTTCTCTTAAGGTTTTTCTTCCCTCTGCTTTGACACTGAGATTAGCCAGTCAGACTGATTTATTTCATGGTTTCTCTCTTTTGGTTTTCCAGGATGGCCCCCAGAGGAAAAAACGGAAGTCTGAAGTTGGAGAAGTGGACAAGCAGTTAGATATCCTGGCTATTGGTACAGCAGTTGGTAGCATTTTGTTGTACAGCACAGTAAAAGGGGAATTACAAAGCAAGCTAGTAAGTAATGCACTCTTCATCACATGCTACCAAACACTGACGGTTTTAGTCAGTTTAGGCCGAAAAATCTTGGTTTCTTAGTGCAATATCTTAATACTGTCCATGGATTTGCTACTTTACATTAAAAATAACAGTAACGGTGAAATTCCTCACTGGAGGGTTAAATCCTCAATGGGACTGTCATACCCTCAGTTCCTGCATGGCATTGTGGGAGGGAAGGGCAGAGAACCCATCAGTGCTTGGGAAGATGTCACACTGATGGACTCTTCTGTAAATTTACCTCCGTTGTGGAAGCTCTTGAGCTCTTAGCACATGGTCTTTTTTGAATGATACACGGTGACTTTTAATTTTGCCTTTCCAAACTCCCAAGCGCCTCCAATTCTAGTTATGGGTTACGTAGCAAGCAAAATAAATCCGTATGAATGGCTGTGCAATACTTTTGAGATACTTGGGTATGCTTTTGCTTCTAAACACAAAGTTGTAGGTAAGGTGATAAACATACATGAATTTAGAGAAAGCAGTAGTTTCTGAGAATTATGATGTGTGCAAGTGGCAATAACTAACGAATATCAATATGGAAAAACTATGCTGAAAAGTGTAGTTGTTTGTTTGAAGAAATTCTTTTTCTGTAGAGGACAGCAGCTGAGTTTTTTTACATATAGGTTGAATTAACAGATTATTCCTGTTAAAATAAGACTTTTAGGGGTCTTTACTGAACAGAATATCTTGTTGCAATGTAGTTTGTCTTGCTCAAAGCTCATTTGCAACAATACTTTTGGGGTAATCCGAGCAGGTTGTTACAATCCAAAAAGTGACGTAGACTCCATTAAATATTTCGTAAATAATTCAAGGTTATATTTGGAGCTGCAGAGGTTTTGGTTGTTAAGAGAAGTGATACTGCTTAAAGGGTCTTTTAGTCTGATGATAGTCTGCTCCTGAATGCTGATAAAAAGGGAAGGCTACTCACCTCTGAGTGGTCTTGAGGAAGGAGGCACTTAGATCACTTCAGCAAGACACCTGTGGCTATTTTTGCCTTGGAGCAGATTTCATATGGTTAGCCTTGTTTGGCTGCATGTATAAAAATAGCAGGGAAGACAATTTTTTTTTTTTTTTTAAACTCTGAAGTCTTAGAAAAATCATCAAAACATAGAATATCCTCAGTTGGAAGGGATAATCAAAGGCCAGCTCCTGTGGTGGCACTCCACCCTGAAACTGAAGGGAGCATGCAGGAGTGTAGATGCTTGTGGTCAAAAAGGAATGACAAAAGAAACGGGCTCCATAAAATCTACAAAGTTGTATCAGTAAATTGTGTGCTTGTCATGGAAATTGCTGTCTTCTAATATAAATGCACAGCAGTGGATTTTGAATAAGGGGTAAGGCAAAAGAGAAGAGAGGGAGAAAGAAAGGAATGAATGAAGAAAAAAAGTCACCAGTCCTGGCTCCAGCATCAAACCATCTGATGGGGTGTCCAGTGACCTGGGGCATCCATCACTCAAGCTCTGTGGCAGCACCTTTTTATAGGCAAGTTCTGCCCACACTGGAGCAAAGTTTCTCACTTTCTATGTGAGTTAGTTACCATGTGCGATTTGTTCTAGACCTCTCTGGAAATGAGCTGGAGGGCTTCGAGGGGTCTTTGATGGTCTCGATCCCCCCCTGCTGGGGGTGCCTTTTGTCAACAGACCAGGCCCACTTCCTGAGTCTTTCCTGCACTTGTGTTGTCCTGATGACCTGGAGCCAGAACAAGGATGGACCGGGAAAGTGCTTCCTACTTTCACATGGCCCTCTACTCCAGCCACGTCCTGTTCTTTTTCACAGGGTGTTCTTGCCAGCAGTCCTTGGTTTGTTCCATGGCTGTCTGGCTATCAGTGTTTGAGGCATACACATTGGGCTGTCTTCTAGGCTTCTACATGGCCCTGCACAGGACAGCCCCAGGAATCACACCGTGTGCTGGAGGCCATGGTCCAAATGCTTCTTAAACTCTGGCAGGCTTGGGGCTGTGACCACTTCCCTGGGGAGCCTGTGCCCTGTGGGTGAAGAACTTTTTCATAATATGCATTCTAACTCATCCCCTCCCAACACGGCTTCTTGCCATTCCCTTTGGTTCTGTCACTGTCCTCTAGAGAGAAATCAGTGCCTGCCACTCTACTTCCCTGTGTGAGGAAGCTGTGGATGATGTCTCCTCTTCTCTAGGCTGTATAAGCCAAGCCAAAATACTTACATGTATGTACCAAAATATGAAATAGCTTCAATTATATATAGCTGTCACGTATATTCTTTAAAACACTCTTCAGGATGTCAGTGATGGGAATTTAGTTCTCAAAAGAGCGCCTTGTTCACATTGGTGTGGGGAAGAGTCAGTCGTCAAGACTGCTGCAGTGGGTTGACCCTCTATTATCCTTTGTAGGATGGTGGTCACGACAGTAGAGTAAACTGTGTGAGATGGCATCAAGACAGCTGCTGCTTGTATAGCTGTTCAGATGACAAACACATTGTGGAATGGAACACACAGACCTGCAAAGTAAAGTGGTGAGTAGTGCTGCTTTTTGCTTGAATTTTTTTGCACTTGCTTTTGTGTGTTTTCTCCCTTGCAGGTTTTGGAAATGCGGCACTTTGCTTTCCAGGTTTCGTGCCCACAAAGCGACTGTTGGCTGTTATTTTTCTGAGATTGGAAGTGGTTTTATTAAGGGATGAAGGCATAATTGTCGGGTGTCTTCCTCTGTATTGGAAAGGCTAGATGAAACTGTTCTGAGAGGGGTTTGGATCCCTCCATGCTAACTTTTACTGAGACTGAAAGGCTAAAAGTTCCACTAAATGCTGCAAGATTTAAATTCTAGAAAAAAAAAAATCCTTGAGCAGATACTGGAAGACCTCGTTCCAGTAAAACCTGCTGCATGCACCCAGCTTTGCTCAGAGGGCCTTGCTGTGATGATAACCCACTTGGTTTCGCTTGCTGCTGATGTGCAGTGGAGACGCTTCCACTTGGCTGTCTGAGCAGGCTGCTACTGTTAAAAGTACTGTTGAGCAGAATAGAGCTTAATGCAGAGTAACAAAATGTCCGCTGTAAGCGTTTATTTTGTTTTGTAATAAAGTCAAATTGTTTTTAAACCTTAAAGAAGAAACCAAGATTTCTATTAATAATCCTGGTTACCTTTCTTCAATAAAAGCCTACTGTGTGATGGCCATTGATCCTTCTGTTGATGTTCTTTTTTTGTGACATTTCCCTCTGCTGGTTATTATTGCAGTGCTCTTAGTTTTGTTAAGGTTTGTGTGGGCCTTGCAGGCAGCCCATCATCAGTAGCCTCTTTGGTTTCTCTAGGAAAGAGATGCATGCTTAGGTTGTATTAGGTTGAGCCTATGTAAAGTAGCAGAAGATGGCTGTAAAATCTAGCCTTCTTTATTGGAATTGAACACACCCAGTTCCCTCACCTTTCCCTCTTCCATTATGTGCTCTAGTCCCTAAGTTGCTTCCATGGCCTTCTGCTGGATTTACTCCACTGTGTTAGTGACTTTGTTGTCCTGTCCCACTGAACTCAGCACTCAGGTGCAGTTTCAAGGGCTGCACAGAGCAGAGGAGTCCCATTCCTCGACCTGTTGACAGCACTGTGGCTAATGTAGATCATACACAGCTGACCTCATTGTCACAAGGACTCCCTGTCTCCTTGTGCTCAGCTTTACTGTGAGGACTGCAAGTCTCTTTTCTGCAAAGCTACTTCCTAGCTATTTTTCCCCAACCTGTACTGGAAGTTTTCCATCTCACCTGCAGGACTTGACATTTTCCTCTTCAGTTTTGAGGTTCTGACAGCCTGTTCCTCCTCAGGCCTGCTGAGATGCCCCTGAGTAGCTGCCCCATCCACCAGTATATCAACTGCTCTCCCTAATTTGGGATTGAGTGTGAAGTTGTTGCATGTGCATTCTGTCCTGTTTCAAGATCATTAATGAAGACTGGGGCAGTTATGAAGGATATTGAGCAGTACTGGGATGTCCTTAGGGGGAGTAATGCCAGTGACTGGCCGCAGCTGGACTTCATGTCAGTGATCACAACTATTTGAACTCAGTGACGCAGCCAGATGTTACTCTCCTTAGAGACCATCCATTCTGGCTATATATCTCCAATTTGGCTGCAAGGATACTATGTGAGACCTTCTCAAAAGTGTTGCTGACATCAACCTAAATGTGTCTCTCCTCATCAACCAAGGCGGTTGTCTCATTAAGGCAGTCAGGTTGGTTGGACACGATTTGCCATTTGTAATTCTATGCTGGATGTGCCCAGAAACGTTTTTTGACCTTTCAGTGCCTGGAAATAGTTTCTAGGTGGATTTATTGTATAACCTTCTGTCTTGGTTCCTGGATTATTCTTCTGTGCATTTATGTTCTGTCACTTTTACCTGTTTCAAAGGAAAGTCCCATGCATTCATGCTACACTTTTCTGTGGAGAAAGCCCTCTTATTGCCTTTCTGGCATGTCATTGCTGAGGTGCCTTGCTAAAGGTCCTTGTCTTGCAAGGCATCCTGCTATTGTTCTGTGAGCCCAGTAAAATCAAAGCTCTGAAGCTGCCCATGGACATCTCATTCACCCTGTTTTTATCCCACAGTGTGTGTCTTCATGTACAAGTACTGGAGATGGGTCCCAGCCATGCTGCTTTCTCAGGGAAAGTGAGAGAATTTGCTGTCATACCTCTTGGATGTTTCCCTCTGCCCCTGTAACTACCAGGAACCGGGGTGGGGGGCTGTGGTTATGACACATAATTTGAAGCATTGTGTTCTTTCATTTTAAAGATTGCAACAGAAAATCATTCCCAGAGTGTACAGATAAAAAGTACAGGACCGATGTAACATCATGGTTTTTACCTGAAAATTTTCTATGGTAATGGTACGAGTCATACTTAAGGTAACTCAAGCTGAAGAGAGTAGAAGAAATCAGTTCTCTTAAAATTTTACCTACTAGGAGGAACAAATTATCCACAATAATTGCTCACACCCAGCTTACACATCAGAGTGCCTGCATTCCTTAACACCTGTCAGGACCTGGCCCACTCTGTGGGCCCTGATTCCACAGAGAAATCAGGATGGTTGCTCCTGGAGTAGAGAAATTGTGTTTAATTTTTAAAATTTGATTTGCAGGCTGCTAGACATTCCTATAGAGGTATGGACTGCTAGAAAGGGAATTGAAACCATGTGGCTTTAGGTTTGGCTTTCTTAACTACTGTAGGAGTACTCCACAGGGCCACTTCAGGAGGTGTGTGCAGCACACGTGAAACCTCTGGCAGAGGCACAAGCTGTTGGGGAGGAGAGTCTCTGAAGAGGCAAGACAAGGTGTTGTAGAGAGGTAGCCTGAAACATTCTGGATGACTTCTTGTCTCTCTAGCTTTTTCATGTCTTAAACACTCATGACTACTCTAGAGGCATTCTGGACATATCTTTTATGAGATCCTGTTTAAAACTCTTTCCTGTAAAAATTATATGAAGAGTATCCAAAGTGAAAACCAAGGTATTTTTGCTGTGCTTTATATTTTGCAGTCTAGTTTAGACTCATTTTTTTAATACATTTAAAAATACCACCTTGGTTTATGTTAATAAATGGTTTATATTCTTAGTCATGACCTTGTCTCTGGTAGAGAATACAAAATCTTGTCAAAATCTCTAAGGTGCAATGTTGTTTCTCAGGTTTGTGGGCTGTAAAATTCTCAGCTTCTATCAAAAGTGACACAGTAAATGATTCCTGTTTTAGAAAACAGAAGAGGTATTGCTTGAGCATATGAAAGTTATTTGGAAGTATTTCCAGTTTACAGTCAAAATATGGTGTGTTGCAGGCGACTTCTATCTGTAAATGATTTTAATGTTTTCCTTGCAGTTTTGTCCTGTGAGAAGCACATATTATCAGTATTTCTTTAAAGCACATTCAGACTTCTCATGACAGCATCTTTATTTTTTACTTTTTTTCTGTACTTTCACGAGTGCTTTGAATCATAGACCATTAAGGTGAAGTTTATTTTGTCAGTGACCTCAGAGGCTTGGGAGGAGGGCTAGTAACTGAATAGGCTTTAAAAACTCTGAATTTTAGTGTTGAGAAGGCCTTTTGAATGGGTTGCTGATACAGAAGTCCTTGAAAATGGTATGGCTCTTCTTGCCCTGCTTTCAGAAGTAGGAAACTTTGAGAGAATTCAGAACAGAATAGCAAGCATTAAAAAAGAAGTCAACAATTCAGTATTGAATAGCTTCATATTTTTGAGTTGTGTTTCTTTCGTAAACTAATTTGAAGGTGAAGTGCCGAAGCAGATAGCTTTGACCTCTTGACTGCTTAAATCACTGGGTTTTAAGTTTTGCCTTAAATTTTCCATCATGGTGAATTTTGAGATTATCCTAATGAGTAATGTTTTTCTATTTCTCCATCTTTCTCCTTTTGTACAATTCTAGTAAGTGGAAAGGTGACAATAGCAGTGTCACCTGTCTATGCATTAGTCCAGATGGAAAAATGCTGCTGTCAGCCGGTAGAACTATAAACTGTGGGACTTGGAGACCAAAGAGAAGTCTACAGAGTAAGTACCATCTGTACCTCTGTTAAACTGGATACAAAAAAATGCCCTTCTCGATTGGTGACACTACCTAGCCTGTGTTTCCTGACCAGACATCTAAAACATTGTGTGTGAGGATACAATTAGCAGTTTTGGGATTGATGGACATTTTTGATATGATGGTACCCTAAACTGGTTTCCTTTTGCTGAGAGTTGAATGAGGACATTAAACTTTTGTTCCTGAGCATGCTACCAGCATCCTTTCTCAAGGCTGTAGGAGAAAGATGGATGCTGTTCTTTAAACTGGGTCCCTGTCTGACAACCCTTCTGTCAGGACAACTCAGTTTCACCACCGTATCAGTTACTGCTGGCATGGGTTTTAACAAGAGTCCCTCCGGAAAGCCTTCAAGTTTCCTTGCTAAACTTCATGTAACTGGTGGCATTATCAGTTTTGCTGTTGAAACAGTTGGAAGGCATAGGAGCAACTCCTTATTGTTCCCTGAGCAGGGCTCAGACATTGAGCAAATGGCCATGCTTTAGCTGATCCGTGAATGCTGCCGTGTTCTCTTGCCTGCTAGCAGACAGGACAGGGATAGTCTCTGAATCTCCTGTCAGGTGAGTGTGTACACATGTGCTGTTACTGTGGGCTTGCTGGCACATGGCAGCTACCATGTATGTCTGCATTCTATAATGACCAAAACCACTATTTGCAAAAGTAGATTGAAGAACCAATTTTGGGGGGGGCCTTTGGGGGTGGTGTGTTGCCCAAATTTAGTGTCAGCACACGTGTGTCCATTGTTATAGTTGAGAATGAAATTGAATCTAGTACCATTGGAAAGGTTGAAGTGTAAAATTGGGAGGGCAGAGGGGAGTGCTTTGTGACAGTAACAGCAGTACATGTGGATGTAATTTCTTTTGCATGGATTTAGTCCCAGTGAAATTGCCTTTGATTCCCCATTTAAGTTTTAAAATGTTGATAAATATCTGGTAGGTCAGAAAAAGCTTCCTTGATATACAGAGATGCAGGGAAATTGATCACTAGTTAAAAACCACTCAGCTGTCCTTGTTGACTTAATAACGCTTTAATCTTTCCTAATGTTCTTTGTTAACTAGCGTTTTGATTTTTGCCATATGATTGCTTATGACAATCATGGAAAGATCCTGTTTTTTCTCTTAGCATTTCACAGGCCATGCTACATCAGTGTCATCATTAATGTTTACCACAGTGAAACCTATGAATGAAAGTAAACCTTTTGATGGAATTACAGGACTTTATTTCTTGTCTGGAGCGATACATGATCGATTATTGAGTGTGTGGTATGTAAGCTTTTCATAATTTGTGACTGTGATCAGTTTTGCACATAGACTCATCAAGTGATTGTGATTGTGGTTAAACAAGGTAAAGCAGAATGGGCACTCTGGAAAAATGCAGTGATGATCTCTTTAATGGTGGTTTCGACTCACTGATTGTTGGGTGAAGACGAGATTTTCCTTGGCTGTGTCTGAGCATGCTTCCAGTTGCCGTCTGTATCACTAGTGTTTTTCAGAGCATACTGTGTAATGAACTTCCTTGTTCCTTGCACTTCTTGTAAGGTTTATTCAAAGTTTTCTTGCTCATTTTCACTTGAGAGTTACTTTGCTCTTGGAAGTTAGAACATTTTCGAAGCTGAAAACTGAAATGTCGGTGTGGTGCCAGATATGGTAGATACTACCACATTTACTAGTGATTTATAGGCTTTATAATGTTTGTCTGGTGCAGAGAATGCTGTTTGTGCTGTGGTAAACAATGTGTACTTTTTGTGTCTTCCAGGCAGATCAGATCAGATAGGAAAGAAAAGAATGCTGTGATGTCTTTCACAGTAACAGATGAACCAACTTTTGTTGACCTGACTGTATCAGAAGTCAAAGAAGAGGTAGGAGCATTACTTTGTAAACAAATATGTTCAACAATTTTCACTTACCACATCAATTTCCTTTCAGGGGTGTAAAGAAAGAGGCTTGGTTTGTATTTGGGTTGTGTAATGCAGAGATAAGATCTAAATGCTGATTCATGGGTGTAAAGATATTTATTACAGGTGCGTTTAAGAAGCTGGTAGTTTGAAATGCTCCTTTTTAAAGCTACTAAGTGCACATTCAGTGGGTTTTTTCAGAGATTTTGTTTGTGATGGTGGAAATGCCAGTTGTTTCCTGTTTAGAAACAAGTTAGTAATCAAAGAAGCAGCAAAGAAGAACACAAAAGAAACTATTTTTAAAATTCTGGTTTGGGTATGATCCTGGGTTTTTTTCTGATTTCACATGGTTTTGGCAGTGTAACTGCATTTGGAATTGAGCTAGTTTTGAATGAGTTAAAAGTAGCAGTGTACATTTGCCAAGTCTTTCGGTTTTAACAAGCACAAGTCTTTCAAAGTAGTTGCCTTGTGAAAAATATGTGAATATGAAACATGTTCACAAACTGTTTCCATAATTATTTAAAACATTTTTATCCTGCTGCCTTTAAATTCCATTTCTCAGAGCAGTATTTCATGCTATATTTTTCCAGTATTTCCAGTTCCCTCTTCCTGCATGTATGGAGAGTGTTCTGTAATGTATCCCTGTCATTTAGTTTGTCAGAGGAGTCATCTTAGTTTCTTTCCTCTAAGCATATTCAGTGTCAGCGCCTTTGCAGAGGTGTGCCTCTAGACATGTGTCTGCTACTGTGCAAACGCTTTAACTCAGGATATATTATTAGTGATAAGGTACAGTTGTGAGTTATCTTATTAATCTTCTAACACTTGCACTGAATGTTCCTGAGTGATTACATCTTTGATCTTCCTTTCAGATTTAGTGTAATGTTCTTGAAAATATTCAAATTGTAGCCATGCAATTGTCTCTTGATGTCTTGAACTTCCAGAAGATTTTTTCTTTGATCTAATGAAACTCTCTTACTGTGCCTTCTTTCAGCCTGTGAAGTTAGCAGTTGTGTGCAGAGATGGGCAGTTGCATTTATTTGAACATATCTTGAATGGGTAAGTTAGAATTCATCTTGAGGGTGTCTTTGGGAAAGGTCTGGGGTTACTCCAAGGCGAAGTTCAGTTTTCTTGTGCTGCTGCCTTTAAGCTCTTGTATATGCTGGTGAACCAGGTTCCAGGTGCTTCTTTGTGTTGTGTTACTGGACACATTTTTGAAGAACTCGCTTGTTGGGGACTGTGTTTCACTTGGGTATTACATGTGGCTTTAACCCAGATTTTGTGTGTCTGTGCTTCATCTTAGTCACCTGTAAAAGGTGTTGAATGTCTGAGTTTGCTGGTAATGAACGGTGCTTAGATGTGCAAGATACTGAAATATTCAAGCTAAACATCTTGGAATTTTTTAATTTTTTTTTTTTTTTTTTTCCCCCAGTTATTGCAAAAAACCCTTAACATCAAACTGTACTGTTCAGATAGCAACACCTGGGAATGATGGGGACTCCACACCGAAACCAGTCCCTATTCTAGCAGCTGCATTTTGCACAGACAAACAGTCTCTGCTGCTGGTGTATGGAAGCACCTTACAGCCCATCATAGAGAAAGTGGTATGTAAAACTTAGCAGAGAGGGTTTGTATTCTGTAATATGGACTGCATGCTTCTTTCACTTGGAGAAATTTTTGGGTTTATTATTTTTATTTTTACTGTTTTGAAATGATATAACAATACAAAACATACTCCTTGCCTTTGTTTTGGGAGCTGTGACTGTTGCCCCAGAGCTGTTTGGAAAGGCAACTTGTATTCTTTCATTTTTTCAGTTGGAGTACAGGTTAATGTCATTGCTGACTGTTTCTTGCCATTTCAGCTGTTGCTAAATTAGGCCATTGAAACTGGTTTTGATAGTTCCAGTTTACCTGTGTAAATGTCCTTGGAGGGTATAGAGATCTGGTAACAAAAGGCAGATATGCAAAGGAGCTGCTATTATAGAGTGGAAAAAGTTCATTCTAATTTATACCATTGGAATTTGTTCTCATCTTTCCGCAGCATAATGAATCACAGGTGTGAGTATCAAATGCATTAACTGGTTTTGTTCCTGTCCTCCTAGTCTTTGAACACCAGTGAATCCCACGTATGTTTGGTACGGGACGTCCAGAAAGTGTTGTCACTTAAAACAGATGCTGCTCTAACAAAGGTGAACTTTGCATGAAACGTGATTTTGTTGCTTCTCTTTTTTTACTTCAGAAACAAAGTAGGTAGCATTCACTGCTCTCTAAAATGAGGTTGGATTTCTGGGTGGACCTGTTCAGAGCTGCAGAGGTAGTTACAGGTGTCCATAGCACTCAGGCAGGTGTGGGTAAAGAGATCTTCATGGCTGCTCTGTGTCCTGACATGTGCAAGAGCACACTGTGGCCCTCTAGTAGCACAGCAGGTGTGCTTGAGAGATAGGACTGATTTTCCGGCTAAGATCAGTCTGCCTTAGGGTCTGTTGGTTTGTACAAC
Organism: Hirundo rustica; assembly: GCF_015227805.2. Lineage (NCBI taxonomy): Eukaryota > Metazoa > Chordata > Aves > Passeriformes > Hirundinidae > Hirundo > Hirundo rustica. The sequence continues at coordinate 16,430,354 of NC_053452.1, forward strand.
CTCTTTGACCCTGATGGTTTGGGGTGAAGATGGGATGACTTTGTTTTAGAGTCTAAATAAAACGTAGTGAAACTTTAAGGGGCGAGTCCTTTTTGCTCTTTCTTGATGTGGCCTTCATGTGTTCCTGCTCACAGGGACCTGGGCACTTGCATGGCAGCAGTGTCCACTGAGGCCACTTGTCACTGTATTCTTTCGTGCAGGATCCCCTGGGTGTTTAGAGACAGACTGTAAAGTTCTTAATTATTGTGCATATTCAAGGCCTTGAAGATTTGAAATGCTTGGAGTACTAGTGAAGTGAGCAGACCGCGCTGTTTTTATGACCCTGTAGTTATCTACCGGGTCTGGTGCTCCATTAGCCAGGCGGGGTTTTGTGCTGATTCCTCAGTCCTGGAGCTGGTGGGTAGCAGGGCTGAGCTGCAGGGACAGGTGTAGGGCCTCTGTGGCATGCAGTGATGATACCCATCTTGGTTTCGCTTTTTGCTGAATTCAGTGAAGACACATTTCTCTTGGCTGTCTGAGCATGCCATGCGGGGAGAAGGTCAGTGATGAGTGTGATGAGGTAAGGGGATAGTATTTTATCACCACTGGTGTTCTGTGATAAAATTCTTGATGCAGAAAATCAACTTTTTGGAAATTGGAAGTGGCTTTGCTCAGTGTAGTAGATTAGATTTTTATCACTTCAGAGGTACTTAAAAAAAAAAAGGCCTGGATTGAAGTGCTATGGTTTAAAGAAGTGTCCTAGAAGTAGCAGAAAATGCATTTTTGATATTCTGGAAGTGGCGTACTGCCTTAATTCTCCATAAGTCAGGGGAGCATTTGGTTATTAAATACAAAATTCCATCTCCTTTGTGTTCATTTAAGATGATACCTTAGCTTGTTTGGTATAAACTAAGGTGTCTCTTTTTGTCACCGTGATCACAGCCTAATTGAGACAACTGAGTTCTGTGTCTGAGCAACGCCTAGAAGAAAAGAGTTGGGATTGGAGGGAATAGTGACTACTTTTTGCTGTTACATTGTGCTCCTTTTCTTGGTCAGTTACTGCCTTCCAGTGGATGCTAAATTAATCTGCATGTGGTTTATGGAGCTGACTGTTAGCACAGGTGGTATCTATTGTCAGCAAACATCCAAATATTTGTTGTTGGATACAAAGAGTTCTGTGAATGTTGCAGCAAAAGCTTATAAGAAAAGTGGTTCACAGGTGATTCCAAAGAGACCATTGTTGTAGTTACTTATGAGAATTAGCTGTCTGTTTCTTGAGGTTATTAGTTCTTTGAAATATGTCAGATTTGCCTAATATTTGTCAATAAAATGGGTTGTGTCAGGCTGGTTTTACTATATGTATTTTAAAATTGGAATCAAATATGTACTTTAAATTGGAAGAAAGCTCAAGATACTAGCAATTCATGCAAATGTGGTTATCTCTGTGCACTAGGTAAAGACACCTGTTGTGAACTCGGACACCAAAGTTCTTGTGCCTGGCATTCCAGGACATAGTACAGCTGTCAAAACTCCAGCCTCGGGAAAGGAGAAAAAGAAAAGCAAGAGGAAACCAGGAGAGACAGAGGTAAAGGGCTTCTTTCAAACTCAGCAAGAATGGAGAAACTAGAATCAGAAATCATTGCTAGACATTCTTTAGGTGAACTTGAATTTGTGTTGTTTGCTGTGGAAGAAAGGTTAATGATACCATCATTCTGTATGAGACTTCCCCCTGCTCAAAACCTTTCCTTCATTCAAATCTTTTGTGCCTTGCCTGTGGTTTTGCCAGGTTGCAGAGCTTTGTCACTTGCTTGTTGCTGCCAATGCCAAGATAGGTTAATACTTTTCAGCCAAAACTTAATAATCTGCTTTTGTTTCCTCACGCTATCTTCTGTTAGTGCATTTAAAAGAATACACAAAATTTGTGTTCTTTTCCAGCAGAATTGGTGAGAATGCTTTAAGTTAGGTACTTTGCTTTCAGCTGATACTTGTAAGAAACCACACTGATTCAGCACTGCCCTTATTTCCCCTCTGCAGGAGAGCATTGAGGAGCGCCTTGGGGCATTGGATATTGATGTGAACAAAGTCAAAACTCCAGGTGGCCTTCCCCAAACAGACAGCTTTGCCGTGCTGCTGGTTCAGGGCTTGGAAAGCAACGATGCAGAAATCTTAAATGTAAGTCTTGCAAGCTCAGTGTGTGCTGTTTAATCTGTTCATAGGGTCTGGTGCGCAGGTTTCCTGAAAGCCGGGAAGGCTGAACAGTTCAGAACCTGTTGTTTCTCCCAGCTGCTTTTTGCTGGTTTGCTGCTCAAGGCAGGGCTGTTCTGAATTATAGTAGTGATGTTACTTTTCTGTTGTTACCTGCTTTGCTTTCTGAGTCAATCCCTGAACTCTGAGGTGCTTTGTTTTTGATAATTTTGTTATGTTACAGCTCAGATATTTTACAAGTGATGCTACCAATGCAGCCGTGTTCCCTTTAGCTTGGACTGGAGCGTAATCTGTGCTTAGTCTCCTGAGGGTACATTTTTCAAGCAGGTACTGTTTGAAAAATGAATTGATGACAAGTTTCACTTGAAGAGCTTATCTTTGCATTTGGACTAGGAGGGCATAATAGTACCGAGGTGGGAAACTGTTAAGAATTTGATGCATAGAAATTTCTTGTCACAGATGTTAGTGAAAGGCATTTATTTATGGAAGTCAATCTCCCTTGATATTTTCTGTTTTTCATGTGCCTGTAATGCATAATTTCAAATTGTTTTAGATGGGTTTGAGTGCCTTTACTTTGTTAATTTTCCCTGACATGTGCTATGAAAAGGAGTTTCATTTTTCATCTTTTGCTCATTATCCTCAGCATACAAAAGTAGTGGAGTAGGAAGAGGTTTACAAGCAGGACTTTTTGTTTCTGCTGATTGCCCACACACATGTTAAAGCTGAATTATTCTCTGATCATACTTTTTCATTTTAACAGAAAGTGCTTAACACAAGGAAAGAAAATGTAGTAAAGAACACAGTAGCCAGAATGCCTATACATGCTGTCATTCCACTGCTGCATGAGGTAAGAGAGCCTGCACTTCTTATACTGTCATATAAGCCACATGTGATTTGCCTTTTAGCTGCTAAAATCCAGGATGTATCTCTTTATCTTTGAAATTGGTTTGATGTTGTAAGATAACTAAAATGTTTCTTAATTCATCCCTGATACGCTTTTTATCTTTTCTGGCTGAAGCTTAAGCAAAGGACCAAGTGTCAGTGTCAAAGATAGTAATACATGACCTAATGCTCTTCCTATCCTAAATGATTATGTGGGAAAAGAAAGGGAAGAGATTAAGCAAAAGCTTGTTTAGTCCATGGCCAACAATCACTATTACATCTTTTTTTCAAATACTAACATAGATGATAATTTGGAGCATCAGAAAGTCCATTTGCTGTACCTAAACTTTGAACATCAATTAGTAGTAATTTTAAAAGGGATTTGGCTTCTGAACTGCTTATTCAGCTATATTAAATAAACTCTTTATTTAGACAGAAATACATCAATGATTAGCCTTGACTGGACATTACTTTTTTAAACCAAACATTGGTCAGTAGCTCTTGTTATGTGAATGATGTTCTATTACATAAGTTAATAGTTCAATTGCTTTTGTATTTTAATGAGCTGACCACAAATAAGATTCTTTTTTTTTATGGTACTGATCTTAATTGACTTATGTAGATAGCCTGGTGCTGAATGTTTGGTTTTACAGCACCTCCTTAGGCTTATGTTCATGAGATCCTGTGTTTCTTCCTTGGGACCTTTGTCAGGGAATCTAAGTGCAAGTGTTTACCTCTATAATCTCAGTGGATGGTCAGACCTTTGGGTAACTGTCTTCTCCCAGGCTTGAGATTTGTTGTGTGAAATTGCCTTTACATGATACTTCTTTCACTTGTTTATCCACCTTGTCTGCCCTGTAACAACAGAGATGAAAAAGAAGAGGTTTCCTACTGCTTATTCCTGCCAGGTTTAAGCTTCAGTGGCTATTTTGCATGTTAAGAGTTCCAGCTTTCTTTTAATACTGAAACCTAGGTTCTGCAAGTTACCAGCCTGTGTAGTGGGTAGTAGAGCCAGCAGTGTAATTTTCTGGAGCCTGGCAGTGGTTAATCCTAGCAAACCTCAGATGCCTGGAGAACTTGCTGCCCCAGTATTGGGGCTGTCAAATGATCTCATGTTGGGGTTTTAAACTCATTAGGTTTGTTATTTATTGCTGACTGTTTTTTTGTCCTTTCAGCTTACAAAGAGATTGCAGGGCAACCCATACAGGTAAGAAACAACTCGGCTACAGTTCACTTCACCTAAAACTTTGCACATGTGTGTGTTATGGTCCCTCCTGCCATGTATGTGATAGATTTCCATAGTAACTGCAATTAAACTGTAGCATCTGGAGGTAAAAACTCACCTCACTGAGGGTGAAAAGAGGAACTTGAAACACTTAAAGCAGTGCTTTTGTCAGTGTGGCTGATGTGAAATTAAAAAGGGAAAAGGATACCTGAAATAAGTGTGTAACCCTGAGAATGTAACTGAAGGCCCCTAATGTTTACATTATGGACCTGATCAATAAATAACTCTTGGGTGTAGAGCTTTTTTAATTATCAAATATATTTAGACATCTCTTAATGTCTAACGGGAAGAACCAACTTACCCCCCTCCATCTTGTTCTGTTGCCATAAGGACAGCTTTGCTGAGATGGGCTGTGCTGAGCTGTGGGGGTTGGGTTGGTTTGAGTTTCTTTTTTTAAATATAAATTCCCTCATTGTAGGTGGAGAGGAAAGTAGCATGCTTTGATCTTTTATTCATTGAGGCCATCAATAAAAGATTTCAGAAGTGCAGACCCCTGAGCTTGCCTAGTTTGGTCCCTCACTGAAATGTTTTCCTTTCCTAACAAACAACTTGCCTACCCCATGTGGATAGCCAAACTTTACATTTCCATCTGTAGAGAGCACTTATCTTGCTCTCTAATTAAAGAGGAACACTTTATGTAGAACTGTTTAGCATCTAGAATGTGAAATAGGTTTCTTTCAGCCAGTATCTCTTGGATATAATTGATTTCCCTTTTCCAGTGCCTCACTAATGGTTCGATGGCTGAAGTCTGTTTTTACCCTACATGCATCCTACCTGTCCACAGTAAGTATTTTTCATTCATGCCAATGCATTTATGTAAAACTACATTTAAATGCTTAAATAAACGTGTTTTCTTTCTTCAGGCATTTGTCTCCTGCTCTCTGCATATGGCAGTGCCCAAATCAATGTATAGAGTTATGCTTACACCACTTTGGGGGAACCTACTGCACACTGCTGACAAATTGTTTATCTTGGTCATTCCTGACATAATTACAGTGATCCCAAAGTCAAACCAAGATAAGTTATATCACAGCTGTGAGAGGGAACAAAATTACTGCTGAAGAGTAATCTAGCCTATGTCACTAGGTCTTACAGAGCTAAGTTTTCTTTCTTCTTGTAATGCTCATAATGAGACTGTCTTGGGCATGGCCAGATTTACAGAGCAGGGGTATGCCAAAGTTGGCAGGGTAGGAAGTAGGTAGGAAGTAATTCTGTAGCTTCTGGATTGAAGTCCAGCCTTGCCTTACAAGTGATGGACACAGCACTCTTGCTGGGTTAAGAAAAAGATGTTTGGGCAGTGTCAGTCCTTTCTGCCTTTTGTTATAGGATTGCTGAGCAGCAGAACTTTCATGTGTTGCTGAGGCACACTGGTCTATGTTCAGTTTGCACTTAGAGAGCTTTCTGAGCAGTGTTTCACCCCTGCGTGTGGCAGAGACTGGAAAGGAAAAGGAGTCTAGGAACTGCCATGCTTTAAAAGTAGATGGTACTTCTAAACATAGCTAAGCGTTAATTGATCAGGCTGCAGGTGGTTCCTGTGAGCCCTCAGCTCTCCCTTCTGTCTAGAATAAGGGAAGCAAGTGTTGCTTGCTTGAAAAATACACAAGTCATTTAAAAGAAAACAATATTTGGGATGTGTTTGTTAACAGCTTCTTTTTTTTTTCATCCCTCTCTTCTCTGAAGTTGCCAGACCTTATTCCTCAGCTGGGAATGTTATACCAGTTGATGGAGAGCAGAGTAAAAACTTTGCAAAAGCTTTCCCGTCTGCATGGAAGACTCTTCATTCTTGTCACCCAGGTAAGCTTCAACTGCATGACATGGGATGTGCAGGGGTGTTGTTTGCAAACTTCACTTCCTGTCGGGATTGCATCTGATGTGATCTACCCTGGGCACTTGAATGCAGCTGCTGTCCAGGGATGCTGATAAGGCTCAGAGCAGACCATTAATGGACTGTCCTGTCAGTCCCTGCTCACTGGGACTGTTTTGTCCTGCCAAATGTGTCTGCTCACTCATAGAGTTTTAGAGAGGAATAAATAGGAGGCCCTGAGTCACTTTGGAGCATTGATTTTACTTGGTCATTTTTACTTTTTTGGCTGTTAAGCCAGCCCCGTGAGTGAATTAATGTGTGCTACCCTTAATTTAGATTTCATTTACATTGATAGGAGTATTGTTGTCTTTTAACGTTGAAATACATGATTTAATCTAAGGCTAATCTGCAAATTCCATTCAGGTTGCAGCATCACAAACAGTTCAGGATGTACCTGAGGTTAATCAGACTGCAAAGCTCGTCTATGAGGATGGTAAGTGTTGTATGCTAAGTGTAACTCAGCTCCTGAATTCACATGGCAGCCTACTTGATGGCTGTTCATGATGCTCCTGTGATTATCTACCAGTCTGTAGATAAAGGGGTTTTGTGGGATGTCCATGGCAGGAAAATTAGTGGCTAGTGATGTAGACATCTTGTAGTTACTCCTTCCTTGCCTTCCTTTTATCTCCTTTAATCCCCTCCCAGCCTTGCTTCACAAATGAAGAAATCAGTGAATTGGAAGTTCTGTGTGCTGCTTTAACGTAACCTAGCAACGTAAAATTTCTAGTGTTACCTGCCCTTGTGCTGAGGTACATTCAGTGAAGGCACTGCTATGTTTGAATCATCAGGACCTCAGTGTAGGGGATGTCCATGTGTATGAGTGCATGCTTCCAGTTTAGCTTTTTTCCACTGCATCTTCAGCCTGTGTATTGGTAACGGAAGTGACCTGGTCTTAACTGATGTTGGTTACCTCATTTCCAGGTAGAGTCAGTTTCGGTATGGAAATAGCACAGATTGAAGACTTGGCAGCACGTGGGACTGGACTTTGTTTGCACAGAGATATTTTAAAGCCTGTTCTCCAGACTGAGAGATTGTTTTTTCTTTGCAGACTCCTCGGAGGAGGAAGGCTCAGATGATGAGATGATTGCAGATAAAGACTCTGACGTAAGTGGAGTTGGACCAGATCTTCTCCCCTTTGCTTGTAGCAGAGATGATGTGGCTGACAAAGGACCAAACATTTCTCTTTTATTTTTCCCCCAGGAAAACTGGGATGAAGATGAAGAAAAAGAGGAGCAATCTGATGAACAAGACATGACTGTTGAAAAGGAAATCAACGGTGATTCTGATTTGGAGCCAGAAAATGAAAGTGAAGAAGAATAACAGCACAAAAGAGTAATTTTAGCAGTTTGAACAAGTGGGCCACCTCTGATTCTGGATCCTGTTGCTGAAAGATGCTGTATTTGCATATCAGGAGTGCAGAACGTTGCACAGCCTGTGTGCAGAGGCACCTGTGGGGCACTGCATTTCTGAATCCAGAATGTTTAACCGTGCCAGCCTTCTCTCGCCCTCCTTCCCTGCGCTTACTTAGAGAAACGTTTCCTCCACCTTCCGGTCAGATTATGCCTGTCATGTGGACATGCATTTGTATCTCAAATGAATAAATCTGCCACTGCTGTTTGTGTGGGAAACTTGGTTCAGCTTTACATTGAATTTGTTTCAAATATTCAAGGATCAAAGACAGCTGGTCTATACCTTCTTTCCATGCTTCAGTTAGCAATAGCAAGTGGGCATCCTTCTGATTTTTTTTAAAAAAAAAGGAAACAGAAAAAAGAAAAAAAAAGATATTTTTGTAATATTTAAATTCTGTCTTGAAACTCTATTCTTCCCCCTTTCATTGGCTTAGCCATACTTTGGCAATATGTAAATGCCAACTTGACTTAAAAAATGGGTTTTTCCTTTTTTTTAACAAATTTGAACTCAAGACTTTTATATGTACAAATCAATGATTTTCTTGTGCTTTAAAAGGACATTAGAACTATCACTGGCTCCTAATTTTGTTTTAATGGAGGCTGTATATAAGTTTTATGCTAACCCGGAGGACAGACCATGATGAATTGGGTGGGGAGAGGGGAGTGACACAGGGAAAGGAGAAGGTGAATGCTTGTGAATACATAGCACAGAGTATACCTTTCTTATGGATTTTTAATCTCCCAGTGGCAGAACAAGGACAGCTATTTGCTCAGCTAATGGAAGCTGAAGTGGTGTAAACATGTTTCTAAGAGCAAAACATAAAGGTTTGAGCCATTCACCACTATAATGTACAATAATATATTTGTCTATAAATGGAGCTGTTGCAACTAAATACCACCCTCTTTGTAAAGTGAATAAATACACATCTCTTTTACCAAATACCTGTCCTGTGGTGTTTGTTGAGAGAGACCTTAGGTTGCATCAGGTGGTGGTTAAAGATGAAATGCTGCTTGTAGAAAGCAGATTTCTAGTGGAGGAGGAAGGCAGCCTGAAAGGTTACGATGTTCTGCAAAGCATCAGTTGTTACAGACTTCTTGTCTCCCTCCCTTTTAATTATATCCATTGGTTTGTCCACAGCTTGGCTTGCAAGTGCAAGGCATCGTGTCATGGACAAAGCTGGAAGAGACGTTCTTTGGTTTGGAGAGCTGGAGATAGAAAGGCGGCAGGTGGAGGTTTTCAGGGTCTTCAAAGGGTTTAACTGACAGGGAATTGGTGTCTTACTACTGTATAACGATGAGCTTTATTTGTTTTCAGTTCTGAGGCGCTGTGAAGATAAGTGCCGACACTTGTACGTTGTCCGTACTCAAGCCACCAAATGAGGCCAAACTGATGTGTCAGTTTTTAAGGCAATCCTGCTGTCACCGTGTGCAGGCAGGCTTTGGGTCGGGCAATAGAGGTGTGTGAATGAAGGGGTGTTGTCTTTGGGTGAGTGCTGGTCTGCTGAGCTTTTGAGGTGTCGAGTAATGCAAGGGGCCAGCTGTGTTTCAGTCCTGCAAGGTCCCCCCTGTGTCTGCATCCAGCCCTTCCAGAAGTTGAAGCAGAAGCCTTGGACTGGGGTGAAAGAGAAGGCAGAGTATCCTGTTTGCACTGTTTGGGTGCGGGGAAATGGTGGCATCAGGAACTTGGCATTTAGAATTTAGATCTGTGAATCTGTTTCAGTGACTGCCAGTTGGTGGCAGGGGGTGAGTTCTTGTCTCTTGCTTTGGGATTAGGACAGCCAGTTCACCCTGTCCTCACCCCTCAAGCAGCTGCTCTCTGTGACACTGTAGCTGTGGCAGCTGCAAACGGTTGGGCTCCTTGGTCAAAAATTGCCCTCACCTGAGAGCTGGTAACTGACAATGCTGTGCACTTGCTAATCTACAAAGCCAAGGTCTCAACCAGTTGAAGACTAAACTGTGTGTCTTCTTTGTCTAGAGAAGCTGGAAATGGGATAGGTCCTCCCTTCTAATCTAATCCTGGTAGTTTGGGAGCAATGGAGAGAACGAGTAGGACAGAACAGCTGCTCATTTGGAGCAGTGGAGGTTGAGAATTTGTGAGGAGTCCTGTGCAAACCTCTGCAGTTAAGCAGCCAAGAAATCAATAGGATGGAAACCCTCAGGTGCAACTTTTGGTATTATTTGCCCAGCTATTATTGTGTCTCATTTATAGATGTGTGTTTAATGTCTGTCCAGACAGCACTGCAGGACCTTTGGGATTTTTGTTTGCTATGTTTCATGCCGTGGCCTTCCCAGTTACAGAAGTAGATAAACTGACTGTGGTAAGGAGCAATACCAGAGATGGCCAGCGGGTGCCAGACCAGCTCCACAAAATTCCTTGCATCGCCAGGCAGCAGGAACAACCTGTGACTCGCCTTTGAGGATGGCTGAAGCGTATTGCTACTAAATGCACCCTGCTGTAAGGTGGGGTCATTCACGTTCTTGCCTCTTGTTATGCTCCTGCTTCCACAGGGACTTAGTATCCTACCAGCACTTGAGGCGAGAAATGTTTGTTACCTCTTTTCCTAAGTATTTCAGTGTTCTGTCCAATTTTTGGAAGTTTCATAGGGGAATAAGAGCTGCCTGTGTGGGATGTGCACCTGTGTCTGTTAAATGCTGTGCAGTGTCAGAGTTGTGGATGTGTTGATTTTGGCCTCCCTCTCTGCTATGGGAAGTGATTTATTTGTTTAAAAAAACCCCAAAACCAAAAAACACAAAAAACCAAAACCAAAACAACAAAAATACATCTTTGGGTTCATCCTTTAAATGACTTTTGCTAATGGCTTCTCTGTCCCAAAACAAGTATCTCAATGACCTTGGTTAAGTAGAAACAAACAAAAGCAAAACGTGCTGTTGGAGAGGAGGAGGATTACATGGAAAGGGAGAAAATAAGGAAAGGTTTAGAATGCACAACTAGTTCTTAGAGAACTCCTGATTCCCAGTGACATCAGCATGTAGACATTTGAGAAATGCACCCAAAAGCTATGGAGATTGCACACAGCCTGATAGCCACATTCTTGTTTTAGCTGTCTTGCGATGAAACATTGGCTTGGTACTGTATTCACCCTTCTTTGCATGGAAGAGAAGTGCTTGGTGATAAGAAAGTCTCACTTTCTGTGTGGTCTTGTCCTTTGCCCTTTCTGCCTCTGCATAAACCAAGATCAAGTCTCCTATAAACTGATCTGTGGCCTTGTCTTGGTTCCCTGCTCCCTGGATGGAGGGGACTGGAGAGAGAAGCTTAGTGCAAACTCAGTTTCCTTGCAGGAAAACTGTTAGGACTCTTTTCATGTCCACATCAACAAAAGTATTGAAAATCTTCCTGCTCACAATTGGGTGAGACTGTTTGTGACCCTCCCCAAAAAGGTGGTGTGGAGCTGAGCCAAATTGGAATGATCTCACACAGACTGTCTGGTACAGGAATGGATGTCCCTTTCAGCTGCTTCAAGTTGAAAGTTCCTGTCATCAGATCAAGGTTCCTGCCTTTAGTGAATCTGGCTTTTTGGAAAGGGAGGCTAATAGCAAAGGTTGGTAGACTCTGCTTTTGCTGAGTTGCACTGTGATTTCTGTAATGCAAAAAAATTCCATGGTGTGAACTCTGGAATTGCAGGTGCATGGGCAGTTGTAATGGTTGTTTCAGCCAGTCTGACTGGCTGCCAGAGCATGTAAGTTGGAAGGAGCTTGGGTCCTCTCCAAACCTGTGGTTCTATGAAGCCTATGCTGTGTTCAGGCCCCTCAAAGCAAGGTGTGTGACTGAAATGGAGCTTGTAGCTACAATTAAAGATTTGGGAAAGGGGTACATTTCGTTAAGGAAGCTAATAGGATGAAGGGAAGACTGTTCTGAAAAATATAAACTCTGGTGCATGCTTCAAGCTAAATTGCCCTTAAATAAAGGGAGTTTCAAAGTGACAGTTCTTGTTCTACAGTTCCCTGCTTCCAGTGAAATATGCTTATTGCAGAGATGTGCTGGTTTTGCACTGATTGATATTTGGTGAGGAGGGAAGAAGCCAGCCATGGAAATGATTTTTCTAAGAGAAGCTGCTAGCACTTTCCTTTATGCCTGACAAAATAATCAGTGGCTAGTTTGAATACTGACAACCTGCTAAACCAATTAAAGAGCTGAATACTCTGTGAGATTCACATTTTAAGATGTGCAAGCCCGGGAAAAGTCTCTTTTTCTTCTGGCCTGGGAACAGGTTACAGGCTGGCTCGGCCTCCTCCATGCAGCTGGGCCAGGCTGGGCAGGTCCTGCCGAGGGGCTGGACCCCTTCCCGCGGAGCCCACCGGGCCCTGTCCCGTCCGGGCTGGGCCCCAGCAGCTGTTGCCATCCTGCCGCCGGGCCGTTCCCCCACCCCATCACGGGCCCGGCAGGGCCGGGCTCTGCCTCTGCCGCGGCGCCGGCCGAGCCCCTGAGATCCTGGCACGGCCCCGGCGCCGCCCGAACCCGCCACCGCTTCGGCCGCCGCCCGGTGCATCGTGACCAGCGCGGGCCCCGGGCGAGACAGCGACGCTTCCATCGCACAGGTGAGACCTCCAGAACACTGATCCTCTCTCGAGTGAGGGAAAAGCACAGAGTGAAGACACGTGGAGAAACAACGTGAAGATACCGGGCTCAGCAAAGGAGTCAAGTCCCAGATGGGAGGAGAATGAGGAGATGCCTTAGTCTTAGGCTGAAATTCTATTGTAAGGCCATGGTGATGTAGTGTGATACACTAGAATATCCCTTTAATTAATGGGGGAAATAAAAACAAATATGGGGCGATGGAGTGTCCAAATTGTAGACATGAGCAAAGATTTGTGCTGAAGTAAGTAAATGCTGAAGTAGCTGTAATCTCATGAGAAGCTTGATCAGAGAGAGAGGTCAGAGTGAAGACCCTTTGCCCCCAGGGAAAGAAGAAGACCTCTATTCCCAGAGATGAAGATCTCAGACAGATGAAAAGAACCTTTGCTTTTGAACAGCTCATCCTTATAATAGTACCCCATGAGTTTGACATAGCCCATAAAATGCAGCTGTGGGAAGGCTGCATGAGATGGGAGGGACTTCACAAAAGCAGATTTCCAGGCAGCTGCTGTTCATGGAAATTGAAGCCATGAGAGAACGGTTTCTTGTGGAGAAGCCTCCATGACATGGCAAAAGAGACACCTCTCCCTAAGAGAACTGATTAAAGACTATTTTAGAGGTGATAAACTGACCTAAGTCCCAGGTTTTGTCTCTGTATGTTGTCAGTGAGAAAGAAAAGAGGAGTTGGAGGGATGGAGAAGTGTTCTGAAGGTTTTAGTCTGATTTTTCTTTTTCTTTCAGTTCTGTTTAAATAAAGTTCTCTTTATACCCTTTAATGTTTTGAGCCTGCTTTGCTCTTCTCCTAATCCTATCTTGCAGCAGAAAAGGAGTAAAAAATTCTAGTGGGTGCCCTGGCATCTGGCCAGCCCTCAACCAGGAAACTCAAATTGGCAAATCAAAACCACTACAAATAGCAAAGGTGATATCTTCTCAGAATATTTCTCTTAATGGTAAAACTTCATAAATAGTTATGAAATGCCTTGAATGTTAAGAGGTATGGCAGTACTAACACTGCAATATGCTGAATTTATTCATAGCATTCTCAGCTATGTTGCTGATCACAGAATATTCTGAATTGACAGGGACTCACAAGGATCATTGAGTCCAGCTTCTGGCCCTGCACAGAACACCCCAAGGCTCACACCATGTGCCTGAGAGTGTTCTCAAAACACTTCTTGAACTCTCTCAGGCTTGGTGTTGTGACCTCTGTCCTGGGAGGCCTGTTCCAATGCCCAGCCACCCTCTGGGTGAAAAACCTCTTCCTAATACCCAACCTAAAACTCCCCTGACACAATTTCAGGCCATTCCCTTGGGTCCTGTCACTGGTCACCAGAGAGAAGAGATCAGTGCTTGCCCCTCTGCTTCCCCTCACAAGGAAGTTGTAACTGCAATGAGGTCTCCCCTCAGACTCCTCCAGGCTATCTGAGGTAGTCCTTGGAGTAGAAAAAAGAAACTGGAGCATGTGTGGTGCCTTAGTGTTCTAGTTACCTTTAGATACCAAGGGAATGAAATGACAATCCCCTTCAAGGTCTGAGATTTGAGCAGTGTCACTGGAAACACGGGCAGCTGCCAACTTTTTAAAGGTCTGCAGATGAAGTGCAGCACAGAGCTGTTGGCTGATCTTTTCACAGCTATGAAGAAGCCCTGGCTGGAAACACGATCCTGCTTCACTCCCTGCTCAAACTCTCTGCAATCTGAGTCCACTGCGGCGAGTGCACTCTGATTTTAATCCTTAGGACTAAGCCACTGCCCCCTGAGTTAGCTGTGATTTTACACAGCTGAACTGAGCACGAGACTGCTAGGTAGCTCGGGCTTAAATCAGGGCAGGGGAGGGGTGGAAGCACAGCTGACCTACACTCTGGTCTGTCAGTGCCCAGGCTGGATCTTGTAGCCTAAAAAAGGACATATTTGCTGAATGGAAATGCAATCTCAGTTAATGTGCCAGCAAAACAAAAAAAAAAAAAACAAGACAAGCTTGTGCTGGGATGGGGGAAGAGGAAGCAAATGAACTTTTTATAGTTCAGGGCACTAGTTAGTGCATTAAGGAATGCATCAATAGTATAACATTGGGCTAAGATTGAAACTGGTTGCACACAATATGGGAGATCAAACTCATAACTTGTATGTAAAACCTCTGTTTTATTTACATTGGTAAAAAATAAACGTTAAAATGCCTGGTTGTATAAAACCACTGTATTCCAGAAATGTACTTGCGAAAAATTTAACTGTTGACTGAAAATAACTGTTAATTTTTTTTTTCCTTAAAGTTGTGAGGCGAACTATCATTTCTTGCATGCTAGAATTACTCTCAATTTCATACTTGCAATACAAATCGAAGGTAAACACATTTTTTGCAAGAGTCCTATACACTACTGGACTAAAGGGAATCTCTTAACTACATGTAATTGTGAGTTCACGTTACAGACTTGCAGATCACTCCCCCAGAAGCTGTGTCTTGCATACAATGAGCAGTTTGCTGCAGCTTCCTTTAGGAAGCATCAGCATCCTTCAGCAGCTACAGTCTCTAGGTGGAACTGTGTTTGCAAGGAGCCTCCAGATGACCACAGCCTCACTCAGAGCTGGGAGGGATGAAGTGCTAGGATGCCAACTCATGCACACCTTCAAGGGAGCCTGGTTTTGGGCAAAGATGCTTTGGCTGACTCCATGTCCAGAGAGCACATGTGGGAGGAGGCTTCCAGTTTGACTGCTGAAATGAGGTGTTGCCCCATGTGCTGCTGTAGCAGACTCTTCTGCTTGAGGGATGTGAAGAAATGCTTTCTTTTTTTTCCCATCAGGAGTGCTGGGAAGTTTCACCATGAAGACATAAGGAGATTAACTGATTGTAGTAGCTGAGGAGAAGCTGTCCTCCCACTCTGCTCTGTTTTCCTCTGCAAAGCTGCATTTAGGCATGCAAAAATGTCAGTTTCCTGCCGTCATGTTTCTGGTGTGCTTCTGTTCTTGAGGGGGTCACTGTCAGCAGAACAAACCAACCCAAAATGCATGCAAAAATGCATCTGTATTCTTATCCAGGAGGGAGAGAACTGCACTTTTGATGATGGAGAGGACTAAATTGCAGAGTTTACACAGCTTTTCAGCTTTGCAGCATCTCCCTGGTGATTTTCCAGCTTGATAGGGGATGGTGTGTCTGCCTGTGTGATTACACAGTGGATTGGTTGGCCTCTGTATGGGTATGGCTGCTTGGCTTCTTTAAGCTCACAAACCCCTGACCATCCAAAGTATCTCTTCACTGCAAGTTGCTTCTTTATGTTCAAACCCCCACTTTAAACATAATAATTAAGGTTTCCTTGTGTATGTGGTGCAAAATGGCACTGTACTTGGTGAAAGATGCTTGTGGTTAAGGCACGGGACTAAAATTCAGGAGTTCAGAATCCAGAGAGTAACCCTTGTACTGGAGAAAGTGAAGCTCCGTTCCCCCACCATGAAGGTGGGCAGGAAGGGTAAAAAGTGTGTGAAGGTGAAGTTCCCAGACACCACCTTGAAATACAGTGAAAACCATAGGAAGAAATTTAAACTATTCCTAACCAAGTTTGACACAAAGGACTTTTTTTGTTGCCTTTTTTTTTTTAAACAAATCTTATTCTGTACTAAAGTTGTAGATGAAAATATGTAAAAACTAAAACTACATTAATTAAAAGCTGCATAATAACCACGATGATGTATTAGTTAGGTGAGGAAGATCTTGTAATTTTTGAGACTGTATTCCAGTGAATCTTGTACAAGTTTAGGATTAATTGACTGTGAGCATCTTGTGTTTTTATTAACAAGAATCTGTCTAGGCTATCCACTGAAATTACAATAAATACCCTCAAACTGCATAAATCAGAAAAAAAAACTCACAACTTTCTCAGGGAAAACAGGATTATCTATGGTGGCATCTTTTTCTTTTACAAAAAGTAAAGAAAAACAAACCCAAACAAAACCTCCATGTGTGTCCTTAAATGCCTTGTGATTTATAATGTTGTTTGATCAGGCTATTGCAAAACTACTCTAATCAGGATTAAGCCTTGTACCCTGGAAATTAGAGGTGATAAGATTATCTTGTAATCAAAGGTGATTTAGAGGATCAAAGGCTTTTTTGAGGGAGTAAGATCCTTAATTTTTTCCTTTAAAAGGTGTTGCTTTTGTTTTAACTTGTATATGACATTATTGCCTCCCTGCATGTTGATAAACACCTAGGGTAAAAATGTGGAATTTGTTGAAGCCATGGATGTTCGATTGCGGTAACACTCAATTGGTTGAGGGTTTTAACTCCCTCCTGAAAAAGCCACAGCAGCCCTTTTTTACATAGACTGTGATACCTGCTGAATAAATAACATGCTGAATAATGATAATTTGTATTAGTTTTTTAATTCTTTTGTCTAAACTGGGGAAAAATGGTCTTGGTTACAGGTCCTGTCTTCATCAGCCAAATTTGCCTCAGACTCACCCAGCTACAAAGCGCTTCTTTTGCTCCAGGTAGATCTCTGAGCAAAACCCCGGGACGAAAGGAGAAGCAACCGGCTGGTATTTCAGCGGAGTGTTGAGCCCAGTTTGGTGCAATGCCATCATACAGTCTCCTGGCAAGAGAAGATGAAGCCGCGGTTTGGAGGCTTGGCTAGGCGTGTTTCCTCCCTCGGGGACCTCTGGCCTTGTTCATGCCTCTGCCTCTGGAGGTGCTTCTGCTGTCAGTCCCTCTGCAGCCCCTGGCCCACGATGTAGAGCTCAGGGTGGGAAGTAGATCTGTTGGATTCTTTGGTTTCAGGAACGCCAGAGCTGTTCCAAGAGTCACCTGCTTTTCTAGGGCTCTTCTCCAAGCTGCAGAAGGAAAGATGCATAACAGGCTAATGAATCATGACTTTTTAAAACAGCACTGATTAGACCACGTTAACCCACAAAGCACAAATGCTGCAGGACACCCTGTGATTCCTCATCTCCTCCTGAACACACACTCTTTATGTGCACCGTCCAGATTTTACGCTTGTCATGCCAAATGCACCGTACCCTTCCCTCCCAGGCTTCTCTTGGGAAGAAAATGTTTTGTACGTTTAAGAGGGGATCAACCCAAGGAGACTGCGCTTCCCTGCAGATAGGGGCAGATTTGAGTGAAAAGTCTTGTTTCAGACTGTTGAAGGGGAGGAGAGGAGAGGAGAGGAGAGGAGAGGAGAGGAGAGGAGAGGAGAGGAGAGGAGAGGAGAGGAGAGGAGAGGAGAGGAGAGGAGAGGAGAGGAGAGGAGAGGAGAGGAGAGGAGAGGAGAGGAGAGGAGAGGAGAGGAGAGGAGAGGAGAGGAGAGGAGAGGAGAGGAGAGGAGAGGAGAG
This sequence comes from Hirundo rustica, assembly GCF_015227805.2. Lineage (NCBI taxonomy): Eukaryota > Metazoa > Chordata > Aves > Passeriformes > Hirundinidae > Hirundo > Hirundo rustica. Next base: position 16,447,888 of record NC_053452.1, read on the forward strand.
GAGAGGAGAGGAGAGGAGAGGAGAGGAAAGGAGAGGAAAGGAGAGGAAAGGAGAGGAAAGGAGAGGAAAGGAGAGGAAAGGAGAGGAAAGGAGAGGAAAGGAGAGGAAAGGAGAGGAAAGGTTTAACCTCTGAAGTGCATCTGCTTACCCTGGTTGCAGTGATTTCTGAGCACGCCAGCACGACCATGGGAGGGGAATTCTGGTATTATAAATCTGCTCCTCTCACTCTGGTGACAGGAGCACTGAGACATGGGAAGTGTAAATGATGTTCTTGAGGTTGCTCTGGCACTCCCTAGGGGTGCAGGGACTTTATGTATCAAGACTGATCATAGCAGTGGATCTAGTCATGGGTATCTCAGGCCCTGCGCCTTCCTGCTGAAGCGTGTGAAGCGTGCCCTGTGTCGCTGCAGCTAATTCACGGGGTTTAATCTTAACGTGGGGAAATATTTCAGAATCATTACCGTATTTTAAGTATATAAACTGCTAAACTGAATGAGCTTTCAAATACAGACAAGCTGTTATGTTCCTACTCTTAACTGCTAGGACTTTAATGATTTGAACAGCTAAATGGAGAGATTTGTGATACATATCCAGTCATGAAACAAATCCAGATTCAAATATCCCCCAGTTGCAGAAGGGCTCATTTGGGCTACTTGCTTTGAGCCTGATTCAGTCAACCCAATCCATTCTCAAGCTCTCACTGAACAGTATGTTAAAGACAAGAGCATTTTATCCTCACTCCCTGCTCTGCTATTTGGGAGAGGGGCAGTCTCAACAAAATACTATTTTGTTGAGGTGCATCCACAGAAACTCTGTTACAGTTTAACAGAATTTCTATGAGCAGAGCAATTGTATATGTTGTGCCTTACTGAGATACCAGTAATTGCTGATTGCCGTCAAATGACCAAGCTTAGAAAGCAACAAAGTTGCCTCAGTCCATCCAGCTGCAGGCTGTTCAAATAGGAACCAGTTGTACTGACTTGAGAACTGAAGTTTTTGTCAGGTACCCTAAGACTAAATGCAAAAGCTCCAGCTCCAGCCCTTGTTAGGGCTAATAATATTTTAAGTCCTGATATTCCTTACAACATGGGAAGGGCAGAAGACATGCTTGGAAAAAGAGTGGATTTGCCTTCTAGGAGAGCAATGAGTGTGCAGGAGACACAGGAATCTGTGCACAATGCTGACATTTAATGCCCATCAATGACAACTTGCAAAATAAGATGGAAGTTGCCTCTTTTTTGTGCGTGTTTCTGCTGAAAGGGGGTGTGTGGGAGAGGCAATTCAGCTGCTTCTTTTTGCTTGTACAAACTCTGCCATATTATCTTTGGTAATCTACTTCTCAGCAAACAGATGTTTTAATTTGGTATGGGAAAACTGGGGGGATATATCTCTTGTATCCCTGAATTTATGAGCATGGGAGAAACTGTATAACTCACTGGTCTTCAGAATGTTTTTCCTATAAAAGATTGATAGTATCTCAGATTTGACTCTGTGTCCTTTCCCTTCTACTAATGAAGCTGCTAATCACACACACACAAAAACAAACAAATAAACAACAAAACAAAAAAAACAACACACAGAAAAATAACACAGGAAAACACCTCACAGATGGAAAAAAAAGACATTGTTATATTTAGAAAGAAGAGGTAAAGCAAGGGAAGAAATGAAGGAAAGGAGACTGACAGCTGTGTGTTAATGGCTTGTGAATTTGAGACAGATGTAAGCATTGCTGGAATGAGAAAGTTTAGGTTTAGGTTTAGACATATCGAGATTTTCCTCTGTCAGCTGGATGAATTACGAAAAAAAGAAAGTCCTGGCTGTTTAATCAACTTGTAGGAGAAAGCTGGATCAGAGCGTGATGCTTTGTCTCTTAAGGCACTTGCTAAATGAGCAGGGCTCAGCATCTGCACAGGATGATGTGATGCTCACAGCTGTGGCAACCACCCCAGCCTTGAGCAGGAGGAGAGCACCTGCAGTGATATGAAGAGCTCTCAGAGCTTTTTCCCTGTGTTAATTCCTAAAATGGTCCTTCTCTGCCCATCAGCACATTGGCTGTGATATTCATTTTAGGCCATTCAATGCAAAGTCCATAAAATTTACTTCAGTCAGCTTATTTTGGGTGTAAGAAAACAGATTTTAAAACATTGTGTGTGGTAATTAATGGCCTAAATTTCCCTTTTTCTCATGTTGATATAAATTTGGTATAACTGATTAGTACTACTGTTGCTGCTTATTGGAATAAATGATAAGCCGAATTTGACCCAGGATATATTTCTTCCAAAATACTTGTAGACCATAACACTAGGATATATGACTTTTGCATGAAAGGGATGATTTTATTTACAGTGAGGTTTTTTTATATTACTCACTACACTCTGACAGACTATGATAGAAAGACAATACACCCCACTGAAGTGTAAATTAGCTAGCAATTTTAAAATGCATCCATAAAACTGCTGGGGCTTTTGTCTTGCAAGGTTTTATATAAGACATCTTTTGAAAACATTTATATCTGCTGACAGGCACCAGAGTAGACAAAGCTGACATCACACAGTAGACAAAAACAACAGAAAACCCAACAATACTGTATGGAAATTTTAGGAAATATTCAAATGTCAGACTATAAAGCAATATTAGAACTGGGAATGCAAAATTGTTTGCATTTCCCGGTGTTTTTTGCATGTTTTGTTCAGCATATTCCTGTACTGCCAGCATGGGATACTCAGTCGTTATTCTGTCTCTGGGGTGGGAATGCCTGGACATGTCTTCAGCACCCATGACTGTCCCTGTGCTCACAGTGCCCTGAGTGCTTGTGTACCTACAAATGCAATTTCATCCTGTTGAGGCTGATCTTGCCCCATCCTTCCGCAAGGGAATGAGTCATGGGACTGCAGCTCCTCTGGGGCAAGAGCAAAAATACTGCTCATATGTGGGAAGGTTGCCGGAGAAGCTTAAAGCTTAATTGACTTACACGTCCTAAGATGTTAAGGAACTAGAATAACAACACTGTACTTCCAGGCTGTTACACATCTTTGAGTATTCCCAAATACCCACTTCTATTTCCTGGCTGGTTTTATGATTTTTTTTTTTTTTTCATAGGTGATAAACAAAATTTAAAGCTAAGTCCATTTTTTAAATAAGAGGCCACACTTTTTGCAAACACGGAACTGGTATGTGTTGATGTTTCAATTTCTTTTTCAGAGCAGTGAATCTCCAGTAGCCATAGGATACTTTTCCACTTTGAAAACCGTGTACCCAGCAGACTTGACATCAGCACCTAGGTCTGAAAGTGTGCACAAGAAGCTGAAAATTCCAGCCTATAATTATGTCCACAAAGATCCTTGCCCACATATTATCTGTCTCTCATTCTTACCAGCTGACTTGAAACATTCTCCCACAGCTTTCAGATGAACAGTTTATACTGGATTTATACTGGATTAGAAGCTGATGACAGAACACCATCCCTCCTCTTGGCTCAAGCCTATCTTCTCATAAATATTTATGTTTATGACCTGAGGGCTACTTCAGAGCTTTTAAGAATTTAATGTGGATGCCTTTAGCCCCCACACAAATAAGGGGAGTTCTGTGCCATGAAACCAACACTGAATTTTCCCTAGAGTGCTTGTCACAGCCTATGTGTAAGGGTAAGGCTTGAGGAAGCCATGGGAAATTAACTCTCCCCTTCATTCAGACTGGTAGTCCACTGAAATCTGAGGCAAGAAACTAGAATTATTTCAGTTGGAAGGGACTGACAATGATCATCCAGTCCAGCTAACAGTGCTATCTTTGTGCAGCCATCTGTTCTGCACGTGAACAGGACACCTTTCTGGGAAACCTCTTAACAACATTAAATTCCCATCAGAAGTTTAGAAAGCCAACAGAAAGCTATGGGTCTGCTTATTCTGGTGTGGAGTTCCTTACCTTGCTTGGTTAAGTGCAGGTTCACTCCCAGCTGTTAGAGGAGCTGGAAGATGAGGCTGGACCCCTGGTCGGCGGTCGGAGAAACTTCTCCTTACGAACGGCTGAGGATTGGTGGTGCTCAGGGACAGCTTCCTGGTCCGGTCTCCGGGCTGCTGGAGCAGCAGACTGCTCTTTTGGGAATGTGATGCAGTTTCAGGCTGGCTGGTCACCTCGGCAGGGGATTTGCTGGGTACCACTGGAGGTCTGGCTTCAAATAAGGAAGAGGTGGCAGGGCAAAATATGGAACGGACATTGCTGCCCCTCTTGGAGGAGGAGCGCTGGTGCTCATCCCCAGCATCCAGCCCAGCTCTTGGCCCCTTGTAGGAGCGAGATGGGGAGGCTGGTGGGGAGGGGGTGGTGGGGAATGGAGTGGGGGAGCCTGCCAGCCGCTGGGCTGCTGGTGAGCTTTGTTTGTGCCCCACAGGAGGGCTGAGGGGTTTTCGCTGCGGTGGCGGAGAGGGCAGCTTCTTCTGCAAAGGTGGGCTGGGCATCCTGGGGCTAGAGGGGGGACTGGGTTTCCTCTGCATGGTGGGTGAGCTCGGTTGTGTGTTGCTAAAAGCCTGCAGAGAATGTCTGTGATGCGCTGGGGGGCTGAAAAGCCGTTTCTCAGTTGGTGAAGAAGGAGGAGTTCTTGTTGGGGACACCCTCCTGGCAAACAGTGAGACTTTTTCATTGCTCCGGAGTGGATCAGGAGAGCCGTGCTTCTGGTACGGCACTGAAGGCGCAGGTGGGTTGGGCCCCTTGCTCTCCGAGTTGTTGCTGGGATTTTGAAGAGGAATAATTTTATGGGTTTGCTTGTATAAATCCGCAGCCTCTTTCCTCTGGGTTTCTAGTATCTCCTCCTGGCTAGGGATGCGCACGTTGGTAGGGTTCAGCTCCAGAGAGTACCTGTGCAGTTTCTCATCCCCTGACCTGGTATTCCTTAGTCCCTTATTAGTCACCGCAGTAGGGCCACTGGTATTTTTACTTGGCAATAAGTCGATGGATTGAAGGGAGGCTTTCATTTTTGGGGAAACTTGTGATCTCTTAGCAGCATGCAATTCTGGTTTGGTGGTCTTTTTGGCATCTTCTGAAGAGTTTCCTTCTATTCTTGCAGTTTCTTCAGGCTCGGATAAATTTTCAGAAGTGTCCATTAACATTTCAGGTGGTGGTGGTGGCAGGTTCTCAGTGTCTTCATCGGTCTCCTCCTTTATGTCCTTCTTGCTTAACTCTGCAGGTGGTGCAGGAAGAAAGGCATTTGGAAAGCTAGAAGAAACATCATTGGTGTTTGTGTCTTCAACTGGTGAAATACGATGCTTAAGATTTAAAGGTGCCAGGCCTCTCTGAAAGGGAGTGGTGGGTGGGACGACTGGAATTCCAAATTTTCTGATGCACTTTATTGGTCCTAAGGATCTTAGAGGTGTGGCTTTTGCAAGATCATCAGCAGGACTGAAGGTTTCAATCAGTTTTTTGACAGATTGGCGGGGGGTACAGCTGCTGCCACTCAACATTTGTGCTCCAGGAGGCTCATTTTCTTTGCCTCCTGATGACTCCTGGGTAGGCACAGGAGCTCTTACAGGCTTCCTGACTCTCTTTTCCTTCAGTGGAACGACAGGATTTTGATCAGATGTGAACAAAGGGACTTTATCTTGGTTAGGCAGGATGCTGAAATTTTTTGAGAGGCCTGCCTTCAACTTGCGGGAGGACCTAGATGTAATTTGCTCATCCTGCAAATAAGACGCTGCTCTTGATTTCCAAAGCTTCAGGTCAGCTATATCCTTTCCATACAACTTTTCCAGCCTTTTGTTGAGCTCCTTTTGAGTTCTCTGAAGCTCTAGGAGAGTCGGGTCCTCTGCATGGCTTCTGAGGGACTCCTCTGACCTGGACCGTCGTTGTTTCCCAAACCTTCTCTGTCTGCCCGTTGCTGTACTGGGCCTTTTTGCTAGGACTGCTCTTCCACTCTCATCCTCTATCCATTCTTTATGCCTGGATTTAGCTGGGATGAACTTGATTTTTTCACTGATGGCATCTTTCATCTTCAAAATTATTTCTTCTGTATCTGCATTCTCTGTCATTTTGATGGACTGCCTTCGAATGTTATCAGTGAGTGCAGGTGAAGACAGGGACCTCGGCAGAGCATCCGTCCCCATTTCTGATAAACTTGTGTTGTCATCATCCTCCCCCAGTGTGCTCTCTTCTTCATCATCGTCATCATCCTCATCAGAAGGAAAATCTGTTGATTCACAGATTTTGAAATGCTCACCTTCCTGAGTAGAATCAGACTGCAAGTTGTAGGAACGGATTTTGCTCAAGCTTGCATATTGGGTCATGGTAGAAGTGCCTTCTGCTACCCCACCCTGACAAGAAGTCACTTCCCTACATTGCATGGATGAATGAAACACATCTCTAAAATGCCTTTGAAGAGCACAGCCATGGGCTGCAGCTGTGCCCACTGATGCTGTCCCACCATTCACACGCTCCGCTGTTCTGGCATGCTTTCGGGATGGATGTCTGGGTCCAATGGAGTCACCCAGCTGTCCTCCATGCTGGCTGAGAGCACTGAACTCTTTGAGGGATTCACTGTCCACACCAATGCCACTGTCCTCAGAACAGAGAGTCCTGTCATCGCCGTGGGACTGGGAGTGTCCCACAGTGGAGGCTTCAAGCAGCTTTATCGTCCGTAGCAGGTGCTCGTCAAAGCTTTGCTTTGCTTTCAGTTTGCCTTCCAAGTTGCTTGCAGCAGACTGTAGATAGCTGCACGTCTCCTGCAGGGCGTTGGACGTGAGGGAGGCCAGCATCCCACTCACCAACTGCATTTTGTTGACCGTGTACTGCAGTAGCTGTTGCAGAAGATCAGGGTGCTCCTTCAAATCGTCCTTTTCTGCTGGCCATGCCAGATTCCCACCTACATCTTTGAGAAGATTTTCCCCATCATTGGCAATTTCTTCCAAGAGTTGGTTGATTTCATCAAAGCGAAGCACAAGGAAGCTGATCATCTGCTGTAGGAAGAGCTGAGTTTGGGTGGCCTGGTTGGCCATGTGCAGGATGGTTTCATACTTGGAGAGGTTGGGATGTAAGTAGGCGTACGCACTCTGGTGAGCCTTGACGAGCAGTTCTGGGAAGTCTACCTTCTTCTCTGTCTCGCACGGGGCCAGAATGGACTTTTCTTTACTTTTGTTGGGTTGACCTTGCTTTGCCAGCTTATGGGTTTTTTTCTTCTTTCCTTTCTTTGGGATTTGCTTTGCGTTGCTTTCATTCTTGTCATCCCAGATGAAAGCTGATGCTTCTGATTCGCAGGAGGTTTGCTTTCTGATCTCTATGGACTCAGTGATGTGCTTTTGAGATTCGATCAGTTCAGACATAACAACTTCAGCATCTGTGGCTGTCCTCTCAATTTTCTTGTCTTCCCTGGAAACCTGGGAATCTGAATGAGCCTTGGAAGATAACTGCAAATTATCATTTTTGTCCAGATCTGACAGTCTATCCTCCTCCTCCTCCTCTTCTTCTTCCAGGTAGTCCTTCCTCTGAATCCCATATTCATCAATATTGTAGCAAGATGAACCTTTAACCAGCAGAGGGATTCCTTTATCTCTTGAATCGATCGGCAAAACACTTTTGGGTTTATTCAAAGCCTTAAGAGCACTCCTTGCAGCAGTACTAGTAATCTCACTGTGAGAAGGTGTGCAGCCCATCTTTTCTTCGTCTTTATTTTTGATCAAAAACCCAGAAGAACTAGGGAAAACACAAGTAAAATCAAACTCACTGTGTCATCCTGAGCTGCAGACTGGCCTGTTTCTCAGTTTTCCATCATGATCCCAGTTTTGTTGTCAGTTTCCTTTGTTGTTCGCCCAAAAAGCCCATGTGCTTATTGCATAGGATCTGCTCTTGAAGTTGTGCCCTGTTCCATTGTACATTCCCACCTGGGTTTTCTTCTTTGATTCAAAAAAAGGAGTGTGAGAGCTTGGCTGGATTTAGAGCTAATGGATTAAGAGCACTTGCGTACCTCACTTCTGCCTTGACAGATGTCCTCTGCAAGTAAGATTTTAAGCTCATTAGGGTAAGCAGGCTCCAGCCAGTCAGCACCAGTGTTGTATTTATAAAGGCAGATATGTTTTTCTGCGTATTGGGGGGCAGAAGGACTTGGTACCTATCCCTGCATTTTTCCCTTGTTGCAAAAACATAACTTGCAATTGAATGCAGAGATCCAAAGGAAGAGGCTGTATTTTGAAGCCTTTTTGAAGGGAAACTATTTGAACATGGCATGTAAGCATCATTAGAAACTCCTTAAGAGAAAGATGACCTTGACCACAGATGTGCCAGCTGGAGAGTAAAAGACAGGAAATCAAATGGGTCAGAAATGCCTGTTAAAACTTCTGCCTTGAGAGCCTTCAAAATCCTCCCCTACTTGCAAGTGACAAGCTGTTTACTTTTTCCTTCTAAGACTTCCAAACAAGATTTTTTTTTTTTTTCCTTCCTCTTTGGTGATAATTTTGAAAATTACAGTTTTTCCCTTCTAGATAGTTTCCCAACCTGAAAATCCTAACCGCACAACAGTATTTGAATTAAGTAATTTAGCAAAATAAGTTTTACATATCTTGCTAAGACAGCATCTGAATCTAGTGGATTCAAACTGTTTACTTTCAAATTAAAATTAAAAATAAAATGAAAATTCCTTTTTTTTTTTCCTTTTGCTGAGTGCCTTGGGATAAAATTTGAACTCATGAAAGTGACTTGCTTACCTTTATTTCTTTTTCATTTGCCAGAGCTTAGTTACCTTAAATGCAAGGCTATATGTGGTAAAACTCTAAAAAAGGAAAAAAAAATTAAAAAAATATAGACCCATATCTGAAAAAGAAAAGGGAAAGGAAAGGAAAAGAAAGGAAATAAAACCCTGTTGTTTGAATCACTTCTAAGGTCAGGATGGTATAATACTACTCTGAAAGAGAAATTAGCGAAGCCAAGGTAGGAATTAGATGAGGCAGATGATACCTGTCTTTTCCAAGTATTTATTTGTGAAGGGCGGCACATGGATGAGGGTCATAACAGCAACCACACCCAACTTCCCTCTTCATTACTCAGAGTGGTATAAATGGATTTGTTTTCTAATTTCCAGACAAAGCTTTTATACTGAAGATGGCCCTTCCTCAGTGTTACAGACAACAGTGGCCCAACTCAAATATTTACTAGAAGTCTAGAGCTTCTCTCTGGCAATTTCCACCAGCGTGGTCATGTGTATCTTGCCCAATTCCCAAAAATTTTTACATGCTGCCAAGCCTATAAAATACTGTCAGACTTTAAGTAACAGCTTACATGATTGGTTCCTCAGGGCTGGACTGCAGTCTGCATGGGAAGTTGTTATTCTCTGTAGCTGTATTGTTCAAATCTTTTTATCTTTTCTGCAGAGGCAGCAAAATTACCTTGTTTTACAGGGAAGAAGGCACTACAGTCATTCCCAGGAAGAGTTTTAAATCTATATGTGCTTTCTCCAAAGTAATTTTTCAGGAACACATACAATGCACTTAATATACATGATGACATAGTAATTTCACACCTGGCTTTTCTGGGAAGCATCAGGAAATAACCTCCTGGCTCTGATTCTGGCTAGTCCTTTAGCTCAGGGTCCAGCTGCTTCTGTGTCTCACCACAATGTGTTTTCTACAGAACCATCCCAACACTTTCTGCATTCCCTTTCAGGCATGTATCTAATGTGTTCAAAGTGGAGCAGTAGAGCATATTTAGGCAGCTGCTTCATCCTGGTGATGCTAATGGTCAGGTAGCTGTAGCCTTCCACAGTTAGTCTAGGAAAATGCAGAACAGGCAAATAGCTTTGATGCCTCTCTTCTGCTTACAGTATGACTTGAGAGCCATCTCTATGTACTATGTAGCTGCTTAATATTTGTGCTATGAAGCCTCTGGTGTCTTTTTTTCAAAAAGCAACTCCACTAACTCCATTGTTCACACTGGGAATTTTGACAATTAACTCTTGGTGAGTTGGTGGTCGTATTTGGGAAGTTCTTTTTCTTCCCTTTGCCTTTGATCAGTCATGTCACTTTTGTCTGAACTTTTTGTTCTACTTATTTTCACACCATGCATTAACATATTACAGGAAATAAATGTATGGTTAAAAATGCAAAATTCTGGATTATGATTATGAATTATGCAGTCATTTATTATTTTAAATATTAATAGTAAACCAATTCACATTTTATTATTTATTTTTTACTACATCAAGATCCAGGCTCATAGAAAATGTGTTTTAACAAGGAATCTGTTTTATCCTAGCTTTCATTGCTGTCTGCATGTATGTGAAATATGTCTATTTAATGTTACACCAGATTTATTAGCTTCTGTGAGATCTTTGATGCGCCTGTTTCCAAACACACAGCTGCATTTTTCCTGCCAATAGTCTTGTTACCAAGTAGGTAAATATTCCTTTGTACTTCTGAGGTGCTTCAGAAAATCCCAGTGCTTTACTTCATGAAAAAATATAAGGAAAATACTTTATTTCATGATCATACAATAAAAGAGAGGATAAAATAGGTAATGCACAAAAATGATTATGCCAAGCCTTAAAAATCTAAGGTTTGAATTTGTGGAAAAGAGCTCACTAAGGAATTATGGAGAAGTTGAGTGATAACAACAATTTTAAAGAGCTATTTCACTCAAAGCAATTCCCTTTTTCTTCTTTTGTGTGTGCAAATTGAACATAACCAGGGAGCTGTTCATATTGTTGGCCCAGACAGCACTAAGTAAATAAGAAATAGTCTCTTTATTTCAGCTTCTCCTGCAGAGAGAGCTCACACTAGTTTGGGATTGTCTTGGTTTTGAAAGACGGGTGTCTGCCAGGGAAAACTAGAGCCTCCCTTGGAATGGAGAATGTAAACCCCCTTCCCTCCAAATTATTATAATTTTGCAATTGAGGGCTTTCAGGCAAAGATATGGGAATAGGAGTAACAGTTCTTTACTAGGAATATTTAAAAAAAAAAAAAAAAAAAAAAAAAAAAAAAAGAAAAATACAAATGTAGTAGTACAAAAAGACAAGCAAGCAAACAAAAATCCTGGAAAAAAACGTGACAGAGTCAGGGATATGACCTGGCATCCTGGTGATCAGGGATGGAAAGCACTCCAAATAAGTCCTCCTGGAGTAACAGATGTGGTTCTGTGGAGTAGAGATGGTCCTGTAGAAAGTCCAGTGGTGATGAGATAGGTCCAGTCTTCCTCCACGGATCCAGTGGAAAAACAGGATCCCTTGTGTCCTTCAGTCCCAGTTTTTGTCTAGCTAGGAACAGCTGGCTCCTCCCCCACTGTGTGGAGCATCTCACAATGGGATGATGGAATGTGTCATGTCATTGGTGGGCCCTAATGGCCCATTATCAGAAGATGTCCCCCTGGAGGATGGAGGGGTGGTGAAAGAGATAAGAAACACTGCCCCACCTGGTTTAATGGCTCGGCCATTATCAGAAGGCATCCTCCTCCTTCCCCCCTGGAGTAAGGAGGATAACACATCTCCCAAAAAACAGCTTTCAACAGATGAAATAGAATACACATTTTTAGGTTACATAATCTAAGACAGGGATATAGAGTAGGTTCTCTCCTTACTGTAATCATCAGCAGAAATACATATGAAGCTTCATTTTGTTTCCCCTGTGGAAACATGTTGACAGTGGTAAAGGAGTATCATGGTTTGAAGGAAATGTAGCTGCAAAGGATTGAACAGAACAAATGAATCTATAGAGAGCCTTTACTAGTGCTGACGATGCAAGTGAAAGACAAAATTCATCTTGATTCTGAGCCAGTGATAAACTTCTCAGAATTTGCTGTCTTTTTTTTTTTTTTTTTTTAATTCTAACTTCTAAGTAAAATGGTTCAGTCTGATTGCATGAGGCAATAAATGTGACCCCAATGCTTTCAAAAACCTGTTTTGCAAAATCATCTGGATTTTTAAAACAGCAGAAGGACAAGTAAAAAAAAAAAAAAAGTTGAGAAGAGCTAGGAAACTGCTTTCCCTCTCCTGCAAAAATACTTTATAAAGGAATTAATGAAGGAAGAAATATTAGTAGAATACTAAAGAGAGTAATTTTGGGGGGTTTGCCTGCACAGGGCTGCTGGTACACTCAGGTGACCCAAATGGGTCGAGGAAAATTGTGTGACTAGTGTCAGCAGTAGTTTTGTGAGATATATCTACATTTTTCTGTTTTTTTGGAAAGTGTGTTCTGGTCAGTCAGTCACAGTTTCTCTTTGCTAGGCATTCCATCGGTATTTTAGGGGCTTGCTATCTGCCCCAACCAATACATTCACTGCTGGCTTCAGTGGGTAAGATGGTGACTGCCAAGAGTTAGGACAAAGAACCCTGTGAAACAGCTTGAAGTTTTAAGCACAGATTTCCAGTTATGCAAATCTAGAAAATTAAAAGGAGAGAGTTCCACTGGCCTTGGCAACAGTTATATTAGTTTGCATGAGTGAAAGCAGGTTTGTGGTTGTGGAACAATTTCAAGGAAAGCAAGTTCCTTTCAGGTGAGGGACTGGCAATTTACCTGCCAGCAAGCACTTTCTAATGGAAGGTGGTAGTATTGATTTTGGATCTAGAAGTGAGGTCCAGGAATTTGTATTCCTGAAAAATATCCCGAGATGCTACAGAAAAGAGTGCAGCTATTTAGCCATATACCTTTTCCAGTTCCCAATGGGTTCCCTTACCTAAAGCATCTCAGGCTTTCTCTGAAAGCTGAGGTAAACACAGGATTCCTCCTGGTTTTGTCTCAGAGAGTGTCTCTAACCACAGTGTGTGTGCACATTCTCAGTCAGAACCTCCCTGCTGCCCTAAGATTTGCTCTAGAGTGGCTCTACTTGAAGCTGCAATGCCTTCCTAAGCCATTTTAATGATTGCTTTCCTCTGATACGTAATTATGTGGAGATGAACTGGTTAGTAATGCTCTATTTCTGCCCAAAAAAAGAAACAAGAAATGCAATATTATTTCAGTTGAAACAGGCCTGTTGCTCACAAGCATTGTTTGCCGTCTTCCTCCTGAGGTGGTCAGAGCTGGTGCAGCTTAGCTCATTGTTTTGATCTGTCCAGGTGTCCAGCAGCCTTGCTGCCCATGGCAGCACCAAATGAGTCAGACAGGATAGGCAGAACAGGCTTTTTATTTCCATTCACATCCTGGCTTGTAGGAGTGTCTGAAAAAGACAATGTGCTAAGGTACAGAAAGTGGTTTAAATATATATTCTTTTAAAATTTCCATGGCAGGGCCCAGAGGTGGAAGTCCAGACAGGCAGGGGTTTTGTCAGGCGATGACATCCACTCTCCTCTGCAGCTGCAGCACTCAGGACTCACTTTGAACTAAGATGTTTGCGGTTCTGCCATCGCTGGCCTGATCAGAAAGATGTTCTAGAACCTGAGATGCTTTGTTAGGTCCTTGCTTTCATCTTCTAGCATAAAAAATAATCACACACAGTTTTGTCCTCATATTCAATACCGCTTTTGAATTCACACCCCATTTTCTGTGTTTTATGGCAGATGGCAACTATATCCTCTGTCTCAACTTTCGTTCTGCTGCATCAAACAAGCTGTGCCCTGGTAACCTCTTAAAATAGACCGTTCTTTTCCTTGGCTGTGCTGACAAACCCTCTCTAGACACGCTGGATTAGCTGCTGCTCACTGAAGAAGGGCTCTCAGACTGATATGTGATTCCTCAAGGAGATGGCCAGACCTGCTGACATGAACACTTCACTGGCCTGCCACAACTCTCCAGTTACACACCCTAAGATAAGTGTTTGATTTTTGTGCCATTGCTTCATATTGGTAATGATGGTAATGATGCTCCTCCCTCAGTCACTTCCATACAGTGATCCCATACCTCAGTCTCATATCAGTTCATTCCTTTCCACCAAAAATTCTTTCCTTTTTGCTTTTTTATCTTATCAGTTTGCTGGGGTTTTTTTCCCCACCAAAAAAACATTAAAGGAAAATATGAAATAAAGATTAGTTCCATGGATAATATCCCAGGATGTCATCGGCAACCTTCCTCAGCTCAGTACTTTGCATTTAACACTACTAACACTGCTTCCCTCTGTGCTTGTGTTTTACTTCTGTTGAAGTTCTCCTAAATTCTAGTCTTCTCCAGAACTGGTAATAATTCCCATTCAAGGCTCTTCACTAATGCCTGTTATTCACCATCAGCAATAAAACATTTCCTTTGCCCTGAGCACTTCAAAAAAGGCAAACATTGACTGCCAATACAAAGCTCACATTTGATCTTGCTTACATGCTTGTCTTTAGAAAAAATTTGAACCTAAGTAGCCTTGAGGTGAAAGTAGCAGGCTTGCATTTTCCTGGAACACATTTTTTCTTTGCCTTTTCCAAGGTACGGAACATTCTAAGAAGTGGAATCATTTCCTAGCTTTTTTTGTAGCCATCTGGTTTACTCTCACAACCGCAATTCAATGCTCTCCTTCTTTCCGTTTTGGAGTCTTTGGGAGCTGAGAGAATTTGCAACTCTTGACCTTCCGAGAACTTCACTTGAGGAAATTTCCATTTGCCATTGCTGTTATTTGTCCCGCCCCCGCCCCTTTTAATATCATCACTGGAAAAACACCAAAAACATGATTGTAAACATCAGTTATGTTCATTTCATATTGACCCACGCAGAGCATAAAAATACAGCAGGACTAGGCTGAGGTTTTATCCAAGTCAAATTCCCTTCATGCAGCCCGGGCTCAAGTACGAAGCTGGGTTTACCACCGCAGGCATTTCCCGGAGAGTGCCAAACTTTGGATGTAGATCTTCGTTAGATTTTACAGCATGGGACCAGTACCCTTTGAAAATCCCTCTCGGAAGCTGCTCCTTTCGATCCTCCACCTAGCTATTGAGACAACCGGGGAGTCCCGACTCCTGAGCCGAGTGCTGAAACGTGCCCGGGGTGCCGCGCGGCCTCCAGCTTGCGCCCCTCCCTCCCCTCGCCGCCCGGTTTCCCCGCATCCCCGCATCCCGCAGGGGCACGAGGCGCGAGCCGCTTCCCGCCGCGCATTCCCGCTCCCGCCCGGCCCCCGCGCGGGGCGTGGTCTGCGGGCGGGGCGGGGCGGGGCGCGGCGGGCGGCGCTGGCCGCCCATTGGCCGGAGCGGTAGGAAGGGGCGTGGCGCGCCCGCGATGGGCGGGGCCCGGGCCTCGCTCAGTTCCCTGGGCTGCGGAGGGGCGCGGGAGGCCCGAGCGGCGCGCGCTGCGCCCGGCCGAGAGCAGGTAGGGCTGGGGCCGGGGCTGGCGCTCTCCCGGCGCTCTCCCGGCGCTCTCCCGGCGCTCTCCCGGCGCTCTCCCGGCGCTCTCCCGGCGCTCTCCCGGCGCTCTCCCGGCGCTTCCCACCCTCCCTCGGCGCGTGGTGGGGGGCGGGGTGGCGGCGCAGGGGCCGCCGCAGCGGGCGGGCCGCGGCCGGCCTGGTCCCCCCCGTCCGGCTGCGGCGCACGGGCCGGGGGGCGGGCGCGGCCCGGGGCGGTGTCACCGCGTGTCCCCGCGGCGGCCGGGAGCCCCCCGGCTCCGGGGGGTCCGCTCTGGTACCGCCCCGCGGGAGCGGGGCTTGCCCGTGTGCTGGGGAGGTGTCTGGGGGAGCTCTGAGCGAGCAGAGACAGCCTGCAGAGTGCGGGACCTGAGCTCCCTGGAGCTTCCAGCTTCTCAGAGCGCCTGGCCAGTGGAGGCCACAGAGGTGCGGGTCTGGAGCATCTTTCTTATGGAGAGACTGTGGGAGCTGGGCCTGTGTAGTCCGGAGAAGAGAGACGGAATCTCATTAATGCATATAAATATCTCGAAGGCAGGTGCCAAGGGGAACGTGCCAAACTTTTCTCAGTGGTGCCCAGTGACAGGACAAGGAGCACTGGCTGTAAGCTAAAACACAAGAAGTTCCACCTCAGCGTGAGGAAGAATTTTACATTGAGGGTGGCAGAGCACTGGCACAGCTGCCCAGCGAGGTTGTGGAGTCTCTCTCCCTGGTGACATTCAGACCCCACCTGAACACGCTCCTGTGGCACCTGCTCCAGGTGACCCTGCCTTGGCAGAAGGGTTGGAATGGATGCTCTCCTGAGGTCCCTTCTAGCCCTGACAATTCAGTGAATCTGTGATTGCGTGACAACGTTGCCATGTTGCGAGAGAGCCCTGAACACCACCCAAGTCTTGAGTTTACCTACACACATGTAACATGTCTACCATTCGTGCTGTAAATGTTCTGAAGTAGGCAGGTGGTGTATGTGCAAGAAACTTGTCCTCTGAACCTAATTTTTCGTGAGCACGTCTGAGTACGTGATGAGTCTATTACACATAGTTGTTATCAAAAATAGCATCACATTTGTTTGATGGTTCAGCTATCAAAGCCCAGCACAGCTGTATGTTGTCGCTTAAAATGCTTTAGTGTTGGCAAGTTCTTACAGCACTTGCAAGAAAGGTTTGTGCTTTAACACAAATGACAAACTAGAGTGCATGAAAAGGTTGGATCCTCTATTATGGAACTTTTTTAATATGTATGTAGAGCTACCATGCATTCCTGTGTAATGTGTGGATATAAGGATGCCTGCAGTTGCTGTTCAGTTTTATCAAGGAAAGGGCATGTGCATCTGATGACTCTTTGAAGGTTTTTTTCCCCCATATTTCTGATTTTTCATTTTCAGATATAATTCAGTCAGAAGAACATATGGCTGGCAAATAGTAAGTATGATACTCTCTGCTGTGCTAAACTGTGCTCAGTGGTAGTTTGACAGTGCTGTGAACAGAAAAAATCTGACTTTTCTTTCATGTAATTTCTCTCATATTTTCTGCTCTAAACTCTTTTACTAATACAGGAAAGTCACTGCTCTTTTGGAAGGCCTCCCATTTCATTGCACCAGGACTTTCCAGCTGAATCTTAGTGGAAAGCATGTCTTGGATGCTGTTAATACCTCAGGCAGTTTTGTTTTTGCTTACAACAAGTCATTATGAGGATGGTGTGGGGATGCCTTTTCACTTTCTTTGGAATAGTTTTCAGCCTTTTCCTTTCCCTTTTCCTTTCCAGCGGTGTGGGGTGGGGGTTAGCTAGCTGGGAAGCTCTTACACCTGAGCTGGCAGCCTCCAGAGGTGGATGTGGGTGCAGAACGTGTTGTCTTGACATTGCGTGGTTCAGTGCTGTGTCGTGACATGTGCTACATTTCCAGAGCCAGGTGAAAACCCCGCAGTGTGAGGGTGTGCACACTTCCATTGGAGGTGCTGGCACTCCTGTGGACATGGAAATTCATTCTTTATGGAGTTGGGTCAGCACCTGCATTGTAGCCTAGCCCTTGGGTCTTTGTGCCACCTACCTGACAGCATGGGTTGTTTCCCTGCCTGCTTTGCTTTGGCAGAATACAGCTGATGGTGTTGTCTCTGGCCCTGCAGAATGGAAAATGCCCTGGCTGCTTGCATGGGTTGTGTTCTGTTTGGTCTGCTTTCCTGTGTGCCATAAATGTTTATTCTTGCATTAATTTTGAAATGTGTCTGTTGATTTCAAGTTCCAACAATTTGCGTTGTCCTACTTCACAGTCTCACCTTTTCCTGTTACCATCTGCTCGATCAGGTCTGGCTGCTTTTCACTGTGTTTCTTTTGTTCCCTCAGTGTAGGGTGTGCAAAAAGCTTTTAATTTCTTTTGTGTCTTTTTCCAGCTTAAGAGGCTCAGCTAATATGTCTTCTATACTCATGCATATTAATTGGTCCTTTGTGCATTTCGTGAGAGCTCTGAGGTGCTGCCTGTGAGAAACTTGTGGATTCATGTGTCTTACAAAGCTTTGTTTTGTTTTGCCATAGCCTCTGAAGAAATATCAGATCGTAGCAGATTTATTTCACTGTTGCCCTTCAAAAGAACTTTAATTAAATATTTGCAGTTTAAGGGACTTCATTGTCCCTCACACAAGAAAGCTGTTGCTGACATCTTTATGATGACTATTAAGCCATTGAAATGTAAACTCTTAACTTTCCCTGACCATAAGAAAATATTAATTTAAGTAATTAGAGATATTTTTGGCCTTGTTGGATAAAAGAACACGTAAGCCAGTGCAATTTGATAATGCTGTGGGAAAAAATAGTCCTGTCCTTCCAGTGGCCTCCTCCTTGATCTTCATGCCAGAACATGAATTTGTACAGCTGTATTAAGACTAAAGAAATAAATGAGTTGGGAGAAAAATGAGCATTTTTCACGTGGACCTTTATTTCCATCTTGAGCACAAGGTGAACTGTGTATGATGGGCAAGAAAAGGAGACTTTAATTTATTACTTCAAGATTAGCATCTGTAATCCACTGCTAAAATGCCTTTTATATTAGCATGTAGATTGTGAGGTCCCAGCTAGTGTGACGGATTTATTTGGGGAAATACCAGACTAAATCTACTCGTATAGCTTGTTGTGTGTTAGATACAAAAACCAAAATAAGTCTTCTTGTAGTTTTTTGTATTTACTTAGGTATAAATTAGATGTAATAAAACCAAATATTCCTTGAAGCTCCACATCTTCTTTTTGTCAAGCAGGCTATCTAAACAAATTCCTGAGAAAAAAGCACTGTATAGCAATCTCCAGAACAAAAATGTAGGTTGTATAGTAGAAATGTTGCTTTTACCCCAAGTGTTTAATAATGATCATTCAAGATGAAGAATTTCAATATCTTCAACTGTGAGATGTAGCCTCTGATGGTGCAGTCATGTCTGTGTCTATTAAGAATAATGATTTTTTTGTTATTTGGTAATGAATTTGCCTGATAAAATGTCTTAAAAGTGATACCCAGCTTTTCTCTGATCATAACCTGTGAACCATGAGTAGGATGTAACTCGGGCTGGTTTTTAGATTTTGTCACTATGACTCTGCAACCATTTAGTCTTGATTCTGTCTCTTAGATTGCTGTAAGGCCTGGGAAGTTGACTGGGAACAGCACGGGGTGAAGGTTACGGCACGGTGGTAAGTGTGCTATTTTAAAACATCCAGGAGAAGAGCTGGGAGAGGAGCTGATATGGAATCGTGAGTCCAGGAGTGAATCACTCAGTGATGAATTGTCTGTAGCTGTGTGTGGGAAGATGAAAGAACTGGGAATTTAAGAAGAGGAGGCAGCAGTTGCTGGCAGTGTGTTCTTGCTCGTGGAGGGAGGGATGTGCATGCAGAGTATGAGGGCAGGTACTTGGTGCTTCATATTAAAGCTGTGAAACATACTAATCCATTTATCCTCATTGTGTGTTTTTAGAGCATTAAGTTTTTTTTTTTTAACTGCTCAAGTGGGAAATTGGGGAGAAGTATGATGTTTTCTAAATTTACTGGTGGAAGTCAAACGTAAAGTCGGCTAACCTTGACACCATACTCTGCAAATTCTATTAATTTATTGGTTTGTAAGAATGTAATGGCAGTAATAGTTTGTCTGCAAATTTAAGATTTTAGTCTCATTGCATGTTGTATCTTACTGTGATAGAACCAATCCAAAGTATTTCCAATGAGGTTATTTATTGATTTTTTTTCATCCTAAAGCGGCTTTCTAGAAGATGACCATAGAGGATCTCCCAGAACCTTCCTTCGAAGGAGATTCCCTCATTGAAAGAGAACGATTCTTATTCCCAAACTCTGAAACATCTGTTACTTTTTCTGTTTCTGCTGCACCAATGCCTTCAGACTGTGGTATGTACTTTAAACAGAAAATGAATTTGCGATAAATTTTAAGAAAAGCTGTCAACTGTTAATTATTTCTTTCCAGGAAAAGCTTTCTTCTTATTAAATGGATTCTCTGTTAATTGAAATGAAAGATGAAGACCCATGTTTTTCTGTTTTTCTTATTGCATACACTATAAGTTAAATATTTTCTTTTGTTTGTCACAGTTCTGTGTGGTCACGTGTTTGTAGTTTTCACGTTTCAGCATAGAATCGGATGTTGTGTTGAAATCTAAAATTGAAGTAAGGGACATCACATTTAAAACCTCTAGAGTTACGCTTTTTCTTATGCTTTCAGTATGTAAATAGTGTACTAGAAGGGGATAATTCTGTTGGAATGTACATATTTGTGGTGGTAAGGACTGTAAAGTGAGTGGTAGAAAATTATACCAAGTATTAGTGATCAGCGTTCAGATTAATGTTTAATAAGTGTCTTCACATGTATAAATTATAATAGCATGTCTAACTAACTTAATATGCTAAAATATCACCGTAGGATAAGGAGCTTCACTGATTAGGTAAGGAGCTACAATTACAATACCCTTGAATGTTGCAGAGATGTTAATAGCATCTATATACCTTAAAAATTACTCCTTCCACCTCTGGCTTTCCCATGCGTTGATTTGAACAATCAGCTGTATTCAGGAAAAATAAATACATGTAATGTTCTGTCTTTGACAGACACAGCATTCTTGAGACCCATTTCATAAGTTAGCTCAGGCTGGGAATGTAAGTGTTCCATATGATACATCTCAGTATGTGAATGTGTGTCCTTACATGGTTTAGCCCTGTTCTCATCACTGGTCTCTCCTAGTCTAATCTTAAGTACTGCCATGATTTATTCTATTCTGCGTTCTCATCCCTTGGACAAAGTTTGCATTTGTCTTCTTTAAATGTTGTTTTATTGTAGTATCTTCTAATAACTCTATGATCTCACTGCTACGGTGAGACTTCTACCTGGTCTCTGCCTATCCATTAAATTAAAAAAAAAAACCCTTTTATAAGAGATTGCTGTCACCTGTGTAACAATAACATTGGTGAATCTGGGTAAAGGAAGTTAAACCACGGCAGAGAGAGAGTCTCGGTCTTTATGTTCAGTGCATTAATTTTTCCTTAATGCATTTGAGCACTGTGATCAGTACTTGGGAAAGATAGAGGGGGAGAAAGTAATATTTTAAAGTATCTCGGTACCATTGCCTTTCATGGGATTAATTGCATTAACAGATTTTCTGTAGCATTGCTTTGGTTTGCAAAGACTACAGCTGATCACCTGTTGAGCACTTCAGGTGGTTGCTATTAATACTTGATACAGTCTCAGATTTTTACCCTACCTGCTGGTTGCAAGAGTTGATTTCTGATAGATAATTTGGATCAGGTTTGTGGCTAGAAGTTTTCTTGGTAAAGAACTGTGAATATTGTGAGAGATCATTAATCTTGTTGCCTAGTTGTCTGTTTACTGCATAGCTTTCAGCTGTACATCACCTGTGGTTTATGTGGAAGGTAAAAATCGTTGGATAAATCAGTAGATATGTGGTGATGAATGGGATGTAGGGAAGAAACACACTTCGTGTAGTGCTGGGAGATAAAGGGTTTGGGTTGTTTTTAATATGCTAGGTGCAAATAAAAATTCATGTTAAATATCAGTGGAGTTGTCCTCCTTTTCCATTCTTGTTGAATCGAGACAATGCAGTTTGAAGAACTCTAAATAGCCAGGAAGCAAACTCTCTGCATGCTTTTATCTGTTAATCCAATCTAGAAGTCAGGTATGCTGTTTTTGGGGAAAGGCAGGGTGATTCACCCCGGGGTGGTTTTGCCATGTCACACACCCAGATGGCTGATGGTGTTTGTTGCTTAACCTGTCTGTCCTGTCTGAGAGCCGTGAATCTGGATGTGAGCTGAGTTGTACATCTATCCAAAACCTGTTTAAAAGGCAGCTCCCCGATAGTTGCAGCGGGGATAAAAGTTCAGTGTTTGCCATGATTCATTTCTGATGGCAGTAGACTCTGCTTCCATTCCCTCTCCTCATATCCACTGCTATCCAGATTCTTTCATATAATTTTCCAGAGTTGGAAGAAATTGCACAGATGTAAAATAAAGTATGTATACAGACATACACACATGCCTGTGAGTAACATGACGTATACTTTCATAATAAGGTGTTTTATGCACTTATAGTCTGGATTGTCTGAAAGAACATGAAGCTTAAAAACCTTTAAAAGTGTGGTTTTGTTTTGTTTTGTTTTGTTTTCTTTGTTTGGTGCCTTAATTTTTGAAGGTGTTTGTTTCCTGCAGCTGCCACCAGCTGGGATTGATGCATTCATGAAATACTGAAAATAGCAAAGGTCACAGAATGCATTCTTGATTAGAGTGTGTGTTTATATTTTAGTATGTTCTATGTAAATTGTGATGGAAGAAGAAGGAGGAAAAGACATGTTTTGTAGCATATGGAGAAGTCATCTATGCATTTAATCCCTGAGAGATCAACAGGTTTGTCTGTGCTTGGGAGCAACTTGGAACCTGTAGTTTTGCCTGGCTTGAACAACAGTAAACTCTTACTAGCTGAATCACTGTACATCTCTGTTACTCCTTGCCTAAACTTAAAATCACTCTTGCAGTACAATTGTATTGGTTACTGATTCAAAGCTTTGTCAGAAGTATAAGCAAGATGTAAGTACTAAAGGAAAAATACAGCAGATGTTAGAGAAAATTTTCTGAACTAATTCAGCATTCTGATTTTCCCAGTGTAATGAGTACTGAAGTGACTCTCTGCTGTTTTTTGCCTCTGAGTTTGAAAAACTACATACATGTTAAATGTCAAGATTTTATTTAGGACTCTTTTCTTTTTTAACAGAGTTTTCATTCTTCGATCCCAATGATGCAGCATGCCAAGAAATACTCTTCGACCCCAAAACATCAGTTTCTGAACTGTTTGCTATCTTAAGGCAATGGGTTCCACAGGTCCAGCAGAACATTGATATTATTGGGAATGAGGTGAGATACAGGTGAAGATCCTCGAGTGGTCTCAATGCTAAATGTGTTGACAGTGAATAAAACCAGTTCCTTCAGAAGCAGAATTAATCATAAATTCAGATAGTTTCTGCCTTTTAACAAGTAGTGACTGATCATACCTTGTATTCCATGTGTTGTCCGGTTTTATTTGGAAAAAGAAAGATGATGGATAAAATTCAGTATATTTGCATAGACAGTATAAACAATATTTCTCTCACGGCAATTGTGTTGAGACCCTTCCCCTTGGTGTTTCAGTTTCCTACTTAGCAATAATGCCAAACTCCGATATATGCAGTTACTGTTGAAGCCTGACCTTAAGGGCAATCTTTCCTAGGCACAGAATGTATTTCTAGTTCTTCCATTCTACTTTTTTATTTTTCTTCTGGATGACAGCTTTTTCTGGACATGTGGGGAAATGTAGTGAAGATTAACCCTACTACATTATAACTGGGAGCTTCCTTCTGGGGGTGTGTGGGAATGGGGTGGGTAATTGTTGACAGATCAAAGGGGAGAGCTTCATAAAGAATTTTCCCATGCGGTTAACTGCTTAACTTTCTAGCATGTGAAGTATATGTTAGAAGGAACAATACAAAGAATTTTTAAAATCTGTAAATAATGAAGGTTAATTATGATGCTATTTATTACATTACTGTATGTTGCTCAGTTTTGCAGTTAGAGTCTTTTCTGGCAGGCTTCTTTGTTACTAGCCCTTGTAATGAATCCAGGAGTCAATATATCTGAAATAACTTAGGAAATAGTAGTGATGTCAGAGATACACCAGAGCTAAAATGTGCTTGTTTTCCACTTGCCTGTCAGATCATTAAAAGGGGTTGCAATGTGAATGACAGAGATGGACTGACTGACATGACCCTCCTGCATTACACTTGCAAATCAGGGGCTCATGGCATCGGTGAGTAAAAAAAAAAGTCATTATAGATGTAAAAGCCTAATTGACTCCCATAAGCTTATCCCATTGTCTCTTACAGAATTCTTCCATGCAGTAGATTTTTTTTATTTTATTTATTGCTTGGTTTTTCTCTCTCCTAGTGGCCATGAGCAAGGAAGGTGCAGAACTGCAGCTGTAGCCATGGGGAGTGCCCGAATTAGTGGTATAGGTATTACACAGAGTAGTAGTACCAGCTTAAACAGATACTTCATGTGGCAAAGGCAGTTTCAGACTGAGGTGCAAGCTTAAAAGTTTGCTGTAGCTTTCTTACAGCAGAACATTTAGGCAACTGGCTGTTCTTGTTTTGTTTCTTTCACCTTGTTCATGTCAGAAGAGAACAATAAACTTAGTTTGCATTATTATGGCCATAAATACTGGAAATGAGAGCACATTTAACTCTGTTTGAACACCCTTATCAACTTTTCTATGTTGTTACTTTTTTGTTGACCCGAGCCCACTTCTCTGAGTTTGAGAGAAGTCTGGCATAGGTTGTCTTCCCTGGTGTTGGTAGATCTTTTAAAATAAACTTCAGCATTGTGATTTGCAATTATTTTTTCTTCTATCAGATGCTAAAACACCTGAGGGTTTGATGGCTGAGACAGTATGTACATTAGAGAAAACAGATCGGGATATTATACACTAGAGATTTCAGCCCTTTGTGATAAAGGGCGAAGATTTCAGTATCCTAATCCTAAAAAGAAAGGTATACTAATAGTTCTGCTGTGAGCTTAAAGGGCTTAATATACATTGTGTGTTACAGGCAAACGTGTGTTTTTTCAGGTCAAATAAATAAATCACTAATGCGTACTTTGCAAAAATTACCCTGCAGGTGATGTTGAAACTGCTGTAAAATTTGCAACACAGCTTATTGATTTGGGTGCTGACAGCAGCTTACGCAGCCGCTGGACCAATATGAATGCCTTGCATTATGCTGCCTACTTTGATGTTCCAGAACTGATCAGTGTGATTTTGAAAAATGCAAAGCCAAAAGGTAGGCATTGTGACCTTTGCTTCATGTAGTTGTCCCTATTTTGTAGATTGTAAGCTTATATATAGAGGTCTCTGTGGCGTTCATTTATCCATTATACATAAATAATTTCTTCTTCTTGTATTCAGCCTCGTTGGTTCATTGTTCTCCTAACCTATTTTTTAGTGGTTTACTGTACTCTTTCCATTGCTGGTTTTTAAACTTGAGTTTTTACAAGACAGTAGATGTTTCAAACAGACTGGAAAGCAAACAGGTTAATCTTAAGTTACTGTGAACTAAGAGAATGTTTGGAGAAAACCAAAGATATAACTATTCTAGTAAATCTTGTGTGTTTTAAGGTTGCTTAAAGATTGAGAAGTATGTTTGAAATGCAGGGAGAAGGAGTTTGAAATGAAAGTTAGAAGGAGTAGTGGGGATTTGCATGTGGCAATTGCATGTGGCAAACCTGTGACTGAGGCAATTTTGACATGTTGGTTTTTCCCATTTCTCAGCTATGTAGAAGGTCCTGTTTAAGGAACAATTTGGCTTTTGTGTTTGGCATAAATAGATAACACCTTTTGGAATGATACTGTGAAGGATTGGTAATTGGAGCCCTATTTATACTAATGCCGATGGAAATACAGAAATGGTTCTGAACCAGAAATGTTTGTTTCTAATTTGGTCAGGACAGCAAAACCAGTAAGCAACTTTATCACTAAAATTGTACAAATGTGAATTTGTTCTACTGAATATCCTTCTGATTGTGCCAGTTTGCAAAAGGATTTTTTATTTAGGGACTCCGTCTTAACAATTTGAAAAGCTGGTAGGCTTTTGGAGTACCCAAGGTTTGCTTACCGCATCTTGAATCTCAGTGGAGGTAATTGTTAATCAATGCGGTTGCTGCTGTGACTCGCTTAGGAGGTGACAAGTGTGGGTTGGTAACAAAAGACAAAATGAGACTGCACAGTAGTTAAGTCCACATCGCATTTCAATAGCCTGGTCTCCCTAATTAGCAACAGCAGTTTAAGTCTCCTTTCAGACCTTATTTACATTTGGTGGTCTCCTCCTGTGCAGTTCCTGCAGAAGGGATGGGATTTTGCTTAGATTTCCAAGGAAACCACGCTGGTTAAATGTCTCAGCAGTTGGCAATTCTTGGATAAGCAGCAGATGTTTTTTATCGGAGGAAATATATAAAATTATTTGCCCTGTGACATGGAAACAATGGATGGTCTGAATTAATAGAATAATTTTAGCTCCATACTTCATCAGGCAGTTTGCAGAGAAGGAAGAACATACGTAGAAGACAAACATGCTTGGATGGATCCATACTGAACGGGAAAAAAATGGTTATTAATATATAAATAACTTTTCAAGCCAGTGGTATGCTGACTCTGAGACATCCATTGTGAAGCACAGGTGTTTCCTTCTGATTTACTGCTAAACTACCCTCTTTATGACACCCTGTAGTTAAATTCTTCATACGGATGTACTCCTCAGTTGTTATAGGAGAGAGCTAGTTTGTTCCTGGATTTTTTTAGACATTTTAAATACAAAAATTGTATATTATTTTCCTCTAGATAGTTTGGGGGTAGTTACCAGGATAACGTTGGATATTTGTCTTTGTTTGTCACCTCTACTATTCCCACTTAGATCAAAGCTGTAAGAGAACTGTTCAGAAAATCTAAGCATGAAGTTTGCGAGTCTGAGGAAGCCACACAGTCTTAACTCAAAAAACAAAACCACACATCAATTGTTTTTCAAAATAGGAATACATGCAACTGTTGCTGACTCAGCAGCTGATGCTGCTGACCGGTATTTCTACAAGTTGGTTCCTATGTGTGCAGAAACTGTTTGGCTGTATTCCTTGGAAGTATTAATGGCTGTATACAGCTCCTCAGTTTCTAGCTGGTTTTAAACTGGTAATGTCTTCTGACCTTTGGTATATAAAGGGCCCATCTGCATACATAGTTGTGATTATGACCGAGGCATGTGAATGCAGTCTTTTTTCATGTTTGTGTTCAATCAGTGCAATTGCAAAACTGTTAAATTCTGATTGCAAATTTGTTACCTTTGATCTTTATAAAATTGGGTCAATTTAATTAGTATGTATGAACTTAGCATGTCTATACAGACATATATAACTGAGTATCTTCTGTATACGTTGATGTTGTATTTGTTCATTTAGTGTAACTGTATAAGGATGTTGATGCAGTTGGGATATATTTTGTTTATGGCATTGTGAGAAAGGCTAGTGCTTTTTGGGATGGAGACTGCTACTGGAAAATACAAGCAGACTCTTCAGCCCTGAGGTGGAAAGTTTTATGTTCCTCACTGGTATTTCAAATTGGAACATGATTGCTAATACTTGTGGTCTTTGGTTTGTGTATTAAATCCTCTGGCATTTTTAATTAAGTCCTTTACCTAATTGACTAAAAATGACATCTCTCTTGTGTAATTTAAGAGAGGAGCCTCAGACTAAACAGACATTTGAACTCAAATCTTCTAGAACAATAATAACTTCATAGCAGATTCAAAGATATATTGGGAACAACTGATTGAAATATATATTGTGCTAAGTCACTTGCAGTCAAATGCAGTGCTCCATTTTCCAAACTACCAGTGTGAGACTCTTCAGAGTGCAATTCTTTGAGAACAAAGAAATTATAGCAATCACCATCTCTTTACTTCATTCGTGGCCATTAGTAATTAAATTAGTGTAAAGCAGATGTATAATCAGTTTTCCCTTGCCCTACTGTCTGCTCACAAAGGAAAACAACTGTTGAAGATGCATCTCATTTTAATGTTTGACACCTAGAAGCAATAAAATATGTTTCTGAAACATTAAAGCATTAATTTACTTGCAAACCTGAAGTTACTCACTTGCTAATCTTGGCACAGTAGATTTGGCATCCGGAGTAGCAGCAATTTTGCAGTTAAGCCATCAGTATTAAAAAATGAGTGAAAGTACATGCTCATCTTCTAGGTTGGTTCGTGGTATGAATAAACAGATGCAAATAAGGTTGATATTCTATGTAGAATTACTTCTCATATGCATTTTGTACATAAATAATGGTGTGTCTGTGTAAATGCTAACATAAACTGTTAAAATGAATGTCCTCACAAGGAATCTGTAGGGGAAGATGTTCGTGTAACAGACTTGCATACCTCACATGTGATGTTTAATTGCAGATGTGGATGCCACGTGTAGTGATTTTGATTTTGGAACAGCTTTGCATATTGCTGCATTTAACCTATGCACAGGAGCTGTCAAGTGTTTACTGGAACATGGAGCAAATCCTGCCTTTAGGGTAAGGAGTTAGGTTGTAGATTCACCAGAAGGGGAAAAAGGTAGCTGGAAAAACTGAACAATCTGTCCAGGATTTTGATTAGCTAAAAGTGTGCTACATGGAGTGAGAGTGCCTCAGAAAAAGATACTTGTAACTCATAGTGGATGGTTTTGTATGCTTTGTCCTACTTGTGTATTGAAGTTTATATTTTTGTGTCATGGTCTAGTTCATTAGTTTAAATAACTTACATGATGTTTTTCTGTTTGTTGTTTGAGCTTTTATTTATTAATACTCACAGGTGTCTTGCAACAACTGAGTCCCCATGGCAGTGGGGGAACTTTTCAGAAATGGAGGACTGCAAGTTTTGCCCTCCCGAAATGCAGTGTTGTGCTTAGATGTGAGCCTGGTGTTGGCATGAATAACTGAGAATGCATAAACATCACCTGCTCTGCTTAGTAACCTAATAATAGGCATAGGTTATAGTGCAAAGTGTTGCTGTATGTGTCTAGCCGCAGTCTTGGGTTTTGACAGAGTTTTCTGTTTGATTTGGGTATTTGTTGTTTTGTGTGGGGGTTTTTTGCTGTTTGTTTTTTTGGGGAGAAGGGCTTGGAGGGTTCTCTTATTTTAGCAAAACCAGTATCTCAGTTCTCCATTTTTAAATGAAGGGGGTTATTTTAAATCAGAAATCATAGTTGTTTTAAGGGTACTCAAAATTATTACTTTATGTAGCACTGTTGGTGTGAAATCGTCTGTAACATTATTGTCCAGTTTGTGATATTCAGTCTAGATCTCTTAAAAAATAGTGGGTTTCTTCTTTGTCTATTTATTTGGTGTGCATGAATGTGTCTCAAGTTCTCTGGCAGCTGTATGTTTAGGACTCTGTGTCACAGGGAACGCTGCTTTGTAGTTGCACAAGCATTCTGAGCTTCCAGAGGTGGCTGTGCCCTTGAGAAGGGAAATCCTGGGCTTCCTCTGAGCTTCCACTTTGCTTTCTTGCCACTGCTCTGCCCCTGCTTTGTGTTGGCACAGAGGTTTGCAGGGCATCTGGTGGGCTGAACTGTGGAACTGATGTGACCAAAATAATCTCTAATGTTGCGACTGCAAACTCAAATTCTCCACTCAACCCAGCTATATCCTGTTTTTAAGGTGGTGTGAATTTTACTTACAGAGTGATTGGAGATTTTAAAGGAATGGTGGGTGTTGAATTGCTCAAACCTACAATAAAGTTTTGACTAGAGATAGTGCGTAGAGTTTGATTATATGGGAACAGCAGTGTAAATTCTGAGTAAGGATTATATGTTCCTAGCTTTGAGGTGGATTGAGAGGAGGCTCAGGAAACACTGAACTTCTAGTCTGTTTTGAAGGGACCAAAACAAATACAGTCTCACTCTTCCTCATTCCTTCTGGTAATGTCTGAGTCCAGAGGCTCAGCTGAGAAAAATTTGGAAGAGTGAGGTGATTATTTTTCCGCAACTGTGAAAATGGGCAGACAGCTGAAGCCCCATACCAATGGCTTTGCTGAAGAGTGTAGGTGGAACTGTCCCTGAAGCAGCCTGACAGTTCCTGCTCTCTGGACACCTGGCCTGGAGCTGAGGTTAACTCCAGGGGAGCTGGTACTCCAACAACTTGTCCTGTGATGCAGGACACGCAGGGAGTCACAGTCACAGCTCTCTGGGAATGGGATGTGTTTGGAAAGGACTCTGTTCTTAATCCATCTCTTGTAGGATAGTCTGCCTAGATAAACCTGAACAGATTCATTCATTTTAACATTTCCATATTCTATACATGCAACATACAATAATTAAATTCCCTCTTACATTTGGAATAAGCCTCACCAAGGAGCAAGATATATGCTGGGTAAAGATAGATTCTTCGGGAAGGGTTGGAATTTTGGTATTGGCATTACAGACCAGAGGTCTGTGTTGCTTTCCTGACTTTGTGTTCAGGTGCACAGATATACATGAGTGTTTTGTTTCAGATGTTCTGAGTAGTAATAATGTTCTTAAATTTGAAAACATTGATTACTTGTCAGTTTCAAAAATGAGATACTGTGCATGCTAGCTGATCTATCCAAGGATGTTTTGGAATCCTTATTTGAAAATGTGAATTTTTTTTGTATATTATTATATAATATATTTCTCATCTCCATATATATATTTCATATATTATTATATTCTAGGAAAAATATCTAATAAAGAGGATTAAACACTTCGTAAAATGCTGTGGTTTCACCTGAGCAGATTTATCTTGTACCAACATTAAATCCTGTGTTACGTTATGTTTCTACAGAATGACAAAGGGCAGATTCCAGCAGATGTGGTTCCTGATCCAGTAGATATGCCACTGGAAATGGCAGACGCAGCAGCCAGTGCAAAGGAAATCAAGCAGATCCTGCTGGATGCAGTGCCTCTCTCGTGTGACATCTCCAAAGCCATGATCCCAAGCTACGACCATGTCACAGGCAGGGCCATGCTTTTATCACTTGGCCTGAAGCTGGGAGATCGTGTTGTTATTGCAGGACAGAAGGTATGGCCACCAACCTGGTAGTACTCTCATAATTCCTGGAAAGTCCATTTATTTACCACTTTGGAGACACACCTCAATTTGAGGGTCTGAAATGCTTTCTGGAAGGTGTGATCTCTGGATGGCAGCAAGGAACTGGTTATGGAAAGTAATAAGCTGAAGAGTTGTGTGGTAAAGTCATTATTATGAAAAGCAGTTTTGACAGGCATAGACTGCATTTTGTGTCTTTAAATTATTTTTAACAGTCTCCTATAATATATCAGCATGGCTCAGCTTTTATTAACATTTTTGGTGTCACATCAAAGTAATGGTAAAATTCACAAATTACTTTGTGAGTTGCCCAGCTTTGTTAGGGGTGTGCATTCGTGAAGTACTCTCGATAGTTTCCAGAAGGCAGGGAAAAAACCCTTCAGTTCTGCTTAGCCTACAGTAACCCAATTTCACTGGTGCAATGCAGCTAAAATCTTTGAAGCAGTGCTGTGCCAACAGGGTTGTTACATGGTTCTGTGGAAGTATAAGGATGTAGCTAATGGAGGTCCAGCTCAAATGTAAATAGCCTTTTAGAAGCTACCATGATAGCCACCTTTCTAAAAATATATTTGAAAACTGTAACATTAATATTACATTCAGTATTCAGACTTTTTATTTGCTTTGATAGCAGGGGATCTAAGTGCTAGAACTCTTTAAAAGAAGTACTTTTTTCCTGGTAAATATTGAAAGCATTTGTGAGCAAAATTTGATGTTTGAATAGTTTTTGCTTTAATAGCTTTCCTAATATAACTTCAGATTTGTAACTGTCACAACTGAAATATTTTAAAGTGATCTCCAGCAAGAGTGCCAAGCAGCTTCCATTGTGTATTTTAATTAGGTGTACTCTTGAAATTGGGTCAGGGAAAGTGAAGGAATCACTAGCTATGCAGAAGGCATTTTAACTGAAGTATGTACAGAAAGTATGTACTTGCTCTTTGAAGACAGAAGTTTCTTTATGAGAAATCACAGCAAGGGAAGATAATGTAAGTTAATGTAGGCTTTAGAGCAAGAAAGAGATGAAATTGGTGCTCTTGTGTATCTTTGCTCTAACAAAGGCCCACAGAATGGTTTGTGCTGTAATGTGCTCGCTGTGCATGGATAGAGCTGCCTGGGTTTGGTTACTTTTATTCTTCTAATTGATTATGCTGTTGCAGTGTTTCTTAAGAAGTTGTTGGAAGCTGATTTTGTGCTGCCAAAGGCCAGGAGGGCTTTGCAGCGAGCTTGTTTTTTTTTTTAAGGGAGCCAAAATCTGCTCTAGAGCAGGTGGGAAGTAGGAATGTGATTGTGCTTTTTGAACTTGCGTTTCCACGGCAGCTTTCCTCCCTTCCTTCCTTTGTGTTCGAGGAGCTGTTGTGTTGTACTCCCACGTTGCCTCCCACCCCTTTTCTCTATTTCCCTGAATGGAGAAGTTGTTCTCAGCCCTGCCTTCCCTCCCCCTCGATACTCCCAAATTCCTACAGGGTGGAGCAAAAGTGAAAACAGGTTGATGAAAATGGTGTCCTGTTTTTAACCTTCTGCTGGATCAGTTCTCATTCTGGAATACGGAAGCTGGTATGAGGGCACTTGGAACAGCAGCATTTTTTTGAGCTATATTTACAGGTTCCTATTGTCTTCGCTGCTTCTGCAGTCTCCTAATATGTCAGCTTTAATGAAGCTTGAGAGCCAAGCACAGTAGATGCCAGAGGGAGAATGGATTCCTCTCTTGACTCCTACTGCTGTCATTCCAGTTCTCTTACAGGGTAGGAAGCCATGTAAGCAGGTGTTATGTGTACGTGACTTGGGCCCTACAGCTCCACCAGCTCCTGCTCTGCTCCTGAGTGGCCATTTGGATCACATCTGATGAAATGGGAGTGCAGGGAGACCAGCAGCCAGGAGAAAACCGCTCCTTGCTTTGTCTCATGCCAGAGAGATCTGCTGCTTGTACAGGTCCTAGGGGAAAACTGGGGCCACAGTTTTGCCATCCCCACCTCTGGTTTAAGATACTGGCTGATCTGTTCTTTCTGCTCAGTAAATGTCCTTGGCTGGAGCCTGGATAGGAAGCAGAGGAATTGTAGCAATCTGTGGAGCTGCTTGGATGAAGATCCCCTGGCTGAATTTTGATCTTTGTGTCGGTAGCTAGAAGGTCTCAGTCTAGAGTAATGTGACATACCTGCCCATAACAATCAAGTTTAAAGGAGATCTTCAGCATAAGAGAAAAGGTTCTGGGTCATGCTTATTTCTTTACAGACATTAGGAAAGAGTGGCTGGAAGGTTTTATAGTAAAAAATGTTTTTATCTATTTACTCTCTGAGGGTTGGATTAAACAGAGGAGTCATAGTGTAAAATGGACTAATATTAAGGTCACGTGAGATGAGGAAAACTGAGGAATTGAAAGATCAAAGTTTTTTATTACTAAAACTAATTTAAAAATCAATTATAAAAAGGAATTTAAATCAATGTTAAATGCATCTCTTGTAGTTATTCCTCCCCTGTTTGGTTGAAGTGTGTGAGCTTATAATGTATACTTGCAGAGAATGAGGTCCACCAGCAAGACTGGTCTGTCTTGATATTCATGTGCTTATCTGTTCACAATTTATAGTATATATTGAAGCAACAGCAAATGCTTAAAACATTTGCTGGCTTTTAAAATTTTGTTTAATCATAAGGAGGGAATAGAAGACTTATCCAAAGGAAAAAATCTTTTCCAAAGAAAAAATTAATTACGCTCTGAAGTTTACCCTTGAACCTTTGCTATATATATATAAAAACATATATACACTTGTATGTATGTATTTATACACACACACAGTTATCTAATCAAGTATTTCTATGGAACCTCCAGTTCAGGAAGATACCTAGCTCTGATTCTGGAATTATTTCAATTCTGTTGCATAGACAGCAAAAGTAAAACCTCTCATTGGGCATGTGCTCCTGAACCTTGCTGACCTAGGGCTGAGTTTACAGTGGTTCGTACTGTCCAGTTCTTGTCTGTTGTGACGTGTCCATAACCATGGCTTCTGTTTAATGCAAAATATACACAGAAGGACCAAGACCTTTTGGGAAGTGTATTGAGTGGTGTTGAAAGGTAGGAATGTGAATAAGTGAGGGAAATGATGTTTGCGTTTTTTGTGATGAAAAGCTTGGAGATGACTTGCTGTCCCTTTCATAACTGATACTGTTTTCTCATGAACAGTACTTGTTTAACAAACCCATCCTGTGTTCATGCTTTTCCTCTTAGGTTGGTACCTTAAGATTTTGTGGCACAACTGAATTTGCCAGTGGCCAGTGGGCTGGTGTAGAGCTGGATGAACCAGAAGGAAAGAACAATGGAAGTGTTGGAAAAGTCCAGTACTTCAAGTGTGCACCAAAACGCGGTATAGCCTTTATTTTCTTCTGTCTTCAGTTTTTAAACCCCCACATTTTAAAGAGTACTGGGAGATAGGAACTATTTGGGAGGATAAAAACAGGATTGTGTTACTTTTCTTTGTAGTGCTTTGTTTGATTTATTGGTTGTTTAGCTGGTCCTAAAGTTTTGGCTGCAACTATTTGCAAAATGACTGAAACAACCAACTAGTCAAAATTTCTAGTTATTTTCTTGAAACTGTGAGATTTACTGGTTTTTCATATATACTGTTGAAACTACTTGTTTGTACTGTAACAATAGCCACATTTCTTTACCTGCTTTGTCTTCCATGATAAGACATTCATGTTTGTAGTTGTTTTCTAACTTTGAGCTTGAGGTATTTTAATTGAGGTGCCATGGCCACACAGAACATAAAAAGGTGTTGGGTTTTGTAGCAGTGGAGACAGAATGTTACTGCTAGGACAAAAAGGAGATTCTAATTGATAGACTTACTGAGTGTTTCCAACTTACTCAGTTCAAGTTGCTTGATAAGGATTTTGGTTCCACTGTTCACTTGAGCTTGTCCTTCCTACCCTGCAAGCGCTTTGTCAGAAGAGCAGGTTAGGATGGTGGCTAAAAAAACCCCAGAATGAATTGACATGAGAGAGAGTAGCTGCAGAGTTTTATTACTGGACCATTATCCATGGTTCTTTGTTGGCACGTGCAATTTTCTCTGCAGGTATCTTTGCACCCCTTTCCAAAATAAGCAAGGCTTCTGATCACAAAAAGACCTCCGTACGAAGCTCTTCTGCGCGGTCTTCACCTTTGGTCAAATCCAAGAAAGTAGATGTGACACACATAACTTCCAAAGTGAATTCTGGTGAGTATTTTCTTGCATGTTGATGCAGGATGGAGAGACACTAATCTTCAAGAATTAGTAAATCTTGGTATTAACATTCTTGTTTGGAATGAATTCATAACCTGGGATGAGGTGATAACGTATTTATTAATTTCATGTTGTCGTGGTTGGAAGTTCACTGGCCTGTGGAGTGGTACTGGAAGGATGTTGTGTGTAGCTGTGGAGTGATTACAGTGATCTGATGTACTGTGACAGTTTCTACTCTTTATGTACTCTGTAAAGAAAACCCCTCACCACAACATTTATTCTTGAGCCATTAAAGTAATTTCTAATTGGCTGTGATACCAGTTAAGTGTCTCAGCTTAATGAGGATCCATTTACTAAGATATTCCTGGAGAATTTGAAAGGATTGAAAATCTGATAAATAATCTATATACCTTTATGCCTAGAAATTGAAGAGATTTATTTTCTGGCAACATAATAAAGGAACTATTTAACTCACTGTGTATTATCTGCTAATTAAATTATCTGAGTAAAACCAGTGCCAGATTAGAAGAGAAAGGTTGTCCTTGTAATAAGGCTTCAGTCTACTGGTTGGAGTTATGGGCTCAGTCTCCGGCTCTGGTTTAGTTTCTTAGTAATTTGCTCAAATTACTTAATCCTTCTATGTAAGTTCCCTCCCTGTGGAGTGAATAATCCATGTTTTCTGACTGTTCTGGTTCCAAGTTGTTTGGCGAACAGGCTCTTCCCTGCTGTGTGCAGTGCTGGCCACGCATAATCCGGCCCCCTGTGTTTGGCTGTCTATGGAATCATGTCAGTAAATACTTCATTAGCATTGCTTCTGCCTTTTGAGCCCTGTTTAGGTGATTCACGCTAAGGCAGCAGAGCTTAAGGGATGGAAGATAACACACATTCTCATTGAATTTACCCAAACACCCTAAAACGCTGTATGCTTTACCTGTAATATGCAGGGCACAGAAACAATGCAGCAGGCTGGTGCCAGGAAAAGGTGCATTTTGTCAGCTTTTTGGATGACTTACATAACTTTTCTCTGCATAGATTGAGAGGGGAGTAAGCTTTAGGTGTCTGTATTTACAATTAGCACAAGATTCAAGCTATTTATAAATGGGCATCTTGCATAAAAAGCCTCTTGGGATATGCTGTTTGTTAGTATTGCTCAAGAGCAGATCCAAGCTGACTTCTGTCAAGTATTTTCCAGTGTTTGATTCACTTTGCTGTGAACTGTTTGTAACTCATTAAACTATAATGGGAGGGACTATTCCTTTGTCACAGACAGCTTCATTCCAGACAGTTTAGTCATAATCATCTTTTCTGTCCTAAAGGTGCAGTTGTCTCTTTGTAAAATGTAAACATTTGATAGCTTGCATTAAGGTAGAAATCAGGCTGAGTTAAGCATCATCTACCCAGGAGAGCTTACATCCACTGAATGTGAGAGTCTGGAAGCTGCTGTGTGCAGGGAGTCCTTGCACAGAATTCCATTGGCATTAACATGCCTGGCTGATTGGCTGGCTGGAGTAGGGCAAGGACAAAGCTGCAGAGGCACAACTTGGGTTTGCAGTGTTGATGTGCATCACCAGGTCACTTTTCTTTCCTTTAAACTGCCTCCCTGCAATACATTGGTTTGCAATGATTCAAGAAAAATCAATATGCTTTTTGTAGCTAAGGTTAAAAGCTGCAAAGTAAAATATGATATTGTATAGGGATTTTGAAATTTTATTTGGTTCTACTGGATTTGAATAATCTGTCAGATTGATGAGAAAAGATCTTTTTCAAGTTCCTAGGAAAAGTATTGCTGAGACAAAATTAAGGAATTTGTTATCAGTCACAAACCACTAGTTTTCTGATCTGATGCCTTAATGGCTAAGCAATAAAAATTTGTGAAATACACTACACTCACAAACTAGTTCAGTGCCTGTGGCTGAATTAAGCTGAGAGATGTAGTTAAATAAAAAAGATGTGATTTTTCTTTCATGACAGGGAGAGGCTGTATCACAGATAAGCTTGTTCTTCATTGAGTTAGGGAAGGAAACTGTCGGAAATGCAAAATGACTGTTTGCAAATTATAACTTAGGTGGGAGTACGAGTTCTTATACATATCACAACGTTGCAGCTCTGAGAATTAGGCTCTTAAAAATAATATTGGCATGCTTACATCATTATTTGTAGTCTGAAGATTTGATCTCAAATCTCTCTCAAAACCTTGATGTGTAATCTTTAAAGCAGAAATTGTGAAATTAATACTGGTGAATAGTAGACCTTAAGTACTGTTGAATGTAACAGGTATGAATGTTTGAACTATTTAAATAAAACTCCTTCAATATAAAAATTAATATTTTATAGACCATTTGTTTATTGTTTGGCAAGATAGTTTGGACTGGTATAAGGTGTTAAGGGGTTTAATATCAGTGCTTACCCATCCAAACAATTCTGCAGTTCTTGTTTTACCCATTTATCAAGTGTCTGAGGAATCAGTTTTGTCCATTTTTCCATGCATCCAGTAATCTGCAAATCTGTCAAACTGTTTTTGTACATGACTTTCCTGTAAAATTATTGTTACTTGTTAGAATGTGTGTATTTAATGGTATATATTCTTTTTATAGGCCTAAATATAGCAAAAAGAGACAGTGCTTCTGAAAACAACTTTCTGACTGCTAACAGGGGAAGAACTGTACCTGCAAAAGATGGTAATGAAATGATTTTTAAATTTTCTTTAACATCTTAAGAAAAATTCTGTGTATGGTAGAGGCAGTATTATTGCTGCCCTACCTCTGTAAAGGCCCTGTATTTACACTATAGAAAAAAGTTGCCTTGCTTTTTTATATCCAAGTCCCAAGCAGGCTGTAGGTACTTAGTTTTCCAGGAGCAAAATAACTTGTGTGGATGTTTGGCTGGTGTTCTGTGTTGGTTTGGTAACCACTTCTGTCTGAATACTTGGGCAGGAACATAGAAAAGCCCTTAAAGCTGGCTCTTAGTAAATGATCTTGCAGAGGATCTGTGGAATTAGCAGCTAAGGTTTCTGAGTGAGACCTTTCGCCCTCTATTGTTGCTGCCTAAATTTTAATATTCTGCTGGCATTTTTTTCTCTCCTCTATCTGTATGTTCATGCTTCTGTAATAAAGTTACATCTAACAGTGCTTAACAGTCTTGGCATTGTATCATGGCAGACTCACAATAACAGGCTTCAAATATGAAAAATGAAACTAGCTTTTAAAGAGTGCAGTTTGCATGTGAATCATTCTCGGCAATTATCTAGTTTCACAGTTGGATAACAACTTCTACCACAGCGGTACTTTGCTCAGCTTGAAAGACAAAGGGACCTCACTTTTAGCTATCTTGAACAAACCCTAAAAATTGTGTCTCCTTCAAGGTTTTGTGTATAAAATCATACTATAAGTGTTGGTGAAAGCAGTGTTTCTTTGGAATAATTTGAAGTGTGAATTTGAATATGCCTTCTTTAAGTCATAGAATCACTGAGCAGTTTGACTTGGAAGGAACCTTAAAGATGGAGGGGAATCCATACCTTCTCTGGGTAACCTGTTCCATCTCCCACCCTCACAGTAAAGAATTTCTTCCTAATGTGTGATCTAAGCCTCCTTTCTGTCAGTCTGAAGCTTCTACCCCTGTCCTGTCACTGCTTCTACTCGTGAGAAGTCTGTCCATCTTTCTTGGAGGCCCCCCTCAGGCACAGTGAGGCTTCTCTGGGGCTGACCAACCCAAACTCCTCAGCCTTTCCACATAGAAGAGGTGCTCCATCCCTCTAAACATCTTCATGGCTGTAGTGGTTTTACGTTCACTAAGTTCTGGTTGCTAAATTTAGTGTTTATTCTTTTTTTCTGTGGGAGAGAGATTAGGAGAAAAAGCAAAGCAGGCTCAAGCTTAAAAATGAGCAAAACAGTTTTACTACCACACACTACTAGAATGAAAAAAATAAAGCTGGGAAAAAGAAAACCCAAACTAAAACAGAATGAAACTTCAAAACACTCTTCCCTCCCCCTACAAACTATTAACTTTCTTATAAAACAACACAGAAAGACACAACTTGTGATTTTCAGTCAGTTTCACCATTTAAACATAATCATTCATTACTTGAGGAGAAGAGTCTCTCTAAGAGTTTCATGGAGACATTCGCTACAAGACAAAATAGTCCACTGGCTCTTAGTATCACACATCTGTAACTGCCCGGAGTTTTTGCAGACCGTGCTGTTCTATTTATTAGCAGCCTTCTTCATTTACTACCTACAGGCCTCTCAGTGTATCTGGGATACTATTTACAAATACTTCTTCTAATCTAAAATCATCTTTGTCTCAAAGGCTGAGACCTCCTTTTAACCCAGGAGCGGGGGCTTTAAAGTTCTCAATTAAATCTCAGTCACATCAGTCCTAAATTTTGATCAGAATGTGCATTCTCCCCAACAACACTAAGATGCTACAAAGAACAGCCCATTTCTCTATCATTTACCCTAGAGAAGTCCAGTTAAAAATGTGCTCTTCTTCAATCCTATTTCAATATTATGAGTTCTTTCACTTCTAATCCACCGAGTTCATGTTTCTGTTCTACGTACCCTCTGTTTTCTGTGCTCTCTTTTAAGGAAGGGCTGTGCTCCAGGAGCTCCGTGTTGCTAGGGAGGGGTTGACTCTGCCCCGGCCCGCAGTGGCCGTGTGCTCGCTCCCTGGCCCGGGGCTGGAGGGATGCCAAGCGGTGCCAGCAGGGGAAGCCGCTGGAGGTCCTCTCCTCCACGCCGGGCTCATCCAGGGCGGCCCGGCTCACAAGTGCCCCACAGCTGTAAGCACGTGGCATTGCTGAGCTGCTCTCCGCCCTCTCCCGCTGGCAGCCGGGAGAAAGAGGAGAAGGAGGCCCGACCCTGGCCGCTCCCCACGCGGGCAGCAGCTCCCGGAGGCCGAGCTGGGCCCGGCCCGGCTGCCCACCATGTTACCTCATGGCTCTCTCAGAACAATAGGAGCCGGCTGCTCCCGATGAGGGTTTTAAATGGGGACTGCCCCAAGTCGCATTTGGCATCTTCATTGGTTAAATTAGCTGCCAATATTTTGGCTAGCTTTCTGATAGGTCCCCGTTCTTCCCCCTTCCCCCACAAAGCAACTCTAAGGTCCTGGCAGGGAAAAACATTCTACGTTTCTCTATAACTAGAAACAAACCCCTGCCAACCCATGATAATGGCCTCCTCTGGACTTAACTCCAGGAGGTCTGTGCAGGAACGCAACTTATATCTTCTGTGAGTGAACAGTTGTGAATTCAGAGAGAATTCAGAAATGACATCAACTGGTTTTATAAAACATAACATAGGAGTAAAGACTCGAAATTTGTGATTGTGTGATTAAAAAGACAGAAGATGAAAGGCATGAAACTGGAAGCTTTGGAATACAAGGGATAGTATAATCCACTCTGCATGTGTAGCAGGAGTAAAAAGCCTTGATCTAAACCGGTGGTGATTGAGGTTTTATATTAGGGGGGGAAAACCCTGTAACACTAGAGATAATTATGTGAAATACACTACTGTGGAAGTCTTGAGATCTCCCTGATGGGAGGCTTTTAAGAGCAGGCCGAATACTCACCTATCAGGAGTGTCATAGCAAATAATTGTTTTGCCTGAAGGGAAAGGAACCAATTATGCAGCCTGCTTAAGTCCTTTCTGCTTTTCCTTCTCCCACCCTGTGATTTCCCACAAAACGAAGGTTTAGCTGGAGAAGGTTTTGTTGCATCCCTGTAAAAATGGTGGTCTACCTCCAGTGAATCCATCCCTGGACTGGCTTCTAAACAAAGGCTTGTAGCATGTGTTTGCAAATGCACATGTCTTTATACCTCAGACATGGAGCTGAAGTTTGCCTGTTTAGTCACTAATCTGCGTTTTCTTCATCGTTGCATAGCTGCAGTGAGTATCTCAGTCTTCAGATCTCTGTCCTCAGCTTTTGTTTGGACCCACTGCCTTTGCCTTTCCTCAGTTCTTTACTGCTTTGCAAAATTAGAGAATTAAATTACATTGAACAAACTAACCCCATGTTGATATCAAGCTGTTTGCGAAAGCGAATGGATTAACCTTCTCAAAAGTCTGGAAAGTTTGATAAGCAATATTATCGTAATTTTTCACATTGATAAGCTGAGGCATAGATGTGTCTTGTTGTACCCTGCCTCATTTTGGGCAGAAGGGGTTGAGAAGGGGGAGAAGAGCCTTGAAAAGGAAGCAGGAAAGATGAACGTAAGTCTTACTGGGCATTTTAGACTTTAGGGTTTGCAAATGGAGATAAAAGTGATTTATTTCTCATTCTTGTTTTATAGTACAGATTTTAATATTAATACAGTATGTAATGGAATATAGTAGGCTTTAATCCAGGCAATAATTCACTCACATTAAATCACCTTCTTTCCACTTCTCATCAAATCTTTACTAGGCTGGATGCTGAAAGGCTGGTGGTATGATCTCTTATTACTAAAGCTCATGTATTTTAATAAATATGCTTGGGACTGTTTAGATGAATTTTCATAGAATAATAAATATGGGCTTTTGGAGAGCTCTTCTAGCACTCAGCTATCACTGTATTTCCAAGACCAAACTGATGTGCACCAGTGTCATTCTTGACAGGTGTTTGTGCAAATGTTGCATAACGAGTTCTAACTTTGGCTCTTTACTTTGTATTCTGCCCTCCATGGAGAGTTGATAACTTCCATATTTCAAAAGCTCTCCTTTCTGCTTAATCTATTCCTTTCTGAAATACAATCCCTGAAGGACAGCTTTCATTTATGTCTTTAGGTTTTCCTGGGTACAGCAGCTCTTCCTCTTCTAGTACCTCCTTGGAAGGCAAAAGGAATTACTCCAAGAAGAGGAACTCAACAAGCAGCAGTAAAAAGGCCCTGACAAGAGTGTCTTCTGCCTCATCTAAGATTAGTGCTGGTATGATCTGTTGTATTGAGGTGTATTTTCACAGGGGGAAGTTCACTGCTTCATTAAGTACTTACGTAGAACTACTTGTGTTTTTTCAGAATCTGAGATAGTTGGAGAAAGACACTTAAGAAGTAGTTTAACCATAAGCCTAAGTCTGGCAACTTTTAGAAAGATTTCTGTACCATCTTCAAGATGCAAAGTGTTTTTATAGTTGGTCACTGTACCTTTTCAGAGCAGAGGAAAGTTTTCATGCTGGCACAAAACAAGTTTTTGTCTAAGCAAAATTTGTGTTGCCTTGTGTTGAAGGTACACTGTGTTAGAGATAAATACTCTGTTCACTAATCAGTTGGCTTGCTATTGGAAACTTCCTTAAAGATTTAATCTCCCTAATTTCAGATTTTGTTCTTTTCTTGACCAGGGCTGTATAGTTCCCCAACCACGAGGAAAAATGCTCTTGATGGAGAAATCCAGGTTGGAGACAGAGTACTGGTGGTGGGCCAGAGAACAGGCACTGTTAGATTTTGTGGGACAACAAAATTTGCACCAGGTATGTGCAATGCTCTATGTATGTGTATGTTGTCAAATCAGTATGGAATAGCTTACATGTGAACACATGAATGGAAATCCATCTTTTCACTTACTCCTTCCAAAAAATTTCTAAATTTAAATTGGTTTGTTTCCAAGTTCTTTGTTTCTCTCCTCTCTCCCTCCTCCCCTCCCTTTCCATCTTATGTTTCACTGTATATTTTTTCTTTAATGCAACTGTCAGGAAAAAATAATGGTTTAAAATGTGACTTTTACTTTTCCACTATCATGACTTAAATAGGAGAGATACTTTGATCTTGAAGTTGTAGGTATTACAGAATCACAGAATATTCTGACTTCGAAGGGACCCACAAGGATCATAGAGTCCAACTTCTTGACAAAGCTTTCTGAAAATCCTCAGTTTAGTCTCCAAAGGGGTATGTAGTTTATTGAGATCACATCCAGTTACTCCTCACTTTTTGAATTAAGGCTTTTTGACACAGCTTGTCTCTTATAAAAATAGTGGCACTCTTATGTTGTGTACCAGTCTCATTTCTTAACTTCTTGGCATCTTTAAGACGGTAACTGAACATTAAAATTTTATTGATCTTGTGACCTAAAGGTTTGTTAGTTAAAGTAGCAAATATCTCAAAAAGCCCCAACTCCTACCACTGTTTTCTGATCCTTCTCCCATTCAGCTTCTCCCTTCCCCTTGCAAGAAAGCACTTTGCAGTCAAACCCAGTGCTGTCAAAGGCGGACAGTTGTTCTACACTGTGGAAATTAATTTCCAATACTGTAACCAAATTTATCTCCTCTGTGGCCCTATCTATAATCTCACTGCAGGAGTGATGCAGAAGCAGTTGGTAAGTGGTGTTGAGTACGTGGTCTGGGTGAGGGCTGTGTCATTGGCAATACTCTGTCGTGACACTGGGTGGCATCAGCATTTAACAAACCCCGTCAGGATGCAAGGTTATGGTACAAGCTCTGTATTTGTTTTATCCCTGCTATGTTCCCCAGTTTCACTGTAGGCAGCCCTTGCTCAGGTACTGCAGTTACCTGAGGGACACTTCAATGTCATCACTCTTCGTGTTATTGCTGACAAAGTGATCAGTGAGAAAAGGACTGTTTCCCACAACTGTGAAATAAGAAAGCTGTTTGATGGTGTTAAGTCTCCTCCCCCTCTTCTTTAAATCAGGAACATAATTTTTTGGAGGAAAACATGCTGTTGTAAGAAGTGAGGTTGAAAAGATGACAAATCATCATCAAATACCACTTGCTAACCCAATAATTTATAGAAAATGTAACAGATGCATGTTTAAGTATTTCAGTTCTAATGTGTATCAAAGCTCTGGAAGTTATCCAAGGTTTGTTCCTTTTGCTGCAATGCAGATCTTTCTTTAATTCTAAAAATGGGAAGGGGAGAACTTCTGATACATGGAGCCCTTCTAACTCATAAGCTGTCATTCCTGAGTTTCTTGAGCTGATAATTAGAATTGCAGTTTTATCCAGTGCCTTAGTACCAAGTGACTTGAATTAAATTCTGAATCTTTTGGGGATGGATAGCATAAGGACTACTAATGGAGTATGTAATTTAGCACCTTTATGTAATTAGCTCACATTTATCACAGGTTATGAATGATCAAGCTCATTAACATCTTACTGCCTATTCAGTGTTCTGTACGAGATTAATTGATGGCCAGTTCCAATTCTTGCACCCTTCTCTTGATATCACACAACCAGCCTTGCAATTTATATTAATTATAACTTGCTAGTTGGAGAGAAAGAATGAATTAATATCAAAACTTTAATTTTACTGTTGATGATCTCAGATGAGGTATAAACCATGTGGTCAGAAGACTGAAGAGGGACACATGAAACAGCAGTGCTGCTCTTTCCTGTCTACTTGTTGTCCAATAGCCAGTTTTGTTCAGTAACATTCTATTTGATTTTAGTATGTATAGATAGATATTCCTCAAATATTTTACCTTTTTTTTATTAATTAAAATGCCAGTAATTTTATTAATAGCATATAAAAATGCTGAGATAATTATCTTTAGATTTATTAGGGTATAATTTCTGCAGAATTGCATAGATAACTATTTTATAATGTACATATTTACTACTAGCATCTTGGCATTTTCTGACTAGAAGCTGTTTTCCTTGATGTGGGTAAATGCCAACTGTGACAGTGGCCTAGATGAAAAAAAGCCTGTAATGTTTTCTTCAAAATGCCCTGATTTTCCTGTTTTGCAATGTAGGATTCTGGTGTGGAATTGAATTGGACAAGCCCCATGGGAAGAATGATGG
This sequence comes from Hirundo rustica, assembly GCF_015227805.2. Taxonomy (NCBI): domain Eukaryota; kingdom Metazoa; phylum Chordata; class Aves; order Passeriformes; family Hirundinidae; genus Hirundo; species Hirundo rustica. Next base: position 16,492,186 of record NC_053452.1, read on the forward strand.
CTCTGTGGGAGGAGTGCAGTACTTCAGTTGCCTTCCCAGATATGGCATATTTGCACCCCCATCTCGTGTACAGAGGTGAGCGCTGAAGCTCTTGTGATGTTTGGGTTGCCAGATGATTTCTTAATACATTTCCAGTGTGAAACAAAATTTTGACAGATGCAGAAAATGCAAATGGAAGTTTGTAACCTCCATTAAAAACCTGGTGGTTTTAGATCAGCTTCTTGAAAGCAGGGTGTAAAACTGGAAATGCATCTCCCTCTTTCTCTTGCAGCTACCTGAAGTATTTTTATTCCGGGGCCTCTGATAGTCTGTGTTCTTTAAACCTTACTTTCATAACCCCATCCTGAGGTGTTCTTCTAAATTCAATTATGAAAGGAAATTGCCCTTGGCCGTGACTGGAAATGCTTTTTTTATCCCAGCTAACTGCACAGAGGATTCAACAAAGCATGCACCACTTGCTTGTAGTCTCTTCCTTAGGTTCCAGGAAGAGCATCCAAGGAGTTCTGTACCCTTTCCTCCTGTATTTGTATGTAGTTACTCTGCCAGACATGTTTTTTCTTTTATTTCTCTGAATGAGCCAGCTCAGGCAAACTGTCAGGAACTTGCCTCAGAATTATACCTGCTGTCTCAGTGAGTGAGAGGCAAGTAACTCAAATACACTGATTTGCTCCAGGCCCTTCTTGCATAGCAGTCTGAGTGCAGCAGGAATGTTGGTGTCTGTTGAGGGCAGATGGAGAAGGAAAGAATCAAAACCTCATCACTATCTGACAAGAAGCCAGTAGGTTTGTTCAAAGTTGAGTTGAAATGACCTCTTCATTGTGTTATTGCTTTTCAGACTAACAGGTTCTCTGGATTCTCTCACAGAGACTTCGTGGAGTAAAGTAACTCACACTTTTCCAGGTAGGGTTGAGGGACATTGGGATTTGGGTGAGGCAGCCAAAACCATCTACACAAAGCCAACTTCTCCAAAAGCACATGAGATTTTCAGGGACCCCAAATGCCAGCCAGCAGTCTGGCTGCTCCCTTCCTAAAAATGTAGCCTGCCGAAGGAACTGTGGAGTACTAGATTGTTTCTAACACGCTACTGGCAGAAAGAATTATGTCAGATATGGTTGTTGGCAGTCTTCCCTTATTGCTAATTGGAGAGAAAGGGAAATGGAACCTGCTCCTTAATACAAATTGAGATTGATAAAGGGAGCAGTAGGGGGACGTCCCTATGAAATTACTAAAACTTGTGTGACGTACTTGAAGTAGTTGATTTTCTTTTCCTCTACTTATGCTTTTTGCGCAAAGACCTTCAAATTACCCTTGTTTGGTTTGTTTAATTTAATTTTTGTTCCCTCTTAAAAGCCAAACATTATAGGCATATATAGTTCATGAGAAGTTTAATTGTTTAATTTCCAAATGAGAAGGGAGAATGTGCAGCAAATGTAGTGGAAGCAGTATAAAAGAAAACACAAAGAATATGCGTTCATAAAGGTTGTTTTTTCCTTAAGAAGCCCCTACACAGCTTATTAATCTTTCCATTCAGGTTTTAGACGCAGTCTAAGTACCACTTCTGCATCTTCACAAAAGGAGATAAACAGAAGAAATGCCTTTGTTAGGTGAGTGTTACGAGTTTCAAGTACTTGGGTCAGCTGGCTGTTAGCTCAAAAAAAACCCCTTTCATGCATATAGCATATCTAGACCTTTACACGTTCATTTTTTTTCTTTCCGAAATGGACCAGTAATATACTGTTTTTCCATGGGCAGCCAGGAGTACAGGCCTAGAATTGAGGCTGGCATTGAAGTTGTTTTCCAGTCATTCAGCACTGCATATTCTCCAAATTTTTGTATTTTCACGCAGCTGGGTGAAGTTCAGAGACTCTTGGTAAAGGGCTTCACTTTGTTCTGGTGATCCTGACTGACACTTGTATGTTAAAAGTTGTTTGGTTAAACCGTTTTAAGCCCCAAATAAAATGTTTTGTATGGCTTAATTTACCAATATTATCACCTGCTGTAAATGTTGTAGATCCTAGCATCAGGTGAAGGAAATTGCTTTTCCAGTACTTCAGACTGCCAATTGTAGCAGCCTGCCACTGTTATTTCATGGTTTGTTAGTGACGTGAGATCGAGCCCAGGTTTTCTAAAAAGGATTTGAGGGTGTCTTTTTTTTTCCCCCATGCACTTCCTTGAGTTACAGATTTGCCCTCGATGCTTTCTAACAAAACAAGAGACTTTTTTTGTTCCCTTTCTTTTCTCACAAGATCCAAGAGCTCTGTGTTGCGGCGCAGCTGGAGCAGCAGCACTACAGCTCTCTCCGAGGGGCCCGTGAAGCTGCACGAAGGCTCCCAGGTTCTCCTGACCAGCTCCAATGAAATGGGCACCATCAGGTACATCGGTCCCACGGCCTTTGCCCCAGGGATCTGGCTGGGGCTGGAGCTCCGCAGTGCCAAGGGGAAGAACGACGGCTCCGTGGGGGAAAAGCGCTACTTCACCTGCAAGCTGAACCACGGCGTCTTGGTGCGGCCCAGCAGGGTCACCTACCGTGGGATCAACGGGGCAAAGCTGGTGGATGATATTTGCTGAGCCCCAGTGCACTCGGTGAGTGGGGAAGGAGTATTTTAAAGCACAAACATCCCTGCCTAGAATGCAAACTTGTTTTGGAGTCTTTAAATCTGCATTTGCATTTTACGTACATAGCTATATATGTATGTGTGTGTATATAATATATATATTTTATATAAATATATATATATAAAATAGATTAAAAAGGAGTTGAGGCATGTTAAGAAGTACAACCACTGTTGAGTTTCTCTTACTTTAATGACCCTTGTCTGGAAGGTTATTAAAGCATCTTGGGTTTAAGCTGCTGCATCATTTGAAAACTCTTCCAGTTGGAGAACAGAGCGTCTGCAGCGTTCTCTAAAGTTCCTCTGTGGTTCATGTAGTATTTAGAGGGTTTTTCTCTGTGTAGTAATGAACTGGGAATGTTTGTGCATTGCCTGCTTTTGACAGCAGAGGTGGTTGATGAGTGACATTAGCCTGGTTCCTGGGCACTTTGTCAATTCCAATACCAGCTGCTAGCAATAAGAAAGGAGGGGAAAGAACCCCAAACCTCCCCCCCCCACCCCCCCTTTTTCAAACAGTTGTGGAGTATTTTTGCATTTTATTGTTCAAATCTCTCCTCTTCTGTCTCCTTCCTCTTCTCCATAATGCAAAAGGGCTGATAAATACAAGGATTTTCCCCTCTCTAGTGAAGAGCAGCAATTAAATAAAAAGCCTTTAAAAAGCACAAATATGCTGCATGTCAGTCTGTACAGTAACAAGCACTTTTTGTTCTGCATTTGTAGAAGGAGCTACATATAAGATGCACTGTTTAAAATAACGCACTTTGCACTCTCCTTGAGAGCTTTCTCTCATTTTTAGAGACTTTTTTTTTTGTTTGGGGTGCTGCAGGCAATGAGTGTCACAGCTATAAAATACAAATAAACCCAGAGTGGAATATATAATATTAAGCCTGTATAAATACAGCAAGGTAATTCCTGCCAATGGTATGGAACAGATTCAGGGTTTTCAAGCAAGCTGTTGCCATTATTTGATTAGTTTGTGATACATGTTTCTTTTTGTTTGCTTTGGAACAGTTTCCAGTATAAATTTTTTGTGAGATCTTATGATGAATTAAGAATAGTTTTAGGTACAGCACTGTAATGGGCCTTTATGTGACATAATTTGTGTAACAGCCTTTTAGAACAGCTAATCTTTTGTCCATGTTTTAAACATAGACTGTATTTTAATTGCTCAGTATATGTAAACATTATCTTAACTGGATGGGTTTGTGTTCATTTACACATTTACTCTTAAATGATTTGCTTGCTCTTGCCTACTTGAAGAAGTGACACTTTAAATTGTAATATCCTATTTTTAGACAGAATCCTGCTGCTGTAACCTTCTTTTAAATGTTGCTGTAGCTATTTTCCTGATCTGTATTTAAAATAATGGATATCATATTCTAACTTATGGGAATTTTTAATTGAACATAAAAGCTGTAAATTTGAATGTAAAAAAACCGTAATGCTTTATATTTAGAGATGCAGATACTCAGTGATGTACTGACTTTACTTTGTCCTAATATCTGTTTCCCCCTGGTATTAATAAAATGAAACCCTGTTAAAGAGTAGTGCAAAAAGAATTTTCTCTGGGTTTTTACAGAAGGTAGAGAAGGACATCTCTCTGTACAAAGTAAGTGCATGGCGTTCAGTGGGGAGCAGCAACTGCCAACTGTGAAGCAGAAGCTTTTCTCTCTCCTGGCTGTTAGCACAGAACTGCCAGTTCCAACCAAAGCCTTTGCACAACGCATTCTGTCACAGCCTGGTGCTCCTCGGTGAGCGGTGGAGTTTCTGGGAGGAGACACTCTTTATCAGGAATGCTCTTTTCCTGCCTCACCAGATGGAATGGGTGGAACTGCTTTATCTGAGGAGTGGCTGGAATTCTCCAGGAGGTAGGTAGGGGGACAAGTGTGGGGGTGAGGCAGCAAGGTGAGGCAGCTTTTTAGTCACACCATTTCTGTGTGGTCTGTCTGGCACAGATGATTCAGTGGGAGCTTGTTTTTCCTGCAAGGGTGTCAGGCTCCACCTTCCACAGCTCCATAGCTCTAGGCAGTGCAGCTGGAAGCAGGGTCTGGCACTGGGGTATGTGCTCTACCTTCCCTTTCAGCTTCAGCCAGCAGCACATCTCTCCTGGAAATTCTGGTTGTCATTGGCTTGAGCACTGTAGCTTAGAGGAACAAGTCTCACTGTTATCAGGATGGAGCTGTTTTGGTAGCTCTCAGAATCTTCTGCCAGGAAGCAAGAAGCACTGTAAATTTATGCTGTGTGAAACAGAAATAAATCAGTCCATTCCAGAAAGGATTACTGATGGCTGTCTTCAAGGTGATGATGGGAAGGGATTTGTGCTTCCCTAAATCCAAGGTAAGTTGCCATAATCCTTTACTTCAACTCTTGCAGGAGGACACTGTCATAAAAAAAAATTCTGAAAAAGTGGCAGTGAAGTTTGAAATTAGGTGTTGAGCAGAGGACTGTACTATCACAGCCCCTGACTGGTTAGAAGAAAAGCCAAATGATCCTCACAGTTCTGATAAATTACATAAATAAAGCATTATCTGTAGTTTATAAATAAATAAACAGATGGTCCCCAGCAATTCTTGCTCTCAGTGCAGACTCTGAGGCCAGTCCTTATCCCACAGTCTGTCTCAGGTTCCAATAAAGAAAATGTCCTTCCTTAGTACTCTTAGCAATTAAATCTTTCAAGCTTTCTTGAACACTGGCTGCAGAGACCACAGGTGGATGTGGACAGGAGGATGAGAATTTCTTGAGGTGTCCAAGGATGGGGGAATTAAGTTCTAGGGAGTTCAGCTCAGCTGGACTCAGTGGCTGATTTGCAGATGGTGACAGTAATGGTTTTCTGGGCAGGGAGCCTGAGCTTTCAGAGTGCTGCAGGTCAGCAATGTCCGAGGCACACGGATGCAAGGCTGGCTCTGCAGATCTGCAAGACAGTAGTTCCTCTGACAAGTTAACTCTGGTACCTGTGAGAGATGGCAAATTCGGCATTTCTGTCATGGCTTGTTCAGAGTTCAGCGTTTGCAGAAGCCATGTCAAGGACCAGGTGGAAACTGAAACTGTCCCTGAAAGCCATATAGCAGAGTACACACCTGTTCCCTGCCTGGCTGCAGACAGCCAACTCTGGAAGAAAGGGGAGTTAGAGCACAGATTTCCAGCCCATGCCAGATGCAAACCAGGCTGTGGTGGCTGGCTGCTGACCAGCCCTGTTCCTGGAAGAGCACAGGAGAGCACCTTTCTGAGTTAAGAGAGGGAAGAAAACAAAGGAGGGAGGGGAGAGGTGCCTACTCGAAGAGTCTTGTTAACCAAACCACAGCACTATGCTGCAGTAGAATGAGCACGTGAAGGAGAAAGTTTATAGTAAGCCAGTCCTAATTTCAAGGCACGTTTCTTGAGAATGCAGCTACCTAGGCCATAGGAGTGGCATGGGATGGGATAAAAAGTGTGTGCTTCGGGGCAGGAGCTACCTCTTCCTAAAAGTGTCACAAGATTCAATACTGTCATTTCCAATACTGAAAATGTATTAAAATACAGCTTATAGGTAGATCTACCCCCAGCCCAGACTCCAAGGCTGTCTTAGGTCTATGCATTTAGGAAAACACCAAAATATATCTTCATCCATATCCTTTTCTCTTTTTATACTGGCCAGTTAGTTTGCTGTGGGTACAAGCCAGCTTTCCTTGTGATAGAGGGAAGGGCACCCTCCCCTGAGAGAAAATTGGTGTGTAGCATTAGCAATGCAAAGACGTCTGGAACAGCTGTTTCAGGCCCAAAAGGTGGCTCAGGGTACCACCAAACCTGCTCCTTAGGGTGTTCATCACCTCAGTACTTCTGCAACTCTGCCAAGTAAAGGTGGATGTCCAGAGACCTCCCTCTGACGATCCAATCATTGCACAGCCCGACACGGAGAAATCCAGCTACTGTCACTTTATTTGTCTTCATGCCTTGTGGTTCACTACACTTGTTTACAATACAAATACACTATTCAATACAAAATACTCAATGACCATATATTAGTATTTTTCTTCATAGTATCCCTGAAGTGCACAGGCCCTTCCTTTATAAACAATGTTGCATAAATGGCTGTACATGAGATGGACACTCCTATAATGAAGCTCGGTACTTAAAGAAGCCACATGTGGACACTTGGGACATTTCCCTGTGACGGGTTTAACTCTGGGACAGACAAACGGCGATGTCTTTGCTGCTGTGGAAGGCTGTTTCATGCTATTCCCATGTCAAGGTTCTCATTCCCCAGGAGCCAGGCACAGTACCAGACATGCAAAGTGGCACCTGTCATTCCCTCTTTCAGCCCTCGTGTGCCGTGCTGCCGCTGCTCCTGCAGAGGCTGTGCAGGGAAGCTGGACACCGCCTCGGCCAAATTAATGCAGCCCTGGGGCTTCCCTCCTGTGGTCCCTGCACCTCCTCTCCCTGCACCACCTCCTCTGGGCCAAGCCCTCTCCCACCCTGCTCCCTCACTGCGCCTCGGGGGAGCAGAACCACCCTCGCTCCTGTCCTCGCTTCATTCCCAGGCACATGGTGGAGAAACAAGGTTCAGTAGCAAAAAGGGATGATGATGGGACAACTGGAAAGGTAGTGAGACAGGCATCCAAAACTAGTTTACTTCCAGCAGCTCATGGAATCAGAACCCTACTTATCTTCTATAGGAAACCAGGTAACATCCACATGGAAATAAGCCATTTTCAGAGCATAAGAGGGGTAGCACAGGGTTTTTCCCAGTTGTGCTTTACATCCTGTAGATCACACTGCTTCCCACTTTTCCACTGTAGAATGAGGAAGACATAAATTGGAACATCATTATTACCAACACAAAAGATTAACCGTCTTAAAATAAGTACCTTAAAAACATACAGTGTGTCAATAATCTATAATTTAAAAAATAAGTCATCGACAAAAATGGGTAAGAGGGTTAAAATAACTTGAATTTGTTTTTCTCCTAGCATGGAGGGGTTTGATAGAGGAATTTGGGATTTATAGAATGCTTTGGTCTGGTGAGCCCATGGTAACTTAAATCCCTTCTGGTCCCTGCAGCTCTGAGTACCGAAGAGGTGAATTGTCCTAGACACAGAAATTAAAATTTCTGGTTCATGATCATGGTAACTGCAGCCTGAACACAAGTAACACAGCACCCTTTGGTCCAAGCAATTAATGGTAGTATTTGTTTTCTAAGAAACAGGACAGGTAAATGCTCCAGCTCTTGTTTCTAAGTGAGAAGATTTGATTAGCTCCAATATTTACAGAACAGTTTTTGCAACCTGGGGTACTGTGATTGGACAGCACACAGGGATACCAAACTAAATGCTTGCTGTGGAGCTCAGAAATGGTATGGTTTTAACATTAAAAATAAGCCCAAACTGGATTTCTGAATTCCAAGAGTTGAGAGAGAGGGATTAAAAAAAACCCCCAATAATACAAACAAACTCCCAAACTCCAACCAACTGAGAAAATCCAAACCATGAAAGAACCCACAACAAAGACATTAGAGGGAAGCTCACTTAAGAGCAGCTGCCAGTGCTGAACAGTATTTGTCTCAATGCACTCTACTCAGCAGACTGGAGAATTTCAATAGTAATTCACTAATTTACCCTGATCAGAATTCTCCCTTGACATATTCCATAGGTAAGAAGCAGGAACATGTTTAGCTCTTCATTTTTTTACAACTCCCATTCTGTAAGAGCATTTTGGTAGAAATTCTATGATAAAATAACTGCGCAGCACAAGCCCAGAGCAGTAAGCACACTCTCCCACGGCTGGGGGAGCCTGCCTTTCACACCTACAGACTTAAAATCATCTCTTGCTGCTTGTGCTTTTTAAGTTTCTTTAGAAATGCCACCTTCAACATCGTAACCTAGCTGCTTATCTGCATTTGTGCAGCATTGAAGCTGCTGCCCCAGATCCAAAAATTAATACTTTCAGCTAGTTAAAGATCATTAACTTAGCAACTTTTTGTTCTTGTGCATTCTTTTGAAAACACTCATCAGTAAACAGGTCAGCTTCTGCCCTCAGTAACTTTGTAAGGCAGCAAAAACTCAGAATGTGCTCCTTTGCAAAGAAAAACTAAAGAAAAGAATGAGGAGCTTCAGCTCTTCTGAAAATGAGAAAGCTGGAATACTTAAATGAAGATTGCTGTTATATGTGAATAATGTACTAGGGTAATAAATTGTTCAGATAGTGCTTGCCTCCTGAATTAATCAGCTTTCCTGAGACTTGAGAAACTACCCCATTGAGTTTACTGAGCTAGAGAGAGAGACTGGTGTGACACTAACACAGTCCTAAGCTAGATAGAATCCTTCCCCAGTGGCTATTTCACAGTAAGAGCTGCAAGCCTAATAGCCTTGGAGATGACAAATACCCTCTTAGCTCAACCTGTAAGTATAACCCTTGTTATCCCGCATAACCCATGCAGCAGCAGTGGGATGGATCTCTAGCAGATGAACATGAAATTCAGAGCAGCCCCAGACCCAAGCTTTCCAACACACAAGCACAGCCTGTTAACCAGTCACCACATCTACTTTTGGCTTTGGTCTAAAAAAAAGGATTTAATTCTGTATATCAGAGGCATCAGAAAGGCAAACTAGGAGAGCACACTACTGCTCTCCCTGCAATATGTTTTTTGCAAGGGGTTGGCCCAAGCCAAGTCCTCCAGTTTCAATCTGCCCATCCCAAAGTTTAGGATGTACAGGAATTCTGGTTTGTTCCCTTATGAAGACAGGAAGCTTACCTCAATGTTTGGATCCAGGGCCAGACTCAGGGTCACTTCACTGAAACAAAGAGTCTCAGACTGAAGAACCTTCCCATTCCTTTGCTGATGGTCCAGTAGTCCCGTTTCTATGGAAATAAGCACCCCTTTTTTGGATAGCGTTCATGCTTAAACAGCTCTCCCAACCCTAAGCTGAAGTTACTAATGCACATCTTTACACATGAATCATTTCCTACATCTATGTTTTGACAATACACTTAACTGGAATATTTTTCATGCACGGGGTGTACAAAGTGAGTCAATGGAGTGTTTGTCCTTAAACCACTATCATACATGTAGTTTGTTGAAGGAAAAAGGGTTCTTAGACCCTTCAATACAGACAGTATCTGGCTTCCAGACAGTGGCACGATGTAGTCTTCTGCCTTAATGGTGTTGTTCGTACAGGGTATGTCAAAGGCTATTTCAAACCTTCGAGGTATGCAGGTGGCTGTCCATTTTCAGGGTGTGGGGAAAGTCTCTCTCATGACCATAGTCCTTTAAAGCTTCACCTTGATTCCACTTGACACTCACAGGTTCCTGATGAAGGGCATTCCTACTTTTGTAGGACAGAAGGAATTCTAAAGGGCTTTACTCAGTTCTGGTGCTTAAGCATAGGTAAACAAAAACAAACCAAAGAAAATCCCAGCCAAACAATGCCCGCCCCCTGAATGCCTCATAGCCTCTACACCCGTCCTCGTCTTCCTCTCCTCTCCCCTTCAACTGATGCAGTGTGACCAGGGTTTTTCCATTGCCCTACCAGCACCCCTACGACACTGTGCATTCAAGGACTTTTGAAGACTGGATTGTAGCTGGAACAAGACTTGAGAATGTGCCATTGCGTCACCATTCAGCGCTGGTGTGGTTTTTTTGTTTGTTTGTTTGTTTGGACAGAGGACGCTCTTCCCAAACCCACTACAAGCTTGGCCAGCAGCAGGAGACCTCCAAGTCTTCCACAGCAACGACAAGTTTGGCACGGAAAAGCCCAGACATGAAACACTCATGGCAGTGAGCCACAGCTTGACATGGAAGCAGAGGACGCACAACTGGGAAAAGCTCACGGGAAGGGCATGACAACAACCATGCGGATGAGTTGATGCAACAGCAGCTGGGCCTTGCAGTTAACAGCAGTTCCCTGCATCCTCCCTCCCCCTTGTTCCTTTGACTCTACTGGGGCTCCGGTGGTTTGAAGCCTCAGGTTAGTAGAAATTACAGCGTCAAGGGTGGCACTTTTGGAGCAAGTTTGCACAAAATAGGAGGTGATGCTGTCAGATGCCTTGCTCGTGGTGTGTTGGGTAACAGGACATCTCTTCAAGGCTCAGGGGCCACACGGGGGAAAAGTCAAGAGAGGGTCGAGGGCTCTCAGGGCCCCTGCTGGGTTATGTGGCTCTTGTTTCTAAGGACAGGGTCCTCGTAGCTGCTAGCGCAAGGTGGTGTGGAGTTTTCCAAGGGTAAGCCCTGCTGTTGATATCCATAGTTGACATTCCCACAGGGGAAGTGGCGAAGCCTAAAGAGAGGCACTTCTTTAACACTTGCAGTTAGGGAAGATGGCTCTAAGAGCAGGGAGGAGCCTGGCAGCCTGCCAGTCACAATGTTGGGCCCCACAGTACAGTTTCCTTCCTGTCCCAAATTCTCCCTCTCGGGCCTCTCCTTCTCCAGCAGAGAACTGTTTTTGCTGGCCTGCTTCTCTGCAAACCAGGAACCATAGGTTGGATTCCAGAGGTTGGTGGGCTTGTTTCTGGAGCCCCGGCTTTTGTGAAGCTCAGAAGGGGGATTGGACTGGGCGTAGGCCATGTTGATGTGTCCCCCCCCTGTGGCTGACTGCACCTTCCCCGGCGCTGGCTGTTCCAAAGCTCCCACTTTCCCTAGAGATTTTCCAGCAGTGACGGCTGATGGTAGGGGGGGTGGAGAAGGCAGGGTTTGCTTATCATCCTTTCTGTCTTGGTGTGTTGAGACCAAAAGAGGAGGAATTCCTTCTGGATCGTCAGGGCGCATCACCACCTCCTCCTCAGCCGATGGGCCGTATTCGACTGGCAAGGCGGTGTTAATGACATCGGGATCCTGCCGAAGGGAATAATGGGAATTTCTCAAAGTCTGCAGCCATCACACATTGAATGACACATCTAGCAGCTGTCATGCTATGATCTTAATACATCCCACCGCCCAGAGCCCACATTCCATGAGGAATGCAAACAAAGTGCAGTTAGGTGTGAGATGCAACAGGATATCCTTAAAATCCAACTCTTTAAAAGAAAGTGACCCTTAAACTCACCATAGAACAGCAGAGGCACAAAACCAATGAAAAGCATTTTTTATGTTCAGCAAAATTTCCTGTGGGAATGTTTTTTGGCATCTATACCATCTCAGCGTTCATAATGCTCTCAGATAATATTGAGAAAGCTGGAGCCATGTAAGTATTGCCTCCACACAACAAGGGAGGAATGGGAACGGAGAGTGAAGACAATACTGGCAGACCCCTTGAAGCCTGAATCCGTAGGGACTGCAGTTCTGAGCTAGTTAAGCAGTTTTGAAAATTAAACTGAGAGAAAATGCAGTGATCCTGGCACCTTTTACTTATTGCTATATGCCATCGCAAGCTACAGATAGCAGAAAAAAATGTCCCCCAATCCCAGGGTCCAAACACACATAAAAAACAGATCAAGCTTCCCAAATAGCAAGGGAAAGAAAATGGACTGAAGCAAACAACAGTGAGATCATACAAGGAGCCTGATGCAGGTGGGAGAGCATTTCCCAAACTGCTCCACTCCTCACAAGCTAAACTGGTGGTAAAAAAAAAACCAAAAAAACCCCAGTAAATCAGATTTTGGCCTGGAAACTCAGCCACACCTTTTCCCTGTTTTTCAGCCTAAGGATACTCACTCCTGTAGCCTGGCCATTTCCACCTGCCTCCTCCAGCTCTGTCAGATTCAAAAAATTGCCAGCAGCTGCTGAAACCACCTGCAAAGGGTGCTCTGAGCTGGGACCATTTCTGTTCAGTGCTGACTATGCCTTAAGGGAACCACTGGGATGGAGCGGCTGGGATGAGGCACGTGAAAGCAGTGCAGATGCTGGCCTTTCTTTGCTCTTCTGCTTGTTGGAATCTGCGCCTCTATAAGCAGAGGCAGAGCTACAGGCGTGCTCTTTGTAAAGCTGTGTCAGCCTGCGCCTTTCAGCAGCAAAAGACAAGGATCAAGCACCTGATGGGGTGAACATCCCAGCCAGGGGTCCCAGGCTGACATCAGTCTCCCTGGACTGCTGACTGCAGTAGTGCAGTGCTGTCTCCTCATCTCATGTCCTGGCTTGTCTAGACAGCTCCTCAAGAAGAACCCTCTCCACCCCTCTCATCCAAGATGAATGAACACCAATACCTGAGTGCAGTACTCAATCCTCTCCAGGATTATGGCAAAGTTTGGCCGATCTTCAGGCTGGTGCTGCCAACACTGGGTCATAATGCGGTAGCTGGAGGGGCAGAAGAGGAGATATTCATGAATGGCGGATCCTGTGGGATGTAAACTCACGGCAGCTTAGGAATCACAGACATTCATCACTGTTCTTGCTTCTAACAAATAAGAGTTCTCTGTTTTCCCTGGAGTTGGACAACTGATACACTGATAACCACTGGAATGTGATCACCAGTGGGCTGAAATCCAGTCTTTTGGAGAAATTACTCATCCACCCGAAATCCCTTGGGCAATACACTAAAGGTAGGCAGGGCTGTAGAGAAAGGAGCCCAGATGTCCCTGCCTGTGAACAGCCTGATGCATTGAAGTTTCACAGCTAACCTAAGATAGAGAAATATTGTGTCGTCTTTGTCCAAAGAAGCAGGGGCCAGGACTTCTCAAATGGGCCCGGAATTGCTCTCCAAAACAACAGAAAAATTAGAGAAATCACTGGCACTAAAGTTTAATAAGGCTGATTAGTCATGATTAGGTCAATCTGAAAAGTCATTAACTTTTGAGTAGAGAAAAAGCATTTGAAACAGAAACTCAGTTGCATGAATATATCAAAGTTATAGTCTCATACACAGGGCCAGGGCAGTTTTTAGGTGGATCCATCCTTCCTCCATTGGTGACAAACTCCAGAACCTCCTGGTTGCTTTTGCTGGGGTAGGGCATGTATCCCAAAGAGAATATCTCCCACAGCAATACGCCAAAGGACCTGAGTACAGAAGCAAAGGGAAATAAAGTGAGGGATACTGGAATGAACATCACCAGTGGGCAATGCCCTTAGGTTCAGTACCATCAGCATTGCTCTCTGCAACCTTTGATCAGGCAGTTGGTGGAAATCCTGCTGTAAGATTCAGACATAAATAAGCTGCACAGTTGCAACAGTGAACTTTAAAATCTTTTAACAAATACCAGTAGCTGACTTTAGCCTATGATGTCGGTAGGTAAATATGGTTGCTTTGCCCTTGTACTCAGCTGTGTTCACCTGGAGGTAACAGAAGTCAGGTTATCATTTTCTGAGACACTGACCACTGCTGGAGACAGGAGTGATGGCAAACTTTTCCTTGGAATAGCTATTCTGCATGAAGTGTCATGCTAGTGAACTCCCACTGATGCTCTGAGGCCCACAGGCCCCACCTGTCACTAAGAGTACAATAAAAACCCTCCCTAGCAAACACAGCCCTGGGCCTGGGTGCTGTGGCCTGCAAAGCCCTGGGGACAGTGGCTGGGACAGGACCCGTCCCAAAGCATTCACCTGGTCAGTGGCTTGGAAACCACACCCTTGCTGGTTAAAGTTGTAGAGAGATGTGCAGTGATGGGAAACTCCTCTCCTTGGTGCTGAGACAGGCAGAGCTCAGCGGTACGAGAGTGTGGGCCTTGCTCCTCTGCCGGAGTTTGCTCAGGAGCTGTGTCCTGGCCCCCAGCCACTTCCTTGTCCGCACACTCCCTGAACTCTTGACTCCTGCTCACCCAATTTTCCTCCCCACCTCTGGCCACTCAGGAGCTCCAAGTGCTGCTGTAGGCCAGGAGAAAGGCAAAACCCACAATGTACAACACCCTTCTCCATGACTGGCAGGATGGATCGTGCCTGCAGCCTCCCATGCTGCTTTTCTCAGTGTGGGACTGATGTTTTCCTCCCTGGAGCAGCACCTGCATCTGCTTTGATCTCCCTTCCCTGCCTGCTCATCTGCCCTGCAGCACCCACTTCTGCACAGGTCTGACCTTTCTGCTCCCTGGTCTCCTCAAACTCTGCTGGCTCTGAAAGACCCAACTTGTCTTTCTAGTATGTGAGAAATGAACAAAAACATGTGCTTTTTACAAAATATTCACAGTTTACAAAAGGAGTACAACACAGATAGACGGGACAGCGGAGGAAAGGAAGCGCACCATGTGTCTGTTTTTGATGTAAATATCCCTTCCATGAAAGCCTCAGGAGGCATCCATTTGACAGGCAACATTGCACACCCACCCTTACGATAGTAGCTGGCTCTGCAAAGAACAAACAAAACAAAAGAGTCAGTCAAGAATTCAGAAAATCCCATTATTATGGAATTTTTGCAATTACAAATATTAAAATCATAAGCGAGAGAAGAGACTAATTTAGGTGGAACAATCTAAGTGCTGAAATAACCTTTCTTCTCATAAAAGTAGTGGAAAAGACCAAACCATGGAAGTGCTATTTAATCTACATCACTTCAGGCCTGATCTGGTAAATCAGTTATCCTCATCCTCCTGGGGAATTACTAACACAGTAACTGCTGCTGGCAGAGTCTCCTCCTGCCCTTTTCAACCACAGCAAGATCTCCTCACCTCATCTCACACATGGTGATCTCAAGCATACCTAGCAAGAATAAACCAAACCTATCCCATATATACCCAGTCTAAAGCACTCTGAGTAAAATCCAAACCCCTTTGTAGGAACAAGGAGCTTGTTGGAGAGGATGCCAGGCCATTAGAGTTGGGACACTAGCACAGAAATATTCCTGAGACAGGAGTTACAACAGTCCTTTAGAATCACTGTCATTTAAAATAAAACCTGCAAGCCCCAGATCCCATCCTGACAGCTGTAGGAGGCTGCTCATGCAAGCTGGTATGACTGATCATAACTGCACAGCCTGAGCATCCAAAGGATATTCCTGGACAAAGAAACATATGCAGGCTTCAAAGGCACCTTTGAAAGCTCAGCACCAAAGTGTTCATCTTGGCAGTTGGTTCTGCTGATTGTGTGAGGGTGACAGATGCTACTTTGTCCCAGCAGAGCCCCATCTGACAGTGGGGAGGCACGGGGGCTCTTTGTGGAGGGAAAAAATCCAAGCAGCTCTGATACACTTGGGTTTTTGAAGATAGCACTCTGTTTGCATCACCTCAGGCTGTGATACTGTCAGAGCTCAAGCTAAGCAGAGCCAAGCCTGGCTTAGTAATTGCACAGGAGAATCCCCAAGCAGGGAAAAAAGAAGGCAAGGCACTGGAATAAACAGTGCGGGTGACTGAGCACGAGGCGTTCCTTCTTCCGAGTCAGGGCAAATCAATTCCTCAGCACAGCAGGATATGGAGCTGCACTTCTAGAGGTGCTCTCTGGAAGATGAGACATCAAACTACAGCCCTGACTGCTTATGGTCATTAAAGATTTTCTGGCACTTCTTGCAAGAGCAGAGGTAGTTAACCCCGTGTCCTGGCTGAATTCCAGTTTGGGTGATTATGATCTTGTTCTGCACCTTCCCCCTTTAGCTGCAGTAAATTAAGGAGATTTACTGATGACACCAAACCAAAGGTGCAGGGGTAGCATCAAGGAAAGAGATTAAACTCAGAATAATTTGGGATCACAAAACAAAAGGGCACATGGATGCCATTCAGTGTGGAGAACGTAAAGAAATGGAAAGGAGAACAGAGTCTAAAGAGGGAGGAAAAACATCTTCAATGACCATTAGACTTCACTGCCCAGGAGAAAACTGTCAGGAGTGGGAAAAGTCTCCGGGACAGTTTAAAGCAAACACCAGGAAGGCATCAGCTGGGATTAACCAGGCCGGGATCTCTCCACTCTCACCTCACCAGGGTTACACAGAGCAGCACAAGAGCCTGCACAAACACTGCTCCTCCCTAATTTCAGTGACCTTCCACTTGCAGGTACCCTGGGCTTGGCTCTGCTACCTGTATATATCCCGGGCCATTCCAAAGTCTCCAATCTTAGCCACTCTCCCAGGCCCTCGGCAGGTAAGGAGGCAGTTTCTGGCAGCAATATCCCTAAAAGGAAAGGGAAGAAAGGAAACAGAAAGAGAAGAGCCACTTAATCATTTGACAGTTTTGCAAGTCCAAAAGGAAACAAAAACTAGTACTTTCCTGAGCTGCAGAGAACCTAGAACAGCCAGAGAAGTCAGTATTTATGGATATCTACAGTGTCCCCAATTCCAATCTATCCCCACAGCAGGAACAGTTTTATTCTTTAACAATTTCTCTTTAGACTTCAAATAACATCTTCCAGTTGAAAGGGTGGGCCTCCTGTGAGCCTCTCTTCACCCTAGGAGCTATTTTTATGCCTCTAAGGAGTGCAAGAAGAGGAGCTGATTTCAGCAATGTACTAGTCCCAACATCAAGCTGTCTGGGGAATGATCCACTGATTTGCTCCTACTGTGCTTGTTGTCAAAGGCTGTTGTACTGCCAGAGACAGGCAGAAAAACAATGCGCAGATGTTGCTCTGAATACCGAAGTTGTGGGCCTGAATCTGTGTATGCAGGTACAGCTCCAAGCTCCACCTCTGCTGGGCTGGAGTAAACCTTGAGGTCTGAATAACACAGTGGCACAACTTGTGGGCAACTCTCAGAACTGTGAACTGCCACCTCTCTGCTCATCTCTATGCGAGAGGCAGATTTTAGATGCTTGCCAAACACCCTGTTTAGCAGGAGCAAGGGCCGCCTGATGCTGCCCTTCTGGCTGTACATGTACAGGTGTTCTTCAGAGGGAGAAGAAAAGGCTTCCAAAACGAGCAGACAGGCACTAAATAAAATTCATGACAGGAAGAGCTTTAAAGACTTCTGTCACAAGATTGTGTCCATCTGCAGAGTAGCCAAATAGGCTGCACAAGTGCAGGCCTTAAAAGAGGACCCAGGATCTTTGGCAAAACTACAGACCTTTGCCAGCCTGATTTGTAGCAGCTCCTCTTTTTATTGCTTCTGTGATTCTGACTTTGTCTGCTTCGTTTAAAGGTATCCAGCCACTAGAGTGCAGCAGGACATAAACATAAGGAGCAGGGCATTAGGAGTCCGTGCTGGCCCGCCAGCCGTGCCCAGGCTGCGCTCACCCACCTGTGGATGAAGTGGTTCTCCTCCAGGTACTGACACCCACACGCGATGTCACGGGCCACGTGGAGCAAGTCCAGCATGGAAAGGGAGGAGGGCTGATTCTGCCGAAGGACAAGGGACACACACGGGTTAAAAGCAGAAACATGGTGCGAGTTGTCACTGATGCAGCACTGGGAGCTCTGCAGCAAGTGACTTACCTCTGATGTCAATACACAAAGGGAGTAGGAAAATGCACAAGAGAGAATTCATACCCATGAACTATGAAAGGATGTGCAGACACAACGTTATACAGATCCCAGAGACAGAATCAGAACAGACAGAATCAGCTGGATCTGACTTTCTAGCTCCATTGGGATGCCCCTGTAAGAATTTTCCCCCGTTCTCATGGCAGATTCTTCTGAATTTTCAGCACGATTTTTGAGATCGGTAGCCTGAACTGCTCCTCACTGAGTTTCTTTGTATAATTGCCAGCTCCTCTCTAAAGTCACCTTGAACCACGGGAATGACATTTTGTGTAATGGCATGAGTCACATTTGCTCTTTCCCTCCTCCACATCTGTGTATGTTTTATCTTGCCCCTTAGAGCACTGAAACAGTTTTGTGTAGCCAATGGCTATGGAAGACTAAGGCTGCCAACTCTTTGTTCCTGCCCCTCTGATGAAGTCCACAGCCCTTGCCAGGAGGAGCCAGATGCTTTAGTGGAAAGGGCAGGATTCACACCGGCGCTTCTCAGCCCCTGAAGCCAAACCATCAGCTGCTGCCCTGAGGTGTGAATCAGTGATGCCTGAGGTGTGAATCCGTGATTCCTGTGGTGAGATTCAATGATCCCTGTGGCCAGTCCTGAGGCAGGGAGGAAAGTGTTGCTGCCAGTGGAGTGATGAGAAACAACTGGGTGGCAGTGACTGCTCATGCCACAACAACCATTTCATAGCAAAGTGTTTATCAGCCTTAGTTATTGGACCAAACAAGCTTATCACACTCCTTAGCTTTCTCCTAGGACCAACCAGTCAGTCTAATCCCCAAAAGGCACACCTGCCCTTGGGGCTCTCATACCAATGCACGAATCAGCACAACTTCTCCCAGTGATAGGGACTGCTGGCTCTCCAACCCATCTGTTGTAATGAAACATGTCTCTAGATGGATGCAGTGCTGTGCTGGCCATCCCACCTGATCGAAGCCACAGCAAACTGGGACTGGAAGTAAGTCCAGGCTCTGCAGCCAGTAGTTAAACAGTGGTCATTGGCTGGTAAAACTAAAAAAACCACCAAAAAAACCCCAACTGAACAAAAAAAAAACCCCCAAAAAAACCCCAAAACCAACTTGATATCCTCTGAAGATATTCGGGGGAAAAAAAAATCTGGCCTCAATACCTGACTAATGAAATAATTGAAAAATGGTGCATCTCTGTGTGAACAAAGCCTGTTTTGATCAATGCAGGGCCATAAACCAAAATGTGATCTTGTTCCACCTGCCTATATTTTATTATTTACACTGTATAGCTCACTGTTTTTTAAAAACACTGGACTGCATCTCCCCTTAAACTTTCTTCTTTACAGAATAACTGTTTTCTGCAAACATAAAGCAGCTCTTTCCCTGCCATTTTGTGAAGAAGGGGGAATAATCTCTCTTACCTCTGTGAGTTAAAATGACTCACCAGCTACACAAGATGGCTACGGTAAGAAAAAATGCACATCTTTTTCCCTTGCGGGGCACAACCAAGGGGAAATTAATATCTCAATCTACCCATTCCCGCTATTTCGAGCAAGGGGTCAGAAACCTGAAGTGAAAACTGAGTAAAAAGCCCAATTCTTTACTCTGAAATTGATTTCAGACTCAAGCTATACAGCAAAGCAGTCAAGTAAGCTGAAGACACAAGCTGATTTGAACTGTATAGCTTTTTTATTTTTCCTTTTTTTTTGTGTTCCTTTCCCTCCTTGGATTAATTCCTTCCACCTTTTATTTGGCTAAATACGATCCTAAAACAGATGTGACTGCCCAGCCAAGGACAATTTAGCCATATAATTTGTTTGAAAAATGGAGGTTTGGGATTCATTTTGCAAGGGGGCAGCCTTGAGACACACCAAAGGATCTGCTTCACAGCTTTTGCTCCCCAGATGAATGAATGATGCCAGCTGCAATGCTCTGCTGCTCAGGGCAGTGGGCATGCTGGAAGCACTGGTGTGACACCTCCCAGGTGAGGCTGAATCTTGCTAAATGTGAATGAAATTCTGTGTATTGTTCAGTGTAACCACTGCTCTGTGCAACAGGCTGCACAGCACAAAGGAGTGGAATCATTTATCCGTATACGATTTCTCTCCCAGAGCTGGGCTTTGATTGCTGTGCTGAACCTCCCAGAATGGACAATTCTGCAATGCTCACACTGAGCTAGGGCTCTGATTCCAGATCTGAATCTACCAGGTTGCCTCTCTGTGCATGAAGGGGAAGAGGTAATCCTGTAACAGATGTGAAACTCTATTAGAAATGCAACAGAGAAAGCCTTCAGGGCTCTCAACCATGGACTCATGGGGAATTATGAATCCAAACCTTATGGAGTGGACCTAGGTGGCATAAATTGACATATTCTACAGGAAACACAGGTATTGTATCAGTGATGTTGGATGGAGATATGATCATTCTTGCTTAGAGTTCAGAAAAAATCATTATCTGTTGGCTGAACTGAAACTTCATTTTTACATGAAGAACACAGATGAACAAATGCAACAGTGCTGGCAGCATCTCCATCATTAAATTGGATCCTGTGTTCTGATGTCACCTGCAGTTGCTTTAGCTTTCCATTTCATGTCCCTTGCAATGCCTTAAGTCCTCCCTTCCCTTCATTCACCTTCTCCTTCACCATTCCCTCTGCTCTCTTTCCTGCTTTTCAGTGTCCAAGTTTATGGCAGCGTGCTGCATGGATCTTGTTCCAATCCACACAGGTTGTAGCTGGCCAGTGGCAACTGGTTGTCTCTTCCAGTACGGTGCTTACTTTTCCCATAAGCCTTGGAATTAGTGCCAAGTTAATGCCTCTCACGCTTCTATTAAGTCTATCCAAAACTAGCAAATGAATTTGATGTTACTGGCAAGGCAGTGCAAAGAGCAACTGGGGGATGAAGACAGAGACTGAATATATAAATCTCTTTTTTGTGATTAGGCTGAAAGCAAATGTAGGTGGGAAAGACAAGATAGTAAAAGAAATTAGCTGGAAAATACAAGAGTGGAAAGAAAATAAGGAGAAAGGCAGTAATTCATATGGTGCTTTACTGAAGAGTGAGAAGTGCACCTCTGCCACCCAGTCAGTTGGATAGGGCTTGTGTGTTCAATTAATTTCTTTTGGAAGCAAAGCTCATCAAAGCCTCTTTACTCTGCACTCTCCCTTGTATTTCCCTTCCCTTAATGGCCCTGAAAAGCTAGACATCCAGCCTGCTATGCCTATCTTCTGCCTGTCTTCCCCAAATGAGCAATAGGAGGAACAAAGCAGCTCAGGGTTCATTAAGAGCAGTACAAAGTTACATCCACTAGCATTGAGCCACTTTATGTAGAGACTCTGTCACACCTTGAGTGTATGCAGAGGGTAAATCCACTTCCAAGGATCCCATACTTCACAGAGCACAGTGCCCCGCACACATCTCATTTCTCATCAGTCATAGCCTCCTTGCCTCGTAGTTTGTGAGCCAGCAGTCAAAAAACACGCCAGAGGCTGATTTCTCAGCACTCACAGGTGCCATTGGCCCCTCAGAAGCTGCCCCAGCAGTCAGATAATGAATTACCCTGTCATTCTTGCCAGGCAGACACCACATGAGATGGATGCAGAAGTAGGGCAAGGCAAGGAGAAAGAAGGTGTTAGAATGGAGCAAAATTGTGTGGATCTGTGTCTGCACAGAGTCAAGCTGTCCATGTTCACCCAGCTGTTTAAAGAGGGAACGGAAACTTCTTTTTCTGAATCAGTTCCAGCTTGCAACTACCCATCTGCATTTGAAGCTCAGCTTTCCCAGAGTGTGGAAGACATGGGACAAGCAGAAAACATTTAACTTGCTCCACTCCTGGGAGCAAGTTAAATGCAGAAACCAGGGAGAGTCTTCAAGTTGACGGGAACAGGCCTGGTGCCTGGTAGTTGTTATGTCAGTCTCAGGTAACCTCAAAGAGGTCAGGAAAGACAAGGAAAGAAGAAGAATGGAAGGAGTGACTGTGAAGGCAGAAAGAGAAATGTTAAGGAAGCAATGGAGTGAACCATCAGCCTCTTCTGACATGGGCTTTCACAGGGGGCTGCACAGAGCTACTGCTGACAGGAACAGAAGTCGTGGTAAGGAAGAACTCGTGACTGAGGTAGGGCCAAACAGAAAAAAAACTCAGATCAGAAGGCTCCCACAACTTCATCCTGTCAAGATTAAGGGCTGTTTCATCTACAAAAGCAGCTGGTTCATTTTACTGCAAGTAGGTAAAAATTCCTGCTGTGCAGGACTAGTAGTCTTGGCAGTTCCATACAAGATCTGTACCATCACTGAGCTGGCTTCTCTAATTTAAGCAACCTGGTTCACCTATCCCTTCACACATCTTGCACAGCCTGGCCTAGCAGTTTTGAACAAAGCACTTACCTGGCAGCATATTGTGCCATTGTATGCTGCACTGGGGGTGAGAGTGGAGACCACGTTGCAGAACGTGAATTTCCCCATTCACCTACCACCAAGTTCAGCCCATTTGCAGGAGCATCTCTAGGTGCTTCAGAAAAACAACCTGTATTTATAAAGTCTGCTTGCTCAGATTTCAGACTTTCCTTTCTGGATGTTTAGCCTCCTTATCCAGGAAGGAGCCACTTTATTGCAGCCTATTCAAGACTGCAGTACTTTTGAGTCTCACAGACCATTTTATATGTCTGAAAACCCATACTGCATGGAAAAAATAAAAAAAGTTGATCTGGTTCCAGATGCCTCAAGGAAGAATCTTATTGATATCTGTTAGAGAGAATTTGTGTCTCTCTTGTACTGACAAAATGCAGCATTTTGTCCTCTGTCAAACTTAAGAGACAAAGTGTGAAGCTGGGCCCTGGTCTTAAACTTCAGCAATATCTGTGTGATTTTCTGACCCAGGGACTCAGAGAAAACCTTATTCTTCCAAAATACTGAATTCTCTCTAGAAGACGTAATTTATTTCTTCCACATTTCTAGCTGTCTGCCTCTTCCTATTGATACTGATTTCAATGGGGAAAATATTTAAAACTCTGGACTAAAGATATTTTCTATTAAGTCGACAGCTCCAGGCTGGATTGTCTCCTTGCCTATGCCAAATTTGTAAACTGACAGATATCTTCAGGAAATGCATCTGATTAGCAGTTTAAATAATACTGATTTATTTTTTTAATATAACCAGCTCAACATTTTCCCTCAGCCTGCCCCCAGACTGGTGAGAGGAAAGTAAGAGTTGAATTTAACATTTATTTTTTTAGTATCTGCAATGTTATCTAGCTAAATCCAGGATGAGGCACCTTCTGTATAGCCTCAGCAGCAACTTTTCCCTATCCTCCTGGCTCCTGCCTCCACAGCGGTTTGTCTTATAGCAACAGTAATTTTGTGACCATCTAAAACGCTGGGAAATAGTATCCGCATAGATCAGCTCTTTACCGCTAAGCGTTCGCCTCTGTGGCAGCAGCGCTCTCTAAATTAAATACAATCTACTCTTTCCTTACCGGTCTAGGCACGTGTCTCCCTCAGGAAGGATATTCAGGTCTCCTCCAGCCATGAGCTCCAGCAGGATGAAGCGGGGGCAGGGCCTGCAAGCTCACCCCCGATGCAGCGCACGATGTTCTGGTGATTGAAACTTGCTGTGGAGACAGGGGCACCCCAGCAACTTTAACCCAAAAATGCACAGCAGCAGAAACATGCCAAACCTTTTGGCTGCAGGGAAATGTTTTTGGTTTTGTCTCCTTTTTTTTTTTTTTTTTTTCCCCCCCACCCCAGAAAATAACAAATTTCAAGTAGGATAAAGCTAAAGCACTATCCCTGCATTCTGTCTATCTGGATACGTGCAGGGACAGACAGAGGTGGGGAAGCAGTGGCTTTTTGGCTGCTTTTCCTCTTCCTGTTTTCTGCATTCTTTTTGGGCTACAGCAAGACTTGTGGGGCATAGGAAGCAGAATGTATCTGATAACAGAGAAAATCTGCTCTTAATTTTCCCCATCCAAGAGCTAGAAATTGGGCTAGGGCAATGTTGCTCTAAGTAACAAACTGGCATGGAGATCTGCTTGTGAGGGATGTTTCTTGATATCTAGCCTCTCTAATACTTCCTTACTTCCCCACCTCTCAAATGTGATAGGAAAGTAGTTCCATGGATTCTGGGATTCAGACACTGACACATGACATGGCAGCAGCATAAAGTCAATGCCATCTGTTAGATTTGACTACTCAAGCCCAAATTCCTAAGGTATGTTCTCTCCTCTCTAAGAGAAATCAAAAAAAATCTTATATCAATTCTAAAATCTGGGCTTTAAATTTTCACTTTGGGTGATGAAAACCAATGTGGATCCTTTTGAAAATTTAACCTTTGGGTGCCTCTTCATGTTGTAAGAACAGAAAGGATGGCAATGCCTATTCTCTTTGTGCTAAAACTACTGCATAGATGTTCTAAGAGGACACCACCTAGGAAGAACTTTTTTCTTTGTTTTGTTGGGCTTTGCAAGCCTACATGAGTGGTGTCCATATGATTCATACACACCTAATAATGAGAGCTTCCATGAGGAAGTCGAGCTCATCTTGCTCTGAACACACTTCTGGCAATGTCTGGAAAAGAAAGAACTGGTTGACAAGGAGAAGATATTTCAACTTACAGATTAGAACACCTGGCACTAACATTGTCTGCAGCAATCCTTTCTCAAAAGAAACCTCACCCTAAGACAACCATTAGAGCACTGCTAAACTAGACTGTGAAGCCTGTTGAAAGGTAAATATCAGAACTCCTGGCCCATCAACATCGCTGTCATCCTTCATCCAGCAAAGGAAATAGTCTAGAGTGCACAGAGAAGTGTTCAACATAGGGGACTCTGCTCTACAGAGGATGAGGAATGAGATCTCGGTTCCTGAGTTCTCTGCAGTTCAATGATCCTACCTTCCAGCAAGACTGGGATCTATAACCAGCAGCAGAACTGTGCTGCTATGTAATCTCTAAGAGAAAACAAGCCAGCTATGCTGCTGAAGGCCTGGAGAACTCTACCAGGGTCTCTTAAGATTTAGCTTCACATCCAATGCATATCCACCCTGTAAGGGAGTGGTGATATCCCTGGAAAACCAGAAATCTCCTACTTGCAGGGTCTTCGATGTATGTGCCAGCAGCTTTTGGCCCTGTGAAGACTTTTGGCCTCTGACTCACAAGGCTTTGGAGGGATTACCAACCAGGTGTAGCATGGGGAGGATGGACAGAGGATGGATTTAGTTCTCATTCCTGCAGTCTCCTGGGGCTCTGTCGGAAATCTTTGCCTATTTAGTATTCACAGACCTTCTAGTAGTCTCACATACCCATATGCTACAAGCTGTACCACTGCTGTGATGGATTGAAGTGTTGCAACAGAGAAGCAATAGGTCTAGCCATGTCCTTCAGGACTTACACCAATGCTTCATTTATCTTCATTGTCAAAATGCATTGGGACTCTTGGGTGAAAGGTGCATGAAACCATCATGATAACTCATACACTGTCACTTACTTTCACAGCCACCTGCAAGGGAGTGGGGTCGCTGGGGATCCCTGTCACCTGACCTTCATATACCTCACCAAAGGCTCCGTGGCCCAAACCCCTGGACAGACCAGAGAAGACAAGAAGGTTTTACTACAGAGAACACACATTATAACACTGTGGACACAGCTCATAGAATGGGCTCACAATTTTCATGGCAGTGTAACAAGAACTGGATATTGACAATATGATCTCACCAGACCTTGGTGAGATCTTTCATGGACCTGTATTATATTTAATTGTAAGGGAAAGTAATCCATGGAAGTGAACATTCCCCAGTGAAACTGAGCTGCTGGCATTGCAGCACGTAACAGAGAGCATTCATCCATGGCTTTGGAATCAGTGCTCAGTGATGGGTGCTCCAAAACAGATCAATGAAGACAGGACTTTAGTCTTGGTGTTTACACACCCTAAACACATGAACAGTTCTCCTGATATTTCTGCGTCACCATTAAACAAAACATTGAGCAAGAAACTAGGAGGCACAAACGACCTGAATTCGAAACCAAACAACTTTTCCTGATTTACTGTGTGATTCTGGGCAAGTACCTTAGCCAGTAAATGGTGATGACAGTGCTTTGTAAAGCACTCAGCTCTACGAATTTGTGTTGAGAATTGTTTCTGGCAGTGATCATATTATGAAACTTATGAAACAGTTTTATTTTGAATACGATTACAAGGGAAAGAGAAAGAAGTAAGAGTAACCATACAATAGATCCTGTCTCATGTCCTTGTGATACAGATTTTGCACACCTATCTGTTCAGTCCTCACTCTCTTAATGTTAAGTCAACTGGTACGACAACAGCTATTTCACATTGGTGGCCTGTCATAGTGACATGGTGAAATATGGCAGAGGATAAGGCCGTACCCCAAATCCTGAGTCCCTCTTAACCGTGCATGGGCTGCACATTGGGCAGTAGTATTTCCAGCCTCTAAAAGGCATCCCTGCATCTCAGTCTGGGGAAAAGGCTCTCAATAAAGGTCTCTGCTACAGCATGCATTCTCCTGTTAGAGCCAGGTCTGGGCTGAGAGCTGCATTGGTTCTGTTCTCTGCTGTATCAGTGGACTGCTTTTGCATGGGCTGTTGCTCTCCCATCCATGAGAACAAGGAAGAACAATCTGCTCTGCTGTTCCATAAGTTCTGTCTGTAGTTTTGCCAGGGTAGAACCAGTCTGGGCAGTGAAACCACACTGAGGACTTGTGTAGCCTGTGACTCAACCACTGTGTGTAATAACATTTTGTAAGTATCAGCTTGAGACACCATTCTTGGCTCTGCCTCACCAACCTATTACAAACTGAGGGGATAAACCAGATCTTTTTAGCTCATAACTCACCCTCCTTCCAAAAAGTCCACTTTCCCTTGTCAATTCCCAGCTGTATCCTCTGCTATCTGCTTGCCACACTTCAAAAATCCTTTCAAAGTCCAAGTGAAAAAGGAAGCAGCAGCACCGGGTACACTGGAAACCTCCAGGTGCAGTCCAGCAAGATGTGCAGGTAAGAGGGAATGAGATAAGGGACAGCAAAACATTGCAGACCGCATAGACTACTCTGAGCATCATTTTTTTCAGCACCTTAAGCTTCCCAGTTTTCCAAGGACTCCTGCTTCCACTTTTTTTGTGTAACACTATATGGTACCAGGGTACCGTCACATTCACAAGTATCCTGCAGCAGAGCAAAGTGTGCAAGAACTCCAAATTTTCAAGTTTTTCTTAGGAGACACTTTAAAGCTTTCCAGAAGCTCTCATCTAGATGTGATTATCTTGCTGACTTTATCTTGCTGTCTTTTTAATACTGTCTGGCATTTTCAAATCCGCTGCTTTCACTGCTTTCCTTGCTATTGCACTTAAGGATATCATTGTCTTTACCAAAGATCCCATCAAAGATTTAGAAGAGCCTCCTACAAGCTTCAGCCATCCCAGAATTTCATCAGCTCATGGCAGTGGGCCACAAAAGATGTAACCAAATTACTGGTGATGACTATTCAGTTCTTCTCACAATCCCAGGTGGTGAACACTGCACCTTGTAGAAGGCCAAGGGGAATGCCAAAATCTAGCCCCCTCCACACGAGCCTAACTACTGCAGCTTTACATTTTATGAAAAGGGATATGAACCTTAAAGTGCACAAGAATCTGCATGTGCCTGCAGAAAGCTGTGCATTCACACCTCTCTAGGAGAGCCAGGATAGGTGGGCGTACAGTGTGAAGGACGGGGAAGGCAAAGATGAATTTACCGGATGAGGGAGATGTTTTTTCGAGGCACCTCTTTAAGGTCACTAATGGATGTGGTCTTTCCTGCAAAGCAGTAGTTGGGGTTGTAGTCGGTCATGATGGTGGAGGTACGCAGCTTGCTCAGTTTGTATTCCGGGCTCTGCAGCTCCATCTGCATGGCTTGCAGCTCCTGGTGCTTGCGGCGATACACTAAACACAGAGGACACAGTCAGCCACAAACAGAGACTGGATTTGAGACAGCAATTCTCACTGGGATTTGCTGTGGTGTGGCCAGAGTTCAGGAAATCAAACCAGCCAGTGACACTGGTTTATTTCTGTACGTCAAACAACTACACATAGAAAATGGGATCTGAAGATATCCAGGAACCTTTGATTTACACATCTTATGAAGAAACAGGCTTGTTCATGGACTGTCTGGAGAAAGTGAAATGAATTTCTCTTGGAGAAATTTCAGAGTTCTGACATTTTCGTTCTGCTCTATTTAGTTTAACCAGACCTTCCAAATATGAG
Source organism: Hirundo rustica (assembly GCF_015227805.2). Classification (NCBI taxonomy): domain Eukaryota; kingdom Metazoa; phylum Chordata; class Aves; order Passeriformes; family Hirundinidae; genus Hirundo; species Hirundo rustica. Next base: position 16,520,237 of record NC_053452.1, read on the forward strand.
TCCGGTTTGAAACTTGAGGGAGCTGGGGTATAACCAGCTTTCCTAAATCACACAGAAGTGACTAAATTCTGAAATGAATTATTGCATCATATTGTTCAAAATGGATCGCTTAAGCTGTTTCCTCAGAATAACACACTGTACATAAAAAATAGCTAATTTTCCAAAACTTCCTCTGTTTCTAAACAACAGAGTAGGACTACATTTGAAGTCAGTTTATGGTAGTGCTATATTGCTTGCATCGCTTCACTGATACTTCTGCAACGACATTAAAAACCACACCTTGAAAGAAGACATCCTGAGGATATTTCTTGAAATAGTAACTGATATTGCAGGATTTTTTCCAAAAGAAGATGACAATCATGAGCAGGTTAAATCACTATTGATTTCTGTGGGAGCTGGATTGAGCCCAAAGACTGTGACGGTAATAGTTATTGCATCTTCTCCAGCAGATGTTGCTCAGGGGAAAAATTTAAGGGGTAAACATGCACTGACAAAGGCAGATGGATGTAATGACCTATCCACAAACCCTTCCTGTCCTCCATTTTCCTCCTCATTGCCTTTGCTTTGATTTTTTAAATCGTTGCCCTTTCCTGAGATGGAAATGATAGGCTCGTTGGATGGAAAGAGGATTACTCTTCCACTCCTGAGAAGTATTTAGTCATTGTAAAAAGGTACTGTCAGGACAGAAATCGCAGATGTAGGACCATGTGTGTGCAACTGATAACTCCTGAAATTCTTAAAACTGAAACAGCTGGGCAAATCTAATTTCCTGCTCTAGGTTAATCCCTCTCCTCCCCCAGACCATACACAGAGTGGACAAAGAAGGGTGGCAAAGCCGTGGTTTCAATCCCTGACTGCTTTTCATTGATTCAAATCTATTCTGCTTGCACCAAATGCAGGTGCGCGATTGTTTGAAATAAGAACACGAAAAGGTGAAAAATGCTTTTTAGAATTTCAAACAAAAATGCCAAGAATACCCATATCTTACTAAGTAGCAGTTTATGAAAGGGGAACCTATGTGAGAGTTTAAGCTTAAATGTCATACTTTAAGAGGTGAAATCTGTACATAGGCAGAGATGAAGCAGTTTTTAGGCACGAAACAGCACCGGATCTCACAAAACCAGAAGCAGATGTATTTTGGCAGCTTCACAGTACAACACAAACAATAATGCCTCTTTTGAGATGCAATCAGTAACTGAAGCCTCCTCGAATTGGTCATTGTGGTTAGAATGTGGTACCGAAATCTGAAGTTAAGATGTGTGTGGGAGGGTGTCATTAAATACAGCAGTAGCTGAAAACCTGAATCCTTTTGCCTCTCAGGGCCCAATTATCCCTGGCTCAGATCCAGTCCTCATATAAAAATATCTTTTGCAGAGAAACACTCACCTATCATGATTCCTGAAAAAGCCAAAATTAAAGCAGCCACCAATGCTGAAGTCACTACAGACAAGACCAAGGAGAAAGGGAGACGAACCACTGGCTCAGCTGTAACAGATAGGAGAAGAAGGAATTACATGTTTGAAAGTATTTCCAGGAGCCACTTTTTTGCCATCAATTTTTTTTCAGCTCTTTCTTCCATTTAACTCGCTGCTGCTCCAATACTGTAGGAACAATCTCTGGCATGACCAGTTCTCAAGATCTATGACTTCTCATACTTCATTGTTTCACGTTCCTCAGTTAATATCAAGACATTAAAAGAGATGGTTCACTATCAATGAATTAACATGTGAACTCCCTGGGTGTGAAAACAAGACCATAAAAAACAGGGGCAAGAGGTTGAGGGGGTGGAAAGGACATTACATTGTCAAGGTTAAAGTGCTGCTATCAATGCCAGATCACAGCAAAAGCAGGAGGAGGACTGCAGTATTTCATCTCCTAAATGCATGTAATCCAGGCAGAAAAACCTGATAGTAGTGGAGTGAAGCTGCATCCTCATGTGAGATCATGCCATTAAGGTTTACTTCACCTTGACAAAATGACCACACTTTTTATCCATCTTAGAGGCAGGAATGGTAAAAACGCAACAATTTTCCCATGCCAGTGACAAAGCTGAAAGCAGGATCCTAAACCCCTGGGGTGACCTGCTGTAACTGCTGCACAAGAATATGAAGCAAACCTAGTAATGGAGCTCTGAGCACCTGATTTTGAAAGATAGGCAAGTACAGGCACTGTATTTAGTTTTTTTCAGAGAAAAAAGAAATCTTGGACAGATTTTCTTACAGTTTCTGAACTTTTACCTTAAATGTCCAAATCCACAGGAATCATATTTTCCTTCACCTTGCCTTTTTTTTTTTTTTTTTTTTTTTTCCCTTCTTCTTCTTCTTTAGAGATCTGGGCTGGAATTTAAGTTCAGCTGGAAAATTCTTTGAGTGACCAAACTTTCAGGGTTTCAGAGAAGTCTCTGAACACCAGTACAAGCAGGCACAAAATTTGACTCTGCTCAGGATGCCAAACACATCCTGCAGAGCAAAGCAGCACTGCTGCTCTGTGCCCCAGCCCTCAGCGTTGATGAGGCTGTATCCTGGCAAAACAGCTCTGCAGCATACACCAGCAGGAAGGAAGGTAACATTCAACTGAAGCCAGGTTTCAGAAAGATTAGACAGCACTTCCAGGATGTCTTACAGCCCAAACTACAGCCTTCGGCCATGCATTTTCTGTCCCACATGTTAGCAGTTCCCCACACACCCACTTACCTGTGCAAGACACACCATCCTCAGCCAACTCTGTGCCTGGCTCACAAAAGCAAATGACTTTTTGAGTCTCAAGATCAACATGGCACTCGTCCATCTCACAGTGACTGCAGTTAAGGTGCAGCCTAATTTCCACCTCTCCGTGCCCCTCTGTCACTAGGGAGTGGATGAAGAAGCTGAATTAATTACTGTAAAGACCATTCTTATAATTTCCTTGGGCTCACCCTTTTCTTTCCTGGCCTTTACTCCCTCCAAGATCAATCACTGCAATATCCTCAAAACTTTCTGGCTGAATCTACCAGGCCAGAGTGCATCTGTATTTGAAAATACTTCTGGCTGTTCTGAAGCATTTTTTTTTTTTAACAAGTAGATTTTTTGTTGCTTTCTGAACACATTGCAAACACATTAAAGACACTGAATTCCAGGAAAACACAGGTTGGAGTAGCAGTGTTTATCACTCCCATGCACTACTGGGCAGCATCTGGATATTTTACCAAGGGTTGCTCTAAGGAACTTGCTTGTTAGTGAATAGTCAGGTGTTTTGTCAGTTTCTTTCCCAAAGTATCTGAGCTATGAGGTTCTGTTATCACTTTCCTTGTCCTAAGTTATTCTATAGCCTGGTAGACTGTACTGCTGGGAGTGTTTCTGAATAGGCTTGATGTTTCCTCTCCCTGTTTTTTTTCTTGCTACTTCTGTCTATTGTCTGCTGTACTTTATATACTTTCTGCCTCCTCATGTTCATGACACTGAGCTGTACCCCAAAAGGTTGTAAGGGGTCCTACTATTTTTAAAATTAAATAAGGCCATGAGAAGACTTCTGACCAATATGAATACCTTTAAGTGCTGGAGTGTATAAAGTACCAATTGGATTAATAAAGGACACACCATCCTCCCCATCCATCTCTGGATCATTGTCCACTGCAGCATTGCCACCTATGTCAAACCAGAAGTTACCTTAACAGACTGAGGCTCATAAAACAACAAAACACAGATATACATGGAAACATGCACAAATTCAGCATATTTAGGGAGGCATCCAAATGAAAAAAGAGAAAAATGAAAGCATTTAATATATAGGGAATATTTAGCAAGTTGTGGTATAAACTACTGGACTTTTTCTTGAGAACTTCGATAACAGAAGCTTGTGACAATCAATTAATTTGTTCTGTTTAGGTAGACTGTTGCAAACTAAGGCACAAACTTCATCATTAACCACCTGGATGCCGTGAAACATAAATGCCCTTAAAATTTATGTAGTCAAGAGACTGGAAAGCACCAGTACCCCAGGGCTTAGTTTGTACCCTTGCTGATCCAGGTATATACTGTGTCAGCAGAGGAAATGAATAACCTGATATCCTTCTTCTCCTTTGCACCCTAAAAGCAGGGTGGTCCACCAGAAGTGGGGACTGAAGGAATTTATGAGTTGCTCATTTGTGCTTGAGCATATAGAACATACCAGAAGCAAAGTATGGGCAATATATAACAAATATTTGATACAAAGTATAGGACATATATTTTGTACTTCAAGCATGCAATGATTCCCCCACCCCACCCAAAAATAGCTTTTTCCCTTTAATTGTCTTCCGTGAAATAAATAAAAAAAAAAGTCATGTGAGTCATTCTGTCAGAAAAAGAAGCATTACACAGCAACATTGGTACAAAACATGCACTTAATAATTTAAACTCCTTGCTTCCTCTCAAGATTTCTAGTCTACCACATACTTAATTTAAGCTGTGGAGAACCAGGGGTTAAAGAGTCCACCACAGTGCAGATGGCTGCAGAAACTACGTGGCCCAGGAGACTACAGGTTAGTAGAAATCTCGACTCTGGCCCACACCAGTCGTAATCAACATAATGCCATCTGACATCTGCCCTGAGACAGAGGCACATGAAATCAGCTCCTTGTTGACTGAAGTCATATTAAGAGGGGTGCTGGCTGGCAGCCTGAGCCTCTGCCCCCAGAGACCACCTGTGCAGGACCAAAGCCCACCCACAGCAGGGCAGGGGAGAAGATGCATCTTTCCCCCGGCATAAAGCCTGGCTGCCAGTCTCCAGGACCAAAGTCCTCCAAACACAGGTGCTGGCAGTGGGAGCACATAGCTGTGGCTCCTCCTTCTCCAGCACTGTCACCCCAACACGAAAAGCTCAGGAATCACAGCAGGATCTTAATGTCACATATTGCAGAGCGCAAAGCCAGGGCTGCCGCTGAAGGATTAGCACCTGGCTCTTTGCTCAAAGACTAAATTCCATCAGTTCATCTAGTGCTAAAAAGGCAACATACACAGACATACTACTACATAACAGTCAAATATGCTAGCTACAGGAGAGTTATCATCAGCATTTTGCTGATCGTTAGCACTAAAGGAGGGGAAGGGACACCTTGAACACGAAGCCACTTTACCTATATATCCTCCGCCTCCTCCACCTGAGGAGCACCCCCCTCCACCCCCTCCGAAACCCCCTCTTGTCTCCCACCCCCACTTCTTCATGGCCTGGGGGCAGGATCTTCCTCCAGTAGCACCTTCCAGCAAGGATTTTCCTGACCACAGGAAGGAAGTGTTATCATTCCAGCCACCTCCACCACCTGCAGTTGAGAGAAGAGAAAAGGCACAGCCAGGGGTTACTTTTTTGTGTAAAAAACACTGCAGGGATCTGTAGGACAAGTATCCATTCAAAACATCTCAGCTGAAAGTCATCATCTGCACCTCTTTACACCTACCATAGAAGGACAAGTATTTTCCATAGAAAACGTAAAAAGATATCCCTACCTACTCTCCAACCACTTCTTTCTGGTTTACAGAGCCTTCGCCTTCTCTTCAAGAGACTAAAGACTAAAAGACTTTTGAAAAAAAACAACTCAGTTCTAAAGTAGAGCAAACTGCATTTATTGAGAGGGGTGTGAAAGCGTCCCACTGCTGCTCTCCACACAACATGCTTACCAGTGACTCACTTTCAGCTCTGCTGGTTGCTCAGTCCAAGGTCTCTTCACAGAGACTTCTAGACATGGTGCAATCATGCTCTTTCTGCGTAAGCCAGAGAAACTGTGTATGTCCACACAGCACAAAACAGTGCAGGGAGCAGGACAGCCACATTGGCACTGCAGACTCCCACATCAAAAGTCAAACAACTTTGTTTATGAGAGGTACTGCATTATTTTGGGAGAATGTTGCCATTGCTATGGCTGTACCATCTCTAATACCCTTATTTACGTCAAGTATCCAGGACTGTGTACCTTCTATTTGCATCTGTTATAATTCTCTATTCCCCCTGAACTATATTTTCATGAGTTTTGCCTCACCTTCTTGTGAGGAGGAGGAATCTGGGAGTACCACATATTCACAAAGGTTTTCTTAAAATGAATAAACTTTCCTTACCTGCAGCTCCTGAATTTCCATTCAACCCTGGAATAGAGGAATCATTCTCCAGTCTTTCTGGATGAAATGTGTCCGTTTTGGCCCTGTAGGCCCTGCCACCACCCCCTGCTGCAATTATCAAGGGGACCGGTTCTCCGTTCTCCATCTTAACAAATTCAGAAATAAAGGTCATGTTCAAACTGAGTCAGACACGTAAACGGAAGTTCAGCCACATGATAGTTACTGCATGTTGCACCAAGCAGGCATCTAGGGCTGCTCAGCCCTGTCATTGCATTATTTATGCACCCACACCCAGAAAATTAATGAATAGAAATCTGAAGAATAGTCCTACCACGTTCTGCTACAGGAAACAGCAGTGTCAGTGTCAGTAGCTCTATGAATTGTATCTACATAGTGATGGCTCTCAGAAAGCCTGTAATGTCTCATGTGATGACTCTCATCAAATGAAATAGCTAAGGAGCACTGCTCTGTACAGTGTCTCCTCTGGCAAAAATTGCCTTAAACAGTGTTTGGAGTGAGTACTGTCTCAGCTAGCACAGGACAGGAAACAGCAGTGATCCACAGCTTACATGACTGCCAACAGAAAACATACAGGCTATCCTCAACTTTCCTTATCAGACCAAATATATAGCTGAAGTCTCACACCCTACAAAGACTGAGTTGAATGAAGTCCTGCAGAATTTGCCCTCTGCTGTACAACTGTGCCTTCAGCATCTCAGTTTTTATTGGAAAAAAAATGACCCAGTTCAACCCATTATGTTTGCAAAGGATACTCCAAGCCACTGAAGTGAGTGTGGCCATACTGCACAGCAGTTCAAAGAAGTGTGAAGGGCCAACCCAGATCCCTACATCTCTCACGTGGAAATTAAGGATACCCAGAGGTTACTCTGTGCACCCTCTCCCTGTAGTGTTTAAAGAATTTTTCAGAGGCAGGTGGCAGGATGTGTGGGTGCTGAAGGCACATGTGGACTGTGTTTCCATACCTTAAATATGTAAGTGGCACCGCCCCCGCCTCCACCTCCTCCTGCCCATTCATTGACACTTCTATTCACACGAATCTCTTCTTCAATCACGTTGTTCTCTCCAATGCAGACTTTCTGGATAACATCATTAGTCTGCAAACAGAAAACCAGGTCTGAATTCAGGTAAGAAACCTCCATTCCCTTGTACACACCAAGGCCTCATGAACCCTTCACCATCCCAAAGCAAGAAATTGTCCTCCAGTGAAACTACACAAGCAGAATCAAGTGAATGCTCTTGAAGAATGATCTGGATTTTTGTGGTGATGTGTTTTTCTTGTTTTTCTTTCTGTTTTTGTAAACCCTTTTGACTGGTTTGTTCCCATTTCTTTCCTCAGGTGGATGGTTTTACCCAAAGTTTTCTCCTCCCTCGCCCAGTTGTCATTCACTCCCTAGACCCACCTGTTACCACATCTGCATAATGTCAATCCTCCCTAATCCCTGCCCTTTGTTCTAGAATGTTCCCTGTCAGTCCTTGACCCAGTCCCCTGCCTAAACTCCTCCTGGGAATTCCCCTATTCCATGGCGCCCCATTGGCCCATGTGACCCTTTCCACTCCCATAGTCTTTCATACTGGTTATCATATTGTGAACCCCTTCTTAATCTCCTCCCTGTTGTATCCCTGATTGGTTGAAGAATTGTACCCTCCCCCTGCGCCTCCCCCATTTAAAAGACTGTGCAGAATGCAGATTTTTGGTTTTTTTCATCATTGCCCCACCTCGGGACACGTGGCAACACATGGAAGGCTCCTCCCTGTTCTTCGCCCTGATCCGAGACGCTGTACCACTGGCTGCCATTGAGAGCAGAAGCAGCCCTGCTCTGTACCACTGCTCGGGTCAAAGCCAGACCTGGGAGCAGCCGCTCCTGGCACGGACCAGGTAGTGAGGGCTAGCTCAGGGGATTTCTCCAGCAAGCTATATCAGCTTTTTGCCTCAGCCTTCATCAGAATAATTTGTTGCCATTTTTAATTGAATTGTTTTGAAGCAAGCTCAGTGCTGATACCTACTGTCATGTAAAACAGCTCCATAAACTTCTAATATATAAAATGTAGCACAATTTACTGCAAATATTTTCTATCAATAACAGTCTATTTCACAAGCGGAGGAAGGAAGTAACTCGGCAAGAATGTGCCTTATCCCATGTCACATGACAGCCAAATGACAGAGACAGAGAGAACCCAAGTTTGTTTACCTCATTTCCAGTCCCCCATTGGTTGGGGGCAAGCAGCCAATGTGCTGTTGATTTTAGTAGCAATTTTACTGCAACTACCAACTACCAAACCAGCAGCAATCCCACCTTTGATTGCAATATTCACCTGATGTTAATAAAAATACTTCACTAAAAATTCTCCACATTTCCTACCTAGCATTTTTTTTCCCTTCCATCAATCACCACCAAACATAGTGAACTTTCTGTATAAGGCAAATTCCAAATTCACTAACTGATTTCAATAACATTAAACCACCATTTATACCTACTTCAGGACTATGACCTAAGTATTTTTTTGGTTTAAAATTGGAGCACTAAAGTGCGTGACAAGCAGGACCCTTCTGTGAGTGTTTTCAAGTTTAAAACTTTGATCCTAGCTTATTTTACTTTACAGGTTTTGTCTCAGTAACACTATTTTGTTATATTGCACATATATTGCACACTGAACCTACTAAATCAACAACACTTTCAGGGGAAAATGCACGAACAATTGTTATAGTAGGATTGACCTTCTGCTTCCTTCTCTTTTCATATATGTGTTTTCTTTCAGAAGAAGAACCTAATAAAAGCATGCTCAAATTCCAGAATATTCTGGTGACCACAAAATGTCTTCTCAGTTGTGCCAGAGAATGAGTGGCATCCATTTTGTTTGTGCAGACTTGTCTAAAGAACTAACAGTCCTCCTTTTCTTGTTTTTTCCCCTCTCCTTAATTGATTTGGAGTTGGGTGGGAATGATTAATAAAATGACAAAGTCAATGACCCAAAGGAACCACTAGATTACAAAAAAATATAATCCTTCTTGGCAAAGACATAACTGATTACAATCCAATCTAGTAAAAGTCCCCTGTACGAGTCAATGCAATCTCTTTGCTTCAATGAAAGAATTACATTAGCACTCAATAAATTCTCACTAAGATTACAGTGGCCTGCAATTTAATGAGTCCATATATTACCCTCAGCTGGAATGTCCTAGTTAAAGACGTTGGATGGACATTTGAGTTAGGCTATTTCTCATTTCAAAAAGGCTTTATATTAATGGTTTGTTTGTAGATATGTGTAATTCTAGTTTCAACATTATTTACTTCAGCAGCCAGCCCTGAGAACCCCTCTTACTTGTCTATATCCTTCAACCTTTCTCTGCTCTAACAGACTGGTAAGCTTTCATCTCTTGGATGCCAGCCATTATCAGCTGAGAAATGTACATCATTTAAATGTCCACCTCAAACCTATAGGTGAAATTTCATCAGATAATGCTTAGTTTGCTCCATGAGAGTGTCCGATTCCCACATCCTTCTTCAAAGAATACTAAACAATTAATAAACTACTGTGTATGCAAATAGTGCCCATCTATCTGTCAAGACATTTGCAGCAAGGGTTGGTTATTAACATAAAAATCAGGACTGACCCAACAACGATTGATTTCTCTTTCCTATTCCCACATGGAGAATAACCAAGCAGGCCCTGTGATGCAGGTATCTCTAGAGGTGCAGAGTATTTGATAATGGCAGGGCTGGGCTCAGTAGTGGAACAAGGGCAAAACAAACAAAGTCAGCCTTGAAGACTGATCTCCAGAGGAGTGGAAGGCAGGGCTGTCTTTTGTCTCCAAGCCCCCCCACGGGTCGTCTGAGATACTCAGATCAATCAGGAACCTGTTGTGTATTATCAATGGGGCCCAAATATTGAAAGAAGTGCTTCACATCCTCTTGCTCTCCCAGTAAAACTATACCTATTCCTTGACTCCTGTAGCCTCAAACCCCTTGAGGGCAACGTTTTTCTGTGTGAAAAGACAAAACTCCGTGGATTGCTAGAAGGGATGAAGGCAAAAAAGAAAGGCAATCACTTACACTAGGACAAGCATCTTCTCCTTGCTGTCCCACCAAGATATACAGCGTATCATCCTTCTGGAGGTCAAAAATTCCCAGCACAGACACTCCATGGGATCGCACCATGGTGTTCTTTCCTCCTTTCCCACCTGCAGCTCCATAGCCTGAAATGCTGCAGAAAAAAGAAAGCAAGAGGCTGCCACCTGAGTTCTCCCAGGTGGGTAAAAGGAAGCACAAACCACTTCTGAGAACTTGCATCTTGCACACCTGAAAATGGTGTCACAAACTGAGCACTGAAGGCCTGACATCCTAAATAAATCTAAACCCAAAACCTGAAGACTGATTTTCTGCTCTGTTTCAATCTGTGAGCTTGGGTAGCTACAAAACAGATTCTTTCACATTGATTATTGGGCAAACACTGCTGAGAATGGAGTGAGCAAGTCCCTATAGTTTCCAGCTTTAATATATGAAACACATCTTGTTTCCCAGAAGGCACATCCTTGAGAAGTTTGCAGCAAGGAAGAGAGAGAACAGAAGTAGGAGAACTGGTACAAACAGGACATATGGCTAAAGAGAACATTAAGGATGAGATTGACAGAGGGAGATTTGAGAAAGCAGACAGCATAACTGGTCCTGGTAGCATGGACCAGATGGAAAACAGCTCTCTTATTCCCAGGACCAGCGGATACAGAAAGAAAAGTAGATGGAGATGACACTGCCTGCAGTAAACAAGGAAGGCAGAAGCCCCTGGGCCAAACTCATGGTGATCAGGAACATCTCACTGTCTCCAGCCAGGAGCGGGCAGGTTGCACACAGGCTAATGCAGTCTCAGTTAAAGCTCTGGGATTTTCATTTCAAACAGTCAAGACTCAAAGGGATTTACTGTTGCTGGTGTACCCAAAGACATGGTTGTAACACTATTCCTCAGCTCCTCCCTCTCCCTTTCCAACAACGAACATACTTAAAGCAGCTTTTAGCAAAGGATTTCAAAGCACTTTTTAGAGATCATGATAAAACACACATTCCTGCTGCAATAAAACAGAGTTACTCAACTTTCTGAGCAGGTGAATGACAGTACAGCAACTCAGTTTAGATCTGAAATAAGCAGGTAATTCTCCACTGACATTAGGAGCTTTCCATCTATTTCTGTGAGAGCAAAATTCCATGTGGAGAATGTAATCAGATATTTCAGGACTCAGAACTCAAAAATTGCTCTCAGCTTCCTACCAGGCCCAGCTCAGGTGCTCTGCTTTAACACCTCCTTTCCTCCAGCACCTGGCTGCTCTCTGCCCAGCATAGTCCTGCCTGCAAAGAGGCAGTGTCTCATAAAGCATATTAGATTCTGGCAATGTAACATGATTATGTTCATGCCACTGCTGATAACCAAAGCAATCACTCCTCAGTTGGGCTGTACCAGAGCCAGCAGAAAAAGTGATGGACACAGCACTGGGCCACCCTGAACAGATGCTCCCTGAATCTGAAGACTGAGTTGATTTCTGTAGAATTTTGCAATGGCTAATGAGGTGCACTACCAGGTGCAGCAAGCTGGCAGGACTAATTGGCTGCCAGTAGGGGCAATATTTTTCCATGTAAGAACAGATTTTGCATACAAGCAGTGATGTCAGAAAGTTCAGGATACCCAGTCTGGCCTCATTCAAAGGCTGAAGACAAACAAAACCCAGTATGTTCAGGTGACAGTCATTCCCTATTCAAAATGTGTGTCACTATTTAAACAGTTATTCTTGACTTCAAACTTTAAGAGGATTCCTTTCATTAGGAACACCTTTTTTTTTTACAGGAGGAAGGAAGCCTTTTAACCATGTTGGCCCTGAAGAAAGGTTTAGCCCATCCCAAGCAAGAACACAGAATACCTTCCACTGCCTTCCTTCTTTTCTTTTACTATGACACTTGTGGGATCTGAAAAAGAAGCCCACACCTTCACCAAGTGTCAAGATGTGCAGGGTGCAAACCAGGCTGCACAAACCAGGGCTGGAGAAAAATATGCACCATAACATCCAGGTTATGGGAAACACTGGAGCTAGTCTTGAGAGTGTGAGAAAATGCTGTGCCTAGGCTGGCTGACTCAGATTGACACTTTTTTGCACACCACTGGGCTGTGTTGTTGTGCCACCTTACATGAAAGGACCAAAGAGAAGAGACAGTGGAAATGACCACAAATGGGGCACTCAGCAAAATGGACCTAAACCTCTTCCTTTAAAAATGGAAAGAAGTTGGATTAAGGATGGTAATGTGTAATTTATTACAGTCTACTTCTCTCTTACTTGGTCATAAGACCTAGATGACCAGACCTTCTGAATGCTTAGAAGGAAATCTGAAATGAGAAATATTCTTTTATAATGTTTAACTTCATTGTTACAAAATGTGAAGTCCCATGGGAGTGAACCAGGGCATGTAAAACTCCAGTTTTCAAATGTGGGCACTACAGTGTATGGCAGCCTACTCAGACCTTCACAGATGGTGGGGTTTCCTGGGTGTGGTTGGTTTGTGCTGGCAGTTTTGTGCAAAATTGAGCTGTCTGTATTTTAATAATATTCTGCCTCATGTTTACAAAATCAATATCCTTCTTGAGCAATTACCAAGAGTGTACATTAGACAGTGTAAAACACACTGTTATGGCAGAATATCAGCTTTCTCGAGAGCCCAGTAGCCAGCAGGAGGGTTTTCTCCCTGGGTCAGGTATTTCAGGAGCGCTCATCAGGAAAACTTACAGGATCCACACTGCAGCAGGACTGCAGGGCAGAGCTGAACACAGGCAGTAAGTCCAGACTCTGGGATGCCCTGGAACTGATATTGCAACTTGACATTTTCCTAGGGCTATGCTATGCTGGCATACTCTGCTGCCCCTTCATCAGGCCAGAATCAGGAAGATGTCAAGATAATTTAAGCCCACAATTGCCTCCTTCTTTCCCCAGGCTGTGCATTTTCTACTAAAGCCTCAAGAGTTGCAGAAGAGAATGTCAACCCTTTATATATATGTTATGCATGACATTATACATCTATTACCTATACAGAACCTAAAAGTCTGTTAGGTCATTTATAGGACTTAAATAGACAGGTCATCCCTGCCTAGGGCCCAGGGCTTGTATTGTGCAGCAAAAAGTCAGCCTACAGTTGCCTACAGGAATTCTGGCTCTTCTTGGACTCTAATATTAAAGAAATGACAGTGCTGTAAAGCTTTTGGGCTGTTTTGGCTGTTCATTTTTGGGCTGTACTTTATAACCATATTTACTGGATGCTGGCTCTGAAAAATTCTATTCACCTCAGGCAACTCCTTGTTGATAGCTGGGTAAAATATCATTAATGCTTTTTGCATTACCATCAATCCTTGTAGGAATAGGCACTCAGGCAGAACTTGTGCCTAGCTTAGCCAGTTTATCAAAACTGCTTTGCCCTAGACCTCTCTTACAGACTGACATCTAGCCTCAACATTAACATTCTTTTTCAATATAAAAGAGGAAAAAAAAGCATCAGAAAATTGTAACTGGAATTTGTTCAAAACCTTCAATGGAATGTTTTGCCTTGAAATCCAAGAGAACCATCATTGGTTTCAATATGGAATGCTGCATAAAAAAACACCACTAGACAGTCACTGGTTCAAACTGACATTTCTGCTTACAAAATGAGGCATGTAATGGCTTCATGTTACCATTCAGATACAGTGAACTACACTTCGATTTACTTCTTTTCCCAGCAAGAGCAAAAAGAAAAAATGATTGGTAAAAATCTGATTAAGTAGCACTGAACCGTATCTGATCATCTCTCTTTGAAAACAACTCCACAGGGGGATTTAAGTAGTAGAACCCTCAGTATCACAGAGCCTACCATTTAGGTGGCTGGCTTCCAAAATCAATTCTACTGTGGTAAGCCGGGCTTAGAAGCTCAGCTTGCTGTGTCTAGATTCAAAAATGTGAAGATGCTGAGCAGAGGTTGATGCAAGCTGTCCTATAAGAAATGCTGACACATGACTGTGCCCTCCAAACCAAGTGAAGAGTGGGAAAAACTCATGAAGTTGCATCTTCAGGGGAACGAATCTGAGATGGGAGAGAGAAGAAATCATAGGCTCAGTGATAAGTAAAACCCCACTAGATGTGGCCAAACTTCTGAATGTAATACTTCAAAAATGCCTAGCGTGTATCTGCAGCTTTGATAGCTTGGAACACAGATACAACACAACAATCAGAGACAGTTCCTTACCTGTACGTGTTGGTTGCTGGTACTCTCCAGATCTGAATGCCTTGGAGAATCCCTTCAGCTCCCACCACCACTCTGAGCTTGGAGTTCCTGTAGGCATCATTGCACTGGCTCTGTGTGGGGCCATAGGGCCCACTGGCACCACAGGTCGTGAACAACCACTGATCTGAAAGGAGGACACGTGCAAAGCATGACCCCAACATTCAAAGACCAAGTAGTTCTGCTCTTTAGCTGCTCCGCTTCTTGGACCAAGAGCAGAACCTGGCCCTGAGGCTTTGACACAAATACCCACAGAATTATTTTAAAAGTTTCATAGTTCTCTGTATCTCCGTATTTGACAGCTTTTCATCAACATCTCCAGAAATCTATCACAACAATAAACATAGTTCTCTTTTTCCTACGGCGCAAAAAGGCAAAGAGTACAGAGTAGAGAAAAATCCAACGGAGTCCCCCCAGTTTCAGGCTCTGCTCTCTGGGCTGTTAGGTGCTCATTTGTAATCTCAAGGTTGGTGCATTCTAGTCCTTTCAGTTTCTAGAGACATTTGGCTATTGAATTTATTTTAAATGGGAAATTAACTGTTAATTAGATAAGAACTTGTAAATACAACATTATCACAGTGATTAAAACAACAGATTAATAGATTAGTTGCATTTTGAATAATTATTTGCTCACAGGAGACTCAAATTAAGCTTTAGAAAGCAAAACACCTGACTGAGGCCTGTGAAGCAAGCATCCAGCTCTGCATTTTCTAGGCCAGATCTTGGGGTGTAAATCAGTGCCTCCCTATTATAGACATTTACATCAATTGGAAGTACTGATCCTGTACAAATAGATTTCTAGAACAAAGCTTTGCTAATTTGTGTCTCAAAAAAATCTAATTTTTAAAATTTGAATGCATGACAGTGACAATTACATCCTTTTCCTTAAAGATTCGTTTTAGGGGCATTGCAGTCCCAAGACCACAATGTTTTGTAAAATCTACCTTGTCCTATTTTCTAGTATATCAGGAAATACTTCATATATAATCAAAACTAATCTAGATGGTAAATAAGCAGATGAGCATTTTTTGTGAACATGACATGATTTATCAAACATACTTATTAATAACTAATATACACAATCTAATAAACTCCATTAGGTAGTTCTACTGCCATTAAAGATAAAAGATCTGGAATACATCTGAAGTTTTTTCTACAAATTATGTTGGTCCAGTCAGCCTTCCATATGGCCTTCTCAAAGGGCACCATTTCTCTACCAGCTTCCACAAAAGCAATGCCACACATGCAGGTTCCTTCAGCAGTGATACTAATTAGTACAGACAAGGGCATTAATTGGACTCAATGTCCAGGAGTTGGACTCAATGATCCTTGCAGATCCCTTCCAACTTAGGATGTTCTATGATTAGCTTGACCTGCTTCTTGGAATTCAGAGCTATTGTCTAATGTGGTCTAGAAATGATGGTCTGCATGTGTCTGGGTGAGCAAGGCCAAAAGTTCTGCCATTACTGTTACTGGAGAGGTTCACCCTCCAGAAATACAAGAAAACACATTACCTTAGCCAGAAAACAAAAAGTCTGAATTCCTTTTTCACAAAGTAATCCTGAAGATGAGCCAAGTTCCTTCTTACAAAAAAATGTGAATGAAATTCAGTGAATGAAATGGATCAAAGAATTTGACAACTTTAAGAAATAAAGCAACTGGTATTTCTGAAAATCATTGGTAAAAATGTTGTGCAAAACCACCACTCTGTAAGAAAAGTTCCCAATCTAAGTGCTGCTGAGAAAAGAATCCTGTTTTACTGAAAAAATCCACACCACTCCTTTTCAAAACTCCCCTGCAAGTCTTCTACAGATTTTGTCTGTCACTTACTTGTTTCATTTGTGTACTAATTTCACTTATTTCTCCAATCCTTCTGCAGTGAGTGGCAGTATGAAATCTTAAAATTATTAGACAGCAAACAGAAGAATTTCCCTCTCCTCCTTTGCTTCTGATGTACCCTCCCAAAGCCCCCAAAACAACAGGTAAGAGGGTAAAGGCACTTAAGGAAGAAAAGTCTAGAAGTTATAAAAGCAAAATGCTTCAGTAGCTCTGAACAGCCTGGCACCAGAAGTTACTTGTGTTTATCCTTGCAAAACCCACCCCAAACCCAAAGGAAAATCTCACACTAACTGTAAGATGAGAGTCTCATTCTGTCAGCTATCACAGTGATTTAACATTGCAATACCCCAGTGGGCTTAGCCACCTGCACTGAAACATATGTTTAGTAAAGCAGGCAGGTAAGCGGAACAATAAGAAGCCACTTGTATGTCTCCAGTGAAATATCAAACACGTTCCCAAAGGTAGATGCAGGTGACCTTCAAGGGGACAATAAGCCCCAAACATGAGAATCAAAATGGAAAACTGGAAGTGATAAAAGCTAGGACAGATCACACCATGTGCAGACTGCTGCTATGATAAAGCTTTACATTTCTGGTTTAGTCCCTTGAAACAAAACTCATTCCTTAGGTATCTGCCTACCTGACCTTGGAAAACTTATCTCTAGACGATTCTACATGTAATACACAGCACAGCTGGACCTGAAACTGGCTGCTATTGACTCCCACTGGGTTCCAGGGACTAGGGATCAATGAACATCTTATTCCAAAATCCTTTGAAATGGCCCTCTGGTTCCTTAAAAGCCCTGGTGGAACAGGAGAATGTCCTTCTGCTGCAGACCTTATGCCTTCAGACTCTGAACAGAAGCAACCAGAACAGCTTTTGTATTTTCTGCCTTTAGGGCAGACTAGAGGGGGCTCACTTCCTGTGCAGAAGCAGTATCAGAGTAAGGGCAAACACTGGTGGCAATCTGAGATTCGTCAATCTGCACTAAGATCTTAGAATCTGTTTTTTTAGAACTTGAGAGAATGAGGAATGAAAAACCACAGAGAGGTTATGCCAGGGAGTACGATGTAAGGAACGTGGAGACAATGGAGTGCAGGAGATGACATCTTGGATTTCTAAAGTGGTCCTGATGTAATGGATACAGTGGTGTATAGAATATTGTCTGCAAAGCCTCCCACATCCTGCAGCAGCTACAGCCAGTGCTAGAAATTTACTTGCATTATTCATGTAAATGATAGAAAAGAACAGGAAAAGATGTCTTTCAGAACTAGCAGAACTGGGTAGTGATCTTTGCCCAAAACATTGCAGGAGGAAGTGTGGCCCAAGTGGAGTCCATGGAGAGACTGCACCTGATTTAAACCAGCAGGGATTTTAGTAAAACCTACAGTCATTGCTGCACTGATGTGCAGACACTACTCCTGTTTATAAATACTGGAAACCAGTCCAACATGGAACAGCTTTGTCACTGAATTAAATGGGACATAATATGACACAGGAAGAATCTGCCCCTCATTTCAAGATAATTAGGACAGATGGATCTTAGTTACAATTCTGGATACAGACTAAAACTCCCACACTTCCCCCCCCACCCTTCTCTTACATGTTTTACAAAGCCAACCCTCAGTGAGCAGATGTAACAGCAGCCCCTGATCTGAAACCACTAACCCAGTACCAAAACAGAGTACTGCCTGCCTTAATAACCCACCACTGCTTTTTAAAAAGTAAGATTTGACTCCCTGCAAAGTATTGATTTTCTCTTGATTCTACAAATGACTGCAGCATGTCTTATGAGCTTAGAGAGAGCGTTTCGACAGGTTGCTGCATGCCACAGCAGTTTACAGTAATTCAGTTTGAAACATTATTTTGATCTCCAAAGACTAAAGCAGCAGCACTGAATCGAAAATCCTTAAGCAGCTTGGTGAGAAGCATAGATTTTTTTCCATCTGTGAATAACTGTGGTCTGTTGCATAGTGCACAGCACATCCCTCCTTCCTTCTGCAGGGTGTGACAGGATAACACTGCCAGCACCTCACACACCAGAGGAAGAACAGCAGGACTCTCCAGGCTAAACCTCCCCCAACAACTAGCAGATTGTTGAATTCTGCCCAGCTTCACACAAGTTACATACACGCAGTGTCCAGAAACAGCTGAGAATTCCCATGACAAAAAACAGCAGGTAGTTTAATGTAGAGTCCTTATATATTCTGCCCTTGGTAGCTGCAAGATGCTAACCAGGTTTAAAAAATGGAAATCTCTGTTTGGGAGGGGAAGAAAGTGGAGATCACAGTGAGATTCAAATTGGGGTAATACATTTCAGCAAATAATTTATACATCAGTTCAATTTGATAGAATCCTCCCTTTTAAAAGAAACATGGAAGAGGAAACATTAAGTTTCTGCCTGTTCATCTGTGCACCTGCCCTCCTGCTCCCTGGCAAGCTCCCCAACACATTGGCAGAATGTGTCCCAGAAGCAAAGCAACATTTTGCAAAAAAAGTAATTTTTTGCTCTATTAAAACAATTGAAAAAAAAGTCTTCCTTCATAACTTTTCATTCCATAATGATTTCACTGATTGATGAAATTAGACACACAATCGCTCATCCTTTTGCACAGCAGAAATTCTAGGTTCCACACTGTTTGTCTAGATACATGAAATGCACATCAAACAAGGTGCTGGATTTCATCCACAGCAAAAGTGGAGTGTTGTCCTGCTCTTGGAACACAAAATGAACAATACCCCAGAAAACTTAAAATGACTAATAATTTGTTTGAAGCTCTGATACTACTTGCAGCCTGAGGCAAAGCTGCTGCAGGCACTGTTGCAAATAACAACCAGCAACACAGAAGAGAAAGCTGTGGAGCAAAGCCTAAGGCACATCTGTACTTCTAACATAGAAGGCAATTTCATTGGCACACATACAGCACACAAACTCCATGCCACAAAACCAACAGAGGCATTTTTGCTATACCTCAAAGGCCTAAACATATTAACTGGCATTTGTCAAGTCAAGCTGGTTTGAACCTAGTTAAACTCATTGCCGACCAAAACTTTAGTGATTTGAGCAAACTGCCCACCAAGCACCATGGTACTTGGCTTATTTTGGAGCCTAGAGTAACGTGTTAGTGAAATGCATCAGTGCTTTAAGCAATGAATAAACAATTTGTGTAACTTGCTGTGACGACCTCTATTCAGACCAAGAGGCTATTCCCACTTCCAATACAGTAAAAGTCCACATTAATAAGGGCTATAAATTCTCATTTTTCAGAGGCATAAGAACCCCAGTGGCTAAACTTCTGAATGCAATTAATTCTTCCTCAGAGAGTTCATTTTACCTCTTCTTCTCAGGCAGATGTCATCAAGCTTGATGCCATTAACAAGTGGAATGTTTGCTTCATCTGTTTGTAAAAACTTCCATAAGCTTCCCTCACCTGGCAATATTTAGCTGATATGGGAAATCAGAGGCTTACAGGAAACTGCCCACCAATCTTCAGTAACATTTGGCTGCCACTGGCACCATGGGTTGTATGGAGAGCTGTAGATTTTACTCAGTGCATGAGCAATCTCAGTTATGCATTACCAATAATTTCAGGGCTGGTCCACGACGGAAGCCTGTAGGCAAAATACACTACAAGCACATATAAGAAACATGCTCAGTGAGGTAAGGATTTCAATTTTGCTTTGGGTTCTGCCATTTAACAGTGTTCTGTGAGCAGTAATTGGAGATTATTACCTTTCCCAGGACTGAATTTGCCAGAGATTAATGGGGCAGGGGGTTGAAAGATGGTAAATGGCAGAACTAGGTTATGCTCACAATCACAGCCCCATACCTGCTAAATGTGTCTACAAAATGGTATTAAGGGGATATAAAATGATCACACAAATTTGTGAGTCTTGCCAACAATACAAGAACGAGTTACTGAGATATGGCTAGAGTAAGAGAGCTCGGCTTTTCCATTCTTTCTGGAGTTACTATTTCTGTATTTATTTTCTAAATGAGGGCAGCAGTAGAAGACTTGGATATGTCTTTCAGTTCAACAGGAAGAGCATCTGCAGTGATGACAAACATATGCCAGATCGATCCTGAGTATAATTACAAAGATATACTCAAAAGCTTGATTCATGGTTAAGATTTTTCTTAAGTGTTTATAAATAGATGTGATATGTGTCCTAAAGTTAATTCATGTTAAAAAAGATACAAAGTGTAATATCATCCCTATAAGTATAAGTTTTGTTTTAATCCAATATGCTATGAGTTAACTCAGAAGAAAGCAGCTCAGTAAAAGTACAGGAATTTCTCTCGCCTGAAAAGACAAATGGGGGGGCACGAGATACAACATGATTAGAATTACCAGGAGAGAGACACAAACATGCCTTGGCTAAGAATCATTAAAAAGGAATGTAACATCTGTTCTAAAGTTACTTCATGTTAATAGAATATAAAATGTAATACCGATTGTATAAATATAAGTTCTGTATAAACTAGCATGTTAGAAGTTAAGTTTTGTTTTAAAATAGCATTTTGTGTGTTAACTCGGAAGGAAGGGGACTTAATAAAATACAAGAATGTCCCTAGCCTGAAAAGGCATGGGAGGGACACGAGGAAAGCTTGATTGGAATTACCAGAAAGGAGGACAGAAGACTGTCACTGCCAGGAATCGCTGAAAAGAAACAAAAGGCAACGGAAAATGGAGATGATAGCCCGGAAAACCCGATGATAGTTTCAGATCCGTATCTCGATGGTCTCCGGCTGGAATTAACATCTCCACACCACACCTGGACCCGACCATTATCGGCATTGTCCTCCTCCACTGATCCATTCAGACTCTTAGAACTGAAACCTGCATGTTTAATGAAGCTGCCTCGGAGGGAGGACTTTCGACATCCCGAGCCTCTCTCCGCGATCCAGTGTATAAAAAGAGACTGCTGCAAACCGAAGATGTGAACTTGGGGATAGCAGACTGGCAGAGTGTGTTATCGTTGTTCACCCAGCGGCGACCCCGGGCTCAACGCTGTCCTTTTAATTGTGGCTGTCTGAGACTGTCATTTTGTCTCTCAATAAAATTCCAAATTTTGATTTATCGAATTTGGTCTTCTCATTTATAACAATAGAGAACACTATCAGGACATTCTTGGTGGAAATTGTGGTCAGTGTAGGAGGGTAAGAGCACTACTGACTTTGGACAGCAATGAGAATGCCTTGTTTCTTGCCACCTTCCGAAACCAGGCACTAACAAAGCAGCATGGAGAAAACTAATTTCTTTTCCCTTTTATGTTTCACCAAGAGTCTTCCATAAAGGGTGTTAAGTGATACATGCTACTAATTTTTTGGATTTTTTTTTTTTGTTCATAATTACAAAGGATGGTAGAAATGCACACTAGATAACAAAGACCATGTTGGGTGGAGGTGGAAAAATGATTTGAAAACATTTTCTGAGATTTACAGCAGTTTCTGTGCAATTTAAACTGCTATTCTTAAGTGTGAGCAGCTTTGAAATGTCGGTCTGAAACCTGTGAATTGCCCTGTTTATTTCAAGTGCATGATTAACTCCAGAGAGCAATTATGCCAATTCAACTTTGCTAGGTTGTATCTGGTTGCATGCTGATTTCCAGTACTGCACCGTTGCTGTTTTCATTCTACAGAGAAAGCAAGTGTAAACACTGCAATAAAGAAATTCATACCTACATATTGTGAGATCCCACTGTTGTGTCCGAACATTTCCTGTTCACAATGTTACTTTTGTTGGGTGGAGGGCATTGGGCTGTTATTCACTGTGTTAATTGATGCATAATACAAAAATACAATTCTGCAGATACCTTTATTGCATTATGCCAACAGTTCAGTTAGTATAATTGCACACAAAGAGCAACCAAATGTAATTTTCTTTTACTTAATACTTGCTCCGCTGTCCCTTTCAGCTCCTTCATCTGATTAACTAATGTGAGTGAGACTTCTTCCGAGAAAGAGCTATGGAAGTACTCAAAACAGGACTGTTCCTGATGGAAAACACAAAATCTGTGCAACCACTAAATGCTATGGGGAAGAAACTGGAGGAAAACAGTAACTCAGTCTGGGTGAAAAAATGATTTGATGGCAGTTTCCATGCAAGAAACCAGGGATGCACAATGGCTGCTGGATATGCAGAGCAGAAGGGACAAAACAATGCAAGATTTGAGGGGAAAAAAGGGATTGCACAACAGGCGATTTTTGTACTGTGTGCCCCGACACAAATAAGTTGTCAGTGGGACAGAAGAGAAGCTGAAACATCAAAAGAGAGGCTATCCTCATGGTATTTAAAGCCTATTCAGAAGCACCAGAAATCTTTAATTAAAGCTTGATTGCTCTGTGTCTTGTTATCTGCTTTCGCCTACTGAGAATCCTATTTTTTCTCCTTCAGCTTCTGTGATAGTAATTTGTTTACCTCGAGTTCCTCATTAGTGCTCACTGCATCTTTATATGCCCGAATTTCCCATATTCTAGCCTTGTGTATAAAAGGAAATTGCGTTAGCTTGATGTAAATTGACCTTTTAATTGGTAGTTGAATGACAGTACTGTTTGAGAAGCTTTCAGTTTTGCTTAAACCAATACCTAACCAATTTAAAACCAAAGCCAAAATAAGCCTAGGTTTACAAGAGAATAAACAGCACTCAGCCTTTTGTACAGATTTAACCACCTAAAGGAAAAATCCTGGTTCCATTAAAGCTATTTCAGTCTTCTGGTATATGCAGACCTTGTTACAACTGTTTTTCCAGGCTACTTCTAGAATCAAATTTCACCTGCAACCTTTCAGCGAGAAGCTGGTATTCCAGCAAATAACACATCATTAGTAAAATGAAAAGGAAAGCATTTGCACTGCCCTGTGAACATCTATCTAATGGCCACCCTGCACTGCAAGTAACTATGTGATTTGAACACCACAGGAATTTTTCTGCGCTGGTCATCAAGAAACTTGACAGAATAACAACACCACATTAGTTGTAGACATTTCAGGTCTTATTCTACCGAGTGTGTTCATTATCCCAGGTATGATACACTACAGTGGGTAACACATTTCTGGAAGCTCTAGGATGTTTGGCAGTGTGGCTGTATTGTGCATTTTGAATCTCCAGCGTGCACGACCTGGGGGCACTCTGAGCCATGACCAAGAGTGACAAGGCTGAAGAAGCAGGTCAATAGGTACAGGGCCTGAGAACAGAGAGGACAGGGCGGGGCTGGTGGTGCCAACCATCACATCTGCTGGAAATGGATTTCTGGGCACAGGCAAAAGCATCAGGTGTGTGTATAAGAGGTTGCGCTCAGATACAAAGGAGCAAGTGGAGGGCCCATGCCCTTGAAAACAACGGAGCTACTTTGGATTAATGCTGTGTAAATGAAGTGCTACCTGTCTTTCACATTGTAGCTCCTGCCGCGAAGGCTAAACTGGCTTGGGGGACTTAAGGAAGGCATTTTATTATCCTGTTGTCTCATCAGCTTTAGAAACACAATTCTTTGTTTCAGTAAGATTTCTTAAGAAGGAAATATTCTAGTGTGTGATCCATCACACAAGTCAAAGATCCTATTAACTGTAATTACTTTTAGCTGAGCTCACATTGGTGAGGGCAGTCTTTGGGGCTCCAGGGTGGTGCTGATGCTGTTGGTTCACTCACACAACAGTAAATATGTGGCCATCAAAGGAAAGGCCATGACAGACTAAGCCCGAGGTTTCTTAAACGCATTACGGGATGCAGAAAGAAACAAGATTAAAGCCGGGTAAAACGCATAGCCCAGGGACCAAACAAGCATCTGCAGTGTTTCCTGAGAGCAAGCAGGGACTCAGAAACACAAAGGAAAAAGGGGATTTGGTGCTGCAGAGACCCTCAGAAATGCAATGACTTTCACTGCAAGAAGTTGCCACTCAGCTTCTCTGTTTCTGCCCTGTCTACTCTGAGGGCACAAGGGGAGAAAATTGCTGTAGGAGTAATTTCAAACCCCAAGGGCTAGAGACAATTTTAAACAGAATATGAACAAGACTAAGGATAAAGCCCAGAAAATAGACAAGCTGTTTTAGATTGGAATTGCCTTGAATTTTCACCCCAAGGTCATCACAAATTATTTTAATTGCTCAAAGTACCTCAGTGACCTTCTCTTTTACCCTCATGCAGTCTGATTCCCTTTCTTTCTACCATCCAATCCTTTCTTTAAATTGAATTCCTCAGATAGGACAGGGAACAGAAGAGCTAGATGATGTCAGGCCGAGTGAGAAGTAGGAAATAACAAAATTCTCAAAAAAATTTACAGCCACAGGATTTCCAGCCCACACACACTTTACACTAACTTTGCATCTGAAATCTAATGTTTTTTTTCTGTTGCTAAAACAGTAGGCACCATGGAAAAAAATGTACAGCTGCCTTAGGAAACATCACCACCGACAGAAAGTCAGCCAGAAATCCATAATCTGCACCTGCCTACGGATACTACCATGAGATCACTGACCCAAGGGCAATACTGAGAGCACTTAAAAGAAAACTCCCCTTACAGGCAGGAAACAGAAGATACAGATATTGAAGGGAGGACTTCAAAGGATCTTCAAAGAGAACATATAGATACTTTTGTAGATTGTACCTCTGTGACAGCCCAAGCTCACACACAACATCTGTAATAGAGCTAAACACAACGTTCATCACTGAAGTGCAGCTTCACCCAGCCCAGCATCCTCTCATATGGGCTCATTGCCTCTGTCTCGCTCTCTTAAGGCTCCTGACAGTGCTTCTGCATTTTTCTTGCTATGTGATGCTCAAGACATAAAAAAAATCAGTAAACTTCATGTGATGGCAGCTCAGCTGACCCTGCAGGCTGTCCCCTCAGCCTCTGCTGCCAGAGCTTGCTTCACAAGAGAGCTCAGGCAGCAGCAGCTGTCCTGCTGTGGCAGTGTGGAGTGGGCTCATGGATCCAGCTTTTCAGGGAGGCTTTGAAGGCTGTGTGGCCTCACTGACCGGACTGCGGTCAGCATCAGAGCTAACACCATTAGTACATGCACCTCAACAGAGCACTGAAGGCAGCAAAGTGAAATACATGCTAGAAAAGAACAGATGCAAAGAACTCTTCTTAGACAGAAGAGCAGGAGAGGAGGTGACAGCAGGAACAAATCCCTAGGCTTACTGACAGAGCAAAGGAGGCATATATCAACCCTGCTCTCTAACTTAAGGGCAGTGGTAGTTCACATTGGCAGGTAAGTAGCTGGCCCTAAGTGGGCAGAAACAGCTGCACGTGGTGCTGAGGGTTGCAGCTGTAACAAGCGCTTGTCTCTCCTGTAGCTACCCCTCACTCCCATGGTCAGCCCTGCTGCCCCAGGTAGGCTGGAGGTTGTGGCTGCTTGAACTGAAACATGATTTTAAAGAGTTAGGATGTTAGCTAAGGGTTAGAAGCAATTTATTAGTAAATGGTAAGTTAATGATTACTAGATGCCTCAGCTAGGGCTAATTGTTATATTTTGAGTATGTTTATAGAAGAAAGTGGAGTAAGTGAACCGTCATAAGAACAGATTGAAACCACTAAGAACAATGGCCAGCACCTGGACTTCACATTAATCAATCATGAAGCAGGGGACTTCGGATTATGCCAGAGGGTCACAGAGACCTGATGAAGACTCTCCTGACTTCATCCTTTGAGACCACTGACCCAATTCGAGACCACCAACCCAATTCAAGAGAAGAACTGTGTACGCGTGAAGGACTGATAGCCTCACTTTAATACAGAGCGGGGATGGGAGGTGCTGGGGTTATGCATATGTGTTGTATGTAAGATCTTGGAAAATAAATAGAGAGCAAAGAGCCTTTTTCGGGGCAGCCACGCCTTTCGGAGATGACTCCCGTGCCGCCCACCGGTGAATAAACACAGCACTTTCTAACTTTAACTGGTTAGAGGGTCCTTGTCCGTGACTATATCGGTTTTCAATGACTCAGAACCAGTCCAGGAAGAGAGGCTGGCAAGGAGGAGGGAAGGTAGCAGATTCAAACAGGAATGCACCTTTAAGGCCCAAACCAGATATCATGAATATGTGGGAAAGCCTGGGAGAGGAGAGAGGGAAGCCTTTGGGAGACAGCAATGGGAGGGTGAAGGCAGGGAAGGGAACTCTTACATCTATTTGGCCCACACCATTACAGTTAGATTGGAGAGAGGAGCTGAAGGATAGGGGAGAATAAAGTAATGTGAACATACAAGACTGACATTTCTAACTAAGTCCAATGCTGTACTGTTTCAAACGGATAATGAATATTTACTGAAAAAGTGAGGCTATGTTAGTTCAAACCAAGTCTGTATTAAGTAGAGTTGGGTGTTGAGGTTAACAAACGCTGAACTCAGTCAATTTGGACACTCCACTTGATTCCTGCCAATTTTTAGATGACCATGACACCAAACACACTTATCTTACAGTTTAAACCCAAGTTTTACTTCAAACGGCCCCCTCTGGTTCTTTCAGCAGCTTGCAGTCTGCTACAATTAAATCCAATTTACAGGTAACAGCTAAAGGTAATTTCTTTCTAGAGCATGTTTTCTTTTCTTTGTAAGGGACTTGGGAAAAGCTCTAAACAAAAGCTTTAGGGAGGAAAAATACATTTAGCCACATCTAAATGAAATCTGTGCTAGTTGGAAATCTCTCCTATCTGATGATGCTTCTCAGACTCGACAGTTACCTGCTGGATCAGAAAAGGGGGCACTGCTGAGCTGGAGATTTCCCAGGAGCTTTTGTTCCCATCCAAACTTCTTCTGGCCACCTCTACTGGTGAGCAAATTGCTTGAGTCTGGAGCAATACCTCGAGGTGTCTTCTCTCCACTGACTAGAAAACAAGAAATCACAGCTTGGTTTATGGCTGAGGGGGACTGAGTCAGTATGTAATCCAAAATTGAAGCTAAAATAAGGGTTGCAGACTTCTGTGCTGAGCATAAGAGCCTGCAGTCACAGGATATAACATTATTAAAAGAAATGGGCAGATTTATTTTCCATTGTTGTTATGGAATTGAGACAAAAGGAAAATAAACAGGAATGAGTGGTAGGCAAAACATTAAGTGAATGAAGACACAAAGAAGAAATACAGAATATCATCTTTAGCAACTATTATAATTTTTTTTTAGCCAGTAAAAGTATGAGGAATTTTCTTGAATTCTATCCTAATTTTAAGATCTCTTTGAATACTGGAACTTGAGGTGTATTGTACTTATGCACAGAAACCAAGAGGTATTACTGCATAAATGGAGAGACTCATGCCCCAGGCAATGCAAATTAACATAACACAAAGCAGATGAAACATTCTGACTGCAGAAGTGGTTTGGAGATTTTCAGTCTGAACAGGGCTGCAGAGTTTGCAGCTTCAAGCGTAGAAGAAAGGACGCACTTAAGTTCTGTTGCTCAGCCCAAGGCAGAAGTTTAATTTGTTCAGAGCAGCAATTCTCCAGCCCTCATGTAAGTTGTTGGTCTGAGGTACAAAGTGACAGATCATTGAACACATTTACAAATTAAGCAATTCACTATGCATGAGATTATGAAAGATGAGTCAGACACAAGCGTTTAATAAAAATCTACATGTGGCATCAGAGGTATAGACTGGGCATATTCTAGAGGCCAGTCAATCACAAAGCCAGGATCAGAATCCAAATTTTTCCCCCGAGCAGTAGAGTGTGAAGATCGTAGTTTCTGATTCAGACTTAAATGCATGTCAGTCTAAATAAAATAACCTTGTTCTAATTTAACTGTAGCATTGTGCCCAATGTTATCGCAAAGTTAGTGCCAATCACAGGATGCCTGTCTTTTCCCAGCCAGGGTCCGACTGTCATTCATCTTGATAACTGTCACACAGCAAACCAGGTCACGTGGAAATCTATAATCACAGACTGGCTTCTGCACCAGCCTGGCTGGATAGGCGATGGTTCTGCCTCAGCTGGAAGCTGATCTCCCACACCCTATGTCTCACTACCCGCTTAGGCCAAACTGGGAACACGTCCCGCGCTCGGCTCCACCAGTAAGGGGTGCACCTGAACGGGATCCTCTGCCTGAGCACAGAGATTCTGGACACAGACCTTTGCATTTCAAGAGTCTTTTGAAGATAATGACACCCAGCCCTTTCTCCGTGGTTTCTAAATTTCAACTACATGGCAAATAAAAGACAAGTCGCTTGCAGATAAAAGGAAAACTTACTTGTTAAATAACAGTCCAGACTAAGGGAGACATTGTCAAAAGCGATAATGGCATCAGAGCCTTCTTCCCATGAAGCAGTGATCTGAAACCAAAACCTGCACAGATTGGAAAATATGGGATTAAATTCTGCTAAAGAACATGAAATTCAGAGCTCTTCACAAATAAAGCAGTTTTTGAATGGTGGAGAAAAACTTTTCACAGATAAAAATATTAAATTGATAGAGAAAATATCCCGATTCCTAAAAATGAAAGATGATCTGACGAGGGGAGCAATACAATAGTATCAGTGGACAGAATAAGAGAACATCGCGCCTCTTCCCACCAGACAAACAAACTGAAGGAAGCAGAAGTGTGTGTATGTGTGTGGTCAAGAAAACAAAGTCCCCTGGATTCTGGCGCAAATGAAAAACCAACCCACCAACCAGACCCTGAAGGGATTTTATTCTCACAAGTGATTTACACCCTAAAGTGTTAAGAAAAGTAAGTAGGCAGGGCTCCTGAAGTAATTTGGAGTTCCTAAAAGGAACTGGCAATCAAAGGCTGAAACCATTTTAGAAAGTATTTGGTGTTGATGGGCTCCCTAGGAAGCAAAGGATATCTAACAGCCCTGGCAGTCACAAAAGAGAGGAACTGACACTGGGTAGTCCACAGGAAGAGCAGAACTCATTATCTCCTTATAGAAGCTGAGGAGGTTTGCCTTAAATCACTTCCTGATTTAAGGAAAGCTGGTTTTTGCCAGAAAGTTATGTCACTCTTACATTTCCAGAAGAAAGATCACTGTAAATTCACCCTTAGTGATATTACAAGTCAACAGGAAGAGCAAAAATTACCCACAACCAAATACTTCAAATCTGACAATATATTGACCGTGTGTTAATTTTGTGTACTCATGAATTTAGGTTCTCTTAGCTTAGCAAATTCTTGTTCTCTCAACGCCTATCTGCCACATAAAATCATAATACTCTGCTTAGGAAAGAGAACAATTTCTGAAAGCAGCCAACCATAGCTCAGCAGTCAGATACAATGCTCAGAGGTTGCATCAAGACTATAAAAACATGAAACTATCACATGATGTAGAACAAGCTGCAAGTAAATACGAAATATTATTTAAACCTAATTCTCTGTTGTATCTTGATGTTTTATCCCAGCAGAAGTTAAACCATTTGTGGGTCTCTTTAATGTAGATCTATTGCTGGTGCTTCCTGCCCTATCTTTTAGAGATAAATGTTCAGTCAGAATGTGAATTCTTGCAGGTGTTTCAGTTTAGACAGGAAAATGATGACAGAACAAGGTATTTTTGAGGAGCAGCCCTATTTATTCTGAAAGGCTTTAGAAATCCTGTCTCTTCCGTGCAGCAAGGATCTAAACACTGGCTGATTTCTTTTTCTTCTCACAGACTCTAGTTCTTTCTGCATAGCACTGGGTCTAAAATATTTTCTTTCAGCTTTGTGTACGTTATTAGCAGTCTGACATTAGTCTTGCCAATTCCTACTGTTTTTAAATACCACCACTCCTTTACCAGCAAGCCAACCTCAAAACCAAAATTCCAGTGAAGTTGCCCTGGTCATGTACATATTTACTGTGGGACAGCACATTCCTGGGTTTTGAATGTGGATTTTGACTGAGCCTCCTGACTCTCAGCAAATGTAACCAACTTCCACATTGTTCTCAAACGGAGAGCAGGTTTCCAGAGAGGGCTGTGAGGTTTGGCAAAAGCTAAAAGAGACCCCAGGGATACTTGTGACTTTGAGGATATGTAGATTGGAGTGTCATCATCTTCTGCAACTGGTGCTCTTGCTAAGCTACAGCTGGGGACAGTCAGAAAAGCTGACACAAACAAAGCAAAAATTCAAACCAGAAAAAAACTCCTGTCAGCTTCCAAAAGGTGCGAAGGGTTTAGAAGAGACCACAGCCCATTCACAACAGAAAAGATTTATATAGTTACTATGTTCCTCCTTCTTTATTTCTGGTAAAGAAAAGCAACGATGTTCCAACACTGAAATTTCTCACTCCTTGGAGATCTGCATTGCACACATGGAGAGACTTCTCTAAAACCGATTTTTTATGTTCTAAAGACATGAGCAGCTGCCATGAAAGAGCAGATGACTGACATGAATAATAGCAGATATGGTGAAGGAAGAGTATCCCTAGCATCAAAGGAAACTCCAAATTGCAAGACACTATTTTCCTTGCTAAATGATCCATCTTTATCAGCTCAAAAGGTGGCAGCTCCATCCATACAAGTCTGAATATCACAAAAGCATATTTTTAGCCTTCCCAAATCCATAAAAAGTGCAACTGCAGTCTGGTGCTGCCAGCAGTCTCACAGCTCTTAGCTGGGATACCTGAAACCCCTTGTGAGTATGTCTAGGAGGAGAACAGAAGGGAACATAAAATCCTTGGATATTAAATTGGCTTCTGACTGAATTGGCTGCCCTCCCCCTGCCTCCCTCCCTCGTTTGCTCTACAGCTGACATCCCGCAACACTTCAAATGAAATTACAAGCTCTAGCATAAACATAAGCTGTTCAGTTTGAGACATGCCATACATGACTTAAACAAAAGCTGTTGGACAGATGCAGTGGGCTCTGATCTACTTTTTCCTGCAAGTCACAGTGCCAGCAGCAGAGATGATTGAACTGCACGTCAAACAGGTCTTAAAACACCCCAGGTCACATTCTGGTGGATTATGGAGAACCAGCAACTACCTCAGGCTGTAAAATACAGACTGTAGCTCAGCAGAAGCTTCTCCTTCCCTGTTGTGGGCAGCTGAAATGCCCAGGAAGAGGTAGGGTGGAACCTGGTTCAGCTGCACATCTTTCAGACGGCTCTGTGTGAAAATCTGCACATAGTGACCATTGGTGCAACACTGAAGGGACCAAATCTGGTGCATTTGAGCCTCAGCCTATTTCCTCAGGGTACACTCTAAATGCCACTTGGAGACAGGGACACTTTGATGTGAATTTATGTTTGTAAGGTGTTAAAATGAGGCTGCAAAATTAATTACAAACACAAATAAGCAATTTGTCTCTGTCAGCTTTTTCCTCCAGTACTGCAGACTTTAGCTAAGGGAGCCTAAGAGACAGATATTCCTGCAAAGACTACGATGCACCTTCTTTCTGCCTCCAGGCAATGAAGCACTTCTAAAAATACCTTCAGGCAATTTCCTAAGGTTCATGCCCCAAGGTGCTTTGATGCACTTTTCATGTCGTGCCTCTTCAGTCAATAAAGGGTTGTTCTTATGAGAATTATCAAATGTTCAGCTCCTAAGACCTTGAAGGCATGACACAAGCCAATATTTTTGTTGGTGAAGCAAGTGCCATGTAACATGCCCATATCAGAATGCAATAGGTTGCATTTTACTTTTATTTAGTTCATTTTACAGTTCATTTAGTTAAGAGACAGCCTTGCTGATTTCACCTGCAGGAATGCCGGGACTAGAACTCTTGAGAAATTTCCACAAGTTCACCAAGGATGAAAAAAAAAAATGACAGAAATGCCTCAAAAATACAAAAATTCTCTGAATGCTAAACACTATCAGGACCATCAGCACTGCTTTGGTTGCCTACTAATCTTATTTTTTGCTAACACGAAAGCAGATTCAGTACAAACCTGCTCTTGAGACCAGCATTTCTGCAACAAATAGTTCATCATTTTATCTTCTCTAGTTTAATGCCACTATTAATTTAGAAATATGATAACTTTCAAATTCCATTGAAACAAAATCATCAGTCAACCAACATTTCAATCATTAGTTTTGGTGGCTTTAGCTTAATGGGCTAATTAAGGGAAATTTAATCAAAACTGAAGATGGAAATGTCATACATCAGTGAGATGGAAAAAACCCCACAGACAGTCTCATTCCCTTGCTCCCTTTTTTTTTTTTTTTTTTCCCTCTTCTTCTTCTTTTCCCTTTCCGTTTGATCCCTGAAATCAATGAAATAACTCCCTCTGACTTTGGTGGGAGCTGATACTAAAGCAGCAGAGTCAGAACAACGCTGGCGGTGACCATGTCTCACTGGTGTTTGTGCACAGATCAGAGAGGGGCGATGCTGACTGCTCACCCAGCATCTCCACTGGCCCCAGCACAGCACAGATACTGGTCCACAGCCAGGCACAGACACAGAAGCTGCAGTGAATGGCTGGGAAAGAATATTCCTGAAGGCAATTATACAGGAGCAGCCAAATTACTGCTGGCAAATTTGTCATGACTTTGTTACTTAATAAATCCCAGCAATTTCTTCACAGGGAAGCCAGATCCTCAGTGGATAAATTTGTGTTTGTAAGCTAGATTTCTTCATAGGAATGAAAGTATGGCAGCTATGAAACACTTTAAAGACTTGGATATTAGAAAAATTGTGACTTGAGGACTGTTGGAAAAGACTTCTTAACTGTCTCCTTTTGCCCTACTCAACCTGGAGCACAGCTAGAAAGAGGATTCCTTAGATGTATGACAATTAGGAGGTATAAGTCACAGCTTGTAGAGCTGAGTGTTAGCTGAGATGTGAAAGCAAATGCATACAAAGGCCTTTTTAAAAGAAATTCTGTTTGAGGCAAATAGGAAATGCTGTACCAGGGGACACCCTGCCACTCTTTCTTTCAATCTCCTCTCTGGGGAACATCAGCTCCTCTGTTTGAAGGATACAAATTTTACATAAATTCAAAAACCACTCAAGGATGACCACTGCTCAAATATTTCAGTCACAGGTAAGAAATGGAACAAAATGAGCTTTTTTTTGGTTTGTATCTTTGGCCCCATCTGTGAAATATCAATCCAGATGAACAGTTCTTTGAAAGTGTATTTTAACTCAGTTAAATCTGAATGAAACAGGACAACATCAAAGCTTCTGGTCTGTAACCTTTCCCATTGTATTGGACTATATAACCTGAAAATGTGTATTCTATTTCATCTGTTGAAAGCTGTTTTTTGGGAGATGTGTTATCCTCCTTACTCCAGGGGGGAAGGAGGAGGATGCCTTCTGATAATGGCTGAGCCATTAAACCAGGTGGGGCAGTGTTTCTTATCTCTTTCACCACCCCTCCATCCTCCAGGGGGACATCTTCTGATAATGGGCCATTAGGGCCCACCAATGACATGACACATTCCATCATCCCATTGTGAGATGCTCCACACAGTAGGGGAGGAGCCAGCTGTTCCTAGCTAGACAAAAACTGGTACTGAAGCACACAAGGGATCCACTGGATTCCCAGAGGAAGACTGGACCCATCTCGTCACCACTGGACTTTCTACAGGATCATCTCTACTCCACAGAACCACCTCTGTTACTCCAGTAGGACTTGGACTGCTTCCAACACCCTGACCAACAGGGTGCCAGGTTGTATCCCTGACTCTGTCATGGCTTTTCCAGGATTTTTGTTTGCTTCCTTGCTTGTTTTTTGTACTACTACATTTGTATTTTCCTTTTTAAAAAATATTCCTAGCAAAGAACTGTTACTCCTATTTCCCATATCTTTGCCTGAGAGCCCCTAATTGCAAAATTATAATAATTTGGAGGGAAGGGGGTTTACATTCTCCATTCCCAGGGAAGCTCTAGTATTCCCTGACAGACAACTCTCTTTCAAAACCAAGACACCCCTTCCTCAGGTTTTCTAAATCTTGGGTTTATTTCAGTGTGGCCAGTATTTGAGCTTTGTCACATCATCCTGGATGTTCTGTTCAGCTTGTTCTTTTTGATTACTTATTTTTTTCTTGATTCTAGTAGAAGACTGGTTCTCCCCAAAATATTTGGGGCTTATTAGAGAGGGAAACACAGAACTGAAAGTGTGAATATATATTTATAGCCATGGTGGTATAGCGTCCATGAGGACAAACTCTTTTGCTCTCATCATCTATACCTAGATCTTCATTATACAGAAATGTTGGGGTTTACATATATTCTATCTTCTTCTGATGAAAAGGAAATAAAAAACCCATTCTCACTGCATTGAAGACCTCTGCAAGCTGATTTTGTGCAAATTCTGCAGCTCCCTCCCTTCAGTAACTACTCTGAATTTCACCTAAATATTGTCCCTGGCTCATACAGACAGTTCAGGTTTTCATTATCCAGATTCAGGCAGCTGCCTTCATGCCATTATTTTAGAAAGCCTCATTCTCATTATTATTTTTTTTTCTTTTTATCATAAAAGACAGGGATTATTAACCAAGATTGAACATTAATCTCCTCTGTACTCAATCCCCTATGCAGTGACATGAACACAGCATGCCTGTACGTACAGATCTTATTTCATAACTGGTAATGTTTTGCCTGTGATGGAACTGATTTCTCCTTCTACCTCGCTAAAATAATTATGGCTGAAGCTGCTTGAGACAAAGGTATTCACAGAATGGAGAAATTTCGGGTCACTAACCCTTATTACATTCAGGTTCCCATTAACTTCTCTGTTACAAATGATGCATTGTTAGCTCACTTCACAAAGGAATAGTTACTATTTGGGATAAAAGACGCATTTAGATGAAATAAGATTATTTAGAGAAATATAAGCATGTTAACCAAACTCAGTTACAGTGACAGAATTGCCATGCAGGAAGTTACTTAATAGCTAGTAATAAAGATTGAGATTCAAAGGTGTTATTAAAGACAAGCATGCATGTACAATAGCTGTCACAGGTACTCTGCACACACTGTCACCAAACTCCCCTTTTCAGATGTACAGAACAACATTTTCAGAATTACTCTTTCAGAAGGAGGATAGTCACAGACAGACATAATTAATGCTGGAGAGCAGAAGAGCAGTGATCTGGTTGTTAAGATCTCACTGCTTTTAACAAAGTAATGTGTGGCCACCTCAGGGCAATACAGCCTGGGCTGGTTGGGTGGATGAAAGACAAACTGAAAAGATCTGGGTGCAGATGTGACCAATTGATATATATATACACATATATATATACACACACACAGAGTAACGTGTAGGCAGACACATGACTAGCTTGTGTGGAGGGTCTCTATCTCTTCTTAGAGAATGGGAAGAAAATTTAGGAATAACATGAGATAAACAGGCCCCTGGGTCAAAAATATTGCCAAAAACCTCCCTTTTCCTTTTCTTTCCAAATGGGAAACCTGACACTCAGAAACTAATAAATAAATTCTGAAAGGAGTGAAAACAAAGGACAGCAATGCAAGAAAAATTACAGGACAAGAAGAGTGCTTATCCACAGCTGGTGGAGAGACAGAGGTATGAGATGAGACAATTTCTTTTTACTGCTGCAATGAGTGAGAGGGTCTCCAGTGCTGTGGCTGATATTGAGACTGGAGATGCTGAAGGAGCCAGACAGAACAGACAATCTCGCTCCCACAGGCTGCAAGGGAATCCCACATGGATATGGAAACCAAAACCTAATGAGAGTCAGTATAGTTTGTAAAAGCTTTGCAAGTCAGCAAAATCGGAATAGGTAATGAAGCCAGTTAAAACAAAATAGAAAGAACAGTTGCAGGGACATGAATTCTGACTTGTTGCAACAGAGTATCACCCTCTGAAGTAACTTCTGTCTGTTTGCCTTTCTGCTTTCTTCCTCAGGAAGCTCTCACCCTTTCCCAGACTTCCAGGTAAGTCACCTTACTGATCCCTTCCAACACAATAAAATTCTCAGTCTGTGTTCAGGAGAAGGTCACCAGCAAGAAAATAATTTTGAAGCTCTCTGAGCACTATGGGACCAAAAGAAAATTGGTTTTTCACTTTCTGAACATGCTACCCTTCCAGAAGGACATGGCCTGGCCTCGCTATCAGTAACAAGGTGAATGGCGCTGCTGTTCATGACTGAAAATTTAATTTCTAGGGACCTCAAGTAAATTCCTCTCATTCCTTACTCTATCTGGTCACTACTAATAAAGACTGGCTAAAAATTTAGATGTTGTAGTGCCAAAAAACTGAACTTAAGAAGAAAGGAAACAAAGAAAACTTTCTAATCAGTAAACACGTTTAATTCCTTTTATATTTCTACAGAGTCTTCTTCTGTTATGAGACTGCACTGAGGTGGGACAGGTTACTATTAATATTAGCCAGTTTTACCAGATTCCCCTTACAGAGGTTACAGTGTAATCTTATAAAAGAAAGGACAGGGTTAGTAGAGAATATAGGCCTTAAAAGTCCAGAGGTGGGCTGTGCTGGC
Organism: Hirundo rustica; assembly: GCF_015227805.2. Lineage (NCBI taxonomy): Eukaryota > Metazoa > Chordata > Aves > Passeriformes > Hirundinidae > Hirundo > Hirundo rustica. Next base: position 16,556,744 of record NC_053452.1, read on the forward strand.
TCACATGGAATCCACTTCCAGGCACCTTCAGCCAGGTGGTAGAGAGACCCAGAGGACTTTTAGTCTATGTGCTGCTCCATATGGCTGGCCTCAGCTTCATCAGGGGAGCAAGAACTGAGAGATTTATAATTTGTTTCTTAAAGCATTAATCTTACAGTCAGGCTTCAGCCTGTTAGAGTTAATCCTTTTCCACCTCTCACACTGCGTAGCAAACAGTTGCTAAGCGTTGGTGATAATGAGCATCAGCCTACAGCAAGCTCCAGAGAATCACTTAGTTACATGTGATTCTGTTTTATCTGTGTGCTGTACCTTGACCACAGTTTAACTAACAGAATGTCTAATTATTAGCTACACAAATCACTCTTCTTCAATTCCGTCAGGCTTCTGTTTCCTCTTGTCACATTCCCACAACATTATCATTACTAAAATTTAAATTCACAGGTACTAACTAAAAGCAAATATATAAAAGAAGCAAGCCAAATCTACCAGCCTCAACATAGTTTTGAAAACTGTTTCCTACTCGTATTTCTGTGAAATTAAAAAAGAGCAATCCTTGACAGGCTCATCACTTTTCACTGGGAAAACAAATAGTAATTTTCTGTCAAGTAAAACAATCTTACAATAAGGTGGTTCTCTACTCTACTCTCAATCCAAATGTTGTAGTATTGCACTAATGTGTAAATTCCAGTAAGTAAAAATAACCATTTCTCTAGCTTTCACTAACCTGTGCAGATAATTTCATTTGCAGATAATGCAGCCTTTAGAGAGGGGGTAAGTGGCTCTACAGGGGATAGCAAATCACAACCAGGATTGTTCGTTCACGTTCAGTATTTCACACTGGCAACTTAAAATGCAGCACCTCTGGAGGTGCCGCCTTTTGCCTCTGGTAGGCACAACCTGTTCATCCAACAGCTTAAGGAGATTTTGCCCACAACTGGCTTCTTTAATTGTAGCTGCTTTGATGGCACGTCCTTGACAGGCCCTCGGCCCTTCCTCCCCCGTGCACGGAGGATACCGAGCATTTGCAATTGGGTTACAGCTCTGTCCACCAACTCTGTTATCAACACAACACATGAGCTCTCAGGATTGTTCTGCTAACAACTTCCAGAGCAAAAGCAGGTAGACAGCTTCAGGAAGATGTAAAGTGGCAGCACTTCAGCTTCTTTCATGCCTGTGCAGAATAGGCAAGACCTCAGACCAGGTGAAATTGTGATTGCACGTGTCCAAGGTTGCCCGGGCTAACACAGAGCTAGAAATCTACCATCTCTCAGTCACAATTTAATTTCTTTTTCTTACACCTCCCTCCTTTCTGTTATTGCCAATTCACCTGAAATGTTCTAGCTGTGATATTCTGCCAAAGTATAATTTCTCCCAACAGCCTGAGGGATATCAAACATTTAAGAAATGTCTGTTTCTAAAGATAGAGCTGATCTAATTTCTTGGAAGTCTTCCTAATGATTCTTTGAAGTGCTGTAAGCCAAACATGGAAATTATGGCTAAGCAGCTTTTAAACAAGCATGCTTTTGAGCAGTTTTAGAGCATATTATCTTGTTATTAATAACACTTCCCATTCAGTTTCCCAGTCACAATGGAATGTGCTTTAATTTTGTGTGAAACTGGTACACTGGTGTGCTTTACTCAAGAGCTTTACTTCTGTGAGGTGATTTAAACTTTCAGCTCCTCCTGTAGGAATATCTGCAATATCGTGGTTCTAACACCGACCCTCACAGCTTCTGACACAGGAACAAATTAGAAAAAGACAGGCACAGCAAGCTTTCAGCAGCACCAGCACTGTGTTCACATCAATTAACTACTTTTTACAGTTCAATAAAAGTGTCATTTATCTCCATTTATATATCTCCATTTGGTGCATACTTCCATAGAATTCCTTCCTAATCTGTACAGAAGTCCAGATTTCCTAAGAAACAGGTTTTGAGATGGTAAGAAAGTTGCCTGCAGTATTTCTAAGTCTCACAGGAGACTTCTTTCCTCCCAGGAAAGATTGGCTTCAATGAAATCAATCTTAGAAGAAAAATTCGTTAACATAGTGCAGTTTCTGTGAATAAATAAGGACAAAAACTTTTCAAGAAACACCAAAACCTCAAAGTTTTCCTTGCTTATGTCTTAACCTCCAACAAATTCCCTTCCTTCAGGGCACCCATCTGTCTTTCTCTGTAAGCAATGGAGAAGTAAGCGTGTCAGCACCTTAGACATAATAGTCAGCACCGTGTTATCCAGCTGAATCCATGATTTCTCATGAACCACTGCTAGTCCGACTCCTAAGATCAAAGTGTTCTCTGCCTGACTGTGCAACCAGAGAGAATTTAAAGGAAAGCAATAGTATAAGGGTACAGAATAATTCAGGTACAAAACATTCCCCCTGGCAAACATTAGGAAATAAATCACATAAATAATAATGGCAAAACATACCATTCTTCAAAGGAAATACAGCTGAAGGGAATGAAACAACCAGGTATTTTTACAAATGGTGCTTCACCAGTGACTGCACAATAAGCTTAATGCTGGCATTTTTAAAATCTTTGACGCACACATATTAATTATACATTCAGGACCAAAGCATTGGCAGTGTCCTTGTTGTATTTGCAGCCTATGTGCATCCCCAAGCGCCAGGAAGATAAAAGACATGTTCATACAATGTTTGTTCAAAATTCTTATAAGGCAAACTGCCTGTTAATGAAGTCCATTATTTCTAGGGTCCAGGTTTCCAAAAAGACAAGGGACACCAGGTACTCATGACACAGAGGGTAGATGCATCTTGCAGCCTAAGGGCCAGGGCAGCAGGAGGTGAAGTATGTCTGTACCTTCTCTAGGAACACCACATGTTAAAAGCAAACAATGAACAAGAGTATTCCCTTAAAGGTAACTGGCAAGAAACAGCTAAAACAACACTCTAAATAAGCATATGCTACCAGATAAACCTCCTATGCTTAAAGCCAGAAGAGAGCCATGACTGGCACTAGCCTTTATCAAGATGAGCTTCTGCTACAGCTAACACAAAGGTGTTCAGATGGATCCTTGTCTGATTTTGCAGCAGCTTCTTTTCCCATCTCTTCATCCTCAGATTTAGACACATTGAACACCAGGGGCTTTGATACCCAGAAAAAATATCAGCTATGGAGCTCACATCCAACTCCAGCAAACCAGGATAGAGCACCAAACATGAAACGTGGAACAGTGTGCAGAGAGAGTGGTTCCCAGTCAATGAAATGGAGACACAGAATTTTAAGGACTTCCCTGTAGACTACCCTTGGAATCAGTTTTTGAACCAAAACTTTGACTTGGGAGTTGAAAAATTGTGTGCTTTGCCCAAAATACTCAGTTATTCTCATTGTCTGCTTCTAAGAGAAGATGCCTCACAGAGGACAAAGCATTTGTACCCAAGGGAACAGCTTCCAGGAGAAATGCTGGCCATTTTCATCGCCAGGTAGCTGGTGCTGACAGGATTGATAATCATGCAGGAGAATGAGGAGGAGACTCATACCTATCCAGTATCTCTGGGAGAGGTAAGATCATCCACTGCCACATTCCCAAACCTTCACTGTTCTCTGAATGCCAGAACGTCCAGCTCTGCTCCTTTCCTGTCTTGTTCTCGACCAGCACCAGGGATACATTTCCCAGCAAGACACCATGGATGAGCCATGACATTCGTAGCTAGAAGAAATGGAACATATGAGAAAAAACATCACTAACATTATTCAAAAGTAAACAAGTTCTCAATTCTTCTTTCCTTGCTTTCCAACCACCAAAATGTTGATTCTCCCATATTTATGTCGTCCCTTTAGGAAACTCCAAAGATGAGGAAGCCTGTAATACTTAGTATTTGCTATTAAACACTGAAACTACTGGCCTTTTAAAAAAATTATTTTATTTGTAAAGTTGAGTCTAAACAGTCTGGTTTAGCTTTCACATATGTGGCTAATTTACAGGGATAAGATCATACCTCTATTTTGAGCTACATTCCCTATGAAGACTACATTCCCTAAGATGCCACCTAAGGGATTCCAGTTAAGACTAACAACTTATTCAGTAATAAACTTTTACATTCCACCAGCAGTAGCAGCAAAAAAACACAGGGAGAAGACTGCAATAAGCAGGCATCACTAGTAATCACGTCCTCATCCCCCAGATACTCTTTTCAAAAATCAGTTTTTATTTTCCATCCAAGTTTCTACAGATTTTTCAATTAAAGTTCAGTAATAATTTGGTGGGGGTTTTATTAATTAAAATACTTCAGGGAACCATTTTTCTAACATTTTTGTTATCGTAATGTAATTGAATCCATTTCTATGCATTTCTCTCTGTATGTAAAATTATTTCATGTAGTTTTCTCATTTTATTACTTTCTCTCTCTCACTGTATAAAAAGAAAAACAATTCCTTCCACATCAGGTTTATTTCACAATCCATAGTATATGAACATAGTCTTCTTATTTTCTTGCAAAAAAGAAGAGGAGCTAGCTGTTTTTTTGCTAAAGAACATAAGTAAAATACCCATATATTTTGTATTCAGGAGCTGGGTTTCATCTCAATAACCAGTAGAGGTGAGAATGCTGAAGGAATCAGTTTATCAAAGCTACATTAACGATGGATGTTTTGGACACAAGAAAGTGTTCAGCACAGTATTTAGTACCAAACATATTAAATAAAGCACTCTATTTTTTAGCACTTCAAAGCCACCACCAAAGTCGGGAGGCTTGGCATTAAGTCTGTATTTTACAAAGGAACACCTGATAACATTACTTCCTTGCTTTGATAGCACAGAACATCCATATCCATTTCTCAGCATAAAACAAAACTGTTAAATTTTGCTTGCTATTCCTATGTCACGGTGTAAGTTTGTTCTGGCAGCCAAAACAGATGTAGGCATCAAAATGACACAAGTGTTGCTATTATTCCTAGTTTATGATCACGATTTTGGAGTGGGTGGAACAAAATTCTGGACATCCATTGTATTAATTATCAGTACTGATTAAAAATCAGTACCGAGTTTGGGTAAACACTTCAGTTCATCTGCCTGTGTCCAAAACTACAAAGAAAGAAGTGACTTTATACTGCAGAACTGTGACAGAGACTAAATAATCTAGATGGGGCTCTTCTCTCTCTCTCCAGTCCAAAAATCACTGAACTTGCCTGGAATCCTTCATACAGTATGACCCAAGGATTGATAAATGTACAATCAGATATGCCAGTGTGTGTCTGTGAAACCATTTTGTTATGTTATTTTGGCCATACATCCAAAATTGATGTGTAAGATTTGGAGTGGTTCAGCGATCCATCACAGGTGCCCACAGCACTTCTGGGACAAGCTGGTCAAGTCTGGACCCTGGTCAAGTCTAGCTTCCAGCTCACTCCCACCCCAGTTCTGGGAAAGGATTCGAGGAGTCCCGTGGCTATTTCCACAGTGTCAGACAGTGGAAACCACAGCATGAGGATTTTCACCTCCCAGACACCCGACAGAAAAAGCAGAGTCGAGCCCCATGGCCAGGAACTATTTCAGATTCACAACGTGACAGCCAAGGAGGCAGCTGAGGAGGGCTGAGTTCGTACCCAGCAACCAGAACCAACACCGGTGAGAGAGGTTACTGACAAATGTTCATGGTATAGGAGGCTAATGCCTTCAAACATGGAGTCTGCATGGCTACTCCTAACAGGTGACAACCAAGATGAACGAACTTGTTGGATATTCTGTATTTTCAAATGCCTACAAAGTGAGGCATTTTTTAGTGTGAATTTGAAGGGGAAAATTTATACCCTTCAGACCCAATAAAGTAACTTCTCTTGAGAAAATTGATCAGGATTCAGCTATTCATTTTAATAAGTTTGGAATGTCAGTGGACATTTAAAACCCTCCTTTTATACCAGGGAAAGCAACACCTCTTACTGAGAGTCCACATGTCCACTTTTAGGACCCAAGTGCCAACTCCCTGTGCAACACACTACGTGACATTTTTAATACAGGTGAGCTGGAGCAACTTCACTGTGCTGTTTTGGTAGTTTAAAATTTGAGAGGTAAAGCTCCCACTAGACAGAAGCTTTCAGACCTCTGTCTCTTCTGGAGAGCTGCCAGAAGGTAAGAGGCAACATCGACATGGTCAGAAGTGAGGGAAGAGCAAGCCTTTGATAGCTGTTAATGTAACACTAGAGCAAAAGCTGAAGCAATTGATGAATTGGAATGAATGCCTTTGCACACATGTCAGCTGTTTGAAGGAAAGAAGTAGCTGGCAATAGATGTGAGAGATCAGCTCATTGGCAAAGTGCAATATGCAAACTCTAATGAACTGGCTCTGAGTGAATCGACTGGCACTGTGTCCAAATGGGCATTTTTGGCTGTGATTTCCATGGTTTCTAAGCTTCACAGCAGGGCAGTCCAGGTCTTTTCACACCTGCTGAAGTGAACCAGAGCAGATGATGAGCTGGATATCATAGTAAAGACTTGTGAATGGGGCTGGCATTCATTCTGTAGAACACAGCATCAATGATGGCAGATGGCACTACATACACAGTGCGCCCTGCAAGCAGAGTGGTAGCACATTTGGAAAAATCTAAATCTGGGCTGTTGGTGGAATACCCTAACATTATGCATCAAACATCTCCCTCTGTGCTAAACCAGCAGCAAAACATTCAGAAGCTAGAAATATCACTGAGAAATTAATTAAGCATAGAAGGTAGGCAGTGGCTCAATGGCACCTTGCTTTCTGGCTTCAGAACCCACCAGACCTGGTGATCAGCTGTTCATATGCAAACCCACTGACTCAGTAAATAAAATGGTCTAAACTGATCTGGGGAAAATTAACGGGAGGGAGAGCCCATGGTAAATACACAGCATATTGAGGCAAAACTCAGGTCAGATGGCTACATGCACTGTACTGCGAATACCATCTGGAAGGATGCCTTCTGAGAATCCCCTTCCATGGAGTTGGTGGAGTTTCCAAACTGACAAACAGGAGACTCAATTCATCCCAGAAAGAAAAAAAACCCCAAAAATAATCCTTATCAATATCAATAGGGCTTGGCAGATGAAGAAAAACAAGGAAGGTCGAGTTTCCAGCACAAGCTGAATAATTTCACAACCACTTGAGAACTGAGACTTCAATTTTAATTCCTTATGCAAAAAAAAGAAAAAAATAAAAATACCAAGAACCTTCTGGGTAAAGTTGAACTTGCTGACACCTGTGAATCTACTTTTACTGGATAGAAACATTCCGGCATAAACTATCTCCAAGATGCCTGACCGAGGACCAACGACACACACTTGCAGCAGCATAAATAAAAACATTCCTGCAGTGACACCCTGGAGAGCTGCTGTTTCTTTTCCTCCTTTCTGCATGGCATGATGCTGACTATTAGCATTATGGTTCTACCTGGCAGGAGCAGATACTTGGCCATTTTTAACACAAGTGAAAAAAGAAACTGGAAAAGAAAACATACTTCAAACAGGGCTTGGAATAAAGTATTTTTTAAGATGGGAGAGAGGAGTCTACAGGCATTTTGGCCCCAAGGAAGTGGGAGTAGTTGGGTCTCATTGGTGGCTCTCTGGCCAGCAACACCTCAACTCTAGACCATAGGTTTTCATCTTGTGAGATAACACATTACTTAGTTCTGATGCCCCAAGGTCCTTGCTCCCCCCCTCCATGATGCTTGCTGAAAGGAATTGCTCAAAATTTGCCTGACAAGGGACAGTGGATGCTTGAAATGCAGACACTTACTCTCCTGAAAAAACATTACTTGTTTCCTTGAGTCTTCTTCAGTGGAAGGGAAACAGAAATTGTCTTCAGCTGTGAATGCACTGATGCAGTACATGCAACTCAGGTATTAAAGAAGCTTGGAAAACTTCTCATTGTTGAGGAGAAACTAAAGCTGCAAGTTAGAATATGGTTTGCACAGAATTAGGCAATAACTGCAGACACCTTTGCCAAGTCTCAGTGAGCTTTGTACATGAATATGAGCTACCTTTGACATGTGAAGTTTATCATACTGACGATATTTTTTTTCTTACTAGAAATGAGAAATGGTTGCACACAACATTACAAGCAAAGACATCCATTACTACTGTTCAGCAATTCAGACTTGGACTCTTATGAATAATAAAGAAGATCAAAAGGTCTTGTTCCTGGTTTTTGGCCAGATCTACAACAATGCACAATCAGACTCTCTTGTAGTCTGCAGACACTTCTGCTTTTGATGAGGACTCAGGTGTGCAAGCAAAAGCTGTTTGTAAATGATAGAATTATAATTAGCTGATCTGATTATGTAGCTTTAAAATACCTAGGCAGGCAAGAGAAACTCATGTTTTATATTAACAGATTCTCCCACTATTTATTCTCACATTATTTCTTACTTTATTTCAGAAAAAAGACAAAGAGAAAAATAAAAGCAACAACAAAAGGGTAAGTGTTCAGAATTCTGATGTCAGAGTACTGTGGAATGACCAGCATTCAATAGATTTCGGATGCTATAGATCCTCTGATCCAATGACGCAGAAGCCAGGTGGGAAAGAGAGCAAGAGAAGACAGAAGACAGTGAATAAGCTGTACAGATTTTAAAAACAACATTTAAAAATAAAAAAATCTGCTAAGAATATTCTGCCAAGTAAAGCACATGAAAGACTGAGCTAGAGGCATATCTATGTTGCATTATCATGCTTGTAAATTTTCAGTGTCAATGTTATTACCATGTATGCTTCTAAGTATTTAAAGCTCAAGGAGGGAGAAAAGGAGACACACTCTGGCAGGTGTAAGCATGAGACTCGAATGCCCTCAAGGAATGATTTATATTATTGACTTACATGCCTTGAAAAAATGCAACACTTCTGCATAGACAAGAGAACTGAAATAATAAACAGGGAGGATGAAAACACCTTTATATTTGTAAACCTGACTGAGAGTGCAAACTTCAACTGTTCTACATCAACATGTTTATATTCCATTTTTGAGAGAGATTGCATTACATTCAAAAATAATTTCAGGTGATAAAAAAAATCTGGCCCAGTTTAGTACTAACTTACATAACATAATGGTGGCTTTCAAGAAACAGCTAGCTGAAATGTCAAAATAGCATCAGAAAAATATTTTCATTATTTTAAACACAGCCAAAAGCACAAAGCACATTTACTATCACAGAAACCTGTTTTCATTGTTTTCCAGCACAACTATACCCTTTAAAAAGTTTTACCCAGGGCCTACAGGAAAATGAAATAATCTAGTTCCTAATCACAAAGCAGTCCCTCTTGCAGAGTCACCTTACTCTATGGAGGTGCATGCAATAACATTTGAGGCTAATTTCAAATCCACCCCCACGCAGACAACAGCAGCTCTGCTGTTACTCTCCTTCTCTGTGACAGCCCACACCAAAGCTGCAGGCTCGGCTTATACTTATCAGATGTGGTACTGAGATTCTGTCACACATTCCCTTGAGCTGAGCAAAGCACAGCCTTTCTAAAAATCATTCTCCAGACTTCTCATGTTTCTGGAGTGACTTCCAAGCAGAAGGAGTAGTAACAACCCACCACAAAAATGAAAAACTTGCAGGACAGATGCAAGACTGCAGCCCAGGCAGGGACAACTGTACCAGCTTCTTGCATGTCTTTATGAGAGAAATCCATGCACTTTGGGAAGAAATAGGCATGTTTCTTATGATCTACAGGTACCACAGCATCCTTCAAGGCCTGAGGATGCAGACATCAGGGAGCATCTCTAAAAAAATGTAAGGAAAAGCAAATCAGCACATGGAACTGCACCTTACAGCAATTATGCTGGACTGAGGGACTGCCTTATTGTCTAGACATGGGGGGGTCGGAACTGAGTCTCCAGCTTCCACACAAAGGTGAGTAATTCCTGGGTACCTGCAACACTTCTGTCAGCTCTCTGACTTCTTTGTTAAGTACTGAGAAGTAGATGGCCATGATAGTTTGGAAACTGTGCACACCTAGGGGCTATCACCTGTGGCAAAGCAATTAGTTTTGGCATGGGTGGTGTCTGAGATGACAGAACTTCCCTTGGATTTAATTGCAATGTGGGTTTCTAGGTTCCCAAACATCAGTACAGCTTCTAATGACATGCATATGGATTTCTTCTTCAAAATGAGGAAATGCCCATCCATCCCATGCTCCTCTTTGCCCTGTCAGCTTTGTACATGCCCCCTGATTCCCACTCAGAGGAGGGGACTCTCAGTGTGACAGAAGGGGCAAATAATGCTGTACTTTACTGTTCAAGCTCTAAAAACTGCCTTAAACCTGGGACACTGTTTCACTTAATTCCTCTGCACTTCACGTGCATTCCTATGCTCAATTACACGTGCTTTGCTTCCAGTGAACTTTTACATGTGGGTTAAAAGGTTTTCACTCTTGATTACTGTGGACTGTTTTGGTTCCAGAAGCATTTCCTGAGCTTTTTGTTGCATCTCCCCTCTCTGGCTACTTCAGGGGTAATGGAGCATCACTTCATGGACTATGTGAACCACTTCCTGCATTCACACAAGATTAGTAGAAGTGCCACAGTTTCCTTCTTCCATACAGAGTGGGTTTTAAACACAGACTTAAAAGGGTCAACAAGCAAAGGGCCTCTACCGAAAGTGCAACATGAAAAAGATAACAAAGGGCTGTCTGGACTGCAAACAAGAGAGATTCTTTGAAGCCAGGATACTCCAGCCAAGATTTAATAAAACAACAAAAGGAAAGAGAAGAATGAACTGAACCAAGAATAAAGGGCAGCATCACAAACTGACTGCTCTGACCTGCCAAAAGCACTGAAGAACAAAGAAAATGAAAATATAAGACTGCTCAAAACAAACAGGAGTGAAGTGCAATACAAAGCTATATACAAAGTGCAAGGCACATTAGGGCCAATCCAAAAGCGTGGGAAAGTACAGGCTGTGTTTATTACAGTATCTCCTGTGTGCATTTTTATCCTTTCCCATCTTTTGATGCATGTGGGGCAGTGCAGAGTAGGGGAGGCTGCCGTTTCCCTTCCTGAGTTAACAAGGAGCCTCCCGCAGGGCATGGAAAGGGCAGGCAGCCCTGCATGCTCCCAGTGACTGAGCTCAGGCCACTGAGAGCAGGGAGATGGAGGTGTCACACTAGTCCTGCACTCCGTGACAGTTCATAGACCAAGCTCATCCGTGCTGCGGTGCCTCCGAGTGCTAACACCAACACCACTGCATACAGCTGGCCCAGAACCCTCGGCAGGGAAGGTCTTCGGACCAGTATGCCACAGTGTCAGATTAAACAGCCAGGCTCATGGAGGAAGAAGCAAGCCTGAAGCACTAGAAACTCTCCATGGCTGGCACCCACTGCAGACTGTTTGGCTGCTTCCTTATCAGTTTTGTGTCCTGGTTTCATGGACATCCGGGGCCAAACCCCAGAATCCTCCAGCCTGGTAAACAGCACTGTGGCAGGTAATGTTCCCTCAGGCTGAAGCTGAAGTATTAATTTCTATGAAACACCTCAGACTAAAAGTTAGGGTGTCAGCTTCTGCTGTGGTGAGTGTGATTAGTCTGACATGACTGGATAAAAGGAAAATTAGGGGATAATGGGAAAAAAAAAAAAAAAGTTGGTTGAACAGCAGGTGCCCCAGAGCTTCCACGTAGCAGGGGAGAAGAGAGGAGGATTCAAAATGATCAAACTGGGGGGTGTTTGACCCTCCTTGTTGCTCTCAGGAGAATGAGCTGATAGTCTAAAAGGATCATGAGAGCTGGATCAAATACAAGAGGAAGGGGCAGATTATGGCTGGATCTGATGGTGGACGAATAAATGGGTCTAATTCACACACACGATTGCTGAGATCCCTTTGCAACATGAATTTTTGAGTATTTTCTATGGGATTTCAGCTGCCAGGGAATCTGCCCCAGTTGTGACATGCCAGGTAAAGCTGTCAGCAGTGACAGGTAAAAGAAAACTCATCTTTTTAGTGCCTGAACTTGAGCCTTCAATCAAGAAGTGGTTGAGGTGACAAAACTACAAGACAGCATTACTGTATTTTACAACCTCTTTTTCTGACTATAATTTCACTATTAGGAAGTTTGTTGGCACCTATTGGAGGAATAAGTGCGTAGGGAGACATATCTCCTTTCTCCTCTTCTGTTGTGTTGAGAAGCGGAATTAAATTATTCTGCGCACAGACAGATTGTTCCAGTAAAATAGAATTTGAAGCCACCAGGGACCCACTGAGAAGAGAAGCTTTTACACTATATGAAAAGGCAAAAGACAAAACCCTTGCCAAAACTCCTTCACTCTTTATTACCGACAGCTGCAATACTGGATGCGTCCGGATGCCTTTGAAGCGCCAAGGGGAGTGACGGAGGTGGGATGGCATGTGAGCAGATGAAATACATGGCAGCTTCTCCCCTGACGGCAAGTTTAATTATTTGCAGTGCTGTATACACAAGAAAAAAATACACAGATATTGGGAAATCATTCACTGTGATTCTTGTGTCAGGTGGATTATGAAAAACACTTGCTTTTGCTGGTCCATGGCAGAACAAGGTCTTAAAATATTCAGAACCTGCCTTTGTCACAGATGGGAGGAAAAACAAGGTAGAATATATTTCAAAGATGGAGAACATGAATATATCAAGAGAGAAAAACCAGAGGCGCTTTGCTGTACGAACTGAGATATCCAACAGAAGTGAACCAAAACAAACTTTAAGGCAAAGAAACACTTTCTTCTGTGCAGTTTCATTCCGGAGAACTTCCTAACACATTCCTTCTTGTCCTTTCTGCATTTTAAGATCACTGGAACAGATTCTTGTCTTTTCAATGCTCAACCAACAAACAGCTGCACTTCATTAGTATCAGTTTTCCTAAATCCCTCTGCTCCAGGATCCATAAGCTTATGTGAGATTACAGAGCGACCGTGAAGATGTGAAATGCTTTAGCTCACTAGGCATGGTTCAAAGTCATAAGTCAGAAATAAATCTTATCAGTGAGTCTACAATCTGTGAAGCTACAGAATAAGAAGGTTCAAACACATCATCTTTCTGAAGGTGCACTTTAAGGGTTAAATGCAAACGACTCAGAAATGACAACCATTAGCAAAGTTATCTGCCAAGCCTTGATGTACTTGCTTAAGCTGATGTCTTATGATTGTCAATAGCTTTTCTGCTTGAATATGAACCTGGCTCCATTCTGGATGAATTTCTCTCTGCTGTGGCTAACTTCAGCACTCCTATGAAAGCGGCCTACATGAGGACTGGTAGGTTTGAAGTGCAACAGCATGAAGAGCTGCCAGCCCAAATCCCAGCTGTGCTAGAGAAAGCATGTACAGCCTTTTCTGAATGGCTCAGGGGCAGTCCTGAAGCCCACTCTGTCTTGGATGTTCCAAATATAATGCTTGTTCATGCAAGTAAGATTCTTCCTCTCTGTGTTTATGTAACACTGGCTGCCCTACTCTTACAGCATACACACCTACTTACAAAGATTTTAATACTTCATGGGATGCAATGAGGACAGGATATGATAGGTTTTTCGAAGCACATTTTGTGGCATTCAAGCAGATAACTGTATCTTTCCCCTGCACAGTGGGCATAAATAAGTATATTTTATAGAAAATAAAATCAGAGATAGTGGTTGCCTTGGTCAAACACACGAAAACAGCTCTGTAAATCGCACAAGAAAAGAAAATATTATGACTTGCCTCACAGGGGGAGTTCCTCAAAGGAACTGGAAATGCCGTGCTGGTCATGACAGTCTTTGTTACTGCTGGTGCCTTACTGGTGTTAAGGAGGAGTGCAGAACCTGGATGAAAGAGAAGGAAGAAGGTCAAACTGCAGCACTCACCTTTGAGTTTCAGGATTTGTGAAACCTGTCCCAAGCCTATGTTAGCTGGTTTCTACCATGGCAGAATTCCAGGGAGCAGAAGGCTTTTTCCCATTTCTTGGGGATGCAGCTTCATCTACCTAACAAATGTACTCAGTAACTACACTTAAGGAGCCTGTCTACCTTCCCCCCACTGCTACCTTCTGTTGCTCCAGGCCTTCAAATTCATCCTCCTTGCAAGGCAAATAATAAACTGTATTTTTTATGAACAAAAAGTAACCTGGAAGAAAAAAAATTATCTTGACCAAACCAAATAAAAATACAGCTACACCTATTTGCTACTTCAATAATTTGCTGTAAACAAGAAGAACAAGGGCAGTAGTGGGTTTTCTCTCAAAAGGGAACTGAAAAAAGAAAACTTCAACTGTTTGTATGACTGGCATTTATGTAGGAGAACCAAGTACAGAGTAATTGTACATAAAAGTGCAGCTCAAGGGATCATGAAGCAAAGAGAAGAAAAATTAGGATGTGAGCAGGGGGAAAAAGCAGCAGTACAGAAAAATAGACAAAAAATAAATAGGAAAATCAGAAAGAAAAAACCCCAGATCAATATGGTAGAGGGTCAGGCGGATGAACATTTGGTATGAAGTTTTTAGAAAGGGTCAAGATCTGTATCAGTGGTGGAGAATGTCCTGCTCCCTTTCTCAAGAAGAAAGGGAGCAGGACAGTCTTTTGCTCAAAGCACTCAGGGTGGAAAGATGGTATTTGAGAGTAGAAAGTTGGGATTTGTTTCACTGGAAGCTGAATATGTAAGTACACAGGAAAACTTGCCTTGTGTTTCATTCCCTCTCCTCACCATGTGTGTATCATTTTTGGTCTCTGCCCTTTGTGCTCTACACTTACTGTTTACACTCACACACCTTCTATCAAAGGCAAACGGTTGTGTTCTGGGCTTCCAATCCGCCATGGAGAAGGATGGGACGCAGAGGAGCCTGGCATCCAGCCACAATCCCCTGCTTCAAACGAACAGTAAAAGCCAGAGGGAAGCTTTCCTGCAAGAGGGAAAGACACAGACAGAAGAAGCCAGGTGAGCTGAGGAGGCGGCTCCTGGGCTCGCACAGGAGCTGCAGCGGCTATTCCAAGCCGGTTTGCCCAGGGCATGTGGGCACTCCCAGATACTTTTGCGTGGAATCACCTGACCATGGGGAAGGAGGAGCAGAGGGAAACAACCCCCAGACTGTGGCTAAGTGACTCCCCACACACTCTGACAGACACGAGTGAGAGGACACATCTCACTACACACCAAGGGGTCTTCTAAATACCTGGGCTCTCAACTCAGCAGGTATCGGCTCACTCAAGAGTACATCTTGGAGAGGACTTTCCCGAGCACTACTTCTTCAGCCCCAGAGAGGGAAATATTGGAGAGGAATAAATTCCCTACAAGATTCCCTCCCTTACAGTACAGGTTTCTACTCAGCCCAGCTCAGCAACATGATCTCTTCTCTCTGTGAGCACTGATGTGGCCTCAGGTAAAGTACTGAATCCTTTTGTGCCTCAGTTTTTTCACCTGTGAGTCTCTTCCATGAAATGAATGGCTGAAAAGAGGACAGTTTATTTTAATCCATACTTTCAGGCTTTGAAGCCCGCTCATTCTGTCACTAGCACAGGATTTCAGTTTCCAGCTCCAAACAATACCGCTCCATTAGCTTTTTGCCTTAAAATTTGCCAGTTTTAAAGCAACACTCATCTCATTCAAAGCATAAGGTAATCTCATACCTTCCATGTATTTCTCTACCTACAACTGCAAGTTCTTCTTACAAAGGGTGCTAAGTATTGCTCCTTTTGCTCCAAGAAAGGAGAATAATACAAAAAAATTAGTTTAAAACTGCAAGATAAAAATTAAATTTCATATGTAAACACATATCCAGCTTTTTTCTTTTTCTTTTTTTTTTTTTTTACTTTTAGCTGCTTGAAAAAATCAGAACAAAAATTTCTTCACTTACAAGCAGTAGGATAGACCACAAACTTCTAAAGCAAGAGAATCTTCTGGTCAAGTGATATCAGTGACTTCACTAACTCCTCTATAAGAAGAGGAGGCTCTTGAAAATATATTTTGTTGTGATTATTAATTTCTTTTCCCCCTGAAATGATATATCTATAAAGTAGCTGTCAGACAATAAGGCACCAGTATTCAAGCTCAAAATGTTTCAGTACCAGCAGGTCCCCCTGGCTGAGATTTCCGATCAATAAAATACTTGCTCACAGGGCCCCAGCTTTGACTCACACACCTCAAAAGGCAATTGACTGTCATTGGCACATGCACGTGTTTCTTGGTGTACCCAGAGAAAACAACTGTGGAGCATCACAACTGCAGCATCTAGATCCACAAACATTTGATTTTCTGGGACCCTGAATCACAATCCACTTGTCAGAGCAAAGTGAAACAAATCCTCTGTCTGCAGCTTTTTAGTAGGGCTAGTTTTGGACCTGGAACCTGACATCGAGGCAAGAGCCACATTTTAGTGGTATTTGGTGCAAGCATCTAAACCTGTTACGAAAAAATCATAACCTGTACTGAAGTTAGGGCTTTTTGAAGTTTTTCCTTTTAAAAGTCTCTAAATTCATTCCGCCTGGTCTTTAAATGTGAAGCTGTTAGGCAGAGAGTTACTTCCCTGTGTTTCACCCCTCTGCAGAGCTTGATTATATTTCATTGCACAGCCTGAGGCTGGGATACAAAGAAAATGACAAATTATAATGTGCCCTGAATTCCCACTGAAACAGCTTGGCTTGGTGTCCAACTGAATTCATGTCATGGCCATTTGCTATCTAGGATGATGTAAACAAGTCAGAGCAGCAGGAGGAGTCATCCAAGTAGCAATCCCTGCCTGAAGGCCAGGAAAAGCTCACTGTCGATGAACAAGTAAGGGCATAAATAAGAAGCTATTACTTTCACAGAATATTTCATTCCCTTTCCCCAAATTAATGTTTTATGAGTTTTCAGATGTCTCATGCCCTGGATGCATTTTCTTTGCTGCTCTTTCTTACCTTGAATATGTACAGCACCTGTGATTCCATGTGTCGGTACTCCACAGAGACCTCTTTGGCTACCACTTCTCTCCAACAGGCACTTCTTCATTTCATGTGTTTGTGATTGAAACTCACATTAGCACAGACACTGCACTGATGAGGGGAAGCTGGTCTGACTTTATTGGAACATCACGGAAATGAGGGGACAGGGGTTACTTCTACTGAAACCTGCCATTTTGGATATTATTACCAGTGACAGAAACCTCAGAAGATTTAGGCCTTAGTAAGATTAAGATGCAACTTGTGGGTATGAGATGGAGAACAGAGCAGTCCAGTGAAACTGAAGCACTCTGAGAATGTAAGAGTCTCTCCTTTTATGTGGGTGAGGAAGTAGGTCAAAGCTGTCTGATGTTGAACTTGTTCTTAATCAAATATTTTCAAGCCTTCAGAATTAAATACCTTTCAAGAAAAATCTAAGTAAGTTCTTTAACTCAGATTTTTCATCCATTAATAGCAAGAGAATTAGTAACTGATATAATTTATGAAGCAGATGGAGTCATGTCTTGCTTCAAAACTAGGCGTAAATCAACCAGATACTACAGCTAAAACTTTTAGGTGGAATTTCAAACAGGTATTATAAAGAACAAAAGCATTGACTACTCTGTATGTACAGACCTTTACCAAGTTTAGGATGGAATCTCAAAAGCCAACAGATCAGCTACTCAATTTAAAGAACCACACGAATCTTAAACATGAGTTTGTTTCAATGATTGCTTCTATGCTAGCAAAGTTGGCCAGCCAAATTCTACCAGAAATGAAGCAAAAAAGAGAAAATACTTTTCAACAGTCAGCAGAGTTATCCTTTAATGGCAGATGGCTTTGCTGAGCTCAAAACTGCCAGAGGTTAAAATTTGTTTCTGTAAGAACAGCTTTTGATAAAGAAGGAAGCAGAAGGATTAGTGTATGCAAGACAGGAACCTTAAGGGCATAGCATGGCATGGCAACAAGTTGCTACTTCATAATTTTGCTTGCAGGAAGACTATGCTGGGCTGTATCTGGATAAAAACGAATCCCACGATTTCTTCATGCATTTTTGCCTGGAAAGGAAACTGGCCCCTATAGAATTGATTACCAATGCTTTTTTGGGCAGTCATCCACCTTACCAGAAAATCAAACTTTATATGTTCCTATTCTAGCTGCTATCTGGTCTTTTGACTGATGTGTACATGCAGTCCTCCAAGCATGTAGCGCGGTCTGAGTCCCTCCTCCCAGGAATCAAACACTTGTCTTCCTTATCTCACCTGCTAAGGTGCTTAACATCCTTAAATATTCAGTGAAGCAGAGTGAAAATTACCCTATAACACAGTGATTATGAGATTTATTTCAAAGATAAAGAGGACATTACTTCCTGTTCCAGCTAAAATTCATAAAAAGTGGAGATGCGACCTCAGGAAAGATTTGGGTAACCATTTTCTTCTGAACTAGACCAGAACTCCAGACCACAAGCTTGGAAACTCTTTATAGATATAGAAAATATGGGCTCAAATTCACACAAGACCTAGTCCTGGGTTAATTGTATCCTGAGTGAATCCTGGAAGTTCTGGGTCCCTAGATAATAAATATACTACTGGCACCTCTAATATTTAAAATGTTTCCATTTAAAAATTTTTAAAATACATCCATTACTTACCTAACATGCTTGGACTGAATAACCAATGTTTTCCAAGGAAGATTTTTTTGTGTGTGTGCATTTGTCACAGAAAGTAAAATAGTTTTGAACTACCTAGAATTATATGCATCCCTTTTCAGTAAAGTTTAAACTTTTGCCCTGATTTGCTGCCCTGCAATGAAAGACTATTGAAGTAAAATGCCAGATACTGTTGATTAAAAAGAGAAGTACAAAACTGCTAAAACAAATTCACCCTTTCTGTAAAACAGAGCCCTGCCCATCCGTGTTTGTAAATAATTTGAGTTTTCATATCTGCCTTGTCCCACACAAAGTATATTACATGTGATTACTACAATAAGAGAAAATACATTGCGTTTTTTTTGCAGTAGGTTCTATCCATATGTTGCGTGATTTGGCAAACTACTTATATAGAATTTGCTGCTTAGCATTAATAGATAAATTTGCTGGAGGCACAAGCTGTGAACTTTCACCAGATATGCTGAACTTTCCACTCAGTCAAATATGAGAAAACCCTAGAGCTGGTTCAAGACAGAAGATAAGGAATTCATTAACAGAAGCTGCAACCTTAGAAATAAGAAACATCCTACCTAGAGGCAAGCCAGGGACACAGTGAAGAATGGCAAGAGCTCTCAGTGCCTCATATGGGGGACAACTGGTTCAAACAGTCACATGAAGGCTGGAGAAATCAGAATGTTTGAGTATAATCCACCAGAGACTTCTTTGTTCAAGGTCCCTCTTCGGAGGCACCCAGCTCCAGCTATTACACCATTTAAAAAAAATACTTTTGAAGAGGAATCTATCTTCCAATTTATGCATTCAGCATAAACCTAGAGTCAAAGCCTGCCGTGGTGGCTGGTAGGTGTAGTTTCTGTATCTGGAAAGGCATGATTTTACTAGCAGAGGCACATCACCACTGCTATCTGAAGTATTAATGTGTGTCTGCAACGTACACTCTGCAAAGTAATTTTTAGCATGACACTTCCGTCAGGCTGGTGAATCTGTATGACTGATCCCGAGTCACCACACACACACAGTTCAGCATCTCATCCCACATCTGCCTCTTTGAAGCTGTCTTTTACTCCTGCAAGGATATCTGATTATGACTCAAACAGCAACATGCTTTTCTCTAGGGGTCATCCCTCTCTGATTTTACAATTTCTACACAGACTAATTGGTTGCCAAGCAGGACAAGCACCATGACGTTTCATTGGCCATTAATAAGTAAAGAGATGTTAGCAAACAGCAGGCTGCAGCAGGACCTTTTTCAGCTAAGACAGGAACAAAAGTCAAATTATTAGGGAAAAAAAATTAAAATCATAATAAAACCAATTAGTACCTGTAAAGCTAAAAGACTTTGAAAGGCAAAAAACTCCAACACCTCCTTGAAGCTCAAAGGTAGAAGCCTTTGATTATGGAATTTTTAAAATCTCTCGCCTCAGTTTTGAGCATAGCTCATCTTTTTCTGACAGCTTTTTTGTGTAAGCAGAACCATTTGGGAAACCCTTTCCTCTGCCTGATAAATCTGAATCACTTTTTACCACACTTGCTAAAAGCAGATGAAAATATCCATGTTGCTCAGGAGTAAAATGACAACTAAAATGCTGAAAGATGACATATGTTTTGTGTTAGGCTGCCATGCAGATATTTCTGACACCTCAAACATTAGATCACTTCTCTGTTTTGTGTAAGAAGCCTTATGCCAACAATATCCAGCGCTGTAAAGAAGCAAAAGGATCAGCCGTAGAACTGAGCAGGCTTATAGGTGGAGAAACAGGCATATCCACAGCCCGGGCTCTTGCTCAGGCAAGCCATGCTTTTTTGTTCCTTGAGCGGAAGAGAGTGTTTTTGGACCTTTTGGCTGGAAGTAAGAACTCTCATTTCCAGTACCTATGGATGAATGCAAGCCATGTAGTCTCAAGCTGGGAGTGATGCTCTGCTAAACAGCTGGCTAAATATTTTCTGCTTTTTACATTTTCTCACTGACAGTCTCAGAACATTCCTTTGCCAACACAGCTGCAAGTGCCATATTGCCTTGTGGAAGCAGCTACAGATGAATGGAGGGAGAAAAAACAACCAAACCAAGCCCTGTGGATAACATATGCCAGAGAGGCACTGGCTGCTTTTCCATTGGGCTCACCATGGGGCACATGGTGGCGGCAAGGGGTAAAAGCAGAGACACCCTCCTGATACGTGAATATGAACAACAGACCCGCCATGAGCGCACCCAATGTCTGAAAATAACAGGCCAGCATGTTCCTCTAGGCCTGCCCCTTCCCATGGTGGTATTTAGTCTGCATCCAGGATTGGTACAACTCCACCTTGTGAACTCCGCCCTTCCCCCTGGTAAAGACAGGATTACTCCCACAAGGCAGAGCCATTTATGGCACACAGGCACCAAAGTGTGTTTGAACATACAGTTGAAGGTAAATAATGTTTCTTTACTTCCTATGAAATGAAAATGCATTCAACCTTTTTTAAATTATAGAGTAGAACACAACAGAAATGCCATTATGTGGCTGTAGAGTTCAATTTTAAAGGACTTAGATGGAAGTAAGATTTCAATATTACTAATATGAAGCATTATTGGTTCTAAGAAGCTGCAAGTCTACACTGCTGACACCATTCCTGTGAATTTAATGTCCACTGAGTGTGTCATTAAAGAATATAATTTCAAATTGTAACAATGTCTAAAGTGATGGAGAAGCATGTAATTTCAAGCTTTTAACTAGCTTGCTAGATAATTCCAGGTCAAATCAATGTTCTCCACACCAATAAAGTCTGAAGTTTATTTCTTTATTATCAGAAGAGAAGTGAAATCTGTGAGAAGTTGTGTATCGCTCATGTAAAGTTCTTGCTGGAAACAGCAAACGTTTTTTACGCACAAAATCAACACAGTTCTATTGTAACAGCTCACAGGCTAGATCAGCTGTGCCACACTTTGAATAGTGAACTCTCAATATTTACTTTTCTTGATATATTTGCCCTGTAGACAACCATAGAGCATACAACCCACCACTCCTAACTATTTGTAGGCTGGCAGATGGGAGGATGCTGGAGGTACAATGTACAGAGGTATGGAAAAAATGATAAGGCACCTTCAAGACAGTTAAAGGAAGGTCCTGAAATATCTGAGTTCCACAGCACATTTTTGAAAGTACTCAGGCACAGCAAGTTGTTAGAAAACTCAGGCTGCTATCTGTCTTTTGCTGTATGTTATTGGACTATTGACTCCTGAAGAGAGGGTAGAAAACCAGAGGAATTACAAAGACAGGAGTTGGTCAAAGACAAGCCACTGGCTCTACTCGTTTTTCATCTTAAAAGTTTTCTCCTTCCTCTCCCTCTGCCACATGCTGCACTACATTTTGATTAAAGGATCTAATGCATTTCATAATTCTGTAGGGCATCTAGTTATTCAGGCTATACTTCCTTTGCATTTTTGATCAGGACACTGGAAATGATGAAGCACTGAGAGCATATTAAGAAGCTGCTGCAGAACTGATGTAGGTGAGCCCAGAAATATCAAGTGGTGCACTCCAGGCAGACACCCAGAGAAATGGCATCTGTTATGGGGAATACAGGTCTTTCGATAGCACCAAATGAGTCTGTTAGCGCTAAAGTCCCAGACATTAAAGTTCAAACCAATCAATGCTTCTGGAAAAGGATGGTACAACCCTGGGGATTAGGATTTACTCACTGCACATATCTCCCTCATCTTCTCCCTCAGCGCAGTCCTGGATGAAGTCACACGCCTGCCCCAGCCTGATCACTGTTCCATTCCAGCAGCTGAAGGAACCCTCCAGAGCCATTTTTGAGAGAGAAGCAGATCCTAGAGAAAAAGAAAAAAAAACCCAACAAAAATACATCAGGTAACCAAACTGCTTTCCTTTCAATCAACAGGTCATAACATCCTGCATAACACTGAAGGGACGAACACCTTGTGAAATCTTCTCAGTTCAATACTTACTTGATAATTATTTTTTTGACTTATTTAATTTTGTCAAATGTCTAATGGTCCACCTAATTTCTTTTCCCCAGGCCTTTATGATGCTATAATATGGAAGGCAGCTTTAACCTCTGGAGGGCTTAAATCCTGCAGCCTGCTCTGGTACTTCTCAAGAACAACACAATACACATCAGAGGTTTTTAATTGTGTGTGAATTTACTGCTGCACTGACAGTCCTGAAGGCTGATATCCTCTCTGGCTAGCTCAGGAGTAACATGGCTACGGGATTTAGAAAGAGCACAAGCTTTCATCAAGCTCTCCTGGCAACATGCATTGCCTTTACTTTGGGTGTATGGTGTTGTCATATTCTCTGCAGGATATAAAATAGTTCAATCTCTACTTGTAATTTTCTTTCTCTTCTATGCCTACTCCTGCTCCTGCATCCTGTACTCACTTGAGTCAGGGAGCCCACGGCAGACTACATCTACCAAGAGGGCAGAAGTCATCAGTTCATTTTACCTGTGCTAAGCAGCAAAAGACATTCAGCAATGTGCAAAGGAGACATCTCTTACAAAATGAGGTCACCAAACATTACAATTAGAGGTCAATATCATCCACTCAGAAATGATCCTGAGTAATTTTCCCTAAGAACCATCTTTTTCTGGAGGCACTTGATTCCCTTGACAGCTGAGAAGTCAGGTGTTAAGTAGCCTAGTCAGATATCATTTTCCTTTCTGTAAGAATTCTCTCATCCCAAGTGTTTTGTGATGATACTTAGGACAAGACTTAGAGGCCTGTGCTCTAGATCAGACACCTGAAGGAGGCAGGAAGTAGTTCAGTAACATCCTGAAGTCAGTGTGTGTGGAGGAGTCTAAGCTTGAGAAAGACTATCAATAGCTCCTTCCACAAAAATCTGAATGTGGATGCAGTTCACTGACACCTTCCTGAATCTGCCAAGACATGTTTCCAGTCACTGCTGGAAGACAAGCCTGGAAGAACAAAGAGATCTGTGCTGAGAATTCCCCATTGCAGCAATAACTGCCCTGACTCATATTAAATGGGTAAATGCTCCAGATTAAACCAAAGCCTTTGGGCAGAGAGAGCCATTGTCTGCCTAACTCATCCGTGCTCACTAAACAGTGCAGCTACATCATGTTCTCTGGTACTACAGGGAGTTGGAAATCACTGGCGATCCAATTAGATGTGCACTTGATATTTTTATTTATATTGCCTGCCAAAACTAAAAATTAATGAAGCATGTAGGAAAACAACCACTATTTCTCTTCCGGCATATTTTATATTGCAAGTCATTCAGGAGTGGGGGGAATACATGCCAAGCTTTATGAATAAAGGATGATGGATCCCGAAAAAGGTGCTCTTTGTTATTGTCAGGTCAATATTTTTCCCTTCCTTAGAGCAATTCTGGCTTGCCACATATAGGCTGCACAATGCCCTTGTATTCCAGCCCAGGTCAAGGCATGACTACACAGGAGGAGCTTTGCAGGAAAAACAGACTAAGTAACTTGGAGCTGGCTGCTGACAATTTCTATGGGCTCCTTGTTGAGGGTTTAAGGCAGTGAGATGGTATCTCCCTTGGCTTTGCTGAATTTCCTACCAGAAATGCACCCTCAAAGACACCACTGAGAGCCTTCCCTATGTGAGGTGCAAAGCTCTCCACATGCCACAAGCCAGACACGTGGGGCTCAGGTCAGTGTGCAAATGGGCACTACAAAACTCTAAGAAGGGACTCTGGTAACTCAGTAGGTGATCCCTTCACCTAGGGGCCTGCGATGAGCCTGAATAACATCCTGTTGTTGGAAGTACCACCTGAAGAAAAGTTAGGAGACAGGTCCCAGAGGGCTTCCATTGGTTAGCAAATTTATGACACAAAAGATCTGAAGTTCTAATGAAATTCAGAAGTACTCTTGTCTCTCTGAATTATCCCACAGATGGTTTTGAATCCCATGTTTAGTACCAGCTTTCATGTCCCACTCAGTTTATCTGCAATCTTTTCAACAATGTCCATGTTTTATTTCAGCAGCTGCAAAGATACACAGAGATTCAGAGGAGTGGTTATTGTAGGCAATGGGGTTGTTCTGTTTACTCACTCCACTATAACTTTTTAAAGGCACTCACTTTTCCAAGCACACAACTGCATTAGCACTAATTATAATGGAACCAAGGCATTCAAGAGAACCTACTTGTCTTCCCAGGTGTTTTTTACTGCAGCCTAAGGGCACAAATCTCCTGACGCCAACTGACTGTAGTATTTGAAATATGTCAGTTGCAACTGGGAATCGGGCAATTCCAGGAGCTATTCCTCCAAAACAAAGCAGCAGATTTGCATGTTCATTCATCTCTGAGGAGACGGGCTTGAATTAGCTCAGATTTGCATTAGACCAATACATACGTGCTCCTTGTATAGGTTAGAGAACACAAATAGCAGAGCTGCAGCCCAGGGAATGGCTGGGCTCTGTTACAGTGCATGATTTATTCCCATCTTGTTTGCTTGCTTACTGTGAGCACAAAGGCAAAAATTGGAGAAAGGAGATGATTAACTAGTAAAACAAATAGATAACAAAAAAAAAGCCCAAATACAAATAATCCTTTTAATGGACCACTTAATGCAGATGTTTGCATCCAAGCTCAAGGAAACTCAAGTTTTAATTAAAATATTTTGCAAGAAAAACAGACCTTTGCTCTTTTCACTTCCCAGATCCAATTACTCCTGGCAAAGTGAACCAGAATGACCTGGATCACTGAGTGAAGTGGCCTCAACTCACATTCAGAAAATGTTAGGAAAGGGAAATGAATGGTATCAAATAAGTATCAGAGTAAAATTTGTGGGAGACATCTTTTATATTTACAGCAGTGTTTATGTAGCCAGTGGCATCCATAAATTACAGCAGTAATTAAGCTGTACCACGGCTGGCTTGGAGGCTTATAAATCATTATTTAAACAGCAGCATTAAATAAATGGCATTTCAGGCTCTAAATTGAAAGTAGAAACAACTCCTTGGGGATCAAGTGCTGACTTTGTACCTCACAGGTCCTGCTTCTCAACACAGTTCAGCTCTGGCTGTGTTCAAATCCAGTACCAGACCCTGGACACAAATGACAGCCTGGGATCTTTACTTTTGGACTTTACATGCTTTTGGACACGGTTTCCATATGTCAGGATGGAAAAAGGAAAATAATGTGGCTTAGCTTACGCAGGATCAGCAACCTTCTGCTCACACTGTGGTACCCAGGGGGGTGTATTTCAATTCTCAA
The DNA here is from genome assembly GCF_015227805.2 of Hirundo rustica. Taxonomy (NCBI): domain Eukaryota; kingdom Metazoa; phylum Chordata; class Aves; order Passeriformes; family Hirundinidae; genus Hirundo; species Hirundo rustica. The sequence continues at coordinate 16,582,447 of NC_053452.1, forward strand.
GATATTTTCTCTGACTTGGGTTTCCTCTTCTCTCATTCCCTGTCCCTTGACCAGCAGAGAAGTCACAGTGTGCTGGCAAGCTCTGGTGAGTCTGTCTCTGAGGAACCTGGCCAGAAAGATTGTGGTGTTTGAGCACTGCAAAACGGGAAACTTCTCCTTCCTGCTACCACGCTTGGCCAGGCAAAATGGAAGAAATTCTTGCAGGCATCCACAAAAATATCTCTTCTCTGGCAAACCGGCTACACTGCTAATTAGCATGCAGGATTTAATGAAGCTGAACATAATTATACCTTCACATGCTACATTCAGCTTCTTAGACCATAATTTTTAATTCTACCAAAAGCTTTCGCGACAAATACAGTCACATGAAGCACTCCTGCTGAGCACACATTAAAACAGAAGAGCTTAATAGGACAGTACTTGGTTGCTGTTTAAATATTGTTTCATTTGTACTCTGCAAAAATTCCAAAGACCTGGGATAAATATACAGACTTGTCAGTTGCATTTTACCAGCAAGCAGCTTCTCTCTGGGCTATCCCTGAGGAGCCCCATTGTACGGAGTTGAGCTGAATTTATTTCAGGCAAGACCCTATACACCCACAATGTGAAGATTTCCATTTTTAATTGCATACATGTAACAAAAAATAACTACCCATGGAAGATCACCATGTTTATCTAACCATATGTGTTACCTCTCAAAAGAGAGAAGGTTTCCTTGATTACATCTCCTAAAAAATGTTTTCCAGTGGGCTAGTGCTGCAGCTTAATATGCCTCCACTAAATGTCAGTAAAAATCTGGGATTGCACAACCCTGTTGATGATCTGTCCCTGCCACAAGTATTTGTCATTAATGTCTCTATTTCACCTGCCCCTCTTGAGTTCAAAGCTTTGACTCAGATATTTACAAAAACATTACTTGGGGGATTGAAAGGTTGTGTGAAAACGGAAAAGCTGCTGTCTAGCTATAAAAAGGATAGTGAGAATTTGGGAGAGTTTCTGATTATTGATTTTTCCATGACTTGCCATTTCTGATGGCTACATATTTCCTCACTCTTTATCTCCAGTCCTCCAGCAGCACAGACATTCAAAGGCTGCTGGCTCACTTTGTGCTGAGGATAGCCATATTCCAGGATGAAGTAAATTTGCTATTGATAAAAGTCACTAACACCCATGCTTTCACAATTAGAGAAGTTGGAAAGTATGAAATAAAGGAGGAAAGAAAGTAAGAGAAGTGAAAGGTAAGTTCATGTTTGAGGGTAGTGAAGCCATCCTTGGCAAATGGCCGTTGAACTCCACATGACACAGGGCAGATCCCATAAATCAGAACTTTCACAGCAAGACACACTACTCTCATTTTCCAGCCACCCACCCCAGGACACATGTATCCAGATCAGCAAGGAACCCACGTAGTTGCAGCAGCAAACGAGAACACTGAGAGAAATACTTGGAAAACACGTCCTCAAAAACTCCTTTGAAAAAAAGACTGGTCAAAATTGGTCAACATAATTTCTGACTTTAATATCTGTAGCAGCATTGTTACTGTTACTGTCATTGCCTAAGGATGCATTTGTAGGAGAAAGTGTTCTCTTTTTTATTAGAGTGCCTGCTACAGGCAGAAAAAACAGCCCATGTTTGTAAATGCCTCAAAGCTCACCCATTTTTCCAGTTACACAAACTGCCTTTCATCTTCTTACTTCACTTCCTAAAAATAAATGGGAATAAATTCATCGCAAGAGCTCTGTGATGTTCATTTCATTAACATCTGTAAGGAACTAAGATGCTATGATAACAGGCATGAAAAAACCTGTAAGGAAATTATTTACTATGTCTTCACAGTGCAGCTTGAATAATTTACAGTATAAAATGAACACACCTTTGATGAAGGCAGGACAGAGGGCAGCAAATAGCTTCCCATTGAGAGAGCACCCCCTGCCCTGCGCACTAAGGGTGCAGCATTCCCACAGTGAGCTACTTCAAGAAGAGAAAACTTGCTCATTAGAGCAGTGTAGAGAATTTTCATCTCAAAGACAATGTCAACATTTCAAAATGTATCTAACCAGAAAATAAAAATGCCCAAAGTTCTCACAGAACAAAAGATTCAAATCAGTTCTAGGTTAGAAAACCAACTTTAGCAGTTTCAACACATGAGTAATACTGTCATAAACCCCAGAAATTTGAAAACACTTGAATTAAGACAAAAATAAAATGTTGGGCAGGAAACTCAAGAGGGAACTTACTGGTTTGGAACACACTCATGTCAATAATTCAGCCAGCTCAGTTCTAATGTGCTTTCCCTCTCTGCTGCTTCAAAGTAGGGATGCTGTTTAGTATACACAATTTAAACATCTGCTCCTTCAACATTGCCTAATGCCAGCAGGATTGCTTCCACAGAAGAGAGCTCTCAGCACACCTGAGGAGACGGCACTTGCTCACTGCCACATTTCAGCAGCAAGAACTCTCTCCAGACTTGTGCAGCATTCAGACTATCCAGGCCCTCGGTGTTCTCTCAGAAATGTTTTTGACCAGATCTAGTTGCTTTTCTTACCTTTTGACTGAATGACTCCCCAACAATAGTGTTGGTGTGATGTATCTTCCCTGACTTTACAGAGAAAAATAGCTTCCTTAAAAATCTATAATGAAATAAGTATGTGGAAAGAGAAAGTTAGATGGATTTCACACTTTCTCAATTTTCAATTAGGAAAGTTGGCTGAGGGTCTTCATAGTTCCTGAGACAACAAAAAAAAATCATTGAGTACAGTAAATGACATGATAATGTTTTCCCCTATTAATCTTGCACAAAAATCTGCCTTTTTTTTTTTTTTTTGATGGGGGGAGGGAGGGGCGGAGGCGTTTCTTTTAGGAATCATGGTAACACACGTTACTTACCAATCAATAGCAGCTCCAACTGCACTTCCAAAGATTAACAGTAAACAAGTAAACAGCAGCAGTGATCTTTATGATGAAAGTGTGATTTTCCATCATACAGTGATACTACATATTCTGTGGCATCTACTAAACTGAAAAGGGCCAAAAGAGATGGAGAATACTTATTGTATGAAATACTGTGCATACATAGTAATTGGACCTTTTTAGAATTTCATCTAACACAGTAGACCTTTAGGGCTTTCATCCGTAAATGTGGACATTCTGACTTAGAATAATCCAGTAGGATAGAGTAATTTTATTAAAATCCCAAATCTCTTTCTCTTTGTTGCTTTCCATTGCCCTTGTTCTAATATCAGGATTCATTTGCTGTTTGTTTCCCTTTTCTCTTGGATACAATTGCATCTTTCTAGGTACCATTTCCTCCTTGTGAGATTAAAAAAACACCAACAAAACCCCCACTCCCCTAGGTTTCATGTTTCTCCTAGAACAAGTGAATACTCTATATTTGTAACAGTAAGCAACTAGTTAAAAGAAAAAACCCACAAAAAGTCCCCACAAAAACTAAGGCAAAAACCCTCTTCCCTGTGACTTCCTGAATTTTTCAAAATTCATACCTTGTGGAAGGAAAATAAAAAGGTCCAACTTCTATTTTAGCTCTGCTATTCCCATCAGACTTTTCTGGGTCTGAGTAGCTTGGAGACCAGATCTTATCAGGGAGGAATCTTTTCCATGGGAAACACCAGCAGACTGATTGCTGGCTCACAGAAAGATGGATGCTACTTGCCACATGCGGCGGGCGCTGACAAAATCATGGTTAAGAACTCTAAGCTTATTTACAGACAACAAGAGCAGATTTAGCGCAGATCCTACCTCAGCATCAGACGCAGAAATGAATGTGAAATAAAACAAGGCTGCTGGAGAAAAGACATGAAAATTGCACTTCCAAACCTCATGTGTGCCTCTTGGGGAAACTGTAAGAGCTGATTAGATAGGAAATGCATGTAATTTTCCACCTTTTGCTTCCTAGGAGGCTTAGTTCAAATCCATTTTCAATTATTAAAGTAAGTGTTATCTTTGCCTCTTCCAGTTCTGCAGTTCCAAGCACAACAAACACTACCACTATACACAGCAGATTTTTTTCAATTCTTGGGTTCTTAAAAAACAGTCCAGCAAGAAAGCCAGTAACATCAATAACATTTTAAAGATCAGGAAACTGAAGTACTTGTCAATCAATTTCAATCACATAAATGAGCCTGTAAACTGCCCAAACCAGACTATCTCTCTGAGTCCTGCTGCTTCCTGTACCAGTTGGGCTGAAGATGCCCAGATTCAAGGAAAAGGAAGAGACTAGAGAGTATTTTCACATCTCATCAAGAGCTGATTCCATACAGGTCAGATACAACCTCTCTCAACCCTGCAATAGCAGCATCTCAGCAAGCTCTCTTTTAGTATTGCCAAGAGAGGTATATTCATACACCTGGTCATGAAAAACACAAATAAAGACATGAGACTTAACTGTATTCAAACAGCATTTTAGATAGGAATGAGATTTTTCATTTCTAAAATGCAATTCTCTTTCTGTAACTGTTTTAAGCAGTCTCTCTGCTTTAGCTGTCAGCAGTATTAAGGTTTTTTGCCTTACTACAGATGGGTTGTTGGGTGTGGTGGGTAGAACACCACAAATCAGCACAACCCTGAGCATGCACATGTGGTCCCTCTCAGCAGAGCGCAGGGACTCATCCTCACACCACAGCTGATGCCTTACAGTGCAAAGGTGTGTCCCCACAGTGGAAGAGCAGTTGTTTCAGGTAGGAGCAGAAGTTTGCTTGGGGAAGTTAGTTTCCTGTTGTGCCGCTTTCCACTGTGCCAACTTCTGCAGCTGCGTGAGGGCAGCAAGTGGTCGCCAAGCAGCTAATTTCTATTTTGTTTGAAAAGTGAGCAACAAGAGCTCAAACCCACAAATAACAGGCAAAAGGAAATAGCACCTGAACGCTTGCTGTGAGGGAAAGCAGCTGCTATACACAACAGATTTGCCATGGGAAGGGACTAAATGTGCATTGATGCTTCCAGCTTTTAGTTCTGGGGAAGCAAAAGGAAACTCTCAGTGTCACCCCACCTCCACACATCACTGAACACCAGGAAGTTATGGATGCAGTGACTCACGCGTGACTCTTCCAGCTGGATGCACCAACGACTGCCAACATCTCAGTGCTCTGAAGCCAGTCCAGAGGGACAGAGGGCCAGCGCAGCCCTGTGTGCTTGTGTTCCGGGCTGTGCTTCAAGGCCTTGCTGCACTTGAATGACATTATCCCAGGAGCAAAGCTACCAAAGGTCAATAGCCCTCAACATCAAAAAAGAGCCTGGAGAAGGACTCCTTCTGGGAGTCCACATCTCTGCCCAAGGACCTCCATTAACGTTTGAGCATGCGTGAAACTTATGAAAATTGGGAATGCTTACTGAAAAAAATAGATGTCAATGAATAACAAAGTCATTAGCTTTGTGTAAGCCAAGGTACATACTAAAGATATCAGGAAAAAACGGAAGGAAGGACAATGTTACCATTCCAACATTCCCACCCTGGTTTCAGGCAGACTCCCTACTCTCTTGTGGCAGGCTGAAAGACTCTTTGATTAATGCTTTCCACGTGAGATCACTTTCCAAAAGTATAAGGAGATGCAGAGAAGATTGCAAGAGTTGACCAATATCAATATAGAGAATAAGCATGCCCTGAGGCTGAGATGCCTGTGGGCTGCCAATTGCAGTAGAGCAGTTAGACTAACAGCGGAGTAGTTAAATAATATTAAAATGGCTTTTGAATTTATTTTGAATACAGTGATAGGAATTTTAACAGACTGTTGCTATGAGTAAAGACAGATCAAGGAGACAAACCATGACTTCTCCCTCTTTCTCTGACTCCATTTTTTTTCTAAGACCTTTACCCTTCAATGAATAGATTGTGCAATCAACTCTCAGGAGATTTTTTACAATTACTCAGAATAAGCAGTCATTTTCTTAGCACTTCTCATCTTTAAATTCAGCATCATAAAGCGTATGTTTACCCAAAATATCCCTTTATATGCTCTTTGTCAATAAGCTTTCTGTTGAGTGCAATCTCCCCTTCAAAATTTTTCCAACTTGTTTTCCCTCATTTCACTAACTGATTCAGCTTGCCATGAATTAATCACTTAATTACTGTCAGCAGTAGTGTTAAATTCTCAAACTTGCTTCTGCTATTATTACGTAAAATGCTCCTCCCAGCTGGGTAGGTTTCAGTAAAGCATAACACCTGTTGACTTTAGATAAATCTATTTATGAAACGCAAATGTACCTCTTCCTGGCAGACAAATCCTTTTTAACTGCTCAACAATTTATTATACAAAACAAAGAATTAGGAGCACACGCAGCTCTTCATCAAGTCCTAGCAAACATGAACATTTTGGGAAAAACTAATGATAAAAAGACAATACAAAATGCTAGCCCCGCTGCAAGTAAATGGTGTTAATCTGGTCTTGTGGCAGACAGGGGTAGAGGAGTACTCTCAAATACCAAGACATACATGTACAGTATTCCAAATGACTGGCAACCAGAAAATAATTAGGTGTACCAGGAACTAAGAAAAGAGAAATATAAACAAATTTACCAGCAAGCAATTTACAGGAAGCAATGAAATTATGTATATGCTCCACCAAACATCTACTGGATTATGATGCAGTTTCAAAGAAGGTATTGGCAAAAAGCACCACCAATTTAGAAGAGGATTACAGTAAGCAAGCTGTACTGGACAGGACTCACTTGACAGTACAAAGAACACAAATGCACTGAATAAGAAAAAGAAAGAACCACCAAACTTTCTTTTGGCCATAAACTAGACTAGGGGAGACCTAGAAGCTACTTTACTCGTGTCTACCTTTGATCTTGATGTATGAATTTAAAAGACCAATAGCCATTAACATTAATTTTTGTACACATTTCATTAGGAATTCTCTCTGGCAGTGGATATCTACACAAGGGGACCCCCCCCATCTTAGGGGACAGACACTCTTCCTGTTTCTTACTCTGCCCCAGTGGTCACTCTATTGGTACCTCCATTCATTTTAAGCTGCCCATGGTCCTCTCTGAGCTATAGTAAAGTTATACCGAGTGCAAAGGTTTTATATGTCCGCTATATATTTTTTACTAAGAGAATAGTTAAAATACCTGACTTCCAGCTCTCCCAGGACTTTAACTTAATGGGATGTGGATGCAGTTCACCAGCCATAAAGAACATCAGTGGCTTACATCACCTCAGAATCTCAAAACCCAGAAGGCAACCCGTAGGACACAAGGAATCTTCATACACAATGTTTACTGAAATACTAGCAACAAAATCAACTGCCCTACTCCTTACACCAGGAAAAATGCCTTGCCTCCTTTTCCAGGATCTCTTGAGAAACAGCAGTAGGACTTACGCAGCTGCAGTTACAGCAAAGGCTCTCAACTCCACTTGGATCATGCCCTTCCTTCCCATCCCACAGGTCATTACTGCTGCTTTTTAGTGAGCAATATAATTTTAAACAGTCTGTCAATGAGGTATCACAAAGATGATAAAAGTGCCTTGCCCTAGCATCTAATGTGGATAAAATCGATGATCCAAGGTCCCATGGGTGGTGACAGAGTCAGGAAGCTCAGAGGCCTCTGGGCTCACAGGAGCAGCTGCATTCTCTGTTCAGCAGGGCAGTAGGGCAGCTAAGGGAACTGAGACCCGGCAAAGAGAGGGTGCCAAATCCAGGTTATCAGTCATCCAGGGTACTCTTAGAAGTAAAAAGCTTGGTATCCTTTCCCTAGTATTCAGTGGAATGAAGAAAGAATTAAATAACCAAGGACTGAGCACAAAACAACCCAAACACAGCACCCCAGCATCATTTCATGGGGTCCCTCAAACCAGACTCCATCTGTGTGTGCAGGGGCCTTGCACTGCTAGCAAATCACCTCCAGAAATGCTGCCTATAAAATCAGGAATCTGATGGTCAGGATTTTCAGAATGGTTATTCTGCTGTGACCTTGGATAAGTCTCTTTTTGCTGTGACAGAAAAAAACCCTAAAAACCCATTTTGTGGGGAATATATGGCCTTACTACTTTGTAAAATAGCATTTTTTTTTTCACAGAGAAAAAAAAAAAAAACAACCCTCATTTTGAAGAGCTACCTAAAATGAAAATGTCCCTTGTAGAGGAAAATGTTTGCTCAGCAGTACTTCAAAAGATTTTATTTGACCTGAAATAAAACATTGGTTAGCTTCAGGAAACTTGCTATTGTTGAAAATTTTTTTTCAGTTCATCTATTTCATGCTTTCTTTATGCCTTTTAACGTATTTTCATATTAAAAAAACCTCCTAGAGCCAAGGGAAAAGGTGTGAAAACTTGGTTTCTTCCACTAATTTATTTTGTTTTGTTTTGCCAAAACACATATTAAGTTTGCACTTTGAACAGCTTTGTCCCACCAGGTTGCATTTTTAACAAACTAGAAAAAAAGTGAACATGCTGCCTACCCCTCGTGACACCACAGAGGCTCTCAAGTGGAAGGTGATACCAAGTGTGTCACCAAATGCTAATCACAAGCACGGAGGGTGACAGCATCACTGGAGTCATTGCCATGTGCTCAGGCAACATCTGTCTGAGAAAGCTCAGGGTCATTTCAGCTCGGTCCTGTCCCCTGAAATCTCCTCCCTCAGAGCACCAAAGAGACAACTTCTTACCATACTTGCACTGACAGGGCTGACAATGTTCTCTCCATTTGGCACACATCAAACCATGCAATTAGCAGAACTCAGGTTTAGCTGAGGGAACCTCAGATGTGGAAAGTAGCAAAAAACAAGCCATGGGGCCTGCACAATCTCATGTGGGCACTGTAGAGTTATTATACAGCTACTGCCATCTCAGTGAGCTGGCAGCATGGAAAACAGTTAAAGTAAACTCAACATTAAAAATTTCACTGACAATTAAGATGACAGATTAAACTGATCTACATGCAATCTGCAAACTGATTTGGCATTCACTGATTAATGCAGTAAATTAGATACTAACATCTCTCATGCAATGTTATAAATCACTACCTTCACTCAGCAATGCATATTTGGTGTCAAACAATTTTTGATGCTGGCTAAGTTATTAAATTTTCTGTAGATGAAGCACTGAATAGCTGTTACAGTTTTAGGATGAGATTATGAAAAGACACTTCCAGCTTCTGATCAAAGTTACTTGATACTATTAGAAATTGCTTTTCATTATAGTGGAAAATAGCAAAAAAAAAAAAAAAAAAAAAAAAAAAGCAACCCCCAAAACCCTAACTGCACCAAGTCTGCACCCAAACATCTTTTAAGCGGACGCACACATTTGAAGGTATACAAACATGCTTTACAAACATGATTTATTTCTCAAAAATGGTGCTTTGATGAAACACCTATCTCTGAGTCTTACAGATGCTTGGTAAAATACAGAGCTCCTTCTTGAAGAAACTGCAGCAAGAAATGCCACACAAGGGCCCTGAGATCTGAGTATTTGGCCCAGCTACTGCAAACAAGGCAGAGTCTGTCTTTATGCTCATCGATGGATGTTACTCACTGTGAGCCAACAGATCCCAAGTATTTTCAACAGTGCTGTTGCAAATTCACAAGGTGAGGGTATCCCCCTCCACAAATCCCACAAATCAAATTTTGGCAGTGCAAATCTCCAGGCTTAGCAACAACACTTCAACTCACAGCTGTCAGCGCTAATGAGTTAAAGCAGACCGTAGAGAGCTCCTGAAGTTATTTGTAGCTGTGGTACAGGTAAGTCCCTCTGGTTGCAGGTAGGCATCCTTCCCCAGCTGCATTGGCAGGAGAGGTTATTGCCTCCATCTGTTCACCATCGCTTTCCCTCCTGATCCGCTGATCAAGCAGCATGTGCAAGTACTCCTTAATTTATTTCAGGCAAAGTCAGACAGATGACACCAGTACAAAAATTCCTACCAACTCAAGGATTTTATGTGACCCTCTCTCATTTCCAAGTGACAGCCGCTCTCTGGGCTGTGTTGAAGCATCTCCCAGACTCCTATGACCCGCTGAAAGGCCGCTCTCTAGTCCATCATTCTAATGTGTGAGATAATTCTGATACACGACAATGTTCTTACTAGCCCATGCAGAGCACTTTGTGGAGAGGGAGTATTTCCCTTTCCCTTTTTTAAAGAGGGCATACTGTGGAACATCAGGTTGCTAACTCCCATCACCTTTGCAGCTTTGGGAAAACTCAAACAGCTTGATCTTTCTCTGAGATATTCAGATCAAGTCTGCTTCTAAACCAAGGGGAACGGGAAAAAAGAAACTGCAAGTTTGGTCAAGCTCTGAAGAAACTGCGTCTCAGTTTAGAGCTGCACAAGATGAACCTCTCTTTAAATCAAAGATGGAAATAAAATGATTGGGTTATGTACAGGAAATTATTAAAGCTTTTTTTTTTCCCCCTTAGTATTTAATATTATTAAAACAGAATGGTCATGTAACAAAAAGCCCCAAAGAACACCATTCTTGGCACAATTTTCTCTTCAGTAAAAAACTTTGGTTTAAATTTTTCTGGTAAAGAAGAAACATTGGTTACACTAATATAATGGAACAGAAATTCCCTGACATGCATCTTAAGAGTGCATCATGCCTAAGAAGTCCTGTCAGTTGAAATTTAGTCTAGAACTCAATGATTACCAGGAACTGGATCTGAAATTACCTACTCCTGAATGTAACAAGATATCCTTTCAGAAGCAGGCTGAATTAAGGTTCAAGACAAATGCTGCATATAATATAGATCTTAACCTCATTTAGAAGCAATGTTGTTTAAGGCTGTATTAAGGGATTGAGTTACTGCTTCTGCTTAAACAGAAGTGACAGAGTCATTCGCAAGGGTAATAAAAATAAACAAGATAATGCAATAGAAGGAATTGCACCTCCTGGTAAGGAAATAAGTGAAAAATTAATGTGGATCTTCTATTACCTCTCTTTGGAAAGCAGCATGGGAGCCAATCTCCAATTGCAACTCAATTTAAGTAGATTTTTCAAAAAGCCTACATTGAAGCCTCAAATATGATCCACAGGGCTCCTTAAGAAGGCTCTGGGTTGTAGCTCTGCTGTCACCAACAACCACTTTACTGTTCACTAACCACTTCTGCATCTTAATGTTCTTCCCTGCGAAAGAACTGTGTTTGTTGGGTCTTTTTGGAAATATGCCTTGTTTTCTAGACCCATTCATAAAATATCTAAAGAGGCTGAAAAACACAGGGCTGATTTCTGATTTATAATTCACACAGGTTTCCCAGTGCAGAGAAGATTCTAGGTCTGACTGGAAGCACCCTGTAAAAGCTGCACAAATGAAGCTTGTTTTGGTAATGCTGGTTTTGTAAAGTATGCCTGGATAGCACCATTAATCTTGCTCTCAACAGTCATTTAATTTTTTTCAGGGTTTATTCTAACAGACTCTGAATAAATTCCTGCAAAATAATTACTCTAAAATGATTGATCTGGCATGGTAACCAGTGAGCGTTGAGAATGTTCAATAGAGAATGTGTTTGTTAAAGATTCCTTGCCAGCCCCTATTCATTCACAAGTGAGGAAGTGGTGAGCAGACTTTATAGATTACAGGTATTAAAGCACCCACTGGCTTTAAAAGGATAGTGCTGTTAGAAATCCCAGACAACGATTCTTCAACCAAAGCATTGTCCCCTTTCTGACACTCTGATGATGCGATGATGTTAAAGGTGGAATGAATTGCCCTCTGAAGTGCCTCTTTTTCTCTCTGTTGACTACAGAGGGACCCTAGAGACCAGCTTTGACATGATGCCTAACTTTCAGATAGCTGAAGTCACAAAAGATGAATACCATCTTGTCTAACTTCATACAACAAAGCACCTGAATGTCTGAACTAAATCTTGCCTAGGGAGATTGAATCTTGTGATATTGTGAATTAGATGACTGGTTTATTATACAGATTATATTCCCTGACAGTTCAGATGAGGTCTAGACTGAGAACAGCAAACTGAATTAGCTTTGCAAGCTGGAGTTTAGGGGAAGTTTTTTTTTTCTTCTATCCACTGAAAATATTTTCTGGCCTTTGTTCAAACACTGAAAAAAGCAGGCAGCATCAGCAGAATGTAGAGGTGCTAAAAAAAAAGGTCACCTATATGCTATTCAGATAAAGAAATAGGGGAAAATGGACAGGTCCATTGCTTGGCTCTGTAAACTGGAAAAGAAACTCTCATCATTTCATCTGAGACTACTGTTTTGAGATGGTATAGTAACATGAATAAATGGAAACCGTAATAAACTTCTCTTGCAGTCTTTACAGAACAGCATCACGGTAGGCTTGCACTGTAGGAAGAGTTATTTTTGCATGATTGGTTAACATTTGGTGGCACCTGCTTCGTCATGACACTTTAGTTTCATTTCATCAATTACCCTAATTGTCCAGGAAAGGAAGGCACTGTTTCCTTGAAAATCAAAAAAAGTAACCTGAACCAGGGAGAAATGTTCTGAGAAAGACAACTGTAATGCATTATTGCTGGTGCCTGTTACTGTTAGGAACAGAAGCAGCAAGAAGAAGCACATTTATTATAATTTGAGGGGAGCTACATGAAGCCACAAATTAGTCCACATTCTACAAATCAACAATTAAGAGGAAGACTACTTACTACAATATAAACTTATAATGGAATAAAAATTGCCCTAAAGGTTTAGTGATTAGATTACTCAGGTAGGAATGCTTTATGATTAAAGGGAAAGAGAAGTATGCTTGTCCAAATGTCTGATTTCACTTAGGAACAGAGAAAGCTAGAGATGTTCCAAAGATGAAGTTAGAAGAAAACAGAAGATAAACACCATAAACATGGAAGACCACGGCAAAGCACTCTGTGCAAACATCTCTTGGAGTAGAACTTTTCCAATGTAGAATAGAAAAGGTCATTTGCATTTCTCAGTTGTCTTAACCAGTCGTTAATGGGAAAAAAAAAAAAAAATCATATAACGGCACAGTAATCTGTATAATTGCAAATCCTGTGTCAGCTTCAGCCTCCTCTATTTGCAGTGAAAGAACAGCTGTAACTTAAACCTAACTCTTCTCTTGGCAGGTGAACAAGAGGTGAACAAAGATGAAGAAACTGAAGCTCGGATCAGCAATGTTGCTATCAAACTTCTTGTCAGGCTCCTCCTTTTTCAAAAGGTTTGATAAATATATAGGGGCAGATCTTCAGCTGATGCAAACGGTTGAGGATCCAACAATTATTAGGATGACGTGCAATGTACTTCAGTAATTTCACTGGCAGAAACTCCTCACAAGTAACTGCATAGTTACTCACTTCCTTTGCTTTGGAAAATAGCTCCCATGCAAGAAATACTTCCTTTTCTTGGCTGTCAAAGCCACTTGGCAATTTTTGCAGACATGTGAGTCATTTTGTTTTGTTACTGATGTGTACAACAAAAGTACACAAGAGGGCTGAGTTAACACTGTTGCCAAAACTTTGCACTTAACACTCTGCACTTGCAGCAATTGCTTTATTTTTGTTATGGTTTCATTAACTGGTGTTTGTGAACATGTCTACATACTCTGTTATTCCATGAGGTGCTTAAAGAGGCAATGGTGTCTTTGTGTCTTTTTAGAAATCAATAGCAACACTGATAATATTACAGAAATATTGATTTTTTTTTTTTAAACCACATAACCTGATGCTGGATTTATGCAGTTGTTGCTTACAGCTCTAAATGATGTTTTAAAAATCCATCATTTGGGCTTAAGTGCAGGGAATATTCTGTAGTTTTCAAGAAATCATTTACTCTGGATTATGGTGCACACAATTCCACCAAAATAGCTTAGAACCCAGTATGGAACAACTCATCCTCTCACAGAACCAGACAGATTGATTCTCAACTTTCAAAGTTTTTAGGTCCAAATAGCTGCATTGTTCATCTGTATTCACATCAAATGAAAGATTTACCACTGATGATATTTTAGGAACATGATAAATGTTTCTTACACAGTTGACTAAATTATATTTCCTTGTAGATCAGAAAAACACTTCCAGACTTCTTCCTATGCTTACAAATTCACTGATACTCCATCAATCATGTCCCATGAGCAGTACACTTCAGTCTGGAATTGGATCCAGAATCCAGCTGACTCATTTAATTGCTTGCAACCTCCCAGTTATAGAAAACTTCAGCAGGCAGTAATTTTAAAAAGGGAGGGAGGGGAAAAGGTATATTCTTAAAATTTCTTTCATGTAATAAAAACTGACTCCAATTTAAGATCTTGCCATCCATGTGTGACTTCTGGATCAATAGGCCTTGCTAGCAGGGCTTTCAAAAGCTCTATTCATAAAAGCCCTGCACACCTCATTTATGGAGGCGCTTGATAAAGCTGCCTCCCTTCTCATCTTCATGATGGAAGGCATGCCTTCAGTGCCAGGCAGTAATGATGGCATTTTTGAGAACTCCTAGGGGACTAAGAAGTGTGGTTCCCATTAATTTGTGCTCCTAAGTCACTTGGCAGCTTTTAAACATTCCTCTCTCTCCCCACGTTTTTCACAACTTTGGAGTTAAAAGAATTGTAACATACAGGTTTAATGATACTGACTGCCACTCTGATGGGCAGCCACTGGTGGTGAGTTTCCAAATACAGCATAAAAGACTTTCATTTGTTGAAAGGGCATGCACTGCTTTTCAGAAAACTTCAGTCCCCCTTTACAGATTCTTTAACTTTTCAGGGGACAAAGCCCCCGATGCAGTAGTTTTATTCAGTCGTCATTTCTATTTAGGGCTTACAGATTTAATTTGGAATTACAAGGTCGAGGCTTTTTGGTTTCGGTTGTTCTACTGCAGAGTGCCACTGTTTTCATCAGTGTTGGCACCAAGGTGCCACACTTCTCCCATGCAGGATTGTAAAAAAACATGTCCATGGGTTGATTTAGCAACTGGTTTGCTCAGAAAGCTGACTGCAGTAGACCTGGCAGGAACAGAACAGCAGGACAAAGCAAGCAGGGCTCCTAAGACAGGAAGGGGAAGGTTTTGGACAAAAAGAGGAAAGAGCTGGACAGGGTTTCAGAGTGTGACTGGGGCAGATTCACAGTGAGACCTCTCAGACACAGAAACCAAGGTGAACTTGAACATTTCAGAGGATAAGCCCAGAGGTATAGAAGTGCCCTGAGCCAAAATCTAAAGGACTCTACCCTGTGAAGAAAGAGGAAGAATTACACTTTTTTTTTCAATCTCATATGCATTGCACTACTAAAGAGAAGTGGTGACCACCTCAATAGCCACCATTTGTATTTGTGTGACATTTAAGCAGACTTTTAAAATAGTAAGATTCTTGCTGTTGGCATGATTTCATTTTCAAGCAAGCACAGAATATCTTCTTTCCTTATTGTGCCATCTTCTCCTCATTCTTGTTCTTCATCTTCCAAAACCTATTTTACTCATTAATGCCTCTGAGGCTCTGGTGAGATGTGCCACAAAAAAAGGACTAGTTTCCATCCGAACCTACATACAGATCCAACATATTTATCTTGGCTTTTGATAATTTAAAATGTTAATGGATTAATTCTTGCACATTTCATTAAAATTTGACAATTCACTGCATTTCCCTCACTTGGTTTCTTTGCCGGTTCAACAGATTATCCACCTAGTTAGTTCAGTCTGGTTGATTGAGTGACTATCTGATTAAGCTTGATTGCTTCAGTTAATTAATGGGATTGTAAATGTTTCTTCCAATCACTTTCTAACTGGTCAAACTTTTTAATCATTTCCACCATCTAGACCAATTATTCCTGCCTGATATCCTGTCGTTTGTTTTCAGCGTTAGCGGTTTGTCACCATCTCTCCCTTACTCATTTCTCCCTCTCTCTATTACCTGAAGGGATCCTACAAGAAAGGTGGACAGACGCTTTTCACAGGAGCACGTAGTGACAGGACAAGAGGGAATCTCTTCAAACTGAGAGAGAGAATGTTCAGATCAGATATTAGGAAGAAGTTCTTCACTGTGGTGAGGCACTGGAACAGGTTGCCCAGAGAAGTTGTGGCTGCCCCATCCCTGGAAGCATTCAAGGCCGGGTTGGCCTTGAGTAACCTGGTCTAGTGTCCCTCTCCATGGCAGGGGGGTTGGAATTAGATTGCCTTTAAGGTTCCTTCCTACCCAAACCATTCTGGGATTCTGTTTCTCTTCTTTTGCTGACTCAGTCTGACTCATTTCCTTTCTGTTTGATCATCTCCCTCTTCCGTTCTGACTCTCTAAGCTTCCCCACTGTCTCTCAGTTCTTCACAAAGACCACTGCAATTCTTCACAAGTATGAATCACGCTGGGGTCTTAACAACTCCAAACATCGGTTCTGTATGAACCAACAAAACTTTCCTACAGCTAATAGGGAACTTCACGGATATAAACCAAAACGACCCCTGACTCTTTCTTTTGCAAAATCAAGGATCTCCACACCCTCTGTTACAGGCCAGCAGTCTTTTGGGGTTTATTATGGAGAGAAGAAGGAGAGTGAGACTGTCATCTACTTACACAGTGGAGTCAGATCACATAAATCTTTGAATCTGGAGTAATACCAGCTTAAAATCATTGGGTCATCTGTAAATCATCATTGTCTTTCCCATTTCTCAAGTGATAATAGCAAATCCTATGATTGTTTCAATAAATCCAAGCAGTTAAAACATCACAAGAAGTAAGTGGCAGCAATTAATAGTAATAAAAATAAGTTCAATTTGGGGAAAGCAGATTACAGAGTTCATTTTCTTTCACTGAATCAATGGCTCCCCTGTTGAAATAAGCCTTAATTAAAGTAGAAGGTCAGGATAAAAATCATATACAGCATTAAAAATATAATGTATTGGCCAATTCTTCAAGGTGTTAAAAAGTACTTAAGACCCACAAGTGCCAACATTTGCAAAGTGTCTTGAGCAGTTCCTAGTACTTCTTATGAGCAGGACCTTCTCTTCAGACCATTAAGGCTTTGGATTTTAAAGGCTGAGATTTCTCAATTCTGTTTCTTAATCCAAGTCACCTAACCTTTTCTGAGTTAGAGAGATTGAACCTGCTCACTTTGGTAAGGCACACCTATTTGGAGCTGCTGTGGCAGATTCAAGCCTTTCCACCTTCTGCATGAAAACTTCTATTTAAGATGAATTTAAGTGCATTATTACACAACCTAAGACATTTCTTTATATCTCCCTCCTCCATGTCTTACAACCCCAAATATATGGCCAGTTGATTACTAAATAAAACAATAGGATATTCTATCCCAGTCATCACCAGACTGGCATGGCAGACCTATGAAACCCAAATTCTCCAGAAATTCAGGTTTGCTTCCCCCATGCTGCTCCTTTGATGAGTACATGAAGGTTCTAAATAGATTCAATTATTCAACATCACCACCACTGTCTAAATCTGGCTCTGCAAGAAGTAGGCGTTCACAGACAGTAACAGAAATGCATAATCACTAATTCATTACTTCAAGAAGCTACTCTACCACTAACTAAGTTACTGTGCCACTTCTGGAAGCAATATTAAACCCATATCTTCTTAATTTTTTTTATTCCTAGTGTTACAATAACTTCATTTTAAAAAGATGAAAGTGAAAACAAAGATAAGCCCCATAACAAGTTAATTAAATTTATTTTGCTTAAATTGGCACAAACCACAAGTGAAATAACTTTCACTTTAGAATGACTTTAAAATGATTTAACTACTGCAAAGCAGTATTTTTTCCAACACAAGATCCCTACAGGTTAGAGATTGTTTTTGGCACACAAGCTAAAGTCAGAATAATCAGTCATAGCACATGAGGGAGCAGAGGTGAATGGGGAAGAAAGCGGTCACCAAAGCATTTGGAAGCAAATATTCTTAAAATAGTAAGGCTTTTCCAAATGCCTACTTAATGAAATTAGACCCACAGGAAAACCACATCAGTTGAACTGTACAAATAGCATAGGCCACTAGGTGAAAAATGCAGCCAATCTGCCTAATTTTATTTTTTTTAATGAAGAAACAATACCAACATACTGAATAATCCTTCTGGTTTCAATTAGCTCTGGACCTTTTCTCTGGCTTGATAAGGTTCGTAACCATGGCATTAATGCCAAAGGAAATCATCCAGCTTCTTTCACACAAAAATTACCTGGATAGGCCAAGTAACATCATCGTAAATGTTAATCCTAAACCTCAGATAGAGACAGCTGCTTATGAAACTATGATTACTTTTCTTTTTTTAATCATGTTTATTTTTCAGTTTTATAACAATGACAAAATACTGACTGCTCATTGTTCTGTTCACCTGTTTCCCTGCATTTCTGGACAGAGGTGGATCTCCAGACTATATAAGATGACATGTTTGATTCTACTAAAGGTTCATACCTTCTCTCCTCCATCCCATTACAACCAAGTGAATGATGAAACACAGACTACTGTCACAATTAACCTAGTGGTTTAATAAAACTTCTGGAAATATCTTGCAATTTTACCTGAATGAAAATGACTTAAATGTTATACAATTTTTTCCCCATTAATTATGAACATCTAAACGAGCTATGTGTCATGTGGGGCTTCAATTTGAAGTGTATGTTTAATTTTTTTTACAGTGAGAAGATGCATTTGCTGGAGCAACTCCCCAGGGATGTAGCAGAGTCCCCATCCCTGGAAGTTTTCAAGATGCAGATGGTCAGGGTTCTAGATAATCCCACCTAGACTCCCTTTCATACAAAAGTTGTGCCAGATGCTCTTTTGAGATTCCTTCCAACCTAGCCTGTTCTGTGATTCTCTCTCACACACTGACATAATTTCAGTTTTCTGTTGGGAAGAGGTTAACTTTTCTAGGCAGTTTTCCAATAGGAAGCATCAAGAACTCATTTTGAAAAGGGGCTCACTGGTATTTCATTAAGTTCAGTTAACCACAACATCCTGTCATCGAATTAATTTATAAGACAAACTGCAAAAAGAGAGCATGTGGGAAAACTGAAATGATACATATCCAGGTTTTGTCCGAATGCACAGAAACATCATTTTAGTAATGATTCAGATGCATAAGCAATCCTGTCTGGAGAAAGCCCTTATTGATCTCCTGCAGCTGATGCATAGATCTGTTGCTAGAATATTTATCAAGTGGAATCATGAAAAATTCTATCTGGCAGTTGGTCATATTTCTTCAGACACACTGTAAGTCTGTATTTTTACTCATTCTTCTTTCAGTAAAGTCATCTCTCCTGATCTTCAAATTTTTTTCCTTTCCTGGGATATCCTGTGCTTTATATCAAAGATTTTTGCCTTTAGTACAACCTTAACTCCAACTTTCAGAAATTTGCATACATATTACAGCCATCAGATCATCAGAGAGCTAACTGCCTACCAGCTCTGAAGGTAATGCATGTTTCAGTGTGATTTCAGTATCTACTGATAAAAGGCTATTGCTGAGTGGACAGAAGCATTAGCTTAATCAACAACACATGGTCTCTCCCCTCTCCAAAATAAATGGTTTTTATGTTGCTTACTGAGCTTGAAAACTTGAAAGCTAAGTGCTTCCTCTTGGCCAGGCTGAGTGTCTGAAATAACTGCTTTTAACAGCCCTGGAGCATCATTAAACCTTTAAGATGTTTCAGAAGCATTTGGTCTCCATGCCCCTTAGGTAAAAATTTACTTAGAATTGGTAAATCGAACATTGCTAAGTAAAACAATGTCTTGTCATTTACTTGTGCCTACTAATAAGTAGTTTAATTAAGACTTTTGGAAATAAGTTAGCAAATTAATTAATTTACAACAGCAATAAAAATCAGTAAGAAACCCATTAAATATCATAAATAAGTCAATACATTACTTAGGAATTGAACTCTATTTTTATTACTAGAAATTACCATCAACTATAAAATCCCACTGTATAAGCAATTATACACAATTACTTTACTTGTATAAGTAACAAATTTCTTAACTGATGTTATTAAATTAATATATTACTTCTCTGCCTTTTTTTTTTTTTTTTTTTTTTTTAAACTTTGGCTACTGCACTTATTTAAATAGTAAGTTGTAAGAAAGAGAATTAGGCAATCAATAGCTTAGGTTTTACACGCTGACAAACACAATTTGCTTCACATTTAAGTCAGTAATTGAAAGTCAATTGGTTGTAGCAGTCCAGGCAATGTTACCTGTTAGTCGTCCTGAGACGAAACCTATAGAAGTACAAGCAGACTTTGTATTGACTGTAGAGACTCTCTGATCAGATTCAAATCCTAAGGCTGAGAAAACATTGTAAGAACTTTCCTTCTATTATGGGAACTGGGAAATATGAAGATATTCAAGTAACAATGGGAGTTTTTTTAATTTTGAATTTTTTAAAAATGCAGAATTTTATCAGCATCAGAATCTACTTAAGTTTTTAATTTTAATTTCCCATCCAATCACACAAGCTGTTATTTTTTTTTTAGATCAGATGCAATATTTTTTTTCTACGCAAAATCTTTTCTATGATTAAAGAACTCAAAAAAAAAAATGAAATCATCAACATGCAAAAGAAAATTCCAGCCTCAAACTGACCTTCTTCAAGCCCTTGTTGTGTTCCTCCCAGAGGGTGACTGGGCACTGGAACAGTCACGGGAATGAGGAAGTGGTCACAGCACCAAGACTGACAGAGTTCAAGAAGGGTTTGGACAATACTCTTGGGCACATGGTGTGACTCTCAAGGTGTCCTGTGCAAGCCTGGAATTTGAACTCAGTGATCCTGATGGGCCCCTTTCAACTCAGCATATTCTGTGATTCTTTCTATATCTGCACCTATGGAAATAGTAGCCTCACTTCCTAAGATTGTATGTACACCTTAATTTATTTTTAAATTGTGTTTATGGTCTTCAAAAGGCTTAGAAAAATCAGGCTGAAAGCATGTTTCTATTTCTCAGATGTTTCTTTCTCAAATTCACCCCTGTTTTATGTGCTTCAGTGGCATTAAGTTATCCAAGTAGCTAAGCTGCCCAAAGGCTTCTAACAGCTGCAGAAAAATTAGATTTAGATTAATCTTTTCTTATTGCTTTCCCTATTTTCACCAAGCTTAAGGTGTCTCCCTCAGCTGCTCATCACCACCTCTTTCCTCATAAAAGTTCACTGCCACATCTCCAGCTGTGCACAAAAGGCTTAGTGACCTAAACCAAATGAAAATAAGAGAACAAGTGGTTTTGTTCTCTGGTTGTATTGTTCTTACACTGTGTCTTATAAGCAGGACAGAGGAGTAGCTGTTTGCTACAAATCTGCAGGCAAAATGGGAGATTTGTTCCTTCTTTTGCTCAGGATGTATCTTAATGGCCTCAGCACTTGACATCCGTCGTCTGCACAGCAGTGCTTGGTATTGGTAAGAACTCACAGTCCAGTACCTCCAGCTTGCCCTTGAGTGCTCCCAAGAGAGGAGTTCCTGTGCCCAGTCTGTTGCACTGAATTCCCAAAGCACTGTGGATGACCTGTGTCCTTACACCGGCAGCAAAACAGGCACCTTCTGTCTGAACGTGCCTTTGCTTCCAGCACAATGTCAGACTGCTCCTTGTTGGAGCTTAGAGAGCACCTTTATGTACAAACAGCGCAATAAATCCTTTAATTCTACTGGCCTTTGTGGAGAGCAAGGAAAATTACCAAAATAATGGATGTTCTGCAGCACATTTCCCTGTCCTAGAGAGGCTGAAAAGAAGGACATGCAGCTCAACTCAGCACTACTCCAAATAAATAAAATGGACAAAAAGTAATGTGTTAAGAGCTTTAAGTAGTAATATTCTTCACTGACACGCCACCTAAAGATTTCAGTATGATTCACAGAGTCCATAAAACTGGTAGAACTAATATGCAGCTGCTTCTGGCATAGAGCACTGAATTTACATACTTGGATTGATCACACAGCTTGTATTTAAAAAAGTAACCCCCATTTAGGTTGCCCATTATTAAAATTCCACACATTACATGGAGCTATTAGGGGCTGCTCAGCAATAACCACTTTGGAACATTGCCAAAGAAAGGCATACTTTATTAGAATCAAAATTTCCATGGTTGTTTAAAAAACAACCCTGAAATTTGTAACCACGAACATAAAAAAAAGATGGCTTGCAAGATGTCTGTTTAGGAACCCCTCATCTGTTCTACTTTCTGCTGCACAAAAGTGAAGTTGTCAGGATATGCATCCGGCAAGCCAGGATGAATACGGCCTCTTTTCTCCCAGAATTAAATTTTCATAGCTATTCTTTCCAAATGGGAAAAAAAAGAAAACCCAAACCAAAACAACATAGTTGCTTTAAACTTCTTGAAGGAAAGTTTTAAGGCAACATTGAAAAAGAGCCTTCCCCTGAGAGGGACCCTGTTTTATTTTTTTTACATTTAAAGTATTTACTTGACAAGAACCTTTCTTTCTGTGGTGTCTGCAGCAGTCAGATAGAGTGTTTCTCTCCAAAAAGGCATCAAAGTGCTGTGAGCTAGAAACAATAAAATACTCTGTTACCTGAACTGCAGTTCTTCATGGCAAAGGAATCCACAGCTGCCACACTGTTGCTCCCATTAGGGATGTACTCCAGTGAGATCCGAAATGGTTTCTCTAGGTGTCCAACTCTCCTTTGAAGCAACACCCATCTGGTCTCATCAGAAAGCAAGAGGAAAGAACAAAGGAGAAGAGCTGTAAGAAAGGCTACTTTACGAAGACCAAATCCCCCAAAGGAGCAGCTGTACTTATAGCTGGTCACATCGTGCTTCCTACCCCAGTCCTCACTTCCCTCACAGTGCCCCATGCTCAGGGCCTTTCCCTCCCATGGATTTTGCAAAAGGAAGATTCTAAGAACCAAGGGTTCCACCCAGCTAAGATGTGGAAACCCAACTATACAGTAGCTTATTGCTCTCTTCTGTCACACTTCTGTGCCCCCAGATGTCTGCCTGCTGTTTAAAGGAAGCTTCACTCTCTGCAAAGCAAGCTGTGACATCTGTAGCACACATGCACACCCCCTTTAAATATTGTTCCTGAGTCTCATCAAAAAGTCTCTGTCTCTTAGTCACTCAGGAAATAAGGCAGTCTCCAGGGCTGTAGAATAGCTGTAATTCCCACCGCTGCATCACTGGTTGAGGTAACACGCTTTGCTTCTAAAGCAGCTGACTGGAACGTCTACCTGCGCACTACGTGCCACATCTAAAACATGCCATTTCTCCTCCTCCACTTCCTGTCCCTCTTTTCCTACTTACCTCCCTCCCAAAAGAGAAAAATTCCCAGCAAGTAAATCAAGGAAGTGAATTAGCAGCCCTGGAGATTAACATCCGCACTCCAAGAGTGCTTCAACTTAATCTGCTCGTTGCCAAGAGTAAATGAGAACAAAAAGCCTGTATGAATTTAATTTATTCCCTGAGATGCTAGAAGATATCAATGCCTGGCTGTCTTTAATGCCCACCTTCTCCCCTCTGATCAGCTGGGTCTGCTGCTTTAACCTGAAATAATTTCCAGCCAGAGAGAACAAGAACTGTTCCTAGACCCCTGATTCCAATTCTGTATCCCACAAGACATGTCTAAAGGTAGACAGTAAAAATACAAGTATCTGTCTTTTTGCAAATATACTGGAATTCTGCAAGGAAAACATTAAAGAATTAAATACTTGTACAATAAAATGGTGTGGCCCATCTCCCTTTTCATCCTTGGGCACTGGCTGCCAGTAAAACCACTTGACACCATCCGTGAAGGGCTGCTTCCCCAGAGGCACATATTACCTCAGCAGTGGTATGGATCCCAATTCCTGCTTCACTCCAGTTTGTCAAGGCCTACTCACTAACCATAAACATGACCAGAGACAAGACATTCTGTAAAGTCACCCAGCCACTACTAATTCATTTTTTCACATTTCTCTTCTGTTACAGGAAGAATCCTGCACTGAGGAAAAAGCCTCTTTGTAGCATACTGTAAGTGGTCAGCTGGAGTCTAACAAACCAACAGGGCCCAACAAAACCTCTTAGGAAATGCAGCTCCAGCTGCAACTTCCGAAAGATGAGAACAAAATCTTATTGTGTTTCCTTAAGTTGTTTTTAAACACTAATATTAAGCATTTTAGGGCAACACTGTTTCTAGTTGTCAGAACTTTTTCATTGCCCTTTGACAAAACCCCACATTTTTTACTGCTCTTACAAGAAGATTTCCTTGCCAAGTACCCCCATCACCTCTCTGTATATGTGTGTGTGCCTTTCCATGAGCTATGAAAAAGAACACATTTTTGGGGGGGAAGGGAACCCTCTGGAACAGATCTTCTGAGCACAAGAAGCTACACAATTTATGTGGCATCTCTTTCTCCAGAAGTATGCCAAAATTTGGATGTTGTGAAGTTAAGATACCCTTATGAAAGGAAATATAACAACGTGTGTATGACATTTGCACCAACTGACCATCATTGTGCTTGCTATGAGCGTGGATCAATCCCAAATTGCAGACCCTACACTGTGACAAAAGCTAGGAGACTTTTCTTTTTTCCAGAGGCAGACACGTTTGTCTCCTCAGGGACACTGTGGTGTCATTACACTCCACTGAACTAAACAAAATTCCCAGCAGGCAAGGAAGCTGCTTACAGGTGTTTGAAGGACCTAAAGAAAAGTCCTAAGCAAGGGCTACAGAAGCCCTTGCTGGCAACTATTGCAGTTCGATGTGCAACTCAGAAAAGCAAACACAGCTTTTTAATGATTTACTAGGTGTCGTCCTCCCTCTTTTTCCATTGAGAAGAGTGAAAATAGACTGCTAAATTTCATTTTTTGTTTACAGTTATTTTCATTTCCACATCTCATCTTCCACTTTCTGTGCTCTAGGCTCCCACTTGAGAGGAGTATGTTGGCATCCTCACTCTTTTTCTGTCCCACTCCCCCACGAGATAAATCTGCTTTTGCTGAAATTAAATAGAATGAAGCATTTTAAATGCCTAGCT
This sequence comes from Hirundo rustica, assembly GCF_015227805.2. Taxonomy (NCBI): domain Eukaryota; kingdom Metazoa; phylum Chordata; class Aves; order Passeriformes; family Hirundinidae; genus Hirundo; species Hirundo rustica. Next base: position 16,607,266 of record NC_053452.1, read on the forward strand.
TCTATGTGAGTTATTTCTTCTGATGTCATCTCAACTTAGGTATATTATAAGGATTAGAGGATACGAATTTCCCTACAAATAGAGCCCAAACCAACCCTAGATTAATTTTGATTATGAAGTACAAAAGCATCTGTATGTCATGAAAATTGTTTTCCTCAGCTTCAGAAGACTGATGGATTTTAATTCCAAGTACGCAGTGGCTCTCAACAATGATTTCCATTTCTGTGCTACTGCTAACCCTCTGGATAAATGTGCCAGGAGTTTTAGGAATTGCTTTTTTGAGTTACTGGTGCAATAACTTTAGTTTGAGATTCTCAGGCCTCTCATAGTTTACCACAGAAACTTTATTAACTCCCAGAGCTGTTGCCAAGCAGGTGTTTTATATCACCACAACACAAGACTGGAAAAGGCAGACTCACTCAAGCCCAGATTCGTAACAAAATATATTCATACTTTGTGGTAGAAATTCCTACAATAAGGTTGTCTGAGATTCAGAGATTCATGTGAAAAGAAAATACAAAGTATCAGCCTCTTACTTTGGAGACAAATATGAGGTTAACTGCTGGATTTATTTGGGATACTAAAAATAGCTCCAGGGTCAGCAGAGATACCTGTGGGCAAATTTGGATAGGAATCAGTTCTGCCATCATTCTGTGGCAGATTTGGGACTCTGATATCCAGACCTTCTACACCAACACACTGTATTACACAGACCCATACTCATTTGCACATCCTGTACTATATATAGGCTGCCTGGCAGCAGCATCAGCAAGATCTACTTAAGCATAACTGATACGTATTAAATGATAAGCATTAGTAGCTTTATTAAATTTCTATCAGTGGCCTTCATGTTATGAATCTAATTTTAGAAAGCATTTTAGCAAGGTAACAGAAAGCTACTTCAGTCATCTTTTGGGATAGGTGGGGAAACACCATGTATGGAACCTCCTCACACTCGAGTCATACTTCACCAGCTGGAGCACACCAGGTTTCTGTGCTGAGATGACAGGCTTGCTCGAGGAGGAGAGCAGTGGATGTTGCTTATCTTTACTTTGACAAGGTTTCCAGTACTGTCTCCCATCCCATCGTCACTGACTGGTGGAAGCACAGACTGTGAGTGGGCAGTGAGGGGAACTGGCTTAGAGAGTGATTGTCAGTGTACCAAGTCCAGCTGGAAGCCAGTCACTAGGGGTACACCTCTGGTTTTATACTGTTTTCTGTCTTCATTAATGACCTGGATCGTGTGACAGGCTGCACCATCAACAAGCTTCCAGCAAGACTGGGAGAAGCAATTGATACACAGGATTGCCACTAAGACAGATCTTGACAGGCTGGAAATTTAGGTCAACAGGAACCTCATGAAGTTCAAGAAAAAGAAATGCAAAGCGCTGCCTCTGCAGAGGAACAACCTAATGCTTCAGCACAGGCGAGAAAGTGGCTTTGGAGAAGAGAACCTGTGAGTCCTGGTGTACAAAATAACGAGCCTGAGCTAGAAACATGTCCCCAGTGTCAAGAAAGGCCAATAGTTTCCTGGACTGCACTGGGAACTACAGCTCAAAGGGGCAATTCTTCCTCACTATTCAGCACTGGAGAGACACTTCTGGAGAACTGGGTCCAGTGCAGTACTTTCCAGCACAAGACAGACATGAGTTGCAGAAGTGAGTCCAGCAAACAGCCACAGAGATGATTTAGGGACAGGAGCATCTGACATACAAGAGGAGGCTGAGACTACCAGGATTGCTTAACCTGGAGAAGAGGAGGCTCAGGGAGGATCTCAACAATGTTGATATGTTATGGGTGAACAAAAAGGAGACAGATTTGGACAGGGGTATCCAATGAAAGGACAACAGGCAAGCACAAGGCACTTTCCTCAGACTGTGAAAGACCAGAAATTCCATTAAAATACAAGAGAAAGCTTACCTGCTTTCAGGGTGACTGAACACTGGAACAAGTTGCCCAGAAATCTTATTTCCAGATATTTAAACTGGGAGTGGATATAGCTCTGGGTAACCTGCTTTAGCTCACCCTGCATCAAGGGAAGTTGGACTACTCAGTCTCAGGGGTTCCTTCCAACCTCAACTATTCTGCATTTTTGAAATATAGGACCCAAAAGCAAACAATAGCAGGTAACAGATTACTCCTGTTATCCTCTGCATGACCTCCAAGCACTTTACAGTGATGAATCAGCCCAGTAAGCTGACAACTGCAAGGACAAAGGCATCACTTATTGTACTCAGAGCTATCATCACATAGCCTTCAACATCATGGCCTATTTCTACCACAACAGTGGCCATAATAACCACAATGATCTCTCTGGATATTGGCTCAAGTAATAAAAAATACTGCAGTTTAACATTTTAATTTAAACCTTTATGCTGCAAAGCAACACAGTATATTGTATTGTTTAGGCACCGCTCAGCATCTTGTTACTAGTCAGATCCATCAGGTCTTTCACTGAAGCTGCAGAAAGAAAGAAATTGGCTCAGATATCTAGAATCTGCAATATACATCAGTTTAGACAGTAGCTAGTAAAACTGTGGTCTTCAGTGACAGAGTAACCCAAAATTCTGGATGTTGCGGTGCGTTATGCGTGGTCTCCACGCTTGCCCGGGCTAGCTCAGGCACCGCGGCGTGGAAAGGTACAGACAGCTGGCCATGCCAGCTAACCCGATCCTGCAGGGTCTTGGCTCCCACGTGACCTCGGCAGTAGGCACAGGTGGTGCAAGGCAATGACGGCAGAGATAGAAAGGCAGACTCTACTGAGAGGGTCACAAGAGTTTATTGGAGCCCCGGCACGGGACCTCCTCACCTCCAAGTAACTGCCCAGGCAGAGCCCCCCAGGCTGCTTGCCAGCAGCTTTTATTTGTGGGTGGAACAAGGAGAAGAGGCAGTGGGTGAGCAAATCAGGGATCACCAGGGAGAGATCACATGGCTGAATGATATTTTCATAAACCATACATAAATGATGGGGATGGACCCCCTCTGGATCTGACCTATCACTCAATGCCCTTGGAAGAACTTTCTAGCTCCAGGGGAAGGCCCCGAGATGACAGGCAGACCCCAGAGGACAGGGAGTGGTGGACTGACATGTAACTGTTGGAGGGGAGAAAAACAGGGAAAGACCACTGGGGGGAAACAAACAGGGATACATAGGACGAACCATAAATTAACAGCACATACAATAAAACCAAAACAAATCCCACACCACTACATCTGGATACAAATATTTTCAGACTTTAGAGAAGTTCAGACCCAGATATGTCACCTAGAAAGAATATGTTGCTTGAAGAAAGGCTAGGCAACACCCAGAGTTTCTCTCAGAAAGCTGTCCTCCAAAACAGAAAATGCTGCTGACAGAACCTGAGCCCAGGTTTACACAGGAGAGCAAGGGCTGAATTTTTTGTACTCAGTCCTTAATGTGAAGGTGTTCTGGAGACAACCTCTGGCCTCTCCCAGCCCTGCAAGGCTGAGGTGCTAGATCCTGAACAAGCCAAAGAACTTCTCTGTAATCTAACTTTTCTTAAGAAGTCTCCCATTCATGATCAGCTGGCCAGGCTCTAGGTTTCAGAAGCCACAATCCAGTTGTCATGGAAACCCAGGAGCAGTAGTTTAGACACTAGTTGTTCATGCAGCACGCAGCTTCAGAAGGAATGCTTTCCTGATTAATTCTAATCGATACACTAATGCTTTGGATGCCATTTTTCATGCTCCTCTGGGTAATGCCAGCACTGATTATTGCAAGTGCAAGTCAGGATGATCTCTTAGAGGTAGTGCATTAAAAAAAAAGAAGTGCTAGAACTCAAGTAAAGTCTCAAACCAGAATACTTGCAATCCTGCATTTGTCTGCCTTCATGGCTGAATGATTTTGAATCCAATTAGCATTCAAATACTCTTTCATCCTGTTAAAGAGGGCTTTCAAAATGCTTGATCACAGCAAGCTTTGGGACTCCGGTTCTGACAAACCATGTACAGCAATCATCTTTGTGATCATTCCCCAGACCTCCAACTAAATTTGGAAGGTAGAAATAATTTCTATGCTGTCAGCCAGCCTGACACCTGTGCTCCCACCTGTGTCACCACCCATGTCTTCAGTGGAGTGCAGTTTGCACTGGCCCAAAGGCAGAAGTTAAGTTTCACCCAAAATACTGTCCTAGCTTTGACAGACCTACTGCTTTCTCACTTTTGGAGAAAATTTGAAAGCAAGTCTTCAACTTACAAGAAAAGTACGGAAATTACTAGCAAAAAGCCCCAAAAAACCAGTGCTTAAATCCTAGTAAATCAGGGCTAACTGCACTTGAACTGTGTTGTGGGGAACGATGAGCTGCATGGGCCCTCCAAGGGTCATGAATCAGCTCATGTGCTCCCAGCAACAATTAATAGCATGTTAAGGGAACACAAAAACTTCCAAGTATCTCCTCTCCTTGAGAAAAAAATTCTGTGAATTCAAGCTGTATTCTGCTCTCTCAGCTCCACTTTCCCAGAACAAAAATTGTGAAATTTAACAGACTCCTCACAGTTAAATTGAGTGACAGTGTGATTTTATTTCTTCCATTCCAAGCTCTCATCTAAAATACTCCTGTTGCTACCAGAACTTATGATGGTATGGCTGTGAGGAAAATGCAGTATCTTGGCAAGGGCTTAGATTTTATCTCTTTCGTAAAAGGGTCTGCAAACTTTTGGGAATTACAAAATTAAATAGAAATAATAGCCTCTGTGTCAGAGTACTTCACATCAAAATCCACCTGCAGGAATGAATATATTAGAAGCTGGTTTTTGAGAATGAAACCTTGTTAAGGGTGGAATTAAAATTTCCACTAGGCGTCCAAAAGTATTTTTTCTTTTCAATAGATAAATAGGGGAAAGAACATAACTTTTTTCATACTGCACGCATAATTATGCAGAAATCTATAATATGTTTTAATCTTGCCTCCATACTGCTTCAGATTTTCCTTTGCTCCAACAATTAACAGGCACTGCAAAAAGGAAGAACCAGATTAGATCTTTTCAAGCTCCAGCCAACAGAAAACTAAAAAATGTTTTCAAGAGGATGCCAATAAAATTCATAGAGGCATAGGATTAAAACCAAAATAACCTATAGAAGTCTGGGTAAACTCTCTTTTTTTCATTAATTCAAACAATACAATATATTGTCTTGTATTTCTTTTTAATTATCAACTTTAAAGTAATTTCAGTTTACCGACCTTAAAATTACTTAAATGACCGCAGGGCCAGAATTTGAAGCATGATGATATAGTCTTGAAAAATGTCAACAAATAAAAATACTGTACAATAATGCAAGAGATTATTTAAGATTAAAGGAGGAGATTCTTGATGTACAACATAAAGTTTGCAATGTTAATTCCTCTACTCATTGACAATTTTACTTTATAACAGCAAGAAAAATAGGAAAACTTTATTTTTTAAGAGAAAGAAAAATGGTATCCCTTTTCCTCTATTGATTTAATGCCAATTGTCTTTCTACCCTTTTCTTTGGCCTTTTGCATAAGCAAGACATAACTGTAACTTGTAGGTTAAATACAGTTGAGACCTTTATTAGTGTCATTGGATCACACCTTTAACATCCCTGTGAGAGGTTCCAAGAATGCTTCCCTGCCTTTCCCTCAAAATGCCTTTAGAAGACACCTTCACAAAAATTTTGCTATTCAAAAAAACTAAAAAACAACAACAACAACAACAAAAAAAAACCCCCAAAACCCCCCAAAACTAAAACAAACAAACAAACAAACATTTCCTTTCCTGTTACTCTTTTAAGTGCTTTTAAGATACAACTGAAAACACTGCCACCTTCCCCCAAGAAAATGTGTTATAATTGTGCTTGGTTTGACCAGTAAGTCAAGCATTGAGTAATTACCTTGCCTAGAAAAGGAGACCAACAAGATTTTGACTCCAAAATGCAATGATACGCCCACATGAGTGCTGAGAAGGAGGTTAAATCTACCCTCTTTCTAGAATTGTGATGCTGGGCTCCTTTGCAGAGCTGCTCTACTGAGAATTGTACAGCTGGGAGGATATTGCAATATGGAAGAAACTGCTTTAGGCTTCAGTGAAACACAAGTTGCCCATGAAGAATTTTTTTTTAATATTCTACTTTTTTGTGGCCAACAATGGGAGTTTGCAATTAAGCCACTACAGTTTCTTTGGTAGTAGACTCTTCTCCCATGCAGAGAGCATTGCTACATGACCAGAACACATGGGAAAACAGTCTACATGGGAAAAATTATTAAAATGGCAGAAGATTAAACCTACAGAAAAAAATATCTGTCCTTATTAACTTCCACAGAGTTAAAATATTATTTTAAAATCACTTTCCTGAATGTCACTTAGAAAAATCGCTGTTACAAAGATTTTGCCTTCCTAACCTGTTTAAAGAAAATCCCCTGCTCTGAAAATTACTTAGATTTGAGTGCTGTGAAGAACTGAAAAGGTAACTGACTGAAGAACTGCACACTCACAATTAAATCTCATTCTTCTGATTACAAATGAGAAACTTTTAATGGGATTTAATGCTGACTCAGCCCTGAAATAAAGAGCAGAGGAACTGCAGAGGGATTCAAAGTCAGACGATGAACTTTTGCTGTACAGTGGAGGGCAAACCTCTTTCCAGGACAGTAATCAGCTTTCTCCTGGAAGGTAGCCCACTAAATAAATGGCAGGGTTATTATTAATTCAGCTAATCTCTTCAAAAAGTCTGTGGAATGAGTAATCCAGGTTTTTACAGGACAGTTTTTGTTACTGACAATTCCAAAATGTAAACTTAGAGCTCCAGACATGCTAAGAAATTCATCGAATAAAAACTATTGGACAAGAGTGGTTGAGACATGAGAAAGCATTGTTGGTTTTTTGAATTACAGAACCAATTATTTTAATTAGCTACTTCATCACATCCAATAAACAGTTCTGATGTTTTTGTGTGAGCTCCCCGTGGACATGACATGGCTAATCACTCCAGTAAGAGACTTCTGCAATTGCAAGTACAGTAGAGCTCAACAGCTTGCTCAGAGGAATGTGTTCATCTGGCCCCAAACTTTCCTTTACATACCCCAGTTAAATCACACATGATGGAAATTTCTTCTGCCTCCTGAGCAGTACATAGTTGGAGGCACTCCTGGGATGCTAAAATTAGTTTTCACACCCAAAATGTAGTACCAAAACTGATGTGAAAAGAATAGCTCAGCAGACTTCTCTGGTGCACAATGGCTCTTTAGTGTCACCTCTTCTTGTTGCCCTCTCCCTATTTGAATATCAGCTTGATTACACCTACTAACAAAACTAACAAATTTTAGTTAATTGTTAAACTAACAAATCATTAGTTTAACAAAACTAACAATACCAAAAAATGAAATTTCACTGTATGAAACCAAGTTGCAGTAACTGTCAGCAACACGTAAGCCCAGGCAAGCCCAGGAAGACTGAGCATTCACACAAACCATGACAACTTTAGGTGGTTATACAGACCTCATAGCACCTTAGCAAAGAAATCAAACACTTCATTTTTTCTGGTGGGTGAAAAGGAGGCACAGCAAGGTTATGTGATTCATATAGTCAGTAGCTAAATAGAGCTAGGATCAGAGATAAAAGTTTCTTGTTCTTTTTCCTGCGTCCTAATCCACTGCATCGTGCTGCTTCTGATGAAGGTAATTAAATTTCATGCTTCAGGGAGTAACTTAATTGTCTTTGAGGATCAGAAGGAAGCTTCATCCTTTCAATGCAATGTACAACACTGCTCAGGTGTGTCAAAGAGTAGTTTTCATTTTTTTATTTAAATATTGAAAGCAAAACAATCTAATCCTAATTACAGCCAAATACAGTCAAGGCTTTAGAAAGACAGAATGTCTTTTCAAAAGGAAGAGTAGTGGCAGAATACTCTGAAATGACTTAGTTCTCAACAGCTGTGTCTGGGAGACTAATTAAACCAGGATTTTTACCTCAACACTCAGCAATGGCTTTTCATGGCACAGGTAAAGGGAAGGAATATTGTATCAGCTCACCACCTATCTGGTGGAAATAAAGCCATGAAAGATTTTAGGTTCAAAGTTAGGTTCAAAGAGTGAGCAAGAGAGACTGCACTTAAGAGAACAGCTGTGCTTAACTGTGTATCCTTTATGAATATGTTGCAATTATCTAGCAGCTGTAATAATCTAGACTTGAAAATCCAATATCAATAGAGCTAAAGAAAGATTAAAGACTAGATGAAGAAATGTTTGAATCATTAGGCTCAGAAGGATTTACAGACCATCTACTCCAGGCATTCTTGTCCACTACAAGACACTCTAAGAGGCTCCTAAAACCTATTTTATCACATCAAACACCATAAAAAGCTGTCTGCTTAGAGAAAAAAAAAAAAAACAAACAAAAAAACTGACTAGGCATTAGAGATTCCCAGAAACAAAAAAGGCTGACAGATAATCCTCAGCAAATACCCACCTTTCCCATAATTTCAGCTGTTTCCAGTCTTTGCGTGCAGCACAGAGCATATGATTATACTGGGCAGAGGGTGTGCCATATGAGATGCAAAATAGATAAGTAAATAAGAATAAAACATGTGCAGAACAAAGAGAAGTGAAATGCTTCCCATATAACTGTACAATACAGAGGATATCTATGTACCAGCAATGTGAGGGGTAACATGAAAGGAAATTGCAGGCATGAAAATAAAAGATGCATTTCTTTACGAAAACCTTCCTCTTCATATTTAATTTAATTCTTTCAAACACAGTCATTTGAAAGAAATGCTTCATTAGGAAGGATGTGAATTGGGAAATATGAGGCTTGGAATGTAGAAAGGTTTTGTCCATTACTGCTTATGTAGCAGGTATTGTTAAGAGCTACCCTGTTGGGGAAGGGACCTTTGAATTCTATGACTCAGTTTTGAATCGAAAAGGAAGTTAAAATAAAAAAGAGGGTGACTAAAACAGTCCCTTTGTCGGTGTCCTCAAAGACAAGGAACTTGGGAGGCTGGTGTCTGCTCTTCAGAGCAAGTGACCCTTCAAAAGTCAGAGAGACCATACCACTTAACAACTGAAATGTCAGCTTTAAAGAGACAGAAATACCACCAAAGTGAGGTTTGCCCAGCTTTCAATGCAGCAGCAGTCACAGCAACGTCTGGCACTGATAACAGTGTCTGCCCCATCTTACCACATCTGCAACATACGCACCAGTAACATCTGCTGGGTAGGTCCAAAAACACTACCAACAGTCTAGTCTAGTTTTTCCACATATGTTGAGACTAGTTTTTCCACACAGGTTTCTGTCCCACTGATGTAAATCTCCTGTATTTAGTATTAGGTATTTTTGAATGAGAATCAGAGCAAGCCACACTGAACATCCAAAGGGAAGTCAGGAGTAGCCAACTGCATCTGTCACTGCCTGCAGATAGGAGTTTAAGACACAGTCTGGTTTCTCAGCTTCCCAGAACTTGAAGCAGGGAGATGTTTTATTTAGCTCAGCATACATTTGCCTGTAAGTCTCAACATTTGGCACACACACTTCCTTTGAGCATAAATAGGAAAAGTCTTGACAAGAAACATGCAGAGAAAACAGACCCCACAATATAACATACTGGCTCCTCACAATCAAATAAAAATGTTCCTAAACCAAAAAGCCCATTATGAAATTGAAGGTGCTTTTGAACAGTGATTTTAAAAGCACATGAAAACATGATGACTGTCTTTAGTATTTACTAATAAAGAAAATACCTAGGCCTTTTCATGCATTCCCAAAATAGCAGTCCTGACAACGCCATTCATCTCAGTATTACATTAAGTTATTTTTCAAATTCAAGTAGTCTTTTTTTCTAACAACATCAGAAACTGCAATTCGATAATGTTTTCTGGGATAGCTCTTGCCTTTAGACACTCTTCTCGGAAGAAGACCATGCACTGCAGCATCCTGGAAAGCTCAGAAGCACAAAAATATGAGCTTAGCTTCAAAGAGCAAGTCTCACAAGCTCACTTGTATTGGGCAAAGGCTGGAAAGAAAACCATTCCACAATTCCCTCACAAGGCAAAAATGAGGAAAAAGGTCCTTGCCATGATATTTCAGTGTGACTTTAGAAACACTGTGACATTTCTGTGAACATCAGTATTAAAAGGTATACTCAGTGCCTGAGGGTATTGTAGGACTTGATTAAGTTAATACCTAGCTCAGTGCAAAAGGCCAAACAAATTCAGGCACTGTTCCTACCCTCTGACTCAAACCCTGTTTTCAATATAACATGTAAATTAAACTCTGAACAAGTTTTTCTATATGAACCTGCAACAACCTTTGAGCGCTTCAGACAAATATGGCTGCAGGTATGCAAAGGGTACATATTGTAAGGTCACCTAGAGGTAGCAAAAAACTAGGAAGCAGCACCAAGACCACATTTCTTAACATTAATTATCTGTTTCACACCACATCAAGAAGATTTTTTGATGTACTCTTTTCTAGAACTATTTCCTTGGGGTTCTTCCTCCCCTGAGCAGAATACAACCATAATCCAAGTTCTGTAGGCTGATAGAAAATTCAGTAAAATTTCCACTCTTTCTTTCCTCCCTCACTGCTTTTTGATATGAGTTGCCTACTTCAAAGTAAGATTTTGCCTTTTTCATCAAAATTTTGTTTTACTGACTCTCAAAGTACCACAATGACCTCTAATTTTCCCTAAAAGCCATAACCACAAAGCTCTCAGTCTCCATATCTGCCAAGAACAATCAATACTGTTCAATAAAAACCAAGCTATGGACCACAGCAGCCCCTACCTCTGCCTAGCTCAAAGATTTTATGCAGGTTCAGCTTGTTCTTGGGTGAATCGGCTCCTAAAGGATTGAAGAGTTCCAATCTAAATGCACCTGCACTCATTTCTCTTGGGTAAATTGCCTCAGGATATACTGAATTCTGGTCACAAGGAGGTTAAAGTTGCCTCAGTCCATAGAATATGCTGAGCAGTGGGCTGAAGGAAGATGAAATTATGCTAAAGCTCCATCAGAGCAGTCAAGTGATTGTGTTTTAGTCAGTAACTCCATTTCTGCCATAGCCCTACTGAATAAATCCATGTTAGCCACTGTCAGCCTCATTGCCATTAGCCCACACTAGGATGACTTTCTACTAATTAAGTGGAATTCATCTGACATGATGACTAAACTCTCCTTTTCTGGACAACAATTCAGAATTGAGCTGAATGCAAGGATGGGGAAAAACAGTGGGTAAAGGAAGGTGTATAAAGACCATGGGTATACTTCAGCTTTTTTGGCTGCAAGAAGTTCTCAAACTTTATCAAGGACTTCAGTAGGAACTTTGCCTGGTCACTGCTGTCCCGAGGCAAGAGAGAAAGGAGGGGCTGCAGAGCAACCCCTGGCCTGGGGTGAATTAGTGCAAGGCCCTCCTCACACTCTGCTCATTTACAGCACAATTCCAAGAAGCATTTCTCTGTGTGAGCTAATTTAAAAATCAGTGCGGAATGTAAAAATATAATGACCTTTTGGCCTAGTAATATTTTACATTCACTTTCAGTTTAAGTCATTGAGAATAATAGAGAATTAGGATGTCTGGTCTTGTAGGTGAAGTGAATTTAGTTCAAAGACCACTATGGCCTCAGTGCAGCCTTCTTGTCACTTCCTCCCATTTTCTTCCCTATTTGAAAACTGAGACAGCACACTCAAAGCTGTGGCAAATGCTCTTCAGTAGCTGTATGTAGCAAGTGGCCGTGTTTGAGATTCATATCTACAGAAAAGGCCCGGAACATGCCAAAGATCCATCAGCATTTTAGAAGGTGAATGAATAAAGTGCTTGGAAAGCAGAACAGCTGTTTCAATTATAGCATTAGCAGCCCAAGCCCTAAGCACTCAGTCCTCCTGGAAGCCCAAGGGTGGGTAGGGAACAGAGCCATCTCTAAGGATTATAATTAAAAGACCAAGGCCAATTGCACATTCAGAGCAAACAGGCAGCAAATGCTTTGGTTGCAGTTGGTCATTTTCTGTTTCAGCTTTCCAGATTTTTGTTTTTGCTTTGCAAATGTGAACAAACCCCTTTCAGAGTATGCCAAGTACAAGTAACTCCAGCAATCCCATCCTGCTGTTTATATGTTTTGCAGTTTCTACTGCATGGTGGGGGAAAAAAAAAAAAAAATTGGGTATCTCCTTTCCCCTTCTACTTTCACATGGACAAGTTTATATCCTGAGATTCTTAGTGGCTGCAAAATATTAATTTCTGAGCAGTAATGTCCAGTGTAAGTCATCACCCCACTGCAATAAAAGAAATGGTGAAATGGTGAATCTACATTTTATATTTCACTTCTGTTTATGCAAACTGTAAATTCAAGAACTTGCATTACAACTTTTTTTTTTTTTTGATAACTAAGCTCTCAGACAGCAATGATTATACAGAAAATAATGGAATTGGCTCAAAAGCACACACAGAGATTCTTCCCTGGGGAATTTCTGTTCAACCACACACTATTGAGGGGACAAACAAAGTGAATTCAATTTTACTAAACTCTGATCAAACAAACAAAAAAAAATCATGTTTATTCCTCTATGTAATTGATACATATGATACATATGACCATATTGATGCATATGTGCATAATATAGTTGCTTTTGGAACAAGACCTGCCAGTGTGACTATTGCAAGAGGTAATCTCCTGAGCTTGAATACAATGTATCAGGGAAAGACATTCTGAAACCCTCAGTACACCATTAAAATAAAGCTTCAAGAAAGCCCACTTATTAATGAAAGGGGTGAAGTAAAAATGCAACACAGGAGTACACCACAAGACTTTGCTGAAGGCTCCCAGAAACTGCAGCCTGAGGTCAAAGCAGCGAGTGTGGCAACCTGCTGAAAGAAGAAAACACTCCTTCCAGGACTGATGGATGGGGCAAGGCCCCCTCTGCCAGAAGCCCCGAACTCTGCTTCCATATACATCCCACTTTAGGTAACTCAGATGTGAATTGTGCCTGTAGAAGTGAGATTTTTCAACCCTACAGGAGGAATACTTCCAGATACTTTCATAAGTGGGTGTTAGATGAATAGCATGGATAATGGCCTGTATGGACTGGAGCAACTGACATACAAGGACAGGCTGGGACAGATGGGATTGTTTAGCTGGGAGAAGGCTCTTTGTGCACTAATACCCTGGTTTGGCTCTGCCTTGAACAAAGGGGCTGGACTAAATGATTTCCAGAGGTGCCCTTCAACCTCAGTCATTCTGTGATCCTGCACAGGTAGAAGATGTTCCACTAGCTAAAGATCTTTGTCTTCACCATTGATTTCTTTAAAAAAGCATGCTGAATTACTGGTGCCCCTGGATCAATGCTGCTGGAGGGTCAATAGTGGCCACATCTTCAATTTTTCCTTTTCAGCTATAGACTCAGAGCTTCACTTGAATGAACTTAACGTGCACTGAAACGGGATATGCAAATAAGAAAATGCATATTATTATCATCTGATTGAAGTAATCTGTGCTTTGTTCCTGTTGATGGAGGGCTTGAAAATGCAAAGAACTAGAAGAACATCAAGAACTATTAATGAAGCCTCTGTCAAATGTTTCAGACCTTTTTCCCCTCTGAAACCAATTTCAGAGTGAAAGAATAATTTTCCTGTAAAATATACAAAAGTTAGTAAGTTTCAAGCAGCTGCTCCCTGGAGGGAAGCCCTTCAGACCCTATTAGACATCCTGCTCTGTACTCGGTTTACCTTTTTATTTTTTTTTTTTTCTTTTTTTTTTTTTTTCTTTTTTTTTTCTTTTTCTTTTTCTTTCTGGTCACAATTCTCGATAAACAGAACAGGAAGGAAGGAAAGAAGGAAGGAGAAAAGCTTATTTCTTCTTGTTACTTTGTGCTAGTAAAGGGCAACATTCAAAACTCTGAAATGTATACATGTCTTTGTAAACAGGGCACTAGAGAACATGGGCAGTTCATATCCAGTCTAGAAAATTCATCTCTTGGCAAGTGAGTCAAAGAGCAGGAGCCAGGAAAAAGGATAGAGGGGGAGATGGAAAAGAACAACAGTAGCAACCAAGGAATGGGGTGGAGTACAGACAGCAGGTGGATAAGAGAAAGTCAGCCAAAATATATGCAACAGGACTAGCTGTCTCTGACACAGAATCAGAATATTCTGAGTTGGAAAGGACCCCACCAAGTTCATGGAGTCCAACTCCCGGCCCTGCACAGAACACCCCTAGAATTACACCATGTGCCTGAGAGTGTTGTCCAAATGCTTCTTGAACTCTGTCAGGCTTGGTGCTGTGACCACTGCCCTGGGGAGCCTGTTCCAGTGCCCAGCCAACCATCTGGGTGAAGAACCTTTTCCTAATATCCAATGTAAATCTCTCCTGACACAATTTCAGGCCATTCCCTTGGGTGCTGTCACTGATCACCACAGAGAAGAGACCCGTGTCTGGCCCTCCTCTTCCCCTCCTGAGCAAGTTGTAACAACAATGAGGTCTGCCCTTAGTCTCCTCCAGGCTGAACAGACCAAGTGACCTCATAAAATTTTCTCTCAAGCCCCTTCAACTCCGCGGCCATCCTCTGGACACTCTGTAATAGTCTTTTTAATACTGCTCACAGGTCTCAAGGTGAGGCCACATCAGTGCAGAGCAGAGCAGGACAATCCCCTCCCTTGGCCAGTTAGCACAATGCCCCAGAGGCAGCCAGGAGTGTGATGACATTCTCACAGAGCTGTAGTTTGTGGTTTACATGAGATGGGAAATCAGGTGCTCTTTGAACCTTCCTGTTCAACTGTCGAAAACAACAGCCTAGTGTGAGGCAAACAAACCAGTGTATTTAAATACTTAAATGCCAGCATGGCTTGACACTTTAACTGGGTAAACTCTTGCCTTAGCCTTATTTTTGTTTTCCTTTTCCTTCAGCCCTTGGGATGTCAGGGTACAGCCATGAGCCAAAAGCAAAGAAACCCTCTGTGTGCTGGTCAACATTCTCTAAAGGACACCATGCAATCCGTAAATGTTTCAGGAAGAAAGCCACTGAAAAAAGAATGGAAAGATTTTTCTAGGGTAGTAAACTGAGCTGCACAAATTACGATCCAGAGGAGACCTCAGCTGTTGTTCTTTTCCCAGTATAATCTTTATGAATAATCGTGTACTTACAAACCTCACAGAAATATCTGGTAATATCAGAAAGAACATATAACTGAAACTTAAAGGTGTGAATCAGAAAGCCTATCTAAAAATGCCTGAGGAAAAAAAATACTGTAAAAGAGTTTTAATAGTGACTTTCAACATAATTTACTGGGAAATGAGGAGATGAAAATGAAGACTCATGAGAAAAGAAAAGAAAGAATGGGGACAGGGTGAAGACAGCATATTAAAGACAGGACACAGCCTCCTGAAATAAGCAATCTCTGTACAAATGGGTGAGACTAGTGAACTTTAGTACATTTGCAGAGAGGAAAAAAAAAATTCCATTACAGCAGAGAGACCAGAAAGGCACAGACTAATGCCCCAGCTCCTACAATCTTACTGATTTCTCCCAGTCTTATGTTCCTAACTGAAAGTCATATGTGTTACTCAGGCAAAAACTGATGGTGATCAAAAGGTAATAGAAGTAAACAGCCTTTTAGGTTCAAAGAGTTCAGCAGGGTCAAAGCCTTATCCTCCCCTTTTTGTTTTTTTTGGTTGGTTGGTTGGTTGGTTTTTTTTCTTTTTCTTTTTTTTTTTTTTTTTTTTTTTTTTTTTTTTTTTCTTTTTTCTTTTTCTTTTTTTTTTTTTTTTTTTCCTTCTGAAACTGTCAAGCCTCTGGAGTACCATCCCTGGTATCTCAGAGGTTATGACCTCTGAGGACAAGCTGTAATTATGTGTTGGAATATTGCTTCAGTACCACCTCTAAATTCTACTGAAAAACACCTGCTGAATATTTTAAAATCCCTCTATTTTTATGCAAATAACTACAAAATTTATTGGAGTTCAATAATAACTCATCTCTAAACTTATCCTAAAGAAAAAACTTATATCAATATGAGGATTATGCATCAATAATGAAGCCAAAGTGTCAACAGAAAGGTATGTAGGGTCCAGGGCAGCTGGGGTGGAAAGAAGCCAGCTGAGGCACAGAGACAAGGAAAACTTCTAGGGGCAAGAACATGAGACAGACATAGACCTAATTGCAATAGACAAGGATACTCTATTCATATTTACATGATGCTTGCTGAAGTACAAAATCTGATGATTCATATTTTCACCCTTTAGCTATTCCTTCCCTATTTCAGGGGGAGGCTGTCTTGAACATTCTGCTGGGAGTCTGTGTGGACTGTGAAGTCTAAATCCTTTTCTAGCTACTAAAATTCTCCCTGTAGTTTGTGGTTTAAACATACTGGCAGGAAGACATTGCAGGAAAACATCTCTGAATAAATGGGACACTTAGTCTCCAAAGAGGCTAGATCCACTTAATGCATTTAAACCAGATAAAAAAATAGCAGAAGGATACTAAATGTGGGCAGCCTTTGGAATCATGACTGAGGAGTAATGAAAATGAGCAGGACTCTGCTCCTGATCAGATCTAGGGTTACCATCAGCTATGCTCTATTGCACCATCCACCGTGAGTGGAGTAATGAGAAACTCAGCAAGTATTTGTACAAGTTTTCCATCAAGGTTCAGACTCCTATCTAAATTATTCTTTTTCATCAGAATAGATTTACCTACCCTTAGCTCATACAAAGACATTTTCTTGACGGGGCCTTTGAGTGCCATGACACAGTTTTCTCTTAAGTTGTTTTTCCTGTGCACATTTTCATCTCTCTTCACTCGCATAGAACAGAGGTCTGGAGCTAAATCATTTATATTCCACAGAGGTGAGGGAATAATCTGTGAAAGCAACAGGTGGCCTGAACAGCACTTTGACATGTTCTTTCAGCCAAGGCTGCTAAAAAAGTGTGCTCAAGTTGACATGGCACAGCAGCTGTGTCCAGCCTGTGCTAGACACTACAACTTGAAACTTCCAGCAAAAACTGCTAGCAGCAGAACTTAACACACATTTAAAAAGTTTTCCTTTAACAAGCCCACCCGTGACCCACTAGGGATTCCACTGCCCAATTACTGGGGAAGGATTCCAACAGTATTACTCAACCTCACAATCTGGTGTGAAATTAGAGATGAATTCACCATTACCAAAAGAATTCTATCTTTCAACCAACCACATTAAAAGCCTCAGCTGCAGATGCATTCTTCTTTTCAGGGGACGACAAAGGAAAGTTGAGCTGCAGATTCACAGAATCCTGCAGAATATGTTCTGGCAGGACATATGGATGGAAGAAGGAATTCTCATCTTCCAGAGCATGTGAAAACGCATGAAAATAATATTGGGACAAGAAAAATAAAGATGTAGTAAACGGAATAATTTTTCACCAAAATTTCTCTATTTATAACTCTGTCACTGCATATAAGAGAATGAGAAGCAGGTATATTAAGTAAAAGGGAAAATATAAAAGAAGAGCAAAATTGGAGTGGAAAGAAACAGTTGGAGTGGAAAAAAATTGGAGCGTAAAGCACAAACAGTTATTCAGAGACTCTTGATACATGAGGATTCCTGGGTTCCAAAAATTTATATCAAGGAGCAAACAAGAAGCCTTGAATCTCAGCTTTGGAACAAACAGACAAAATTAAAATAAGTAAAATGATACACCAGTGGACATTTAGCGTTATTTAGATAGTTCCTTTGGATCCTTTAGGAGTCAAATGATATCTAGTAATTTTTTTTTTTTTTTTTTTTGGTACTGGAAACAACAGATGACTAATATAGGTATGTTCCTACAAAAAAGCTTCAGAATAATTTCCCAGAAAAAAAACTTCCCAACAGACAAATCATGAAATGGGCAAAAACTAGATCTAGATTACATCTAGATTCCACTAAATCAGAAATATCATTAGGTAAGTATACCCCGTTGCATTATAAAGAGTAATCGTTTCTAGCAATATTGTTATGGCAAGAGTTCCCATCCAATGCTGAGTTTTACAAATCACATTTCTTATAGCAACACCATTATATGGTCTTTGAAAATGTTATGTTGCTGGTAGCTTTGTAATGCAATTTATTCATAGATGAATTTCGGCAAGCAAGCAGACTTTGCTCTCTTTGATTTTTCCAGCATCACTTCTCAAGGGAAAGCAAACTGCGTCCTGAGGCAAGGACATTTGTACTTTGACCAAAGTTCTGTGAAAAGATAATTTTCAACATATTGTTTGAGCCTGCCTCGGCTCAAGAACCCATGCTGTAGGATAAAAAGCAATTTTCTGAGCATAAATTCAGGCTTCAGATCACCAACTTCTCCTTTAACAAAAAAACTAATGTGGAAAGCCTCAGTATTGTTTGCTAACTTGCCAAAACTGTACTTAAAATGTGTAAGTCATGAGACCACTGCATACACACACAAAAACATTTCAGTAATTCAAGACAAAATGTATGTGTCCTATCCTCCTGGGTGACTCACTCAGTGAATGATGGAAATGTTAAATTGTTTAAAGTGTTAAAGATTACCAAGAAGTGACAGAACAAAATATTGAAAAATATGAATCTCTATTTATCACAACATCTTTTTGAAGATTAAGAGAGTGCATTTTCTGCCTCCAGTCAAATACATGCAACAAGTAAATTATATTGATTTCACAGCTATATCAAAAGATATCTTAAATGATCTTCAAAATGAGGAGACAGAAAGAGAGGGAGAAAATAATTAATTTCTATTAAGAGCATGGTAATACCTCAATGCTCTAATCAAGCCAGAGGCTCCTGTGTGGAACCCTTGGTAGAGACACTGTGAGGATACATCTGGCCCAAAGTACTTGGAATATTTGGAGGAGCTGAGGAAAGGCTGCAGGCCTCCATTCTCTCACAATCCATTGTTGTCAGAAAGCAGGTACTGGCACTGCTATTCCTCACATTTTCATTTGCCAGTCTGTTCCAATTTGAAAACATATTCAAAACTGATGCTCCTATTTCTCTAGGGTGGTGGTGGTGGTTTTGTTGTTGTTGTTGTTGTTTGTTTTGGTGGTTTTTTTTTTTTTTTTTTAAATAAAATGATTTGCAAAGTTTCACTTTGAGAAAGCTTTATGTGTAAGCTCTGGTACAATATTCTCAGCCCATTGTGGTCACCTTTACTTTTGCTGTGTTGGGCTGACATGAGCCTTGCTCTGTCATCTTCAGAGCAGTTGTGGACTAGAGGCAGAACTGCAAATGTTTGCTCACTGCCCATCAGCCTGACCAACCCACCACCTTTACAGCAACTTTTTATTGAGAAGCAGAAAGCAAGGCTGGTATCCAGCATCTCTTTATTCCTTGGCCTATCCACCAGCACTGCAAACAAAAGCACCAAGTTCTGTCAGGTGTGAGGGAGATTGCTGAGATCCGGGCACCAAACACAGGCTTCTTAAAAGCAGGCACTGAGAAGTGATTGAACTTCACTCCAGGCAAAATCAGAATGAACTCACACCTGCTTCACTGGGACAGCAGTCAGACAAACTACTACTACCTGGGTCCAGTAAGAGTTATGCCAAGTTCACCAACTCATTTCAAAATAAATTGAAGAGACTTGATCAAAAATTATTTTTGATCTGTGCAACAAATGACCAAGTGTTCAAAATATTTTGGTTTTCTTCATTCATATTCCTAAAGAATACATTATTTCCATTTTCTATTTAACTTCTGCTTACTGTAACCTAGTTTTTCAGGGCACAGCACACCAGCTGATCCTGAACTTCACCAAAACACCCACGATCAACCAAGTCAACCCATTAACTGCAGCACCTCATATAGCTATATGGCACTTAAGCATCCACCCACACAACAAAAAAATGAACATTGGTCATAGCCTTGACACATAAATCCCCCAAAGATCGTTTGCAAACTATGACTTCCGGTAGCAGCATCTTGGAGCTCTTTAAGACATTTAAGAATCAGATTTTTCCAGCTCAGAGCAAAAAGCTCTTGTGCACTGAAGCACCAGGCATGATGTTATGCAACATGGCTGAAACAACAAAGCGCTCACAGGACATTAATTAGCTCTAATTGAGCTGGTGTCCCAACCTGTGCTTGACACCACTGAGTGCTCTCCTTTAAACCTTTTCTGTGAGAAAGCCCTTGCAAGTAATCCAGAGCCAGTCCTGTAAACCTCTCTCTCCACCAGCTTCCCTCATAACTAAATACCAGAGAGGGCACCTGCTGGGCATGTTTCCCCTCATACAGTTCTGTGTTCAAAAAACCTTCTCCTGTTAGTCAGCACTGATTACCAATCTCTCTGGCAGCAACTGGTGTTTTAGGCTGCAAACCACAGCTCTGGGAGTCATATGAAGTTTCAGCAGAGGGCATGACCTCTAATAATCTTGGCATAATCCTGTTGTCTGATGCACGTGGATCCACCCCAATACCACAACAGTTAGTTAATGCTCACAGTACTATAATTTGAGAGAATGAAAGCAAATTTTGTCACTTTACAAAGCATTAGAACATGTCTTCCTGTAACACATCTTGCTTAAAACCTCAGGGCAGTGAACTAAAACCAGAAATGTGATGCTTTCAGTATCAAACTCAGTGAGTGAATGTGCTGGCAAACACAGCCCTCCAAGCCATTTATTGGGCAATGCCTCTCTGCTCTTTTCAAGTTTTATTACTTCATGAAATTTTTACATTTTTCTTCCCTCAGAATAAACAGCATATGTTGAAGAATTCTTAAAAATAATCTTTTCTTCAAGGGAAACAGTTTTCCCTCTAGTAAAAATGTATTGTTACCTTCAGTTTCACTGTGAAACAGGAAAAAGCAAGTACTGAAAATTTCAATGTAGAAGACGTGGTTTTAAGGGCAAGATCTCTCACAGTACAGCAAGAACATAACACAGTAAAATAAAAGTGGTTGTGACTGGATTATTAGATTTTTGGAGCAAGAGGATGGGACTGAATGCTTACCTTTTTTTCCCAAATCTGCCAGCAGGCATAAAGCCAAATGCTCAATTGGTATTTTATGTTTTAAGAAGAAGGCTGGAGAAATATGCTGTACAAATTAAACACCTAAGGGAGGTTACCCTAGAAGAGAAGATCTTAGTTTATAAGTAAATCTTTAAATTAATCATGCTAACAGATGCATTTTGATTTACTGCTCGTGACTGTAATAGCTCAGTGTTAGGGACAACTGGAAATAAAAACAATTACAGATAGCTCTAATTCAGCATTCTGCTTTTCGAGTGACTGTGAACATCAATCAGTGCTCTTACTGAGGAGGGGGAAGTTGAAAACTGTTTTATCCATATCCCTTTCAACACAGATCTGAAATTATGCTAATTTTTTTGGTCCAAAAGGAGTCTATTCTATACAACTACACCCAGGCCGCTTGAGATCCCAAAGGTGCTGGCAGTAAAGGTGTTTCAAAAATCTGTCTTGCCCACAACTCTGCTGGTGAATGCCAAGAGCAGTCTGGCTAAATAGATGTGCACTTGAGATGAAACCTTTTTTTTTCTGTTTAGAAGGTCAAATCAAAATCCCACCTAAACCATCAATCACTCCAAAATGCACTTGTCTGTGGTACACGCTTCTATATAACATAAAATATGTGCAAGGACAAAGTAAGCAAGAGGGTGGGACAGACCCTGTTGATTGGGAAATTCACTTGGAATTCCCCAGTCCCTGGGGAATACTCGGCCAGCATTCAGTATCAGATACTCAGAGCTGATTCTGAGACACACACAGCATTGGCTGCAAGAGCTCTAAAATGCAAGCTGAGTTTTGCCCCATCAAACCACACAGATTGTAACTCATAAAAATGCTGCTGATTGTCAGAAGCAGTTCTCTTTTATTTCTGTCCCTCTCCTCTTCAGCATTTTCCTGCTCTTCTCTTTCCCCAGTGCTGATGGTGTGATGAAGAAGAGAAGTGGATCAACACTTTGGTACAATCAGACAATAAAATCCTCTTCCAACTTTGTTACTTTTTATTAAAATATAATTATTACTTTGTCTTTGTCATGCTCTTCATCCAATAGCCAAAAGGTTGAAAGCAAAAGTTTGGTCACTGACTCCTCTCTCTGTGAGGAACAGAGAAAATACAGGAGGTTTTTATTCAATGATTTTGTTTTGTTTCTTTCTTCTCTCATGCCTGTCTTTCATTACAAGAAGATCAGGCCCTCCTTGTGCTGGACGACACATCAGATGGTAGGTTACCACTTCACAAAAGCCATAACCTTTCTGTACAAGCAGCCCTGAGGGAGCATTAAGTCAGCAAGACACAACACTTGTTTTCAATTCCTGAGAAACAAGGTTTAAAAAAGAATCACATTGCAAAAATGGTCTTGCCATTTATCTGGAAGCTGAAGAAGCTGCAGCTGTGGGAACTATGATAAGGCGACTCCTCCAGACAAAAAGATAAAGAAAAATCTGGTTTTATGAGAGATACAGACCTATCCCTTCCTTTATAAAGTATCAGGAAGGAAAGATGGGCAAATTAAATTCCCCTTTAAAATAGTGAATATAGGCAACACATTTTCTGCACTCCTCACCTTTGAAAAGCTGAGCTAGTTTTATGCCTATCATGATCCCTGGGTGCTGCTGAGGCGATGCAATGAAGACAGAGAAGCTCCAAGAGACCAGGTGGGAGTTGCTGTCAACATGGCATGGCAAAAAGCCTGATGCCAAACTGGTTATTGGAAGGGAGACTCCAGCAGCAACATGAGGTGTAGGAAAGCACAGGGGAGCCCTGGGAAGGAAGAGCAGCTCTCTGGAGAGCTTCAGATTCTCTTCACACCACTTGTCCCTGTAGCATCTCAAATTTGTGTGGGACAGAGATGATACCCAATGCTTGCTCTCCTTGCTTTTTGGATCCAATTCAGGTTCTGTAGCTCTGTAGAGGACCAGCCTAAGAGTACACCCCACATATTTCATCAGAGTTATTTATTCTCTGCTCATGCCCTTTCCTCAAGTTCCACGGATCACTGTGCAGATGCAGGTGAAATGAGGAGACATTAAGGACGGGGGCTGTGAAACAGAGAGTGATGATTTCAATCTCCTTTTGAGCTTTTACAACACAGAGAAACACTCATTATTTCAGCATTTGCTCAAGTTTGTATTACTTTCTTGCTGTTCTTGCCATTCTCTCCTGAAAATTGTGCTGGACAATTTCAAGCATATGTTCTTCTGGAGCTCACACAATGTGCCTTGAGCATTTCTGCAATGAAAGCCCTAACATTTCTCTACATGTAATGATGCGAGAGCAAGGAGGTCTAGCCTACTTTGTAGGATTTTGTAAAGTACAGAGGAAAAATGATCTTATTCATTCTCCTGAACTTTTCAACTCCTGAGAAAATGATTCTGCATCCATCCTAAACAGAAGTGAAATGTTTCAGCTGCTTTGATTACAGCACCATGTTGTCTGGGAAACACAGGCTTAGAGAAGGTATAGATCAGTCCCTCTTAGGATATCATTAAACTCCTTTTGCATGACAAACTTAAGTACCAGGAAAGAATAGTTTCCACAGACAGCACAGGGAAATTCAGTAACTGATCTGAAGACAAAGAAAGCCCAGAGGCTGTCAAAACCAGTGCAATTTATACCACCACTTGACCTTCTCTCTTGAACATGTTAGCAAAATCTGAATTGCTGGATTCTCCCACATGAAGTGTTCTACTTTAACACCCTCGAATTCTTTGGTATCATCATGACGTTGCCAATGAAGCAAAAACTACCAACTGATAACGGAAGTTAAGACAAAATGAATAAAAGGAATATAGGACATGGAATTGTGATATTTATACATCAGAATAATTGTCCTCTGCCACGGATGACACCTTCATCAATTCCTCTTTGCACACACAGACAACAAATTCTTCCTCAGTTATATAT
Source organism: Hirundo rustica (assembly GCF_015227805.2). Lineage (NCBI taxonomy): Eukaryota > Metazoa > Chordata > Aves > Passeriformes > Hirundinidae > Hirundo > Hirundo rustica. The sequence continues at coordinate 16,631,093 of NC_053452.1, forward strand.
ATTGAAGGACTCCACTGAGGTGGACTGCACCATCTCCGATACCAGCCTTTTCCTGCTGTTAGAAGTCATTTGATCTTGCTCAGAGCACCAGAATTCTGGGAAGGTGCTGAGAGTTGTTTCACCACGCCAAGAGTTCTGGAAGGATCAGGCCACAGGATAAGATTTGGATCAGCATTTGGGTGGTCAGAATTATCACTTTTTTCTGAAAATCAAAGCAGAATTTGTTAATGCTGATCTATTTCAAACTTTTCAAAACTCTTTTTTTTTTTTTTTTTTTTTTGTTTGTTTGTTTCTAGAAGAACTCTAGATGAGAGAATATAAATAAGGCAGAACTTCCAACAGTACAAATTAGCTTATAGTAATATTGCATCAGCATGCATACATCTGGGATAAAAAATGTTGTGCAAATTTCCTCAGCAGCCTTAGACAAAACAGGGTTTGGAATTTTAGTGCCAAAATCCTGCTTTGGAAATGTACAAGTGAATAGTAGCAGCACAGAATTTAAACCTTGAGAAAAATTACAGACAGCTCCAAAATGAGTCAATTTTGCAGTCCTAAATGTATAGAAAGAGACTTAATCTAATCTCAACTCTAAACTAATCTAATCTAACTCTATCTAACATGTCTTCTGTTTCTATTGTCGAAATCTTAAACATTGAATAAAGGCTTCCAGTTTGGCTTTACCATGCACTAAACATAACAGATTCTGCTTTCAATCATGCTAACATTAAAAAAACAGCTAACAACCATAACTACTTCAGTCTGGGTTTAGAGCTGTTAAACAACTTACAGAGCAATGACAGAACAGCTGTACTTAAAAATATAGCACTCCCAAACGGAAAAATCACACTATGGAAATGGAATAAAAAATCATTAACATGATTTGTTCTCCCTGTCATTTAAAGAGACTTTTTTTTCCACATTTAAGAAAGCTAAGGTAAGAACTTAGAAATAAAAACTGCTTTATGCCAAGTAGTTTAGGCGGGTGTTTTGCCTATGCAGAAGCTGTAGCATTTAGCATATAAACAGAAACTCCTTCCACACAGCTCTAGGAAAATCAGGAATCACTTCAGAGAAAAATCTCATGTAGTTCTGAATATCTTGTCTTTCAATATATTTAATGACTTTCCTCTCCTTCAAGATACTTAAAGACTTTCACGCTTATATTTAAAGCAGAATGATCATAATCAGGCCAGTGCATTTTTTCATAAGGACAAAGAATTAACTACTCACCATACCAGCAGTCAATTTCATGTGAAAGAAAAGGTAAGTAACCAATTTCATGAAATCAACCCATGAGTTACAATGCCCAAATTAGAGTGGAACAGTTCACAGATGTGATCTCAATCAGTCAATTAAAAAAATAAAAGGAAAATGAAAGAGGCATAAGCGGTGCCCTTGATGCTTCCTCAAGTCCTGTCTACTGAAGTGCTGCTCAAATGAAGTCTACAATACAGCCAGTCAAGTTCTTCATAAGAAATAACTTATTTTCAAGAAATGCTGTTCTGTTTAAGCAAGAGTTTTTCCTACAAACATTATTGTTCAGGTGGAAGATTTAGATTCTAGCAGAATATGTTCTGAAGAAGAAAATCCCTTCCCCCCCCCCAAAAAAAACCCCCAAATAAAACAAAACAACAACAACAAAAACAAACAAAAACCCCTCAAAAAACAAACCAACAACACAGTAAAATGAAACTGTGGAATGACAGAGTCAGTGGGTAAGACATGGTATTTCTAGAATGCCTGTATTCACCAGAATCTATTAATAAAAATCTTACTACAACTATGAGTATAGATGCTACTTTCCAAAAAAATCCTAAATTTCAATATTTTGGAATTTTGAGGATAGATTCTCCTCCAGTCTCAGTTTTTTGCATGATAAGTAGTTGTCTCAGGCCAAGCGCACACTCAAAATATTCACAGGTTAATTCTTTTTTCATACAGCTATACCTCATACTCACCTACTTTTGCTAAAACAAGATTTTAAACACACTGCTTTCTGCTAGGTATGCTTTTAAAGTTTTCTCTCTAAATGCCTCTAAATTATTTGGCCTACAAGAAGAGGCCACAAATTTATAAAGATGCACTGTATTAGTCTAAACACAAACTACAGGTAGTCAAAAATGGTATCCAGGTTTTTTCCACAAATCTTTTCATTTTTCTGTCAAAATGCAGTATTTCACAAAACCTCAGAGCACCAAATTTTTTGAGCAGCTCTTATAAAAACTACAACTTTTAGCTCCAGAATGTTTGCACCTTCCTCTGGAAACAGTGCACTAAGATGAAACCTCCACAGTGATCCCCTTCGTTCAGCAGACAAAGTTTAAGAGGTTGTTATGTTCTTCTGATCATTCAGGTACTTAGTAGTATGAGGCAGAGGTTGCCTTCAGATCTTGTGAGCCAAAGCCTGTCTCCTGCAAAACAGAAGTGACCCAGCAGTAGGATCCGGCTTCCCCGTGGCACAACTCACAAAGGCAGGCCAGTCTCACATAGGGAGGCCCTTGAACCACTGGAAGACAATAGCTGTGCCCTCCTTTTCATGAGTGACAGCTGTGGGAAATGCTGCTGCAGGGGTCAGGGCAGCACCCTGCCTGGCAGAGCTGAGCCATGCATTGACTCCTGGCGCTGGACTAAGCTCCATCAGGTACACAGTCTTGCTTCCACCCTGGCAGACCTCTCCTCAGCTTCTTAAAGGCTGGGCACATTCACAAACCCTGCACATGGGCTATTTCTATGTGCACTGGGTACTCCCTATTGTTTTCTTTAGGAGTGGTCGAGCCACAAGTGACCAAACCTTCACTGGTGTGGCTGAGATTATGTCCATCCTTTGAGAAATTGAAGAAACAGCATTTGGTCCAAAGGCTGGGCATTGGCTACAGAATGCCCTCAATTCAGGAGAGCAATCAGATGCAATGACCTGCCCATGGAGTTCTCCGTAGAGGCCACGCTGGCCCCAAGAGCCTGAAACTGGCATACCAGAAGCTTTTGCATTCCTTCATAACAGGCTAAGAAGCACTCAAAAAAGAACTTGAGTTGCATCTGCAGTTAATTAAGAGAGAAACACAGAGAGGGGTAAATACCTGGTACAGATAGAGAATGAAATGCATAAGACATGCTTCAAATTAAATGTCACTGCTTAAATGAAATGAGAAACTGGAGATCTGCTTTTTGTCTGGCCTATTCTTTTGGTTGCATTCAAGGTTACCAGTTATCCATTTTCATTAGACCAGCAACATCACCAACTGCATTGAAGTTCTAATAATCATTGCATAAACCAAGAGAATTAATCTGAGATAGGCAGAACTTGTGGTCATCAATGCAAGCCCAGGGAGGCTTCGTTAATTGTATACATGATTTGTATATTTGTACCAGAGAACTTAGGAATGAAAGATGTTCATAGGCTTTTTTTTTTTTCTCCTTTGATATACTGCCTATAATTCTGAACATTTCACAGAAACAAAAAAAACCCCAAAAACAAAACCAAAAAACAACAAAAAAAATCACAATCACATCTTACTTTTACTTGTATGCATCAGGTTCTTCCTGATGCAAGAGAAAAGGTGATGAACTTTCCACACAAAATATAAAAACATCAGTGGTATAGTTAAAGAGCTCTGCTCAATTTTCCATAGTTGATGGTTAGTTGATTTAAGAGACAGTGAGCTGGAAAATTAATCTTTTTCAAATTTATAATATGAACATAAATAAGAGCAAGTACTTTACTAAGCTGTTCTACAGATTTAGAAATAATCATCAGTTTAGTATCAGGATTTTATAATCTATTTTATGCCAGGATAAGCACAAGTGGGTTTTGTTGATGTTTTGCTTTCCTCCAGCCAGGGGAAAAAAGACAGCTTTTTACATACCACAGCTGACTAGAATTCAAGCATCAAAGTTGAATTCCTGAGCATCTTCTCTATTAGCAAGAGTGAAGAGATGGAGGGGTGACCAAGCTCTCAGGTGGGACCTCTACAGGTTATTTGAACATTTGGTATGAATGCAAGTGACAAATCCTGAATAAAGAAACTCTTATTTCTAAGAACTTCTGCTACCTCTATTCCAAAGCATCACAAATAACTCCCTAATTCCTTCAACTAAGCTAATTCTATAGATGTGGAAAAGTAATAAAATAATAGCTTGTGCAAATGAAGAGAGAAGTAGCAAATCGCTTGATTAACCTCAATTCCTATTCTTTTTCCTTTTAAACAACATGCAGTGTCCAAAGCTATGCAAACTTCCAGCAGAAAGTCAAGACAGAACAGAAACTACCACTCCCCAGTGTAACCTGCTCCTTACTGATCATTTCCAAAGGATGGTCAGAGAGGAACTTGTGGTCAAACTGCACAACATTTTGAGAAAGTATCTTCGATAAAACAATTCACACAACTCAAAACTTGCTACAGTTTGGCTTGGTCTCCAAACATTTCCCATAACAGTAGCTTAAAATACATCACAGCTTCAAGGTTTAAAGCAAAGAACTGAAAAGTGTGTAAATGTGTGTAAAGTATTTCTGCCTTTAAAATGGAGATGAAAATTTCTGGAGAAACTCTTCCAAATCCTGGCTCAGAGCACTTCAATTCCTGGTCACAGAAACACCAAAGTGAAACTTTACTTTCTCTAAAAAGAGGTCAGCTACAAACCCTGAATTTCTGTATAATTTGAGTTTGCACTCAAGTTTCTTACATCTGACCCGACCCTGTCTGGCCCCCTTCAGCCACGGCAGGTCACAGTTACAATTAATGTACCACGAGGTACATTACCAGACATGAATACTGCCCGAATAGAAGTAATAGTGTAAGTTACTGATCATCTCACATGATCAGATGGGCAAGAACAAATCCAGTCCTAGTGGGGCTCAGGGGCATAAAGGACCCCTGGACAGACAGGATTTCAAAACTTCAATCTGACGGTGACAGCAGCAGCCCCTGTACAGCTCCGCTTCCCAAAGCACTGGGGAACCACATCTTCAGAAATCTCTCCCTCTGCTTCTTCCCTCTTCCTTAATTAAATTGCAAAGAGTAAGTAAGAAATACAGCACACGGAACATTTTGATGTCCCTCAATGAATCTATTGGTCGTTTTAAGGCAGTACAAGATATTTTAAATCAAGGTCTTTGCTCCGGGCTCTGCACAATCTTCAGTCAATATGGCTTTATAGGTCACTTTACACAAGGACAAAGCCCAGAAATACACAGCAGGATTCCAACTTTAAACCAGATTCAGATTATTTGTCTAAAAAAAGAGATGTTTCAACAGTACAAATAACAAACATTGTGCCTGGATTTGGCAGTTAAATTAAAAAAAAGTAAGCCTAAAATTTGCTCTGAGGTATATGAAGAAACTCAGACCCTTTTCCTGAAAAAACTCAAGATGTTTGATTATTAAAGGCTGGTGGAGAAAAAAATTCAATTGATTTTAAAGGGCAGTTTTAACTCTAAACTAAGCAATGGTTGCTGTTAGACAGTTTCACGTGTTCCACACTTTGTGTAGTACTAATTCAAGGAAAAAAAAATCTAACAAACAAGAGGTGGGCTAGCTTGGGATAAAATATTCCATTTGTGGGGAGAGCTAGATAAGTGTTATTTTTGTGAGAATATTATGCATCTGCATAAGGTAGTGAAATGATGATGCTGAATTTTGGTCAACTTTACTGGGTGCAGAGGGTATGTAATACCCAGCAGAACAACCCTCAGTTTATATCACTTATAATTCCAGTTAACAATAAATTAGGCTTGACCAAAACCATAATAAAGCAATTTCCTATAAATGAGATTTTAAAATGTTTACTCTGTAATCTCCAAGGAGCCACTAAAAATCACTGCTGTTGCAGGCCCTGCTAAAACCTGTCCAGTTCAGTAAACCATATTATTCTGTGTATGGGGGAGAACTACACCACTCTGGAAAGTAATTTTTGCCTTGGGGATAATTAATGCATATTGTACCTTAAAGTTACAGCACCAGGACGCTTCGGGTATACTGAGCTACTTTAATTAGTAAGGCATTTTACATATTTCTTAGCCCCAGTTTGCTGTCTTAAACCACGCTGGTGAAAAATGTCAGGATGGCTAAACTCCTATTTTTCACTTTGCTAAGGCACTATCTATAAACATTACATGAATCAGGCCACTGGAGCCAGAACTTCTCGCTACAGACTGGGGAGTAGTTTCTACTTAGACTTCTCTTCAAAGCAAGCCCTCTAATCCTTGTGTTTCAGATAGGATTTTGCTACACACGAAATACTCAGTCACTGCATGCCAGGGACATGCTAGCAATAGGACAGGAGAAAAAAAATTAGCCTTTTGTTCTGATTAAGCTCCCTCTCAACAGGCGACCATGTGAAACTATCATGACTACATGACCCAACAATTTGGACTGGATGGATCTTTTAGAAATCTGTATGTTTTCTGCATTGTTAGTGGAATATAGTAATATTAAACGAAACTGGAAGGTAAAGACCATCTGGGGTATGCATACAAAAAATGGAATATGAAAGCATGTGAAATCAGCTCTTCTTCCCTCACAGGTGAGCACAGACCATAGCAGTTCATAGCCCTCCCCTCCAAGCTGGGTACTCTGTTCACATTAACATGACTTGATTCACATCACCTCCCCTTCATCCTCCTTTTACAGAAAATATCTATTTAAAAAACAGAATCAAAGTCTACTTTTGGAATGCTTATCAGAGAAGCCACTTGGGACTCCTGACCATAAGCAAGCAGTGCAAAGAAGCTGTTGAAATGACATTTTAAATTAGGTACCCCATTTGGACCTTATGTCCTGGGATGTATACAAAATATTACCTATAAAGGTAGCAGAATTCAGTGCAGGTAAGGATAGGCATGTCCATCAGAGGCCAGGGAAGCAGCCCCAGGCTCACAGGGCATGGTTAAAGTAGGAAAGTAGGACAGAGAAATGATATGCTGTCCATTCCACTGCTAAGCTGACCATAAGTATGTTGAGACCCATTTTGAGACCACAATGGCTAAGCACCCCAGAAAGCTGTGCTCATTCCTCCTCTGCCCTACTGTTGTACATTCCTTTGTACACAAAGATAGCTGCTCTGAATTAAATACAGCCCGTGAATTTTAGGAAGGCTGAAAAGAATGATAGATTGCAATTTATATGCTGCACGATACCTTCAGTTTAATTGGACATGTGTACTTGATGTTTCTTTCAAATCAGCTCTAAGTGTAGATGGATTCAAATGGCCGGCCATCTGATCAGAATGCAAATTAAAACACAATCAAAGAATGTGAGATGTTCACATTGATCGTGCAGATTTGACCTATTAAAGGGGAATTCAGAGCCACTCAACATCTTGATACTAGTATGTTCAAGTGGTTAGATCCAGATTTGAAACCTGATCACCAGCAATTTCTGAAGAAGAAAAATTGCTATTGAAGAAACAGCTAAGGAAAAAAACTTAGGTAAAGATAAGCAGAGACTTATGAAAGGAGAACCAGCTTAAAAAAATAATACAGTCCGTTCTGGTGTTGTCCAATTTAGGCATGTAGAGCCTTAGGAAATTGCCTCTGCTATTTGCACCTTGGTTTCTGGGTCTGTAGAAGGTGGCGAAGGTGGTTCTAAGCCTTATACTGTTGTGGTACCTAGACACAAACTTACCATTTCATGGATATTTGGAGGGATAGAAAGCCCATCACTTCCTGTTAGTTTTAAATCACACCCCGTTTGTGTTTATAACCAGAGTCAGCAGATTTTTAGATAGTTTGCTCAGGCATTACAGCCTGAACCAAGGCCTGCATTGTGAGACAGGAGATACTACACTAAATGAAAAAGCAAAGGTTTTGTTGACAGTGTAGCCTAATACCATATTTAAAGCCACTAAGCAAAGAATACTTTTAGAACAGAATGATGTATTTCACATATTATATTTAGTACCACCCCCTCCTTGATTGCAGACGTTTACATGGAATTTTCTTTCTCCTGGGAATTAGATGTTCAGTTACTTTTAAAGTTAAATTACATACAGGAAGTGTAAAACTCTGTACAGTTAGAAACTATAAGCAGTGCAAGTGCTGCAAAGTGCAGTGAATAAGAGAACAAGCCTGACTTTGCTTTCCTTTGCTGTTAATAGAAAACAAATTTAACTCAGTCATGATCAAATAATAAAGACATTTATCATGCCTTTGTTTAAAAAAAACCCCAACCAAACAAAAAACCCCAGAGCATCAAAAAAGGTTGTATCTCATTGAGAGGCTAATTGCTCTTCAACATTTTCTTGAACTTTGAACCACGTAAATGGACAGATAGCTTAGTAAAATAAGATGCAAGTTTTCCCTTAATTCTTAAGTCCTTACACAGCCCACAAAACACCTGTAAACCTCAGCCTAATCCCTGAAACATTTGAACTGGTGGTATTTCTGCTGCCACAGCACCTTCAAGAAACAAAACTGTATTAAGACACTACTCCTCCTCTCCGACTATCCCAGACTTCTGAGATCAAGATGGAGAAGGATCAGCCCTTTCATCGGGTTTATCTGCATGTACCTGCCTAATGCACTAGCACAGGAATGAAGCACGCTCTGTTAAAACACTGGGTCTCTGCAGCTGTGTCCATGTGTCGGCAGCAGCAGGGATGAAGAGCTGCGCTGTGGCAGTGACATGTGACACAGGGTGCGAGCACCGCGGTGTGTGCGCTCCAAGAGGAGCAGCCAGCCCGGCAGCGAGGGGCTGCCAACACCGCTTTGCTGGTCATTTAATGTGCTTGGTTTTCCAGCAGAAAAGCACCACCAACACACAGAGTGGTCACAGAGTACAAGTGGTTTCTGCTACTGTGCTTGATCCCATGATCCATTTCAGCCAGGCTCATCAGTACCCAAAACACAGCCCTTGGGCTATGAGCAAGACAGATGCTTGAATGTAGAAATGAGCAACTACTGAGTGACACTTTCTGTACACAGCTACTTACTAATAATTTAGAAAAGTGGATGTAATAGGTGTGTAGTCATCTACATCTCCAAAGCGCCTTGCCTCACCATGAATTCATTACAAGTCTTTCTTGTAATGTGTTTGAGGTCTTTCTCAATGTCAAATAACTAGTTATCTTTCAAAGTTTCTGGTCATCATTGCTTTTGGGGAAAAACATTTAAAAATGTGGGGTAAGGTTTTAAAAGCTTGAGGTAAATTAACAGAACTTGCCAATAGTATTAATTTAAAGCCAGATGCATGATTTATGAATATGAAGGACTGGAAATATGACTAACAAAACACCAAAATTATACGAAAGGTATGCTTTATAAAGCTCATAGTATACTTAAGTGTACCAGGTACACAAAATAAAGAATTTGAGCATATAATCATATACAAGAATCCAACCAAAGAGTTACTCTTCCATTAACAATTATAAATTAAGAGATATTTTAAGGCAATCTGATAATTAATCTCCAAAACAAGAAGGCATTAGTTACAAATGGGGTAATTCTTCCCATCCTTATTCCATATCTGCAAATCGAAATGTGCTAGTGAAGCATGTGAAAGACAATATACTTCTCGAAGAGCCAGTGTGAGAATTCACCTTGCCTTTCATTAATGTTCCAAACCTGATCACTTCTGTAATAACACCAGATAGAAAAACAAAAACTCTGCCACCGCCCTTTAAAAGATGTTGGCAGCAGAAGTCAGTGCAAAGGGCACTGATTTACAGCACCTCTAGTTAAAACATTTCACCAAGGCTCCCCAGGAAAAAGCATGACTAAATCAAGGCAGGCCCTCCCTGAGTCACAGCTGGTGACCAGTCCTGCCTGTGGGGACGAGGAGATCACTGATATTCTGGCATTTACCCAGCAGAGTTTGGTATATTCAACATTGCAACCTTTGACTTACTTTTGAAGGTAATTGATACTGGAGAATGCATTTTATCCTGTAAACACCTCCCTTCAGATGTTTGTTCAGTTGTTCAGGCAATTCTCCTCAAATATGCTTTTGTGATGGCAATCCACATGGTATGAATCTCAATTCAATTGCACACCATGGGATCATGCTGGATGAAGAATACCAGGATTCCAAAGAGCAGTAAGAGAAAAACACTTATCCCCAGCAGATCAAGCTGTTGAGGATTTGATAAAACACAGTGATTCCTTCTCCTTCACAATGACATGCTGACCCTGTGGGTATTTTCTCCCTGTCTCCATCCTCACAGATCACTCTTGTTGATAGAATCACAATATATGGGGTAGTAGGGAAACATAAATACAGTGCCAGCAGCACTGGTATCACATTGAAGCTGATCAATAAGAGCACAGAGCTTCTGGCATTTTTGTTTTTGTTTTCTTGGGGGTTTTTATTTTCGAAAAATAAAGCCACTCTCTCAACTGAAGTTGCACAGAAGGCAGGGAAACAATATCTTTCCTCTCCTGCAGCAAGTTTGTTTCTGGAATTGGATAGTCTGGGTAATTCCCCGTTAAGACGCAGCACAAATCCATTGCAATAACTCCCACGAGGGTTCTGTCCCAGCCGTGCTCTCTTAGAACAAGCACACTACAATTCAGAGGTGGCTTGTCACAGGGCATGTGGCTTCATCTGCTCCGGGCTACAGTGGCATCATGTGCAAACTCCTCCTTGGTGCCACTGGCCCTCCTTGTGCAGAGTTCTGCCCCCACAGCTGGGTGTCCTAGGGAGACTGGTGCTGTGCTACACATGGCATCCAGCCCCAGAGCAGTGGCAGCCCCAGCACGGCCAGGGCAGGACCTGGACCATCCCTATGTCTGCTCCGAGCACAGCAAGGTCAGCACTAATGCACAGCACCAGGAAAGCACTTGGAAGGACATAGGAGGAGTCAGAAGAGTAAGAATGAAAGTCGGCATTGCCACCAACTTTGCCAGCTAATTTCTACCTTCCAGTACTAATTGCTTTCATTTCACACGCAGAATTTGTCTGGGGCTGGGCCTCTCTGAAACTGCTGGCAGGACCCTCAGCCTTGCTGTGTGCCCTGATGTTCCACATGACAGTGAAAGATGCGTGTAAGAAACAGGGGGCTCAGCAAGGCAGCACCAGAGTGCTGGGGCAGCAGTCTGGTGTCAATGCCAACAGGTCTGGAATGTGAGGTTCACTTTTGGGCACGATTACACTGTCCTCATTTCCTTGAGAATGCTGACATTTCACAAATACCATCCCTCAAATGCATTCAGTGGATTAGGAAAAGAGCATATTATTGTTAATTATGTTATCCTGAAAATATAATCAGACCTAAATTTCTGCATCTTCTATTTAATCAAAGAGTACAAACAGCAATAAAAATGTCCTTCTCATTAGACTGAGAAGTCTCTCCTCATTTCAGAGCTACTAATGCCTAAGTCTATTTTGAAATATTTTAACAAGATAGAATTGTACCACGTAATTGTAAAAATGAAGCTTAATATTTTTATACCTAAAGCAGTAATAAATAAGCCTGCATAAGCTTGCACTGTGGTCTGGAAGTGCAGTATGTGTTTTTCTACTTGCGTATCACCTGAACGTTTGGCGTGCCAGAATACTGATCCCCCCAGTTCTGCCTCTATCACACAGCCACTGCACAAAACCCAGCAATGCTTAAATACAGTAAATAATTTTAACTGAAAAGAGATCAATCTTTCCTGACCTCTGCAAGACATGAAATTCCCTGCATGTCTTCTCTTCCCAGGTATTAGGTGAACCCAAATTCAAGGATCTCACGGAAAAGGAGAATTAGCTTTTGAATTTTGATTTGCTAAGGATAATAAAGACCAAATACAAGCTCCCTAAGCTGCAATGTGTAGCTTCAGATCTGACCTTAACTTTTCTGAAAGTTCACAGGAATTCTGATCCTGAAAAACCAATATGATGCCCATCAGGAGTATACAACCTTTAGTAGAACACAGTTGGGGATGAGAAACAGAGCTTTAGCTAAAATGAAGAGATGAAAATCACAAATCAGGGTTCCATTTTCTGAAAATAGAATCATAAAAATGTTGGTTGGAAGTCATTATGTCCAACTGACTCTAAGCTGATGTGCACCAAGCCCTTTACAGGAATGGGAATGGGGTTGATGAGATCCATTGGACCCCATTTTCTTGCCTTTTCAAAAAACTGATACTACACATGCTATTTTTAGTCATCGGAAATTTGCCAGTCTCCTTTCTCAGTCACCATATTTTGTCACAAACATTGTATACCAAACCCACAAACACGTCAGCCTACTTTTTCAGGCCCCTTGGGCATATCCAGGACATGGAATTTATCACATTCACCTCTGTAAAGAGTCCCTGACTTGTTGCTGCTCTAATGGTGGCTGCACTTCTCCTTCCCAAGCTATAAGAATATGCAAACAGACCTCAGATTAGGCTTTGCTCATGAAGACTCAAGTTAGAAAGAACATCCTTCACTTTTGGCTTTTCCTATTCATAATGGACAAGCATTTCTGCTGAATTTCCTTGTACTAGTGGAATACCTTCTTGTTAGCTTTGATGTTTGCTACTCATTCATCTCCAGATGGGCTTTGATATGATTTAGCAAGGATTACTTAGCTCAGCGTTTTCACAAATGCCCACTATTTCGGGTTTATAACTTGACCAGAAGGTAAAAACTGACACAAGTTAGGATATAACCTGGGGGATTCTCTGTGAGGAATTTAAGCCCCTGGAACACACGGTAGATAGTGATGTTGGAGCCTGTGGAAATAATGAGAAAATTCACTGTGGCATTGCTAGCTGGCCAACCAAAAACTCAAGACTTAGCAGATATAAAGACATGGCTTAAAGCACCACAAGAGAACGATTTCTGTGAAAAGAAGAAAGTCCTAACTAAGGCCCTATTTCAAAATTACACATGAGTGCTTGATCATTTCCAAAACACACAGCAGCCAAATGTTTATACTTTGGATGATCCACCACCCAAATCCTCTTTAACGAGGTCCTGATGGATCTCCAGGCTGAGTCTTACTTAGGATCATCTAGTAACTCAACAACTGAGCTGGATACAGCCCTTTGTTCTCTTGCTGCTTAATGAATGACACTGGAATTCACTGTTTGTATGTGCAGTGGAGGGCACAATATATTATTACAAAAAGAGGAATTCCTAAGAAAGCAAGTTGCGGCAACAGCAAGTGGAGAAATATTCGCACACTAAGGACCTGCTGTAAGTGAGACCACGTATTCTGTAGCTCTTCATGGAGACACAGTCAGCAAAAACCACCCCCAAAATAAAAGCAATTGGGACCCTGGAGTGATATAAATCTGTGATATAGCATGTACACATCTAATATTACAAACAATTTCAAGACTAAGGAGTAAGATCCCAGTCAGTCAGCCAGGACATGCTAACAAGCAGCAAGAGCTACTTAAATTTAATTCAGTGTGTTAATGGATCTCAGGAGGGGCCTATGAGTCAGAGCCTCTTGCAGGGGAATCTCACATGAGGATCTGAAAGTCGGTGACATCAGCACTGTGACAAAAGTTGTATGGCACAGAGAGTATAATACATGTATGGAGAGATCAGTTTATTGTCAGTCGAGCAGCAGCTGGGGAGAGAGGTGGCAGCAGTGCATACAGAAATGCTCTAGTGAGTCATGTTGGGAGAAAGGGAGCAGATTAAGCTGTTAACTCATTTGCAGACACTTACTCCTCAAAAATCAGCACACAGCTATAATAGTTGTCAAAATGTTCTTCCACAGTAATGCTGATTATTCATACTTCCAAACACTACAAGCTGCAAAGCACGTAATGCTAATGAAAAGCTGTCAGTTGTAACATATGGCAATCAAACTACCTGGCCAGAAAGGATTAGATTTTTGTTATGGTATCTAATGTTAAAATTATTAAGAAGGATTTGTTAACAAGACACTATTGGGTGTTGTATTGTGCTCTGTATTATTTATTTTCATATTATATTTTATGTTATTTATTTTCATTATAATGGTTTGTTCTGCACTCCCCTGTTCTCCTGAGAAATGTTATTTTCCGAGGTTTGTCCCTGCCCCTCTTCCCTGTCACTCCTCCCAGTCCCCTCCTACGGGCCCTGCCTGTCATTCGATTGTTCCTCCTGGCTTCCAGAAAGTTTGGGTACGGACATCGAGTGATAGGGCAGGAGCCGAGAAGGTTCCTCCCTTTAAGTTCTCATTGGTTTCTTTAAATGTCTCTCCAATCCTGTTCCACTCCCACGGCTCGGCTGGATAGACTCCCCTAAATAAACACCTTGGACTTTTCCTTCCAACTGAGTCCTACTCCTCCCTCCGTCCTCAGCAAGGTCTCTCCTGTGATAAGGGAAAACCCCCTTGGCCACTCCTCTGGTTCCCGAAATCCAGAGGAGTGTTCCCGACTGATCGCAGTGTCAGAGCTAGCCTGGGTGAACGGAGCCGCTGCTCCGAGAGGACACAGCAACAATTGGGAATCTTGTAAGCAACTTGACATGACCTGGCAATGTACACAGGCAGCCCAGAATCCACATATATCCTGGGCTGCACCAAAAGCAGTGTGGCCAAGGGAGCAGCTGGGCAAGGGAGGGCATCCTGCCCCTCTACTCTGTCCTTGTGAGACCCCACCTGGAGTGCTGCACCCAGCTCTGGGACCCCAACATGAGAAGGACATGGACCTATTGAAATGAGTCCAGAGGAGGTCACTAAGATGATCAAAGGGCTGGAACACCTCTCCTGTGAGTAAAGGCAGAGATAATTGGAAGTGTTCAGCCAGGAGAGAAGGCTGTGGGAAGACCCTAATAGCACCTTCCAGTACCTGGGGGGGACTGCAAGAAAACTTACAGAGGTATGGAGTGATTGGACAAGGGGAATGGCTGTAGACTGACAGAGGGTAGATTTAGATTAGGTGTTAGGAAGAAATTCTTTACTGTGAGGATGGTGAGGCACTGGCACAGGTTGCCCAAAGAAGCTGTGGATGCTCCATCCCTGGAAGTGTTTAAGGCCAGGCCGGAAGGTGCTTGGAGCAACCTGGTCTAGTGGGAGGTGTCCCTGAACTAGGTGGTTTGTGAGGTCCGTTCCAACACAAACGGTGCTATGATTCTATGATTTTTGATGATTTCTGACTAAAGGTATTTCCATCTGAAAATGAAAATGTAATGGAAAAAAATTTGGATAAAAATATACCGACATTAGTTATACTTCTATCTCAAAAAAGTTTTCATTTCATGGTGGAACTTCTGTTTCATCTGGAAATTCTGTTTCCCTAGAAAGAGGGATCAATACTCACCTCACTCAAAACACCACTAAAGAAAAAAGTACCAGCAAGGACCCAGGCAGAGCAATGATGATACTCATAGGGAAATGAGTGATCCAAGTTGTGGGTCTACCATTTGCAGCAGGATATATTCCAGGCTGTTCTGCAGGACCAGAAGAGAGGGGCCTGACAAGAAAACACACACTCACCCTTTGAAAAGGTGTTGGCTTTCTTTCAACACAAAACAATTAAAGTTAAAAAAACCCTCAAAGAACTAATAACAAAAAACCTTCCTAACACATCCTTTTATTAACCTATTCTTTCAAAGCCTAAAGTAGCAATAGAAAATACTAGGTTTAAAAAAAAGGATAAAATTCAAGATGTAGAAAAGGAGATAATTCAGCATCAACATGAAGTTTTTTGAAAAGCCTATTCCATTCCTGGAAGCTGAATATTAGGCCAAAAAATGTCTGATCTAACCTGTGTTCTTAATACTTCTCAAAGCCAAACGTCAGCTTTTATATTTGGGTAAACTATCATGTTTGGCCAGCAAAGTCCACAGGGGAAAACAGGGCAAGCCATATTACACATGCACACAATCCCCACACCTGTGTGCTTGGATCCATCACAAGATGTCAGCCAGCCTGCAGAGTGTGAAACAGAAGGCTGAATGCCCTGCAAGCTGCTGTGTGCATTTCTGATGCCATGGGGGAGATCTGTAAACTACTCTAGAAATGACAAAGGAAATGGTAAAAAGGAAGGATACCTAATTTAGCAGATTCCAAGTGAACATGTCTCCAATGATTCAGTCAGGAGCAAGGAATGAATGAATGAATGAATTTTCAAAGACCAGTTGAGATCTGATGAAACTTATGTAGCTTAGGGACACAAAAGTTTTCAACACCAGCACTCTGCGCTGTGAAGATTCAACTTATGCTGAAGTATCACACTGAACTAGATAGTGGATAATGGTGTGTGAAGAGATAAAGAATAAAATGAGAGCTCAGCAGATTCCAAAATTTCATTCTTTACAACTGTGCCTCTGCACCACTGGTACTGCTTTATCTTTCCAGAACAGGGCCTTCCTGACACTTGTCCTACTCAAGGAAACCTAGTTTGATCTCACACTTATATTAACAATTTCTGAGAGAAATTAATGTTGATGGCTGTAATAATAAGTAGATATTTGGGTTAATCTTAGAATCTTTATAGTAGGAGACTCTACTCTCAGAATGTTTGGAACTGGGCTCTTAAACTTAGATACTAGTTTATTTTGTTACTCTGAGAGGGAAAAAAAGACTCTTCTGATAAGAGGAGTACAAAATGGAGCAACAGGGACACAAGTAGTCTCCAGTCTGATCTAACCCTCCCGGTGCTATAAAATTGTCAGGTATTGACACCTGAAATTTACCTTCTTCTGATACAAGGCAACAGCAAATATTATGAACAGTGCAAGGCTCGGCACATTCCACCCATTCCAGCAGGTCAAGTGAACCCTTCCAACTAATAGGAGAATATTCTATCCAGGTTACATACTAGCTAGTGCTGGCAACTATTGCTAGGCTCGGCAAGAACCCACCACCACCACCACCACCACTGTTAGCTGGCTCACAGGATAACACCCACTATAGCAAGAGAGATAAATGATAACAATAATGAAATATGAAGTTGTCACAGCTGTGTCTTCCAGCCTCTTCCCAGCCTGTATGAAGGCAGAAAACATCTCCAGCCTCAGTGATGGTATAGAGTATTACACTCCTATAGGAATGGAAAATTTTGCAATCTCTCCAAATGTCAAGCTTTGCCCAACATATACGATTTAGAGCAGGTTTCATTTCACACGGACAAATGCCTCTATTACTATATCCAGTGAACTCTGGGAGGCATTTTAAGATATCTTACCTGCTCTGGGCCAAAGTCTAACCTGAACACTGAATAAATTCCATCTATTACTCTATTTTATCAGACGAAAGCCATGAAAATCCCTTGCCAAAATTTTGCTCTTAGCACTTAGACAGCTGAGGGATGTGATCCCAATTATGACCCAATTATGTGATAAACAGTGCTCAGACAACAACAACAACAACAACAAAAACCTAAAAAAGGGATCAGTATAACCAATGTGAAGACAAAAATTCTTCAAGGTTCAGAGCAAGCATTCAGCAGGACATAAGCTCAAAAATTAAGAATTCTAACACCACACACAGCTGTGACACAAGACTACAGGGCTCTGAACACAGAGCCATGATGAGTCTCTTAACATTTCTTCCAATCAGCTATCTGTGGGACAACAGAAAAGATGTCATAAAAAAGCTTATTATTTGATAAAGTCTAGCAGATTTTTACTTGAAAGGTGTTGCTGAAGGGCAAAGCATTAAATTATATATGGCTAAACCATGTAACGTATTATTAGCATAACTTCTTTGTTCCTCCAGCAGTTTGTCTTTCTGCTGTAGGGAACTGCTCACACTCTCTACCCCAATATCCAAGATAAAGTCTGTTAGCAGTCAGCATTTGGAGTACTTAAAATCAACATTTATAGCCACAATTTTCTTGTCTGACTAGTGCAGCTTAAAACTGAGGTGTTGAAATTTACTCTCTGAAATTTCAGTCAGAAGATACAAATTGCAAGGGAGATCTGGGCACAATTTCCATTTTCTTATCAAAAAAAGGGGGTAGAGAGTGGCATTTACTTGCTGAGATACTTCCACATATTTCTCTCACCAAACTTATGTGTAACACATTGCATATATTAAAACAGAAAGATGTAAAAATACTCCATAGATGCAGCCCCTGATTAGAAATATTTCAAAGCATATTAGAAACACAAATCACATCTAAACCATGGCTGTACTCCTGGCTGCTGATTTAGGATGTGACTGAAAGACCAGTGAACCCTGTGGAGAGATTCCTGATCAAGAGGGCTTGAAATGGGCTCTGAAAAATCTTGATGTTACTGTGTTGAAGACACACACCATAAGATACCTGTTTATCTAAACATTTAGACCCTCATGCTTCACTTAATTGCTGCTATGCCCACCTGATGACATTCTTCCAGTTGACAGCTCTGTTTTACACACGTGGCTGAATACAGCATTATGGCACCCATACTTGACAAGTTTTCATTTATGTAAGAAAACAACAAGGATGTTTTCTACAGGCATTTGATTTTTTAAAGTCAGTTCAGTTTGATTCAGACTGTCCTGCTCCATGTGCCTTTCCTGCAAATATCAATACAGACCCATTTACTACCAAAAATGGTCATGAAAGAGAAATACTAAGCTATAACACAGTATTCATAACAAGCCCACTTTCATCACTCTTGTTTCTTAGGAATTATGAACACCACAGGAAAAACATAACTTCTAAACACTAGAAATAGAGAAGAAAATAAAGAAGGAAATACAAAACCCTTTTATATTATCTTCTGAGTCGAGCTGCTTTATTTCTAGTCAGCTGGACACTAATAAACACCTGTAATTAATATACTGTAAATTATATTTTGGCCAGTCATATTTCCCCTACAAAATGACATAGTTTTGTCATGGTATGTTTTCAGTCCCACGTGAATTAAGATGCCCTCTTCCACACTTGAGTTGCAAGATTAACCTGCCTCAGATGGGCAACTTCATGGCAAAACAACATTTCAGTTACTCATTCTGCGACAGTGCCTCACTCTCACCTCCCAGAACTTTTAAGGTTTATATCCTAACAGCATGCAGGACTGCAAGTCAATTGAGTAGCTCAGATCCTCTGCCAGGTACTTGTAAAGAGGAAAGCAGCTCACAGCTCATTTTGAGTACAGAGGCAGGATAGCAGTGGGTGCCACTGTGGCTTGCAATCTCAGTGGAAGAAAAGGAAAAATAAACTACTTTCATTTAATTAGAAAGCCTTTCACTGGTTTGCTAGAACTATTTTTGGCTAGCAATAGAGTAGTTCACAAATCTCTTTCAACAAGAAGCATTTTGAAAGTACATTCATAAGTTCATGCTATAATATCACTAAGAAGTTAATGATACTGTTAGCATGAGTTTAATGTAAATATAAATGCATTGCTGATATGGATTAGGCATACTACTGTCTTGATGCAGCATCATTAAGGCACAAATATGAGCAGTACATGAGATTAAAAATGTAAGCTTTATGCAATGTGCCTTTGGGACCTTCTCCAAGGCAGCTACATCCAGCATCCCACCCTGCCAAGGCCACAACAAAGGAGAGCAGGGCAAGCCACTGCTGTGTCTCCAGAAAGCAGTAATTGTAGCAGAAGAATGAAGTCAATGTTTTCTGCATACTTTGGTTTGCTTCTCTTGGTTTTTGCTAACACCAGTCTGGCTCTTCTCTAAGTTCGGAGTGATTTGTCAAAGTGTACAGGTGCTACTTCACTCCATTTAATCTCAGGCCAGCTTCACAGCAAACTGAAGGACCGTGAAATAAAACTTCTTTCTTCTGCCTTTTATATAAGCTAATGCAGAAATTGGAAATAGGCCCCAATTCCCCCTGGATTCAGTTATCTGATGCTTAACAGGGCAAACACAACTATGTCTGGAGCAACTGTTGTCTAACACTTTTCAATTTACATACCCAGAAACTAATGTACCAATAAAAATGTATTTTGTCTCTCTCTCACTTTTACAGATACTTGAAGTTGAATTTCAAAGTGCAAGTATGTATCAATCACTTCATTCACAAACCAGAAAACAGAAACTGAACTACGAAGTCAGAGCCAACAACACACAACTCAAGAAAGAAGGCTGGAGGCTGTTTCCTGGCACCATAAAAGGTAGAAGAGATAGGAACATTCTGCCTCTAGAAAGGAGGCTGGAGGAGGAGGAGAAGAATCAGCATTCTAACCACTAGATTTCTGCTGTCAACATGTTAATATGGAAACCCTCAGTGACGTTTTAAAATTTCTTCCAAATTGTTGTGAAGACCACAGTGACCTCCTGTACAAGGTCATACAATTAATCAGAAAGTAAGCAGGTAATGAAGATGACCAGCTTTCCAAACACACACCCCCCTCAGTAGAGAGAGGGGAGTGCATGAAACAAAGCACATAATTAATTCAAAAATTATAGGCATGGCAGAAAACCCACTATTTGCACAAAATACTGTTATTGGGTAATATTCAACTTCTGCAACACGATGTCTTTACACTCAACATGGGAGATGACACCTTACTAGATACATCCAACAAGTCTCATTTTCACACTACAATATTTCTTCTGTCTAGGCACAGTGAAAGTGAAGAGATTTATATATTCAGCCACTACCAGTGTATCCTGAACTACATGTGTAAGTCCATCAAGCATCCTAGGTACAAAAAACTCATTATTCTGCGAAAGTATTAAGTTAAATTTATAGGCCAGAACTGACATAGACAGATGCATAAAATCTTAATTCTGCTTACAGAAGAAACACTAACTCTGTCTTCCTTCCCTTCCCCTGTAATACACACAATTCTCATATGAAACAATAGCCGAATATGCAATAATAATTTGTAAAGTGAAATACTGTTAATGTGTTTCCTCAGAGAGTTCCTGTTCCAGAACATGGCAGAAACTATTTTTATTGCTCAAGTTTTCATTATAGAGATGCCACAGCACATATATCTTTGGTCTACCATGTAAGCACGTGACAAGCCAATGACAAGGTTCTTTCCCTCTCCACACCCCCCTCCCCCCCTTTTTTTTTTTTTTTTTTTTACTATCACCAGTGCACTAATATTTAGACAGATTTACTTTGGAACAAATAGTAAATGACTGGGAAGTTGTTACAATTTCTCATTCTCATTCTGATTAATGAGCTGGAGGAACACTCCCTCCCTTCCTTCTCCTTCTGTGGTAGAAACATATTGAGCTTATGCATCAAAAAATTTTATACCTGCATTTCCTAAAAGATGGATGAGATTGGCATAACAATGATGGCTTTTCCAAGAAGGAATAAGGATCCACAAAGCTACCCTTCAGCAGTCATTCCAGGATGAAGGATTAAGAATATACTGTATCACACTCAGCAAGTCTCTCTCATACACACGCACATGCAACCTACAAAAGCAATGCCCAGTGCATAAACTAAAACCCCCTCAATTCTTCATAATGTCAAGCAAAAAGAGCAAAAAGAAAAGTAATTTTTAATGAAGTGGAAGAGAAACGGCTAATTCTTGTGAATGGTATAATGCATGAGAGAGAGAGACAGGATGGAAGAAACCCAGGAATACCATATTCAGAAAAGAGCAAACATGAGACAGAGCTCAGTAAGAACTGAGAGTGGCCCAGAAACAAGACTATGAGGCTTCTGGGCCACACGAGCTGTGAACACAGTTTTTTGAGGGGTTTGATGGCTCTCATTTTCAGGAACACAAGAATTTCAAATCAATAGGATGATCCAAACCTTTGGTGTCACTGCCAACTTTTCCTCCTTCCAAAGGCAACCTGTGGATCTCCAACTCTAAATAACTATTACAGTCAAAAAGGGTAACCATATAAAAAGACAGCCAATATAAGCTATGTCTTTGCCCCTTAAGAACATCCTGAACTTTCCAATACGTTGTTTAAAATACATTTACGAGGTAAAAGGCATCAAAATCAGTTCTACACCGAAATGCTGAAAAACTCACTAACCCAAACAACTCTCTGTAAGGCTGTCAGAGGCAAGGAACTGAAAATAAAATACTTTCTGATGGATAACTGAGGAAAAGCTCAGTAAAGGATGACATTAACCTGCAGAATTTATTACCATGGCTTGCTGTGCCAGTACTGAACAGTTACATTACAATAAATGCTGTTTGTAAAACAAACTCTATTATCAGTCAGCAGATAATAGCTGAGCATGATCATGGCGTAAATTATTACAGAAGACTACATGCAGAAGTGATTAAGAAAAAGTCAATACTGGGAGAAGCAGTTATGTCAGTTCTAGAAAAAAACCCCAAGTGGATAAAAGGCAACAAATTTCAGGTTTGAAATCTAGCAGTATGACGGACAGCTTGTTTTCCACTCAATAATTAATTAACTTGTTCTACACCAGGGGGATTTTTCTTCACAAAGTAACTTTAGTTTTCAGTCTGAGAAAACATGGGACCCTTCAGCTCTGCTATTACACTTCATTAAGTTCTATAAGCCCAAGAAATTTGTAAAGTGGGAGCATATTTTTGCCATCTTTAAAGCAAACAAAATAAAGATACTCATTTATCAGCATACATTACTTTGCTTTATATACATGACCTACAATATTTGTCTGAGTAGATTCATCATTCAACTTCACTCTCTTACGAAGCCATGCTGCTGTACAGCACTGACAGAAAGGCACTCCAGTGCTATGATGCCTTGTGTAAAGAGTTTTCCCAGCAGCATTCTGATGATGCTCTGCAAATCATGTCGCTTCCATGACATGCCACAGAGTAGCTGGAGAAGGCACGCTGTCTCACAGGAATAAAGAACAATCCCTGTCAAAAAGGACAAACTTCACTGTGTGTGAACTCAGGCAGCAAAATGACAGCCAGTAATCCTGAACAGAGAGCCAAGAAAGCATTTGGGGTCCGTCCAAGAAACCAATATGGGAAAAACACTAACACTTTTCATGGGAAAAGTCCTGATTTCATGGAAGACGCATTTTCTGAATAAAAAAAAATCATGCAATTGTCCTAAATTATTTCTGGTTTTTCAGTTGAACACAATGTGCTTCATTCCCACTTTTATCCCCTTCACAAAATCTCTGAAACTCTGCTATATATTATGGGTTTCAATCTTTTGTAATAGCAGTTTTGTTCCTAAGTCAAGTCCTGCTTCAAAAGAAGGGGAGAGCTTGTTTCACTGTCTTGCAAGATCTCTTTCAGAACCTAGGAACACAGAACTTATTTCGTGTTCTGGAGCTAAAATGGTGTCTATCCATTGTAGTTAATCCTGTGGCTCTGTCAGAATTGAAAACCAGCAAGACATTCACTCATGTAAGGAAAGAAAAAGAAAAAACCCAAGCAAAACCCATACTCTTCAGGTTGATGTTGGAGGCAAATAACTCAACTACAGAAAGCCATCAGGATTTTGCAATTTTAATTTTTCTGCTCATTGAAGCTTTCTACTTTTAGGCAATTAAAACCAAGCATCAAAGGCACATGAAATTAGGACGGGGTAGTGATTAATTTGCAGAAAAAAACATTCACAATTTAGTTAAACGGACACAAATCAGTGGGGAGTATTAATGCACTGAGGAGAGCTGAAGGGAGCACGGGGAAGAGAAGATGGAAAGAGTACATGCAGTGGCTGTCCCACGGAGGGTAGAAATGTATCTGCCAAGTGCTGCTCATGATGAGAACTCAGGGACAGGTGCAGAGCTAGAATAGTCCTAGCCTACGAACAGTTACTTCTTCCTCTTAACTTTGTCCCTGCAAATGTTTCTGCGTTGCAACAAGTACAAAATCTAGATTTTGTGCTCATGCTGAAATTGAATTAATGAAAGTGAATTAATGCCCATTCTTCAAACAGTGTTGGGCCACTCAGATGAGGCCAAGGAGATACACATTAAAATCTCCACTGGAATAAATTTCTTTGACTCTGAAAACCCAGACATCAACCTTATCTCTTTCCATCAAAACCTGCACTCTTCTAGTAAAAATACCATAAATGCAGCGCCACTCAGTCACACATCTATTGAATACCAAGCTCACTAATGATCTACTAGAACACCTCTTTAATGCTTGACTGTGTCCACTGTATAGCACCACCTCCTTCAGCTGGGTCTTAGTGTTATTAAGAGTCCTTCAGACCACTTGATGAAAGCATTGCTGGAGAGCTATAGAATCCCTTGCTTTATTTATATGGCCATTGCTGTGAAACTTCACCTCAGGCTAGTTTGCAAGCTCTAAGAAGCTGATGTTTCTGCCCTCTTGGCAGAGATTTTCCTAGAGAAGCAGCAGCTGAACTGCACAAAGGAAGGTGTCCAGTGCACACCCTGGGCTGCAACAGGCGGTACCAGAGCTGGGCGTGCAAAATCAGCTGCTCAGCGCCTCCCTGTGCTGGTTTGGGCTGAGGTGGAGTTAATTTTCTTCACAGTTAAACCACAATACTCCCCCAGATTTTGGATGCAGAATTTGTGATGAAGAAATATATCCAAGTCAAAGACAAGCAGGACGGGAGCAAGAGAGGAATTGCAGATGAAATGAGAAAGAAAACAAAACCTGTTGAGAGTTTGGAAAGACTGTTAAGAAGAAAAGCCTGGAATACAAAACTAGAAAGGAAGAGTGCTGAGATAGCGGGAATAGGGGAGAAGTGATCCCTGGGAATACTGAGAACAGTCCTGATGGGAAGACAGAAGTTCTGTCATCCAATACCAATCTCTCAATTTTTGAATTATTAAGGAAAGAGGCAAGCAAAATGCTGTAGGATACACACCCCAACCCCCACCCCACCTTTTGTAATAGAATAGTTGTGGAAAGCAGTAAGTAAAAAGAAAGCAAGATGTTATTGAAAAAAATATTATCTTGATAGTTGTCTGATTGTTGATAAACATTGAAGTTGGTGGTATCTCTCACAGTCTGAGAGCAGCGGTTTTACTGACAGCTGTAACTGCCTTGATAGTGGCCATTAAAATGCCCCATCTAAAACTAAGAGCAGTCAATGCCGTTTCAGTGCCTCATACATGTCCCAGCCTTGACCTGGAGAAATTGCCTAAAGGAATGAAAGAAGCACAAGTTCCCAGGCAACAGATTTTATAAAAATGGGAAATCCGCTTGTGTCAGAAGTAATTTAGAGACCACAAAGAAATGAGCCTCTAAACAGCTCATCTTGCATGAAATAATAACAAATTGCAATCATTACAGTTTTGATACAGATCTAAGATGTCAAAAGCATTAGTCCACACTTCCTAAACCACAGCCTCCTGAAAGACAGGTATTTAGAGAAGATAGGGGCAGAGATGCAAAAAACCCCAGTTGCACATTTAAATTAAGAAAATATCCAGACAGATCATCTCATGGTTTTATTTTCTGGTGTGGCAGTAAATTTAGTTAGGCACTCTTAGGATATTGTAACATCCTAAAAATAATCAGGTCGCCCATTGCACTTAATGTACCAACAACCAATTATCTAACTAAAATTATCTTAACATCTCTGAGCAAGTTCACTACACAGGGAAAGTTTTACACTTTGGAATTTTCTTCTGCTGAAGAAAATCAGATTATTTGGTTCCTTATTAAAAAATATTTAAATGAAAATATTTTGATAGAATCTCCCCCTTAGTGTAATTTTGTGCTGTTATAAAGGCATCATAATAACTGGTCACTGATCTGACTACAAGAGGCTGTTGACTTTGTCTCATTTATTCTACTGCTTGTATTCCTTGCTAGATAAAGCAGAGTCATAAAAACTTCATTGCCTTGTGAAAAATTTAGACTTGTGCAAGTCTTCTGCAATCTTATCCTCATGTGAAGTTCACCAAGGATGACAGACATGCTGCCGGTTCAAGTCCCAGCTAAGAATATCTTTGCTTTGTCCAAAGAAACTTTATCATGCATCTTTGTGGCCTCAACCCATCAGCACAAATGACACATCAAGCCAGAGATGATCAGGAAAAGCTTCAATTACATTCAGCAGGCAAACTTCATTGCTGCTATTCTCAACAGAAAATCGTATTTAGTTAGCCTGATCTAAGACACAACGAATACCATAGGGCTATGGACTGATGCTTATAAAAAGCTGGCAACTGTTCTTGATGACTCAGAGAATTTAATGTCTGTAAAGTAAAGCACATGAACACAACCCTTTGAGAGAGGAAATAAAAGAAAAAGTCCAGCACTTCCAAATGTGGGGGGGAGCACTGTTCATTTCTCTAGACGAGATACCAAAAAGCTACTGTGCAAGCCATTAATGTTCATGGCTTCCCTATACTGAAGAACAATCTGCACAGTGCAGGGAAAGCCTTCTACAAAAGTGCACAAATGAAGAAATAACCTGATTCAAGCACTATTTAAAAAAACATCTGACAAGGCTCTCTGAAACCTGTGCCTTTGGTGTTGGTGTCAACTCCAAACTCCAAGTTTTTACTAGAGTAGCTGCTGACAGTAATGGTTTGCCCTGCTAGTACAAAAAAAGAGCTCTTGAAAAAGTATTTTATTAAGGGAATATAATTTCTACTGTACTAGATATGTGCTATAGAAAGCAATAAAATTCAAAACAAAACAAAGGTAGCTATTTGACGGAAAAAATCTTGCAGGCAGGAGCAATACTATTTAACAAATATAGCACATGAGTTTTAAATTAAAAGCTCTGCAAAGTGCTTCACGCTGGTGTCGTACAGCTTAATCCTCACTGTATCCCTGTGGAAAGTCATGCAGCACTTTCCTCAATCACTGAAAAGAATTTCAAGCTGCTGCCTCTGACTCTGCAGCACACATCAGAATCTAAATAATTTCTAAGCCTTCATTCAATTTCCCATGTGGGAATTTATTGAGAATTAGCTTTTTAATTCCTGTTGATTAAGCCTTTGATTTTTTTAATATGCAGAAGCAAATTTTAAGTTAGAGGTCAAGTTTATTAGAGCTCTCCTTTTTCTTGCATGGAAAACACAAGTTACCAGCATTTGAGAATAATAGGCAATGTTTTTGGTGAGCAGCGAATCAGACAGTGCTGCTTCTTAAAGTGAAGGTGCAAAGCAGCCCCAACAAAACTTGAACCCTTTGCTGCAAGTCATGGAACCCCATGGAGAATTTCAGGGGGATAGCTAAGAACCTGACTTAGAATGAAGAAGAACCTGACTTAGTGTGGTGGTGCAAGAGTTGTTTTATTAAGTTATTAAGTAATTTTTGTAAGTTTTATAAGAAGTTTTTTGTAATGGTTCTTTCCACTGTGCCCCCCGTTTTCTGTAATGGTTTCCCCCCTATGAGTTGGTTATATAACCAGTCGTTTTATGTCAATCACCCCCTCTTCCACCTGTCCCTGTCAATCCCCTCTCTCTCTCTCTCCTCTTGGTCGCCCTGTCTGTCACTTTGGGACCCTTCCCTGGATTCTGGAAAGATCCAGGAGAGGCGTCGAGTGATAGGCTGGTGCCTGGGGAATCCCCTTCTCCTGTCTTGTGATTCGTTCGTTGTTCAGGAGTTGACACTCACTGTTACACCCCCATGTTCCCTGATTTGCTGACCCATGGTCGCCACCCCTGGATCCTCCCCCATTTATAAGTTCGTGCAGCCCGGTTCCACATGTTCTCTCTGGGCAGCAAGGGTCTGAGGTGGAGCTCCTTGCCAGACTCCCCTTTAATAAACCACCTTTTACCCTGCTCAGAAGAGAGTAGACCCTTTTTCTGCCGCCGTAGTCGTGACGCCATGAGGTCCATCCACCAGTGTGGGGAACCAAGACCCACAGGGAGGAGGTTGCTCGCCTGCTTGCAACCCCGACCTATCCGCGTTTGCCGCAGTGCAGAACTGAGCTAGCCTGTGGTCAACGCCTGCTAGGCGTGAGGGACACTGCGACAACTTAGAATGCAGAATCAACTGCATTCCCACTACTGGAAAGCTTTTAGCAGGTGGATGGGTCAAGGACACGATTTTTAAGTCTTGCAAAGTTATTAGCACCTAGTTAATTTCTCTCTGAAACTGAAAGCAGGAATATTACCTTGTAAATCTTCTACAGTAGTTCCTACAGCAGGGGAGATTTGCCTTGGATAAGAAGGAGATTCTGAAGCATTAGCAGGGAAAGCCCCAAGGAAATTGCACACAATGACAAAGCCATGCTCCAAAATGGGACAGCCGCAGAGGAGGTCGCACAGAACTCAGAAGGATTTTAAGGTCAAAAGTAAGCAGGAGATACAGAAAGCAATTCTACCACAGGCTTGTTATAAAACTTGGCCAACAGCAGAATGACAGAGCTTAGCTGGAGGGGAGTGAAAAATAACTAGAAACAAGGCTGGCAATATTAATTGCCTGTGTCTGGAAACAAATGTCGGAAGCATTTGGCTATGGGCAAAGATACTTGGACACAGCAAAGGATCCTAAAAGACTGTTGAAATTTCATATAGCAGAAAGGACACCTCAACAAAGAAAAAGATTACAAACTGAAGTGTTTGTGGAGGCTTGGGAAGACAAGGCTGGGTAGTGTGTGGATGTGGGGCAGGTGGTTTTCTTGTTTAGGTTTTATCAAAACTGAATTCATCCTGACATGTCCAAACTAATAGGAAGAGCAGCATGGACTAACATCAACATGAAGTTGTGAAGATTAGTTTAGGATTACTTTTAAAAATTGAAGCAGAAGCCTTTGCATAGAGAAGAAGACATAAGGTCTATAAAACAAAGAAACAAGAATGACAGATTGGGGGGAAAAAAAGTAACTCATACTTTGGAAAGTGAGAATAGCATAACAACCAGAGAAGAGAAACCTGAAAATAATTCTGAAGGATACAAGGAGCAAAACTTTAAGATGACAAATCTTTGTGCCCAGGATTTGGACAGTATTAAAGTTGGATTAGGTTGCTCAGAGTGGTCTGAAAAAATTGTTTTAGCCCTGTAAGAAATTATTTATATTAAGGAATCTTTGTTTTCAAAGAACAAATATCCAAACCAGCCAAACAAAGGGTGCTAAACTCTTAGTGTGGTCAGTTTGGCATTATTTCTACAGAGTCAGATGTGCCAGACTCTGAGGTTCTTGAACAGAAGTAGCTCCCCAGGGTCGAAGGTCACCAACAGGTCCCGTGATTATTTGGGAAGCCACAAAGATCCTTGCACCAAGGCATACCAGAAATTTGGCTCCCCACCCCAGTCCTACACTACAGTGTGTTCAGCACTATGTTCAAAGCAGCAGAAAAGGCAATTCCACTTCGTAAAAAGTGAGCCCTTACCCTGAACAATATACTATTTTTTTCCTTCTCATTTTCTACATAGTAAGTAATGTGCTGCAGTAGTATGCAAAATTTTCATGTTTGACACACACTTCTCATTTTCTACTTTATTTCAGCTTTAAAATTATGTCCCCTGGCCCTGTTTCATTGTTGTAATTGGTTGTAATACACAACTTTGGACTTCCCATTTGCATGGATCTAACAAACATCAATGAAAGGCAGCACTGCCAGCTAATAACTGTCTGATAACATATATTACAAGAAAAGAAAGAGCACTTCCCCTCCACATTGCCCCAAACTGATTTTCCATCAGTTTGATTGGGACAGTGATTGACTGCTAAAAAGTAATTGCAATTACTCACTACTGAATTAAGTTGGTTGGCTTTGGTTTGTCCAAGAGGTCATAGGATACTTCACAATATGATCTGCCACAATAGTGAATGAATAATGATATTATTCTACCATTAATTGTAATAAATAGTTCACTTCCATATAGATGTAAAAAGAAATAAAGTGCTACAGACTGATAAAGTGCTCAACTGATAACACAGCCAGACTTTCTGGAGCCCTTTGAAAACACTGTGTTGTAAGGCTATATAGAAAAATAATGCATGCTCTAAAGCAAAAAAAAAAAAATCTCCAAAAAGGACCCATGTTTATCTCGAATAATAATAGAGCACTTCAGCAGCAGCAAAACCACCAAGACTTTTAAAACAGTAGTGTCCAGACTTTTATTTCACCTTAGTGTGAGAAAGTGACTACTTCAGCCACATAATCTTGTGCCCAAGGGGAATGGGAAAATAGTCTACAAATGTGTATACCAGGTTCATACTACTGCCTAAAACTTTACAGAGCTGTATTTTACCTTACAGATCCTGAATGATTTTAATTTAAATCTCCCCAGCAGTATGAGGTTCAACAAGACCAAGTGCTGGAGGCCTGCACTTTGACCGCAACAATGGCCTTCATCACTGCTGGCTGGGGACAGAGTGGCTGCAAAACTGCCCAGCTGAAAAGGATCTGGGAGTGCTGGCTGGCAGCGCTGAACATGAGCCAGAGTGTGCCCAGGTGGCCAGGGGCATCCTGGCCTGGATCAGCAAGAGTGTGGCCAGCAGAACCAGGGCAGTATTGTCCTCCTGCTGTTGACACTGGTGATGCCACACCACCTCCTGGGTCCAGCTTTGGGCCCCTCACCACAAGAAAGACATTGATGTGCTGAAGTGTCCAGAGAAGGACAATGGAGCTGGGGAAGAGTCTGGAGCACAAGTCCTATGAGGAGCAGCTGAGGGACCTGGCGATGTTTAGCCTAGAGAAAGGGAGGCTCAGGGGAGACCTTATCACTCTTTACAACTCGCTGAAAGGAGGGTGTAGCCAGGTGGGGATCAGTCTCTTCTCCTAGGCAACCAGTGATGGGATGAGAGGACAGTCTCAGGCTGTACCAGGAGAGGCTAAGGTCGGACATTATGAGGAATTCCTTCATAGAAAGGATAACTAGACATTGGAATGTGTTGCCCGGGGAGGTGGTGGAGTCACAATCTCTGGAGGTGTTTAAGAAAACACTGGACGTGGAACTTGGTCTAGTTGACACACATGGTGGTGTTTGGACAAAGGTTGGACTCCATGATCTCAGAGGTCTTTTCCAGCCTAACTGATTCTGTGACGCTGCATAAACTAAAATAGGAACGAACTCCTCGAGGTGCCATGACCCTCAGAGTTAAAGCTTTCCTCAGGTCTACAGCTGAGGTACTGGAAGAAACAAAGATTTATTAGGTGGAGAAGAAAATATTTTTTCCACATGCAAGCATTTTCTATCAAAAACTATCAAACTGATTCTTCCTAGGTGTTGAGTACAGTATCCTTTGAAAAGAGAAGGGGGAAAAGCAACACCTACTTCATCTTTACTTTTCCTTCCCCCTTTTTTTTCCTTCCTTTGCACTTAATTTCACAGACTGAAAGGGACTAAAAGTTGGCTAGTGGGTAATAGCACAGAAAAAGTTTAAGCGCTAATTTTCTGTCTAGAACAATTCAAGTTATCTCCCCAAAATTAAGGATTAGTGTTGCCTGGCCATCAGGGTGAGAGAGCTTAGTTTCTAACAAATCCATAAATCCAAATAATTTTCCTGGATTACCTGAATTTCTCAAATGCATAGTTTGAACTGAATCACTTAAACTCCTGATTTAGAATTCTCAAGAGTAAAAATGTCCTGTAAATTTTGAGACATATTCTGATACTTAAAAATAAGTTTAAATGCCCTAAATACACACTAAGACTGTGGTCTTCAGTCTTTTAATGTCTTAGCCCAGGCATTTGCAAAACAAAGGCCTGTATTCAGTGAAATTTTTCAAGAAGAGGAAACAAACACACATCCTGCATCCTCACAAAAATAATATAAAACAAACAAACAAAAAACCCCCTTCTATTAAGCCCCAGTCTCTGAGACAGGCTACTGAAGCCTGTACTTCTTACTGAAGTAAGAAAGAAAAGGAACAAAACTAGTACAAGAAATAACCTTCAGATTTCAACCCCCAAGGTCAAATGTGACAGATGCTACTGATTCCTTCATATATTTTCCTTGACATCTATCAATGCAATCAATCTTAAGTGAAGTTGTAGATGCCAGAAAGGGAATAGCCTATCATGATTTGCAGCAACCTTCAGAACCAGGTGAACTTTCTGTTGGAAGTGCTCTTTGCACCAGTATACATAAACCTACTGAAGTTTTATTACTTCCTTTCTCGTGCATGCATGTTCTCATTTCATGTTTTATTTAAGAAACACCTTCAGCTTCACGTATATACACAAAAGTCTTCAGATCAATCTCCACCTTGGTGATGAGGGAGGTCTACAATAAAAGACCGCTTTGAAATTTGGTGTCATTTCCTATGTTCTTATAAGGAGTTTGGTTTGATGTATAGTATGTAATGCTGCAGCTCACCATTAATAGTGCAAGTAGAGGTATAAAGTAATAATGGCAATTAAAATGAACCATGATAATTTTGTCCTTGTCCAATTCTAATTTCTCCAAAATACACAGATCTAAAGAAAAGAAAATCAATTCTTTATTACAAACTCTGACCTTGCTGACAAGATTTCCTTGATTTCCTTTGTGTTTTCCCCACTCTACTAAGCACACTTACAATCTTACTAGCTTTATAATTATAAATTTAACACATGTGAAAAAAATATGAGAGGTAAAATCAAATCAGCGACCACAGTGACAGTCTGACAAGCACCCAGAAGTCAACATTCAAATTGCGGCAGCAATTCTGCTTTGCTAAGTTACCAATATGCGGCATAAACATACTTGATGTCTCCTCACCTACAGAAACAGAAAATGGGAACCCCATTAAATATCAAGAAAGGATTGTATATAGCACCATGGGAACAGAAAACCAACAAAAGATAATACCCACATATAGCACAATTTAATATAAATTAGAGTGCTGTGCACCATGGCAGGAATGATAACAACTCTTTTGCCGTTACAAAGGATCAATAGCAGTGCACTGGTTCTCTCCCTGTATCATCTGCAGGTGCTTGTAAAACCCAACAGAATTGTCAGAGATGTCAGAAGAGACTAACCATATCAAAAACATCCACAGACTCAGGACAGCTAGAAACATTTCCATGCGACAAATCTACCAGATCTAACAGAACACAGTGACGTATTGTTCCTCATATAGGAGTCCTATGGATTGTTTAGGAACTAAGTTAGGAAGATCTAACCAAAATTGTTCCAAAACCCACAAGTTAAACTGGAGTAAGACCTTTCTCCTCTTTAAAAATAGTAATAGCTTTTAAAAGTATACAATTCTGCTGAACTGATAAACAAGGACATAGATTCCTTCTGAGTAGCAAGCATTATTGTAAATATTATACATAAAAGTTATGACTGTATTTGGCAGAGTTTCTGTGTACCACAAAACAAGTATCCTTTTGCCAGCCTCTGGTGTTTATCACTCAGGAACCATTCCCAGCCATCACTTCTGCCATTCTGTTCCTGGTGCGAATTCCATCTGCCCCACCCTACTGCAGTGTGATGCATCTTAGCTTAGCCACTTTTCTTCCTGCATGCAACACATCAGCTGCAGTGAAATATGTCAGGAAAGAAAATAAAACAAAGAGGTGTCTTCCACACAATGATTTCCATACCCCCTCTGGCTCATTATGGAATTCGTACAACTCTAGTCCACAGGCAGCAGCTGGGGTTTTTTCTAAAGAATGAGACCAGAGGAGCAAACAGAACATCCATAGCTCTGCTTTGAGTCTTTATGCATCGTCACACATGGTAATTTACACACAAAGACAACATGGGTGAGCTCTGGTAACAAATAAATATTTGGGTGCCATGCCATCTTTACTTCATACTATTTCATGGCTTTACATATATTCTACTTAACGTCAGCCTCAAGTGCTGCCAACTAAAACCTTTGCATGCCTGGTTACACCCTGAATGAAATAGTAATACCTGACAGCATCTGCTTTTTCTCTCTTGTAAACGTAGGTGAACTGTGAAGACCTTGTAAGATCTTAATATATGCAATTTTGGTTATACAATTTAAAAAGAAAAAAGAAAGTAAAGAAGATATTAGTGCTGTGCATAGTTCAAGATCCAAGAAAATCCACCCTGGAATTAACTTACTGTTTTCTCACCCTTCAGATGCATTTTCTTCCACTAAAACACATTTTTCGTGCTATGAGCTTGATTTCAAACAATGGCATGGACTCACTACTGCACATGCAAAGTTGCTAGCAGCTACACACACTTCACACCTCTTGTTTATATATATATAAAAGCAATATATAAAGCATATAGAATCAAAGAAGTGTCAGCTGTAAAACTTTAAAGTGTTTTTATTTCTAGCACAGACTCATCATTAAGGAATTCAATTACTTTGTGCCTGGAGCTAAAATCCTTATAAAATTTTAGAAATTATTTGGTTATAGCATGGTCAAAGAACTCATTATAAAAGAACACAATTGTTTGCAATTTCCAGGACAAAATAAAATATTGAACAGAATAGATTTCCACTGTAGGACTGCTAGTTCATTTAAGAGCTCAATTGAATTATTCTTGACTTTCGATCAGCTATACTGGATTCCTGTTTAAAGGAAAAAAGATGCTTTAAAAGGTGATATTTACATGTTTTTGTATCAGAGCTGGAATAGCTAATATTACCCCTCCAAACAAAGAGGGTGCGCTCAAATTCTGGAACGAAGATATAGGGCAAATGGTGACAAATTGCTACCCTCTCATCTGTGGCTGTGAGAAGCTATTTAACCATCCCCATGTGACATTTCTACAGGCACAGTAGCAGACTTTGTCTGCATTGCTGAGCTGAGAGAAGAATTACTGCATCTTACAGTGAAAGGATAGGACCAAAGGAGGAGGGGAAAACGAACCAGCTGGTTGCTCCAACTGGAGTTTTCCAGCACATAGAGTACCAAGGAGTCAGGTATACAAACCCATGAAGGCCACAGGCACCTCCTTACCCCTCCACACACCCCAGAGATGCTGCTGGGGAGCAAGCCGCACTTCTGGCAAGCATATGGGACAGCCAAGCTATAACCAAAGCCACCTTCTGTAGAAGCACGAACCCTCTTTACTGTGGTGATGATCTCCATCTGCAACACACAGCTGAGTCATCCATGTTATCGCCAGCAGATGGCAAAGGTAGGAATTTGTTACTGTACTTAAAGCAATCTTTCCCTTCCCTTCAAGGCTCCTTACATTTGGCACTTGCCTATGCTCCTGGTGAGTTCTGCCCACCCACAGATCGGAGCAGCAGCTCCTCCATGCAGCAGACCAGGGCATTTTACACACAGCAATATTCCCTGTGAGTGCCGAGGAACAGCGGCAGTGCCAACGCAGGAGGCGCTTTGCACAAAGCATGTTTATTAGCTGTGACACAGAACACAGCATTTGCAAAGAGCTAAGGAAGAAGACAGCTGCTGTGGCTCCTCTAATTACCTCTCCCCAGACATCAACAGCAATTTACAATTTGGATGATGTTGCTGGAACTAAGTATGATCTAGATCCACACACAAGCTCTCCTCCTCACTTTTATAGGCCATGTGTTATATGAGAATTACAACTATTCAAAATGTTTCTATGAGTTAGGTTATCTCCTGCAAGGCTTTTTATTGCACATTCTCCTTTTGCTACTGGAAGATACAGAATTTGCTGCAGACAGTAATCGGATAATCACATCTTGTTACGAGCACAATCCAATAGAATTTGTTATTAGAAAATCTCTAATCTATCACATCAAAACAAAGAACGCTTGAGATGTTTGGTAAAAATTATGCTTCTTAACGCATTTCACAACAAAGGTAAGAAATAAAAATTTTAAATAGTCAGTATATAGAGCAGGTAGAACATTAGCCTTACATATATCCAAATGAAATTCTGAGTTACTCTACTCCTACAGAGCATATTGAAATATTTACTGTGTTCATCTCCTGCTGTTTTGCTGCTAAGAAAAATTTAAAAGAATACACAGGAAGTCTGACAAATTAAAACATCATCAAGATTAATTGCACAAAGAGGATAAAACATTTCAAACAGTTGCACCCTTGAAAGATCAAAAGCTTTCCTCCCTTGCCAGTAGTTCTGAACAGCTTTATGGACAAAAAAACCCACAAGTGAAGACAAAACTGAAAATGTATGCAGGCACATGAAACTGCAAAGACTCAGTAGATATTCTAAGCCTGATAGTATATGTGGGTTAAGAAGTAGTAAAAAGCAATCACATAGAGAGAATTAGGCAGAAAAGCTTTAACCTTAGGATGAGTATACATGCTCTATCTGTACCTGCAAGCACTGAGAATAAATGTGGTGCTGACTTAGAAACTCAATTACGTGGATGCAGAACTTTGCTAATACCTTGTATAATAAAATAGGCATCAGTCTCCACCTTCTATGATATTTTAGACCCATGCAAGATAAACATCTCCTCAGTGGGGTGTCCTGCTCCCCTCAGATGTGCAGCATGCAATTTTGTGGCTCTATTGCTACTCAGTCGAGTGATTTTTCTCAATTCAAGTTGTGAGTCAAATGAGGGGATGAGACTTACCCATGTTTCTCTGGACTCTCCTCTGATAGGATTTCACTGCTGCTCTCATCAATGGGATGGACACGAGCAATATATTCTCCACTCTGCTGGTCAAACTTGTACACAGCCACTTGAACTACACATTGATCACTGTTGCTCCTCAGCCAAGGGCTCAGGATGGTGGGGCTCAGCCTTTCTGATGCATTGAGAAACAGAAAAGAACCTAGAAGAAAGGATGCAACAAGAAAGCTTTAAAACTTAGAAAGGCCTCCTAGATTACAGATGAATACTTTCAAGTTTTACATCTCAGCTCATCCTGCAGCCCTTCCATACCTCACAATCAAAGATTATATTTGTCAATTAGTTTGGAAAGTTTGCCCACTTTGTATTAAACCTATTAAGATTAGAGCAACACTTCAACTCACCTTTGAATAGTCCAAAACAAATATTACGTTTAGATTTAACTCCCAGAAGAAAAAAGCCCATACAGCTGATTAAGGAGTTTCAGGTTTAGATTCTTGTCTGTAACCTCTCAGGTCTGGTTCAGACCCAAATATGTTAGGATTGGTTCAGTTGGATCCTGATTTGACAGTGCTGGCATATACATATTTATTTATAATACTTTATACAGTACCCAGTTCTTCTCACCCAAATAAAGAACACAAACTCAATAGCTTTTCTGATGCTCTTCTGTAAACAGAAGACTGCAGCAGTCTTAAGTCTAATATTAGAGACAGGATAAAGGTCTGACACAGTTTCATTCCTTCAGCAATTCATTCTAATGTATTAATTTTATATGCAGCTAATCCATATTAAACATTTCATTATTATCCACTACATTGACTCCCCTGGCCTAATTCTATTTCAATACAATCTGAGGCTTATCCAGGGGGACAGAGGTAACGTATTTTCATCCCATTGCTGCTCATTTCAGGTGAGTCAAATGGCTCCCTTTTGGCAGCTGACTAATTTATCAATTTGTCCACAGAACAAGCACACTGGGGCCTGTAGCTGGCAAACGAAAGGGACCAACCCTTAACGCAAGAAAAAGTGTGATATTCTACTAATTCTAGCAAGACTAGTCAGGTAATGAAATCTCATTGTCTTGATTACCTGGAGCATCCATTAATACAGCCTGTCCATTAATACTGAAAGCATGCAGGTCTGATGAAGAGTTTAATTTCATTGAGAGAGAAATTAGGGCTCAACGGGGCTATAATTGAAACTTATTTTTAAATGTGTATGAATTTTAGCCAGAGCGGAAGCTTGTTTTTGAAAATGCCAAGGTTGCAGCTTCAGGGAAATGATCTCCTACATCACTGAGCATGGCTCATAACATATCCAGCGTGTCTGAGAAATACTGTTGAGGAACTACAAATGAATCCTCATTTTCACCTCAGTGTGTAAACCCTGGAGCAGGAGGGGCAAAGCAGCCACTCTGAGCTCCTGCAGCAGTTCACCTCCTTCCATGAGACACCTGATGAATTGTCCTTATTTGATTGTTTTAATTTCTCTCCACTGAACTGAAGGCTAAGAGCTTAGATTTTAATAGCTCACTGTCATGGGTTGGCACAGTTTGGTTTTTAGTTAGGGAGGAATGTGGCGTGTTACCCTGTCAGGACCTTGGAATTGTTTTGGAAAGGACAGGGACCTATTGGAGGATAGTTTGGTATATTGGCATCTACTTTGATTGAGAATGTTGAATGCGACTTTGGGAAGTACCCATATAAATCCTGATTTTGTTCAGGTCAGCCTTTTTCCTCCTGGTCAGCTGAACAGGTAACACCGAGTTGGGCCTGCTGCTCTCCCTCCCACACCCTTTTTTGGGGGGGAGCTGGCCCAAGGCCCGGCTGGGCTCCATCGGCTCCCGGTGGGGGAGGAGAGTTGCAGCTTGACATCAACTACTTTTAAAACCTCCCCGGAGCAGGGAGGGATTGCTGTGGGCCCGGTTGGGCCGAGGCTGTCCCGATTGTCACCGAGGGGTGGGCAGAGCTCTCCCCCGTCTCCTCCTCCGGTGATTCCCAGATAGAGAATGAAAAGGGTGGAGAGAGGAAACCCATCTGAGGTGCGTTGGGGGAGAGAGTGCTGCCTGGCAAAATCACATGGCCACTGCAGGCCTGGGCAGATTTAACCCTTCCCTGGCAACATGAAGCTTCCAAAGCCTGACCCTTCCCTGAGAGAGAGAAGAAGGAGAGTGGACATGGAAAAGGCACCGCACGAAGTCAGTGGAGCAGGAGTGAAAGAACTGATAAAGATTATTAGAAGGAGGGATTGAAGACGTGGACATTTTTAGCTGGACTTCTCTGGTATAAACTGTAGAAAAATAGACAATTTCTTGTAATATCCTAATGTCATTTGGGGGAACGGTGGTTCTAGTCAAAGTTGGGGATTGATATAATTGAGATTTTAGAGAGAAAGTGATTTGAAGCCCTCAGCTCCTGGGGTAAAAAGAGGTCTCTCTTTCTTTTGAGATAGAGACGATTTTAGAGATAGAAGAAGAGAATCCTTGTTTTATACTAGAGGAAGCATTCTTAAACAGTACCCCAAATACGCTGAGAGGTCCATGAGTAGCCAGGGGAAAGGCTGATAATGGGTGGGACTGCACAATCTGCAAAAACTCTGGACAGTTGCAGATTTGTGACATTGGGAGCCACAAGACTGTTTTTGTCTTGTGGTGAATGTCTCCATAGGACTCTAGAGAGACTCTTCTGCCAAAGTGATGAAAGATTATGTTTAAATGGTGAAACTGACTGAAAAATCACAGATTGTGTCTCTCTATGCTGTTTGTAAGAAAGGGAGCAGTTTGTAAGGGGAGGGAACAGTGTGTTGATATTCAGGTTGTTGTTGTTGCCTTTTTTTTTTTTTTTTCCCCCCAACTTTTCTATTCTTTTAATGTGGGTTAATAAAACTATTTATTTTTAAGCTTGAACCTGCTTTACTTCTCCTGAACCTCTCCCACAGAGCACTAAGATCACTACACTAAATTTGGCAAACAGGATTTGGCAAATGTGAAACCTCTACATTCATTAGTGTTTCTGCTTTGTTTTAACTAAAACCACTACAATTTGGTGGAGAACGCGGGCAATTGATAAAAATTGGGATAGGATTGACTAGGAGAATCAAAAGGCAAAGCAAGTATTACTTAAGTAGAATTATAGTAAAATATCTAAGGGGGGAGTAGTTTTATTGGTTTAAGTAGATAAAAGTTGTATGTTGTATGTAACTTTGATGCTCACTGTCAGATGCTGGTTTAGAACATGGGAATTGCACTTGTGTTCACAGACTTCCCCTTTGAAAAAGTCTGATTTGGCAAATCATCTCAGATCACACAAAGGGCAATGATGGAAGAGCCACAAATTAAAACTGGATTCCTATCAAACACTGTTTTTCTTCACATACGTACATTTATCATAAACAGTATTTTTGACATATTTCTCAAAAACAGTGTTCTTTGGCATTTACACCACATTAATGACATATCTAAAACTAGAAAACCACCTGTACTGAAAGAAATATGAAGAAATACATAAAATACAACCTGCTCAGATGTCAAGGTTTTCAAACAGAGAAGAGTGAAATGCAGTCACAGCTTTTTTTTTCCTTAATAACAAGATTCCTATATCTAAATAATAGTCCTTAATACAGTTACTAGTGGAATTGTTTGATGAGTTTAGACAGTTTTTATCAGTTATTTTTTTGTTGGTCAGTAAAAGAGAAAAATCTCCAACAAAACAAAATCCAGCTACATGTATCATCCTTCCCTGTCTCCCTTTTGTTGCAAACAAAAGAGAATTAGAGCAGTAAATCTTGTGGCTTTAATTTTACCATCCCCATAAGAACAATGAAATCTCTGACATGAAAGGGAGCAAAGAGATTTCTGCTGGTGGCAGAAAGACACTAAGTGTTGCAATAATTGCTGATGGTAACTTGCCAGGTGCAAGAGCCATATCCACATCTTACTGCCTTGCAACAGGGAGTCAGATTTTAAAAATAACAAACAAGCAGCTCTCATTCCTTCTTTTCTTGCAGTGGTTCTAAATCAAGGGAGCTGCCAAGGATAGTTCCTCTTATGCCCTGACCTGAGGTCAGGTTTGAAACATCAATGAAGTCCAGTAGTAGACCAGGGTGGCTGCTACAGCAAATTTGTGGGACAGCCAAGAATCTCCTTTGTTCTGACTTTTTTATTTCTACTCTCTTTCTGCAGGACTCACACTGTGCAGTTGCAGCTTATTACTCATCACATGGCCAGTTGTACCTACTGATTTATATTGCTAAAAGGAGTACAATTTTGCCACGGTAGGGTTACCCCAGCCCACTGTTCCCAGGGGGAACAGACCCACACTAGCTGCTGTGAAGTGGTGCCTAGGAAATCATTACAGAAGACACAGCTCCATAATAGATTACACTGTGTTGGCCTCACCACCAACACAGTCCTGTTAGAAATGTCCACCCAGTGCATCCTTTTGGGGAGATCATCTACCTGGACATATACTAGAGCTATGAGAGGCTGTCTTTTTTATATATATATATATGCATGGTGGTTTTTTTTTTGTTTTGTTTCTTTTAAAGAAGAGAGAATAAACACAACTTTGTTCTTGTTTTTGAAAGCTCAGCTACCTCATGGACGACTTCCTTGTCTGTGGCAGTGTTCTCTTTTTGCTCTTGCTGTTCTTTTAGTTTGTAAGTGCCAAGTAAGGAACTATCAGAGCATCATTTAAGCTTTGATGTTACAGGAACAGTTTCCAAAGTTGAAATGGGGGTACTTGCTTTAACACCACAGACGTTTTCTTATATAGAAAATTTGAAGATTCTGGGATTAAGCCATGGCACCACAAAGGAATAATTAATGTATCTGATGTGAGCAATGATACATTTTGAACACAAATCCCAATGCTTCTCCCTTCCTCCAAAAGCACAATCTCTCAGGCACTGCTTGACACTGTTTGCTGTGATGCTCCACCACAGCGTCAGTATGACCACCATTTCCAGGGTCAGCCTAGAGACTGCTACTTAGAGTTAAGGGATCACCTGGAGATTGATTACACATCCATGCCAAGGGATATAAGAATATTTTATTTCACAGCAAGAGACTTTCTCAGCAAAACCAGAAGCTACCTGTTCACCTGTATTTCCCCACAGTGGGACTC
This sequence comes from Hirundo rustica, assembly GCF_015227805.2. NCBI lineage: Eukaryota > Metazoa > Chordata > Aves > Passeriformes > Hirundinidae > Hirundo > Hirundo rustica. The sequence continues at coordinate 16,672,256 of NC_053452.1, forward strand.
CATGTGGCATGCTTTGAGATCGTTCTGTAGACTGTAAGACTCTAAGGTTTCAGCTAGCACTTCCTTGCACATATTTTCTCCTCTTGGTTTGCAGCTCTAATAAGACTCTTGGGATCCCCCTGGGCAAATAGAAAAGGTACTGTAGCTTCCACCAAACTTCTGCTGCTATTTAGATACCAGGGGACATAAGCTGAGATGAAAGGTCCCATCATCATTCATGCTGCCAATGTCACATTCTGCTGCTCAGAACTCTGGAGGGTCTGTTACTTATCACAAAGATCATCACCTATGAGTCACTGCAGGAGTCTTTTGCTACAGGTTTTAAATTGGACCCTGGCTGCACAATGCAATGCTGATATTGAAGAGATGCAGTTAAAATAATGAAATAATAACTAGATATACACCAACAGACCCAAGCACTTAGTACTTCTGGGGTCCTGAGCTCATTCACTAACACCACACAGAACCCAAGGTTTGGGGAGGGAACAGCATTCGGTATTTTGCCCCCAGTACATCCATGTTTGCATTATATGACAGAAAATCTATCTGATGCTGTTCTGTGGTGTTCCAGAAAGTGCTGGTCTAAATGCAAATACTTTATTTTTCATATTTCCTCTAAATACTCACATACTGTGGGACAAACCTACCAATAATATTCAGCTTGTAATGATAATTTTCCCCTGTCTTTTAAATAGCTGCAGTCATAAGGCAATGGTGTTACTCATCCTCATATGTTGTCTGATAACATCTCTGGCAACTTGCTCTCATTACAGACAAACACACATGAAAAGATATTTATGCTTCAAGCACAGATTATTGCAGTTGACATAAAAGGAATATTACAAGACAAATTAATATATCTTGCATGAAAAATTGCTGTTGATCCTATGGAAACTTGTTTACATTTAAACATTCGTGTCACACAAAGGAAAGGATGGTTTATCAGCTTAGTAGCAAGATGTTTTTGAGGTGATGAAGACAGCTTCAAGTTCTACTGTTCAGGACTAATGAGGTAACAGATGATTTATAAACAAGAAAACTGATGTTGAAGTACTGTGCACACACAGACACACTATGAACAAAACACCTGTCCAAAAAAGTTTTCAAATGAAGAAATACAAACTGGTAAGCCTACAACTTAAACCCTCATCAGCAACGAAGCCCATTCCCACAATCTCTGGCCCAACATCCTTATCTGGCATGGATGCACAAACCACCTGCAACTCATGCCAGTGAATGCTGAGGCAATCCTGACATGCTCTCAACACAGAGCCATTTCTTTGGCCCTAGGAACTGGGTAAACTTGGAATCCTATTGCAAGCCCTTTGAAAAGCTGGTCATCTGACAGCTACCCAATAGCTTTGAATACACCCTGCTAACTGCTCATATCCTAGTTCCCTCCTGGTCAGTCTTGGAGGAAAAGCACGGACAGAGCCTGGTCAGGTTCTTCCACTCAACGACCTTGTGATGCTCAGCGAGGTCAGTGCAACCCCATTGCATCCTTGGACCTTTCTGAGCCAGGAGCCAGAAAAATTGGTTGCAGCCCAAAAAGACAGCAGCCTGAGAAGTCACATTGGGAAACAGGGGTCCTCAGCAAAGTTTTCACAGCAGAAAAGAGCAAACGGCTCTTTTGGGACAAATACATTGAGGCAATTCCTCAGCTTTCAGCTGAGATCCAGGATTTCCAGCGTATGATGGGGCTGACTTACTAAAGAGCAGCTCTGTCAAGAAGGACCAGGGAGTCCTGGTGAGTGTCAAGTTGACTGTGGGTCAGCAGTGTGTCCTTGCAGCCAGGAGGGACAATGGCATCCTGGAACATATCAGGAAGAGTGTGGCCATCAGGGCAATGGAGCTGATCCTGCCTCTCTACTTAGTCACCTACAGGCCACATCTGGAGTTGTGTCCAGTTCTGGGCTCCTAAGTACCAGACAGACACAGAGCTGCTGGAGAGGGTCCAACAGGGACCACAAAGATGATGAGGGGTTTCTCTCTCTTGTAAGAAGAGACTGCAGAATCTGGGCCTGTTTACTGTGGAGAATAGAATACTGAGAGAGGATCTTATCAACACATGCAAGTATCTCAAAGTACCAAGGGGATGGTACCAGACTTTTCTCAGCGGTGCCCAGTGACAGGACGAGGAGCAATATCTGTAAACTAAAACACAAGAAGTTCCACTCAGCACAAAGAAGAATTTTACATTGAGGGTGGCAGAGCACTGGCACAGCTGCCCAGCGAGGTTGTGGAGTCTCCCTCCCTGGTGACGTTCAGACTCCACCTGAACACGCTCCTGTGGCACCTGCTCCAGGTGACCCTGCCTTGGCAGAAGGGTTGGAATGGATGCTCTCCTGAGGTCTCTTCCAACTCTAACAATTCTGCGATTCTGTAAAAGCAAGACTCGAAATACAGCTAGGCTGACTTAATCTGATCACACTTATAAAGCAGCAATTTAACAATCTTTGCAAAACTGATAGATTGTTATTCTGAACATAAACTCTATCTTCCTACTAAAAGGATTTTATTACCTTTCACATACAAGTTCAATACTCTACCAGATTAAATTAGAGCTGTAAAAACTATTAACAGTCAACGTCTGTAGGGGACTGTACAGTAGAAAAAATTATTTAAATCAAGTTTTATAGTCTTTAGAGTTGCTGACTGGAGAGAACATTTCCACTAGTATCGCAAAACATCCCACAGAGCTGGTCTTTACGTTTTTCATTTCACACTTGACTTTCAAATTAACTATTCAAGCAAATCTCTTTCAGCAGGAGCTCAATAGTTGGCAAAAGCCATGAAAGAACTGGGCACTACCTGAGTGACAGCATTAAAGAAAAGATTCTGTTATACTTTTTCTGGGGTTATATACACAGATTTTCTAATTGCCTCATGAAGGCTCCAAAATGTGCTGAATGCGAAGAATGTGAATGATCTCCAGTGCTGAGTGCAATGTGACTACATGAGCACCAGAAGATTTGCAACCTGCTATGCTTGCATCTGACTTAAAATTCATGAAGGTAACAGCCTTTGAATTATTACAGAATTTGGAGCTGAACAATTCTTAACAATCTAATTATGGTAATTGGATGATATCCCTACCTCTTTGGGAGTCGATCAGAGTTCCTGCCATTAGCTGAAATAGAAGGGGGATTTCACTTCTAATACTGAGCAGGAGCGTGAGCACGTTTCTCTGGATGATGCAAGAGCAATACAGAAGCACTAATGAATTCATACTGACTCTGGTGGGCATGTCATACATTTTACAAATGGACAAGTTAGGGCAGACATTAAACAACTGCAAACAGCATGCAGCCAAGATTGGTATCGGAGCTGAGATCTGCAAGTCAAAACTCTTTAAAAATTACCTTCTATTTCACGTATTTTTCATTTCCCAAGTATAAAGAGAAGACCAATAACCCATCAAAGCAAAAGAAAGTAAAATTTGTCCTGTTACTAAGGCGTCAAGCAAATTTGATTTGCCCCCATATGATTTCCTCTTAAATTCAATGGCTCACTCATAATAAAACCTTTTCCCGTCACCCGTGGGAACCACAGCAGTGTTATAGAAATGTGGCTTGAAGTTAGGAAAGACAAGAATCCTTCATTTTCTCACACTCTAGTCCCAGAAATTTTGTTTATTATTTTAACTATTCTCGTGGAGGCAGCCTTGAAGCCTTATACACAGAGGAAGGAGTCTCCTAGCAGTGACCTTCATGCAATTCTTTCACAGATTTCCCCTGTCACTTCCCTATGCTCAGGTGCAGTGCGTGAACTGAAGCCCAAATGAACACCCTTTAAAGATTTATTACTATTTATCAGTTTAAATTCCAATAACCCCTAGCATAGTCATATGGAAAAGCTGGATCTCATCACAGTACCCTTTAGATAGAAAACAATAAAACAACAAAGCTGTTTAGGTACAGTTTTTCAAAAGGAAAATCAGATGGAAGAAAGCAGTTAAAAGCTCCAGGTATTGCCTTCTGTAACAGGAGCTAGAGCCAGATGCTGTTACAGCCCAATTCCTAAATGACTCAGCAACGTTTGCTCCCAGCTAAAAAGCACTGAACTGAAAAAAAGTAGTTAGTTAATTAAAAACTTAAAATTCAATGCTGAAATGAAAATCTTTTCTACAGAATGACAGAAGAGTTTTTAAATAATTCAGCCTTGCACAGCTGATTAACCAACATGCATCTTTGCTTTTGCTGCTGACAGAGGCGAATGGAAGTTGCTTTTGAGATGTCTGTTCTGAGACTAGAGGATGAGAGAATTTTCTGTCATAGTGAGCGAGACAGACCTAAAGGGAAAGCTAAGAGGAGGCTAGTCATGTCAGTTAAAAACAGAGGCAGAATGTCTGTTCAGGAGCTCAGTGTGTGCAGAAGTTAACAGGAGGGTGTGAAGGAAGCCTAGTGATGTGCCTCTAGTTGCTGTTTTTGCCCTCAAGTGTGCTTATTTGATTACACTCAGGAGGCTGGAAGCTTAAAAATTAAGAAGTTCAGCAATACTGCGACGCACAAGTACCTGAATAGAAATGTGCCTGCAAACAGAGCTGCAGCCGTGCACAGTTCACTAATGTCAGAAATCATGTTAAACAAGTAGTTAGTACTGCAAGTTAGTAATCTGAAGAAACTAGAAAACCACAAGAGAAAGCTCCTAATTAAATCTCTGTAGTGTAGCACTCCTCCTTTTGCACTATCTGTCAGGATTAAACTCATCACACAGAAGCTGCCGTTACATGTCAGCTTTAAGTGCACAAGAGTCGTAATTCAGACCATTGGAGAACCATGACATTGGTCCACAGATAACATAAATAAGATAAATTAAAACCAGATGAGGCATCTTAATGTCTCATACATTTCAATTTGTTGTTGTCATCATCTTCTCCACATACATGCATGTACATCCATGCACACAGTGCCAGGAGTCTAATAGCTGGCCAGCTGTCACCATAAGTAGTGGGAAATGTGATCCTATCCAGAGCTTGTTCAATGCCTCATAGCATAAAGCATAAAGCATCTGTCACCAAATCCCTGCCCATCCTAAAGTTCAGACATCCTTCTTCCATCTCCAGTCCACACCACTTCCATCCACCTGCCTGTCAGTAACTCAGGTATCACTTCCACACGCCAGTTTTGTTTGGCAGACTCCTCCTCACCCATCTTTTAGCCTTAGAACTTCCTCATAGTTTCTGTGCTTTCCTAAGTCATCACTGCAAGGATGAAAAGGGAGGAAATGCCTTTGGCACATCAGTTAGAGGGTGGAAGGAAATGCAGATGGCAGAAACCTCTTGAGGACTCTGCTCTGCTGTGAAAGCTGTCCTGGCTGGTTTTCATTCTGCTCACTCAAAAACCCCACTTGACATTCACATGTAAGAAAAAAGCAAGCTTCACCCACATACCAGTTGTCAATGAGCAGACAAATGAGGGGACAGTGATCTTTCCCTTAGGTCTGACTCTGAGTTAGAGCTTCTCTGAATGTTGATGGACATGCTGAAAAACACAGGGAATCAACAACAGAAGACGATTCCACCAGCTTACACAATTTGTTCCCTGGGCCTTCAATAACTCGTGTTCTCCAACAACACAGTTAAGCTTCACACTTAGATAGCATTTTATAAATTCAAAAAAATGCAGAAATATTTAATGATTAAACCTCAGGATACTAAAAATCCTTTTTCCAAATTGGAAAAGACAATATGCAAGTCAGGGGCTTGCCTCAAAATGTGGCAAAATCAGGCATCACACAAAATTAGTAATCTAAATTGCTCAATTACCAAAAATCTTATTCATGATGGCAACATTTGAAAGAACTAGTTGCTTCTTGCTGTTAACTGGTAATTAAAACTCTACCTAATCTCCCTTTCCTGTGAAATAAAACAGGTTCTCCTTTCAATCTAGAGACAGTGGCACAGGTGAAGGAGGGACTGTGGTTCAGATGAAGGCTACATGTCCTGGAGGCATGAGATCTCAGTAGACTGGACTCCAGCTCTCTGTTCTTGGTACTGACATCTCAAAGACCTTCCAGCGCAAAAAAAAGCAAAACTGCCTGTCCTCTGCTGTCACTGTTTTAAAATGAGATCACTGAACCACAGGAACTGCAAGGTCCTTCCATGGGTCTCTATCCAACATGAGACCTACCTGCCCTGAGCAGAACCATCACTGACACTAGATGAGGGCAGTTACAACTTCGTTCAGCCAAGTCTCAAAAGCCTCCAGGCATGGAGATTTGACAGCCCCTCTGGGCAACCTGTTCCAGCATTTGCACCCTGCTCCTGGTGAGTCTGTGAAATCCAACCTGGGACTTCCCAAATGGGAAGCTGTTGCCACCACCCCACTGTCTCCTCCCGCTATGGTGGAGAAGTTTTTGGCTTTGCCTTCTTTGTGTCTCTCTGCTGGGTGGTTGTGGCCACCTCCAGCTCACCTCTTCCCAGCCTAAGCAGCCCGGCTCCCTCCAGCTCTCAGAGGGGGTACATCCTGCAGCCCCCTGAACACAGGGCAGCCACACTGGGCCCTGCCAGTGTCCTCACATACCCCTTGACCTGGGACAGGAAACCAAGGCCAGACACAGCAATCCCGGTGTGGCCTCACCACCACTGACCAGTCCAGAATAAGTAGCTTCTTCACAACTGGATGTCTTCCTCCTGTCTTATTTTGGATGGCTGCCTGCCCTATTTGTTATGGGTTGGGTCATCCACAACCTGCAGATCCTCTTTAGCAGGAGTACTCAAGGGCACCACTTCCCAGCCTGGGAAATGAGATACTGCACCAGCAAATCCTGGTGCAGGAGCAGAGCTTATTAATTCTGATGGCTCTACAAGGCTCTTGTTAAGCCATTTCTCAAGTTTACCAAGGCCCCTCTGGAACAAAGTTTTGCCATTCACTGCACCATCAAAGTCCCCTCTCCTTTCAGTTGTGGATCACCTACAAATTTGACCAGTGTCTCTATTTCTAGGTCATGGTTGAGAATACTGAGCACTACCAGCTCCTGTTCTGACTCTCCCAATCCTTGCTGCCCTTTTCTTGAACCCATGCTGTTACATGTTGAGGTCTGGGGGTTGCCTTGGCCTGTAAAGGCAAAGAAATTCACTGAAATTCATGTTCCTAGTATCAGCTGTCGTTAAAATTGCTTTAACGTATACCAAGGAAGACTAATGGATTATTTAAAACTCTTTATTCCCCCACAGGGCCTAGGAGACTCATTGAAGGCCAGACTTCTTTACAGAGAGTACCTCAGAGTCACTGCACCAGAGTCCCGGAAGATGAGGGAAAAGACAGCTGGCAGCTACAAAGAGACAGACAGTGACAGCAGCACACATGGAAACAAAGAGGAGCTTCAATCACGTCAACAGTGACCACTGAACACATGTAGCTCAAAATATTTTTGCTACAATGCCAAACCATAATTTCTTTGCCTTGTCTCCTCAGTTAGCTTTTCTTACTGTGATTGCACTGTGATTCAGTTGAAAATTGCATGTTCTGCTGAGGAAGAGCCATTTTTTCTTTACTTGTTCTGCAAACTGCCTATCACACTTTTAGGCTGTGAATACTGTGAAACTGACTGAAATATAAGGACACTACTTTTTCCAGCCGTGAAAGAGCTGGAAAAAGTCTCCACTCTTCATGAGAGCAAATACCCATGGGGCTTCAATGTGGGTTTCACATGAGTAAAAATTGTAGAAGTTCAAGCTTTCGATGCACATTATGGATGAAAGGCTGTACAGCTCTTTGCTCTAAAAGACAAAAGCAAAGCCACAGGGGATCTGCCCACACTGAACGGGGCATGCCAATCATCTCACATGTTGCAATTCTACCTTCAGCACAACGTATAAATCAATTCTTTGTCTCAAGAGGGAAATATTTATCTTAACAAACAACAAATCTCGACAGCACAAAGCTTAACTATAATGGAGGAATGTTACATGAAATTCAACTAAAAAGGACAAACCAAGATACATCATTAAGTTTTCTTCTTCCAAATAGAATATTTAAATGTCTCTGAAATGTCACCACAGCCCTACCTAAGCATTTCTGCCTCAAAAAACAAACTGCCATATAGATTGTCAGGGGAAAGGTAGGTCGAGGTGTATCTGCAAAGGTGTACAAAGCTCTTCCAACCAACTATGTTCACTTTTCAGCCTTACTGAAACTGTCTAATGAGAAAAAAAATCAAGTAGTCAGACTTATCATTCTGTTGGCATCCTCAACAAATTACCTTTAGCTCACTGACATTCTAATTTTCTAGAAACAGGCATAGTTATGCTAGAAAGGTTATGACTTGTGTATTTATCTTGGTTACAATTATTCTATGCTCTTTTCACTTCCATAAGATATAGCATAAATGAGAAACCCCATTTTATTTGGTTTTTGTTAGCTGCAGAATGAAAGAGCTATTGTCTTATTAAAATACTGTCTCTCTACTCTAGTTTTAGCCTGGAGATAACAGAATCAGAATAAGGAATGAATGGCAGGGTGAATTGGAAATGGATTGTGGCTCATAACATGGATTTAACACAGCCCATAATGACACTTGAGTTAAGAAGCTGGCTCCGCCTGACAGAGATTGCAGTTGATGGTTTCAGTGAGTCCCCACCACAAAGCCATTACCATTAGCAGTACCACAGTGAGACACCTCAGTGGTAAGCTGGTGTAAATGAAACTTTGGTGGTTCCTGTACTGCAGACACACAGTGGATTTTGATCTCAGTGCTGTCTCATTCTATCTCCACTAAGTCCCAAGTGCCTCCCAGTGCTTATCCCTGTGGGGCAAACCCCATGTTTTTCTACTTCGGGATAGCACGTGCAGGAGATACAGAAGTGATTCAGGAGCCCAAAGAGATCGGGCATATGAGCGGGGACAGCTTGTCTTAACACAACTATCCTTGCCCTCCACTTCCCACTCTGGTGACAGATGACTTTCCTGCTAGGGAAGAACGAGTGGAACACCTCGTTTCACAAACTGATGCATTATGGTAACTGGTGCAGTATTTTATGCAACATGGTACAGACAGAATTAGAAAGTAAGCCGAGTGAATTTAAGGTACTTCTGGGAAACCATCCACATTGTCCTTAAATTCACAATAGTCGCTGGTGTTCAACAGGACAGCAAGGAAAGATACTTAGGCCTTAGTTTTAATAAGGCTGCTTTTACAAGCCCATACTCTAGAACAACATATTAATAAGAGAGGAGAGATCTTACCTGTTATTTCACTTTTACACCATTCACATAATTTGCCTACATTTTGCATTTCACCTGCAGGTCACTTTTCTTTTCATGATTGTGCTGCCTTCTTTTCTTAATTGGAGGCATTATCACAAGGCTGCCAAATCTTGTGGCAAGGGATGTTATTTAAAACCAGACAAGATTCAGCTTTTTTTGACTTTAAACAAAACCTTATGACCACCTGTTAAATGATCCAAGGTTCAACAGACCCATGTTTTTTTTGAAAGCATCACTTCTGGCCTTAAATCAGCCTGGCAGCCTTCTTTTAAGGGTGGAAAACAAGCTCCCCTAGGAATAAGCTAGTGGAGGCAGAAGACATGTAAGCTGTAATACAACAGTGAAGAGCAGAGATTTCTCCTATTTCCAGTGACATCCAGCCACACAGGATTTACTGCTACAGCTTTTCAATAACCCAAGTCCAACACAGAGTGAATGTGCTATAGACTGTTATGAAGTGGCTGGCAGAGACTCCATAAAGGTTACAGGAGACACCCAAGCTTCACTGAATAATGCTCACTCTCTCTTTGCCTTTTAGATAAAAAAACATTGCAAGGTCACATGCAACAGAAATACACTGCTGACAGCACATCACTATGGAGGCTCTAATAAGCCCATAGGTGTTTGTGCATATATGTCATATTTGACAGCATGCACTCTCACAGTTCCCCGCAGGCAGCATTTTTCATCCCAACTGGCAAGGTTTTAATGGCTTTTCTATTAACCTGGTTGGTTTTTTTTTTTTTTTTTTTTTTTTTTTTTTTTTTTTTTTTTTTTTTTTTTTTTTTGGGGAGGGGGGGGGGGTGGAAAAGGAAAACAACATGCTTTTTTCTGTTCATTACAAACATGGAATTGATCCTGAAGGGAATATGGCAGAGATCTGTAGACTGAGAAAGCTCTCAAACCATCTCAGTCTTTGAAGATGAGCAACCAGGGTATATAATTTCATTAAGTCTCACTATGGCTGTAGCCCTTGTTCTAGATACAGTTGATAGGTTTTTTCCTTTAGGAGAAATGTGTAAAAGGAAGCAAACAAAAGTGCTGAAATAGAAAAACTGTGTTCTTTTGGTGGCCTTCAACGCTGAACAACTACTGACTTTTCCTGTTCAGAGGAATCCCATTTTTTCCATTAAATGTAATCATACACCTACCAACATGACTCTCACATTGGGAGGAAAGGTACAGCAGTCATTTTCAACTTTTGGCATTCTTGTAGGAAAATGAACTGATATGGAACCCTGAACAGAAGGAGATGGAGACAAGAAGAAAGCTGGTGACGTGCATGAAACCAGCAATCTCTCTCCAAAGCTATAATTCAGCATTCAAGCACAGACAAATGAGATGTGGAATCTTCGAACCTTTGTGATTTGAGATACTTGACGTTCAAACTTCTGTCAGGAACTAAACGCTCTGATACAAAAACCAAAAATGATAGGCCTGACTTACAGTGACCATCTCTTGCTATCCTTTGTACATTGGTCCCTTCCAAACTGAACACCTACAAACGTGTCAGTGTGTTTTCACACAATTTTTCAATTTGCACAGCAAAGGACTGAAGTCAGTATGAGCACTGGATCTCATATTTAGCAAGTCTAAATAAGACCTGCTAATCCTACCAGTTCTCTTTGCAGTGACCCTTACCTGGGATCCCTTTCTAGATTCACTGTTTCTAAGACAAAGAAACATGCAGTGGATACTCCAAGGATGGTTGCTGATGTCAAGTTTGAATGGTAAATAAAGTTCTCATCACTGCTTGTCTGGTGAGTGTGAGAGGCATTTTTTGAAAAAAACGTGGTACATTTGACTGATTTTGCAAAGAAACTAATGCAATTCCACAAATGTTTTAAGGGTGACTCAAACAAATTAATAGAATCATAGAGTGGTTTTGGTTGGAAGGGAGCCTCAAGATCATCCAGTTCCAACCTGTCTGTCATGGAAGAGACATCTTCCACTAGACCAGGGTGCTCAAAATCCTAATCAACCTGGACTTGAACACTTCCTGGAATGAGGCATTCACAACTTCTCTGGGCAACCTGTGCTAGTGCCTCACAGCCCTCACAGGGAAGAATTTCTTCCTACTAAATAAACTCCATCTGCTCTCTGTCAATTTAAAACCATTACCACTCATCCTACCAGTATCTTACCTGAGAAATTCTCTCTCTGTCTGTTTTGCAGGCCCCCTTTAAGAACTGGGAGGCCACTGTAATGTCTCCCAGAGCCTAATCATGAAAAATGTTGTACATATGCTTTTCTCCTTTAAAATGCTGTATAAGCTCTACCACTTCTGAAGGTTTCAAATACAAATTGCAGAATGATTCTAAATGTAAGATTGTCTTCATTTGGAAATGGCAGACCACTCGAGCTTGGTAACCATTTTATATCACTGCACAGTTCACAAAGCCAATAAAAATGCTCTTTTGGGGAAATACTAACGTGGTAGAGCTAGATGGAAGTCAGATACCTCCTTGTATTAAGGTAAAAGCATCTACTTTGTAGTAAATGAAGTGTACAAGACCCAAACCACACCAAATAGGATGGTGAAAAATGATATACGAAGCTATAAAAAACAACCTCCATGGTCCCATACAGTTCAGTCTCAATCCTTGAAAAGGGAGCAATATACAGAAAACACAACTTGATGCTATTGCTTGAAATACTAAAGTGCGTTCAAGTGTTTGATAATAGCCAGCTATTTGCAGGTTTTAACACCTTGTATGGGGAAGATGAAGGTTGATCAAGGATCGTGGTTCATAAACAATTGGAACATAAAAAATTTTGAAATATAACAGCACTCAAAAGAACAAAAACATTTATTTTTTCTAGGAGGGTTAAGTACTGGGCAAAGCTAGCACCACCTACACTATAACATACAGAATAATCTTGGCTTTAAAGAAATAATAGTGGCAATTTGTTCCTTGGCCTCTAGACTTCCAGCAGGGCTATCAATTTATGACAGAGGCTTTCTGCCACTAGCCTCTTTTCCTACCCAGTCAGAAAACAGAGTTGCACGCTGCCATTTATTTCATGAAGATCACCAAAAAAACCTTCAGAGCTGGTAAATGTTGGCCTTTATAATTCAAATACTTTTAATGTAGTACTCTTCCTCCCTAGCCAGCTGCTTCAAAAAAATCAAATCATATCTGCCTTTCCATTTTGTCAACGATATACCCTCTCGTGGGTGCTGACACTCCCTTCAATTTTGCAGTTATTATTTCAGATAGATTAGAAAGATCTGTCCTGCCTTAGCACTCAGCAAATCAGGTGAGACTTTGGGATATCTCAGTTATAAGAGAACTGTCATTTTTGGGGAAAACGCTCTAATGTCTGTCACAGCTCCTTAGTATGATGGTCCAGTTGAAACTAAAACCTTTATATAGTGAGAAAACAAAGACACTTGTAGCCCAACATTTATTCTCCTATGGCTAGAAAATTACCTACTTCAGTCATGAATAAAATCAATCTTTATCTTCTATAAGCAAGGAACTATTCCACACTTTCTCTCTCTTTTAGCATTCACAAAGTACCAAGCCTACTGTCTACATCACTCCTTGTACGCACATGGCACGTACTGCAAGGAGAGAATAAGAAAATCCCATATAGAGAATGTGTGTGCACTGGTTCTGAGTGCTTCTCCTGTCCTTGCAAAAGTACTTTCTAAAAAAAAAAAATATATATAAATTTAATCTTTGTAATACATAGGAGGCTACACAGTTTGAAAGAAGAAATGTGTGTTTTTTCATGAAAGCAAATAATATTTTCCAGTCAGCTGTGCTTACACCTCACCATGCATAGAACATTCATGGTGACAGGTGACTGCTTTCGGCTGCCTTGATAACAAGCCAATTACAAAGTATCTGAAAAATATGGCCTCCTATAATATTACACTGTAGTTAATGAAGCATAGATACTGCCCCTAAAATCGAAGAAAACCAAAAAAACAAAACCCAGCAATCCAGAAACCTGTCTATTAGATGTAGTAATAATCTGGCCATGAAATGATAAAGGTTTGACAACCCATAAATTGCAAGCATTCAGTTTGGCTGTTGGGAAATTGCTTGCATACAAGTCACCTCAAATCCAATAACCTTTCCTGAAAGTTTGATTATAAGTGAGATTATAACTCTATTATATTAATCACTGCAGAAGAAGCAGACAAAAAAACCCATACCAGACAACACCCTAATTGAGAACAATAAGAAAGATGAATAACATACGCTGGTTCACATAGGTGCCATGGCACTGGAATTGCTAAATTTAATTAAAGGGAAAAGAGTTGAAGATTCTGCTACTGCTGTGATTGCATATTACAGTTCAAAAAGAAAGCCTTTCAAAAAACTAGATTGTACTGAAATCAATCCTACAACAATAACAGCAAAAAAAAGCAGAACATTTTGGATAATAAATGCCAATATGAATTTGCAGTGAATATGCATACATGACAAGAGAATTGTTAATAAAAGACATAATAATATTTTGCATTTCTGTAGCACTTTTCATCTGATCCTTAAAATGTGATTCATAACAGATTAATTCTCACATAAGCAAATCTCACATAGGGATTTAATTTACTTGCCCAGAAAGGCAGCACGTTTTAAGAAAAGGCCAGCAAGCTTTTAATGCTATCAGGTAACCCTATGAAATACGATAACAAATGAAGCAGCTCTTATCCAACTAAGTCACATCTAAAGAGAGAAGAACATAGCCCCATTTCAAGACCTCAGCTGGTATCCACAACCATTTTTTACCAGAATATGTCTGCTGCTTAGGCAAAAGAAATAAGACTCTTTTGCACTCTCATGAAAATTTAGATTAACAAACACTCCAAAAGGGAGAATACCCTTGCACCTCATTGAATCACGTCCAACATTAGGGCAAATACCTCGTACACTGGCTTACAAAGTGCCATATTTTGCTCTGGGGAGAAAGATGGAAATAAAATAAAATAAAATGTTACTGCACTGATCATTCAGAAAAGCACTACTGTGACTGCTCAGAAATGTTCTTCAGAAATGTAACCGCCTACAAAATCAACAGAGCAGTCGAACGACATGGAGGTGTCTGTCACACAGACATGAGCTTGTAACCTCTCTGAGGACTTGCACCGCTGAATTACAGGGGTAGGAAAGCAGCAATGAGAGGATGCAAGACAGGACCTACAGAACAAGACAGGACCAAAATCACAAAAAATTTACACTTATTCTAAGCAGAAGTACAAGTCATTAAAGTTTTGTTTGTTAGTGACTTTGTTTCTCAAAATATTGTTTTTCAGTGTTTTGTTAAGCTAAATTTTTAAAAGCCTAAACAAACGAATTCCTTAAAATGAATTAGGATTAAGCATACCACAATCATTAGCAGGCTAAACAGCAATATGCTTCCAGGGCACTGCGCTGCCTCCAGCCAAACCTCATTATCCTTCTGAACCCTCGTTAGAGAATAAATGGATTGACCTATTTATTTCATGCCTAAATTTTATTAGAAGATTAACTTATTATTTTGCATTCAGCAGTGGCAGTAGCAAAGGTATTTGTATTCTGTAAAGTGGTCTATGAGAGGTAAAGGGGATGACTGAATGAACTTTGCTGATGGAACTGGATGGGCAAATCCCTGCAATCAATGTCAGTTCCTGTATGTATCTGTCCTCTGCTCCCAGTGACAAGCACCCAGCAGCTTTCTTGATGGCCTTACATGCTCGTTCTTAATCACTGATATTTAATTTGCATTTTCCTTAATCTCCAGTTTAGTATTTTTCTACCTGTGCACACTGGTTTCCCTCTAGCTACTTAGTTTTCTGCTCGAGCAAGTCCTTGCTCATCATTTCTACCAGCCATCTAAATCCTGCTTGCCACCATGATCCCAAATTTCCTCCCTCTCTCCCTTCTTTGGGATTCAGCCATGAAATCAAAGATGAATCAGATACCAGACATACACATTGTCATCAGATTAAATTTATCACAGCTGCATGTTACGTTGCTTGTAATGAGGGAAACTGAAGGGGGAAAAAAATAAGAGAAAACATCACAAAATCTCAGACAACTGCCCAAATTTATCTCTGGGACAAAGCTATGCTACAAGCCTAATAAATGCATAATGAAGTGTGTAGAAGCCAAGGCCATAACTCAAACGAGACCTGGCTACCAGCACAGGACACTCAGCAGCAAACACAACCTTTGAGGAAATACAGCTACCAGACAGTTCAGGTCTCAGCATCCAGCCCTTTGTGGTCTTTGGTGAAACTTTTCTTCTCGTCCCCGTATTTCATTTGTAAAAATCAGAACTAGGCTTTCTTTAAAAACTTTATAAGACAAGAAAACAGTGAAAGGTAATCAGAAGTATTTCCTGATAAATAAATGCAATCCTGTAATAAAAATAAACAAATACTTGGCCTCATCCAAAGGGCACTGAAATTTTCTATTTCAGCATCTGGGGTTCGCAGTTTTCTCATTAGCTTCAGGAAACTTTGAGATAACTTTTCCATTTAATTCATCTCTACAATAGAAGTTGTTTTTGTAAATGACCTTACCTTTTCCAGAAATGCAGATGCTGGAAAACACTACGCTACAAATAATATGAATCATGAAATATCCCTCTGATGTACCACCTGATCAGGCGAGTCTTGTTCTGTTCTATTTTTAATACAAATGGTCTTTGTAGCACACCTTATCAAGGTATTTCTAAGGTGCACCTTGCTATAAACTGAGTACAGGAATATTCTATTAATTTAGCCATGAATAATCTGCAAACAGATGGAAAGTTCTACAAACCACTTTTTTCCCCTGGAAATTATTTGAAGTGCTCTTTGTGTGCAATATAGATCACTCTTCAACCGCTTAGGAAGTATGTGTTTTAGAGAAGTCATTTCTTAATTCACTGTTTGAACTTTTATGTTTGTACTGAAATGCAAACACACCCTCTGACTGGAGGAGCGTTAACTCTTAAGAGAGAAACACTGCTTCCTAGGACTGAATTACCGCAGTGCCTCTATGCTAGCCAAGAAAATATAAAAGATGCAGCTCACTCCTAAGAAGAGTCAAACAGGAGACAATTAAGCCATAATACAAATAAGCTATTTCAAATAGAACTATTCAGACGAACAAGCAACATGCTTAAGATAGCGTTTGTAAAAGCATTCAAATCTACATTCTTCAGGCAAGACTCTTCTCATTACATCATGGCCATCTTATTACTGGAGACCTCTTCTTTACCAGAATTAGGGTGCAAAGCACTTATCTGATCCTGCACAACAGGCCTTCCTTAAAAATTCTCCTTACCAGGATCCTCTTCATGACCTGCTATGGATTTGGTCCCATGAGTCAGCTACAAGCTGCAAGTTTTTGTTGCTCTCACAGCTCCTTGGGCATGGTAGCAGGGTGGGTGGGGGTCAGTGCATTTTTCTCTAGCATCAAAGGAAAAGGCAAAGTTTTTGGAAATTTTTGTCTTACAATTTTTTGGGAAGAGAATGGAATAAATGCAGTATTCACAGAAAATTTCCCATCTCAAAGTATGAAAAATCAGTGAATTTCTTAGAACAAGTACACAGGTCAAAATTTCAGAATGTGTCCCAACACATTACTTTGCTACTAAAATGTGAATCTGCTCTAAGGACTGACTGACAGGGTAGCTCAATCTTTGGATTCACTGCTGAAACCAACAGGGGCAGCCAATTAGTGCCGGCTCCTGTGGACAGTGCGTTGATGGAAAAGACAAGAGTTCTCCAACACATTTCCTGCTGACCATCAAGCACCCTGCAGACAGCAATGACTTCCAGCACCTGGTGACTGGCTGCATTTGAGCCAATTCTGAAAAGGTCCTACACCCTTTACCAGTCTCCTATCTCACTGGCACTGTGGATTCCTGTGAAGACAACAGACAAGCACACCTGTGCTGGAGCAGGGGTAAAGGGCACTTCTCCAAGCACTTCATTTGGTTTCGAGTTCCTCACTTGGGAAGTGATGGAGGCATTAAACAAAAGGCTTGGCCCTTTGCATGAATCAGATTTTGCATAAGTAGCAAATGTCAGCCTTGGAGGGAAGGGAGGAAGGAGATGAAGTGTTCATTTCCAGAGACCAGCACATGGTTTGTGCTTCAAAAAAATTTGAAAGAAAATAAATCAAGGCAGAATACAAACCAGCAGAGCTAATTCATTGCCTCACTGTTTCATTTCAGTTGCATTCTTTCTCAATCTCCTCAGCCAGGTAGGTAACACGGCCTTTCCTTGAAAGTTACACAACAAATCAATAAGTGGGTGCTGGGAAGCAAAGAGAGGAGGAGAGGTAAAATTTTATTACTGCCTAAAAGGGAAGGTGACTCATAAGAGAGTGGTATTAGCAAAGTGACAGTATGAGACGAAGAGGGAGTGCTTTGAACTCATTCTAATGATCTAATGACTAATATAATCCATTAAGAAAAGCAAGGGCAAGATCTTTTTCACTGATTAACGTTGTACCTTATCCATGTTTTTAATAAAAAAAATGTAATCTATACTGCTCCTCAGCTATCTACATATTTAATTAAAATGCTGAAAGCTTTCAGAAAGCATTTATTTCACTCCATCAGATGAAATAGTGAAGTATCCTACCCTTCACCATGGATCTGGAAGAAGTAGCATAAAGCAAGAAGGAAGAACTGCATCATAATTAATACAAAAACATCTGTTGGCTTAGCAACATACCTTTAAAGTATGGTGTGTGAAACCCCTACACAAATACTACAAGAATTTAGCACTAATATTTTATGAAGCAGATGTTT
The DNA here is from genome assembly GCF_015227805.2 of Hirundo rustica. Classification (NCBI taxonomy): domain Eukaryota; kingdom Metazoa; phylum Chordata; class Aves; order Passeriformes; family Hirundinidae; genus Hirundo; species Hirundo rustica. Next base: position 16,690,210 of record NC_053452.1, read on the forward strand.
TCTTAAAGCCAGAAATGGCATAAAATAACTGAAAATAAAAAAATTCTGCACTTGGACTTCAATGATGTATAAACAAATGTAATTCACTTTTAGGGGAATACATAAACCTCATACAAACAATCACAATATGTTAAAAAAAAATCCCAACAGGCCAACCAAACTCCATACTCAACATTTACTCTAAACTTGTATATAAATCGTTAATGCCCTCAAACTGAAATTAAGGAGCAGGCTCACTTGATGTCTATCCAAGTATTCTGCAGTCACTTAAAATTGAGTTTTAGAATTTCTGCTATCATAAGACACACTCCAGTGTGAAAGCAACTGAGGTTCTGCTGAGCACTGAAGTAATACCTTCCTGCCTCAGACTGACCCACTGCAGTCATGCATTTTAAAAGCACAATACATTATTAAAATAAATTCAACTCAAATGAGCAGCTGAGCTATTTCTGGCTCAAAACAGCAGTCAGAAGCTCAGATCATATTTCACCTGGTTGTAGCTGAACTGCTTGATCATAGTCTTGACTATTTGAAAATGGAAGCCTCTTGCCCAGACAGTTCAGCTGACTGACTCAAATGGTGGCAGGCCAAAAGCCCTGTTCAGACACATGCCATCCTTTGGATTCTTGGCCACTGGGAGACAAACATATTTCAGTGCTGATTCAGGAAACAACTGTATCAGCTGCAACCACAGGAGTTTTTTAAGGTGACAAAACAGGTGTAAGGTGTACAAAAAAAGTGCTTGCTAATTGTTTGCAACTTTCAGCATTTCACCAGTGGCTGCTTATTATTCATAGACACTGTATTTGTACATACAGACTTCATTTGTGACTTTGCACAGCTTTGAGCAAATCACTATTCATTGAACACTTGCCTTTTTTTGTCCCTTTTGGGTTCTTTTGAACATAACTGACCTACCCTGGGCTAACACTGGCATATTCTGAAAGACATGGCTAAAGGAATTATCTAAAATATTAGAGGTTTTATGTTTAATAACTTAGAATAACAGAATTTCAAAGAGAAACTCAGCATTAAAACCAATATTTTTAAAGGATTAAAGAGGTGATCCAACATTCTGAACACCAGAGAATCAACTTGGGACAAGTTAAAGAGCTCTCTCAGAAAACTGAGAAATGGGTCTTGCAACATGATGAAGAGGAGCTGAATACTAAGAAAATATTTTCACAAGCAAGAGAAGAATAAATAAAAGGGCAAATCATTGATAAATAAAAAGGACAGTATAAGCAACCTATACCAAAACATAGCTCAGTGTCAAATGACACGCAGGAAGAAAATTATGGCAATAGTGGCTGTGTGAAGACACTTGTTTTGGCAGTGACATGGAAAAGGCTGTACTCATAGCATCAGATGGTCAGCTGAACTTGGCACTGCAACCAGGCTCTGCTGTGGTAGGGAGGTCCAGCCTGCGCTGCTCTGACATCGAAACTTGAACTGGGCTTCCAGCACAGGCAGAAATTTCAGGGAGCTAGGACCTGGCTACAGGTCTCAGTACCAGTGACACGGCTTTGGGTCAGGCTGTTAAAGGAAGCAGAGGCTGGAAGAACTTTGACTAGAACTTTTATACAGAGTCTTGACCTTGGCATCTTTTAAAGCAGTTCTTTCATATGGTAAATCATAAACATTTTTAGACAATTAATGAATTAATTTTCATGGTAACTACTGTATAAAGGATAAACTGAACATGACCTTTCTATCCTCAAAATCCTTTTCTTACATTTCAGTCTCTTGAGATTCCCACATAAATTACAAATGCAATCTACTGCCTTTATCAGAAACTTAATTTTTTCATCCTCTCTTCAAACAACTGAAACAATGAAAAACTTTGACAAAGTTTAGTATGCCTTACACACTGCCACTCAACACAGCAAGCAAAACAAATGGTAATGATCTCTCATCAAAGTGTATTTTTAATAAATAACTTACTGGAATTAATACAAAGATTTCTGGATCAATTTCTATCCACTACTAGGTCAGACGATCTAATGATCTCCTTTGGCCTTAAAATGTATTAACTAATTTATTTTCCACAGATGACCAAAGATGACTCCAAGAAGAAGAGTCTTCACTGTCTACCACCCTGCACAAGTAAAGGGCAGGGGCAGACACCTTAGTAGGGAAGTGCTGCCTGCTGCTGCTGCACAAAGTGGGATTAATTTAGTTTTATCCTATCCACCATCTTTAGCTACCTGTAACATTTTTAAGAGCCTTGTGCATTAAATCAAATGTCAAGACAATCGTGTCACTCAAAAACTTTTTCCTAGCTTACAACAACAGCCTGCAAATGCAATCTCTCTGGAGGCTGACTTGAACATACTGCAAAGTGCTCCTCCAGCAATGAGTAAGGCTCCCACTTCAACTCACAGGCTTTATGGACCTCCCATCCTAAGGACCTCCCATCCTAAGGACCAAGAGACTACAAAGGCAAGTGATTTTTAAACCTGTATTGTGGGAAAGGAAATAAAAATTAAAGTAAAAACCCCAAACAATCAAAGCCAACAAAACAACACACCCACCACCACCAAAGAAACCCAACAAATAGCATTCACTCCTAAAAGGAACTCTGAAGAATGTCCTCCTCATTAAGAAGACCCTAACAATCATTCTAAAAGATTTCAAAACTCAGCATTAGCTTAACTTCCTTATATGATCATATCTGTAGCAGCACAGTATGGGAGTGAAGTCTCACAGCTCAGTCTTATTTAAAACTCTGTACAGTCCCACCAGCCCTGGGAAGCCTGGCTGGGTGCGGGCTAGCAACAGCTTGCCAGAGAATCCCCACATCTGGGAAAATAACACTCTGAATCAATACTGCCCAGATTTATAAGAATGCAAGTCAGACCAGCATGCTACTTCCAGATGGAAAAGAAGCCATTAGAAAATATGGAGGAAACTAAGGAACAATACAATTATTTCCCACAAAATATTTAATATTGCATGAGCTCTCTGCTTCTTAAAGCAATGCTGATGAAAAGACTTTTGCTGTTTTTCCAAGTTTAGTCTTGTAGTATCCCTACCATGCCAGCACACACATTCTTACTTTGAGGACAGTGAGCTGAAATAAAGAGTTACAAATGCGACACTCTGATTTACTGGCAGGACTACAAATAGAAGTGGGATTGTATCCTTCTGAATTATTAACAAAAACATGTCTAATCATTTCCTTTAATAGCACTCCCTCAGTAAAGTGTACAGACCCTTTAAGAAAAGAGCAGTTCTCTTTTGAAAAAGGATATGTTTTTAAGGTATTTTAATGAAATTTCTTCCAGAAACTCTCCAGTTATCTAAACTATCAAAGACTATTGTACATTTTTATTCACTTGGAAATACAGTTCTACTCAAGAGGAGGTAATTGCCATTATAAGCATAAAGAAAAATGTTGAAGTGTCCACGATGCCCCAGGACACTCCAAAGTAGGACTGATCCTTCAATGGAACTATTCAAGCCAACTGAAACATGCAATCTTCTGAAAACCAGGATGCTTCCCATGCTTAAATGTTTCACCGAGAAGGCCTCTCTACCAGGGATGGAATTGCTAGTAAAAAAATAGGTGAGAAATGTTTCCACCCCCGCACCCCCTCTGCTTTTAGGATAGTTAAATCACACACATCTCTTTAGTGAAGAAGGTTACAAGTCAGTCCAAGCCCTGTGAAAGGCACCAGTCGATGACATTTCTACCAGTGACTGCTATGAAACCCCATGCTGAGAAAAAGGTTTTTCTGTGAAACCCTGAGTGATATTTCTGCAAGGAATGCTTTGTGGAATTAAATAAGCAAACAGACTCCCAACAATTTGTTCTGCAGGATGTAGATTGCACTGCCTAAACAAGTTTCACCTCCATCAAAAATAATTCAATGTGACTGACAGCTTCTCTTGGATCTCCAATGAAGAATTTGTTAAGTTTCTGCCATTTTATATTGATTTAACATAAAATAATCTAGAAACCTTCTTTTGCTGTAGCATTTAAGTTTATACATCATACACAGAAGTTTATACATCATACACAGAACCACATGGCGGTTTTTTTTAGGGGATAACAAAGGACATGAAAGGTAAGAGTTACAGGCAGAACAGTTTCTGTTCTAAATATAGACCCCAAACCCTTTCAATAATTCATACAAATTATTTTTTATACTGATTTCCTGAAAAGATAATGCTTCAAACACAGCTATTTTTTACTTCAGATTTCAAAATCTAAGGTTCTCTGGGCCTCTTCACCGTAACTCCAAACCCTGGCATATTGTTTTATTGAAAAAACAACATGATTTCCAAGACATTTTAAGAACATAAGGACAGTAGTCCAAGGTTGTGTGCCTAAACGAGTGCATCTTTGTATATATCCTAAAGCATACCAGTGTGGGCTTCTGGGAAAGAGTTGTGGTAAGAGTTCAATTGCAGTCACTCCCCTCATTTTATGTCCCTGAACGGAGAGGCCTTGCCCCATTTTCCATTTTCACTGCCCTGACCTTTGCAAATCCACAGCTCTTATGCTAAAGGCCATTTCCCCTGTCACCACAGCTGCCCAGCCCCTGGCAATGTTACTCCATGCCGTGGCAGCAGATACAAGAGTCCGGAGATTGTGATTCCAACCAGCCTCCTTCTCTGGCTCTCCAGGCTTCCTCCTTTCCTTGAGCAGTTCTACAGAAATACAATTTGGTCTCACATTAGAGTGAGGAAATCTGTTGCCACCTACTTTGGTTTTTATCATTTATGAAACTTATTATTGAGATAAATCCACATGCATTTATGTTTTTAAACTAAATTTCAAGGAAAGAGAAAATACATTTTCCAGTCAATTGACTACTCTACCAACAGCACAGTCTTTTTACAGATAAAACTTTGCTCTTGTAGAATTTGGCTTTGTATCAACTTAGACTGTAAATTGCAAACTAATGAATTTGTATTGGCAGAGGAAAATGTTTCTGCTTTTACAGTCTACAGCTCTTACTAGTAAACAAGATTACTAAAAACAATTCCCAGTTTCCCCAGCAACTTAGTTACTTGTCTCTTACAAGGCTCATTGTTGATTCATTCCCCTCTGTGGTCCCAGTGTAAAATTACAGCAACTGAATGCCAAGTTTTGTGAGTCCTGACGTTCTGACAAGAATATATACCCAAGTGCTGGACACAGGAGTTGGTTTTACCTTGATGCCACCAGAGCTATAGATTTCTGCTTTAGAAACATCCCTCAGAATTTTTGCATGTCCTTTCAATCACTAAGGTGAAAATAAGATAAACAGAACGAAATAATTACTTATCTTGTCAGCCATCCTGCCATGTCCCCATTTTGTAAATCCACGGAGGAAACCCTTAAGTTGTGAAGCCAAAATTACTACACTAGTGGGAGTCTACAGCTATGTAGCAGCAGCCTTGCCATAGAGTTTCTTGTCCCTCCCCTCTCATCAGTGCCTTCCAAGTGCATTTTGTTCAGGATAATGGGAAGACATTTGTTTAAACTTTCTAAGAGCTCCAGCTCCCCAAGGCAGTTTTGTAACTTGAAAACTTCTTACACTTGTCTCTGATCTTTCCCTATTACTAACAAGTTTCTTTGTAGCAGTCAGAAACACAGTCAATTATAAAATTATGTACCAGCTGCATAATCAGCATGACCTGCTAAACCCACATTGTTGATAAAAAGTAATTAATGGTCTTTATCTGCAAACTTTGAAACCTGGAGAATAAAGATGATCTAATAGTAATATGGTATTAGAAGTGAAGAAGTGAATTAAGTCACACTACGTCAATAGTAAGCTTCTCAAGAAGCACAGATTTGAAGTATATTCTTACACAATAAATTATTATGAAAACAACTTTTAGGAGATTTGCTAAGTGTCATTCAAAAGGGAAGCATAAATCACTTTGCAAACTATGGAAGAAAACCATGAAATCTGTGACATTACTTGTCCAGATTAAAAAGTCCCATTTGTACCAAACATTATAGTCTGGCAAAGTTTGAAGAAAACCCATAAATAAATAGCACACACCTGCTATGGACAGATTTTTTTTACAGGGTATTAGGTACATACAGTGCCCAGGTATCTCAGTTCCATGGAGATCAAGGAGAGTCAGGTTCTGAAACTTCTGAAAAAATAATTCAATAAATCCAGTATTCCTTTTTGTTTCTTGTTTTTAAACCAAGATGATGTTTTTCGCATGTAAAATTGATCACTACTAACATTAGGATGAATTGAAGTGTAGCCATTTAAATATAGCTGTTTGAAAACTGATACAAGGAAAACCTTTAACAGAACACACTCTTAGCTTCTGGTACTCATTGCAATAAAGTATTGAAGGCAATTAAAGCTGGCATAAAAAAAAAAGAAAAAGAAAATTAAAAACTGAAAGATTCATCTTTTTATAGAGATCAAACATGGACAAGGCTGGAAATTAGTTTAGGTGCTTATTCCATAACTACACATTTGAGTGCTCCTTGCACCAGTCCCTCAAAGGGTATGATACAGTACCAGTGTCTGCCAAAATATCTCAGACGTGCTGAAATTTTGGTATCATGGCATGGGAGCTCTCACCTCCAGTCTCAAATAAAATAGAAATGTTATCATTGTCATTCCCAAATTAGGTCCTCCCAAAGGGTTGGTTCACTGAAATTATAATTAACTACAACCTCTTAAAAATCAGCTCCTGTGTGGAATTCTGGTTTGATTCCTAACAATTCACAGGGGCAGCTAAGTCATTTTACAAAGCTTCTCTATCATATACCTAAACATATTCTTACAACAACCAAAACCTAAAGTCAAGTTTAGATTTTTTTCATGCTTTGATGAAATTCTGTAAGATGAGAGAAATTTTCTAGGACTTAAGGAGTGCTGATCCCCAAATTTTCCTAACACTTCTAGAGAAAAGCATGAATTCCTATCAAACACAGCTAATATATTTCCCATTCGCATGTTCTTGTCCCTCATTAAAAACAGGAAAGGAAAATTAAATTTGATAGTACCATGTTATTGCATTTCAGGACTTGCAGCCAGGTTTAACAGTGCAAACTGCATGATAAGTATTCCTTTTTGGAAATCCAGCTCAGTTATGATGTCACAGACAATAGAGTTGGTTGACATGAACCAAAGGTTTTAAAGGAAGTTACTGCTATTTTCTCTTGGTTAACACAAAGTTGAACTTGCCAGTATTTTGGGTGTAACAGATGAAGTTCTCTTTAGCTTTGCAATTTCCATTATTCTTGTTAAGGTGATGAATGACAAAGACTTGCCTTAGAGAGATCCCATGCAAGTTTCTGCACCTTTTACACCATTAAAACCAGTGAAGTAGAAGCTTCTGCACATAAGAACTCAAACACACATAAACTACTTGCCCTAAGGACAAGTATTGCTCAAAACACACCAGAGGAAGACATATTCCTCTTTTACAGAAGATGGTACCATGTTTAACCATGAGGAGCTATTTCGGAATCTAAGCACAAAATTAAAAACAAACCAACAACAACAAACCAACAACGAAACAAAACTACTCAGATTTGATTTAGCTGAAAGTCTATGACATAGAAAGTATAATGGAGTAATTGCATGAGGTCTGTGAGTGCCAGGTTCCTATGTTTATCAACTCATTTTCAGGCACTAATTTACCAAATTATGATTGCTGGGTATATGAACTATATTAGCAGGAGCAGAGCCCTTGATTTTACTTGTTCTTGTCTTCAAAAGGTCCTTTTTAGAAGTTTCTTTTAAGGAAAATATCTTCTTCCATGTACAAAATTAATTTTATCAGACCCAAGGATGTTTATACAGGCCCATTTACATTTTTCAGTTGTCTGGATACAACTTTTAACAAGAATATAAAAAAAAAAAAAAAATCAGGTTTATTTCATATAAATCAGTTACCATAATTTAATTATGTCCACAATGTTAGGGATAACTTGTAATTGTAAGATTTGCTCACTCAGGATAATTACTTCTGTCAACATTTTGAATTTTTTAAGGGATGAAAATACATTTGCTAGAGTATTTCAATTTTTTTCAGCTGACATCTTCACAGGGATTAAATTTTATAAGTGGATAGCCCTCAATAAAAGCTAATACATTCCAAAGAGAATTTGGATGAGTTTCTGCTCAAGCAAACATTCAGAGAAAAACCAGCTCAAGTAAAATGCTATAACATGGGATAGTTTTTTCTCTCTGCCTGTTTCTTAGCTCATGCCAGGCTGACACTGATGAATTATGTGGCTTTCTGTCCTGTTTACTTCATGTTCATACATCACTTAACACACTGTGAGGAGTAAATGTCTAATTACTTTGGGACTGTAGGATGAATGAACAATAAAAACTTCCTCTTCAGCTGTCACTTGGAAGTGACACTCAAACTTTCCGAGCTGAAAACACAGAACTCTACACAGGACACTCAGCTACAAACACCATTAGAGCTGGCATGGGGCGCACAGGTTTTTACTGTGATGAAAGTATCACAGAAAAAAATGTTGGTAAAGTACTTCACCCAGTTAAAATTCAAATCATAGGACAGTCTAGAGTGGGAGAGGCCTCAGAAGATCTGGTCCAACCTTTCATGGAAACACGAGCCTACAAGAGGTTATATAACCAACCCTCTGTCCAGTCTCAGTTTGAAAGCACTCAGCAGGGGGGAAGTTCTTCCAGCCAATGACTTTCCATAAAAAAATCATTTTGCTTACATCTTTATGAAATTTCTCCCAGTGCTACTTGTTTCTGTTGCCCCTTTTTCTGGTGTTCCTTGTGAAGAGGCTGTGTTCTCTTCGTAGCTGGCCTGTAAGTCCTGGAATACAGCAGTGAGGTTTCCCCCGAACCTTCTCTCCTGGGAGAAAAGACCTAACTTGTTCAGTCTTCCCTCACAGGGTAGGTTCTCCAGCCCTTTAATTATCAATATTATGCTCTTTGTAAAGAAATCAGGTCTACACTTCTGCATGTGGGTATGCATTTCTAATTTCAGGGGAGGTCAGAAGTTCTTGTCCCTGAGAAGAGCACCATTAAAACCATATTAAAGCATTGAAAACTCGATTCTGTTCTTCCTTTGACTTTGTTCACTACTCAGCAAAATGCCTTCTTGTTAATTATCGACTTCATCATCGAGGGACAGTTTAATCACAAGACTGTCTGCAGTTCAGGCTATCACAGCAGTACTAGCAGGGAATTTTGCACTGCACATAATTGGCCAGGTAATTAGAATACAAAATCCTTAATTGCTCAGTTACCAAATGTAAACGGTGCAGCTTGCAGTGCATGACTGGCAGAGGACTTGAGGGAACCAAGGCAGCTGCCAAGAGCCAGCTTTTCCTCCTTCACAACACACAGCACGGGCGGCTTACTGAGCCCCTGCTCTCCTGTGGGGTGTGGGAAGGCCTTTTCTTCTGAGGTGTGAAGACAAATTCAGCAAAGACACTCTCTTTCAGGACATCCAAATCTACCTGAAAATAAAACCATAAACCCAGGACATTTGAAAGGCAGAGGAAACCCATCATCCTGTCAACAATGGCAAGTCAGAGCCCATACACTGGTACGAGGCAGCACCGCTGCCCAAACTGAGAGCTCTCTGGTGTGGCACAGGCTGCTGCTGCAGGCTGGGAGCTCAGTACAGGATCTGCATGGTCTGAGCCAGAGATTTTCCGCACATCATACTATAAATGGATAGGTGCAGCATCAGCCTGCGCTAATATCTGTCATGGAGGTCGGTACATTACAGCAAGGGGGTACACACAACGATAACACCAGTTCTTCTATTTGTTGATGGACAACATGAAGTGCTACATCAAACTATCTAGATTACCAGCACCCTTCACTGGAAGGCTAATCCACAGCTCTGATATTTCGTTATCTTTGTCTTATTTCCATGCTAAAAGTGTTTGTGGCCTGTATTTATTTGTTCACCTGTTCCTTGGTCAGAACTTCCTTGTCCTTCAGCTAGACTTTCAAACACTGCCTTTCTTGTTCAAATATCAGTAGACTGAAAAGGGCTATTTTGTAATCTCACCTGCTGTGGCATCCACCCATTTCTAGGAGCTCTTTTTGACACCTATTCCCATTTTACATTCCCTTTTTCTCAAACAGAGCAAGGCAGACTAGTATGCAGCACTCTGCATAGGCTCTGTTACTGTTTTATGCAATGGCAATAGAATATTCTTCTCTCTTCCAAAAAAAAAAATCATCACCAGCCTCATAGCTGACTGCTGTGGCAATTAACAGATACTCTCAACTCTTTCTTACAGCTTCCACTTACAGCCAATAATCCCTGCTTGGATCACAAATTCTTACTCTGCTCCACATACAAGATTTTTCATTTTCTGCTAGAGTTATTGCCTCCAGGATGCCAGTCCTAAAGGCATCCCATTCTTCCTTCCTTGTTCCACTATTATATTAGCAATGCCTTTTCAAATCCATGTGGTGACATTTATTCCACTGCTTCTGTGTTTCCTCTACTGTCTAGAGGCAATGACTCAAATTCTTGTATCAGTTGGTCCAACAATCCTATATGCCTTCCTCACTGCTCCTCCTTCAGGAGTTCTCTCTTCAGCTTGTGAGAAATCCACAGTTGCCCACACAGGGCTTTCCAAAGGCCAACTACAATTTGTATAGGAACAAGATAAGACATCTCCAGCCATAGAATAGAACTGATAAAAAATACTTGGTTTTTAAGAGAAAGAAACTAATTCAGGGCATCTGCTACTTGCCCATGTTCCTAAATTAAACCTTTCTTAAAGGCTTTTATTCTTAAAGAAATAAAAATAACTGTGTGAAATTCTTTAGCAGACAAGCCCTTCAAGAAAGCAGCTTTCTGGGTGAGAACAAAGGAAAGTTTTGCAAGAAGCAGCTAATTCAATTGCTTGCTGCCTTAGTGCCCTGGTTATGTTAAACCTGCACAACATGATTCTCACTGGAAGGAGTAATCATGAGCCAGACAATCATTAGGCAAACTCAATAATGTTTATGTAATTCAGATATAATCAGAACCTACTTGTTCTGATAATTTTAAGGTGTTTGAAAAGCCCAGTGTTATAGCAGGGGGCTTAGCACCCCCCTTTTCTATTGCAAGGCACAGAAGATAAAATGCTGTACTCTCCATTTCTTTGTAGATTTGATTCATCATGACACACTTTGCTGCCGTCAAGGAAACTGAGCAGTAAATGCATCTTTGTATCATTATTTAACTAAGTGCAGTTCAAGAATGTTCTCATTAACTTGCAAGAGTTATGAAAACACACCTCTCACTTTTAAGATTTCTAAGACCCTTAGCTACAGTCTTTGTAGTTAATGAAAAAAAAAAAAAAAAGAAAAAAAGAAAAAAGAGAGACTCCATACTAAAAAATCCCATTCTTACTGGAATCTAATAGACTCTGGAAATCCCTGATGATAATCTCAACCTCACAAAACTCAATATTTCTTCCAATTCTTTTTCTACTTTCAGAAGTAAACAACATGCTACTCCCAGTCTAAATACCTTTCCATTCTTCCCTCAAGGACAAATGACTAAGACATTCTTCCTATATTTGAAGTACTTGGCCTGCCTAAAAAAAACTTGCAACGTGAAAAAATGTACCAATTTCACTGGGTATTTTGCACTCTGCAAAGTTACCATCTCTTCTTTTTTTGCTATAGCTAAGAAGTCATACCAGCAGGATACACTAACATAATTTATCATTAATCCCCAGCCCTCCAGTCTTTACTGACTCTGGCATGTTCTATTAAACTTTCTGTCTCATTGTAATATAATTTCAATTCAGTGACTAAAGGTATTTATTTTGAATTAAGGTTCACAACTAGCCAAGGCAAATACTAGTAAACCCATGGCCTGTATCATGATCTTGAGTCAAGAGAACGGGAAATAAGAAATAGAAGTTTAATCCAGAAATGAGTTCAGATTTAACTCTTTTCTGCAATTATTGCAGCAAGACCACTCTTAATGCATTTAGCAGCAATTAATTCTCAAAGCCAAAACAGCTGCACATTGCTGATGCTCTCCAGATGCAAGGTAAGGAATTAAATCATGGGATAATTCAATTGGAAAATTGCTTGTAATTATGGAGAATACAGCGTCTGCTTGACTCCTCGTGGTGATTGGTAGCTGCTTTAAGAATAGTGAGGTAGTCTGTGCAATGCATGGTGAATACAAATAAGTAGCCGTGTTATGAGAAATCTCATTTAGTTTCACAAATATATGGTTTTAACATGATTAAAACTGTATTTGCTGACATTAATGATAATCCATTTGCACTGTCCCAGTACTGCCAACGGCCCACAGTCGCACACAGAACAGCAATATTCACTGATAGCACCTTCGCTCTGAAGGAACTCTGAGTACTTTGCAAACATGCAGAACAGGGTCCTAGTCTAAATAAGGACCCAAATAGGTTGGTGTGTCTCACCTCATTTTAAATAGATGCATTCAAACAGCCTTGTTCCAACAGGTGATTTAAACCTCCTGTGCCACAAGGCTGACAACTGCTGGAAGTTCAGAATGGTGCTCCTTCACTTCCAATATTCAAATTCTCAACAGTAACATAGAAGGCTGCCATAAGATCTAGTCAGAGACCCTCTAGTACTGACAGCATGGGAAAAGCCAAAAGAAGCTGGTCTTTTGGACCAACAGCTACCAGTGGAGAAAAAGAGCAATCTTGTTATCTCTAAACTGAGCACACGTATTCTGAAAATAACAGGATGATGCAGTGTTTTGCCATCTTTTGTAGAATAATTTTACCAGAACTGATCCTAATTAGCACTACAATGTATGACAGAGTCTGCTCACTATTTTAAAGCTGGTAAACTGAAAGACAAAATAGCTGCTGTGTGTGATCACATTCCTAGAGAGTCAGTGATTGAATGGGAAAAACACCTAGAAACTTTCTGTTTCATGGTTTAACCATTAAAGCACACAGCTCTCAGTGTATAAAACTCCAGTTAGGGCAGCAGTGGTTACTATGACATTACATTATCTCTGCTTTAGCTACTGAAATGTTTGCCTGATTCTTTTCTTTCTTTTTTACTTTAAAAAGCTTTAACAGAAAAACCATTAGGGAACAAGAGATCAATTATTTACAAGTTGCTTCACAAATCAATCATCAAGCTAAAGTTGTTATTTTTAGCAGTATTAACTTCACAATAATTAAAATTGATTACAAAGTCACAACCCCTCATTAAGTTGATGTCAACTGAGGGAAAAATTCCTCAAAAGCAATTTTTCTTTTAAGTGGTTGTAAAAAGATTGCCATCAATTAAAGAGACATCTGGTAATATGGAAAAGGTGATAAATTATCTCTTTTTCTCAGTGCTAGCACTTTGTACACCAAATGTAGTGCAGTAGAGAAATTCTTATGGTCTTGTCCTGAAAAGGAGAACAAACAGCTTTGTGTGGGGCCACATAGACCCAACCCTGCAGAGACAAGCCTTGCGTTTCAAGCTAAGACTTTAAGCAAATTCTCTAAGTATTTGGGCAGCCGTAAGAAATAGAGAAGTTCTTTGCACATTTTATTGCAGCAAAAACCACCAGAAAATAAAAACCCAAGCTGAAACAGCTGTTATGTTTGCTCTGATACCTGCAGCAAGGCTTCCAGTGACACAATGCACATTTGTACCACCCTGTGACAGTGTCAGGCCTCAAAAACCATCCCAGACTTTAGCCCAACAACAAGAAACTGGGAACATCTTCAGCAATTTCACAAGGAGGAAAAAAAAAAAAAAAAAAAAAAAAAAAAAAAAAAAAAAAAAAAAAAAAAAAAAGAGGAAAAGAATCCCCCAGCAAAACACAACCCACACACAAATAAACAAGGGGCTTTGATTACACTTTGGAGTGAAAGAGGCTGATCTGCAGTTCAGTCAAGTTTCTGCAGTTTGTATTACCAGCAGTTTTACCAACAAGGAATTGTTCAGTAAATCAGTCTCATTTTTAAAAAGTTTAGCTTGCTGATAAAAGTAGTATACTAAGTAACCAGTAAATCTGTAAATTTTTCTAAGTTGTTTAGGTGGTTCCTGATGCAATGCCCATTACCAGCTTCCACTCAGGGCTAAGTTTTGGTGCCCAGCCTCTGAAGAGTTAATGGATATAACATTGACTGAGCCCCATGGCAATCAATTTGTTGTTATAATGAAGTACATTTCACCTGCCTACCCACTCTGAAATATGTCATTTCATTCCAACAAAATAAAAAAATCCCAAAAGATAGTGAAGAGTGGTTAAGGCATTGTCTCTAATGTGCCTCTTTTCCATACAGCCAATTCCTGTCTCTTAATTCAGGGACATCCTAGCCAAAGTCTTCCAGCAAAAAAGCTCTCCCCCCAAGCTAAGCAGTGCTTTACACCCAGGTGAGGTCCCTCAGCTGTTTGGAGCTCAGTTATTTCGATTACACTTTGTCACTCACTCTGTAATGACAGTACAGCTCAACAGTCACTCAAGCACTGACCCTACTCCAGCACATTCTCACGGCTGCCCTTACCTGTCCAGACAAACACCTTCCCTGTAAACAGTGGAAAGAAATGGAAGCATCTATTACACAAACATTCACCTAAGCACATAAGCAAATGCACAATACCAATAGCACTGGAAGCATATTAGCTCTTACATGATTTTGCAAGGGTGGTTCTCCTCACTGCAAGAAAACCTGAACACCGATTCCCAGCATTTCACCTGCAATGAAACACCCCTTAGTCATGGCAAAAGCCCACTGTACAAAAGAACAGGAGGTATAGTGTTAATGGAAGCCACCATTCAGTTTCTAAATAATCACCATTTAAACTTCTAGTTCTTGTGTATTCTTTAATTTTAAGGCAATTGGGAATAACACTGCTGAATCCAAGCACACCAAATACTCCAGAAGTCTCCATATTCAGTTCAGTCTGACATGTAACAAAAACCACTTATTGGACAGCAAACACCTGCCATTAACCACCCATTTCGCACAGTGACCAAAGAGAGAACTGCCTGCAGCAAGTCAAGCACCAACCCTGAAAAGGCCTGGAGTACGTTTTAATCATCCTTTGCTTCAAAGCCATTACAATTATCACTGGATTTTGTTTCTGTGTAAGCGGGATCCAGATTTTCTGTTCTCTAATTAGGTGATCAAATCCTTCAAAGATAAACTCCTTCTACATACACCTTATTCACCTTTCTCCATTGACGAATAAGACAACCAGCTACACGTGCTACACTGGTAGTTACACTTAATTAAACATCCTTAAAGAAACTTGCTCTTCACTTAGCAATTGTTGATGTTCACTCAGCTGTTGCCACCAATTGCAAATGGCCTGGCATCTTTACAAAGGGGTTGATTTCAGAACCCATTCTTGCTTAAAGGGTAGCCCTTTGCCTTGGTTAGCCATTGAGATCATTATTATAGGTGTAAGCCACAGCTCCTGAATTAAGTTACACAATTGTTTGTAATACCTTCTCATAGTCTTGCTTTTTACCCTCAAATTATGATAAAACAAAGATTAACTATGCAAGCTATTAGTTCCTCAGAAATCTTGACTTGCTAATAACATGATAACACTGAATATCTTGCCCTGAGACAACTACATAGGTAAACCAATGACTACAGAAATAAAACAGCTTTCCCTACTGTGCTATGGGGCACTGAGGCCATCAATATGACCTTTTCTTTCCCCCCAATCTAAGAAAGTTCAGTATGCAAAATTCCAAGCTGTGTGTCACAGCAAACGTTTACCTTTAACGAAGTGACCTTGTTGACATGTAGGATCAAGTCAGGCAGGCAGGCAGAGCCTGCCCTATGAATACCTGGTAGTCTGAAAAGCTATAATTTTTTAGAGCAGTGAAATACAAAACAACCTCTGTCTCCTCCTCAAATACTTCCACACCTTAAGGAAAAACACAGAGAGTGGAATTAAACCTGCATCCTAATGTTGTTTTAACATGAGCTTTTTGTTTCTTCCATGCTCTCAATAACA
This sequence comes from Hirundo rustica, assembly GCF_015227805.2. Classification (NCBI taxonomy): domain Eukaryota; kingdom Metazoa; phylum Chordata; class Aves; order Passeriformes; family Hirundinidae; genus Hirundo; species Hirundo rustica. The sequence continues at coordinate 16,706,115 of NC_053452.1, forward strand.
CCTTGAAAACAGAACATCCTTGAACCTTCTGCTTAAAATCAATACTGGAGCTCTGCAGCTTGGGTTCTTCTCTGATAAACAGACGTTCCGTGGCAGGTGAAAAGGAGTTGTGATGTAACCTTTATTATGCTGTTTAAGTGTCTTGCAAAGTTTTATATTACTGCCAGAGATGCTTATCTGCAGTACACAGCAAAATGCTTCCCTTCAGTGCCTGACCTTTCCACTTCCCCACTGGAAGCACAGGAAAGCAGCAACATGTTCTCCACTAAAAGCAACACACAAGGTAAATTATTGTAGTTCAGTCATTCATCAGGTTTATCCTTTTAACGCAGGCAACGGCAAGGAACAAATCTTCTGCTTCTGCTGTTTGAACACCTTTTCAAATGTGGAGAAATCTACTCATCACTTTTTTGCTCATATTTACATGAAATCATTTAGAAAGACATCTCTCCCAGAAGAGTGGTTAGATCTGCTTATAGACATAAAAGAGAAAAAACAAAAAAACCCAACAAAAGCAGAACAATTGCTAAAAGCCCACTATTACATTTATTAAATTCTTAAGGAAATGCCATTTAGAAGTAAGTGGTCCTTCTCTCATCTCTGTTGTGACACTGAAGCATTTCGCTAACAAGGCTGTCTTTCATTTGACTTTACAACTGATAGGAACCATTAATGAATTATAAATGATTTTTTAAAAACACTGTATTTTCATTTTAACAAAGACAGTGACTTGTATTTAAGTTTTTATAATATCCTGTTTAGCTGAGGAAGGTGAAAGATGAAGGCCAAACATTTCCAAAGCGCTTGCATTTGATAGATGAGAAAGCCTGAGCTGTTGAAACTAAGGGGACTCACAGGGACTTAGAGAAAGCAATTTCCTTACCACAGGCGGGACACACAATTTAATTTATTGCACAGAAAGGAAGTGTTGCTCAACACAGGAACAGGGTCTGGGATTGGAGGGCCCAAATCAACAAGGAGACACTGTGGTATGTTCCCCTGCAGAGTTACAACTTCACATTGAGGGCATGTTCTATTGCTCCCCTCAGCTCACAGTCTCAGGCACAGCCCGTCTGAAGAGTGAGAGAACACCTGGGCAAGTCCAGCCATCGGTTTTCTTCCCTCTCCTGCTCTCCCAGTATGGCCATTCTCATCTTCATGCATTATACCATTTGTTTAATCCCTGTGCTCTCAAAACAAGCAAACAAAGAAAGCAGATGAAACTTCAGGGATAGCTTCTAGCTCATAATTGAAAGGATGATTATTCATTAGAATCTAGGCAAGTTGCTTGGGGCCACCAAACAGGCATTGCATGGTATTATGAAATTTTTTAAAGACAGAAAACAGAATCCTCATTCAATATCTTGTCTTTAACTCTGCAGCCTTCTTTGGCTATTTTGAGTGGGATAAAATAAGCATGTTGAGTTTAAGCTACAAAATGAGAAAACAACAAGGTTCAGAGGTTCCACCTCCTTCAAGGTAAAGGTAAATAAAACTACTTCAGTGAGCTTTAATATTAACAATTTCCATAAGATTTAACCTCTGAAGGCACAGCTAGGGGAATATTTCTTGTAACACCTCTGAATTAGTACATATAATTGTGAGAAAAATGAGATATTACAAAAACATTGGTATCAACACATCCTTTACAGAATTATATCCAAACAACTTCAAATGAATCAGAAAACCAGTGACAGAAATATTAAAAATCAATCCTCTCTTTACCCAAATTTACCAAAATGGTTAAACTATACTTGGGTTTAGCTTTACGCATGCCATGATCGTGATGGAATCATGGTATTTTCTCTACCACAGCTCTAATTTAAAATTTCTTATCTCTGATTAATTAGCTGGACTTCGTTCCTGGCAAGAGTCACAGGAGTAAAACTTCTTAGGTTTTTAAGTTCTCTGACTCTTTTAATGCATTCACCCAAGCATAGGTGTCTGAGATATGTACTGTAATACAACAAGCTATCATTGAGGAGAAGAGTAACAGCAAAAATACTTCAGTTCTTGTCACTTTGATGATGTTTTTAACATAACCTCACACAAGAGTTGTGTGGAAAATCCCACATGATAACATCTATCATTAGCAGTGGAGGAAGCCAACCTCATGAAGAAAACACTGGGGGCCAACAGGCCCCCACAATTGTTAGTAGTGGTTAAGGTGCAAGGGCCACAAGTTTGGCACAGCAGGGAACACAACTCACCTTGGGCTACTGATTTAACTACACTGGGCTTTAGTTTCTCTCTGACAACAGGGAGAAACCCTTCTCCCAACTCTTCAAAACCATACAAAGTGCCTTATTTAGTAGAGCATTCTCAGAACCTTCTAGGTGAAGCGCTGGAGAAGCACAAGTTATTGTGGTATTTGGCAATAGATATAGTTAGACCACGCTTGGTAATGATAGCCGAAGTGCAGCCAAGAGGCTGCCAGGCTCACGGGGTCTTGCTGATACTTCTTTACGTTGTATTTTTGTGTATGGGGCCATATGTGTGAGCTGTCATTGGCATGGTAAAAAACCATAAACATACAGAAAATAGAAGCAGCAGCAGGTAGGCAGGAGAGAAATCAAAATTACCCAATAAATTATTAATCCATTAAAGATATTTTTTGTGTTAATGTGAGTTTTCCATGCTTAAAAACTTTAAAAAAACTCTCTGAACACAATATATGCATGGACATACACAAGCATTTTGTGATAAAGGACATTATCCCTACACTACAGAGTGAAAAAAATTACATATGTGTGTTCATCCAGTAGTCTTTTCCTATAAAAAGGTCAAACACAGCCAAGAGCAGGACACACTTCCCTCCAGCTGTCCTTTTAATATGACTCTCATCTTGTCAAGAATAAACTGTCATTAGGAGTGAGAAAGAGACCATTTTACAACCCATTTATTCTTCATTGTCTCTGGCTTTTCTGGATATACTTGTTGGAGTACATTAGTCACAGGTATGCAGCAAGCCATTAGAGCATACTAACATCTGATGCACACTGAAATTAATTTTTCTTCTTCAGCTTGGGGAACAGACTGCTGGATGTTTCATGCAAGGCATCACTGAATTAAGGAATGAACAAACAAGATCTCTAAAATCAACAAACGCACGTGCTTCTATAAATACATACCTATTCTCTAAACAAACACACTGTCCTACAGTGAGACAATCATTTGCCTCTTTAGAGCAGGGTCATTAAAGGGAAATAATTTTGCAATAACAAAGCACAAGTCTAGTCCTAATGAGAAGAGCAAACTGCAAAATGCTAGGAACACCTGGTCCATTTTTTGTACTGACAGAGCACGAGCTGGAATCTGATCCTTATAAAATGGCTGTATTTTTCCTTCTCTACAGCCCAGAGGACTCTGGAAGCAAGTTTGGTTTGCATTTAGTGTCTTAATGTTGTAGAAATTCCTATGGGTATGTGTTGTAACGCTTGATATGCTGATGTTGCCAAATTGAGTCTCAAAATCTAACTCTCATCTAGAACAGCCAGAATGATTCGTTTTAGATAATATTTTTAATTTTAAGGCCCTTCTTTGTATACAAATAACTTGATTGTCATCCTTACAAATCCATAAATCTCTCATCTGGAGTAGGATTGATGAATAATTTTCAGTCGGTGTTACTTCCAAACCTCAATTAGCTAGTGTACTGTTTCACTTGCGGTATGTAGCTGATCTGTCAGCACACACAACAATTATTTCAACTGAGACACTGTCTAAATCTTAAAGAGGAAAATAACTAATAGGAAACTGAATCCCACTTGAACTAAATGAAAGTGCAAAAGTTCACAAATCTTCATGGGTTCCCTGCAGTTCATCTGAAGGCATATAAATAATAAAACTAGGGTGGCATCCTATCATAGCAGTATCTTTTTAAGGACATTCGGCCATCTGGGTTGAACCAGGATGATCCAAATTTTTATCCAGCATCAGAGAGAGGGATGCAAACATTCAGGTCTGCAATAAACATTCAGGCCTCCAAGTTTTTTGTCAAAATTTGTGACAGGTTCAAAAACATTTTTTCCTCCAAATAGAAATTCCCCTTAGAAAACAATTCTTGGCTTGTTGTTTCTTTCTCCAGGCCTAAGGGGTAAAGATCTCAAACTTGATGTAACGTTTTACTAAATAAAAAATACCTCTGACATCTTTTTCAAAAGATGCATAAGCTGGATCAATTCTATGAGATCAAAGCATATCCTCAAACCAGTATAAGAATAAATGTAAAGGGAAAACTTTTGTCTGTCTAATGTGAGCCCAGCTACTCTTCTTACGTTTTATTCCTTCCCCTGGTAAATAGCTATCTTTTTCTAAGAGAATTTTTTTTTTTAATGGAATTTTAAGTGATACAAGTATTTTTTCTGATTGAGATTTACATGAAAAATAACTTATCACCTACTTATTTCTTGCAAGCACACACTGATTTATACACTACTGTTTTGTTAATAAAGTGATAATCTGAAACAAAATATTATTTGTTATCTTTTATTACCCACCTCATTCCTCTTTGTCTGAGGAATCATAAATTAAAGTCAACAGCCTTTTTATAATCCTGCAGTTCATTATCTCCCATTTGCTAATAAGCTCAGTGCCTTAGCCTTGCTCCATTTCTTTAGAAATAATTACAAAAATTAAAACTACATTAACAAAATATGCAGATACTTCTTGTTTTAGAACTTACATAAGAGCTTTTCAGCTAATCAGTGGCTGGTTATGGCACTGTCCTCATTTATCTCCCACTCCTCCTGCCATCTTTCATGAAAGTTTAATCTACATTTTCCATTAAGAAAATGTCTCAGCTGGTGTTCACATTTCCAGGGTGGCTTATTACTTTTTTGATTTTTATTTGGAATGGTGATCATATCCCTCCACAACTTTTCTCTTCATCTGGAATTTTTATCAAGCAGCTGCATATTTTCCTCCTCCTGAAACCTTCAAATCACAGACGCAGAAATTCACTTTCTTGATCTAGAATCACAAGATTTAAAAGAGGATCAGGCAACCCGCTTGCATAACCATTGTCAGGAGTGGCCAAGACTCTAATCCTTCCCATTTAAAACTGCATTTATGGTTAGAAACAGATCACTCTGACATTTGATCAGACCTGGACTCAGCTTGCATGCAGTTGTTTTGGGTCCAGCTGCTATTGGTCCTGCCTCCTTAAATACAAAGAATTAGCTTTGTAGTAGTGGTTCTCTCTCTTCCTTGTACAATTTGATCCAGAATGAAGCCCCAACTGTGATCTCAGATCAGTGACCACAAATACTGTCAGCCAAAGTCCCTGGGCAACACAACATTGCAGAAAGATGAGCCAGTGCTTTTCTGGAGGGAGGAAAATGGAAGCGCTGCAATAAGGTAACAGGAGAGCTGAATTCTGAGAAGTCCCACTTGCTGAAGGCTCTTAAACCATTCCTGATGGATGCCAAAATCAGAGCTGTATCCTAGAGAAACCTCGCAGCACAGAAAACTCTGGGTTTGACTCATGAGTTGAGAGGCATAGAATTTATGGCTGGTTTGACCAATTTCAGGTTTATCAGAGAGGCAAATGACTCTCTACCTTGAGCATGACAAAAACATACATCCACACAGCTGAAAGTGCAATTCCCTTGGTCTACAAACTCCTTCCTACTAACCACAGACTGGGTTGACTCACCTGCCTCCTTAGGAAATACTGCCACAGTTGCAAGATCTCCAGTTCCTCATGTTTCATTACGATAGACTGCAGTGCATTTGCTGGTACAATATATTATGAGGGGTCATAAATAATTAAAAATTAATCACACTTGTCAAAATAAATAAATGCAGTCAGTGATGCAGAATGCTTGAATTTTTTATAGCATCTTTTTGCTTATTCATGGATTAAAAGAAGTCTAGTAATCCACAATGGATTGCCTACTCATTACAACATGTACAGGCCCAATTCAGATCCCAACAGAGGAAGTTTTCCTGTCAGTCTTTAGCACAGTGGAACTTTAACCTTAAATCTCTGACCCTGCTGAAAGTTACATGAGTTAGACCTGGAAATGTGAATAACTACAGCAGATCTTCGGGGGCCTAGCTGGCAGATACACCAGTGATTCTCTCACTCACTTCTCTGCATACAAGATGGGGAGGAACGAAGGAGAGTGGAGCATTTTAGCACAAATTTAAAAAAACAAAAGCTCCCTAATCTACATTTCTATAGGCAAACAGTCCTGCAGTTCTTCCTACCAAATACTCAATATTTATGCATGGTTTGATAGCATCCCCAAGGCTTTAACAGAAGAGAAAATAAGAGTAAATGTTTAAATAGCAACTTTTCCCTGACTCCCTAAATTAGTCTAAATCTGTTAATGCATTTCTATCCTTTTTCAAAGGGAACCTCAGCCTGGGCTGGGAGGTAAGTGAGGAACACACCACCACACCAACCCTATGAGACCAAAGATCCATTAACTTTGAACATTTGGCTCTGAGAACATACAGCTGAAATAGAAAATGAAAAAGAACGTATGAAAAGGGAGAGCAAGCAGTTGTCCCTCACCACCACTGGCCTTCAGGAACCAGTCACACCAGGACTTTCTGAGCCAGAAAAGATTCTATAGAGAATTTAGTAGCCGTAACTATTTCTCTTCCCTGCACATATCCTGTCAATTTGCACACCCACAGAAGGTTCCAGCAACAACAATACCCTGGGAAGAAAGTTCCACAATTTCACTATTTGTTAAATACTGAGGGAACTCCTTTTGTTTCACCTGACATCTAATAATTTTGCTTGATGCTGTCCAAAACTGTATTAGAAGAAATAGCAAATATTCCTTCTGTACTCGTCATTCAGCGCTTTGAAACCCTTCTCAAAGCACTGAAAGTATGAGTACAGAAAGGTAGTTTATAAACTTGTATACATATTTTATAAAGATTTTATAAATTTCTGATTTCTTTACAGCCCTGCCTGTATTCCTTTAGATGCCTCTTGCAGGCAGGGTAGCTCTAGTCAATTTAAGTGTTCCTAGAAGACATCTATTACATAACTTCATAATCTCTATTTCTATTATTTTAAAAACTTTCTCTGCTGTACTAAAAGATTTTTGATGCATGGGATCTAGAACAGAAGACTGAGTTCTAAATGCAGCTGCCCCACACATTTACACTATATACTACTGTTCCTATTTTCCACTCCCTTCCCTGTAAGGCCCCAAGTCACATTTAATTTGTGACTGCTACTGAGGTGATGCTTTCACAGCTATATTCTTACCCTTAAATCAGCTTAAGTGACAGTAACCAGCTCAGAATCTGTCTGCATATTTGCCAAGCTCTGATTCTCTCTCCCACCACCTCAATTCAAATAACCTGCACTAAATTTCACCTGCCACTATTAGCTGGTTAAGCATCCCTTTTCAATTCCTCACAAACTAGACTTTCAATCTTTTACTGTGAATAATTTAATATCAAACTCTGCCACCTCACCATCTATTCCTATCCAGAAGATCAATGATTTGTGTGACACTACATGCTGAACATGCCAAGTGAGTGGATTGCTCAGCTGTGACTGCAACCAGATGCTGAGACAACAGGAGTTAGCTTTTCCTCTAGGAGGCTTAATCCATGCTGATTTCTTGACACTGAGCTGTATCATGCTGCTGGGACAGGAGCAAAAAATACAGAAATTCTTCCAATGTGTCTCTTTGGGAGATCTACCAATGATTTTCTACTGAACATTTTAGAGAAACTCATGTGAAGCTTAATGAATCATACCAGAGGCATTTGTCTCTATCAATGTCTTGCCATGACTTGATAACCAAGTGACAAGGATGAGCTAAACCATCCCAAAATCTAGTTAAGCTATCTGTTTATCTCCGTGCATTACTGTCTGCAAAGGAGATGAAATGAAATTGAGATAATTGCAAGTACAATTTGCAGGAAACAGTGGGGGTTGGAACTACTGTGCTTAATTATTTCAGATTGAAACAGACCACACAACTATCTGTGCCAAACAGCTGTAATTAAAGTGATTTAAAATAGAGAGATGCTAGCTCCAAGTGTTGATTTCCAAATGAGTCTTTATACATGCAAGAGTTACAGTCATTGATGAGTTGCAGACCTACAGCTCTACGGAGAAAAAATTACCACTATGTCCAACACGCCTGGTAATTTAAAAAAACAAGCGCACACATACACAAGCAAATAAACCACACAAAATAATCCACCCTAATGCCCCACAAATCTAAAGCCACTCAATCAATTTGACACCGTTACCTGCCCCTCAGAATAGAGGAAAACAGCAGAACACAAAGTTCAGCCTAAATTGCCTATATTCCAGATGAGAACTCCCAACTTTTGGGCTTAGAAATAGAACTTTAATGCAAGAGGCAACTGGAAATCATCAACCAGTACCTTTGGCTTAATCTCCCTTTCTTCTGCTTTGACAGATACATAAAACTGAGTTAGACAAAGGTATAACTTTACTGAAAAGGATCCAAAGGGATAATACATTGACAAAATGTAGCACCATGAGGCCTGGGCCAGGCTCTTTACCTGGAACAATACATACACTTCCTTGTGGATTTTCCCACTTTTCTCCCCCCACTCCAGGAAAATGACAACTATTCTTCTCAATTCAAAACAAGGTCTTAACTCCTAAATTTCAGGGGAGCCAGCTTGCACTAGAATTTAAGAGCAGAAATTCTGATTTACCTCAAACTGTACCTTTGTGGGAAGAAATTCAGTATGCGTGTGGATGTTCATTGAAGCAGAAATTAGAAGATATTTACATGCAGCACAAATGGGGTCCATCTGCTTTACACATGCCACAGATCACACCAAAATGACTTGGTCTGCTGGTGAATCAGTGGGCCTTAAAAGTTAATTTATAATGGCTGTCTGGGGAAAAGTACTAAACTATTGGTATGGATGAGAAAACAGAGTATGAATGAAAGCAGTGCAGAAAATTTCCTCAGTATTTGCCTGAACATAAGAACTGTCATGAGCAGTCAGACTGCAGCTCTGCAAAGTCAAATCCTGCCTCCAAAGCTGGCTTCTAAGAAAAGAATCCTTTCACTCGCAGCCTTTTGTGTAAGAGGCTTCTTGAGTCTAAACAGACGGTTGAATTAAACATCCAGTGATTAATGCATTCTTGCAAGAATTCATCTGATCCTTCTTTAAACTTATGCACACTTCTGGCCCTACAACATTAATTCATGTATTTTATTAGCACCATTTATTCAGGTACTACACGAAAAATGTCTCAGCTTGCTTTTTCAAGACCTGTAACCCACCAACTTCACAGCTGCTTTCCAATGCCCTTCAATGTGCTTTTTAAAGACCTCTAACCCCTGCCATCAGAGATTAAATAGAGAATCTTTGTTTAATTTTTCCTACTATGGAAACTGCTTCATATCTCTTGAAATCTTTGTTGTCCTTCCTGACACCTCTTTGTTTTCCTGGCTAAAGTTTGTGATGGAGGAGGTATGACTGACACTGAAGAAGGCTTCCCAGCATCAGCACCTTGTTATTTAAAAGCCTCTCATACCTTTTCTATGTCGCCACCCATGGGCAGCTCCACACAGCTCTGGCTCTGTCTCTCTTCCTTCTGCAGTTCTGGCTAGCTCCTTCCTTGCACAGTCACTTAACCCTGCCTGTCCCTCACACAACCTCCCGTCCCTTCCTCCTCACAGCACAGCCAGCAGACTCCGACTGGCTCTCTACCAGCTAACTCACTCTTCTATCACACCCATAGCTGTGAGGGCAGGGCTGTTCCCACTCTTTGGTAATTAACACAGCTGCAACATTTCAGGGGCAAGAGTGCCTTCAGCACTATCTCTGTCCCCCCACAAGTTGGCAGCTCTAACTCTCCCATTTCCATTTTTGTAGGTCCATTCTCATCAACACCACCTTCCAGAGAGAAGCTCCAAGCAGATGTCACTAACAGCCAAAAGGATGTTAAGAACTCTTCTTCTTCCCCAGGATTGTAAGAGCACAAAGATATCTAAAAATCTTTTCTGAACATAAATCTTAATTAAATATGCTGCTGTTCACAGATATGCTCATAAGCAGGAAAAGTAATTCCAACAAACCACATTTTTTTCCAAGAAAAGAAAAAAGTCTGTTGCACTCTCATCTTTTGAGGCCTCCTAGCTGTCTTTATGGACAGGACCTTTTTTCTTATATTAAGGACAAAGCCCATCTTTGTTTTCTTACCAAACAGAGAACCTAAGCCCTGGACAAAAGGATATTGCCTAAAATGGTCTGCGAACACACAAGTGGTAAACAGGACCTAGAGCAAAGATAAGGCCAGAGTCTTCCAAACACTGAATGACCTTAAACACGAGCACCATAGTACAGTTTTCATCCAAATATCATCCATGGCATGGGCCAGCCCAAAACAGATTTTACATAAGACTGTACTTGATACTTTGCTTCCTAGATATGTGATGGATCTTGCAATTAGATGAAAACAGATCTCTCCTGAGCGGAACAACCCCCATTTGTTTGTCACTTTGTTTTCATTGGTCTACTGAAGCAAAGGGATTATATTCAAGATGACATGTTTGTTTTCACAGGATTTGGGTTTCTGTTATGGTTATTATAGGGGGTGGAAGCAACGGTGTTTTTGTTTTAAAACTAACCACTACTGATTGCATTACACAGCTGTATTCATCTCACCTTTGGGTGTGCCCTCAGAGTGATCTCTCTCTGGCCCATCCAGGAGGTTTAGCTGCGAGATTTCCTCTGCATTCAGTCTGACCCAAGCATTCTTGGGGGTTTCTTGATCTTTTGAGGTAAAGGAATATTCCAGCTCACAAGGAGATTCAAAGTTGCAGTCAAATACTGGGAAAAGAAAATGGACACAAAACACACCAAGTTAATTAAATCTGGTGCCTCCTGCACTCAAAGGTGGGTATACACACATATGCATGCACATTCATTTTATACTTTGGTAAGTTAGGGCCTGATTTTTTTCCATAATGAGGTAAAAAGAAACAGGGAATTCCATAAACACACAGGCAAAAATGGGCCTGAAATGGACCACATAGGGAGGTTCATTAGGGAGGCAGCAGCAGCAAATCAACAGGAATGCCAAGGAGCCAGTAATTCCCCTTCAGGACAGGTCAAAGGGCAGCTCAGGCTGAAGCGGGGAAAGGCATCATCTGGATTGAAAGGAAAATAGCTTAGTCAATTAATGAAATGGGACAGAAAGCCAATCTCTTCTGGGATGCTGCTTCATATTCAACCAGGACCATTAGAATGCAAAGACGCCTAACATGATTCACAGCCATGCTCCACCTCAGTGAGCACAGGTCTCTACAAAGAGAGTCATCTATCCTGGGCATATGGAATGAGCTAGAAGCCATAAGGACTGTACCCCAGGAGGTGACATCCTGACCCTCAGGCTTTGAAACTCTTCCCTGAGATAACAGAAGCAGCAGAAACCCGACTTCCTGCAGAATTTCAGCCTCCGGGCAGCACAGCCAGCAACTGCCTCCAACAGAGATTTCTCTTTTTGAGATGTTTCTCTAGAGAGACCCGTTACCCTGCTGGTACAACTATGATTCACTTTCCAGTGTCCAGTTTATCATCCCACTATAGTTCAAGTTTCTTAACACAACATGCAGTGATAACCTGCAAGGATTTTACTTTTAATTGCCAAGATCATCAAATTTTCTGGAATGTCCAGTATACATCTGCTTTTGTCACTACAGTCAGCACTCATCACAATATTCAGTAAGACAAAGAAATTATTTTAGAACTAACTCAATGTTTCTGAATAGGCTAGATCCATTTGAAAAAGCCCAAGGGAAAAAAAAAAATGCAGCTACTCCTTGGAGTTCTCTGCACTGTCTTTCTGTTTTGCCATACTATCCAGCTGAAACAAATAACCTGAATCAACATGAGTGAAATTAACTGATTTTTTAAACTTCAGTTAAATTCTCTGTTAAATGTTTAACTTCTTCTTTGTGGGCACAGATTTATGTAGTTCAGCCTGTTCTCCTGATGATAAAATATTTTCTAATCTGAAGGTTAATACTGTTGTCCTCTTGCTATACTTTTCCCAACCATTTTCCCTTTTTAACAACAAGCTGGAAGGAACAGAGTCTTTTTTCCAGTTGATGTTTGATTTTCTCTATCAAATGCTTTATCATTCACTCAGCATTTCAAATACTTCACAATACCAGGGAAACCATAGAGCATAAGGAGTCCATTTATATCACAAGCAGTAGTAACAAGGATTACACACATTTCCTTAAATCCGAATGCACAAGCCCCATCTCTCTTCAGGCCTCTAAGTTATCAATATAAATTTCATGATACATGAAGCACACTTCAATTTAGGCAGCGGGGAACTGTGGATATATTCATGCACTTTACTACTGCAATATCATATCCAAACCTCAGACCACATAGTTCTAGTCCCTTAGATGGGCTTTAAAATTAAAAAAAAAAAAAACAAAAAACCCACAACCACAACCAAAAAGCAGAAAAGAAACCAAACATTTTTTTAAACTCTATGAAGTGTTAAGAGTGTGTTAAACTTTGTACCTAAGTCCAGATGGACAACAGAGCAACCAAACACTCATCTATAGGTTACAGAACATATATTATCTTTACTAGTCACAGGGAACACCTTGAGCAGTATGTGTTTTAAGGCACTGTCAAAAAAAAGAAAAAAATGGAGGGGAGAAACACAGCTCATACAAGGATTTTTTTGATGGAACTCACTGGATGACAAATGGGAAAGCCCAGGCCAAGGACCACACACAGCAAGAGCAATAATTTCAAATCAACTATTTCATTCCTCTCTTCCCAATCAATCTCGTATTCTCTTCAGCTTTCCAGCAGTTGCTGCTTGCTTCCCCTCCTCTCCTGCCCAGCTGCTGGGAACAGAAGTCTTTGTGCTCTCTAACCCTCTTGACCCAAGCAGACAGGCCCTTCATGGATATCCACAAGGCGCTCTCATTCTCCTTCTCCAGTCCCCCCGACTGCCTGATTGTGGTGCGACAAGCGCTCAATAGACAGCTCTGCTCCCCGCTTTGGTCTCACTCTCCAGATTCCCCATCTCCAAAGAACGCTATCAATCAGTTGTGGAGCCCTTAACGCAGCAGGCCTCTGACCTACCACTGCTACAACTTAATTGGGGTACGTGATTAAATACCAGTCACTGGTCATAACCAGTGTTATGACCCCTGCACACAGCTAAAGCCTCTGCCTGAAGCAGGGAAAATGAAGAAAAGGCAAGCAGCAATGTCATTTCCTTCCCTTGCAATGAATGGCCAACGGAGAATGGGCATGATGCAGCATGCCTGCTGTGGGCACGCTGAATGTCCTTCACAACAGGTTGTTCCTCACAAGAGAAGGAGACTATTCGGCTCACACGTCCCACAGTGTCTGTGATTCAGTGGAAACAATTTGCAACTTTTACGTGATTCAATAGTCACCTCACATTGCAAGAATATTGGTACTTTTTATAAGCTCTTATTTAAATTAGTCCTATATCAGACACAAATTTCAGTGCTATTATCCTATTCAGTACAAAGAAATGATGACAAAGAAATGCTATCTGATGCAACACAGAAAAATCTATGCAAACAGCATCCAGTCTTCCAAGGCTAACATTAACTTCCTGCCCTCAGGCTTTCCTTCTTTCACAATGCCCTTCACTATCGACAATGTAATATACCTCATAAAAAAAGAATTATATATGTTTTTTTTCCACTGAGAAGCTGGTCTTGGTGTGTTAGCTATTACCAGACCACATAAGCCACATTTGCAAATACAAAACCCGCATAATACTTGAATTGCTGCCACAAATCACCTGCCATTTTTTAGACCTCTGCATAAAAAAATAGTGTTCCTCTTTCCTTTTTCACTTTTGTCTTAACATTTAAAGGCTATACCAAGTTTATTGTTTTCTTGCCCAGTTAAGCACAGAAAGCAGTAGTCATGTGCCTTTGGAAGCTGGATAAAGACCATTCTACCTTTTTTAACTGAAAAACTAAACACTGCAGGAAAGGCGTTATAACTAACACAACTTCTAGTGGTTATTTTTTTTAAACCCACTATCAATATACATTGACTAGACACAGAGCTTTTGGACTTGAATACTGTGCCTAATCAGTAAAGTGGGATGATTTTTTGTAATATCTGATGATTTTCTAGAAGAGATCTCACAGAGATTAAAACCAAGCACAGGCATTTATGTTAGAGCTATATTGACACTACAAATCCTAAATGCCCTATAGGAGTTTAAGTTCCATATAGAAAAAAATGGCAAAGTCTCTTCTTAAATAATAAATTAAAAAAACCCAAAGCAGAACAAACAACTCTTTGTCCAACAATCTCTTTTATCTGCAACTGTTGGGCATGAGAGGCAGAACAGATAATTTATTAGAAGTCTATTTCATCATCATAACACCTTTTAAGAAGAAACAAAAGTGATGCTTAAAATCAGAATAAGATAAAAACCTGTGTAAGGAAGGCAGTAGATATAAATCAGTTCAGCTTTTAGTATGTAAAAAGATACAGAATATTAACCACAGACTGAAAAGCCAATTAAGCTACTGTTCAATTAAAAAGACACTGGAATCTGTGTATGTCTGGTTATGTTAGAGTCTTGTGAGTGTTTCAATTTACTTATTTTTTATCAACATACCTAAAAATAATAATTTGTGCACAGATAACTAAAGTATCTGGCAATCGCATCTGTTTCAATTAAACTGATTAGAGTTTTCTAATAAACAAATGCCTTAAAATAGTAATATAAGTAATACAGTGGGAAGTATTCTTTTACATTGCTGCAGGTCAAATTACAGATCATTCACTTTTGAGTCATCTTGCATCATTCGTGTAGCCATACATTGCAGAAATGTATCTTATTTAGAACAAAAATAACCTAATATTGAGAGATAGATTAAAAACCCATTCTTGTTAAGAAACTACTCTGATTATCCTTTCTTCAGCTGCCCAAAAAAAGATTAGGTGTATTTGGTCTAAATCACCTCTCCTTTCAGCTACAAAAATCTTACTAGCAGGTGGTTTCCTCTTAGACTGCTCCTTTCTAGTTCTACACGTGTCTGACTTTAAAGGGTCCTTTTGCCTCCTGCCCTGCTGACTCTGACAAACCACTCCTCCTCAATTACTCTCAGCTGGGCACACCTTTGAAAGGGTGTGGTTGCTTTCTCACAAGACTACCACAGCTCAAGGGAGCAGGGAGAGGTTCTCTGTTCTCAGCTGGACCAGCTTCACTGGCACCTCATCAGCTTGCACGTGACTAATTTATACTACATCTACAGACAAATGCACAATGTAAAGGTCACTCACACCGATCAAGTCAGGACCACGATCTCCCTCAAGAACTCTTTCAGCAGCACCAGTCACGGCAGCAGTGTAGAAACAGATAAAATATTCTTGCACAGGATGTCTTTTTTCAATACAAATATTGACAGATATTCCTTGTAGAGGAGACATAATTTAAATTGTGTAGCAGAGACCTGCTCTGCTGAGTGAGCTTTGAGACCTCCATCAATACCCACTAACCTCTATTTTACTCATGTTATAAGGCCTATAAGCTTTTAATTTATGACAGGAAAATGACAAATTGATTTTCTAGTTATTAATCCTAGTGACAGAGCCAGTTCCTAAAGCCTTCCCATTCCCTCTGAGTACAAAAGGGCACAGGGCATTCAATCTAAGGGCTTCAATTGCCGCATTGTGCCTTTCTGAATTTCTCTTCACCAAACCAGGGTGCACATGTGGGGTGCCACAAAGGAGCCTGCAGCAGTAAGTATTTCTCCCTGAAAATAGAACGTAAATAGGAGACACTGTGCTCTCTGGCTGTCAGCTCACACCCCTGCTGAACACCTAGAGGGACTCAAATACAGGCCAGGTCCTTGGAAGTGAACATTACCTTACTGGCAACAAAGAAGAGTTGAAATTTCTTGCAAATTAATTCCTGGTGCTATATTTTAGCTTTGTAACTGGAGTTGTAGCGACAATTTAAAAAAAGGGAATCTACCACAGGATGGAAGGGCACAGCAGAAAAGTCCAAAGGAAAAGGTGTTGGCAGTCACACAAATTCAAGAACAAAAACAACTGCAGGGTTTAACTGCCTTGTTCCTGCTGAGCAAGCAAGCCTGAAGAGACAATTTCACCTACTTCCTTCCATTGCCTAATCCTGAGAAAGGGCAAACTGCACATTTTAAGGGATGCTTAAGTCACATGTATCCCTGCCAGACACCCGGGGTCATACTACCCTTAGCAAATGCCTGTACCAACAATCAGTTGCCTGCTCCTTGGGCTGCTGCTCCAGGAGCTGACAAACATGAGAGCAGCAGCATGGCCTGATAGGGAGCATCAGGAACTGGGGAGGCACTCCAGGACCCCACAGCTTTGGGGTCGAACTGAGGTTCATCTGATGAACCTCAGTCACTGGCAAGTGCAGGAGTGAGATCAGCTGGGCACCACACCAGCTCCTCTCCCTACACTGAGACACAGTCTGTGCTCACCAGGGACATCCTTTTAATTTCAAGCTACTTAGCACAAGCTAGCTTATCGCTCTGTGTCCTTCCTCTGTACCAGCAGGTCTCTGAGCATGATGCCCCGACCTTGAAATTACTAACAGGGCTGCTGTACCCTCACAGGGCTTCAAGGGCTCCTCAGAGCTTGCTGCCCACAAGAAATAGTTCAGTGGGGCCAGTTTCTCCCCAGCACCCAGGAGTGGTGGCTGTTGGGCAGGGTCAAGGCTGGTAGCACCAGCCCTGCTTGTACCTTCGATGCCCACCTTGAAGGGAAAGTGCTGCAGCAGCCCTCTCGTTAGAAGGTAAAAATGAGCCAAGACACAGACTTCTTGTTTATTACAGCATGACAAGGAGGTCTGGTTTGTTGCTCTTTACAGCTCAGCCATCCTGACTCCAACTACTCACTGACCCTGGCTGCATCAAGCTCCTACCACAGGTTTCCCTTGCAGCCTGCTGGTTATTTCCTGCTAAACTAAGACTGCAGGTATTAGTTTGCAGACTCTGACCGCAGGTTTTTACCTAGCTAGACTGTGTCTGCAGGTTCCAACAGCAGGCTCTAACTGCAGACCCAGACTGACCTCACAGCTGTGAGTCTCTCCTTCTTCACGACCCTCTCACTCCCTTTTCCTTAAGGTTTCTCCTCCCTGAATTGCCCCTTACCAGCTACCCCACTCCCTTTTATCACACCTACCTTTACTGGCTGTAGCTGTGACTCATCAGGGGCGAGGCTGTATTGGGTAATTAACAAAACTGTTACTTATCAGGGGCAAGGTCACCTGCCTTCCCTTCGCCTACAGAAAACCTCTCAGTTTCCTTCGGAAGGAGCTTTAGGGCTAGATTGCGTTCTGAAGAAAAAGCTTTAGAGGAGCAACACCTCAGGGACTATCCCAGCAACATCCAGGGAAAGGTGCTTGGGCCTGGCTGCCCAGCACAGAGCAAGCTGCCTGCCTCCTGTGGAGCCCAGATTATGACAGATGCAGTTAAATTAATCTTCTGGGGAGTGAGCCACAGTGGATGGGCCACTCCCTAGAGAAAACAGCAATAATGCAGCTATTCATTTATTTGTTAAGAGAATCATAAAAATGACAGCATCTACTTTATATCCACCCAGCCCCTCAGCGTGCACCAGGGACTGAATCACCAAAATCTCTGACAGCTGCTTTGTTCAGTGAAAATCAAACTACAAAGAAAGGGCCAGGACTCCTTCATCAATCAATTATAAGCGCAGTCTTTCAAGACAGCTACAGAGAGAGGTGTGAGGAAGGGGTGTGGGGAGAACAGCTAGCAACAGCTCTCGTTTTCATTCCTCCTGCTCCAAGAAGTGTCAGAGCTCATTCTCCACACAAGAAATATTTGTCCACCAAGTTTCCCATGCATGTAGCAAAAAACAATACATGAAAGTGCATTTCTAATGCCAGTTCTGGCAAAAAAAATGAAGTACTGACTAACAGCAGTTGTTAGAAAACATGCTCCAGTTGGCACAAAACAGTAGTTGGATGAACTGTCATATTTTGTCAATTTATACAAGGAACTTCTTGCATGAATTTCAAAAGATCCCTAGAGAAAATAAATATATGAGAAATGGGGAGAAAAGACATTTGTTGTCTTACTGTGTGTTATTTTGTTATTGAAGAATGTTGAGCTGTCATAGACATATTATTTGCAGATGAAAGATGATATAAGGAAAAGAAAGTTAAAATTTCTCCCTAATATTTTTTCTTCCTTCTTGCTTAACACAGCCTTCAGTTTAGCTAGGCAGAAGCTGCGCTTCCTGACTTTCCTCCTTTTGGATTTCAGCACCACTGCACATAGCCAAAATACCATCTAATTGTTAAACAAGAATTCCTGCAAATGCACATGGGGTCACAGCATTTGCTATTTTATGTGGAGCAATTCTATTAGTGTGGTGAGAGTAATGGCTGTTAGTTGAAGCCTTGCCCTATTCCATTCATAATGCTATTTCCAAACTACGTTAGAATACTTGTAAGATTGCAAAAAGGATGTGTTTGAATTAAGCTGATACATCACTTTCCCAGTATCTTTACTAAGAAAGCATTGATTCAGTTTTCCTCTGGGATGAAGTAGCATTCTCCTTGTTCCTCTCCTGACTTCATCTCACCTCTGAACAGGATCTTGCTGTAACAATCAGTTTTGTATCCATACATCTCACTATGCCACGCTGAGCCAAGAATCAGAACAGCTTTATCATTCTGAAGATGCCAGTAGTAGTCTGATTTGTAGTAGAATTATCAAACAAGTAGTCATGGGATGCTAACTGTAACATGAATTCATCTGGCTGGTGCCCTCTTTCTCTCCATCTTCCCTTTCATTCGATGTTCAGACTCACTGAGTTTTGCGGCAGCAGTGTCTACCTGGTACCCAACTGACATGAATGAAATGGTGCATATGACCAGGGAAAAAAAAAATTAATCATCTGACACCTTGACTGAGCAACTGCCATGCCACTAAGCATCAAATACGCAGCAAGAATGACCCCAAATTATCCCACAGTAAAATTAGTCCAATGCATTTTTATTTTTTTGGTCAGCAAACCAAATTCAGGAAATTAGGAACTCATCACAGGTGACATTCCATTAGAAAGTGTTAAAAAAACCCCAACAACCCAGCCAAATTAGTTTTCTGAAGATATAGAGCTGAGTGAAATTATTAATAAGTTGTTAATAGAGGCCATCCTGTGGATTAGGGTTTTAGTACCTATTAAATCAAAGCTGTGAATAATTATGCATTCTTGTAGGTGTGTGTTCCTCCTCTGCTGAACTCACCTTTTCTACATGTTTTTAAGCACAATAGTGACTAGGTAGCCAAATTTGCTCTCATCCTTTTAGTCCCAGTTGACTTTGCCATCCAAACAACACTATTTCCTAAACTTTAGGGAGGAAAAAAAAATATATATATCTGTAAACTATATAACCTGAGAGGTACTTTGCCCAGTGCTGGTTCAGAACAGCCAAGGAGTTCAGCTGCTGCTGGACAATGTGGCAAAGAGACATAAAGCCAGCACAGTAATATAAGAACAGTTAAAAAGAAAACAGTTAAAATAGTTAAAAAGAAAAAAACCCAAATCCAACAGTCCAGCATGGCAAACTTAGGCCTGTTATTCACATGAAATACGTTCTTCTTTCAAAGCAGAGTTTAGGTGGGTTGAATTGCATTTGATTATTCTCCAATTAATAGCACTTTGCACAGTTGCCACCACACTCTGCCAGGATCATGCTCTAGGTGCAGGGTTGTTGGCTGGTCCAGGGAGATGGAGAGGATGGGGCAGAGAGGGATGTGTTAACTTTTTGAAGGTCCGCAGGGGCAGCTGTCATCTGGAACCCCTATTACACAAGCTTATGAGATTTTATGTAGTGGACAATTGATTTCTTATAGAATACCTGTACAGAAGAGAAGATTAACATTCAACCAGCCAGGACCAGAAATGAAATATGTGGCTGGGTGCAGTTAATCATGTAAGCCTCAGGACAGAGATCCATCAGATCTGCAAATGGGAGATTAATACGCTACCATAAGTCCACATATGCAGAATGCATTAAAATTTGTTCTAGCCACAGGAAACAGTCTGAGTGTACCTCATGAGAACAAAAGGATTTAAAAAATTTCGAGATTTAAAGTCTCTTCATGCTCACCGGTTGAATTCCCGGATAATTTTGACTTCACATGAGATTTTTACTCTCTGTTTTCTGAAAAGCAAGTAGATTTTGCATCTCTGAGATGACTGATGATTAATCAATGCTTGGATTGAGACAAATCTAAAAATATCTTGAGACAAAACAGAAAAAAAGTCTTGTGAATGCACCACTCAAGTATCTCCTTGTGCCAGCGATTACCTTTTGGTATTGCTGCACACGGTTTCAAAGATATCAGGCACTGTTCTTGCCAGAACTACCAGAGAGCGTCTGTCAGGATTTTTAATTTTGATCAAAAGAGAAGAGAACTTAGTTTGGCAGAGGAAGAAGGACACCATATATTATTTTACTTGCTCTTTCAATCAGAGATTTCTCCAACAGCAGGACACAGAGAAAGTGTAATTAAGACAACTAATATTGCCCCACTCCAGCAATGTCAGCCAGTTAATTAGATGAGTCCCATCAGATGACTAGGCAAACAAAGTTTTGATAGAAGTTTTATTGAGCACTCCATAATCAGTCACGTTGGGAGCAGTACGGAAAGCTGAAAGAAGAAATCACTCTAGTAGTAAAAGGCTGCTGGGTTTTATTTCTGCTTATGATTTATTGTGTGATCTTGGATTAATCAGAAGGCTGGGTCCTGGCACAAGAGTACTCGCCTAGAGCTTGGGTGGTCTAACTTTGTCTTCCTCACTCTGCTGAGTCCCCGCATGATCTTCACAGAGCCATGTAGAGCCAGGGCCAGTAATCAGCCACTGAAAGGAGCTAGCCACCCTGTGGTGGACAGAGCAGCTCTGAGCAGAAATTCAGCTCCCTGGGAAGTTTACTAATAAACATGCCAGTGGATATAAGCTGGAGGTATGCAGAGGAAAAGAAGTTTTAAGAAATGTCCTCTTAGTCTTGGGCTATGCCTAGAGGCTCTGCTGCACATACACACATCAGTCCTCTGTGGGCCGCAAATCTCAAGTGGCAGGAAGTGTCTGCAGAGGGGTGTTCCAGTTTGAAATGTGCCTTCCAGGGCTACTACCCTCTAATTAAATTAAAGGCTATTACTCTTTAATTTAAATTTTTGTAAATGTTAAAATGTAAACCTAGAAAAAGCAAATAATTCCCACCTCTCCAAGATTCTCCAGAAATTTCAAGGTGCATGTCCTAAATTACACCTACTGAGAGAGAAAACAGACTTGTCCTGAGTGAATATTGTATTTTGTGTAACACCTCATCAAATTCCTGCCTTTTCTTGCAAAACAGATGGTTGGAATATGGTAAGATTTGGTCTTGTGCAATCAGCTAAAATCATCATAAATCATTTCTGCTGAGATGCAGTACATTTTTCTCCATGTGATGCTGTCAGATGGAATCAGTGCTCTTATGTTTTAAGAACAAAGCCTTCCCTTGGAATAGTGTTACTGAGAAACTGAAAGAGTTTAGGAAGAAGTAATAAAGGATAAATTAAAAATCATTCTTGCAACTTCTGAGAAAACCAAGTAAGGGAAAAAAGATTGTACTACTTTTGCTTCCAAAATGAAATTGGTGTGTCCTCATCACTCAAGCAGATACAACAGCTAGGAGCAGATATTGTATGCCAGTGGAAAGAATATATATTGCACACATAAAAGGCTGCAACATAAATTTGAAGAAATATGGAGCTCCTTCATATAGGTAGGTCAAACTTTTCCCTCAAGCAGATAATTACAGGCTTGGGGTGAGTAAATCTTATTAGCCTCTCAGCACCTTATCTCCCTGTGTAGAGACTGGTAGTAGATATATAGTAGATAGATTCTACTGCAGTCACTTTCTGGATTGCACGTTAGATATTGCCTCGTGCAGTCCAGTCCTAGCTTCGGCCATCGTACTTCACAGTGGAGTGGCCATGGATAGGTCATACCAGAGAACAGATGAGAACACACTCCCAGATTTTAGAAGGGATGGGTGTTAGAAAAGAAAGTGGAAAGCAAAAAGTTCAGCACACAGCTCCTCGCTTTGTAATACTGGTGAATTTCAACAAACCACTCACATTTTTACAGTCTGGGCCATTGTTTTGGAGGGAGCGGGGCAGGCTGGGGCAGCCCAGGTCACCAGGCACCTCCATAGAGATGGCAATGACCTCAGGCTGGGCTGGGCTGGGCTGAAATTGGACTCCTGGGCCCTTGGGCATGGTGTGGGAGGTCCCAGGGGCAGCTGGTAAGGGGCACTAAGGCTGGTGCCCTCAGATGCTGCCGGTATGGATATTTTACCGTGAAACACTTCGTGTTGCTTTACTCCAGTATTACACCAAAACCTTAGGCAGGGAGTTACAGTCTCTTGAGGGTAACACATTCATGCTACTCACTGTGTCGTCCTCTGTGGGAGAAGAAAGGGGATGTATCTCTCATGACCCAGGTCAAGTTCCAAGCATAGTAACCATGAGGAAGAGAAGGGCTCCTTGCTGTGTGATCCGAAGGGCTCAGACCTTTCATAAAAAAAGGAAGCCAAGAAAGAAAAGCCCATTAAGTATGATGAAAGATATCACATGCTACACATCAAGTGCGAAGAACTTAAGCAGCTTGACTGACTATATGCAATAAGCACCAATTTTCAACTACTTCTTGGCTGGTTCTTCTTTCCTGATATGTACATGCACAGGGACACAGGAGAGTTGTTGCGTTACAGTGCAAAACCATCTAGAAAATTTGTCAAGTTTCATCTCACACTAAGTTCCCTTTGATCTTTCAGTCCCCCAATTTGTTTGGGTTTTTTTTTTTTCGTTTAAGTTCTGCTTACATAAGGAGATCACGTACATGGAACAGGCAAACATGCACCCAACTTGTGTTCAATAACCCAATGCATCTCAAAGATGCTTTTCATGATCCAAATATTACAGTGACCCTAAAGAGGTGAATTCTGTACAAATCTGCACTAACTCTGGAAGACTGTGATGACATTAGAGGCGTAAAGAGAAACAGTGTCTGAAATAACACACAAGATCAATGAGCAAAGTGGAATTCTGCATGTTTGAAAGTACAAATTTTTCCTGTGAATGTTTAAGTTGGGTTTTTTAACAATATCAGGATCTTGGTCTCATTTTTTTGAGATCCTCAGAAAAAAGGTCGGATTTAAATGTGTAGAAAGAGGCAGGAAAAACTTGTGTTTGGGGGATTTGCTTGATGGGAAAAAAAAAAAAAACAACCCAACCCAAACCTCTGGATTTCTGATTTCTCTACAGAAGCCATAAAAAAGAGGACACATTTAAGAGAATAATAGTAAACAAAGTAAATGGCTATAGTCTTGGGGAAAACACTTTTTTGATTTTGTAAAAAATTCTACTTCCCACTTCCACCAAAGAAAAGCTGGAAAATTTCAGACGGACTTGTCAGAAGCACCAGGTGTTAGTTGTGCCCTATCTCATTCTCAGTGCAATCTCATTTTTAGCACACTCTTGTAAACGAGTAACTCTAGCACAACCAAGAGAAAAATAACCACTCTTATGTAAGAGCTGTAACTCTTATTCCTTGCTTAGAGCAATAATCTTCAAGATAAAAATAAACTTCACACTGTATTGTAAGACATTCTTGAGTGGCAAAAATTTAATATCCCTAATGATTCAATTAAACCTGGTCTCTATGCTAAGTTAAAGTGCCAGAACTAAATAGCCCCTATTGTTGTCTAGAATGTGGCTACACATAAGATTGGGCCAGAGATTTGTGAAGGGAGGCAGCAAACCCGGTGTCCTGCCTGCAGCTGTCATTGATGAAGTGATAGGTTACCATGGAATAATCTTTATATTGGCTTTTCCTCCCTAACATCAATACACATCTTCCAGTAGCCCCTGATGAAGCTGATTGTGAAAAATGTCAGGTTTCTTTACAACAGTTATAATAGCTGCTCAAAGCATTTTTTTTCCCTACAAATATGCTTCACTTTGATTCTACTATAAAATAATAAATAAAAGAAGAATATTAATAAAATATGAGCCCCTGGAATACTCTGGTTTTCAAAGCCATGTGTGTTTTGCCTGACATGAGATGGCTGACCAATATCAATGTCCCCCTTATATAACATCTGTACACAGTGACCCTCCAAAAGAAAGAATGATTTAATATCCTGATCCCAAATCACAGATCTCCCCCAGACAAGAACTCCAGGGTTTCTTTTTCTTAAAAACTGATGTGCTTCCCACCTGTATTCCCAAGGCAAAATTATCTGAGAGAGAGAGAGTAACTGAAGTGCATTTCTCTCCCTAATGCTTCAGTCACAGAACTTAAAATTAAATCTCTTCAATTACCCTGACCAGCCTTACCTGGGAATCACTACCACGGGAATCAGAACCACAGCAACCAGCTGCAGTACCCCAAATTCCCTGGCACTTCTCACATTCCAAAAAATGCCTCTCCATATTGCATTCTTCAGAAATTCTGCCTACCTTCAGCCTCAACTAAGTGGAAATGTTCCCCCTAGAACCAATATATGCAGTGACTTGAGATAAAAAATAAGGTTGAACATCTGAGCAGAGATGACAAGGCACCTGAACCTCCCTTCAGCAGCAAGGGGTCAATAAGAGATAATACAAAAAATTGAAAGCTTTTCCTCTATTTTTAAAGAATTGAATAGATTCAGTTCAATTCATTTAAACCTTAGCACTATTTTATCCCATATTCTTTGGGGTTAATTTTGGAACTTCATCTCAAATGATTTGCTTGGGCTATTGGTCTGAACTTGAAGACAAGAAGGTTGTATCAGAAGTTATGAATCTTTCCCAATTAAGTTATCTTCCGTGAAAGATGCTGGGTAAAAGGTTATTGTATAGCCAAGAGGCCACTCTTCACAGTGAGGAATGATTTGATTTAAGCATCAGCTTTAGGCTAGGAAAAGGAGAGACCTTTCCTCTTCCACCTTCAGGGTGTTTTACATCGAGAAAGATAATAATAGGAGACCACTTCAGCTAAATAAATGCTTCTTGTGCATCAAGGGTAATGCAGATGTAGACCACACTCTAGCCTTTTTACAAAATAAAGGGTTTTTTTCCCCTCTCCAAAATAATTCAATTTAAGCCAAAAGGCACTGAGAAAATCCGTCTGCTTGTTTCTAGATATGCTAGCCTCCAATTCCAGTTGTTTGTATCAGGGTACTCTGTCACTTGTCAAAAGTAACCCTAACCTTAAAAAAAAAATTAATGGCTTGACAACTGGAAGCTGACAACTCCATTTTTGTAGCCAGATGTACAGTGAGGTACAAGAGAGGTTTCTTTGATATTCTTGCCTGGAGACATATCCAGGACCAAATCCGGGCCCTAGGTGCACCATCACAGCAAGAAACACGCACCCGAAGAGAACATTTGACATTTCTGTTTTTTAAACTTCTGCAAAGGTATTTCTTTAGGGGATGTGAAATTCAGTCAGATCACCAGGAATTTAGAGGAAAAAGAAAAAAAAAAAAAAAGCTCATGTGTGCTAAAGTCAAGCCCTAAGGCTACAAATTCAGTAAATACAATATTTATGTATTATTTTAATGAAAGATACCTCTTAAATAGAGCAACCCTTCATGTTCACGTAGAAATGGAACAACAAGAAAAGCTTTCTGTGTGGGTCATTGTAAAACAAATAGGATTTCCTCCCTTTTTTATCTTCTCTGGAAGAAGGAATATCCCCAGAAATTAACATATGTAATTTTCTAAAGGTTCATGTAGTGCAGAAATGTAAATGAATTTTTACCAAAACACTCCAGCTTTCTTTAACCAAAAAATTCTCTGCCACATAACCAAATATTGCTTATTGCACCCTTTGGATATTGCTTGATTACTCAGCTCTCTCACTGTGCTGAGCTGTATTATTTGCAGTTTCCCAGTGGTTAATCTGAGGTGACAAACCATCATGTACCTGTCTTCTAGATTTCAGGGTTGCAACAAATGTGTAAGATAATAACTGAGATCAACATGTACTTTCAGTACATCTACATCTAAAAAAAATATCAAAAAAAATCCCTCATGTTTGTGTGGAAATCAAAAGTCAACATCAGTAGTATTTGTGGCTCTAATTTACAACAGCCATCAATAGAGTAGTTCCTAGTAATTATTACAATAACATATTTAGAAACATCCACCATTACGATGGTGGATCTGGGCTTTCCAATCTCTGGGAAAGCCTGACATTTCAGAAAAGGTTATTCCAGTTCTAAGAAAAAGGTAGCGATTTTCCACAGAAAGGATATTACAACATTAAAATCTGGATTTTCCAGTCTCTGGGAAAGCCTGACATTTCAGAAAAGGTTATTCCAGTTCTAAGTAAAAGGTAGCAATTTTCTTCAGAATGGATAATATGCAGTTATCTTTCCACTATTAAGAAAAAGGAAGGACTAAACTACTTGGAGCCAAGTCAACTTCATTTAATTAAAACAAAAAACTCTTATAGGGAACTGACTGGCCCAGGTAAGGAAACCTCTGCAGACTTCTCTGAACCAGAGGCAGGCCAAAGACATCTGTGGGAAGAGGCAGATCCAACACTGCAGGAACCTGAAGCCAAACATCATGATCTCGCAAAAGAGCTCTCAGGGCAGGAGCTCTCTTCCTGCTTTTAGGAAGCCTTGGCTGGCTGTGACCAGCAGGATATCTGGGCTTGCCTCTGTTCAGCAGGAATTGTAAACTCCAGAGACCTTGATAAAGAATTGCTGAGCAGCTAGCTCCACAGGAGTTCTTGGCTTCCATTTTTTTGGAGGATATCCTTCCATCCCTGACTAGAAAAGATTTGAGAATTCCCTCTCATATTCACAACTAATCCTCACAATCACACTAACAGTACTCACACCACTTAGAAATTTTCATTTTTTCCCTTTTACCATCTACATACTCAGTCACCCATGAAAGTGCAAAAAACACATTATATTGAGGTGACCAAGCAACACCAAACCCAACAAACAGCCCAAGTAAATGCTTTGTGAATAATCCATACACTCAACCATGCTCATACAAATCATTGTCTAAATGAAATTTAGCAGTAAAATTCAAATTCTGTTTATGGTCCTGATGGAGAACAAGGCAGAGGGCAAGCTCTTTGCACGCAGTTTCTTGCTCTGAGTAGTTGCTGAGCCTTTTTTACATTAATAGGTGCACGTACTCCAGGGTTTTTTTTTTCACTAACCTTTTCTACAGCATGAAAATATTCACTGACAGTCTGTCAAGTTTATCTTTTTCAGCTGGAAAATATATTCAATAATGCATTATGTTGCAATGATTTTATGTCATATTGAAAGCCTGATGAGTGCAAATAAACTATAGTGTGTTTGTGTCACAAAAACTGTGCTGGATTGCTACAGAGAAGGAATTTGCGTTTAGTGGGCTGTAGCAGACCCGTGGGTAGTGAATTCAGTCTGCGTGAGACACAGGAGTGATCAACAATGCTGACCGGCAGGTGCTTGAATGAGGTAAACTTGGGAATAGCGTATACTTCCTGTACACAAAGCATGTGTCTCTAACAAAACTGTATTAACTCCACCACTGGGTTATATCCTCCTGACCCTGACTACTTTTTTTTTCCTTTGTAAGCCTTGTTTAAAATTTTCTTTTAAACTCTGTTAGCCACATACTTTTTCCCATCTCCTTTTCAACTGGAATATTAACTTTTTATTGGAAAAACCCAAAAGCATCATAACTGATTGATCAGAAAGTAGGTACTTTACAGCTCCATTGTTTTTCTACCGACAAGGCAGTTCCTTTGCCAGACATGACCCATAAACGTTTATTGATGCAAGGAGAGTCTGTGCTAAGTCAGGGAGATGTGGCCTGATGAGTGGACCTTGGATCTGGAGGAACACGAAACACCCAAATTGCAATTTGATCAAGACATTGCAATAGGGAAATATTAACTAGGTGTAATGTGCTGCTGTTTATTACAGGAAAAGAAATAATCCACATTTTCCATACAAAGAGCATTAAAATAAACCAATTAAGATGACCAAGCTTATAATAACTAATACAGTTTAAAAATGTACTGCCATCTAGAGCACACTCCTGCATCTCAGGTGCTCTGCAGCTGCTGAAGACCTGCCCAGTAAGACACCACAAAACAGCCATGATTCACTGATAAAGAGCTCAGGGCCTCAATTACAGACCAGGCTAGGAATGGCTTAACGCTGTTACTCATCTGTGTGCGCACAAGAAACCTTTAAAAATCCAACTGCAGACTGAGCTTTGCTGTAATAATCTTTTACAACACAATTAAGCACCACTGTGGGCAATGCAGAGAAAACAAAGGACTGAGTGTTAGTAATTGAACTGCTCTTAACTCTGGTTTCAGAGCCTCAAAAACTGAGGCTGCTGGCCGGACTGGCGTCAAGGGATGTGCTTCTCTGGCTTCCCTAACCTGCAGCTTAGCTAAACAGGGGAGAAAGCCCTGCAGCAACAAACCTCCATGTGCAAACGCATCTTCTGAATTTTGGATGCTTGTTCTTTGTATCAGATTTAGACATTTGAGGGTCACAACTGGAAAAGGAGTATTGGGGCTGTGATTTTGTAGGGCTGTGGTATTTCAACACAGGGCAATACTTGTCCTTGTCTTTGGACTGATAACAAATGCATCTGAATTACTGACCAGATATGGAGTGAAAAAACCAAAATGTATCATGTTTAGCTGTTTTCTGCAGCACAGACGGACTTCCAGACACTGCAAACAGTAGGAAAATACCAGGTGAAAATCTGCAGAATTGGTAAACTTTCTACTCAGGCCACACTAAAGTATTTCAGCGTGCAGATATCTGAATTTTTTTCTGTACTTGTGGAAACAAAGTGACCCTTCCCGCTGTCATCTGGGGTATTTCTGTGCTGTAGCTTAGAAAAACTTCCAAAGGAACAACTGAGAGATAGAATTAATATTTGGTACATGTGTAAACATTAGAGAGTTCCTCCATTCATGGTCATTGAGTGCATGCTGCACTGGCCCCCTCTATAAGTGTTCTTCATCCAAAGGATTTTTGAGCAGTTGCTCATCAGTATGACTATTTTCTGTCTGTCTATCTATCTATTTATCTATCTATCTATCTATCTATCTATCTATCTATCTATCTATCTATCTATCTCCCCACAGGCACACCAGACCATACCAAAATGATCACTATGCTGGTATATCTGCCATACCAGTATGGTTCTCGTCTTTCAGACCCGGGATCCTGATCCCACATATTGCCAATGTTCATCTCTTTGCGTGTCTCGTACTACCCCTCTGCACTCTGTACGTTCCCCTGCTCTGTACCCAGCTAACGTAACCTCTAGAACCACAGTGGCCAAGACTTTCAAGCAAAAGAAATAGTTGGTTTGACAGTGTTTTAATAATTCATTACACACACTGACTTCAAACCATTTAGTGCCTTCACTTTGGGTTTCTGCATAGGTGCACAGATACTCAGTTAGAATCTCATCAGATCTGCACACTTCCTATATAATTTTAAATAGTGGGATTAAAAGAAATGGAAAGAAACAAACCCAGAAACAACCCCCCTCCTCTTTATACACATAAAGCCTTTTTTTTGTGCTACATTGTCTGCATTCTAAATCAGAAAACACACACAAACTTACACCACTAAACAGTTACCACTTTAATGCAATTGCAGATACTTAGATATTCAGTGGCCCACATCCCCTGCAAATTTAACACAAGCTCAAATTTTCCTCAACATCTGCATTTTGAATCTGTGTCTCATTCTTTAAGATGCGGCATTCAGTGCTCACTTATTTTCATCTCTATATTTCTTGTCAGTGGACAAAAACACATGCAAAAATTCCTCAAACATTTACATGCTGGGGAAATGAGTATTTGAGGGTTTCACAGATCTGAATCCTTGGTCTGCAGGAAGGCTTTCACCCTCAGAGCAGGCAGCCTGCATCACCTTTTAAAGACTTCTTTGATCAGGACGAAAAAGGTAATAATTCACTTCTCCTCCCACAGTTTCATGCCATGTCAGGACCTCTGCCTCTAGAGACACTCATAACAAAGTTTAGGGAACGTTTATTTTTCCTTTCATATGCAGCACCTAAATGCCTCCTTTCTCTGTCAAAGCCATCCACAGTCACACATGACCTGGGTGTTTACAATCCTCTCTTTGACTGCACTGCAGCATTGAGCTTGGACAGCAGGGAGAGAAGAACCACAGTTTAGTTTCACACGCCTATTGCATATCAAGAGAAAACTAAACTTTTATTCATTGCAGTTTAAAGGTCCAAGTTCAGCCTGAGTTAATTTGGGAAGTGTCTTTACTCTGCTCTGTCTGATTTGTCTGGATTTGCCTGAGAACCCTCATTCCCTGCAGTCCATAATATTGTTACATATACCTCTTTGTGGGGGAAAAAAAAAAAAGAAAAAAAAAAGGGCAGCTTTTTGCTTTTTGAAGGTGTGCACCACCCTTCTTCCTCAAAGAGTGTGGGACTACGTCCAGAACAGTCACTGGCATAAACCCACCTTAGGTGCAATCTGGCCGTGTTTTGCTGCCTGGAACCATTCAATAATGCCAGCTGCAAACAGCAGCCAGTAAACGCTGGTTATTTGGAAGAAAGAAACAGCAGTGGCTTAAGTCAGCTTTACTTTTCCTTGTTATTATCATTATTACTATTATTGCTTCCGTGAAAGGAGGGGAATTCTATGCTTAAGTGCACAAGTACAATATTGTAAGTTAATGTTGGCAAAAGGCTCAATAATGGCTCTTCATAAAGAAATACAAATCCAGGGGCTTATTTTTTATTTTTTTTAATCAGACATCCCCACCCCTTCACATTAAAAATAGGCCACAAACAAAGGAAATAAAGTACAGCAACTCAGTTAAAAACTGGCGATTTCCTGTATAAGAGAGGCAGAAATCATGAAGTGATATTTCACAGCAGAGACTTTGCTCAGCTGTACCAGACTGAGGCAACACCTGTAGAAAGGTCTCTACATCTGCAGAGGCCTTGTCCACTTTTAATACATGGAAGAATTCTAAAATCTTTGAATCTAAGAAGGCATCTTAAAAGCAGAAACTTTAAAATTATGCTTACCATATCAAAAACATAAAATGAATGCTCAGAGGAATCAGATGGAGTCCTACATGTGTACAAAACAGACACAAACTGGGAAGATGTGACAAGAATTTCCTGCCATTTGGATGGCCAAGCTAATTTATTTGCTGCATTAGGCACTTCTGTTAAGCTGCCAGAGTTGCAGCAAAAGTGCAGGGTGTTTTGGTACCAGAGAAAATACAATACATTTGTTATTGGTAGGCAAGCTGCATTATTTCTAGAAAATAGAAAAAGGGTGTGATGACTATTTCAATCTAAAGCACAGCTGTCTTGGGCAGGAACAATAAAAACTACTTCATATTCCCTTTACTGGGAAGGATGCCAATGTGCTTAATTGTCTATTTCATTTCACTGCAGCATTTAATTTTGCTTAAGGTAAAGGACAGCATCTCTGACTACAACTGTGGGGTATTTAGATGTGAAAGTACTGCTCAAGGAAGTTCTGTAAGTGCTGGCCAAAATGAAAGCCATAAAAACATCTGAGCGAGGCATCAGAAACTCCTGTCTTTACTCACACAGACATCTCTAAATTGACTATGAGTAAAGATTGCAAAGGGGAAATTGCTTGTCATTCTGTTTTTCAGGTGCTGAATTAAAATAAGTATCTCTGAAGATACCATGAGTTCTGTAGGATGTTTTGAGGTCCCTTGGCACAATTTTGTTCTCTTTAGCTGCTTTCCAATGATCTTAACTGTTCATCAATCCTCAGCATTCCAAAGAGAGGTGAGTGATGTAAAGCAGCTGATGCCACCAGCACTGCTATCCCCTGCTGGATGGCACCAGAACAGCTGTATGTGACATAAAGCAGGAGCTCCAGCTCAAGGTACCCCATGTGTATGGGCAGGAGGGCCCAAGTTCTCTCTGCTTGTGCAAATTATGCTGCTGTGAAGTTCTGCTCAACGCTTGTATTTGGCCTCTGGTATAAAGACAACTGTTCAAATACCAACAAGACACAGCCTAAGGTGAGTAGGAAGAGGCAGGATTACCATCATCTGCCCATCACACAGAGGAGGAGCTTTCTGGTGTCTCTCTTACATATTTCTACATGCGGATAACCACCGCTTCCTTTTGGGGAGAACTGGTGAGACTGGGCTGGGCTGAAAAACTGGCCCCCAAGGAGCTGTAAAAAATTAGAAGACATGAACTACACAGACACAAAAAAAAAAAAAAAAAATGGACATATAAATTACATACCTCTTATGTGTAAGGATACTAAGAAACCATGGGGATTAAATGACCTGCTGAAATTCACACTGCAAAGCAGCAGTAGGTTTTAGGAAAGAAAACAACTTCTACTGTTTCTGTTTTTTGCAGAAGTCCCTGCTTCTGTTGGTCCAGCCCTGTCCTCTGTCCCACAAACTATCACCCTACCTTGTAAAAGGGGAATTCTGAGCATTTGGAACAGAGCCAGTCCTGTGGACAGGGCTGTAAGCTACACAAAAATAAACAAAATAGCTGTGGCAGGAATATCTAGGACAGGCAGATACTTTATGTGGATATTTTGGGTTTCATTTCTCCCCAAGTTTTTTGTCTGTCTAAATTCTTCCCTGCAACAGGAGAAATAGCTTTGCTTTTCTTCTCCCCAGAACCTGCACCGTCAAATAAGAATTTCCCAAAGTGATTACCAAAAGGCCTGTAAAGAGAAATGATTACAAATGGCTGAGTTAACTGCTACAGACGGCCTCATCAGTCATCATAATGCGATCTCAGCACCAGAGTCATCAGACAGGCAACTTGTCTTGACAGATGACACCTCTTCGGGAAGACTTCCTCTCCATGACTTTTCCCTCCCCAAAAAAATCTCCTGGGATGAGGCGCTTGCAAATAGTGGTCCTTAAGCAATAATCAAGGAGGAATCATCACCACCCGCACTCATGAGCTGCTTCCATGATGGCATTTGTTGATTTTGTTTTTTTCTTTTTAGTTTCTGAGTGTGGAATGTTTTATCTACGTGCATGTCTGGAAATCAAAGCAGTTTTGGCACTTGCTCTAAAGGTGGAATTAGAGATGATGATAGAGAGACAAACTTAAGAGACATGAGGCCGAAAAGGCTGAAGCAGCACTGTGAGCCTCCCGCTAACGTTTCCACTGCCCAGCCCCAAAGGCTGCAAAGCATTTTGTAATCTCTGCCCTTGTTTCCACATCTAGAAAAGAAAGAGTATATGCTTTATTGTACATCTGCTATGGAACCGCTAAGCTGGAATTTGTTTGGGTTATACAGCGATGAACACCTTCTGTGATGAACACACCACACTAACACCCATTATAAATAAAGGCCAATTATCATCTCATATGTACGGTTTTTGTGAACTGTATCTCAAGAGCTAATTCCATTCCCCAACTCGTCTTATCTGCAATGGGATCTAAAATAAATTTAGCAGTTTCTCTCCTTTTGCCTTTTTATTCTGCTACTGAAATGGGAAGTAATGATGCTCACTGGGTTTTGGAAATCTTTGAAATAAAATGCAGTAAATAATTTTTATGAAGAAATATTTAAGCAAGATTTTCAAAATATAATTTCCCTAAAACTCTACTGTCCCGCTCCTCACACATGCGGCTTTTACTGTGGCTGTGGTTAAAAGTTTGTGTAAGAAGCACAGTTGGCTTCTCAGTAACACACATCTCTGTCACAGTGAAGATGCAAACCCTTTGCAGTGAACGGTTTGCTTGTGAAATATGGCACTTGTTGGCTGTTTGCAAATAGTTCATGGGCAGAATGCAGCTGATGAATACTTTGAAATTATTCAAATATTTACTGGGAACAGATTTCAGCCCTTGGGGTTTTCTGTTTGTTTGCTTTGTGTGGTACTCCAGTCACGCACCAGTTGGTCTTTCAAAATGCCTGTGGTACACATAGGTGCTGGATCTGAACAACATTACGAATTGTCTGCTTGAAGGAAACTCCATGATTTCTTTTTGTTTGCAATCCATGTGCTGGAATGAACCAGAATAAAACCGAAGTTTCCTTGAAATAAAATCTTATATAGGAAAACAGCTGGGGAGCAACTGCCTCTGTGTAAAGGAATTAAAATTAAAGTGCTTCATGTCACTTTACAGTAAAATATACCATAGTATAGTTGCAAATGAAGTAATATAGCACTGCTTTATCATAGTAAAGCCCAAAATAACTTCATTTTGATTTTCTCTTAGACTGAAAAAGACCTTGGCATTTGTGTAAATTGACATATTCCCATAGGAAGTCTAGTTTCCAAAATGATATTTCTTGATAGAAAATCTGCCATAGAAAACAACTTAAGTAAGTCTAATTCTTATGCATCCGACATGATAAGAGTTTGCTATTCCACTGCCAGAGTATCTCTCTGGGAGTCCCCTGGTAGCGACCTTGAACTGGAAGAGCCACTCAGGAAAACACTCGTGGAGCGTCAACAAGGTCTTTTAGAAAATTAAGTAAAGAGCAAAACAGAATGAGCACAGCTATGGTAAACTCATAAGAAATTCAAATTTTAAAAAATCTCTGTTGGCAACAAACTTCAGGCAGATATTTATTTTTATTGACAGAGAGGGAACTGCATGTCAGAGGCAGCTCAATACACTGTGGGAATTACAACAACAGACTGAATCCCCACCAGAATGATGCACTGCTCCTTATATCCATACCCTGCTCTAATAACACTCTCAGGCAGTTTCAGGATGGAAAACACACATTCTCCTTTCCTTTGCAAAAAAACACTGGCCTTTCTGTTTACAAGCTGCCCACGTCTGCAGTCACAGTCACACCTTTGGCTGTCTTGCAGTGCAAGCAGCTGATCCATCACTGAGGGCATTAAGCTGAACTGGCACTGTGGAGCTGCAGAGAGCCTCTCTGCAAGTTTTACTTTCATCAGGGAGATAAGAACATTCAGACTTTATAAGTACTTGTTTCAAATTAGATGTCTTTTGAAACAATCCATTTTCCAAACTTCTTCCAAGGCCTGCCTAACATCCCTCTGTCAATGGAAGTACAAGCAAGCACAGAAACCATCAGGTGAGGACTTGGGGTATTTTGAATGTTCTTGTCATACAGCTTAGCAAGTAGAAATAAACAGGAGCCAGTATCGCTTTGGCATCATCCCTCCAGAGCTTGCCTGTTGAACTGACTATGCATTAGCCAGGACTACAGCTTGAGACATTCTGGGAAGCTATAAAATTACATAAGGAGTAAAGTACTTGTACTAAGTAACTTGTTATTAAATTCTGTTGTAGAGAGTTATCCTGCCTTAAAAGATTTGCTGCACGCCACAGACACCTGTCTCAGGCATCCTCCCCCAGCTAATCTGGGAGCTGTGGAGGTGACTGTGTGGGCTCTAGACACGAACAGAGACTGCCCTGCATTGCACGTGGCAAAAAGGGACCTCAGGCTCAACCCACGCAGATGATATATGGGAGTCACAAAGCTGGATTTATTTCTCTCTAAAGCAAAGAAGTACTTCGTGAAGATAGGCAGCCTTCTTTCTTCCCCATTTACTAAAAGAAATCCAGGAAAAAAGAAAACTAGGGATCATCTTTTCTCCCATGTTAACCCAGATCTTAGGAAAGACCCTGGTTCAGCACAGTGTCTTAAGTCTGTGAAGACAAATTGCATTGCAACGTGCAAGAGTGAGGACATGAATAACCCTCAATAGCTTCTGAATTATACAGAGATGACCAGAAGATGCCAAAAGAACAGAGCATGGTAAGGGGATTTTTACCCCCAGCTCACTAACTTCACTGCCTGGCCACAATTCTAATGCAGTTGGTGGTCAGGGTCTTGGTCTGAGGACACGCCCCCACGTATTTTAATACTGAGGAACCTCACCCAGGTGTCTCCTCTGCGCATATCCGTCGCCCCTGAGGCGCCCCCACACCATTGTGTCTTCCTGCTCACTGATGGCCTACAGACAATCTGCTGGGCTGCTAGAAGCGTCTGCAGGAATCTGGTGTATCTGCTTCACTTTTGCCTTATTTCCTATCCTCCTCCACTTGAGGAAAGTTGGAGGAACAGGCTCTCTCTCTCTTTTTTTTCTATATCCCTGTTTCTGACCCATGACTGAGCTGAGGGGACTTAGGATTTCTTGTGCCATTGAGAGGAATCTTGGCTCTGGGAGTGAGTACCAAAGACAGCACTGGATCTGAGGGGAGGTCTTCCCTGCGTTTTACAGCCAGGAGCCTCTCACCAGGGCAAGTATTGCTCTGGAGCACCTGAAGGCCACTGAACAGATGGCATGGGTATAGAAGCACCTGATTCTCAGAGTGAGGAGCTGAGTATGTACTTCTGTAAATGAGACCTGCCTCTGTTCACCTCCTGCTGAAGTCAGGAGCTTCAGTCTTTTTATTAGTAGTCACCATCTCAGATGCTTGTGCTCCCCCGAGACCCCACAATCTAATATTTATCAGGGAAAATAGTGCTAACTTGCCCAGCCCTTATTACATTGCTAAAAATAGTAATTAACCTGTTTTTCTGCTCCTTGCTGTCTCTGGAGTACACGTGCTTACACAGAGTTGATCAGAATCCAGCTCACTACTCACAGGAATTAGCATCATTATCTCCTTGTACAGACTGTCTGAGCTGCAAACTCACTTTCGTGGCTCTAGGTTTTAATCTGCCAGTAGTTCTTCTGCTTTCTGACCATCGCATCCTTGGCTGCATGTGGGGACATCAAGAGCTTTTCCTCCTTCTCTGTTCCCTATTCTGAAATGCATCCTGTCCTGCTTTCTCAGGGCACAGGCCTCTGGGTCTACAGCAGCACCCAACCTGCATTTCCATTATTACCAGCTAGAGCAGGAAGTTTCCCACACTGCATCCACTAAAAGTGAATCTAAGTCAAGCTCTCCTGGATGTTGAGGTGTGCAGTATCGAAATCCAGCCTGGAATCCTGGCTGGGAGGGATCTGTATCACCTCACATTCAGTGACTGCAGAGTATGATGCCAATCCTGTTGTAGTCTAAAAAGGATTTATTGCAGACCTGGCACCATTGACAGGTCAATCACAGTGCTGTAATCAAAATTCAAACTGCTTGCTACTTTTAAGTGTCTTTTTTTTTGAAAACTTGACGTCGTACAATCAGAACTCGTATGGGATGAAATAGGTGAGATTGTTCGGAATTTCTTCTTAACTTCTTAAGATAATATAGCTTTTTTTATTGCTATAATTTTTTTTTTTTTCTCTTTTCTAGGCAATGCTACTTTTCCAGTAATATAGACTCAAGCTGTATTCTTACCAGTCACAGAAACAATCAGGATGCTGCAGGCACACAGGTTCTCTTTTTTTTCCCCAGTTCTGCAGGTGTTGGAGGTCAGTATTCAAATGATTGCTTCCCTACCTAAATTAAATGAACCCCCCCAGCTTTTAATATAATTCTATTACACAGGAGTCAGCTGTGTAAAAAATATTATAATGGGGATTTATATTAATGCAGGAACAGTACTAAGATGGACAATGAAAAATACCATCATTTCCTAACCTTCAAAAACATCCTGGGGTCAGAACTGAGACATTCTGTCCTTGTAGGATGTACCCAGTAGCAACTTCTCTGTAAACTAAAATAATGCTCTCAGTAAAACTGGTGCAGTCCCAGTGCTTTCAGTGGTCAGGGTAGGTTACTCACCAGAAGCTGGGTTAACAGCACCAGCATTGACAGCGCTCAGGTGCTGAGAGCCTCTGTGCTGTGCCAACTATTAGTTTCAGAGGATCTAATACAGGAAAGTGGAGATTCCAGCTTGCTCAAAGCAGAATTGGTTCTGCAATGCTAATAGAAGTAAAAAGAAATAAAAGCCATCATGTTGCCACTAACAGATTTTATATGTGTCTCAACGTACACCATGGGAGTTTACGCTAGCTGATTAATTAGAACCTGTTTGGAATAGGTCATTCTCTAAGTAGAATAGCATTGTTAAGCATTGGTAGTGAATTACATTCATTGGGGGAGTTCATCAGGATGCTTTGGCATCACAACATTAGCATGTTCCAGTCCTGCAGTAAGAAGCTAAATATCCTACACCACCTGCCTGCACGGCTGGTTGGAACTGGAAGCAAAAGTCAGCACAATCCACAGCTATTGTGGGCTCAAAGCTGAAGATTTTGCTAATATGTAAAGCTCCCCTGAACTGGCTAAGCATCAGGGATATCCTTTATTGAAGAAGTACAAGAAAATCCTCTGTATGGTAAAGAATTACATCTGCCAGTATCTTAATAGTGACTAAAGCTCCAGGCAATACAGAACTAACAAAAATCCTAAACCCAAGTGGGATACAACCTAACAGCATCCTCTGCAGAGTCAGAGAAAACAAACTTTCTTCTGTCAATATATTGATTTTTTCCAGACTCAATCTTTTTTTTTTTTTTTTTTTTTTTTTTTTTTTTTTTTTTTTTTTTTTTTTTTTTTTTTTTTTTTTTTTTTTCCCAACAAATATTCTTTGGAACATAACTTCAAACTGGAATGGCAGTGCATAGGGAGGAATGTACTATTTTTCTACTTTTCTGTTTGTATCTGAAGAAAGTTTTGATCTCCAGGAATGCAGGATCTAATGGAGCTAGAAAGTTACTACATCGCCACTGAACACAAATGACAGGAGAGGTTTGCAGGCCAGTCAATTTCCTTAAACAAGGAAAACTCTCCTTGCAAAACATTTCTGAAGTCTTGTTAAAATTCACACCAAAATGAGTGGAATTTACATGGAAGAATGAATAGAGAGTCCTTGGTGCTTAGGTTTACTTTTCGATTTAAAAAAAAAAAAAATGTTTTAAAATCAAGAATGTGGATGACAGTGAACCGAGTGATGCAGCTGGTGTGCCAGAGGGCAGGGCTGCCATCCAGAGGGACAAGGCCATGCCAGGGAAATGGGCCAGCAGGAATCTTGTGGTATCCAGTTGGGACAAATTGTGGAAGCCGCGACACTGGGAGCAATACGGGCTGGGCACTGCCTGGATGGGCAGCAGCAGCACTGTCAAAATTCGCTGTTGGCCCTCCTTTAAGCAGGAAGCTGGACTAGAGACTTTCCATGCTCCCTTCCAACCTGTTTCGCTCTAAGATTCTATAAAAATACTAGTTGTGAGCCACAGCACATTTTCAAGATGACTTAAGGACTGATGAGTTTTCATTTAAGAAAATTATGGCTTCTGATGGCTTGGCAGAAATGGCTTTCCATCAGTGAAAGCACAAAAGAAAATTCAGCTTGCATAAATCCCAGCAGGTCAGCACCAAATATTATGGCCTACAGATATATTTTCAGGCTTCCCTGGATAGTTTGATGTGCTCAATAGCTTCATTTTGCAGATGGAGCAGTAGATAGTCCATTTAAGTGACCTGCTCATGCTTGTACAGATTCCATATCAGAGTCCAGAGTGTAAAGGCATGATTTGCTCTTATTTTTCACCAGAAACTCACCTTCTAAGCATTTTGAAAATATTCTGAATGCTTGGTATAGTACCTAGTACCTTTGTATAACACCTGTAGGTTTTAAAGACTTTTCTTGGTGCTTCTTTGATGAAACCAACGGTGTCTAATTCACTACTGAGAACAGCAGAAATGCAAAGCTCAGTACTGAATTCTAAACAAAAAATAAACAGAATTTCCTCTTCTTTTTAATTTTTGTTTTTCCATTCTCTTTGGGCTCTAGGAAACTTGGCCTAATAATGCCGCGGTAGATTCCATAAGTACAGCTTATCTTAAACAATAACAAACAAATGATTTCATTTGATCTGTTCAAACACAGAGCGTGGTTTGACAAAAGCGCCAAGGGCTGCTCGTGTTTAGAGGGATATTGGCAGAAGCCGTTTCCCTCAGCTATAGAAAGGAGCAAAGGAGGCCATTTTTAGCATTTGCTGAGGCAGTTGCAGGCAGATTAACTTGAGATCAATGAGTTGCTTGATTATTCTGCTTCACTCTCGAGTCTCTTTCAAGGCTTCTCTTTACCAACCAGAAAATAAAGACATAAAATTAAACCACTCTCCTAGTTTCTTTTTTGCTGCTCACAAAGAAGGGGATTTTTCAAAAGTGACTCCATGTCATCTGCAGCAAGGCAGAGGTGCCAGAGTATCCCTGGGTGTCGCTAATTACCTAGTAATGCTGTGGGTACCCAGAAGCATTTTCAGAGGGGCTTTGACAACTTTGGCTCCACTGGGTTGTGGGCTGTGTTCTAGTTGAGAAAACAGGAAAAAATAGTAGAAGATTCTTATTTTTGGTTACATGACTCCCTCTAATTTCTAAGCGAAAACCCTTTTAACTTGCTTCCTCTCTTTCTCCTTCCCCCCACGCCACCCCATCTTTGGCTCATGAGTCATTTGGAGGAATTGCAAAACACTACACCTGCATGCATTTTCTGCTGGCCCTGCTAGGGCCCAGCAGAGCTTGGAAAAATTCAGGCTGAGGAAGTCAGACCTTTAGCTGTGACAGCTGGATTCTTGGGATCATGTTGAAGGGCCAGCTTTTAAACTGTCTGCACAAAGATCCCTAAAGTTGTCTTTCCAGAGCTCCTTAGCTCTGCTCCAGACCTCCTGACTCTATGTTGCTGACTGATTCTGCTTAGATCCAGCTGCCTTTAGACTCAGTGTTACCCTACCTGAGATCTTCTAGGTTTGTGAAAGAGCTGCCTCCTTCACATCCACAGTCCCTAGGAGTCACCCTTGGTCATAGCCAGGATTGAATCAGCCTCTGGAACAGAAAGCTTCTAGGAAAGCCTTTCCTCTAAACACGGAACACAGCTAAGTCTCTGTCATCAGAACACTGTGAGACTGGCAAATCTATGCCCTCTGATTTTAGTGATATTTTAAAATGAATACTACAGTAGAAAAATTTCAAGCTCCAATTGACTGTCTTAAAAAAAAGTTATAGGAATATTTTGAAAGCTTATCTTCAGTAAAACTACCTTTACAACAACCTCCTGCAGTACATAAGACTTCTCATTCTTCAGTGACTAGAAGAATAGTCTGAGTTTCGTATCATTATTTTTTGAAGAAGCAATGCCTGTTCCTGAGATGAGGTATGCCTAGCAGACAATTACTCCTCTTCCTTTCTGTGGCAGTCTGCCTATGCCCAGAAGCAGAACTTAAACCATCTCCAGTTTGATTCTTTTTCAGCTTTGGTTTGTTGAATGTTTAAAACAAGATAGACCATCTCTTTCTGGCCTGATACCAGGTTCCTAATAAGAGTGCTCTGGGATTTCTCCCTGTTTGGCAAAGTCCTCTGTCCTTTCAGTTGCACAAAGTAATGGAATTTGTAGCCATATAAATGCATTAGCGTTCGGCAATGTATTTGTACTGCAAATGAGCATCAAAATGTTTTACTGCCTGCAACTAAGGAGCCACAGCTATGGTGTTTTGCTCATCCCTGTATAGAAGATATCCACTACTCCTAAGAGTGTGAAAAGTAGTTCACCAAACCAAGAGACATGGTAAAGCCACAGTTAAGAACCTGATTTTAAAAAGGTAATCAATTAAAAAATATTTAAATGTAGGGAAAAAAAAAAAAAAAAAAAGGCAACCCCAAATACAACAAATGTGATAGAATCTTACTGTGTCTTCCAAGGTGAACTTAGGCAGGGTAAATTAATCTGTTCCTAGACAAACTTGCTTAAGGGACTGGGACAAGACTCCTGAGCTTATCATATCCCAAATTCTGTCTCGCTTCTGTCTCTGCCTGTGGTGATCTTCTATAGATCATGGAACCATCTTAAACCTTGTTTCCCTTTTGGTATTTTGCGTCATCATTTAAGCTTGTGAAAGCTAAAGAGGACATGCTAAAGCTACTTTTTTTCTTACTCTACTTGATATGCGTATGCCCATAATGTCGTAATTTAGAAACTTGAGTATAGCAAAGCATTTAAAGATTTCAGATATTTACCATCATCAGATAAGTAATATTTTATAAGTGTATTAACAGATGAAAGGCAAAAGGCTGTTAAGTAGAGATGGATGAACTGGAGCAGATGCAGCAACACTTATCAACACGCTGCTACTGCTTTATACAAACTCACAATATTATTTGCATTGTAGCAAATTCTTGATGTTTCTTCCTCCGCCTTCCCTGGACCACCTCTCACTACATGGACTCCAGACTACCAGGAATCTTGCATGGACCTGGATTCATATGGGAGTCATGCTTTTTTTCTGGCTGAGGTGTAGATTTTCAGAGGAATCCGAACAGAGCTGGCTTTGTACATGCCACGGAGATTCCCTTGAAGTGGTGGATAGTATAGTGTTTTTGTATCAGCATGGACCAACATGGACTTATTCCTCATATGCTTTACATCCACTGGGCACATTCCCCTTTTCAGTTCTATTATTTGGATGGCACTCACAGAAAAAGGGATCACTGCCAGCTCCTCACCAGATTCCCAGAAGCAGTTATATGGGATTCCTCATACAAATATGGCATAGGGATAGCACCTGAACATTTTCTCCAGTCTTGTAATTGCATTTATGCAGCTAAGCTCTTCTGGAAAACTCCAGGTGTCTTAGGATCTCACTTGTTTGGACTGGAAGCTGAGCAGTAAAGATTTCCTTTGAGGGAAATGCAGCACAAACATTCAGGGGCATGTTAGCACATGAGAGCCAGAAAACAAAACAGTTATATGGAGGTACAGTTTACCTTCCCAAAGTTGTTTTATCTTGAACAAATATCATAAAGAAAGAAAAGCAATAAAACTGAAGTGAGTAGGTCAGAATGCTCCAACTAAAGTGTTGGATAGGAAAAGAATGAAGACATATAAAAATAAAAAGTTTATAGATTGTTCTCTTTGCTCATGGATATTAGGGAACTAATTTAATTGTCTAGTTTCCAAGTGTAGTGATTAATTAGAAAAAGGGGGTTTTCATGTGTTTTACCACTTCTTAAACCACTTAGATGGTGGAAGAGAGCTAGAAACCTGGGAGATTTTCATATCTCTTAAACTGACAAGATGCATTCAAGTATCTGGTTTCCTGGTGTTCTGCAGGAGATGTGAACTTGCTCTGCAATTCCACCCCGCCTTGCACGCCCCACATCAGACAGGAAGGAACTGACCCGAGGCTGAGCTGCCGGGGCCGTGCCAGGTGAATATTCCCTCTTTCAGCACGTCACAGCAGCCCTGCATGGGTACTGCTTTCCCATGGTCCTGTAACCATCAGCAGGTTAAGTACAACACTTTCCTTGAAGGAACCTACTACTTCCTACCACCAGACACTGTCCCATGGTCACTCCTCTGTAAGCTG
Organism: Hirundo rustica; assembly: GCF_015227805.2. NCBI lineage: Eukaryota > Metazoa > Chordata > Aves > Passeriformes > Hirundinidae > Hirundo > Hirundo rustica. The sequence continues at coordinate 16,749,436 of NC_053452.1, forward strand.
TTCAAAGCTCTGTTGTACACCAACTCTGTCCACCAAAGGAACAAGACCTGATTTTTTTTCTTCCTAATAAACCTGCAATTTTCCTCAGGTTTCTTGAGCATCTCACTTCCTTCTACAGATCCAGTTTTGGTTATAGCAGGCACAGTAGGCCTGCAGGTTCAATGCTTCCCAGTGCCTCAGAAGACTCAAAGCTATTGCCACAGCAACAAAAGGAACTGGCATCCTTAGAATTGAGCTCGTGTGCAGCCCAAGGGTGTCCTGTTAGCAGGACAAAATGTATTAATAACAGATAAAGAAGAAAGAGTTCTTGCAGAATGGGCAGGCTGAGGGACATGGTAGCTCCCTTCAGAGCTGCTTCCCTGTGTCATTCCATATACATAAAAAGATAAAGAGAAATTTAAAATGAAGACTAATTTTTGTGTGTGTGTTTAAGAGGTTTCCTCTGCTTCCAAAGACTCCCACTAGCAAGAGAAGTAGAGAGGCTCAGCAAGTGTGTGTGTCAAAATTAGTGCTTTCCAACATTTTACTGGAAGCAGGACTGTGAGATTTTTCTAAAGACTTTGAGTAGTAGAAAGAATAGTTTCTGTGGACATAACAAATGGATCAAGCTTGAAATCTTGATGATTTTTTACCAGAAATCTCACTGATACTAAGCACTAAGTTTGATTTGAAAACAGAAAGGCAGTATAAACATCTAATATATGCAGGAGATGACACTTTGGCTCTTGATGGACTTACAGCTTTTGTGTTAATTACACATACATGAAGGGGACAAAAAAACCCTTAAGGAATTATCTCTCCTTTTTTTTTTTTTTTTTTTTTTTTTTTTTTTTTTTTTTTTAAAAAAAAAAAAAAAAAAAAAAAAAAAAAAAAAAAAAAAAAAAAAAAAAAAAAAAAAAAAAAAAAAAAAAGAAGAAGAAGAAGTAGAGGTTTTATTCTGAACACAGCTGCTCCAGTCTGTTCCAGAGCCTGACCAGCAGTGTCCTGAGCCTCAGATCTTATGGCTATCCAGGAGAGAAGCCTCAGGAATTTGAGTATTTGAATTTGTTTTCTGCTTACTAACAGTTAAGATTTTTTTTTTTCTCCTCACTATTAACCCAGTCATGCTAGTTCCCTCAGTCATGTTTCTGTGTATTGCCAAGAAGTTATTTTCTCAATCCTTGAGAAATTTGAAAAAAACCCATATATGTATGCCATACATATGCACACACTCGCAATTCAGCTGACTGACTGTAGGTAAAAATCATTTATTTTTGGCATGCAATCAAAGCATTGACTTTTGGCATTTTCCATATAATTTTTTTTCAAATCTTTCACATTCATTGCAATAGAAAAAATTGGTTCTTAGACCAAGAGCCTTCAGATTTCAAAAAGATATTCAACTTTAACATTTAAAAGTTAATTGTCCTTTGACGATGATTAGAACTTCCATTAAAACAAAAAAACATTATTAGCATTCTGTAACCCTTTGTAAACGGGTTGTTCAGATAAACTGACCTCTACAGCAATTGACTTTAACATTGCTCAAAAGCTTGACAGTCAATTATCTTCTGATCTCCCTTCAATGGGCCTTGTGGTTGGAATAACCAATCCATCACCTGGAGGGTGAGTGTAATAGTGTCTCACAGGCATTTCTTCCCTACTTATGACATAAACACACTGCTGTAGAATAAGTCAAGGAATTCTGTCTCAGTCCCACTGAAGCATCCCTAAAAAGCAAGGATCCATCAAGAAGCTGTTCCCTCTAGAGAATATCTCTGAATACACAGTGTGAACCATGATGAAAAGTAGTGGGTCAAACACAACATCATCCACTGCTTGCTGAAAACATCAGATTGGTACTGGACTGTGCCTCCACCAAATATCACAGCTTTGTTCTGTAGGACATGGATTTTGGTGTGCTGCAGGAAGATGCAATTCTCTTTCTATCTCTCTCACACTCTTCCTTCCAGTCAATCTGATACCCCTGGGGCCCTGGGGACTGCTGCTGGTAGGAGCCTGCAACATGTTTGATATTCCCCTTCCCTCTCTCTGGCTTCCAAGGCACAATCTGCCCTTCTCCACACACCACTGCGAGTCCCACGTTCCTCATTCAGCCCATAAGGACATGAGCTCTCCTCCATCCCTCTGCCTGGACAAGCCAAGGAGAGCCCTCAGGATGGCACCACCACTTTCCGCCAGGGAGACATGCACGTGGCTGGATGAATATTACACATACTGGAATAACTTTTGGTGCCTGAGATTGTAGTAATGTATCTGCGTAACAGGCTGTTCTGCGTACCAGCCAAACTGGTTTGTAAGTAATCTTTACAAACCACCTGCAGTTATTGTTATCAAAACCCTCAGGAATTCATCAAGGTTACTGAGAAAAACAGGGCTAAAAATAAGAAGAGAAACAAGAATACCAGGACAACAAGAATAAGATAAAGGAGGCCATGAAGGCTCTGAACTGTAGCCAATCAAATCCCCTAAGGGACGCGTGCCGGCCTCGTGAACAAAGCAGCGCAGCCAATCCAGAAATAGGTGAATGCATGAACAGCGGTCCTAGAATCTATAACTGTAGTGTAATGTAAACAATAAATGGCTTCTGTTCAATCACATTGGTTGTGTGTCCAGATGCCAGTTCTCCTGCATGAGATCCTGCCACTGTTTTCTGCCTTGGTCATTTATAATCACCACACTGTGATGACTTTAATACACCACCTTTGCCCAGTGCCAATTCAAAGTTTAAAAATCTATTTACCATAAAATCTAGAAGAGGGGTTTCTTTTCAGCAAACAAAAAATATTCTGTAATTGAACCTCTGAACTTAAGGCTTAAAGAGTGGTATAATTTCTAATATCAGATTATACAATGTCAAACAACAGAAATACTCATTCATTGCTAACAAAGTAAAATTCAGCTGCATCCGGTATTGCTCACCCAAGAGGAACTACTCCTATCCCTGGCACACACACTGATTCAGTAGAGACTATGCATCTTTACATCACAGGCTTTCACAAACTAGTCTCCCTAGAAATATAAACCCCAGTGTAGCTTTTGTCCAGACCTCTTGTGGAGGAAAATGCAGACAGTGTCTTGGGAACTGGAGAGCAGAAAGGAAGAATAAAAACCCAGACTGATTGAAAAGACAGACAAGAAAGCATGGGGAAGCAAGCAGAAGAAGAACAGCAGGTCAAGAAGCATGAAAGCTCGTTACTCTGGGTGGTAAATCCTGCACTGCAATTCATAACTCCTAATAGATTCCTTATCCCCACTGAGGTTTAGGGAAGCCTTACAAATAGCCCTATATGACCCAGCAGAAACTGCTGCAACCTTCACTACACAACTAACTTTGAGTTATCCCCTTATGAGGGTCTTCCTGAGCTAGGGCATCTCACATGTGTACACACACTGAGTGCTGTGTTCACACAGGGTAGCTCACAAAATATGCCAGGACCTGAAATTTCAAGCATATAAAAATAATCACTGATAAGCAATGGTAATTTTTGATGGATAGAAAAGTAAGATGAAGTGAATAAAAGATTATTACAGTAGAATAAAAGAAGTTAAAAAGAGTTAAGCTATAGATGAACTGCCTTGACATTTCATGGTATCTCTTCTTCTGACGTTTAAAACCTGCTTAAGAGTATCATTAATGTCAAAAGTAAATATATACCAAGGACAACCACCACAGGACACATCAGCCATTTGTCTGTTATTACTGAACTTACTAGCCATGCGCAACAGAACATTTGCAACTAATGTCTATAAAAGAAGCCATGGTTTTTTGATCATCAAAGGACCAACCACCTCATTTTTCAGGTCTGTCTGGTCTACATAAGGGTCTGAAGCATTTCAGTAAAAATTGAGGCTTCCTGGGTGTCCCTGGTCTGGGGACAGCACTCAGCAGGGCTGGGACAGCTGCTCATTTGTAGGATTGGTTCAGCAGTGTGACACAGTTTAGGATCGAGGGTTTAGGATTGAGCAAGATTGAGGGTGCTCACTTTCCTTTTGCTCTTTTTTACATGGCAGGGTTGACATCTCTAACTGGTGATTAGTTACTATAATTCTGTGGAATCTCAGCTCCAAGAAACTCAGTCCCCTTAGTGTCATTATATTTAGCACAATAATATTATGCCTCTTGTGAAGCTGAAGAAGTGCCCATCCTGGACCACAAGCCAGCCAATGCCAACAGGGGACATGCATATTATGAAAGAGTCCATTAGCTACTCCAGGGAAACATTAATGTCTTTTATCACTTGCACACAGCAAACCCTAAGCAAAATGGCCACATTAGCGTGAATGTGAACAGCGGACTGTAACAAGGGCAGAACTCGGAAAGCATGCTGCACATATTTATTATAATGAGTGATCAATTGTAGAAGGCGGGAAAGTGCATCTTCTTTGAGACAAGCTCTCTTTTCCAGCTGAAGACACAGTAGAATGTTTAGACAAAAATGAGATCTGAGAAAAATAGAATAAAGTAAGATTACTTTACTTAGTGCTTCAGTAGACTATCACTACCAATTAGCAAGCTCCCACTTCATCCTGACTGTGTCTTCCATTACTAAAAGTTCCCAGAGGAAGTAATTTTGTAAGAGAGCACCATAAGGGAGAATATCAGACAGCCAACTCCAGCAAATGTGCATAATTTATTAGCAGCCTAGAAGACAGCGCTGTGCAAAAACTTTGAAGGTTTTTGTAAAGTCCAGCCACAGAAGTGGAGAATGACATTGGTTGCCATTACAAGAATTCCCTGCTTCTGTCATGACCTGACCTATCATCTCCAGCCAAGATCAGCTCCATTTTTCTACGTGTGGTCTGAAAACAAAGAGAAATGTATTCCCTGCCCCAAAAGCTTTCTTTGTGCTCTGAACAAAGCCACAGGAGGTGTGTGTTGGCAGGGAGAAGACTGGGTCCTGCTGCACAGGTATTTTGAAGGCACATGCCAAGCAAATAGCCAGGCTCAGCATACAGATAGGAGTGTGGCGCCACATGTATCAGCACCAGGAGTATGAGATCAAGGTTTCCATGACTTCTCATCTGTAAAAACCTCTTGGAAGGTTTTTGAGAAAACTAGGATGTGAAGCACAGGCTGCCAAGTAAGTCCTGATTGGGAGAATTGCCTGGGGATTCATACTCAGGTTTTACCAGTGATTTTATATGCAACATTACACTTTGCCTTGCAATGGCTGGGTACATGTTCCCTTCTACTAGGAACTAGTTTCTCTTTTAGAACCTGAAAGTCATTGTCTCAATGGTAAAAATAGGAGGTGAATTGCTGGAAATATGCGAGAAAAAAAGGCAAAGCCACCTGGTTGACAAAAGTAGGAAAAGCTTTTGCTCTAAAAAAGTTCAAAAAGAGAAAATCCTGTAACACACAGGTGATGTAGATACAGTTATTGTCAAACTGGTGAACACGTGTCCCATGTTCTCCACTGCTTGGTTGTGATATGAACCTTTGGATAAAGGAAGAAAACACACGGCATAACTGCCATGTGTGGCAGGTCTGCAGAAAGCACACCTGGATGAGTTACAATTAAGCAGAAGTTTCTTTCTCATTCTTTGTTCTTTATAAGTATTAAAAACTTGATTTTTCAATGTCTCTCTGGAAACTAAATAGGCCTTCAAGGAGGACCATCAGACAACTAAAAGGTGTTTTTTATTTGTATGTTTTTAATAGCACAAATAAAGAATCTCTGGCAAACTATGACAGGGTGACAAATAGGCAACCATTGCGATTGTTATTAGCCCATCTGTGAATATCCACAGTGGAGTGCTCTGAGGAGGAAAAAGCATGAGACAGAAGAGAAAAAAAGTACCCTGTCATAATTTAGATTCATAAACACAGAAAATATGAGCACGTTTCATTGTAGTGTGCAGCCTCTAGTGCCAGGGACCTTGGCTCATAATAATTTAAACAGCCAACAATATAAGATTTATGAAAATAATTTAGCACATCTTAAACAAGAAGTCTGGCTTACCCATCTCATATGTGTAGACCTAACACTCGAAAAAAACAAAGCTGATAACAAAAGCCCCTGCTATACTTACCAGAATCTTAAAAGGGTATTACTGGCTTAACTTAGGTCCCAGCTACCCTGACTTGCCAATCGTAGTATGAATATTTTATAGGTATACAGCAGCATGCCTGTAGATGGTACTTTTCCATGTCCAATTAGCAAAAGGCCATGGAAAAACAAACAGAGTTGTGAATAGAATTTTCAGTGACCCCTGAGTTACCACAAACCCAGGAACATTAAATGCCAAGAAATGAGTGAACAGCAAAGTATGTGGAGTGTGTGGCTGTATCAGTGCTCAAGCTGATGCACAAAGAAGGGGAAGCTCCTGAGGGAACATTCATTTGGAAAATCTTGGAGAGGGAAAGAACTTGGTCTAGCTGCCGGGGTAGACCAGAGTTAGTTCTGGGTTTGGGTGCTTTTGTTTGTTTATTTGTTCTTAATGGGAAAAGTAAAAATAAATTTTCAAAAGTCCTTTCTTGCTCAGGAAAACAGAAGATTTCCAAAATCTCAAATGCACACACTCGTCTGACATGAAATTACACCTGGAAGCAAAATACATCATGAATTCAGTGACATAGCTTTAGATCTAATCTGAGCTTTTCCATAGTACTGGCCCATACAATTCACCCAGTTGTCCCCTTTTTAAGCCCCATCTATCCTGTTTAAAACAGAACTTCAAGAGGAGGCACCCAGTTGTGACCTGAAGGGGAAGAATTTGATGTCACACTTTGTTTCAACACTTCATTACCCCTTTCCCTTGACATGAATTCATGTTTCATGTTGGGATTTGTCACTTTGCACATACCTTTTCCTACCTCACTTCATTGGATTAACATCCATAACTGGTGCCAGAAGGAGAAAAACAGGACATTAAGTCTCCCAAAGTGACACCTTGATCTTTTCCCAAAGAGGCCAAGAGCTTCAATTCTCTCACACTAAAGCATTTTCATCAGCTATTAAATAACTTTTCTGGCTTTTCTTCATTATAGTACAGGTCAGGTGAAGGGAATGGATGACTAAATATGACCTTCAGGTGAGAGCATTCAACCAGGAAATGGGTTACTGAGGTTCTGCTTAAAAGAATATTCAAGTCATACACAGAGCAAAATAGCTTCCAGAGAAGAAGTTGAGAGAGAGAGGGTGGGGGGAGAGTGCCTGGCCAGCTGAAATTATCACAAAAATGGATTCAGAGGTCGCTTGAACTTCTAATGCCTGGCATTTTCATCTGCTACCTCCCCAGTTTTTGCATAAGCCCAACTTTTTATTTATGTTCTGTGTTTGCTTTCACTCTTACACCTCTCTGGAACATCATTTTTGACCCGCCTGTGTGTATATAAAAAGCTTGAGTCTGGAGATCATTTGGATCCCTGCTATATTGTATGAGCTGAGGCCACACTTTTCAATAATGCATGAAGCTGCAGCACTTGCCCCTGTGCTCAGAAATGCAAAAAAGATATTTTCTAATGGCTTGCAATGTGACAGAGACAAGAGAAAAGAGAGTTCAGTAAATATCAGCTTATCTCACAGCAGAAGTTCACCTCTCTATAAGGATTCAGATGCAAATAAAAAGTTACATCCAAGTCTCGCTCATGTAAATTTAGGTTAGGTACTGTGCTCTGAATTTCATATAGGACTTTTTAACACAGTCAAATGTCCCTAGACATACTATACCAGATCTTACCCAGAATTCATTTAATAAATTTAAGGGTCTGACTTGACAGATGTAGTACGGGAGGATAAACTAGCATGTGAATTTACAATGCAATAGCCACTCCAGAATTCCTGGGCACATCTTATCCAGCAGTACAGTAGGTCATAGTCTACTCTTTCTGAGCATTCCTTGCCCACGGAATACATTGGATTTCTCACACTGCTGCAATAAGCTGATGCCAAATAGAGGCAGAGTTAGTTCCAGGATGTCTGTCCTGTTTCTGGCCATGATAGGGTTAATTTTTTGCAGTAGTCAGGAGAGGGCATGACTAGGACATGGAAGTTATTCTACACCACCTCACCTCCTTGCCAGGTGTGGGGAAAGGGACTTTCTTCCAGGGAGAATGAGTTCCTTCTGGCTAAGTAAGAGTGGCGCTGATCCTGAGCCAGAGGGAGCGGTTGGGTGATGCCATTCCAAGCCTGCAAGACTGGTCAGGATGGTGTGGCTGTGGTCAGGTCGAGCTCCTGGTGATCATTTTTGCATGTGAATCACTCCCTCTTTTGTACACTTTGTTAATAATATTGTTGCTGTTACTGTTTGTTTTCTTATCTCATTGGTGTGTCCAGTAAATTGTCCTTACCTCAATGCGTGATCTTGACCTTTTGTGCCTTCAGTTCTCCTCTCCAGCTCAGTGCAGGGGGGCAGGAAGAGGGGAAAGTGGGAGCATGCAACCAGCGGTGTGGTTTGGAGAGCCTAAATCGGGGAGCACTAAACTGGGGAGTTCCATTCCTGGACCACAACCACATCTAAACACATCCCCCTGGATACATCCTGAACATCAGTTTCAGATGCAGAATATAGAACCCAGAGCACATTATTATGCATCTCTAGAAGCTGGTCAGAGGAACTTGAAGAAGCTGCTACTCCTCCATGCCAGAATGGTTTCTGCTGCTGATGGAAAGGTCTGGTTCTTCAGTCCTGCTGTCCCTGGTTCAAGTCTCTTGAATGAACACTGTACCTCATGCTAATGGCACGTGGTACATTAGAAACAAAAATCACTGCCAATAAAATGTATGATGACAGTGTAATCTTCAAAACAGAAAAAGCAGATGGGCTGGGAAACATGTAGCTAAGATGAACTGTCTTTTCTGATCAGGGAGTTTCCTGGAAATTTTGTTCAAGATTATTGAAAACAACAAAAGTTGTGGGGACCTTGGTTTCTTTAGGTGAGTATCAATCCCTTAGGGCTGACCCAGACTCTTAAAACAGGACTTAAATGTTTCTGGTTAACTCTAAGATCAGGTCAGTTTTGCATATAAACAATTTAATTTTTCTGCAAAGAGAAATTTGAAAGTAAAATTAGCTGTCCAAGATTTTTTTATTCTGAAGTTGCTAATGTTGCGATTATTGAATAGTTGACTTTGTGATAAGGGCAGGGAGGGACACAGAGATGACAGGACCAACCCAGAAACCATCCATGCCCTTTTTCCAGATGGCAGAGATACTCAGGGAGGAAGAATCTGTGTGAGATTTCAGCAATTCATTATTATTGGTTTTGTGTAATCCACTGCACGCTGGGCACACATTCAACCTCAGCTCTCCTTGTAAAAGGTATTTCTGCAGAAGCAAGTACAGAAACTCACACCTAGCTTGAACTGTCATGTTTTCCTGAACCAAGGTCTATGACGGAAACATGAAGATTCTAAGAGTAAGAACGTGCTGGTTGTCCTATTGCTAAATGAGTTCAGTTCACATCCATCATAATGAAAGTAATTTGATTTAATGCAGCATTAATGCAGACACAAAAGGTACAGGAGAATCTACTGTCATTAAGTGATTCATTGATTTCCCACCAACGTGTTAGCATTTTAATTTATTTAAATTTTTTGTTGCATGTTAAATGAGCAAAGTAAATATGCACATTATGTTTTGCTCAACTCCTACTGCTCACAGGAGCAGTGTCAGCAATAAGCTCTGCTTGCATTTGGCTCATCACAGCAAGCTCTCTGGAGTAAAAGTCAAACACAGCACTCAAAGTCAAGGACTGAAAAGTCAGATGACTCAATTCACACTGAGCTCTTTATAAATGCTCTGGGGCTTCACTGTGTTGAGCACCCACCAATAAAAAAAAGCCAAAACACTCTAAAGGATAGGACCCCAGAGGTGAAATTTCCTTTTCAATGCCATGGCTTTGTAAAATGCTGCATCTTCGTCCCACATGAGATAATGACACATACCCCGTTTCTTTAGCAGAATTTACATCTGGCACTGCTTCAATGCACGTTGCTTAACAGAGTTCACCTTGCTACTGCTTGAATCTACTTCAGCATAGCAGCACTAAGCTTGCTGTTCACCTTATCTTGCTCTTTGTCTCATTTGCAAAATTTGCAATTATTTTACAATTTCTCCAGATCTACAATGCAAGGTTAGGTAGCAAAAAGTTTCTGGAAAATCCCCTGAAATAACATTCCCTTTGTGCAATATCTAGTTACCTCAAAGTGCTAAATTTAATTAATATGGCCAATATTATGTAGTGCTTTGTCGTACATACCACATTGGACAAAATAAAATACCTCGAACACATCTTAAACTGTGCTGAATCAATACAGTAATTTTGTGACATTATAGAATCTATGACTAAGACTTACACTGAGTCAAGTGCAATGTCATTTGAGTCTGTTCAATCTGTATTTTCACAGTTTAGCAAGGAAAAGAAAAAGATCAAAGATAGGTGGGCAAATGGAAAATATATATGTCTTTGGGGTCAGATAATGGATATACCATGAGAAAAAGTACCTGGTAAGGGTGTAATTTATAGGCTGCTGGTGCGGGCTCTCTCAGACATGGTGTGAAGAAGGACTGCAACCTCCAGTCTGCCCAGCTCAGAAATGGGAAGGCCCAGGGAATGTCACAGCCACTGGGGTAGCTTTATATTTGCTCTCCATCTCAGTCAATACACAATTGTTTTATGATAAATTCAACTGCTTTAGGGGGAGGGAGGGAGTGCTGAAATATGCCACACTCTGGCAGAAGGAGTGTGTCACTGACAAAAGTGTCCCAAATTGAGCAGAGATTAGAACATGGGTCTACTAGATGAATGTCTCTGCTGATACCAGGGAGAAGCAAAGTTCCTTGGTTTCTACATCCTGTGAATCTCAACAGCAAGATGCAATGGGCCACCATTTTTCATTGTTATTTAATTTTTCATTTTATTAAACTGTTTACCAACATCCCTCCTCCTCCCTGTCAACAACTTCAGTAGCTGAAAATCCATTTTTTGGCTAAGCAGCTCTTCTCTTCAATCAAAATGAAGCAGAGTACACACACTCCTGAAGCAATAGACTTTTTTTAAAGCCCTGCTCACTTCGTTGTTTGGTCTTCCAAATAAGTCCCTGAAATAAGTGTGCTGATACAGCTATGGTGAAGGCCAGAAGGGAGAAGGCAGGAATGAGTGGACTTGGTGAAAATCAATCTGCCTTTGCCACTAGAGACACCACAGAGTGAAGCCTTCATGCCTGGCAAAGTTGTCAGATGAGAAGGGGCTTTTTAGTGACAACTGATTGTTTCAGGGCTTTTGTTTTTCTATTTGCTAAATCGTATATCTGCACTTAGCACAAAATTTGAGGAATTATGCCAATGAGGGTGAAGGAAACAGAAGATTAACAAGGCAGATTTGCACTTGTGAAAGTCAAACAGTGATTTTTATAATGATGAATGCTCAGTCTCCTCAGTTCTTTCTTAATAGGACCATGAAACAAATTTGCCATGATCTATTACAAAATCATCAGGCAAAGCTTCCACGCAACCAAGGCCAATTTCAACATTGCTTTTGCAGGCAATTTCACCCAGAGGTGAAAAATTCCTAGAACAGCTTATCCAATATTATGCAAAAAGTATGTTGTATTTACCAAGAGCCAATTTTGAGTCTATCTCCATAGCATCTAAGCAAACAATATCAGAGCCTTTCAATTATAATAAAGATGAATTGGTTTTGTCTCCCCTCTGCAAGCCCCGGGTTTTACAATGGCCTTCAACAAAATAACATTTTAATTTAAAATATGGAATAATCTTTTCTTTGCCATAAGAACGAAGGATTAGGACATACACGTTTGTGCATTGATACAACACTAAAGAGGATGTAAAAAATTCCTTATTTTCAGTCCCTGTAGCCATGTTCAGTTTTTCTACTGTGTGGTCAGGATGTACCAAGAAGAAAGATCATCTATTGTTAACAGTAATATTATAATGTAGTGTAGAAGGGAAATAGTTCCAGTGTTAAAGAAGGAACAGACTGTGATTTTGTCCAAGGTTCTGGAGATGTGACTGCATGTATGAAATGATAACTGGTAGGTGTATTCAGGCCCATGGAGATACTCAATTGACTTATGTTTTACTGGATTCACAGTCCTGGGTAATTCAGTCACACCAGGATTTTTCTATCATGATCAAGAAGGCAGAGTCTGGTACCTGTGGAATAGCAGCTACATACAGGCTGCTGAAAGCAGTGGTGATGACTGCATGCATGACCGAACCATGGTGGAATCCTGCCACAGCAGTCACTCAAAGTGTGAGCCGTCCATCCTCCTTAACCTCCCTGTGTGCACTTCCCTCTTCTGGATTCTACCGTTCATATTTATTCAGCATTTTGGAATTGCTTTATTTTCATCCATCCTATGCAGTTACTTGGAGGAACTTACTGTGCTGCTACCAAATTGAAAATAAAGCCAGGATATTGGATCACAGCCTGCATGATCCAACAAACATTGCAATTCAGAGAAAGCTCTGTTGGATCAGATTGAAAGATGAGGCAGAATCTGAACACTAATAAAATGTTTCCAAGATGAGCCAGTTGGATTTGGAGGGATATAACCCACAACACTGCTCACAACCCTTTCATGCATCTCCATCTGCTGATCAGAGCAGAGAGCAGTTGCATGAGATGCTACTCAAAAGTTAAAATCACTCTTGTGCCATGCTTAGGTGTGCACAGTGCTGTGCAGGTGCACACTGCACATAGAATCAGGCCCATTTTATGTCATTAAGTAATGTTTCATTGAGTTTCATTGGCATTATGCAATGCTCTTAATAGGTTTGACAAATTGCATCTTAATTTCTGTATAAACCTCTGGAATTGAAGGGAACTTGAAAGAAATAGCAATACAAGGCTTTTCTCCTGCATAAATCCTCTCTGCTTTCCTATTTAGCTCCTACATCACAATGAATTACTAAATTTTAACATGAGATAAGCAGCAAGTCATTGTCACCATTGCACATGGAAGGAAAACCCAAGGTCCAACTGATAAGAAGGCTCAGACAAGTAGCAGACAAGAGACTAAATGGAAAACCCTTTTCAGAGTAACACTTTCTCCTTAAAATTAATGGAATGACATCCTGAAAGTGTGATAGTCTTGGCCATCTCAGGGTGACTATTAAAGAAAATCTCCTGGAGAACAAGTCACCAGAATGGGCCTATATTCTCCATTTATCTGTAACGGCAGGTCAGAGATGTTCACAAGTGCTTCTCAAATGGGAAAAAAATGGATTCTTCCAGAAGCTCTAAACCAGAAAGTTGCAATATTTGTTCCAGTCACTATTTAAGACAGTGAGGCCATCAAATACACCCAACAAGGGAACCAAAGCACTGTTTAGCAGTACAAAATGTTAGTCGACGTGAGGAGAACAGCAAGACCTGTAAAACGCAGGGGAGTAGGATTGTCTCACCCACACAAATGCAGCAATAATGCCAGAGAAGTCATGCATTTCTCTGAATTACAGTCAGGTAGCTCAGCAGATAATCTGTAATATTGTCAGTTCATAGAAAGATGGAATTTTCAGCTAAATAATTCTCTTTGCTTCAATGAGCTCATTGTTCATGAAAACTTCTCAGTTACTTTAAAAAAAATTAAAGCAGGCACAGGAGCAAGCTACTTGAATCCTGGATAGAATAAAATATTCAAGTGGTTTAGAAGTGAGCAAAGACCAGAATTTTAAAGAAGCTGATTATTGCTTCAGCAAGTTACATGAAAGTGAAAGTACACCACAAATGGGACAGGTCAGCCTTATTGAAGGAAATGGATATTGCTTTTTAAAACCATATCAAAGACCTCTGGCAGGCAGGCAGCATTTGTCTGCTGCAAGATGTCTGTCTGCAGGCACTTATATCCCCTACAAGAGATGCCTGCAGATTTTGTAGACACACCAATGGGAAGAATTCCAGAATTAAGGAGTTAAGGAGTGACTTTCTGGAAAAGGGACATGGGAGGTGTAAGCTGAGATTTCACAGGAGAACCAAATCTCAGAGCCTGCCTGCTGATTTTCTGGCTGGTTAAAGACAACGCTGGTGGGACAAAATGCCCACTTATTTAAAAAAGCTGTTTGGGAAAGTGCCCACTGGCACCTACACAAAAGTCAGGGTCTGCAGAACCAGGTCTGAAGAGTATCATCTCCAGGGGCAGGGATACAGGTACCAAAAACCAAGACAAAAAAACCCCAACCAACCAACCAAACAAAAAGCGCTATTTCCATGTTGAGTTGATCCCTCTCCAAGGTCAGCCTCTAGGCACAGGTTTACCTGTGATCAGCTGAATTCCTGTTGGGTGATCAGCACCATGCTGAGACCAGCTCTGGCTTTTTACCAGGCAGAGGGGCTGGATGCTGTCTTTGTTGCCTCCCACTTTCTAAGAAATTAAAAAAACAAAAAGTGTGGGAAATATCCTATTCCTTCCCATCCTCAGTATGGAGGAATGATACAGATATTTCTCTCCAGAGATGCTTTCTAGCACTGATACTTCCTAATCTTGCTTTGAAATAGAAACATAAGCTATCAAATATTTGTTTAAAAATTCCTTCTTTTCCAGTGACAGATGAGGAGCTACACAGAAGAAGAGATATTGAAATTTCACTTTCTTAGCATTTTAGCTTTCATTCCTTTCAATGAAAAAGAACAAAGCAATCAAATATTCTGCAGTTCTTGTAAACTCAGCATCTAACCAAGATACCAGCATGCAAACCAGGACTGACAGGGAAAAAAAAAAAAAAAAAAAAAAAAAAAGCAAAACTCACTTGTCTTATTTCACTGGGGAAATAAATTATGAAGTAATACACAAAATAGATGGTTAAAAGTAATTATACTTACATAGCACAGTGATTAAAGTCACCCATTTTCCCCTCTAGAAAACCAGAAACTAGATTTTCAAAACACTGGTACAACTGATATTTGGTAATGTCATTCCAGTGAGTATGAAAAAAGGTTTTTCTTATAAATATCTTATTTTTATCTTGTGAGAATTCCATGCCAATGAAGTAAACAGGCAAAGACAGGCAGATGAATGGGATGGGACCCTGAGCATCCTGGTCTAGTGGAAGGTGTCCCTGCCTGTTGTGGGGTACTTGGAACAAGATGATCTCTAAGGTCCCTTCCAACGCAGACCATTTTATGATTCTGTGATTCTATGAATAGAAGGTGAGAATATGAACCATTCACTTAAGAGCTGGACTCAAGGATCCTTGTGGGTCCCTTCAAATCAGAATATTCTGTGATTCTGTGAGAAAAGAAGGAAGGGAGAGAGAGAGGAAGAGACAGGGATAGGGTGAAAGAGGAGGAATGAAGGAGGCTAAGGAAGGCTAAGCTAGCCAGCTAGCTTCAGTAAAGTCAAATAACTCTGAATTAAGTACTAAGCAGTAATAACAAGTGCATATGGGGATCTGGATGTATTAATGTATGTTTGGAACAGAAATAGAAAGAACAAAATAGATCATATTTCAAGGAAGGAGAGAATCAGAGAATGAGGGGAGAAGAGCCAGGAAGTAATATAGTATTTTTTCCCATTACTTTAGGACCACATCTAGAGGCTGTATATCAGTAAAGGAGGCAGTTAGAATATTACAGGATGGATATAAAATCTGTAAAATATATGCAGTATTATTCAAAATGTATTTCAAGCAGAATAGTAACTGCGCATCTCCTGGCTCTGGCTGTAATACCAGGGTTTAGACACAGCATGCTGGGGAGCTAACCAAAAGGAAATGGAGAAATGCCCAGCATGTTTCAAGGACTAACAGGAATGTCATCAGCAAATAACAATAATAAAGGCCAACAGATGATGCCACAGTAAGGCTATTTACAACCATTGTCACATCCTAGAAATGCCCAAATATGATGCAGTCCAATGGCTTTCCGAATTTTCCAGACCTGCTCAATGTAATAACCCTACCTTCTCTCAAGCCTTCTTTCCTCCACACCATCCTCTCTTCAGCTTTCCCAAAATTTGATTTCATTAGGAAAAAAACAAACAAAAAACAACTAAAATGAGAATAAATAAGGTTTGGCCCAAGCAATCTCCTTATCTTTGTGTTCCAGAGCTCATGCCTCACCTCAGAACTTCATCAAGAGGAGCATTATGCAACTGCAGTCTCCAGAGTGGCATTAATAATTCAACTTTAGGACTTATTTAGCACTTCCTTGCAGGACCAGCTCCAGTTAATAAAGCTGGTCCACAGAAACATAGATACTTGTCCTGAGCCTACAGGAGACAATATATTGCGAACCTTATTTCCTTCCTCAACTAAGCCATACAGTGCAGTGAACTTCTCCCGTGTTGATCAGTGCTTTACTTTGCAAGTAGCTGTTCTGAGATTAGTGTGCAAAGTATTAATTTATCACCCTTGGAAGAGCTGCCATCAGGCCCTGCAGGTAACCTCTAAGAAAACAACTTCATAAGCCCAAACTCCCCAAGAAGAAAACCTCTGTCAGCCAAAACCAACAAACACATCAGGGTATGAGCTGTACCTTTACCTTTTCCCAGCTATTAAGGTTGTGCAGGGAGGCCCTGTATTATCTGCATACCACTGTGTCCCTCTGCCAGCTCACCTCAGAATAGCTAAGAAATTACTTATAGAGAAATGTTATGGAACCACCCAGAGACAAAGCTAGATTTGATATTATGATGAGGTACTCAGGAAACTAGAGATCAACAGGAAAATGATAATTACACTGTGAAATCAGTTTTACCTTTACATAGGGGCAGTGAAATGAGCATACAACCAGAGGGGAAAATGTTCATTCAGAAGAATAAAAGTAGTTTTTTGAAAACCACAGATGCACTTGCTCAAGGCACATAAATTGTGATTTTTAACCTAAAAAAATTGTGCTTGGAGAAATGGTATCACCACATTCCCCAGTCTTGACACTTCACCAATTTCAAATCTACATCTGTTTGATTCTTGCATAAAATGCTGTTTTCCTCTCACAAACCCATGGACAAGCCCTGGGCCCTTTCCAATCTTAAGTCAGCAGCAGCAGCGCTCAATAGCTTCTGCTATCTGCACGGGGCACAGCACTCATCAGAGAGCTCCCCACGGGACAAACAGAGCTCCCTGATAGCAGGTCCAATGCATCCACCTCCAGATGACAACTTCTGCATGCTATCTATGAACAAGTGCCTGGCACTGCCCTCCCTACTCCTCCACATGAGGGAAATGGGTATAAATGAGCTCTTGGAGAGACCAGCAGGCACCTCCAGCACTGGCGCCAAGCCTTGCAGAGAAAAGCAAACCAACTGCAACCAACTTGAGAAATGGCAGAGCTGGCCAACATCTTAGCAATGAGGGGAGGAGTTATGACAAAGATCAGTGAAATGCAGTGTGCAAGGAAAACTGCAGCACTACTTACGCAGCAGAGCTGTGTTCTTAGTGACTTTGGATAAGCCACGTCACGTGGTGCAAACAGCCATAAGTTGGCAGTGCATTTACTTAAAGCCTGGTGATTTGAGGGACTACTGCTATGGGTATTAGTTTGGCACTCTTCTGATGTGCTGAGAGCAAACAATCCCATTTCTCATGAAGGAAAAGAGGACCTGCAGGAAAGACCACTTGCAGTGCCTGTTCAGAGCAAAGTGCCTTTGAATTCCATGCTTCATCAGGATGCTAATCCAAAATTAAAATAGTGAGCTGAAGGAATGTCTGATTGCATGTTGCCTTTTGCCATTTACACACACGGTATACATGTAACACTGAGAGCTGCTCTTACACCTGGCTCAGCTTCAAGTAGAAATGAAGAAGCCAAATACTTTGGCAACTTTAGCCCAGACTGGCATTAACAATCAACCTTAATGAGTTCTGGGTAAATATTTCAGCACTTCAGCATTCATTAGTGAACTCCCAGTCACAGCGTGTGGAATCTGCAGGTACCACAACAGCTACAGGCTAAGGCACACACAAACTGTGCTGGCTTCAAAGCAGCTCTCAGTATCCAACCTATTGCAAAGGCCACCTGAAGGACAAGGTACAAGGCAGTAACACGGGACTTCCAAAGTGGCATTGTGAGAGGAGCACTCTGACAACTCGAAGAACTCTACCATTTGAAATCACAAGTCTGCCCCATCACCCCTGGAAGATGGAATATGGCAAGTGACAAGATTATGACAGTTGCTTTCGTTCAATCTATGCGAGTTTCAAATGCTGTCAACTGGATTCACTGCACAGCTTACGTGCAAACATAAGATGGATGCATTGGCATAATAAGCGGCCAATCAATAACAGTGAAAGCACAGATTAATAAAAGTTGCTTCTGTCAGAGGACAAATTGAGGACATCAGAAAAGATGAAATTCTGTGAATACAATTGCTTCCTGAGAATAGTAACATTCAGCTCTTGTTCTGATTAGATGGAATTGGTTCAGATGAGCATCAAAAACTTCTGAATGCTTTTCTAAAAATGCTGAGGCTTGTCAAAAATACACTGCACCAATGCCAGAAAAAGACAACAAAGCAAAACTCCAAAAACTCTCACACCAATTCTGAAAGGATCCATGGGATTTTGCAGTCGTCCTTATCTGCCCCATTTGTGCCTTCCAAGTTTTCTTATCTGCTCAGTAAATTTGTATCACAGGGTACCTTCAAACTCTGAATAGGTTTGGATGAGTAAGCTGTACACTGCTTTGCCTCATGCGACTCTGAGAAAAATAGCCAGTCAGTCAAGCCCTAATTCTAAATTCTTTACTGTGGACAGAGATGATGATATATAGGATGGAAAAACCCCACAACTTGATTTTTCTAAAAGCTGCCTGAGCTAGCCACATCAGCAGCTAGAAAAAAATCATGTTCTGACTTGTAGCGCTGAACAAATTTGATGGATTAGTCACTCACTGAAAACTGATATAGAGTACCAAATTACTGTATTGGACATACTTCTGACCACAATGAATTATATTAAAATATATAAATGTCATCATTCAGAAGGTAGCTCTGGTGATGTTCTTAAAGAAACAAGACTCTGATGTGCTCAGCTGCCTTGGTATTTAGGCACATGCATGCATGTGACTAAAAATACCACCTGAGTCTTGTCTGAGACATTTCTTTATCCTATTGCCCTGGCAATCCATGTACTCCTCATGAAAGCAAATAACAAGTTAGTGGTTGTCCTTCATCTGCTCAACACACAAAATATCTGCAAGCAGAACTTGGAAAGCAAGAGCAGAAGAAATACGTTTCGCCATTAGAGATGGAAGTTATTTCCACGGAGACCTGGACATTAACAACGGAATACTGTCTAAACAGTCATGCTATTCCAAATGTCAATACCCTTCAACCAGGAGTCACTGAATGATCTACTACTTTTCACCTTATCCTTTTTGTCTTCTGTCCACATACAACAAAACCGGTGTGCTGAGCGAGCTGAACAGTCACTAACAGGAGCACAGTACATGGGGAAACAGTCAAAACAGCTTCTGGCACTTCCAACCTCAGAATCTGAGAATTTGGAGGTGGCCCAAACACTGTATCTTCCTCACACCTTCCAGAATGAAAGAAAAGATTTTCTTCTTAGAGAGTGAAACCTCATCAAATTTACACCCAACAGCAATACATGCAATGTAAAACATATTATATGTGGCATGTGGATGCTGTGCTGAAAACGTATTTACACATCTTCTGAGGTCTGAGAGACCTTCCATGCCCAGGATTTGAAGGCGCCATAGCATGTCACACACAGAAGTGCAGAGCCAGTGCTGCAGGATGAAGACCACAACAAGAAAATAGCCCAGAAACAGCCAGGACACACTCCTGCCCCTCTCCAACCCTGAGCTCATGAAACTTCCTGCATTTCCCACTGCACTTTCAAGAGCCAGGCACAAGAAATATATCATTCATAGAATAAGAACAGCCACTGAACTTGAATTGAAGATGTAAGTATTTTTAATATTGACTACTTTTTATTAAAGGATTTCAAATCACTTAAATTAAAAAGGTAGCTTTTACCAGCAGTCCCAGGTTACAGGCAGAGGGGTTAGGCACACTGCTCCATGTCTATCAGCCTGCAAATTTCAGATTCGTGACGGAGTGCATAGCCCTCATGCCATTTAAGATCATCTTGAATGACATTTTTGTCTCCTAATTTGCCTTGTTTCTTCAGTACAATCTAGCTTCCCCCAAAACTCAAGATTACTGCTATTGCCTGTTTCATGAATTACACAGAACATAGAAAAGCCACAAAGCTTTTAAAATTAAAATCAGAAGCACCAAGGTGTGGAATTGTGGTCCAGTCTTTCCATCATCCCTCTCTAAGCCTACACTATCATCTATTGCAAGCTTCTTGTTAGAACAATGAAAGCATCATTTTTCTTCTGAAAAAACAAGGTTTTCATGGAGTGAAAAATTTCAGTACTATTTTCCTAATGAAATTGAATTGCTTTTTTTCACTGAGATTTCATGTGGAAAACAGAAAACCATTTCCTGATACCTCTAAATTATGCCATTAGGTACTACAGAGGTTGTTTCAGTCTTGAACTGAAACAAAACACAGAATTTTGTTTCTGTCCAGCAATCTCTCTGCTCAGAGTCTGCTCCATATTCATTACCTTTTCCTGGTAATTCAGACTTTTCCTATCCTGATCTGTGCCACAAGGCACAGGTAATTACAAATCAGCAGCAAAGATTTTTTTTTTTTTTTTTTTTAATAAATCTATTAAGTCAGTGATGGTACCATACGACCAGAGATATAGCACTTATATTTAGTAAAGAGTTGGGTGATCCAGACATACCGACCTGTTAGCCTTACCCTGACAGAATTCAAGACTGAACGTGCTCTGAAGTGGAAGAGATTTTGGATGGAGATAGAGAGGAGGAATAGAAAAAAGGTTGAAAGTTATCTTGGGTTTAGCTAAAGCTGGCAGATCCTACATAGGTATTTGCCAAGGTAATTGGTTTTCTAAACAAGGGCAGTGCATTTTATTGCCCCTGCACAGCCAAAATATTTTTTGGCAGCATCATGGAGGGAATCTATGAGACTGGAAATGCTGAAGGTCGGTGAGGAAGCTCAGAGAAAAACAGGGGAGTAGCTAAAAGCAAAGCAATGATAATGAGCTGTCCTGAAAGGGGAACTCACCACAAGAGGTCTTCAGATCATTCCTGCAAATATTGCTGGGTACAAATTCTGTAGCTGCTTTCCAGACTACACTGAAACAACCTCATATTAGAGAGCTGTAAGGATGTTGGGGAAGCTACCTGCACACAGGAAGGGACTATATCTGTGTTATTCACAATGACAGCAGCTCACCCTTCTGGGAAGAGGAGGAGGGACGTAGAGCCTCAAATGAAAAATTGGATTCCTGGATAGACGTACTAGACTATGGAGAGACTGCCCATATTGACATACATTTAGTGATTGACAGTAATTATCAGCCAATAATGATCAGCTAAAATGAAACATAAGACACCTCTGAGCTGTCAGTCTGAGTACAAGACTGCTCTAGTGCACGCCAGAAGGATGAGTTTGTCTTGGATCACATGCATGGCTATTAGTGTGGACAGAAAAATGGAAGAGAGTCAAACATCAAATAGAAATTCAGGATGAAAAGGTAGAGGAGTGCTGTCTTTAATATGTCTGGAGACAAATAGCAGGGAAAATCAGTCATTAAAGCCAAGCAGTGTTATTGGCATATGAGCAAACAAATACAAATTGATGCTCAGAAAGTACCTGGAAAACAGCAGTAGTAATTGGAAGCAGGAAGATCTTGGCTACTTTTAAAAGTGTTTTTTAAATCTTAACTCTTTACAGCTGAAACTGTGGGGAAGCAAACATGATGGCCCAGTATATACCATTCCTCCTACATTAGTTTTGTCATAATATTGCAAATTGGAGATCCTTCCTTGTCTTTTTACCAAGCATCTCTTCTTTGTCATGAAAGGCAAGAGGATAGTTAGAGCCTCGTGTTAGCAATGCTCCCTTTAGCCACTGAAATAATTAATTGTAATCCTATCATTCTTGGAAGGTTCAGAAGCCCCTGAAGTTCACACGAAGATCAGTAGCATCCAGAGTAATTGATGCAAGGTTCTTCTACTAAAAGGCTTCCGTTTAGTACATCTCCCAGAGAAACACCATGGATTTAGCACACACCTGAAAACCACTGAACTCTGTAACAGACACTCTGCGCAGCTTTTCCTCATTTTTGGTCTTTTATAATGCATCTAGTATTGCTGTAAATGTACTTGGACCTGCACAGAACAGCACGCACAAGCAACCAAATAGCAAATCAAGCAAAAGGAAGACAGTTGAGTTCAAGTGCTGTCATTCCTGTCCATTGTGAACTAGGTGGCAGTGTATTTTGAGTTTTCTGCCAGGTTGTGGAAGGGAAGAAGGAAAAACTGGGGAAAATGCGAACATGTTAATGTCATCGTACATAAGGTTAACTCTGGGACCATGTTGTGACTTAATGTGGGAACTGACAGTGGTCAGAAATTAGATTTTAGGCTCCAGGCTGTTGCTTGAAGCCTGTGGGAAAAGCCAAGTACATAACTCTCTCACTTTGGCCTGGGAAATCATAAGGAGGAACCCAAAACAATCCTTGTAGATATCTTCTTCCTGTCACTTGGTGTTTTACAAGTTGTTTGCTGGTAAAGATATTTACTGAGAGGTGTTGGTCTGAAACAACCAATAATATTCATTGTACCAAAATAAATACTGATATAAAAGACTTTGTCTTTCAATAAACTTTTGCTATAAGCCCTCCGAAGGAACTGGAGTTCTATGTAGCGTTATTTGAGCCGTCCCAGATGGTAACGACAACTTAACCCCAGCCAGCAGCCAAGCCACACCCCACCAGCGTGACTGGGGAGAGAGTTGGAAGGGTAAAAGCTGGAAGACTAATGGGTTGAGATAAAGACAGTTCAATACAGAAAGCAAAAGCCACACACACGAGTGAAGCAAAACAAGGGATTAGTTCACTGCTTTCCATGGGCAGGCAGGTGTTCAGCCATCTCCAGGAGCAAGACCTCTTCACATGTAATGGTGACGTGGGAGGACAAGAGTGATCACTCAAAATGTCCCCGTCTTCCTTCTCCCAGTTTTATATAGTGACATGAGAGTACAGACAGGAGAAACAGCCTTAGATCTGTGTAAGCCCTGCTCAGCAACAACAAAAACATCTCTATCATCATCACTGTGTTTAGCACAAATCCAAAACACAGCCCCATACCAGCCACTGTGAAGAAAATTAACTTTACCCCAGCCAAACCCCACACAGCCTGTATTGAAAACGTCATCAAGCATCAGTGGTCAATTATTGGGATTTTATCCCAGCATAAATTGGGAGAAACTACTCTAAGATGGCACAGAGATGAATGTCCCAACAAGCAAAGGCTACAGAAAATTGTCTGCACAGCCAGAGGGTCCCTGGCTCTTAGCAGCCCAGTAGTTCCTTGGTAAGGGAACTGCAAACCAGAAACTGAGTGCCTCTGCTGCTGTAAGGGCCAGTCTTGCCTGCACTGAGGGTCACAGCAGCGGCTGAAAACTGTTGCCACTCAGGATCTGTTTGGGCACTCAGTGAGGGAAGGAGGTGTCCTGGACAAGCTGCTGCAAAGAGGCAGATTCAGGGTATATGTTAGAAAATACTGAGCAGTGGGAGGAGACAATACTTGTGTCTACCTGAGCTGCCGTTCAATGGACAAGATAGCACAAGGACAAACAGACCACAGAGCGAGGTTCCAGCACTGCCACTGCTCCTGCAGTCACCAGAAGGCTCTCTGATAAGGCTGGTGCATAGCTCTGTAGAGCGCAGTAGCCCTGGAATGCCAGAAAAACAAGGGGTTTGTGATGCAGTTTAAAAATTAGCCAGAGAAAGTGTGTGCTGTTTGCTGAGAAAAGGGAAAATATTTTCCTTGTGGACCATTATTTCCTGGTGGACTAAGGTTCAGTTCTCTGCCAGAGGACTTGTTAGGGATCTGACTCTGGACTCTGTGAATCCAGCCAGCCACATGGTACAGGCTGAAGTCTTCTAATCTTTATTTAAAGTTTTGAAGATGGGAATACCAACCATTAGTTCCACATGGTTACTGCAAAGATTTTGAAGTACCCAGGTGTTACTATATTAATAACTCGTAGCAATAGAAGCTTCCTTTTGAACATGTTTGATGATTGCTAGATAACGGAAGGATCTACCAGAAGCCCACTTCATTTCTGAGAAAAGCAAGGTGAAAAAGGCAGATCTTTGAGATAATTTAAGCACACTAAACTACCCTAATGATCCATATTTCTCTTCAATACCTTCCATCCTTCCATCCTGCTTGCTCAGGCAGTTACCAGGAAATAAACAAGATCTCAACCATACAGTCCCTACTTGTATTCCCACACAGGTGCAATGAAATGCAGGCTGACGAATGAGGAGAAATATTGAGAAGCAGAGGGTACCATTAAGCTCTTCAACAAAGAACATTGAACACTAGGCTTTATTAGGCTGAGTAGGACAACTTTAGAATTAGTATTCCTACCTGAAAATTTTAATTAGATTGTAATCAACAGCCCTAATGTATTTATTCAAAATTACTAAATTAGCCAGTGCTTCTCTGAAGAAAGACTTTGGACTTCTTGTCCATAGTTTCCTGAAAATACCATATCAGCACTCAACAGAAGTCAAAAAGGCAACTTACGAAAATATTTTTTTGTAAAAATGCAGGAAATGTCATGATTTTACGATTCTGGTCCCATTTTCCCCTCTCAGATGCCTTCCTCTTCCCCTCATTCTCAACACAGACAGGAAAAAACTAGAATCACAGAATGTGGTGGAATGGAAGGGACCCACAAGGACCATTGAGTCCAATTCCTGTACCTGCACACAACACCCTAGGAGTCACATCATGTACCTGAGAGTGTTGTCCAAATGCTTCTTAAACTCAGACAGGCTTGGAGCTGTGACCACTGCCCTGGGGAGCCTGTTCCAGTGAAACTAGTAAAGCTTCAGGCAACAATAGCCAAGGAAAATGATTGGCTAAATGGCACACCTGGAGAACTTCAACAGGCTAGAATTCATCCTGGAAAAGAAACTACCAGAGTGGTTTATAATAAGGGAATATGAAATTATGACTTGCAGAGAAAATATGATCATTATTTTTTATAAGTCAAAACCTAGAAATTTATAGTAATGTCAACCAAAACTTTTAAACCACAATTGTTTCTCAAATGATGAAGTTATTAAATAGTGACACTCTGGAACGAAAATTCTATGTAAGTACAAAGAAAAGTTCCAAAAGAAATTAGAAAAAAAACCCTTAAAAGAAAATCCATTAAAATCTATTCAACAAGATAGTGCTGCTGGGACTTCCACCTCAAGAAGTTCCTGTGCTACAAATAGCTGGAAATTTGGGCACAGTAATACTAAGGAATGTACCACTTTAAATATGTTCTGTTCTTACACTATTTTAAAATATATATTTATATATATATATATATATTCTTTTAAATTTTTTTTTTTTTTTTAAGTTATGATCATTGACAAAGTCACAGGTTCCTGGTCTGATCTGGTGTAAATATTCAGTGTTTGGCTGGTATCATCTATTTTTGGAAGCTAGCAGGGATGATTGCACTCACTTATTCCACAAAACCAATGAATGTTACAGAGCTACACCATCAAACCTCTGCCTCAGTGTCAGATTTATAGTACAGCTACTACACGGAGGATGTTGTTACAAGGCTGCAAATGACACAAGTCACCAACTACTTTGTGGCCTGCTGCCTTAGCTGGTTACCATTCAAAGTCCGTGTCTCATTCCTGAATTGGTATTACTCAGATATTCGGCTATTTTACTCCAGACATACAGCTTGTATCAGCAAGAACAACTGAAGAATCTCCAGCATTACTTGTTCAATTAACAAGATCAGGAAGTGCAGTGACATTTATCCAAATGAAATACCCTGTTCACACCTGATCCCTTTTTTTTTTTAAAGTCACAGTATGCAGCCATGTAACTGCTATTCTGCCAGGTGAATTTAAATATTAAGGGAATTCTGAAAACGAGAACAATGGGAAGTAGGTATTTTTAAGGCTTGTGGCTGAATTATCCCAGGAAGGAAAACAAAACATGACAAGACACCAAAGTGTGTTGGCTTATCTACCAGTTCATCCAGATGATATGACTACACAATCTTTGCTTCTTGCTTTCATTTGTGCTTGTATGTCATGGTTTTAGCATTCATAAGATCATTCAGGCTTACAGAAGCCTCATGCAATATTAAAATGTTTATGCAACCCCTCTCTGTGCTTTAAGAAGCAACAACAATTTCTGAGTGTGCAGAGAACAAGAAAAAATAGGTTCCACATCTCAGAAGAAAACCCTACTCCAATCAAACAATGATCTCCGAGCCACATTATGAAAAATTACAGAACTGTATTTTTTACCTCAATTAGCACCATTTGCATTCCACCAGTTACTCTATTGACATGTGTTTTAGAATTTCTTTGTGGGCTCAGATACATCAATAAGCTAAAAACTATGCTCTTATTTTTAAAAATTCTCTCTTCAAAATAATTTAATTTCTACAAGTAAAGCAGTCAAGTAGTATATCATGAAACAAAGATTAAGATACCTAAAAAAACCATGACACTTCGATCTACATGGCAGTTTAGAGAACCACTTGCTGCTTAATGAGATACAAGTGCTGTAAGCAGCAAGCTTCAGAGGATGTGGGGAGGATCTCCCCTTCATTGTACCTTGGCTTAGCAGTTTGAATTGCTTCATGGCAAACTACCACGAGCAGAGTAAAAAAGAGAAATAAAAACTAAGAGGAGAAAGGCAGGAAAGGGTGCTGCTTTGTGTGAAGCTACTCCAATGTTGAGGATTTTCTTGGATGCACAGCTGGAATGACACTGTTTCAGACTCACAGAGGGCTGAAAAAGGGAACACAGGATAAGCAGAGCTCTACCCTTGTACCCTCTGGAGGTTTCATGCTGATGTCTGTACTCCTTACATACTCCCTTGGAGACCTGAACCACAATTCAGATGGAAGCGGCAGACCTTCACTCCATGCAGTTTTCATCAGCACATCACTTTTCTGATCCTCTCTGCTGCGGGAATGCTCCATTTACGCCATGTGCAAAGCTCAGGCCTTGGTTCCCAGCTCACATCTGGCTCTCACAGTTAGCTGCAGTTTTGGCCAGAGTAAAAAAGTCAAGCTTAGTCATAGGTTTGGGTTATGTGCACAAGAGACTGCGTGACCCGATCTGCTCACCACAGATACTGTTGAGCAGTATACTTTATCTACATGGTGAAGCTGGATCCTGATACCTGCCTGGATGATAACCAAGAAATTCTTTACCTTCATTTCCATCAGCTCTTTTTTGTGATATTTCCTTATTAAATGTAAAGTTAAGCATCTTACTATGTGCTGTCTGTTAAAGATTTAGAACTCAGATAAAGCCAAGGTGAAAAATTAATGATCTGCCCTTTGTTTGACCATCCCTTACACAGCTGCTGTCGTGCTTGACTGGGGGCCCCCTGATGGGCACGGTTAGCTGTATATGCACTGGCAAAGGCCCTGCAGGAACCCCTGGGTTGAACAGCAATTCTCAAAATGGCACTTTAACAAGGCACCAGAAAACTGTTTAATCCCCTGCTACCACCTTCAGAGATAATCACAAGCACAAGCATTCAATTACTTACTTTTTTTTTTTTTTTTTTTACTATTTTTAAAAATACCTTAAAAAGGTTTTATTATTTAGAACAGCAGGGTTTGCATCTTTCACTAACAGTGTAGAAATCAAGTGTTTGCAAACTCCCAAATTTATGGTCCTGTTACAAAAAGCACATTCAAACATGGTTTCTGAAGACCACCCAGTACCGTCTGAGCAGCCTTGTACCCAGTACTGTGCTGCCTGCTCTGAGCCAGTCCATAAACTCAAGAACAGCCTGAGGTTTCCACACTGCACAGCTCTAAGCATGGCCTCGACTTGCTCATTTTAACCCTGTCAGACACCTCCCACCAATGTGCAGCCCAATGTGCGTTAGCATTGGTTGTTTGACCCAGTGATGAATTCCATGTATCAACCAGCCAGGATTATTGATCCTTTTGAACTTGTTTACTTTCAGAGATTCTCAAAAGTGATTCTTTTCTGAAAGAGTTTGCAGGAACTAGGTTTCACAAAATGGGAGAAAATGAAAGGCTTGACAAGACTCTATGCAGCATTCTTTCAGTGTAACAAAAGAGCTGCAGAAAACTAAGACCTACAAATATCTAGCAGTGTTTCTCCCTTGTTTCTAGGCAGAGTATTGGCTCATTTAATATCATAGACATTTAAAAATCAGTCTAAATACACTCTATTACTACCTTATCTGCTTGCTCTAAATCCACAACAAAAACAACTGAACTGCTCCATCCAGAAATTTTTTTGGTTTTTTTTTTTTTTGTTGTTTGTTTTGTTTTGTTTTTTGTTTGTTTGTTTGTTTTCCCCTGCTTTTCCCTGCCCTAACTTGCTCATCTCTTCAGATTAATGTTATGTGAGGAATTGAATTCTCAGTTCTGCTGCAGAACTGGGAGAGCGTGTGTATAGCAGGGAGGGGAAAGCACTGTGGGAAAGGGAGTACAATGTTTTTGCATCTGATATCCCTTGAAATGGTCCAAGACTACAGCTCATCTGAGACCTGCTTCCTAGGAAAGCATCCTATAACCACGGAATTGCAAGGCCTTATCAGGGGGACTGCCTTCTGTTTCTCTTGCTGGAGTTGTCACATTTTGTACAAAAGGTCTGAAGGTTTGTGGTTCATCCAATGGAGAGAAGATGATGCAGTTACCTCCTGCAGATACATCTCACCTGGCACTGGAGTGCCAGCTCTTGCTGAAACCAAAATTCAAGACCTCTGCACAGACTGGAGCAGCATCTGACAGACATGCAGACAGTCCTGCCTTCCCCACTGAATGCAAGACTACTTGATGGCTTAGTTCTTTTCTGTGAGGGAGTTGCATGTCCAAATTCCTCTAGGCAGAGAAAGAAATCAAACCCCAACTTTCTACACCCTGCTTGACCCTTCTAACCAGTTTGTTAAATGCCAAAAGAAAGCCACTGGCCATTTTAATAAGTGTAACTCCTTACACAGTTTTTACTACTGCAACAAATAAGTTAATACATCCATAATGTGTAAATAGTTCCAAGGAAAAATAGATTTTTTTCTTCATCAAAGAAACTATTCTGCAAATGTGCAACCAAGAACAGTGAGGTATCATTTGACAGTGACTTCTCCGGGGCAAAGATGAATGAACTGTTCTCTTTACCCAATGCTGAACGACAGTGGAGCCGGGACCTTGTATGGTTCTCAGGCAAAACGTTCAAGAATAAAATTAACAATATTTATTTCATCAGCTTACACCCAAACAATTAGAACATTATCAGATAAAACTCCTAATCAATGCACAAGGCACTGGGAAGTGTTTTAAACAGGAACTGATAGGTGACACCCTCCGGGCCCCTGTGGAGTGCTGTGACCACTGTTCACATGTGTGAACTGCCCCAGTGGCTGGGACCTCTGTGAGCATCTCACTTGGAGATGCCTCAAATAGCTTGAGAGGATGTGGCATGGTGCTGCACATGTGGTCCCCAATCTACCCAACAGCAGTTTTGGGATTCTCAGTCTTCAACTGAATTGCCTCAGCAAGATTTATGTGGAATGTAGGTGCCCAGGAACCTTTGTGGATCCAAGCACAGAAAATTCTAAATTGTATTAGCATAAATTAATAATCATGTATGAGAGTTTATATTTCTAGGTGGAAAGCATTTGCCCATTCAGGTACTTCCTTCCTTCCTGTGTCATTTAGATCTGCCCAAAGGATATCAAAGTTGTGGCATTTCAATCAAGGTGCTCAAAGTACAGCTTTGCAAATTCAAATTCATCTTGAAAATCAGAGAGAAAGAAAAAGAAGCAGGCCCATAAGAACAGTTTTCTCAATCAAACAAATTCAGCTCTATTTTAGTCTTTTTAAGTTTAAAACAAAATACATCAGAATGGTAAATATCTTGTCTGCTTTTTAAAAGCTAGAAAATCAAATATCTTCCACTAGTGAATTTGTCATGTTTTATTTGAAAAGCACTGATTTTTCTCTTGTGCATTTCATTTCCAAATGAATATATACAATGTAAATGAATTTATATAATATATACAGCCTCCTTTCAAAGAGGACCATTTGTCAATGGTACATTAGCTGAGCTCTAAACTGCTAGCACAACTGACACAAAAATAGAGCAACTGCAAGATAAAACTATAGACAGCTCATTGCAGATGCTGAAACCTGTTAATGGCATATTAGGAATTTACAGAGGATATACTGCAACATTTTCAGGCACAATGGGATCACAATATACATGTGTGTACGCAGCTAAAGCCTCTTGTTCAAAATGCTGTTTACTTCTTTGAATGCTTAAAAAAATTGTTTGAGTAGGGGCCAATTCCTTTCCTTATTTTTTCCCTGACCTTTTACAGGAAGTAACAGGCTGGGAAAAAAAAAAAAAAAAAAAAAAAAAAAAAAAAAAAAAAAAAAAAAAGTAGGAAGAGTTAAGAACATTTTCTACTACCTCACATAAAATTGTAAATCAAAATTCTGTTTTAAAGATCAAGCTAAACCAGGTGTGATTCCAACCTGGAAGCGTTGCTCCAGCAGCCCACAGCCACAACAGCTGAAGCAAGTCAATCTGCTGCTCGTTGTTGCAGTCCAGCCCCTGCAGTGCACTAAACCCTCTGGGCAGGCAAACTCACGGATTGTGGATATCCCTGGCTGAGAAGCACCATGGACAGTGTAGCTGAGCTGATGCCAACCCCACAAGGGAGTTCACTTCTCCAAATATTCACCAGCAGGCATTTTAGTTCATGTGTTTTTGAAAGCTTGTGATTTTAAACCTGAGTATTAGAGGCTGGGTTTGCTCTGCTTTACTTGCTCCTTTCCTCCCATGTTGCCACATGAAAAAGAGATGGCTTTTCCAGAAAAACTGAACAGTCCTGTCGATTCCATGAGTGGAGGGTTGTTCTGTGGCTTTGGTTTTATTTTTTTCAAGAAAAGATAGCAAATACTGTAAGGCTTGCTGTAAAATTGCAGGAGTTGGCAAAAGTGCAGCTGTAATTATAAAGGGCTGTTATTCTCTTCTGTGTGAAGTTGCAGAATATTTATGTATGGGTGGCATCCATCAGCTAGAAGCCAACAGAGCAGTCACTCCATAACCCATCCATGGGCCAGAGCAGGGCCAGGTAGTGCAAGCAGACCTCCAGCCTCACTGGCAGTGATGACAAAATGATTTTTGTTTTTAAATATTCTTCATATATATTCATAGCTCTGTAGACTGTTATTAGTTATATAGTTACCTAACTTCAGTACTTTTCCTTTTAAGACAAACAAATTCCTGAAGTCCTTTTCTAAATTTCCTTCTTATGGGAAATAAAGACAAGACACCGTCCCCAGATACTTTCCCATGTAATTAACATAAACAACTAGCAAAGAGGGGGGCTTCAGAAAGGGTTGAACCAAGAGGGGCAATTACCTCATTACCTGTGTTTCTAATTGGGGATTCTTGCCAATTATGCTAATTCACTAAACTTACAAACCTGTACTTGCCCTATGTCATATGAGCATCTTTGATGTGTGTTTCAGCTTGTGCACCTGGAGGGACCCTTCATTAAATGGTAACTGCATTTTATCACCTAGCCTTGTTTGGATCTTGATTTTAGGGCTCAAAAGGCAACAGCAGCACCAGTGCCTGACAATCTGGGGACCTCATCCCAAGGTGCCATCTCCAGCACTGACATGGTAATGGTCCAGCTTTGCTCATGAACGCTGGTGCTGCAACAGCCCAGAACGCAGCAAGTTTTACCTGTATGGATCACAAGAGTGAGTGGGGAAGACCTATATTCACATAAATTATATTTGTGATTTGACACTGTAATATTATTTTGGGCTTTTTATTTTTTGCATACCATCTATGCAAATTTTCAAGAGTGTAATGCCTTTGTATGAAATAAAAGTAGTTATATAATGATTAAGCTGTTTCTCTACGTGACAAAAGTAAGACAGTCACGGTTCAAAGCTGAGATCTGTTTTAGCCGGTATTAGTTTTGGAATGACCATGGTTTAGCCATGTATTTAGATCCTTGGTTGACACCTAGGATTTTATGGCTTAGTTATAGAGAACTTTGATTCTCTTTGAGCACACAAGAAGAGAAGGTACTACAGCACATTCAGATTCCTAGAAAGTAGGATCTGAATTACAATGAGATGTATCTATCTAATCAAGAGCACGTCTTAATATCCTAATTATAGAGTCTCAGTGGTAGGATGAAATATGAGATATTGAGAACCACTGACCAAGCAATTTTAAAGGTTGGTCTAACATTTTTTGTATTCCTCAAAGGGGGAGAGAACAAGTACTTTACCTGTCTGAGAAATAATGAAGTAGGGATGAAAGTAGTGATCATGACTGACTAATACTTAATTGCCAAATAAATCTGTGTAGCTGTCTGATACTTGTCTAAACAAATGCTCACTTCACTCTTATAAAGGCTTTCAATACACTGGAGGGTTCATCTAACCTGGTTCTGTTTACCTTTGGATGACAAATACCATACTATGGAAACAGACCTTTAGCCTGATCTTGGTTTTGATTCCTTGGAGGAAATCTGCCACATTAATGTACTAACCTGTGTTACATGTTCTGAAACTGTACCTGCTGGGCATTTCTGGTCAGCAGAAAATGGGACGGGTTTAGTGATAGCAATCCTCAGAGCTGAACTTCTGCTTAAAGATAATATTAGATGCCTCCTCTAACGATTTTGTTTTAAATTTACATACAAGTGTCTAAAACTGAGAAGAGTCCATTAATAATCTGTACCTAGACAAAAATAGACACATAAATAGAAAAGCATCTTCTGAGCCAGTTTCTAACCACTCAGACTTCAGACTGAACAGTTCAACTGTCAAGTGAGACATCAGGGGAACCACGAGACAGTGCTGAAGAAAACCTCATGTTCAAGGTGAGGGGCAGCTCATGCGAGAGAAGAGGGGACAATTTGCCAACTCACATTCCTTCTGTGCTCCTTTGCGAATTTCTACCCATTCATTTCCTATGCCAGAAATAAAATCAGAGGAAAGAAAGGAGGAAAAAACAAGTATTATACTACTAGGAAAATACAGTCCTCAGAGGAGATAGTAATAAATAATACCTGAAATAATTGCTTTTATTTTACAACTGTGATTGAGGGAACAAGAAATTCAGCTATGCTGTTATTTAAACTCAGTACCTATACCTAAAGTAAGGGGGGGGGGGGGGGGGGGGGGGGGGGGGGGGGGGGGGGGGGGGGTGGGATATACAGATGAGAAAAATAAATACACACCTTATGTCCAAACTATTCCATGTAGGTGAGTCCAGGCCTTGATCTTGTCACAGGACTAAAAGTTGTTTGTTACACCCAGCAGTCTCTCGAAGCCCTGCTGTTTGAGTGTGTGAACACTCACACAAAGCAAAACAGCATCCAGGGGTGGGGCACGTGGCAAAGCTTTGCTTTACACACTGATCAAAATTTTTGTACACATTTGCATCAGATTTCAGCCACTGGATCACAGAGACAGAGATGCATGGAGATCCATTTTAATATGCTAATGGTCTCATTACCTGCCCATTTCAACCAGGAACATTATACACTTACTGGGGCTCAGAATTTCAGAAAACAAACCCTTGATTAAGAGCCAGCTCATAACCTTTAATTAATTAGCAGACATCCAAGCACAACATCCTTGAACTTTCAGGAGAATTAGTGTAAGAGATCCAAGCAATTAGTTAGTGCATTTCAGAATCAGACATGACAAGAGTTCATGAACAGAGAAAAAAACCATTTTTCTGAAGACATAACATGATTTAATCCCTATTCCATGAAAAAAAAAAAAAAAATTAGTTGTAAATGTATTTGTTCTAATTTCATTAACACTTCCTTCTTAACATCCAAGATGTTCCGTGCCTTCTGAATTTTTGCTAAATAATCAAAACACTATTTTCTAAACTGCAGTGGACTTTGCAGTTCAGACCAGCTCCCAGAGACTTTCATCCAGTTTTCCCTACAGTCACCTCTCGGTGAGGATGCAGTAGAACCTCACTGGGGAATTTCATCACCCCACCTCCCCCACCAAATCCTGGCAGAACCACAGAACCCATGAGATCAGATGACAATGTGGTGGGGCAACTAAGAGTAGCAACAGGAAACTCATCTTTACAAAGCCTCACTAAGTAATCTGAGGTAAGTCACTTGACCATAGTGTACACATTTATATAATCCACCTACCTAATAGAAATTTAATGAGGATTAATTAATTTTTCAAGTGTTTTGAGATCCTCGTGTTAAAGCAGTAGCTTTTTCTTGCAATACTTTAACCCTGCTAATTCCAGACCGGCTCATAATTGACCAATTATAGGACATGAACAAAGCAAAAAATCCAAGAAGTATTCAAATCTCAGAAGGAAAACAAATGAATTCAACCCAGGAAGAGCTGGATTTCAGCCATATTTTATCCAATCTGAAATGAGAGAGAAAAATGACAGGTTCCATCCCCATTCTAGACCACTTCTAGTGAAATTTTATAATATCTGTTGATGTTAAATACTTCAGACTAGAAGAATCCATTTAAGGCTATTTTCTGCAAGCCTATACTATTCTCCAGGGTTACCGCTTAGATGTATTTAAGCCAAGCACTCGTCAGAGCCCCGTTTCATGCCCAGAATGGAAAGGAGGGTGAAGACCAAGATCTCACTGCTATTTGAAATGCATAATGTCACTGAGCTGCCAGATTATGACATATTAAAATCCCATTTGCTATCCATGGCCTGGCATTAATTCAACAGAAAACAGCAAATCTGTTTGAACTCAAATTTGATTGATGAAAATTTTTACACAGTTTACTATCTGGCATGTTTTTGTAACACAGACCTGACTTTCAATTCTTTCCCTGCATGGATTTTGGGAGCCCTAGTAATTTGCTTCCACCAAAATCTTCTGGACATGGAAAAGACCTCTTTCCCACCTTTCTCAAATTTTGGTTTTATGTATTACTTTTCAGAAGTAGTTTTTAACATAAAATTGTAGAAATATTTAAGAATTTTTTTTCTTTAATTTACCCTAAATATCTAACAGAATTTCAGTACAATCCTTTTTCTGGTGAGGTCCTAATCTAAATTTTTAATCATATGCAAATAAAAGGAAATTTATCTGTTGAGAAAAATGCCTCAGTTGCTCACATGACAGCTAAGCTTCCCAAAACAGTAGACTGGTGTGCTGGTTTTCACACCAGCTTCAAATTAAACTCCAGATAAGCCACTGCCTTTCCCTCACCCGTCTGGTAAGGGGAATAAAAGGGAGATTATGTGTTGAGATAACATTTTACTAAAAGCCCAGAGCAATGGAATAAGATGTGCACAAGAGTGATATTAATAGCAGAAGTATACAGTACAAGAGAAGGTGTCTTACTACAAAAAGGTATTCCCCACCAGGAACAAAAACAAGGTGGTGAATGTTCCCTGCAGGACATGTCCATGGGGTTTTTCCAGACAAAGACAATATGGACACCGTTCCTGCATGCAGCAGGATATGGGAACAAAGGCAATATGGCAGGGGAGCTCCCACAGATAATGTTTTCCTCCACCCAGCCCAAATAAAGAGCAGGGAGAACAAACCCTCCTGGAAGTAAGATTGTTTGAACAGGGGTCTTGCTGCAGTCCCTCCGAGCTGCGCACGTGCTTGTGCTGCTGCTTTGAACTCTCTGCCACCTGCAGGTTTTGCCACTTTTCCTACTGCTCCACTGCATTCTCTTCAGCTTGGCTCAGCTGGACTCGCCCCCTCTACCAGTCCATTCCCTGCCAGCAGCTTCCCCGCTGGCCCTGTTGTTTCAGCACTATGGCTGATCGTGTTTTTGCTGCTGTCCCTTTCGGCAGCAAAGGTCCATGGTTGTGCTCCAGAGAGAATGGGAAAAGGGATGACTGGTGGGGCAGTGGAGACACCGAGTCCACCATGGTTGATGCTGACACCTTCCCAAAACAACGCAAAATGGCCGAATTCCAAAAGGGCGCCCTAGATTTCCCCGCTGAGACCCTGTGCCCAGAGATGATGTGGGTGACACAGAATAACAACCTGATCACACCCACACAGTGCCAAACTCCACCCTCTCTGTAACCGGGACAACGAGAAGAAAATAATGCCTTCGGAGGAGCTCGCGAAAGGCAGAGCTGAAACACTCAAGTAGGAACGCACATTCCAGCACCTGCATATGCTGCTTATCTTTGCACGCGCACGGAGCCTGGGCTGCCCTTACGTCTTTTGTTGGCACAACTTCATTTGTCATTTTTGTAATAAATCATACTGAACCAAATTCTTCATGTCTCCTTAATCCCAGTTAAGGCTGGGATCACAATGTAGATGTGCAAGCAGAAAGAGGGATATATGATCTATAGAGGAAAGTGGGAGAAGCTAGCTTTCATTTCAACTATTTAGGGGATTTTTTTTTCTTCATGTTGAAATGTTACATAGTTATCTCTATGGACTTTTCCTTCATCTGGGGGAATATTCTCAGCCATCCTCTGGCTAGCCATACATAGTCTTCAATACCTTTCACTCTGTACTGCATAGAGTCAAGTTTTTCCATAGTTCTGTTTACCTTGACAAAAATCTCACAACACTTCAAAAAACTACCATTTTATAGCCGCTGGGGACAGCTGGACACAGGGCCATTTGATGGCTTAGTTACGAGCATTCCACAGGGCAGTTGCAGACTCACAGGCCTTTCTTTAAGAAAATTGCACAAGACCTGATTAGATTTTTTTTTTTCTTGGTCTGACCTTCAAAAATAATCACCAAATTGTCCCAAGATCAAGACAATTAAAGAAGGCAACTACCTACCAGTATGATGAGATCTCTTCCATATCTAGAATGAGGGACCTCATTCAGAAGCTGTTTAAGCAATAAAGAAGGCAGTGTACCCATTCCAGGGTCTGCATTTGTTCATCTTTTTCCAGAGGTAGAGGTGGTATTTGAAAAAAAGCTCTTTCACCAAAGAAGGAGAAAAATAAACAGAAACATTTCTTATCACTTGGAACGTCAGAGAACTTTTGGGATGTCCAAATATATATCAAATGAGAAAGATGTATCCCTTGTTCGTGAATAAAGAACATTTCAGAGAGTTCAGAAAAAGAACCAAAACATGGCCATAGTTATGCAAGCCAGGCTACATAAATAAACAAACTAAAACAAGGACACCCAAAAGGAAGAGTCTCCTACTGGGAGGCAGGCTTAGCCTTGACTTCAAGATCTGTAAAAGTTTATCTTAAATGGCTGTTAATTCCAGCCTCTAGAGCTTCAACCTATTTTAGGCCATGTATATGTGCTTCCATTAGAAAAAAAATAAAGCCAACAGAGAGCAGAAGCAAATGTTTGGTTGCATTCTGTGCAGTATTTCTATCAAACACAAGCCACAATAGAATATTAGGATGATAATTTTATACATTATAATGTTCATATGCATATAAATACGCATCCCTTAAGAATGTCTTTACTTCTGTTGATACTTTGGAAATTATTCATCTGATTAATGAATTATACACTGAATTTATACATTAACGCCTAATACTTATGCCCAAATAATTTCTGGACTAATATATTATTTAAAACTATGTAGGAAGATTAGAAACTGGGTTAATTTACTAGTATCTAGCTTAGGGCTCCAGTTTTCTTAAAGACAAATTCAGTACATGAACAGGCAATAAGCCTGTGAGGATAGAAACTTTCAGATGTTCCAGTTATTAGGGCTGTTTAATAGATTATCTATATAAAATGGAGATTACAGCATAAGTCACACTTCAAATGATAAACTAAGAACTGCAAACTAAAAGCTCCTGATAAGCAATTAATGAAGTTTTGACTTCCCCAAATGGATTAATGTTATGTGAAATAGAAAGAAGCATCATCCATGGCTGCAGTAACCTTGCAGATCTCTGCTCTTAGACACAACAGAAGATGTCCACAGTCTTGTGCCAAATGCAGTGTCAGATCTAACTCAACAAAAATTGAGGAGGAAAACCAGCACTTTGTGTAAGAGTTACATGCAGTTCACCCTGGCACGTGAGCATACACATAAAAATCACTTCTGAGGAAACTGGTTATGTCACTGCAGTTCAAAGCTGCAATTCACAGAAAACTCTATCAGATGGAAGCCCAACTACTTTTTCTAAACCACACTTAGATAGAATTTAATCTCATTATTTGCAGATGTCCTTAAAAGAGATGGTTTTTTTGCTGTTTCACTTCATTAATTTAAAACACACACACAAAACAAAGCAAATAGTAGGGATTGATTCAATTGATGTTGCCAAATTAATTGGCCCCATCTCAATTATATTTTCCTAAAATAGTTACAGAACAACTACTTTTGAAGATCTAACATTTAACGTGTGCTGGGGAAATTTGGCATATAGTTTATATGAGTTTTTCAGATTTTACTTATTGTTGAACAAGCAATTCCTCTTAATCAATACATTGCTTTAAAATAGCTGCCAACCTTTTGGAAGACCAAAGGTGGCAAAACTGTTCCTAGTGTTTCATTTATATCTTGCAGGTAGTGAGATTTTGCTATTGCTGACATTGCCCAACAGCCCTTCTATTGCAATACCAGCTCCACCTTTCCCAACTCAAAGAGAGTACAGGGACTTGGTTATAAATGTCTTTAGAATTTAAGTTTCCCCATAATAAAATAACTTAATATGCTTGCGCCCTTTTTTTTTTTTTTTTTTTTTTTTTTTTAATTTTTGGGAGAGAAGGAGGATAAGATGTCCTAGCTGAAACACTACTCAAAAAGAGTTTTTGGCAGATGATCAGCATGGAGAAATCTCTTTTCTTATGCTTTAAAGGCTGAAAATTATAAGCAATCAAAGGATATTAAAAATGGAAAGTTTTGGGCAACGTTTTCTATAGGCACTGTGATCTGGGCTCCAATAATATTAGAGTGCTGCAAGATGCCTCTTCAAAACACTGCATCTAAATTAATCCTTTCAGTAGCTCTTACACCATGCCTTTTTGGTACGTGATATGTTTTACACTATCCCATGTACTAAAATTTGATATCAGCATTTCTATGCTTCCATTCAGGACTTACTACTGCATATCCACAATATGGATATGGCATTGGGCATGACACAAAGCCTCAATTATTTCAACATATTGCCAGCTTTCAAGGGAAGATGTCTTCCCTTAGACCCACTATTCAAAAACAGTTGTACAGACCACCACCACCAGCTCCAAGGGGAAATGATCAACTTTAAAGTGAGGTCAATGAACCACTGAATAGATTTACTGATGATTGGTTCATGAGAGGAACTCTTCCCACCTCAGAGTTTCACATGATTGCATCACATCTTGTATCTTTTTCAAATACGTTCTGAAGTTTCACAAGCTCTGCATGTTAGGACACTGCAACACAAAAGGAGCAGGGAAAGGCTTATTTCAGCATTTGCTGTACAGCCAGCCATAAATATTTTGAATTCAGCTGTCCTTAAGTACGAAAAAGGTAGAGACTATGAAATAGAAATCAATGGTCATGCTTCATATACTACTTGATGTTTTACTTTTTCCAGGGCTTTGATGGTAGAATGCAGCAGAGAATGAGCAGATGTGCATCTCCTGCTTTATACTACTCTTTCTACTTTGCTGCCTCCCCTGTTTCTTCACCTCCTGCTTTACATCCTAGGGGAAAGCAGATTAATTTCTGCAGGGAGGTGGTGCATCACCATGGTTTTTTTTTTTTTGCTGCATGCTTCTTGTGTTCCAGAAAAATAATTAAAGTCAGGAAAAAACCTGCATGGTATGAGCTTAAGTCCAGACTAGATCCAGGATAATTACAAACAATTGACCTCTGATAGCGGCCAAGTGGCATACTCAGTATTTAAGACAGGTTGAGGGAAAAGTGTAACAGGAAATTGTTACCCAAAACCGTCACACCGTGGCTTGCACTCTCCAGAGCAGTCTCAGCACAGTTCAGTGACGGTGTAAGCTAAGGGTGACTCAACTCCTTGCTGCTCCTAAAAATAGTCCTTTAAAAGCAAGAATGAGGTCTCAGACAGAGGAGCTGGTCATACCACCACCTGTGTCACAGCTCTGCAAATCGAGCCCAGGATTTAGGAACTTTGACTGCATCAGAGCTTTTGAAAGTTATCTTCTGTACTATGTGATCAATCATGTACTGAGAAAACTGAATGGCCAATGTGTGCATTTTACAAACTTCCAAACAATGAAATATGTCTCCCACTTTTTGGACTACTGTTTTGGAATCTGATGCACGCAGTCACCAGTGCTCTGGAAATACAGTAATTTGTTAGAACTATACGCAGAGTTTTATTCAATTTAGAAAGAAAGGGGAATATGAGCAAAGGGGAGTGAAAGAATATTTTACTGAAAACAATGCTCCAGATGCATCCAGAACAGTCATCCGGGAGATATATAAAACCATTATATATGGAATAGAGTTTTTGTGTTTCTCCCAAAGAAAGTAAAAAAACAATATAACTTATAATTAGTACCAACAAAAACGAGGTTAAATTCACAGTCATATATTGCCAGAATGATTCTAACAGGCTGAATGGAAAAGCTTATGTAGGCAGAATTTCAGCTAGCAGAAAATACAAGATATTTATCTGAGTTACAAGACAGCAAGGATGACAGAACTACTAAATTCACATGCAGGTTCCTAAAATTAATTTTTGTTTGTAGAACGAGCTGCCAGATTACCAACATCGACTCCCACACACTTTGGAGCCACGTATTTCTGTCGTACAATGTTGTACTTATTCTCTTACAGAAAAGAACTAATTTTTTTGTTGCTCCAAATATATTATTTTAGTGTTTCACACTGGTTAGGTGAACCTTGACTGCGGGACCTTCCTGATGGAAACACTGAGCGGGATGGGAGGATGGGGGAGACGAGCCACAAGACAATTTACGTAAGTGCATTGCAATTATTTCTCCTTAATTATGCATGCAGCTGGCTCTATTTTAAGCCATGCCAGAGCTCTGTGCACATGAGCACTAAGGGTATCTGTCACTCCATGTGTCAGGCCTTTAACATTCTCACCCACCTGCCTGCGGATCACCAGCAGCAGCCAAAGAGAAGCAGTCAGGCTTGTGGCCACCTGCCATTCATCAGCACTGTCAGGACACGGCTGCTTGCCTCTTCATATTTCTCTCATGTCGAGACTTTCTCTGCACCGTGTTCAAAACAGCAGGTCAGTTTGCTCTTTTCTACCAAGTTACTCTATAAACTTCTAATGCACCAGCAAACTAAGCTGCCTCATTTTTGAAAACACAGTCACACAAATATAAGCTGGCAGTTAAAATCAAGTTGAATTAGTGAAAAAATAATCACAGTTGTGTTTATATTAATTAAATTAAATAATTATATACTAAAACTCAGCTTGAGTTTCCTCTCAAATAACACTGCTGCGCTTTTTTTTCACTTCCTGGCAAAGATTCTAATTTTTGTACTAATGGCTTGTCTGGACACATACTGAAAAAATGTTCTTTGTCCAGATTTTCAGAGAATGGGGGAACATTGTCATTGGTAGAAAATAATAATTCCTTTTTGACAGTGCTATGAGAAGATGCTCAGGAAAATAAGGATCATTCCTCAAATACAAGACACCACTTGGAAAACTCTGCCAACCACAGCACAAGGACATATCACAGCCATAAAATACAAGCATGGTGAATCTGTTCTAATAAGCCCTGGCTCTATAATCTCCACCAAACAGGAAAGAAACAAAAACTCAGATAAATACTCTCATTCACACCTGGCAGCTCATCAAGTCACCCCTGTGCTACCACATGTGTTCCTAATGTCTTTATATAGATACTTGCATTATTTGCTAAGTCCTGCCCACCTCCTGCAGCTTCTTTGGGACAAAACATCTCATAGAGACAGTGCTCTCCTGGCCTCAGTATGAAGAGTGGTCACAATGACTCAATATGAAACTGTGGAGAATGCTTAATAGCCTAGAAGGGTTAGACGTGCCTAAGATAATTCAAATAATGGTCTGCTTCTTAATGGGAAACCCTATAAACAATTTAGCCAGAAACCAGGGTCTTTTCACATGGGATTTCTATGCATGGACTTGGGGGTTTTGGCATTTGTAGCACCACCCATGCTATTTTGCCAGAAATACCCTGTATTTGGGAGATGAACTTGCATGACAGTCTGATTCTTGCTAACAGTAAGAGAGCACTGATACCTTCCTCTCCTCTTCTGTCTCCACCACCCCCCCCCAAAAAAATGGTAACACAAGTGGCAAAATGGGAGTTTTGTCCCTTCTTATCATATAAGCTGGTTTTAATTTCAAATACCATTGTTATTTGCATTTAAACTATGTTGTGTGTGAAGCTATGAACTCAACTTCTAATTGTACTGAAACTGACACATAGTCAAGACTGAATGGAATAAAACACAATAGGTCCTCAGACTGCCCTAAATTATCAGTATAGCCCCCAAACCGTGTAGTAGACATCAGATAGGATGCTAAAACCAGAATTTTTTGGTACCACATGTAACAAAAGTGATTTCACCTAGTTTTGATTTTTTTCCTTGGAATGCTGTGGTGAAAGGTGTTCCACCTGCCTTTGGTATTCTACCCTACAGAGAAACATGGGGAAGAGCAAAAGATTTGGTTTTATCACACAATAAATAGTTAAAACCATACATGCACGACATAGGCAAATAATTCCTATGGTATTGACTACTGAAAGTCATTGACATAAACAAATTGAAGGGGTTGCAGGAAAACAGTACACAGACTCATCAAACACCCTGCTCTAACAGAAGCAAAGGATACAGGCTATTAGAGTTCAGTAGATTATGAAACCACGCAAAATCCACTCATTCACGGAGATAAGATTTATCGAATCACTATTCCCCCTGTTCTTTTAAGATATTTCATGACACTGACAGATGAAAGGCTTGCATGCCTGGCTCCATAGCCCAGAACACTGCCAATACTCCAAAATTTATCAAAATGACAATTCAAAGCTATTTTCCCCTAGTTACTATAGAAGGGTCAGTTGGATTTTACACAACTCATCTTAAATGATTGATTAAAGACACTGGGAAGACAGTCACTGTTGCCTTCCAGGTATGCAATGCTGGAATGCTAGACACATCTCAGGATGCAAAACACGCTACATAAAAGTTATTGATAAAGCATGGGCCTCAGGGAAGCACCATTATTTTTTTGCTAACAATACACATATTCTATTCCTGTGAAATGTATGTGTATTTGAGAAGATGTTTGAGGAGGAAACATGAGAGGGGTTGGTTACAGATGGAGGCTACACAAGTTGCAGAAGCATTCAATGTTACAGTGTTACAAAAAATTCAGGCTGTCAAAGCACAATGATATATATCTTACTAGTTTAATTTTTCTCTAAAGTTCAGAAAATAATAGACTGGTTTTGTTGGAAGATCATCCGGTTCCAGCCTCATTGGCATGGGTGGGGATATATTTCACTAGACCAGGTTGCTCAGAGCTTCATCCAACCTGGTCTTGAACACTTCTAGGGATGGGGCATTCACAGCTTCTCTGGGGAACCTGTTCCAGCGCCTCAACACTTCTTCCTAATATCTAACCTCAACTGCCTCTTCTTCAGCTTGAAGCCATTCCTCCTTGTCTTGTACATGCTCTTGTAAACAGTTTCTCTCCACCTTTCTTGTTCTGAACTGGAAACATATTTATAAAAAGACACTCTTTGAAAAGACTTTGGTCATGCGCAATACAGAAAGTAACATCTGAAGCCACTGGAATCCTCTCTTCCAAACCCTCTGTACAATATCAAAAAAAAACCAAATCAGAAATTACTTCTTTTCCTGAGATTTTCTCTCTTTCCTAAAGAGAGTCAAGGCCCAAGAAGAACGAAGGCAGTTACACGGTTAACTATACCACCCCAGCAGTAAACAACCCAGCTCAAAAGAGGAAGAGCAGTGCTTGTACTTCCACACCCTGACTTGCTAATGCCCCACTCTGATGCAAAGAGGCAAAGGTCTGCAACAGAGCTGGGAGCCACCTGTCTTTGCACTGCCAGTAATGCTAACAGCTGAAGAGAAAGAGCAGTTTCTTAGGGTATTTGTTGAAGGGTTGTGTTTGGGTTTTTTGTTGGGATATTTTGTTTGCTAGTTCATTTTTATTATACAGATGAGAATAAATTTCACAAAAAATTAGCTATCTTCCTCAGTTTCTTAAAGCTAGTCCAAATGCAGGACATTTCGTGTCTCTGAGAGCCGTTGTCACCTATACCCTTAGCAGACGTCTATTCAAAAAAACTATCTCACAAACTATTTTACAAACTGCAGAAAGCCCTGAGGTCACTTCTACCTACTTTTCTACAATACATAATCTTAAAAATTAACTTCACTTTTTCATGATAATTTTGTGATCTCTTTTGATGCCAAAAATGTTATTTTCTTTTCTTTCCTGGGAGGAACTGCATTTTTAATCAGGCTTCCCAGAAAGAGCTTTTGCTGATCTTAATGTGAAAAGAAATCTATGAAAAAAAATATGCCTGGGAAATATTACTTCA
This sequence comes from Hirundo rustica, assembly GCF_015227805.2. NCBI lineage: Eukaryota > Metazoa > Chordata > Aves > Passeriformes > Hirundinidae > Hirundo > Hirundo rustica. The sequence goes on from NC_053452.1 coordinate 16,793,973, forward strand.
GAATGACAGAGTTTATTTGACAGCACAGAAGATGAAAAGGCTTGGGTCCTTAAAATCTCTCTTCTCTACAGACCACAGAAGAGTGTTTGGAAAGCTGAACAGTGAAATGTAGTTATGCCTAGAGACTGCTTGGCATCTCCTGCACATCACAGGAACATCTGGAGAGATGCATTTAGAGCACAAGCAGCTGCAATGCCCCCACTTGGTAATCTGAATTGTTCCATTGTCACCTTGTGCTCCCTCACTGACTGCTGCATCTACTGAGTGACCTGCATTTTATAAATCAATTCTCAACTGTGTTGCATTATCATAGAAACATTAGACAACAGTAGGTTCACTGATCTGTTAACAGAGCAGGCAGGTGTCAATGGGATGACCTGCTGTCTGTTGAGGGAGCCAAATACTCGTCCTGTGTAACAAGCAAACACCCAGGCCGTGCCCAAAAGCAGTTAGGGAACTCATGCATGACTTGGGATTCGACAATCTTGTCAAAAATCTGTCAGCTCCCTAATGAGAGGCACTGCTTTACTCTGCTGATGTGCATGGTGAGCAGAATATGCAGAGTACCATAAATCTGAGCCTAATATTCCAAGCAGATATACTCAGTTTGCTGGCAATCACAAAAAGACAGAATAATACAGCTAAGAACATGTACCGCAGGGTAAGACAGCACAACTCAAGCCACCTTAAAAAAGCCCAGCCAAATTCTATTTGATTATGTCTGGAATCACAGAATCACAGAATGGTTGAGGATGAGGGTGAAGGGGAGCTCTGAACCTGTTTAGGAATTGCAAAGCCAAAAATTTTTAAGTTTTTGGTGTGCCAAGAAGCTTTTCTGCACCTCCTAATCAAACTGCAATGGCACAGACGTTTGCATTTCACCTTTCTCGTCCATCTAGGGAGGAAAGCCATGATGTTCAGGCCTTGCTCAGCTGACACTCTATTACAGACACAGCTTTGACTGGGGCATGAGGGCTGCAGTGACCTGAGGGAGCTCTCTGCCACCCATTGTCACCCATGGCCAAACACTGGCATGGCAGGCACCAGGCTGCGACTCACTGCTGGGTTTTGCTGGGGTAGCAGCACGCATTCATCAGCACTAACAAGTAAATCACATTAGAAACCAAAAAGGGAGCAGAAAAGAACAAAGTGAAATCCATGCAGTGTTCCAACATCAAAGAAGAGGAGGTCAGAATCCCTCATCTTCCCTGCAGTATCAGAGATGGTTCCCAATGACTCATTACAGTGCAAAGCATTCAGAACAATGCCTCAGGGAGAAAGGCAAATTCACTTCTATTCCCTTTTTCCTTCAGCAACATCACAAGGTCCATCAATGACATTATTTTACTGAAAAATGAGAATCATGAAGGACTGTGGAACTGCTGCAAAACTTCACCTTCCACATCTCTCAACTCCAGCAATTTGTTATTTTCTTGGGTGTCAGTCTTACCTGTGTTGACCTCCTCAGCAGCTCCCAATATAAACACTTTTAAAACTGTATTTCAAGGAAGATGGTTAACAGGTGAAGTCTCAGTTGTTTAGTTTATTAGTGAATATCTTCAGTTATTGAATAGCACAGGAATAAGCATGAATACTAGTGAAAAATTGAGTCCTCCACTACTGAGACATCAGTTTAAAAAACAAAGTAACTCTTCATTTTACCGATGATTGTGGCTGACTGTGAAACAGTGAAACTGCCCTTATCTCTCTCCACTTTAAAGGGTAAAGTTGCTGGCCTCATTTCCCATTTAGCCAGCAAAATGGCTGACAAGTCAGTATTTTATCACCTTGCTGTGGAACCTCCCTTACGTTTGTCACAGATTTAGTGCTACTCTAAGGAGCTGTACACGCTGCTTTTATGCAGTGACTTTATGAGAAGAGCTACTTGTTCAGAATGCAATACAGAAAAAAGAACATAGGAAGGAACCTGCAGCAGGTGTCACATCAAGGCTGATCTGTGTATGATCAAGTCATGACACTGTCAGTCGCAGTAAGTCACAACTTCCACTGTTGTCAGCTTTTTTGGAGGAAGAGGCTGTTTTGGGAAAGGATTCCTGTTTGCTGTAGTACAGAATCATAATACAGAACCTAGCTTGCTCAGATAGGAAAAAAATGGCCTTAACAGAGAAGCCTATGGCAAAAAGAAACAAATGAATTTTCCAGGAAAATAAAGCTTATCTGGTCTCTGCATTTAAGGTGTCTGAGATTGAGGTCATTAGAGCTGAACTCATCTCTCTGCTGCACCTGCTCCAGCTTTGGCTCTGATCCAGAAGGTAACATTTTACAAGAGGTGAATTGCAAAACAGAGCCTTCATAGAACTGCAGCTCCAGAAGTCAAGCACCTTCCCTGTCCTTGGGTGTGGAACTGAAAGGAACATCTGAAACCCCCTGTGTGTAACCCCAGCAGTCTGTACTGATAATAGATGCTACAGAGAGACAAGAGATACCTGTGTTTTACCCAGAGAAAACAGAACTGCTTCTAGACCTTGCAGGACTCTGTTCTCAAGAGGCACTATGATCATTTCAGGATAATGGAAGTGCCCATGACATTCTGGAGACAGGTCACTTTCTTTAGAAAAGCAGTGACCAGGGTTGGGAAGTCAGTGACAAGGCTTTAGACATGTTCTCAAAGCCACTCTGAAAGTCAGGCTTTCATTGCTAGGCTAGAGACATGCATGGAGCAGCTCAAAAATTGCCACATAAAACTTAGCTTTTTCTGGGAATCCCAAGACAGGATCCAAGTTTATACTAAGATGGCTCACAGTGCACCCATGAGAAAAAAATCTTGCCATGAAACCAAAACTATGAATGAAAGAGATGTGTCCCAGGATATTACTCCACAGAAACAATCAATGGACCAGTTTAGAGATTAGGAAAGAAAAGTTCTGAATTATTCTAGCTTGAACTAACACTAACTAATCCATGTTAGCTGTAAACTAGTTTGGATAAGACTTTTCATTTAGGTACTTTGCCTGTTTTTCCTTCTGGTAATTCTGCTGATGTGACTTTAATAAAATCTAGTCTTACCTTCCTATTATTTTTTCTTCCATTGAGCATTTTAATTTGAAACCCATTCTTCCATCCTCAAGCACTTCTGGAGAGAGAGATGAGTGATGATAAAAGACATATTAAGAGACAAGATCATACTTCAGCTCTTTATCTTTGCAGGTGGGTTTGACAATCACAGCTACATTGGAAAGGATTTTAGAGGTAGGAACAAGACCTTTTCTATCCCTTCTGGAGTAAAAATCACATTCTCCTTTCAGATGGACATCTCAATTTAGTTGTCTTTTTCTTTCAGAAAGGATATTGCCTCATTTCCCCCTTCTCAGTCCCTACTTTGAAAAATAACTTATTTTCAAACCTTTAAGTGACGAAAGTGTGTTTGAAAAAAATTTAGAATCATATACTGAGAACTTTTTCATGGGGCAGAAGGGACAAATTCATCAACCTTTTCAATTTCAAGTCTGAGATAGCATGCAAAAGTGCCTTACTGTGAAGGGAAGACCACAGTAGCATAGACAGAGTGCAAAAGGTGCTCACCCTCAGAGTCCTGCCTGGTCTGTTTGTTCTGTACAGTACCTTGGGGTAAATCAAATATAATTTCATTTTAATCAAAATAAAGAACTTGAAACTAGATTTTCAAGGATGTCATACTTAGTAAACATTTTAACACGTGACTATCAGAACTTCCATTCCTTTAGGCATATTTTGGTAAGCCTGACAAGCACCTTCCTCCTGTCACTGAACTCTGGGAAGCTGTTTTCCCCTTTGCTTACAGGGGTGCTCTCATGCCATCATTTACTTTATTGGGCTGATGCTTCCCTGTTTTAATCCAATTCAAAACCCAGACATATGATGCCAAAGATCTAAGAGTGGGCTACAGCGGGAAGTTTGATGTTTAATGGCTAACACACATGCTACAGTGCAATGGTCGTGCCCAAAATCCCCTTTCACAAAACCATAAGAATTCAGGAGCAAGAGTTCTTAGTATCTCCAATGCTCATTTGTCCTGTGCAAAGGCAGCACGGACACTAATGTTCCAACCACTACACTTAGCATCAAGGCCTTCTTTTGCATTTCCACCTAGATTAAGTACTGACAAAAAGTGCAAGGTTGAAAATAAGTTCTATTTTATATCTTCTGACATAAAACATGAGGTGTGCTGTGTCTCCCTGTGCACTCACAGCAGATGGCCCAATAGCAAAGAGCAGAAAAGGTGGGTTTTGCCCAGTCTGTCTGTACCTGAGAGCAGGAGAGGAGAGCAGATGTACAATGGAGAGATGTCATTGGCTTCAGTAGGCTTAGGATCAGCCCCTTATGCCTCCCATCAAAAGCCTTCAGGAAAACCTGAAAATTATGAGTGCTAGGAAGAGAAACTCCTGACTATGCTACAACCTAAATCTGGGACGTGTCTCCACTCAGTTTGATCACTCTTATGGGATGACAGTCATTGCTTTCTCCACAGGACACTATGCTTCAAAGGAAAGTAATGTACTGCCTTCAGTTACACTAATGCAATCCCCTCTGATTTATTCCTTCTACCATTTCAGTCAACACCCCAGCAAGTCATCTACTTGCCAGCTGCACATCTGCTTGACAGCTTTAGGGATCTTTCTCAAGCAATAAGTCCTGAATGTCTTTCCAGGGTCTTATGCTTCAGCTCTTTTCTGTTTAGAGGATATTGCTCTATTTATCCTCAGCTTCATAGTCCTCCTAATGTTTATCTATCAGCATTGCTATCTTTCAAGCCACTGTACTAACAGATAAGGCCTTCGGCACCTGATTACTGGTTCAGTTATTATTTTCTGTTCGTCCTCTATATTTAGATGTATTTTAAATGTTTGCTGGCTTCATTTCCACACACTATTATCCTTGTCAGAGACAGAGAATAACAGTTGCAGTAATAGCAATGATCCTGCAGCCAGATCCACTAACATTTTGCTCATTCTCCTCGCTGTTCATACTCCTTCAGTCATGATATTCAGACTTCATAGCAGCTTTCAGCTTAGAATGGAAGGGATGGATGAGCTACACTTTCACCTGTTGGTGGTTTTTTTGGTTTTTTTTATTATTTGAGTATGGAAATATTTGTTTTCTTTAAAACTTGATATTTCTTCTAATAATAAGATAATTACTATCTAATTGAAAGCAGACACAAGTTGGGTTTTTCCCAATTAGGTTTCACTTGTGTGATTTGTCTAAGGTCATTTCTTCACAGGAAAATGGTTGTAAAATAAACCCTGCAGTGCTCAGACCCAGCTACATTCTCCTACAGTCTTATCCTGCTTTTCTTACCAGCTTGCACTTCTTAGAACAAAAAGAAATTCCTAGTTTTCCTTCCACACCCCTGCTTGACAGACATCTCTTGGACAATCTGCTCCCTTGGTGCGCCAGTGTATTCACTTGCAGGTGAAGTGGGAACTTACAGTGCACTTTTCTTGCAGCTCGTCAGTGTTCTCTGCCTAGGAAGGGGCTCTACAAAGGCACAGAGGGAACCTGACTGTCCAAATCCTCAAGATTCGATCTAGTGTGGCATTGTCTGTTTTCAAGCTGGAACTGTCTTTCATTACACTAAAGGTCTCCCTTCCCATTAATCTTGCTGAGCAGCTCTCCTCTCCAAGCTCTGCTGCTCACAATTTGTGATTCCTTATTGTTGAGCATCCATCACACGTAAAATCAGTTCTAAGCACCCCATTACTCACATATTTAGAGATGTCAAAGCAAGGCCTCCATGTAGCTCCCAGAGCACTTTAGAATTCCCTTCTGCTTTCCCATCAAAAAGGCAAAAAGGACATAAGCAGACAGCATCTTATTTGAACTTACCGGGGAGGTAGAGTTCTTATAAAGTTATGAGGAGAAGCAAGGCAAAAAAGACAAAATACGGCTATAGTTAATGATGCATGAATATCACAAAATTCAGCTGAGCAAGGACCCAGTCCTTGGTCCTTCAGGTGACTTTTTCAGCGCCAATACAACAGGAGAACTTTCCTTGAAGACCCCATATGGAAACTAAGGTGATTTTCCTTTCTCATATTGTAATTTATATTTAGAGCACAGTGCACAGCATTTAAAGACCTAGAAACCAGAGATTTCTTTAGCTCAGCCTGGTCTTCAGTTTGGTTTAGGGAGCATCTCCATTCATTGTTATTATGTGTACATACAACTATATCCTGATCAGATCAAGGAAACTGGGAAACTTCTGGGGAAAAAAAATCACTAATATGGGGTGTCTAAAGAAGTTTTATATATTTAAGAGCTTCCATTATTGGGATAAGCCTTAGAGAAAGCCATTGAGCTCATGTCTATAAACTTTGCATTCTCACACTCATTATTAAAAGGGGAAGTATGATCAGTTGGTCTCCAGGGTCTATCCAGTAATAGATTCCTTTCCCCAGCATAGGATGCTGCAGCTCATTCATTCATTCTGCAGTTGCACAAACAGACTCTGTAAACAAAAACTCTTCACCAGCAAACTCCCACCGTGCTAACATATTAAGTGGCAAGAATATGAACCCCCTGCAGAGAAGCCGAGGCAAAGAGTTCATGGATGCTTCTCTTTCCTCTTATCATTATAGTTGATCCTGCTTTACAACCAATGTAAAAAGATAGGTTACAGAGGTAATAAACCTCAAGACATTAAGTCTCTGTACAGACTGGTTGCTGAAGGCTTAATATCAGTCATAATTATTATCCATAAAATGTTATTGAATCAGATCTTAAAAGTTAATGCTGCTTTGTTTCAAGAGATAAAGGAAAGTCAGCTGGTAAGGGAAAGAAGGAAACATTGAGCTTTTGATCAATCTTTGTGTGATTTAAAACCTTAATCGCAAAAGGGACTCAGCACTTCAAATATTATCCCAAATCCTATGAGATGGCCTAAGCAGAGCCCAGGGGCAAGAGTGATTACTCAGAGGGTGTTTTATCTTTGAACTTGATACCAGCACCCAGATGGAGATGTAACTCTTGGCTTGAACTCAGGCCTGGTGAATGCTGCCCTTTTAAGACAGATTGAAATGTGGAGTTAGTAAGTAAAGGTTTTCATAAAGCCACAGCATCCCGCATTCCATTTGAGGCCTTGCTGCTCACAGCATCACCTTCATTCACAGGTGTTTGCCTTCACAGCCCCCACATTAATACCAGATGCAAAGCAGGTCCCCTGACAGATGGCATCAGGCCACTGATCAATGGAGCACATAAGCTGCCCTAACCCTTACAGCTAATAAAGATTGCTTTCCTTCCTGCCCACAAAAACAGAGGATCTGGATAGGCTGGATTGATGGGCCCAGACCAACACAACTCTTGGGTCACAGCAAACCCTTGCAGTGCTATGTTGCAGAAATGCGGCTGGAAAGCTGTCCTGAGGATAAGGACCCGTTCCACAGGTGGCCAAAAAGGATAATGGCATCCTGGCCTGTATCAGCCAGTGTGGCCAGCAGGACTGGGGCAGGGATTGTCCCCCTGTTCTCGGCACTGGTGAGGCCACACCTCAAGTGCTGCCTCAGTTTCTGGGCTCCTCACTACGGGAAACACACTGAGGGGCTGCAGAGACTCCAGAGAAGGACAGTGGGGCTGGAGAAGGGTCTGGGGCACAAGTCTGGTGAGGAGCAGCTGAGAGAGCTGGGGGAGTTCAGCCTGGAGAAGAGGAAGCTCAGGGGTGACCTTATCACTCTCTACAACCACCTGAAAGCAGGGTGCAGCGTGTAAGCGTTAGTCTCTTCTCCAAGGTAACAACAGACAGATCAAGATGAAATGGCCTTAAGTTGTGCCAGGGGAGGTTTAGATTGGATATTAGGAAAAGTTTTTTTCACTGAAAGGATTATCAAGCATTAGAACTGGCTGCCCAGGGAATGGTGGAATCACCATCCCCAAAAGTGTTCAAAAAATGTGTAGATGTGGCACTTAGGGACATGGTTTAGTGGTGGACTTGGCCATCCTGGGTTAACAGTTGTACTTGGTGATCTCAGAGGTCTTTTCCAACTTACACAATTCTATGATTTTATTCAACTTTCAGCACTAACAATATCACTAATGCAGTTCTGCCTTACCCTTTTTGTAGTACAATATTGCAACAATTTGAAGCCATCACTCATTTCTACAAAGAGCCAGGAAGAAGAAAGGTTCAACGTAACAGCTGGGAAGGAGCAAAGTGGACAAGAGTGTGTCCTCCCCTTCAAAAGCCACAGTGCTTCCCAGCCAGAAAGAGATTGGCTTCCATTGGCTCTCATCAAGCCTCATCTCCTCCCTTGGTTACTCAGCAAATACTAATCATGTTATGGACACCCCAGTGTCCTGCAAAATGAGGACAGATTTTTAAAGTTCACCACAGGCTGTGTACATCTTTGAGAACAAAGAAGTGTTGTTCTTATGTACCAATTCTCAGCCAGCCCCAAGTAGATTCCCTGCCTCTGTAATGCACCTGTTTTGCAAAGCAACCATTATATTTGGAAGCTTCATGGAATGCAAAGTTTTTCAAATCTAAAAAGAAGGCCAAAGAAATCATGCAGAAGGGTGATAGGAAATACCTGCAGGGAGACCTAGTCTAAATCGTCTACACATAGATAAGGCACCAAATTCCTTTCCTTAAAGATTTTATTAACCTTTTGCTGATGGAAGGGGATTACTGATTGAGAGCTAGATGAGGTCAGTGCAGCAATTATATTTTGAAACCTCTTCAAACAAGGCTCTTGTACAATATAAGGAAAAAGTTGACAAAATGAATTGTTACTTAAAACGAGCCTTTTAGAAGAATAATTAACCTATAATAACTATTCTGGCCTCCTTTGCAGCCCTGAAAAGTAATCCTTCCTCATTAGTTTCAAGTTTAATTAGCATCAATAATGAAACAGCCCTTGGAAATAACCATTGCATCACAGTCTGTAATGCTGACATACACTGCCCTACAAAGTGTAAGGCCACAGGGTGATGTCTGAAGATAGGGAGAGGCTCATCAGATCACAGACGATCCAAAAACTAAGAAGAAAACAGTATTACAAAAGGTGTGGAATGTGACAAAACCAGTTTAAAGAGAAGTGTCACAAACACGGTGTGATGTGAAGCAGAGTACACTCAGATAGTTTTGCCAATAACTGCTGCAGTTATTTCCAGCAAGCTAGTGAGCCTCTCAACTCCAGTTTCTTGTTCTTTCTTGGCCTTTTGGATGAAGCAAGGAGAGAAACTTGCCTGTATAGTGTATTCTATATGAGAAAATTCTATTCAGCACTTGCACTCTAACATAATCAAATAATACTTTTTCCATCCCTGGCTTCTATGGTCTCTCTGTAAAATAGATATAATAGTGCTTGGCATTGTCACCAGGGTGATAAGGCTTAAAGTAGTTTGAGAATCCAACATGAAAGAGGCTATAAAAAGGCCAGATGCTCTGATGCATCTGAGATAACTCGTTACTCAATGGGCCAGTAGAAACAGCAGGCAAATGCCAATGTACAAGGTGCAATTAGAGGTCTGCTGCAACTTGCAGAGCTCTGAAGCATCACCACAGATTTCTAGTAAGTGAAGTCACAGATATACAGTTGCATGTCACAAGCACTCCAGCAACTGGTTTCGGAAGAACCACACCAGCTTTCCAAGCTGAGCTGGAAAGAAAACTTTAGTAACATAAAATTCTTAGGAGTATGACATATGAAAAGCACCATTTCCAGCTTGTCTACAGAGACTAGGATATTCTCTCCCTAACAGACACCGAGAAATACATAGCAAAAGAATCCACACATAGACATCTCCCTCTGTACTCCCACCCTCACCCTGCAGGATCCTGCCTTTTCCCCCTGATCTCACCACCCAAATGTTCTCTGATCTTCACCTTACAGAGAGCCGCCTTCTCTCCCTTTACCCAGCTTGTAAAACTTGAAGATGGAGTCAAGGTTTTCTTCCATCACAAGGTTTTGTAAGACATCAGACCAGTGAGAGCTGCTTGTCAGTAAGGAAATGAGGAGAAGCTTGCCGAAAGAGCCTACACCTCTTTCTTCAAGGTGGATTACTGCAGGGAAATCCCAGTCCAAAGTGGATTCAGCATACACCCTTGTTTGAGCAGGAAAGGTAGTTCTTCTGCCTTGATGTAAACATTGGAATACCGGCGGAAACTCTTGAGATTTGCAAACTGAGCTGAAGAGTTGTAAAGGTGATAAGTTGCAAAAGGGGATGTCCCATATTTCTAGAACCATCTACCTGAAAGGTTTCCACCTAGTAACTCCACTTTGCCATCTCTAATCCAGGAAGAATCAGGCAATCCACTAAAGTTCTAAACAATCTCAAATCCCCCATTCTTTGCAAATGTCCGATATCTTCAGGAAGAAACCATATAAACCTTCTCCCACTGCCTCCACAACATTCTCTCTTCCCAGACAGGACAGACAGTGCTCGGTTTGCTCTGCAGTCCCCATTAGCCAGCAGCAGCCAACACCTGCAGCTCCTCACTGCAAATGGAGATGGTGCCCAGCTGCAGCTGCCAAAAGAACATGGGCAGCTGGCCACAGCCTATCCCGTTCTCACTTTTCATGAGGGTACAAATAATCTTGGTCAAAGTCTCACAAAGAATTCAAAGTTCAAATCTAAATTTGAAATCTGACTATTTGGCTTCAAGACAGGTGGTGTTTTAACAGTCAAAGGCAGGGCTCAAAATTTTTCAAAATAAAAGAGAAACTCATTTTCTTGTACCATCAACCAAAACTCTAAGTTTGCTGTCACTGAAATGAAAGAAATAGAAGTCCCTTGACTATTATAAGTGCAGAGATGGGAATAAATCAATATGGTATACTGGCTATTTTGGCTTTTCTCTTAAAAAGCTGAGAGTTCAGATTGCACCTTACTGCCTTTATTCAGGTTCTTAGAAAGTCAAAGCGTTATTAATCCACAAAAAAAGCACCATCTACCAACAGAGTTGAAAAGCAGTCAAAACTATCCTTGCTTTGCAAAGGAAGTAACCGCCACAAAGGGAAGTACTTCGTGTCACACAAAATGTCAATGGCAGAGCTGTGTACTGCAAGATAATTAAGATGGAAGTCAAACTAGAACTCAGTTCTTGCAGCTGCCAGCTGAAGTTCTTTAGCCAAAGAAATGCCTGTTGTTACAAACTTGTCTGAAGTCAGTTTGAAGCCAACCAGCAGCTCTGTCTACTGGATACATTTAGAACACTTCAATCACATCACAGATACTACTTGACTAACAAGGAAAGGTGATTCTCGTTCGCTACAACTGACAGAGTTCACAGCTCCTGCAATTAGAGATATCTAAGTCATACCTATGCTGCTGCAGGGAATTTCTGAGTAGCCATGCTAAGCAGGACAGTGACAACCATGAAGATATTTGGCCATCTCAGTAATAAATCAAAATACTTATGTAAACTAGACTTTAGTCTCAAAATGTGTTTCTTGCCTAAATATTTAAACACATAAATAACTTCCAGCCATTCCAGCTTGTCATTTTAAGCTTTCTGACATTTCTTGCTCGCAAGAAAAGAAAGGTCAGACTTATCAAATCTGCATTTATGCTTCCATGACATTTTTCTCCAACCAAATCTTTCTGAATTAAAGAAGCAAGACAAATGTGGCACATTTCATAAAGGACCTTTCTCAGCCCAGCACTGCAGCCTCAGCAACCATGCTGAGCTCAGAAGTGGCTTCCCTGGAGTTATGTGCTGTTGCTCAGTGGATAAAGAGATCTGGAAAGCAAGCAACCTGAATCGGTGTTTGCTATTAGGTGCCAAAAACATAGATCTCCTAGTCTCAGTACTCTAGTTCTGAGTAGCAAAAGAAGATGCTTTGGTGTGAGAATTAGACAGGAAATGTCCAGGCAGGGTTTGGAATTTGGTGCTGCTTGGGAAGCAACTTAGACTCTCAAAACATCATCACTCCAAGGGAGTTAGCACTGATGTATTCAAAAGGTGGGAACTTCTTTATTAAGACAAGGCTCACTTATCTGGGAACTTTGTAAGTGCTAAATCCTGCCAGTCTCCCTTCAAGTCTTCTACTTTTGGCTAATTCACAAACATTGTCACAAATACACATTTTATTTCCTATCATGTAATCTTTGGGTGAGATGTGCAATGAACCAAATGACCAGATTACTTCAGGATCCAATTCACTCAGACACTGCAAAACTGCCTTTGATTTTGAAGAATGTCTCTGCTTTTGTATAATAAAGCACTTAAGTTTCCCTGTGCACTTCTTTACTGTAGGTATTTATTCCCTGTTTTTAAGGATGTGGAAATAAAAGCACAGCAAGTTTAGAGAAAACATATTTTTTCAATATGCCATAAATGTTCATTGAAACATAATAAATTGTTACTTTTGCCCCTTTTGGTGTTTGTTTATGACTATTTTACTGAACATGCTTATGAATAGGAACATTCACAAGAACAAATGAGCTTAAAAGTAAACAAAATTTGCAGAAAACAAACCTAGAAATCATAAACACAATGTGTATAATCCTGACTCCCAGTGAGGATCAGCAACACCATATAACTCTGGGAAAACAAAAGCATGTGATCTCATCATACTTTCTGTGAACCACTCAAACACTGAGAATAATTTCTAACAGTATCTGTCAAATAATTGGCAACAACTTTGCAAATCCCAGTGGTTTCACAGTAAAAGCTTCATGGCTTTGCAAGCCAAATTTCTGTGATCAACATGGAAACAGTGGACAAGACATCATAAGTCTAAAGAGTCGTAAGCTATGAGTTTTCTCAAGTTTTCTTAGTGCTGATGGGGTAGGGAAGTGACTTGGACAGGAACAGGCAGGACAGCAGTAGGATCAAGGATCATACTGCCCACAAAGCCAGGCAAACCTCATCACTAGACAGTTTATTTCCTCTTCAAGAAAAATTTCCAGTTCAAGAAGAGGCCCCGTGAATTAAACCCACATTGCTGGAGAGCACCGTGACTCGAGGTCTAGAGGGAAGTGCTACATACCTAGTAGGGCAGGAAAGTCTGGGAAGGACGCTTCTAAGCACACTCGTGATTCACTGATTTAGCAACGGGTAATTCACACGCAGCCCACTGGTACCATTGACAACCCAGGGGTAGAACAGGAAAGCCTTGATTTGCACTAGTTCATGTCCAGAGTAAACTCAAGTGCAACTTATTCTATCCTTAAGCTTTGGACTGGCAAAGCTGGCCTGACAGCATGAAACCCCAGCAAAGAGAAAAGCCACTTGTGCTACAGCAAAAACCTTTCAGAAGCCTGATGGCAGTGCCTCGGTGTTACCAAGTTCTGCCACTGCTTTATCAGAAGAGCAAGGTCAGATCTCAGGTGTGGCACACAGCTGAGGGTGAGAGAAAACCAGAGCAACTGCAAAGTGACCAATATCTTTTATCAGTTTTCTGCTCAGTATGACACAACTCCAAACACTATCCTTTGAAGGCAGCAAAACAAAACCAAAATATAATGAAAAACGTAACTAAGAGACCTTGATTAAATGCTGGTACCTCTAAAGTACACAGAAATAATTCTGTGGACTTCACCAGTCAGATTGCAGCTTAGAGCTCTGATTTTCATTTACAAAATGTCCACTTTCAAAACCACATTTTTATCTAGTCTGAAGTTCTTATCTTTAGGCAAAGGGTTCCTCCTGCAAATGAGCTCAGGTGTATAGCAGCAGTCCCCTAAGATGTAAAGCCTAATTGCCTCAGCATTATAATAGTATTGGTATATAGTGAATGCAGACAGTTTCAGGGAGAATACATGTGGCAAATTAATAAAATTTTAGATGAAGGCCACAGTGCAGGAGTAATATTTCGCCTAGCCAAAGGATGAAAAGTTATGCATTGCTATTTAAAAAATATAATTGGAATGTTAAATCTATTTCATGAATGAAAGTACATTGACCTTTAGAGGGAAGAATGACTCATTTTCAACCCTGTATGCCCCTTCTTAACATATGCTTCCCACCTTTGCATATGTAAGTAGCAATTAGTTTTCATGGGAAGTTATTTTATAGCCATTTCAGCTTATTAAATTTCCTGGGTAAACTCACAAGAAACCTATTTAGCAACATTTGTGGCTCAGGTGCCCTATAGTGAGAGAACTGGTTACCCGTGAGGTTAACATGAAAAAAATCCAAATACCAGTGCAGGGTTATGGTGGAAGAGCTCTTGGATTATTTCCCCCAAGAAATCTCAGTAACCTGTCCAAAGGACACTGCTACAGAGACCCACTGTGGTTCAACACTATACAGCAAATCCTGTAAGAGCAGAACTAAAGCCAGCCTGAAAATCTCCATAGCAATGTACTGGTTTTCATTAAATTCATTTGGGAAAGTTTTCCTTGGAGGCACAGCAGGGTTTCCAGTCAAAACCATAGACAATTAGAGCAAAGTCAACAGCAACCTGGTAGTTGAGAGGTTCACCTCAAACACAGATCTGCAGCACTGCACTCCTGTCCAAGCTTCTTTCTCCATTCCTCTGCATTTCTTTTTGTGTGTCCTTCATATAGAAAAGATTCAACTTAATTTGATTTTTTTTTGTCCCAGAGAAGCACTGGGAGAGAGCTAAGAGTACAGTATTAAGTCTGAAAGCATTTCCAAGAGAGGAAAACTCTTTTACCTGGTTTTGAGAAGGCCAAGCTGACACAGAAATGGTAGATGGGCTGAGGACCACAGTTTCTCTAAATGGAAGCCTCTTCTTGCAGGATGCTCTGTTCCCACAAGGATGAGAGTGAGAGAAATCCGGCATCAAGAATATTTGCAGGAGAGCCTTGCAAACTGTGAACTTTTTGGCTTGTTTGCTGAACAACAGCTGCCCATAAGTACATCCTTTACTAATTGTTCAGTAACAGACTGAGAGTGCTTTACACTTTGCACAAATATGCTGCTTAAAAGGAAAAAGGCTCACTCTTGTTAAATTTACCTTTGAGCCAGCAAATGAGAGTTTAAGTTAAAGAGAATAAAGCATCATTTACAAGACTCTGTTGTCATCTCGAAGGTCAGTGGGAATTCATCCCCTTGCCATTTTTTCTGATCCTAAAATATAATCCATTCTCCATTCACGTGGAGGATGATGTAGTGAAAATAATTTAGCAAGGTAATTATACATTTTTCTGGGAAGTACTGCAACCTGGACATCTCCAGCAGACAAAAAAAAAAAAAAAAAAAAAAAAAAAAAAAAAAAAAAAAAAAAAAAAAAAAGACCCCTATAGTCAACATAAGTGAAGCAGCTTTCCATTGTTGATGGGAGGATTGTGTTGTTTGAAATCCATTTCCAATTAGCTTAAGCAGCGAAGGAAAGGCTCAGTTGCCTTAGGAAGGGCTTTAGTTAAGCCCCGTGCACATTAGCTGCAATAGTGTCAATAATTGCTGGGATCTGACAGGCTGGTGGATGCTGTTCATGCTGTTATCACTGTGTCAGCACATCCTGCTGTCGGCAGGGCTACACAGCACAAATTTAAGGCTGGCAGTGACACATGGTGTTCACACAGGCAGCACCTTAGCAAAGCAAGAGGAATGGATTTCCTAATGTTGTTAAACAAACCCACATTACAAAAGCAGGGCAAAGCCACGAGCAGCGTAACTATGCTAAGGTGTCACTGATGAAAAAAGCAGAGGTACAACTCAGAAAGAGACCAGGATATTTACAGGAGATTATGAACAGCTGCAAGGAGAAGTTACCACTTCGATATAGGTAAAGGAGATCCATATTCCTTCCCTCTGCTCCTCCTTTTCCTGCATCCTCTATGATTGACTTTGCATGACTGTGTTGCAGTAAGAACAGCAAAGCTTTCCCTCCAACAGCATTTTACAGCGGCAGAGCTTCCTACTGATCTGGAAAAACATGCATTTCTCCTCAACAGCGAGACAACGGACAAAATAAAGCCTGTGAGTTTTACTAGCTTTGGTTAAAGATCCATCTGCATTGTATTCACATCAGAAAACCTGTTAATTCTTATGTATACCCTTCCCTCAGGTTAAAAGCACACCTTCATCCTCTAAGAAGACAAATGCATGTCCTCCAGCTCCATCATTGCTCCAAGTACCTGACTAAACATGGCATTCAATACTAAGGCTTCACTGCCCGAGGAGATCTGTAAATCGAAACAAGTGCTAATCACAACAAATTCCCTGAACAGAAAGACGAGGAGACAGTAGGGTTTGGTGTCTTTAACTTTTAATTACTCTTTCTTTGTGGCAGTGTAGCAAAGCAAGACCTGCTGAAAGGTGGGGGGTGTTGGCCTCACCTAGCCACCTTGTGGTGGACAGCACCTCTGTGTTATCCCTGCCGGATGCAACAGAGGAGAGCTAACCTGGGTGCCTCATTTCAGCCTCAGCTGCAGGACTTAGACACAGCCTACCCTGAGAGTCGGCTTTGGTTTTCATTTCAGGCAGCAAGGAAGGAGATGGGTTCCATTTGTAGTTCTTCAGATGGCTATCCCATCTTTTCAGATGAGCATCAAAAATCAGTTGCTCCAACTTTGAATTCAAAGCCCAGCAGTGGCTTCTCTCTCCTCTTGTGAATTTACTTAGGTGTATTCTGCGGTCCATTAAGTAGCTGGCTACTCAGGGACACACCATTGACTTCTACAAAGCTTCATAAAAGGTACCTGACTTAACTCACTGTGACAAATAATTTGGACCTGCAATCCTCTAGGTATTATATTCTTCTAGTGGGAAAGGCTGAATCACAGCTTCTGTTAAGGATATAATGCACACACAGAATGGAAATTTCTCTTGATCACTGGCCCAAAACAGAGTCCAGATTTGAGATAAAGGAGCTGCCCAAAACTGTGACTGCCAATCACCGCCCACCAGAACAAAAATTCTAAGCCAGATTCTCGCTTCACACAAGTACCAGTGCTGCATGAGCCACCTCAGATGTACAACTTCTTGTACTGTAGCTAATACAGTGAAGCTCACAAATGGTCCTTGGGGGTTTTAAAATCTCAATCAGGCCTTTTCTTTTATGTTTAAAGAAGAGTAATATTAATATATCAATAGCCAGCAATACTAGCATTAATGTACAAAATTGGGACCCAGACCCAGCTCTGGAGACGTTTGTGCTGTTCCCCAGTCTGCTTGCACATAACCTTGAAAACACTTGCAGCACTTTGAGGAAGCATCCCTTTCTAGGATGATATTTTTTTAAGTTTCAAAGAACCTGATCTTGCTGTCCTTCGGCTAATGACACATTAACCTTCTAGGTCTCGCTTGCGGCTTTCTAGCACATAGAAACTCTTGGCGTTTCGTAAAAACCCCTCATCACTTTCAAAATAGTCCTCCTGACCCCACCAAAGCTCCTCGACACATTCGCACCGGTAAAGCGCAGCCCCTAAGGACAAGCCGTGAGGGGAAGGCGCGACTGCTCGGGGGAGGTGCGCTTCCCGCGTCCGCGGGGCTGGCAGTGACCGGGACGGAGCGGGGCGCTGGACGCGTGTCCGGCGGGGAGGGCGCACCGCACGGCCGGGGCACGGCGGGGCCGCGCGGGAGCGGCCGAAGGGCGCTGCCCGGCGCGGTGCGCGGCATGCAACGCACGGCTCACCTGCCGCCGAGACGTGGAAGAGGAGGCGGGGACGGGCGGCGCGGATGGCCGCCGACAGCCCTCGCTCGCTGCCCGGCAGGGCGCCGCGGCGCTCGGGCATCAGCCGCACCCGCAGCCGCCCGTCGCCGGCGCGGAGCCACCAGGCGAAGAGCTCGGTGAGGTTGAACTCCAGGTGCGCCCCGCCGGAGCCCGGCGGCGGCTCGCCGGCGCAGCCGTCCCGCACGGCGCCCTCGCCCACCTCCAGCACCAGCTGCTTGGCGCGCCGCGGCCGCCGCCCGGCCGCGGACGGCCCGGCGGGGGCGGCGGGCGGCTCGGCCGGCGGCAGCGCCCCGCGGGCGGCGCGGAGCAGGGGCGCGCAGTCCAGGCGCAGGCGGCACCTCGCCGCGGCGCGCCCCGGCGGCCCCAGCACCAGCTCCCGCACGTAGGTGCGAAACAGCGAGGGCACGACGAAGTCCATCGCCAGGCTCCTCCTCTGCAGCCGCGAGAGGCCGGGGGCGTCCCGCGGTCCCGCCGCCCCCGGGGCCAAGCTCAAGGCGAGGCAGGCGGCGGCCAGGAGGCGGGCGGGCAGCCCGCCCCCAGCCATGACCCGCGGGGTCCGGCAGCGCCCCGTCCTGCGCCCGCGGAGCGGTGCCGGAGAGCGCGGCGCCGTGCGGAGGGAGCTCGGGGCCGCCGCCGGCCGCTCCGCCCGGGGCCGCCGCTGCGCGGGCTTTGCCGGCTCCAACTACCCGCCACAACGCAGGCATTACCCAGCCGGTGCTGACGTCAAGGCCGAGCGCGCCCCCCCAGCAGCCAATGGCGTCCCCGGGAGCCCTCATTATGCAAATGCACGGGGGCGGGGCGGGCGGAGCGTTCATTGGGGAAAAGAAATGGCCCGGCGGGCGCGGGAGCCGGGCACGGGCTGCGCCGGGAACGGGAACGGGGACGGGAACGGGGGCGGGCAGCGGCCGCTCGCTGCCGCAGGGGGAGACCCGGCGCTCCGCAAGAGCCGGCTGGAGCCGCGCCTCCGCATGGCCCGGAGGGGCTGAGGGCGGGCACCGGGCGCCGAGCCCGGCTGCCACCCCCGTGTGGTGAGGGGCTCTGGGGTACCGTTCCCCGCCTCTTCTCTCTGTGCAGGCAACGATGGACAGACCTGCCCGCTTTTCTTTCTTGCTTTCCTTTTCTTCCCTTCTGTTTCTTTCCTATTCCTATTTCCTATTCCTTCCCTCTGTCCTCCCTCCCCATCCTTTCTTTTCCTCTCTTCCTTTCCTTTTTTCCCCTTCCTTTCTTTCCTGGCTTCCTTCCTTACCTCCTTAAAGGCTGATGTCCATGAAACAGCCCTGCATGTCTTTCCTCTGTAGAGAAGGGAAAAAACACCCAAAAAGATGAGAAGCGAGAAGTAGGGGGGGAGAAATCTTAGAATATGTCATTCTAAAAAAACTGATCAAAATTCTTCCATTTCTGCACGAAAACAACAGCCTTAAGAAAGATTCATGCAACAATTTCCCCTTTTTTACCCTTCATAAATACAATATAATTACTGTAATTACATTAGTGCTGTGCCTTAGGATAGTTAATCATAACTCATTCATATTTCTGGAAGTTGCCTATATGAATTAATGACTTATTATTATCTCTTTAGTTTTATATTTAATGCATGTATATTTTTATAATCCAGGTACTTTAACTATATAATCATTGGAGTGCAATTATTCTGTCGTGCCATTATTCTTGTGCTTATATCAAATTAATGTTAATACACAGATATTGTGGAGCAGAACCACAGTGTAATGCCTCCATAATTGTAATGCCACAGAGTGTAATTGCAGGTGCTATGCTAGAAAAAGGAACCGTGATCTTTTCTCTACAGAAGCATTGAGGAAGGAACTTTGGTGCAATTGATGAAGGATTAGTTAGATAATAGAGTTAATACAAAAAATGCCACTTCTGTGCTGTGTTTAGCCTCATACAGGTGGGCTAATTCAAATCCTACCCAAGAGGCTGGCATTTCTCTGGCTGAAAATGCTTTGAACATACCCTTGCTTTCCCCCAGTTCTTCTTATTTCAGACTCTACTAGATCAACTCGCTCAACACATGAAGCCTGATCCTCCACTTTTCAGTTTTAATGACTTTGGGTCTCAGGCTCGTTATGACCCACCAGTAGGGTGTCATCCCTGGCTCTGGGACAGGGCAGAGATGCCCTGGCATAAGTCCCACCGCCTTAGTGCTGGATGCACCAGTGTCTGTCCCAACACTGACACCAGGGCTGTGCCCAGGGGGACGTCAGGGAGGCCACCTACAGCTCTCCTCTTGCCTCTCCTCTCTGCAGCACAGCACCTCCCTGGACACGCAGCTCTGCTTGGCCCTGGGCCAGCTGTGGGTGCTGAGCAGCAGGAAGGAGGCAGTGGCAGAGAAAGAAGAGGAAGAGGAGGAGCAGGAGGAAAGCAGTGATGAGAATGGGACCTCCATCATCCTCATCTGGTCCACCGGCTCCTGCGTGGACCATGTCTGGGTTTGTTGTGATGCTACACCCCATGGTAGGACAGGAGAGGTTCCCAGCCATGCACACACCACCCTGGAAATGATCTCTGCCTCCCCCGGCAGGGAGTTGATGGGGGCATTTCCATGTCCTACATCCCCTGGTCACCTTTGGTCCCCAGCAGGGCAGGGTAAAAGCTGCTGTTCTGGCATCTCAGAGGGAGCCATGGCTCAGGCAGCACCTCTGTCCTGCCCCCACCATGGGCCTTTGTCCTGCTTCTGTTTCCTTTTCCACAGGATAGGGCTGTCAGGCACATCTGCCCTTGGGCTGGGGGAGCAGCAGGGCCTGGCACTGGCTCTCCTCTCTTTCTGCAGCTCCTGGACACTGAAGGAGCTGTGGGTGAGAACACTACAGGGGTAAGCTGGGAGATTCTCCAGAAGCAGCCAGACAGGGGAACACAGCTCCCCAGCTGGGCTGTGGTGCCCCTTGGTTTGGGGGCTGTGCTGGGCAGAGCTGCCTAAGAAGAGAGGAGAGGCAGCTGGGGGCTTATCCAGCTCTCTCCCCGTCCCTTCCCACTGCATAGGACCAAGGTAGCCCAAGTGACCTATCTGCCAAGCATCTAAGCCCTGGAGAAGGAGGTGAGCCGCTGCCATGCAGTGTCTCTGCTTTGGGCTCTGTCCCTGAGCTCTGCTCCCCAAGCTGAGTGGCACAGAGGCATCACTGCTCCCCTTCTTCCACTCCTAGTCTTTCACCCAGTGGAAGACATTGAGTGCCAGGAGTCTGGACAGGCTGGTTGAGGATGTGACAAAGGTTAGAATGGCTGCCCTGTGGTTGGGCTGGGGTGCCAGGGGTGTGTCGCTAGAGGAGTGAACTAGTTTGGGGGGAAGAAAGGGTCTGTGGGCAGGGTGACTGGAGAGCCACCAGGAACACTGGCACGTCCTTGCCAGTGGCACTGGGAGAAATGCTGTTGAGCAGGGCAGAGCACCCAGGAAGGCAGAGGGTCCCAGCTCTGCCACACTCAGGCTGCAAGAGCTGGGTGGCAGCTCCCCAGCACCCTTTGTGTTGCAGGGCTGCTCTGTGAGCAGAGCCTGGTTCTTGCAGGCTGATCCCAAGCAGGGCCCTCCAATGGCCCTGTCTGGCAATGGAGGACAACTTTGCTGCTCACCAGGTGAGTTTTGGAAGGAAAGGGAAGCTTGTGCTCTGGCTGAGCTGTGCTCACTTGTCCTCTGAGTGACACCATGCAGGTGTGGGACCCCAAGGGAGGACATCACCTGGATGAGCAAAGACACCCATTGGGTGATAGCCACTGGGTATGGCTGTGGGGGGACAGAGAACCTCCACTTGCTGCCCAGGGCTTTGAGGAGAGCAGGGCAAGGGCCGGGACAGGCTGTCCCAATGACATGTCAGCTTTCAGGAGTCTCCAAGCCAAAGCCACAGCTCCAGCTGCCTGCTCCCTGTCTGTTCTGTCACATTGCTCAGCACGGCGATGCCCACTGATGGGCTTTTGGGATCTGTGGAGGTCCTCTGGTCCAATTCCTTTCCTTGAGCAGGGTCACTCAGAACAAGCTGCCAAGGACAGTTCACCATAGCTATAGGAGTACAAAAAGGGATTTCTTTCAAAGTAGGACATTTATCTTCCTCCATCCTTTGTATTTACCAATGAACTGAAGTTGAGTGGTTGCTTTAGTGCCACATCAGTGTAGTAGCAGCTAGAGTGTAAAAGAGCCAAGAGAGACTTTTGCAAAGGTCTCAGTTCCTGCATTTTTTGTGAAAAGGGCAGGTGTTTAACTACCACTTCTCCTTTAGTCATAGCATAGCCCAGAATCAACGATTAAAGCAGTCACTCAAAATTGAAAGCTGTTTTTGCTCTTGGACCTGCTTTAATTCCAGCATCTTGGGGATTGGAAGCTGGAACAGCAGGCCTGCCAGAGACATTCCCACAGCTTGGGTGGTGTGCACCAAGGAGAATCTGTTTTCAGCCACCTTGGTCATGTCCAGGGAAAACAGCTTGTGATCCTGACCAGACCCTTGAAGGGAGAAATGAGCAGCAATGCAGACACAGAATTTGCCCTCAGCCCAGGGCAGCAGCTGCTCAAACCAGCACACTGTGACTGACTGTGCTGCTGGACCTGCAGAGGTTGTCAGAGCACACAGGGTTCAACCTGAATTACCTCCATGAAACACAGCTTTCAGGAGCCTCCATGCATGAGGACCAAGGAGCTGGTCCTAGAAGTCACTGACCCAGGACATGGAAAACTTTCAGCAGCTGTGCCTATCCTAGAATAGACTGTACCATGTGCATCTGTTTCTCTTAAAAACTGTTCTCCTAGAAAAAGAGAGTGTCTCCTGAAAAAGAGTTTTCCTGGGGAAGAGGCACCAGGGAGGGTTTGAGAGGGAGGAGAACTTCACATAGCACAGGGAACCAGATGTACCAGTGTTCTTCTTTTGTTTGTTTGGTTGTTTTGGTGGTTGTTTAATTAAAGAAGAGGGTGCAGGGAGGGCCGTGATGTTTGTTATAAATTCTCACCAGGCTGAACAAAGACACCAGGCCATGGGTCAGGAACTCTTGTTCTTCACTGTGTAGTCATTCAACTCCAGCAGCCAGCCCACTATTGCAACTCAAAAGGTGTTGACTAACGAGCCCTTAAATTTGTACAATAGACTTCCACTTTTCACTTCCATAAACTTCCATCTCCTCAAAAGAAACTTCTAAAAGGTGCTGGCTCACAAGTCACAACGCACATCCACAAGCTCCCCACTCCCACAACAAACATTATGGAGTATGGAACAGAAAATGACAGCCGTGCTTTGCCCAAGCAAAGTAAGGGAGAAGAGAAATAAAGGTGGAGAAGAGACTACAGAGAATATCATCAGTTCATGAAGGTGGTCCAGAGCTGGGGCAAACAGAGTGAGTGACAGTGAAAGAGGGGTGAAAAAAGAGAGTGTGGGTCTCTGACCCATTTCCTTTCATAGTTAACATGGTGCAGGCCTCTTAACTAAACCAGATTTTTCCCACCCTTTTGTTCACACATGCACAGCCAGCTCTTGGAACCTTCCTCCAGGGAGTGAGTCCAGGGTGAGACCTGAGCACAAGTTTCCAGGCAGAGCAGGAAGTTGGCTCAGTTCAGCACTACCCCACCTCCACAGGACCCTCGCTCCTAATCACAACTTTCCTACCACAAGAGTCAGAATGTTCTATTACGCCTGGTGCTTCACTTGTCCACAACTGGAAACAAACTGAAGTGCATACAAGTGTTCTGTAACATACAATCCAGTGCAGAAGGATTTCAAATCGATCTGTATGCTTCTATTTGTTTGAGCTCAGATTACTTACTGGAAATAAATGCTAAGTGGACTGAATTAATCCTGTGCTCCTGTGTTTTCATTCCACCTCTTCTTCTACTCTAGTGGATAGCCTTATAAACTTGCACAGCCCTGGACTGGGAACCATCTCCTCAAATCTGCCCTTTTCGCCATGTTCTTTTGGACTCTCATACTCTGACAGTGTCATGCACTTGTGAAAACGTCTGTTATTGCAGATTATTGTATGCTGGCCCCAGGAAATGTTCTAATAATCTCAACAATCAGTTTCTTATGGAGTTTTTTTCCTGCTTGCACAGATCAATCAGATTTCCATCAAATGAAGCTGCTGCTGTGGGACTTCTATAGGTTTCAGTTCTCAGTATTTTCCTCTGGGATTCAATCAATTTGAGCCTAATGCTTAGGCTCATTTCAGTGATTAGTAGGTCTCCTATTGAGTGTAACTGGGTAGACCCTGGGCACACTTCAGATTTTCAGCTAATGTACAGAATAATTTGTTACAGATAATGTTGCAGAACAATTTAATTGATTCTTTTATGCTCACCATCTTGCTGAGATAGACCATGTCTTCTCAAATTTAGTCTTTATTTTGGAAATTATATGGGCACCTCATTGACCTCTATCTTAACTAGGAAGTAAAAGCTGGCCCCAGTGATACGTCAGGCTGGCATGACTGGAGCCTTTGCTCTCCGATCTTTTCTGAGAATTAGATAAAAAAATTATGGTGGCACACTCTAATATTTCAGGCTCTTCCTTCTCTACTATATTTGCCCCCCCCAAAAAAACCTGTTGATCAGGAGAAGGTATTATGATGTGCCTGACTTCAGCACATGGGAATTTGTTTCTGGTCAGTGTCACCAGTGCGGGTGCTCACTGTACAGACCCAAATGGCTCTGCCACCAGTAGAGGGGATGTTCCCTTGGGGACAATATGGAAAAAGCCCTGAGGTACCTGAAGACAAGACAAAGGGAGGGTGATCTTTGCCTGCATTTGGGTGGTGATGCAGCCTTGCATGCCTAAGGCACACATGGCACTCACTGAAATAATCTGCATGTGACTGATGTGCAAAACTAAAATAAGTAGGGTTCTGAGACTAGTGACAGCTAACAGACTGTTATTTACCACTCCCAAGGAAATTAGTTGGTGCATCAAAATATGTAGATGCGTACTTTTCCCACTGACTTACTTTGTTCCATTCCTACAAATCACAAGAAAGTTCGGGATGAAAATTGAAATGAAGAAGTGTCTTTGCCCATAGGCTTTAAATGGCACAGTAACAGCTGTTAATACTTTGAAAAAGTGTAAATGTGAAAACGGGCCCATTAATGCATAAAGAGTGGCAAAGAAATCAATGAGGGATCTCCAGTGGTTGAGTTGCTGGTCTGCTTTTTTATCTCCTTTTTTTAATTGGTCTTTAACAGGGAGAGTGGTTCGAATAATCGGAAAGGAATAGAAGCCTGGCCAATACAGCTGCTAATGAAGGCCAGGTAAGGAAATACTTTTTTCAACTCTGTGATAGGTTGGGATCAGCAGATCTGGACAATATGCTTCCCAGGTTTTTAATTTAGCTAATGAATTGACTCTGTCGCTGGCAATTAATTTTGAAAAGTGGAGGAAAACCAAGGTAGTCTCAAAGGATGCGGGGGGGGGGGGGCGGTGGGATTAAATGCAGTGCTAACCTTTACTGTGGAGGGGAAAAGTCACATTGGTAGGTCTGCATTTCAGCATCAGCAAAAAAGTGAAAGAGAACAAGTCAGACAGGGGATTTCTGTGGAAAGACATGGGGGGTGTGAGAGGTGAGGGTGTGACACCCAGGGAAGGAACATTATGCTGATAAAAGACTCACAAACCTCAAGCATTAAGATATTCATGCCAGGAAAAATGTATTACCTGACTGGGATCTAATTTCTACTGTTTAGATGTCGGAAAAGACCCAGTAAATTTCACATATCCACATTCTAGCAAACCTTTGCCAGAAATATTACTAGGGTAATAGACCTGAGCAATACCATGCAGCCTCAAAATCAGTCAGAAGACTCTTGGAAATGGAGTACTGTGTGTGAAAGATGGGTTTATAATAGGCTGAGCAAGCATTAGAAATAGCTTTGCTCTAGCATGTCTTCTTGTACTTAGCTGAGAATATAAACAGTCAGCTCTTTAGGCAACACTGCTTTGGGAAGTCTTCACCACAGCCGAATGTGGAGATCTTGATTTGGACAGGCGTATTAGAGTGTCACCAAAGCAAAAGGAGAAAATTACTGTTGAAGAACAAAGCCAAGCTACCTACAAGGAGATCATGTGCAGGAGCAATGTTTTTCAGCTAATTTTGGAAAGAAATAGTGACTACTGAGTACCAGCACTCCTGGTGGTGTAGAGGGAGATGCCATTTATGTTTTCCTTCTTCCACTGAATTCCCACTCCAAGTCATCTGTTGTCTGTGCTCTGGGTGTGATGTTAGAGCCAAGGTGCAGTGGCAAGGCCTCAAGGCAAAGTGTCTGTACACAATTATTTCAAGGACACAGCTGAGGATGGCGACTATTTCTAGATAAAATTTTCAGTGTCTAGACACGTCAGCTTGGAAGGAAGAATACAGAGGGAGCTGGCAATGGGGCTGGTGATGCACATTTTGTTTGGGACTGTGTAGGAAGAGAAGAAACTTAAAAGAGAAGCGACCTTAGTCCCTCCATGTAGTGCAGTCTTGCTTCCTAAGCCTGCTGAGCTAAATTGCCTGACAGACACCTTAGGCCACCAGGATCCAGCTGCCAGCCCAGCCCGTACTTGGGGAGATCTTCCCGCACTAGGGTTAGACTGAACCACTGCTGATCAATTAGCATCCAACCCATGAAAGGCATGGGCTGAATTTCTTACTCACTGCCTTGCTGCTCACAGTCCAGGGCTCGTAACTGAGGGGCCAGACCTGAAAACCTGTAAATATCCACTGTACTGACTTCAATGAAGCTACTTTGGATTTACACTAATGAGGCAGAAAGTAGATTGTGTCTCTTGCTCATCACTTTGTAATCACTCTGGCTCCCTGAGACAAAGGCAGTGAATCAACAATGCTCATTATTTCATTTACTGCTTTGCTTAAGCCACCTGCCCTTTCTTTAGCTATTGAATGTTTCTCAAGTAGCCTTCCATTTGCCAAGATAAAGCATAATAGCCTCTTTTATTACCTTGGATTTTTGTCTTCCTCATCATGTCAATTAGTGTTTGCATTTTAACAGAGATCCTGCCTGAAAGCGCTCTATCCTCTAATGTCACAATTAGTGTTTCTTTCTGTTGGACCAATTATAGGTGATAATGTTACTATTTGACAGTGTTTGTGTTCTAATTAAGTGCCTGATTGCAAATTTGGTTCTCAATTCCAGCCAAGCTACTTCTTTTACATAGGTTATTCCCTAGCCACAGCTATCTACAGAACACTGGAATTATGCATAGAAAATAAAAATAGATGAGTCACCACTTCTATGAAATATTTTCTCACTTTCATCCAGATTCATCTTTCCTCTTCTGTTATTGAGTACGCTGAGCATTTTTTCTTATTTGGTAAGAATCTTTATCAAGGACAGAGCATGCCACAGATAAAAGGGGAATGGAGCTTCTGAATGACAAGTTTAATCCATCACTTAAATCTCCTGCTTTCAAGTGTCAGCCATGAACCAGTGATTGTTAGTATCACCCAGCACCAGGGTGCATCAGTACAACTGTTCTGCCCATTAAGAAAAACAAACAAATCAACGCTGAGTGTCAGGTTATAAAACGGGAAACACCGTCCTATAAAGAAGGTTTGGGGATAAAAATGGAGTAAGATGAATTACTGTGTTTATAATGGGGGAAATGCCATACTCATTGAAATATCTATCTATCTGATTTCATCTTATATTTAGCACTACATAGAAAAGCATGGAAACATTTGAGAGAATTACCTGTCCTGTAATTCTGCTTGCCCCACCTTGCATAAATGAAGGTATCTAATGCTAAATATGCACCGGTTTGCAAGCTTTTGCACTGGTATGCAAAACAGAGCCGATGAAGATGACATGTAAGAACAGAACATGCTGGCAAGTGGCACATTTGTGCAGAGTACTATAGTAGTGTAAAGAATTCTTGAAGAATAAGCAGCAATATTGCTTTTCTGTTGTGATTTTCATACTTTGTAGGATCCAACACATCACCAACACAGTGTGATTTTTTTTCCCTGATCACCTGAATGAGCAGTACACAGGCACAAATACAATCTTGCCTTGCTTCAGTGCCCTCAAGTGAATTGTGCTCACAAGAGGGAAAAGGCCAATTTTATGGCATTTGAAGTGATGGTTGAAATTTTAAAAGCAGTCAAGCTAGCTAAAATATTCCTGTTTCACAGATAGCAAGGGAACTTGCAGTGGAATTCTGTATCTGGGAGGAAGTTTCTCCAAGAGGACTCCACTGACCACGTTAATTCAAAAGAGCTATATTGTGAAATGGAAAATGTTCCAGCATCATCTAATGTCCCAGTGTGGAGTCTGGTCCTGTACTGTCTGACACAAACAGCAGTTCATGGAAACAGAGCCCTCACTGGAAAGCTCTTGGCGGGGCTTTGCTTTTGCACTGCCAAGAGCTCTTGCTGCCCAGGTACTCGTGAGGCAGCTCCCAGCTGGGTCTTGCCTTCTCCCAAAGACATTTAACTGAACAGACTGCAGAACCAATGAGGTTTTGGACACAGGATCTCTGTCTCTGGATCCTGCAGGGGAGGAGCAACCTGTAGCTCAACTTCCCTCGGTTACTAGATCTGGTAGTAAATTGCTTTATAGCTTAGGGGATTTTCCCTTTAGGTGCTCTGGATTTATAATACATTTCTTTAGGGCTTTAATTGAACATATGGCTAAAACATACAGACATGCTTATGGGAAGATTTAGAAGCACTATCTCCTTTTACTTTCAGCTCAAGGAATTAATAAAATACTGCGCACATTTCTCTGTCTCCCTTCCCTTACTTCTCTCACAGATTCTCAGGTGTTTGATATGCTCAGGAGTCCTCTTGAGGTCACGGCTTTTCCTCTGAAAAGGAAAAGAACAGGCAGGACAGAACCTGCCTCCCTTGTGTAGCTATATCCCTTCTCCCTTAGCTGTGCTGCCTCAAGGACATGCTGCCTTCCTCCTTCCTGTCCAGATTTCATATGACTGAAATTCTTCTGCATTTTGTACAGGTCATTGTGCTTTGTGGCTTTCAAGGATTCCACTGACTTTGAACCACCTGTCTGGGATTCTGGACAGCCGACTCTGTGTCCACTCTATATTGGAATGCATTTCACATAAATCCCAGGTATTTGTGGTTTTGCTGTTTCAGAGCATCAGCCAGACCACCTTCTTAGTACACAGACATGCTCCACCCAAAACTGCTGTGAGTAAAGGCTTTCTGCTTTCTAGGCTCATGGCTTGACACCTCAGTGGGGTTTGAAACAATTTTTGAATTCCTTATAGGCAGTAGGGCTCCTGTATCTCATTCTCTGGAAATGGAATAAGTTCGCTGGAGGTCTTTGGATTATTATGTTAGGAACACAGGTCACATCTTAACTTATTGCAAATGGAGTGAAAAAGACCTTTTCTGAGAGGTGACCTTAAGTTCAGCTGGTGTATACAACCGAACATTTCATTTGATGTTTGTTGTGTTATCACAAAAGCACAATTTTTTCCCATTTCAATGCAAAAAATACTCACAGTTATTTACCTTCTGTCTGTGAGGCTAATTTAATGCTGAGTCAAGCATTGTGAGAGAAATAATGAACAGTAAGTGCATATGCAAGAAACTTTTGGGAGTGGACTTAGTCTGCTGATAAGGTAGCATTTAGGGCTGACAGCAGAATCAGCAAAGTGTTTAAAAAATGAAGATGAACCCACTGCACTTAGGAGTTGCCTTTCCTCATTAATTTTCAAATGTACTCCTTCCCCAAACTCAGTAACTGCCCAAGAAGGGGTGACTGTAGGGTATACCTCAGCTGTTGGCAGGGGGCAAGCCATGGTAGCGTAAAGAATTCTCAAAGAATAAGTAGTGATATTGACTTCCTGTGTGACAGATCTGCCAAATTTCCATTTGCCTTTGCTCTAAACTTTTTAGGTTGGATAAAAAGGGCAGTAATACTCAACTGCAGAAGATTTTCTTTCATTTTGGAAAAACGTAATGCTGTTGCAGGCACATTTGGAACATGTTTGTGGTACTCAGTAGTGACTGCAGTGCCTAACTTCAAATGGGAAAATGTTGGCTGGGGGCCTAATTTTTGTACGCAATGAACAAATGTCTTTGGCATTAGCTCCAGTGAGATTGTTGCTCAGCATCTGTGAGGTGCTACTCTCCGCTCCCAGATGTTGCTGATGTCAGCTTTAGCCATTCTGCCAAGCACCAGGGGTGAGGGAGGAGTTTATTAAAAACCCCCCAAATTATGGAATGACCTCATAGTAAATATAGTATTTAACTTCATTGTAAATTCAGGAAAAAATCAAAGTTCTATATATTGCAGAGTGTAATGGAAACAGTCCTCAGGAGTCCTCTTCACATGCCTGCCAATATTAATAAAGCAGTTAGTTTCAAGTAAATTAGAGATATATTATCTCCCAGGAGCGATAACAGGTTGAAGAAGCCAGAGATCTGTTTCACTGTTTCTCTTGGTGCAGCATGGCTTTGAAACCCCACCGTGCTAATTTGGTATTGTTTCACAGGTGCTCTGACATATATACAAGAGGAGCTGTGCTAGCAGGGTCACAGATCTCTGAGACAAAGCTGAGGAAGTTCAGGTCTTATGCTTGAAGCACTGGTGATTCTGAGAATTGAAGGAAGATCATGTGGTTCTGGGATAATATATGATAAAGCAACCCTGCCCTTATCCATAGATTACTAATCCTTTCTTCTTGGCCAAAGTTTCTTCTGCTTGAGTGTCTACAAAAATGAAACTTATTGCCTGTGTACCACGTGAACCAAGGTTTACTGAAGTGAGAGGTCCTGAGATACATCGGCTAGGCACTATTATTTGCTTGAAGCAGCATTTTTGTTAATATCTTGAAGGTCTTGGTTTACAAAAGCCTCTAAAATCATTCATTGAGACATGCAGACATATTTGTAATTGCTTCTGGTATTCAAATAGACACAGATGCTAGAAGTTGAAAAACTGTTCATCCTTCCTCTACAGTAATTCCTAGGAATTCAGTGATGCCCTCTGGTCCTCTGTTCCTGTGGCAAACAAAACGATAAGGCATAAAAGAAATGCCAAATTTACAAATCTTTCAGGTAATTGAGAAAAAGCCTATTTAATAGAGAACTGAGTCTTTTCAAGAAAGTACTGTGGCTTTGTAAGATGATATTCTTAGTGATTAAAGAGGGAGTTTTATAAAAACTGCATAATCAGGCCGGTATTCTGTTTGAAATGACCCTTTTAGTCATCTTTCTATTCCACGGGAAGCTTTAATACTAACAAGCATAAACAAGCTAGGGCAAACCTTGAATTTACTGTTATTAATAGGTTTCAATCTGCTGCAATATTATCCCATGTCTCTCCAGGCAATTAAAGTTGCTTCTTGCTTTTAAAGAAGCTTTAACGGGTGCAGCCAATGGACCATCTATTATCATGAATGAACTCAGTTCCTATCTTAGTCACGATCAATATTTGCTTACACCAAGTTAGAAAAAATACTGAAAGCTTAGAGAGTGGTTAAATGACTGCTGATGTTAAGACAGCAGGAAAGCCTGAGAGCATTGAGAAGTGTACCCTTAAATAAGTGCAGTTTGTCTTGATATTTCTGTAGTCATCCAGGAAATAAGTGCTGATGATCATCTTTTCTGACACTGGTACTGCAAATTTGCATCAAGGAGATAATCTCTCAGTGGAAAAAGGTTAAAAATTAACTCATTGCTTCCCTGATATGATGAAGAATGTGTTCTAAGAAGAAAATGCTTTATGAAATGCTCTGCAAATAAGCCAAGCAGACAAACCATCATGTTCATGCATGTGACTGGCCTAAGTGAGAAAGCCACATGTAGACAGTGTCTCTGGGCTGAGGCCAACCAGCTCTGTGAGAACTTAGCAGAGGAATATTGTGCCCCATCAGAGTGGCTTTGTTTCCCCTTCAGAGCACAGGCAGCATCCAGAAGGATCAATAGTCTCAGAAGGGGCTGAGGAGCAAATTTCATCAGGACCACGTCAACAGCCTCCCACAGGATTCGGCTTCATCATCCCATCTGATGACTTAGTCACTCCAGAGGGGAGCTATTTGGTGATTCCAGTGTTGGAAGGGGAGTCACAAGTTTCTGAACTCCATGTTACTTTTTCTCTGATTGAGTCACTTAACACTTCTGCTTCAGTTTCCAGTTCTAAAAACTGGGTTCATGCTCTGGGAATTTAAAGGCAGCTAGGAAGAAACAAACTGAAAGAGTAGGAGAAGCTATCAAAAGAAGTTCCAGGCTTTAGGACAGCGTCTCTTCTCCTCTCCTCTCCTCTCCTCTCCTCTCCTCTCCTCTCCTCTCCTCTCCTCTCCTCTCCTCTCCTCTCCTCTCCTCTCCTCTCCTCTCCTCTCCTCTCCTCTCCTCTCTCTCTCCTCTCCTCTCCTCTCCTCTCCTCTCCTCTCCTCTCCTCTCCTCTCCTCTCCGTCCTGGAAGATCCTCAATGGGAGAGCCTGAAAACCTCCACCTTTTCCAGGTTTTACTGTCTTAGATGATTAAGGTTGCCTTTGCTTTAGCAAAGCCATGAAAGGCTGACCTATATTTCAAAACAGCTTAGGATACAATTAATTTCTTTGGGCTCTGCTTGGAAGATGTCCCAGAGTATCCACAGAGCCTGCCAAACAAGCCATCAACAAAAGATTACAGATTTCTGATGGAGAGGTTTGTTTATGGCCTATTCCCTACATTGTGCTAGAATCATTCTGGCCAGGTGAACGGAAGGCAAGAGCTTCCAATTAATCATTTACATTTCACAAATGAATCGTTAAAGTAACAACGGGTCAGTCATTTATTCTTACTGAATCTTAATTATCTGTCTTGAAAATGAGCTGAGATCACTGTTGTATACATGGCATAGAGTTGAGATACTGTTGCAAGTACTAATTTGTATGGTACTTTGCAAAGATGTGAAAGGCTTAGCTGGATTCAAAGGGTAATAAAACTGATGTCAGAAAAATGCATACAGGTCTCTTAAAAAGAAAGTCATGGCTTCTGCAAAACCCCTCAGGTATCAGCTTTGGGCAGAGATAAGTATGATCCCAGGAGATTGTTCTGCAGGTCCTCTGAGACTGACTGACAGCCCTGAGGATAAAGAGCACTGGCCAAACCAAAATATCAAAAAGTGGTTTGATTTATTCAGGCCTGAAACAAACAGGTAAACAAAAGAATAACAGTTTTCCAGTATGAAATACTCCCTTATTCCCCTCTTCCATTTCCTCTCATCAATCATTTCAACCAAATAAAATGTCACGTTGTTTTTAGGTTGGTTTTCTTTGTCCTTCTATTTCAAAATGTAACTGTAAATATTTTAGTGAAGCATTCTCCTTGGGGAAACAGCAAACAAACTATTTTAGCCATCAGTCAGAAATGTCTGTTGCTAACAAATCACTTATTAACATCAGTTCATAATCAGATTCTGACTAACCTAAATCTTCATTTTTCAACAAGTACAATATTCAAACAGAAAAGTGTTCAACCCTGAACTGCAGCTGCTCTCCAGCCTCTTGAAGAATGAGATCTGTTCCCTCTTTTCCAAATACATAGCATGAAGGAGAGGTCCAATTCCATGTCATTTATGCAACAAACTTGAGTATTGCCAATGTGAAAAAGTTTATTTTTACAGGTCAGTGCAAAGTCTGGCCATGCAGAATGCTCACACAGTTTATTAGAAGTGCTGGAAACTTCTTGGACATTTCTTCACCACATTCAGTATTCAGCCTAGTTCATTCTACTGAATGCTTGGATAGGCATCCAAGCAAGAAAACAAGAAAATCAGTTGAAACAAGAAATAACTCTATTTTAATCACATGTTGGATTGCACCATTTCAGTGTATCCCTTCCTGATTGCTTTATAATATTAACAAAAACTACAAAAAACAACCAAAATCTCCCAAACCACAACAGTAACAAAAGGAAACCTGCTTCTCTACACAGTTATTTCTCCCATTATGCCCAACAAATGATCACATACTTTGCTAACATATTTGCTTGTTTTAAAGCTATTTAAACTTCTATTGCATTCCATACTTGCTTTTCTCAGGCACTAATCCTGAGAGGTGCAGAGCAAGCTCAGCTGCCTCCTGAAGCTGAGACAAGACCCTTGGAGATTAGGGCTTCTGAGACTGTTTTATTTCCATTCACTTCAGACTTATTTCATCTTTCTCTAAAGTTACTTTAATTAAAACGAAATAAGTCAGAAAATCCCACATTTCTCCAAAGCAAGGTGCAAAATAGCCTTGTCTCTTTGTGTTTGCTTACTAGGTCCTCCTAGGAGTTAGGCTTCCAATTTAAGAGCACATTGTATTCATATGAAGGGAGAATGGAAATTTCCACTCTGAGAATTTTTCTTAGAATATTTCTGCTGGGAACTGTTCTGCATAAAAGAACAAATTTGCCATGGAATAAAGTGCAACTTTCATCTTCCTAATACACACATCCTTTGACATCCAAGCATATCACACAGAAATAATATGTTGCCAACGTTGAAAAGCTATGCTTCTATCCCAGTGTCAGATGACAGGAAGCTGGGAGTGAGGCACAGGGGTGAAAAGCCAGTCTGAGTTTCAGGTGCATCAGGCCAGGCTTATGTTGCTGGCCACAGGGAAACACCACCCACAGCAATGGTAAGGCCTCGTTTCTGATACCACAGTTCCTGCCACCTCTGTTCCAAGCAGAGAAACTGGAGGTAGCAGGGGTAAAGAGGAAGAGTTCTTTCCTCAGCAACAGAAGATCTATCTTACAAAAAGAGGAAAAAGAACTTGGTTTGTTCGGCCTAGTGAAACAAGACTGGAGATGAGGGAAAATCACTCTGTATAGATATATCGAGAAGTGAATATTGGGGAGGGAGGAGAATTATTTAACCTAGAGGATAATGCTGGTAGAAGATCAAATGGATATAAATTGGTCATGAATAAATTTAGACTGGAAATTGGGGAAGGTTTCGACCATTGGAAGAATGACATCCTGGAATAACCTTTCAAATAGAGTAGTGATGGGCAGAAACTTCAATTTAAACTTGTGATATGAGTCCTTGAATCACCAAGCGGGTTTGAAAAAAAACGTGTTGCTACATTATATGTTTATATAAAATTTATTACATGCTCTGGAGCTTCTACTGATTACCTGCCAGGGACAGAAAGAATTTTTTCCACTTCATACATAATTTTGATTCTAAGGCTGTACTGGTTTTGGCTGAGATAGAGTTAATTTTCTGCTTCGTAGCTTATGAGTGCTGTTTTGGATTTAGGATGAGGATAATGTTGATAACACACTGATGTTTTAGTTGTTGCTAGGAAGGCTTACTCTAAAAATCAAGGACTTTACAGTTTCCCATGCTCTGCCAGTGAGGAGAACAAGAAGCTGGAGGGAGAACAACCATGACAGCTGACAAAAACTGGCCACAGGGATATTCCATAACACTGAGCATCATGCTCAGTGTATAAACTGGGGGAACTTGGCCAGGAGGGACCAATAGCTGCCAGGGGATGAGCTGGGCATCAGTCAGAGGGTGGTGAGCAATTGTGTTGCACATCGCTTTTTTCTCCCGGTTTTTATCTCTCTCTACTTCTCCTTTCCATTATTATTATTGTTGTTGCTATTGTTATTGCTATTGTTGGTGGTATTATTATAACTATTATTACTATTTGTTATTATTATGGGTTTTATTATGTTTTATTATTATGGGGATTTTTGTTTCAATTATTAAACTGCTCCTAACTCACAAGGTTTACATATTTTTTCCCCACCCTGTGGGAGACAGGTGGGGTGAGCAGCTGTGTGGTGCTCAGCTGCCTGCTGGAGTTAAACCATGACATGAGCTTTATTTCCTTCTTTGCCCTTTAGTACCATGAGGAAGGAGAGGTAGATGCATAGACATTCTTCAAAGTATTAAAGGCTTCCAGGTAGCTTTGAAGATATAACTGTCTACATACCTGGGTTTCTACTGATCTAATGTCAATGGGCAATTTTCTCCTAGTTCAGTTTTACTCAGGGACCACCAGTTTTTACTTGTGCACCACCTAAGACCACCTGAGAATTTAATCTAACATATCCTGAATATTATTATATGCAAAATATTATTGACAAAGTCAATCTCTTGCTTCCTGCTTATCCTAGATGATGGCTGCAGTTGAAAAACTTTGCTGACAGTCTAAGACCCCTGATGGGGCATGAAAAGTGTTCTGTATTGGGCAAGGGCTGGTAGAGTAAGACCAAGAAGCCCTTTCACAGTGCTCAGGCTGACTAATTGGAACACAGGTTCTCCTGTGAGTCTTGACACTTTGAAACACAAAGGGTGATAAAGTGATGTTGCTGTTGCGACAAGAATGCCTCTTACCCAGCATTTGTTTTATCCTCTTTGTCTTATGGCCAAAGAGAAACATGTCACAATGTGTGACACTGTTTCCTGTTCCTTGCATCCAAACCTGAATCAAAATCCTGAGGGTTTTTGCCATAGTGAGACATGGGAATAATCAGTATTTTGTCAAGGCAGTAACCATTCTGCATCATCACTGCTTAATCAACCAGGCACTTCCCCTCCAAGGTCACCTGCGAAGTATGAACAGCAAAGGAAGCCCACATCCATACCCTAGGGTCAGTTTTCCATAGCATTTTCCTTTTCATACTTGCCAGCATTTTGTAAGGCTGCCAGCCTCATTTTCCAACCCAATATCATCATGCTGAAGCTTCTTGAAAGGCAGAGTTTTAAAATCATCCCAGACAGAACTCAGCCCTGCCTCTCCCTCAGAAAAAACTCTTGGCCTTTCAGCCCATTCTGGACACTTCTGCCAGCCTCTCCTTCCATCTAACCTGACCTGTGTCAGGCTCTGACATGCAAGACCATTTCCATCTTACAACCTGTCTGTGGCCTCCTACAGCTCGTTACTGGTCATTTGTCTTGCTGGCCTGCTAATTTTACAGGGCAGCTGGCTCCCAGGCCAATGCTGGGGCAGCATACTCTGCTGCAGTATCCCTGTAGCCCATGAAGCCCCTGAGAGTTGATATTTGTTAGAACACTTACAACTGGGAATGCTCTAAATAAAAACTTTACTCTTTCCTCTATGTATCCAAGGAGAAATTCCACTTGGTCTGCAGATAGCCTTGATCCTGAAGTTCAATTGTCTTGACTATGGGCACATATCTTAGTAACTAAAGGTTAAAGGATTAAGTCTTTGAATTCTGTCCATCATGCAAAGTCCATCTTTCAACCACAGAAACCAGTAATGTAGCTTCTGAAATAAATAGGAGCAGGAAGACAGAAGTAAGGGAAAAGGAAGTAGTTTTCAGCTGAGACTTAGAATGAGATGGAAAGCCACCAAAGCAGAAGAATAGTGACAAGCCTATTCCAGATGACAGGAGGCATAGAGAAGAAGTTGCTTATCACCTCTTGTCAGATTGCATGAAAGGGCAGAGAAAAGCAAAACTTGATGAAACGAAATGGCATTACATGTAGGAAAACAAACAAACAAACAAAACCCCCAAAACAAAAACAAAAACAAACAAACAAACAAACAAAAAACCACAAAACACCCTTCTTTGCACTGGATGGAGTGAATCTAGAATATACTACAGAGAAAGTCAAAGACCTAAAGAATAAGGCTGGATATTTGGTCAATGTGGGATTACTAATAACATGTAGAGCAGTGTCAGGTAACTTAGAGGTGATCAGATTTCAAAGCTTCCTAGGATAAGACACCAAGACATGCTAAGTTTGGGATGTAAAGGCTCAAACAAAATCCCACCACTAACTGGGAGAATTGCAGGGATGTGTTCCCATCTGCACGAACCAAATAGTGATGTCTGCTGGAGAAGAGACACTTGCCACACTGACCACTGCTTATGGCGTTTCTCTGTGACCTTGGTGCTATTTATACTTGTCCATTATGCTGTTCATCTGGGTATTCAAATCTGAGTATTTCTTCCTTTATATAGTCAGGGAAATAATTAAGTGTTGTGCCTCCCTATCCACACTCCTGTAGGATTACTGAAGGTCAAAGCTGGAATAACCAGCATTTACTACATGCAGGTTTACTATTATCTGAGCAGTTCAATTAAGATGAGGCTGAAAGGAAAGCAGCTGGGGCTTTAAAAGCTCTCATCTCTCAACAAGCCCATCTTTGTGCCCCATATGTTTTATTTACTTCCCTCTTGTTCTCAGAGAGCCCTGGGGTTGCCCAAAATATATTCAATATATTGAGACTTTCAGTTACTGCACAGACATACACATGCACACGAACACACTGCCTTTCCTCCCAGGAATCTTTGCGATGTTTCAGGTATTTAGCAGGTTGGAATAACCAGGCAGAGCCAAAATGACAATAGTTTCATTTGGAATTAAATAAGCATAATTTTTAGGATAGGGAAATACCTTCTCTCCCTTTTTAACCTGGTCATCTAAGCCATTCTATGATATGATATGATATGATGATATGATATGATGATATGATATGATATGATATGATTCATTAGTTACAAGGACATTCTCTGCTGTCACACTCTCTGCTCACACTTTTTGATCTACATTTGGCTACCCCCAGGACCTGATGCAAGGCAGTCATGCCTCATTTCTGCAGGGTTCCTGGCTGAACGCTCCTGACATGCACAGGCAGCGCTGGGCTCAGCGGGAATGGCAGCAGAACAGCCACACTCCAGCTGGTGAGGGCACTGCAGCATTGGTGACCAGCTTGGAATAAAAGCACAGTAGTTAAAGTATTTATTCAGAAACGGAGGGAAGAGGGCTCATTAGGAATGTACCTAGAAAGAAATTTGAGTTTGGGTAGTGGGCATGGACAAACTACTCCTTCTTCTGCTGAAGCCATCTCCAGTGTCACAAAAAATGCAAAACTCACATACCCTGAAAAGAGAAACACCAGGAGGATGGGTGAAAGGGTGCTAGGTGAGTCAGAGGTCAATGGAGCAGGGAAACAGGAGCATATCCTGCTATTGTGGAGTGGGTGTGAGGGTTGAGGGACACAAGTATTCTGCAAGCATCCTTCATTGCCGCTGGAAGCGCAGGTGAGAAACACGAGAGGTTTCCTATTGTGCGCGTATTGCAAGTGCAGTCCTCTTTACATCCAGGACTTGCAGGACTAAAAGCTACAAATCACATTCTGGCTCAGCCTAACTGGGCTAAACTCTAAGGAGACTGACTCTTCCCTCAAAAAGACAAAACCAACTATCCACAACCTTCTTCTGAGGACACAAAGACCAGCTTGCTAATGAGGGTCTAAGAGGTGGCCATTCCATCGTAAGAGACACACCATCCCACCGTCCGTTTAAATGTCTCCTTTAATAGCCCTATTTTTGTCTATGAAGACTCAGAGTACAATATCTATTCCTACTGTCCAAAGCGTTGCCCCAAGGATATTAATAGTTACACTAACTTTTTTCCACATAATGGAGATGCCTTTTAAATGGAAAATGAGGAATTATACAGTCTGGATAATATGCTCTACTGTGGTCTTCCCATTTGGCTTGGGAGCAAATATAGAACCAATTCCAGAACTTAAGTTTTGGAAGAGAGGGAAACTTCTATCTATTTGCCACTCTAGTTAGGGTCCCTTTACTAATTTGACTTCCGTATCCAGAAACAGGGCCAAAATTCATCCATGGGAGAAAATTCCTCAGTCCAAACTAACAAAACAACCATAAAAAGGGGTCTTGTTTTATGACATGCTCCATTGGAATTGCAGCATTTTGCCTATGTGGGCATATTTTCTAACACATTATGCAGAAACAAGTCAGGGAAGATGCTGAGGATTGTAATTTTCTAATTTAATTCTGCCATTTCCAGTAATGGAAAGCCATACTATGGCTATTTATCTTCATAAGTGACAGATGCATTTCATTAAAACTTCCTTAAATAATTTCTCATGGCACTTGAAGGAGGAAAATAAGGAGTGAAAAGATATCTGTTTTGTAAGCACACATGCATCGAGGTTTTGAGAGATGTTAAACACGCAAATGATCTATGACTGCATTAAAGAGGTCAAGTAAAAAGACATTTGTCTGGTGTTTTTTTTGCAATGTTGATGCCTGTTGAACTCATCGTGAAGCAATCTGACATTGACTGTTGCTGGATGAAAATATGCTAATAATATCCCCGTACACGGATATAATGAGTGCCACTTGGGAGAATCCCAAATCTCGGCGTAATGCTGTGACAGGCAGATGCTTCCCTTCCAAATACTGCTGAAATGCTGCCATGTAGAAGCAGGAGGATGCAGCAGCTGCAGAGCAAGTGACTCTGCAGAATAATTTGGCCAAGAAGTAAAGAACTTTCCATTTAGTTGAAACTGCGTTTAAATAAGCAATATTCCAGGGCAGGTGAATATTCACCTAATTCTCTTTCTGTGCCAGGCAACTGATAGTGGTGTAATAAAATCTCTTTTGAAGAAATCTGCATCATGTACTGACGCACCTCTAAAGGGTGGTCTGTATAAATTTCTAGCCCCCATCTTGGAATATAGGTTTTGCATGGAAGTAATGAAAGTATCACAGAGGGAGAGGTGTGGGTGAGATCATTTACCATTTTTCCGTTGTCCTCATACTCCAAATAGCTCAGGGAAGCCTCAAGGCTTGCAGCAGTTCCTTAGGTCAAGGAAAATCACCAGTGCATCTGCATTTTTCTCACCCATTCGGTAAATCCATACAGAAGGGAATGGGATGGGGAGGTTTAGAGGTTGCGCTGTCATTATCTGCTCCTCAGTTTCTCATTCAGAGAAACTTTTTAACTTAGGGAGTTGGCAAAGGGGACAGAGTGGCAAAGAGAGCCTTGCCCAAACTCCTGCCCACAAGCCTATCATCCAGTCTAGCAACGGCTGCCCAACATTGCCAGCAAAAAGGTCAGTGGCTAGGTGAGCTGTTAAGAAAGAATTCACCTCTAGATCAAGGAGGAGAAAATTTCCATATGCTGGTGGTATGGATGGATAAATTTTCATGGTCTGTAACAATGCTGTTTTTACTCCAGGGTCCCCTTGTTAAGGCCCCAGAGCTGTCAAGCAAGCTGGAAGAGTGCCGGCAGCACTTGTTGCCATCCCCCTGCTACTCAGTAGACCCCTTTCTATTTGGCCTCATCACCTTTCCCTCACTTCACATTCGCTCTCAGCAAATAAACCTAAGAGACTAAACTATTAAGGAAACACTGCCCTCTCTTTGGTTGGTGAATCTTGCAGTTCTTTCTCACTCTTATTCCAAACTACTGACTGAGCAGAACATGCTCCATTTATTACTATTTCCCAGTGGAGTTCATTGACAAAGATGTTGTGATGAGTAGTAGAGCAGTATAAACCAGTATGGAGTAGAGAGTTGGTCTTCTTTCTACACTGACTAAAGAAATGCCAACCCTCTGATGAAAAACAGCCACCTTCTTAAGAGGAATATTAGCAAATGAGCCAAATGAGCATGCTTAGAAGATGTGGTTTCCATAAGTAGAGTGGTCTGTGTGCTTTTCATCCAAAAGATGAAACCAGAAACACCTGGTGCAGAGTAGCAGCACCCAGGGCTTGGTAGGAAAACCACACTTTGGGCCAGAGTCTGCCTCCTCCCTCCAGCCAACTTGCAACCTTCTATGAGTATCAGGGCACCCACTGCACAATATCCCATGTAATTCATCAGGAATCCACCTCCTTTGAAAACCTTCTAAAGGTATTTTATACCACGGTCATTCTTAAGTTACCTGAACCAGTTTACCAGTAAGCACCAGGTCTCTCACATAAAGGCCCTCACACAGCAGTGCACATTGAGCATGAAAACTGTGGCCAGCACTACATAAAATCTTCCTTTCCTCTTCCTCCACTGCTCCGGAAGTCAGTTTTTATTTCTGTATTATGGGAGTGCTGTATGAGAAAGTGAGGCAGAACTCCTGCCTGCCCCTTTCCTTGCTCTGTTGAGTCACTGTGGCTCTGGCTGGCCCTGGCTGCAGGTGGGTGAGAATACCTATTTTGGCAGAGAGGACCAGTGCAGAGGAAGTCACAGAGACTCAGCTCAGGGGAGCTTGGCTGGCAACAGGAGCTGATGTCAGCTCATCAATAAAACCAAGCTTCGGAGGGGGCTGAGCTTTCTTACTCATGCTCTGGCATTCAAAGCGTGACTCAACTCATTCCCAACGCACAACACTCAATGGCCACACGGAAAGCCTTTCATCTGCAGCATTTTGGCTGGGCTGTTCCTGCCACCACCTCTTCCTTTCCCCTTATGTTTCCATCAAGGTGATTAGTTAGGACTGACGTTCAGCGCTGTTGTGGAATGGCTCAATGGTTACCAAAAAAGCAGAAGTTCAATGGACAAGGTAAAAAATTTCCCTTACAGTTAATCACTGGCCCCACTGTGGAACTCATCAAACTTTGAGGAAGTAATTGAAGCTATTTACACTCGTGGAAAATGAGAAAGACAAAAGTACAGGAAATTGCTTGTTGTTTTGCTCTCAGTGTCACAGCTATGATTACTCTCTCTTGGATGAGATTCCCTTAGAAGAAGTGGCTTCCAGCTAAAGGATAAAGAGACCAGTCAGAATTTGTTTCATTTGTTCACTTTGAAAAATCCTTTTCATGTTTTCTCTGATCCTTAAAGACAGTCTTGGTGCATGCAAGAAACACCCCCCTGGAAAATGAGGCGCTGTAAGGAGGGCCCATTTGAATCCTGTTCTGCTAAATTCACCTGTCAGATATTTAAAAGTGAGGAACCGGAGCTCTTAGTGGACCCAAGCTACATGAGAAAGAACATTTTTGGTTAGAAGTTGTTCTTACATGTAAAAAGGTAACTTTGTAATAGAATTGACATCTGTGCACTTTGGCTGAGTGTTTGGAACAGAGACTTCAGTAAGGTTGACCATCAGATGAAGTGCATGCATAAAACACAATAAATAGACTGTCCTGAGCATCAGGTACCTGACTCTGAGGGGACAAGCAGGTCCATCCTCCCAGGTGATGGGTCCCCGAGGTGGTCTGTGATCCCTCTGAACATATCTGCAGCCCATTATTTCCTGGAACGCTCCTTAGAAATCACTGTAGCAGCAGCCTCTTCCAATACCAAAGTCCCTGACCAGAAAGCAAAACAATGGAACTGTGAAGGGAATAGGGCTTTCTGAGAGCTACTGCCATTTGACCAAGGCATGCCAAGAATTTAGCTTGACATCTCTACCTTGATTTCCATATAATTGCTGTGAACTGCCTTCCTCCTGAGATACAGGTTTATGCAGCAGCACTTAAAACTGTGACCTGAGGAAACTCAGAGTACTTCAGAAAACTCCATGTCCATGAAAACACCTCCTGCCAGCCCTTCTGAGGCCATAGCAGGGTCTGGCAACAATGAAATGCCTGGTAATACGCTAGACCAGATCTTCATCTGACATAGACTAGTGTGGTAACATTGTTTTCAGGCCGTTTGTAACTGGAAATCAACATGATTAGGAGCATCTTTCACGAGGAGAGAGTGTCAAAGTTGTATTTCTCTTTTTCTTGCCTACTCATTGATTATGGTATTATCACTCTCATGGACCCATGGCACTCCTTTGTCTCATTGCAAGGACGCAGGACTTGAGTCAATTTGGAGTACACAACACACAGACTGGTGACTGTCTATTATAACAGCTGTTCTTGTATCAGGTTAATACTGTTGGATAGAGTTTTTCTTTTCCAAAATTGAGTTTTTACGTCTGCAGAAAAGCAAGGGAACAACCAACAAAGAAAATAAATGATCCCTTTTTGGTTTTTTGGTTGCATAATTTTAATGAGACTTAAATTCTTAATTCCACTGGAGTTGGCCCTAAAAAAGTGATGTACTCATCCAAATGCTACGGGGATAAGAGCTATGTAGCAACTGAAATATTTAATCAGAAACTGAAATAAATCTTTTAAGCATGTCCAAGCCATTTTTCATTAAAGTGAATAACAGCACCTCAAATCAGTGATAGAAGCACAAAAGTGATCACTAGAAAATTAATCATAGATTCATGGAATGCCCTGGATTTGAAGAGACCTTAAAGATCACACCATTACAATTTCCCTGCCATAAGCAGGGATGCAAACCACTAGACCAGGTTGCTAAAAGCCCCATTCAACCTGATCTTGAACACTTCTAGAGATGGAGCATCCACAGCTTCTCTGAGAATCCCAAGCCAGTATCGCACCATGCTCATAGTTAACAATTTCTTCCTAATAACTAATCTAAATCTCTCCTCTTTTAGTTTTAAAACTGTTCCCCCTTGTCCTATCATTATCTGCCCACATAAAAAGTTTCTCACTCACTTTTT
Organism: Hirundo rustica; assembly: GCF_015227805.2. NCBI lineage: Eukaryota > Metazoa > Chordata > Aves > Passeriformes > Hirundinidae > Hirundo > Hirundo rustica. Next base: position 16,837,680 of record NC_053452.1, read on the forward strand.
TATAAGCCCCCTTTAAGCCAGGAAAGTCTGCAGTGAGGCTTCGCTGGAGCCTGGTCTTTTCCAGAGTGAACAACATCAACTCTCTCAGCCTGTCCTCATAGGAGAAGTGATCCAGCCCTCCAACCATCATCCTGGCCCTCCTCTGGACCCATTCCTGCAGGTTCACATCTTGTGTTGAGGACCCCAGGCCTTGATGCAGCAATCCTGGTGGGGTCACACGAGCAGAATCACCTTCCAGGATGAGTCTGGCTTTCTGGATTGGGAGTACACACTGCTGACTCATCTTTTCAGCTTTTCACCTACAAGAGCCCCCAAGTCCTTCTCTGCAGGCTGCTCTCAAAAAGTTCTCCCTGTCTGCCCTCACGTTTGGGATTGCCCCTAACTCAAGGTGCAGCATCTTGTACTCAGACTTGTTGAATCTCCTTAGTATCTCCTGGGCACATGCGATTAGCCCCTCATTTGTTTGTTTGTTTAAATTATGATACTATTTTGAATATGTGTGAAATAAATAAATCCCTGTAATAATGCTACACTGGGTTCTGACATTTTCTGATTGTCAGGAGAATTGAGATTCACATAGATTTGTCAGATGGCACATGAGAAAATGCAAAGTACAGTGGCAAACATGACACAAATGTGGGATTTAAGTCTTGCTTTCATTTCTCCCATGCAGACTCTTCATAGAAACCACTTTTGGACATTCACTAGAGTATATCAGATCAGAATATTATACTGTGGCTTGCCTTTTAAGGCATACCATTGCCTATGATGTTTTAAGGGCATTCATGAGGACATACACACAATGTATACAATGATGATGATGATTATGTATGTGGAAACAACTCCTCTGAAATCTGCATGCACATCATTTAAATGGCCAGCTCTGCTCCTAGATTTTATGTCTTTCTTCCTTTATCTATAATCTTTCCTTTAAAGGCATTCATTGGATATAACTGATAGAATTAATGTTTTTGTTTTTGCCTCTGCAGGACCCATTTTTAGAAGTCATCTTATCACTCTCTCATTCATTGCCCTTGCCCTCCCTCTTCCTTCTTCCTCTGTTAAATCAGACTCCATTCTTCCTCCAACTGCTCTGCACAACCTTGCATTCTGCACATTGACCTTTCATATGCTGCCTTTTGGATCACCAGCTCTAGCCATTACATTAGCAACACACAATTACACCCTCAAGGTAGACTCAAGAGCAGATCCTACTTCTACATAAATACCTTAATGAATGGAAAGGTGCTGATGTATGTTTGAAGTATGTTTTCAGCTCACGTACAACAGAAGGATTCTGCAGAGACATGAAATCATGGGTAGTGATGGGAGCATTTCCCAAATGTTTCTGTTCTGCCACAGTGCCCTCTGTATAGTGCTGCTCTCTGAAGTGCCCAAGCATTCTATTTTTTTTCTAGAGGTTATTGCCAAAGCCACACCCAGATGTCACAGCAGGGCTGTCACAAGCAGTGAGTTCAGATGGGCAGCTCTTGCTCGAAAGAAAAAATGTTCTTGGTGGCTTAATTGGTCAATTTTGCTTCTGACAAGAATGTCCATTCTGATATGCTGTAGTTTTGTGATATCTATTGCTGTTTGAGAGTGTGATGCAGCCATTAAAATATCTATGCCTTTTTCCTATTATTTCTTTTTCTTTTTTTTTTTTTTTTTCATTCAGAATTCAACAAACGTTTTTCTGCAAACATACAACATCAGAACTAAAGCAATTCTGGCCTCCATCCCAACAAAAGAACAATCTGACAATGAAAGATGCCAAATCTGGCAGATGAAAGAATCTGCCCTATGGCTATGTGGGTAATGAACACAGAGCTACATGGGCCATGATCTAATGTCTTTGTTATAATCTTACAGTTGTGATAAATTGAGCAATATGTGAAGTGGTGGGTTTCAATCCATTCAAGGTATTGTTTGTCCAGAATATCACAACTAAAATTTGCCCTCACTCCACAGACCACTAAGAATGAACTTTTTCCCTTCAAGAAGGAATTTTGCTGTGAGAAGAGATGGGAACTGGACAAAAGGAACAGTGTGAAGCTATCCCATATCAACCCTGTGGAGAAATAGCTATCAGTCTGCACAGTGTCTCTCAAAGACCCCACTGGGCATGTGATACTGACTGCAAATTTGGCCCAGAGGAGAGTCTCACCACAGATGCCAATATCAATTCAAACAGCCATAGTTCACAAAAAACCCCATCAGATATTATTTTAGATAAAAGCATTTAGTATTGCTCTTATATTCTTTACTAATTTGACTTTGCAAATGGGACTTCCTCCAATTCACAGAAATCTTGTTTTAGCTTTGTTTACAAAAAAAAATCCTTCTAAGATGGGTAAGTGTAAAAAAATCTGTGGCATAAGCGGTCAGTGTGTTTAATTAGCCAGTTCAAAAGAAGTGAGGAAAAGAGACCACTTCTGAAAGATGCCATATGGAAACCAACTTGTTTCCAGTGGAGCTGCTTCCCTCTAGCATAACCTAGGCCATGCCTGTATTTGATGTGATAACCTCAGTAAAAGACAAAGTGAAGTGATGGAATAAATAAGTGTGTGGTGCAAAGAAAGGGAATTTAGCCTCCTTTTGCACTCCTCATAGCAAGGCTTATTCAAACCTTGTCCCTCACGGAAAAGTTTCTTCACTGAAGGTATCCTTAGGAGGGGAGTTGCTGGGTTGATCAATGGCTGCCTCAGTGGATCTTCGATGAGCTGGCAAACACACAGCCTCTGGCTGAGGCAGCTTTCAGAGAGACGGACTTCAAATATGCAACGCCTTTTTGCCGGGCGTGAAAGGATTAATGGCAGAAAAACCTAAGCATGCTGACAACATGGGCTCTGTCAGGATAAGCACAACTATAAACCTTACAGTTACAATTGTAACTCTGCAAGGATTTTGAAACTGGGAGAATATGGCATTTCTTTGTATATCATGTGCAGAATGATTTTGGTCAATTTCCTCATCCAAGAATAATTAATTCACCTGTTTTAATTCATTAGACAAGTCTGCTTGCTGGACCAGCAGGTCAAAAAGACAGCCCATAGCGGAGGGTTTCTAAGCAGTTTTATCCCACTGCTCCAGGGTTTGACTTTTTCTCCTTTGCCTGCAGGGTCACAGGATCACACAGGCTGCTACTGGTACAGAATCTCCACAACTCCCTCCAGCCTGTGCTGTACTGCTCTAGGGCCATCCTCAATAGCCAAGCTACACACCTGGGATAAGGAACAGATTTACAGAAGAATGCAATGCCATGGCATAGCCCAGGCCAGCAGGGAAGTCTGAATGCATTTGGGACAATCATTCATGAGTGGCAAAAAGTTGGGGGGGCGGGGAGGAAGAGAAAAGAGTGAGGAGGAAACTGCTAGTTTTGATTTTGACATTTTCCGATATAAATCGTATTATTTTTCATCCCAGTGGGATTTTTCAAGGCTAAATTCAGTCCCACTTACTTTTCAGAAGCTAAAACAAATGAGTCTCCCTGCAACACACAACCGAATTCAGTTCAAAGCTAAAGCCTCTTGGTCAGGTTTCCCTCTGGGTCAACTCAGACAGATACAAATTTTCCTGCTTTACCCATGCTGCTGCAGAACAGAGAATAAACTGCCTGCACAGCTCAGCCATTACGTTTCCACATTTAGCATGCTCCAGAAGCAGGTGCTGGTGAGAAGTACAGTGTTCACAACCAGCACATGTCCCCAGTGACACACTTTTAATGCAGAACATAAAAATATACAATAAAAATATTTATGCAAAAGTTGAAGAATGGGCTGTGAGCTTTCAGCAGATAATTCTCTTTTCAGTGAGATAAGCAATTTTTCGTATGCTTTGGCAAATTTTAGCCTAATTAAAAGAACAAGTAGGTAACTACTGATAGTATACATTGGTAAATTAGAGCAATAATTTAGTCATCTATCCCAAACCTATCCAGAAATATATGAGGACTTTGATGAGGTGCAGATGGGCCCCTTACAACAGAGACCATAATGAGGCCAGAGGACTCAGGATTAGAATTTTACACATCCTATGAAATTTTGTAACTCAGGGCCATGTTGTTCAGTTGCAGTAAGAGCCATGCAGAGTGGTAGAAAAACCCATCACCCCATGCCTGTTGCTCTTACATACTCTTAATGACTTGTTTAATCCACTGTGCTCTGCTGTCACATTATTTTTTCTTTCACCTCCTGCAAACTGACATCTCTTTGTCTGGCTCCACTTGTCATACTTCAGTATTTCAGTCACAACAACCCCGTTCAGCATGACAGGCTGGGGGCAGAGCTGCTGAAAAACTGCCCAGTAGGAAAGGACCTGGGGGTACTGGTTGGCAGCACTGAACATGAGCCAGCATGTGCCCAGGTGGCCAAGAAGACCAATGACATCCTGGCCTGGATCAGCAATAGTGGGGCCAGCAGGGGCAGGGCAGTGATTGTCCCCCTGTACTTGGCACTGGTGAGGCCACACCTCAAACCCTGTGTTCAGTTCTGTGCCTCTCACTACAGAAAACACACTGAGGGGCTGGGGAGACTCCAGAGAAGGGCAGTGGGGCTGGGGAGGAGAAGTCTGGTGAGGAGCAGCTGAGAGAGCTGGGGGTGCTTAGCCTGGAAGAAAGGAGACTCAGGGGCTGACTTTATCACTCTCTACAACCACTGAAAGGAGGTAGTAGCCAGGTGGGTGTCAGCCTCTTCTCCCAGGCAACCATTGGAAATGGCCTCAAGTTGTAGCAGGAGAGGTTCCATTTGGATATCAGGAAGAATTCTTCCACTGAAACATCAGAAATGCTGCCCATGGAGGTTGTGGAGTCACCCACCACACTGTCTCGTGAACCTGCTTACATCACTTTCACAAACATTCACTTTCTGCCATCCTTGATGATCAAGGACTGGTTGGTTCCCTATGGTTATATAAAATAGGATGCAGAGTAGTTAAATAAAACAACAAAACTAACTGAAAAGGCCATCCTTTTCTAAATACAGTCTTGTACCTTTCTGACTCACATTCTGGCTTCCTTCCATTGCCCTCCCCTCAGGAGGTAAAATCCATGCTAGATCCTAAGACCTGGGCATTGTCTGACATCTTCACATCAGGAAACTCTAGCAGTGACTGCTCCTGCTCCCTGATGTTTGATCCCAGGTGTCCCATACTCATTAAGATACAAAAGGCTCAGTACCTTGGAGGTCAGAATGGTAAGAAACACAAACCACTGCTGAGAACGCAGGAGATATGAGTCAGCATGAGCAAGACCCAGATTACTGTGAACAACACCCCAGCTGAGCAATAGCAACTTAATCACAGTCAGAGAGTCAGTACTGTGCTCTTACCAAAACAATCAACATCTCCGTTTTCCGGGATCTGTAGGAATACTGTGTCATTTAATAATTTGCATTCTAGCTGCTAAAAATCACCATTCTTTCTTTTTGCTGTCTGTAACCGGAAAAATTGCTATATTTTCTAAAATAAATAAATAAATAAATAAATAAATATCTCCTTTAACTCATTATTTCAGTCAGTAAATATCCTATCACCTGCTTAACATGTTACTTTTCACTTTGGAATCTCATAGTTATCATAGAGAGGCTGTATCTTGCTGAATGTATAGGAGAATTGAGGCAGCCACAAGGGTTTTTCACCCTGAACTTTTGATCAAAAGAGTGTCAGGAGGAGATCTACACACAACCTCTGCTTCAATCACTGCTTGCTTGCCTGTGTACATTAGAATTGCAGAGGCCTTTGCACAGATAGAATTTAGATGTTTAGAACAGCTGTTCACTTCTCTAGCAAGAGTCATAGGTGCCTTTACATGCGGCAGAAAGATGCACAGTGTTCCTTGTTTGTAATAAAAAAAGTTGCCTTTGCTCTTCCTGTAACTCCATTTGACATGTTATTAGACTTCATCTTATGTCAAAAAGAAAGTCTGAAATGAAATGAAATCACCATAGAACCATATGCCACGCTGCTGAGGCACAGCAAAAGTAAGCTAAATTCACTATTGCAGCTGCCAGAGTGAATTTATCTGTTTTTATTGGTATATGACTCAGCTTTAATATTTTTCTAAGACAGTTCTTGATGGTCTTATTGACAAATAAGTAACATTAATAACACTGAAGAGTTGGTCACTTCCTTCCAACCATCGTAGTAAACACATTCTGGGCATAAAGGGAGGCAAAACAAACCAGAACATCCAAATGTTCTTCTTTGGGATGGAATACTCCTAACCTTTTGTTCTGGACAGGTTTTCTCATTACTGAGAAAGCATTATTGAGGAAGAAAAGTACAAAAGGTAGAAGTACTGAGTTCCTATCCTGGGTTGGACTATTTCCGATGGGGATCTTCAGTAGCTCTTTCCACAGCCTCAGTTTCTTGTTGGAGGCCACAATACAAACTATTTTTCTTACATTACATACACAGTAAGGCCTTATCAAACTTCCAGTGAAGTACATGGTGATACTGGGATGAGAATATAAATGATTGCTCCCACTTCCAAAACAGTTATTTTGGCACCAGAGGAAGAAGTCTCCTGAAGCTTCTGAAACGAAATGGAAAAGAAAAAGAAGAAAGGAGAAGAATTGATCTGCCCTTAGATAGCAGTTGCACAGATGTTCTCACATCTCCTAACCTCACATTTATGTGATGTTGCACATCAGCAATATGAGGTTTTTCTTGTGAGCAGCACCTTTATTTTTTGTTGCTGAATTAATTTTCCTTTAAGAAATAAAGTTAACTGCTGCTATTATTGGTCTGCTCTCTCTATTTTCCTACAGCTTTGAACTAACTCCTGCCACCACTTCTTTCTCCTGAAGTGATTCAGGGCACTGTGCTTTGGATTGCAGGCCTGCAAATTGTCATTTGGTCTCTTCTAACTGTAACCACAGACAACAAAGGCAGCTGGCTTTGCCACAATTATTGGATTTTGTAGATGTCTGAAAACAAGCCATAAGTGAAATATCTGTGACATTATGCATTCGTGATACCATTGCAAACTGGAGCATTTCCATTTCTGTAGGCTAAACCCTACTCCCTCCTCCAAGAGTTTGTCATCAGTCCCAGTTTGCTACTGCTCCCATCCTGAGGGGCTGTGTGCAAACCAGGGATGTTTATTAGACGGAGTTAATTCCTTTCAGGCTCCTTCTGTGCGTGGCTGTGACTGACAGAGGCGGGTGCTGTTTGCAAGTGTCAGTGGAGCATGACCTCGAGTTAATGCACTGAATGATGAGAGAAAAGAAGATTCATTCAGCATCTGAACTCTGTGCTGAGATTAGCCAGAAGTACAGAGCGCGTACAAATCACTGTTTTGTCAGCACAGCGCTTGGCGGAGTTTTTAAATATTTCAGCTATTCTAAGCCACCATCCTCAAGGCTGGGGCAACTAAAAGAAAAGGAGGATCAAAATACCATTTCCCATCCAAACATCATTGGTTTAGATGTGAAATTTGGACCTGGATGTTTAAAGCAATGAGTGGCAGCCACAGCCCCAGGTTTGATGTGAAAGGACTTGCAGTAACATGCACAGAGCTGTTTCCAAAACTCAGAGAAGGAACCACAGGATATGTAGCTTTTCAGTGGTAGATGCCTGTTCAACTCCAGTCTGGTGAGGAGAAATTGGAAGTTACAAGGATCTCCACATTCTGTCTGTCTGTTTGCGCTGATTGTTCTAATTTTAGTTGCCTGTGGCCATAAGTTGGTCTTCCAGATGCCATCTCTGCATCTGGTATTAGTAGAGCAGTCAGGGGCCACACAGGCCACGGTAAGTGACCTTTTCTCTTACCCAAGCAGCTCTGCCCAGATCTGAGTCTGTCCGTCTGGGGGCACTGACTGTATTAGTGTTCAGGGCATAGATCTTATCTGTACTTGGCTAAAACTGTTAGAAGGTTGGGGAAAACCCCTGGAGAATAGCAGTGCCGGGGGGTTTTGTGTGATTTCTTCCCAGCTATATAGTTGGTCCTTTCTTAGAATTTAAAAAACTGAGCCGTTAACAGAGGTACTGGAAGAAATATGGTTTCCCTCCCTCCTCTGAGGGAGTTCTGAGTTCTAGCAGTAACTATTACCAGAGGCAGGATTGTAGAGAAGATATCAAATCTCTCTATCTGTGCTTCCTTTTGTTGATTCTGACAACTACATCCATTTAGGGTCAGATTCTATCGTACATTGCTGTTTTGAAGCCAGCAGACAATAAATGCAGAATTTAGAGCATAATAACTCCAGTACTTTCAGTGCAAAGAATCCTCTGTTCACCTCTCCTCACTGCCTGTCTCCCTCATGCATGGTTCTCTTGACTTTGTATCTGACCCTATGCACAAAAACCTATGCATCATCTATTTCTCTTGCAGTCCTAACTGAAGGAGCTTCTTCTCTCTATTTCCATTGCCATTTATCAGGTTTTTAAGTCCCTTAAAACAGCAAGACCAAAACCGGTCCTGTGTTTTCACAAACCCTAAGAAAATGATTACTACCTTCTCTTCCTCCCCTTCTTCTCTCTTCCCTCTCACAGCTGCCCCAGGGAAACAGACATAGAAAAAATCCACACGACAGGCAGAAGACAGTATATGCCTTCTTTTGTGAAAGCACCAATATCTATTCTGGGGCTGCTGCAGCCCGTTAAACCTAACACAGAGAGATTTTGGGATTACTTTCTGTTAATAAACTTGGGGGGTTTGTAACCAGCACCAGTAGCTCTTAAGAAAAAGACAAGTTTTGCGGAAGCCTATTGCTTTTTTAATAGAGTAATTTACAAGCAGATACAGTTTAGATTATCAAGTTATTGGCAGCACTTTGGTGCAAGGTATGTGTCATTACTTGTCAGGCCCTTGCTTGAACGATGTGCTTTTGTCACTGCGCGCTGCTGTGGGCAGGGTCAGTGTCATTTGCCTGCAAGGATGTGTACACAAGGAAGACTCATTCTTGCCTCTGAAAGGATGTGTTGGCCTTACTGCCATGAACAGCAGAGTTGAGTCAGAAGCACAAAATAATAATTAAAAAAAAAAGCCTCCAGCTTGCTGGAGGCCTCTTTATGCCTTGCAAATGCTGCGAGTGGTGTGCAGGCAGTTGCCACTAAACGGTGCAAATGGGAGAACTGCAGGAGCTCACCATCTTTCCATAGCGTCAAGACTGGAAAATACCCAGAGCCTGCCGCTCGGACGTGGTAAATCAGGCTTGCTCTGCCACCTCCTGGCCGTACCACACACCGAAGAGAATTTAATGCGCTAAACAGCCTACTTAGTATCTTATTCCCGTTCTGGTCAGGGGCCAGACCTAAAGTTGACTGAGGTGACCAAGCTGTAACCTCCGCCTGGAAAGCATATACAGAACGAAGGGATAAAGCCTTTGGGACCATAAATATGTAACAAAAGCTTTGCTGTAACCTTCACACACAGATTTTAAAACACAATGAAAACATTGGAATTCTTTCTATGCCTGCTTCCCATACAAATGTGTTGCTGTAGAGTTTCTCACCTTACAGTGGTGGGGAGATCACTTCCTCTTGAGGTATTCCTGATGTTGTGCAATTATCAGGCCTAAACCAACCAAACATTCAGGAATGTCTGCCTCTTTATTGCTCTGTGGAGAGGAAGTTCTGTAAGTATACAAAGAAGGACTGCATACTTGTTTGTTTTGTAATATGGGACTGTAATAAGGAAAAAAGGGCTCTAGTTAATATTCTTCTTATTTCCTTCCTATCTTGCAATGTCTGGTAATATTTCCTACTAATGTCGGTGTAGGGATGGAGATAGATATTGACTTTCATCTCTGTATAGAATTCTAGCTTTACTGCTCCATAAGCGGCTCCAAGAGAATAATAATAATATGATGTTATGATTTATATGCCAAATATAATTTTTATACACTTTTTATACAGTTTCAAATAGTATTTGCTTTCACAGTTTCATTTTATCTGAACTTCTATTCAATGGAAAGTTATAGAAAATCCCAAAGAAATTGTAACCTAAGGACATAGAACCTTTGGCAGTATGAGTCCACCAGTAAAGAGGGAATGTGGGTTTCAAGATCTTCTTGCTCCAAGTCTTCCCTTCAGTCATTGGTTTGCAGCCCCCCCCATTATTCCGCATTAATTAAGGACTCTGACAGCCCACTGAGGGAAATTGAAAGATTTTTCAGAAAACGTAAACCCAGACAAAAGCAAGAGTGACTGCATTTTGAAACCCACATCACTTTTGCTCTGCAGCTGAGTAACATCAATTTCATCTGGTAGGAGCACACTCCTTCCTTGGTTTAGATGTGTGTGAACAAGTGATGCATTTTTAATGAGATTTATTTTCATGACAGGAACCTCATTGATAATTTACATTAAAGACAAGCTAAATGAGCTGTTCAAGAGTAGAACAAGCTTTCTCACATTTGTTTCCTTTAATTAAGCCCTATAGGATGTTAATTTTGGATTAAGTCCTGTCTTATACCATCTATGAGATCAAAGTTGTCCTTCCATAAAATCTTTCATCAACTTACTTTGGTCATGTTAACCCTTTGAGGATGTAACTCATAGAGGAAAAATTAGAAGGGCATTTGTTTTAATGTTCTACCACAGGAATACAGTAACTTTTTTTTTTTTTTTTTTTTTTTTTTTTTTTTTTTTTTTTTTTTTCTTTCCCCTGTTTTGTCTCAAGTAAAATGTCAATTGTTAAAATTTCCAGCTGGACAGAAATTTGTGTTTCCAGACAGGTTTACTTTAAGTACTTAGTCATTTACTGGAATTACCAAGTCACTTGCCATGTTAATCGAAAAGAAATGATATTATATGAAACCCTAGTGACCTCCAAATGGAACTGAAACCTATTAGGTCTGAAGCACAGGTCTCTACCGCATGTGCTAATATGTAATCGGTAGCAGTAGACATCCATTATCATCCACAGGGATCAGTTGCATGAGGTAGAAACTCAATCAACAAATTTGAGGGATGTAGGATACATCCTTCATCACCAGATAATACAGCTACTTGCCAACAGATAAACATGGAGGTTAGAGAAAGCCTTGGATTGTTTCAGTGTTGGATGAGAAAGAACATAAGAAGCTGTATGGATGCTGTATCTGCTTTCTCTCTGCTTACTCTCCTTCCTCACAGCTCTTTCCTCCCTGTAATATTAAGTCCAAGTGTCCAGCTTTCACTTCTGCTGGCCCTGCTCCCCACTCCACACCCTGCAGTGCTTCGTGCTCCAGAGGAGAAGGTGCCAGCCCTGGGTTGCAGCATGGAGCTGCACACAGGCAGATGAGCTGGCAGGGAGAAGCTGGAGGGTGCTCACTGCAGATGTCACAGCCAGGAGTTCAGCTGCCAAGAGAACAAGCTTCTACTGAGGGTGTTCAAATTAAAATTAGTCAGAGTTTATGATTTGGCCAAGATATGTTTTTCTGGAGACAGTGAAAGGGGCTCACTTGATACCAAAAATGCCTTTTCTATGATGCCTGGAAAAAGTAAGCACTCCAAGCCACAGTATGGTAAGATTTTTAACCAGGCCAACGTAATTGCCATACTCTAATTTTTATGTGTGATTGAACAACTTCAGATAAAATTTTACAAAGCGTGGCTGATATAAGCTGCAGGAAAGTGTGCCTAGAAAGACACTGTTATAAAACATTTTAGGTACCACTGCAGTGTCAGCCTTCTATCACAGTACCAAAAAGTCAAATCATACCTAATGGCAGTGATGGAAACACCCCTTGCCATCATTCCCAGAGCAGGAAGCATGGGAGAGGCATCTTGAACCTCTTTCTTGACTCCAGAAGTCACACCACAGAAAAATTAGGAAGAACACACAATACACCCTTTACCCAAAGAATGCAAAGTCTTGGCCTGGGCACAAATTTGGAACAGGCAGTCTCTGTGCTGTAAAACTGCCAGCAAAGCCCTGGCTCTGGTGAGCAGATGTTCTTCCAGACAACGCCTGTGCATGGTTTGGGGGCTGACAAATGCTGCAGATTATTCCCAACAGGTAATTTGAATGCAAATACCTTGTTTTGGAGGTTGCATGAGTTTAGCTGTGTCTTGACAGGAGTTCACCAGGTGTTCACTAACTTGCTTACTACCTTACCAAATTGTTTACAAGCAGAGAGAAGTTCAAACAGGGCCATAACCCCAAAGAATGACTGTGGTCACCCAGGGAGATAGTGCACCTGTAGCTTACTTCCCCACTTACTTCCTCTCCCATTTATCATCAAAGAAATAGGCCAGTGGTGCTCAGCTTGTTAAACCTGTCAAGCCAGTCAGTTTGATTTCCTGTTGGGAACAACAGCATTTAAAATTACATCCAAAGAATAAGGAGGAAGGTAATTTTCATACCCATTGCAGGAGCCCAAAAAGACACTATATCAAGCACATTTTGTCAGGAGACGAAGCCAAGGATCATTACTCGGAGGATTCAATGGATGTTGTCAGAAACTGCACTTTCCCCCACTTCATTCTTATCACGACATCTTGGCTAAGAAGCCATGAAAAGTTCTAAGGAAGAGGTTATGGATGCTGGTAGACAGCAGCAAATATGATCACAAGCTTGAACTTGAAGAACATTATATGCCAGATTAAAAAAAAAAAAAAAAAAAAAAAAAAGAACTTTTGGAGCAAGTTAGAAAAGATCAAAAAGAACTAGCATGGCAAAGCAGCAACTGCAAAGGCAAAAATGACAGAAGATGTTTTTAAATTGCGTGCAAGAGTCCAAGCATCACAAGGAGAGCTACAGTTAGAAATAGGAGAATTTTAAAACTACCCAGAGCAAAGTGAAGATAGAATATTAAGGAACTTTTACAAATAGGTAGAGAATAATTTCTCTGAGGATAGTAGTGAAAAAAATTACTTAAAGCAGTGCCATCCAGAAATGAATTAAAATCAGTGAGTTCCAGTCCAGAGGGAAACTTTAAAGCTAGATTTTGGAAAGCAAATGCAGTTCAATCTGTCATCATTCCCTTTGAATCCAGTGATATAACTGGTGCTGAAACTCTGTAAATCTGTAAGGAGGAACATAAACCCATCACTGATGATAATTTAAGGCATATGATTAAACAAGGAAGAAAAAAGAAAACTACCTCTCTGATGCCATCAGTCACAATCAGCCAGGCCTAACTCAAGGTTGCAAGACCTGAGAATCTGACAAGCTTCAAAAAATACAGCAAAAAATTCTTCTGACAAATACTGCAGCCCCCTTCTCTTAGGAAAATTTTAAGGCTTATTGCAGAAGCAATTGAATTGGGAATAGTTTAAAAAAAATGAAGTGGCCAAGAAAGAACAATGTTGTTCTGAGAATAGAAGCAAAAAGCAATGCATATTCCTGTGTTTAGATCATTCATTTGAGAGCTATGTGGATTAACCTAGTGGGAGGTAACATAAGCCTGCAGCCAGCTCCAAGAGCTAATACTCTGTAGAAGTTTTGCAATGCAAATCTTGAGGAGCAATTATGCAAAAACTCTTACTAGGCAAGTTTTTGGGGAAACCTTAAAAATAAATTGTAAAGAACCACATGAAGCAGCACTGTGTAGAATAGTAAGTGCTATGCCAGGGGAAAGAAATGAAAGGAATGTGCTAAGAATGTCATCTCTGACTCTGCTGTGGAACACTGAAGTTCCCCAGAGTGTGAAGTGAGAGCTAACAGAGCACTGTAACCACCAGTACAGGCACCCATCCCTTCCTATAGCCAGAGAAGAGCTGGGAATTACAGGCACAAGCTCCAGGCCTGGGAGAACACCGTGACCCTATGGGAGAGAGCAGGGTCAGTTCCAGAGTGTCTGGAGGTTTGAACTCTCACAACACACCATCAAAAACAAACAGGGAACAACTGTATACCTGATTTTGCTTAGGAATAACAATGAAGCCCTCTCTTCAGACATCTTCAGCAAGTCTGGATTAAGTGAAATGGATTCCCAGTAAATACCTGCAAGTAGTGACCAACCATCATCCTGACATTTGTTTGCTCAAAAGAAGCATTCTGCTTTTTTAATTCCTAGAGCAATGTGGCTTCTTATAAAGAACAAGCAACCTTAGGTTCTTTTCTGCACCTTGATCTACTCAAAGGAGAATTTACAATTTATCTTTACAGTTACAATTTAAATTTACCTTTGCAACTGGGGAAGGTTACTGTGCTCAACAGGCTGCTGAAATGTCTGCCATTTTGCCATTACCAAAAAAAAAAAACAAAAAAAACAAAACCAAACCCAAAAACAGGAACAGAGTCCAGTGAGCCCCTACTTTCTGCTTTTACCCAATACTCCCTATGGGTTGCCGGTCCCAAGCCTGAAGAAATGTAGCCTGGTTTGCTCCTAGCAACAGTATGAAGAGCAGCCAGGACAGCAACATCAGTCCAGGTGCCTTCTGGGCAGGAGAATCACAGAAACAAAAGAGCAACAACCTAGTCTTTGATCAGCTGCTGCTGCGGGGTTTTGAAGACCATCTCCTCAGACAGGGTGATGTGACAACTCTGGCAGGCTGCCTGTGACCCCAGACTGTGCTCTGTCTATATTAGAGAGGCGCTATCCAAACTTGTCTCCAGAGTTTCAGCCACGCAGCTTCCCTGCAGTAGGGCATGAGTAGGGGACAGTGGGAGCACATACCGCACACAGAAGCAGGGAGCAGGAAACTTGGTTCCTTTGTACTGCATGTGCCATTGATCTCAGGGACTAAAGGACCTGCCGTTCCTCCAGCACCTTAGGTTGACATGTGGAAAGCAGGGGAAATAGTGCTCACGTTCCTTTGAAGAACACTTTGACTGATGGGAACCAAGAGGACACTGCTGTGGCTAAATAGATGCGAATCTCCTTCCCAGTGCTGGACTGACGCAGCATAAAATACACTGTTGTAAACTCTGTAACCTCCTGAACTAGCACAGTATAAGATTAGAGGCACCTCCTTAACTCTGCTTCCTCGTGTGTGTGCATCACAGCACAACTCTGATGACATGATTATATATGGCTTCTAAAATAATATAATATTAGGCAGTTTTGTTGTACAGCCTTATTTATTACTTCTGAGTCTGTTGTCTCTACTTCATCTTTTCTTGCCTGGAAGAACATCTCTCCATCAGTGAATCAGCATCTCCAGAGAGGAAACGAAATGGAGACACGTTCATAATATACAGCAAATCGCTGTCTTAACACTCAGTTAATGTTCCACGGTGGATTAAGAATTATTGTCCTAGTATTTCAGCTTAGTCCAGATTTAGTGCCCCAGTGGAAGAATTAAGGACTAGATGAAACAGTGCATGTAAAGCTACTTTCTAGAGCAATACAGGAGCATGTTGCTATCACAGTCACTAAGGCAGGTATGTAAAAATCAAGGAGCCGCTGCAAAGTGGTTCTCTTTTCGCAAAAGTTCAAGTAAGGGTAGAAAAATGCATTTGGATACCAAAACAAATTACAGTGGCATTGGTGGAAAGCAAACAAATAGAAACTGGTTGAACAAAATTATTTTACTGTGTGCAGTCATAGACAGAAATATGACTTGTGCCTCCATGGTTCATGTGTTGTTATGGATCATTCGGTTTGGTATTGCCTGGAATGGCCACAAAAGAGACTTTACAGCAGCTGATGCACAAATCCTAAACCTTTACTCACAAAAGATTCCCCTGAGGCCTGAGGTCTTCAGTGAGGATCTAAGTTTGAGAGTGATTTTCTCTAAAATTCCTACCTCTATCCAAAGAATATTCCTGCAGCTCCATTATCTGCCCACTGCTCTCCCTTTCTCTTCTCTGATGTGCTCTTGCAGGTTCGTGGTGACTAAGAGTTGTTAAACTGTGTGTGTTTTGATGGAATCTGAACTGCAAAACCCAGGAAGAAAAGTCCCTGTGAAGGTTCCTATGATCCTCACTCCTCCTGCAATTTCAAATATCAGCTGTGCCACCATGAGCTCACACATCTGACTCACTGCTTCTAATCTATTTTCCTCAATTCAGTTTTGCTTTGGCAATATTGCCACCCCCATGTCTCTTGGTGACTGAACACTGAGCAAATTAAATCCTGATCCTTCTCTTTGACTGCCTCCTCTTGTTCTTTCAGTTTTTATAACTGAGATGCTGCCATATCCCTTTTCCTTTAGGTGAAGTAGCCAGACAGCTCTGATTGCTTACAATACTCTTTTGCACATTAGGCTATACCTAAACACCAAGTGATTTTTCCTCTGCAGTGTTTCTAAGATTCAGGACAGATCATGCCCTTGACCACTTTTTCCTCCGCTGGATGTTATCTCCTGTGTTTCTGGCCTCCCTGAGACTGCAGCCAACCCACAACACAGCTTCCAGATTGACCTCATGCCCTGCATAATGATACTTATTTTTCCCTCCTCATCCTCCATTTCCCCCTACAGCATTATTTTCTGCACTTTTTTGCTTCCTGCAGTGCCTTTCTCAACCTGCTTGTCTGTTTCTGACCTTTTTTACCTTTCTTCCCTCTGTTCTGACAGCAGTGCTGACTCTGAGCACCAAGTATGACTTGTTTGTCACTCTGTCCTCCTTCCTTCTCTCATGCTGCCATGACTTAAGTGGCTTTTTTTTGAGCTGGAAGATCAATGACTCTCCATGTGCCAGTAGAGCCTTCTCTGTCCCACGAGCCAATGCAGTGTCACATGTTACCCATCTTTTTTCAAATCCCTCTTCAACACCTATTTCCCTTTAAGAGAGAGAGTGACATCACAAAACCAGAATAACTAAAAACCACAATGCCATTGGGCTTGCTGAGGGAACTAGAACCAGGCATTTCTTCCTTGTGCTGCTAAATAAAATCCATTCCATAACACAAAGAGAGATGATAAATAATATTACTGAGCATGGCATGAAATGCAGAGACTGATAAGGAAACCTCAAGGTTTTAAGGTTATTCTAAACTCATAATTTCTTCGCAAATGATACAATGTCTACATTGAACTGTACAGTTAAATTCACCACTTCTAGGTCCATTCAACAGTCCTTTTATGCACCAGTTCCTAGGAAAAATCCATGAGGCTGCTGGTGCTACTGGAATACATGACACATTTCCCACTGACTCTGTACAAGTCAAGCATTGGCACAGGCATACATGCTGCTGCATCTCCATCTCTAACCTATTTCTATAGATTAGCTCTTTACTAATGTAGTAATTCCATTTGTTGTCAGTTTCTCCATTCTCTACATACGTTACTGTAAACAGATACGAGATATTCATCTTAAACATTCAGGAGCTATTCCATTTTCAGGTTGTCTCCTTCTCGTTGGGCTTAGAAGAAAATGAAGGGAATGAAGTTTACTTAGGACATTTATGTGTGATTTCTTTCCTGAGTTCCAAGAACACTCAAGGCTCAAAATGCCTTCTGTGACCACATCAGAAGTTTTTGGTGAGTGCACATATTAGCAAGAGCACCCTCCCTTTGAAGGTGCCTCATCCTGCTGCTCAGTGCAACTTATGCTCTTTGGTAGTGGGGCTGCCCTTGATCAGAACACGGGCTCGTAAGTCCATTCATAGAAAGTGTAAATGACTGGGCCTGGGGACAAAAATAGGAATAGGATGCTTGTGCTACAATACAAGCTAAACTCAATCATCCATCCTTTCTGCTCTTCATTTTCCATGTTTCCCCATGCCTCGTGACAGTTCAGGAAAATGGACGGACATTCTTCCTTGTCGGGGAGGTAGATAATGCTGCCAGTGTAAAAGAATGAAGTGGACTCTTATGAGCTGTCTGGCCTGTGTTTTCCACTCAGTGTTCTGTGATTCATCTAATTAAGGTACACAGCCTGCAAAGCAAGAGGAAATTTGGAACTTCTACTCATTAGCTGGGCATGAATGGGATTTTTTTTTTTTTTTCCCCTCTTGACTGTCTTCATTTTATCTGCCACAGTTCTTCATGACTCAGACTCCAGAAGGGCTCATGATTGTGTGGGTTGCCTCTGGCAAAGGCAAGGAGCTTGAAAGCAAGTGTCTGTCTGTCTGACTTTTACTTGTCTCTGAAAACAAACACTGAAAAGCCTATTCCCTGAGTGGCTGACCCAGCTGCTGTGTCTTCCCTGCTTGTTGGGGTACAACATGATTAATCTCCTTCTGCACAGTTCAGTACTTAAAGCATATGCAAAGGGGACACAAGGGCTTTCATATTAAGCAGGGATAAAAAAAGACTTGTTTTACTCTTAATGAAGAAATAATTTCCTTAAGAACAAAAAGCTCCTCACAGCCAGTGCTTATAAATTGCTTAATTGGAAATACACATAACAGTCCTATGAGGATTATCAGAGTGCTTCTAGCTGGAATTAGAGTCAGGAAAGAAAAGTTATTTTAGAGATACTAATAAAACAGGAGGTTGTGAAGGCTTCTGGGATATATACAGATGTTTTATTTTAGGCTTTGCATATAAAGCTGATTTTTAACCAATTTGTTATTGGTTTGCAAGCTCTGCTGATTAGCCTTGAAGTAGAGAGGAGTGAAAATAAAGGAACAGGCCCCCAGATCAGAGAATGATAGCTCCAAGAAGACAGACTGGATTTTTTAGCTCAGACTTCAGATTATTGGGCCAGCTACCACTGTCTAGATATTTGACGTTTCATAAATGTGCCAGCTAATGACATCTTTGGCTGTACCTTTCCTTGTTTCCTGATAAGTATCAAGCCCCTCAACAATTCTTTGCTTTCTGCAAGCTATGTCCAGTGCACAGGCAGGCCTCTCGCCTGGCTGTAGTGGATGTGCTTCCTGCCCCAGCCACCCTTCTCCTGGAAAAGCAGGAAATGGTGGCTCTCACAGCTCCACCACCGCTGACTCCTCGGTCTAATGAGCTTTTCTGCACAGGAGCAGTGATCCAATGGGGCTGTGTCACATCCCTGGATTTTATGTACTTTGCTAAACACAGATATGGAACTTCTCAGATGTCCATTGTCAACTGAGTCACCACATCTTCTCCTTTACCTTAGAGGCAGCAGAGAGGATGAAAAATGTCTGTCTGCTCATCTCTGCCTAGCGACCGCACATGCCTTGTGTGAAAAAAAAATATTTCTGTTTGTAGCTCTTTTGTCTAGAGCCCAGCTCCATGGTCAATTTCCATGGCAGCTGAGGCCTTTCCATCGCTGTACAAACCCCAAACCTTTCTTTGGTGGCTGGCAATAAAGGCACCTGCATCCCCTTACTGCAGCTGGGTTTGCATGTTTGGACACCGCATCTGGAAGACGTGCTGTAGGATCACCAGACAGGCACAGGCAAGGGGCAGCCAACAGCACTGGGGTCACCTCACAATCCTGGGGTTCCCTCATGGTGGCAGAGTCTTCTTACAGCCCTGGAGTCACCTTGTCATCCACAAAAATGGGATTCGTGTGCAGCAAGCCTATAATTATACACTTGAGAGAGACATTGATTATCTCAGAGTTGCACAAGCCTGGACACTCGGTGGTATTCCACAAATCAAGCACACCAACTATCAAACCCTTTTGCTAGCTATACATTTTAGCAAACAAAGGAAATTGTGTTGGCTACTGTCCTAGGTTACAATGTAAAATGTGCCCAAAGTATGTATTCTATCACCATCTACATGAAATGTTGTTGTGCACCACTGTTTCCCGTGCCCCCTCCCTCCAGACTATCTTCTGTTAATGGCCCATCAATACCGTCCTGCATGACTCATAGATAACTCTCCCCAGGAGCTATCTCTGTTTAATAGGCAATCAAGGACCCATTGCAAAACTGATAAAATGATATCAGTCCATTGTGAGATGCTCCGCCCAGGGGGAGGAGCCAAGCATTCCCACCTGGATATAATCGGGGCCTTGGGACAGCACAGGCAGCCTTACCCACTGGATTCCCAGAGGACAAGAGCTACCAGACCTTTCTGCAAGAACACTGCTTCAACAAGACCACTTCATCTGGATTGCCACCACCACGGTTTCAGGTTGTATTCTGACTCTGTCAGTGATCTTTTGTACCATTGCATGTGTTTTATTTTATTTTACTTTTTTTTTCCTCTCCTATTAAATTGTTTTTTCTGACTTGGAGTCTCTCGCTGGTTTTGCCTTCAAGCCAGCACATATATTTTTGGCGCCCAACGTGGGGCAGGAGGTACTGAGGAAAGTCAGAATTACAATTTTGTAGTGAGGAAAAAAGAAACAGCTGTCCGCTATGATGCTCAACATGCTTTCATATATCTTATACCTAGCTCTCTACATTTTCCCACACATGGGACAGTATTTGCCGGTCTTAATGCTCATGTGTAGACCAGGGTATGGTACCAGAATTGCTGTATTGGTCTATTATGTTTATTGTATGATAACCTCTGAGGCAATGAGCATCATTCGGAATATATACTCTATTTTGTGTTCTTGTCCTGGTCCAGAATGCTACATCTGGGCTCTCAATAATCGCACCCAGCCCCTGTGGGGAGGGGTAAAGAATGATTTTTTCCAGTCTTTTAGGTATGGCACAGCAGTTTTCAAAAGTATTGAGTTCTCTCTAGGTGCCAAGGACAGCATAATATTGTTGTTAGTTCTGCTTTGCCTTCTCTGCACGGCCTGCACCATGCTTAGAAATCAAACACTACATGGGGTAGTGCAGCGTCTCCTTGAGGAGGAGGGAAAAAGAAACAAATGCAAAACAACGGCATCCGTGTCTACACAAACTGTCGTAGAGGAAACAGGAACCGCATCTATGCAGACTGTCACAGAAGAGAAAAGAACCAAAAACAAGGCAACAGTTTCTGCATCTACTCAGACCATCACAGAAGAGAAAGGAACCAAAAACAAAGCAACAGTGTCAGTGTCTACACAAGCTGTCACAGAGGAGAAAGAAACCAAAAGTGCCATCAGCATCTCCACACAAACTGTCACCGAAGCAGAACAACCTAAACCAGTGGCAGTTGCCCCTGTTCAGAAGAAGAAATCAAAGAGCAAATCAGTCCGCATAATGACTGATGAGGATGTGGCAGGACCTTCACACCCAGCAGAAGAGACAGAGCCAGAGATCATCACCCGCTCTCTATCCCTGGGTGAACTGCGTGACCTGCGGAGGGAATTCACCCGCCAGACAAACGAGTCCATCCTAACCTGGCTGCTCCGCATCTGGGACGCTGCAGCCAATGACACCATTCTGGATGGAAAGTGAGGCCAGGCAACTGGGATCGCTGTCTCGGGATGTGGTCATTGACCAGGGGATCGGGAGAACCCAACAAACTCTCAGCCTCTGGTGGCGACTGCTAACAAGTGTGAGAGACAGATACCTTTGTAAAGAAGACCTCCAGGTGCACCAAGGAAAATGGAGCACAATGGAACAAGGTACCCGATGCCTGAGGGAATTGGCTGTGCTGGAGATCATTTTCTCAGAAGACGAGAGAGTTCCTAAAAGCCCAGATGATGTCCAGTGCACATCGCAGATGTGGTTGAGATTTGCACGGCTTGGACCAGAGATGTACTCCCGTTACCTGGCAACGCTGCAATGGAGGGAAGGTGAGGACAAGGTGGGCGTCTTGGTCAATAAACTAAGAATTTACGAGGATACTGTCACCGCCCCATTTCGTACCCATGTCTCATCTGTGGAAACAAGGCTGGCTGAGCAAGTCCGGAGCTTGATTGAAGAGGGCCATCAGAAACTAAAAAAGGAACTTAAGGAAGAAATTTACCACATCTCGCCAGAACCAACAAGAGTCTCTGCCATTAGGAGCAGGTACCCACCAGCCAGGGAGAGAGCATACACTCCACGGGGTAACCTCTGGTCTTTTCTTCGGGAACATGGAGAAGACATGAGGAATTGGGATGGAAAACCCACCTCCTCCTTAGCAGCCCGGGTACGTGAACTGAAGAGAGAGACACCTACCACGAAGAGCTCATCTAGAGCCAACACTGCTCCAGTCTCAAAGGCACAGAACCCCAGACAGTATAAGAAGAATGATATGACTGATCCACTTGAAGGGACCTCAGGAACATATTTACAGGAAGAAAGCAACGTGTACCATGACCAGGAATAGGGGGGCCCTGCCTCTAGCTAGGTAGAGGAAAGGGACAATCGGATCTATTGGACTGTGTGGATCCGATGGCCTGGCACATCTGACCCACAAAAATATACGGCTTTGGTTGACACTGGTGCCCAATGTACCCTGATGCCATCAAGGTATGTAGGAACAGAATCCATTTCTGTTTCTGGAGTGACAGGAGGGTCCCAGCAGCTGACTGTATTGGAGGCCGAAGTGAGTTTAACTGGGAATGGGTGGCAAAAACACCCCATCGTGACTGGCCCAGAGGCCCCATGCATCCTTGGCATAGACTACCTCAGAAATGGATACTTCAAAGATCCAAAAGGATATCGCTGGGCTTTTGGGATAGCTGCTGTAGAGACAGAAGACATCAGACAACTGAGTACCTTGCCTGGTCTCTCAGATGACTCCTGTGCTGTGGGACTACTAAGAGTTGAAGAACAACAGGTACCAATCGCCACAACAACAGTACACCGACGGCAATACCGCACCGACAGAGACTCTGTGATTCCTATCCATGAGATGATTTGTAAACTGGAGAGCCAAGGGGTGGTCAGCAAGGCTCGTTCACCTTTCAACAGCCCTATATGGCCAGTGCGTAAGTCCAGTGGAGAATGGAGACTGACTGTGGATTACCGTGCTCTGAATGAAGTCACCCCACCACTAAGTGCTGCTGTGCCAGACATGTTGGAGCTTCAGTACGAGCTAGAGTCCAAGGCAGCAAAGTGGTATGCGACTATTGATATTGCCAATGCCTTCTTCTCCATTCCTTTGGCAGCAGAGTGCAGGGCCCAGTTTGCCTTCACCTGGAAGGGCGTACAGTACACCTGGAACCGACTGCCCCAGGGGTGGAAACACAGCCCCACCATCTGCCATGGACTGATCCAGACTGCACTGGAAAAAGGTGAGGCTCCTGAACATTTACAGTACATTGATGACATCATTGTATGGGGGAACACAGCAGGGGAAGTCTTTGAGAAAGGAGAAAAGATCATCCAGATTCTGCTGAAAGCTGGTTTTGCCATTAAGCGAAGTAAAGTGAAGGGACCGGCCCAAGAAATCCAGTTCCTGGGAGTAAAGTGGCAAGATGGACGGCGGCAGATTCCCACTGAGGTCATCAATAAGATCATCGCCATGTCCCCACCGACCAGCAAGAAGGAGACACAAGCTTTCCTAGGCGCCATAGGTTTCTGGAGGATGCACATTCCTGAGTACAGCCAGATTGTGAGCCCTCTCTACCTGGTCACCCGCAAGAAGAACGATTTCCACTGGGGCCCTGAACAGCAGCAAGCCTTTGCCCAGATCAAGCAGGAGATCGCTCATGCAGTAGCCCTTGGCCCAGTGAGGACGGGACCAGATGTGAAGAACGTGCTGTACTCAGCAGCCGGGAACAATGGCCTGTCTTGGAGTCTTTGGCAGAAGGTGCCTGGGGAGACTCGGGGCCGACCACTGGGATTCTGGAGCCGAAGCTACAGAGGATCTGAAGCCAACTACACTCCCACAGTGAAGGAAATCTTAGCCGCCTATGAAGGACTTCAAGCTGCCTCAGAAGTAATTGGCACTGAAACGCAGCTGCTTTTGGCACCTCGACTACCAGTGCTGGGATGGATGTTCAAGGGAAAGGTTCCCTCCACGCATCATGCCACTGACACCACATGGAGCAAATGGATTGCCCTCATCACACAGCGCGCCCGTATTGGAAACCCGAATCGCCCTGGGATTCTAGAAATTATAACTAACTGGCCTGAAGGTGAGACTTTTGGATTATCTTTTGAAGAAGAGGAAGAACAAGTGACACGTGCCGAGGAAGCCCCACCGTATAACGAGCTACCGGAGACTGAAAGACAATATGCCCTTTTCACTGACGGTTCCTGCCGAATTGTAGGCGCTAACCGGAAATGGAAGGCTGCAGTATGGAGCCCCACACGACGAGTTGCACAAGCTACTGAAGGACAAGGTGGATCAAGTCAGGTTGCAGAACTTAAAGCCATCCAGCTAGCTTTAGATATTGCCGAACGAGAGAAGTGGCCAAGACTCTATCTCTACACTGACTCGTGGATGGTAGCTAATGCTCTGTGGGGATGGCTGAACCGCTGGAAAAAGGCCAATTGGCAGCGCAGAGGGAAACCCATCTGGGCTGCTGAGATTTGGCAAGACATCGCCGCCCGAGTAGAGAAGCTGACCGTGAAGGTTCGACACGTGGACGCACATGTGTCCAAGAGTCAAGCTAATGAAGAGCATCACAACAACGAGCAAGTGGACAAAGCCGCCAAGGTGAGAGTATCACAGGTGGATCTAGACTGGCAACACAAGGGAGAAGTATTCTTAGCCCGTTGGGCCCATGATGCGTCTGGTCATCAGGGGAGAGATGCAACATACCGATGAGCCCGTGACCGAGGGGTGGACCTTACTATGGACAACATCTCACAGGTCATCCACAACTGTGAGACCTGCGCTGCAATCAAACAGGCCAAGCGGGTAAAGCCTCTGTGGTACGGTGGACGATGGTTGAAGTACAGGTATGGGGAGGCCTGGCAGATTGACTACATCACCCTTCCCCAAACCCGCCAAGGCAAGCGCTATGTGCTAACTATGGTGGAAGCCACCACTGGATGGTTAGAGACCTACCCTGTACCTCATGCTACTGCTCAGAATACTATCTTAGGCCTTGAAAAGCAGGTCTTGTGGAGACATGGCACTCCTGAGAGAATCGAGTCAGACAATGGGACCCATTTCAAGAACGGCCTTATAAACACCTGGGCTAGAGAACATGGCATTGAATGGATATATCACATCCCTTATCATGCACCAGCTGCCGGGAAAGTTGAACGGTGCAATGGGTTACTTAAGACTACCCTGAAGGCGCTCGGTGGGGGGACTTTCAAAAATTGGGAACTGAACTTAGCAAAGGCCACCTGGATGGTCAACACTCGAGGGTCAATCAATCGAGCTGGTCCTGCCCAGTCTGAACCCTTGCACACAGTGGATGGAGATAAAGTCCCTGTGGTACACATGAAAGGCATCTTAGGAAAAACTGTTTGGATTAATCCCACATCAAGCAAAGGCAGACCCATCCGTGGGATTGTTTTTGCTCAAGGACCTGGTTCCACTTGGTGGGTAATGCAGAAAGATGGGGAAACCCGTTGTGTACCACAGGGAGACCTAATTTTAAGTGAGAACTGAGTGTAGGGTTTCATTCTGTATATGTGTATATTTATCTATCTAGCTGTAAGAATGTATTAATTTAGGTATGATGTAGATGGTCATAGAATAAGGGGTGGATTATGTCCTAGGTTACAATGTAAAATGTGCCCAAAGTATGTATTCTATCACCATCTACATGAAATGTTGTTGTGCACCACTGTTTCCCGTGCCCCCTCCCTCCAGACTATCTTCTGTTAATGGCCCATCAATACCGTCCTGCATGACTCATAGATAACTCTCCCCAGGAGCTATCTCTGTTTAATAGGCAATCAAGGACCCATTGCAAAACTGATAAAATGATATCAGTCCATTGTGAGATGCTCCGCCCAGGGGGAGGAGCCAAGCATTCCCACCTGGATATAATCGGGGCCTTGGGACAGCGCAGGCAGCCTTACCCACTGGATTCCCAGAGGACAAGAGCTACCAGACCTTTCTGCAAGAACACTGCTTCAACAAGACCACTTCATCTGGACTGCCACCACCACGGTTTCAGGTTGTATTCTGACTCTGTCAGTGATCTTTTGTACCATTGCATGTGTTTTATTTTATTTTACTTTTTTTTTCCTCTCCTATTAAATTGTTTTTTCTGACTTGGAGTCTCTCGCTGGTTTTGCCTTCAAGCCAGCACAGCTACAAGTTACATAGCTCTCTTGTTAATTAGTGCTCTGCCTTCTGCTTATTAATGATTCTCTTGCTTCTCCTGCTAGAGAAGCTTTCTCTTCTTTTGGGTCAGTGGGTTTCTCGGGTCTGTGGCAGTGAGTTGGTGGCCACTGTCTCGGTCTGCCAGAATTACCTTTTACCCAACTGGAGCTGAGACAGTACAACTGCTGAGTTGTCTTTATTACTTTCTTCCTTATCTTTGGGCTCCTGCCAAATGTCCTTGTGGCCCATAAATTCTGCATTCTCTGTGTCCACTATCAGCCACACATCCTTCTCCCTAAGCTTTGCTAACCTCCCCCGGGGGAAGGTTAACCTGCGAAACACCTGGAGCCCTAAACCTTGACAAGGAAACTCCACCAAACAGTAATCTGTCTTTCTAAAACCTGGACACCACTCCGGGATTGCTCGTTAGCTGCTGTTTCGAAAATCTCCTTTCCTGCTGATTAGGCTGGAAAGCATACGAAGATCAAACACCAAAGAACGTACTTTCTTAAGGAAAATTGCGCCTATTCCCCGTTTTGCAGCACCCTCACGGCCCGCGGCTCCCTCAGGGCCTCGGCGGGGGCTCGCGGCCCTCACGGAGCAGCCGAAGGGACGTGGCGCCACCTGGCGGCCATTGGCGGCCCAGGCCCAGGCCCGGCCGGCGCCCGAGCAGGATCCGCCGGGGTGGAAAGTAAAAAAAGTCGTCAAAAAATAAATTAAAACAAACGAACGAACAAACAACCCAAAGCAAGACAACGGGGCTGTGCGGAAATGATCACTGGCGGCACCTGCACAGGTGTAAGGAGCTGGTTTACTTCTCTGCAGCTCAGGCAGCCAACAAGCCATGACGCACCTGAGAGAAGGGATGGCTGCTGACAGCTCCTATTTTAATCCTATCCGGCCCTGCCCAGCTGAGTTTCCTTATTTTATGAGTTACCATCTCTATTTTGTCTCCTAATAAACGGTGCTATTTGAGTTCAAAAGCCCCACAGGGCTCATATGCTATGATGCTGAGGAGAGGAGGAAGAAAAGGTGTACCTTTGGAAGATGGATCCACTTCAAAGTTGTGGTGATTTGAGGACTGACTGTCAAAACACAGGGAGCCAGGCAGTGAAGCCAACAATAGCCAAGCAAAACTGGCTTTTCAGGCAACACTGCAGGAATGAAAGAAGAAGGAAAAAACAAAACAAAACAAAGCAAAAAACCCCCCCAAAAAAACCCCAAACAAAACAAAGCAAAACAAAAAAACAAAACAAAACAAAAAAAAACCAAACCCCCCCCCCCCAAACAAAACAAAAAACCCCCACCACTTAAAGCATTTAAAATGTAGAACTTTGTAGAACTTAAACACAGAGATTTCATTTTAAATTATTTTTTTCTTCCTTTTAGTTGGTGACAGCATATTCATTAACAGCTCTGCCAGGATGAATAGTTTCTAGATTCGACTGAGGATGGTATAAAGGTCCCTGTGGAGTAAAAGCTGTAACTACTAAAAAGTAAAGCTGAAGTTGCCTGTTTAAAGTCTGACCTGATCCTAAAGGAAAAAAGTAGCCTGCTTGAATCTTAGAGGAGTTGCACTGACAGGTAGCTGGGCAAAACCTGTCAGGCTGGCACCAGTAAGCAACTGGGATGTTGGTCATGGACTCCTGCCTGGCTGAGGCAGGGACTTTCCACTCCAAAAATAGGTAAGACTCATGAAGGGCCTCTTCTTTTACATCAGCTATGGTGCTTGCATGTGCGTTCATGCTCATACTGTGTATCATGGGCAGTCATTTTACAGCTTGAAATTTGTGTGCTCATCTCCTCCAAGGCAGTGGGGGCAAAAGCCCAGGCCATGATGGAGGGGGCTCCCCAGATCTAAATATCTTCAAAAGGGGAAAAAGAAGGGGCATGGACAAGTCTAGGTTTGAACTTTGTCATTTTAGTGATTTTTTTTTAAATGAGGGGATGATCATCATATGTGTCAGGGCAGAACTGAGATATTGTGAAACATGGTTCATGTTTTCCAGAGAACACAAAGCACCAATCTGCTGCTAGAATCTGTTAATTCTGCAAAAGGAGAGCTGGATAATTCTGTGGGAAAGCTACTCTCACATCCCTGATCCCAAATTTGGGTTACTTGTCATACCTTACACTTTCCTGAAGTTCACCAGATCTGAGTGAGCCTAAGTAAGCATGTGAATTTCTGAGTGTTTAGGGAACACACCTCTAAGCAGAAACCTAATTTAGGCAGAGCTCTTTCTTCCTATCATTTTGGCTTTCCTTTCATGAAATCCCAAACTATACATGGAATGTAATTTTATCTCTGTCTGTCACCATGCTGGGCTCTGCAGGCTGGTACAGAAGTAAGCCAAAGCCTGTATCTATCAGAGAAACTAGGTTCTACCCACGGGAGGAGTCCCATGAGGAAAAAAAACCCAAAACATTTGATCAAGCGATCACCTCTATTGGTGAAAAGTTTAGTGTCTGCAAATATATGCATCACAGCTGAAAATAGTATCTCACTACAGTCTGTAAACTCAGAAGAAGAGTCTGCTTACAATGTCTCTCCCTAACACCTTCCAGCAGAAGAACAGAGATTTTTGTCCTATAGTTGCTCATTTTCAGCTTCAGTCAAAGCCTCAAAATTAGAAGACACTTTTAAAGAAATACCATCTGGAATTCCCCTACAGTCTCAAGGCAATGTATTTTACAGAATCACAGAACCAAAGAATATTCTGAGTTGGAAGAGACCCACAAGAATCATCGAGTCCAGCTCTTGGTCCTGCACAGGACAGTTCCAAGAATCACATGATGGGCCATACTTCTGTAAGCAGATTTTGCACAATCCATAAAAATCTTTAGGTCCATCTAATGGATGAAGATTTTAAATTCTGTCATCTCCCGTCAAAACAGATTTTACTGCGAATTTTACCTTAATAAAAATAAATTGTTTGTACTTATTCAAAAGGACAGAGGATAAAGGAGAGCTCTGGTGAACCTAATGTATTTGGATTCTCAAAAACTTGTGGGGAAGGTTCCACACCAAAGATTATTAAAGAAATGAAGCTGTCATGGGATCACAGGAGTTATTTCCTGCAGTGAAAGCTGGTTACAGAATGGCAAAGCGTGAAGAAGAGTCAGCAGTGGGGTGTCCTGGAGATTGGTGTGGGAACCAGTTTTGTTTAGTACATAGCTCGTGGCTGGAGAAAGGAGTGAGCAGTGATAGTGCTGTGTTCACAGTGCTGCTGGAGTTTTCCAAGTATCAAAACACCACAGAGAGGCACCTGAAGGACCCCACTAAACTGAGCAGGAAAAAGAAGTGGCAGCTGAGCTTGGGTGCAGAGAGGATGCTGCCATAGGAAGTCATGGATGTGACTGTACCAACAGGCTCAGAAAAGAACTAGACAGATTTGGGACACTAGGTCAAAAGATGAGTACTCCGAAGGACTAGGCAAGGGTATAGTCTCCAATATCCCCAACCCAACAGCTGTGAGAACTGAGGGAATTAAGTAGGAAATGTATAGCTGAAAGTAGCCAGGCAAAGGTGCTCTGCTTACCTGGCTTCTCCCATTGCCAGTGCTGGAGATATGTCATGATGCTGGGAGCACCGTGGTTTTTATGTTCCCATAAAACCCAGCACCGTGGGTTTTATGTTCCCATTTTGACAAAAATTCTGGTACAAGAAAATCTGAACAAAGACTTTCTCCTATCCAAAGAATTGTTTTGTTTTGTTTTAATAATATTTCAATTGTTTTCCAGTGCTTTAACAGTGTTAAAAATAAAAAGTGAAGTATTACCTCATAAAAATTTTACTATTCTTTAAGAATTATCATGATAGATATGGATCAGTTTTCTTCTTTGTAAAACTGCTTTTGACATTTTGAATTTTCATTTTGAATTAGAACTGAAGTGTATTTTGCAACATTGTCATTTTTGGTGGAATAGAAACACTAATTTCCAGTCAGCTCTAGGGATTATTTTCTTTTCTAATGCTTGCCAGCCTCTTTTTTATCATCCTGACATTCTCTGTGACCCTGAAGCCAAGCTCCATAGAAAGTGGCAGTGAGTAGTTTCTGTGTTTCTCATAGCTTGTACTGTGGCTTGGGATTCTCCTGACTATTTTCGCTATTTCTGTTCAGCTGTGGGATTTGCTTCCCACAAGGTGTCTTGCCATGCTGCCTCTCCCAACCCTTTTCTTCCTTTCCCTCCTCCCAGGTTTTCTTGTGTGAGTCTGACAACTCTGCCATAATCTTCCTCCTCCTCACCGTTCTCCACGGGGATCTGCGTGGGTGAGCAGAGCTGGTGTACAGAGCACAGCTCTCTTATCTCTACGAACTCACAAAATTCACCAAAAGCCTTCCCACCAGCAATAAACTTCTCCTTCACAGGAGATCCATAGCAAAATACACACATATTTTACTAGAGCTGGAGCTGACACAGGAAAATTATGACTGATTTTCCAGATCAAGCACTCCTTAGGAGTCACCGTCGCAGAAATCTGTCTTCTTGGCTTCAAAGCAACTTCCAGAGTGCTGGAGACAAAGGTAGGCATCTTGGGAACTGGAACCTGGTGGCCATCCATGTCACCAGCTGAGAGTGGCGGTGCAGCAGAAGGCGGAGCATGCTCCCCCAAGGCAAGGCTGCTGTGCTGGCCAGGCAGACGCAGGACAGTGAGGGACATGCCAAACCTGTCAGCTGCTTTTGGGGTGACTCACTCAGCGAGGTGCACCCAAGTAACTGAGGCGTGGGCAGGATTTCGCTCAATGCATCATCTGCTTGTGACAGTGCTTCCTCCCACACAAGGGAATATACCCTTTAAATTTCTCTATTTAAATCTCTGTCTTGCTGCCTGCTGGTGTGTGGGCTCCAACTAACTACAGTTGTAAAAAATCTGATGCCTATATGAGACTGGCTCCGAGGGATGCGTCAGCCTGGGGCTCCCTAATGGTCAGCCCCAGCAGAGCTGCCGGGGCACGAGAGAAACTGAATCAGATTCCCTTTCTCGAACACAGGAAACACGGAAGCGAGTAAGCCAGAAAACTACATCTTTTGGGACCACATTCTTGTGGTGAAGTAGTTACGAATAAATCTCCTGCTATAAAGGCAAGAACATAGTCTTGATCTTCTTTAAATGAGATCAGTGAAACTTCCCTCTCTGCATTCGTCCATAAAACCAGTAACTTACTACGCAAGCACAGGCTCAAAGGAGTTATCCTTTGGTCATAGCTTGCATGTACTAGTGTGCCTTGAGGAGATCTGTGGGTACAGTTGGGGCTGGAGTCTACACCCCATGATTATTACCATCATCCTCATCATCCAAACCAGCTACCCATCACCTGCAACACTTTGGGTAGCTGCTTTTATTAGAGCAGAGGAGGATCTGGTGGATCCTTACCCCATGGAAAGCATGGAAAGCACAGAGGGTGAGAGGTGCACAACCGCCTGAAGACCTTCAGTTGAGCCTACAGGAGAGGTTGGTGCTGGAAGCCTTGCCAGGGCATCTTCCTGCACACAGAAAAACCTGAGGAAGCAAAGGAGCTTGTTGATGGTGCACAAACCAGAGAAGGAAAGCAGGCTACCAGCACTCTTATGTTCATGGAAAACAGCTGCAGAAGCTGAACTCAAACCTAAAAATGAAAATCTCTGAAACCAATTACCATTCAACCCCTGTTGAGCCCCTCCTTCTGATTTATCACCACCTCTCAGCAGATCTATGAAGTGTGGGTTCACCTCATCACTTGGGGTCATCCTCTGACAGCACAGTCAGCGACTGTAAGCCTGTGAAGGGAAATATTATTTTCCTCAGATCACATTTTTTGACAGCAGACAGACTGAAGTCATCAAACAATAAGACGAGCCAAAGTAAAAGCAACAGCTGCTCGTGGGTGGTTTTGACCAATTGGCTAATAAAAGACACATCAATTTTATATTGCAAGTTTATTATATTAATTCAATCAGATTAAATGATTTTCACAGCTAGTGTACCTAATTATATCAGGCTATGTATATATAGTTTATTCCAGCACGTTGCAATCTTTTTATCTTCAATCATGCAGTGAGTAATGTGCAAACACAATTATAGGGAAGATTTCTCCCCATCTAAAAAAGAGAAACCAAAATTACAAAAGTGTGGCTTTATAAGAAAGTTGTATCATACAATAAATGTTCATTTGTATTTGGGCATGGCAACATTCAGTCTTAATAAGTGAAGAACAGCATCTGTCACTGCCATGCTGATTCCAGAAAAACCAAGGGAACTGGGAACAGGGAAATGCCATTGATCTTAGAGATGGAAAAAATATATCTATATACATTCAGAGTACAAAAAATGTAAAAAATGTTCTTAGGGATTAAGTGTCACATTTATTTGTATGCTGAAGTCAGAGTTACGGAGCCTTGAAGAACATAAATGCAGAAACAGTTTGTTTTCCTTTAGACCAACAAACATCAGTAGTGATGGAACCAACTTAAAAAGCGTAAGCTCAGGTGTAGGGAGGTGTAATTGAGGTCAGAATATGGCCTACCCTTCCTGCTAATGATGCTGCAGAAATAGACAGAAGCATAGGTTTAGGAAGTCATAGGCAGCTGAATTTTGCTGGCAGCCCAGAAAAAAAGAAAGACAAAGACATATGTTTAAGAGATTTTATTTAAAAAAAAAAAAAAAAAAAAAAAAAAAAAAAAAAAAAAAAAAAGTGTTCTAGAATAGAGCATGGCCAGCATCGCAAACCCTTTGCTGGATGATTGTAGCTGCCGGCAAGCAGAAGCCCTTGTGCTTCGTGTTTGGGGATAAAACACCTGTTTCAAGAGCAAACCTGCTACCTCTTTACAAGAGAAGAAATGTCCTTACCTGTCAGCAGCACAGGGCCTGGGACACACACACTGACCTCGTGAAAAGGCTGCTTCTGTAGGGAATCTCTCACTGCTGGTGCGAGGAGTGCAGTGGGGGGCAGCTGTCAGTCGGTTACGGGTTTGCCAGGAGAGGGCAGGCAGACACGCGTGTGTGACAGAGGGAAGGCAGACATGTGTGTGACAGAGGGCAGGCAGACACACGTGTGTGACAGAGGGCAGGCAGACACACGTGTGTGACAGAGGGAAGGCAGACATGTGTGTGACAGAGGGCAGGCAGACACACGTGTGTGTGACAGAGGGAAGGCAGACACACGTGTGTGACAGAGGGCAGGCAGACATGTGTGTGACAGAGGGAAGGCAGACACACGTGTGTGACAGAGGGCAGGCAGACATGTGTGTGACAGAGGGCAGGCAGACACACGTGTGTGACAGAGGGAAGGCAGACACACGTGTGTGACAGAGGGAAGGCAGACACACGTGTGTGACAGAGGGAAGGCAGACATGTGTGTGACAGAGGGCAGGCAGACACACGTGTGTGACAGAGGGAAGGCAGACACACGTGTGTGACAGAGGGCAGGCAGACATGTGTGTGACAGAGGGCAGGCAGACACACGTGTGTGACAGAGGGAAGGCAGACACACGTGTGTGACAGAGGGCAGGCAGACATGTGTGTGACAGAGGGAAGGCAGACACACGTGTGTGACAGAGGGCAGGCAGACATGTGTGTGACAGAGGGCAGGCAGACGTGTGTGACAGAGGGCAGGCAGACACACGTGTGTGACAGAGGGCAGGCAGACATGTGTGTGACAGAGGGCAGGCAGACACACGTGTGTGACAGAGGGAAGGCAGACACACGTGTGTGACAGAGGGCAGGCAGACATGTGTGTGACAGAGGGCAGGCAGACGTGTGTGACACAGGGCAGGCAGACACACGTGTGTGACACAGGGAAGGCAGACACACGTGTGTGACACAGGGCAGGCAGACACACGTGTGACAGAGGGCAGGCAGACATGTGTGTGACAGAGGGCAGGCAGACACACGTGTGTGACAGAGGGAAGGCAGACACACGTGGGTGACAGAGGGAAGGCAGACGTGTGTGACAGAGGGAAGGCAGACACACGTGTGTGACACAGGGAAGGCAGACATGTGTGTGACAGAGGGAAGGCAGACACACGTGTGTGACACAGGGAAGGCAGACATGTGTATGACAGAGGGCAGGCAGACACACGTGTGTGACAGAGGGAAGGCAGACACACGTGTGTGACACAGGGAAGGCAGACATGTGTGTGACAGAGGGCAGGCAGACACACATGTGTGTGACAGAGGGAAGGCAGACACGTGTGTGACAGAGGGCAGGCAGACACACGTGTGTGACAGAGGGCAGGCAGACACACGTGTGTGACAGAGGGAAGGCAGACACACGTGTGTGACAGAGGGAAGGCAGACACACGTGTGTGACACAGGGAAGGCAGACATGTGTGTGACAGAGGGCAGGCAGACACACGTGTGTGTGACAGAGGGCAGGCAGACATGTGTGTGACAGAGGGCAGGCAGACACACGTGTGTGTGACAGAGGGAAGGCAGACACACGTGTGTGACAGAGGGAAGGCAGACATGTGTGTGACAGAGGGCATGCAGACACACGTGTGTGTGACAGAGGGAAGGCAGACATGTGTGTGACAGAGGGCAGGCAGACGTGTGTCAAAAGAGCAGGCAGACACACGTATGCGACAAGAAGACAGGCAGACACATGTATGACAAGAGGGCACACACACCTGTGTGACAGAGGGACGGCAGACACACGTGTGTGTGACAAGAGAGCAGACACACCTGAGTGACAAGAGGGCAGGCAGACACATGTGACAAGAGGCCAGACACTCACACGTGTGACAAGAGGGCAGGCACTCACATACGTGCACACACACACCTGTGTGTTTTCACCCACTCAGACCACCCCACTGTGCTCACTGAAGTGCTTCTCACCAAACCCAAATGCTCACACATACAGACAATTCAGATCCTTACAATGCTACTCCTCAAAACTGAAATTAAAGAGATGTAACCTGCAGAACCAAACTAAATCCAAAGATCAGAAAAGACTTTACCCCTCCCTGTTTCTCTCTTGTGTTTATTCTTTTCCTCAAGTTCAGAAATACAGATCTGAGCAACACTTACTCAGTAAGCAGATATGCAGAACATAAACATCACCACCCAGCACCCAGCACCCTTTTTGATTAAAAAAGTCACCAACATATTTGCCATGCAAGCACAGGGATTTTTCAAGATCATCAGGTTGCAGGAAGTCTGTTTACTTTGCTAATGACCTGGATCAGAAAGAATAGAGAGAAAAAACCGACACAGATAGGGCTGAGGTAGATTTGGCCATATCTGACGTAATGTCACTGAATTGAGCAGGAAGACAAATGGGATTTCAAACTAACAGGCAGATCACCACAATATAAGCAAAAAGGGGAGGGAGAAGGTCTAGGGAGATTTCCCCCATTCCAGCAGGAGTGCCCATCCTGCAGTCATATTGCTGCAGGCAATGGAAAGAGTTGTCACCAAACTTTGGCCCATGGGGACTATACACGGGAGGCCTGATGTGATTGAGGGCCAGCTGGTGATTGAGCTCTTGCTAAAATAGTCATGAAAAGGAGAAATGTCAGCAATGTCTTGCTAAAATAGTCAGGAAAAAGGGCTGTGGAGTGATCTTTCCTGTGTGGTACCTGCCTGTTACACTCTGGGCTGGACATACTGGAATTTTTACATACTGGCCAACAGTGGACTAGCAGCTTTCTTCCAGGCTGAGGCACCAATCACAGGAATGTCCCAGAAGGAAACTGGTCAAGGCAATTCATCTTCTACCCTCTCTTTTGGCAGGTGGATTGAGGACAGCTTCCCACATGGACAAATGCATGCACACAAGCATCCTGCTGTCTGCTACAAATCCACCCATAAAGCCTGAAGTGTTTGATTCCTGACCTCTGCATTGACCCACAACTATTGCAGCCAACGAGAGACCCCTGCATCATTTTACACTCACAGTGGGCTACTCTGGCTCTCTGAGTACAGCCTCCTGTCTTAATAGAAAAAGCTCTCCATTAATGCCAACAGTCCCTACCTGCCTCCTTGGATTTGTGAGATGAACAGCCCTCCCTCCTGTCTTTTCTGCATCTCTTCACAGCACTGAAACTCACGTTTTTGAGCCAGTGCAAAAACACTGGATTATTTCCATTTCCTCCTTTCTCGGGATCTCTGCTCCCAGGTCCTAATTACTATTCTAATAATATCCTCCACCAGCCTCCTCTGCCTCTCACCCACCGACATCCGGATGAGATACCTCAGTGCTGCTGGAGACAAACCCAATCCTGCTCCCCTGGACTCCCAGGTGCCACAGGGGCCGTGCTCTGCACAGTCACTCTGGGCAGCCATGGGCAGCCAGAGCCTGCTCTGTCCTCTGCATCCAGCTCTGGGTTTTGGGGGGAGTATGTGCCAGTGCTGAGGAGCCTGAGGGCTTGGCAGAAACAGCTGAGCTACCGCTTATAATGCAAATCTGCCTTGGGATCTGCTTTGCTTCCCAAGCTGTGACAGCCTCTGTCTGCAGCAAGCAGACTTCCCCCAAAAACCCTCATCCAACACTGATCATGCATTTCCCCATTCGTAGCCTTCCCCATCGAGGGGGGATAGACAGGGATGGAGAAGGACATTCAAGTCCCCAGGGGAAGGGGTGGAGGGACACTGCAACACCAGAGATATGGGATTTCAGGAGAAGGGTTAACCCCTTCATGGCCTCCTTGCCACTTAGGGCTGGGCTGACCAGCCCCCAAAGGTGGTTTTCTCCACCGCACAAGCAAGCTTGCTTATTCACCTGGCTTAGCACAGGTGGCACCGGAACTGAGGTCCTCCCACGGCACCGGAACTGAGGGAAGAGATAGCTGGGAGGAGCATCCCAGTGTCTCAGGAAGGATGTTCCAGGTGGCTGTGAGTGGCATGTTCTGCAGCCTCACTGTAATCTCCACCTGGCCATGGCCGCATTGCCAGTGTCCTGGCACGCAGGAGGTAGCCCGTGCAGAGGGAAACTAAATGGAAGTGCTCCCTGTGCAGACGGAAAGAAGGGTGCAGGTCCAGCACGGCCTCCTTGGCACAGGCAGGGAATTGGCCTGATGAGACATAAGCCATTTTCTGCACAAAGCAATTGGGATTTGACTGCACATCTTTCTCAGCTACTGCCTGTGGAAAGTGGTTTGTTCCCCACAGCCTTGGACTCCAAATCCAGCTGAAAAGGAGAGTGAGTTCTTCACTGCTGCCCAGTGCAGATGAGGAAAGTGAGTTATACTACTTCAGTAGAACAGAGGGCTGCTCCTACAAGGAGGGGGAACACTGATGTCCAAAATAAGGGATGTCCCCCAAAGGGAGCTGGGATTCTGCCACTGCTCTGTTGATGCTGAGAACAGCCAGGAGAGCAGAACCAGTGCCTTAAGCAGAGCGGGCAGCATGGTTCAGAGCTACCCAGAAGGCTGCCCACCCCCAGCCTTGCTTTCTGCAAACTCACCCTGCCTGCAGTGCCCAGTCAGTGGGAATATTTTGTAATTTCCAGGATAAGGATTTCTGTCTGCACCTAGGTGGCAAAAATACTCTAATCGACAACAAGTAACAGCTTTTAACAGCAGAACATCATACTCCAGTTTAGGATAACTAACAAATGCCTGTGGCTTTGAGACCCACAGGAAATCAAGTTAGTGAGTTACATCTCCTGTACAGATATGTTCTAAAACACAAATCAAGGAGAAATAATATCACTTATGAAAGACAGGGCTCCCACTGTCCCTGCTCCAATAGCCATTTGTTTGCTGGACAGCAGGGAAATGGTTCCTTCCCCAATGCACAAGTCTCTAGAGGCATCAGGGCTGGGATTGCCTTTAACCCCCTCACTCCCAGGTGAGACTGGATGCTTTCTGTTAGCTATTCTGTGCATCTTTATCCCCCAGGAATATACATGCACTGCCCCTCTCTGAACTCATGCCCTCCACACCATGACCTGCTGTAAAGTAACTCGGTAGGATCAGTTATCCTGCAGGAACTGCCTCTGCATCCCTGCAGCATCAGCCTTGTACTTTATTTGTGGTTATTACTAATGATGCTTGAGCACAGTTAGAAAGGAAACCTGATGTTTGAACCTTCTTGGTAGGGGATGGTATTTCTCCGACCTTTAGCATTGACCCCATTTAAAAATCCCACTGGGTATCTAGCTCCTTTTAACCCAGGTGCATTACACAGGATACAGTTATCATATTGGGAATTCAGATACACTGATACCAGCTGACAACTAAGAAACCAAACATAACACAGTCTCAACTACAGTTAACCGTTCACATGCACAACAAAACAGAAAACAAGGAAGGCTTTTGCCTTTAAAAGTGCTGTGCCTGCAATCAGTTAGAAAAGACATTTAAAATCTTGTCACAAAATATTGGATTTTCCAGCATAGCCTAATAGGTTAAGAACTAAAATCACACTAAGAGGCAGAGGGTGGTGAATGACCAGCTCCTCTAAGTTGCCTTGGAAAATCCAAGACCCATTGAATAAAGTCAAGGAAAAACATTTACCACATTTTTTGCTGGTAGTTTTTTGCCATAGGATGGTAAGGGCTTTAGTGCCTGAGGTATAGGTAGTTCCTGGATGCTTTTAGGGAAGTGGGAAGGGGGAAGAGTCTGAAGAATAGTTTGCATAGCTTGCAGATATAAAGAAGCAGGTGTGTTCCCCACCAGGCTGTTGAATTTGTCTTCTCCCAGCAAAGCTGTCCAGTGGTCTGGATGCTCCTGCAGAACTTTCCGCATCTTAAACTGTGGATTGGGCATGAAGAGCAAGAGGTAGTCGAGGCAGAGCTTCTTTGATGCGACATTAACTTTGGAGTCCCACATCTGCTCCAGGATGACGTCCAGCGGGGTAAGCCCTTTACTGTCCTCTATCCTGGGAGATGCTCCATTCCCGAGGAGGATGAGGACTGTCTCTGACCTCAGCAGTTCACAGGCAAGGTGCAGGGGTGTTTTCCCATCTTCCAGATGAAAGCAGCCAGCCCTATTGATATAGGAGTTCAAGCTGGGGAGCTTGTGTGCAATTTTGATGATCAGTCCCAAGATATCTCTCCTGTCATATGTCACCGCCATGGCCAAGTGAGGAGCAGAGGATGGGCAATAGCAGAAGTGTTCCCCAGGCACCTTGAGAGCCTCCTCTGGAAAATGAGACAGCAGATACTGAGCATAAGGCAGGTGATTATGCACCACTGCATAGAGAAGGGCTTCTGAAGGTGAGTAGGTTCGTAGGCTGGCATTTTCCTCCCAGTAGAAATACTCCATAGTTCTCATGTCTTCCAGCATCCACACAGGCTTGTGATCTCTCACAGCCTGGTAGAACATATAGGATAAGAACTTGCAGTGCCTGCTCTGATCATCCTGCAGGCTGGCCTGGTTACTGGCCATGGCTCAGCAAATAAAGAACAGCTCCACGTAAAATCACTCCAGACTGTAAGATTGGTGCACTTGGAATGCTGAATCCGATGCTGCTGCAACCTTCAGGCTGTCATTGCTGCCTGGACTGCACTAGCTGGAATGCATGGGCTGATCATCTCCACCCATTCATTGTTTTTCCCCTCACTGCAGTGGTTTTGTTTAGGTAAGCACAATCCCACAGGATCAGTTAACCCGTGCCATGCAAGCAGATGGTTGGTGAGTACATCCCGCTCTGCGCGTGGCACAGGTTACTGAAACGCTGTCAGACTGCCAGTGATTTTATACACACACAGCCACAGAGAACAGAGGGAGAGACTAAAATTAGCTTGAGAGGTGAGGCGGATTTCTGTCTGCATTTCATGTCTAACCAGATCAGCTCATACACTGCAGCAAGTGGAATAGCAATATTCTTTTTTTGGTTTGTTTTTTTTTTTTCATGTCACTCACACACACATAGCTCATTATATAGTAAAAAATATGTAGCAGTGTAAAATACCCCACAGCTGATAATAGGCATGATTCCATGCTCAGGAAATCAAGGGATTGGTAGCGGTAGCACTAGAAAAGGATCCCTATTTTATGAATAATGGTATGGCTAGCCACTTAGGAGACACTGATGTTAATGGATTGTCTATAAGGCATTAGGGATGTTTAAGGTGCCAGCATTAATCTCTGCAGAGAAAAGAGTGTAACAGTGTGTGCAGTAACGGTGCCCAGAGTCATAAAGCAGATTGCTGGGTTTAAACGCCTGCCTTTGTTTAGCAAGGAAATACCTGGACTGCCTCTGCTGCACAGCAAGGGCATAAACAAAAGGTTAATGGCCAAACCCCACTGGCATGTGGGGAGCTCTGATCTTAGCATTTCTCAGATGTCCTGCTTTGGGACTCGGGTCAGAGCCAGCAGCAATGGGGGGAAGTGGGATTAGGCAATCAGACTTGTGCAATGCCTGGGTGAAACATAGAGAACCAAGACCTATAGGTTTGAGGGGGAAGTTCCTATTGGATGATGCAGAAGGAACTGGCCAAAATTAAATTCACATAAAATAAATTAATTAAGACTCCTTTATGCCAAGCTCTGTTTTAGGAAAGAGGACTTCTATGCATCTTAAAAATCAACAGGTTGCAATAAAATGGTATCTCACCATTTTGGTAGGAAAACAGGGTTTACCTTTAAGGGAAAATACAACAAATCAAGAAATCCTTATTTTCATTTCACAAGAAGACAAACATATAGTAAGCACATTCAAACTAGAGAGAATTCATCAGAGCTCCAAATGTTGTTTGGAGTCATCCAAAGGGAAAACCAAAGTGACTCACAAAACTGGGTCTAGGTCTTGCACATCGTCCAGAGCATAAAAACCATTAAGAAACCCTCACCTGCTGAAGACGTCAAGATAAGGTTCCCCAGGGAAGTGCTCACAACACCCAGCCTGTCAGAATTCAAGCAGCCTCTGGACCATGCCTTTAGTCATACAGATTAATTTTAGGTAGTCCTGTGAGTGGACTTGGTGCAGAGACACATGGAAGTCAAGAGAACAACGTTCTGCAAATATCTCCAACTGAGATGGAAGCTAAAACCCCAGAATCAGGAATGGCCATGAGGATTCTGGCCAATCACCTCTAAACCACAGGTCCAGGATGTCCAGAATGTGAAAACATCTGTAATTACATGGTACCTTGTAATTACAGGTTACACTCTAACTCTGCCCAGGAAGCCCAGCCCAAAACTAGGGAGAGTCCCTCACGTGGTTTGCTCATCTCTTTATGGTTCCAAATGGCACAGGTCTGTCTGCTCGGGTGGCTCCTGGCCTTGGCCTCTTATTGTTTTTTCTCCAGGAGTTTAGAAAAGCTGGTGCTAAGGGCACCTATTTGATGGCAATGCATTGCTACTGAATTTTATTGTAAGCATAATACATCCGGCAAAGATTATAGAATAATTAGAAATGGAAGACGTTGATGTGGAAAGCTTCACTGAGGAACTAGAAGAAGACTATGAGTTTGGAAGTTTTTATTTATTTCTTTGAATTTTGATCTGTGGCCAAAAATAATGTCTCCTAATTCATAAGGTGTTTATTGTGGCATTCCTCTTGGACAAAGTGCAGTGTAGAAGAGGAGTAGAAACAATTTTGACTCATAGAGAGAGCATCCAAGAGAGCAGGAACAGGTTTGAGAGGTAAAACTGAAAAATAAAAGCTGATTTTACCCAAAACACCATTTACCTTTTCATGTGAGGCTGAGAAGCTCTTTAGATCTTTCCTGGGCAGATGCATTTTTCACATTGATGGTGATTTCAGCTTATAAAGTATTTGGTTATTTTGAACCTGTTAGAAATACAGAATGTTTCTGAGCTATTCAGAAACCTTCTTACAGTGTTATGCTTGAAATATTGTTTCTGGGCAAAAGGGAAACATAACTTATATAAAGACAAGACTTGAATGTTAGTAGAACTGAAATCTTAGCATGCTAATAAAAAATCATTATTATCATTCCAGGTCAAATTATTAAAGAAAAATTAATAATACTCGTATCAGAAAAAAATTCAATGGCAGTAATAATAATAATTTAAAAATAATTTGAACTCTTATGCACATTTCTTATCTTCCATCACTATTCCTGGTGTTTTGTTCTCCCTGCCTATGCTCATCTAAATCCTAAGGTTGGTGGTTTCATTCTGGTGGCAGTGTTACAGGAAATCATCAGTATCCGGAGTTGTTCTGTGAGAGGAATGTAAGGTTGATGGTGATGGTTTCTTCTTCCTCACTCTGGATTCTTCTGGGGGTCAATTTTATGATTTGTTGCATACTTTTACACCTGCTTTTTTCTTCACTGGATTGTAACTCCATAACCACATTCACAATAGATGCCGATTATATACGGGCAAGGTATTATTTATTTGTCCTCTTTTCTACCCCTGAAACCTCTCATCCAGCTCTGTATCTGCATTTTTTAGCTGTCTGTAGGTGAGTGGTTTGTAACTGTGGGTGCTCCAGAGTCAGGGCTGTGCCCCATCTCTTACCATCCCATTGGGCCTGCAGCCCCCGGCACTGCACCCTGTGCTTCCACTTTGCAGGACCTCTGCTGCCACACCAAGCCCACGATGCCCTCTGTTAGCTCCAGCGTATGAAACTGGAGTTGTGAATCCCATAGCACACAGAAGAGCCGGTATAGCTCTATGGTTTTACCACGCAGTGCTAGTGAAAGTGAACCAAATCAGCCACAGGCACCTGGCTGGAAGGAGGAAACTGTTCCTACAGCTAAACCAGACTGAAACAAAGCAGCAGATGCTCTACAGTAGTCCAGGCAAAGCAAGTTTGGCAGGCCTCGGTCCTGGGCCTTTGCAAACTCAGAACAGAACCTGCAGCCTGTCACCAGCAATGGCCAAACTGTGCTGCAGGGATAGAGGGTTCCATTAGATCCTATTTCTGGAATAAGCCAAAACAGAAAGGCTTTGTGTACTGCGTGCTGAGAGTGGGGCTTAGGCTTGGCAACCTCTCCTGGTCATCTCCTCCCCCTGCCCCTCTGTACAAAGGTACAGGGAGCAATGAGAAGAAGTGTGGGGACAAGAGTGAGTGAAGACACCTCCTGGAAAAAGACAAAACCAACAGCAGCTTTTGGTCACGGGGATATAAATTGGAAGTGGGGCTTTCGTATTTGTCGTTTCACTGCCTGGTGGGAGCAAGACATTTCTCTCCTTTAAGGGAAGAGCAGCCCTGCCACAAACTCCAGTAGACACGGCATCCATGTGAGCTCAGCTCAGCGCTTTCCACCATGTTTTTGCCTGCACACACAGAGGAAAACTTCAAGGAAGAAGCTGCTTGGGAAACAGAAGGACAAAAGGCTTTGGGAAAGATTGGGACCATCTCCAGCATTCTACCTGTGTCAACAATTCTGATGAGATGTTTCTTGTTCCCTTTCTGCCCTTCTCCAGTGATGTCAAT
The DNA here is from genome assembly GCF_015227805.2 of Hirundo rustica. Taxonomy (NCBI): domain Eukaryota; kingdom Metazoa; phylum Chordata; class Aves; order Passeriformes; family Hirundinidae; genus Hirundo; species Hirundo rustica. The sequence goes on from NC_053452.1 coordinate 16,880,698, forward strand.
TGACATCTGTCTCCAGGCAAAACTGATTTCAATTCTTCTGTGCCCTTTGTACAGGAGGTGCACAGCATGATCCAGCCAGGACATACAAAGACGCAAATCATTTGCCAGATATCAGATGCCTGAGCATAAAGCAAGAGGATGTCTTTCTTCAGAGGCATGCTGTTTTTCAGGATTGTGTCTGCTGGTCTTTTTCCTTTTCTTGGGAAAGAAAAACTTATCTCTTGGGGATGGATGGTAACCCTTCAGCCACAGTGAGGCTCTAGCAAATGCTTGCTGTGTCCTGCTTTCCACCTCCAGCTGTGCAGTGCAGCTTGGGGACACTCTGTGTGACGAATTAGTGCCCTTGTGCAGAGCCTTACTGCACCTCAAGGCTGCTTTTACAGAGCATGAAGGGTTTCTTTTATGCCCTGCTACATGCTTACCAGCTCTAATTCATCCAGCCGACTAGGCTTTGGGATGGAGGAAAAATCTACAGTCTGACCTTGTCCTGGATGGCAGAATATTTCACTTCTGCTTGCAGGACTCAAACAGTGAATGAGACAATCTTATACTACATTGCTAGAGGGAGGAAATGAAAATAAGCAGAGATTTACCACTTCGGAAAGACTTTAAATTACTTGTAATGGGACCAGCTGATGTGCTGTGTGCAGAACAAATCAAACACCGAGTGGTTATTTACCTGCAGAACTCTGGAAGTAAAGATGACTACTCACAGGCAACAGACACGATACATGTATCGTGCGATACATGTAAGAGGGACTCATCTGGAGACAAATGGAGGGTTTTCAGGTGATGTCTGTACTGCTGGTTGACCACTGTTGTAATCCAGACATGTCCTCCTTATACTACTACATCCAGATGCTCAGCTGGACATTGTACCAAGACCTGGAGTACTTACAAATGCAGGGAAGCCAGGGCAATACAGTGTTTTCCTGCAGGTTCTTGTTTATTCCACCTGTGAAGGGCTTGGCCTGTTTTGCCCCAGTTCCCCCCAGAGCCTCACTTCCCAAAATTCCCAAAAGTCCCAGCTATTCTGGAACTCTGCAGCAACAAGCTCCAAACAACCTGCACACATCTTAGTGTGCCTCTTCCTCTTCCCTTGTCCGCTTTTAAACTCAGAGAAGAGACAGAGCCCTTGATATAGGAAACATTTCCAGCACATCTGGGCATTGACAGGGAGCAAACCTTTTAGAAGCAACATGACAGTGTGTTGGCCACCAAGAGCAGTCAGTGCAGCAGGAGCACGGTGACAGCAACGCCAGACAATGAGCTGCCCCGCTCACGGCAAAACAGAGCCTGCTGCAAATGCGAGAGCATCTCCACAGCTGTGAAAGCAGGGAAGTGTAAGACTGAGGATGGACCTTCAAACAGAATCTTCAGTGTCTCCAGTGTCACAGGATAATTTAGAGAGATAGCTTAATTTATAGAATGCCTGGCAGGTGCCTATCTCTACCCCAGGTAAAAGCTGATTGCTTTGTTTTGGAGCCACTCTCATCTCTCTGGGCACACGTAACCACAGTGTGTGCCACTGCATGGCACTGGCCAGCAGCAAAGGCGTGCCACAGCTGTCTGGTTGTCACTATGTGACCTGAGTGGCAGAGATCTGTGGCACAATACCAGCTGTGGCCCCTGACTCCGAGGTACAAGCCTCCTTACCTTCAGATAATGGATGTGGGGATATTGAGTCTTTTCAAAAGCCATCTTCCTCCTAACCCTCAGACAGCCCTCAGTTTGGGGTCTGAACAAGCAAGAGGGATGGGTGCTGAGGTCTCAAGTTGGACTGGGCTTAGAGCATAGAGTGATCTGGGCCAGGAGATGGGTCAGGAGCAGGACACAGAGGAAGTGGCATGATTGTGGAGTGGACTTCAACAGAGCACTGGAGAAAACACAGAACAATGAGGTGCAACCAGTACCATCCTGTGTTCTGAACAGGGCTCCATGGATACGAGATCCAGTTCCCAAATAAACTGCTTGGCTTATTGAGCTCTCCATTCTCAGGGAAACTCGTGTGAGAGCCAGTGGGATTACCAGAGCCTGAAGACTGTCAAGAGCTGTTAGGCTGGTCAGGGCAGAATCCTGACCACACTGAATCAAATGCTTTTCCTCTGCCAGCTCCCAGGGAGGGATTGCCCATTTCCAAAGGCAGGCACTCAGTAAACACTGGGCTAACTCCAAAGGAAGGATAATGATGTTTCCAACTCTCACTGAACGTCATACACATCTTCAAATACGGGTTAGATCAAGCAGTATGTTCAGGTCCAGAGGATGAGACGTCAGCTCAGCTTAATCAGCTATAAAAACAACAAGGCTCTTTTTATTCCATTTTTTGAAAATGCTTTTGAGACCTGATTGCACAGAGTCTGCATGCCAAGAATCCCAGTGTCTCCCATTTCTGTAAACCCACTTGTTTCAGTTCCCAATTCCTATCCTAATTTGAGGCTACATCTCTCAAAGGCAGTACATAAATAGACAGATTACCATGCCTCTTCCAGAAAGTAACCTGTCAGCTGAGTTCTGTTTAAAGAACAAAAAAGCCCTTGCAGACAGTCTGTGCCTACGGATACACTGAGCCAGATGCTGTTTTTCCAGGGAAAGGCAGAGACTGTGAAACAGCTTTATATCACTGGATGCTTTCCTTCCTCGTGATGATTACGGGTGTCGGTGCCCTGTTTCACCACACCCCTGTGTAAATGTCAAGGCTGTCAACTGCTGAGAAAGCATTCAGGAAGGCATGAATACATTTAGTTTCCAACACTGACAAAAAGCAATGCTTCTATACACCAGCCATAATTAACTTGCGGAATATGATATCAGCGAGGCTAAATGTTTGACAGTCTCCAAAGTTGAGGGGGGGGGCAGTTTGTAGGGTTTTTGTTTGGTTGCTTTTTTTTTTTTTTTTTCCTGTAAATTAAGGTCTTTGTTCTGTGCATATGCAAGAGCCAACACCACCAAAACTGCAAATCCAAGGTCCTACCACCATGTAGATGGGCAAATAAATAAAAAAACTACGTCTGTGCCATTCCTGACAAAATTATGACAAATTTGTCTGAACCTTCATAGCCGTTTTTGTGCTGTATTACTATTACAAAGAAGAGCTGCTCAGAAAGTTAACTTCTATGTATTTTTGTGGGGGAAATGTCAGTGCCACAAGACTGAGCTGCTCTGCAGGATGTATCAGTTTCATTGCATCTGCCAGCAAAACTCATGGTCCAAAAAGGCATGAACAGATTTTTTAAATCGTTTTTATTGAATCCTCTACAAAAGGAAAATCCAGGCTGTGTGCAGCTCTGTAAAACCCCATAGACTTCAACTTATGAGCTCATAATTAACTGCTGGACATCACTGAAAACAATCTGCAGCCCCAGTGTAATTACAAAATTATTTGTCAGAAAAGTCTTTGCAGTATCTTCTGAAGTCTCAGAGACTGAGAGAGATTTCAATGTTGATTCAGTCATCAAGAGTGCCTGTTCCTCTGCCCTGCATTTTCTTGTCTCACAGACAAAATACTTCATCCAGAGACAAAGATAACCACTCACCACTGTTCTCCACACTTTCCAGTGGTTTTATCTGCAAAAGATTTTTTATCTTGGAGAAGTGTACAGTCTGATCAACAATAAGCTTTTCAGAACTACCTGAAAATCGTATTTGTCCAAGTAAGTTTCCTCTGGACTTTATTATCACTAGTGCTTTGTTTGAAGAATTGTATTGGAAGAGTCGATTCCCTGAACAGGGCACTTGTGATGACTCAGACAGTGACAAATTGCTTCTACTATCACATATAATGGGTTCAGATCCTTGCTAATCTGCAGCTGGTCACCATTTTCCTCCATCTTTATGGTTTAATGTATATGTGAAGTTGATCATTGAGAATTCACTCAAAAGTAAGAAGCATTACTAGCAAAATGAAAGCAGGAAATTCCATATGGCTGCTTAAAGGAGGAGCATTTTGGTGCCTCCCAAATGCTTTGAGCACTTTTAGATTCCCATTAAGTCTATTGAGGTACAGTGTGAGCTTCCTGTGGGAGAGCTGCCTCAGCACTCCTTCATCACAGCACCCAGAGAAACAGCATTCTGGACACCTCTGAGCTGTGTGACCATACAAATAATACCAGTACCAGAAACCCTGAAACAGCTGCTAGTGCCTAACAGCCCTTAATGACATCCCAGGCAACAGCTGCTGAATTGAACACCAAAGGAGAATTAAAAGATCTTCACAAAGTCACCCTTGTGCTGGCTGGAGCCTCTGGCTCATATATTTGGTTGATTCAGTACAGAAAAATAAATTCTATTTGTGACTAATTAAAGAGAATGAAATAATGCTCCAATGCAGTAATGCTCCAAAGGATGTTGGACTGCCTTGGCATAAAGCAGGATTTAAATTAATGACTCCTATATTTTGTTTAAAAAGAGTCTTCTGCCCTTCATGAGCAAAACTGTCCCCTTTTGATAGAGATGACAACTGGTGATGAGGAACACACTTTTACTACAAACAAAAGTGAAAGGCAGAAAGAAATCAGATGAACTTTCAGATTACTGAAATTTAGAAGGATGGCTTAATTTTTTAATATATGTATCAACTGAATGCCTGTTTTCTTTTGGGTGGTTTTGGTTTTGTTTTATTGTTTTTGTTTTCTTCAGGTGAAAACTTAAGAAGTAGAAGCTCTTTCCCTCTGTAATATGAAGTCTGCACAAACTCATGTTTCCAGGCAGCTTTCTGGGTGGCACATCAGACTGCCTTTGCAAACACTCCTTCAAGGCGTCACGAGAAAGGTACTCAAGTCAAACAAAAAAGTTAGTCTGGCCCTCTTCTTAATGGCATATGAGATAATTTGAAGAAGAAGAGTTACACCACTGGCACCAAAATTCCTCTGGGTGCCACTCTAATAATAATAATGTGGGCTAATGCAGGGCCATGGCCTATATCCATGCTCTGGGACTGCAAGCTCCCCTCTGCCCAGCAGCACATGCTGCAGTTATCTTGCATGTAGCACACTGAATGTGGTTTCTCCCCTCTTCCTTGTGTTCTCAGGCTTTGCCTTCCTACACCAAGCTGTGGTCAGTGAATAAAAATCCAGGCTCTGGGGACCAGGAGTTAGACTGGAGGGATGCTGCTTTCCCTGACCAGGATCATGGTGAAATTCACCAGAGAGAGGAGGTGCCCTCCCTTTGCTCTACTTGGCAGCGATTTTGGCAATGACAGACAATTCACAGGGGTCTGCTGCCCTGAAATGTAACATCTTATGCCATTTGAGATGGGATAAGCACACGATACACCTGCACAGAGCTGCTGGAAGGAGCTAGTGAAGCTCCTTAGCTTTCCACAAAAGTAGCTGGAGGCCAGGCAAAATAACCTGGAGCTCCTTAGTACCAGTGTAAGACAACTCATGTGATTTCACACGCTTCAGCAGCCACCCTGTGTGACAAGAGTGGGGACTCCTCCCCCAGGTCAGAGCTGTTGCTTCAGGAGGGGAGGGTAGCACTGTGCCGTGCTGGATCAGCAGCAGGCACTGCCTGTTCAATGCAACTGGAGCCTTCAGTGGAAGGACTAGAACTTTTTTGTGGAAATCCTTCTCCTCTGAGTTGCTCCAGAAAAACCTCTGATGAGATCTGATCCTGTCAGGGCTAAAGAACAGTCAGGGTTTCTATAACAGCCCCTCTCTGGTCCTTTTACCTCCAGGGCTGCTGTGGAGCCCAGGAATCCTCCTCCACAATCCTGCCGTGCCAAGTCACAGGGACAGTCCACGGGCTCTGGCTTTTTCCCTGAACACCAGAGCACTTGGGAAGTGCACAGCCCCCGGAGAAATGTTCCCAGCCAGGCTTCACTCCTGGCACCCCACAGCTCTGTCAGGCAGGTGACAACAGAGCCAGGACTCCTCGTTTTTCCAGCAGCCTGGATAAACACTGGCAGCAGCTAGGGATTAGCAGGAGCCTTGATGCTGGCAAGACAAAATGTTGTTCATACCTAAATGATATTTGAATTCGGAGATTTAAATCTTGATCTGGGATCTGAAAATACCCTGAAAATAGAATCATCTTTATGAAACAGAAATTCACTCTCCCAGCCCATCCCAGTTGTCAAGACTCACTCCTTCTCAAAATGAGACCATCTGTCATGGAAACAGGCATCTAACTTTAACCCAGATTTGAAACTGCTGGCTTGGAGGTTTGTAAATAAATCCCAGCAACACTCCAACTGTTCTTGGGCTCACACTGAGGGGCTACATCTGCTCAAAGAAAAAAAAAAATCTGAATTTACATGAGTCACACATCAACTCATTCTATGTAAAGACTCTGTAAAAGCAGTGCCAAAAAAAAAAGCTGTCGGTGTGCCAGCAATACCATGTTTACATTAAAGCCTGTCAAATACAGCCCTAAAACACTACATAAATAGGTGGAAATATTGAATGTGTTGCTGCACGATAAAATCCAAGTGTTAAACTATTACAGGTGTCTAATGGATGTTATCTTCCTCATCCTCTTCATCAGGCAGAGGCACTGTCTTCCCGACAGCCAGGGCTCCTGGAGCAGAAGGTGGCTGTCATACGCGAGCCTGCTCTGCAGCTGGAGCTGTCCTCTCGCAGCACAGCCCTGCTGGTCTGCTGGCCTGTTCGGCAGCTCGGTGCTAAAACAGGATCTGCAAGCTGTAAAAAGTTGGTGCCACTATATATCAGGCCCAGAAACTAGGCCGGTTCCCTCTCCTGAGTATGTTGGCATTTCAGAGCTTTCATGATTTTGACATGTGACTTTTCGTAAGAGTAAAGAACTACTCCTCACCCTACATTACAAATTGGAAACTGAGGTGGACACAGAGTTAGTGATTTTCCCCAATATTAGAGGCAGACAGTGTTTTTTCCCTTCCCATTGTGCTATGTTTTTGACACGCTGCAAGTCTTTCTGGCTATCTCAGAATCACATAAGAGGTGGGGCCAATATTTAATTTGAGCATTTCAGTGTCTCTGTGACCTTCCCTAGCACCTGCTGAATGAACAGGGAGTCCTGGTGTCCAGGCTAAAAAACTATGAAATATGCTACCGTTTCTACATGACTTAAAATTTGTGTGCATCATGGGGGTGTTCGGTTCACATGCTCAGGCTTGGCTCCTTCACCAGATATCAAGTCAGGAAAAGCTTTTCTTGTAATCAGCTGGGTAGAAACTGTTGAATGTTTTCTCCAGTTTCGAGGGGGTTTTGCTTTACATAATATAAATTATGCCACAGTGTGCATTTTGGGAGAATCTTGATTCACATGTGTGACCATCCTGGTCACATGCAGCATGCATTAGGATCATTTTCCCAGCTAATGGCTGAGATTGCCTTTCTTGGGTTCTCCTACTAGAGGGGCTTCCTCACTTCCTTTAATCCCTTTTGCAAACATTGATTGCTGATCTCATCAGCCTGTAAATTCCCTTCCTTCTTACCATTGCTCTTCAGCAACCGGATATTGACAGCAGTCTCTGAATTATCCCGGAGGTCACTGCTCTCATCAGTTTTCTGAATTTCCAAGTAAGCATCTTCATCTTTTCTCCCACACAGGCATGTTCTGGGCAGTGAAGAGGAAATCCCCATCACTGTCTCCAAGACTGGCTCATCTTCCTCTTCCAGATCCCTGCTTTAAACTGTGTTTCACTGTCATAGCTGGAAAAAGCATTCGCAGAGTGCTGGCTGAGGATGTGCCGGCATTTCTGCCTCTCACATCACCCACCTGCTCTCAGAGCACAAACTTTCTTCTCAGCACATCTCGGGCTATTGTCAGGCTGGAGGTGCTCTGGGGACAGGACTATCATTCACTCTGTGCTCATGCAGCACCTAAGGTGGGGTTATCTTGGTGGATGCCTCGGGCTATCAGGAGCACACAGCGAACTGCCCCTTGCAGAGCCTTGCTTTGACTGGCCTGGTGCCTTCCCACTCCTATCCTAATGCCTGCCCTCAGAAACCTCTCGAATCCCCTGGCAAGTTTTCCTCATCCCTTTTCTTGGCACACTCCTCCCTTTATAGACCACATTGCTTTGACCATGTGGTTCTGCCCATGGTGTCTCAGCACATCTCTGGCACAACCGTGCATCCAGCCCTTGCAACTTTGCCCAGAAAAAAATTGGGTGGGCACGTGGCTGGGGGAAAACACTGTGATACGAAAATGCTCTTTCCAAAATTGAAACTGAGTTTGAGAAGCAGGCTCAAAAAATTTAATTGGCAGTTTAACAATGTGTATTTATTTATATTTTTATCGAGGTTTTCCCCATAGACAATAGAAGTGTATGAATGTGTCTGCTCATCTGCCTATATTCTGTTTAAGATTCTGTTCCATTTTCTTGATGTAGTTTAAGCTACAATATATCCAATTTTTTAGAACATCATCCTATTCACTCTGCAAAATCTTGCCTGGATAGATTTCATGGGGCTCCTTGGATTTATACATTATAATCCCACTTGACCAAAAGATCTGGTACTCCATACATGCACATTCACACCATCCCATAGCTGCTGTTTAGCATCCTGGGTTGCTGCATACCCATGATAATATGAATCCTAATGCTGTATAAAATATACAACATGCAGCCAGTGCTTTCTGGAAAGTCTTGGAGTAGTTGTACACAGGCTGTTCTATTCAAAAACATATGTTTGATGCTTTAAAGAAGCTGCAGTTTAGTACATATGCAATCTGTCATTGCCAGGGTAATCCCTAAAGGCAAACTCAAGAGTACATATGGTAAATTCTCCCACTACACCTTACTTTCAGGAGTTTAGGGAATTGTGTGATGCATGGACCAGCTGACACATGGATTTCACATCTTGGAAAAAGGTAACAAGTGGCATCCTGGGCAGATGATCTTTAATGTGTATTTCAGTGTTTTTTCCTCTGCACTTTCTCTATAATTGGAAAGTGTCAATTATTTTATCTGTTTACAGTTTTCCAATACAACCTCTAGCAAAGGCAAAATCAGTTAAGCTCTGAAAATCAACCGCTAAGCACTAAAATCTGTTTCTGTCGGCTGGCAGCAAACAAGCAGAAAATCGCTTCTTGATGAGTGTCCGGTCTTTGAGAAGCAGCGTGAGAATGCATCACCCTTTGCATACCTCGCTATTCAAATGTACCCCTGCAGGGTCCGCACATGGAATAAAGATGGGGAAGTCTCCTCACCCACGAGCACCCACAAGGTGGTGCCATTCAATAATTTTAGGAGAAGAGCCTCTACCGAGGCACTGGGGAGGAAAACCAAGATCCAGCTCCCCTTACGAATTACGACCTATTGCGCAAGAAACTCTCTTTTCTAAACCGTAGGCTAAGCGTCACCCGAACGGCAACTTGCACTCAATCAATCCAAAGGATGACATCAGGGATTCTGGCTACTGCCTTGTGTCTCCTTCATCCTCTTTCCTGTTGCAGGGTCGTGTCCACCTCTGCATGCAGCCCAAGGAACTTTCCTCTATATGTGGCGGCTCTGCAGCACAAAAAACCTCACAGTCCAGACTGCCTCCCTGTCAGCACAACTGTGTGTCAAACAGAGACCACTTTTTAACCTCATGGCCCCGGAATAAGCAGCTCAGTTTGCTGATGGTTAATAAGCAGGGGGAAAGTCCCAGGCAAGGGCTACTGTCAGCCCTCCTCATAATTCCCATTCCCATAGAGAGGCTGTTTGCTCTTCCTACATCATCATCTCCAGCTCACAGGACACACACTGTCCTCCCATGGTGACAGGCTCAGGATAACTGAGCCAACAGAGTGAAGAGTGGGAGCCCCTTGTTTCAGTATTAGCAGGACATCACCAGCTATACTCCACATCAATTTTCCCACTCCATGGAGATGTCCAACTTATTTTCCAGCAAGCTTTGGATGAACAGAACATTTTGAGGACTTGGAGGCTTCTTGCCTGTGTCAGATTCAGAGGAGAGGCTTAGAAGCACACCCCTCCCTCAGCCCCTGCCTGAACCCCTTGCTCTAGCAAAGCTCTTCTGGAGGCTGGGGTGAGTTTCTGTAGGGTTCAGCTGGTTGGTCCTAACCTGCAGGCTATCTCCTTCCCTTCAGGCTTTGTTCTTTGCTGAATGTCAAACTCCCTGCAAGATCAGCGACTTCGAAATCATGTGAACAGCATATGTTGAGCAGACATTACAATTGTTGCTTGAGGATGCATACTGACTGTCCTCATAAACACAAGCACCAGATTAGCAGAGCAAGAAGCTAAAACAATCTTTCAGAAGGAATTACAGTTCTTTTTTTTTGCAGCTCTAACAGATTAAGTTGCTTTTTTTCCCCAGTCAACTTCATCAGCAGCACTATTCAGAATCCTAATGAAATTCAGATGATAATGCAGCTGGGAGTCTTGAGAGCACCTCTGCCTGTGGCTGTTCTTGACTCAATGGCCTGGAGGAATGCAGAGGAAAAATGTATTAGCCTGTCCTTCAAAGGCAAGGAATTAAACTTGTTAACATTGTGGTCTAAACTGTGTCAGTAAGTCATATGTTTACCATTAAGCAATTGCCAGAACATCACAGGTAAATGAGCAGGAAAAGAATTGTTTATGGCCTCAGTTACTCCTAGTTGCTGTTCACTGGTGGAATGTAATAAAGACAAAGAAGGATAGCTGGGAGACAATCTCCAAAGGTGATGCTCAAAAGGAAGTGTGAGGAGTCACATGTTTCAGGAAATAAAGGGAGAGAAAAGCAGAATATAGCATCTGTCTTCCTCATGAGAGGAATGACAAGGTTTGTCTTTACAAACAAGTTCTGGGTCTGCTGGTAGATAAAACTAGTGCTGAGAGATAAGAGAAACAATGGGAAGGATTCTACTGACTGATGAATGGAAAAGAAGAAATTTGCCTTTACAAACAAACTGTAGGTTTGTTTGTAAATGAAATTGAATATTGAAAGATGAAAGTAACAATAGGGAAAACCCATAAATCCCGTAAGAATTAAAAATTAAGGGGGTTATACATTAAAAGTCTTAGGTATTTCGGGAAGTCTGTACCTCTCAAGTATCTCAGCCAATGAGGAAAGAGAGAGGGAAATGCAGCCGGGAAATGAGGATAAAAAGGAGGCTGCATCCTCCGAAAAACTGAGAGACCCCAGGGGGAATGCCCCATGGCCTCTCCCTTTATTCAAATAAAGTAAAAGGACTCCTCTGTCTCCTTTTTGGACATAAACCTCTGCTGTTCATGGATTAATTTCCCTAACACTCATGTATTTTTGTATTATTTTGTTATCACTTCTATAGAGATCTATAAAATCAGAAAGGGCAGGGAGATGATGAATGATTCATTGTGCTTTCTTGTATGAGAACAAGAAATGAAACTTGCAATTAGCAAGTTCTCCACAAGCAGGAGGAAGTGGTCCTTCACACACTGTACAAGAAATCCATAAAGCTCCCTGCTGGAGGAGATTTTAGCTTCAAACCTTTACAGAGGTTCAAAAAGCAACTGGACAACTTCATGGCAAAAAGAACCTACGAGTGCCTTTGGCAGCAACTCCTCCCTCAGAAAGCCGGTGAGTGTTCCTTGGGACAGCCAGCTCTGAGAGAAGTTACTTATTCCAGACTGCTTGGTGGTGGGGAGGCTGTACCTGGGTTGTGTCCAGCCTTGGTTTCCTGCCCCAGGTCAAGGGGGATGTGAGGACACTGGCAGGGCCCAGTGTGGCTGCCCTGTGTTCAGGGGGCTGCAGGATGTACCCCCTCTGAGAGCTGGAGGGAGCCGGGCTGCTTAGGCTGGGAAGAGGTGAGCTGGAGGTGGCCACAACCACCCAGCACAGAGATACAAACAGCAGATAGTTTTCAAGAGCAGTGGATGATACAAGGGACGGTATCCAAGGTTTGCTGTTTGGGAGAGCCCAGGTTGAACTTAAGGGAAGACATTTGCACAAGCAGACCTGCTTGAGGGGACTTTCTGTCAATATTTCTATGACTTGATGAGCATCAGTTTCAAAACTGAACACTTGCATTTTGCATGACTCCCCAAAAAAGTGGTGGGGGCTTTCTGAGACAAATCTAGAGAGAGAGAGCATGCATCTGATACGGTAGCTGAGAGCACCTCTTTCTTGTTATCCCCTTATTTGCACTGACACCGTTACAGGTTTCCAGTGAGAGAGTCTGTTATTTATTCACGTCACTGAAAGGCCCACTCTCAGTGTCACTGGGATGACTCTGTTCTTTGTACTGTAACAGAAGTGATGCAGTCACATCATGTTCCAATAAAGAGGCCCTGACCTCCAACAGTGGCTCCATATGAAAGAAATGAGCACCTGCTAGGAAGCTGGGTGCCTGTCATCTCAGCTTCCCTGGTGAGGCATTCGCAGGCTATTTTGGACCTCAACTACAAAGCCCACTTCCAGTTCCGCGTGACTGAACCTGTCAAGATGTGGTCCTAAAGCAACTCGCTATTCACAATAGTTACATTTTGTTCATAAAACACAGGGGTACCAATCAGAGTACCCAATCCTCTCAGATGCCTGAGACACAGACCTAGAGCAAAATGGCCAGGATTCTCCCAAACAGTTTTCAAGGCAGAGAAAAAACCCGAGCACAGCATGGCTGGGGGCTAAAAGTGAACATGAGAGCAGCACGTCAGCCTACACACTGCCAGCATTTGTTCAGGCATTTGGGCTTCCCGAGTAGGATTTTAACAGGGAACAGCAAGTGAGATTTGGGGTTGTGCTGAGGGAGTTCCTTCCAGCCACAGAGAGCATCATGAGACTCTGTTTGCTAAGGAAAGTATAACAAGGGAGGAGTAAAGAGCAAAACAGATTGATATGAAGAGTTTGGGAATTGATACATGTAAGGTCAAGGATATCCTGTGGAAAGAGAAGATCACTGTTGCTTGATTAAAAAAAGAGAGCATCATAGGAGATATGTACTGAAGGAATAACACCACCCTCTTCTAGATCTCTTGTTGGGGCAAATAATCCCTTGCTGAGTGTATAGCGAATTGCCCCTTACCTTATGTAGAGCCCTTCTGTGCTTTCTGCATCCTTCAGCCTCACTGCTGGGGCTAAAAAAACCAAAAGCTTGTCTGTGATGCCTTGGTGGTGATTTTGTGGAATCCTGTTAATTATCCACTAGAAAATATCCTCTATTCCCTTTACTCTCTATTAAGATGGGACCTATTTCTGTCTGAAGTGTCTTAACGAACTTCAGGTAAGTGTGTACTGGAGATTAAATACTTCATTACCCTGGAATGTCCCAGAGCTTTCCCTCTGTACCTTCCTCAGCTTGAGTGAGATGTTAGAATATAGGAAAGGCAGGCAGCTTTTCAGAGGAATATATTAATGGAAAATATAGGGAAAATGGCAAATCTGCCCCTACCTCTACCCTCACTCGTGCAGGATAACTTTTGTTATATTTAATAGATACTGTTTTATCCAGAGAGGTTTTACATTACTAGTATTTATATTGTTTGAGGTGACTCTCCATTCCTCTGGGATCCTGTTGTGAGGAAGTTACCTTGGTACTATTCTTTATTTGGATTAATCTTGCGAGGACAGATGAGCCCAAGTTAAACAGTCTGCATACAGAATTTTAAGATATGATGACTTTGGAGCTGAGGCTCCCCAGGCCATGTAGCCCTGCTCTAGATCAAATGTTAAATTTCCTTAATGTTCCATGATGCTCAGATCTGAGAGCTTTGAACTTACTTCCACATTAACATGTCATTTCACTTTATTACAACTCTCCTGTGCTAGTGCAGAAACTCTAATGGAGGAGCCACAGGCTACCACTTGCAGCTGCAGTCCTGCTGCTTGAGGACCAATCCATCAGACAGCAGTGGAACATCACATTTCATATTCTGGACAGGCAGGCTCTTCAAAATATTTTCCAAGAAAATTATCTGCACAGAGTTCTGTAAAATCTAATTCTGCCCCATTAACTAATAGCTTATAACTAGCCCAGGAAAAAAAAAAAAAAAAAAATCAGGTGTAATAGCCCTATGACAAATGGGGTAGCACTTAGTCAATTCATTTATCTATCTACTAAATGGATGCTTTAAACCCAAGAGCCTCACCTCTTAACCTTCCTGGTTAATGTTTCCAGATGACATGCCAAATGTATCTATTTTATAAAATCACATTAAAATTAGAGAGGGGAAAAGTCTGGTCATCTTGGTTAAACAGGATTTTTTCATAAAGAATGATGCTGAAATTGTATTAACAAAGCTTCGAGACTGTTCTGACATTATAAGGACTGATTCTCATTCTGTATTTTGCTGTAACCAACTTTCTTATTAACAGTGCCTCAGCTCAGGGCTCCGGTTTTGTACTGGGGTGCCCACTGTGCAAAGATAAAAGAGAAAGGTGGCCCATGTGCCAGCAACCCAGCCCAGTGTGAGATATAACACAACAGAGATGCTCCTCACAGGTCAGCCATGCTCAAAGTCGAGGGTCAGGGCAGAGGTCCATGCTTGGCAGGGTATTTAGTGCACGCCATCGGTCTCATTCTCACCACGTTTTCCAGAGCTTGTGACAAATAATTTTAGGAAGGAATTTATAGGATGACCTTGAAGGTGGTATCATGGTGTTTAAACAGAGGGTGTCCTTTGCTGCATGGTGCAGTGCGGAAAAAAACACCTTATCAATGAGAGTGTTGTGTTTTGCTAAATTGAGGCACTTGAACTTCAAGAAAATAGGCCACAAAAGCCTTTAAGAGACAAAGGTAAGAAATTTGGGGTTTGTGCTGCTGACAGAGGAGCCTGGCAAAGCATTGGTGGGGGTGATGATGCTGCTGGGGTGGTGTGGTGACTCCTTTTTCCCTCTTCTGCCCTCTGTCCTCTCTGCTTTTGCAGTGTCTCACCCAAGTGGCCCCCACTCTGTCGAACATGCCCCAGCTGACTGCTCTGCTGAGTGGCCTCTTCAGTGGGCTCTGATGTTTCTACCCCAGCTGGGGCTCTGCACACCCTCTGCACTGGTTTTCATCACCACATACAGGAACACAAAGGAGCAGAGACATGTAGGGATGAAGAGTAGATCAGTCAACCTGCTGTGGCTACACAAAACTCTGGGGTGTTGCAAGGAGTCTGGAAGTGCAGTTCTCTCAAACTGTCCTGCACTGTAGCCTCTCTGCTCCATAGCTTTTCATTAGCAGGAAATGTGTAAAAAGCTGGAATCAGCAGTGATTCCTATCCTGAATGTATTGGGAAAGCAGGATATTATAAATTTATTGATGCTGTCAGATTTACAACCTAGGAAAGTCACTGGGACGTAGGAAAGCAGCTCCTGCAAACTTGGCCAGTTGCAATCAAAGTCAGAGGAGGGATACACTTCAGGGAGGATGCAGCTCAGAGAATGAGAATGGAATACCCATTAGAAAGAAAATATATCACAAATTTTATGTTTGACTAGGAAGACCATGATGTCTTTGCCATTTGAGATATTTAAAATATGCTTAGGATGATCCTGAAGTTCTTGCTCCTGGTCTTAGCCTAGGAGGTAGACATTGGTGATCTCCTGAGCTGGCTTCTGACTCTCCATTATCAGAATCTCTGGTATCAAATACTGCTTTTCTGTGTCAATAACCTGTCACTGAGATAATGAACTGGACTATTTTGGGTTTTTTTCCCCTGGGTGTCTTAATACCTTGTGGCACCTGATGCCACCAAATCTTTTTACTGCAGTCTCCTGTGGGGATTTGTGATCAGCTATTCAAATGCAAGCTGCCCTCACCAAGCTTCCACGGACAAATATTTACCTACAGCAGAGCACAGGCAGCTGTATCTGCAGGCTACTCTTTTTTTGTAGAGGAACCTGCAGCTACAGTCTGCCTGCCTTTGGTCACCTGCTCAGAGCTGAGGTGAACACATGAGTAAGCAGTAACTTCCTAAAGGCTAAATTGTATTTGCAGAAAAGATCACTTTACCCCAGTCACCGCTATGGACAGATATAAAGTAATCCCTATGGACACGTGAAGGCTAAGCCTGCTTATCGGATAGCGCAAGGTCAGACAGAGGGGCTGATAGGGCAGTGCTTATAGTAACAATTGTGATTGCTCTGCAAAAAGACATCCCTCAAAGGGTTTTCCTCAAAATATTGTCAAGCCAAAATCACAAATTCCTGAAAAAATTAGGAGTTTAATAATATATAATCTCCTCTCAGGATACTTTGCATCACTATCAAACACAAAATAGCTTTGGTGGGTATTTTCTTAGAGAGTCCAAGTTTATCAGATGTCATCTTGCAGGGTTAAGCTGATTAGCACAATGTTAGGGAGGAGGCGGAAACTCTCCCTACCAGGCACAGTACTAACCCAGGTAGCCAAGGTCTTACCCAGCCACCCTGGTTGGGCACGAGCTGTGATGGACCCAGAGCCAAGCACGGGCTGACAGGCCAAGACGGCACTCCAGCCCAGTTTGCTCCGGCCTTTCCCAATTAAAGAGCTGGGTTATCCCTGCCTTCTCCTTCATCAAGCCACCCATCTCTCCACAGAGGGAAGTGCACACTGTTCTATGGTCAAATTCGGCTGACACTGGCCAGTGGGCTCCAGATTTGTTGAGGAACAATCAAAGGGGGAACAGATGGAAAAGTATTGTGAGAGTATAAGCTTTGTTTCCTTAGAAAGCCAGGCTACAATGTCCTTCTTGGTTTTAGAATAGCAAATACAGCCTCACGTGCACAGCAACTGCTTTTGCTACAGCCTCTTGTCTCTCCTGGCTACAAAGCCATGGAAGCCCTATGAAATACTGCCATACCCACCACTCTTAGCTACAGCAGTAAAGTATCTTAAAGAGCAGAATCTAAATATCTCATTGACCCAAAGCAGGTTGGGTTTCCCTCTGTGTGCTGGTGCCTGTCAGATTCACCAACAGAATCCAGCCTTTGGAGCAGAGCTAGTTGGTCAGTAAGACAAGGACTGTATGCACAGAAAGTCCCCAGTTCACAGCAGCTTGTAAGGTGAAGTGGGCTCTGTGGGAGAGGAGAGGGGTGAGGGGTCTTTCTGCAGATGGTAGATGCTGGAAGAGAGAAGCAGTCAAGGCAAGCAGGGAGCACATTTTGAAGCCAGTTGATGGGCCTTCCCTTCAAAAAAACCCCTAGGTTTAAGAGCTGTGCATTTCTACACAACTTGTGTTACACCAGAGAGCTCAGGTCTTAAGAGGGTCCTTCAGTACAGCTGCTTTTCTGGTTCGCTGTAAGCACTATCCTGGCTGCCTCATCCTGATGGTGACTTACACATGTACTTCTCCTGGAATGTCCATAGTCCTCTCTGCCCCCAGCACAGCTGCCTTCCAGTCGGGGGCAGAGCAAGTTTCAGGGGCCCAGAGGGGGTGAGGAACCAGTGTGGAGCAGTGAGAGAGGTTCATCAGAACAGGAGCAGTCCTGTGACCTGCTGACGGGATAAGGCAGCTTGGTCCATTCTTTCTCTCCTCTGTGCATGTGGAAGCAATGCAAACCTGGCATAACCTTGGCCTATATTAATTCATCAGAAGTCACTTGATGGTGGGATTTGACAACCAGCCAGTTCCATGGGATGTTTCCTTCTTAAGCCATCATCATTTCATCTTCCCTATAAACATCTAAAAATTACCCTCCTTCAGATCATGCCTTTTAACTCCTCTTTTCTGGGATGTCAGTTAGAACTGTGTTTCACCCAGAAGCCTCTGATGTGATCTGCCCTTACCTCGTTCTTTTCTGTTCTTTCCTTCCTTGTGCTTCCTTCTCGGAATAAAGGATGCTAAATCTCAACATGATTTTTGAATGCTGTTTACTCCTGATCTGTGTTGTTTCCAATTCTACGCCTGTAAATACAAGCTACTGGGGGAGCCCAGTATGAAAGAAAATATCCCAGCATATGGCTGGCAAATGCAGCATGCTCAGCTCTTGTCTCCTAATGCTGTTTCCCAATTCCCGGCTTTCTTCAGTAAACCAACCCTGATTAAATGTGACAGTATTTTTCATTGCATTTGGAGGATCTGCAGATCCTTCAGAAAAATGGAAGCCTGAAAAAGTAAGTAGGTAACCAAGAGCAGTTTAAGGTCGAAACTACAATTACACTTGAAATGGTTAAACCCAGATCTAGGTAAGAGATACCTCAGTGACTCCTGCACCCTTTAATCCCTTTGCAAAGAGCAATTGATGGCATTTGGATAAACAACTGCTGGAAGTGTGAACGAGAGCCACCACATTCATATCTGAGTGCAAGACTTCTTCAGGGTTTCCCAAGCTTTACGATCAGACACTTCCAGACTCCAAGCTCTCTCCCTCAGATACTGCTGCTGCTGCTGTTGCTTCAAGCTTCTCACTGGATGGTGGGCCTTGAGTTGAGATGGTTTTCACCAGCAGGACTGAGGAGGTTACCAAACCCCACTGACCAGGCTTTCTGGCTGGTGAGGTGGCTCAGCTGGCCTTGGTGCAGCCCTTAAGATGGCTCAAGTTGGCAGCCTCACGTTTTCCTGCTGGGCAGGCACCAGTCCTGCTCTGTATCAGGGTGGTTTGAGCTGGCAGTGTAGGACCCACCTCATCAGCCCAATGCAAGCCACCTTGGTTTGATATCAGGACCCTATAACTCAAGAAGCTTGAAGTGTTTTGCACTTTCTTCCAAGAAAGTCCATATTTTCACCTTTTAACTTGATCCCAGGAGCTTTTCACTGTACAGAGTAAAAAACCCCCAAAAACAACAACAAAAAAACTAAACTAAATCAAACAGTCCAGGCTAATGTGAACAGAGAGGTCTCCTTTTGCACCTCAAAATGCCACCCTGCCCAGACCCTCTGTTGTCCTCATAGACCTTTTCTTGCCAGTGTGCCACAAGCAGGTGAGATAGGACTGAAGACCTGCGGCCTCTTTTTGGCAATCAAATAAAAAGCCCTGCCAAAGCCAGCAGTGGCTAATCCACTCACATAATTAGTTGTGGGACAGATGACAATGATTTTCAGAACCCAATACTCCCTATGAACCACTGTCCCTGAAAACACTTTTGGAAATTTGTCAGCGTTGCCCTCCACATAGGTCCCCAGATATCTCTGCTTCTTCCCTCTCCCATTTCAAACCAGTATCATTCTGTTTTCAAAGAGTCTATTTTTAGCTCCTCTGAGAGGAAAAAAGGGCTAATGCTGGGAGATTTTTCCACTGTATAGGGTAACAGGGAATTACAGCCTGCAGATGGAATTGCTCCCCTCAGATGAACTGGCAATCATTCCCTACCGATGGTTTCTGCCAGTTAATTAAAAAGTGCTGACCACCCCAAGAGGGCTGTCCACACCAAGGGCTCCTGGCCCAAATTTTCCAGGTGGTTTAGTTCCACTGGTGGGGATCACGATGGGGGCCACCAGCAGAGATGTCAACTCCAGACAAATCAATCATGAGCTTGGGCTGAGAATCATTCCCCACTCAGAGTGAACTGGGATGGGAAAGAAAAATAAAGGGGGAAGATTACATTCACCATAAAAATGTACATGTAAAGATCAAATCCATTCCTAAGTGTCAGCACCAGCCTAAATTATTAAAGCTGAAATTATTTTCCGAGGTTAATTTTCCTTTCCTTACTTGTGTTAGCGAATCCTGCCTAGCAACAGAGGTGACCTCTCGAGGTTGCTTCTAGCAGCGTTTCACGTGGCTCTGTTTGTTCACTGTCTGCAGCGCCTTCCCACCCAGACAGCCCAATGAGAAGAGCCAGTTTCTCCTCAGTATTATCCCCCAACTGCTATGTGACAGCCCTGCTTCGTGGCATGTCAAGTTACAAACACTGTCACGAAGATTTAAATCTCCCAGGAAAACAATTCATCTTTAAATAAAAGTAAGTATCAGTGAATCATTCCTTTTAAAAATAAGCACTTTTGAGAACTATAAGAATTCACACTGTCTTGAGTAGTAAAAGCTTCTGTTTGACTCTAAAAGCCGAGTAACTGTGACAGAAGTGGCTGGATACCTACAGCTTTTCTTTCCCTCCCCTTCAAGAAGAGATAAAATCCAGGCAATTATAGTCCCAGACAATCCCTGTTTTCTCAGCTTCTCTCTTTCAAACCAGGGTGAATTTAATCTAAACTCTTAATTATGGACTGGATCCTAAAAGCTGCTAAAATAAGGTGCCAATTACGCACAGCTCCTCAGTGATCCAGGCAGTGAGTTAATCACTGCCCTCACATCTGGTCCGGCCCCTACTGCCTTGCAAATCCCTGCCTGCAGACTGCTCCCAGCTGGGAACAGATTAACCCATTCTCTCAAGCATCCGAACTGCTCTAAAGGCTTATACCCAGGAGTATTCACAACTGCAACCTGCTATGTTTCCCTTTCAGCGCCCAGGCGCCACTGAGGGCCTCAGAGGGCAGGAGCACGGCTTAAAATAGGAAAGATACAGAAAATATTTGTGAGCAAAGCTCGGAATTGATTTCCTTGATGCCCGAAAGAGTGTAAGGCAGCGTGCAGTGTGTGCAGGGTAGGGCTCCAGATCCTGTCACAGTGAGAAGAGGACACCAGAGAAATAGGACTGTCGCTTGTCTCCATCGGAACCGCCAGCTCCATTTCGCCCAAGCTGGCTCGACACTGTGACCAGACAGGAAAACTCCCCTGGCTCCCGCAAACCAGGGGAGCAGTAAAGGGGCTTTTCCCCTTATCACGGGAGAGACTACATCAGTGGCGAAGGAAAGGAGTCAGACTTGGTCAGAGGGCAAAGTCCAAGGTCTTTATTCTGTCCTGGTTGGACACCTTCCTCAGCTGTGCAGCTCCGGCCAAGTCCTGCCTGGGACTCGTGTTTGGGGCTTACATATAGGGGAGGGGCTAAGGGAAGAAATAAACCAACACCCAATGAGGGATAAGGTGGGAGCGGAACAGGGTTGGAGAGACATTTAAAGAAACCAATGGGAACATAAAGGGAGGAACCTCCTTGGCTCTTGCCCTATCATCCGATGTCCTACCCGAACTCTCCAGAAGCTGGGAGGAACAGTCGAATGGCAGACAGGGCCTGTAGGAGGGGACTGGGAGGAGTGACAGGGAAGAGGGGTAGGGACAAACCTTGGAATAAACACTTTCCAGGAGAACATGGGATTAGAGAACAAACTATCTATAACATATAAAACTCAGTATAAAAATAAGTAACATAAAATACAATATGAAAACAAATAACGCAATGCAACAGAGGGCCTTGCACCTATTCACCACATCTCTGTGCATGCTGCTTCTGTACTTTGAAGGAGCGTTCGTGCCTGATTTCTTTGCCTGGATGTAACCAATTCCTTAACCTCCCTTCTATTTTAATACATGAGTTTGTATAGAAAAAAACAGCTAAGATGTGTTTCTACCATCACACAGAGCACTAAAGGTGATTTACTTGTAGGACAAAACAGCAAAGTCCTTGCATTTTGCCAGCCTTTTTCTTGGCATAGACTTACCTGAGTGCCATGTGGAGACCTCCTCTCCTGTTCACCATAGCCACAGATGGCCCTCCTCTTCCCTCCCAAGCCACGGCTCAGTCTCTGCTACAGCTCCAACAGTTATACATGAAACTACAGGAGAGGCAATGTCAGGAAATTTATTTCCTGTATTTGCCTTTCCACTGACATAGGCTGATTTCTAGAAATGAGGAAAAACACCAGTGTTAGATGGAAAGTGGAGTCCTGCTCAGCTGGTAGGAAAAATTCCTCGAGATGCTGTGGCTCAGTTTGAGAGCTGGTGTCATGAGCCAAAAATGATTTTATAAAGTGTCCTGTCTCATGTTGAGTATTTATAATTCTACAACACTCTCCCAGAGAGGAGGGATCGCATAACTTAGCCCAGGCTTAAAGGACTCCACAAAAGCAAACCAGTGGTGAATCAAGCCGTGCACAGCAAGGGCAAACAGCCTGTCAGAAATGTCCCAAATGCTGATTTGCTTTAGGCAAGAAAACCATAGAGTTATGATAGTACACTGCGATATGCATGGAAAGGTCTCATTGTAGGGTGGGCCCCTGCCTCAACAAAGCACCTCAGGCTATTTCAAGCGGTTTCTATACACAGTTATTTCAACTCACTGTTTGCCTCAGTTTGCTTACTTTCAACAGTGGTGAAAAGATAAATATCTAAATATCTCTGGGTCTCAAATTTCCTTTATGTGTCTCAGCTTTGTCCCAGCGCTACCCAGACTGTTGTGTTGAACGGCTGACTCTGAGCTGGAGCTTGCCCCTGCTACATGCAAATGAACGATCAGATTGTGCGTTTGGGCCAAAGAACCGGGGAACACATAAAAACAAACAAACAAACTGCCAGAGCAGTAATTTAATAGCTAGGTCAGGGCTAAGTATCAATCTGCCCTTCAAGCGTTGTTGTTGACAGAGGCTGTGCCACACAAAAGAAAATCTAACCAGATCACCCAAGATATAAAAAAAACCCCCGCGATTAATGAAGTCTCGATTAACTTCAATCGATCATTTAACATCCGTCTCTTGCTCCGTTCTCTTGTCCCAGTTGTGTTTGCGCGCTGGGAAAGGGCGGGGAGCGCCCGCCGTGAGTCACTGCGCACAGACACCCCACCCCTGCCCCGAGAGCCACCCGCGTTCCTTTCGCAGCAGGCAAACGACAAGGATTTGGGACAGTGAGCTAGCACAGATGCCACTACGTGGGCTGCCCGTGGAGGGCTGGGTGGCAACCTCATGTGGTTCATGTGTGCATCGCTGTCCCCGAAGTTAGGGGTGTGGGCAGGAGTGATGTGTCACACGCTATCAATAGCCACTAACAGCGCCTTCAGAAACCGGGAAATAATTAACAGCCGCAGAAAAACTCACCTGCCTGACACATGGTGCAGCTCTCCTCTCAGTTACTTATCAGCGCTCAAGTGAATTTGCCAAGAAAGCTTTCCTGGTGTTTAAATTTATTTTTTAAATCCATTCTTGGCTCTGGCATTTTGCTTTCCTGCCCCTAGTTCTGAGCTGTTTCTTGTGTTTAATCAGCTCCTATTTTTTCACGTGTAAGTGTCACTGGATTTAACCTGTTTGCTCGCTATTTTGGGGGAAGGAATAATGGTCTATTCCTTTGGGAGCTACCCACAACAAGTATTCCAAACACAAACACATTTGCTCGTTGACTTACTCGACCTGGGAGAAACCATCTCCCTTTGCCCGCAGGCAGTTACACTGTCTGCATTCTGTGAGTCTGTGTTTGCTTCTCAGCTTAAGGTAGCAAGGGAAGAAAAAACCACCCAGAAAAACCAAAATCCCCAGCAGGTTTGACTACCAGATTTTATCTGTCAGCGAAGGAGAAGCATGGAAGGGCTCTGTGAGATCATTACTGATTTGATACTGGGAGACAGGAAAAGAGGAAAACACAGGTCAGTTGAGTATCAAGTTAAAAAGCATCCCAGTCCTTATAATCTGCTTCTTCTTGAATTAGTTTTGTTCTCAACTATCTAAAATTGGATCTTCCCGAAGTGAGTTAGAAGCTGCCAAGTGTCTGCATGATTTTTTTGGGCAAAAATCTGCAAGGGATTGGAATGAGATCGGACGTGTTTCTCTTGTTAACTGATCAGATTTGAACCTGAGATTCTACCAGACTGAGGTCACTACATTCCGTGGAGAAAAATCACACTAGATTATAATAGCTGAGGTTTTGAAAAACAAGAATTAGGAAATTCCAACGTAAGTGCTGTACTGCAAGAAATTCAAATGAATCTGTTCCTATCATTCACGTTCTTGTGCCATTTTACCTCTAAAATACCTCATGGCTCTGAGGGCATTCAAAGACCTTAATTGCACTGACTGGTCTCAGTGTCTGTGTTTAGCTCTTGTGGGATGTGCTATCCCTGAGAGCCTGTGCTGGCTCTGCCTCCAGCTGCTGGCTTGCCTGCCCTCTGGGAACATCAGGCCATTGCTGTGCCCTAGCAAATACTCTGGAGGATGTTTTCCACTATGTGGCTTTCAAGGGCTAAGAGTGATTAATTAATTCAATCTAATGAATCTTTCCAAACTAGATGGATTGGTCTCGATTTTAATAGGGTACCTGTGAAAGTCCATTTGTTTTTTGTTGTTTAAAGGCTCATGAAGGGCTGATCCCTCTATGTAGCCTCCCACATTCCAGGCTGAGGCTGCACTATGAGCTAGGTCCCTATTGCCTAAGTCTCTCTGAAATGAACAGGATTGAGTCACCTACATGATGCCTTTTGGAAGTCTGTCTAAACCCTGTAATAGTAATAAATAGCTGTCACGTTAGCAGATGCCTAGAAGCTTGACTAATAATGATGCAACAACAGTATGATGAAATACTCTTCCACGCTTTATTGGCAAGTTACTGGAGTGCTTTTTCGCTTTGTTTCCTGCTTTCTGCCCCCTCAAAATGCATGGAGTGTCCATCTCTTCCCCTAAAGACTTCCTGTTCAAGGACCTAGCCTGCCATGGTCCTCTATCCTGTGATGGAGTGTACAGGTCCCATATCAAGTGGTCACTGCTGCAGCTCAGCTCCCTGCATTGTTGATGCCCTGTTGCCTGCCTGTGTTACACTTGTTGATGCAAACATCTCCCTCACATCATGTCCTGCAAACCTAGGAAGGGATCTGGCTCACCTCAGTCAAATGTGAGCAATCTGCATATGGAGTCCCAGTGAAATGAGAAAACTGAATCAGGCATATTGTGGGTTGCTACAGTTTGTGAGCCCACCTGAGTTTAAAGCTGTAGTAATTCCTATTCTTCTTGTTCTCATCTGTTTCATTGGCTTATTGAGTGACTCAAGCTGCCTTTACTAAAGGTCCCCTGCTAGTTGTAACTCCAAGCCTGTCCTTCACAAGGCCAGTCACACATGCTGAATAATTACATTACTCACCATATAAGCAAACTGCCCGCATGAAAACCCTCAAGCACCCTTCCTTTGGGCTCTCATCCAAAATGGAGCCTGGAAAGCAATAAATGGAAGACTCTTTTCCTTGAGCTCCTGGCCTAACCCTGCCAGTTCCCCTCTGACAAGGGGCTTCAGATCATTTGCTTGTACTCTCTTGTACTCCTAATTTTTATCTCTGCAGCAAGAACTGTATTGCTTACTCAGCTTAGCCAACTACTTGAAAATCTTTGTGTGTGTGTGATACTGCGTGTTCTGATGTAAGACCTGCAGAGAGCTTCCTCCTTTTTGTTACTGTTGTAGGTGGGAAGGAAAGAAATCCTTTCTCACTTCTGTGGAGGCCTCAGGAATGCCCTGGAATAAACCATGGATCATCTTTCCTAGGCTGCCCCAGAGACAAACACGTTACTGTTTACTCAGCCGTTGCAGCTGGGCTCTGAGGGACAGCCCCCTGAAGCACTTGCAGAAGGGGAGTGGGGCGTTTTGTTTCCTCAGGTGTGGGCTCCTCTCGCAGGCGGCACTTGCTGAAACACACTGTTCCTGCAGGGAGTGGTGCCACCCACGTGGCATGGCTGCCGGACAGAAACCAGATGTCAAAGTCCCCCTTCTCAAGGTTCCTCATCCTGAAGACTGATGTTAAACAGAGACACACAATCTGCTGAGCTCTCCTCCTGTCTCACGTGCTTTGCACCTTCACTGTTTCACTAGCACTGAGGATTATGAGGGTGTCAAAAGAATGACAAAACAAGTCTCTACCCTACCATTTCAGTGGTATGGATGAAAGTGTTTATTGGGTAGATTTCCATGTCCTGTCCCCTTCCCTTGCATCTCCTGTCTTCCCTTTTTATGTGGGCCACCTCTTTCTTCCCCCAGACTCTGCTTGCCTTTTCCACTCTGCTCCCTCTGAATTTAGCATCTTTGATAAATGTCTTTGGGCAGATATCTGTGAAAGACATCTACCCAAGAGAGTAGTAAGCCTTGAGTGGAGCTGATTTTTTTCCTTTAAACAGGCTCACCTTTGACACTCAGAAGTGTGCCTCCTAAGCAGGGGGTGGTACTGTTAAAAGACTGGAAGCGATACTGAATCAGATTCAAGACCTTTGAGGAAACGCTCTGTTGACTGAGGCTGGGAAACTCCACCCAGAGTTCCAGGAACAGCGAATGGAAAAGGCTGACAATACTACCAAAGATTTCTTCTCACTTCCCTGTCTGCAAAGTGACAATTGTAACAAACCAGTTTCATCTCTTGGTAAGTGCAACAAAACCAAAACAGTTATGGAAATTCATCTGTGCCTCAGGTATGTGTACATTTATGTATTCCCAAGTTAGTAGATTCCTCTGATTATATAAAAAACCCTCAGCCATCCAGTGCAGACATTAAAGTGTGCTGTTCTGTACAGGCTCTGAATGTCTCTGCATGGGCCCTTTCTAGCCCAATCTGTCTTTGTTCTCACCCAGGGCTCACAAACAATAGGGACGGCCCAGACTGTCTGATGAAGTCCACGTGCGTTGGAGTAGCTGCTCTCCCCCAAACAGTTTATCTCCTGGTAGACAGCTGTTGTGATGTTTTTCTGTGCAAGGGAAGAGTTTTCATCTTTACCTTCTTGGCTGAGGATAAAAGCTCCCTTGAAATCACGTCCTATAAACATGGGGGAGTTGGCAGCTGGCTCATTGCATCAGCTGGTCAGTGGGGCAGCACCCCATGGCATTTTCTCCCCACTCAAACACATGTGCATCAAACAAAGCCTTTGTTGGGTAGGATGGAAGTGGCATAATCAGACGGCTGTCATCCATGATTTGGACACCTGACAAATCTCCTCCAAAGGAAAGTGATAACATATGTGATCTTGCAGAGCACTGCCGCTGGACAGGATTTGAGAGACAGGACTCGCAAGACTTAAACCTGAAAGTTCTCCTTATTTCAATAAATGTCCTTTACTGTGGAGGACCCAAAAGAGAGAAAGCTTAGCAATGAAAAACCCCTGCAAGATCCTTGCCCCCACTGTGATATGTTTGTGTTATTATACATCCTACTTAACAACTTTGCTTTCTTTGCTGGGCCATGGCAGTGAGGCTCGCTGCAACAGTGCCTGGCTTCAGGGGGCTCTGTGTCCGTCTGCCAGCCTCCCTGAACTGCCACGTGCACAGCGATGGCTCCTCGTTTCTGCAGGACACCGCCCTGCATTCCCTGGCACCAGGCCTGCTTACTGGCTCCATTTCCTGATATCTTAATAATGGCATGGAAATTCTATTCCCTCTTCGGACATTAAGTACTTTTTCTGATATGGCTTCTGGGTCTTTTGGGGTTTTACACTCAAACACCTTTTAAAATCTGGCCAACAGCTACTAGGTATGGTGACAGGGTAATGAGACCATCCCTGTCATTATGGAGAGGGTGTGGAGGGACTGCTTCATCACTGACCTTCATCTTTTGATGTTCAGATTAACTGTACAAATAATTTCCCCTGGCAAAAAACACAACCATCTGAAAAAGCATATGTAAGTAGCACTTGTGGCTGTGTCAGCTTTCAGGTGAGCCAAAAGCAGAGTCTGCTTGTGATATCAAATGAAAGACAATTACTTTTTTGCGTGTATCAGTAGGCTTACCTTATGAGAATGAAGCTGCAGGCTGTACCATCTCCTCTGAAAAACACAGACTATCAGTAGCCACTGCCAAATAACAAGAGTATCTCGTGGAATAAACCCAGCCTTTGATGGGAGGTAAAGCTGAGAAGGCACAGAGGGGGCAGCGAGGAGTCACACTGCTTCCCAGAGAGATCACAGCCTGTAAGCCTGGCTCTGTATTTCAGCTGCCTCCTCTCTGCTGCCAGAAATCCTGGGCATGGAAGGAACAGCAATGGAAAATCCCACTGCATCATTGTCCCACCTCAGGCATGCCTGGTTTGGTAGGCTTAACTTTGCCACACAGCAATCCACAAGTATACCAAAAGATTATTAGTGATTCTGGAAAAGGAGCAGGAACAAAAACCACTGAGATGTAGGTTTTTTTCTTTTTAAAGGAAGAATATGTGCACAAGCAGCCCCCCCAAGCCCTGACACTCATTCAGTGGGATGTACCTAGATCCTGCTGAATTCCACTGAAGTTTTGTCACAGGTTTTAATTAGATTAATATGTTGGTGGTTGAGTTTCACTACACAGTTCTGTCTGAGATTGTGGTTAATTCCTCTGTTACACAATTCTCTCTGAAATACTTCCTACAGAGTTGCTCACAGCACTGAAAAATGGCTTTAGATGGGGCAAATATTAAAGGTGGGTCTTACTAAGGCTGCTGGGTGTGGGCATCTCCCCTTTCTCTAGTTCAATAACTTCCAGATCTTACACAGCCTTTTTTGCTCAGTAGTGCTGCAGAGAGGACTGGCTCCTCCAGAGTAATTTGAGCTATTGTGATATGAATCAGCTGTGGAAAAGGCCCAGGGTCTTCCCAAAACCTGGCATAAGAAGTAAAGGACCAAACTGCTGACTGCACTGCATTTCCCCATGTCAGAGGAGAATTAATTAATGTTTTCAGGCTGCTTTGAAAATTAAAAGTGCCATGTGGTACAATACTGCTGATCCTGTTTTTCACCCTGTAGCTGACACGTAGCATGTCCCTTACAAGCTAATTGGAAATTGCTTTTGGTATTTTTAGTGTTTTTCAGCAGAGCTGCTACAGCCTGCTGCTTTGTTCCATTAAACGTGCTCTACCTCACCCTCCCCTACCCCCCTTCCTCTAAGCTCCTCTGTGAAGGAAATAAAAACATCAGTCCCTGGCACCATCTGTCAAGCACAGGCTAATCCATTCTCTGCTTGTCTCATGGTCAATTTGGTTTCTCTCTGATTGGTATAGCTCCCCTTGTATAGCTCCCCTTCTTATTGCTGAGAATTTAATTCTATTCATAGGTTTGGGCTTTGCTTTGTTTTCATGGCAATATTATGGTGATGGTTGCAATATTCAGACATACAACCCCTCCATATGCCCAGACTGGAGAAGGGTACTTACCTGCAACCTCCCAGCAAGGCAGGGAGCATCGCTCTGCCCCTTGTACAGAGGGAAAATGAGGCAGGAAGAGCTGGCTTGCCCCAGGATGTGCTGGTGCTTCAGCAGCAGAGCTGAGCAGTGAGCTCACAGGGCCCCAGATAAGACCCAGTCACCGATGCTGACTAAAGCACCACTGCTTTGACTCTCTGCTCTGTTTTGGCTTTGTTTATGGTGATCTCCATGGGAGCTGTGCAGAGATGAGTAAGACATGGGCCTTTGTATAGCTCCTGTGACGAGACAGAGCAGATCTACCAGGGACACAACGAGGTTCAGCAGCAGATCAAGGCATCAAGGTCAGCCTGTTAACAAAGGGGGCGTATTAGGCCAGTTATTTCCTCCATTTGCTGGTGGTAAACGGGACCCCAGGCACAGTTTTATAGCTTCCTTCTAATATTCTCAGTACTTCTGCTGTCCCTGTGCCATTAACTAAGTGGTGATTGCTATCTGATGGACTGCTCTAACACCTTCCATTCCCCTTCCATGATCGAAAGAGAGAGTGAGAAATGTCAGTGCTCAGCTCGGCTCAGGATCAGGCCAGAGCTGACCATCCTGAAGAGATCTGTTTTTCTGGAGGTCTGCCCAAACCAAACAGCAGCTCTTAGCACATTGATGTGGACCCGTCAATGACTGTCTATCCTCACACAGGCTGTTGTGTTCTCTTCTACCTCGTAATTTCTTTTCATAAGAGAATCCCTGCAAAAGGCACAGTCTGAAGAACAGCTGGGTGTGTAAGCATGTCCTGTGTGCTGTACATTCACAGCGACGCCCCTTTGCCTCTGTGTGAAATGACAAAAGAATTCTGCTGACTCCTTCCTTCCTGCCGTTACTGCAGCTCCTCTGGTGATACCACATGGATAGACCCAGGAAAGAAAATATTTTCTCTAGAACAGAAATCCTTAAAATGGCATGGCTTGCCCCGTAGAAGGAAAACAGCACCTTTTTGCATCTCCTTTTCATAACCAACAACTCAAAAGGAATTTTTTTTTCATTGTATTTTGTCCAAGACCACTATTTGCCCAAGGAGGAAGTCTGTGAGTGCTTAAAACTGGCAAGGAACTGATAGGTCTTGCAAACAATGGCCAAGGCCTCATTGGCCTCTGATCTTTCATCTCCACAGTGGGCGGTGCTTAAGGTATCCCAAAAAGATGTCAATGTGAATGGCTTGAAAGCCTGCAAGCAGCATGAGTCACAGCTTCACTGAGGTGGGGATGTCGCCAAAAGTCATGTCTGCCTTTCTACACCTCCAACCCTCACTGGGTCCCATGGTGTGGTGAAGGTCGAAGCCAGGGCAGGCCAATCCCAGGAATGAAGGTGCCTGGAGATGGGACTCCCCTTCCTCTCATCCAGGTCTATGGCAATGTGCTCTAGGGGTTCAGGGGTGGCTCTGGGATTCAGCTCCCCTAAGAGTGGGAATTTCTGCCAGGTTGTGAGGGAGGCAAGGGTGTCTGGGAGGCTGGTAGAGGGGGAGTGGAGGGCACCAGGCTCAGGGCAGCAGCTGCAGGTGGCTGGAAAATGGAACATGGCAGATGGGGAGGGCTGAGAGCTGCCATAAGGCTCTAGCTTTGGCTCTGACACCAGCTCCAGGCCTGGCTCCATCTCCAGTTCTGGCCCTGACTCCAGTCCCCCCCAATGCCTGGGCTGCAGCATTGAGCACTGCTCTGTCCCCTGTCCTCAGCACTGGTGGGAGTACTCTGCTCACTTCTGAGCCTCTCACATTAGAAAGGACATTGGGATGCTGGAGTGTGGCCAGCAAAGGGCAACAAGGCTCGTGAAGGGTCTAGAAAACACATCTTGTGAGCAACGGCTGTGGGAGCTGGGGTTGTTCAGCCTGGAGGAGAGCCCTTTGCTCTCCAGTTACCTGAGAGGATGCTGTAGGGAGGAGGGGACCGGTCTTGTCTGACGTGTCTGCAGTGACAGGACCAGGGGAAATGGCCTTAAACTGACACAGCAGAGATCCAGATTAGACAGAAAAGAATTTTCATTGTTAGGGCGGTGAGGCATTGAAATAGGCTGTCCAGGGACGTCACCATCCCTGAAGGTGTTCAGGAGGCTTCTGGACATGGTGCTGCGTGGTGTGGTTTAGTGACTTAGGGGTTACCGTGGTAGTGCTGATGGGACTAGGTGATCTCAAAGGTCTGTTCCAGCCTTGCTGGTTCGATGATTCTGTGATTCTGTAATTCTATAACTATAATTTTGCGGCTCCGTAATTCTGCGGCTCCGTGACCCGGCGTGCCCCGCCGCGGCGGACGAGGGAAAAGGGGACGGGGAGGGGAGAGAGGAGGAAGGGGAGGAGATCAGCGGAAAGCGAGCGGGCCCAGGGGAGGGGAAGTAGCGAGATGATGGGCAGGAGGGGAGGGGAAACGGAGGGGCGGAGAAGGGCGGCAGATCCGGAGAGCAGGGAACGTGGAGGGAGGGGGGAGAAGAGGGCAGAGCCGAGCACCGCCGATCCCGGCGCAAGGTAACCGGGCGGGGGCCGCGCTCGCCCCGCGCTCCCGGGGAGGCCGGGACGGCTGGGGAGGGAGGTGGCGACCGCCGCTCCGCGCCGCGGCGCTGTGTTTGTCGGGCCGCCGCGGAGCCCCGGGCGAGCCGCTCCGGTCCGGTCCGGAGCCGGGCGCGGAGAGGGGCGGCGGCCGGCCCTGTCCGACCCGGTGCGTTACCCGGCGCCGCCACAAAGCATCGGCCTTCCCCCAGCGCGTCCCCTTCTCCGTCAGCGTCTCCCAGCGCCGCCCAGCCTTCCCGGCGGGGGCCGGCACCGAGCACCCCCTCCCCGTCGCCGCCGACACAACTTCCGACCCCGCACCGGGCAACTTTTCAGGCCGGTTATTGCGGGAAGCCCCGGGCGGGTGCCCGGGCCCGGAGAGGGGGCGGCGGGGCGGTTCGGGGATGGGGGGCGGCGGTGGGCCCCGGGTACGGCCCTCTGTGCGGCGGAGGCGGCGGCGGTGCCTCCCCGTCAGCTGTTTCCTGCTGTTTGTTGTCAGGGCTCCTGCGCTCCCGGCAGCGCCCGGCGGCGGGGGGGGGGGGGGGACGCGACGAGCCGGGCCGGCCCCGGTTGGGCGCGCGCCCCGTGACGGCGCGGGGCCGGGCCGGGCCGGGGACCGCCCCCGCGCGCGCGGCTTTGTGTGTGCGCGGCACCGGCACCGGGATCGGCACCGGCGCCCCCGCAGCGCCGCCCCCGGGCCCGGCCGCGGAGGTTACGCGGGGGTTGAACCGACCTGCCCTGTCGCACGGAGGGCGGCGGCGCCGCCTGACGCATCGCCCCTGTCTCTCCCGGGCCGCGGTGCCGCTCGCTGAGCGCCGGCCGGCCCAGCAGCCCCGCGTCCCCGCCGGCCAGGTGCCTCCCGCGGGGAGCTGCCGCAGCCGAGATGCTGTTTGCTTTGTGCAGGTGCTCGCCGCTCGCTCAGCAGCGAGGCACGTTCGCCTGCTAGCGCTTAGGCAGGGGGTTTCCCCGTGGAAGTATGGATTCCCCGGGAGCTGAAATACTCTGCCGGCGCTTTTCTGGTCCGGGAAAGGTTCTAAGTCAAAGCAAAAATGAACGTGAAGACTGTCGATTGTTTGTTTCATTTGTTACTCTGTGCACAGCCCTCAGCTGTACTGTGCGAGCAGATGTAGATTAGATTAATCCAGCGTGTTTATTTAAGAATAAAGGCCGTGTTTTAGACTGATATTGCAGTATAATTTAATACAATATTTGTCTTTGGTTTCTTTAAACAATAAACGGGGGTTTAGGGTTGGATTGAGGGACTAACAAAGAAAGTACACACGGTCTTATGAGAGAGAATCAGGGCAGGGCTCTTTCGAAAGTGGTATCACAGAAGAACTCTTGATGTCAGCAGCTAATGGCTCTAGATTAACCATTAGCTTAACTAATGTTTATGACTGATGGCTGAAAGGGAGGAAACTTGTTCCCCTTGTTGTAAACATTCCCTCACGTGACTCTATGTATCTCCTTTATATATAATCCTATATATATTTTTATAGAGAGCCTCATTCTGGATGGCTGAATTCAAGTTGCGTGTGTGACAAACAAAACTGTCTGTTTTTAAGTGCTGCTTTCTTTTTCTAAAGTAGTCTTTAAATACACTATTTGGAGGCTTCTGTCATCTGCTACTTTCACTTCCGTAGTTACGGAAATACTTAGAGATGCAGAGCTTATTGTTTGTATATAGATTTTATAATGACGAGTGAGTTTCAAGTGTGGTTGCCAAGTGTGTGAGGATAAATGAAACTGCATCTCAAAGCCCAGCAGAGAAGATTACAAGAGCAGGCTGGATTCGTTACTTGTCATGGACTGAGAGCTGTACACATGTTTATATATCTGTATTTAACGTGGTAATCATCACAGGCTTGAAGGGATGTTGTCCAAGTCAGGTCATTGGTTCATGTTTGTTTACTAACATTTGACCTGTGTTGAAATCTTGGGTTGCTCAGCTCTCACTGAAATACGTAATTCCCTTAAGCAAGATTTAGCTTAAAATTTACTTGCTAAATGTGCAGATGAAGTGCCTGTGCCCTGTGGATATTTGTTAGCAAGGTGATCTCTAATTTTGGAGCCTTCACCTACATTTAGGACCTTTCTAGTTAATATAAAAATCTCTTAGTGATGTGCACTTAATGTATTAGCACCCTTTCTGCCAGCTGGATGTTGCTGGTTTGGATGATGGTTGTCTTTACACCATTTCTTAAAAGGTTGTTTATTGGATTTCATTTTTAATTACTCATGAGACCAGTGATGTCTTTGGATGAAGTTTTGTATCATTTCAGCACTAAAATTAATGAAAACAGAAAACATGTAGTTTAGCTTTCAGGAAGTTGCAGAATGGATTCATAGATAAAAGTTGTCTCAACTGCTTAAGTAGAATAAGAATAAATTTATTACAAAACAAGGAAATACAGCTTTATTTAAAACAATGGAGTAATTAGGAAGGGGAAAGGAGGAAAATGAAGGGGAAAAGAAACAGGGAGACAGGTCTAATTGCTGGTTTTGGACTCTATGTAGTGGTGGGAAAGAAAATTAATCTGAGTCTGATACCACTTGTAAACTAATACTTTTATATGTTATCTAGCAAGAGTATTGTGAGGGTTTAAGTTACTCTCTGGGAGATACTGAGACAGGAGGTCTGTATGAGAAACAAACACCCATCTGTGTGGCTGCTCTCTGTAAGCGTGAAACAAAGTACCCTGGATTAGTGTTTGAGTGCACCAATACGACATGAACAAATTTAAATGTCAGTATCCCAGTGCTCGCCTTACCTAGGAAAAAATCCAGTTTGCAATAGGAAATGATACTACTGCAACCTGCAATACAAAATTACACTGCTGCAACTTGCACAAGGGTGTTTTCATCCTGCAAGGCAGCCTCTTGTTGGTAGGTGCTGTGCCCTGCACTGGGATGCTGTTCCAGGTCAGTTTCTCTCCACATTTGGCTACATGTGGTGGTTTCAATTCTGCATGTAGGCAGAGGCCAGGCCCTGTTTACTTGGACAGTCGCAGAAGTTGGTGGTGGGCATTGAATCTCCGACCTCCTAAGAGACTGACCACGTGTGTATTTTCGGATATGCCGTCACCTGTGAGCAGGGAAACCTGGGAAGGTAAGGAGCAAGTTTTATTTTTTTTATGATTCTTTAATGTGTGGTTGTGTAGCTGCGCTAAGAGTTATCTTTCCTCTTTTGTCCATCCCTGAGATGAGAAGAGGAAGCTGAAGCCCAGTTCCTGAGATGCCATGATGAAGTTTCAACCTGGTTCCAGGGTAAGTACATCTTGAGAATGTTTCAGTGTGCTTAGGGGAATGCATAACCCTTTCTCAAATGGTAGAGAATTCTTATTTGCTCACAAAGGTAAACGTTTTCATTTGGTAAAATGGGGAAAGAGAGGCAGTCACAGTTTTTTGTCCTTTAACTAGCAGCTGTTCTCTGTTGTAGATGTGAACGCAGTAGATGGTGCTGAAGCAACACTGAGGCTCCTCCTGTGAAATATCCGCAGTCCAGGGGGTGTATAGAGAAAGTGCTTGCTGGCTCTCCCAAGTGCTGATGGTCCTGTGTCTTCAAGAGATGCATTCCAGGACAAAAAACACTGACTGTTAGTTTTAAAGATGTTAATAAATAATTCTTTGTTATTAAATAATTACTTTTTCATTTTATTGATGGTGATGGTAGGCAGATGAGGTAGTACCAATACCAGTGAGGGGTGCATCAGGTGGTTTTGGGTGTGTGTGCAGATAGTGGTCAAATTTAAGCTGTTGAATGTCAGCCCTTTGATATGGTTGTTGCTCAGTGTTGCTGAAATCAATACTGAAAGTGTTTGGGGAGTTTGGGAGCTACTGCTCTGGGAATACACATTAGCCACAGTGCTTGTGTTTCCTGTCTGTCCATGCACTCTCTGGGAGAACCATACAGGGAGGAAGTCTTTCGCAGTGTGATTAAGAAGTGGTATCGAGGTTTATGCTGTCATGATAATATACTGTCAAAATCATGCAGTCAGCAAGCCTGAACCTGCTAGGTAATATGAGCATTCATTTATTGCCTCTCTAAAGGTCCTCTCAGGAGGGTTGGTCTGGGTGCTGAATAATGGCAGTGTCATCATCTCTCACTTAATAAAGTACCCCTCTCTTGGAACTGGGGATCTTGACAAGCGATAGATTCTTTATCTCCCATTAAGGAAAGTAAGTCAGTCTGCCTTTCTTGCAGCCATTCATTTAATATAATGAATTGTGTTTGGTAATTTGCATGAAGGCAGGAGCACTAGGACTTCATCCGCTGATATATACCCAGTAAAGAATGCATAGCTGATTTTAAAGTGAAATCATGGGCCAAAAAAAATCTGTTCTTTCCTCAGCATTTAGTTTTGTGAATAACCAAGATCTCTGTCCACTCCTGGAAATTTTTGCTGGTACCATGATGGAATTGGTGGGATACAGTAGTGTCACTTTCTGGAGCTGTAAGTAGCACTAGGAAACCTGACTGGTTTTCTGGACCAGTGGAGATTATTTTCTGTGTTTTTAAGTGTAAATAGTGAATGAATGGCCAAGTGCACTTAAAGTATTTCCTCCTGCTGTTTGGAGAATCTTAAGCTTTAGAAACGCTTTTATGTTTCACAATTCTTTGGAATTTGGATTGTGAAATCCTCATTTAAGAGAGTCTTCCCACTGCCTATCAAGCTGCCTATAAGTGGCTTTTCAGATTCATTTGTGCATGTGTGAACATAAATAGATGCCCGCATCTTTTCGATTGGTCGTAAAACTATGGGGAAAAACATCTGCACAAAAGCTTGGGTGACTTTGTACACACCGCTTCTGTTTGTATGGGGCAGGAGCCTGAGAGCAATGGAGAATTGCTTTCCCCTTTTTCCTCTTGTGCTTCTGTTTTTTTCCTGTGCGCAGTAAGTGTGCCCTACAGTATTCAGCATCCTTACATAAGGAGAGAGGAGTCTTTATCCACAGCAGGTACCTTCTGATTTGGGCTTATAAGTGAATACCATGTTTTTATCTTGGGGAAGAAGAAGGAAGGGGAGAGCATGAAATGATTCCAAGTTGAAATTAGTTTCTCTGTTTTACAGGAGAGGAAAAAAGCAAAATTTCCATGTTAGGCTTTTAGAAAATTCATGATAAAGTGTGGCATTTAAGTCTTCATTACGAGCAGTCATTTTGTAATTTTTTTCCTACTTTTTACTACTGTGAGGAGTAACATAAAGACTAATGTTTGGTGACTAGTTTTATAATTTCTCAGGTGGACCCTTAAAAATTCATTGAGTTCAACACTCAAAGCTGAGGTCAGAGGTAGCTGTAGCCTGATATGTATTTATTTTGACTGAAGTCCACCAGGTGGTAGTTAAGTGTAGAGGTTACTTTGAAAAAGTTAGACACTCTAGTAACCTTACAGTATTTTAGTAATTTCTTAAGAAAACATACACAAAAGCTACATTGTTTTGACTGTTACAATGCTGACTGTAGAATTTAATTTTCCATTTTTTAAAAATCTGTATTATTTCAAGAATATACATTTCTTTATGCACTGTATTCTGAAAAAATGTGTTCTGGTACCAGTTGGTTTGTTAGATTCTGCTGCGATTTTAGGTTATTTTTGGCTCTTTAAGGTGACATAAATAAGTGAGGATTTTGGGCCTTCTATTACTAGGCAGATTTTTCAGCCTTACGTCTTTGAATGTATTTATTTATGCATTTATTTTATTGTTTGAGATTTTTGGGACTCAAGACATCAGTCCATGTCATAATGCCATATCCAGAAGTAATACATTTGTATATTGCTGTGACTTCTAATTTGCTTGTTAGAATTGCACTTGTACTCCCTTCGGAAGTATTTAATTTCCATTTTTAGCATCTCTGGGCTACTGCTTTTCTGAGGGCACTGACATGAATTATTATTTTAGGCAGGTGATGCACTTGCATTTGAAGTGTTTAGGTGCATTTTTCAAAATGTCATGCTGTGCAGGGTCAGACTGTGTAAAGTATCTGTTCTGGACACCAAGCTCTGTGTTTGTGTGCTCCTGGAGAGACAGGGACAGGTTTGGATTTACTTTATGTTACCTTCTAAAAATACTGACAGGGGTGGGCACTGTGTTTACTCTGAAGAAACACCCCTTTGGATGCTGATTCCACATTTACTGTGACTTACGATCAGTTAATTGTTTTGAATCCACAGTACAATCAGCACAAAGATAACATTATCCAAAATTAGGAAGGATGGCACATGGACCTAGGCCAAGTGCCTTATGGGCATATCTGTTACAATTGCTGTAATTGCTTGTATTTGTGGTTTCTTCTGGTTGGCGACTTTGACTGATACTTGTTTATTCACACTTATTGTCTGTTGATTTTCCTTCATTCTGTCACTATTCACTTTTTTTTTTTTTTTTTTTTTGCCTTTGCTTGCTGGGAAAGATAAAGGCATATAGGAAAGGTATAAAGCTTAGAGAAATCTAAATGAAAATGCTTTCTGTATTCTGAGTGGAGTCACACCTCTAATACTCAGACCTGCTTTATTTATCCTTTGAAGAAGAGAAATAGTATCACATCACCTTTAAAAGGAAGAGTCATGACATTGCTTTTAATTTTTATGTATCCTTCAGGTGGGATACAGAAGATTAATAGTGATTTGAAAAAGCTGAAGGTAAGGAACCTGAGCTAAAATAACTCTGTTCAATATTAGGAACCCTTTTTGTTGCCTCACATTGTAAGAGAACAAGTGTGAAATAAAGCAATTGGAAATAAATCATTATGTCAATGACTTCTGATGTAAAAAATGGTGTGTGAAGTCCTATGTGTGCAGGTGCAAGTTTTAGTCCATTTGCTTTGTGCATGTCAGGAGTTGGCTTTAAGAAACTGATCCCCCCAAAATTGAAATGAGTTTAAATGAGGTATTTGTGCTTCTTAATGGTGTCTGACTTAGAATATTCAATTAGATGAGCACAAAATTTGATTGACTTCTCTGATGAACAGCACAGTCTCCTGCTCTGAAAAGCAAAAACCCACACAATTCTAATATTGCAGTGTGTCAGATTTACTTTGCATTGCTGTGCATGACAAGAGCAGAGACAATACATTTTTCTGATTCCACATCTGAAGCATAAATGGAGGTACATTTAACTTGTTTAACTGTAGAAGTTTAGTTATAAAACTTCTGCAGTTGAAAAGGAAATAACATCATAATTTAATTCCTTTGTCGTGTTATATCATCCTTCGTGATTTAAGTTTTTGGCTCTACGTTCTGTGCCTACTCACTAGTTAACTTTGAGTAATTTATGTTAGTTGGTGTGAAGTGGTGAGACACTTTAATTTTCCTAAGTAGTGAAGAGCCTGATTTATCAGGCACCGCAGGTCATCTGCTATAAAGTTTTTAAGTTCTGTTATTTTTATCATTTGAGTTGCTGAGGTATTTTAGTGATGAGGGTTTGCAAATACCTTGGATAAATGATGCGGTATTTTGTATTTGGATTAGACAACTTTAAGCATTTGTATATAAAACTGTCTGGTGTAAGACTGGGTAGATTGTTTATGATGTTGAAATAGCATCCAACCTTTCCCTGTGTTGGTGTGTATATGAAACAAAGAAGTGTCAAGTCAAATACAGCAGCCAGGGTGCTATACCAACATTCTGAGTGGTGCTGTTGTGTGATCGTGTGTCATAAATTGTGCAAAGCTATGGGGAAGTGACATAATAAATATGTATTGTAAAAAGTGGGGGTGACTTGGGAAAATTAAGCTATAATTGTCTTGGTGACTCAGTGTAATGCTCAGTGCTTGATTTCTTAGTGCTGACTAAGATGAGTGAGTTGCTGGGAATGTACTGAAATAGAATTTCAGTGTCGTGTTAAAGGAAGTGGAAGCTTCTGAGTTTAGAAACTGTAGGGGCCAGTAGGGGGTCTGCAAAAGTCTGAACAGTATTTTGAAGGTTTCAGTTTGTGTTTTTCTCTTTTAATGTAATTAGTTTGTATTTAAGTCATCTTATTGGTAAAACGGTCACTTTGGGAAGGAACTTGTCTTGATGAGAGGGTGAAGGCAGACCCTAAGTTCAGTAATTCACCAACAGAGGAACGACTTTGAGCAATCATTAGCTTGAAGAATATTCTGCTATATATATGGGATGTTTGGGGGTTTCAGGTTTTTTGCTGTAATTTTTTTTTACATGATGTTTCTTTCTGCTTTCAGATCTTGAGTGTAAACTTACATAAATTCTAAAAATGGGAAGAAATTTTTTTGGATCATATTGGTGGCACTCGCCTGTTCTCCTGCGCAACTGCGACACGATCCTGACCAACCGCTCGGAGCTCATCTCCACTCGCTTTACAGGGGCCACAGGAAGGGCCTTTCTTTTTAACAAGGTTGGTAAGAAGCTGGAGGAACTGCTATTTACTTTTGAAAATGAGTTTGTGGGATTTGAATCTGTCATGAGATCGAAAAACTTCTTGGCTAAAGTGCTGTGTAATTACTATTTTAACTTTTATTCAGCTGTCTTTGAAGTCAAATTTGACATTTACTGTTGGATGGTAAACTTGTTTAAATTAGTTTGTCTGCAATACTGAAGGACTGTGAAGAAGACTGTGTATAAAGAGGCATCAGGCCAAAACTGATGGAGTTTTAACTTCACAGACTTCTGTAATATGAACCTCAAATTCACTCTGAGAGTATCTGGTGTCTGTCAAAGGGTTCCAAAGCTGTTTTCACTTTTATGCAATTAAAAAAAAAGTCTATATAATATTTTGTTTAATTTCTGAAATGCATTTAAGTTAACAGTAGTCCGGCAATTTTAACTTGCCACAATCAATCACAATCTCTTTTACAGGCAATTATACTCTGTTTTGGTTTAATAGTTTTTAATTGATCTGATTCAAGAGATTGAAATACAGAAGTCATAATTTTTGAGTGAATTATAGGATTATTTATTAGCCTTGCATAAAAACTTGTCTGTAAGATTAATTGAAAAAATTGTGATTGTCCTTTGCTTTCTCACAAAGTTCCTGGTTATTTAATGCTTGGTGTATTTTAGTTCTGTTTTTTCTTATAAGCCATTCAGCCATGGGCAGAGTTGGTAGAGGCATCAATAATGTCTTAATGTTTTATGTTAATAAATGTCTTATGTTTTGCTGTGGGACTTCTAGTATCCTGAATCCTGTCAGTAGTGAGAGATTTCTTTCTCATCCAATAAGCTCTGGATCCTGGGGTTCGGATGTTTTTTATGTTAAATAGTGGGGTTTAATTACAACAGTTTGAGTTTTTGCATTTCTGCAGTCAGAAGCCGTACATTTAAAGCAGTCAGGTGCAAAGCTGAGAAAGCAGTGCAGTCCTATCTTTTAGAATCAACATATCAGCAGTTTGAGTATAGTTCTGACATCAAATTTTCAGTGAATTAAACATCCTGGTTTTGTGGTGGTGCTGCTAAAGAAGCTAAAATTAGATTTTAAGCTGCTGATACAGCACACAAAAAGGTACATGATTCATGTCTACATTCTCAGCCACTGACCCTGGCTTTTTCTTAGGTAATTATTTCAAAAGCACCACAAGATTTTTAAAGAAGTACCTCTTCTAATATTTTGTTTCTGAGTTCTGGGACATGGTGATCACATCAGCTGCTAGAAATGGGTTATATACATTACAACTGGATTAATATAAATTTACAAGCTGCTCACTGGGAGTTTCTCACCCAGAGTTGAACAGAGAGCTTTTTCATATTTTGTGATAGCAATCCATGTCTCTCAGTTAAAATGTGAGGGTTTTACATCACTGTGAAGCACGTCTCTAGCGTGTTACCTTCTCACGGAGGAGACTTTTTACGCTGCAGTTTTCAGGTCATGTGCAGTGCCACGGGCTCTTTCCTTCTAACGTGCTGATACCATTTACCAGGTTTCCCATTGGCAGACTAATCCTTTGTGTTCCCTGTGCGCTGTGTGTTTGTCCCAGGTGGTAAATCTGCAGTACAGTGAAGTTCAGGACCGGGTCATGCTCACTGGCCGCCACATGGTCCGGGACGTGAGCTGCAAGAACTGCAACAGCAAACTGGGCTGGATCTATGAGTTTGCCACTGAAGACAGCCAGCGCTACAAGGAGGGCCGCGTTATCCTGGAAAGAGCCTTGGTGCGGGAGAGCGAAGGCTTCGAGGAGCATGTTCCATCCGACAATTCCTGAAGAGGCTCCAGTCTCTTCTCAGGTTCTCTTCAATTGAAACTCAAATATAATAAAATCAACAAAAAAATCTGCTTACATACACTGTCACCTTAGCATCAGAGTCGGATTCATGGACTACAAAGTGGGAAAGATTGTGAGAATATTTCAGATGGAACCTTCTTTTCTTTATTCCTTTTATATTTTATTTTCCCTCCAGAAGCTGTTTGTAGAAAGAATGTTGTGCAGATGCTGTAACTTTTTCTCTCTTTCATTTACATCTGTTAGATTTGAGATTGTATCTTAAGGTACAGTGGGCTAAAAGGAAAATATTTGCAGGATTTGTCTTTTGTTGGAGAGAAATTCAATGAGTTTTGGTTTTTTTTTTAGTTTGCACAAACTGATGTCAGCATCAACTTATTTTAAAACTACAGATTTTTTTTTAAAGTATATTCCAAGTTTTGGGTAAAGTTTTTAGTTAGGTTTCTGGTTTTTTGGGCTTTTTTTTACCCAGCTTTTTTCACCTGGTTTGCTAGTTAAAGTGAAGAGATCCGAACTTGTGCTGAGTGCTAAAGGTTCAGTGTTGGTACGGCTT
Source organism: Hirundo rustica (assembly GCF_015227805.2). NCBI lineage: Eukaryota > Metazoa > Chordata > Aves > Passeriformes > Hirundinidae > Hirundo > Hirundo rustica. The sequence goes on from NC_053452.1 coordinate 16,922,641, forward strand.
GGGCTGGCCCATGTGCCATATTCTTGTTGAGGTTGATTGGTAGCACAGAGCCCATTATTTCTTGTCATTCTTGACCCAAAGATGTCACCATTCCTTGTTTATTCGTGAAGTCCCATTCACCATGTAAACTGGTGTTGATTGGAAACTATTCTTGAAATAGGGCAAAACTGCTTGGCTTTTTTTAACTTTTAACAGATGTAACTTATGAGCATAGTAATAATATAAAGTAATAGCTGTCTGTTTAGTCTTGCATTGCTTACGAATCCAGCTGTGTTTGTAATGATAGGGATCCACTGAGAAACTACTGTTTCAGTAGTCTTTTTTTTTTTCATTTCTCTACTAATCTCATTAAGTTAGACAGGGAATTGCAAATCTTAATTCTTCTTCAAGTAGCTTTCTTTAAACCCAGAACTTCCTATGTTAAACACAGCTGCTGTGTAAAAGGAGAAGATTGCCAGCATGTTTGTTCATGCATAGAGTTATGCAATCTGCATCTCTTGAAAAGATTAACTTAAACAGCTTGTTTTCAAATGCTGCTTCTGGTGTTGAAACCTTTATCTTTCAACTTTGTTGAACTTTTTCATTGTGATGTTATGTTTTTATCTTTCTGGGCAGCAGTACTTGTCAGCCTAGTAGTAACTAGTGACTTGGATTCCTGCTTTGTTCTTGTAGAGGTCAGCTCTGTTTTAAACAGTGATCTTGCTTGCCTTTTTTAGAAAAAATGCTCTTCATTAACTTAACTCAAGGGTGCCCAAACACTTTTCATTGTGTCTTAAGCCATAAGTTAGGATCTCAAGGGCTGAAATTTATTTGAATGTTAGATATGTATGATTTCTTATCCAAGATATGAGTTGGTTGTGGTTTTTTTTCTTATCGTGGATTAATTGTGGTCAGCATGAAATAAGTTACCCCACCCAGCCAAAGAGATCTGGGTTCTGACCTTTCAGAGTAACTTTTATTCTCTAGCCACAGCTCTATATCTGAAACTAAGATGTGGAGGGTGACTATGCAGAGTATTTTTCTTAAATTTTTTTTGGTTGCCAAGTGGCAAGTTGGACACCCCTGACTTGAATCTGCTGCCTCTTTCATGTAAAGGTAGCCTTGTTCTAGAAGTGTCACATAGAAAGAAAACAGAGTAGATCGCATACCAGAGCTGTGCTTGAATCAAGCTGCTTAAACAATAGTGTACTTGTGCCTCAAATTAATCAGTTTTTGCACTGAGTACAGTAGTACCCCATTATCTTGTACTTCTGTCCTTCACAGACCCTGGAAGCACCATTAGCATGGTTCTCTGCTGTACTTTTCTTGTACTTCTGACATTACAGTACAATAAAGTATGTTTTGTCCTGAACTGATCTTTGCTGTTCTTTTCGAGTTATTATCACAGAATCTGTCAGCCAAGTCACATAACCCATCTTTCATTCCTTGTGTTAGTTTCCACAGCACAGTGACAGGCGGTTGACGAGCATCTCTCTCTGCATATGGGGTAAAAGAGTTCTGTTGATTTTGGAAGGTGCCAAGTAGAGCTTCATGCATACCACTTGGACACTTGAAAGCCTTCAATTTACTCCTGTTAAAGAAAAAACAAGAAGTGTCTCATTTAATGGAGTGGTGAGTGCCAAATGTCTTTCCATGACTTTGACAAGACAGCAAGCTAAGCAAGAATCCAGCTTCTGCAAGAAACTTGAGGTTTCGGCTTCTGAAATGGCTTGGGAATTAATGAATTGGGTATTATATATCTGGACTTTGGTGACTTTTTCCTTTAAAGTGTTCAAATGTATGTTAGGCAGAAACTTGCTAGCAGCTGGTCAACTTCTAAAGCTGTAGATGAAGAACTAGATCAGAGGATCATTCTGTTGGTGTGATGGAGACTGGGGCTCTTATTCTAAATTACATTAAGGCCATTTTGGTAGAATGTTGGTGCGAGATGCTAAAAATTGCTTTTCACAAAGCCTTTGATTTGAAAAACACATGTGAGGTGAATTCTTAAAAATCCCATGAGACTTAAGCAAGTCCACTGCAGCTTAACAGCAGTAGCCTTTGGCTTGCTGTTTTTACTTACATGCTTTGTAAGCTCCTGTATCATTTTTGATGGCTCTGGGAGAGTTTAGCCTCCTATATTTTGGCTGCTCCTCCTTGAGACACTTGGTGTGTGAACACAGATAACTTATCTGTGGGGAACAAAGCCATAGGTTACAGCACATCTAGAGACAGGAGACATTGCTATTTGGCATCTGCTGCAATTTCGTTGTAGTGCAGTAGCCTGGGATTCTCAAACAAGGGCTGGCACAGGAAAATGTGCCACTACAGTGATCTTTTGCCTGGCATGTGGTGAGGCTTTAGGTAAAGAAGGGAGCAAGGAAATTGCAGTGCACAGCAGATTGCACTGTGTGTTCCTGGAGACCTCAGAATCTCTGCTGGTAGGCTGCAGCTTGGGCCAGCAGTGATGCTGTGACAATTTGCGTGACACGAGCTGGATTAGAGTTCATGTCACCCATGCTGTGATCTCATCCTGTGGGTGTACTTGAAACTGAAACACTTCCTTGCTACAGTTTCAGCAAAACACAGCTTTGGGAAGGGAAAAGGATTGGACGATGTGCTTGTGAAGTGAAAAAGCGTTTTACTTATGCTCTCCAGGGATGCTAGAAGAACTTTGGAGATGACATACATGTCTTGTGGCTCTGTTAGAAAAAGCAGCTGGGTGCAGGGCTCTGGGGTTGGCTGTCGTCGCTGCCACAGTTTTATTCTTACAGGGCAAGCTTGTCTCTGCAGATTTGGGTCAGAGCTTTAGGAAAAAAAGTCAGCAGATCATCAGTGGATGAGCAGGTAAGGAACAGGTGAAACTGTAGTTGAGGACACAGTTGCCAGGTACAAGGATGAGGTGGCTGGGAAGGCTCTGACATTGATGTGAGAAAAGGCTAGCTGGTTGATGAACCCTATTTTAGACAAGAAACACAAGCTGTGATACAGCAGTACCATTCTGCAAAAGCCAGAAACGGTGTATTGTGTTTCCTTCTTAGACTTGCCTTCACTTAGAACAACATTAATTTTTAAAAATCCAGTGAAGCTTGCTTTCCTGTGGATCTCAAGGGCTTTGCAGGCTCCCTCATGCCTGAAAAGGATGAAATGCTTCTGTCATTTTATTTTGCTTGGGGCACTGATAAGAATTGGTCTCCAATCCTGGTTTTGCGGGACTTAAAAGAAGTAAGAAATTTTGAGGCCCCTCTCTTCATAATCTGGAGTTAAAATTGCCTGAAAACTTCAAAAGTTTGCTTTGAGTGGTGAGGTGTATGACCTGGTTGATAACGTTCCTGTGCAAGCTTTTTTCTTCTTCCAGCAAATCTGAAATATGGCCAAAGAAAGTGAGCTCCTGTCTGTCTCATTACGTGTTGTGTGGCAAAGACTTTCAACAGCTGCTGACGAGTCTGGTGTCTGCAAGTGTGGAGCTCTTCCTGGTCTAGGAAGTTACCTCCTTCCCTACCTCTCTCTCATGTAAGAATTTCTGGTACATGTAGGAAAGGGTAAGGGGAGAAAGCTCACATTTGCCTTCCAACCTTTTGTTTGCTGATAATGTTGCTTTTACTTGAATGAATTTCTGTGATCTCAGTAAAACTGCTGCCAGGCTACTGCTGCATTTTTATTTAAGGGTCCTTCTGGCAGAGTATTAGTGACTTTATCATCTCTCTTCCCCAGGTCTAGGCACAGGTTGTTTGGGTGATGCTTGACTGAACATTGGGCTCTGGGTAGAGGTGATGTGAAGAAATACCTCATTCTCACCATTCACAGGATACTTCCATGGCTGTGTTGCCTCTCTTTCCTTCTGATGCTATTTTAAGTGTGATTTTCTTAAGTTTGCATTGCAAGTCCTTTTAAAAAGGTGCCTAAGAGGCAGAAGTCTCTGCCTCTGAAACATGGCATTTCCCTCTGAAGGACCTGATACACTTACAATTTGATGAAGAGTGCTCTGTGTGCTGCTCAGTTGGAAATGGTGGCTGTGTTCCTGTTTGACTTGTTCCTGAAAAGGAAAAAAAAAAAAAAAAAAAAAAAAAAACAACCCCACACCCACAAACAAACAACAAGAAACCAAACCAAAACAACAACAAAAAAAAACCCACAAAAAAAAAACCCAAACAAAACAAAAACAAAAAAGCCCAACCAAACAAACCCCAGTGCTTGTCTAAGATATGGCAAAAATCTCCCTGCAATGGGAGTTAGGATATGGAGGAGAAACCCAGGTGAAAGCATGTGTGTGAATCATGTCAGCTAAACTGGTCACTGAAGCAGCAGAGGTAAGCTTGCACCTTTTCTTTTCACCTTGTATGGGTTCAGGGAAGAGGAAATCACTTGGGCATTGCAGAGGATCTAAGGTCCCCTGATGAACATAGGAGTGGGAAGTGCAGCACCAGGGCTAACTTTGGTACAGGCTCTGTGTTGTGTTTGGATGAAGGAAGCTGGAAGGTATTTGTCCTTGGAAGCAGGCTCTGTTTTTGCTCTCATTAGCGGAAGCATTTATTACTATCAGGAACTTGCAGCATAGAAGTGAAAGTAGGAGAAAGAACAAAAGGCTATGGTAATAATTTGGATTTTCTAAGCAAGAGGGGTAAATGGGAGAGAGAAGGATGTTCAGATCTTCTATTTCGACTCTGCCCAGGAGAGAGATGTGTGTTTGCCTGACATCAAGATCCAGTGCTGTTTCTCGCTGGGACTGGGGATGTTGGATTTTGCTTTGTCCTTTTGTAAGCATCTGATTCGACTGTTTTAAACATTTACAGGTGTTTGAAACAGTAAATTTACTGGATTATAACAGACTGGATGCCACGGTTGTTTGCACACGAATGGCAGATGTTGCAATAGATGTAGTTAGTGGAGTAGGGAGATCCCTTTTCTACGGGGGGGGGGGGGGGGGGGGGGGGGGGTGGAACACAAAGCAGAATGGCTCATACAAGGCTGCTTAACCAAAGAACTGCCTGGTGGCTTTCAGCTGTCTTTAGAGACAACAATCATCTGCCCCTGGAGGAGTTTGAAAACTAATATTCCAGGCACAGGTGTATGGTGAGTATAAATGAAGAGGTAATTTATTATTTACAGGTGTAGATCCTGGCACATGTGCACAGTCAAAAAGGTGGGATGCTCTGAATTTGGTAGTGAGAACTCAGGTACGTCCCAACAGAGTGCAGAGAGAGCCTCTGTGGTTATGCTCCTGTTGGTATCTGGCCAGCAGATCTTTTCTGCCATCCCATTTTATTGTCTGGTCTGGTCTGTAGTGATTGTTGTACCTTCCCTGCAGAATTAGTGCAGCTTGAGGACTTGGGGAAGTGCCTGCTTTTGGCAATATGAGACAGTCACTTCTACTATTCTGTACTATGGATTAGTTGTTCCAGCTCAGAGGGATCCAGGAATTGTCTGTTCCATGTCTCCCTGCTGAGGAGGGATTGGCTTAGTGATGTACTCAATGAGAGGGCATTCTTGGGATGAAGTTCCTCAGTTGGATTTCTTATTGTATCTGAAAGTACATCAGAGAGATACAATCTAGGTCACAGAAGCAGAACACTTGAAAAATGCCAGAGTTCCAGTGGATTAGGTAGCACATGGTTATCCTGTCCCTGCATACATGCAATTTGGGGATGAAAGTGGCATGTGATCACAAGAGCAAGGATGGCACCATCATCACCCTTTTGTATGGTATGCATTGAACTTGCAGCTACAGCCTCCATCCCACCATTCCTAACTCTGGACTTCCTATTAATTTTGCTCCTAAAGGCAATTTGAAAAAAAAAAAAAAAAAAAAAAAAAAAAACTTTATTGTGTGCGAAACTGAAAGAAAATGAGATTAAGTATTTGTGATTGCTGGCTTCTTCATGACTGGGATTTGAAGTGGGAACCCCCTTTGGTGCAGTAATCATCACTACTCAAGCTCCAGGGCCCACTGCTGCTTAACCAGCAGCTGGAGGAAGCTTTTTGGTGAAGAAATCTATTCAGATGACAGAACAAGGCTTTAGATTTCATGTAAAGTTTCAGTGTGGGACAGAGAATTTTATTTTCAGTTTGTATTCTAGTTCTGGTTTGGTTGAGCCAGTTGTGGGGTTGGTGGTTTTTTTGTTGTGTGTGTTTGTTTGTTTGTTTTTGTTGGGTTTTTTGTTTGGTTGTTTGAGGGGTGTATTTGTGGTTTGTTTTGTTTTGTTTTGTTTTTTTTGTTTTTGTTTTTTTGGTTGGGGTTTGTATTTTCCCCCTTCTGGTACATGGAGTTGGTGAATTTCCTGCTCCGTGTAGGACTTTGCACAAAGAAATGGGAAGATGAAAATTTCACTGTATTTCCTATCCAGGCTGCCCAACTGACTCTTGCTTCCAGGCTCTGGAGCTTGGGAGGGTTCCTGCTCCATGCGTGCTCCCTGTCAAGGAGAGAACAGAACCATGATTCCCGTGCCACATTCCTGGGAAAGGGAGGAGCAGTGGGAGGCAGCTTTCTATCTCACCCTGTTTCATTTGCTCTATCAAGCTGCAGGTAAGCTCAGGGCTTCTGGAAGCTTTCTTTGGCTGCCTGTCTAAACAAACCAGAGTCACCGAAAAACAACAGCTTTTAAGTCTAGTGCAAATTTAGGACGTAAAATTCTAGTGTTATTCCTAAAAATAGACACACAGCCATTTCCTCCATAAAACTCACTTCAGCAGCATTGGTATTTTTATGTCAAAAGGTTGAAGGAGAACGTGGGGGATGCTTGCCAACGGGGAGTGAGGGGAAAGCAAAGGCAGAGAAGGATGCTCTGACACAGAGGTATTGCTGTTACTTGCCGGCAGCGTTGATGCATAGATATCGGCTCCAGGTGCCTTAGGGAAGGTGACACTCGTCACTGGCTCCTTTACCCGTCTCCTCCTTTTTGATCCCTTCTCTCCCCGTTCTCTGCAGCTCCAGTGTGCTTTGTTCCTGTGTGCGTCTGTGCTTTCGGCGCTTGGCACCTCCCCACACTGCCGCTGGGCTCCACTCCCTCCTTCCTTGCCCTGCTCCTTGCATCCCTGCTGGGTTTTCAGCCGGTGACCGTGTTCCTCCTCGCCGGGCACCGAAGGCTGCGGGGCTGGTGCCGGGCTCCGCTCCGGCCGCGGGCTCCTCCTCGCCGCGGCCGTGCGGCGGGCCGGGGACGCGGAGCGCCCGCCGCCGCTCTGGTTCACCGGGGCTCACGCAAACAGCACACGCAAACACCCTGCCAGCACGCTGCTGGGCTGAGGCAAAGCGGCACTGCGTCAGAAATCAGGTTTGCATCCCTCCCGCGCCGGTGTGCTGCCAGGGAGGCGTGAAGGGCGCACACACACACACACACACAGGCGAAGTGATCCCGCTGTTCTCGGTTCCTGCCCCGCTGGCACTGATGCTCAGCAGAGACACGGCTGGAGAAGGCTCTGCTCATCTCTGCTGCATGGGGCTGCACCCAGGGCGTCCGAGGAGCTGAGATGGACACTGCACAGCCCTCTGCAGACACAGAGGTGTTGGCAAAAGGCGTCTACCGGAGCGATAATCCCACCGAATTTCGAGGCCCAGCTCCAAAGCGTCGTGTCACAACTTTTTAACAAAGTAATTGGATACCTTGTTTTAAAAGGGCAGAATGATGTAAATCCCCTGAGCCTGGTTTTCAGAAATGCCTGTTTCTAGAGGATCTATTTTAGAATATAATAACCTATCCTGACACAGACCTTCAGCAGGGAAATCTTCAACTGCGTGATGCTTTGTAAGCGAAATCACAGCCAGCTGAAAAGAGCTGTGTGCTGGAAAGAGCCAAGCAGCCTTAATTTAGGAGTCATTTTTTGCACAGACACTTCAGCTCAACAGAAAAGAGAGCTCAGCTGCCAACAAGTGCACCAGTTTGGACAAGGGAATGGAAAACTCTGTTTTTTCTTCTATTTACTATGTTTTGAGTTGTCCTTTCAGGATGCATGGGCAGCTTTGTAAAATCTATCAGAGGCACACACTTTGGTCCATCTTTTAACGTTGTACAATTGTTCACAGTATTGCCTTAGAAACGCCTTAGTCCAGTGACCTTTTATAGCACTGATTAGCTGCCAAATAATCGGTGTTTGAAAGACTCTGGACATGATTCTTCTCTCCTTCACAGTTTTTCTCCTCTTGACATCAGCTTACTTCATTGGAGCTACTCATTCCCTGCAGGTTTGTGTGGAGGCCCAGGGGCTTATCCCCAAGGCAGCTGTGCCCCAGCCCTGGAGGGACCAAGGCAAATGGGGAAAGATACCCTTTTAGATCAAGGCAAGGGAATTCTTCCTCCCGCGGGCCTTTGCAGCCACATGTTAATTTCTTAGGTTTCGTTGTTCTATTGGTTTGTAAAGTTTACATCAGCCTGTCCAGCCCCCGTTCACCACATATGCGCCCTTCCTAGAATGTTCTTCCTTCCCTTGAACCCCATTGGGTTAATTTTGCCACAGTGTTATCCCCCTGTTACCCCATTAGCTCCCCCCAGTCCACGTTTACTCTTTTGCACCACTTTTTCCTATTCCTGTTGGACCCTGACCTCAGACCCGCCCAAGCTGTCTCGTTTATAACCCTGTGCCCTCGGCCCTCTCCTTGCTCAATTCTGGTATCTGGTGGGTTTTGGTTTCACTTGATCCTGTGCACGTGTGCGGAGATTACCAGTCTCCTGAAGCGTACTTGTAAGCGCCTCTTCCCTAAACAATACCTTCTTTACACCTGAAAGTGTTCTTTAGAGTGTTGTGTGACTTTGCTGTTGTAAATTTTCCTGTCTGCATCCGATAGAGGATCAGAATAAAACACTTGTTATAAAAGCACTAAATAATTTCTTTCGGTGTTGTAGGCAGTACAATTCCAAATATTAACTCAGTTGTGGCTCATGGCAAGGTTTAGACTAGTGCTGAATTAAAAAGCAATGAAATGCTTTTTCAGTCACCTTTCAGAAGTATTTAAGTCCTCTTAGACAAACAAATTTGGTGATCTGCCATCTTAATTTCTTCCTTGCTTTTGTTTGTGTCTTTTGTCTCCATCTGTTCATCACAAGCTGAACACTTCTTATTGTGACATCCTTTCAAACTACCATATTTTTTCTTGAAGACCTTTTGCTCACTGTTTTCCCACCCACTCTGACCTTTGCCAAATCCATTGCATACTTTATATTCTTGTCTACTCTCTGTATCCTCTTTCTGCCTTACCAAATCCACGTTATTCCTTGCTAGCTCAAGTAGGGTTCAGAGCTCTTATTGACTCCTTTTTTTCCTAGGTAGGATTGGTGCAAAAAGTGCCAGAGACTCAAACAAGGGTTCTCTACAGACATTCCACCTTTCTGTTTTGAAACTGATCCTGGAAGTCTTAAAGATTGATGTAGGGTTCTTTTCCTCAACAAAGGCAGTACCTGTGACTAGGCTGCTTTGATGGAATCTGATAACCATCCCCAGCTCACCTTTAATGAAATCCCAAGCTGCCCTGGCTGCAGCCGGTGGGGTGTGATAGAGGTGACAAAATTCATTTCCACAGAGGTGAAGGGAGCAGTAGCAGGGACCCCTGAATAGAGATACCATTATTTCTCTCCCTCAGCCTGGGAAACAAAAGAGATTGCTGCAGCTGGGCACTGCAGTGTGTAACCACAGACACTGTATTGCCTTGCATACTCCTTTCAATGTATTATTTTACAGAGGGGTACTTTGTGCTCCTCTGATTTTTTTTTTTTTTTTTTTTTTTTTTTGACCAGACCTCAGAGAGGAATGCCAACCTCTGTCGAATGTCTACTGCATGTCTTGCTTCATGTGTGTGTGGATAAATCCAGCTTCTCTGCAAAGCATCTCCACACATCAGCGCTATTTTAAAGATTTCTCCTTTTAAAAAAATGCTGTTGCACTCCCTTCCAAAAGCATCTGGGAGCTGACCCTCATGGCATGGTATGAATCCAGCTCAGTGCCAGCTCAGCTCCTGGGGGCATCTTCATGTCCCTTCCCCCATCATCAGCTCTGCAGTGAGATGTGCCCATTCCAATAGTCAGGGTCTGTGTTTCAGAAATATTAATGACTGGGGATATACCACGTGCAAATACCTTAGCAACCCTGTATTTTAATGAAGAGCTATTTCTGACAGCACAAGAGAGACTCTGGGAGTTTCAACATCTGGGAATGTTGGGGAGTGAAACCCGAAGCAGAACTTGGCAGCCTGCAAATTATTTATTACCTGGGAGCAAAAGAAGTGGGCTGGACTTTAATTGAATCACTGTGGCCTGGAGATATGGTCCTGCCTGCTTTCTTGGCCTTTGCCAGATCTCCTCTGCCTAACTTTTAGATGAGAAGGTTGGGACCCCTTGTCCTTTCTGGAGAGACCCTTTCAGAGTGTACCTGGGCCTTAAACCTTTTCCTGGAAAATTCTCATTTTATTTTCCTAATTGGTCAAAGCTGCTGACAAAGACACTTTGATTTGTCCTAATAGAAATAACTTCAGTCAACTTTCCCAAAGAGGCTGCTATCGCAATTTGTGATTAAAGTGATTTATGATTCCAGCTCATCCTTATCTGGCTGAACTAGACATCTATGGGATTTGAAAGGGAAGCACTGTTTGTGACTGACTTGAATGATACATTATATCTGACTTTAATCTTTAGGACAAAATACTTGCATCACTTAAAGTTCTCAGGCCAGATCCCAAGTTTGCAGGTTCCTTCTGGAATAAGACTTGGGTCAGGTTCTTCCCACAGCTGTGTTTCAGCACTGTTTATTGCAACATCAAGCTTTGGGACAGACATTGCTCGTCTCATGTTGGTTGAAGAAGTATTTATAGGAAATCTGAAGCAACTTTATTTCCCCAGGATTCCACACGGAGAATGTTAGATTTGGAGCTTTTCAAGGCAGCTGCCACCTTAAAATAGACCAGAAGAATTCCTATTGTTCAGGTGACATAATGAGGTTGCAATGGAAATGTAGAGGGAAGCAGTAGCTGCTATGTTTTGACTGATTTTTTTTCCATGATATCTGTCCCTCTCTATTTCTTCCCCTTTCCTTAATAATAGATTTTACTGGGGAGAATAGAGAAAGATCAGGGGCCAGCTTCTGGCTGGAGAAATTGGGATGTACAGCCTGAACAGAGGGTTAACGTGGCTTAACGCCTACATCTGACAGGAACTGATTTAGACATTTCCTCCCGCTCTGCAGCGGGCTGCACTGCAGTATCAAACACTGGTGCCTCCCTAGATGCCCTCCCCCTTTCCCAAAGGAGGAGAGGAGGAACAAGCAGAAGTTAAGAGCTGGTGGCCGATACCTTCACTGTATTTGGAAGAATTGAAGCGTGGGTATGTTCTGATATCCAGCACCAAGCCTGCCAGAGCTCAAGAAACATTTGGACAACACTCTCAGGCACGTGATTCCTGGGGAGTCCTGTGCAGGGTAAGGAGTTGGACTCGATGATGCTTTTGGGTCCCTCCCAACTCAGCATATTCTCTGATCTTTGCAGACCATGAGCATTGCACTGTGGGGAGCGTGAGATGCTCTGTGTGTCACCCCACCAGCCACTCTGCTGAGGAGAACAGGAAAATGTATCGGTCAAGCTTCACTGAATGCAGGACACCCTCAGAGATTGCCTGAGTGAATCAGCAGTTACCAGTACTGGGCTAGATTTTGTTGCTGAAAAATCCTCCTTGCATGGAGAGGAGTCAACAGGGCGGCAGGTGGTACAGCCCTGGGAATGGGGAGGCCTTGCGCCTATCTCCACTGCTGCCACCGGCTTTCCCCTATATCCCCTTCTCCCTGCAAGGTCATCTCACTTTCTGTCTGTCAAGTTACCACCACCCTGTGTGAAATAAGAGGGCTGTGAAAGAGGTAGACGTCGGTCAAAAGAACTATTTTGTCAACGAAAGAAGCCATGGCAACATAAAGCTACAGCACGGTTTCCATCACAAGACTAACTTGAGTCAGTCACTGCCTTTGAAACATCTGTGGTGCGGGCTAAAAGTAGACTTTCCTACCAGAATTGAAGGACATTGAAGGAGTCACAAAAAATAGCTTAAAATAGGGTGAGGAAAAGAGGATTACCAGATAAGGGGGAGAAGGAAGAACAAAAGAGTGCAACAAGTGCCTCAAATTTCTCTGCTCTTATTGGTGTTACTATTTTTCAGCCAGACTGAAGAGTTTACGGATATGTTGAATGGTAACCTAGCAAGTGGAACGAACCACTGTTGGGACTCTAATTGCTAAGATTCTTAATAATAACAATGCTCCTGCCAGGAATTACCTGCAACTAGGGAGTTACACCACTGCTTACTTCTGTAGGGACTGGGAAGTTGTAGGAGCCGTACCTGAGTGTTTTTCCAGATGCATACCAGTTCCTATTTTGCCTTTGTCCTATGCTATGCTACCTTCTGTGCTCTCTGCATTCCTCCTTGCTCTAGGAATGTGTCTATCTGGAGCCTGGAAATGTGAGAATGCGAGAACAAGTTTATATTTTTACCTGTAAAAATGCAAACATACGTCCTAGAAGGACAAAGCTGCTTCTCTGTGAGAGAGATTTGAGATATCTGTAAGAGCTGAGATGTAGCAGGGAATATTTTGGAATAACTTTGTGATGTGACAAACAAAACAGGCCAGTTTGAGGCCTGCCTGTATTATCGTAGCCTGCCCTTGGACACATCACACTTGTTTGGATGGCTAAACTGATTTTTATTAAAGAAAAACATTTCTACACTGTTTTCCTTTGAATATCTCTGAGTGCTTTAATAGGCTTGGGAGATGCTGGGGAACAATCAACACAGAAGCTGTTCTATGAATCTTGCAGAATTTATTTCTATGGATGCAAACTTTCCTTACTCCCTTGTAATTCAGGCATCAAAACAAAAAGAACAACAAGACAAAGGGAAAGGCTGAGGCTTATGCAAAATATTTTTCTCTATCATTTTTGCCAAAGAAAAGAAAAATTACCATTGCATGTAAAGAATCTTTTTCCTCCATGTGTATTCTAGACACACTTTCACCAGTTCAGTGTAATTAGGCATACGGTACTGAAATGATTTACATTTCAGACCTAACAGAAAATGCTGTAATGGTACCATTCTTTTAACAGAACACTATCTGAAGGATGCACAGTGCTCTGAAGAAGGAGGAGAGGTTTATGTGCAGCCTTGAAGGAGGATGGGGAATCACTGTGATTCCTGAACACAGGTGTGACTGTCCAGGCTCGCTGGGCTCAGGGCTCACACAGCCACATGAACTAGGTGCTTGACTTGGGCAATCTAGAGGCAGGTTTGCAGGGGTGCAGTGAGAACAGAGACAAGTGAGATGTATGGGTACCTGCTTGCTCTGAAAATCAGGTTTTCCTGTTCTCAGACTACCTGCTTTTGTAAAAACTGACTTTAGCAGTTCTGGTTCTTCATCCTGGTACAGGAGTGCTTGGAGATGATCTTGTGAGAAGGAAATTTCTTCTTGTTTTTGTTTTTGCAATTTTTTTGATTAAAATTTCCTGGCGCCCCTTTCCCCAAAGTGTATTTTCTTGTCTCCATGAGAAGTGTATGTAGCCTTGGCTGGTGGGTCAACCATCACCCCTGGGACATTAACCTGTGATTAAACTCCACTGATGCAGAGCTCAGGAAAATTGTGTGGTGGACCCTGAATGATGTGTAAAATTCAATATCAAGGTAAAGCAAATCCTTTCAAATCCCCTTCTTGACAGGCAAGAATCTGACTAGCAGCCTGATAGACAGGAACAGTCTCTGGGCATGGCTGGTAAGGTGTGGCTCCCTCAGTGCTGTACTGGCTGCACCATGCAATGCTCCAGGGTGACTCTCCTGTGGGCTGGTGGCAACAGCAGGGACTAAGCTGGCTCACAGTGGGGACTCAAGAATTTTGTTTAGAAGTTTTTATTCAGGCAAGAGTCAGTTATGTAGTGCAGCAGCTGTGTCTTTCAGCATGAAGTCTTGTATCACCCATCTTCCTGAGGGATAAACCCCCCATCAGAGCTGCCAGCAGCTCTGTTTCCATTTAATGGGCCGTGTCCCTGCACTGTTGATTGCCATGAAGCACTTCTGGAGGACTGCGGAAGTAGAAATGCTAGGGTGCGAGTCATTCCCTGACTGAACCTTCACCCTGTCTCTGAAGCAGTAATCACTGTGTAACCTCTGTGATAAACCGGTTCCTGTGCTGAAGAAAGAATCCAGACTGGCCAGGAGTGCTCTGGCAGCCCTGTGTGTGTGACAGATGTGTGCAATTCCTACCCCACTATTTGTCTTTCTCGCAGCACCTCTAAGGGAGTGTAAACCTTCTATCCACTCTTCAAACAGCACTCACAGCAGCAGAACCTGTTTTGTAAATCAATGGCTGCTCTTCTGACCCGACCCAGATTTGTACTCCAGTTATTCCCTGGTGGGATGGAGGAGCCAGCAGTTTGTTCTGTTTGGAAAACATTGTACGCATCCTAAAATACCTGAGATACGATGCTTAGTACACGGGCTGCTAGTGTCAGAGAAGAGGCTTGTGCACACACACTGGTTTTCAGTGTCTGTGAGGTTGTGCTTTGGAAATTGAGCATTTTACTGAATTACCTGCACTGTAAGCGGAAGAGGTAATTTAATAATTTGTTGAGCAAGTGGCAGCACTGCAGAGAAAGGCCAAGAAGGCCTGTGCTTGATGTCATAGCCTGGAAAGACAATGAAGAGTCACACTTAACTAGACCCAGTTCTCTGAGGTTACCTTTGGATGCTCATCTTTCTCTTCATCATTATTTCAGCTTAGAAAATACTTCCCTCGTGGAAGCCAATGTTGTTTTACCACTACTTTTGCCATTTATGTTGGCTAGAGAAAAACAACTAGTATGAGGAGACATTTAATTTATTGTTAGTATACTTAAATTTTTTCCAGTGTGCTCAGAGAGTACTCATCAATTGCAATTATGCTAAAAATTATAAACAATATTATCCAGAGTATTAGAGAGAAAGAGTCAAAACTAATACATAAGAGCACTTCAGCTGCTGCAGCTTTCCCCAGGCTTCGCTCAGCCCTCCCTTCCCAAGGTAGCAGATTCAGAGGTGCTGTCTGCCCCCAGGAGAAGGGGGAGGGCTGCAGGTGTCATGGGCCCAGCAAGTCCTTTGCTCCAGCAGCACAGCGACAATGGTGGGAGGGGATGGTCGTGGGGATTCTGCCTCCTCCTCTGCTGGAGTCCACCTGGGGCTGCTTCCACCCCATCTTTAAGGCTCCCCTCGCAGTGCTCCTCAGTCTTCAGAGCTGGGTACATTGCACTGGCCCAGGCAGAGCTGCGCACACCTTGCAGAGCTGCTCCTGGCCCTCCTGGCTGTCGTGAGCGATGTTTCCCAGCCCCGAGGTCAGTTTCTCTGTTGATGCGGCGGCTGCCTGCGAGGGAGTAGTTCACAGCTCCGGGGCTGCTGGGTCCCTGCAAGTCCCAACCAAAGCAAGGTTCACAAACCTCTCTCTCAGGTTTTGCAGAGTTAGTAAACAGCCTGTGCCTGTTTCTGCCAGCGGCCAGGCTGCACTTCACGGGCTGTAGGCAAACAGAGCCCCTCTGCACCCCATGGGCACGACCTGTCACACACGAGTCCAGCAAGGACATTGCAAACCCTCCTGTGGCTCAAGGCTCCTCACCAGGACCGAGCAGCTGATCTTCTTGGAGGCATTTGCTCTTTCCTACCTGGTCTTGCCTCGTGTGGGTCTGAGGGTGGCCTGTAGCTCTTGACTTTGTTTCATGGCTGCTACTTGGTTTGCGTAAT
Source organism: Hirundo rustica (assembly GCF_015227805.2). NCBI lineage: Eukaryota > Metazoa > Chordata > Aves > Passeriformes > Hirundinidae > Hirundo > Hirundo rustica. The sequence continues at coordinate 16,938,336 of NC_053452.1, forward strand.
ATTTTATTTTATAGCCACTTTAATAGTTTGGACAATTAACCAAATTCTTGCAATTCCCAGCATCACACTTCTAGACCTGACAGCCTAGTTAAAAATTTCAGTAGGTAATGGGAGTGCCAACAAGGAAGAATTTGCACCAATGTTGAGGGCCAGCATCTTTTATTGCTGTTGTAGTAAGAGCAACTTGCTCTTTTTTGTGACACACTGCAAACCTTGCTTTGATGCCTGTGAGACTACAAAAATTACAGGTAGATGCTGTAATCTGCAGCAACTGATCAAAACCTAGCCCAAATGTACACAATTCAAAAGTTCTTTGTTGAGTACAGAGTCAAAAAGTTTCTAGCAATTTTAGTGTCAATTCTAAAAATATAATGTCATTAAAATCATACATTTAAATTAAAGTTACATTAAACAGTCATGCATTACCAGACAGCTTAGACATGCAGAGGTGATTTCTGGATTCTGTAGATACACACAAACACAGCTGGATCCCATGTAAGTGATTACATTCCCACTGGAAACCAAAGGGTATATTTCATATTCACCTCTGGCTAGACCCAGTTCTACCCTGATATCTTCTTGTAAGCAATTTGCACATGTAAGTGCTTCTTGCTTGCTGGCGTCCCTCCAGAGAGGCAGCTGGGAGCACTCCACCTTGCTGGGGTGCTTGACATGGCCACTGTGCAGCTCTCATCTCAGGAGACCTCCTGCTGTCAGGGTCTAAAGTCACCTCCTCATCTCCTCCATGACAAAATAAAATTTTTCATCAGCACAGTACATGTATCATCCATGTATGCAGTGATTTGATATCCCCATCACCGGGGACCTTTAGCTTTCTACCTATCCCAGCACCATCAATTTATAAATAGGTGCTCTAAATTAAACTAAAAACTGTGCATAGCTGCACTAAGTGTCTATATATTTTGAAATATAACTCACCCTACTAAAAATTTCTACACTTCATTTGTTAATCTCTTCTTCTCATAGTATTTCAAAATACTATTTTTTTCAGCTATGTGTTTTCTATTTTACATATACAGGTGCTCTATCAGTCAGGATCACTATCAATAACAGGAGGTACATCCATACTCATCAAGGGAAACTAGATTTCTCTTATTTGGAGATGGTGACCCCTTTAAAATGGATCAACTTTTTCCTTGGCACCACAGTTTGTTAATAATTTTCTCTTATTTCAGCTTCGGTAAGAGCAACTGCTCTAAATAAAGGAGATTATATTTTTCCACATATCTATGCGTGTATGACAATAAAGCAAAATAAAAGCAAGAAAGCAAGCACTAAGCATCATACAATTAATAATATCCGTAATTTGGAATTGTTACTTATTCTTCTGTGCTACCTGTGGAAGACAAAATGGCAAAGATTGTTATGAATAGTTATCTCAGTTAAACAAGGTAGAAAACATTTACACCCATAGAACTTCTGATGATACTAAGAATCTAATAAACTGCATCTTCACTTATTTTTATAGAATTTATTAGCTTGTGTTTTTAATAGTTGCTCACCAATCCTTCATCGTAATTGCTTCAGCTGGTTCCATCTTATCTCTGTAACAGAAGAACTTTATATTTTAATTTTAATATATTATATTAATGTGTATACTTTACCATGATAGGTTTTGTTTGTTTGTTTTTTGGTTTTTTTACTTCTCTTTTTCTCCACTCTAAGAAAAAAAATCTCTGGTTTTAACTCACCAACCATGCATCACAGATTTAACTTATTGCTTTCAGAGTGAATTCTGTCCCTAATCAATTAGAATGTTTTATCGTTAATAACTATGCCCTCGAAACTTCATAGGTACATACATAATCTGCCCCTTTTCTGCCTTGTAACTTTTTAAGTTTTAAGTTCTGCCGTGTACTTTTTTAAGCATTGGTAGCAATTACTTCACATTCTTCTGTTTCAATCCTTTCTTCCTCTGTTTTGATACCACTCCTAAATTTCTTTGCTGCACGTACTTCCACACGCTTATCTGAGAACACACTACTGAATTTAACAATACTAATGCTGAACATGAGCTGCTTCATTTTGTTGGTACCTCTTGAATTTGCTCTGCTTGTACGTCTTGATTTCTCTGCTTTCCCTCTGACAAAAAGGCAGGTATTATATTTTTAAATGGTGGGCTTTTTTCTTTTGCTAAGTCCAAGCCCTTTGGGATTGCCTACAGAAGACCCAGCAAGATGATGTTATTCTTTCCTCCTTGCTCCACCCTCAGGGTTTATACCATGCTTGGGGCTCCTGTGACTTTTCTTGTGCAAACCTTCATTCCCAGTCCTACTGCTGCACAGCACTGCTCACAAACGCAGCAGCCCAGCTGGTATCGGAGCTCCAGTGTTTTATCAGTCCTAAAAGCCTTCTTTTTTTCCCAAAACAGCTTCTGCTAACTTGGCCTGAGCAGCATTTGTTACCCCTGCCCAGAATCAGTGCAGCAAAGTGCGTGCCAGGGTGGCTGTGGCAGAGCTCGAGCAACCTCTGCAGAATTGTTCCTGCTGGAATAGTCAACTTTTCCCTCTGTGTTTCTCCTGTAAAAATAAGCAAACCCAAAACCCCTTAACGCTTCACTCCTCCTGCATTTCTCTCACCAGAGGAGCCTTCTCAATTTGCACCAGACATGGTCTTTATACGTGACACGGATACCTCGAGGGCTCTGCTTCCCGTCTCCCAGTGCTGCCAGTGTGGGAGCCTTCCCCAGTGGTCCGGTTTTGGTCCGACCACGAGCCCGGGGAAGAGGGGCACTGTCTGCCTTAGGCTATGACAGGGAGGGCAGGAGCCCTGGGCTCGCTTCCCTCTCTTCTCCCGGTGATCTCCAGCAGGCGATCCAACAAAACCCTGGTGGGAGCGTTGTCCCAGCGGGCCATGTCCTCCCCCTGCCTCCGAAGCTCCCTCCAAATGTCTTCTCGCATCGTGCTTAACTCCCTCCTGGCCACGGCATTTTGTACCACAAATCGGGGGGCTGCACCGTACTGCCACTGTCTCTTGCCCTGCCACCTTCCTTTCCTCCCTCTTCCCACGAAGGGGCTCTGGGGGGTCACACCAGCAGAGGCAGCGGTCTGCAGCACGTCTGGGGCCCGCATATCCCTGGAGTTTTCCCTTCCTCTGCTGCCCCTTCCCGTCCCGCCTCCCTCTCTGTCCTCCTTTGCCCGCACGCTGCCTGCCGACTGCTCTGTCCTTCCCTGGGTGCTCCTGGGTTTGAACTGGCGAGGAGCTGTGGATGTTCCCTCCGTGATAACTCCTTCTGCCGGCGGCTGCAAGTTTCTCCCACTTCCCTGCTCTGCTATTCCCGTCTCCCTTTTCCCAGCCACTGGAGCACGGGGAAGTGAAACAGGATTTGCTTTAAATCTTTCAGACCTCTCAAAAACTACTGACTGTGGGTTCGCAGGCTTACGCGTCTCTGTGGAGGGGCTGCCGTCTGGATTAACCCGTTCCTCTCCATCCCAGTGCTCATCAACCCTTAGATGGGGTGTAGGGGCCGTGACAGCCCCGTGCTTCGCCTCTAATGCAGCTTTTAACTTTTCCATCTTGACCTCACAGGCCCGGTGGTCTGTGCCCCTCTCTTTTAGGGTCTGTATTTTTTGCACCAGTAATTGGATTGTTCCTTGTGCCTCCTCTACAGCTTTTGTACTGATGGCTACTTTTTCCTTCAATGCCTGATTTTCATTCAAAATGGCCTTTTTTTGTTCACACATCTCTTGATACTGGAGAGCACTTCGCACTTGTTCCATGGCCACAGCTCCTTCTCGAGTTATACCCTCCTCTAGTTTAAGCTGCAGAGCCTTTATTTCTTCTTTCAGTTTCTTGTTTTCCTCCCTGAGGTTCTGAATTTCTACCTGAGCTGCCTGTTTTTCTTCAGCTAAGCTTTTGGCAACTAACCATACAGCCCACGCTCCTGCACATTTTAAGGATTTTTGGGAAAAGAGTTTACACTTGGTCATCTCTTTTAATTTGGCAAACTCTAGGTCAGCCTGCTGCATACTTCTGCAAGAGTTTGGACCCCAGGGGTTTGTTCCCCACTGAATAACCCAATTTGCCAGCTCTGACATCTTTTTGTCTTCTCTAAAGGTATTTCAGATTTTAGAGAAAGGTCTGTTTACAAACTACAGCTCAAGCTGGTTGAGAGAAGATGGCAGAGCCTTGCCCAAATCTGGGCTTGCTCCTCTGTTGTTTGTCTAGTGTACTTCCTCCCTCCAGGTTTTCTCAACCATGAAATGCCCTAAGCAGAGATTTCTAATTTATCTCCTCTCATAGACAGGCAGAGAGCTTTCATTCCTCTATCCAAAGACGGTTAGAGGCACTCCTTGAACATTTCTCTTCCCTAGACAGAAGGAAGAAGGTTTTCAAACCTGCTGGATTCCCCACTTCAATATTTTCAACTAGTCGGGGTTGCTTGCCCCCAAAACTGGGTGCTGTGCATTCAGCAAGACACTTGAGGCTATGTGAACACAGAGTAGCCTTGTTGCTGGTTATGTCTGACTGCCACAGAACGGCACCCCAAAAAAGGGTCTCTCAGAAGGGCTACTCACAAAAACGCCTAAGGGCTTCCCAGAGGGCTGCCTCCTCCTCTGCTGGCTCTGTGCACCGCAGCTTGTGCCTTTATGCAGCTGGAGAAACACACCTCACACAGGAGAATCTGCTGTTTGACTACTTCAGAGTTCTAACAGCCTGTCAAAGTGTGTTAATCAATCCACTTACAGTGCTGGATGATATTATCTAGACTATTAGAGAAAAAGGAGATAAAAGGGAAAAGCAACCCCCTATCAGTGTCAAACCCACCCCCTCCCTTGTCTGCTATGCCTTTCCCCAGTTTATGCTCACCCTCCAATGTCCAAGGATGGCTGCAGGTTTCGTGGCACAAGTCCTTCACCTCCAGGGGGTACAATGCTGATGGTGGAACTCCTCTGTCTGACTCTCGAGGGTGCTGCTGGTGGTTGGGTTCTGCCTCCTCCTCCTTTACTGGAGTCCGTCTGTGTGTCGCCCCTAAGGCTCCCCTGGCCCTGCTCCTCTGCCCCCGATGCGATGTCGGCACTGATCCTCCAGGCAGAGCTGTGCACACCTTGCAGAACTGCTCCTCGCCCTCCCTGCTGCCCGTGACTGGAGTTTGCCAGCCCCAAGGCTGCGTTCCCGTGGCTGCAGCAGCTGTCCATGGGGGAGTAGCTCACAGCGCTGGGGCTTCCGCTATCACCCTGTGCCAGAGGTTTCAAGGCCCCACTGCCCTCCCCTACCTGCAGTTTTCCTCCTGGCTCAGAGAGAGATTGCTGTGCTCCTGCTGCTCTGCAAAAATACAGCCAAGATATGCTGCTGGGGATCTTTTGGCACCCGTTGGACCAGGGGAAGCAAAACTGAGCACTGATGGGTGAAGTACCTGAGTCCTTAGACAAAGCTCTCCAAGAGCTTCCTGCATGGCAAGTCCCAACCAAAACAGGGTTGGCCAACCTCATGGCCAACCTCTGGCAGTGGCAAGGCCATAGGTCATGGGTTATGGGCATGCACTGCACCACCGTCACCCTACTGCATTGCCCAAGAGCTCTGTGCTTTGCTACAACAGCCACAGAAACAGAGGAGCAAAGGACCTGTGCCTTGACCAAAAATACCACCACTGATGCTCCTCAGCATTTTCATCAGGAGCTGCAAGGAAAGCAGTGGGCCTCTGAGGGCTCAACGGGACCATGGGTGGTGGCCTGTCCTGCCTTATGGCCAAAGAAATCCATCAAGCAGTGTGGCAGCAAGGTCGATAATCCTACGTAGAAACAATCCCTCAAATAAGCAAAACCAGAGAAATATTTGAAGTTCAGCAGTTATTAAAACACCTAAATCCCTGCTCATAAACCCCAACATCCCCACAGATCAATGCTTTGAGAGACATCTGAAGCTTTGTAAACTAGAAGAGGTAATAGGATTAAAGCTGCAATGTGACAAGACAGCTAATTTTTAATTATTTCTAACTCCTTTCTAATTTCTACTTCATCCTGAATATTTAAAAACCTTTCCAAATGTATTTCACAGGTTTCAATAACAACCTAGTAACTGGATGTGGCATTATAGAAATTTATAATCACCTCCCAAAATGGGGATCTAAATTAATCTCTCTACATCTCATTAGTTTAGCTATCAGAGATCTTTTACAAGATAATTGGCTTTCAGTGGCTTTAATTTAATTTAATTTATTAATATCTTACATTTATATTTCATGGATGCTGTTTTAATTATTGAACTGATACATCTCAGAAACATAATTCTTTTATACAGCATCAAACTTTTGCTTTTAGGGCTCTAGAGCCTTTTTAAGATGTTTTAATGATAAATAATAAGTCCTTGTTTGTGTTTGCCTTTTGAGTGGATATCAATTTACTTTTGCCCTAGGTTCTCACAGAGGAAAATTAGATCTTATTTTGGAACATCCTGGTTTGCAGATGAGGCTGCCTTTATTGCTAAACCACAGCTTGTTCCAACTTTGTAATGCTATAAAAGCACAAACAAGGGAAGGCAGAAGTAGCAGAAAGAATGTGGAACAAGGAGCCAATTCATAGCTGGCAGGTATTTGTGTAAGTTATTCAGTGGGCAGCAGAGTTAGGGAAGCTCAATCTCCCACGTTGTTGTGTCCCATGGCTGAGCTCCCCAGTGCTGGTGGCAAAGCTGCCTTGCCTGGAGCTTCTCTTGCACCCATCAGTTGCTTGCTCTTCCTGCACCCACACCACTAGCTGGGTGGTCTGGGGAATCTCCTCACCATCCCCTTGGCTAATTAATCTGCATCAACACAGTGTGTAGTTGGCAGGCTTCCAGCCTGCCAAAAACTTTGCCTGAAATGTCCTCACCAAATCAGTGAGGACAGACAGACAAGCACACTGCACAACTGACCCCAAGAACATCCTTCCTTCGGAAACCAGCCTAAAAATATGTTCCCTCCTAGAGCAGAATAGCAGCATTGAAACATCTGACAGTAAATGTGATGATGATAATTGATGCTTAATGAATAATCCAGGGTAGCTTTAATATTTAACTCCATAGAATACCTTTAGTCCCCAGGAGCTAAACCAATTTATAAAAGGTGTACTCTTCCCCTGCCAGGCCTTCTTTAACCATGAAATACACCGTTTCAGGGGGACCAGCTACACGACTGGCCAGCACTGGGCAGGTTGCACAGGGCTGCAGCAGGGAGGGGCTTTGTCCCTTTGTCCTGCTCCAGGACCTGCTCACAGGGAGGCCATCTGGAACACCTGGGTTGGGGCAATCCCAGACATGAGTAGAGACAGAGAGAAGAACTCCTTGAGAGCAGCCCTGATGAGGACTTAGGGGTTCTCATGGATGCACCACAAGGAGCACTGTCAACTGGTTGAGGGAGGGGGTACCTCGGGACCCCCCTCTACTCTGCCCCACCTGGAGTTCTGTGTCCAGCTCTGGGGTCCAGCAGAAGAGAGGCACGGACCTCTTAAAGACAGTCCAGTGGAGGGCCAGAAAGATGCTCAGAGGGCTGGAGCACCTCTCCTATGAAGACAGGCTGAGAGTGGGGGCTGTTCAGCCTGCAGAAGAGAAGGCTCTGAAGAGACCCTAAAGCCCCTTCAAGTACTTAAAGGGGACTTATAAAAAAAGGGAGAGTGACTTTTTAAATTGGCAGATTGGGATAGGATATGGGGGAACGGTTGTAAACTAAGAGAGGAGCGATTTAGATTAGATGTTAGTAAGTTCTTCACTGCGAGGGTGGTGAGGCACTGGCACAGGTTGCCCAGAGAAGCTGTGGATGCCCCATCCCTGGAAGTATTCAAGGCCAGGCGACATGGGGCTTTCAGCAATCTGGACTAATGGAAGGTGTCCCTGCCCCTGACAGGGATTTGGAACTAAGTGACATTTAAGGCTCCCTCCAACCCAAACCATTCTACAGTTCTATGAATTTAACTCAGGCCTGTGACTGTCAGAGGCTGCGATCCCAGGCCCCACAGAGATGAGCGCTTCCAGTTCTCTGGTGGGAGCGAGTTTCCACCCCTCACTCTGCTCACCGGGTGCCACTTTCCAGGTGTGAGTTGTGCTCCCGAGCGCTGCCCACGGAGGGGCTCTGCTCTGACACGGCGAGGGAGCAGTCGAGGGGCCGTAGAAGCTCTCAGAACAAGACCCCTCTCTCCCCCACCATCCCGGAGATGAGGAGGGGGCGAGAGGCCCTTGCAGACCCCCCACACCTCCGTTCCACCGCGCACCCCTCGGGCGCACGATGGGAGGCGGCCGGCCCAGCCGGGGCCCTCGGGCGGGGCCTGCGGCGGCGCCGCGGCCTCGCTGCGCTGAGGGCGGCCGCGCCGCGGAGCGCCGCGCTCGGGGCCGCCGCTCGGCCGGCGGGATCGACACGGGATGAGCAGGAAAAGCGGCCCAACACCCCCCTCTGCTGTCGGCAAACACCGCGGCACGGGATCCCGCGCCGCCGCCGCCACCGCTGCCCCGCAAAAAACCCCCGCGGGTCAGCCCCACAGCCGGCCGGGCTCATTTGTACAGCTAGAGCATAAAACAAGTGGATGTCAGAGGAGAGCGACAACCATCAGCAGCGTTTGCTCGTGTAATGTAATACCTGAAGCCTCTGGCCCTCGGCTGAAGCCAGGTTTGGGTTTAGACATGCGTGGATGAAAGTCGTGGAAGTTTTTACTTAGTAACATCCCTTCCTCCCCCTACCTGAAGGAAGCAAGCTGCTTCTCCTCAAAGTTACTCTGCAAGGCAGCTTCTGCCAAATTTGCTCTTCCAAGCTGTGACTTCTTCGGACACAAGGCTTGTCCTCTGGTGTTGCGCTTTGTTTGCTGGGTGTGGAGGGCAGGAGGCCATAGAACAAGGCAGACGGGTTCCCGTTTTATTGTCACATTGGCTTGAGCCAGTTCTACACAGAGGCCTTTTTTATTTTAGACACATTTCAACATTTTAAAATAACTTTATTCATAAAAGAATGCGGCAAGTCTTTCTTCTTTTTAACCCCACTACAAGTAACCCCTGCTGACCCTGCTTTTTCTTGTTTCAGGTTGTAAAATCTGCTGCAGTGAGGACTTTTTTGATAATGCATTCATCCTTGGCAGCACTCCTAAGCCATGAAGGATGTCTTCCAATTTCCAGGGCCTGGGAGATGGCACTTCAGTGGGTCTTGAGGAGCTCCACTAGGTTCACGGTGCTACAACTGCTGCAGGTCAGGCTGGGACAATTTTCCCTTCTCCAGGAGGCCCTCGACATGGCTCACCCACAGTTCACAGCTTCTCCTTGATGGCCTGTTATTTAAACTCTACAAATACTAAATTCTTCCATCTATTAATCAAATCAGAAAGAAAGTCAAGTGGGTTCATTTTAGATCAGTCAGAAGCGAACATTTCTGGTAGTTTGGTTTGCTCAGCAAAATGAAAGAACTTCCCTGAAAGAAGTCTGAAGCCAGCCAGGGCTTCTTTGCACATGCATTTAACCCTAATATCTGAAGCACTGGTGTGACTGTCTGCTGACTTGGGGTGACATTTGCCAACATTCTCCAACATTCTCCTTTAGTCCAAACCAACCTTTTTTTAGTGAGTAAATGAGTGATCCTCCCATGACTCTGAGCTCTATTCCTATACTAGCCAGAGATGCCCAAGTGTCACCCAGGGTCAGCCCGTGACTTTGGCGTCACGTGCTCTTGCCCCAGACAGGCAGAAAGGCAAGTGCATGATTTCTAGACAGCTAGGAGACTTCTCTTCCAAAAATATATGAAGAAAGCCTCAGCTGCCACCCAGGTCTAGCTGTTCGGGAGCAGGGATGAGCAAGAGGTCCAGAACACGTGCCAAGGTCTGGACCTGCCCTTCTATGCTTCCACCACTGTAATGTGAGCATTTTTGTCTCTCCTGCCAAGAGATAGGGCAGATAGTGTTCCTCATTGATTAAAAAAGGCAAATCAAGATCCCATTAGATGCACTCCAGTTAGGGACTGGGACAGGGATCTCACTACCTCTGGAAGGTGAGATACATGAAATAAAACAAAACAAAAAAAGTCTTCCTAACAGTCCACTTAACATATTTCCTGCATCCAGACCTGAGTTCTGCATCCCATGACTCCTGTTTCAGGGATCCTAAAATTCCTATTGATTTCAGTGGGATTGGATTCAAGCTGCTGGACCAGCTCCCTGCTGGAGCAGGGAGCTTGTCCCTGGATGGCAGCTCTCCCTGTGTGATGCAGTGGGGCTCCCCAGCCCCCAGGACAGTGTATTCCTGGCTGTACCAGAGCAGAGTACATCGTGTTTCGTCCTTGCAAAAGGTTCTTATTAATGGTTTCATTTCAAGGGAGCTCAATTAAATCTGGGAACTCTTGCAACAAGTTCACTCCTAATTGTGGCTCGGAGACTTTGCAATAGTCAAAAGACAAACGGATGGTGAGGATAAAAGCAAACAACAGCAGGCATTTCCATAGTGTCCCCTTTGCTGTTTATTAGCTGTGCCATGTCACGTACTGAGTATTTCACCTGTCACTTCCAAGACTGTAATTTCTCTTCCTAAGTTTCCATTTCTTTTAGGGAAGAAGCTGAGTACACTACACACCAAGGCACCATCCCACTGCCTTTGGGAGACAAGAAATTCTGAAAACAGACATTGCTGCACCTGAAAATGACCTGCAGCTTTTGAGCTTCTTCCCCAGATCACAGGAGATCAGTCCTCACCAATTACTTCAGGCTAAGCATGGTAATAAAACCCGCAGGACATCAGTCTGGCAGATGCTTTTTAATGGGACCTGATTGTCCTGAGTCCTGACAGTGGCCTGGTTTCTTGGGGATTACAGCTGGCCTTGTTTCAACTTTCGTCTCAGCTGAACGTGATCACCAAAGTCAGGTCAGTTCTTGGAGTGGGTGGTTCTGTGCAAGACAGTCCTCACAGTGAAAACCAGCACACCAGCTCTTTTCTCCCAGTGCTGGTCCTGGCCCTGGAACTGCCATTCTGCAAGTCAAAGTAAGATCTTTACTTTCCTTCACTCATTTTCTCCAGCTATAAAAATACCTCTGTGGATAGAATTATCATAAACAACAATGTCATTAAATCATTCCTTGGTCTTTCCTGCTTTGTTTGCAGTGACTCACACTGCAATTCTTGCAACTATAAGTCAAACAGGAGCCAGAATTCAGCGACCACAGTCCCGGCTCTTCTCCATCCTAAATGCTGACCACCCCCAAGGCAGTGGGAAGGGCTCTCCTGTAAATGACCCAGAGACATGAGGTCCCTCAGCATCTCCTACTTCCAGTTAAAGCAACAGCAAACTGCTTGCTGGTTCCCTGGCAGCTTTAAGCAGTGGGTTTTGTCCTTTGGGAGCAGCCCCACTTCATGTTTCAGGAGCCTTGGTGCGGGAGCAAGTCTGGGCCAAGTAAGGAATTGGGCTGGTTCCCCCCCTCCTTGTCTTCTAAACCCCTGTGCCACTGCGCTCACGTGTTGTGTCTGGGAGCAGGTGACAGCTCACATAATGCAGACTGGCAGGTGACCACGGGAAATGCAGCACGGGTCACGTCTCTGAAAGCCAGGCTCAGCCTAAGTCTCCCAAGATGCGTCACTAAGACTCTTAGGGCTAAATCCCTCCCTGCCTAAGTGCAGCCGGCAGCAGCCCTGCAGCAGGGATGCACTCGGCCCCCACTTGCACCCAGATGCGGCCACAGCTCTCTACACCGGCAGTACAACTTGTCCAACTGCTTGTTTGTGAGCTTTCCTTGGCCAGGGCTTAACCTTCCAGGAGCCGAGAGCAGTGGCAAACATTTTACCTGAGAGCAAGGTGTGCAGCTGGGGAGCGAGACCCTGCCAGGCCGCCTGCACATTGTCAAGAGACTGTGACCATCCAGCAGCTTAGAGAGGGCTGTGATCTGGAGACTCTCACTTAGGAAAAAAAGGCTCTTGCACAGCAGGGCTTCACACCACCCTGGATGCAGTTAAGCACTTCTCCCTGCCTCTTATAGCCAGGGAAAGGGACAAGGGATGGGAACCTAGCTGGTCCTTTGGCAGAGAGGGGGTACACTCTGCCTCCTCATGCGCCATGCCTTTGCTGGGAGCAGGCACTGGCAGGGGGAAAGGCTCACCTTTGGGTGGCCGTTCCCCAAGGCAACTCTTTTCCAAAAACAGCCAGCACTATCCTAGCTTCTCTCCCACAACTGTCCCCATGTGTACCCAGCCCTGTCCCAACTCCACAGCTCTCCTTGTTTGCCAGTCAGGTCCCAGGAACCCATCCATCTTGCATTCATCTCTCCCCATCCCTGAATTCCCTTCTCCCTTCCTCTCCTGTGATCATTACTAAACTGATCTCACAAGTCTCCATCTGGATTTCCTGCCAGCTGGAAGCAGGTCCTCACACATGTCCTGGGCAGGCCTATTTCTGCCCCATCCCCTTGTTCCCCACATCTGAGAGGCTTACACCCTCCTAGAGCAGAGGCAGGACACCCTGGTGCCTGGCAAGGCAAGTGGCAAACAACAGTGAGAGGGAGGCCTTATCCTTTCTTTCCCTGTGAGAAAAAGGTAGGAATAACATGCACACCCCCTCCAGACTGAGCAGACGCCCTCACAGTATTGCCCTGCTGCCCACAGCAGCCTTGGTGTAACAAAGGGCCTCGTTTCACACAGACAGCAGCTTTGGATATACTTAGAAATTAGTGCCAGAGACAGCAAAGCTGAGAACATTCCTGAAACTGCTCGTTAAATCCCCAGTTCCTTGGAGTCAAGTAGCTGCCTGGTGGCTTCCCATGCACGGCAGGGGCAGGCAGGTGACCAGGTTGCCCCAGATCCCTGCCTGCCCTCCTGCCCACACTCCAACCACCACACTCAGCCCTCCACCCTCCAGCGGGGTGCCCCGTCCCTGCTCTGAGGAGCTGTGTCCTTTCAGGCTGGAGGTGGCCGTGTGGTCCGTGCCCAGCAGCTGCAGCATCTCCAGCGGGGTGGGTGCTGGGCTCTGTTCCCTCTCCTCCTCGAAGATTTCTGCAGCGATGGGGACTGTGCCCAGACCCAGCACCCCTTGGCTTTGTGAACAAGGCAGGTGTGTTTGTGGGGTGGCCTGGAGACTGTATGGGAAAATGCGATAGAAGTTGTGCGTGCTTTTCTCCTGAAGGCTCTGCTGTTACACACGGGGCTGCTCTGCTCAGTCATGGTTTCTTCACAAGAGGCCATTTGCCTCTATGAAAAGGTTATACAAATGTTCTTTAATTAGCTGGGAAATAAGTGATCAAAGCCATCCTTCAGAAGTTATAGCTGTAGGACACTGGCAAAGTGGGTGGGTATTGTTGCTATGAGGACATTGTTTTACATTATTTGGAGATGGGCTTGTCCCATCTGGAGAGAAGGAAGCAAAGGGGGGGTGGGTCTGGCTACTGTCATCCACTTCCTATGGGGGATGGGTGAAAAGGTGGGGCCAGACCCTTCTTGGAGACACATAGCAAGAGGCAGCAGGCACAAATTGGAGAGAGAAGTTCTGGTTAGAGGGAATGAAAAATGTTCCCTATGGGGAAAGTGAGACCCTGTTGCCTGGGGAGGTGATGGGATCTCTGCTTTGGGAAACACTTATAGCTCACCTGGACTGGCCCTCAGCTCAGCTACCTACTCAACTTTGCAGGTCAGCTTGGCTCCAAGCAGGGGCTGGATTGGAGGCCCTGGACCAGTCCTTTCTGCCCAGAGCTCTGTGATTCTGTTATCCATGTCCTCCACATCCATAAGACATTTCTGCAATTAACCCGAGAGTTTACTGATGCACCACATCACTCATGCCAACAGGGTAGTGTTGGGGAACCCAACACTTCCCTGTTGGCATGAGCTCCCCTGGAACTCCCTAAAGCAATGACTTAAACCAGCCTCATTGTCTCAGCCTTTCTCACCTCCACAAGTTCCCCAAGCAGTCGCAGTTCAGAGCAGACCTGGATTTATTAACTGGGGAAATCATAGGAATTTCAGGCAAGAAGCTTTGGTCTATCTCATGGGTAGGTGTGTCAGCCAAGGTGTCTGAATCTTGAGTTGTGTGGAGGAGATGACAGCAGAAGATGGTTCGGGGACTTTGCAGCCTTGTTTCTGTGACAGGATGAGTATGAGCGACTGAAAGACAGGTGCTGCACAGCGCTGGGCCCATCTGTGTATAAAAATACACTGTTCCATCCGTCCCCACATAATAAACACATTAAAAAGGAACAAGGTGTGTCTCCAACTGTCTCCAAGGCTTTACATGGGCCAAGCTACACTTTTATTTTTTTTACCTTTTTGCAACAAATAGAAGTGGAGCAGTGGGTTGGTTTCAGGGGAGAGAAAGGAGTGGGAGGCAGAATATCACATCCTATTTCCTCTTTTAAACACTTGGCAAGGGAGAGAACTTTCCATTCCCATCTGGCACAAGCAGACTAAACACAGGTTCCTTTCTGATAGCCATCTGCACTCTTCTGCTACCTTTTCCCATCAGTCTTCTGCAAGCAAAATGCAAACTCGCACACTATTTAAAGATTCTCAAATTCAGGGAGTGTAACAAAATGATCCCTTTTAGTTACCTTCTTTCCAAGTCACCGAGCTTCTAGTGCCAAGCCAAACAATAACACGGTTAATCAACAGGCTCAGGACATAAAAGCAACTCCATTTCCTATTTGTGAATGCACAGATGTTGTTTATCTTGGATCTCCCCTTGTTGGTCCCCCAGGATTAAATCACAGGCCTTTAGGTGGAGCATGAGTGATTGCTTTTGTATTGAAGCAGCTCACAGCAAGGCTTGGCCAGCCCTGCTGCTGTATCCTCCTCCTTCCCATCTCCCTAATGCTGGGTCTCTCAGCTGGCCCAAGGGCTCCCCACAAGAAGTGGGCTGTGTCATGGTGTTTGGGGGAATGGCTCTAGAGACACTTGCTGACACACAGCTGGGTTATCTCTGCAAGGACCTGCCCCTGGCACACCCTCAGGACGGTGGGGCTGATAGTTCCCAAGACCCAGGCTGGGTCAACACTGGCACTGATAAGGGAAATTAGGTCAACACTGGCACTGATAAGGGAGATAAGCTTCCTTGCAGACACAGATGTGGGGCCTGATTCCTGTGCACCTCCGTCCATGTCCAGCCAGCCAGCCCCACCTCGCAAGCCCAGCGTGGTTTTGGCCAGGTCAGGGAATACCGTATTTCAAACGAGGTGCTGGTTTGGGTGTGGTGCAGTAGCTGGTGTTGCTATGAGAAGGACATCCCTGGTCAGGCCTCTGTGCCGTCCCTTGCTCCCAGGCACTGCAGCCGAGCTGCAGGTTTTGACTTTGTTCAACATAAGCCAGGAAATCTATTGGCTCCCTCTGTGAGCAGGCTTGGCCTCCATGTGTCCTATGCTGTGAGACGGTGTGTTCCACAGTCAGGTGAGTGGGACGATTCCTCCTTCATGCAAACTGAGGCGCTTGGAAGGTCCAGGCACATTTATTACCTGATGCCAGCTCCAGCCACCTCGCTCAGCCCTGGCAGTGGGACTGTAAATTCTCCTGCCTGCTTATGTAGCCTTTCATTTCAAGTGGAGAAGGCCATCCTCATCCTTCCCCACGCCTGTCAAACTGCTGCAGAGCCAGGCTGGCACGGCCTCATCTGCAAACCCTCCCGTAGGGGTGGCTGCACCATGGGGGGTGTCGGCGATGCCCGTGCGTGGGGTCTGTGGAGCATTTTGAGAGGCTTCCCGTGGGACGAGCGCCACTTCTCGCAGCATCGCTTGTGACTGCACTCACAACCTACTTCCTCGGCTGCCAAGTGCTCTCTTGCAGAGAGGGGAGCCATGGTGACAGTTCTCCATGCTGCAGAAACGCCCCGACTGCAAGACTAAGCTGGTGGCGGCTGAGGCTGTGTTTGGAGACACCTTCCCGCCCACAAACCCTCTGCTGCCGTCTGCCTCCCGCACGGGAGTCCCCCCGGCAAACCCGGCAGGCAGGCTCGCTCCGCAGCTGCCAGGCGCCGAGCAGCCCCGCTCCGGCGCGGCGTGGCCCGTCCGTCTGTCCCGTGCCGAGGACAGATAGGTGCCCGCCGCCCGGGGCCGCTCCCGCAGAGGATGCTGCAGGGCCCGGCGCTCCCGGCAGGGAGCGTGTCCCGCACGCCACGGGAGCAGGAGGAGGCGCGGGGGGAGGAAGAGGGGGCGGAGAGCCACGGATCGAGACCTCGGCGGCCGGCCGCTTGCCCTGCTCCCCCAGGCACGCTCTAGCGTGCCTGACACCGGTCCAGGACGACTCGGAGACCTGGACGAGCATCAACTCGTGCCGCCGGTTCACGCTCTGGGCGCGATTTTCCTCCAAGATTCTTTCTGCAGGAATTTCAGCGCCCAGGTTTCAGTGGCAGGAGAGGGGCCGCTCCTACCTATGAGCACAGGGTGGCATGGGGACACGGTGTGTCCTGGGTGCCCTCAGCAGCTGGGAGCGGCCCCGCAGCGGGGCAAAGGGAGTGGGTTTTCTCCTGGTGCAATTGCATTGAAATCCATACAAGTAGACGTAGGTGGGCAGAGGATTTATCTCTTCTTTAGTGGCAGGACTGAGCTGTCTGATTACTATTTTTCAACAGTAGTGACAGATTTAAGATAAAGCCCATCCCTTCCCCTGCAGGCTGGCCAGACAATGCAGCTGCCAGAGGACAGGAGCTACCGGGCTGCTTCCTATCATGGGAAGTACCTGGAGTGCGTAAGACAAGCCGCAGTGACTCTTCCTCGGGGGCCTTGCTGGATGAAGGGTTTTCATAGTAAAGACTGTCCCTCTCCCATGTGTGTAACTGTATGGGATGTGATGAACTGGGGCCAGAATCCTTTCCCTGCTGCTTTGGGAATGTTATGAGTAGTGGTGGGTAAGGGGAGGAAGGAATCATCCTGTCACATGGTTATTCTGGGCAGTGGATCACAAACCAGGGGTTGAGAAGTCTCACTGAGTGTAGTAACACAAATCCCCATTGGGGCCATGTTGCAGCCTTTGGAAAGGGAGGGGAGAGCGCCACTGAGTAGGCACAGGACTTCAGAGCTGAGCTACTTTAGCTATTCATTCCTTGAGTCCTCAAAGAAGCAATTACTGCATCGATCCCCATCTTAGTGAGCACTCGGAGCAGAAGGCAAAAGGATAACTAGCCTCCACTCTTAAGTAGGAAGCTGAGGATTTTATGGGATTACTTCTTGCTCCTTGTCAGATGTAGATCCTCTTAGGTCAGAGTTAAGGTCAGTGCTGAGCATCATGGTTTGATTTAACAGGCAACAGTAATAAACTTCCATCATGACAGTGATGGGACATGCCCATGACCACAAGGGACTGTGCT
This sequence comes from Hirundo rustica, assembly GCF_015227805.2. Lineage (NCBI taxonomy): Eukaryota > Metazoa > Chordata > Aves > Passeriformes > Hirundinidae > Hirundo > Hirundo rustica. The sequence continues at coordinate 16,955,563 of NC_053452.1, forward strand.
GGCTCTTGCACACCTGTGCACATGCAGGACAGAGTGTGGAGATGAGCATTGCCGAGACCCATGTGGTCAGAGTCCCTCTCTCCCGAGCGCCTGGATCTGCTCTCCAAGCCTAGACCTACCACAAATCCAGAGGAGCTAGATGCCTGCCAGGAGCCAGGCCACCCAGCATATCCTGGTTCAAGTTGTCCTCTGTCCCTCATCTACAGTGTGGCCATAGCTCTTCCTAAGTCTGGCTTTCATCCAACAAGTAGAAGAGCTTGGGGCTCAGAAGAACTGCTGGGTCAGCAGCTATCCCCCTAAATCAGTACTAAAGTTTCATCATTCATTTTCTGCCCTAGGTCCTTTAGACTCTTTTTAACAAAGCTGACTCTGCTGTGGAAACTCCAGTGGCTGCCATGCCCCTGTTCATCCTCTCCCATGCTTTGTGGTGGGGACACAATGGTTTACCTGCTCTTACAGCAGCCAGAGCTACAGCCCTAGCTCAGTTCTATTGAGACAGATGTGCCTGACATCAAGAATGTTAGTCCTCCTTTGGTGCAAAAATACTATTACCAGTGTAAAAGCTGCTCTGTGCTGTGATAGCAGTGGGCACAGTTTTAATTACAGCGCCAGAGCCAAACAAGTACAACAGCACAGATGAGATACTACAGAATAAATCCCCCTAGTCAGCTACTGTGTTTTGGTGCCTTCTTGATGCTTGGACTTCCATGTTGCCTCTCTTCCTCTTAGGCAGGGGACTTTGTGTTTCTCATGCTCCCACTGTCTCCTTGATGCTTGCATGTGACCTGCCAGAAATTGGGAAGGGGTGATATTGCCTCTAGGGTCAACTCTTCTCAGGGAACTACTCATCTGACCAACAGATTGAAAAAGGGAAATAAATACCAGTGTTAAAAAAAATAAACTCTGTTTAAACCCCGCCCCTCCCCCCCCCCCAAACTATGCTGTTAAAAAAACATACTCTGTTAAAAAAAATAAACCTGTCAATAAATAAAACTCTAGGATGATGAAAAGGGGAAATGCAGTGACTGAGTAAAGGAGTCAATTTTTTAAATGAAAGATCTTCCATACACCAATTCCAGCCAAAAGGCATTTCTGTTCCCTTGACAGAATATAAATATTAATCCAGACACTCGTTGTTCTCAATGTGTCCTTTTGTATTGGCATGATCTGGAGCCACATTGAGAGCTCACATCTTCTGCTGGCTCCCTTGAGGGTTGCAGGGTGCTCGCTGCAACTCCAGAGAGTCCAGCAAAGACATGTCCTCCTGCCCTGAACATGGGGCTTTCCTGCTCATCCATGCTTGATCGGAGTGGATCTCCTGCAGGTGCCATCAGTGCCCAGCAGAAGGATGGAGAAGATGCCTCCATTTGTAGAAACCTGGAGGGCATGCTGGTGAGACACCCTATACCAGGTGAGGTCCACATCAAACCCCCTTCGCCGGGGTTTTGGGCCCAGCTCTTTCCTTCTTTGTGGAATTTTACCTAATTGCAGAATGGCTCTAAAATTCTGCCCCTCTGGTGAGAGCAGTGGGCAAGGGAGAGGGCCAGGGAAGAGTCACGGAGACCAGGCACGTGTCCAGGAATAGTGCAGGCTATGTGGGGACAAGTCCCAGGCAGGGCTGGGTGAAACAAGGACCAGGAATTGGGTGAAACACTGGCCAGGCTGGACATGGGGCTAATGAGCTGTGCCACCTCTAGCAACGAAGAGGAAAAGAGAAGAAACCATGAAGAAACCAAGGTCATCATATTTTAGGTTTCTTGAGACAGAGAAGCCATGTCCTCTGTCCTTTCCTCCTGTCACCAGCCCTTCCACTCTCCTCCTGGTTATCTACAGGAGATGTCACCATCCAAGAAAAGGCCACAGTCCAGAAAATTCCTTAAGCATAAACCTAATTATCAGGACAAGATTAAGGTTTTTGCTGAATTGGGCCTGCAGAGCTGGATGCAAGCCAGCTGAGCCACGCTGAGCTAGCCTCACCAGAGGCTCCAGACTTGGCTCCGGCACGGTCCCTTCCTTCCAGGGGGGTCAGTGTAAAATAAAACCAGAGGCAACATTGCAAAAGCAGATCCAATTCCCAGGCCCTTAGCAGGGTCCATAAGACCACACCCCTCTACTCTGCCAGCTGTATCCATCCTTTTTGCTTTTCAACACAGAGCATGAACCCCATTTTTCCTCTCTGCTCTCCAACCCCCTTCACAACCAGGCACACAGAACAGAACAGCCAAACGGTGAGTGGCCTTTTCTTCTCAATCACTCTCTGAAAGTCACTGTGAAATGCGATGCTGTGTGGAAAGTGGCTGGAAAGAATGACACTGTGAGAGCCTGTTTTTTTTTCCAAGGAAATAAATAGATTGTGTGCCACGAGCACGAAGACGAGAGGGTTTGTGCCAGGTCATGCACAGGTAGGGCCATGCAGGGACAGCCCAGAGTTTGAGCTGCAGTCACCGCCTCTCAGGAAGATTTTGCTGGGCAGAGGCCCATGGAACAGTCTCTGGTGGTGCCACCAAGGTGGCAGCCTGCAGGTGGCAGCTGTTCCAGCTTGTCTGCAGCATCCCTGGGCATGCAAACTATTTGCAAGGGGGTGATGAAGCATGGTGAAGCAAAACAAGCTATTGCACACTGTGTGTGCAGGAACGCAGAACTGGGGAGAGGCTAACCACCTCTCAGCTGAGGAGGGGGGACTTTAATGCCCAAGGAGCCGGTGGGATGTCAGGCAAGCCGGAGCTCGAGGCTTGGCTCCAACATGGTTGCGGTGATGGCCTGGATTCAACTATTTCAAAGGGCACCGGACGGTCAAATCAAGCCCCAAATTTAAATTTGTTAAAATAACTTTTTGCAAAACATTAGGACAGAGGGAAATGTTTCCATGGTTTTGTTTTTAAATTCCAAGTGGGAAGAGTTTATTTTTTCACTAGGAAACTTTCCCCGTAGGATTCACAACGCTGGCCAGGAGACAAGAACCAGCGAGCTCCGCTCCCGAATGGAGGTGACCCTAAGGGTGACCCTGTGCTGGTCACGTCGCCTCGTGCAGCCTCAGTTACCCCTTGGAAGAGGGAGGTGGACACGTGCATGGCTGCAGAGGGGCTGGGTTGCCAGCACGGCCGGCTATCGTGCGGTCAGCCCGTGCCCAGTGGGATCTAAAGCCGAACACGTAGTGTCTTGTGTTCGCTTGGAGGCAAGTGCAATGAAAACTCTTACATTCCAAGTAGGTTAGGGGGAAATATGGGTAAATTACCAATCTCCTTGGCTCTGCTTGTGCACAGGTGGGGACAGCGATGTCTGTCCTTCACCATCGCTCTGCTCCTGCTGGATTACTGCTGATCCAGAATGTACGAGCTACCACTTGTTCGACCTCTGTTGGTTTATGCTGTCCTGAAACGCAAAATATTATAGAGATTTATAAATTTAACTGAAGGTAATAAAAAAGGCATGGGGGCTTATCTGGTTCCCCTCAGTTCCATGCCCTGGAAAGCCCTTTACCCCCACTGACAGCCCAAGTGCTGCTGTTCCTGCCCCCAGGTAACTGGGGAGTCCCCAGTGTTTAATGCAAAAATATACAGCAGTGAAACAGGGACTTGGTGAAGGTTGAGTTGAGGAAAGAAGGGGAAATCAGGGCAGGCTGAGCACCATTTACTAGAACCAGCTGAAAATAAAAGACAAAAATTAGCAATTTGAAATGCTTATACAGTGCTCCTATCAAGAGAGCAGAGAAAGAGCACAGGGGCACATTCTCATTTGTGATCAAAGACTTTGAGTTGATCCCATTTTATTCTCTGCTTCCATGTACTGCTCTGTGGTTGTGGGTTCATGGATGGCAGGAAAATCTCCTTGCTTTGCTCTCTGAGAGAAGTGAGGACTTGGCATTTTAGGATCTGGGATGTAATGAAAACTGATTTCTTGGACATGTGGTTTCCAAGGTGGCAGCTCAGCAGCTATGGGAATAATTGGGCTCCTTCAGTTTCAGCCTAGGCATTGACATAAGGGCTTATCCAAAGGGGAAAGATTGTTCTTAGCAAGGTGGGGGCTGCAGGTACAACAGCCTCTGCTCACCTCTGCAGCTCCAGCTTTTCACACCTGGCTGGGGCAAGCAAAGCAGAAGGAGCTATTACAGGACAACTCCCTCGCATGGAGAATGCCTCCCCAGACTTATCACACATCTCCCATCCCTAGGATACCTGGATACCTTCAGCAAGGCTTCCCTCAAGGGTAGGGCCAAAGGTGCGTGGTTCCTGGTACACAGCTCACCCTCACCCTGGTGGCGATGGGCTGCAGAGCCGCCCGATGCAGGGAAGCAGCCAAGAGCAGCTGATGGGAATCACGGGAGGTGTGCCTTTGCTTTCAAAAGGACTATTAACGCGCTTAGGGTTAATCACAGGAATAAATCTCGCCGTGGCTTGGAGCCAAAGCAAGCAGTAAAAGCACCGGTCCCCAGGCCTCCCAATGGGAATTGGCCAGGGCCAGGGCCCGGGCCCGTGTTCTCACCCAGTCATTGGGACGTAATCTGTATACTCAGCACAGAGACATCCAGAGGTTTTGTTCTGTGTCCGCCCACCCACATCACCTGAAAAGTGCTTATCCAGGTGGAAACTTGAATATCCTCCCATGCCAGCCAAGATGGCAAGGCAGTGTCCAAAGGACATGGGCAAAGGGCTGGTCCGAGCTGCTTTTTCTCAGTGGTGGCTACAGGAGCCATGGAGGATGGATGGAGGGGAGGGTGATCTCCAGTTCTGTTCCTTGACTTCCTTCAGGAATTTTATGTATCAAAAATTATATACTTTAAGGAATGAGCTTCCCAAGGAGGGAAAAACCTTGAACTTCAAGCCCTGCTGAGTGTAGGAAGGCATTTAGAGAGACAAAGCAGTGTGCCTCATGCAAGAAGGACTGGGGGGCATGTGGGTTTTTCATTAGCTTTTATTTTGTACAGACACCACCACGAGATCCATAGCAGGTTTTTTGTTTGCATATATGTTTGATGGACACAGGCAGGGTTGCTTCAGATGAAACATGCCAGGGAATTGAGCTATAGCCCCATCTCATGTCCCACATTATAGCTGGACATGGTGGGAGATGAAAGCAATTGGGGCAGACGGTAAAGTTAATTTTAAGAGACTTGACTGAAGCAGCACCCTGTCTCTCTCCTTCTTCCAGAGTGGTCTCCCAGCCCCTGCACATACCAGGTACTGACCTGGGCCGTTTAGCATCAAAAAATCATTTTATAAGTCAAGTCTTTGTGTTCTCTTAGTGGAGAAATCAGCAAAGACAGCCAGTGTGAACTTGTGTGTCCCAGGGGATGCAACACGGAGAGGGGGTCTGGGTGCACAGACCAGCAAAAGAGAGGGAAGCTGTTTCCCTAGCCTTTGGAGCCTTGGTTCTCCTCTTACGCCTCCCCCTGGCTCCAAACCTCGTTATCAGGAGGCTCAAGGAGGACAAAGGGACTATGTGCACCGAGTCCCCTCTGCTGCCTCCCTCTCATTGACCTTGGAAGGCGACTGGTGGCCCTTTGCAGGGAGCTCACTCACACTCACCTGAATTTCCACACGCTTGCAGGGGCTTGGTCGACTCCTTGTGACTCATTTTAATGTGGCACAAAGCAGCAGCTTGCTGAAGCCTGATGTGAAACACACACATACGCTCACATTATATAATACGAATCTAAGAAGATTAAATTATCCGGTCTGAGGAAACGCATGCACGTCTGGATGTACGCATTTATACACAGTCTGGAGGGTAGCTGAGTGGAGCTGAGGGCAAAGCTTCCCTTCAGACACACTAAACTTGTGCTTTTTCAGCACTGTAAGAATGAGGCAAATAGAGTGCATTTGCCTGTGCATAAACACGTGTGAAGCACAGCAGCGGCTGTGTGTTCTGCATTTGAAGGAAACACGAGAAGCATTTGTAAATGTGTGCTTGGTTATCCACCGTGTTGGCAAAGTCTGAGCAGCAGCATGGGGTAACAGGTGGAATCCAAACAGTCCCGGCACTAAGCTTCACCTGTCAGCCTACGGCAAGATATTGCTCCCTGGGAAAGTAAACAGAGGGGGGATCTGTCCCCAAAAGCCCTGAGCATCTCTCAGCAGCCTTGGAGAGCCTGGCCCATCCTGCGGCCAAGAGCCCTGCCCTGCAGGCATGCACCTCGGGGCACAACCCTTTCCTCAGGCTGCAGGAACACAAGCAGACATGCACAAAGTCGGGAGTCAAGTTGAGTTTGGGGTGCCCAGGCCTTTTGCCCAAAGATGCGCTTTGCCTTCCAGAAGTTTCACGTTGGGAGGGGAATGCAGGAAACGAGCTTCACCTACAGCTGTCCACGGGGCTCACGCTGCCCGGGCAGCGAACGCATTTGCCTCTCCCTCTCCTCCTGCGCCTTCCCGTCACTGATTCACATTGTTTTGCTAAATACAACCTCGAAGCTGCTCACTCAGCTTTTACTCAAGCCAGAGGCGCGGGACACGGAAGGTGCTGGCAGGAGCGGGGCTGGGCCGCCGCTGCCGCTTCCCTGGCACGTGCAGTCCCTGGCCGTGTCCCCGGCCAGCCGCCGCCATCACCACCATGAAGGGCTTCGAGACCCGCTTCGTGAGACCGAGACCCAGCCCCAGCCCCGGCGATGCTCGGGGTACCGCCGGTGCGTCCCTCTGCGGCCGGCAGCGGGGCCGGGGGGCCGCACCCCACCTCAGCCCGGGGTGAAACAGCGGGAACACACCTCTCTGCGCTAGGAACGCCCGGGACGGGGGGCCGTCACCACCGCCACTGCTCGCGGGGACAAACCGGGGGGGGGTGGGGGACGGACGGACGGACACCCCCACACCCCCCCCTCTTAGGCAGCGCGCGCCGGGGCCATTCATGAAAAACTTGACGTCAGGGGGGTGGGCGGAGCTATGTCCGGGCCACGCCCCCCCGGGGCTACTTAAGGCGGTGCAGCGGCGGCCGCGGGGCTCAAACGGGAGGCGGCAGCCGAGGCGTGAGGGAGCGTGGTCGGTCCCGGGCAGCTCCGCGAATCGTCTTGCCCTGTCCCGTAGCGCCTGGGTGTCCCTCCCGCCACCCCCCGCCCGGGGCAGCCTCTGCTGGGACTTCATGTCTGTGCTGTGTCCCCTGCCCTGGTGAGTGGGCGCTTCCCGCGGGGGGCTGGCGGTTCTGCCGCCGCGGGATGCTGCCGGGGCCGGGGGGCGCTTGAGGCCGAGCCCTTTCAGCCGCCCCCTGCCCCGGGAGGAGGCCTGGCAGCGGGGGGCGGTTCAGGGACGGGGCCGTTGGCGGCCGTTCCCACGGCGGGCGGTGCGAGCCGGGCCGGAGCGGGATGGATGAGCCGCGGCGGGCGAGCTGCGGATGGGAGGGAGGGAGTTCGCTTCACTTTCTGGCGCTGGAAATGCCATTAAGGCTGTAAGAGCCGGGCTGGAATCGGCGTCGCGCGCTCCGCTGGCGTGGAAGTCCCCGAGGTTGTAAAACAAGTCCGTGGGGTCTAAAGCACACCGGCTGGAGAAATGGAAAAAAAAAAAAAAAACAAAAAAACCGCGCTTGCACTTTATTTACTGTGGGTTTTTTTACTTCCCCCCGTCCCCGCGGGGCAGAGCTGGAGGAAGCGGAGTTAAAAAGCGAAGCGCTGCTGCCGGAGCGTCTCCGGGTGTGCTTGAGCTGGGCTCCTGGGGGGAGAGCCGGGGAGGTGCTCCCAGGGCATTGGATGTAGCTCCGGCTTACGAGGTACTGAGCTTTTTCCGCTGCCTTCCAAGGGGGGGCAGGAAGGAAGGGACCAGAAATAGACTGCCTACAGTCTCTGCTGCTCGCTTCGCCGCTTGAATCGTGCTCAGTCCTGCCGGAGCTCCTCAGATCACTGGAATGCTCTCTTTTGTCTCTAGCTCTGATTATCTGAGATCCGCTGAAATGACTGAAGTGATGATGAACACCCCAGCCATGGATGAGATCGGACTAAGCCCCCGCAAGGATGGGCTGTCGTATCAGGTAAGTGTTTTGCTGGCAGTTGAGACGCTAATCCCATGTGGAATTGCCTGGACTCGACTGTAAGCTTGGTGTAACGTACCTTTCCGTAGCCTGACCTAATAGCAGGTCTTGCAGTAGTGCGAACTAGTCAACAGACTGGAATGTTTGCTTGGCAGGAGATGGTTGTCTAAAATATCACTCGCTATCAGTGCAGATTGGCAGAAGATTCGCTTGTTTTGAAGTGACCGAGCCCCCACTCATTCAGTGTTACCACGGCTCTGTGGGAGATGGGTTAAAGGAGGATTCATGCCACTCACTGGGCTCTTGACATCTTTGTAACACGGCATATAGCTGATCTGCTGAGAGCAGGAGGATGCTGTTTATACGGCATCCACATCTTTTGGATCTAGTTCTTGTTTTTTCTGACTGACGGGCCCATTTGAGAGGGTTAACAGTCCTCTGTAAGATAGTGAGGCCAGACACAGCCTCAATGAGCCATGGAGATATGAGTCAGTGGAGATATCAGTACCTGGAGGCACAAGTTGCATTCATTCTGAAACTTCTGAACAATGTAGTTAGCTATTGATATCTAGATCAGTGGCTGCGGTGAAGAAGTGGTCTTCACTCAGTTGACTGAGCCTTAATCCTTTAGTCTCAATATCCCTTTCATTTCCTAGCCTGTAGTTAATCAAAGCACAAGTTAGGTGCCTTAGTTTCCTAGCTCCATGGTTTTCGTCACTTCCAGGAGACTCGTTGATGAGATCTGACACAGATGCTGAATGCTGGCAGATGACTTGCATCTGCTCTGTGCACTGAGTGACTCTTACCGTCAGATCCAGATGCAGACTTCATCCTTTGCAAATGTTACACAACATGCACAGAGACACTTGCTCCGAGTCTGCATTCAGATGAGATGCTGTATGCTTGCATATTTGTGTCTGAAAAGGGAACTACAAGGCACCAGCAGTGCACTGGAGCCTGAAATCGACTGAACTTTGGGCCACTGCAGGGGCCTCCAGCAGAAGCCATAGCTATGTAGAAGAAAAGGGGATGCATTCCTTCTTTTAGTCAGGATTCTGGCTCTGGATAATGCAAATTCCTTGGTTTATAGCTGTGCTTCAGTACTTGAGTTAGTGGAGAGTACACAGCCTCTCTTTCTTACAGACGGAGTGCAGGGGGAATGACAGTTGTTAAATCCGAAGCAGTCAAAGTAACCTGCATGGGATGTCTTTATGGGTCACCTTATGAAAAGGCTTAACCCAGTCAGGTCAAATGCCTCTATTCACCCATCCAAATTCCCCAGGAGAGGCAGAATCTAGGTGCCCTGCTTGTTCTAATGATCACTTCAGTGACATTCTTCCCCAAGTGCTAATGACCTTGATAAGTCTGCTTGGGCCAACTGGGGAACAGGACTGTTTGGTTTTGAGTGGATCACCTGAACATGTGAGTCATAAAAGCTGGCAACTCATATCTGTGCATCCTACATCTATTCTCTTTAGTGGTCTAGTTATAGGTAATTTTTTTTCAAATGCCTGCAAGAAACTTCACCTTGATGTGATGAAGAGCGATGGCAGCAAGAGTAGAGGAGTTGAAATGGACGACCTTTATGGCACTAGCAGTGTGTGGGCTGTGTATGAGGTCTACCTCTAAATCAGGTTAGTGTAAAGAGGATTGGGGTGCAGCATCCAGCCTTCTCTCAGCTGGCTGCTAGGCTGAGAATATCACAGTTGTAAGTCAAGGTAAGTTGAAAGCATCCTTAGAGGGTTGAAAACTCAACTGAGACCAGCAAGGGCAAATCTGATGCAAATAGCACCATGAGCTTTTTGTTCTACCTCAGACTTTGGCACTTTGTGCTTTGACTTGCTGATGGAGAGAGTTTGGTATGTGGAAAATTGCATGCTTGTCTGAGAGCTGTAGTGCAATAACTTAAAACCAGACAGGGCTAATGGAGGATGACTGCTCCTACACTGAGGCTCGTTGTTCTAAGCTGCAGCATCTTCCTCCACTCATCTGCAGAGTCAGGCACTCACAGTGTAATAGCCCTTGGCTGGCTATGAGAGGCAAAAAATAAAAAGTGGAGCCAGAATCGAGCTTTTAGATTCAAAATTTTGTTTTGTTCCTTTAGTAGAACTTGAATTTATTTTACTACAGAAATGACCTCAAACTGGGGTTCAAAATTTCCCCCTTCAAGCTGAAGTGGGAAAGAGCAGGGGAGTGCCTGTGAGTAGGATGGTCTGTAGGATGCTGCCTTTGAGACTGGGGGGTACTTCTGCCACCAGAGGCAGGCATGAAACTGTCTGGACCAGAGGAGGTGTTAGAGCCCAGCAGCACTGCTGGAATTCTAGAGCACCTGCTGCAGACAGACTTGTCCTACCAAGAGAACTGTTTCAAAGTCTTTTTGCTTTTACTTGGAAGTAAACGGAGGAAGCAAGCTCATACCCTGAGTATAAACTTCAGCAATCTGACTCCTCTGTCTTGTGGAGTTCACTGAACTTCTTGGCTCCTCTCTGTCTCGGTGGTTATGAAGGGAACTTGGGTTGTTGACTTTTTTCTTCTGCATCTTCCACCCGCTGGGGTGTCTGTCTGTCCTAGATGTCAGCTGAAGCTCTGCAGTCTCCTCCCTGGTGAAGCACTGTGCCCTTTGCTGGGCTGGTCATCACTGCTCAATAGTGTGAAAACTCAGACTCCAGAAGGAATTACCAGTATTAACTGAGTTGCCTCCACAGGCTTAAGGCAAACATGCTTTCTCATTTGCCTTTTTTCCAGTTAATATGAAAAATACTTGAAAGCTAGTGTGCTAGCTTCAAAATCATCCTCTGTAAGACAGCTTTCATTACTGTATTTTTGACAGCAAATTTGTCTGAGCCCCCTGAAGATGGTTCAGCCAACAGATTTCAAGGGTCTGAGCAGAAGTGAGTGGAGAATTTGGGGCATGAGTCTCAGAACAGGGCAGCATAGACAAAACAGAAGATGTGACTGAGGAGATGATGTCATGCCGGGTCTTGTGCCTGCAGTGAGAAGCTATTTCTGGATCTTTAATAGATGTCCCATAATTCCCATGGGACTTACTAAACAAAAAACTCATAGAAATGCTGCTGGTGGCTCAAGTTGCCCCTGCCACAAACAGATGTGGCAATGGAAGGCTTCATGCACTTCCTGCCTGGCAGTGTCCAGTGAGCCAGGCTGTTTCTGCTGCCAGCCGGAGCTAATGCACTGTTTGCTGTTTCCCAGCCCTAGAAATACGTGTTCTGTAAAGAGCCTCCTCAGCACTCTGCCAGCTTGTCCTCTGTGCTGTCTCCCAGCGGCACGGACAATGCCGCTGAAATGGAGGCTGAATTAATCATTTCGTGGGGCTGTTGTCAAAACAGTGCCTTGACCAGAATCTTACCTTGCTTCTTGGAAGTGGAGCAGGGTATGAGCACTACTGAAAATGCTTTAATGCCCAAAGTTTGTGTTCTGAGCAAAGGCAGTGTCCCGAATTGAGTGTGCTGCTTTGCTGCAGGCCGGCTGGCAGGTGACTCTAGGCTCCCATGTAGGAGACTGGCCTGCAGAGGCTGAGCTTGCCTCATGCCATCAGCTGAGGTTTGGTTGTCATGGGGAGCTTGAGCTCTTTAAGTCATGATCGCATCATGCTGGGATCTGTCTAGGTTAATCACAGCCACAGCTCGCTGGGAATCACGTCAGAGTGGCTGAATCTGGGTAAATAGGCTTAAGGCTCTGTCCAGTGGCTGTGCCAAAATCTTGATGTTGAGGAAGTCATTTCTGGTGTGTGTAACACCTCTTCACCAGCCCTGGGGAAGCACTGGCTTTCCCAGGGAACTGAGGGGCTTGAGCTGTCTGCTGGATCCCTCCAGTTAAACTGGACTACCAGTATGTTACTCGCCCAAAGGCTGTTGGCTCAATGGAAAATTAACTTCCTCTGTAATTGTTTTCTTGTCAGGTGCTTCATGTCTGTGCAGCTTTGATTTGTGCAGGGGAAGTCCTTCAGAGGTGCTGCTTGCTGCTGTGGAAGGTTTTGAGACCAGGCTGCAAAAAGGTGGTGATAGCAAGCATGGCTGCTAGACAAGGTTAATGCTAGAGTCAATGTGTATTCCGGGGTTTGGGACCTCAGTGAAGACAGAAGCAGGATATGGCATAAACAGATACAAAAGCAATCATTTGTGCAGCTGTGCTGTGCCACAAGTGCTCCCCTGAAATCCAGACTGAGGATAGCAGCTCATCGGAACGCCTCAGAGCATGTTTTTTCCTACCTACTGTGATGTCTTGTTACTCAGAGGGAAAATGGTTAGATGTAGGAAGTTTCCCTGACATCATGCCCTGAGACAGGGCAGTATTTCTGTGGCTAGGGAGTTGTTGTGGCTCATCAACCTGAGTCACAGCTGCTGTGTACATACTTGGAGCTCGTTCTCGAGTCATGACTACTGTGTGAGTAAATGTATGCATTGTAGCTGGAGAAGCCCTCCAAAGAGGACACTGAGAGATGACTGAAGTACTTCCTGAAATGAGCTTGCCATGCCTCTCAATGGCACTAAAGTTTTATTTTCAGAACTTCAGTGCTGATTTGGGATTTGGAGTTTTGGCTTGATGTTGCTGAAGAGGCACAAAGTTCAGCCCTTCAGTCCAAGGAGGATGAGTGATGTGTCTGCCCGGGGTGAATCCTGTACCTGAAGTGGGATGTTCTCCCAGTGTGGACTTTGCTGTCTTGTATAGTGCTACCACAATCGAGCAAAGCTTTCCCCCAAACCAGTAACTTAATTTGGAAAGATGTCGTTGCTTTAGTCTCCCTGTAATACAATTTAAATAGTTTTCAGCCCCATGGGAGGGGAGACAGGCATTTTAACTATGGGTGTTGGTGTGGAGCACACATGTGGAAGTTGTTTCGAATTTACAAGTGTCACTTGGATTATGGTAGTGCTGAGCTAATCTTCTTAATTGTCTGACATCTCTCCTGCTTTTGGTGTTTCTCCATCCCTGCGAATGCTGAGAGAGGCTATGAGCCTCCCTAGGGCAATGAAAACTTTCCGTTCTTATTGCCAAGACTTCATCCAAGGATAGTAGAGCTAGATCATCTGAAACAGAGGCAAACATGATCTTCCTAAAATCATTTCAAGCGTTTGTTTCAAGTTCTGCTTTTCCCTGCCCTTTCCAGCTGGAAGGTGAGAGTCTGATCGATCTGTATGTGATCTGGATAAGTTCATGAGGAGAGCAGTTCCTGGACATAAATCCAGAGAGGCCTGTAAAAACCAGTCTTGCTGTTAGCAGGAAGCAGTGTTGAGTAGTGTAAGAAGCAGCATACATGTCCTCTGTGGATCTAGGGGTGTTGGATGTGTCTCTCTCTCCATGGCCAGGATTTGGGGCTCAGCTACAGGAGCGGCTCTGTGGAAGCAGTTGCAGCCCCTTGTGCTGTATCATGCAAGTGAAGGTGTGGAAGATGCCTGTGAATTGCTGCTGAATTTGCTTTTAGGCAGCCATCCCAGCCAGTTGGTTGTCACTTGTCCTCCATCAAGTGACCAGGGGAAGGCATCTACCTCAGGCATGTGCAAGGTGGACCCCTGCCATGAACAAGAGGGAGAAGCTAACCCATGTCTCTTGCCCTTTTTGTGGGGTGGGAGGTGCAGAGCCTTCCTCCCACATTCCTGAGCAGGATGATGTGAAAAGCTTGGAGGCAGGTGTTGCTGTCCTGGCTGCTGTGCCAGAGAGTGCAGAGCTCCCAGGTCAGAGCTGAGCTGCTGCGATTCCCAGTGTGGAGCTTACTGCAAGTTAGGGAGGTTTTTTCTCCCCATTGTCTGAATCTGGAGTGGGACCAGACCAGGCCTGAGGAACCAACAAATGTAGCGTGGCACTGCTGGAGCAAGACAGAGAGCTGGTGCTTGCTTATCTTTTCCTATGAAGAGGAGTGGGGAGGCCGGTTGGGTTAACCTTCTTACTGGGCTTCCTCAGATGTTAGTTAGTCTTAAACCCTTTTTCCTTGGGCCCCTGTGCTTGGCCTGCTGTCACCCTGCCCATCACATTGGAGGAAATCTGCCTTTCTGTATTTTTTCCATTGACCGTCCACACCCCTTCAAAGTGCAGTTGCAACATCTCCCTTCGTGCTGCCTCAACGATTAAAAAGCATGACTTAGTGGAAAAAATCCTGACCTTCTTGGGTTCGGCCTGTCCTGCAGCTGTTTGAGATAAGATTGTGCTAGGGCTTTTTTTTTATTTTTATTAAAAAAGCTGCACACCACATTTTGTGGATATTTGTTTGTAAGGAAATGACTACTACTTAGTTTCTGGAAAAAAAAAAAAAAATCTGGCAGGCTATTTCCAAAGAAATAGCTCCAATTTGTCCTAATGTGCTTAAAATAATAGCAGCCAAAGGTTAGTTTAATTATTATACTGCTATTTTTCTTCCATAGGAGGCTATTTTCATGACATTATCAGCTTATGTAACCTCTTGAACCACGCTTTTTTTTTCCATTGCAACCTTCTAAACTGTGTAATGTCAGGGTATTTTTTTTTATCCTGTCCTGGGTTTAGATAACTTGATGCTTAAGAGCCACTGCCTGTACTTTCAGTAATGCACTGTATGCCTGAAATTGATTTTGTTTGGCCAAGCAGAAGCCACAAAGCTCCAAGAAACAGTTGCCGTCTCCCTGGTGCTGGGAGTGACTAATAGCAAGTAGCTCACACTGCGATGCCCAGGTTGATGTGTCTGTGTTCAAGGGACCTCAGCTGCTCTTGTGCACCTGAAAAACGTGGATGGTGGGAGCTGGACTCTTGCACCACTGTCCCCTGGACCAGATGATCATGTGCAAACAGCCCCTGATTTGTGCATTACCTTCTGTTACTTGCCTGAATTTGCATTAGGTAGCAGCCCGATGGCTTTTTCAATCTGGTTGCCACAAAGCTTTGGGTGTGAAGGAGAAATGAGGCTGAACAGTAGAAGACTGAATATTGCCAAGGAGGTGATGCTGTAGCTAATAGTTTTGCTAGGATGAAGGAGGAGTCGATAGGATGTTATTAACTTTTTGTGGCCATGGCTTCCTAAGGTGGTGGGTACCCACGTGATTGGCACAAGGAGAATGAGGCTTCATGGTTAATGCTCAGGGCTCCTGGATGGGGAGCCTGCTTTTGTAACTGGAACCACAAAGATCAAAGCAGATCAGATCCTGCTCTCAGATTGAGGCCGAGTGCTGCTCCCTGCAAGGGTGCTCTTGCAACTCATTTGACTGCAGATGATGTTCAAAGAAAAGTATGGCCACATGACTTCTCACCTGGCCTACAACCTCAAGGGAAAATTCACTTTGCCATTTTCTTCTTTGGGGTGTTTAAATATAACTTTAATGTGAAATGGGCTCTCTGATAAAATGGTTTGAAATAGCAGGTGGTGGTTGTTTAATCATCTGGCAACTAGTGAGGAGGTCTGATGCAGCAAGTGGATTTTATCACCTAGCAGTTCCCTCCTGGATGAGCCAGGGTTTGAAGCTGTTCCACCAGCAAGCTACCCACAAGTAACACAACCTTTTCTGTTCACATTGCAATCTAGTCATGCAAAGCTGCTGCTAACACTGCACCGGCAGATTTTCTCCTTTACTCACGCTTTGCCTTAGTTCCTAGTAGGATCAAGGTGTGCATCACTGGCGCTACCAGTGAGTACAGGCCCTGGTGCTGCCGCACTGCACGAGCTTGTGCATGCATGGTGAAAGCAGCGGGTGGGAGGGAACGGGTAAGGTGCACTTTGAGGGGCTGGAGATCAATGAGTCCTTGTATTCAATGCATGAGAAATACAGTGCATAATTGCTGGCTATGCCATAGGTACCCCTTTCCTGAAGAAATACAGTCCAATCCCCAGCCTTTCCATAAAATGAGTGTCCTACTGAGTTTCAGTGCTGATGTATGGTTCTGTAGAGTGCAGGATACTGCCAGAATTATCTCTAAAATGCAGCTGAGCTATTTCAGGCTGGCACTGTGGCCCTGGAGTGATGCCAGACACAGACCCTTGCTGCAAGGGTCTGGGCTGCTCTAGTCCTGGGTTCCCGTGAGCCTTCTGCCTTCCAGCAGCAGAGCCTGGAGAACAAGCCTGTTCTCATGTGCAGCCTGATCAGCAGCAGGAAATGAGATCTCAGATTCTCTGATCGAGATAGCTCCGTGTGCAAACTCAAGAGCATTAATGCAAAAGCAGGCTGGGGGCGAGGCATTTGGATAAATATCCGAAAGGGCAGATACCTATTTGCTGAGCACTATCCAAGCAAGCGCGTGCTTCGGGAGCCTCTTGGGCAGCGCTCATTTCCATTACTTGGAGACTTGAAAAGGTTATTTACAAGTTCAAGAGTATTCCCATCACTCAGTGGTTGACTCTGTGTCCAGACTAGTCTGCCCTGGAGACCTAAATGTCTCAAGCTGGGTTTTGGCTGAGACTGTGTGACTGCAGCCCCTCTCACAGACTGTTCCTTGGCTCTTTCAGATCTTCCCCGACCCCTCAGACTTTGATCGTTACTGTAAGCTGAAGGACCGCCTGCCCTCCATCGTGGTGGAGCCCACGGAGGGGGACGTGGAGAGCGGGGAGCTGAGATGGCCGCCTGAAGAGTTCCTCGTGCAGGAGGAGGATGAGGAAGAGGAGGAAGAAAACTGTGAAGATGCAAAGAAGGACAACAAGGAGCAATAAATGGCATCTGAGGAAAGGCAAGGGACTGCACCCTTCTGAAGGAAGAGCCACACTTTCTTTGAAAGTCTTTTTAAAAAGACAAGTTCAATTTTGCACCTGCGAGATCTTAGTTTTTTTGTATTCTCTGTATCGAGAACTGAAGCCCTCGGTGTTGTCACCAGACCTCCTGAGGAAGGAAGGAAGTAACACAGAGAAATGTTTGCTGTTCTCGAGATCATTATCTGTATTTTTCCGAGGCGGAGGCAGCAGTGAAATTCCAAGCACATGGCAGAGGGTGACCACACGAGGACTGCTGGAGGGGGGAGCTCGGGAAAGGGGAGGAAAGTTGGAGGTGGCAGCGTTTGGCTGGGAGCTGCCTCTGGCTAAAAGCATGAGAAGAGAGCCAAAATATCTCAGATTTGCCTTTCTTACAGCTTCCATTTTGTGTGTTGGGGGGTGGAAGGGTGTCCGTAGCGAAGCATGGCTAAATGATCTAGTGACAAGGGGCCTGTAGCTCTCCCTGGTTCGGCACCTCCTAGGGTAAGGTGAGCGTCCATAGGAGTAGTCTGGTTTCTTGCTCTTGCTGTTGAGCCTGTTTTCCAGCCACTTTTCCCAAAGTTACTTTCTCCCCCTGTTTGCCTTTAGACTCTTCAATGCTGAGCTGCTGTGTTTGCAGGATAGCGTTAGGCTGCTGCTTGTCATCTCTCCTGCAACGCCCTAGCTTATCTTGCAGGTGGTGAGCATGAGGTGATGTGCGTCGGATGTAAAAAGGTGCTTCTGTCTGCAGCAAGAGCTCATGTAGGTTTGAACACCTCCGATTTTTCTCTCCTATTTGCTGAGGCTGCTCTGGGTGGTCTCGTCTTGTACGATGCCCGAGGCTGGAGATTTATTCCTCCTGGTTTCGGTGTCCTTGAAGGTTGTAGGGTTTTGTGTCTCTTAACTTGCTGGGCAATGGGCTTGAGAGGGCTGGGGTGGGGGGGTTCTCCTCCAGCTTTGCACTGCAGGGCATCCTCAGTGCATGACAGGCTGGTGGGGAGTGTTGTGGGGAGGGCTGCCAGACCTGGGGGTCATCCAAAGATGAAATGCCAGTTCTAGGGTGGATCAGCGGTGGGGTTTGCAGGATGGGATCTGCTGGGAGAGGAGTAGCTCGGGTATCCTGAGACAAGATGCGTTCTCGCTTCTTAGCCGGGGTGAAACATTCATGGTTGTTTTAATGAAGTGCAGGCTGGCTTGTGAAGTCTGGGTTTGTCCTCTCTTCACCATATCCTGCCTCAAGGAGAAAGCCAGTCTGCTGCCAGACAGGATAACCTGCCGCTTTCCTGGAAAGGGATGATCTTGCAGCTTTGGGGACCAGCTTGGGAGCCAGTCAGTCTTGGGATAGGATGAGAACAGTTACCATCTAAACCAAATGTGGGGTCGTGGAAGAGAAAAAGAAATGTCAAGGCCTTAACCAAACTTCCATTAATAATCCTGATGCCACCCCCCTTTGCTTATAACTGGTTCCATTTTTAAAATCTATTTGGACATGTGTGTATTTGTATTTTTAATACCTCATGAGTAGTTAAACGCTGGTGGGGTTTGGGAACTGCTTTTAACATATTGGCAGGATTGTTTTAGTCTTGTCTTGCTTGTGTTTCAACATAATGGCAATAATTTATCAGCTCTGTGAAACTATTTTTGGACAGATGGGAGTTTGAAGATGAGTTAGCACAAAGCAGGAGAAATTCAGTGTTCCTACACTGGGGCTGGCCTGTGGTCCAGCCTCGCAGACCCAGTCAGACACTCCCTGCCCACCTTGGTGGATGGCTGATCACCGAATGGCCATGATGTGGTGATACCATTTTCTCTAGCGATGGATTCAGCTGTTGTGTCTGTAACACTTGTTCTAGTCTTGCTGTCTTACTGGAGTGAGCTTGTACACCTGCATACCAGCCAGTCGTCTTATTTCTGAGTGTTACTCTCTATTGGTCTCTACCATCTGTACCACCAAGTCAAAGCTCTGTATCAAAGATATTACCGTGTGGGCAGCAGTAAGATGGCAATCCTTGGACTTCACACCTGCTGTCTGCCCTAAAGACTTGCATATTTCTGTCTGCATCCTTTTTTTGGAAGTATTGTGTATATTTCTATATGTTGTTGAACGTATCTAAAGAACAAAGCACTCCAGTAAAACTCCTCCTGTTGTATGATATACATTCTATATTTCTGTAATTCTTTTTTGAGCCTCAGGGAGAAGCTAGCATTTTTTTCAAACTACATTTTTGTCACTGTGACAGTTGTAAATAAAGTTTGAAAATGCTTTCCAAACATACTGGCTTTGTTTTTACTGCAAAAATGGGTTGGGATGGTCAGCCTTCCAGATCATGGCTGTCAGTTGAGCGTGGAGATGCTGGTTTCACACTGGCAGCTGGTCTCAGCTGGCATTGGAAACCTAAGTCAACTCTGAGGGGCAGCACCTTTGCCTTCCATCTTCCTGTGGTTGCTCAATGCTGTGTGAAAGGCTGCAGCAAACTGCTACTCCAGCTTATTTGTTCCTGAAAAAAATCTATATTTATATCTGTCATCTACATCTACCCCCTTACCTGACCTTACAGAACATGAAGTAATGGAGAGTGGAAGCTGCTCACAGCTGCTGTTAGTTGTGTTCCCTGTGCATGCTCTTCCCTGCCCTGAGCAGCCCTCAGGAAGACGGGACTTGCCTTGCTGTGTGCTTGTAGGGTCTCAGCTGAGCTACCTGGGGTTGTCTGTGTTGGCCATTTTGGGCTAGAGGTCAGCTCTTCCTGAGTAGTGGTCACTCACCGATGGCTGTGTGCTGCAGTTTGTGGTGCTGCTGGAGGAAATGGCATTTCTGAGCGTGAGTCTGAGCTCCTCTGGTGCCAAGGCACTGTTCTGGGTGTAGAAGTCTGACCACGCCAGGATTCAGTAATTCAAGCTGTGTACTTAATGGGATTAAATTTTCCACTAAAACCCAGTGATAAGAAGCAAATACCCTGGGATACCCATATCTTTAAGGTACATGGATAGAAGATCCTGTGATTTGGCAGCTAACATTCTAATCTAACCTAGGCAAACAAGCCCAGCTGAGGCTGGAGTGTTGTGTTTACATGAGACTAGTTTAAATACACTAACTAATGACCCTTCCATTTAATGCTTGAACTGAGGACATGCTCGATGTGAGTCCCACAGTTCAAAGATGAATTGTATCGTGCTCAACCCTCATGGATATTTTATGCTATGGGAACAAATGCAATATTAAAGCTGGCCTCTCCTTTTCTTCAGTCAACCTCTAGCAGAGGTGCTTTGATTTCTTCCTCTCTTCAGGCATAGGGTTGCTTGCCTTGTAGAAGTTGCTGCAGGATTTCCAAGGTGACCAGATATGCTGGTCTGAAATCAGTGAAGACATTTGTTCTTGACCCAGAACGTTTTTGTTTAAAATACAGCACTGGCTAGGGAAACTGCAAATGTATTGAACAGGTCTGCTGTTCCTGAAACACCAACAGGTTTTTCAGGCTCACATCAGAGCGAAGAATGAATCCTGATGTATCATCCCGTTTTGGGGTGAGATCAGAAGGGTTGGCCTCTGAGTGGGGCTTGCTCAACCAGGGGGAATGCCTTGTATCAGCCTGGAGCAGGGCTGCTAGGAAGGAGGCTCTTTCCTGCTCCTCAACTCCAGCTATTGTGGCCAAATTGGAACTTGGATCATCAAATGAAAGTGGGCTTGCTGCCGAATGGGTGAGCCTTAGTCCTCCCAAAAACATGGTGAGTGGCATAAGGACTTTTCTTTGCACACAGAACAATGTTTCTCCTGGCTTGCATTTAAATGTGAGGCATTTGTCCCTCTCAAAGCTTTGCCCTGTAGTTGAAACTGATGACACAGCAAGTTGTGCCCCGCTGTGCTGCTTAGTTCAGCCTGTGTTCACTCTCCCAGATATTTAATTTGTAGTGTTCAGTGTGCACCCACTTCGGTTTGCCTTCATCGAGGCCCACAGTCGCTTGAACCTCGGCGCATGAACTGCTGGCATCTGACTTTGCCTACATTTGGGTGCAGACAGGAAGAATTCTTGCTCTCTGGGAGTGCAAAGATAATTCACCAGCACTGCATGTGAGGAGATGCCACCCCTAAGGTACAGGTCCCCTTGGTGCAGGCTGAGGTCGTGCTCTGGTGTAACCACACTCTTTATCATTGCAAGCAACAGGAGAAGCTGAATTTTCTTCCAGGTGAGCTGTCTCCTTCCAATTTTAATCCCGGTAGCAAGTTCCCAGCCAATGGGAAAACTCCCAGCCGTGGAGTTTTCATCCTTGTGATACTGATCTGCTTTGAGATGCCTTGAAGCACAATCAAAACTAAAACAAAATCCTCCAAGTCTAGCCACCTGGAACAAACCAAGGGATGAGAGGAGCAACAGCTTGTAATGCACATGCTCTGAGCCCCCCAAAAGCAATCCTGAGCACCACCCATCTCTATATAAACAAGAGGAACTACTGTCCCTAAATCCTTGAGGCGAAAAGCTCTGGGTGTTTCATGGTCCAAGTGATGCCTCTCTGCTTATGTTTGGACAGTAATAATCTGTGTCTGGATTTGAGAACAGCACAGCAGGGTTTAGTTAAGCACCTGCCTGGTGTGGTGTCCCTACGGTCAGCAGCATCTGTGTCCATGTCTCTGCAGCAGGAGGGCCGTGTGTGGGACATCCCTTAAGCCATGGCCCCTCCCGGGCTTTCCTGGAGACCGGCAGTGTCAGTGTCACTGGCTTTGAGCCACTTGGGTTAAAAATGTGTCACTTTCTACAGCCCCAGTGATCATCCACCTGCAGAAAGGGCTGCGCAAGCCTGGCTGGAGAGCAGCTCTGCTGAACTAAGCTCAAACCCATCCTGACACAAAAGAAGGTTTATGAGTGCTGTTTTAGGGAGGAACTGAGCCAACCAGGAAATTCCTGGGACTGGTGGGAGCACTGTGTGTGTTTGTGATGATGAGCAGGGATGGAGAGAACAGGAGCTGCTGCAAAGCGAGGGAGGGCACTGTGGGTGGGGTTGTTAGGTGTCACAGTGGAGAGCTGCTCTGCCAAAGATCCTTGTGGCTCCATGGTTTCATGCCTGAAGGACTGGAAATGTGGCCAGGACATACCCCGGGGGCACCCTCTGATCTCTGCAGCTCCCAGCTTTTGCTCAGTGGAAGTTCACCTGGAGGAAAAGATGAGTGGGGCTCGACCATGTCATGCTGTGCTGATGGCCCCAGCATGGGCTGAAAGCCTGGGGTAGCAGGCTGGGGCAGTTTGGGTGCCAGGACTGGAGACAGACCAGATGGGGAAGAGATTCTTTTTCCTCTGGTCTCACCTTCCCTATAATGGTTAAAAGGGGAAGGACTGGGGTCAAAGCAAGAGAACTAGTTTTTGTTGTTGTTTCAAATCAGATCTTTTCCTGTCAATGAAGACCTTTTTCTCCCACACCAAGTTACCAGCTCTGTGAAAGTTGTCTTGTGCTTTATCCACGTTAAAGCAAAACCCCCAGCCCCATGCCTGGGGTCAGTGACCTGTGTGTTGCCCACCGAAGACAGCAAAGACAGGACAAGAAGAGATGGAGGATAGTGGCTGGCAGGCAAGGGAACAGAGCCCGGAGGGGGGAACCTCCACCCACCACAGCAGGCAGCTGAGGCATAACAAAGTCAAACCCACTGTTCTGAGAGCCCTGAGGGGTTCAGGGGGGGAAGACTGCACAAGCCACAAAGGAAGCATGCACTGAGCACTCTGTCGCTGCCAGAACTGTAACCACACAAGGTTAGCGTAGCAGCGACCATCAGCTTCATCTGATAAAAATAAGCAAGGAAGTCAAGTGTATGAGAGGGAGAGGATGTCAGAAGCCAAGCATGAAAATGTCACAGCAGCTCTGCTTTCATTTTCAGTGCTCCCTTCTTTATTCTGCCCTCAGCCAGTTCAGAAGCCCAGGTATGTCCTGCCCTACCTGTCCCCGAGTGTGTCCTGCCTCTCTCCCAAGCATCCCCTGGCCCAGGGGTGCTCGTGGCCACATTCTGTATGCACAGTGCCCTGACATAGATGCCGGGAGCCTCATGCACGCTGCTTGCATCTCTGCTACAAGCTGCAGGGATGGAGCAGCACCCCAGAGCCTCGTCCAGCTACAGCCAGGCAGCTCCTCACCTCCTCCAGGGTCACATCGGCCAGTGCCTTTGGCTCTGGACCGCAAAGGTGAGGATCAGCACAAGGGGAAACACAGGAATATAATCCCAGTGTGGTCACTGTCATGTAACAGCCTACTCCTCCTGTTCTCCACGCTGAGAACAGCTCAGCTGCGGTGAGGAGTTCGCTCAGGTTTGGGGCTTTCTCCAGCTGTGCCGGGGCAGGGAAGAAGGCCGGCTGTATTACAGGGGTTTGAGCTCTTCCCCACAGGTTCTCTGCATTCAGAGGTATGAGCCAGGCAGGGCACAATCAGCTCAACAAATATTTGTCAAGCACAAGCCTTCCCGAGCAGTGTTTGACAACTCTTTTCCACTGCAGTTGCTGCCAGCGCTGCCAAGCCTGCCGTGGATGCTGCCTGCGGGGCTGAGGACCGACCCCTGCTGCCACCAGAGCTGCAGCCACGCTTCCCCTGCTTAAAACCTGTTTTGTGGCCAGGTGACAACAACGGGGTGGAGGTGAACTGGCTGAAGATGGGTGCTGGGGCAAGCAGCAGAGACGGAACTGTCTTCCATGTTCCCTCGGGTGGGAAAACTCTCCAGTGCGCCAAGGCGGCTCTGTGTGTGCGTGTGCCCACGTGGGATTTGCCTCTCAGTGCCCTGCCCTCCCCTGCTCCAGTGCCCACAGCCTGCTTTACCCTCTGCCCAGCCTACTGAGTGATTGGGACATTCTGACATGGATTTGGTGAGTTTAATCCAGTCGTGTTCCAGCTGCTGGGATTTGGGATACCTTCACAAGAAGGGAGCACAGAGGCAGCTTTAGAGCAGGGTCTGGTGCACAAACCTGCTCTGACAGTAGGGCTGGGGGAGATTTGCAGGGGCTCTTCAGGCGCTGCCAGGCTCAGCAGATCGTGCTGGGGTTATTATCCCCTGCACTCAAGGACAAAGGGACTTTGTAGTGGGCAGTCTCATGACCTGTGGGATCCGTGGGGCTCTCAGCTGACCCGAAGTGGGATTTGCCCAAATCCGCAGCACTCGGATGTGGATTCCTGGCTGGGCCTGGTGTGGGTGCCTCTGTGTGGAAGAGGGAAGAGCCTGTGGGGATTCATATGGGGCAGGGGAAGCTTTCCTGGCCCATTCCAGGGTTTTCTCAGCTGCCTGTTTGCTGCAGCATGTTTCACAGACTGCACCCTGTCCATGTGCTTCTTTCTATACAGAATCCTTTCTGCTTTTTCTCAGTAGCAGCCCAAGCGATTTCCCTAGGGCTTTCTATCTCTGCCTCGCTTGATCTGAGCAACTAAAGCTCTGTAACTATTCCTGGCCTCTGTAAAACAGGATTGGCCACAGAATGCATAAAGTATAATATTTAAATTAAGTGAATATTTCATTCTTTATAGGGACTTGCCATCAGTGACTTTCCATACCTGTCTCTTCCAACAAACCTTAGGTGTTTGTCTCCAGGGAGGGTTCCTGGAGATGCAGCAGCAGCAGCAGCAGCCCCTTTTGAGACAAACCTGATCAGAAGAAATCTCCAGAGCTACTGCAGTAAAAAATGGTTTATTTAGCTGATTTTTACCCGGAGAGCCAGCAAAATCTCCAGACCCTGGAAGAAGGGCACCAAAAGCTTTGGACTCTGTGATGCCACCTCCCACCATGGCACCGGGCTAGTCACGCTAAGCTGCCCCCATCGTAACCAAAACCTGGGTGTTTAGTCTGAGGTAGCTGTTCGGTCTCCTGTACTCCATGGGAGGAAGTAAACATCTCCAGAAAGTGAATCATTTTAACAGCCTGTCTGGAAAGAATGTCCCCAGGCCAGCAAGAGGATGGAGATAACCATGCAGTTGATTAGAGGGGTGGAGCAGCTCTCCTACTGGGAAAGGCTGAGAGAATTGGGATTGTTCAGCCTGGAAAAGAAAAGGCTTTGGGGTAACCTAATTGCAGCCTTCCAGTGCCTGAAGGGAGCCTACTACAAGGAAGATGGAGAGGAATTATTTAGAAGGGCCTGTAGTGACAGGACAGAGGGAATGGCTTCAGCTGAGAGAATAGGTTTAGGTTCGATTTTAGGAGAAATTCTTTACTATGAGGGTGGTGAGGCATTTTGACAGGCTGCCCAGAGAAGTTGTGGATGACCCATCCCTGGAGGTGTTCAAGGCCAGGTCGGATGAGGCCCTGAGCAACCTGCTTTGGTGGAAGGCATCCTTGTCCATGGCAGGGGGCTGGAACCAGATGATCTTTAATGTCCCCTCCAACCCAAACCATTCTCTGTTTTTCATGTTTGCATGCCCAAATTTCAAGCAGCTGAATCCAGATGAGCTGAACCTCACCCTTAGTTTGTTTTGTACTTTCACCTTGTTGAGTTTTCCCCTTCACGTGTCAGTGCCCCCATTTCTGTAGAGCAAAAAGATTAATGCATCCATGGCCAGCCATTCTCTGTGTGTCCAGTGGAGTGAATTTGCTGGAAAATTCACATTTCTTAATAAATAACCCCAAAACCAGCAGGACATCAGTCACATGAAGCGACCCAACCGGGTGAAACAAAATCCAGTGGCAAATGGGAAGAATGAGGAACACACAACAAGACTGCAATGAAGACCATGGAAGTGGAAGGAGAGGTGGCAGGAACAAAGCACATGCAGCTAGTTCACAAACTCTTGATGAGATTCATCCCACCTGAGCTGAGGAAAACACACCAAGAAGGTTAAACAGACTCCCTGTCTTTTGTCTGCAGCCCAGCTGTAGGGCCTGATGCTGTTTTCTCCTTTGCTCCTGCAGCAAAAACCTCTGGGTATATATGGGTCTTGCACAGTACCCCACCTTTCTGTGTGTGTCAGAGATTCGCTGTAACAAATGGCAGACAAACACAGTCTGCTTACCAGGAGTCACCTCAGTGTCTCAGGAAATTGTTATTTCTGCTCTCATTTTTCATATTAAAAGGTTGTGGACTTAAGTACTTCTCTTGAGCATTTTTGTGTTCCCACATGTCAGTCCGAGTGTGTGGTGGCTCACCTGGGCAGGTTGGCTGGGCAAGAGTCTCCCCACAGATTTCAGGGGGATGCTGGTCTTTCAGCCTCCTCTGCTGGGGTCTCACAACCGGTCTCTCCCACCAGGAAAGAGGGACCAGCAGCATGTTAGAGGGAACAGCAGCTTCCCCTGCCCCGCACAAAGCACAGGCTCTGTAGCACTCTTGGGAGCATTTAATAGGAAGGCAGAGCACCCATCAGCAGTGGAAAGCAGCAGCCTGCCATTCGTGCAGATGCAGCAGTATGTGACAGTGCATGGGTAGTAAGGCCAGCTGTGAGCAGCACAGATGAAAGGCACCGTAGAAAACAAGGTAGGAGAAGCCCAATGATTAGAGTACCTTATTTTCACTTTCCATCTGTCGATGCCTGCCCAGCAGTAACTAGAAGGAGAAGTGAGAAAATGATGCCTCTGAAGTTTTATTTCATGTCTTATCTGATATTTGCCGTGTTACATAAAGGCCCATCTAGAGCTACTTCAATGATCAGATGCTTATCACGAAAATGTGTGGAAGGGCTTCGGGTTTAGCACCTATTTTCTTCACTTGGCTGCCCTGGTCCTCTGGACAAAAGCAAGTTCTTGGGAAATGACTGCCAAAGCTTTGCCTGTGACCAAAACACAGTGGAGGACCGGCAGGAGGACGAGTAACCGACAGGAGCTGATAACAAGTTGCCTTTGCTAATTACTGTTTTTAAAGTCCAAAGTCATTGGAAAAAATGAGTAAAGTTAGATTTCGCACACTAACGACAAGAAGAAAGTGCACTGGAATGTCTGAGTCACCGCTCTGAGCACTCCTAATTATACAGAGATAGAGTTTTCATACGCTGTGTTACATATTACGAATGTGTGCAGAGGCTTGGAGCAGCCTGGTGTCTGTCATAATGCGCGTTGTTTACCAGAAGATTTGGGGCTGGGTGAGGTGACGTGGTGGGCTGCAGTTAGAGGGGTGGGGTTGTTGTAGGTGATTCCATTTGTTTTGCACAAAATTGGAGCGACGTCTGAAACCAGCGAACTGATATAGCAGGTAATGATCTTCTTGCAAACGTGGGAGCTGGGTTTTCACCCAAGCCCACGCTCACACGCAGTGTGCCCTTCACCCTGTGTCTGCACAGTGCCCGGCTCGAAGCCTGCCGCGGTGCTGGGTCTCTTGGGAGTGACTGAGTGTGTGTGCCAGCCCCTTGCCGGCAGCCTAAGGTCCAAACTTCACAGTTCAAATCGAGATGATGGCACAGGGCAGGGCTGGTCCCTGCTGGTGGGGAGCCCTCGGTGAGGGGCAGTGGACCTGGGGAGCTTTGTCCGGTGTCCTGGTGCGTCCGGGTGGAGCAAGGCCAGAGGCACATCTGCCTCTGCTAGAGGATGCTCCTCTGGTAGCTCCTGGACCAAATCTGCCAGCTCTGGGTAGGAGCCTCAGGCGCCCGAAGGCACCTCGGATGGCAGAGGGTACCTATGCACAGGCTCACACACTCCTCCTCGGTCCTCACGTGGGCTTCCCGGGTAATCCCAGAGCAGCCAGCTCGTGGGCCCTGTCAGGAGACAAGTTTCCTCTGGGGCACATGGATGATGAGCTGCAGAGCCAACAGCAGTCTGCCCCGCGAGGTGTAAGGACGTCCTTTCGCTGAGTTACCCCCTGGGATGTTGGTTAAAGAGCTGAGGTCTCATTAAAAGAACTAACCCCACCACAGGGCTCGTGACAGGTAGCTGGTGTCTCCAGCACAATTGCCTGATAAGCGTAAGGCTTTGGAAAAATCCAGCGTGGAAAGGGTTAGGAGCTCCGTTGCGTAATTCCTTTATAAGTTGTTTTGTCATAAACCATATGATAAACAGGCAGGAACAGGGGCAGGAGGATGGGAAGGAGGAGGAGGAGGAGGAGGATGAGGATGAGGAGGATGGAAGGCTCCTTGAAGCCCCCGCAGGCTGTGGAGGCTGTAGGTCGTTAACTGCTGGTGACTAATGTTGTTATCTATTTTTTTACCACTTTGAAGTGTTAATGTTTCATCTGTGGTTTGGCCTCTTTATCCTTTTGTTCAAAACAAGTTTTGTTTGCCTTTTCCTTCTTATCCCCCATGATTCCCCTCCCCTGGGATAGGAGGTATGGGTGGGGAAGCTCACCGGCTCCCTGAGGGTGAGGATGTGCAGCCCCACACAGCAGACAGGAGATGGGGGTAAAAAAAAAGGCAATTTATGAGTTTTGGTCCCCAGGTTTGTATTCTCTCCAGAAGAGCTGGCACTCTCTGCGGCAAGGACCCTGACCCCACCCAGCTTCACTGCCACCAACATTTCCCCAGCCAAGAAGTAGATCAGAGAGAGGACACCACTGCACTGCAATGAGGATTTAAAAAAAAAATTATCTGTGAAAATAACTTGTGTTGGCTTTATGCTAGCCCAGATTCTCAGGAAACACTGTGGTGGGGACCCTGTGCCTCCCCACTCCAGGGGCAGGGGCAGCTGATGACCAGGGCCAGCTAATTGCTGCAGGAAGCTGAAGATACAGGCAATTGCGTGGTGGCCAAGGCCCTCTGCACGTGTTAGGCAGGCTGGTGTCCCAGGCTGCTTGGTTTAGTCCCCCTGGGTTTGGTTTTCCACCGCACCGGGCGTTTTTTTAGCACATTTGTTATATTTTCCATCCTATGCCGGGGATGGTGCCTGCTTATCAGTGCCACAATTACCCCAAGAGGGAGAGATGCCCTGTGGCACGGTGCGCCAGCAGGAGGGCTGGAGGTGCCTTGTCTGCTTTCCAGCAAAGTCCTGGGAGAGCAAAAGGGGCTGGGCAGATTTGCTGGGCAGCAATTGCATGTGCTGGGATGTGCCCCTGCGTGTTGGAGCACCTCAGCCTCTGGTGTTTGTTCAGCTCCCTGTGAGACCAGGTTGTCCCCATGGTGACAGCACTGGGAGGGTGTGTGAGCACACGTGTGGGGTCACTGGGTCTTCCTTCGCCTCCCCAGGGTGTGACAGAGCAAGGCAGGTCTGGTTTCTTTTGGGGAAAAATCCTAACCGGCTTGAATGGCATAAGGAATGACCTGAAACAGAGCTGAGACAGAGCAAAGCATGAAAGATACGATAAGAGCTTTCTGGTCGTGGCAGCCTGGGCTGTTTTATGGTGGCAGGTCAGTGTCACGAGATGGCCAAGGGGAAGGGGGCCCACTCCAAGCTCATGGCAACTTTTTCCTTTTTGGAAGGCATTGTTTTTATATTTGACATACCAACACTTTTCTCCCAGCTGCTAAATGAAGCTCTGAGTGTTTTACTCCTCTTTTTGAAGGGGTCAAGGGGAAGGGCTGAAATGTGAGCCCAGATGCAAGGGTGCAAATTCAGCATCACAGACTACCCCGAAGGAGCAACAGCTCTTCCCGCTTCTGGAGGGATAATTAATCCCCCGAGGTGGCTGCTGGCTCCTGTTTTGGGGAACCACTTTGCAAGTCAGGGACTAGAGCATGAAGGACCAGCTATTAGAGGCAGCTGAGGGTGCAGAAAGGGAGGAATAGTTAACTTAAACAAGAATTTTAAGCTTGGGGCCCGAGCGGCTATGCTTGTGCAAACTGAATGGAGGGATATCTAATTTTAAAGTAAGTGCCACCTCGCCTCTGCCTTGTGCCAGCCTCACCCACACCCCCTCCTCAGTAACAGGCTCTTTACCACTACGCAAAAGGGGAAAAAAAAAAAAAAAAAAAGAATAAAAAGAGAACAGGGAAATTCTTGAGATTCTTTCCGATGGAAAAAATGTCTCCACTTATCACTCAGTGTCAACAGCAGCAGACACCTGTGCTTAAACGCCCAACAGCAGGGACAAGCCAAAAGGTAACATGAGGCCTCTGCATCTACCTCCCCACGGGCACGCAAGCAGGACAATGGATTTGGACACTCCTCCATCAGCCCGGTGGGGCGGTGGCCAGCGACTACAAAGCTGTGCCGAGGCGGCTTTGAGGTGGCAAAGCTGGCAGCATCCCGCGGCCAGGAAATGCCTGCAGCCCGGCCGCTGGAGCCAGACGGTATCGCGCCGTCCCTAATTAGACTGTCACCTACTTATCCCTCCCTCCTCCCCATCCTCCCTCCAGCTCTTGCTTCTGCACTGCTCTCCCATCCGGCCGGGCTGTGTGGGAAGCTCAGGAAGGGGTCGGTGGGCACGGAACGTGGGCCCTGGGAAACCTGGCACTCTGCGAGTGGCTCTCGTGGTGCCACAGCAGGGCACACCTGAGCCATGTGCTGCCCATTTTCACCTGCCGGCAATGCCAGGCCCTTCAGGTACTGCTGCTTTTGGGGATTTCTTGGTGAACCCACCAAAACTCCTGCTCTTCCCACTGCCTTGTCCATCACTCCCACTGATAACCAGCGCCCAGACTTTCCCCCTCTCCCTTCCCACCTTTATTCAAGCTCTTGTCCGTGGAAAATACCACCCCAGTTTTGGGGAAGAGGACCTCCAAACATTGCAGCAGCCTTGTGTTTTTTGGGTTCTATGCAATGCCAAGCTGTTGGCAGGGAGCCAGTACAACCTGACAGCCTGGTCAAGGGAGCACCTGCTTCCCATTCCTCAGTCCTCACCCATTTCCTGCGTGATGTTGAGCAAGCTGCTGACTTTCTACATCAATTTCTTAATTAATTCTAACATTTTGGCTTGATTCCTACCTGTGAACGATAGAAACAATGATAACAATATTAATAATGATAGTAATACTACTAATAATGAAGGCCATTCATGGAATGTGCAGAAACACCCTGCATGTGAAGACAGAGAGATGGTCAATGATTAGTGAGTGTATAATCATAGAACGGTTTGGGTCAGAAAAGACCTTTAAAGGTCATCTGTCCAACCCCTCTGCAGTGAACCTACATCACCAGACATCACTGCACGTCTCCATCGTGTTTCTTTCTTTATTTCTGTTGCTGCTGCATTCCTCCTGGCTTGGTCAGTGATGATGCTATGGAGATGTGTTCTAAATTGAGAAAATTATCTCACACAGTTACATCTTAGTTCAGGTCCATGCATCCCACATCATCTGAGCCACCAGAATGGAAATTTGGCTCACACCTGCCTCCAGGACCTGGTACATCCTGGCTGATGCTTGCTAGCTGATGTGTTTGGATGTGGTGTGTGATTGCTCTCAGCACCTTTTACAGAAATGCAGATTTGTCAGGGGGATGCCTAGACCTGACCTTTCTTAGTACATGTTTAACTGTTTCATCTCATATTTTTTTGCTAATAGAGATCAAAACAGCGAGAGTTCACTAGCATTGCTCTATCAATTGGAAAAGTGACTTTTTCTCCTGTTATCCAGCATTTTCTCCAAATCCAACCACCAAGCAGCATCCGCTAAGCGCTGCATAATTCAGCATCATTTGGTGCCTGTAATTCTACAATTACTCTTCAAGGCTCATTTGCTTCAAGGTCTTCAGGCTGTAAAGTTATGGGAGTGTGGTTAGTTGATTTTCAGGAATGTCTGCTCTCTGGCAGGGGCTGGAGAAGGAACGAACCGAAAAGAAACGCATGCAAATTCAATGACATAGCAGGAACTGTAGAGGCATTTCAACACAGCAATACCCACAGGCAAAGGAATTGTAATTGTGCAGGGGAAATACAGCCTTGCCAACTCCTACGATTTTATCAGGAGTCTGGTAATTTCCAGAGTGTCCTTAAAAGCCCAGCTGCTGGAGTCATCTCATTGTTAGGGAGTCTCAGCTTCCTTTTAAACGAAAAAGAGCATTTCCTTTTTTTTTTTTTTTCTTTCTTTCCCCAGAGAAAATCTTTAGAAAGTAAAGTAAGCTGTTCCTTCAGACATGGAAAGAAAAGAGAACTGAGGTCATACCAAAACTAAGCAGAACATTAATGCAAAGATCCATGATCAAAGCCATGCTTATTCACTGGGGTTTTTTGGTTTTGGAAAAACTCAATGCCAAAACAAAACCTGTCACCATTTTTATCTGAACATCTGATTTGCAATCACTTGTGCTTGGCTGTCCCAGCCTTCTGTCCTTGCTTGGAAAAGCCTTTGGCAAGAGGAGATGTCAAGGCTCTACCCTAGCTCTTTTTCTTTCTCCTCTCCTCGTTTTCACCTGTGACATGCAGTTCTCCAGCACTTGGGGCTGCAGGGCAGCTGGGCCCTTAATGGGATTAGTCCTGAGGAGTGCAGGCTCCAAGACCACCTAAAGTCTCCACATGGACATGGTGGAGAAGGAAGGGAAGGAGAAAGGCAGCTGAGCAGAGGGCAAGGGGAGGAGAGGAGTTCGCCTTGACCAGAGGACATCCCCCGCCTTTCCAGGCAGGGTTGTTATACAGACCTGAGGTGGGATGAATTCTCAAACAGAAAGCAAAAAGACTCTTTGCTGTTTTAAACAATGCACCTTTCCCCCAGAAAATGTTTTTTTTGTTACAGGCCGTGAGCTTTTACAGCACCTTTCAGTAGTACCATAAGGCTGTTCCCTCCTTCCCCAGAGCGGTCACTCAAGCAAGGCTGGAGATAAATACAGTCAGAGATGGGAAAACTTAATGTTTGTAGAAGCTTCACTTTGTACTGGATCAACATCCAGAGGTCTCAGGACTTATTTGGATTGTGTTTTGACTTAACTGTGCCTCCTGGCTCATGGTGGCAAAGAATGAGCTCAGTCACATCGGTGTTCTGGTTCCAGCAAGCCCGTGGCAATGCAAGCACAGTGCCAATTGCCAATTCCAGCCCTCTGGAACAGCCCTCTGGCTGCCCAAGACACTTCCCCAGCTGGTGACTCCAACCCTCTACCGGCGAGGTGTCGGCTCTCACGCAGGAGGTGCAGGCACGGTGCGCTCTCCATAGCTTTGCTGGTGGTCCAACATCCAAATCCCAAACTTCCAGCATGGGGTTTGGGATTCTTGTGTGAGTTCTGCAGGACATTTCTGGAGGTGCAGCCGTTGTGGTGCGATGAACTGTTCTATGGGAAAAGCAGGTGGAGCAGTCTGAGCCCTTTCCTGCAGCGCCTTGGTGCCAGCAGGGAGGGCTGCGTGGGAAGGACTCCTGCACACTCAGTGCAGCGCTGAGCTCTGATCCCCTTTGCTCTTCATATTCCCATGAAGTCCCTCTCTCTGCCTCACTGCCTGTGTGATTCTGCCAAAGGTTTGGGTTCATAATGCTGCCAAAATGTCTTGCTGAAACCTAAGAATGAAAATATTTCTGTTTCTGAAAGGTCCCACGTTGCTGCAGACAAGGAGTGAACTCTTTCTTTCCATAGACAAAACCCTAAATGTCTGTTCTGGCTCTAGCAGACGTTAACTTCAGCCTGAGGAAAACAGCAACAAATCAGGAAAGCCAAGTTTCCTGCAGAAAGCCCGGTGTTTGGCCGGCCGGTAACTGAGTGCTAATTCCAGGAATAAAACAGCTGCTATCCTTGCACACAGGCAGTTGTCTCGGAATTAAAGGAGGAAATAAAATGGGGAAGGGAAACAACAACAGAAAATTCTTCAAATGCCATACATAAAACCATGCCAAAGGTAGAGAGCAGCAGAAGGTCTCATTCAATGTGTTGCTTGATAGGTCAGCAAATACTGCAGGTGAAATTGTGGGTCCTCTGAAGCTGGCTGCCAAAATTGGAGGCTGGCTCTTTCTCGCAGACCAGGCTGTGCATGTGTACCTCTTTTTGCCTAAAATCAGATTGCAAAGTTTGCCTTTTGCAATCTGTTCTCATGCTGATCATGGGAAATGCTGAGTCCCAATCCAAAAACAGACACTGAGGTGAAGCCTGCATCAAGTCAACGTGGTCCTACGAGTACAGGTTCAGGGAGGCTTCAAAATCTAGGAAAAAAGTAGTGACCAAACAATTTCCACCGCTGATTGAGTTGAAACAGAGAGTTTTACCTGGGTGGGAACTTGCACAATCCCCATCACTTTATCATCTTGCTGCTTTGTCCTCTTTATTGCATTCATTCTTATGCAGCACCAGGAGGTGCAAGTCTCTCCTAGCACAGGTGAAGCAAATAATCAGAGACATTTACTGAAGTCTCTTAACCTGGCTGTCTCACCTATAAAAGGCCTTTTTCTTCAGCTGTGGCTTACTACTGATGCAGGATCTTTTTCTGGTGCACCTCTCTTTTGTCTCTGCCCCTTCCTCCTGTCAAGAGCAAAATGGTTTCCTCTGTATTTAGTAGAGGTGCTGTGCAACATTGAAGAACAACATCCTGACATAAGCCTCAAAATAGCTTTTATTCACGCTGTGCTGCTTCTTACTGAGGATGCCTGTGTGCACAGGAGCTATTTCTAGTTTCCATTTGCCACATCTGCTTCACCCTCTTGTCTTGTATTCCTCTTTATTCCCCATATTCCTTCTGTGAGACTCTAATTTTTTCTCTCCTGATTCTGCTTTGCTGTTCATCTCCCCTGCTGTGTGTGGCCTGGGTAAGGTGGGCTGACAGGCTCTGCTGCCTCTTCCTGAGGCACTTCAGGGCTCTGCTGGTGTCCCCTCCCTTTGTAACTCCTCTCCTTGCCCCTGCAGAAGGCACTGGGACTCTTTGTGGTATGACATTGATCTGTGTGCATCAGGAAACAGAATGGCTTTGGACCAGCTGAGGAGCTGGCGTCACTCAAAAGCTTTTAAAGCTCCTGTCACTGGGTCTACAAAGTCTTTGGAGTGTGTTTATAAATGCAAACTTATAGATTGCCAGAGGGAAAAAATATTCCTCTGTACTTTTTGCCTTTTCCACTACCAGAAGACACCTGGGGAGGGAGAAGCTGTGTTCCCAGCGTCTGACTGCCCGCTCTGCACTGCTCCGTGGCAGGAGGTGGGAAATCAGCGACATCACTCTGCTGTTTGCTTTGCCTCCCTGCAAAGTGCCAGTGCTGGCAGGGAGCCGTGGCTGGGACAGCCTGCTGAGGTGCTTTGCTCTCTCTTCCTCGCTCCCCAGCAGCCTCTTGCCTTCCTGGGAACAATGGGATGATGTGACTGGAGCCTTATAGATACTAACTCGCCTTTGAAGCTGTCGCATCAAACAGGAAGCACAGACAGCCCCAGAACAGAAATTCAGTCCTTGCTCTGCTCCCAGGGAACGCTCCCTGCCACACCCCTCCTCATGTGGCCCAGCTGCTGTGCCCCACACTGTGTTCCCCAGGCCTGCTGCTTTGACTGGACCATGGTCACCGGGAGGTTGTCCCCTACCTGGAACTGGCAGGCAGGTGGATTTTGGGATGTCCCTTGCCCTGGCGTGGCTGGGCCTGGCTAGTGATGTTTCCTGTGAGGATGGAGATGTTTCAGGTGCACGGCAGGAGCCTTGGGAAGGTGAACCCTGGTTTTGAGGTCAGATCGCAGGGGAGGCTGTACTGTGCCTGCCCCTATTACCCCTGCTCTGAGGTAGGCTGCTTGTTGCCAGAATTGCAAATATCCCCTTGACCTGCTAGTAGCTTACCGTCTCCAAACTCATTTTCCCTTTTGAAGCAAACAGTGAGGCTTTGGCATATGAACTTGCAGATGGTACTGGGTTTTTGTTCCTCTCTAACACATTTACTGGGACATCTGTCGAAATCAATAGACCATTCGGAAGTACCCTGTAAAGGTGTTGATCCAAGTGGGGATGCACACCAGGAGAGTTTGGATGTGTCAGCCAGACTGCAGGACCTCTACTAAAGCAAAACTTTCACGCCTGCTTGCTTTAAACTGCCCTGAGCATCCTGAGTAATCCCCTTGCTCCCTCTGCTCGTCCTTCATACTTGGTGTGTTTTCAGCTCCTGAGTGGGCGTGCAGCATTTCAATGAGGCTCCAGTCACTGAGACCGGCTGCCCCCTCTCCTGCAGTCCAGGAGTCACGTGACAGCGCTGGATTTTGGATGTCAGGAGATTAATTTGCGCTGGACACGTGCTGCTCCGTGGTGCAGAGGCAGCACTGTGTGGGTCAGTGGTGCTGAGCGGGCACAGAAGTGTGGTGATGCA
Organism: Hirundo rustica; assembly: GCF_015227805.2. NCBI lineage: Eukaryota > Metazoa > Chordata > Aves > Passeriformes > Hirundinidae > Hirundo > Hirundo rustica. The sequence goes on from NC_053452.1 coordinate 16,991,132, forward strand.
GCAGGGTATCACGTGGTGTTGAGGACAGCCATAGCCTTCCCAGGAAAATCCTGTCATCCCCCAGGCTGTGACGGGCTTCCTGTCAGAATGAGGATCATGGAGCTGTACCTGTTACACTGAGCTCTTTGGAGCAAGTGCCATCTCCCAGTCTTTGTGCTGTAATAAATATCTTTATGCTGGAAGTGAAGTACCTGCAGCACTGGCCTCTGGTATAAAGGCAGGAACCTGATTGTGGTCAGAGCTAAATCCTTGGTGTTGATTTTATTAGAAAGTGTTTGGACTGGGAAGGGCCTCAGTAGAGATGCTTAGAAAAGACAATTGCAAGAGAGGTGTTCCAGTGTGCGTGGATGAGTTTCCCCTCTGGGTGAAGAAGGATGCAATGATGTCTTCCTGGAGGATATAGGTTGACTCCCTAGCTCAAGGACCCATCAAACCTCAAAGTTTTCCTGAAGACTGATGCATGTCCAGGCTCTGGGTGTGTCAATGGACTCTGGGGTTGTAGTCATGTCCTTACCTGACAGCATGGCATGTCATGCATCTACCCAAACAGAGTCTCTCCATCAGTGTCTGAATGGTTTTAGGCTTTGCCAGGTTAAGAGTTCAGAGAGCTGGGGACAAGCAAAGCTGCTCCTCCTTTTGTGCTATTGACATGTTTGAGCATATTTTTAGCTGATATTTCCTGGAGTTTGTCCTGAGCAGCTAGATGTAAGTAAAAATGGGAAATTGCACATGGAGACAGAAACTACCTTTGGTAAGCCCCAGCCTGCCTTCTTGGATGCTTCTAGGCAGCCCTTTGAAGATCCATTCCTAGGGGCTTTCACTGACAAAGGGGGCATCCTGACCTGAGTTGGTTACAGCAGACAAAACTTGGCTTTACTTCCCTGACCCTCTTCTGTACTTCTGTCTCATTTCCATTCCTATTCTTTTACCTCAGCCTTGCCACTCTCCAGAAAGTGCAGTAGTGATGGTAATGTCCTGCCCTCATCTGCAAATCGTGCTGGTATCTATTGGTGGAAACACCCAAAAAATGCTGGTAGGGAAAGGCTGTCAGGCCACTCCTCAAATCCTCTGTTCAGTTTCTGGGCTCCTCACCCCAAGAAAGACATTGAGATGCTGGAGTGTGTCCAGGCAACAAGGAATGAGACAGGAGGAAATGACCTCAGGTTGCATCAGAGAAGGTTTAAGCTGGATATTAGGGAAAATTTCTTCACCAAAAGGCTTGTCAAGCCCTTACATCCCTGGAGGCATTTAAAAGATATGTTGATGTTGCACTTAGGGAAATGGCTTAGTGGTGGACTTGGCAGTGCTGGGCTAATGGTTGGGCTGGATCATTTTAAAGGTATTTTCTAACCTAAACAAGCCTGCCAGGCTTCCCTTGCATGTGTAGGTGGTCAGGAGGATCACCAAGCCTGCAAAGTTTCGAGATAGGAACAAGATTTTCTGCCATTTCTGATAACCATCTCTGATTGTTATTTTAACTGGGGGAGAAGGGGTTGAACTTGTAACTCGTGTGAGACTAAAGGTGTATCTGGGTTTTAGCAAGCAGTTTGTACAATAATGACTCTCTGGGAGTTAGGCTGAGACAAAAGAACACATCACTGCATCTTCCTGTAGCTGTGTCTGAAGTTTCCAAGTTATAGCACTCCTTATTCTCAGCTTCATGCCCCAGTGCTTCTGATAATTCATGTTTCCAGCTCCTATCATGCACGAGGTTAAACATGACACCTCCTGAAATGCTGAGTGTCTTCTTCCCTGCACCTCAAGGTGGTAACCTATGGGCAGATATACTGAGAGGGAAATAATAAAAAACAAAAACAAATTGAAGATGAGGAAATGTGTTTTCACACTCCGTTTGCAAGCTGAGAGTAAAGGAAAAAAAGAGCAGGGACTGAGCTTCTGTGTGGCAGCTGGGAACTGCATGGCTCAGGAGGCTGGGTAATGGGCTATGAAAGTCCTTCACCTCTGGGTTCACAGTGCTCATCCAGGCCGGCAGTGGGGGAATATTGTTGCTCTGGCAGAGCTGCTCAGTGGTTTCTGTCAAATTAAAAGGACTTGATTCCTCTCTGAGAAGCCCTATTCTTGGTGCAGCAGGTGCTTAGGGAACCAAGAGCTGGTGTTGGCGAGGCTGCTGTTGCCCCGTTGGAAACCACCAGGCTGCAATTAGACCAGCTGATACAGGGGTGCACTTGTAACTTGGGCACACAAACCTTCTCATCTGCTTGGTGCTAGCTGAGAAAATGTGTGTGCTCAACTCAAAAGAAGAGATGGGCTGTGTGATATGTGTCCTAAAGTTAATTCGTGTTAAAAAGATGTAAGATGTAATTCAACCCCTATAAATATAAGTTTTGTTTCTAATCCAGTATACCAAGAGTTAACTAAGACGAAAGTTGCACAGAGAGGGGTGCAGGAATTTCTTTTGCCAGAAAAGACACAGGAGGGACACAAGAAAACGATGATAGGAATTACCCGAAAAGGGGACACGGGGATACCTCTGCCGGGAATCGTTAAAGGGAGAACAAAGACAATGGAAAACGGAAGCCCGAAGAACCAGATGATTACATCAGATCGATATCTCATCTGTCTCCTCCTGAAATTAACATCTCCACACCACACCTGGACACAACAATCAAAGGCATTATCTTCTTGAGCAACTCTATTCAGAACCCCAGAACTGGAACTTGAATATCTAATGAGGCTGCCTCGGAAGAAGGAACCTCGGAGTCCCGAGTTTCTCTCAGTGATCCAGTGTATAAAAAGAGACTGCTCCAAGCCAGAAATGTGAATTGGGGGGTAACATACCAGCTAAGTGTGTCGCCGTGTTCACCCAGCGCCGATCCCGGGCTCGACGCTGTCCTTTTAATTGTGGCTGTCCGAGACTGTCATTCTGTCTCTCAATAAAATTGCAAATTTTTGATTTATCAAATTTGGTGGATCGTATTTATTACAGGCTGGATATCAAAAAGCAGTAACTGGCTGGACTGGCAAGACAAGAAGTGAATGACAGTGCATTCCCATGGGCAGATCAATCCTTGGTGGAGGCAGCTGGGGGCCTGGAGAACCATCCAAGATTACAACCAGCTCCCTGACCGTCCCTTCCAGGGAAAAGGGTGGCTTCACATGTAGATGGAAACCACTACGCACTTGTTAACAATGTCATATCAAAATATGGCTGTGTCAGACCCCGGAGAAATTTGCATTCAAGATTAGAGAATTTCTGGCTGAAGGACCAGTCGTATGAAATTCAGGAAGGCAGCAGTGTTAAAAACTTGCTATTCAGGAGAGAGTTGGAGAGGTGGCATATGCTTTTGGTGACTTTGCAGGCGTCAACAGTGACAAAGTGCAAACTTCCCAAGTCAGGCTGCACTCGGCTGGAGGTGGTGGAAATGCCAAAAGATTGGTGCAAGCTGTGGCTGCCGCAGCGGCTCTGGGCAAGGAGTGAGATAATTGGCTTGACCTCGGGGTAGGTGTCAGACAGGCCGTGCTGAACACTGGCTTGTTTCAAGAGACGCCAGAAAAAAGTGTTCAAAACAGCCACTGATGGAAAATCTGCAGGAGGGAGCTTTGGAGCCCTCAGAAGATGGGAGAGTGGTAAACTGTGTGTTTCACTGATGAGACTGGACTAAACAGAGCTTTTGTAGGAAGGCTGATGAAAACTTTTGGGACAAAGGTTCAGGAAGAAGAGGGAATGTCCCTGCATTTCCTGTGCAAATCTTGAGAGACTGCAATGCTTTGCCCATCCTATGTGTTTTAGGCACCTTGACAAGGAACTTTAAGCATTGCCTCCAAATCTGGTGCAGGCAGCAGTCGCATCTCTGGTGCTGAGGCTGGGAGGGCTGAGAGCCGATGTCATGGGCTGAAATCCATCCGTCAGCGATCAGAGGGAGGGTCGGGGCCCTCAGGTTTGCCTTAACATCTGATGCCAGCTCCCCAGAGCTGCCCGGGGCTCTCTGAGCCTATGCATCGCTTTATTGCAGTGACCTTTCTGGCGTTGCTATGGGCTCCGTGTCTGCACAGCCTAACCCTGTCTGTATTGAAAATAGGATTACTTTTTACTTTCTACCTCAAGAGGCAAATCGAAATCCATACAGCAGGATTTAAGCCGTTAAGGCATTCCTATTAATTAGTCTCCTGAAAGTAGAAAAGGCAGAGAGGTAAGATGCAAAGCCCCTTATCTCTGGGGTGAGCTATGCCGGAGTCTTTGGGGGCTTTTCTGTTTGCTCTGTTTCTGAGGTAAGTACGCTCACTAATGTCCCGTGGGGGAGAGCAGGGTTTAGCAAACAAAGCCCTGTGAAACGGGAGAGCCATAAATAGAAAGGCTGTGAATATAGAAGCCCCAGGCAGTGTCTTCCTCCGCCTGGAAGAAACTTTCCCTATTACAAAAGCCACCCTCTGACTGGATCTCTGATGGCCCCAAGCAGTCAGGGGAAAGCCAGGCCATCAAGAGGCAATTTTTTTTAATTTTTTTTTTATTTTTTTTTTTTTTTTTTGGGCCACAGTAAAGACATATCCATAAAAGCAGCAGCAGGAGGGAAGGTGGGAAAGAGAGGAGAAAGAGGAAAACAAAGGGGAGTTGCAGTCAGACCTTTCATTATCTGAGAACAGTCTGGCGTTAAGCCTTTAACAATGCTTTGAACATCCTCAAGTCCTGAAAATCTGCTAATTAATCCCCAAGCTTGTGCAAAGGCGGAAACTTTGTGCAGGCCAAATTTGGACCATGTTTTGCTGAAGAAATGCTCTGCTTGTGGTTGATTCAGTGGTAAAGAGAAATGTTGGGACCGAGGAGAAAGTTCCTGGGACATAACTTTGAGTGGCTGAAAGGCTGTAAATCACTGGGAAGGAAACCTGGGGGAGATCTGGCAGTGTAAAAGTAATACCTAACATGCCCACGTTAAGGGTATGGACATGAAGTGCTCTCTGGAGAGTGTGACAAGCATTAAAGGGTTAAAAAAAGATCACAAGGCTGAGGCGCTTCTGGCCTTTACAAAGTGATGCTTGTTGCTGTGTTTCCCACAGAAGACATGCTGTAGCATTCCTCTGTTAATCTGCATCATTTTTTAAAGAAATCTTTTGTATTTGGAGGGAGTAATGGAAATTCACAGAAAACACGAGAAAGCTCACACTGATTTCCAGGAAATTTGCTAGTAACAGGTTTTGATTTTACAGGTAGCAGTAGGCACACACAGCATGAAGGTGCTTTCTAACAGCCCAATACCTTCTCTGTTAATACCCTTCTGATAAATTATGTCTTAAAACGGTTATTACGTGTCTTTAAAGGCCTATAACCATGATTTTTGTGTCTGGGGCTTTAGAGAGACTGCCCCACTCGAGCTGCAATAACTTCTATTCCCAGGAGAAGGGTTTTCAGGGATCCACTTTGGAACTGCAAGCTCCAAACACAACTCTTCTGCTTCCACTGTCCCCTTCTCAGCTCTTGTGGCCCTGCTGTGTCTGACACAGAAGCTGTGCTGGTGTCTTTTTGTGTACACGTCCAATGGGGAATATTGCATGTGAGAAGGAGCAGGTGTGGGGAAACAAATCCTGCAGAAAGCTCCGAGGGGATGTTCCTTGTGGGCAACTGGCTCGCTCCATAGGTTTGATCCACTGATATTGCACTTCTTGTTGATGATTTCCAACAGAAAGTCACTGGGTCATTCAAGACCTGAAATGAGGGACATGCGAAAGGCATAGGAACACACGTCTCTATTTTGGGGTGCCACGTATGTTGCTAACCTGAATTACTTGCCCCTAAAGCGTATCAGAAATGTGTATGACAGCTAAATACAGTCAGAGCTTCTCGGTGTGATGAGGCTGTTGAGGAAGGGTTAAGTAGAAACAATGGGATAAAGCGGGCGAGGGGAAATGCAGGTTGAATAGCAGGAAAACATTTCTTCACGCTAAGGTCACTTGGGCCGGGAGAGAGGGAAGTGGCAGCTCAGCCAGCTGCCTTCTCCAGGCGCGGGATGGCCGTGGGGTTGGGGGTGCTGGGAGAAAAGGGACCGGCTTCTGCAGGGACGCTCCTGGCAGGGATTTCTGCCTCTGAGCGCTCACGAGCGGCTGGAAAGGGGAAATGCCCTCATGCTTCTGTGCCCCTAGAGGGTTTTACTTCAGGCCGGCAGCAGGGATGGGCTCTGAAATAAATAAGAAGGAAAACCAGGGATTAAGTAAGGAAAAAGGAGTGGCCTTAAAATAATTCATTGGAAAGCTTTACCTGAGCAGGCAATGATCACTGCCCGGAAATTTCTGCAAAGAGAAGTGTGAAAGGGACGCCTTTGGCCAGAGCCAGGCTGATCGGGGATCCCTGACTGCAGCCTGCGGGGAGGCTCAGGCTTGGCACTGCGGTGGTGCTTTTGGTAATTTGGACTGCAACAATTCCCTGCACCCCTGTCCTGGTCAGGTCAGCACACAGGAGGAAATCCTGCCTCTGCAGCCGGGTTTTCTGCCGAGCTGGAAGCAGAACGTGTTGGTCTAAACGGCAGCTAGGTAGGATAGCAGTGTGGATGTGTGAAGGTAAACCTGCGTGCAGGTATGAAGGCATCTCTGTCTGAGGAGAAAGTAGATGCAGGTGTAAAATACATAGGATAAATATGAAATCATGGAAGAATTTTTTATTTTTTTTCATTTAGCTTTTGGGAATATTCAGCCCTTTGTGCTGAAGACAGTTTACACTATATGAGTAACAGGAAATGAGGCTCTGAAATATTCCCTTGCTTTTCTGTATTGTTACAATACCTTGTTACAATCCTCTCCCCAGCCCATCCCCCCAGAAAAACCCAACAAAACTAAAAACTAGAAAACATCCCACCTGATTTTCCCTTTGTTCCTAAACATTATGAAGGATATTTTTGGATCAAGCTTTTTACTGCCCTCTGAGGGTTATCTGTTGTGTGTCAAAGCTTGACTCCACTTCTGAAAGGTTGTTGTCACAGCACAGAATAGAGACGGGACACTAAAATTAATTCTGCAATAATTTACTTGTCAGTCAGCCAGCTCAGCTGTGTCCCTGTGCAAGCAGTGCAAGCAGCACCCCGTTACTAGAAATCCTCTTTCTTTCTTCTTAATTTTTAGTCACTAATTCAGATGTCATCTGAAGCTACAACAGAAGAAAACACAGGGACTGTCATTCATTACCTAAAGAAATTACTTGGGAGAACTGCTCACGGTGTATTTGTACACCTGGGCAATATCAATGAGGCCACTGAACTAATTATTACCATTACCAGGAGAACTGCAACCAGGAAACTTCAGAAAACCATCCGATTATTTCAGTCCTTCTCTGAAATCTTCAGAAGAGGAGGCCAGATGGGAAAGGAATTTATCATGGAATCTGACAATATTGGCATCTGGTTTCCTTCTGGCCTGGGGACAAAACGTCTGAGTTAGAATTTGAAGGCTACTTTCCTGCATGAAATTGTGTGGTGGAGGCTTGGTCTTATCCCACTCCGTGGTCTAACTAGCTTCCTTGAATTCAACTTAAGTAAAGGTGTTGCTGCCTAGAAAGGTGCTGGGAGGAGCTCAGGCCTCCTTCCTCTCTGCAGAGTCAGGCAGGAGAAGAGCTGGCTGGGGTTGTTCACTCCCAGGATTACTCAAGGCATCATTTCCATGCTCTGTGTGGGACACCATTGTCCAGTCGCTCCTTGGCTTGGCATTCCCAGGCTCATTGGAACTGTGGTGTCAACACCTGGATGGTCCCAGATGGTGGTGGGGCAGCTCCTGGGGGACACTGACTGCCGGTCATGGGTGACAAGCATGCCTCTTGTTAAAGACCTTTCACTGGCACCAAGGAGTATGAAGTGGGTGCCACTGGCAGGCCGAAATGGGACACTTCCATATGGATATGCTGGCACTGCTGCAAGCCCCCTGCCGGGGTGTGAGCCAGGAGAAAAAAAACCGTATTAGAAGGGATTGCACTTCCTGGGAAAGCATTAGGGCAAATGAAGGTCTCACATTTTCTGCCACTGGTGACACCAAGGCAATTATATGAGTGGCAAGGCGTTGGATAGAGTCTGCCCAACCTGCCAGACCCTCCCTGTCTCCCCAGTACCCCCTCAAGAGCCCACTATGACTTCAGGCAGGAACTGAAACAAGCGATGCAGTTAATGAACAGGAGAAATCCGAAGTGGTGTGAGAGACCTGTCATCTTAGCTGGTGGCAGAGTGTGGATAAATGATGGTGGGGTGAAGCCATCGCAATAGTTTGGGGTGGCTCTTGGTTGGAGACACGGAGTGGGTTCTGGGGCAGCCACAGCGAGCAGGCAGTGTGGGGCTGGGTGCTGCACTACATCATCATTGCTATGCTTTCTTGTTGGAAACTTTCTTGTTGGAAAGTCCTCTCTGCCTCCCTTGGTTTTCCTCTCCATGTTGCAGTAATTCTGCTTGGGTGAGATGGAACTTGGCTTGCTTCTAGCAGCAGAGGAAATCCAGCAAACACCGTAGAAACTGGGATGAAATATGCTTGTTCTGTAAAGCTGAGTGGGTGGCTGTGAGACACTTGGCCGCCTGGAGATGCTTCAGATGAGTAAACAGGGGTGGGAAGTCCCAACCCAAAATGAACTCAGAGCAGAGATCCAAACTGTGCTTGTAAGAAGAGTGAGTACAGAAAAGCTGGTTTGATATCACACTGTTTAAAGGTTTGGCTTCACCCTTGTGGAAGACCTTTGGAGGGAGAGGGAGCCCTAGGAAAGAGAGATGAAGCAAACTTTCAAAAGGATAGGAAATTTTCATTCCCCATGGGGCCAGCTAACGGGTGGAAACAATCTCTAGTGTGCTGCCAACTGGAGAAAGCAGCCCACTGCAGCAGGATTACTAGAGACTTTGAGACTTGCAAAGGAACAGCACCATTTTATTTTGTTTCTCTTTCTATTTTAAATCAAAGCTAAGTTGTTTCATCCTTCTCAAACCACCAGACTGAAGTTCCAGTTTCTAGCTTGCACCCACAAAACTCCACTGACTTCAGTGTGTGAGCTCAATCCAGCCTTTGGCCCTAACCCCCACAGAAGCTGAGACACCTCAGTTCTGGGTTTGGCCAGATCGTGTGAATGTACACTCACAGCGCAGCCCTGGAAACTGGGGAGGAGTTTTTTGTTTGATTTCTGATATTTACTTTCCCACCAACTGGTACATGGAGAGCTTGGTGCCTGCAGCAGAGTGAGCACAGGCACACGTTTCCAGAGCCAGCTCTGGCTGGAAGCAGCCCTGAGTTTCCTGCATGGTGTGGTGAAGGAGCCCTGCTGAAAGCATCCTGTGGCCCTGACAACAGGGAATTAACCAGAGGAGCCAAGTGGCAGTGGCCTCTCTGGGACATTTTCTGCCACCATGAAGATCAAAAAGCTGTGATCGTTTTTCTGCTGCCCAGTGTAGTAGGTGATGTGGAGCAAGGAGAGCTGAGTTCAGGCAAAGGATTGTATTCAGGCACCTGGGGAGGAGGTTTTGGGAATCACAGTTTATAACTGATAAAACTGAGACTTGGTCAGCTTGGGTTTTGTAGCACGTGTGTGACTGCACTTGTAGCATGGGTATTTGCCACTTAGGATGTGTTAGAGCCTGGACACACAGGAACCCCCGCTGAAAACCTTACCCTGATAGCTCAAAGCATAAAGCTAGAGAAGGGATGGAAACCAACTATTTTCAATCCTGTTATCTCTTTTGGTTTTTTGGCCTTTGAAGGAGTCTGTGAAACAGAGCAATGGAGTCAGGACCTTTGGGTGACCAGTACCCAACATATTCTCTGTGCTGCCATAAGTCCTTCAAGAGCCTTTGAGTAACTGGAACAAGGAAATGTGGAGTTCTTGCTCTGCAAGAAGGATGAGCTGACAGGTTTTGATCAAGTACTGGGTTTGATTGGGAGGTTGGGTTGGACTGAAGTGTCCCCTCTGCCACATAGCACCGCTTAATTTCTGGCCTCCCTTAGTGCAGTGACAGAACTCTGAGTTCAACAGGATGGAAATTCAGCTAAACAGTTTAAAAGTTACTATTTATTTCATGATTCCTTGCAGGAAGTGGCATCACTTGTTTGATCTGAGGTCTGTACAAACTTGTGTCTCTGATGCTGGCACTGAGAAGTTGGGGACAAGGACAAGCACTTTTTTTAACCCCTAACATGCTTGCTACTGTCTTGGCAACTCCAGCATTTGAGTAATTCTGTTCTTTCTGTCCCATGCTGTTCTCTCTTTGCTGCTGGTGGGATGATTTGATATGCAGCAAGACCAGTACAGCATTTCAAGCCTCCTTGCCTCTGCCTGCCTTCCTCCCAGCGTGGTGAGCAGAGTTATCACCCTCTCTCAGATTTTGAATAGGGTGCTCTCAGAACAAGCCCCGAGTACCTGGGAATATTTAAAGCAGCACACATGAGGGTTGTATTTTTTTAGCTCAGCATTGACATTCCTGTGTTATCGACCCTCAGAGCTTGTTGCTTTCATAGGAAGGAGAGCTATGAATGGTCCAGGAATGTGATGTTCCACTCAACCCTATCTCTTATCAGCACACATAAGGCTGCTGTGTCTTGTGGAGAGCTTTTCCATTGCCGTTAGCAGCTCATTTCTTCTTCTAAATTTGCTTTTCATTTTATATATATCCTGCCTGCTCACCTCCTGAAGTACCCATCCATCTGAAATGGCAGCCACCTCATTTCCTTTGAAATCTCTTCAGCTCTGCCTGTTCCTGAAGCCCAGGGCAGGCTATTCCAGCTTGCTCTGGGGGCACTCAAGCGATGTCCCTCCCCACCTATTCATTCTAGAAAGAGCATTCTCTGAGGCAGTGGCAGTGTTGTGCTTCAGAGGATGCTGATGGCCAGGGGGTCTGGTGCAGGGAGCAGTTCCCTGCAGCCAAAAACCAGTCCCAGGTGCATGCCCTCAGCACGGTGGTGGGTGAAATTGTATCTGCAATAAGCAGGTATCAATACAGAGGTGGAAAGCTGTAGGGAACGACGTCTTTGCGAGCCTTGCCAAGGGCACTCCAAGGGCCAGACTTTGCCTCGAGCATCAGTTGCAGCTCAGTTACCACGGTGGGCACCATGTGGATGTGCAGTGGTGCTTGGAGAACCTGGCCCCAGAGAGAGTCTTTTAGAGAGACTGATAAAGACAACCAGGCCATTAAAAAAAAAAAAAAAAAAAAAAAAAAAAAAAAAAAAAAAAAAAAAAGGATAAAAATAAAGCAAAAAAAAAAAAAAAGCCCTTTGGTATTTGTTTAAGAGATAAGATAAGCTGACAAAAATGTAGAAGACAATTGTTTACACACGCACACAGACACATACACCAGGAAGAAAATTCTTTTCCAAAAATAGCTGCTGACTTTTTATTTATAGACTTTTTTCCTCCCCTTTCTTCTGACATGGAGCAGAACATTTACATAAGGGGCAATGAGATCTGATGATGAATAACTGTTTCTCGAGCAGACCAAAGTCCTCATTAGATCTGCCAGCAGGGACAGATGTCTGGACCTAGGGATAACACCAGAATTAGCAAGTATCATTTAACTGCCTGAAGTCTTCAACTAACAATAGACAATCTCCTAGAAGTTCAGTGGGATTTTTTTCAAAGCATCAAAATTATGGCAGGTCCGGCTTATTCAGTTTAAAAGGTTTCATAATAAAAGGCTTAGTTTGTGTCTGAGCTACACCTTATTCATTGTGGCTTTTGCTCCCAGCCCTCGACCACCTCCTGGCCAGCAGGAAAAGTGTGGTGGAAGTGCTTGTTGAGTCTGGAGTGCGGTACTGTGGGCTCAGGGGATGATGAAGGCAGAGGAGGGGGAGGCAGGTTACAAAGGAGAAGCCTCGCACTTTGCAGTGCACGTAAAACAAGCTGCCACCACGGGCAGAGGATGACGGGAGCAGGAGCACGGAGAAACACATTCTTCTGCTTTGTGCGCGTGTATTTTTAGTCTCACAGAGTACAGAACCGAACTTTGGACAAAAATAGCTATCCACTTACATAACATCCTTGCTTACAAAACTCCCCCCTAAGACCTGGGAGGCTCGTGGAGCAGGGGGCTGTCAGTCACAGCGCAGCCGTGACTCAGCGCGGACGCACATCCCGGCACTGCAAAGCCGAGATTGCAGCCTTCACACTGCACGAGGCGTGTGACACCAGATGCGAAGTGACCTCCAGCTCCGCGGTCCCAGGGGGGAGGCTGGGTGTTGACCAGGGCAGAGAGATGCAGATGGGGCAGTTCTTCCCCTTTTTTCCTATTTGCTCATGACAAATGGGCAGGATGAAGAAAGGACGAGGGAAGTATTTCCATTTTATGGGTTCCTGATTTTGCTTTGTTAGGGTTTCTGGAACAGCGGGCAGTCCAGATCCTGAGCCCTTGCTCTCCATTGCCTTGCAGTGGGAGTTGGTCTGACATGGCCCAGTTTTAGTGTCACTGTATCCCTGCCACTGCTGTGACTGACTTCTCAGAAGTGAGATTCCAGCTCAGAAGCTCTGGAGCTGAGGATGTTTGGAATCACAGTTCACCCTTTGACTCCCTCCTTAGGACAGAGGCACACTCATGCTCAGGGGAAAGTTGCCCAGTCACATCCTGGGCTCCAGTTATTCCGGTGATAAACAGGGGAGTGTGGTGTCAAGGGTGCTCATTCTTTCCATTTGCACTTTGAACATGCATGGTTAGAGATTAGTAATGTGTCATCCTTTCTTCATCCTGTTTTCCCTTGGCAGCCATGCTGTAAGTGGATGAGCCCGGGCAAGTAGGTGATACTGGTTTGTTTGCCAAAAGCAACATTACGTGGTGATAGCACTTGTTGGCTCTGAAGGACCAGTTCTGCTGAACGTGCTTGTTTTCCTGAGGCACTGAGGTGGAATGGGTTTTGGTTAAAAATAACTGACCTCCCCGTGCCGAGCCTAAGCATTTTTTTCCTGGGAAGCCATTTTTAACCACAGATGGCCATCAGATGCAGTGGTTATCCAGGAGATCAAAGCTGGAAGCCCACCGTGGGGAGGAGATGAATTCTTTCCTTTTGCTATCAGGCCTTCTCAAGCGGAACATCTTCCTGGTTATCCGCTGGTGTGAGGGGAAATGTTTGGGGGGAATATGTGGGAGCATTGGGTCAGTGAGAGACGTGCAGTGGTGGGTGTACGTGTGCATGCTTGGGAACAAACGCTGGCTGCTGACGGATTCTGAGAAAGCCAGGGCTGTCCACTGTGTCCCAAAATAGCTCACGTAAACAGGTGGCCTTACACTGCATCCATACTCTGTGATGGAGATGTGCAGCCCTGAAACGTAATTTGTTACGCAATTTATCAAAGTAGTCATCCTCCAGCGGCTTTAGGGCCCTACTAGGAAGAGACAAGGAAAAACAAGAGACAAGCTTGCTATACTGAGATAAATATTAAGTTGTTTTCTGATGCCTTGGAGTGATTTTATTGGGACTCTTGTTCGACGTCAGAATACAGTGTTGCATTTATAGAAATGTTATTTTTATCTTAGCTATGTGGAGGGGCGGTGCTAAAATATCCATATTGTTCGTGGCCGTGAAGAAAATATCTTCCAGCTCCCTGTCTTTTCAACAGCATCAGCTTTGGGTGCTGTTGTAGGCCAGGTCCCTCTGTCATTCTCACAGGGGCACATACACACATCACATGTAGGATGCAGGGAGGGTCTGTCGGTGTGTATGTTGGGGGAAAGCACAGTCTGGCAGCTTGGGCAGCAGACAGATCTCCTTTCTGCACTGCTTTTCCTGACGACATCACGCTAGGTGTACTGCTTGCCCACAGGCTCAGTGCTGACACCGAAATGTGGGGGGCCCTTCCCTGTGTCTCAGCTGTGATGGCAGGATCCACTGCAGCTTTGGAGGTGCTGGCAGGGGCTCCTTGTCTCTCCTACAGCAGGGCTGAGCTGTGATCCATGCAGGCACCGTCATGTGCTTCCCATTCGCTTTGGCCTCAGCCTGACATATCTCACCTTGGCAGATTCTACCTCCAGCTAATTTTTTTTTATTTTATTCTTTTATTGAGAGATATTCAGACATTTCCAAAAATAGAGGGAGTGAAAATGCAGTGTTTTCCCCCAGTTAAAACTTTGGCTAGCTTTTCCTAGAGTAGCTCAAATACTCATACTGCTGGGAATTATGATGGATGTTGGGACCCGGTCTATTTGCGAGCCCAGTACCTCTCGGTTATGCTGTGTCAAACCTTGCAGGACAGGAGTTTGCATATGCTCATATGGATTTTATAGAGAAATTCCCAGAAGATTTTAGATGCTTTAAGCAAGTCCAAGCCAGGGACTGAGTAAGATTTTGGCAGCTGGCAAGGCTGTGTCCAAATACCTGAGTTGGAGGTAAGAAGAATGTCTTCCTGTGCTGTTAGTGCTCATCCTGTTACTACACAGACAAAGATCAAACAAAACCCCTGAGAATATGAGTAGAAGTGTCTTCAGAGCGGAGCTTGAGTAAGGAACAATAAAAAGGCGCACGGAGGGGGTAAAACAAAATCCAGAATTCTAATTAAGTGAGTGATCAAGATCCAGAGCAGAACCTGAATGTTGGGAGGGGGAAATGGTCTGCAGTCATGCATTTGGTGGTTGTGCAGTACTACCTGCACAGTGAGTTAAGGAGTTAGAATCCCCAGACACCTCAGTGCACTTTTTGCTGTACCCTCAGTAGCCTGTGTGGGATCTTCATGGAGACCTCGATTTGTTCAAGTCCCACCGTAGTGGCTGTAATCCACTCTGCAGGCTCCCTTGATACCTCATTGTTGGAGGAAACAAACCCTAAAGGCCTTTGAAAGCTCCTGCTGAGCACTGATTCCTTTTCTCCTGGAAGCTTTTCTCTAACTCTGGCTTTTTCTGCGCAATTCACTGTTCTCATGGCCTGGTGTCAGTCCAGGGTTCAGGAGGGTTTTGCTATTGATTTTTACAGGACCAAGATGTTGCTGTAGGTGTTTCCCATCACTGCTGTAACTGTACAACCTGACATCTCTGCCTAGACAGGCTGTGGGAATTAAGTGAGGCATTTGCCCCAAAGGGTTTTCCCCACCCATCCGGCACTCATTGTGTCTACGAGGACTTTCTGTCCCTGCACAATAGTCTTTCCTAGGATGTTCAAGTATTAAAAGAGGGCAGGTTTTCATGCAAAAGCAAGTCATAGACAGATCTGATCCCTAGCACTGCTTTACAAATGGGAGAAATAGCACAGAAATGTGATTCCCTTACCCTTGTTGAGTAGTACCTTAAGCACCCGCCAGGCTGCTCAGGGGACAGGTACCACCAAAAGTGGCACACGATGCCTGACCATCATCTCCCTTACATAAAGCCCCACGAACCAAAATAAGCCTTTTTCAGCAGAGGAATGGCAGAGAGGTACGTGTCGAGTCTTGTTTGTACCCACAATACCACGCACGTGTTCCTAGCTTTTTATAGAAACACTCTTGTTTCTCTGGGTGTGCGTTGGTTTGGGGTTTTTTTCATTTGTGGTGATTTATCCCACGAGTTGGTCCAATCAGCTCCCAAAGTTGGGTGATCATGGGAGGCTGTATAGTGAAAATAACTCATGAGAACTGAAAAACGCTCAGGACATCCAGGCTATTAATAAAAGCGAGTGTTGCAGATCTCAGTATAAGTTTGCTGCATCAAGGACACAGAATTTGCTACCCAAACTATTTTGGCTCCTTCAGCCAACAGAGCACTTGAGCTCATGTTGAATTTGTGATATTTTGGTGTCCGTTCTGTGCAGGAAGAGTCGGTGCAAACCTGCCTAAAGGGCACGGGCACATCACCATTGCACTGGAACGCTGTGGAGCATCCCGTGGCACCTCTCCCATGGAGGCAGAGGGCTCACCAGTGATTTTGGCATGGCTACACCCGCAGGTGGCTTTGGAGAACCTCAGCCTACAGCATGGCTGTGTTTCTTCCCCTCTCACCCATGAACATGCACTCTGCTTTAATCCAGCGCCAGGAGCTTCCTACTGCTTCATAAAGTACTTGCAGCATTGATTTCCAGTCTCTGCACTATGGGAGCAATAACTAACCGAGCTGTAATGTTTTCCATTGCATATTTAACTCTGTATGCACGGCATGCCCTTGCCAGAGCTTGGATTTGCAATTCCACAGCCTGGGAAATGCATGCACGAGGTACATCTTTAGTGAAGGATCCCAATCAAAGTGATGCCTTCTCCACCACAATTTTAAAGATCAGCGCACAACAAATTGCTGCGCTTCTGACGGAGCGCTTCCATAAATATAGGAAGAGCTTGCTTTACTGTGATCCACACCTTCCAGGCAGATCTCAACCCCCACCTTCCGCTTCCCTCCGTATCCTGCTGATGCCAAATCAGCAAATGTTCAGAGAAACAGGATAGGCCACAGCTGTAAACCAGCGATGGCATCTTGTGCATTGGACTGTTGTTGTTTTATTTAGCGTGAAAGGCTGGAGTAGTGCAGCACTGAAATTGCATTGGCTAAGATAATAAATGGATCAGACAAATATAGCTGGGCATATGCTGAGTGTGGGTATGGGTTTTTAATTTCCCTTCTTCAAACCAAGATCTATAATAAGATGTTTCCTGGCTTGTGTGTGAGTGTTTTTAATAGCTTCTTTTTTTTTTTTTTTCTTGCTGGATATTTCTGGACATGGCTGTACCAGCCAAACCCTGCACAGCAACTACAGTGAAAATTGTTTTACATCTCTGAGCTGAGAGTACAGTAGGTGCCATAAACTATTCTTCAAGTCTGCTCTGTCAACGGGTGAGCACATTAGCAGCCTTTCTTTGCAAACTGAAGCAGCGTCAGATGGCAGAGGAAAGAGGTTTTGTTTGCAGGAGAAAAGCACAATTCTCAGCTGGCTCCTCGTTGGAGTAAGGGGGGTTGTGCTTTTATCTGCCTCTGAAGTCACAACAGGTAGTGGATTTGCTCCTTTGATCTTCTCCTTTGTCAATCCCACATCCAGTCCAGTCTGGACCCCAACCCTTCTCTGAGGGCCAGCAAATCCCACAGCCACGCAGTAAGCAGGAGATGCTGCAGGATTAAGGGGCAGAGGAGCTAGTAAGCAGAAAGCTTCCCACAGAAACATGTGCGCACACACACACCACCAGCAGCTATAGCCATGGATTTGCATGGAACTGCACTTCTCTTCAGCTTTGCTGAGCCCATACTGTGCTCATCATCTCTTAAGCTGAGCTAATTCAGTTTTATATTCGCCATCCCTGTCCCACACTACAAAGGCAGGATGCTCAGAGGGTCACCCTGGGCAGCAGCATTTCTCCATCACTGTGGATAAAGCAGGGCTTTGGGGCTGGAGTGAGTCATACATGACCGCTCCTTGTGCTGGTCTTTTAAAGTACCTGCCAGTGGAGGCAGCTTGTTAGAAGCCCTATGAAATGTGTGTACTTGCTTAAAATCCCCTCGTCAGATGTCACCTGAATGACGAATCTCAGCTTTCACTCAAACAAAATGATCCCACATCTGGCTTTAGCAGCTTTGACCTAGGTGGCTCAGAAGCCTGACAGCATATCCAAGGTATGCTCTTATTTTAACCAACAGGATTTATTTTTAAAGTCAGCATCATGGCTGGAAGAGGTCTGAACTGCAGCCACTCTCAGAGTGGAGCCAGCTCCCACATCTCAGGGAGGACATTTCTAAGTCTCCTGCATAATACTTGAACTTTAATTTGACATGAGTCAGCGTTGTAGTGATGTTATGGGAAAGGCAAACATCGGACTAAGGAAGTATGTTCCACACAAAAAGATCAAACTAACTCAGCCTACTGAGGCTGAGGGAAGGACATTTCTTCAGGGTACAACAAGCCAGCTGAAAAAGGGAAACATACTAAGACACTTGCATCCCACTTCTGTGGAATCAAGCACTGGGACGTCCCTGATTGAAAAGGGAGACAATGGAGCAGTGGAGCATTAGCTCCTGCTCTAAGACTTCAGTGGGGAAATACTTTACTGCTGTATCTCTTCTCCTCATCTCAGGGATGGGATCATCACCATCAGTTTGCCTTATGCATGTTAACAGAACAAGTAATCAGGCCTTATCATTTCAGGGCCATGTCAATCCTTCTGATAAGCATATTTATAGCTCCAAGTGGGTACAGAGACAAGAGTCAGCAGTGGCTTTAGGAAAAAATGAGCAGGAAAGTGGGCTCTCCTGTGGCTGGAGAAGGACATGACCCTGATCAGTTCTGGTCGTCTTCTTGTGCAAGCAATAATGCACATTCCTCTTGGACCTCTGAAGAAGTTAACAGTGGGCAGGGGAAGAAAATAGGACCCAGTCATTTCCATAGGAATGCGATTCACTCCCGTGTCTTAAATGCCAGCTCCCACCATGATTTTGCCACTTCATCCCCAGTGTGATCCCAGCTCTGATGAGTTGAGCCCTAACAGGTCCTCTTTTCAGGGTGCACGTGTAGGGCAGTATGTCTGGAATCAGCTTTACAGAGGGGGTCTGTCCCTGCCTTCCTCCTCCGTGTCCAGCTGGGCCATGCTCAGCTGCTGGGATAAGGAGTGCTGGGAGCAACTGCAGGGGCAGCTGCACTGCTGAGGAGCACACCCCTCACTCCCCTCCTGCTCTGACTGGAAAGGGGCTATCCCGCTGCCATCCCCCAGGCTCAGCTCCCATTCACTCAGACTAGCTGCAAGCCCAGCTCTAAGTGCTCAGGGCAGGGGAAAGTGCTGCTGCAGCTGAAAAGGTGGCGCAGCAATGGGTGCTGAGCAGGTTCTGCCTGTAGGGAAAGGGCTTTCTGTAAAAGCTGCCTGATGTGCGTGGTGTCTTACTGAGGGCTCTGTCCTGCTCAGCCTGCACTGCGGCTGCAGCTGCAACAGAGGCAAAACTCACATTATTCTGCAATATATTGAGAATTACCCCCCGTTCCTTGGACTTCTTGGGTACCAGGTCTGCCTGGGCTCCTGTTTCACCTTTGTGCTGAAACGTTCTATGGCCAGCTGTCAGGAGCATATTCTGTCTGCACTCAGCTCATTTATCACAACCTCAGTATTGCACCTGTCCTCATTTATTATCCTAGATCTACCAGCTGGAATGGCCAGGGCATCTCATGGCAGGAGGGAATCCTAGGCTGCAGGGGCATCCTCGTCCTGCAGCTGGAGGCCCGTGGCCATGGCAGAGCCTCTGCTGGGGGTACCAACATCCTCTGCTTCAGGAACAGCACGCACCTCACTGCCCCAGCAGGTGTCCTACAAGCGGGCTTTTGCTCCCAAACATAGCCGTGGTGTTTGTGTTCCTTCCCTCCAACAGTTCTTGCTTCCCAGGCATTGCCAAAATATCCATGCATCCAAGCAAACCAAGGCCCAGGGGGCTGTGAGGGTCTCCCAGGTCACGCAGTGACTCACAGGTGTCCCTGTGTCCGTGCAGACCGTGCTTGGCCTGTCTCTTCCTATGGAAGTGGTGCAAACCAGGAGTTAAGATTGCGTGGTGCTTGCTAAACAATGCAGAGACACCTCTGGACTGCGAGGGTGCTTAGGAAATTCTTACTGGAATCAACGCCCAGCTGGCTGCTTTCCTCCTGTGTTGGCTTGTCCTGAGTGATCGCTACCCATTTCCCCCAGCAGCCCAGCTTTGCAGATGTGCATGGACACCTCCTCCCAGCCTGAGACGAAGCGATGCAGCAAGACCACGGTGCCTGGGACAGCCTGCACACATCACATCTGATATAAACAGCGATGGCTTCATGATTACTTCTGCTGCTGCCACGGCATCATCCCTTCTTGGCACGCCAATCACCGCCTTTCCCCGGGGAACATTTCAGTCTCCCGGGAGGTTGTGGAGCTTTGATCACACACACCACCATGGCAGTGGGATGGAGCACTCAACCATCCCTAAGCCCTCCCTATGCTGACCCCGAGCAAGATGACCCTGAAACTGGCAGGGATGGCAAGGCACAGGGCAGGGTGCACTTCACTGTGCCTCACATGCCTGAAAGGAGATGGGAGAGGGTTTCTCTGTCCTTGGAGCAAGTGGGGTTGGTAGCAACATCCCTCCTCTCGAGCCATGATGGGAGAAGGAGTTAATTCACCCCGACACCAAGTGCTAAAGTTTTCTGGCAGCCAGTGCCGGGCAGCAGGAATACACTTCTGACAAAGAGATAATAGGTAAAATGGAGTGGTGACCCAAGGAAGTGTAATTAGCTCTGCTGTCACATAGGAAAGGACATGTTTGTACAGATTATTTCCAATTTCTAGCAACACCTGCTCACTTGCTTTAACCAGGTTTCTCAAAATAAGGACTAATTAGCGCTTCCTTGGAAGCTCATCTCTCTCCAGGCAATGGCTTTACCTTTCAATAGGTATTCCTTCTGCAGGAAGGCACATTAATTACTGCATCAGGAAAAGCTAATGGTAGCAGGAATCCATTTTCATGTCTAAAGCTAATTCAAGGAGAAGGCAGAGCTCACTGGATCTGGACTTTCTTGCTCATGCCAGGCATGAGAGCTGTGCAGTGAGTTTCCTTCTCTGCATCCTTGAATGAGAACAGGAGCAGGTAGAGCTGGAAAAGGACTGACGGCCTGAGCCAGTGTGGTAACTCCTGCATATCTGTACTTGTTGTCATGTCCCTTGGAGACAGATGTGTGACCTTCCAGACAACAGAAATCCCTATTCCCCAACCAACCTAGTTCAGCTTCACACGTAATTTAACATGCCTTATAGTATTTTATAGAGTCCACTCTGTAACTCAGCATTGAGCTATAGTTTAATTAAATGATCCCCAATAGGGATCTTAGGAGAACTAATTGTACATAAAAGCTTCAGGGGTGGGGTGATGGGTAACATCCACAAATGCTTTAAATAGCAAATTTTTCATCTCTTAACATTTATTAATTTATAGCCTCTATTCTGGTTGCAGTTCTGCAGATACACTTCAGCATAGTGTTGATTAAATCTGGTGCCAGTGCCAACCACTATCAGACTCAGGCCCAGAGAAGTAGTATTTTAATTGTTCTAGAACTATTTTGCCAGCTGAGACCTTTTTTTGATGTCACAGATAGATGTGTGAGAAAGCAGTTGCAGGAGACTTCTAAGAGATGAAATTCAAGTTAAGTCCCTTTATCAGTGCATCCAAGAATCTGGATACTCTTCCAGGAAGTTTTTCTTGAGGTCTCCTTATGTATCTCAGTCCACATCCACAGCAGCAGGAGCCCGAGAAATGGGTTGGGCAGCACTGAGAGGAACCCCCTTGCAAGAAAAAAAACATGTTTATTGTTTTTTCCTGTTTATTCTTCTCAACACTGAATTTGCAAAATAAATACAATCCATTGGGTTTTGATGACCACTTGAATGCTTTGCATATTGTGATGCCTTACTTTATTTTTATGTAATTTTTAATGTTCTTTATTGATTTATTATATCCAATATCTCAGCAGACCTGTCAGCTTACAGCAGACTCCAGGGAGCTCGGGTGTGTTGACACAACTTGCAAAGGATGACACGTGACTTTGCATTGAGGATGGGGGAATGAAATGGAGCAAATCTTACCCTCAGGGGCTTGGAGAAAAAGTAAACTTGAGAGGCACCTGAGTGCCAGTGGTGATATGAAGTGCAAGAGAACATAAGAGCTCTGGTTCTTGTGCCCCAAAGGGCTTTACAGCATGCCAGTTGCCATGAATGAGGGCAATTTCTGGTACAGGCTGATGAGCAATATTTTTCCTACTGCTGCTGAAGCCACTGGAAAAATCTGGTTGATCCAGGATGTCACGTCAGAACCTAATTCCCATTTCTGCAAACACCCATATGCTCGTGTTCAGTGCTTAATAAAAGGTAAGCTCCAGTCAATGGGAAAATGTGCTTAAGAGCTTTATTCCCTTTCTTAAGCACTCTGCTGGGTCTGGCCTCATGCAATGTGTCAAGCACTCATTACCCTTATCTTTTATTGTTTTAATGCAGATAGTTGTGTGGGAATAACCCTCTTGCCACAAAGGTAGGGATTTTTTGGAGGAGAGGCCACCCTGTGCATATGCACTTACTAATAACCACGTGTTTGGGTGATGTTCCAGCTTTCTGCTCCAAGGAAATAAAGGGGAGGAAACACTATTGTCTTGGAGCAGGTACAAAGCATCGAGATGCCTGGCTTGGAAGAAGTTGCAGAAAGTGTTTCCCTTTGCATTGCAGGGCCTGGCAGCCTGGTGAGATAATAGAAGATAAAGCAAATTGTACGACAATGGAAAATGCTGAGCTCCCTGAGTAATTAAAGGTTGTGTAAGACGGTCGCATGTCTTGCAAGGATTATTAATGCAGTCACGTTTGAATTATATAAAGGGTAATTAAAATGCAGCCTGCTTACCATTGATTGCGCCCTTTGCCTGGCACAGGTAGCAGAAAAGGTGGCTTGGGAAGAAGTGACTGCCAGAAAAAGGAGAGGCTGTGGGGTGCAGGATGCCCAAAACTTTGGGACCACTGCTGTTCTGTGGCTTTGGACAAAACTGCCGGGAGATTGTGCGCTCTCCCTGTCACACAGGAAGGAGGGTACCTTTTCATCCCACCATGCCACAGTCACTGAAGCTTCCTTCTAAGAGCTTTTGGGGGCCTGCCTAACATGGGCAGTAGCAGGGTATGAGCAGTTCTCAATAGATACCTAGGCTAGATACCATGGGTTACAGATTGGTGCACCTGAAGAAATGTTGCCAGGGTAACCTGAGGCAGCTGGGAGGTGAGAGAGGAGGGAGGCCACTGGCAACAGCCACTGCACAGCTGGGAGCCAGCCCTAGCCCTAAGAAGGCTGCCTTGCTTTTGCCAGCCCCACTCCATCTGTGGGTGCCACTCGGGGGCATGGGGTGGCACAGGTCAGAGAAGAGCAGCTTCCTGAGGCAGTGCAGAGCAGACCAGGCTGAGGATGCCACCTGGTCCCACTGGGATTCCCAGTTTCATCAACAATGAGGTATGAAAGATGGGAGTGGGCCTGGTCATGACTTTCTGGCAGCTCCACCTCCAGGACAAAGGACGACTTCACTCACATGATGCTGCCCATGAAAGTGAGCACCAAGAAGGGTCTGAAGAAATTTGTTACTTGTGTAGAGGTTGTAGCAAGCATTTTCCACTAGTTCCATTTCCCTCCATAGCAGGGAGAGACAGAGTGCCCAGACCAAGGAGAGAGGAGTGTAAACTCCCTGACATCAGTTCCTGTAAGCCCTTAAACCCCTGGCTGCACGTTCTGCAGCAGAGGGTACCTTCTGGTGCTGTAGAGGGGCTCAAGCAGAGCTAGGGGGGCCTGGGCTCTGTAGGATGCCCTGTTTCCTGGACCTCTGTCTGTCTGCTCCTGGCAGGCAGGCAAAGGAGATGCCTCAAACCCACATCTGAGGTTGGGATGTTGCGAGCACATTGTGTCTCTATGTTCCTGATTATTTTTCCGTGTTCATGATTCCCTGGGACTCCTGTCCTCAGTGCAAGGGTGCTTCTTGAGCAGTGACAAAGGCAGGGACTCCAAGGGAGCTGGAGATAAAAGTACATGGGAGAATGAGCTGTACATACTGTTTTCTTCATGGAAACATGATTGGCACTGAGCTGCTAGGTCCAGTAAATCCAATTATGGCTGTAGGCAGAAATGCGCTTAAAGAAAAAAAACCAAGCTGGTGTAAATGAAAATATGACTGTGTGCTGTAGAATTGTTTGGGCTCGCTCTTTGCTTTTTACAGTCCTTGCAGCTTACCAACTACAAACTCGTGGGATGTGTATGTGGAGTGATGTTTCCTGTGAAGCCATGGTAAACTACACCTGCCCTGAATTATGGGACAGTCAGCCTATGCCAAACATTTAAAGAGTGAAATACTTCTGGAAAGTCACTTTCCATGTGAGGAACCTGAATAACCAAAACCTGAGCTCATGGAGATGATAGCTGGGCATCTTCAGCTTTTCTCCCACCCAGTCCTGCCCCAACAGTCCTCCAGTGGCTTGTGAGAAATCACTTCTAAATAAATAGACACTAACATTCCTTGCAATTCAGGAGACCTTTTTTAAAGAGACCTGAGCTATGCAGAGAAATGCTGTCAGATGAGGAAGACACAAATTGAATTTGAAAACCCTGGTTACAGATGGATGTCTATCCAAAACAGTCACCATGAGCTTTCCCCTTCTATTTTTATAATTCCCTATCCCCACAGGTGATGTGCTCTCTCTTTGGCTGGGAGACAGAATAATTTCTTGCAGCTAAAAAGCTGCAACTGGAATCTGAACACAACACTTCTCCATATAAACCCAGGCAAATTAAGAAAAAAAGTTTCCCCAACTTCAGCCCTACCCTTGTGTGCTGGCTTGAAGGCAAAACCAGCGAGAGACTCCAAGTCAGAAAAAACAATTTAATAGGAGAGGAAAAAAAAAAAGTAAAATAAAATAAAACACATGCAATGGTACAAAAGATCACTGACAGAGTCAGAATACAACCTGAAACCGTGGTGGTGGCAGTCCAGATGAAGTGGTCTTGTTGAAGCAGTGTTCTTGCAGAAAGGTCTGGTAGCTCTTGTCCTCTGGGAGTCCAGTGGGTAAGGCTGCCTGTGCTGTCCCAAGGCCCCGATTATATCCAGGTGGGAATGCTTGGCTCCTCCCCCTGGGCGGAGCATCTCACAATGGACTGATATCATTTTATCAGTTTTGCAATGGGTCCTTGATTGCCTATTAAACAGAGATAGCTCCTGGGGAGAGTTATCTATGAGTCATGCAGGACGGTATTGATGGGCCATTAACAGAAGATAGTCTGGAGGGAGGGGGCACGGGAAACAGTGGTGCACAACAACATTTCATGTAGATGGTGATAGAATACATACTTTGGGCACATTTTACATTGTAACCTAGGACATAATCCACCCCTTATTCTATGACCATCTACATTATACCTAAATTAATACATTCTTACAGCTAGATAGATAAATATACACATATACAGAATGAAACCCTACACTCAGTTCTCACTTAAAATTAGGTCTCCCTGTGGTACACAACGGGTTTCCCCATCTTTCTGCATTACCCACCAAGTGGAACCAGGTCCTTGAGCAAAAACAATCCCACGGATGGGTCTGCCTTTGCTTGATGTGGGATTAATCCAAACAGTTTTTCCTAAGATGCCTTTCATGTGTACCACAGGGACTTTATCTCCATCCACTGTGTGCAAGGGTTCAGACTGGGCAGGACCAGCTCGATTGATTGACCCTCGAGTGTTGACCATCCAGGTGGCCTTTGCTAAGTTCAGTTCCCAATTTTTGAAAGTCCCCCCACCGAGCGCCTTCAGGGTAGTCTTAAGTAACCCATTGCACCGTTCAACTTTCCCGGCAGCTGGTGCATGATAAGGGATGTGATATATCTATTCAATGCCATGTTCTCTAGCCCAGGTGTTTATAAGGCCGTTCTTGAAATGGGTCCCATTGTCTGACTCGATTCTCTCAGGAGTGCCATGTCTCCACAAGACCTGCTTTTCAAGGCCTAAGATAGTATTCCGAGCAGTAGCATGAGGTACAGGGTAGGTCTCTAACCATCCAGTGGTGGCTTCCACCATAGTTAGCACATAGCGCTTGCCTTGGCGGGTTTGGGGAAGGGTGATGTAGTCAATCTGCCAGGCCTCCCCATACCTGTACTTCAACCATCGTCCACCGTACCACAGAGGCTTTACCCGCTTGGCCTGTTTGATTGCAGCGCAGGTCTCACAGTTGTGGATGACCTGTGAGATGTTGTCCATAGTAAGGTCCACCCCTCGGTCACGGGCCCATCGGTATGTTGCATCTCTCCCCTGATGACCAGACGCATCATGGGCCCAACGGGCTAAGAATACTTCTCCCTTGTGTTGCCAGTCTAGATCCACCTGTGATACTTTCACCTTGGCGGCTTTGTCCACCTGCTCGTTGTTGTGATGCTCTTCATTAGCCTGACTCTTGGACACATGTGCGTCCACGTGTCGAACCTTAACGGTCAGCTTCTCTACTCGGGCGGCGATGTCTTGCCAAATCTCAGCAGCCCAGATGGGTTTCCCTCTGCGCTGCCAATTGGCCTTTTTCCAGCGGTTCAGCCATCCCCACAGAGCATTAGCTACCATCCACGAGTCGGTGTAGAGATAGAGTCTTGGCCACTTCTCTCGTTCGGCAATATCTAAAGCTAGCTGGATGGCTTTAAGTTCTGCAATTTGACTTGATCCACCTTGTCCTTCAGTAGCTTGTGCAACTCGTCGTGTGGGGCTCCATACTGCAGCCTTCCATTTCCGGTTAGCGCCTACAATTCGACAGGAACCGTCAGTGAAAAGGGCATATTGTCTTTCAGTCTCCGGTAGCTCGTTATACGGTGGGGCTTCCTCGGCACGTGTCACTTGTTCTTCCTCTTCTTCAAAAGATAGTCCAAAAGTCTCACCTTCAGGCCAGTTAGTTATAATTTCTAGAATCCCAGGGCGATTCGGGTTTCCAATACGGGCGCGCTGTGTGATGAGGGCAATCCATTTGCTCCATGTGGTGTCAGTGGCATGATGCGTGGAAGGAACCTTTCCCTTGAACATCCATCCCAGCACTGGTAGTCGAGGTGCCAAAAGCAGCTGCGTTTCAGTGCCAATTACTTCTGAGGCAGCTTGAAGTCCTTCATAGGCGGCTAAGATTTCCTTCTCTGTGGGAGTGTAGTTGGCTTCAGATCCTCTGTAGCTTCGGCTCCAGAATCCCAGTGGTCGGCCCCGAGTCTCCCCAGGCACCTTCTGCCAAAGACTCCAAGACAGGCCATTGTTCCCGGCTGCTGAGTAGAGCACGTTCTTCACCTCTGGTCCCGTCCTCACTGGGCCAAGGGCTACCGCATGAGCGATCTCCTGCTTGATCTGGGCAAAGGCTTGCTGCTGTTCAGGGCCCCAGTGGAAATCATTCTTCTTGCGGGTGACCAGGTAGAGAGGGCTCACAATCTGGCTGTACTCAGGAATGTGCATCCTCCAGAAACCTATGGCGCCTAGGAAAGCTTGTGTCTCCTTCTTGCTGGTCGGTGGGGACATGGCGATGATCTTATTGATGACCTCAGTGGGAATCTGCCGCCGTCCATCTTGCCACTTTACTCCCAGGAACTGGATTTCTTGGGCCGGTCCCTTCACTTTACTTCGCTTAATGGCAAAACCAGCTTTCAGCAGAATCTGGATGATCTTTTCTCCTTTCTCAAAGACTTCCCCTGCTGTGTTCCCCCATACAATGATGTCATCAATGTACTGTAAATGTTCAGGAGCCTCACCTTTTTCCAGTGCAGTTTGGATCAGTCCATGGCAGATGGTGGGGCTGTGTTTCCACCCCTGGGGCAGTCGGTTCCAGGTGTACTGTATGCCCTTCCAGGTGAAGGCAAACTGGGCCCTGCACTCTGCTGCCAAAGGAATGGAGAAGAAGGCATTGGCAATATCAATGGTCGCATACCACTTTGCTGCCTTGGACTCTAGCTCGTACTGAAGCTCCAACATGTCTGGCACAGCAGCACTTAGTGGTGGGGTGACTTCATTCAGAGCACGGTAATCCACAGTCAGTCTCCATTCTCCACTGGACTTACGCACTGGCCATATAGGGCTGTTGAAAGGTGAACGAGCCTTGCTGACCACCCCTTGGCTCTCCAGTTTCCGAATCATCTCATGGATAGGAGTCACAGAGTCTCTGTCGGTGCGGTATTGCCGTCGGTGTACTGTTGTTGTGGCGATTGGTACCTGTTGTTCTTCAACTCTTAGTAGTCCCACAGCACAGGAGTCATCTGAGAGACCAGGCAAGGTACTCAGTTGTCTGATGTCTTCTGTCTCTACAGCAGCTATCCCAAAAGCCCAGCGATATCCTTTTGGATCTTTGAAGTATCCATTTCTGAGGTAGTCTATGCCAAGGATGCATGGGGCCTCTGGGCCAGTCACGATGGGGTGTTTTTGCCATCCATTCCCGGTTAAACTCACTTCGGCCTCCAATACAGTCAGCTGCTGGGACCCTCCTGTCACTCCAGAAATAGAAATGGATTCTGTTCCTACATACCTTGATGGCATCAGGGTACATTGGGCACCAGTGTCAACCAAAGCCGTATATTTTTGTGGGTCAGATGTGCCAGGCCATCGGATCCACACAGTCCAATAGATCCGATTGTCCCTTTCCTCTACCTGGCTAGAGGCAGGGCCCCCCTATTCCTGGTCATGGTACACGTTGCTTTCTTCCTGTAAATATGTTCCTGAGGTCCCTTCAAGTGGATCAGTCATATCATTCTTCTTATACTGTCTGGGGTTCTGTGCCTTTGAGACTGGAGCAATGTTGGCTCTAGATGAGCTCTTCGTGGTAGGTGTCTCTCTCTTCAGTTCACGTACCCGGGCTGCTAAGGAGGAGGTGGGTTTTCCATCCCAATTCCTCATGTCTTCTCCATGTTCCCGAAGAAAAGACCAGAGGTTACCCCGTGGAGTGTATGCTCTCTCCCTGGCTGGTGGGTACCTGCTCCTAATGGCAGAGACTCTTGTTGGTTCTGGCGAGATGTGGTAAATTTCTTCCTTAAGTTCCTTTTTTAGTTTCTGATGGCCCTCTTCAATCAAGCTCCGGACTTGCTCAGCCAGCCTTGTTTCCACGGATGAGACATGGGTACGAAATGGGGCGGTGACAGTATCCTCGTAAATTCTTAGTTTATTGACCAAGACGCCCACCTTGTCCTCACCTTCCCTCCATTGCAGCGTTGCCAGGTAACGGGAGTACATCCCTGGTCCAAGCCGTGCAAATCTCAACCACATCTGCGATGTGCACTGGACATCATCTGGGCTTTTAGGAAATCTCTCGTCTTCTGAGAAAATGATCTCCAGCACAGCCAATTCCCTCAGGCATCGGGTACCTTGTTCCATTGTGCTCCATTTTCCTTGGTGCACCTGGAGGTCTTCTTTACAAAGGTATCTGTCCCTCACACTTGTTAGCAGTCGCCGCCAGAGGCTGAGAGTTTGTTGGGTTCTCCCGATCCCCTGGTCAATGACCACATCCCGAGACAGCGATCCCAGTTGCCTGGCCTCACTTCCATCCAGAATGGTGTCATTGGCTGCAGCGTCCCAGATGCGGAGCAGCCAGGTTAGGATGGACTCGTTTGTCTGGCGGGTGAATTCCCTCCGCAGGTCACGCAGTTCACCCAGGGATAGAGAGCGGGTGATGATCTCTGGCTCTGTCTCTTCTGCTGGGTGCGAAGGTCCTGCCACATCCTCATCAGTCATTATGCGGACTGATTTGCTCTTTGATTTCTTCTTCTGAACAGGGGCAACTGCCACTGGTTTAGCTTGTTCTGCTTCGGTGACAGTTTGTGTGGAGATGCTGATGGCACTTTTGGTTTCTTTCTCCTCTGTGACAGCTTGTGTAGACACTGACACTGTTGCTTTGTTTTTGGTTCCTTTCTCTTCTGTGATGGTCTGAGTAGATGCAGAAACTGTTGCCTTGTTTTTGGTTCTTTTCTCTTCTGTGATGGTCTGAGTAGATGCAGAAACTGTTGCCTTGTTTTTGGTTCTTTTCTCTTCTGTGACAGTCTGCATAGATGCGGTTCCTGTTTCCTCTACGACAGTTTGTGTAGACACGGATGCCGTTGTTTTGCATTTGTTTCTTTTTCCCTCCTCCTCAAGGAGACGCTGCACCACCCCATGTAGTGTTTGATTTCTAAACATGGTGCAGGCCGTGCAGAGAAGGCAAAGCAGAACTAACAACAATATTATGCTGTCCTTGGCACCTAGAGAGAACTCAATACTTTTGAAAACTGCTGTGCCATACCTAAAAGACTGGAAAAAATCATTCTTTACCCCTCCCCACAGGGGCTGGGTGCGATTATTGAGAGCCCAGATGTAGCATTCTGGACCAGGACAAGAACACAAAATAGAGTATATATTCCGAATGATGCTCATTGCCTCAGAGGTTATCATACAATAAACATAATAGACCAATACAGCAATTCTGGTACCATACCCTGGTCTACACATGAGCATTAAGACCGGCAAATACTGCCCCATGTGTGGGAAAATGTAGAGAGCTAGGTATAAGATATATGAAAGCATGTTGAGCATCATAGCGGAGAGCTGTTTCTTTTTTCCTCACTACAAAATTGTAATTCTGACTTTTCTCAGTACCTCCTGCCCCACGTTGGGCGCCAAAATATATGTGCTGGCTTGAAGGCAAAACCAGCGAGAGACTCCAAGTCAGAAAAAACAATTTAATAGGAGAGGAAAAAAAAAAAGTAAAATAAAATAAAACACATGCAATGGTACAAAAGATCACTGACAGAGTCAGAATACAACCTGAAACCGTGGTGGTGGCAGTCCAGATGAAGTGGTCTTGTTGAAGCAGTGTTCTTGCAGAAAGGTCTGGTAGCTCTTGTCCTCTGGGAGTCCAGTGGGTAAGGCTGCCTGTGCTGTCCCAAGGCCCCGATTATATCCAGGTGGGAATGCTTGGCTCCTCCCCCTGGGCGGAGCATCTCACAATGGACTGATATCATTTTATCAGTTTTGCAATGGGTCCTTGATTGCCTATTAAACAGAGATAGCTCCTGGGGAGAGTTATCTATGAGTCATGCAGGACGGTATTGATGGGCCATTAACAGAAGATAGTCTGGAGGGAGGGGGCACGGGAAACAGTGGTGCACAACAACATTTCATGTAGATGGTGATAGAATACATACTTTGGGCACATTTTACATTGTAACCTAGGACACCTTGACATAGTGTTTTAGCCCACTCAGCCTCCTCCACACAACCCTGGGTAGCACTGTTGGCATCTCCTGCTTCCCAGACCATCCCACCAGGCAGGGCAAAAGCCCTTCATCTCATCTTTTCTCATGGGAAGGAATCTACCTGCAAAGCCATAGACTTCAAAACCATTTTTTTCTCTTCATGGAAGGATTTAATTGCTTTAACTGCACATTGTGATGGGTACAACTCAGTATCTTTTTACTTGGCATCTCACCTGTATTTATTGCAGTCTCTTAGGAAATCTCATGATTGGTTTGAGATCTATTTTCTTGTTTAGTCACCGGGTAGCAAACCTGTGGAGAAGTCAGGAGACACAGATGGCTTTTCCAAAGTTGCTACCAGCTTTGCTTGACTCGCTTTCAGATGCTTATCCAAAATATGACTTTTTTTCCCCGTCTGCAAAACAGAGGTTGTTGCTCAATCCTCTTTAAAAACTTCTCTAAGAACTTGGAGTAGAAACCAGCCAGTGGGCTCCAAGTTGAGTGAGTTTCCATTTTTCAAACTCATAACAGTTTTAATTCTATGCTTTGAAACAGAGAGAAGTACGGAAATGTTCAGCTCTTTTTTTTTTTTTTTTTTTTGTGGGGGGATGGTTTTTAAAAGCTCTATAATTTTGGTATGGTGGGAGAGTTAAAAATAAATACTTCCCACAAGATTTTAGCCTTGCAGTGGACCAAATCTTGAAGGAAGCAATATTGCCATTGATTATAATTATCAGGCCTCGGCATTTCTGTGTTGTGGAAACCAAGCGCCAGGGCTGGGGCACGGGGCCTCATCCCAGCCATACTCTGCTTTCTCATCTCTATTATTCCCAACTGAAAGCAGCAAAATGCCTCTGGTCTGAAGGGATCCATTTCAGGCTGCTCGGAGAGGAGCTGCCAAGCCCGCGGTGAGAGGGAGGAGCACAGAGGAGCACAGTGGGGAGGAATCACCTGGCTCTTCCATGTGGGCTCTGCCCGCAAAAATCAAGCCCGACTGACTGCGCTGGAAAAGTCATCCCTCCCATCCTCACGGTGCCGGGCAGCTCAGGGGGTCACTCCATGGATTCGGGGAGAGGTGCGCAAGCCCGTGCATCGTCCATGCCCTTTGCAGACCCGGAGCAGGTGGGACTCCTCTCACTCGCCCAGCAGCTGGAGCAGCCCACTGCCCCAGACTGCTCCTGGGACTGTCCCCCTCCAGCCTGGCGGTGGGTCCGGGCTGGAAGGAGACACCCTGGCTCACGGCCACGGGAAGTTCTCTGGTTACACAGGTGGCCCCACGCAGGTAGTTTTGCTTAATGGTATTAAACAGAAGGGAATAATGTTACCTCAGGGATCAAGTGGTGAGCTTTGTACAGCTTGACCTGCGGCAGCAGCGGGAGCCTCTCCTGCCATGGAGAGGCCTGGGATGTCACAGGGAGCCAGCAGGTAGGGGGAAGATTTACTGGGGAAAGAAGCTTGTTAAGTCCCCCTGGAATGGGTGGACTGCTCTCAATAAAATCCACCTATTTCCAAGAGTGTAGCCCCTCTGTTTGAGGGCAAGGGCTTAGTTTAATTTTATAAAATTTTAACTATTATTTGGGTATTACCTCCAAACACGCCAAAGCCATTTATCCTCCTCTTGCCCAGGCCCATCATCAGCCCAGGTCTACCTCCAAACATGCTGGAACCATTCATTCCTCTGCATCTCCTTTTGCCACTGCTTTCCACCACCACTACTGCTGGACATGAGCTGCACAGTTAAAACCAACTGTTTCAGAGGTGGCCATGTGTCTGCAGCTGTGGGAGTCCGGGGTAGGAACCAAATATCAAATAACAGATCAGCGAGGTGGTGTCAGGATCTGCTTGCTGGCACGTGGGCGGAGGGCAGGCGGACAACGTGCCCAAAAGATGCTGGCTTGGCTCTGGTGACACTGGCATTTGTCCTGTGCCCTCCCTGAAAAGCTGGCTCCTGCTGGGGTGGGAGCCACAGTTGCCTGCTGTCACCTCGCCAGGCTTTGGGTGGTGCATCCAGGTATAGAAAGAGGATGCCATATGGGGAAAGTTATAGTGGATATATATAAGTACATATATATAAAGGGCTGCTCATCTCCATTGCCAACCCAGAAAATGCTGATTTCAGTCACATTAAACCATCAAAAGAGGTGCTCTCTTGACTGCTGTGAAGGCAGGACAAACTTCAGACAGGTTTCTGTTGGAAGGGAGAAGCGATGAACTTTTGATGAACCGGCACTGGAAGCAGACAGTCGCTCCTATTGAATCAGCATCGTGTAAAGCTGGCCTCATTAATGAATGTCAGAGAGCCTGCCTGAATCAGAGGTTTCAGGCCTCTGCTTTTTCTCTTTTAATTGCATTTTCCAGAGTTCACAGGCCAGAGTAAGTGGGGAAATTTCTGATGGGTCAGAAATGGCTGTGGTTTGGAAAGAATTTCAGGCATCCTTCATGTGACCTCCTCCTCCTCCTCCTCCCTGTGCACAATTGTTGCTTTTAAAAGAAGCAGCAATAATGGGGGACCAGGGGATCTGCTCTGCAGAAATCTTGCCCTCACTCCTGCTTCTTGTAAATCCCTTCTTTAACCTGTGGACAGGGAGAGGCCAGGAAGATGTCCAAGGGTAGGGGCTGGCAGCCAGCCACCCCGTGCCCTGCTCTCCTGTGTGAGCCAAAGCCTACAGCAGCCACCAGGCAGCTTATGGGAACAGCCACAACTCCCATGCTATCGGCGCAGTTTGGGGTTAATCTGGAGCCAAGCCAAGGTTTGCAGAGCCCCAGGAGTGGATGGGACTCTCTCCCGTAACAGAGATGGGGGAGAGCCCCCTGCGCTCCCTCGCTGACTCAGCTGGCCCGGGCGTCCGGCCTAGCCGGTCTTTAAGGAGCCAGTGAAGGCTGCAGGGCGGGAATGCCTCTCACCTGAAGGCTTGATTGAGTAAAGGCTGCGAGATTCAGCCAATAGTGCCCCAAGTCCCAGCAGAGTGCTCCTCAGTGAGAGAGTCAGCTGTGCCCCCTGTGCTCCTCCTTTGCCACAGGCAGGACGTGATTCCATGGGCACCAGCCCAGCAGGGAGTGAGTGGCAGACTGAGCCTGGAGCAGGCCGTGAGGGGAGCAGAACAGGTCTCCCAGCCTCACTTTCCCTACCTGCAAAACCAGTGGTGCTCCTGAAAGCTGTGGGGCAGCTGTCCCAGGCTGTCCTGCAATGATGTGGGGAAGTTGTAGCACTGAGTTGAATCACAGCTGTGTCTCTGAGGGGACACATGACGTTATCACCATGAGTGCGGAGAGAAATGAGCCGGGCTTTTCATCTTCTAGCAGCCTGGTCGTGATCTCTCCATGAAGTGTTTTAGGCTTCCTGATAAAAAAGTGAAGGAAGGCATCCTCAGCTTTTGCTGACTGCCCCATGCTTTCTACCATGACTGTGGAAGAAGCTGGGCCCAGCATGAACAGGTAAATATTATCTCTGTAAAACTCCAAAAGAAATTGCTTTCCTTGGGCCCAAGATTCTGATATCAGGGCTGGCTGCTGCTCACCTCTCTTTGTGGTTCCCAGGCTGCAAAACCCTGCTCTGGTTAAATCTAAGAGACAAAATGATGTGTAAGGGCCCAGACCCTTACTTAGATGTTGTGCTGCAAAACAGGAGGGTGTTTGCAAGAGAGGGAGGGATGGGATATATATATTTTTTTAAATTATTATCATTATCATTTTTATAGTAAGGAAAAAAGCTCCCCTCAAAGATTACCTCCTTATGAATTTATAGTCCTCCAACCCAGTATTTTATGGTCTCGACAAGAAGCTCATAAAACCAAATATTTGGAAAGGGTGAGGAAAAGGAAAAAAAAAAAAAAAAAAAGAAAAAAGGGGAATAAAAGAGGCACCGGCAAGTCTCAACTGAAAACACGGATGGAGATTTCCTAAGGCAAGCGTTCCCATAGCAGGAGCTGGGCTAGCTCAGCAGGAGAGCATGCCTTATGGGATACCTTCTACTCGGGCTCTCAGTGCCAGTGGCTCGGGAGGCTTGCCTGTGGTGGTGAGGTGCTCTGAGCACAGGGGCATCCTGCAGAGGGGAAGCAGGCAGGACACTCTGGGCTTTGCTTTGTCCTCTGGCAAGATCCTTCCTTGTCTGAGGGGGCTGCAAGGGGATTGATTGCCCAGCTAGGAGAGGGGGTGACTCAGCTGGAGGAGGTGTGGAGAGGGCTCAGAGCCCCTCATTTCTTCAGGGACTCAGGAAATGTCTTCAGTTTGACCTGGGGCTGGAGAGGGTTCACAAAGGTGGAGTGGTGCCCAGCAGAAGGCCCCCTGGCAGGCGGGCACAGGCTCTCTGCTACCTGCACCTGGCAGAGACGTCTTTCCTTAGAGGCATTTGACTGCTACAAATGACATAGTAAAAACACAGAAATGCTGAAAATCTGGTATTCAGCAGTGTCAGTTTCCTTGTGAGGGAGGTTTGTGGTTTCTTTCTTTCTTTTGCCTTTTGTTCTTCCTGCTCCCCAAAGGCTCTGCTGTACTTCACGTGCTCTGGTTCAGCAGCCTCTGAGCACCTTCCCCTTCAGGGCTGCTGGAGAGGAGCAGACCTGGCTCTGCAGGACACCCTTTGCTGGGTCTGCTGTCCTGAGTGCAGCCTGGCCACACAGCTGGGCTGCCGATGATCCAGGGAACTTAAACACCAAAGCTGCTGGTGCTAACTACCTAGATAAATTCATTGCTCTTCCAGTCACTTTAGAGCCAGCAAGGAACATCAGCCCCATGCTCTGCCCTTTAGCCACAGTGACTGGTTTTCTTGTGTTTAGTCTGCCATGTTTCTGTGCTGGATTAGAGTCCTGTTGGTGTCTCCATGAAAGCAGATGAGCTGTAACTAAACCACCTCCCTGTGCTTTGGGGTTCTTCCATCTTTTCTCTGGGCTATTCCCACCTTTTCAGTACCCTTTCCAAATCCCAGACCTCAGCACCCAGTGCCATCAGAATGGGCTAGGTAAAAGCAATCCCTGCTTTCCCTCTGTATCCACACCACTGACACGCTGGGAGCTCATTGACCCCTTTTGCTATAGGGCTGTGCTGCAAGCTTGGATTTGCTTTTCTGCCCTTATGACCTAAGGGTAGAACTATGGTGTGTCTGGGACCTCTGGGTAAAGAGGCAGCTGTCCCCTACAGCCAGCAGCAGGGACAGGTGGCCTGCAAGCCATGGCAGCAGTGCCCACTGTCCTCCAGAGCTGCTCTTTAAAGGCCATGAGAAGACATTGTACCTAAACAGGCATTAAGGACTCACTCCTGACACCACAGAATAAGTCAAGTTGGAAAGGACACACAAGGATCATCAAATCCAGCTCCTGGCTCTGCACAGGACACCCCAAGAATCACACCGTGTGCCTGAGACCATTGTCCAAATGCTTTTTGAGCTCTGTCAGGCTTGGTGCTGTGACCACTGCCCTGGGGAGCCTGTTCCGGTGCCCAGCCACCATCTGGGTGAAAAACTTTTCCTGATATCCAACCTAAACCTCTCCTAACACAACTTCAGGCCATTCCCTCAGGTCCTGTCACTGTCATCACAGAGAAGAGATCAGTGCCTGCCTCTCCTCTGCCCCTCAGGAGGAAGTTGTGACTTCAGTGAGGTCTTGCCTCAGTCTCCTCTTGAGGAACACACCAGATGACCTCAGCCATTCCCCATAAGGCTTCCCCTCAAGGCCCTTCTTCATCATCGTTGCCCTCCTTTGGGCACTCTCTAATGGTTTAATGTCTTTTTTATATTGTGGAACCCCAAACTGCCCCCAGGACTCGAGGTGGGGCTGACCCAGCTCAGAGTAGGGCAGGACAATCCCCTCCCTTGCCTGGCTGCCTGATGCTCCCCAGGACAGGGTTGGCCCTCCAGGCTGCCAGGGCACTGCTGTCTCATATTCAACTTGTCCCTGACCAGGACCCCCGGGACCCTTTCCATGGCACTGCTTTCCAGCATGTCATTCCTCAGCCTGTCTGTGCATCCTGGTTTGCCCCATCCCTGGTGCAGAATGCAGCACTTTTCCCACACTGAACTTCATGGGGTTGGCAATTGCCCAGCCCTCTGGTTTGCTGAGGTCTCTCCTGCCTTCAAAGGAGTCAACAGCTCCTCCAGTTTTGTATCATCTGTGAACTTGCTCAGTATCCCTTCATCCAAGTCATTTATGAAGATGTTGAAGAGCACAGGACCCAGGGCTTCCCCCCCGAAGCCATCTGACTGCGATTGATGGCTGTGTTGTCCTTCAGGTGTTTTTCAGTACCTCCCAGAATAATCTTCTCCATAACTTTACCAGGCAGTGAAGTGTACACATAGCAGCATCTCTTGCTTTTGCTATTCCTTTATTTTCTATTAAACTCATAATAAGTTTAGAGATGTGTAAGAGTGGCTCTTTCACAATTTGCGCTTTGGAAATGGGTAAAGTGTACTACTTCCCCTACACGTGCAGAAATGTGCTCAGTTTTTCCAAAACAAGATATTTACTTCCTGGCCAAGGTCCAGAATGGAAAATTTAAGAGTAGTAAATATTTCTGAACATGGGGGGGGGGAAGGTTGTGTGTTGGTTTTGATTTTGCATGTTTGTTTGTTTGTTTGAGGGGGTTGTTTGTTTGTTTTCCTTTAAGAAAGATAAACTCCCCACCTTTATGGAGGCTGTCTGCCCTTTCTCCCAGCTCCTTGCACAGCTGCAGTGGGATGCCCCTGTTCTGGGATGTACAGGCTGATGTGATTCTCCTTGGTTTCCCCCACACCTGACTTGGGTGCTATGAATGAAACCTGTGGGGGACGATAACCTGTGTAATTCCGTCTGTGCACACACTGGAACAGGAGGAGCCTGGGAGCCTGGGAGCAGCCGGGATGCTGGGCAGGGCTGGCGTAGGTACCACCTGTATGTATACATGTATACAGGAAGGTGAGTACTCTTCCCTGCACTGCCCCCATATACGTATAGACATAAAGGAACACATTTTCATAGGCTTCATTTTCTCTCTTATCCGTGCATGTCCTCAGAAATACTAATTGCTGAGTGTAAATTGTTGGGAAACAGCTGCACAAGTCCATCCATTTGCTGGTAGACTCATTTCCTCTGCATCCTTCCACCCCTGCATTTTAGAGAGGAAAGGGATTTATTGCAAGGCAGCACTGTGGAAAAAACTTCCTTAGAGAAACCCGCTGGATAATCTGGGAAAGGCTTGAGTAATGGAGCTTTTTTGTGAGCTAACAGAATAAAGCTACTCCACAAAAATATTATCGTTGGGAACATGAGCTGAAAAGGGAATGATTCATGTGAAATCCAGGATGTGCCTGTGTTTCCTATGAATCAGTGCTAGGAAAAGTAGGAGAGGGCTGGGGCAAAATGAGCACCCGAGACCTGCCCTGAAGCATGGAAAAGATAAAACACCTTTATTAAAGACCTTGCCAGGAAGTAGCAGGGAGTGTGAGACAGACTTGGGAAAACCACAGGATGGAGAGTCCCTAGAGCTAAGGAGAAAGCTGTATGAGGATCCTGTGTGATTGCTGATAGAGTTATGATTAAGGACCAGCAGGCAGAATTTCCTGTGATACTCCATGCAAGTAAAAACAAATCTCTTCACCCCTCTGCACCTACACTACCTCATCCAGGAGCATGAGAAAAGAGACTGCTGCCAAAAAGAAGCTTTGTGTGCTATCTCTACGCTTTACTGGGAGTTACTGCTTCACAGGAGGCTTAGTGGAACAGATTAGGTCGAGAAGAATTTGTGACCCAGCAATCTTTTTCCTATCTTTCTTAAGGAGAAATTAGTCCCATCCACTATTTAGTGTTTCACAGGCAGCAGAATTTATGCTCCTGACTCACCAAGGGCTTTTGAAACCCACCCCTAATTTCTCCCCTGATGCTGCCACTGGTTGAGGTGATGGAGACGAAGCAGGAGGTTTGGCTTTTGTGGCATCTTTGTTTTCTTTGTGCCATCTTTGCTTCCTTTGTGCCTTGCCAGAGATTTCGTGGTAGCACTGAGGTTACCTGGTGGTGCATGCAAGCCCTGGGTCCCAGGGGAACCATGGGACCAAAAGCTGCTATGTTTCCTCTCCCATACCTTTGTGGCTGGGCTGTTCCTGCCTCTGACAGTCCCCTGAGGTGCCGTGTTGCTGAATTTGGACTGGGACTTTCTGTCACATGCTATATTAGGCTGTGGATTTGCATTGTTAACTTGGGTGTCTTAATGAGCAGGCGCTTGCCTGTGGCACCAAGCACTTGCCTCTCAGGGCTGTGGCACTCTGATGGGGATGCATCTTTGTTCTGTGGTCAAGGATGCTGCAGTAAGGGAGAGAAAATTAAAAAACCAACCCTTTTTATTGTCACAGGCAGGTCTTAGACGCCCCTATGT
The DNA here is from genome assembly GCF_015227805.2 of Hirundo rustica. NCBI lineage: Eukaryota > Metazoa > Chordata > Aves > Passeriformes > Hirundinidae > Hirundo > Hirundo rustica. The sequence continues at coordinate 17,030,034 of NC_053452.1, forward strand.
CCAAAGCCTTTGGCAGGTTATGGGTAACGCCTATGGCTACAACTCACTTTGAGGTTCCTGTGCTGCCTCACTTTTTGGAGGTGGCACAAGTGTGATGCCACCAGGCAGGGCTGGAGCTGTCAGATGCTGGGCCCAGGGGGGAATCCCTGGCTGCCATGATAGCCTCTTCCCTGCACACTCATGGTTTGCACTACTTAGCAGAGTCTTGCTGAAACAAAATGGTCTGGGAGGCATAATGGAAAAGCTGGTCATCACTTATACACAGATAGATCCTAAAAAAATATGGCTATTTTTCCTTTCCTTATGACCCAGCTGGGATGAGTTGTTTTATAGAGGAAGCAAGAAGATAAACAAACAATTCCAGTATGTGAGGGTGAAGGCTGTTGTCCAATTCTTTTCAGCTTCCTGAATCTGACTTCTAGATCTTTCTTTGCTATCAGGCTTCCCCTCTCCAGCTCCCTTTCTGAGTAGGAAAAGAGGAGAGATGGCTGAGGATGTTTGTGTTGAATGCCAGGCTGAGATATTGGATGTAGGGAGACACTGGGGCCCTCGGGCCATGGTGCTGCTCCTCCCCATGTCCCTGATTCTGCTGTGGGTCATCAGGGCTGGGGAAAGGATGCATTGTGATCCTGGAATATGTCACATGCTGGGAAGCTGCCACAGATGGGAAACCCACTGGTGCACGTCCCTGCTCTGGATGTGATCTTTCTGCAGCGTCCAGAAGTCCACCAGTGCTGTTGGTAAGATCTGATGGGGCATTTATGTGAAATGTTCTTGCTGACCCCAACCAGGATATTCCCGCCTGGCTCAAACTGAGCCACCCCTTTCTTCTCACATCCCGGCATTGCTGTCACCCTGCTCAGCAGTTTAACCCTGTCACCTCTAGTTTGGTCTGAGCACAAGGGAGAAAGGGCAGTGCTCAATAGGCTGGGAAAAAAAACAACCCAAACCAAAGCATATTGCAGGTGGCATGAAGGTCTGAGCACCAGGATACAAATCTTTGCTCATTTTAGCAGCAGGTTGATCTGTGACAGCTCATTTCAGGTTTGGTGGTATGTTTCTTCTGTTCCATTCAGAGGGGGTGCTGGCCCCTCGTGTGGTTGCAAATGCCTGCGTTTGTACACATTTCCTAAATCACAGTGGGTGATTTAATGCCGAGCCTCACAAGGCCTTGATTTGCCTCCTGACATTATACAAAATAAGAAAAACGTGGAGTGAGGCAGCACTGCTTCTTGGTCACCAGCTCTGCAGCTGGTGTGAATCAACCCAGCTCCTTGGGTTTCTGTGGAACTGCACTCCTGCACACCAGAGATGGGGAAACTCCTCACATGTGAGAGCTCCTCTCAGACCTGTCTCAGTGTCAGACCCTGCACAAGGACCTGGACAGCAGTACTGAATTTTGCAAGCACCGTGCCCAGCTGCTGCTTTGTTTTTTGTGCAAGCTGGCCATCCTCAGCACGGCAGGAACAGGATGAGCAGGAGCAGCACGTCTGTCTCTGGGCTGAGCCGGGGCCACTTTGCTGTATTTCGGCTGGGAGGCACTGGAGGCAATACACTGCCTCAGCAGCTCCAGTCTCAGTTTCTTCTCTCTGATAGCTGCTTTCCACATGGGGACGTAAAGTCAGTGTGATCACTTCTTCAGGGTGATGTGGAAAAATATATCTGTGCAACAACCGAAGAGCTGAGACCTCAGCCCCTCTGCTCTGAGCCTGGAGCTGGAGTTTGGTCGGTGGTTTCCTGGCGCATTGCAGTGCAATTCTCAGTCAGAGCACCCCCAAGCCTCATGGGTTTGCCAGCCCAGACCCTGACTCAGCTGCTAAAGAATCTGCTCTTGAGCTTGGGTTAAACCGGTGAATTTAGGATGCAGGTTGCCTGGTGGGCTGCCGATGTATTCCATTGTGTTTGGGCAGGAGCATCCAGGATTTGGGAGATTTGTCCTTAGCCCTCAATAAGCCTAAAGAAAACTCAAGTGTATCCTTGCATAGTTGTGAGTCTGTAATGTTGTTTTAATTCTGTTAGGTGAAAGAAAGGACCCGCTATTCTGAAATACTTTTAATAAGTTTCAATAGGCTGGCACCAACATGTCAGGTGGTGCTGGGCTGGAGCTGTCTGACCCCTCCAGTGCAGCCTGGCCTTCATCACACAGCACTCCTCACCTGGAAATCTCCAGTGCATTTTGATTCTTCCTAAAGACATACTTGTGACACCATTCTAGTGGCATCTGGAGTGCCATTGGAGTATTACCTTCCCTGCAGCTTTGGGCACCTGTAGGAGTTTATGCTATCACCTGATTGCTGGCTGGATCAACATGAATTGCCCCAGGGGTGCTGCTAGCTTGAGGGGTGTGTAGGGAGGGAAAACTGGAGAGGCTGGGAACATCTGTCATAGTCCCTGTCTGAGGATGTCAATCAGCCCTCAGGACCTTCTGCCCAGGTCCACCCCTGCCAGGGCTGCCAGGACCAGGAGGACTTGGGGAGCAGCTCATGGGATGGGAGAGTGCAGGGGAGAAGCCATCATCCTGACAAGGTGCCTGGGTGTCTTGGGCAGTGTGGGCACCTCAAGGAAGGATGGTGAGGGTCTGTGTCCCTCCAGCTTGCAGGGAACAAAGGTCCCCTTCCATCAAGTTCCATTGTGATGGATTGCAAGTGAAACTGAGAGAGTTCTCCACCACAAGGCACAGCAAGCAGCTGCCCTTGCTCAGCGTTTGATCCCAGCCTCCCCCCTGTCTCTGGCTATCTGTTCCTTTCACTGAGCACCTGGAAACAGCTGACTAATGGAGATGTGCAGATGGTCATCAACTTCTGCATTATACAGCACGTGGCTAAAAATAGCCAAGGTTGCAGGTCCAGGGCCCAGTTCTGCTGGGGGAGATTTGCAGGGCACAGTCAAGAAGTGATTTGTCCCCTGGTGCCACGGCAACAGCTCTCAAATGTGAGCAGCAGGACAGCAGCAGCATGGTGCTGCTCCACTGGCGCACGGGATGACCTTGGAGAAGTGGGAAGCAGCAAGGTGGGCCATTGTTCCCTCTCACAGCCATTTTCTCCAGCCTGCAGCCATCAGCTCTGGCAGAAGAGACATGTGAAGGATGGACTAAAATAAGGAAAAAATGCCTCATTTCATTTGCATTTAGATGGCAAAAATGAGGATAACTAGGAATTACCAGTAAAGGTGATACAGGAAAAATGCAGTGGAGAGATTTGTAGTTGTATCACTGAGAGTGCCTGTACTTCTTTTTTTTTGTGAGATTTTTCTGTTCAGCTTGGTTTTAGCTTAGCTCTGTGCTGCCTGTTAGCCATGGTGCTGTGGGTTCTTGTTGGAGGACAATTTAAGTAGACTGGTTTCACTAGGAGATGGAACTGGAAGTATTGTAAATGCTGTCCAAACCAAAGAGGGCAAAGGTGCATCTGCAACTCCTCAGCAATAGCTGTCTGAGCACATTGCAGCTCTGCTGTTTGTCACGTTGCCACACGGTCTCTGCGGACTGATGGGTAAAATGTCACTTTTCCCTTCACTGCCAGAGAAAACAAGATGGGAACTGAACTGAGATAAACAATTCAGGTACTTTTGCAAATATTTTTTTCTGCAAAGGGCTGAGGTGTAAGAGTTTAATATTGTTCTTCACTCCAAATGGCCTTAAAAAAATCAGCATTTGCTTGCAGAGTTGTTGGATGCATCTTGGTTTTCTACTCTGTTTTCACATGAGGAAACAGTCTGGATATTCTGGATCTTATTTTCATATGTGACATAAACTGTCTCAGTTTTCAGGGGGTGCTTATGATTAATTTTTTTTTTTTTAAAGGAGCTTGAGGTTTTTCATAATCTCAGTCCCAAATGCATTAAGGCCTGGTTTGTATTTGGCCTGGCATTAGGGCAACTCAGGCCCCTTTGAAACTCCCCTGTGGGTACCCAAAACGAGACAACCCCAAGCACCAGACGTAGGTATACAGGCTTTTAATGAGACTCCCATGAGTATTTGATGTCCTCATTTGAGAAAGGGAAGTGGTGTAGGAAAATTGAAACGGCAAGGGGTAGAGGCTCAAATGTTTTGGTACAGGAGAGGAACTGAAGCATAGCCATGTTTCAAGAATTCTCTCTCTCCACCCATGCTTGCGCCAGCACTGTGTCTCCTCCTGTGCATAGAGCTGCTCTCCTAATGGAGCTGGGTCCAAGGCATCGGTTGGAAACTGAGTTTTGAGTCTGGTGAGCTTGGTTCAGCTGAGTGAATAGATAGAAACCATTCAGAAAAAATACAATCCAGACACGGGTTTAAATTTTACGTGCCTATGTGAGTTTGGCTACGCTGAATTTCCTTTTAGGCGGGCCTCTTTGTCAGTCGGGCTGAAGAAAAGTTCCTGCTATATTTTGTCAAGCTCTTTTATGGGAAAGCTAAACAAATATTTATCTTTCACAACATTGCTTATCAAATGCCTGCAGGACAGCCCTGCCTCTGAGAGAGGGACCTCCCCTTTCTCAGAGTGTGCTCTTGGGCAGGTGTCCCAATTCCCTATTTGAGCAGGACTGAGCAGGAAGCATGGAAGGGGAAGTGAAATGAAAGCAATCAAGTGAAATATATTTAGGAAGTACAGTCACCAGCACTGCTTCTGGGAGAGGGCAACCCTTAACTCCCATTCTGATACTAGAGCAGATTTAACAAGGTGGGTGAAATAATGAGTTGCTTGAAATGAAAAGCTTCTGCCTCTGATGCAAAGAGCACTTAATGAAAAAAAAATTCTGCAAGAATAAGACACTTGCAGGAATCAGATGTGTCTCCTGCAGCTCTGACTCTCAAACTGCTGCATGAGGGTGTTTCTGCATACAGACCTTGAGAAAAGAGTCCATGGAGATGCAGTTCCCTTTGGCTAGAGGAGATCACACTTGTCTTGTCCTGGGAAATGCTGGTGTCTCTCAGCCTATGACCAGAGCCAGCAGCTTGGTCCAGTCTTCCATCTTTGCCTGCCTCTTTCAGCGACCAAATCATGGCTCAGAGCTGGCATTGCCCTGGAACAGTGGCACCTCCCTGCACTTTCTCACTCATGTTTTGCACTGCTGGATGGCCTCTAACAAAACAGAGCTCAGTTCCCACAAAACCTAGATTTTTCCCAGTGATACCAGCTTCTTCCCTTGGATAACAAGTGCTCGATGGGATGAGAACCGTGTGAAATTGTGCCCAGGGCACCGGGCTGGGCAGGCAAGGAGCTGTGTTGCCCAAACAGGCACCTACAAGAAGGGTAGTGGAGCAAGCGGAGCACCTGCAGAAGTTTCCAGGCACCAAAAGCCCACCCTGCCTTCAGAGAACATCCATCACAGCAGCCACAATGGGAGAGTATTCACCAGGCACAGACTTGGCTGCTCTTTGAGCTGCTCTGCAAGATAGCGGCTGCAAGTTGGGTCATGGCTCTCTGGCACTCCTGCCACGAAGGCTCTGTGACCACCTACGTTTCATCCATGGGTGCTCCCTAACCGAGGCAGAGAAACCAAGGACAACCTGCCTTTTTCCTCCTTCCCCCAGGCTGCCTCTGCACCCTCCACAGCCAGCCAGCCTTGGGGCTGGTTTCCAGCTCAAGGCCCGCAGTGGGTCTGGAGTGCTCTTCACCCATCCCATGGAGACCACGCTCCACAGGAGTGCTGCTCTAAACCCGCTGCTCTTGGCAAAACATCACTGTAGACTTCCCTCTGCTGCTCTGAGAAAACAAGGCTATTGCTAGGGGGAAATGTTCAGCAGGGGCTGCTTTCAGGTGTGTTTTGTGCCGTGGCTGCCCCACAGGGGGAGTACACAGCCCCCTCCCCAGTGACTGCAGCACCTGGTGCTGTGCCAGCAACCGGCAGGGGCACAGTGGCTGCAGTGGCTATTAGAGGTTCTCATCACTCTTCAGTCAGGGTGGATGTGAGACAAGGATGTGATTAGGAAATTGGGAGCATGAGTGAAAAGTCATCCATCAATTGGACTTATTAACCTAAATGTGTCAAGTAAGTTTCCACCTAAAGGAGAAAATTTATTTATTTTTAATTTGGGCCATTTTCAAAATGGAGAAAGAGACAAATCTGTAATTCTTATTTTTTATTTTTTAATGTAAGCAACATTGGTTATCAAAGCTTCAGAGAGTACATGGTTATTTGTTTACCTGTCTCCAGCCTGAAAACAGCAAAGGACATATTGGGATCACAAGGAGAACAGGGTGAAGAATCTAACTTTTCAAAGAAGCTCTTTCCAGGGATTTCCAGGTGCTTTCTACCAGACTAACACTGCTACAGCACTCTGCGTCTGCCTCTTGCCTTCTCTGCCTACAGTGTGTTGCAGGCAGCGGCATTTGCACTGTCAGTGCCCCGAGCTGAGAGGACACGAGCCAGCCCAGGCAGAAAGCCACTCAGCCACAGTTAGCTTGGTTCCCCTCCAGCTGGCCTGGTGTAGCGAGGGAGCACACGTGTCTGTCGGCAAGAACTGCAGATAGCACCCTCTTGCCTTTTGGTGGCACACAGATAGGACAGAGTTCTTCTAGGGGAACTCACCCAGCTCTGGGAGTCACTCCTGGGTCCGTGTCTCGGAGCATGTGATACTGAAGAAAAGCAAGGAGTTATGAGGTCGGTGTGTCATGTCACTAATTTCCCACAGTCAAAACCTACTAAATTAAAATCTGCATCTGGATGTACCATTTTTAAATTAATTTCTTCTTGGAATCTAAGGCTTGAGTTTGGCCATTATAGAGGTTTTTAGATGGCCCATCTTGAGAAGAGGTCCTTTCCTAAACTTCAAGGATGTTCATATCTGGAGTCTTGATTTCAGCCCAATCCTCGTTTAAGATCTCTTTGGACAGGACAAGTGTAGGATTTTTTTGTCTCTTGGGAAAAGAAAAAGCAGAAGTTCCATGTTGGTGAGATTTTTTACTTCCCCTCCATCAGACTTTCTTCTGTACAACACACTTAAGTGAAGTAAATCAGCTTTCTGCTTTCAGTGGCAAACCTGGACCTGCTGCCTCCCCCTCAGGAGCAGGCGCCTAGTGGTCCCTTGTCCAACATGTGGGGTGCTTCTGCCTGGCCACTGCCACTGCCCTCCTCCTGCGGCAGCTGTGCACCCCACAAAGTGTATGTGGGAGGGGGTCACGTTCCTTCTGTGGAGGTCAGCACTGTGCAGAGGTGACCACTGACAAGGCATGAGGCTTCCAGGGCTGAACCCTTGCTTCAGAGTCACAAGTCTGAGAGAAATTAAACATACTTCCAGCCCTGTGCAGCCATTTACTATGAAACCAAGAAAGAGAATGAACCACAAAGTTGCAAAGGTTGGAGCCAGTTCCTGTTGTAACCCTCGCAAATTCATTCCTTCCCCAAGCAGCGAAAAATAACGCAGCTCTTCCGCTCCCTCTGACAAACTCCAATCATTTTTATAAGCAAATACTGAGAGCAAATAAAAATATTTTGGAAGTTCTAAAATGTTGATTCGCTTCATGTTCCGGCCATAAAGGAAATAAAGGGCTAGAGATCAAAACTGTTTTCGCAGTCTTGTCTAAAATAGGAAAAGGAATCATGGCAACCCAAATATTTTTAGATAAACTTTGCCTTCAGTTGTGAGTTTATGCCTGGCTACCATGTTATTTTACAGGTGTTAATTTCTGTCAGTATGCATGGTTATGTTGGTCTTCTGCTGGCCTCTTTATCCAACTTTGACAAGAGCAAGAGAGACCTGCCCTCAGTTTGCTGGAGCACTGAAGCACTGAACATTGGGCACTGGAACACTGGAACAGGCTCCCCAGGGCAGTGGTCATAGCCCCAAGCTGTGACAGAGTTCAAGAAGTGTTTGGACAACGCTCTCAGGCACATGGTGTGACTTTTGAGGCGCTGTGTGGGGCCGGGGGCTGGACTCAATTATCCTTGGGAGTCCCTCCCAGCTCAGCAGATTCTGTGAATTGGAGCTGAGCTGTGCAAGGTGCTATCATGGATTTGGGCACTTTGGGTGTTTTTGGAGCCTTGAACTCTCTCACTGGCTGTACCTGTTTCTGTATCTGTTTCTGGAGGCGGCCACCCCACAGGGTGTGTGTCCCCAGACCACATGGGTGTGCAGTGGCTGGTGTCAGCACTGCTGGAGGCTGAGTTCCATGCTGCAAAGCTCTTGGCTCTCCCAGGCCACAAGCCATGACCTTGACACATCATTATTAATCTTCTGTGGGAATGTCTGTGGGGGTGCTGTAGCCAGACAGGCTGGTGCTCTCATTATGTGGTGCTAATGGTATGTGCTGCATGCTCTGGGTTATCGTGTGTGAATACTCAGAAGAGGTCAGTGCAGAAGGTGGTTCTGGAGGAGGTACCAAGACCGGGGCCTTCCACACCTGCATTCCCCTGCCTCATGGGAAATGTAGGGAAATAGTCCCATCACTTGCGCTTGGTTTTCCTTCTGGAAGGAAGTACTTTGAGCAAGCAAAGAAGAGGTTGCACCGAGAGGTGGCTGATGCCCCATCCCTGGAAACATTCAAGGCCACGTTGGACAAGGCTCTGAGCAAACTGATGTTGTTGAAGATGCCCCTGCTCATTGCAGGAGGGTTGGAAGAGATGATCTCTAAAAGGTCCCTTCCAGCCCATACTATTCTATGAATATGTGTGTGGTATGGATGACCACAGACTTGGGCCTTGGAGAGAGGTACAGAGCTAAATCTGTCAGTGCAGACACACTTATTTACATTTTAAGCCAGAATTGTATCGGTGGTTTACAAATAAAAGGGGGGGGGAAATGGATTAGTCTTCTGGATTCAGTGGCTGCACTAGAAAAATCCAGAAAGAGGAAAGGAGGAGGAAGTGACCTACTCCTCCTGAAAAGGTAGTGTGGTAAAATACAGTGTGAAATTCAGCAGTGGTAAATATAGCTAAATCAATTGAGTTTAGTTCATATCCTGAGAGCCATAAATGTACACAGGTGAAATTTTATGAGCTTTTAAAAAGAACTTTATGAGCTTAGAGGGAGAAGCAGTATAATTTGAAACTAGCAATGGAAAAATAATGTAATATGGATTGTGGCATACCTAGAAAAACCTGTTAACTCACCCTACAGAAGGACCGTAAAGGATAAGCAAGGAGAAAAGATCTAGGAATCTCTTTTATTCTTCTCCAGGACCTTGATCTAACCTTCTTTCAAAACTGTAGCATCCATTGAAATTACTCTCTGGGCAGTCCAGGACTCTAAAGGACTCCCAGGGAAAAAGCCTCAAAGGGGAAGAAGTGACGAGGAGGGAAATGTGCAAGTCCTTGGTGGGCTCTGATAGTTCTCCATCACTGCACCCTCTGTTTTTCCTTCAGGGGATTAGAGGTTGCCCTACTGCACACTTGATAAGAAGCAATGTTCCAAGACATGTAAAGATGCCTGGTCTTGTCTGCTTGGCATAAGAAGGTATAAGAAGAATGGCCTGTAGCTTCACCTGAGGCATCTGAAAACCAAAATATGCAGTCTCCACATGCTCTTTTATGAGTGGCCTTAAGAGCAGATGACTGACAGCAGCAGCAGAAGAGTCAGAGTTGTGCAGGTGTTCTCATTTAAGAGACCAAGATATGTGTCCCCCTCACATCTCCTGGTTTCGTGCTGAGCTCTGCCAATACCTGGAACTCCCAGTGCTATCTCCTCCTCTGTGCTGTGTTTCAGCAGAAGGAATCAGTTCCTTGGGATTTCAAAGCAAACAGAGGGAGTTTTTGGGAGGGGAGGCCACTTGTGGCTTAGCTAAATGACAGACTGGTCAGCAGTACCAATCAACTTCTGTCCAGCCATGGGGAGATAGTGCTGAGAGCCATCCTGATAACTGCCAAGCCAACTGATCAATTTTAAATATCAGCATTTCCACAAGTTCAAATAACATGTTATTTGATGCTATGTGAGTGGGTTTCTTTGGTTTGGTGAGGTCTTGCTTGGTCCTGACAGCACTTCCTTAGACTCTTAGTCTTTTGAGTGTGGTGAGACAGGCTTTGCCCTAGAGAGTTGCGCATCAAAGGAGTAGTCTTTGTGACTAACCAATCCAGTCTGGTTCAAAATCAGATGTCTAGGACTGAATTTTCTAGGAGTGAATTTTCAGCAGACAGCTAGGTCTAGAGCAGTAATTAGGTCAAGAGCCTGTTATTGACCTCTTCTCCCAGGCAAGAATTTATGTAAGAACAGGAGTAGCCATCCAGCACTACATTTTAGACACAGTCTTCTGAAACAAAGGCTTTATTCCTAATAAAATATTTCCCTCGTGTCAGTCATCAGATCTGGCTTTGATAGAAAAGTCATCAGCAGGATCCTCGTGTGGTGCTAGCTTTTGCTTCTGCAGTTGTGTTTGATTATATATAAATATATATATATATGTATATGTATGTATTTAAAGCTCCTCTTGTTAATGCACCAAATACGTGTAGGCAATTAACAGAGGATTTTATTTGATTATGGCTTACAAGGCAGTCTCCAGAGAAGTTACTGTTCATTGCTCAGTGAGCAGCCCTTTCTGCCATGAATGGTGAGGGAGACCACAGAGTTAATTGAGAAAGTTTTAATAAAGGCTGGTGCATGGAAACAACAATCTATATGACTAGTGCATTGTTGGCTGGTGAGGATACGTTTGGCGGATACCTATCCCGTTACAAAGCCAGATACTGAGTCCATTGCCTCACTGTGCTTTCAGGATAGATTTGATGACAAGCTAGAGAAAGGCGGCTTAAAAAAATGTTCTTTGTTACATTCTGAAAGATGTCCTAGAGTTTAACAAAAGTGTAGGCTCACTTAGTAGGAGTCTGTTGTATTTAGCCAGATGCTTTCTTGGAATAGCATTTTTCCATGGCATCATAGTTACAGAAGTGATTGTGAACACATTCACTAGCTCATGTGGACTAAATGAGTTTTCTTAATGAAAAAAATAGCCTTACGTGTTGATTCCAGTTGCTGTTGTTCCTTCAGTCACAGTCTGTTGTTTGTGAAAACTCTGAAACTCTCTGTGTCTTTGAATTCATTGAGCCTACATAAGGGGACAAATATCAGCGTGGATGTAACTCCTTAAGCAGGTGTGGCTAAACTTCAGGAGGGGCTTGGATCTTCTGAGCCAACACTACGGAAGTACAAAGAGTGGCGTGTCTTTATGCACCCATCAATTCATGTCCCAGCAAATGAAATGATGTTATCAGGTGCTAATTTCCCCCAAAGTGACAGTGTACTCACTGGAAATAAAGATCAAAAGGAGGCTTTGTGCCATAACTTTCTCTGAATCAGACGATATTGGAAGGACTGCACTATTCTCTCTCCTTGTGAAGCCATAATTAAGCAGTTACATCAATATTTGTTCTGGGATCGTGGCCTCTGAAATCACAGGACTGTGTCATCGTCAAACATGTGGACCGTGACCATGGGGAATGCTGAGCCGTCTTAGAGGACGTGAGGTTTTAATCAAAGCACTCTGAAGTATTTGGGACTCTTTTTACTGACTTGGATGGGGTTTTATATTGAGCTCTTGAAATCCAGCAAGTTTAGGCAAATAGGTGTGAGTAACCAAATGTTTTTCCAAAGCTCATTTTGTCATCAACGGAAAAAACATGCTGCAGATGCTCAAGATGCACAATTCAAGCATTTAAAGTAGTTGTTGGTTTTTTCTTTTAAAGAGAGAAATTTTTCTAAAGAATACTGAAACTTTGAGGGTTCTATTAACTCAAAGCAAAGCTGTCCCCACTTCCCCATCTCTCTTCCGACTGAAGACTACTTTTTTTGTTACTATTTATTGTGAAATGAGATAGGCTGTTAGCACACTTCATGAAGATTTACTCCAAAGGGGATAAAAAACCTGAATGTACGGGTTAGACTAGACTGGAAGCCAGCATGTAACTGGCAAGCAAGCAGCCTACTCCTATAGTGTGGGCTCAAAGTTATCCAGTTATCCCGTGTGGTTGGCCTTTTATGCTTTTTTTTTTTTTTTTTTTTTAAACATTCTCCTCAAACAACACCGACGGGCTCGAGAGGAGCCAAATATCCTGCCTGAACACCTGCAAACTTTGGATCTGGAAGCGAGCAGGCGGGGTTGGTGCCAGCTCTCTGCGGGTGTGATGGATGGGACCGCAGCCGCGCCTGCCGGGTTTGCAGGGGCTCGGGGCCGGGCCTGGCGCTGAACTTTGCCTTTTAGGAAAGGTCAGCTCCTTCCTGCCGTCCCACCACACGCCAAGTGGTGGGATGAGCCAGGCGACGGGGACAAAGCGTCACACAGCACAATGAAGAGTGTTAATATGAGTAATTATTGCAGTATGTCACCGCACTATTTTAAGGCTGCTCGCTGCATGCCAAAGAGTGCTCTGGGCAGGGTTTTCATTACAAAATCCTGCCAAAACACTTCCTGAGGGGATCGTGATAAATATAGATAGCAGAGAGCCAGTCTGAATCCACTGCAGTGAATAGCAAGAGTGCACATGCCTTAGGGTCTTCAAGGCTCATAAAGCAGAAGATACTTGAGTTGGCTGAGGTCCCCGAATAATTCAGCTGACTCCAGTGAGGGATTTTCAGGTAGCATTTTGATATGGTATATTAGACATGCTCAGGAATTGGCTCCCAGCTCCCCCTACCAGGGCAGTGGGGGTCACTTTTATTTCTGGCCCTTGATTAATTGTGATGGATCCCGGTCAGATGTTTTAGGACAACCGCTTTTCTCTTTTGTTGCACAGCTTGATTGTTGACCATCTGTAGAGCATCGCTCTTTGCCTCGTGTCATGGCAGAAACAAATAAAGAACAAAGGAAAAATGTCTGGCTGTTTCTAAACTCTCCCTTTATAGCATGACCATTCCCATCTGCAGACACATGTGAGCAGCACCACCGCTGGTTTTGCAGGCAGCTTTATGCTCTCCTCACTGTCCCTAGGGCTGCCAGAAGTGCCTAACCCAGGTGTTGTATCTGTAGTGTTGTCTGAGGACTACTGAGTGACCCTGATTTTCATCTCCCAAGGCTGCCAGACTTTGAATTTCTACTTAGGCAGTGCAAAGCAGTGACTGCATTAAAGCCCCTGTACGTAGGGGTCTGAGCAGGGTCACCTCTCCTGGGCCAGCTGGCCCAGGAGTCCAGATGCTGCTCTAGTAGGGAACACTGCAAACCAGTGACCCCATGCATACAGCAAAAACTGTGATGGCTTTGGCTTCTCTGAGAGTAGTAGTGGCATTCAGAAGCAAAACCTTGTGGGATGGCCATACACTTCCTAAAGGCTGATTTTCACCACCAGCCCTGCTGGACAGCAGCCAAAGCTGCCGGGCCAGGAGGTGCTTTTTTGTCTCAGTGGGTAGCAGAGTTTGGGCACAGAGTGTTCCCACAGTGATGTGGGATTGAAGACCTAGGACTGTACTGCTTGGAAGCCTGTAATCCTTCCTGCAGGCTCTGTCTCCTGGGGGCTGGTGTAACTTGTTTCCCGTGTCCTTGTCAGCTGGGGGCTGTTGCCAGGGTGTGAGATTGGTGTTCTATGTGCTTGTCCTGGACTTCTGCTGCTGTTTGGCAGCAGCGTAGCTTCTGCTGGCCCCCATCATGCTCCGGACTTGCTGACCAAGGCTGTCACGGAGTGTAACTCCTGGAGGTCTTCTGCACTTCGTATGTTGCATATTGATTTGCTTTGAAACTTTCTCATCTCTATGTCTGACAAACTCCTCCATGGAATGTTAATCCAAGAGAGACTTTTGAGTCCTCTCCCTGGCCTGGCCTCATAAGTTCCTGTCGCTCTTCTCCCAGCAGAAACCAAGGAACTTCCTCAACTGCAGAAGTCATGAGGAGCAGTGGGGAAATCTAACAAAGGGGCTCCATTCCTCCCACAAGCCCAAAGCCATTCAGGGACAGCAAAAAGCCCCTTCTGTAATAGTCCCCTGCTGTATTTCCCTTCTCACCTAATTTCCTCCCACGTCCTGGCTCCTGGAACCACCTGAGAGACCCCCAGGGCAGGCCATGTGGGCTCCTTTCTGCCATTCACCTTCTCCTATTCACCGGTTCTGACCAGGCACGTGCACACAACCCTTCCTGGAGCACGCACAGGGAATAGCAAGGTTACAGCAAGTTATTCCCACAGCTTCCAGTGAATGTGGCCTGTTTCATATGTTTTCTCCAGAAAAAACCTCTTCATACTCTGAAACAAATTCTGCCACGATGGCTCTAAATGCTTGAGGAGAATTCCAGTCAACTCACTGAGAGGGGTGACGGTGTGTAAGCAGCAAATGAACTTTAGTGTCTGTGTCTAATAGAGCCCGTAGCTCTGAGGGCTGCAGAAATACAGAAACTTTTTTTTCTTTTAAGGTGTGAGGCTATAATAAATTCAAAATTGTCCATACTAGATAAGCGGTGTATGTGTGTTACACGGTTATTGATGTTTATTTTTTGTTATTCAAGACAAGCAACCTCGATGAAAGTCAAAGCCCATTCTCTTATCTCCTGTATAATAACATCAGTAAAACAAACCCCAGACTGTCTTGTTAAAGTATGAGAGATGCTGATTTGCTCCTCAGTTTGTTTGTTAGGGGGGCAATGCAGACAAGGTATCCAACAACAACTCTGAAAATGCAGGAAAGGGTGTTCTAGTAAGGTGATGTCTCTTTGCAGCATCAGCATTGCTTTGGTTGTAAAGCATAACAAGTGACTATGCAATAGGGAAAATGTCTACTCCAGCAGTTTTGTTCCTCACAGAGAACTCCCTGTACCTGCTGGGACGGCTGGATCAGTTGCCTGCTACCTGTTCTATTTAATTGTCTGTTTTTGTGAGTGCCAAGAGCTGGAAAACAGGAATAACAACATGTTTAGAGGTCTGATCCTTTCTCACGACCCACAAGGACTGTTTCCACCACTCATTCCAAAGGGAGAGCTGCAGGTAGTGGAAGTGGAAAAAGTTATGAGGAAAGATATCTGTGAAGGTTTGATTTGGACATGTTGATCTGAGCTAAAAACAATGATTATTTCCACTTCCCACCCTCCCTGTCCCACTCTCATTGTTCCCACCCTCAGCAGACTGACCTGTGTCTGCTTGTGAAGACACGCTTTTGACATACTTCTCTGTAATGTGCATAAGATAAGTCATGTGAGAAGAAAAGATTCGGGATTCCCACCTTTTTTCCACTCTAACCCTCTTCTCTGGGCTCTCCTCTCCTCTGCTCTGTGCTTCAAAGGGGCTGTTTACAAAACAGTGAGTAATTCTAACCCCCAGAAGGTACCACCTCTTAGCTACAACTATAAAAGCAAATGGCTTTTTCAACTATGGCACCAAATAAAGTGCTGCCAGAGTAGCTCCAAGGACCTGTCATAATAGTGTCATTCCCATTCCATTTTCATTTTACCCCTTGGCTTCACACAACAAGATTAACGCAAGGGAGGACCAGGTCTCAGGCACAGAGAAATGATTTTGGTAAGAAACCCTGATTGTTGCCACAGGATGCTGGTGACCTTCAGACTTGCATAGCTTCTCGGCCTGTGGCCCTCTGAGACTGAGAAGAAAAGCTTCTTGAATAGAAAATTCCAATAATTGACCTCATCAGTACAAAATTCGTATTTTGTGGGGGGAAGAAAAAGCCCAACAGTAAAGAGCTGCAGGCAGAAAGCACAACCTTGAACCATGACCAAATGGGAATTGGAAAAACCTGGAAGTTACAAATGAATATCACATTTTTCCCTTACACAAAATTTAGTGCTGTCCCTAGAGACTAGTGATTTGTCTTTACTTCACAAAGCTTACAGCAGCGGACCTCAGCACTGCATTCTTGAGCATTTTGATTTGTGGGGCCTACAGATTTCCCAGCACCTCTGCTCTCATAGTTAATCCAATCCTCCTGCCAGCACATCCAGTTTTCTGTGCCTTGTGATGGACCCCTAGAGCTGGTCCAAGACCCTTGGGGACCTACATATGAGAGGCTGAATGGCTCTGTCCTCCAGCTCTGAAGCAGCATTGCAGTTTGGGGGTTCTTTTGTAACCTGCACTGACCGAATGGAACTTTGGATTATGTTAGAGAAGGTGGTGCCTCCATCATCACCTGCCTAGGAGAGCAGTATATTGCTTAAGAGCAGCAAGTAGGGAAGCAGCAACTGTTGTCATGGCTCAGCATCCTGGAAACTCCCCAGAGGCAGAGAGCTATTCCCCAAGCAGAGTGCAAACTAGGCTTGAAATGTCTTTAAATTATTATTATTATTATTATTATTGTTTATTAATTAATTTAAAAACTTTTCTGATCTGCCTTTGCCACAGCACAGATTCCCTACAGGCTGAGCAGATTCTATCCAACTGAAACACATGTTCAACTACAAGAACATCCCCTGCTAGTTATTTAAGCAAAATGCCTAGTGAAACTGTCTGTGTGGGAACTGACTTGGTGCAGACAAGCCTGGAGCTCATCTGAGAGCTCAGGGTCCATTTGCAGAGTCGCTGTGACTCTGGCTCGGTCACAGCCACTCATGGTCACTCTGCGCCATCCTGACACAGAGCCAAGCACAGCACGGAGGGTTTCCCCAAAGCCAGGTAGCTCTTGCTGCTGGGAGCAACTTGTTTGAAACCCCACGCATGTCCAGTTTAACCAGGACCCTTCCTTGTCTGAGAGTGCTGGTGACCGACAGCTAGACTGAGCTCCCATGGAAATAAAGCCAGTGACCTGCTGCAGTTCTTGGCTGAGTGATGTAACTTCCCTGCAATTTGGTTTCCCCAACTGTAAAACTTAAATAAAAACTCTGAGGTGTCGTCTGACGAAGAGCTGTAAAACTCGAGGGAACTATTCTGCTCCAACACAGAATAACCCACTTAAGTTAACTATACTACATGTTGAGGTTTGGTCAATATTTGTATACTTACAGGAACGTGTTAAACACTGTGTGCATGCTATGAAGTTTTACCAGCATTTTTTCGTACTTGTGATTCTTTAGATTTTTTTTTTCTCCTACTCTCTTTTCTCCTCTCTTCTTTTGTATAGTAGTAAGCATAGAGAAGGTGCAGGAAAGGCAGAAGAGTAGCAACAGAACCTGAAGAGCTACTAGCTCTTCATCTACTGGGGTGATCTATGTGAAATTCACATGCAAGCATGAGTTCCCTAAAAGTTGGAGAGATTGAGAGTGCAGAATCACCTAATAAGGAGACAGGTTCAGGAACTGCTGGTCTTAGAAACATCCTCATTGCAATTAACTTTCAGACCAAAGTCTGCTACTGGTGGGTAAATATTACCCCTTCCTCATCTCACTTCAGTAAATTGTTGCCAAGAGTCATTACCAACAACGAAACCCCAGGTGAATCCACAGCTCCTGCCCTGCTCTGTTTGGAGGTTTAACTTCTTTTGATCTCTTTGGGGAAGCAGCCTGGCTACAGTCCACATGCTTCTCCCTACACCAACAGAAACTGGTGAGCACTTTTTTCAGCACAGTGATGGTAAAGGGCGAAGTTGAAGCAAACCTGGCTTTGTCTATTGTGGAAACACCAGCCAAGGGCGAGGTTCCTCACAGGTGTGGGTAGGAAGGGCTGCACCAAACAGTGTCAGATCCGGCATGGCTCTGGCAGTTCAGCCAGCCCAGCGAACAGCACTGTGGGTACCACTGCTGTGGAAACTCCAAAGGCCGTGCTTCCGGACAGATGGGGGTCTGCCCGGTCATTAGGTAAATAACTTTGTTGGCATTCTTTAGAGACTGGGAGAAGGACATGGCCCCAAACACATACCCCAAGACATACAGCATTTGACAGAGCAGAGATGCTGCCAGGAATTTCCTCAGCAACTCCAAGTTGCACGTCCAAAGCTAAGTGCCTGCACCTGTATTGAAGGACTCTGTAGTCAACCAGCAGCCTGTTCATCAGAAACACCGAGTGCCCATTATTTTTATTGTCTTCATAAGATCTAAATTTTCCTAAAATGAAGCAAAGGAAGTCAGAAAAAGGGGATGATGTAATGCACACATCCATAGAATCACAGAAGATTTGGGTTTGGAAGAGATCTTTAAAGATCACTTCCAATTCCCGGCAATAAACAGGAATATCTTCAACTAGACCAGATTCCTCAGAGCTCTGTCCAACCTGTGCTTCAGTGTTCTCAGGAATGGGGCCTTTACCACCCCTCTGGACAACCTGTTACCATGGTTCACCACTCTCATGGTAAAATTCCTCTTCTTTACATCTAAACAGAATGATCCTCTTTTAGTTTAAAACCATTACCCTGCATTCTTTTGAAACAGGCCCTGCTAAAAATCCTTTCTCGTAAGCCCTCATTAGGGTCTGGAAGTTGCTATAAGGTCTCCCCAGAGCCTTCTCTTCTAGAGGCTGGACAACCCCAGCTCTCTCAGCCTTCTTCATAGGAGAGGTACTTCAACCCTCTGATCATCTTTGTGGCATCGTCTGGACTGATTCCAGCATGTCCATGTCCTTGTTATGTTGGGACCCAGGAGCTGGATGCACCCCTCCAAGTGGGGTTTCACCAGAGTAGGTAAGATGGGAAGAATCACCCCTACCTTGAGCCGCTGGCCATGCTGCTTTGGATGCAGCCCAAGACGCAGCTGGTTTTCAGGGCTGGGACTGCACATTGCTGGTTGAAGTCTAACTTTTCATCTATCAGAACCCACATGTCCTTCTTGACAGGGCTGCCTTCAATCCCTTCATCCCCCAGCCTGCATTGATACTGGGCAAAGCCCTGACCCAAGTTCAGGAGCTTGCACTTGCTTCAGTGGCCAGCACCCAGGGATGCCATTCCCCCTGCTCAGCCTTGAGTGCCCCTGCAGCTCGTGCAGAGTGAGGCCAGAGGTCACTGCCTGTGGATGCAAATGGTTTGGATCTTGGTCCAGCATGCTTGCACTGCACCTTGGGAGCCTGCTCCAGCTGCAGACAGGTATTGATGGAGGCGGCCAAAGGCTTTGACTTTCCTCAAGAGGTTTTGGTAGAAAACTCTGTGATGTTTTTCTCCAGTCACAATGGGTTTTCCTGGTACACCCAACTTGTTCCACTGCCATCTTGCCTAGTCATGTTCATTGGTTTGAGCTTAGTGTTGAGTGCATTTCAGATTTCTTTCCTATAGCTGTGCTTTTCCCTTCCATTGGTAGCTATTACATCCCTTCACCCTCTGCCATGAGCTCTGCCTTCTGCAGTCTGGCCCTTGCCTAATCAAGGGAGACAGCTTTCCTGTTGTTACTGTTGAAGCTGCAAAAAATAGCATATCCATTTCTCCATTTATCTGCTGTTTGAAACCCAGCCTGTAATGCCAGCAATAATTACCCTGTTTCTATATTTAGAGATCATCAGCACCTCATGAATATCAAATTGTACTGTTATTATCTCTGTACAATATGGGCCAGTCTCCTATCAGTGTAAACATTTATAACAGTGATTATCAGTAGGACTGCTAGAGATCCCAAAATAGACAAGGCTGAACAGGAGTCTGCCATTATTTGTTTACCGGGGGAGGCAGGGAGAGAGGCAGAAGAGCCAGCTGAAGGTCTGACACCACAGCGCCCATCTAGCACCAGCGTGGGAAAGCTGGTATGTGGGGAACTGCACCTGGTGGGACCATTAGGAGCAAGTGTGGAGAGTCTGCTGAGCCCAAGCACCATCTTAAATCCTTGGAATTAGGTTGCCATCTGCACAAACATCCTGCCCCACAAGAAAATTCCTCAGAACACTTCCTGATGGTATATTTTTAGTATCTTCATTTGGCCAGAAGGTGTTTTTTAGAACTGTAGTCTGATTGGGTTGGTAAATCATAGAAACAATTTCCAAATTATGGATTAAACTAATTTTGCTGTCAGTATCAGCTTGCCAAGGGGAAATGGATGATATCTCATCTTCTGTGGCACTGAATGGCTGCATCTGAAGGTGTCAGCCTCCCCCCAGCAGTGCTTGCTGTTGGGTTGAAATAAAACTGTGCTCTGAGCTCAGGCAAATGGCAGGATGCACAGACAGGAGGGTGGTGAGAGGCTGCTGGTAAATGTTAAGGACATGGG
Source organism: Hirundo rustica (assembly GCF_015227805.2). Classification (NCBI taxonomy): domain Eukaryota; kingdom Metazoa; phylum Chordata; class Aves; order Passeriformes; family Hirundinidae; genus Hirundo; species Hirundo rustica. Next base: position 17,049,923 of record NC_053452.1, read on the forward strand.
TGAATGCCAGTGGGTTTTCGCACTTGCTAACTTGCTTGTTTGTTTCTTTGTTTTGATGGACATGCTGCACTGCATTGAGAAGGGCTGATCTAAACCTCCGTCAAACAGCTGAAGCTCAGTGGATCTGGCTGCCTCCTAAGAGACCTTTCCCCTGCTCTGAATCTCCAGGAGGCTTCCAAGGAACGGTCACTCACCATCATCATCTTTCAGAGCTGTCAAGATGCTTCAGCAGCTCAGCTCTTGGCATGGTTTTCCAGCCCTTGCATGCTCTGCTGTGGCCCTGGCCATGTGTGCTGTTTTCCATGCAGATCCGTACCCCCCCAATCTCAAAGGCTTTACTACCATCAATGACTGCAGTGCTTAATAGAATTACCTTTTCCTTTCCCTCGCTTTTCCCAAGAGTTATTACTCCTGAGTGATTACTTTGCAGCTCTGTGGGCCACCTGGGCATGGCTAGGCAGAGCCACCTCCTGGCAGGACAGTAAGGAAAGTTCCTGATCTGCTGGCCCAGCACTTGCCACTGCACAAACATTTGGGCACTATCAATGGCATGTCCTCAGCCTGCAGCCTGGGAGAGAAGGGTAACAGCTCAGTACCCAGCTCTTCCCATCCATAAATGGCGTATCTGTGCTTTGTAGCACCTGTTTTGTATTTAAAGTGGAGGTGCTAAAATGCAGGTAAGAGAAAATGACTGGCACTTGGAAGGAGTTGGACAGGAAAATGACTGTGTGACTCAAGTCTGGGCACGTGTGCTGCTTTCAGAGGGGGTTGGTGGCACTGAGGGACACCAGGAAAGTAGTAAAACCTTGTGAACACAGTGGATGCTGTGCAACTGCCAGTCCTGCTATCCCACACTATTTTGCACCAAGACAACTGCATATCCACACCTGAAGCACATTCTTCAGATTTTAGGTGAAAACATTTTAATGACACTAAACTCAAGCCCTAGAATCATATTTTGTATTCTGAATAGAAAAAGCTAGTAAATAAAGCTGGCTTCTTCCCAATTCCTCATCCCTGAAAGTGCTGTAATACACCACTCGACAGTTTCTGTCCTAGCTAATTTCTAGAATCAGCTCTCTTTTCAGAGAAACTGCTGCCAGAAGAGGACATGACTAAGCAAGAGAGGAAACTCAACCGTAGCAAAATGTGAGTGAAACAGAAAATAATCACTGAGTAAACTAGTACTTGTCGGTTCAGTAGGGGAAACAAATCTAGATCATTCTCTGCAGCTTTGGAGAGACCTCGCTGGCACTTGCACAGCTGGCTTGGAGAGGCAAACAGAATACAAAACAGGAGTTAAGGGCTCCAGGGCTGTGCACAGCACCTCGCACTTTCATCTCTTGCACAAGGGGACGTGTCCTTCCGACAAGAGAGCTCTTGTACACATGTTTGTGCTGCGAGAATGCTGCCTATGTTTGGTTTGGAAAAGCTATGCTTGCTTAACAAAACCTGAATTTATCCCTGTAATCCTTCCCTGCATCTCCATGGCCAGATTGGAGCAGCCTGTGGAAAAAATTCCTGTCTATTTTCAGAAATAGATAAAAGCATTCAGATTACAGAGTGCAAATCTCATCTCAAAACGGCTGGAAAAATCCATTCAGTGCCACTGTCACTGACCCTTGCAACCTCTCCAAGTAATGAATTTCAGTTGCCTGTGCCTCTTCCCCGTGCTTCCTCCTTCTCCTCCCGCCGCCGCTGCCGGAACTGCCCGCACTCCCAGCATCTGCAAAATGTCAGCCTTGAGTCCCACTGTTTATCCCACAGGGAGCAGGGAGGGAAGCGTTATGTAAAAGAGCCGAATGTGGAAATTATTATTGATCTCACTGCTTGAAACCACTAGTGGATCTTTTCAGTCCAGTGTCCATGCTCACAAATTTTGGCAGAGCACTCGTTTGCCAGGGAAGAAGTACTCTTTACCACCAAGGCGAAAAGTGCCAGGAATCTGCCTCATTGCCCACACTTGTCCCAGAGCTCTGCTCTCTGCTGTGCCTGGAGCTGGGTACAGTGTCAACCCCTCCACTGTCAGGAGATCCCCCAGCAAATAAGCCTTTAACATCACTTATTAGTTCATGAGATAGAAGATTCCATGGAGATTACTGCTCATTTAGAGGGATTGTGTGCTTTAGGTAGCCCCTGAGGTTTGATGAATTCCTGCTCATGGAGGATTAGATGCCCTGTTAGCAAGCAAAATATTAAAGACAATGGCAGCGAGCTTACATCTCGCTCATATTTTGCTTATGGATTACAGTCTTTATAATTAATACCAAGGAAGAAGGCACCCAGATGGACTGTGGCTTTTGAAAGATTAACCTTGATGGAATTCCTTTTTTAATTTAAAACTTTATTAGTCTTTCTGCGATGTTCAGAGCAGACGGGGGATGCTGATAGCTTTGTGCCTGGCTCATCAAGTGTCCAACAGGAATCCTGTGGTCCTCCCCTGGGATTCACACAGCTGACAATCACCACGTTTGTGTTCCTTCTGACAAAATCAGGCTGAATCCTGGGAGGTCCTGAACAAACCATTTTCAGAGCTGAGGATGCTTCAGATTCCTCTCCTTCTGTTTCAGGATGATGAGCAGAATATGAAAATCTATAAGAGGAGTGTGTGGCGAAAAAGAGATGTTGCAGAGATCGCCAGCTCTGATGATGAGTACATGGTGTAGGGTGATAACGTGGGTGGTGCTCCGCGCACTTCTAACCTTCCAGGACCTGGGGGAAATCAGCTCACTTCACTAGGAAGTTTATAAATATATCCACTTTGCTCTTGCATCCAACTGTGACCAGAGGCTTAGTTGTCACCTATCTAGTGTGGACAGGGAAAAGCACAGAACTGAGTGAAATGTGTGAAGGGTCAAGGTATTTAAGTGACTTCAAAATACTTTGAGATCATGGATTGCAAGACAGCAGGTGTGATATAAACACAAATTCTGCATTTATTGCATGTGCATGTTCAGAGCTGGATTTATCTCCGTGTGCAGGCACATGAATGTGTATTTGCATGCATGTCCTTTGAAGCCCAAACACAGCTCAGCTGAACATGCAAGTGAAGAAAACTGGGCAGCATGTGTGTATCTATAGATATTACATTGCACATGGAGTATAAGTGCCAAAACACACTGGAAAGCACAGCATACCTATTACAGTCTGCCTGAAAGTATAATGCTAAGATCAGAATTTGTTTTATCCCACTGTCTTATTTTTAAAGCCTAGAGAAATACCCCCACAAGCCAAAACAATCTGATTCTTGAGCTTGCTTTGGTATTTTCCATGATTTTTATCCAGCTGTCAGGTGAAATTTTTAGCAATTGTAAATGGCTGTTGAAATTTTTAGAAATGCTCTAACTGCACCATTTTAAAGAAATGCTAAATTGGTACTTCTTTTAAGATATTATAAGCATTTTTTATCACTTCTAACAGAGCCAGTAGTGTAGTGTAGCCAATAGGATGTAACTTCATTATTTCAGATAATGATGCAAAACAAGGATACCATAGGAAAAGTCATTATTGCCTATAAAGGTTAACGAATTTAATACCTCTTAAAGTAGTCAAGAAGGGATACATATTGATTCAAGGTTACTGGATCTGTGTACATGGAATACATAAACCTGAATTATATTGATATATATAAAAATGGACGTGTTCGTTAGGATGTAGAACCAAATCGAAGGTTATAAAAAAAAATTGTTTTAATTATCTTCAGAAGATCTGGAGGTGTTTCTGTTGTGATCATGAGCCTGAGAACTTTAACAATACCTTCTCCAAGTGAAAATCTAACCTGTTAACAGAAAATGAATGTGGAAACCCAGTAAAAGATTCAACTCTGACCCATTTGGAAGACAAAATAAGCCTGTGATATCCTGTTCATTCATCAGGGAGTCATACTTATCACTGAATTGTTACAGCTAGACAGAACACAGGTATTTATATATTCTGTATGATCCAAGTGCTTAAAATTGCTTTCAACTGTTGACTTCATGGGAGATGAATGAGAGACATTAATAGGACCATTGCAATCCAGCCTGTTCCAGCACTGTGTAATGGCCCCAGGAATATCTCCTGTGTACATCATTCTCACCCGTTCCAGGAGTTCCCATGGCATCGTGCAAGCCTCACAGCAGAGAGGTCACCACAGCTCCTGCTGCCAAGCTCCCCCATCAGCTGCTGCCAGGTGATGGCTGCTCTGCAGGAAAACAGCTCTACAACACAGGCAGCTCGTGGGGCCACTTGGATGGGTGCCTTCTGGAACAAAAAAAGAGGAGGGGAGGGGAGGGGAGGGAAAGGAATGGAAAAAAGAAGAGAGAAGAGAACTAAAATGAAATGCATGAATATGGGTGGGAAAATGAGCTCTGTTCCTCTCTGGAGCTGCCTAGGCGGATTCTCTTACCTGCGTCCATGTCACATGATATGTTTGGCTAGCCAGGAGAACAGATATATTATCCAAACACCAAATAATGATCTTCACTGCTCCACTGGGACATTGACCAGTCAACACGGCTCCCCCTGGGCACCATCCCTGTTTGATGGAGGCAGAGATGAGCAAATCTTCTTGGATAAATTCCCATGGACAATTCATGTTGCCTCTTGCCTTCTGCTTGGACTATCTCTATCTTTTCCATGTAAGTCCCCTCCTTTACTCCTGACTCCTGCTGTTTCTTGCTCTGCATTCAAAGTTATGTGTTTTTGCAATGAGGGATTTCATGAAAGTAGAAAGCACCTTCCTTTTCTTCCAGGAAAGGTAGGTTTAAAGGGCCTCAGAGGGATTATTTTAGATCTTCTGATTATGTTTCTAGGTTTAGAAGGGATGTCATGTATAAACTAATCAGACAAAAGGTTGAAATATGCAAAACCTGGAAAACATCCAAATCCCCTACACTTAGACTTTCCACATACACTTTCCCAACAATTTCTAACTCCACAGCTCCAGCTCTGAGAGTAATGTTTAGTTTTGATCTTAGCTTTAGCTAAATGTCTTGAAGAATCCATCCTAGACCTCACTGAATTGGTAGCCAGGCCATGGGTATTTCAGTAAACTCCAAACAGACCCAGTAAAACAGAGTGGAAGGGGAGAATAATAGATTCTGTAATTAGAAAGCTGTCTGTCTCCTAACACAGACAAAACTCGTCAAATCTTCTAGGACTTTCAGACTGAAGACCAGCATTTACAACTTCAGCCCCAAATCAGTCATAAGCAGTTGTAAATTATGGTACCCATGTAGAAATACCTCTAGTGGTAAATGCTGCCCCAGGCACAACATAGTTAGCATGAAGCAGCAGCCTCCAAACAGTTTGAAATTATAAGTTCTGGGCAAAGCAGGTCACAGCAACCCAACAGACAGGAGAGGTGAGGTTCCCACCTCCAAACCGGCACGATGCAACCTCCCAGTAAAGCACAGCTGAGAACATAAAACAGTTCTGGAGACCACAGTGACTCCTTTCCATCCATCTGAGGCCCAGAAGCCTTAAGGACCCTGGTGCTTAGAACACAATGAAATGAAAACCTGATTTTATGATAGAGCCTTCGAGGAAGCAGCATCACAGTTGCATGGGAAAGTGGTCTGTCCTTTGCACACCTGGACTGCTTTCATGGCATGCCATAAAAAGTGCTGCAATAGTGTTTCTTTCTCCACCTCTGCCTGTAGGCTCCCCAAGGAGGTAGAAGTGTGGGTACACCGCACTCCATCACCAGTTTGTTGATAACTGGAGGACATGAGTTGCCTGAACTCCTGCCTTGCAGCTCTGTGCCACAGTGCAACTCCGTGCCACTTCGTGGCCTGATTCACCCTGAGTTGTATCAGTGTGTGCTCTCACCAGGTCACTGCGTGGCTGTGCAGGCAGCTGAGAGATCTTCTGTCCACAGCACTGGCAGCTGGGGTCCTCCATCGCTCCTTGGATAGGACTGCTCCCTGCTCCTGACCCTGGCTGAAGTGCTGGAGCCATGGAGCTCTCTTTGGGGCACCTTTTCACTAGACCAGGGGAAGGGAGGTGGAGCTCTGCCAACAGATTTGAAAAAGTGGGTTCTTTTGCTCATTATCTGGATATATATTGCCATTGCTGGCTTTGCCTGGCTTTATGACTGTGCTCCCTCTTGCCTAGTAAAGATCTGGGAATGCAAGTGAGTGGTGGAAATCCATCTTTTTAAGAGCTCCCGGGGAGGGTATGTTTAGTTTTCTCAGGTTTCTAAGTGGAGATTGGAATTTAGTCCTTTATCAAGAGGGGCCATGGGTATATTAAATCCAAACATTTTTCTCTGCTGTTAACCACCTGGCAAAAAGGTTACACTAATTACATCAGATGTGTTTTCTCAAATTTTCCTGCTTCTATTATAAGTGTGAGGCTTATGACAGGGGAAGCAGTCTGACCACTGGGAAATGCAACCTGTCTTATTGACAACTCAGTTCCCAGATTAACCAGGAAACAGTGACCCTCATGGGAGGTAAGGCATGGAGACAGAAACAGGCAAGTCATGGGAGAAGAGCATGGCAGAAATGATCCAATTCTGTCACCACAGAGCTCCAGGTCTGTTCCCATGGGCAGGGAGCGGACAGGCACTGTGCCAGTAGAAAGTGCACAAGACTGTGGTGCTTGGAACTTGGAGCAATTAAAGCAATTTCTATGCTGTGCAAATAAAACTTTATCTTCCTCCGAATAATCAACAGACATTTTTGGGGGTTGCCATTGTAAGGACGGTGGGAATGGAAATGCAGATATTGGCTTGGTCTAGAGAGGGAGGAATAGAAAGGAATGAGAGGTGGGAGAGAGGCCATGTTTATGACAATAAAGATGAGCCTTCATACTCTCCTAGCAAATGCCACAACATGGCCAGCCATCACCTCAAGCCCTGCAGCACCACTCATGCAAACTGAAGTGTTTGGCCTTTTGTCACTTTTCCCTGTGTAGTATTTTTGCTAAGGGTGTCTCAAAACTTGGATATGTGGGCCAGGCTTTGGTGGAAACTTATGGTTCTAGGATTTTCCTGGAAAGCAAGAGTGTTAATTTTTATCTCTATCCAAAAACAAATTGCTCAGAAGTGACAGTGGTGAAAACAGTATTTAAACATCATCCTACTCAAAAGAGAGAGGGCAAAAAAAAAAAAGAAAGTCACTATTTAAAACGTAGAGGAGTAAAATATGATTTGACCTTGTTCTTTTAAATGAGACTCAGGCATTGAAGTGCACTGGGGGCTGAATTTCATACATTTAGTGACAGATCTTCTGACATGCTCCCACCAGATGCTTCTGTAGATTGGAAAGGAGCAACAGGGAAGAAATATGGTAGGTTTTTTTTCAAGATACAACAAGATGTTGTACTTCCTGGCCACATGTAAAATGAATTTACAACGGAAACATGCCAGAAATGCCTGAGGGTAACACCAGCCATAGCAGAACGCTGAGTTGGTGTTTTTTTTTTTTTTTTTTCTTCCCTCCAGCATTGAATAATGGTCCTGAATATCATTTTTCTTAAAACAACCCCAGCATGGGTGACTGATGAGTGAGATCAAGGTTCCATGTTTCATAGGACTTATCAGGAAAAAGTTATTGCGCAATCTGATCTCAAATGCACATATGTCCTCTGTCACACACACTAAGATAACTCTCAAGGTTATTTATCACAACAGGCCCCTAAAGCGATGACATTGTGAAATTAATATTATTACTATGAATAATTGCATAATTTTCTCTGACTCTAGTTATTCTTGTTTTCTGCTAATACATGCATGTCAATGCATGTCATTGCTGGAGTCACTGGAAACATTCACATGGTTTGCAGAGAACAGTTTTAACATTTTCCAAGCAAAGGGGAAAAACACACTTTGACTCTTTTCGGCCTCAAAACTGTGCAACAGGTTTGCAAAATATTTAAGCACAGGGCTAGCAGGTCTCTGTCAAGGTCACCATAACCTTAAAAACACTCCTCCTGATTCATTAGGTTTTCGATTACACTGAAGTGACCAGAGCTGCCTCTTAATTCAAAGAAGAGAAAAGAGGGGCAGCCAATCTCGTAATGCAGGTACAACAGTAAATCACCCTGCACCGAGCCCTGTGTGTCTCAGGGGGCTGACGGCAGCGCTGAGCTCTGGGTGATGAAGAGCCAGGGCTCTGCAGCCAGAAGGGCAGATTCAGGTGCCGGTAACAGCACTGCAAATCTCCCTTCCAAGCACAAGCAATGCTTTACACTTCGCACAGGGAACAGGAGAAAATACCACTGGGCAGTAAGTTGAGAGACCTGGAAGATCTTTGTGTCTTACTTAGGGCTCTTTGCGTTAGTGTCAGCTCTTCCACGCTGATGCACATATGCTTTCCTAACCACAACGCTATCCAAAGCCTCCATCTTGGTTAACATTTCATCATTCACACTCCGGGAATTATCATTTCCTCTAGACATGCTGACAAAGCTCATTGTTTATTGCTCACAGCATGTCAGAACTGCTGGTTTTGCTTTGGACTGCAAGATGTTTGGAAAGCCACATGCTTTTTCTGAAGCCGGCTCAGTCCCCTGTGTGCCAGCTTCAGCTGCTGCGTTCGCTTTCACCCAGAATATCGGCTCCTGTCCAGATGAGCCAGAGCACAGGAGACCATCAGCTTCAGACTGACCAAACAGCACTAGAATTCATGTAACCATGGCCAAAATCTTCCTGGCAGCCACAGGTACAGACTTTCCAGCAGAGAAGGCTGGCACTTTACTACCTTGCTCCCCTCTGGACCCACAGATAAACCTGCTGGATGAGTGAGTCAGTGAATGTGACCTGGACACGTGCCTGTTGTGCCATTTCCCAACCCAGGGGAGATTACAACTCTTCCTGGCAGCAGAATTGCCCATGGAGGGACAGTAATAGGGAAGGAGGCCATGCACCACCCCTTCTGGAAAAGAAAACGATCTTCAGCCATGGTTCTGTGCTCCAGGTCTCCCCAACCAAAAATGGGGGCAACACCTGGCCGCTCACTGACCTGTTACAACACTGCAGTCATGAACAGTTGCTAAATGGTGCAGAAATGCAGATCATTATTTATTAGTTACTGCATTTCATATGACAGAACATTATTTTCCCGTAAGTCCCTGAAAGCTGAACTAACACAGAAAACACAGGACTGGCCCTACAGATCTGTACAGCGTTACCTCTGGCTGAGGTTGAGCCCTCCTCTCAGTCCAGGAGGGGTGCGAGCTGAGTATTTTGCTCAAGGCTTAATTTCTGTCTTGCAGGAAATGTCCCGAGCCACATTATTTGACCTCCCCAGCTAAAATGTCTCCTGGAACAACTGTCCTTCCCACAGCAGTACCACAGGCAGGAGAGGGGACACACAGCACAGGAGCTGCTTGTCCCAGGAAAAAGAATGCAGCTGGACCCATGAGTGGAAGTAGAGCAGCAGGAATGCAATGAGAGCTGTAACACCAGCAAAGCAGCAATCAGGGGATGTCCAAAGCACAGAGCAGTTAATGGTCAGGGACAAGCTGGACAACCTCAGGGCTCCTCATTGCATGGGACAGACATGCTCAAAGGCACCGAACACATTCTCTGCAGGATGGAGGTCCCTCTGCATCCAGTCATTGCTCCCGAGGTTGTTGCTCCCCCCACAGTGACCCCAAAGGGACTAATTCAGCCCAGGGAGATAGTATGCAGGGGTGGCGTGTCTGTTGTCAGTGGGAAATCAATAAGTGGTTTGAGTAACTCTTTTGGGAGAGTAGACAGCTCCCAAGGGTCATTGGCACCGATGGCAAAGAGAGGCTTTGCCACGAAGAGCCCAGGCAGATCTGTGTTCCTGGGAGCAGTGCCCTTCCTCACACCCCACCTGCACCTCACTGTCTCACTCTGCTGCTTAGGCCTGACGAGCCCCTGTAGCTGTGACCTGTCTCTTGGAGCTTGTTATCCCACATTTTATTTCCATCATGCAGGATCTGTCCAGGTGATTAAACAAAAGACGTCTTTTCATTTTTGTTGTTGTTTTTACTGTGCCATTGCTATGTCCTTTATAACAGCTTTGCTTTTCCTGTGAGAAATAATCTCTGGAAACTTGGATCAAATCCTTTGGCTCACAGTAGAAAAGGTAATAAAATCCTGGGAACCCAAAATGTTTCTCTGTTGTTTTCACCAAACATCTTTTTCCAGCTTGAAAAATGCATTTATTGTTTTTGATTTGCTTCCTGATTTAGGGAAATTTTTTTCCTAACCTGTCAGTTTTCCTCCTGTCCAGCACACCTGGGCATTTGGAAGACTGTGCCCAAGTGCTCAGAGGGCTTCAGAGACCTTTCTCTTGCTCCCCACCACAACTCTGACTCTCCCTACAGTTACAAGGAAGCTACTAATTTCCTCATTGCTCTGGTTTCTCCATCTGCCACCTTATAATATAATATTTACTTATCTTTTCAAAGCATTTTAAATCTCTGTAGGAATGCATTATAAAAGTGCATTAGTGTTATTACTTTACTCCGTTGTGTAACTTTGAGAAATGGCTTACATAAGGCCAGCTCCTCTATCCTGTCTCTGACCCCCATCCATTGTCCTCCTGCTGCTGCTGCCTCCTCCCATGACAACAATTATTAAGCTCTGGCTTCCCAGTGCCCTCCTTGGTTCCTACCCAGACTTTGGGGAGTTAGCATCCAGTCCCCTCTGCATCAATCCAGAGATTGGCAGCTTTGGATTCAAAAGTTCTACAGCTTCTCTCTCCACACTGGCATGAGGGTCACAAGATACATTTTCAGAGGCTCCAGAATTATTCGTATGAACTCAAAGCCCCTTTTTCTGGCATCTCAGAAGTACCCTATCAACAACAATCTTTGACACTTCCTTATAACTATATCATGAGTTTTATTGGGAGGGCAATTGTCACCTCTTAGCCCTGTACTCTCTTAGGTTCAGCCTTCACAAACCATGATAGCAGGACCGGAGGAGCAGTCCAGCAATAACCTAAAGCAGAATGTATCCAGATAGTGTGGTGAGAGGAGTGGTGATAGGAATGGAGCTCACAATGAGAATGACACGGCTGAGTCCTGATGTGCTACTGTGACCTGCTTTTTTTTTTCCACAGCATTTTTCTTTTTAGTAAATAAGTTAAACTTTTTTGTTCCTTGTATTTTCTGTCATGCTAAAACATCTATTTTCAGTGAGATAAAGGCTGTCAAAAGAGCAGGTATTTGAATTAACAACACTGTGTAGAAGAGCTTTCACTAAAGGGGCAGATGACAGGAATATGAACTAGTGAGACTCCTCCATGTTCTTCTTCCTCTTTCTCTTCCTCCTTTCCTGAAGGATATTGGTCCACATCCTGACCATTTTATGTGAAACAGCTGCCAGGTTTCATGCCAGAGGTGACTGCATTTCAGAGACAAGCAAATGTGCTGCTGTATTATTGCCAGATAGTGACCTCATGTGTGTTAGCCTTGGCTTTTCAAAGGGCTCCATTGGACTTCAGTGGTGCAGCTCCAGCCTGACCCCAGCATAAAAGAGATCTGAGCCCATTACACTAATTTTTGGCATTCAGAAAACATAAAGTGTGTGTCCTGTAACGTGTCCATACACTCTGCCACCCTGCTAATGCCTATCTCACACAGGCTGTCTCTCTCTCATAGTCAATTATTTGGACAAGAACTGGTGACTAATAGAAGCAATTTGTAGGAAACATGCTGTTCCCAAGTGACCAGCAGCAAATTGCTAATGACTGACATTAGAACGACCATTCTCCAAAGAGGAATAGTAGAAAGCCCACTGTGCACAGCACAGATCACATTTAGCAAAACAATCCCTCCTGATTCTGGCATCTGCCATTTATGCTGGCTACTGCTTGCTTCTTTTCCCTGCTTACATCTGTAAGACCAATTGCACTGAAATTAAGCATATTAGTTGTTGACAGAAACATGAAATGTAATGAAATGTACACTTCACTAATGTGACCTTATAAACCTGATGGACAAAACATTAAAAATACAAATGCGCTACAGGGAGAAATCCTGCATTTTTCAGGAGATGGATCATAGGGCTTAATAGATCATTTCCATCTCTGAAATTTCTGAGTCGTGATGAATGGAATTTCTTAGTATTTGAAGAAAGAGAGGGGCATGTTTAAACAGACTGGAGAGGACTGCAGTGTAAAATCTTTGCACTATAAAAAAGGCAGCCTTGGTTTTTATTGCCCCTGTGGGGAGTCTCCTGTGAACCAAACAGCAACTAAATCAAATAAACATTTCTGAATCAACTCTATCTTCTCTTCAGCTTTGGAGGGTTTAAAAAACCCTGTAATTTATCAAATCACCTTTTATGGTTGTACCTACAGATGTCTTTTGAATTTGATAGTAAAAACATTTAAACTCATAATGTTTCCCAAATCAGCTAAATCCATTATATCACCTGTGCCAGTTACTATATTTGTAGGGCAGTAAACAGTGGCCTTTATTGTTAGCTGTTCATGGGGCTGTGCATAAGAATGAGCTTAGTCTGTCTCCAGAGATATACTACTACCTTGCAGGCACCAGAAATATTATACCAGCTTAAATCAGTGCAAGCTTTCCATGCTGTCACTGCCTCCCCTGTTTTGATTTGGTGGCAGTAATCTCTATTCACTGCTGTGCTGATGCCCTTCAAGTCAAGGCCCCTTCTCTACTTCTGCCGTTTCTGGAAGAAAAATTAACAAGTGTAGCTTAGGCATGTTATGAACAGTTAGCAAATTTCCACACCTAGGAGGGTATGTGGGCTCAGATATCTGATTTTCTTTGCAAGCAGATGGAGAGGTGAAAATCCTTATGTGGGCTTGTCATATCCTTATCTCAAACCCTCCAGAAAAGTAGGCAAATGGAGGTGAGACAGTAAATTATCCAGACATCAAGTAACTTAGCTCTTCTCAAGGGCAGTGAAATTTGCTTAGAAAACCCAGGAGAGAGGAAAAACCCAGGTGTGTTTGGAGTATGGCAGTTTCAGCAAATGAGCTACACGAGGGCTGGTAGGGGAGAGCACGGGCACGAGGGCAGATCCATCCCAAAGTGTTTGGGGACTGGAGGATTAGGGCCCTGAGGATCACATCACACTGCTCTCTGGGGCAGAGGGCTTCGGGGAATGCACCTCATGAGCTCCCACCTTGGGCATTTAATGACCCCTTCTCATCTTTCCCTGTCATGCAATCCTTTCTTCTTCCTCTTCTGCTTCTCCTTGAATTTACCATTTAATACCATCTCTGGGGCTAGTTCTGCAACTGTTTACATGATATAGGACCATTAGGAAAGTAATTAACACATCCTGATGATATTTAGGAAGTGGAAATAGCCATATAAACAGCAGATCCATAAGTAGCTTGTGCATCTCAATTTGAAAACCATTTGATGCAAGCACAGCCCAGGCTATTTCTCGACAAGAGCTCCTAGAAAGTCTCTTTATTCAAGTGACTGAGGCTTTTCCAAGGAACACGAGTTATCTTTCTGCTGTTCTTTGGCAGTTATAGAGAGGCGTGACTGGCTGCCTAATGATATTTTCCATATTGTTTATCTTTTCTTCCCTTTGAGTGCCACATGGTCTATCATTCCCTCAGCTCAGATATAGGCCTCAAGGGGACTCAGTCTACAAATAAAACACAGAGCTAAGCAATAGTGATTAAAACCCAAAATGTTTTAGACATACTGCTGTTGTTAGTAACACTGGTTTCAAATGATTTCCCTCCTCTCTGTGTCTCCTCTTGCAGACTTGTTATGAGCTCCATGATGCCACTTGCCATCCAGCTGAGCTATACCAACACATGATGAATGGAGGGGTCCCACTACAAATCATATAGCCAAAAAACGTTTTGTAAATCTAACCCCAGCTATAATAAAAAAATTCCTTTCTCTTGTGTTCCTATGAAGATCTTAAATTCTTCATGCCATGTATTTCCATGTCCTGTCTGGATGAATAGTAGCTTGTATAATTTTCTGTTTTCACTTTATATTTCTCAGGTGGTAACACAACTTGAAAGACTCAAATCATTTTCAATTTCATCCCCTTGCAAAACGATTTTAATAGTTTTGAGGGTTTTTTGCCCCCACTGTGGGCAACTTTTTAGTTTTTCAATCTGTTTTTTTCACATGAACTTTGCTTATGTGGCCACGCTGCTTTTCATTCTGGCTGCAAGTCTCTCTCCAAGAGCTTGTGAACCTTCTTAGTGAATTTTGCCCAAATCTGATGGTAGGGCAGAAAGGCAGAATTCTCAGAAACAATCATACTCTTACAAGATCTGTTAATACAGACATTATGATAGAGGAGTGAGAGCTAAATTCATGCCCTGACTGAGCAAACATTATTGTTTCTCTTGGCAGTTGGTACTCGCTGGCCCACCTGCACCTACTAATTCTTGCTTTGCAAGGATGCTGTCCATGGAGTAGGAAGGAAACAAAATTAATGCAGTGGGGATGGAGATGGGTTGACGGGCACAGGGAGCGAGTCTGTTGGGAATCAGGCCTTGCTGCTTCCAGCTCTCCCCACAGGAATTGTTTTGTGGCTAAATTAAATCTATATTGTTTTATTTCAAACACGTGGAAAGTTTGACTTTGGCATCAAATGGCATTATTTTTGTGGACGTAAAGCCAGCACCTTAATATTGTTTTAACAAAGCCTTCTGAAATGCACATACATTTCCAGTCAGCCGGATTCTTCCTTTTTGCTGAATACTGAACATTCTTTTCTTCCCCTCACTGTTGTCTTTGGCTGTAGAAATTGTACTTTCCACTTTCACAAAAACTGTAGGGGCATTATGAATGCCTGTATTTTTCTTGAGCAGACTTTTTGCTTTCTAACAAAATGCGTACACTAACTCACTTCACACAAGTTCAGCTTTCAGTGTATGTGTGTAAAGCACAAGGTGCTTATCTACTTTGCCTATGTAGTTGCAACTGAAAATTAAATTTGCCTTTGTATTTTCTACTAGAGTGCTATGGTGAATGCTTGAAAAGACGTCATGTCCTTCTTCAGCTGCCTGCATGTCAATGTGGTAGACAAAGAGATTTATCTCCAAATGGTACAAAATTGCTCTGTGACTCTTAAGGAAAATAGGAACACAAATACTCATTATTGCTTGTCTTACCAATCTGTTTTCTCCACAGTTTTAAGTAAAATATCTTAAGTGAAAGTTTATATAGTGAGGTGTTGGCATTGTAAGGAGTGCTGTATAGTGTTTCACACGTCCTAATCAAATGAAAAACTTTGATTATTATCTCCTGGCAGTGCACTCTCAGCAAGAAGAAAATGCCATTATTCTTACTACGCTGATAGGAAAGTGAGATGATTTATCCAGGGTCACCCTGGAAGTGGCAGAGAGTGGG
Organism: Hirundo rustica; assembly: GCF_015227805.2. Classification (NCBI taxonomy): domain Eukaryota; kingdom Metazoa; phylum Chordata; class Aves; order Passeriformes; family Hirundinidae; genus Hirundo; species Hirundo rustica. The sequence continues at coordinate 17,065,196 of NC_053452.1, forward strand.
CTGCAGTAAGATTCTGGCCTACGTGTTGGTGCACAAAGTGCCGAAGCTCTTAGCTACTTACAAAGTCTTTCTCAGTATTTTATTAACCCATTTTAGCACGTATTTCTTCCATGCAGAGAGTTTCAGTCCAAGAGGCAATTAGCCATGTGCATTTTTGCCCAGTTTCTCAATCTAATCGAAGAGCCATGACTGCCTTACGGTACAAATACCAAAAGCCACACGTAGATGTGACTGCAGTTTCACTCCCCCTGCCTTCCTAGACAACAGCAGTATAATAATTTGGGGACAGCTTTCCATTTAGCATTGCAGGGTTGCACCAGGAATTTTGCAGATATTGCAGATGCCATCACTGCCCTGTTTCTATTCAAAGTATTGAGGCTGCCCAGGAGCCTGGCCACAAGTCTATGGCTGACAGCCCAGGGCACATGTTACCCTTGGGGACATTCTGCTGATGCTATGTCTTTCATGCTAAGTTATTGCTGTTTAAAATTCAGCAGTTTGCCTTGCTCTTGTCCTTATTTTCAGGAGGCATCAGTGAGGATTCATTTCACCTGGCTTTAACCATGTCATCAGCCAGAGTGATCTCAAGGTTAGCCATTTCAGCTCTCCATGTGCTGAGCTCTTTTAGACATCCATTTTGGGATGGAATGGGTCACTTTTTGGAGCTGCCTAGAGGAGGGAATCTTGGTGACTAAGTCTGACTAAATGCCTGTTTCCTGGTTAGCACAAGTCAGCTGAGGTGAATCATGAAACAAAGAGCCTCTCTACACAAGACGCAGAGCGCTCCAACGTGGAGTTGCCTTTATCTCTCCAGCTAAGTCATTTTGAAGGATTTGGGATGCTATTGGTACTTTTACATAAGACCCGGTCCCTTCTGGGAGATTGCACAAGGTCTTTGGGAAGCCCGTTCCAGTGCTTGCCTGCTCTAATTTTGAAGAATTCTTTCCTATTAACTAATTGGAATTTCTCCGCCTGCAACATGGGACCAATGCCTCTCATCTGCTTGCTGTGCCCCTCGGAGAAGAGTCTGGCTCCACTTTCTCAATTACCTTCCACCAGTTGTAGACAACAGCTAAGTTCCCCCTTAGCTCCTGCTTCTCCAGGCTGAATGAACTGAGAGCTCTCTAAAAGTGATGAGTGGATTTTCTGACGTTTCTATGACTTTCAGGATGAAAGTCCCCAAGGGTTCATTCCCTATTGATTTATTCCTTTTTTAATTTCAACTGTTGACCAAATTGATGACTGATTCTCAGGCCTGCAAAGGTACTCTCTAAGGCAAGAAATTCTCCCTGGATCATCGTAGGCATATCAGAAGAGACAATGTTCTCCTCAAAACTAGCTGCAGCAGGAAAGAAGGGTCCCAGAGGGGGAGTGGCTACAGAGGGATATATCCCTAAGTGGGTAAGGGGCCAGATTTTGCCCTTTATTTGTACTTTGCAGGAGTTTTCCAGAGGAAGATGTTCGTCTATGCACATGGAATTGATGTGGAATCAGAAAGAGAGCCCAGGTTGCTTTGGTCCTCATCCAGCAGCTCTTTTCAGCCGGGCATGGACTCACTTTGGTTTCACACCAACGTAAAACTTTTATTTAAACACCTCCAGGAGTTTCCCTTTTTGGACTGGGGGTTTCGCCAGGTTTGTTTACCTTATAAAAACATACATGTGGAAAGAGTATAAAGAGGTTAACTCCATCAACAGTGAGTGGCGGCAAAGGCGGTGCAATAAAAACTGAAAATACAGCCCGTTTCGGGGAAAGTTAAGAGAAACCATCTCCTCACAGCAGTGGAAACCATGCCACGGTCGTTTTCCACTACTCTCCCACCCCACAAGCTATTTTATGACGAATTCCGCAGCTAAACGCTGTTAGGGTTTTCCCCTACGGCGCAGCGCTGTGGGGCGGATGAATCACTGTCCCTCTTCGGCTGATCCCCAGTTCAGACGCGCGCTTGGCCCCCCTCAGGAGCCGCCCACGGCCCCCCCGAGCCCCTCTCCCGCGCGGTCCCTTTAAGGGGCCCGGCCCTCAGCGCTGCCATGGCAACGGCGTGACAGCCGTGACCGGAAGTGAGCGGGGTCAGAGGTCGCGGGAACATGGCGGCGTTCCTGGCGCCCACGGGCGGCGGCGGCGGCGCGGCGGCTCCCTGAGCTCCTCCCGCCGCGGCGCTGCCCCGGGCCAGGTGAGGGAGGGCCGGACGGAGAGGGGGCGGGCCGCGGCGCTGGCGGGGGCAGCGGCGCCGGGGCTCCGCAGCTCCCCTGGCCTCACCGGTTCGTTCTCGCCCGCCGGGCTCTCACCCGCCTCCCGTTTCTCCGCAGGCATGGTCGCCGCGCCGTAGGAGGGCCGGGAGCCGCGGCGATGGAGGAGAGCGCTTGAGCTTGTCTGCGGAGGCGTTCCGCGTGTGTGAGACGTGTACGGTACCCGAAACCTCGGTTTCAGTCCTGCTGGTTTTGATGCACCTGGAGGAATAAATAACCAGAGGCCTGTTGTTAAAATCTCATCCTTAGTATCTTTCCTTTTGGGGAAAAAACAGTGTCTTGTTTTGACTTGTACGTACACAGAAGCCAGTCAGTCTTTTTCCAGCTGTAACTGGGTGGTTTTCCTTGGCTATTGTTTCTGTTGTCACTTTTCCCGTTAGTATTGGCGTGTGTGCTGCTGTCTGGGCTGGATGTGCCCTCTGGCAAAGCTAAACTTTGACCTGAATGGTCTCTTGTGCAGTAAGAGCAGGGTGAGTGCTGCAACCAGGCTCGTCGCTTTGCACAGCCGGGCTGTTCAGCACATAGCTGTGGCTGCAAGAAGTTGCACGCTAAAAATAAATGCTGGAGTTAAACTGGGCGTGCAGCTTCACACTGGTGCTTGTGTTTATTCATTGCAATACAGTCCTTGGTCACTGGACTTCTTCAGTCCCTACTTTTGTTAGCGTGTGGCGCGGACTACACTAATGGGTAGCGTATTTTGCTTATTGATTGAAAGCATCGCCATATTTCACTTCTTTCATAGCAGCTGTGTGTTCTGTTCAAGACATGACCCAGCCTCTGCTTTTGGACCATTGGACTTTTTAGTTGTAGACAGCATGGTAACATTTTAATGTTTAAGCATGATTTTATTCCACTGTAAAACAGGGATTAATAGATGGGTCCCCCTCCATCCTGCTTCTTACTTAACAAACAGGGAAACTAGGATTACAAAAAAAAGACAAAGTACGTCTTAAATTGAACACAGAAATCTAAAATGAGTTTGTTGACTTTGCAATCATGTCTTACTGTACTGTCTAATAGCCTGAAGTGCAAAGCTGCAGTGGAAGCTGTACCTCAGCAAATCAAGGAACGCTTTACCAGTATGAATTCATGGTTTGGTCAGTGTGTGGGCTGCAGCTGAAGAGTGTGGTCTCACTCCTTTCCATTGCTGGCCATGGGTTCTTGTTACTCTCTTTGTAGTGGATCTAGTGGTTGGATGATTTCAGGGACAGTTGATCTAACAGTTTTATGGGGATGGAAGTTATTCCAGTGAGTGCTTGCTCTGATATGAATGAAAGCTGTTTCCCCTTCTGTGCTAATGTAACCCAGCTGTGGGTCAACCATAATGTGAAACTGAACCTCGAGAAACCAGTTCTCAAATTGGTCATTCAGAAAATCAGAACTACACCTCAAACTTCTGAAAAGTTTCTATTTAGAAAAAAGATAAGTCAGCCGTGTGTAGGGAATACGTGTGGTAAGAGTGAAGAGAGTGTAAGCCTGTGAAGGAACTTTCTCATCTTTTCAGGGTTTTTTCTCTATTTACCACTTGCCAAAGTATTTCTGTGCTGAAAGAGTAAAGTCACTTACAAACCCTCCTTCAAGGGCTGGTCCACCATGTGTACTCAACGAGGCAGAATCTTGAAGGAAAGATAATTTTGTACCCTACTGTGGAAGCCAGACTGAGATTCTGCAGGGAGACCTTGTTTCTGGTGTGGTCCTGCTCCTCAGTCTCAGTGAGTTTTGCTTTCATGGAGTTGCCAGCCTTGCCCACAGAAGCAATCTGGAAAGAAGATTGAAAGTGGAATGAGATGTCATCTTCACACCCACCTGGGGTTTTAGCGGTGTTAGGATTTGCTGGATCAGGTAACCCTTTCTCCAGTTGCTCATGTGGGAGGCTGTCACATGTTTCATCTATTCCTGCAGAATCTCTACTCCTTCAGCAGCTATTTTTAGTAAAGCCAGATTTTTAATTCTCAGATTGTTAATCTGAACTGCAAATCCTCTTGTCCTTCTGATGGATTTCTATCTGCTTCTGCCCAAGACTTTTCCCCATAGAGTTTCCCTCTCTTAATTTTTGTTTGGACAGTCTCATGTATGTCTTTTCTTTCCTGTCACTTTTCCCATCCTTCAGTGTGCTGCTATCCCTTACTCCTCCCAACTTTGCTTTGCCAAAGCACTTTTTGTTTTTTACTTTTGCCGACTGCTTCTTCCAGCTTCTTGGGATGTGCAGAGTCTTTGTCTCAATTTATGCTTTGTTCCTACCTCGTCATTATTTACAAATAATCTGTGTTTTCCTCTGTCCTTCTTTCCTTATTTCACTCTCCTCCACTTACAGTCTTGTTCAAGGCCATCCCTTCTTTGTTCCCTTGTTTCTTCAGGTCATGGTGCTGGGAACACATGGACATGAGGCACTGAGCTCCGTAGTCTGGTTCAATGTTTTATTGGCACTGGCCTAAGGAGAGCTGGTTTGTTTGTGTCGTGTGTGTGGTGCTTGGTCAGCACTTAGGGCTAAGAGAGGGGGAGATGGAACCTTTGGAGAACTGAATTTTTGGAATGGGTCCCTACTGGCTATGGGCAAAGGCTCACAGTTTGATTTTACTATTTGTTGCCTTGGCCTAACAAGTAAATTGCTCCTGAAAGACAATTCAGCATTGTGAATTGTCCAGATTTTTGCTGTAGCAGGTCACCAATGAGATGTGATAGAGCTATGTTAGCAGAATTCTTCAAACATACCCAAAATGTCTCTTCATTTTCCTACTTCTTTCTCTTAGCTGAGCTAGTTTATTTGTGAACTTGACCTTGTTTTGTTTCAATAAATTTAATTTACCTAGTTACATTTGTTTGTATTAGAGTACTTGTATGCTTAGGGGTTAAAAACTGGGAGAGTCTTTACTTGCTAGTGCAAAAGTAGTAGCTTCACTGGGTTCACACGCAATCCTTTCATGAATTTGAGAAAATTAATTTGCCTTTAATCTGATAATAGGCTTAAGGTGGTTTCTCTTTGAGAACAGAACTGCTTTTTTTCACCTTGCTTTTCCCAGATTTTGCATGTGTGATACTAAAGCTCCCCTGACTCTTGAGGAGCTTGTTTCAGGCATCCTTTGGTATAAACCTACTGTTGATGCTATTTTAGGTATCAAAGGAGCAGGTATTGCTTTCATTCCAGTGTTTTTGAAAGATATTTCTTAATCTCAGGTGCTTTTTCATTGAGCTTATAATGGTTTTATTATTTTGAAGGCATCCAGGATCTCTTACCATTGAGAGAAATTGATCTCTATTTGCTCTTCTTCTTTGATGGCATCTCCAGAGGTGCTGTGGAGGCCTCCTGAGTCTATATGAAGCAGCCATGTGGATCACCTCACACTGCTGGTAGAAAGAGAATTATTTTTTTCTGAAAAGTTTCTCTGGTCCTTTATAAAATTACTGTTTGAATGATGGTCATCCTGTGAACTGCTGTGCCCCGAGACACGCTCACAATTCCTATGTGTTTTCATATATAATTTCCTTTCACCAAATCAGTGAAACAACAGACTGGGCTGTCGTCAGAAGAATCAAAAGACAACTGAGCACTCAGACTTTCAAAAGAGACTAAGAAGTAGAATACAACCAAGTTATTAATTTTTCATCCTAAATCAAAGGCAGACAAAAGGCAGTGCAGGTACTGACAAGTACATGCAATCATGATTTTGAAACAAGAGTGGAGTTACTTTGAATTTCTTGCAATCCTGCTAATTGCATCAAACCGTTAATGATTGTTGCAGATCAAGATTTAAGTTATTTTCAAAATGACTGGAATTTACAATGGTTATACATGAAATGGACAAACAGATCTGGCATGAGCATGTGATTATGTTTAATTTTTGTTTCCTTTTTACGTTTGCATGGTCAGTATGATAATGATCTCATGCAGATATGAATGCTAATTGTGAAGTAGCAGAACATATGTTCTACGACCCTTCAAATCTATTTGAAGACCTTCTCTAGTGTCTGAAGTTAAAAATGTTGCTGTCTTGCTATGCATGAGAGCTTGGGTGAAATGCCTTCTAATGCAGTTTTAATGGGGATAAAAGAGCTGAGGATCCTCTGTTCAGCTTGAGCAGATCTTGGAGAGACAGAAGCAACAGAGAGAGATTCCAGGCCTTTTTTTTTTTTTTTTTTTTTCCTCCTCGAAGAAAATTCTTGAAGTAATTAATTCCACATCACTTGGTAATTCTGCTCTTAGATTTTATTATGGTTACTCCTGTCTAGTGTTGGTATTGATGTTTAACATTGATTTCCTCAGTCTTCACACAAACTGCCTGCATTTGTTCAGATCGAGTATTAGTATAATGTGTTTGCATACAGAAGATAATTGCATATCTTGCAAATTACCCAATGGCTGTTTCATATTGAAACATTTAGAAATCCATTTCAGTTTCTCATAATTATAATGTTTTAGTCAGACAGCAATCTAAACTTAGGACAGCACTTTGGCAGTGATATGCTTGTTTTTCTAAAATGAGCACAGTTTTTGTGGTTAAATTTTCCTTTCATTTAAGTATAGATTTTAATCAGTGTAGACCAAACTTTTCCAACCATCTTTAAAATTAGCTCAAGCCATATTTTTAAAAAGTATGTTCTCCTAATGTGATTTCACTTATGTAGAAAAATGTATGCAGAAATTAATGTTTTTAAGTTGATTAATGCTTTTGAATTGTTTTTAGAATTTGTTTATAGACAGCCTCAAATGGGATACTAGTAGTCTCTTTGTAATAGATACCACTGAAAGCACTTCTTGCTGTATTTTTAAAATTTGAAAGGTAGCTGTTTAGAAAGAAACTGTAAATTCCACTCATCAAGCAGCTAAATTACAACATCAAAACAAAGTAAAATGCCTCTCTTTTTCCAGACTTCTCTGCAAGCAGTGTATGAAGTTTTGGAGATTACTGTAGTTTTCATTGGGTGTCTTGTATGTCCTTGGGCAGGGTACAGCTACCATGTTCAGTTGGTGAGTTAAAGATGTAAACAGATGTATAGCAAGTGTAAAGCTCTGGGTGGAGGATATTCAGCATTTTATATATTCCCACACAGAAGTGGGAAGGAATTTGAATTGCATCTATCAGGTGACTATTACAGCCCTCGAAGTTACTGCTAAACATTTGGTAGTTTCAGTTTCCAGAAAAGTACTAAAAAAATCCCTCAATTAAAAAGACCCCAAAACCTGTTACCACTCTTATATGACTGGTTTTTACCCAAATGCAGAAAAAATGGTCTTGGCTATTACCGAGAAAGCTTTCCCGTTGGCAGAGTGTTCAGAGATCAAGGGAGTCAATCGGTCAGCAGATTTCTCTTCAGATAGGCCATTTCTTCTGATCACAGGTAGAGTGGATTCCTTTCCCTAAATGTGAGACAATTGTAAGAAAATTGTGAGTTCTGTGGATTTCCGTTGTGTGTTTTTATATGAGATGTGCTGGTTAGCTTTAGTAAACTGTTTCTCTGGTGAAAATAGGGTCAAAAAAATTCTGTCATAGTTTGGACATGGAATTGTGAGAAAGCTCGTTCAGTTTTTAAGATGCTTTATTTTATTATTCAGATGCCAGAAGGACTAGATCTTTCTGGTTTTTAATAACTACAGTCATCATGCATTTGTTCAGCTGATCAATTCCATTTGCTATCAAGATCATGTTTGTGATCTGCTTGAGTGTAAAGAGCATTGGTTTTGAAAAAGCTGGTAATACTTTAGCAAGAATAAACAATAATATGTTTAATTACGACTGGTAAAGCTTTCCTTTTTTCTTCTAATTACTACAGCTTTTGCTGTTACTTTTAAGAAACTTATATGATGAAGCACTTTTAATTTCACTCAACGATTTTTTCCTCATAAACTCAACTAACTCTTGCTCAGAATTCTTGTGGTACAGTAAGAATGTCTTGAGCATTCTGCTCACTGAATAGCAGTTACATGTTTTGTCCTCACTGAAAAACAACTTTTAAGTCTTCTGGTATGATAAGCCAGGAGACAGTGGTGACCATATGATCATCCATGGAAGCTTTTCAAAGTGAGCCAAGCTGCAAATGGGCTTTAAGGCTGCGGTCAGAACTTGGAGCTTGTTTCTGGTTCTGCTGGGTGTATTTTTGAGATTGTGTATCAGCTGGTGCTGGGGGCTGTGTGCTCCAGGGGAGTCATTGCTTGGTTCTTTAACAAGGCTAAGGAAAACTGCAAAAGATTTCCCAAAGAGTAAAACAAGTAAAAGAAATACTTACCTGTAAAGTCTCTGTTGGGAACCAGTCCTTTTTTTTTTTTTTTTCCTAACTTTTCACTCATGGAAATCTTCTTTTCTTGAGTCCAACATTTTTGAAAGTGTGAGGTAATACACTCATGCCAAGGTTACTGAGACAACCTATAGTCTGATAAGGTAAGGCTGATCATTTCCTCTCAGTCTCCTGAACAGACACTAGCTTTCTTCTGGTCCTTCCTCCTCAGTGTGAAAACACCACTAATCTGTCAATTTACCTAGTGAATTTCTTTGAAAAGTAAACAGTTACAGCAATTTCTTTTAGGATCTCTTGCCCATGTCAGTAGATTTGTCCACGAGGACAAAGTAAAAATAATGGCCTGCCAGTGAGCTATTTATGTGTAATTCATCATCAGATAGTGGAATTCCCAGTTAATGTCTTGGGAATTGTTATGCATTTCCTATTTGGAAAGGAGGTGTTTGATTTGTTGAATCTCTCTTAAATACAGACTGTCTAGGAAGATGGAATGTGGTGTTCTGTTTATGTTTGATCTTTCTAAACTTTGGTGATAGACTGAGGAAAGGATTGGTCTTGCTGCATTTTGTGCTGCCTCCATGAGATGGATAGATTTTGCACTAGAGTTTCCTTAAAAAAATACTCGTGTCTCAATATGATTCACAATAAATGTTTTGCAGACTCATCTATTTCTAACCATTGGAAGTGACAAAGGGTGTGTCTCTCCCAAAATTATGGCTTTGCTCAGAGAAGTGTCTTCTTTTATTAGGAACATAAGGTTTAAATTTTCTCTTGAATACCAAGTTTTAAATGAAATCCTTACAGTTATACACTATTTTGAGTGCTTGCATGGGTCTACCATTCATTACAGAATGAACACTTCATTATTTTGTCATAAATTATTCTATCTTGAGATGCCAATTTCCAGAATTTACTTAGAATAATAATTTCTATAAAAATATATCTCATAGGATATTTTTACTTGTGTTGCAATAAAGACGGGCATTGTATGTATTGTATCTCAGTCCTACTATGAAAAAAGAATCCTGATCTTTTTGGTAAATATTGAGAAGCATTTCGTTTTGCACCTCCCTTGGTTGGATACAGTGTTAGATGTTGCACAGTGTCAACTCCACTAAGCAATGGAAAACCCCCACACTTTAAAGCAATGCTTGAATTGAACAGCACATCTGATTTAGATTATGAGAGTGGGTAAAAAAGCTGCATGTTTATCTTGTCTGCCACCTAAATAGTTTTTGAAAGACAAAGGCCTACAAAGTTGTCAAACAGCTATTTTTTGGTGTGTGTTCTAATTACAGGAGGTCATCAAAGGGCCTTGAGAGATGACACCTGCAAAATTGAGACAATGGCTCTGTAGTTATGGAAGTATGGAAATTAGGTTTAGGAAGAAGCAAATGTGGCTGGAGTGGTCACAACAGGGATATTGCTGAAATGGTTTGTTGATAGCACAGGAATACATATTATCTTCTATCTAAAGGAAAAATAGCTGAAATTATGTGGATTTTGTTGAAATAATTACGGGAGGCTGGTCTGCTGAAGAACAAATACGACGTGTTACACAGCACCCCTGTGCAGTTGTTCTCTTTGAAAACATACTAATAGCAAATATTTTTTATTTGAAGAAAGAACCTTATGAAAAATTTAGATGATTTAGTAAAGTTTTGTTCTTTTAGTCACACTTTAGCTGGGTTTTCTGATGGTCTGCCTTCTCTGTGCCTTTGCAGCTTGGCAGACCTTCACCCTCCTGCAACAGCCCCAGGCCCCTGAAGTGGCTGTAGGAAATCCTTCCCCTTTTTAAAGCGAAGCTGTAAGTTATTCCCATGTTGTCTGTGACCCCCCAGTTCCTTCAGGTCCTTGTTCATTTTACATGTCATCAGTGGCAAAGGGAGATGCAAATACAACTGTTTTTTCTTTTTTAACTTTATGTAAGGCATAAAAATCCTTTAGGCAAACTGGCATTGCACGTATTGCCCAAAGCTTTGTTATCATGAGCTCTGGGCATTCAGCTTGCCATCAGAACTGAAGGTAGCATTGCTGTGAGCAGAAAACTAAAATGAGTTTGCATATGAGAAAGAAAGATTATGTTCCCAGTCTCCATGATCTCTCACTGTGTCTTGAAGTACAAAAGTAGCTGGAAAAATCATATTTAAGACAGGCTTTTGCTGAAGTTTAGAAATACAGCATTTCTTCATAATTATAAAGGCAAACCTTTAAATTTAGGGAAACTGTGTGGTAGCTTTGGATTTCAGTGCAAGATGTTCTCTATGCACGCAGTATTAACACAGATGATAATGTTTACTAGAAGTATCATAGAATGGCATATTAGCTAAGAGTTGCCCAAAAATGGAAAGTAGTAGTTGCAAAATGTTGTAAATATAGTTCCATAGGCTGCAGAATATTTTAGAATAAAAATTTTTGGCTGTACATATTTGATCTGTTAGAAAAGTAATCTTTTAATGAGTGCTTATAGCATAACAAGAAGAAAAAGAAATTATCCACAGACATTTCTTTATCACGTAAAGACTGCTCTTACTGCCGTTATCCAGCCATTTAGCCAAAGGTTTACGACCATTATAGGGAATGTATACTATAATCTGCAAACCCAATACCTTTGGCCTTAATATCCTGCAATGATTCCATTTCCCCAGGACTTTTGCTTGTGAAACCTTGGTTCTTCTACAGCCAGCTGGTACAATTCTCCCTCTTAAGAACTTGTGTTTTGGTCTAATATGGAGGAGTGGCCTGCCCTTGGGAGCTGCATCTACTTCTGAGAGACCTCAGTGTCTGTCCTCCTCCTGAGAAAGATTATGGTGTGCTTTTCTGCTGATTTCAGTGTTTTGAATGATTTTGGAGGGAAGTTATAAGAACTTTTCTTTCTGGTTTCGGAGCTATTTGTTACAGAACTACCAGTCTGTTGTTCTTGAAAACAGTCACCCAGCTAACATCTCTCTCCTAAGCTGAACTGTACTAAGATCTGTCAGATTTTCACCAGGCTTGGGACTAAGGAATAGAACATAAAAGAGAAGTTAATGTTGGAGTGGGATCTGGAGAGAAGCAGTGTTGTGGGCAAGTATTTTTCCGTTTTCCAAATGTTAAGCTTCAACCACGTTAATAATATTTCTACAAAAATATTACTCGGCTAATTTAAAGCAAAACTCTAGAACTGTTATATCCCACATGGCATGAAACATTCCTGGTTTTTTTGTTTTTTTTTTTCTTGGTGTATTAACTTCTTACACAGAAAGGAAATGAATTTTACAAAGAATGTTATACATAAACCATTTGAGACATTCTCTGTTAAGGAAATACCATCTGTTAAGAAAGATGCAGCCAATGTTGAGTTATATTAAAAACATTGTAAAGGAAATACTTCTCAAGGAAATGTGGTTTAATTAAAAACATTTTAACTGTTTTTGCTCTGGAAAAAGCTTAGGATATTTCTATATAAGCATTCTAAATGCAATCCTAATAAAAGCTCAATTAATTTTTTCAGAAGGAAGTTAGCTTGGATAAGTTGTTCCTTACTGTAGAATAAAGAAATTTTCTGACTACAGTGTAACTAGTAAGAAAAAAAGAAAAAGAGCAGAAAAGTCTTGGAATCATTACTTTATTACTTTCAAATTCTATAGGCCTGCTTTCATTGTTTTTTCTTGATGGATAGAATTTATTTCAAAAGGAAAATTAGTTACATTTTAGGCTTTTCATATTAATGTTTTTATTTGAAAATCAGTTCTTTTATGAGCATTTTGTAGCACCAGAAGATGTTATTTTGCTTCTATAGAGGAAAATAGTGAAGTACTCATAAAAAGGTACCTAGATCAGGCATGAGAAACATTAAATATGATAAGATTTGCTCTTTCTTTAACTCTCCTAATGAGCCTGCTGGCTTAAAGAGCTCTACACTGAACATACAGATTTACTCTAATGGCTTGAAATAAAAGCTTTTGCTTTAATTAGCACTTTGCTCTTTCATCCATTAACCTGTTGGTGCTATCAAACCTACCCTGAAATGTAGCAAATACAGAAACAGTTATGTCTGATCAATTTCTACATTTTCTAGGTAATGCTCCAATTATTTGGTGGTGTGGGTTTTTTTGGTTTTTTTTTTTCCCCAAATTTTAAAGAATTTGAAAGGAATACTTGGAAGGTACAGGTTTTGGCCAGCTTAAATGATGTGGTTTTGATTTTTGGGAAGGCATGCATATTGTACTCGGGAATGTTAGGTCTTCCTCTGTTTAAGATATCCTACATTGTCAATGGAGTGTTTTCCTTTCCTTTGTTCCTTGAAAATATTAAAATGACATTTCTTAAGTTACATGACTGCTATTAGAGATGAGCAGCTGTTATTCTTCCAGATTCTCCTCACAGTAGGCTTTTGATCTTAGACTCCATTAAAATACCAACAGAAACATAAGTGACAAGTGATATATGGGCTAAATTGTTTTATGTCACCCACATCTCCATATTTGAATTGACAGGATATATTTCCATTAATGTATTCTCCCCACCCCCCCCCCCCCGCCCCCAATAAAAAACTTGCTGTTTACCATGGCTTGTATTTTAGAAGCACCTTAAAGATTTAAAGAATGTGGTCTGTAGAACCCATTTTACTTGTTGCATATGCTTGATGTTGTATCCTGAACTGAATACAGGATTGGAGGTGATGATCTGAAGGTTTCTCTAGTTAAATGCCACTGAAGACCTGGATTTTACTTTTTGCTTAAAAAGCAAGATATGTAACATTATTAGCAGTAACTACTTGTGATCCTTGTATTTGAATAGAAATGTTCCAAATTGGACATCTATAAAATAAAGAATGCAAAGCTTCTACAGCTGCAACTGGAGCTGATAACAACTGTGAATTGTACTTGTGATGGACTGCACAGTGACAAATATTCTGAAAAAGAAATTAGTCTGGAAACATTCCAGATTAAACAGACACAATTCATATGCTGTGTGCTGTAGGCCTTGAGTTATAAAAATATAAATGGGATCTTTTGTGAAAATAAATTACCGAAATACAACACTTTCAGATAGCAGTATAATAAACTTAAGATGGAGGAAAAAGGGTTTTGTCCTAGAATTTTAATATCTGAGGACTCTACTATGGGAAGGGGTAAAAGAAATGCAAAGTAATTTCTCCTTCTTCATCCCACTGTCAAGGCCTCTGCATTAGATAAGATGGGGCTCCTGTATGAAAAAACAAACCTGCCAGGGAGCAAAAGCCTTAAACCTGGTGCTTTGTAGTTTCTCTGTGTTTCACTGTGCAGCTTCAGTATCCCAGATTTTTTTTTGAGTGGTGCTGAATCCCGTGATCTCTGCTGTGAATGTAGCAAACTGTACTTAGGCTGAGGTTGACACCTAGCTAAATATGATGTTCTCCCTTCTGTAAATTCCGATGTTGATGTATCTGACCAAAATGCTTTTCAGGCCAAACCAATCATTATGTGTTAGATTTCCACCGAATCACTTCATCTGTAGTCTGAGACCGTGATTTCATGGCAGTCTGTTTTATTGTAGGCAAATGGTAGATACCTGAGATCAATGCTGACTCCAAAGAGAGGTCACAGGATTGAGTTCCTGAATATAGGATCAAGAGCAACAGAAAAAGAAATCTGTCAGTATTCCAAGTTATTTCTACAAAGCTATTTACAATCGTAAATGGTTCTGCAGTTTGACTAAATTCTGCTCTATGCCTCTCACTTAAATCTTGGTTTGGTCCAGAGTGAAATTGTTCCTTGTCTATTTACATATGCATGATTGAGCACGTGGTTATTGTTCCAAGAAGTAAGAGGAAAAGATCCTGTTCTAATTTCTCAAATCACATTCTGAAATTTTCCTCACAGTAACTTGTGAAAATTGTATTGGCCATCCAGGACCGCTTCTTCCAGTTTCAGGCTGATACCTCTGCAGTCAAGGTGAAGGGTCTTGATTGGGATGCCTTTCTCCCAAGGAATTCATACTGAACCTCTGTGCTTTGACTTTTACTGTTTAATTGGGACTAGACAGCTTTCCCCAATCTCTGTTGGCTTTCACAGTGAATTTCAGCCTCCTAAAAATGTACTTGAAGTTACTTGATGTAAATGTACCTTAGTCTTTTAAATTTAGAATGAGACAAAGCTGACTTGATGAACTGGCGTACATCTTTGCAGTTAATAACTTGGAGAGATGCATTTTAAATGAGGTGTGAAGCTTGGAGCTTTAGATTTATCATAGTTTACCTTATTTGGTGATCAGTTAAATCTTTTTCAGCTTTTGATGGAGGACACAGTGATCACCTTTATTGGTCCATCTGATAACAAATTGCAATTAATGCCTTGAATTCCCTGCTAGTAGTGAAAAAAAAAAATTCCTCTGTGCACCAAGTAAACTTTGGGCAAAAGTGTTACCATTTCAAAGTATATTTCTGTTATGTGTTCTTCATAATAGAAATTATGATAGATAAATTATACTATCAAAATGTGTAACAGCTTTACAGAAATTGCAGGTTCTAGATGTTATTTTATAGGGTATTTTGCAGCTGACTTGAGATGGTTCTTAATGTATAGAAAAACCTACTTTCAGCTTAAAAGAGTCAGTTATGATATCTTTAATGTAGTTTCCCATTTATATCTTGATAGCTTGATATCTCTATCTGACAGTATGGAGGCTAGAGATAGAAAGTTATAAACAGAAATTATTTGACTAGATAAAGTGTTATGGGAGAGTTCATACTGAGTCCCACTTGCCATGTTGTATTGAATTGCAGCCAGACATTTTGAAATACTTTAAATCCCTAAAAGTTCCTGAACAATTGGAGGAGAATCCTTTTCTAATATTGCTTCTAAAAGGGATTATTATTTATTTTTGTTGTAGTTTGGTCTAAGAATTTCAGTGAAGTAGCAGGAAATTATTACATTTTTCCTTACTGACTAATGCAGTCAAACTTGATTTGAAGCTTGGAATCTGTTACCAGTAAAAAAGACTTATAAATATGTTGTCAGAGGATTTAGATCACTTTCAATTTTTAATTTGCTGTAATATACCTAAAATCCCATTTCTTGCTTGCTCTGTTGCCATTAATCTCTTTCTTCTCTGCTACAGTATTAGTTATTAAAAATTCTGACATCCTAAGAAATGCTAATCATATAACTTCTCATATTCTTTGTCTGTTATATCCCTTTTTCATACTGCAGATTACCGTAAATTGCTCTGGAAGCACTATGAAAGAATAATGACTTAATATAAATAAGTGTAAAGGAAACTGCAGTTGTTGCTCATGTCTTCTAGTCTGTCTAGGTATTTGGTCCTCTTACCAAAATGTGGGGGGAGAAAACTTGGAAGATCTGTGAACTTTTTTTTAATATATTTATGGTTTCCTAAGGTAATTTGAACTATTTTGATAGGTCATGCTCTGACACAGAGCTGCTATTTTCTTCTCTCAGCTTGGCAATATTTCACAACAACATTATCAGCTTTATTATTTGCTTCATTAAGCTTAAACGGTTTGAAATGAAGCTGAGGACTCGTGAATTTTTAAGTGACTTTATAGTCTCCTTAGTTTTTTAGCTAGCATGGAGATATTTTCAGACAGAATTCAGTTTCCTGAAAGTTGGCCTTAATTGTTCTTCTCTGAGTTAGGACCAGGACCAAAGCTATTGTAGTGGCTAAAGAGGAAACCCCCTCATGGTGAATTTGAAGGGCAATGAGATCTCTTTGGCTTCTTGTAAAACCTTGTGCAGCAGCTTAGGTGAAATTTTTAACCCATCAGACTTAACTTCTCAGCTAATCAGGATACCCTAGGTTCCTCCAGAAATTTTTAGGGTTGAGTCTCTGCACAAACACATACTGGATATACTGGAGAGAGTTCAGTGAAGGGCCACAAAGATGGTGAGGAGACTGGAGCATCTCTGACATGTGAGGGAGGGTGGGAGCTGGGGCTGTCCAGCCTGCAGGAGAAAAGGTTTGGGGAGGGAAATGATACCAGTGTGTGCAAGTGCCTGAAGGGAGGGTGCAGAGAGGATGGAACAAGGCTCTTCTTGGTGATGCCCAGTGACAGGACCGGAGGCCATGGACACGCACTGGGACACATCAGGAAACACCTTTTTTTGGTTTTGGTTGGGAGGGTCAGTGAGCACCAGCACAGGTTGCCTGAGGTGATTATGGAGTCTACCTCAGATATTCATAATCTCTCTGGCTGCAGTTGGTCCTGCTTGAGCAGGATAGGACCAGAAGATCTCCAGAGTCCCTTCCAACCTCAGCCATTCTGTGTGGATCTGCTGTCTGTAGTGGTATTGTGTCTGTATTGGTTTGAGGTGACTCACAGATGATTCTCTTTAAAAGAAAAAGATGTCTTACTAACTCCTGTAAAATTCTCATAGGAATTAACTACTTAGCTTTACGTAAGCTGCAGAATAAGGGGGGTTATTTGGGAAACAAATTTCCTTTCTGCTTTTAAGTCTTGGGAATCATGGGAATTGAAAAGGGAAGCTGTAGTTTTAGCTACTGTTAGAGCAACTTAAATGTTGCTTATTGTAACTAAACCACCCTAGGAAAATAATACTCTTTCCTGAGAGGGGGAAGGACAGGAGCACTTGCTGTGCAGTCTTGCTATAGGCTGTTTCTCCTCTCGTGTTAATGGTCTTGCCCTGTAAAAAAGGAAAGAAGCACTTAAAAACACAGGAAAATGTAGTTGTTGAGCCACAGAAAAGTTTCAGGGGTGGTTTTGATACTATTCGCAATCTCTCTCATTCTTGATTTTTCATTTTGATAGTGACAGTTTAAAGAAAATTCTTTGAAAACCACGGTTTTCCTTCAGGTGATGGAAATCTGCATGTCGTTTTTGTAATGCTTCCATTTTGAAAATGCTGGTTTATTTTCACAACTCTAAATTCAGTGACTTCAAAACGTGCCTGTACATTTTAATTTGCCTTCTTAACACATGCTTTGTTGTTAAATGAAACATTTTTATTGGCACAAAGATATTTGCCGCACCTATTTTCATTTGCTAGTGGTGGGAATGGTAACATTAGAAGCTATTTAAAATATATGAAGGGAGTTCTGGGGTCATTCCCCACCTGTTGTTTATTTTGGTTTATGCAAGAACAGTCAAAAGTCATCATGTTGGTGAAGCTCTGTCATTTAAGTAGTGCTTTTGGAGACTCACAATTTATACATCAACAGGTTTGGCTTCTTCAAAACTTGGGACTTTTGTGTTAGTGAACAGTGAATGCTGGCAAGAAAGGTCACAGCTTTAAAATAAGCTAGAGTACATTGTACTATGTTATGGAACAAAAGACAGTAAATACACAAAGTCTTTGATTAACTTCTCCTTTTCAAAGTGTCTTGACCTTTATTGAGTTCCCCTAGCTGACATTTTTAGAAGACTTTTAGTATTCCTTTCATTATAAAGGGTTTATTTGTGTATTTGCTCCCGCATATTTCATTGTCATCTTCTCTGCCATTTGATTTTCTTTAGTTACAATGCCATCTACACATCATATCAGCATGGTTTCTGTAGCAGTGGAGTAATGTACTCCTTTTTTATACAAAATTCTAAAATGCATTTCTGTGACTAGATAGTATCTTTGTACACAAAAGAAATATAAAGCAAAACTGAGTTGGGGGAAAAAAAAAAACAAAACAAAACCCAAAAAACCCCACCGAAGCTGAAAGCACCTAGGAAAACATTTGAAAGACAGCATAATATATTCATGTTAGGAGTAAATCGCATAGGATTCACATCACATATCCTTCTATTTTTAGTGTTAAAATTATTAGTTGCCATTTCTATTTAAAGATAATGACATATTTAGTCAGACAATGCAAGTGAATAATAGTATTGCATTACTATTGTATTAAACAGTGATTGTTGGTTGTCTTTCTTATACTCCTTATATTTTGGAGGACAAAAATAACTTCTCAGCACTCTGGAAGTTGCTCAGACATTTCAGTCTGGGGTGGTGATGGATAAATTGTACTCTAAATAAGGCAGACAACAGGAATTCATATTTTTGTTTTCTTAGACTAGCCTTCTCCAGCTGGCACCTTTCCTTCTCTTTACCCCCTGTGGTTTTAGCCATGTAGGCTGGATAAGACACTAAATACTTGTTTTACAAGGTGTCACTGCAGACTTGGTCTTTTTACATGACTGTGCTGGTTCTGCAGTCTGAGCTGGTGGCTCCCAGCTGTTCCTCAAAGGCTGTGCCAGGGGTGCCTGTTAGTATGGTTGTATCTTTCCTTTGCCCAGTTCCTCTCCTGGAGTTGCTGCAGGAGAATAAGAACTTCCTCCGACAGTTAAAGGTTGATTAATTTTTAGTAGTTGGCACCTTGGACATCTGACCAGCCCAACCAGCCCTCCCTGGCTTGGAGAGGCAGCTTCTCAAGAGCGTCCCTTGCTCTGTAACAACTGAACAAATCCCACGTGTAAGACTTTATCTTCTCCTTACTATTTTCTTCCTCTTCATTACTGTGCTCTCTGAAGCCTTGAAGCTGTTTTACACCCTCTGAGCTACCATTCACAGCTAACAAGGCCTCCTAGTAAGATATTCCATAAAATAGGAACTTTTCCTTAGAGCAAGATACAGCATTTAGACTTTAAAGTCACAGAATTTTAAGTGTGGGGCTTCTGACTGATTACCTGCTACTGGTAGCTGAGTGAACCCAAAGGTGTGATTTGTCCCTTTGTTGCTTTAATGGGCAGGTTGTCTGGCTGCTGTCAGTCCTTTTCCTTCATGAATTTGGGTACCCAGCAAGAGTGAAGAAGGCTTAAAGATTGCTTGCAGAACAAAAGGATTAGGTCTTTTTTTATAGAAAACAAGATCAGTCTGCGAATGAATGAGTAATAGTGAGAAGAATGTAAGCCTGAGTATTTTATGGCATAGATAAATGTTAACAGAGGCTAAGAATAAACTCAGCATCTTTCTCTTGCAGGCTTTCTTCCTGCACCTTCTTATCGAGGTGTCTGACAAGACACTGTCAGGTGGGGCAACTGCCTGCACTACTGCTGATTTTTTGGCCATTTCTGTGGTTTTTTCCACTGGTCATTTCTTTGAACATCATACAAGATAACAAAGTTTCCTAGGTCAAGATACTGGAAATATTAATTCTCCATAAATGTTGTTCTGTTCAACGCAAGTCAGATCTGAGTTTATAGAATGCTTTCTTTCTTCAGTTCTGCAATTTTCCAGTTTTCTGTGGGCAAGCAGCCCAGCAAACACTCCCTCAGACAATTCCTCATCTTTCTCCTTTTTCCAGAATGAAAATCCAAAAATATTGGCAATGGGGCCCAAAATAACAAAAGAAAAGTGGGAGTTGCTACTTCTTGCCAAGTTGTTTTGTAAATGTTTCTCTCCTTCCCTGTCCCAGCGTAATAGCAAAACTTCCCAAAAAATCCACAAAATAAACCAGACTCTTTTTCAGCCTCTGCTCTAATTCAGAATAAATGCCGTAAGGAAAATGCTAGAGAACAACTGTTGTAAAGGGTATATGGTTTATCTGACTGTTAAGGTTTTATTTCTCATCAGTTAAGGTTGCAGAAAATGCAACTGGTAGGCCCTTGATGCTCAGGTGTTATTCTTGATTCTAGGGTATCAATTGGTTTGGTGCCAATTGCTTTTCTTTTACTTAGTTGCAAGGAATCTCAACTGGGGCATGTGTGGATAGATCTGTGGTTTAGGGCAGGCAGGAGTGAAATACTGTACAAAGTTGTTGAAAACCAGGGGGTACAAGCTCCAGAGAGTGATTCTGGGCTGGGGGTTTTCTCCTGCTTTCTTGTTCTTCCTCCAGTGTCAGTGAAATGATTAGAAATAGCAGGGAAGAGGAGGGGGCATGGTAGGCAGTGAGGTCCAGGAATTAGTGTTAAGCAGACTAGAGGTGGGATTAGAAACCAAGGCTGTGCTGGCAGAATGAGTTAATACAACTGAGGGGGCAAAGAGCACTGCTGGATCAGAACCTAAGACCAAAGGGCAGCAAGAGGGACAGGATGCAGGTTCTTAGGGCAATAATCAAGATGTTATCTGTAGCTACAGAATAAACCCTGTTTGGGTTTCTTCTGTACCAGGAGTGTGTGACAACTTCCATTGATGGTGTTGACAAGGTCAGTCCTTTGGCTTGTGTTAGGCTGGTGGCTGGCTGCAGCTTTTGTCTTGAGTCACATGTGCTGCTTTTTCTACAGGTTGTTCTTATTTTGATTGAAAATCTTGCAGTTACAATGAATTCATTATTATGAGAGTTTTAAGAGGCTTTTCCCCTGGAGGTGTTTTTTGTCAACAAACCATTGAACTTAAATAAGTTCATATGTGTGATAAGAAAGAATAATTTCTTTTCATCAGTGGCTTTACTAGAAAAAAATTCTGTTTGAATGTATACATTCAGGCTGTTGAGATTGCTGCCTTTTGATGTGTCGGATCTGCACAATTGATCTGTATAATGAAATGGCTGTGTGTGAACTGTGCGATGACACATTCAAACAATTAATAATTGATTCCTTGAAACCATCTTTATGTGTGTGAGTCATGGTGGTACTTGTGACCTCCCTAAAATATTTTGGTTTTTTTCAGGATCCTAATTGTGGCCATTCCCCAAGGGTTAAGTATCTATAAAGTATTTCCAGGTCAATGACTGTCAAAGTAGAATTCCAAATCAAAGGGAACAGCCTTTGATGGAGACATAGCCTGGAATCTGGGTACCATGTCTGTGTAAGAAAAGAGCTTCTCGATTTCTGTGCTTTTGCTTCTATTTTGATTGCTAATATAGTTTCTTTTTTATTTATTTTGGAAAGTGCTAACGCTAGAAAATTTGATTCACTGAGTCCAGGCGATGTCTCATTGAAAGACTCCTGTAAAAACCACACTTGTTCAAGACAAACATGATGTCATTTCAGTAGCAGAATCCCTTTGTGAGCCTCCTGGAAACAAATGGTTTGCATGAGGACTCAATTTTTCTTGTTTTGAATTAATTCAAACAAATTACCCTGCAGACTGTATTTGTGGTAAATGTTTTTTTGGAGAAAGCCTTTTCTTGGTCCGCTTGGAGTCGAGGCTGACTAAATGATGTTTAGAAGCTGCAAAGGCTGTAAACTTGTGAGCAGGTAAGTGTATCAAGCAAAGAGGTATCCTTCAGTCTTCTGAGCAGCTGGGAAGATCAGTGTTCTTCAGAGCTTCCAGCAGGTGTTTCCATCTGCTGTGCTCTCCATAAGATAAGTATGTTGGCCTGGAACAGCAAAGCAGCTTGCTTTTCTTTATTTAATTAGGTGATGACTTAAGATATTTACAGAGGAAAGAAGATAATTTGCTTAAGTAAAGCCAATTTATAATAGGGATGTCGAGGACCCATCTTTATCTCTTGAAATCTTTTTTCCCCTTCTACATCTGAACATTCCCAAGTTTCTGGTTTCTTTAGTGCAGGAGCAAAGACAGAAGGCTGCCTCTGAGTGTCAGGGAGGGACTTAAGATATAAATCCAAATGACCTTATTGGGACTTTGACACATTTGTTTTCCAGCTGATTGAGAACATAGCCACGAGAAGAACGTGCTTGGGAATTTTCCACCTGCCCATTTGACGTAGGAGAAGAAAGAAACCATTCATTTCCTGACAGCATGTCTGAAAACTGGAGATGGAATGGTTATTTAATGTGTTTGGGTTTAGGCAATCTGATTCATAGTTTTTGAATGCTTGTAGTTGCCAGTTCTTGATGCAATGCATTTTTTTATTCCATGAATAAAAAATGCAGCAGACAAATCTTCAGAGTGTCAGAGCACACTATGGTCTATTCTCTGTTTTTGTTCTCCCTCTAGTAGCAGGATAAATAAAAGTATTTTGAGGTCTGTCCTCTTCCATCAAACTTCTGGGAAAGAAAAAAGAAGGGGCAGGGGACAGAGGGGGAAGACAACAGCATGGAAAACTTTATGAAATTGCTTATGGGTTTCCTTTTCATGTGAAATTTCCCTGAAATTTTCCCCATGACTCATTTCCTTTTTATTCCTTTTCAAGTCCGTAGTTTGGGCTTTTTAATTTTTTTTTTTTCTTTCTTTCTTTTTTCTTTTTTTTTCTTTTCCAAAGACAGGTTGGTAGCTTTTTCCGGCCCAGTGTGATGTTGATTTTGTAATGGTGTATATTTTGTATATGGACATTGCAGTCTATTCTCCATATGGGCAGTTGTCCTCTTGTCTCTAATTTCACTGCACAGCAAAGACAGGAAGCAAGGAATACACTTCCAAAGAAAATGGATATTAATCACTTGTATTGTGTGAGGGAAGAGGTGGTGGGAAGTAGTTTTCATTTTAACAGATGTGGATTGGTGCTTGCAAAAGTCCTGTGCTGAAAGAAGGTCATTGAGGGGGTTTGTAATGGTTTCATAGCTTCTGATTTGCAATTTTCCATTCATGCTGATGTACACTCCCTGCTGGATATAGAATTTTCTAGAACTCATTCCCTGAAATGTGACCTGCCATCTTCTAAGTAATAAAGGCAGCTCTTTTCTGGGTTGAAAACTTGTATAATTAACTCCTTTTCCTTGTCCAGTGTGGGAGGTGCAAAAGCTTGACAGAATGCCAGTCTTTCACCAAGACATATCATTGCTACTCAAAATTGGAACCCAAAAATACTTGTATTTACTGTGAATCCATCTAGTCTGACCCAACTCTTGTATATGCTTAAAGCTCTACAATCTGACTTCTCTTGCAGGGGAAAAAAAATCAATGCTCTCAGGGTTCTCCTTGTACTGCTAAGATAAGACTTCTTTTGTGGAAACACACACAAAAATGCGTTCTTGTGCAGTTAGTGTTTAGTAAAGCAATTCTGTGCATCTGAAGAATTGTAAACTCTTGAGGATCTTGGCGGTGTTTCTTGGAATATCTGATTACACAGAAGCTTGTGTGATCAGATCACCAAACTATCTGAGTGCTCCTCAGTGAGTTCAGGCTGCTCCTCTCCCTACCTTCATCCAGGGCTCAGATAGATCAGTGTGAGTATTTTAAAAAATCATGTGATCCCTCTAGTGAAGCAAAATTATTTCAATTCCCAATCATTAATTTACTGGAAAATAAAGCATAAATACTAGAAGTAAAACTCCCTGCAGAGGTTAATTAGATTTTGATCTCTACATTGGTAGAGATATCTTTGATTTACATAAACATATATTACTTCTATAACTAACTGTTCCCTTTTTTAAAACGTAAGCAACCAAATGGAGAACCTTGAAAGAAGAATGTCACTTATTCTTTAATTAGAAATACCTGCTCTGCTCTTAGGTCCTCCTAAATGTTGAAAATGTCATGGTTTAGCATCCCCATCCTTTATGAAAAAAGAGCTTATCTTGTAGAGAAAATTAATGACTTCTTATCTAGGCCCTTTCTACATCATTAATAGCATAATTTCTTCTAGCTGGACAAATTGCTACGTCTGAAACAAGTTCAGGATACTCAAAAAGAGGTCTCAAGAGCAAACAGGAAACTGAAATCCAGAATAAGATTAAAGTAAGTAAATAAAAGATATAAAACTATCCACACACATCTTCTTATCCCAGTATAACAATAAAAATATCTCTCTATTTACTTACAGCTGTTAGCTGGTAGGATCTCGCAAATACTGAGAGAAAGTGGCATTTTTCTCAGCTGTGGCAATACTATCTTAGTTCCCCTTTCTAAAATGGAGTTTTCCATCCAGGAATAAATAGCTGTGTTGCAGCTCAATTTCAATTCTGCATTTCCATGTGTAAAGTGTGAATTCTTAGCTTGTTTTGGGGTATCAATACATCTAAATATTGAGAGATGCTCTCTGTTTGTTCAACTAGATAGGAACCCTGAACAAAAGCTTTGCAATCTCATTTTTATGTTCTTGTCTCTGAACATGCAAATAAATGTAAGGAGTAGTTGTTGAAAGGCCAAGTTCTTCAAAATTGTATACATGCTCAGAAAATCCCTTGTTAAACTAAGAAAACTAAATTTCTGAGCTTGGTCACTGTTTATTCTTTTGGATTACAAATAATTTGACTGGACACTGGGTATATTATTACTTTTGGCCAGTTTGTCTAAATGAGGACTGAAGTTTTGTGGTTAACTTACAATTCTCTTTATAGAGAAAATTACTATATCAAAATATGGGGAAACCTTTTTGCAGACCAACTATTGTTGAATACTGTGGAATAGCATTCCATAAACATTTGGTTAAGGGATTTTATGGTATCTTCTGGCTTTTAACTTTGAGGAGGACAAGTCCATGATAATTAACACCACCTCAATCTAACACAGTTTTTCCAAACTGGTGGCATTGATTGAAGGATCTTTTATATGTTCAAATCAGCAGGATCAAACGGAAAGAAAACTGAAGAGGGAGCTATTTTGCAGAAGCAATTAATTTTGCAAGCAGTTTTATGTTGTTGTTGTTACTGAAGTTTCTTAGGATTCTGCACATTTAGTAATTTCTTATATGTCAAGAGAAAAATGGCGATTTTATTGTCACTTTATCCTTTACATATCTCAGTGAATCTGGTGACCTGGCTCTTGAACTGCTCTCCAAAACAGCTTGCAAGGGCTAAATTTCATTACATTCTGAAATTCAGTGTAGAAATCCAAGCTGTGGGTCTACAGCGATAAGCATGTTCTTGTAAAAAAACTCTTTTATTCCCAACAGGAATAACTTCTAGAGTATCTTGTACATTTTTTCTTCACCCCGTCTTCTCAGAAGAAAAACCTGAAAAAACATTGCCTGCACAGTAATTTGCATTTGGAGGGTCCTAATGTCACAAAGATGTGTTCCTGAGGTTAAGTGTCTCTTTAGCTTTCCCTACTGTGATTGCAAATTTTACCTAGTTCTAAAATATTAACACCCTGTAGATCAAACCTCCGTGAAAATAAGTTGTATTTGCTACTTCACAGGGAGAGAAAATGCAGTTTTCTTTTGTGAAATTAGGTTATAGGATCAGCCTTCTGAATGGAGTGGGATGGGGTGGGGAATGAGGAAAAATAATTCCAGTGACCCAACTTAAGGTACTTATGTAAATGCCCAAAATGAAATGAAGGAAATCCATCTTTGATGGATTGGTACTAGGCTTGGCAGATTCAAAATTGCATAAGGTAGTTTTGATCCAGGATTTTAAAAAGTCTGTACTACTTTGCTGGTAGGAAGCAGAAGGCAGCTCATTTCGTTTCAATTTAATCTTTTCTCAAAGATTTTTTAAAAATAAAAACAACCAAACCCTTACTTCAAAAACACAGTAATGTATTGTATTATACATACAAAAGAGTTGAAACCTGAGTTAGAAGACAATTCTTAAAAGTACTTTAATATCTTTTTAAACTAAAACACTTGAAGAAATGTGCTCCTTTGCATAAGCAGGTCTGGCTGTGGAAGCTGCTTGTGGTTTAATGTTTCATCACAATAATGGCAGCTTATATGTGCTTGCCAAGAGATCATTACTGTTTCTTCTGCTGCTCAGGCTCTTCCAGTGAAATACCTTTAAGGTGAGAAAATGCGTATTTAACAGAACCTGTCATCACTGCCTGTGCAGTGAGAGAGCTTTGTGTGAACTTCTTACCCCGTTCTACCAAGCATAATTGCTGATGTTTCTGTGTAGTAAAGCTTAATTAAAAAAAAAAACAAAAAAAAACAAACCCACCACCAAATAATAGAATTAGATGTGATTTACAAGAGAGGTTTTAAAAGCGACTTATGTAAATAATAAAGATTATTTGATCATAAATGCTGTAGTATTCTACAAAAAGTGTTATCCTTTCTTCCAGGAAAAGATGGAGAATGTTCATCCAATGTTGTTAGAAAATAGGTTGTTCTATAATAAAACCTTGATACTTTGAGTTTTTTATTTTTATCCCTTAATGATATTCCTTTCAAAGAACCAGCTGTACCTTTACCTTGACATCCTTTGCCTGATGGGAACAAATCAAAGAGCAGCACACACCGAGACTAATGAGAGCTACCCAGGTGCTGTTTGACCAGTCAGCTGCTTCCAGAGTTCGTATGGCTGTGTTATTTCTCTGGGTTTGTACTACATTGGTTATATATATTTTTCTCTGAAAGGGGTGTTAAATTGTCATATCATTAAACTAGTGAAGGTGGCGGAAAGACCAAAAAGTGCTGGGTTTGATGAGTATTGCTAGTTTAACTTCTATAGCAGAAATTCTCAGAGGTGTCACTTTTTTGTCTGTTTGTCTGTAGCAAAAACACCTAAACAAACAAAATAAAACTTTGATTGCTTAGTAAGTATGCTAATAATATCATTATTTAAAACTGAATTTACTGTATGCATTGCCCATAAAACTTTTCTAAATATTGATGAAGAGGATTGTTTGCATTTCTTAATATTCAGATCCCAGGCAGAGGGAAAGTAAGAACTCAAAGAATAGTTTCATGAGCATTTGTCTTCAATTTATTTTTCTCAATATTCTGTTCTGAAATTCTCATCAATATGTTGATATTAATAATTGGATTTAATTGCCCAGCAATCCTTGACATCACTTAGTCCAATGATTGATTCCTCTTACGGGTATTGCTTTAATAATATATCTGTTTGATCCAAAAAGAAGAGAGCTTCTTAAAGCTGTTGTGAAAGCTTCTTTCCTTACTGTAATGGTTCAATGAAATGTTCAACTGTGGCTGAATTGGAAAGGAAACCCATGCTGTTGTAGCTTGTATCTATGTTGGAAAAAAATTTCAGTATAATAAATCTTAGCTGTTGTTGCAAACTCTGTGCTCAGCAGGAATCTATGTTTCCTCAAGTTGTTTTCAAATTTTCTCCTTACTGCATTTTCAAAATTCTAGCAGCGCTGCCCCTCTTTCCATGAGTTAGACAAGGATTCTTGGGAAATATGGGTGGTGGAAAACTCAGGTTCATCTATGCCTGAGTCAATACATTAATCATCTGGGTTGTAATTGGTTTCAAATTGTCTTTGTTAGAAGTCATGTTGTATTGCCTTGCTTAACTGGAGTCCAGGGCTTTCCAATAGCTCTGGGCTTCCGCTTTGACACAGTGTGTTCCTTTTTTCCCAACGCTCTATTGTTTTGGTTCTTTCTGTCCTCTCTCCCCGGCTGTTCATCTGCAGCAACAGCGGGAGCAGGTGAAAATGATTTGTGTGAGAAGAAAGTTTTGAATGTTAAGCAGCTTCACATAAAATTAATATTCATATGTTTTAGCCTTGAGAAATTACGGCCTTCTTTTTTCTAAGTTATTTGTGTTAGTCCAAGTATACAACTGATACTGTAACTGCCAGGGATTTTTCTCAAAGCGTATTTGTAGATACCAGTAGAAGCTGCAAACTTTATTTTCTATTTAAACTATGAAAAATCCATTCTTTATCTTTAAATAGAACAATACAATGCTTTGTGCATTTCTAAGGAGAGCTTTTAGGCCATCTACATATTAAGAGCTACCCTCATGGAAGCTCCTGTGCTCCTGTATAAATTCAGATCAAAGTATATACAAGAATTCATATTTAGTGTTAGGAGTGGAAGCACTCAGAAGTGTCCACATATATTCTCCTGTGGAAGTTGGATTTTTTTGCTTAACAATCACAGCTAACTTTTTCAGAGATGCCACTGCCTCAGTCACTGTTCAAAGTAGGCCTGCTGAGGGGAGAAGTCAGAACTGTGAAGAGCAAGACCTTGCTTGTCACTGGGGCTCTTATTTCAGTGCCATTGTGGAGAATTAGGTGAAAAAATCTGCTTAGTGGGAGTTAAGACATAGGAGTGAGTTATCTCTGTTTGGTGCCTCCACTAGAACAGAAATTCCCATAATATTCATTCTGCCCATGAGCTTGGAAAGTGGCATGTTGTCTTGGTTTTATGCCTCTGGGAAAGACAGCAAGTTGACCCAGCTGCCAGTTAATTAATTCATAACATTTTAGTAAATGGTTGGAACAATTTTCCTGGGCCTTGTTTGATGAAGATTATGTAACTACAGTTTCTCTAAATAGTTTCCATGTATTTAGTTATGTTAGCATAAATGAATGGCTTTAATAGGCTCCAAGTGATCCTGTGTAATTTCAGGTCTTTGATCTCTGTGTTGCATCATTTGCTATCACTACTCTTGCTCTTGTTTATCAAACTGTTTTTGATGGTCTTGCTGGCAACAAAAATATTTCAGAACTGAACATCTTTATATAGGAGAATATCATTGTCTCTTCCCTGCCCAGACAAAAAATATTACTTAACTCTGGAACATAAGAATATTTCACAGTCAATGCTCTTATTTTTAATGTTGGCATTTCTGTGTTTAACTTTGTACCTGTGTTTGTGATGTTTTTTCTTAACTTGAGCATGCCTTGCAGTCATACCGAAGGTGGAGTAATTTTCTTGAGGCTGTAGTATTTGAATGCAAAATGTCCCAGTAAATAAAAGCATACTGTCCTTTGATTAATAGAAACTACTCTGAGAGTTTCAGCATCGTGTTTGCTTTCAGACAAGACAGGGAGAGAAGCCTGAATCTGGAGAGGAAGAGAGGGAAGTGGAATGTCGTAAGCAACTATTTTTGAGAAGTCCAGAATTTACAGTTTCCCTAATAAAAATATCACTTCCTCAATGCCCATTGCAAAGAACTCATTAAAAGTATTTCAAGGGCTGTGATTACAATTGAGAATCCTTCTACAAAGACAGCTAGAAAGATGTGCGTGCTTTCTCATATATATCCTTAGTTAGCTGCCCAGTTACTTACTAATGAGCATGTTTAATACCTCAGAGGTAAGTTCTTTCTTCTGTTTCTGTGATATTACTGTGCTAATCAGAGCAAATTCTTTCCAGGAATTCTGTGGTTTTGTGTAATCTTTTTCCTGAAAGGTTAGGGCCCTTGGTAAATGCGGAAGCACACACCAGGGTGTGTTCCCACTTGGAAATAACTGAGATAATACTAGGTCTTCTTGGAAGAGATTCTGGTAGCAAAGGAGAAAAGGGGAAACAAAAGGAAAAAAAAAAATCCTTAAAACTAAATCTCAGTGCCCTAAAGAAGAGTCTTAGATATAGCTAATGTTAAATTCTTGACTATCAAAACTGCTGTGAAAAGATTCTTGATTTAGGTATTTCTGGTAGCATGACCTGCACAGCCAGATTGGGACAGTATCTTCCTTTTCTGGATAAGGTTTACCTAGTGCAAAGATTGACTCATTGCATTTCCTCTTTTGAGTCCTTTTTTATTGTTATTTATTTTAAGGGGGAGAGGGGTTACCAATAAATAACCTTCTCTAGATTATTTTTATCTTGTCACCTATTTCCTTTATCTTCCACATGATAGTTTTGGTGTAGGTCAGGGTATTACTTATCTTTTGGCCTCTCATTCTCTAGGTATGAGCAGTGTAGTTTTCTGACTGATCCAAACAATTTTTGTTGGTTTTTTTTTGCTTCAGTGGCTTTTCAAAAGTTGTTCTTTTTGTTTCTTTCCCCTATCACTTTTGAGCTTTTAAGGCACTCTTGTAGCAACATCCGTGGTACGCAGTCAGAGACTGGAGGTGGGGGGGGGGGGGGGGTCACTTGGTCTGTAACAATGCCCCAGATGTTGTAGGGGGGCTTTATCTGTAGCTCTTGCAGTCTTTCCTCCTTCTCCCTGTTTTTCCTAATAGCTCTTGTTAAGCCAGAGCATTGCTCACATGTGCACTCCAGCAGTCCCTGAGTAGCTGTAATAGGTTATTTCCCTGACTAGGTCACTTGCTGTTCTGTAATTATTTCATGGATACTTTGTTCTTGGATTGACTAGCGGCTGTGTGCCTGCCACAGCATGTCTGTCTAAAGCATCAGCAACTGCCAAATGTGTTTGCAGCTGACTTGAAGCTCGTTCTTACTGTACACGGACTTGGTCTTTGTGATGGGAAATGCAGCACCTATTAAACCACTTCTAATTATTTTTGTAAGCTCCTTTCAGTTCTGGCAAACTTTATTAGGAACTGAGTTTCTGTTTCAAATGAGCAACTATTTTATGTAATAAAAAGCTAAAAATCGTAGTCTTAGATGTTGCGTTTTGTTGGGGGTTTTTTGTTTGTTTGTTTGTTTGTTTGTGGGGTTTTTTTTGTTTTTTTTTTTTTTTTTTTTTTTTTTTTTTTTTTTTTTCCCCCTGTTTGTCTTCTGGCAGCTTAGTAAAGTACTGCATAAGCACTGGCAGATAAACTTCCCTGGTTGTCTCAGCATTGAATGACTTTATTTAACTTCTTATGCTGGTAATTTGTTTTAGGCTAAAATGACCTTGGTAAATGTTCGTGCAAAATATTTTGTTACTCATCTAGCCCTGGATACTTTGCATCTAAATGCCAAAAAATTTACAAGTAAGAATCGAATGGTCGCTCATATCTAGTAGGTGTTTGAGGGACCAAAGCCATTCAGCTTTAACAAGAAACATGAGTTGCTTTCATGTACTGTACTGATGAGAGATTTTCTGGCTTTGGGAGCATTTAAGTCTGAAGAATAATGTTTGATAGATCCAGTAGCTCTGGAAGCAGAGATGACATGTCTGTATCAGGCTGCTGCCGTGAGAATCCCTGTTGAGCCACAGGGTTTTATTAGTGCAAGTACGGATGGACCAGCTCAGTTGTGAGTCTTCCCAGGCACAGCCTGCATCCGTGCACAGCACAGTACCGATGGTTTACACCCTGAAATGTTCTGCTAGAAATGGCTTTGAAGACCTCAATCCACTTGAAGCCCTGGGGACATCCCTTCAGAGTTCGGTCAAAAGAGAAAAGCTTCCTGTTGTGGCTGATGGAAAGAGGAAATTACAGAGCTGAAGATGGGGTTAAAGCTATCCTTCTTAGCAGAGGTTTGTAATGTAATCTTAGAAACAGCCAGATATGCTGTTGGCTGATCCTGCTGGTGAGCTGTGCAAATGAGATGTGCATGCTGTTGTCTGGAAGACTGAAAAGCACAGCAGATCTTCATCTCTGACTGCAAGGTCCTGAAGCAGAAATACTGTTAGTTAATAGCGGGGTGGTAATTTGACAACATGTGGGTTTTGATCGGATATTGATCGACACCAAAACGTGATAGACTGAAAACAGGATTTCATGTCCAGAAATGGAGCAAATGCAAATAAACTCATTTCTGCTGCTTCTAGTGGGAATGAAACATTTTTAAGTTTTCTGCAGAACTGCTGCATTTTTCTTTTGCTTCGGAGCCTGCCAGGTAACCCATCTATTGTTTGTTCTA
The DNA here is from genome assembly GCF_015227805.2 of Hirundo rustica. Classification (NCBI taxonomy): domain Eukaryota; kingdom Metazoa; phylum Chordata; class Aves; order Passeriformes; family Hirundinidae; genus Hirundo; species Hirundo rustica. The sequence continues at coordinate 17,096,788 of NC_053452.1, forward strand.
TGCTTATCTTGGAAAGCAGCCAGCCTGTAAGCACAGCTCACCAGAAAACGACAATTTATGTGACTTTTAAAGTTGTTACAAACTTGTGATACTTGCTGATGAGTACGTATGCTTCAGAGTGCTGTGTACTCCTGACACAAAGGCAGCCCTGCAAAATTTCAAGTTCTCAAATGGAATTTTCCAATTAAACGGCTAGAACATTTTTAATGTTATTTGCAAATGGTTTTTTTCTTTGATATTTGTCTTGGAAACACATTTTTAAAAGCCTGAGGCGGTTGCAGAGACTCAGAGACTTGGCAGAATTATATTCCATTGATAATAACAATTTATCTTTATTATTACTAAAAAAAAAAAATAGTGACATAAATTTGTCTGTAGGTGCTCTTTTCCATCTCTCATCTAAGTAGTGTTGAGCTGGAATCACTTACATGGAGGGCAAATGAAAATAAGTGTCTAGTCTTTCTCTTCAGTCATTTCATGATTCTGAGAGTAGATAAAATCCATAATCTGATCTTGCAACTGATTTTAGGTGGAAACTCACTGGCTTCAGTAAGTTTGCTGTTGGGATTTTTAGCATGGGGCCTGCTGAACTTTTGCAGCATATAATGTGCTACTGAGAAAAAATAAAGTAGCAATTGTTGTTTAGCAATTGTTGCTCTGTAGGTGATGATTGTCACAGTATAAAAGATGCTAAAAAAGAACAAAACTTCAATGAGTAAGAAAAATAAACCACACTGCAGTATTATCCATTCAGAATCAAATTCATTTGCAGCAAAAGGAAGAATTATTTGGGTTAATATATTCTGTTTCAAAACAGACACTTTTTTATAGAAGATGGTCACAGATACAGAGCTCTCAATGAAACTTTTTCCAAGTTGGGTACCTTGCAATTATGAAAATAAAGAGGGGTACATCCCTCCTCTTTATTTTCATAGTTGCACTCTCTGAATAATATGAGTTATCATAAGCTGTGATGCTGTTAGTGTTCTGGTGATAGTCACTGGTTTTCCTAGGCTACATGAATTTTGTTCGTATGCCTTTCCTGTATTCTGAGTTGTTAACTTGATGAGAAAATTCCATCTTGATGAGGGCAAAAAAGACATTAAAAGTTTCATGGATGTCTCTTCATGGATGTCTCCATCTCTTGAGAGTGATTTTTAGTTCAGTACCAGTGGCAGAGATTTAAAGATACTCCTCTGAAAATTTGAGCAACTGTTCTTCAGCATGAAGTCCTTTATTTCTCTTTCCCCACTGAGGATTTTGTTGTGAAATAGATACTTCTGAAATTATAAATGTCACCCCTTCCCACCAAGAATAGCTCTGAACTAAAGTATTGGGGTGCTCTTATGCAGGGGAAAAGAGATTGATTTATTGGTTTGTTTGTAACATCTCCAATTACAAAGTGGAATATTTTATCTGTTTTTCATGAATTTCATTTGGATTTGTTATCCTTCCATGTTGGTCAGCTTTTTGGGCAGCTGTAGACTTTGAAAACCAAAGGAATTGGATTTGCCAGCTGTTGACCACAAGTAACTTTTTTGGAAAAATAGACTGGGCCTCAAGCTGACCTGCAGGTTTTATATAAAATACTTAATAAACCCCTAAAACTGACACTGCTCCATGTTTATTGTGAGTTTATGTTGATTTTTTGTTTGTTTCTTTTATTTAAAGATGGGATGGGTGGAATACAGCAGTTGTTTTTCATCTGCCAAACTTACTCTTGATGACTTGTCAGCCAGGGCACTTTATTTATATTGGTTGTTGTTTAATACAGGCTTGTGGGGCTCCAGCAGCTTGATGGATAGTGCAGAGCAAAACTCTATGCATGGAAAGCCATGAAGAAGTAATTCAGAATTATTTGTATCTGTGCAATATGCATAACAAAAAAAAAAAAAGAGGTAGCTTTTGGGAGTAGAATCTCTTGTGCAGTTCTTCCTACCGCAAATTTGTCAATTCGTCTAGATTTTCTGATTACAGTAAGAAATAAAAGCAAGCTGCTTTTCCATAAATCATTGTGGGTTTTTTGTTTGTGTGGTTTTTTTTTTTTCCCTGGAAGCAGCTGTAGCTATTGCATGATACCCTCCTACAAATGATGTCAAATACCTTAGCTCATGCTTTCATTCAAGTTTTATTGGTCTAATGGTTGTCTGGAAATAGTGGAAAGAAAACAGGTAAACAAGGGTGAAGAAGCATCAAACTGATTTGATGTGTGTGCCCTGACTGAATTACCTGGTTACAGTGTCTAAAGGCTGTACTGCAAAGAATCTCAGCCAGCATTTTTGCATTTGGGAAGACACAATTACTTGGAAGAGCAAATTCAGTCTTCTGTTAAATATTTAATTGAATTATAGTAGTCAGATTAAGTCTTGGCAAATAAAAGAGATAATAAATTGTAAGACGCACTAATAATCATATTTTATTTGTAATATTTACAGAAATTGCTCATTAAGTTTTGTACTTTTTATTTTGTGCATGTGTAAGCTAATATCTGCTATACTGTCAGGGGTGTGGCTTGTGATGATAATTACCTTTTGTTGCCCTATCCTATATTGTTTTACAATGCATGTATCTCTTTAGTTTTTTAAATGCAAGACTTGTATAAAAAGGAAGTAATTTTAGTGGTCAAGTACCTGTTTCTTCACATATTTTTTCAGTGATAGTGATCTGTGTCATATTTTTGTGTTCCTTGAAATATGTGAAGTGCCCAAGAGAAGGATCAGAAGTAAAATACAGTTCATAAAGAGTTCTGTGGAGACTGATGGAGATGGATGTTTTGCATGGATTTCTGATTAGAGCGGTCACCCTAGGACACGTGACTATCTCTGTAATTAATAACTCAGCTTCCTCCTGCCACTGTTTCCCCTAGAACCTCTTCTGTTTCTGCAGTTCTTTTAACTGAGGTGCAAGTGAGAAGTTACGTGATCAAAGAGATGGGGGTGAGTTGTAGATTGGGAAGTACAACTGAGTCAGTCTACACAAACTTGCTGTGAGCAAGTTTCTTTTTAAATACGGTGCTACGTAGAAACTGGTTTCCTGCTCTGGGTGCAAGAATTGATAAGATTTTCCTTTGAAATTCTGTTATGGAAGAAAACCATATAAAATGCTCTAATAAAAAAGCGTGTGATTTTGTTGGACTTGAAACTTTCTGCTGGGATGTGTCATTTCCACTGAAACTTTATTTCCTTGGCTGATGTTTTATCCCTTGGGCACCTGCTCAGAGCTCTCATTTGCATCACTAAAGCTGGGAAGGGTTGTCAATCTGCCTGCCCTCTGGTTTAGATGATTTTGTTTTGTAACCTAAAAAAACAATGAATTAGTGAAGGTCTGGGTCATTCATTTGCTGATTTGTCTAATGGACACCTAAGTAGTTGGCAGACTTTGATCCCCTCTTTCCCACCTCCTGGAACTGCAATTCCCAGATCAAAGGCTTTAAAAATGATTGTGAAAATTGTATCTTCTGATTTGGAAATTATGTTTCTAAATGGAAAATTGAACATGGGAGCTGGAATTAGCAGCTGACCTGTTTCATTGGCTGTGCTTGGAGGAAATGCAGAAGTTAAGTCAGTTTGTAGTTAAGTGCTGGCTTTCTTTGCAGCACTGTTAGAGAAGAGGCATCACTGGCTGGCTGTGTGAGTTTCTGCTTGATTATAATTGAAGGTGTTTACCTTTTCTATTGGTAATTGGCTGGAAGAAGCACTAAATCCAGTGCCTAGTATTTCCCATTCAGGTTTGAAGACTAATGAACAGGTTTATTGCCCGTGCTGATTGAATGGAAACGTGCTGACCAGTAATCATAGACTGTTGTTTTATTGGCACTGAAGAGTGTTCCTTTATTTTTTTCAATGGTGTAATAAAACCTGATTTGCTCACTTCATAATACTAAGTGCTTGAAAATTTCTCTTGTTATCAGGCAGCCGGCTCTGTTTGTCAGGTAGTATTGCTCAATGCTATGCTGAGGCTAAAATTTTGTTTTACATTGAACCTGGAAGATTTATTAACCTGTTTGTACAAGGACTTCGAATTAGCTGGGAGCTGTTAAGGAAACATCAGTTGTGGTGAGTCTTGACTATGCTGAAACTTCTAGAACTTAAAGTTTAGAACTTTTCTGTTTCTTATCAGATAGACTTACTTTGCATCCTTTGCCCACTTATGAGCCACGGAAGCAGTTGAGAAGAAAAGTTTTGTTGTAGAGAACAGGGTGTTTAAAACCTTTTTAAATCATCACAATAAGCTTTATTGTTTATTGTGATGATTTACATTTCAGCTGTACCTTCAATAAAAGCATTTAGATGTTAAACAAAAGAAGCCAAAATCCGATCACAGGGGGGTACTTTTGCTTTATGTTACTATGCAAACATTTTGTTTGCATAGAATATCAAAATAATTTCAAGTAAATGTTCTAATAAAAATGAAGTTTACAAAATCTGTTTGGGAAAGTATTTTCTCCCCTTGTAGCCAAGAATTTTTCAAATTAACTGAAATAGAAAGCAAAAATTGTATTTAAAGAATTATTGTTTCCAGTTACCTGGAGACAGAGCATGTTTTCCTTCTGCTATGGCAACAAGAACATGTGAAGTACAGTACCCCGATAACTTGGAGTTCTGCCATGAAATAGATGAAGAATTACAAGCCCAGTATGAGGGTGCTGTCTTTATCACGGTTTGCAGCTTTCCACCTGAATTGTCAAATAATTTTGACTGTCTCCCCACAGTTCTGACCCACACAGCTAATGGAAAGTGGCTTTAAGATACATAAAGACCATCCTACATGTTAAAGTCAGTGTTGAGGGAGGTTGCTGCATTAGAAAGGGAGTTGTCAGCAGCAGTAGGAGAGTACTTCTATACTTTGAAAATGCTTGCGTCCTATTCAGGCATCCCATCCAATCCTGTAATTCGTTTCTTAGGTGTCTAATCTCTGACATGAGTCAGCTCCTCTTTTCTTTGTTTTGAGATTTTTTGCATTTGTTTTAGATCATTTTCCAAGTTTTCATTAAGTAGTCCTTCTTTGGCTGGTTTTTAATCACGTTTTGAGGTTGCGGGCATGTATTTTGCATTGATTTGTAGCTGTTACTTGTTGAATGCTGGTGTTGGATTTGGGCTGGCTGGCGTATCTTAGGGGCAGGTTGTTTCGAAGGTAGATATTTAAGGGCTGAGGAATGTGAAAGGATGAAAATAGTCAGTTCCCTCTTGTCTTTGGTGGTAGGTATGTGGAATGGTAAACTGGGTACAACAGCCTGGGTGTGCAGAGCCTGGCCCGGCCAAGCTGTGTGCCAGCCCTGCATCTTCAACCCTTACAAACTTGTGCACCACACTCCCAGTTGGATCTGCTGAAACTTTCTCTCTTTCTCTCCTTCATTGTGGTGGAGGTAATTCAGAGACAAAGTTAAAGTCTGTCTGTTACTCAAGATAAAGGCATGTGTAAAGATGCATGATGTGTTATATAGAAGCAATAAGCAAAATGCAGTATTTATCACACTAAAAATGTGGCTTTAAGAATGATACATGGCATAGATTAGAAACACCCATGGTATCTTTTATGTCTAGAAATAAACACCACAGTGTTTAACCCACTGGAATGCACTATAACTTATAATGTATACACTGGAATGTAAAAGAAATTACTGCTTGGTGCTGATTGAAGAAGATAAAATTCAGAACTTCCTCAGGTCTTTTCCATAGCTCAGATACTTTCATCAAAAACAAACAAACAAAAAAAAGTGTTTATGAGACAGTCTTTCGCAGAACATACAACAAGATTTTTTTCCTTAAATCTTTGGTTGTGTGTCATAATTTGAGGGAAGGACCAGTGTAAACAGTGAAAAAGACAGCCTCTAAATAAGTGACCCACATTGCTTTTCTAAGAGTCTAGAAGGACGACAGAGCAATGTCTCCTCTCATTATTCCGCTCTCTGTGGGTACCTGTGTGCAGCAGCCGGGTGTTTAGAGCTGGGCATGTGCTCCATCCCTGTTGTCTGGCAGCCCTTTGGAGCCACGGTGTCTGTCAGGCAAATGTCACTGCGTCTGACTGATGGCTCTGAGAGCCTCACAGAGGACCAGAGCGTCTGCCTAAAGCCTAACTAACTCCTGTTCTGTGTTTGCTAGTGGGTTTTACTGTCTTAAAGCCGCTTCCAGTTGTTTAGATACATTTGTTCCTCAAAAAATGCCAGTTTCGATCGAGCACATAGAATTTTAATTCTGTCTGCTGCCTTTTGCAGTAGGTCTCAAATCTTGATGCCAGGAGCAGTTTTTTTCTTCTGGTCTTGTTGCAACTGATAATTCCCCCCCTACCACCCTTTCTGTTGGTTCCTGGTTTTTTCTGGGTTTTTTATTTTGGGTGTTTTTTTCTCTTCTTCTGCCTTTATCTTGGACTTTCCTCACAGAGGTTTGCAATAACAAATAGAAAAAGTCAGGCACATTTCCTCCAGGGCCTTACTCTTCAAGGATCTCTTAATGTGTCAGAATTGATCCCGCTTAGTGTGTGCATATGTGCAGACGTGGTTATTTAGTTCCTGCTTTTGGCAGACGAGAGAAAGCTCTGTACTCCAGGGTATAAATAATATATATTTGTTTGAATTCAGCTGAATTTTTCACTTAGCAGCTATCAGCAAACATTTTTATTTAGTGTTGTTTGTTTTACTATGCTGCAGAAATAGAGTTAAATACAGCTTCCTATATCCTTCTTGCATTAAAAATTTGCATGGCCTCTTGTCTCGGCCTTTCTCCAAATACCATACAGTTTAGGAAATTGTTTAAACCTAGAAGTATCTCAGAGTAGAGCTACTTTCGTGTTACTTGTCAACATGAAGCAGCAGAAGAAAATTTCATCTGCTAGCAACCCTAGTGTTGCCATTTCTTGATTGTCAAATACTTTGCTGTGCAAACATCATTGCTATGGACATTGTACAAAACATGCTTGAGATAAATCATGTATGTTACGATACACAAGGCTTAATGGATTGCTTTTCCATTGCTCATTTTAAAATTAAACCCACCAGCTTCCTGTTTTTCTTGTCTTGAAGTCCTGTCTATCTGAGCTCTTATAATTTCTAAAATAGCCTGTCATAAGAAGGAATTCAGTAAAGTGACTAAAAAGTGACTTCTGCTTAACCTTTGATTTTATAAATAATTGGCTGAGTCCTAAATAGATGAAAACTATTTTTAGGCCCTAATTTAGAGAATTGATATTTCCACATTTGCTTTGTCATAGCTGGTAGTAGTTGCTAAATTGTGAAAGCTTGTAGCTATTACAAATGCTTGGAGGATTGCTGAGTGTTCTGCCATAATGCACTAAGAAGCTCAGTGTACTGTACATTTCAATTTATAATAAGACAATGTAGCTGATAGCACAGACACTGAAATATTTCAAGTCTAGACTATGCCTTATAAAACACAGGCTTTTTGGTGCAGCAAGTTGGAAAATAACTGATAAGGGCGGTTGAAGTACAGCAGACTTCAAAAAATGATGAGTTCTCTAAGCCAGGGTGGGTTGGGAGGGTTCAGCCGCTGCTTGTCTGCCTTTTTGAGGTGAAAAGGGAGCTGGTGTTTGAAAGGGCTGGTCAGTCTTGCCAGGTTTGGGTGGTTTGTGAGGGAGGTCACACACAGAGCCTTGTTAGATGGGGAGGTTGAGTTTCTGCAACGCCATGTTTAGCAAGAAGAAATGGGATAGAGAAATAGAAGAGTGAAGTTTCCTGTCTTTAGAAAATGGTAACAGTAGTATTTCACCACAGACAAAGATAATGGCCAAAAAGTTTAATGTAGCTGGTGTTCTCTTATATAGCCTTTTTGTACCCTTGGATAATAAAAATAGCTTGCTGAAGGTTTTTGAGTGGAACCACATATTGTAGTAATAGGAGGAAATTATGATGTAGCCGATACTTTTATGGCCCTTTTAATATCCCAATTCACCTTACAAATCACTGTGTTTTATAAAGTCCTTCTCTTCTTGCTGCTGGGGAAGAAGAACATTTTAGTTGTGTTTACTCTTGTCCTGTGTTAGCTGTGGGAAAAAGGAAAGGAAACGTGGAAAAAAGGACTATTACCTCAGACTGAGCTTGCGGACTTGAAGAATTACGTAATTACTTTCAGTTTGTCTCTCTAACGTAATGCCAACCCTGTTTTTCAGAGCCATGGTGTCATGGAAGGGGATGTACTTTGCACTTGCACTATTCTTGGGAAGCTTCTTTGGAAGTATATTCATGTTGGGCCCTTTTCTGCCTTTGATGTTTATCTCACCAGCCTGGTATCGCTGGATCACCGACTGCATTGTGGCCACTTGGCTCACACTCCCTGTGGTAAGTGGAACATAATCCAGGTCTGGGCAACTGTCCATAATCCCACAATTTAGCTTACTCACTAGCACTTTGGACTTTATTTTAGGGTTTTTAAAGCTATTTATGCTTCTGTCTAAACAGGCCCTAACACACTTACTGTGGAGTCTGTGGAGACTTAGTGTTTACCTCAGTGTTGTAAACTGTGTGCCTATTTACGGTCCCGCTCTTCTTTCACAGTTTAATTTATGTATCAGCTAATGCTGTGTGTTCGTTTTATGCTTGAAAAGGCCTTTCTGTGACGTCTTCATCCAGTGTCAGTCAGATGCAGAGGAGAATAGGTGAAACTCTAGTAAACAGAAACTGTTTACTGTAAACTTCTGAAATGAGTTGTCTTCTAGACTCTTTCTTTGGACTGTGCTCCAACTACTGTATTAGGAAAATTTTCCACTGTCTGGTACATTGTTGTCAACCTTCACCGTTCTGTTACTTAATCCTTCTAGAATTTAGTTCCTGTACTTGAATTAGAGATGTTTTCAGGTGAAAAATAAGAGCTTCCCCTAGAAAGGAGATATTCCTCACTTATACTGCATCAACTTTACAACTATATGAGTCTGGAAATCAATAACAAAGCTCTTCCCTGAATTGTTCCAAAGGAAAGGCAATGTGAATGGGATCTGTCTCTTCTTATGTTCTCTAAAAGCTGAGGGACTTTGTTCTTCTAGGCCATTAGAGATTTATTTAACTTTTTCTGAAGTAAAATGTCATATTGGTGCAGTAGGACGTATCTTGTGGCATAAAGAAGTTTTGTCCTTATTGTATACCAAATTGTTTCTGCTTTTGCTGTTTCTGCCTTGTGTGTTTTAAAGGGGCCTTGGCTCTTTCTTATTCTAAAACTTTTGTTATTTTTATCATTACTAAATGTAGTGAAATTAGGAGGGCTGAGATAATCACCAATAAAGGAAATTATTTCTTGTCATGATGAAATTTAACTGAGTACTGATACTGTCACAAAATAATTCTTTCTCTGCTTATCTTCAAATTTTTCTTTAATTTCAAACTCCCCAAAATCTAATATGGTTCTTTTCTTCCATTAGTTGTCTGAGCTTTATAATTCTGGGTTACTACTACTGTTTTATGATAACTTTTGCAATCTAGAAGTATGATTTTTAACCCACACTAGAGCTAGACCAAAATAATTTTAGTATCTTTGTGAAAATGATTCTGTCTTTTGAGAATCTTGGGGATTTAGATTCAGGAAAGGAGTCTCAAAAAGATTTTTGCATCCAGCCATTTTGAGGCTCAGACCTTGTCTGCCTTAGTTTTCTATCCTTGCACTCAGTGCATTCTTAGTCAGGAGGGGCAGATTCTTGGGTTGTGTGTCCAAACAATAAAGTGCTCTTGTACCAGCTGGGCTCCAACAGGGAAACTCTGACCCTGACCTCTGTGATGTAAGAAATTTTCACCTTCCTTACTCTGTTAAAACATTTTACTTCCTTTCTAGGAGAGTCAGGATGTGACAGTGAGGTGGGTCTTAACTGTTTCAGTTTAGTTTGGCTTATACTAGGCACGCACACAGTTGGCAGAAATATGAACAAAAGTTGGTTTACTTTTCAGAGCTCTATTTAAATCCCCAGTGTTTGATGGTTTTTTGAGTTTTGGGGGGTTTTTTTGTTTTTTGTGTTTTGTGGGGTGGTTTTTTTGTTTGGTTTTTGGGTTTTTGTTTGGTTTTGGTTTTTGTTTATTTGTTTGGGGTTTTATTTTATTTTGCTTGGGTTTTTTTGTTTGGGTTTTTTTCTTTTCGAGGAAGAATGGGGAAGAGAGGGTAAGGAGGTAATGTGAAGGCTTTTTTATATTAAGACCTGTAGAGGTCCTAAGGTATTTTGCTGGTTTCTTTTTCTACGCTGACTGGGTTGAACAGTGTGCTGCTAGTGAGCCTGACCTTAGGGTCAATAGATATTTGTGCAGCCAGTCTTTCCTTAGATTACCTACCAAGTTATAATCTGTACTGACTCACTTATATTCCTACATGATAGTATTCCTGGAAAACCAGGGAAAGGTAAGTTTATTGCAGTGATGGGAATAAAGTACTTTTTAAGAAGTGCTGCTTAATTGTTGTTTCCTCTTCCATTAAACAGCTATTGCTGCAGAAAAGGTGGCTGCTTTATTAGAAATAAGAAGTTTGTTTACCAGTTGTAATGGGAGTAAATAAATGGAATTATATAAGTCAAATTAATTTTTATTGCTAATGAGGTGATATTTTTCTTCTGGGAGTAAAGCCATAATACTGAGATACTATTTCTAGGCCTTGCTGGAAATGGTGTGTGGTGCCAAGGTGGTTGTCACTGGAGATGGATTTGTTCCTGGAGAAAGGAGTGTCATTATCATGAACCATCGCACACGAATGGACTGGATGTTCCTGTGGAACTGCCTGCTGCGATACAGCTACCTCAGACTTGAAAAAATCTGTCTCAAATCCAGTCTCAAAAGCATTCCGGGATTTGGTATGTTACTAAACCCTTTAATTTGAAAGGAAAGTATGTTTAAATTATGTCCAGCACAGTTCATAACCTGCTAAATGACATAGGTTTAAATTCTGTTTCAGTATTTAAAAAAAAACTTGTGTAAAATCTGTGGCATGTGGAGCGATTAAACCCTAAATCTCCAGAGGTCACCTGGATCACATGCCTAAGCATTTCTTTTTTGAGATACTACATGTACTGCTGTTGCTTGTAGGTAAATATATTTTTGCTTTACATATCGAAAGCATTTTTCAGGATGATGAGAAACGATTTTCAGTTTTTCAAGGTCTCTTTCAGCATTTGGGTGCTATTTCACCCCACATGCAAATGGTCTCATCAAGCTTCTTTCTTCATTATCCAATGTATACTATTGTGAAGATTAAAAAAGCTCTGTAGGCAATTGCAAAGTTAATGATTCTTTTTAATAACTAATTTTAAATTTAACTTGGCTGTACAAAACATTCTGTGCAGGATATGAAATCATCAGGATTTATAATGATGTCGGCTGTAAAGTGATCTGAGTTGCACGTAGTCAGAGAAATTGTTTCATATAGTCCAAAAATTGTTGCACAAATGGTTTCTGAATAAATAGGGAGACTTATCTGAAATAAAAGCATCTCTGCATTTTATTTATCTCTTAGATTTATTTGCTGTTTTATACAAAACTAGCTTGGGCAGGATATGCGTCAACTTTATGATGTCGAAAGAGTAACCTTATTTATGGTTGCCTTTTGTCAGGGCATTTATCTGAACAGATAATTTTGGCAGGATTCCATCCTGAGGAGGCCTCCTACTGTTGCATTGGATTGCATTCACTGTTGCATTGTGTTGCATTCAGTGCTCTTTAAGTAATAGCAGCAACAGGGTAATGTGCTTTTTTTTTTTCCCTAACAGCCACATATTAAGGTCAATTTTACTTTACAAAAGACAGATCTCTTTTAATGCAACAGGAAACGAGAAAATGCATATTAGGAATCTTCATTATACAGCAGAAATGTTTTGAAATCTTGGGATCAGCAGTGTATGCGACTTTTTATAGCAATGATAGAAGATTAAATCACGAGTATCGTGTGGAAGATTTGTAGATTTCTGTCTTCAAAAGTAACATATGTCTTGTTATTAAAAGAAAAACATTTATATGGGTGCTTATTAATGCCATTAATAAAATGGGAAGGTCAGCTCCAGGAGCTTGGATGTTAAGCTATGCTTGGTAAAATTTGCTTCCTGAAAGGCTGTTAGGAGTCATTGAGAGATTGATTCTTTTTAAAATTTTTTTTAAAAATTCAATTCTCAGCTTTCTGCATAAACTGAGCACATCCAATAGATTTGATCAGTGGGCTCAAGCAGATGTATCCATGTCAGGTCAATATTAGCAGACCATGATGCCATCTTTGTTCTGATGTAGCAGCTTAAGCCACTAACAAAATTCTGTGCTCATCCTCCACTTTCTGATGTAGAGGTGACATATGCAGACATTTGCCCCTGTTCTTTTCGTTACAGGATGACAATTTCTGGTGGTAGAGCTGACACCTGGGTCTGTAGTGTTATAAACCACTATTTTTATGCCAGATCCCCAAGAATTCTCCACAATACGTGGGCTTTGAGGACTTTGGTTGCAATTTTGTGAATTATAGCTTATTTTTCAGTAAATTGTTAATGTTGGGTTATTAATCACAGAAGGCGAGTTGACCTAAACTGCATCCTTCACTGAAGCATGATTGGATGTCCTAAAATTCTGAAAGATAAGCTTCTGTTTTAACATAGTGTATCTAAAAAGAGGCCTTAGAAATGCATGTCTCTGTGTTCAGTCAGGCTGTGTTTTGGGTGGCATTTTCTTGCAAAATAAAAGTATTCTGTGTATCTGTGTAATTAGGGGATTGTTGGAAAGTTAGACTCTTGGATTAATTGAAGATTGATGGAAAAAGATAAATCTGTATGAAGTTTGTTGTGGCAGTATCAATGCAGAGAGTGGTGTCTAAAAAGGACAAAATCTCATCAGTGACAGTAGAATTTCTCCCACTTATTGCTCTCAGCCATGCTCTGTTACATGATAGACCCATAGTAAGTGTTTATCCAGGTTTTGGGTTTGATTTTTAAGTTGTGTCCTGCGGTTTTAAACTAAATGTTTTATTTTATGAGTTTGTAAAAGCCAGAAGATCCCTTGGAAATCAACCAGACAATTTCAGTGCACCGCATCTGTAATTGATACTTTAGATGTTGGTCATTTAGAATATAATATTTGTGATAATTCAGTGAGCTACTTTCATCATGTCTTTCAGTTTTGTATTTTCATATATTTATATTGATTAGTTGTATATAGTCAGATGTATAGGATTAAGGAGGTTTGATACACGGGCTAAGTGCAACTTCTAATAAATCTTAACTTAATGGTAATCATGCTTTGAGTTTCAGAAATATTTGAGTGAATATACCATATTTCTTTCAGTGCAGTTTTTTTATGATCTTTTGAAGGCTTTTCTTTTTTTTCTAACAAGCATTAAATTTAAAATTTTGTTTAAGATAAGGTCTGTAATGCAAACGTTCCATATCCATTTTTCTGAAAGCCTTGCTGAATTCAGTGTAGGACTTTTGTTGTCATAAGTAATTTCCCATTTGGGTGTAAAAATAGGTCTGTGAGAGATTATGCTCTTTCCAGTGGTACATATGATAGGTGAAGGGCAAAGCTGGGAATGGAAATAGAGCCACAGTTCTTGTGGCCCCCTTTGTAGGTTAAAAGTGTAAAGGTATCAGATTTAATGAGTCTGTATTACAACGAGGCAGCTATTTTCTAGTTAATATAATTAAAATCAGAGGATTCACTTTTTCAAGGAGAAACATTGAGTCATTTATCTAGTTGTTAAGTTATTAATTCTTTGCATTTCAGTGTATGAAAAAAACCTTAAAATTGATTAAAGGTGAGCTTTAAAAAAAGAAGTCCAAAGAAAAACAGATGGTCCTTTTCTTCCTGGAACTGTAGCCTTAGCTTGATGAATTGTGTGCAGTAAAGTTTTCAAAAAGAGATATTACGTTTCAGTAATCTCAATTTCAGAAACATTCTTGCAGCATTTCAGTACATCTTGCCAAAAGCTGGCGTCTCCAGGGAGCACTACTCTGCTCTTGGCTGTTGCTGCAGTTTCTCATCTGACATCATCAGAAGCTACTGACACATTCTGCAGTATCAGTTTTCAAGGAGAATTTCTAATGGCATTGACAGTTTCCTGCATGGTCTGACATGATAGGACTTCTCTACGGTACTTGTAATAGATAGGAGCAATTAATATTCTCATCTATTCTCAATTAATTAGGAGTAGTTTGGGAAGTGATACAGATTATGGTGCAGTCATGTTCAGAATGTGCTATGGAACACATACTGTTCCAGTAGGTACCAAGGAACATACAGGGTAGTGTCAGATGACCAGATAATGACTAGGAGATGGTTTTAATTTTTTTTCTTAATAGTTTCATTTGTGAAAGTGTTCTTGTGATAACCGGTAAGATTTCACTGGGAATAGGTATGTGTTTTAATGATGGACAATTTGAATGTGTTGGATGAGCCTACAGTAATATTTGAATACTAATGCTTAAATGTGCCTCAACATGTATGTGAAAAATAAATTGAAATTTGGGGTTAATTTGAGCGCTATCAGATAGATTTATGGAAAAGTGAGAGAGGGTAACCAGAGAGACTAATGTCAGTGCATGGCTGCCACATGAGATAACATTAATTGTAGTTTTGCTTAGTGCAGATGGAAAAGATAAATACCATCATAATTCAGTGTACAAATGTAAAGTATGCAGGTGTTGCAGGCACCATTGATGGACCTATCTTGAAGACTTCCCTGTTTTGAAAAGGCTCACTAAGGCTGCTAAAGAAGGGAATTACAGTTGAAGCAGACTGGGACAGGGGCAGGTGAGGAAAGGATAAGATGACGAAGGAGAGAGGAGAATAAACAAAGCTGACAAACCTGGAGTAGTTAGGAGCAGAGATAACTGAGTAACTTTGTCCAGATCTTCATCTCTGGATTCAAGTTTTTCTGTGGCTAACATTGTTCTCAGAGAAGGTTGCAAGATAAGGAGCTTTTTAGTTGCTGTTTTTCACTTGTCTGTTCACTCAACATGTTGTAGCTCTCAAAGGCTCAAGTTAAATGCCAGGAAAAAAAAAAAAAAAAAAAAAGGAGGTTTGCTCTATTTCAGCAGTGGGCTTAGCCCCACCAATCTTCTACTACACGTCAGTTGATCCATTATAGCTGTCCAAGTGTGTGAGCCCCGCCTGAAGCAAGCTCAAAGTAATTTGAGTCATCTTGGTTTTCAATGAAGCAGGGCAAAACAACTCAAATTATCCTGTCTTTGCCACAGGCTAAGAGCATGCACACCGACAGCTATGATGGATCAGCTACCATGAAGTAAAATACTGTTGTCACTAAGCCTAGAAAATTTTAACACTTAACTTGATTGGAGTATAGCTAAAGCAGCATTCTGTGGAGGATCTGTACACATTTATATTGGCATGGAAGTGTTCATGCTGCCACAGCTGCTTCCATAGGTAGGCATGGAAATGCTTCAGTATGAAGCTGCTTTGCTCAGGCAAAAGCAAATCTATAGCTGGATTTCCGTTAGAATTCCTACCAACAGAGCATATTAGTTTAAAAAATTAGAACTGTAGCCTACTGATCTTTCTAGTATAGTTCCTGTATCGGGTATCTTACATTAAAATAGGCTGAGAGTTTTGAGGAGCTGTGATGTTTTGTCTTATAGCAATGCAATTATGAGCTGCTAGACTTAATTACCATGGAGTTGTTATCCTACGTGATTTTGAAAGTAGAAGCTGAAAAGCATGCTCTCCAATGGCAATTGTAATTGTTATTCCAGCAGTCATTCCTGCTGAAGACTCCTTTGAAGTTTTAATTGTGAATGAAGGATTATTACTTTCCAGCAGAAATGCAGCTTAGGTTTGCTATACCTTATATGCCTTGGTTTTTTTAGTTGTGTTTTTTTTGGGGTTTTTTGTAGTGAAGAAAAGTTTAGGGGCCTGTTTCCCAGCTTGTCTTCTCCAGGAAAGGCATAATAGGTTTCTCCCACCTCTGTCAGGGAAAAAAAAAATCCCACAACCAAAGCCAACAAGCCTGCGTTCCATTAAACTTTCCTTATTCTTTCTATATAATGGCTCCTTTCCCTGTCCAAAATGCACATCAAAAGTGTGAGATCAGATGCTAACTTCTTTCATTCTCCCCATTATACAGACAGTAAGTGATGGAGGGAGAGGTTGTTTTGTCCAAGCTCACAGAACAAATAAGAGCAGAATTAGGTTGGCACGTTTTCCTAACTTGCATTCCTTTGCTGTTATCTGTGGGTTATGCAGCATCTGTACAGCTCAGCTCTTCAGGCTGGGTTCCTTTCATGGGCCTCCATGGAGGAGATGAAGCATCTGAAAAGGATGCAGGCCTTTGGAAGAGGTATATTTTATAGAATCTCTCTCCATTCCTGACTGGCATTTCAGATGACACATCCGTGGGAAAGTCTCACACTGTTTGGTAGAGCCTGCTTGTTTTTCCTCACAGTCTCACAGCTAGAGGTTTTTTCCTTCATGTCTTTGGAGATTTTGGAGTGACATGGGGCTTTTCTCCAGATACGTATTGGGCAAGACTCATCTTCTTTAATATTTAGGTGTTCATGTCCTGTTTCACTGTATTGATGTATTTTTAAAATGCATCAGACAAAGCTACTTTCCAGCCATCCCAGAGCCTTTGCTTTAGTTTGCTTTACTTTTGAGTGATGTTATGTTCTGTTATGTTATTCTGATTTTATGCAGTGCATCAAATCAAATAAAATTCAAAATAAAATTTAAGATGCATACTGTAACCGAAGAGGTTTAATAGTCCATAATGATGTTTATAGCATTTTGTAAGTGGCACTAATATAATGGTAGAGTTAATCATCTAATTGTCCATATTCTACAGAAGTGGCATAATTTAGGAAATGAAATGAATTTTCAAATATGAAGTGTCCAAATAGCATCCTTCTGAACCACGATTAAGGCACTGAGTATTGAAAGAATGTTTTCCAAGAAGATGGTGTATCTCCGGATGCTTTATTTACATATCTTGCTGCTGCTGTAATGAGTGTTTCCCACATGCTTTCACATGCTCTGTGTGTGCTCCTTGGCTGAGAGATACCAATTCTTCAATGGAATATTCTTTCTAGAAGGTTCCACAGTTATATTCTCACAGGTGAGACACAGGCCACTGTATCTGAGTAGCTTGTTGACAACATTGTTCTTGCCCTGACAAGGAAATCTTGTTTGAAGAAGCTTCTAATTGTGTTCTAAGTAAACAGTAAGCCAAAGCAGGGGTTTGTACTGGCACACCATACATTCTTCTACAAGAGAATGAAGAAGAGCAAAGGAAAAGCAGAAAGTCTTAATACTTCAATGTGACTTAAATGAACATAAAATTTAGAATAATTTGGTACTGAAGTAATTGCATGAGGACTATGGAGAAGCCAAAGATAAAACTGACTAATCAGAGCAAGACCAGAATATTTTTGGGTTTTTTAATTTACCTTGAAAATATGTGTTTCTAACATTGGTGTTTGTTTATTGTTTTAGTAAGGAAAAAACCCATTGGTTAGGTTCCACATACATTGACAGAGATTATATTCTGTAGAATACATGGTGTAATACATAGAGATACGTATATATATGAAATACATAATCTGAACATTAACTGGACTCGACCGTAAAAAAATTTTTAAAACAGATGCAGATTAATATTCAGCGTCTGTTAGGCCAAGGCAATAGCAAAAGCATGGTGGTTTTTAAATGGACACCTCACAGATTGAATCAAATTGACAAATAGACTGAATCAGATGATTCACTGTAAAACCAGGAGCACTACTGTGAATTTGTATTTGTGAATTTTATCTCTTAGTCTATAATTAGCTTAAAGACTTCACCCAATCAGATAGTAATCATTCAATTCATTATACTCCTATTAACGAAATTGTTGGAAACAAGCTAAGTAAAGAAAACTTGCCAGGAGCGGAGATTGTACTTTACAAGATTGTTTCAAGAAGCATTTTTTTCTTTTATTTTCCTAGTTTCTGCTCTCAAACCATTACATTAAATGTATATATATTAAAAAAAAATTAATTTGTTTTGGGCTTTTAGACATAAAACTATCTAGGAAATAGGAACAACAGCAAAATGCCCAATTCAAATTGAATTTGCAGAAATGTGCTTGTGAGCCTATACTGATTAAAACTCAGCAGTGTGTATGCACAGTAACTTTATGCCCTGGCTTCCTGTGTGATTTTCTATGTGCCAGCATCTTTTCAGTACCCACAGATCTTTGAAACAAGGAACAGTCAGACCTGCACACTTGTTGCCTTGTGGTAATTTTATGCAGTAAGGCACTCAGAGTAACAAACTGTTAATGCGCCCAATTAGTTGTGTACAGTGGGATCATGAACTTCCGAGTGATTTCTCTTATTGAGCCTGGATGTCTGGTTCCCTGATGCCTCAAAAGCCCTGATCAGGACCAGACCCCCGCTGAATACAGGCACACTGAATAAGGTTTTATTCTTGACCAAGATAGTCCTATGAAAAAACAGTGAATAATCCAGTTGTAGAAAAGAGAGAAGATGAATGAATATAATAGCAAAGCCATAGTTAAGCCTTTTACCTTCCTACTTGTTTCTGTAATTTTGAATCATTTTTTGAATTTGTTTGCAGGGGGGTTAGTATTATTAATTATTCTGTTACGTGGCTACAGGTAACATATATAGATACCATTTTCTTGAGGGGGGTGTGTGTATGTTTGCTTTCAGTATCAGCTGTAATATCCCTCTTTGAGATGTGACATTTTGGGGGATATCTGATTTATGAGGTTATGTACATAAAATTGTGATAGAAAATCAAAACAAAGATCTTTTTTTTTGCACAACTCAGCTCTTTCTCTCTTTTGTTCATTGTCACATCCATCTTTGGTATCTGCTTACTTCCAAATTACCTCTGCAAAGAAAACACACTAAAGAAATTTCAGCTTTGAGTGTTGTTTTCTTCTAAAGGATTTTGGGGTATGGAAAATAGAAGTGCAGGGTCTTAAAATTTAAAAAGCTTTAGACTTGGAGCTAGAATTTTTAATACAATGCTGCAAATTCTTGACCTGCATAAGCTGTAGTTCGCTTTATCCCCAAGGCAGTAAGGAAATTCTGATGTACAGCACATCTCTCTATTTCAATACCATGCTTTTCTTTTTGTGCAAGTGCTTTTTTTCTTTTCTGTGCAGAATTACATCCTAATAGGATACATATCATTACCGTGTCTGTGTTCCTAGAGATTTTAAGCTGCTTGTTTATTTTTTCAGCTCTGAAAAGTTGATTTAAAGGTCAATGTGGCTAGCTGTTCTTTCTGGTGGGTTTTTGCACTGCTGTTTGGCAATTTGGAACAAGAGCTGTGCAGTGTGATGCTTTCTGTATGCCTTTCCAAGCAATGTTAGTCATCCAAAATGTCGGCTCTGATAAGATTATTTTAGCAAAGAAATGGATGTGCATTGTTATGGTTTCTTTAGCTTTGCTGTTTCTCTGCTGTGTTCTTGTCATCAATAATTTCTTAAGAATCTGCAAATCCAAAGGCAACCATTTTTCCCCAGTCATGTAAGTGCTGCCTTTGCTAGGAAAATTCCTGTTGTCCAGGAGCTTTTAGACAACCAGAAAAAGCCATGCAAAGAAAGCAAAATAGATTTAATTTTGTTAAACAATATGTTGACCTAAACTGAATAGCAAGTCTTACTGCAGGCTGCACATTAGAATGGACTGCCTTCTGCTGCTTTTTCATAAATATTACTAATTAGCAAAACCATTCATTCTGCCCACTGATTTACTGAATTCCTCCCATTTTCCCATGCATTCCCATTTGGCTCCTACATCATGTCCTGAACTTTTAACCGCTTCTGCAGCAGTACAATGTAGACACACTGCAATGGAAATCAAAGCAAGAGTGGCTTTTGCTTTGCCCAAAGGCAGACAGAAGTGGGGTTTCCTTTCCCACTTGACACTGGTGGGGTGGTGAGACATGTGAACAGCAGGCCCTATCCCCACTGGTGCATGAACCAGGGCTTTATAGAAATCAGGAATTCATGGTTTTGTTTCCTGGAGGCCTTAAAGCTTGAGCAAATGTGGAAATTTTTCCACTGGCATAGATGGTAAAATAGCTTTGCCCAGCGTGCTGTGCTGGGGTAAGTTGGGAGGAAACCTGGGTCCTTTACTCTTAGTCAACTATTTGTTTGATAATCTCTTCTTATTTGAACAGTCAGGACTGTTTTATCTAATTAGATATACACTTAAAGATAGACACATTCTTCCAGAACACTGGATGTTATTTATTGGAAAGGTTAGAAAATCAAACCTGTTGTTTATCTTAAAAACTGGATGCCTCCCAATTCCTTTCCCACTCCTTCTCCCTGATATCGTTCTGTCATTACATTACTGCTTCTGTTTAATTATTCATAGCCCATATATAACACCACCACTTAGAGCAGGAATGGGAAACTACTGCACTCTATTCTGTGCTTTATGCAGTTTTGTCAGGTAAAGTCAAGTCACCTGAGCAGCATCTTTTGTTAGTAGCTAAAGGTGTTTATAATATGATGCTCACAGTGCTGTTGAAGAATGATAGCTAGAATGAGTTTATGTGCAAATTTTGATATAATTTAAAGCCTTGTGCTGCATGAAGAAAGGTAGCAGAGAAGATGGGATCTGATAACTTTTTCCATATTCCCTTTGTTATGGACTAGAATCACTCCTAAGGAGCTGCTGACCTGGGAAAGTATCAGCAGGCTGTCTTAAGTGAGAGTGTATTTTGCTTTTTTTTTGCTTCCATTCTTTCAGCCTACAGACTATGCTGCAATGAGAACACGAGACTGAATAATTTAGACCTGATGTGTGATACCACACAATAAAATGGCTTAGCACAATACAGGTTTCCATATACTAACTTAAGTGTAGTGTCTTGTGTACATAAAACGTACAAAAGGTCTGGGCTGAGGGCTAAGAACAATTGGAAAACACTGAAACCACAGCAGAACTTTCCTAATCTCTGTGTCTGTTTCCACTCTGTCCTGTGGAGCATCTGCATTCTCACAGTTGTAAATGGCATAGTTCAAGGCATCTCTGTTTCTGTTCAGAGGTATTTTGTCCTTTGCATTGCCCATTTTTATGAATTTGATACCAGATGAAGTGTCACAGAATATCTCAAGTTGGGAGGGGTCCATAAGGACCATCAAGTCCAACTCCCTGCTCCTCACAGGCCTGCCTAAAGCCAAACCATGATCAGAAGCATCAGTCAGGCGCTCTTTGAACTCTGCCAGGTGAGATGCTGTGGTGACTTCCCTGGTGCCTGACCACCCTTTCAGTGAAGAACCTTTTCCTAATATGAAATCTGAACTTCCCCAATGCAGCTTTGCTCAGTCTCCACCTGTCTTCTAGAGGAACCAAATGCTTGGGCATCATTCGGTATGAAAAGATGTCCTTTTTATATAACACTAGTGTGAGAATGAAGCCCTGATTAGTTCAATTTCAAATACTAGTGTGGCACCATTTTTGTGCCGTGTATTGTAACAGAAGGAGATGATTACGTACCAAAAGATAGCATAGTTAAATTACATCCGTTATTTTAAAGTTACTGTAAAATGTACCTTTATTTTTTTTCCTGTGAACAATCTGCTTAAACATGGATAGCCTCTCTTAATAAAGCTGTACTGACACTTCTTAATACTGCAGATGTGGGAATGCGATAGGTGCATAAATGCACATAAAATGTTGTGGTCAAATTTGAGTTTCCTTTACAAGGTTTTTCACAAATAAAGTGTGCAAATATGAAAAGATTTGATGAGACTGCATTCTAGGCATTTCTTTTCTTAAGTCATATAACCACTTCCAGTATTCAGTTATCTGAATATCATTGATTATCTGGATATTTGACATGCACTAGGTCCAGATTGTAGACAGCATGTTAGTTATTCATGTTCCATCTGTTTAACTGATTTAAAAATTACAAGTATTTACTCTATGACATAGGTCAAAAATCTTTAACTATACAGTTAATATTTCTAACCAATACAGAAGAGATAATGCAGTAGGTTAAATGTGTTGTCCAGGCTGACTGACTTACAAAGTTGATTGAAAAATGAGTGGCTTTAGTAAGTAGTTTTCTAGCATATGGTCCTTATGAGATACTGCTATGAACAGAATATAAAGGAATCCTGTAAAGAGGAGCTGAAATGAAGGGCAAGAATAACATACTGTAGGTCAACAGCAAAGGAAAAACAGGCTTTGAGAATGGTGGTGAGCAAAGAGGAACACAGGCAGCTGTGATGTTTTCTCTTTGATGTGCAGGTTTTCTGATGAGGTACAAGCTTGCCAAGTATGAGCAAGCGAATGTCATGCTCTTCTGAGCCTTGTTTAGGAAGGGAGCATCTTAGGCATGTGGTGGAGCTGGAGCCCTGGTTTTTCATCCTGCTGTCTGAGCTAATGGACAGAACTTGTAATATTATGTGATATGCTGTACACTATATACTTGTACCAAAAAGAGCCAAGAATACTTACATAAGGTAATGGGGTGTGATCCCTAAACTGCAGGCTCAGCAGCAGTTGCAGTTACTTCACTGCATTACACTGTCAGTTTGATGGCAGATTTCAAATCTGTGTGTACTATAACAAACAAATATATATATAGTTTGGTTTTTTTGTTCTATAATCAAGTGTAAAGAAAAGCTTCATATTTTCTTCTATGAGTAATGAAAATTATGAGGAAGTATGTGTAATAAAGCCCTCCAAGGAACAGATGCTTTCCAGTTTTAAATGCTTCAGAGCATTTAAATGCTTCAGAGCACCTCAGAGAATTATGGCATTGTCTAGGTTGGAAAAGACCTTTAGGATTATCAAGGCTGAGCCCATCCCTAAGCACTGCATCCCTAAGCAGCACATCTACACAGCTTTTAAATACTCCCAGGGAGGGTGACTCAAACACTTCTCTGGGTAGCTTGTTCCCAGGGCTAGTGTGACAACTCTCTTGGTGAAGAAATTTTTCCTAATATCCAGTCTAAACCTGGTGCAAGTTAAAGCCATTTTCTCTTGTCCTGGTGCATGTGACCTGGGAGAAGAGATCAATCCTCACCTCGCTACAACCTTGTTTCAGGGCAGCATTGACCCTATTCTTGGTCTGGTAACTTGAGTTCTGAGTTTTGAATGTATTTATGTCTTCTTTTTTTTACCAATCCAAAACTCTTTACAAGGTAACCAAGTCCTCTCAGAGTTGAGGACAAGACTGGCAGCAGATTGGGACTAACCTGAGTTATAAAATTCTTTGGAATAACAGACACTGTGGAAGTATCAGAGTGAAATGTTGCTAAAGGTGTATTTTTTTAAACTTTAGGCTGGGCGATGCAGGTTGCAGCCTTTATTTTTATTCAGAGAAAGTGGGAAGATGACAAGAATCACTTTGAAAAAATGCTGGATTATTTCTGTGACATTCGTGAACCACTACAACTCCTCATCTTTCCGGAGGGAACTGATCTCACAGGTAGGTTGCATTTGTCGTCTTCTCAGGGAATGTTTCAACATGGAAATTCTTTGTTGTTTATAGAAAGAGTTTAAGAAAGTCCAAGGCAGGAGCAAGACTTGGCTCTCTTGGGTAGTAGAAATGATAGTATGTGATCAAACAATGTGATGATTCATGTGAGAGGCACAAAGATAGTTCCACTGGGAGACTTTGCCAGTCTTCCTGAAATAACTTGTGTTGCAAAGCATCTTATGATTGACACTGCTTTTTATTGGTCAGTACGGTACATACACTGCATTAGCAAAAGCAGGTGTCAAGGCCCTGAATTACTGGGACAATATCATTTCATACCTATGAAAGAGTGATTGAAAAGAACTAATGGTTCTATTTGACTTCTTGCCTAATGTTTTAAGAAGGCAGCATGGGGATATTTGTTCCTTGGGCCATGTAAGCATTGTAAGCAGTCTGTATTTTCCTCTATAAGTGAAATATCTCTGTAAAACATGCTGAGATTATCATGGCAGTAAATGTAATGAGTTTGACACTGTAGTATTAATTTTTAATCAAATATCTGCCTTAATTCTGGTATCTTATGGCATCATTAAGAAGCTGTTAATCAATGTTAAAGACAACTCAAGTACCTATAAAAGAAAATATTGTATGAATGTTCTGTAGTGGTTTGTGCCTCTAGCATGATGCCTGATTTGATAAGCTTTTTCTTTAAATAGAAAATCAATTGAATTAAGCTTCTAATTTTTAGCTTATTTAAAAGATTTTTGCTATACTTTCCATTGCAGGTACTCTCAAATCATATGCCACATCAGTATGTACTAGACATGGTATAAAAATAACTAGCATGTGGTGCTATTTTTTCTTCTGCATTCGAAATATCCTTAAAATGGGTATGTATGTAGTATTCAGGTGCTATCACATTGTAGGGAATTGTCATCACTTAATCAACCTTCCTTAAAGAAGATAAATGCCTTGAACATTCTTGGACTGCTTCACATGATACCTCTTGTATCTGAAGTTAGGAAGAAGGATGGAATTTTCTTCACTAAAAGAGTAGTGAAGCACTGGCACAGGTTGCCCAGAGAAGCTGTGGATGCCCCATCCCTGGAAGTGTCCAAGGCCAGGCTGGATGGGGCTCTGAACAACCTGGTCTAGTGAAAGGTGTCCCTGCTCATGGCAAGGAGTTGGAACAAGATGATTTTTGAAGTCCCTTCCAACCCAAACCATTTTATGATTCTATGAAATTATCTCACTTCAACTTTTTTTTTCTTTGAATTCATGAGGGACTGTCTCCTCCTAGCTCTAAATTATGAGGTACAATCTTTATCTTACTCATGGATTCAAGAAACACCTCCTTTGAGCACTCAGTCTCTGAACAGGTGTTTCCGTCTCAAGATGTCTGAAAGAATTGGATTGTTTGTAATTTATTCCATAAATTATGTATGTCTTCTAATCTATAGAGGAATCTAATATTCCTGAGAGACAACAGATTTTTAAAGAATTGAGGAAGCTTTGTACTGCAGCTTTAAGATGATTTGGCTGAGGACTGAGACAGCCACAGGTGTGTTAACATTTGCGCTGCAGAGTTCAAAAGACAGTGGTGAAGTTGCTCCCACCTGAATGTAAAGCTGCTTAATGAAAAAGGTTTTTCTCTGTGCTGTAGTTACTGATATAAATGACTTAGGCTAAACTTGGGCATATGCTCTTGATACCATCCACTGAGAAACTCATGGGAACAAGTTTATTTATTTAATTAATTTTAAAAAATAATCTAATTGAATTTTTGAGCACGGGTTATCGACAGATTGTTTTTTTCCTTTGGTAAGATAATTCTGCTGTTCTGATTTCCCTTCTTTATACCTGTGTAACGTGTTCTCTTTAACTTCGATGCCCGGTGGAGATGCACTAACTGTGCTGTTCTCCTGAGGCCACCACAGGCTGGTGTGAGCGGCCCAGGAGGATGCAGAACAGTGGGAAGGATGGAGTGATGGGTAGGGAAGACCATAGGCCACTGCTGTGCTGGCTTCTGACACGTTAAACTGTCCTGTGTTTACCACTCTTAAATTGTCATCGAGTATTGAATGCCACTTGGACATTACATTTGTGCATAAAAGGATGAATAGAGATGGACAGAACCCTGGGAATTTTTCTGGGGAAGTAAATAGCTCTCCCTCTTTGATTGCCTTCACAGGAAATATTGCTTAATGTATATTTTAAAATACTGTAGGAGACAGGAAAAAATCCCTTGACAAGCTAACCCTGACCAAACAGTAAATTTATGCCATATGAGAATGCTAGAACATAATATATGTACCACTTTGAAGAAATTATTTTTAGAAAACTGTTGCGTTGTTGACATAGTAGGACCTGTTGCAACCTCACGTTCCATCCATTAGAATAAACTATGTTTATTCCTTTAGAATAAACTATTTAGAATAAACTGTGTTTTTTTCCTGAACAGTTGCTCAAAATTCTAGGGAACATTTTGCAAAAATAGACAGTGACTCTTGTTTTCTGACCAAATGGCAAAACTGCTAATTACTTCTGAAAACAAAATTCCTCTGGTGCTTAAAATGAAGAGTAACATTCTACGTCACTGAATAGCAGAATTGCTGCACAGCTCTATGCTGCTGTCATTTTTTTACCCTCTCAGTGGCCCTATGACAATGATAGATTAACTCCTCTTTATATTTTCAGGTATTCGAGAATGTGATTTCAAAGAAATGTAAGATTGTATTTATGTATGGGCTACTGCCTGACTTTAAGGTGGTGAAGTACTTTGCTGTGGAAGATGCTACATAAATAAATTTTAGAAATAGTAATGTCATGAACCCTGAACATTGTATTTGCAGACTGGATTTTATAGGGTCTGAGGTAATAATTATATAATTGTATACTTATTTCTGATAGGTTGGCCATCTTTTCACTCTGGAGTACTTGAAGGTTAAAGCTCAAAGGTATTTTATTGTAATTGCTTAAAAAGAAGCCCTCAGCAGGTAAACATGTGGCCAGACTTTCTGAAGCCCTGCAGAAAACAAAACAACCATGAATGAGTCTCATGTTTCTGTAAAGCTGAAATACAACCCGCCATATTGCCTGTTCTTTTGTTTCTCTTAGCGTTCCTTACAAGATCGTTTGTAGTAATTCTTCAGAAAGCAATGACAGAAAAAACCCAAAAGTTGCTGTGTTGCTCTGTGCCTGGTAAAGCCTCATTTGCTCTGGATTTGTGTGCGCATCCCTGTACGTGGTCCTTTCTTCACGCCAACTGCTCCTTTTTCCGTGTGTTCCCTTCTGTGTGACATTTCCTCCACAAAGCTCTTGCCGCTGCCTTGGCAAGAGGCGGCGTTGCTGTGGCTGCCCCTGGCCAGTGCCTGTGTCACCCGACGGACTCTGCATGCCGTGCTGAGAGCCCTGGCGCACAAACAGCCATGGACCCTGCCCTGGATTCTCCCTCATTCACATCTTGACTCTCAGAAGCTTCCCTTTACCCAGTTATTTTAAAGCTTCTGCTGGGCTGGACTATCTTTGAATCTCTTGTCCCTGATAAAATTTATTTGCAGGGGACAATAGCTTCAAAAATTCAGGGGAACAAACCGGTCAGTGGAGTGTGATTGCACAGAGCTTTTTTCCTTGAAGAACAACTGAAAATCAAGTAGGAAAGCTTGCTGAAGTTCAGATTTTGGCAGGAATGATGTGATGTGGATGACAGAAGGTAACAATGAACGATGAACTCCAGTTGGATCTTTCACTTTGCTAGTAAATGTGATGTGCTTTGGAAGTACAAAGAAAATACTGATCAGAAGCACTGGTAGGGGTTGCTCTAACATGGAATAGGTTGAAAGTAGCGCAAGTAAGAAAAATTGCTTCATTTTTTCTCAAAATATTAACTGTGAGCCAATAAAGCTTTATCATTTCTATGCAAACCTCTAATAGATAAATGAAGAATTTATTTATTTAATATGAGAGACTTTTGGAGTATTCATTTATTATTGTCTGGCACTAACTTAATTTGAGAGTACTTGAAGTCATAGAAGAACATGCATGTTTTTATCAGCGTGCTTTTATCACAAGTGAAATTAAAGGAAAAGTAAGTACTTAATATCAACTTTCAGCCCACAAACTAAAAATATTATTTTACTAAAAAAAATTGAATTAATTCATTTTATGCATAGCTTTTCAAGAGCAAAAGCAATTTAACTTCTTTAAAATATGTAACTCAAAAATTGAGGAGAAGTCTTAGCATAGTTTCTTTCTTCAGCTACTTCAAATGAAATTTTGAATCATGGTGCATCTAGAAAGTGCTGACTTTGAGCTTTTCCAGTTATTTTAGAGTGAGGCAAATGGGATTTGGAGAAAAATGGGAAAAATGTAATCAAATTATTTACCCAAGGTGGCACAGGGAAAAACAAACAAACAAACAAAACAAAACAAAAAATTAGGCCAGAATCCTTAAATTCTTGTATTTTTATGCAGTTTGATAATTGCTCTACAGAAGTAAAAGACTAAAATAAACTGTCAACTGTACCTGTCATCACCCCAAAGGACATGCTCTGAGAGGCTGCATGCAGTTAGCTGAAGGAGATGGGGGAAGAGAGGCAGGTTAGTGTGAGACCTGAGGAGACAGAGCACGAAGCAGCTCTGGAAATGTCCCACATCTTCCTCAATTCATAAACTGGCAGCTTTCCCTAAAAATAACTTTTTCTCCTTATTCATTTTTTACAGCAAATAGAAGCAGTGGGTTAAAATACTCCTAATAGGAATGATGAGCAAAAACTTGAGGAATAAATTTGCTTTGATTTAAATACAGTATAAGAAAGAAAATATTTGTTCCTAGAAAGAAACATTTGCTCAACTTTTCAGAGGGCTTGGTGACAGGGAACATTACCTGTGGCCAACCAAATTATGCGAGTGGCCTTTTGAGGCTGAAGCAAACTGAGTGCATTTCTAGGCCCCTTTTCAAGAGTTGCTTGATGGTATTTGTGTTGGTAGTTTGGAAGAAGAGGACATATGTTTCCTCTTTTTAAGGAAGTTTTTAGGCATCTTTCACATTTTTATATTATTCCACCTAAGACTGTTATAAACGAGCCAGTGGAACAGTAAGACATCTGCATAAGTTTTGCAGCACTGACAGTGCAGCCTGGGGTATTGATTAAGGGATTTTAAAGAGGTGTTTGTTGTGTAAATTTCCTCAAGTTGCAGAGGATATAAAAATGGGCTTCTAATTTCCTGGATCAGTTTTCTAACCTCTAGGTTTCATAGAATGGGGAGCATTGCATGTTCTGCCTTTTGTTTGCTCTGGTTCTGAGCAAGAGGATTTGCTCTGAATCTCTCCCCAGAAGTTTGGGCACTGGTGTCTGGCACAAGGAAACAGCAGTGGGCACTAAGGTCCTTACATTGGATGAGATGGCAGTCAGAGCATTTAATCATAAGTAATAAAAGAGTAAGAAACTGGAGTTTCTTCCAATGCCAAGATTACAGGAGGGGGAGGAAGGGCATCATTCCTACATTTTTTGTAGAGTGGAGGGTTATCCTACCCTTGCTTTCAGTATTTCATCACAGCACATTGACCTGCCTGACTTACTGTAAAAAATAATGTTTAATGCACAAAGACCTGTAGCTTTATAGTTGTTAGGAAAGGGAGAGAGAGGTGATTTTTCCAGATGACAATGATCGTTGTATTAGCTGGGAGCATTATTGTAGTTGTAAAATCCCATTACACTAGGGTCATGCAAAAGGGGAGGGGAACAGTCTCTGTTATATAAAACTTACAGTCCAGAGGCAAGGCAGGCATACAAATGTCAGGAAATAGCTGAACAGTGTTGGCCAGTGAGCTGATGTCCAGCTGTTCACACATTTCAGAAAGGCAGTGTAGTAAAGGGAAATTTGGAAGATGTTTTGCAGATGTTTACAGCGAGTTCTTTCCAAGTACTAAGAGGAAGTTTGAAGATGATTACTTCAAGGAGATGGGCACTGGAGGTCTTAGATTTTTCTTGCAGCATCATTTAGGTTTTACTCAGAGAACTTCAGTACCCTTTCACTCCTTGGTTATCCTTTGGTGCAAGTAGGAGTATTTTGCAAACACCAAGGAGTTCATTTTCATGCTCCCTCTGAAGTAAAGTGCTAGTGAGCAGACACACAGAGATAGTTTTTCTGAGTGCTCATTAACTGTGTGCAGTTTGAGATGCTTAAAACTTAGAATTTTTATTGTCAGACTGCTTAACATTATGTATATTTATATGGCACTTGTGTCTCAAAGCTCTGATTGACTTGATTTTCGGATTGCAAATTTTCTGAAGTGAAACCCAGACTTGGATATGTAGAAAATGAAGATGATCATACTTCTGTCCTTTGGAAACAATAATACATTATTTTAAGAACTTTTGTGATAAATTAATTTAAAACATTTTACTTGCATCATCCCAGAACCTGGAAAGGAACTCTTGATTTGGGTATTTTTTGTCAGAACACACTTGGTCATTGTTGTAATTTCTTAGAAGATAGTTCTTGAGCTAATACTGGTGCACCTAAGAGGTAGAATGTGGGGGTTTTTTGAGGAGCATTTAATAATTACCAGATTACTGTTGCCTCTTCAACCGTTCCAAGTCTGGCTCATGGCTCACTTTGCAAATTTTGCCATTGCAGTGAGAGTCTGCAAGGCAAGACTACCTTTGCTGATTCAGAATAGTCATTTGCACTGTTGAATGGAGTAGTAATTGAGCAGACAAAAACAGATACTCTGACCATGTGGTTAAAGACGTAATGTATCTGTCCAAGGGAAGATAAATTAAAGTTACATAGCCAAGTGTAATTTTAGTATTTCACACATTCTATAATTTTAGCAGTGCTCTTTGAAGTTGTAATGTTTTTGAAGTATATGTACATTTTGGCAATTTGGCAAGAATTAAATCTTTGGATCCTCTTTGCTGAATCAGTTGCTTGGCCACTGTGCAACAGCTTTCCTTTCCAACAAATCACATGGTCAGGAAATCTGTGCAGTGAATCTTAAGGCTTGCACGTATGAAAAGCAGACTCTTAGGCATGGAAACAGTAGGTCACAGGGAAAAAATATTTAGTATGGTAATATGTTATACCATTTATTAATTGGCAGACAAACCTTTAGGAGAAGCACCAGCATTTTGATAAATAAAGAGGTCATATAATTTAGGGGGGAAAAAGATGGGAGAATGTTGCACTACAGCAAAAAGGAAATCTCTCACTGCTGTTGCTTTGTTCACTTATGCTATTGTGTCTTTACAGGAAAAAATTATAAGGATTGTAAAAGGAAGGATTTATCTCTAAGCATCACTTCTGTTAAATGATTAAACAGCGATATGTTTTCCATTACTTTATGTCCCATCTCTGTTAAGCTTAACTGTGGACTCTTAAAAAAGATTTTTTCCTGCTTTAAAAAAAAAAAAAAGATTCCTTAAGTAGTGATTTTTTTCCATAGATCTGTTGTTAGGATTTTGTCTTTTAAGCGCCTGTAAAACTTCATAAATATGAGTTATTAAATAAGTTATTTGATTAAATTGATTTTTGCTGTGTTGCCCAGGAAACACTGCATATGTCCATTGGCTTTTGGCCCCAGGGGAGGCACAGCAGGACCCACAGTAAAGAACTAACTGACTGTAGCCAGCAAAGTCCATTTGACTGTTGACTGAGGCCGCTTGGAAGAGCCTCGTGCACATCACAGGAGAACGAACTGCCTCCTCTCCACCTGTCTCCAGAAGTTTTTGCTTTGTGTCCATGTCTTCCTTGCTTAGTGGCCTCTCTTAGCAACAGCCCTGGAAAGCCTTTGGTTTTCTCATGAGAAGTTTTTGATTACCAGAGGTTTGAAACACATTTGTCATGGGGTTTAGGCATGGTGCTTTCCAGCTGCCTTGCGTGTACTCTGTGTACAGCGGCAGGCACGTGCTGTGGCACTGAGATGCTTGGTCAAAAAGTCAAAATGGGGTAGGTATGTGCAGCACAGGTTGATGAATAAAACGTGGCGAGTTGAGAATGAAGATGTAAAATACCTTTTTAAGGTATTAGGTTAACTGCTTTCTTCTTTTTAATGTTTTCTTTCTGAAATAAGTTTAATGTGGTTAAACACTGATTTCAAGGCATTTCTGTTCATAATATCAAATCTACATTACTGTATGTTGTGCCTTTTGAGCTAAAATAATCCCAAAACACAATTGAGCCAATTAATATATTTTACTGTAGAATGGGTATTGAAGTGTACAGAGAACTATTACCACACTATTAATTTATAAATGTCAGATTGCATTTGATAAGTATGAAAGATCTGCTGATGATTTGCTAAAATTAAATGAGAGGGTAAAAAGGCTTTTCTTGCAATCCACGTGGCTCTTCCTCATACCCTGGTATGGCCGACTGAAAGCACACCTGTGTCTGCCTTCACATCCGTACTGTGTGAGCTGCTGTTGTACCGTTCCTGTCGTGTAATCATTCCATTTCATCCATGGTCTGCTTGCACAATAACAAAGTGGTGCTTCTCCTTCTCTCCTCAGCCAATACCAAAGCCCGCAGTAATGAATTTGCTGAGAAGAACGGACTTAAAAAGTACGAGTACGTCTTACACCCGCGAACGACTGGATTCACCTTTGTGGTTGAGCGTCTAAGGGAAGGTAATCCTGCTCTGTCCTTGTTTTTCCTTTAGAATGATTGTAACGTGGACAGATTTGAGAGAGTTGGTAACAGACACCAGTATCGTGAGGAGGTATGTAGTGAATGAAAGCAACTTTTGTGTTGTTTTGTTTTGAATATTTTAGCTTGTCCAACGGTATTACCTCAGAAAACTAATGGAAAAAATCCCAAGGAAGTTCAGCCTGTACCGTCCTCAACCCCAAGTGGGTGCTTGACACTGAACGCACAGGCATGTATGTCACTGCCCTCTCTGAAAAGGCTTCTGGGTTTAAGTCTGCAAGCTGAGTAGACTATTTGTTATGTTAAATGCACAAGGGGAATGCACAGCAGCATGGAAATGCAGCAAGTCACCTGCCCAGTGCTGCCAGATGTTTTGGGTGATGGTGACTCGGGGAAGTTGTATGAAATACAAATTGTGCTGCTTGGCAGGATGGTGGGCAAGAGAACGTGTGATACTTGCTTTTTATCCAGAAGTGGTCCAGTATTAATCCATCCCAGTATTAATCTAGGGGTCAGGGTTGAGTCCTTGAGAGTATGAAGATGTGATTGATACATTGAGTCTCGGAGCTGTTTTGGGAATGGGCGTTTTGATGAGGTTTGAGGCCATCAGGATGTGATCTTTAAATGGTACAGATGTGGCAGGGATTCAGGTACAGATGACTGAATATTTGCAGGATATATGGTTGAAGAAAATAAACATGTACAGTAGATACGAAGTGACTTTTTTATAGGCTGGTTCTTCAGGGAAAAGCAGTTCTAGATCTTTAACACATGCTGGTTATTTTGACTGCCAAAAGAAGAATGAGATTATTAAAAAGAATAGGGGCCTGCTGGTGTGGTTTTTTTGCTAGCTGGAATCTTTGCTTGGATTTTCGAAGCAGACCTGGCTTGCATTTTACCTGCTTCCTCCTAAGCAGATACCTAAAATCACTGCAAGCGCTTCAGAATTTTGTCCAGATGGACAATCCTGTGTATCTGTTTGACCCTATTAGTATTGCACATTCAGAGCTGGACACCATAGATTTTCAACTCTCTTGAATGTGTATTGCTCAGTTTGCTGTAGTAAAAAAAAATAGCCACATACACAATTTCAAAAGCTTGCTTTACTTAAAACTTCACAGCATTAAGTTAACCTAGTGCATAACAGTATTTCAAACCTGGAATAAATTTTCAGTTAAAGAAATGTTTTCCACTTGAAATATTAATAACTTTAAAAAATGTCTGTATTTGCTGCAGGAACAAGCTTTGTGGTTTACAGTAATTTTCTAATTTTATAAAAATGCTTTTCTCTTCCATTGCTCTATGAGCAATCTTTGCAAATTAGGCTGTTGGGTTATAAAAAAGGAAAATATTTGAGGCCAATTAACTGATTTTATGCAGTAGAAAGCTGGGGGAAAAAACAATAATAGTCCAGCCTTTGAAGTGGTTTTACATCTCCTTTTTATTTAAGGCAGGCAAATACTGTGTGAAATATTAATGTCCCTTTCGTGTTGAATTTACTAGATATTAGGTACTTTGATAGGCATCGTAAGCTATATATATTATATCTGTATGCTATTATGTAGTAAATTATGTGTGAGAAGGTAGTTCAAGTAGCATTTTAAAGTACTTTGCTATTGCTTGTTAATTTAAGAATTAGTTTTCAGCTGCTTCCAAGTGTGCGAAATGGGGACCGTTTGTGTTGAAGAGTGTCGGGTTTTTTTATGGATATATACAACCCAACTGTGGTTACTGGACTTAAATATTTCAGTATATTATATAGGTGTGCAAATCTATATCTATCTCTATCTTTTCATCTGTACAATATAGATATCAAGTTTGATATTCAGATGCAGTGGGCCCAGTTGGTACCTGGTGTTATTATGCAGCTCTGGTTTGAATTATAACTTAAACTGATAGAATGCCTTTTTTACCATCCTAATTTCTGATACTAAATAAATAAATAAATAGTAATAAATAAATAGCAGGACTGTCAAGGGATATAGGGTTAACCTGAGTCCCTATTTCTGAACTGTCTTAATGCTACAGTCATAGTAATAATCATAAAAACAGATTTATTTTCTTCTTTTACTCCTCATAACTGCAGACAAGCAGCGTGTGTGAGACGTTAGCATGCAAGAGGGAGTGGTGGAGATTTTTACATTGTGTTTACGCCTTGGAAAGTATTTTTGTACATAGATGACAACCTTATTGCCCTATAGTTCTCCTTTGAATACATTTTGGCTCGTGGCTGTTTTCCATTCCTGAGGCTCAAGTGTCTTTTCTTCAGGCCTGAGTGCATTATTTTGCTCCAAAAATAGGTTGATGAAAAGAGGGGGAAAATGTCATTAGAAGTTTAACTGCTTTTCAAACGTTGAAGAAACTAATTTAATTTGGCAAGAGGCCTGATTAATATGCACCACAAGCCGTAGCATGAAAGAATTACCTGTTATTATATAAAAATAACTATTAGCGACCCTTTTAAATAGGAAGTGAAGAGTCAGGTGAAAATAACCTTCAATAAAACTTTGCCTGTATCTGCACAAAGGAGTTTATTCCTGGAGGAATCACTGTCTTCACCCTGCGAGCATAAACCGAGCAGTTATCTGTTCTTTGCTTTCCATAGGTGGCAAAAAGCACTCAAACTCCCCTGGCTGGCTTCTTCCTCTTTTATGATCATTATTTCAACTACTTGGTCTCTTTGCCCCATAGATGCTTCTATGATGGTTTCTGAGTCACTGCTGAGATTTTGGGAGCTAAGAAAAAAAGATCTATATGATATCCACCAAAAGCAATAAAGGTTGTTTAGGTAACGCATCTCCTTGGCTTTTGAGTCATACTTTTTCTTTGCCCATTCTAGTTCTTCTGAGTGGTAGCTCCTCCCCCCTAAGCTGACTCTTCTAAACAGAAACCCACGTAGAAGCTGACTGGTTTTCCCTTTCATTGTGCTCAGGTGCCAAAACACTGAAAATATTACTTTATTTTTAAATGATCACATTATTGTGTTCTCATTCATTGAAACCTTAGAAACACCCAAGAGTAAACACAGACTATGAACATGCTTTAGATATATAATTAATAATATATATACTCAGGAGAATAAGGACGGCAGCTGTTGCTAGTTTCCAAGCAAAAGATACCGGGTTGGTTGACTATTGATGGAAAGCTAAGAGAAATAAAATAGGTGATTTGCTTCTTTCTGACTCTGTTCACTTGATCAGGTGAATCATTTGTCTTGTCTGAGCTGTAAGGAATCCTGATTTCAATTACTACCTGGTAAAAAAAACTACTAGAGAATTTTGCTGTATTTCTTTGAGGAACAAAGGTGAGCATTTTTTTGAAAGACAGAGTAAGAACATGTGAGTGAGCAACAGAAAGCGAACTTCAGGCTCTAAAATGAGGATTGGTCATTACTTTTTTAAATTCACCATCTCCTAAAATAATATCTAACACTTTTTTTTAAGTGTGAAATTTTGAGTGGGTGCTATGTATGGAGTAATTTTTGGCAGAACTTGGGTCAAGGTAGTTCATCTCCTTTTACAAAATGTGGGACTTTGAAAAGGGCAGAAATGCGAAGGAATTTAAATAAGACTTCTATAAAATCATGCCTTTAACAGTGTTAATTGAAAATTTTTGTGATTTATGTAATGTTCTTGAAGATCCAGTTTGTAAGATCCTTCTATAAGAGGTCAGAAGGTTACTCAGAAATGATGTATAGGTTTTCAGACCTGTTTGTATTTTCTAAAGTTTTTTTCCGAAGTGCCAAATGACATTGAAAGTTCAGCTGACTTGACTGCTTAGTTTCAAAGAGATGGAAAATAATTCTGGTTTGATTTGATTCAATATTGTCTGGTTTCATTGAATTACATATATTATCTTGGCATAATATCTGTAATTGTAGACAAATAGTCTGTCAAGAGAAAATAGCTGTTTACGAATGTTTTCTTAAAATTGCTTCATGGCTTGTAAGCATTTTGTCAGGACTAAATAAACCGTAAGTGTTAAGACAGAGCTAATGCTTTAAAGCATCATTAGAAAATTATTCATGCTTTTGTAGGCAAACATTTCTGCCAACATTAAATTTAAACTGACCTCTTTTTGACTCTTCCTCTACAGCCACCAACAGTCTTTAATAGCTGAGTACATTGGACTGATGTTCTCATTATGGAGTTTATATTTTACTGGTTGTATAGTATAATGACTAGTCAGAATTAGTTGTCTTATTATATTATATAGTGTTTCAGCTTTGAATTTATTTCTGGTTCATAATTAGCCAACTGAAAAAAATAGTGCATATAACATCTGCCAACTGCAGCATCCCAAAATAAACAAAGATACAAATTTAACATGCTTGCCTTCATTGCACATCCTTACTGATGGAAAGAAACTGATTCTCATCCTTTTTCCATGGTTGGTTCAGAGTTGATAGTTTTGCCGTAAAATTAATGTTTATACACACACAGTTGAAACTAGTCTGTATCTTCTAATGTTCATACCTCGGTTTTACAGTTGCTTCAGTAATTACATGTAGCTATTCCAGCCTGATTCATTGCTAGGGCAGGAAGGTTTTCTTTAGGTGTTCAGTCCTGGTTATCTCTCTATAAAATGATGTAAAATGTTTTAATCCTGGGATGCTTATTGACTGTTACATAGATTCATTAGTGGCGTAGATTCAGATTTTCTGGGAGTTAGAGTATCCAGATATGAACATTTATGTACTGAACTCTTCATGGCATTTACTTGGGTTGTGGTGCAATTTGCTTACACGGCACTTTTGAGCTAATAACGTAGGGAGACAGTTTGTGATTTGCAGATCTATGTAGTAGACAGCCAGTTGGAGATGGTGAATCAAAGTTCCTGAAAGCTGACGCATGGTTTGTGTCTCCCTCGCTGTGGTGTGAAGTAACCACGGTTAGGCAGCAGGTCTTTGTGAGCAGTGCCTAGACATCCTTGCTGAGCACCAGGAATATTTATTAATGAAACCCTTCAGCTTGAGGTAGCCAGAGTTGATGAGCTCCCAGAGCTTTTTTCTTACTCCGACTTTGAAAGAGCAGCAGGAGGGTGCTTGTATGAGTTGATACAATGTCAGTGAGAAATACTTACCAGGAGGCTGCCAAGGGCTTGTCTTCTGGTGTTGGTGACAGTTATGTCCAAAGCACCTACAGCTTACAAGACTGGTACCATTCATTCTTTCAAACATCAGTCAAAATAATACCAATTCCTAAGTGTGTTATGTTTTTTAAAGCGAAAATTGATGCAAGTGTGAAATTCAGGTCTATTCATTGACTGAAATGTTCAGGCTGTGTTAAGTGGGATGTATGAATTAATTAATGTACATATTAAATAAACTGCTTTTTATTTTGATTACTTAGTTTCTTTCCTCTTCACATATATATTGGGTGAGGCATGTGGGTCTCCATCACAGAAGTGCCTGCTGAATTACCTGCAGAGGTTTTATGTGCTCAAACAGAACTATAGCAGGACTGCAGCAGTTTCCAGGTTTGTGCATAATTTTTCTTGTGTGTAACAAAGGTACAGGACGTAGAAAGGCCCCACATCAAATGACAGAGAAGGTTAGATTTGTTGTTCTAACGAAATTTAGCCTCCCTCTTTGCAACTGAACAAATTTCTGACTCCTAGAATTATATGTCGGGCCCACTGCCAAAATTTCTGTGGGTTTTGGCGAGGCCAGAGCTTGCATGCTGACCAGCACTGCCATCTCTCAGAGCAGCTCTTGCCTGTTTGTGCTGGTTGCTCCGTTGTGTAAACTAAAACCAGTCTGGCTTTGAAATAGGAAAGCATAAGTGTCCACACCAGCCTTAGCTTTGGGTCCTCAATCAACTCATTTCACCCGTATGTCCATCGGATTTGCAGAGATTAAACAGCAGCTCTAAACCATCATTCCTTAATGCAAGGAAATTCTTTCTTCACGATTTCTTTTTCCTCTGTGCATGTGTTCCTCGCAGAGTCATGTTACTAAGTAGACTGATACTCTGAAATTACTGAGCTATTGTGAAAGAGCTTTGAGCAAGTTTTTAGCTGAAAATGCAGTATTAGAGCTTCACTGACTGCTGTAATTGATCTTGTCCTTTTATGAGAATTGGATCCTGTGCATTAAATAGCATAGCCTTTGATACAGAAATATCAGTATGTAAATTGAAGCTTGCATGCTTTTTATGCATTTTGTGTGTCAGTAAAAAATTCATAACATTAGTTATAAAAAAAAAATAAAATAAAAAAGCAGAGACCTTGTACAAAAGCACGCTTTTATCACTGGGCATGTCTGTGAAATTCAGCAAAGCAGAAAATCGGATGCAGGCTGTTGTGCTTTATTGCAGACGCTGACAGTTGACTCTGGAACATGGGAAAGGGCAGCTCGACTTTTTCCAGAATCATGTTAACCGCTGATGATTACCATGTTTTGCAGACATCTGCGTGTATTGGCTGTGATGTACTTCTCAGAACGAGCACCGGCTTTCTGTTAGATATTTTCTGGCCTTTGGTACATGTTGAAGTTTCTGTTTCTCTTCTTTCATGTCTTACTGGAGCAACATTTTATACTGCTCACCCCACCTCTGTGGAAAACAGTCCATTGTTTCAGTCCTCCTGGGAAGGATTTGCTTTTTTCTAACCACTCTTTTCTGTCATCCCCCATCCTTTCCTCTTTCTACCCCCACTGCTATTGAGATGGGTGCACAGCCTTTCCCTGGAGGGTTTATGGTGTAAGAACCACTGCCCATTTAATGTTTGCAGGGTGACATGTAGCTGTTTGTGTCACCACACATCTGTGGTATTCATCGGAAATATTTCAGTTTTTACATTCTCAAGCCTCTCAACGTCCACCTACTGCAGTAATTCCCTTGCAGGCTCTCACGTGTGTGTCATGGCTTGTGACAAGCAGATACACCATGCAGTGGGTCATTTTCCATTCACCTCCTCACAGGTTATTAATAGTTGCAGTGGTAACCATACGAAAAAGTTATCGTTTGCCAGCAGTTACCCCACAGTGGTATTAGAGCTTTCCACTGTTTTCCCTTGACTCAGAATACACAGTATCTGTGGTAACGATGTGGTAATGTTTGGCGTAATGTTTGAGTGTGGACTTTTTTAATTGCTTCAACTGGAGGCCTGGAACAATGTTAGCTCATCAGATTGCATATGTAAAAATGAAGCGTGGCCACAGATGAGTTCAGGAAAAATGATTTTTCAGGAAAAACTAGAATTATTTTTTTCAGAATTATGAAAATGTTCCTGCCCTTTGATTTTAATCTAATGTTTAACCCCTCTTGAAGATTTTTTTAAGAACGGTTTTACTAGTTGTTAATGTGCTTTGACTAGGTAGTGGACCAGGAATGTGAGTAACAAGGTGTATCTGCTGGTCTAGACTGGGTCAGCATCTCTCTGGGTGTTTTGAAAGGTCGCTCATCAATTTGAGTGTTCCAAATACTGAGCTTTCTGGTTGTTTTTAAGGACTTACTACAGACAATAGGTGAGCCTGAGGTAAAGTACAAGTTCATTAATTACTGCTTATTCTTGTCAGCTAATGATCCAAGAATTTGCAGGTGATGTTGCTTGGGTTGGTAGCATTTTTAATTATTGCTGAAGTTGAAATTAATTCCTATAAACAGAGGAATAGTATTGGCATCAATTTGTTTCACATGCTATTACCAGATGCTTCACACAGCTTATCCGTTTCTCAGTTGTTTATTAGTAAGGCAGATAATTGCTTCAAGCAGTCTTGAGTAGAGAGGGACCTAAACATATTTTTTCCATACTCTATTTTTTTTTTTTTAACTGCTTTAGTTTCTGTTAGGAGATGATGTTTCTTGATGTGTTTTATTAGAAAAATAGCAGCATTTACAGGTTGAATAGACTAATCCCAGATCAAGACTCCTATTGTACAGGAGATTCTCAGGCATATTTTTTGGATTCTCCACTCTTCCACTTTTTGCAGATGCTAGCTGTTTTTACTTCCAGCTGTGTTAAGGTTGCTGCAAATGTGTTTTGTGTATTCCTGATAACCACTTTTCTGTATGAGTAATTACTGGCAGGGGAAAAGGTCCATGGAGTATCATTTCAGTTACTGGAAATGCTGGAATCCTCAAACTGTTCAGATATAGCCTCCAAATCTGTAAGAAAGTAATAAAACTTTGAATCTCATCTACTTGCAAAATATGCTGCTTAAGTATCATTAAACCTTAAGTAGTTTGTTTCTTTCATTCCTTTCTGCTGTTGCAGCTTCAGCTCCCTTCCCTTTGCCCTCCTCCCAGTCCCCTGCCACTATTTTCAGGATATAAAAAATGAGCCCAGCATCAGACTTTTCCAAGCTGACTAAGAGCCCTGAGTTTAGCAATTGTTTGCAAGGCTCTGCTCCAGAGATGTTGTGAGCAGTGCCACAACCATGAATCCTGGATGTTGCTATGGGACTGATACTGAAAAACGAAAAACATCAGAGGGCAGAGGAGCTTGGGAAAAATTGTAGTAGAGCATAAATGCTTTTTAAAATAGATTTTTATCAAAACATAAATTCAGCATAAATTCAACTCTACACCTCATTCATCACTTTATATGTAATCTGAAATATTCCTCTCTTTGGGACTTATTTTGTCAACCTTTTTCTGAACTGCAGGATTTTGGAGGGCAGGAAATAAGGTCTTGGCTCTCTGTGTTCTCAGTAAATGCTGGTGGGATATAGGAAGGGTTTCCCCTTATTACCTGTGTGCTGTGCCAGTAATTTGAAGTGCAACATCCATTAAGTTTTGTAATGAAGCTATAGCTACAGCTATAGGGTTTGAATATATTTTCCCATAAATTCATTTATTTGTAGAATGGTGACCAGTTAACATCTGGAGAACTCTTTTAATATACATTCAAGTCCGCAGTGTCTCTTCTCTAACTCTATTTCATACCATTAAAAATAAGTAATATCTTAAAAGTAAGCGTCTCTGAAATGCCTATCATCTATATTTAGACTTATGCAAAACTGTCATTTTTGTTTGCATAATAGTCATTGTTGCCCTTGCAGTCTAACAATAAAAAATAAATGCTCTTGATGATTGAAAAATAATTCCAGAAGCAGGGACCTGAACAGGGCTTCTCCTGGTCCTTCACTGCACTGCTCTGAAAGGAGCCTTCCTGACCTGATGGATTCTGGCATGGCAGACAGTAAGGACATCTATTAGGAGAAAAGAAGAGCATGCACAATAAATAAAAAGAAGAGAGGCATTTTCAAAATGCTTCAGAGACTTTGGAATTTGTGAGTAGTGACACGTTTGCGTTGCCTGGACGTTGCTATGGGTACTGACGTTTAAAAGCCAAACGGAGAGGGCAAATCTTAGGGACATAAGTCCCATTTAAGATCCTTTAAGAATTAGTGTTCTTTTAAATTTGCTTGGATGCTTTTGAAAAATCATCCCTCAAAAGGATTCTTTGTCGAAGTGCTCTGCAAGTTCATCCTGTCAGCAGCACCACTGTGATTTAACCAGTCGACTTCTGCCTTCACTTATCCAAAAAGCATTCCTACCAACAGACCCGAAAGCTCCCTGCCATTCTTCATCAGCCCTTTGCATGCCTGCTCTTGTAGCTGGTATCAGAGAATTAAATGAAATATATGCTCAGCAACTCTGTGACTCTTCTTTCCTCCCCCTTGCTCACACCCTGCCTGTGAGGCCTGTGTATTTTTGAGGCAGGTGTTTTGTTTTGGTATGGCTGAAACACCCATCTCACTGGTGTATAAGCTTTGTTGAAGCAGGTATCAGTTCAGCCACAGCTGTCTCAAACGGTGCACTCTGCATGCCCACAGCATTGCAAATATTTAATAAACCTGTTAATAATACATTCCAAACCATAGAGGCTGTGGAGATTCATCAAGATTTATGCTCCCTGTGGTGCTGACAAATTCAGTTGACATTACACACCGAGACACACACATAAGCATGCGCTCAATGTTAAAATTTATACATAATTTCTGATTTTTAATAACAGTGTTGTATATTAGGATAGAACATTTTCAAAGGATTATGCTCTTCCTTGAAGGGATAAATTCACTTGACTTTGGGTCTTGTGACTCTCTGTATTCTGGCCCATGTAATCAACCCAGCAGCATATTCTTCTTCATGTCTTCTTGTTTAAACAGAAGTGGGCAGCACAGAATTCATTAAAACTGAACAGCCAAAATGCTGATAGAATATAATGTGACTTAAATGGTGGGGTTTCTTCCTTTAAGGTGTGGTATGTTGTGTACATACAGAGCTGTGTATATGTATATAGAGGAGTTTCAGGGGCTGATTTCCATCTTTCTTGGCAAACTGTCTAGGACAAGGATCATATTGAAAAAATCCCATTAACACAATTACAGAAAACAAATCTTACTTAGCCTTTGTGAATTTATGCATAGGGATATATGCCTCGTGATTTTTCACAAGCAAAATGGTTTTACTTTGCCATTCCTTCTCAGCTGACTGAAAGACTGTGAGCAGACTAGGGCTGCTTTACACCCAAACTGAAGAGATTGTTGTTCAGAATGAGTTTCACTGGCCTCTTGTTGGAGGCCCTTTGCTGCCTCTGAGCTGGGTGAGGGGAGGAACTCAATTGTAGGTACACATTGCTTGGAAACAGTTCAAGCATCTGCTATCAGGCTGCCCTGTCCTGATCTACAAGTGAAATGGCCTCACAGAGCACTGCTTCTTTTCAAAGTAACACAGGAGGAAAGTGTCAAGCATTCAGATTGTGTAACTAAATACTGAGAAAAGGGAATTTCAGAAAGGGAGATTGAATGCAGCCCTCTTGTGGTGTTCAATTTGGAACAAGAGAACAAACATGTTTTGCCGGTTTGGTATTTTCTTTGCTTAGAATGACAAGCTTCTAACAATGTATTTTGTGCTTTTTCCTTTCAAACAACAGTAAAAAAAAGAATGGAGAGCTTTTGCTGGCAGGGCTTTGAAGTTGATCTGCTCTGTGAGAAGCTGTGGAAGAGTAAAGCAAATTAAATAATCGATAATGTTCTCTGGAAGAGCCCAAGAGCTGTGAACCTGAGGAAATGCAGTTTCTTCCTAGGAGAAAGGTGGAATTTGGGAGTATCTGGTTGTAACCCAGAAATGTTGCCTTCATTTTCAAATATTCTATAGTAATTCTTTTACAGCTGTTATTTCAGCATTGTTTTCTCAAAATATTTTGCTATCTAGAAACACATTCCTAAGATATTTTCATTATTTTAGTAGAAGAGTTGTGGCAAATACAAAAGGATGGAAATAGTGGAGATAGATGAAAGAAATTAGAGGCTTGAAGATTCATACTTTCACAGCAGCACATACATCCACATCTTGTAAATACAGTAATGGGGTTTATGTCCATGAGTAATCCAGACTACACTTTGGGAAATACAAGAGATACTTGCACATGATTACATAATGCGCATCTAGCTCTCAGATTTTGTTCTCTTAAAAAAAAAAAAAAAAAAAAAAAGACAAAACTGCCCCAAACAAGCAAAGAAATAAAAGACCATGTAAAAGTTTTTCTAATTTTCAAGTGTGTCATAGTTTTAATTTCAAACCGGACGGAAACACCAATTAATGTAGTGGTTTCACGTTCACTAAATTTTGGTCTTGGTACTTACTCTTTTTGTGAGAGAGAGACTAGGAGAAAAACAAAGCAGGCTCAACCTTAAAATTAACAAATAGTTTATTAACATACACTAAAAGAATAGAAAAAAGAAAGTTGGAAAAAACTAAAATGGAATGAAACTTTAAAAACACTTTTCCCTCTCCTTACAAACTGTTCACTTTCTTACAAAACAACATAAAGAGACAAAACTTGTAATTTTCAGTCAGTTTCACTATCTGATAATAGTCTTTCATCAATTCATTAGGGGAAGAGTATCCTTTTGAGTCATGGATCCCACTGACAACTTAGAACAGTTCTCCTGTGGGTTTTTAACTGTCACAAAAACAACCGCCCCGGGAAACCTGCCTTTGTGACCCTCCCAGGAGCAGTTTCCCAAGCTGCTTATGGGTCATGGGTCTTAGACTTTTGCATACTGGGGTG
This sequence comes from Hirundo rustica, assembly GCF_015227805.2. Lineage (NCBI taxonomy): Eukaryota > Metazoa > Chordata > Aves > Passeriformes > Hirundinidae > Hirundo > Hirundo rustica. The sequence continues at coordinate 17,140,817 of NC_053452.1, forward strand.
TCACTTTTTAAAGATGCATAACTCTAAAGGCAAAGGATTCTTCACTTCAAGGTACAGAGATATCTTCTCACTTCTTTACCGGCACAGGGGGCTTCTCATCTTTATCTCTGTTCAAGCATCTTACAGGATATTACTTAGTTCATCACAAACACTTTTGCTTAAATCTACACGCAAAACAATCATCTCCCCAAATGCATATCTTTCCCATGATTTAAAGGAATGACCTAAATATAGAGTTCATTTCCATGGCTCAAGTAAGAATAGAACAACCAACTCTTCAACCCTTTGTCTCAATAGTCTTTTCACTCTTGCTCTACTGACTTCATGCTGCTGTTCTTTATGTTCGCTCTGTCTTTCCTTACTCTCTCAGAGAAGGGCTGAGCTCTGGAAGCTTCATGCTGCTAAGAAAGAGTTAAATCTGCTTGGAGTCTTTGTTTTTCCCTCTGTGGCTCATGGTGTTAGATGTTCAAGGCCGAGCTGATGAGGGAGGAAGAACTCACAGAAACATCAGAGATTGGAGCACTCAGGCAGTCTGGAATCACAAAAAACCAGGCAGGACCATAAATGCCTTCTCAGCCCACCCCTCGGTGTAAATCGGGGTGGCCTCGGCCCAAATGGTGCCTATAGCTCTTATCAGGGCATAGCAGAGATCTCTCCCTGCTCCAGAGAAGTCTGAAGAAAGTAGCTGTTACAAAACAGCAACCTCTCCTTCCCGCCCCTTTCACCCGGGAGCCGATGGAATCCGGCCAGGCCTCAGGCCAGCTCCCCCCCAAAAGAGGGGAGCAGCAGGCCCAGCTCGATGTTACCTGTCTCTTTCTGGCCGAAGGAAGAAGAAAAAAGAACCCACCTACCGGAAATCAAGGGGTTTTATATAGTACTTCCCAAAGTCGCAGCTAACAATTTCAGTGGTCAGAATAGATGTCAAAATTCCAACTAACCCTCTGATAGGTCTCTTTCTCTTCTAAAGCAATTCCCAGATCCTGACCTGGAGAATTATTTTGCATTCTTTTATAACTAAAAAACCAGACTGTACTAACCCATAACAAAGTGATATATTTCTTTGTTAACTTTCATTACAAAATTTTATTTCTGCTTTATGGAACAGAAGTGTCATGTTGCTTTTTCTTCCCTGGAATTTGCTATGTGTACCTGATGTGGAAAAAAATCAAGAGCTATATTGAAAAGGAGCACCAGCATAGTTTTAATCCCAGTTCACAATAATCGTTCTCTGAAAAAATATTAAACACACTAAGAAACCGATTATAAATGAATAGGAACATACAGTATGCTGGTCAGGCTTTTGTCACAAAATAAACAAAGACCTCTGAGACCTGCATGTAAAATATATTTTGTCTGCTACTTTGCACACACTGTAGCTAAAATGGAAAATTCTGTAGAGCCGAATGATAGCACTAAGTGAATTGGCATTTGCAATTAGTTTTCCAGTGGTTTGGCAGTATTAATAATGCAGCAGAAGGACAGGATATCCTTCAACTAAGTATGAAAAAAGGTTTTCATTAGCATTACAATGAACTCCAAGAGCCAGGTATTCTTACGCACAGGAAATAAGGTTTGGGGAAACAAATTTTGTGTTTGAAAATGTTGGATGAATTTTGGAGCGTATCTAAATGTGAGTATTATCAGAAAATTATTTTAGAAAGTGTAAGGTTAAAGTGTCTTTCCCAGGCTGTTATTGTAATTCATAAGATATTATTTTCAGCAGTGTTTATTATACAAAAGAATGTTTAGAGCCAGATAAATATACTAGGGAGCCTGGTTAACTAGAAATAAACCAAAGGAGTTACTTAAAGTTACAAGAGAGACAAAATGCTGACATAGATGAGATTAATTACTCTTTCTGTTGTTTTTCCATAATACTCTACTTTGGTCAAAACCAAAGAGCACTAACTGATATATTTGCATATTTCTGGTTCAAATTACTTGAAGATAACACACATTCTGATTTATCAACCAAGGTAAAATGAGATTGAAGCAATCCAGTCCGGAGCAGCAGATTCTTATCAGCAGAACCTTGGCGCTAAAATAGATTAATTGGAAGCTATCTGATGCAAGTTGCTGACAAGGAAGGGGTAGAAGAGGAAGCAGAGTGCCTTTTTGTAACTGTTGTCACCACAGGGCTCTTGTGTTTGTCACAATGGTCAAATTAGTCCAGACTTAATACCGTAGTGTGCAGTTCTGCTAGAATGGAGCTGACCTTCTGGCAGCCTACAACAGCTTTGGAATTTGGTGCCTTTGCCAGTGTACCCCATCCTGAGTAGTGGCATGCTTAGATTTTAGCCTGATGGCCAGCTACCTTTTTATCAGCTAGTAAGGTCTTTTAGGTGAATTACAATGTGTGCTATTACACAGTACCTCAGGGTCATCCAGATTCTCAGTCTTTTCCACATACTTGGTTAGAATACTAGCAGGATTTTTAGGAAGGCTCTCTTCCTACACTTCCTTGCTCTAAACACTCCACATACACTTCCATGTAATACTTTTAAGTCATTGTCCGTCTGTCCTCTGCATGTCCTGATGCCACTGCCTCAGATAGGCCTGCAGGAGTGTCTGAAGTAGCATCACAGTTCTGCAGAAGACAGTTCATTCTTCAGTGTTCCTTCCCTCTTACACCACCTGGTTTTTTTCTGTCTTCATATGAGAGCAGAGGGAGGAAACTCTCAAGTTCAAGAGAATTAAGAAATCTTAAGCATTCCTGATTTTGGCTATTGGACATTTCTTCTTTCTTCTCTTTGTACCCACCACTGTATTCTTGCTCTGGAACTGACTACAGTGAAATTGATTTCTGGTAATTTCTATGTGTTATGCTCAGCTTGTTCTCTTGAAAGAAGCCATAATTTGGATAAGCCCCTCTCTCAAGCATGAAAAACATGTTTTGCTAATTTCCTACAAGAAAGTCACTCCAGATCAGATGTTTGTCAGAAGGACCCTTCCTTCTGTAGCCTCTGTGAGACTTCTGCTCTGCATACCTTGATCCAAGGCAGCCCTGGTTGTGCTGGTGCCTTGAAGTTGCCCAGTACAATAATGCTTTAATCCAGCATACAATGGATAGAATTTCTTGCCACACAACAGACACTCGTGATAGTAAACTTTCCAACTCAACACTGCTGAGATACATTTGGTTCCTTTTTTTTTTTTGATCGGTGTAAATAATGCACCCCATAGATGACATTCTGAGTGAAATTCAATTAGCTCTCTTTTATGAAGAGTCATGAACAGTAGAGTCCCGCAAACTTGTGTTTTAGATGACAGCTAGCCAGCTGGTCACTCTCAAAGGAATTTGCTTCTAGTGGGTGATGTGCTTGAATGATCTTATCTATCAGATTGGAAGGCAGATCCATGCTGAGAAAGTCTCCCAGAGGATGTATGAGTAAAGCTCAGCCAGGGACAGGAAGGTTTGTACCAGAATCTCAATGATGCTCTGGGCAGAAGGCAGAGACTTGGCAGGGAGGTCGCTGTCCAGCTGTAGATTTGCCATAAATTTTTGACTGGGCTTGAAAAATAAGTGCCTGGAACACCAAGTTGGGAAAGGAAAAGAGATTAAGCCTCCTAGCAAGCAAACAGCAGGTAGTCACCTTGATAAGTGTAGATAAAATTCAGTGCAAAATGTCTAGCCCAGGAATAGTAGATGTGAGTGGAACCTAATCCCAGAACTGGAAACTGGTTTAAGTATTTTAGGAGAGAGGGAAATGGCAAAGTTGTTTCTGTCAAGCCTGTGCCCCAGCTATTGCAGTACCTCGGTATTGTTCAGTCTTAATGTACTGTCAAAATACAAACATTTTTAATGTTTCGTAGCTTTTTTTCAATATACCAGTTCTGTCTTATCTAGTCATAATCTGGGAATTCCTTTCTAGAAATTTCAGTGGCTTTTAGTGCATGATTGCATTAAGATAATTTTAAGTGTCTGTTTCGGCCACCAGATCTTTGCAGAATCCCTCCCTTGGTGAAGTTAATAGAAAATTTCATACTGACAATACCTGAAAGGTGGTCACATGTGTTCTTGCATGTGACAAAAAAAGTATCATGTCTATGTACAGCAATTTTTAAAGTCCCAGTTTGTCGAACAGGTATTGATGTGTTTATTCTAAATTTCAGTGGGGCTTTCTCTGCGTGTCTCGTACTTCAGTATGTTAGGATAGGTAGAATGACTTTGAGAAGGGGCAATACAAAGGAGGGGAGAGCTTTAGATGTGTGTTTGAGCTCAGTTGAGTGAAACTGAAATGCACATCTCCTTTAAGTGTAAAACATCAGAAAAAAAGAATCAAAACACAGAAGAGGTGGAGATGAGTGGGAAATTGCTATTCATCTGTTGAATGGAAACTTGATGTTAAGTAAGATCTTCTTACGTTTCACCGTTTGAAACACAGTAAGAGTTCCAGGAACTAATTACCTAGCAATAGATGATGACATGGAAACATATGAAATATACATAGACAGCTAATCATGAATACTTGATGCATGCAAAAGAAGAGTCTAGTTAATTTTTATGTAAATTAAGCAATATTGAAAGTGGCAATATAATAAGCAACAACACTGTTTTGCATTTGAATAGAACAAAGCAGCAAATTCGCACTTGAAATAGAGCCTTTCTTCTTAAACTGTTTTTTCCTGGGTATCTTAATGTCTGCTTTATTCACAGTAAAAAACGTGGTCCTCATAGGTAATATCTTGTCCAGAAGAAAAATCAGACAATTTGGGCTTTTAAAAGCTAATTTAATTCTTTGGTGGGTTTCATGTTTGCGTTCTCTCTTATAATAATTAAAGGGGTTTGTCTTCAATCACTGTGATAAGAAAGCACAGTTAATGTCAAAATTCTGTAAGGATTAGCTTATTTCCAAAACTTTGTGGAAGTAATGAAACGGGGTGCTCCCTCCCGAGGAAGTGTGTTGTGTGTAGAATGGTCTGGCAGAGGTGGAGATGCTCTGAGGATGGGCTCAGCTGTACCACGCTGCTTCCTTGGGGAACAGCTCCAGCACAAATTCAGCTCAAGCCTGTTATCTGAGAGCAAGAAAACTCACCTGTGGTGACTGAGTGAAGGATAAAAGCTGAGGAGCACTGAGGAGGAGGAAAAAGTTAAAAAAGAAGGTGCATTTGTCTCCAGCCTTCTACTGCAGATTGCTTGATAGATGGCAATGTTTATAATGACTTTATGCATGGTTTCTTTATGCTGCTTATATTGCTTCATCTCAGAGTTTTCCATGGATACACAAAAAGTTCAGATGTCGATGTACATACCTTTTAAAACTCTCTTGGAGGTGTTAGTCTTTGAGGGTCAGGGAGGAAGGTATTAAAGCCATTATTAAATGTATTGTAATTAATAAGCAAACTTCAAGCCCTGTGAAAGAACAGCTGCCTTTGGCACGTTTCAGTGGTAAGCATATGGCTATTCAAGTTTGCAGTACAAATCCCAAGGCATTTAGATCAGTGACTGTCAAATAGTTTGTCATGATAGAGAGTTCAGCTTGAAACTGCAAATTTGGTGCTATTCCCTCTTTCTAATCGACTGTAAATTTGATTAGTTGAGCTTCCTGTAAGACAGGAGTCCTTCATCAGCAAATAAACTGCCAGAGGCATGCAGGGCACAGTGTTTTACCTGTTATGCAGTGCTGTGTATTACAAAGGTTTGAATAGCTTCGGAAGAGCTGAGGACAAGTGTTTGTATTAGGAAAATTAACAAAAATTAACAGCATTCTCTGACTCCATATTATAATGGCCAAAATAAAAATAGGCTCTTATTGCAGACAGTTTACATGTGCAAAGTTTGTGGATGAGGCTTTAACAATTGAGCTGAAATCAAAATGAAAAAGTTCTATTTTTTTTCCTTAGCTTGTTTCCAAATCTACAACTTCCATGTGGATTCGAAGTCTAAAATAAATGAATAATTTTATTTATAAATGTCTGAGAAACATAATCAGAAAAATCATAATGAATTGGCTTTATAGTTGCTAATGAGCACTGGTTTTATACATGGAAAGTGCTAAGAATCGATCATTGACATTATAAAATTTGAGTCTTCCTTCACAGATCAGGTTTGGGCTTTGAATTTAAAAGCTGGTGCAAGACTGAATATTTGAAGGTCTAACATATTCTTTAGGACTGAGGCCAGATTTCTTTAACACATTTCTGCATCCATCATCATTAAATCTTACAAGATTATTTTATTCCATTAGTTGCAGAACTGCTAATTTTAATTGGATGAAACCAACAATGAAAACAAAATTAAAAAGAGAGAGAAAGAGAAAAAAACATACATTTGGAAAATTTGGCACTCAGAAGTTGACAAACATCATAAAGCTCTTTGTATAATCTTAATTTGGCTTTCTTACATGTATATAGGAGATGATTTTGTCTTCAGCTAAATGCTTGCATGCCATTCTCTCCACACACACATCCGCTGCCTCATTGAGCACTCGCTGAAGGAGCAACTTTTAAATATTTTGTTTTCCTCTCCTCTTAAGTGTGTGGCCCTGGGGCTTGTGTGCTGCATTATTCAAACTCTTCTCTGAAAACAGATTTTCTATATAAGCATCTCTGCTGCTTGCTGCTCTAGTACTAGAGTGCTTCCTGATTTTGAAAGAATTTGTTTTCTCAATGCCTGTATTTCTCATGTGTGTGGGAAATGGAAGTGTGCAGCAAGGTTAAGGTTGGGTCTGCTGCGTGGTTTCAGGCACCCGTGGGCTTGTTTTCCAGCTGTGGTGCTTTCCGTGCCCCTTGCACCTCAGCCTGCTCAGCAGCGCTGCAAATCTGACCCCAGAAACGTCCACTCAGCCCAGCCAGAAGATGAGAAATTCAAGTCTGTTTATGAAAAAAGCAGAAATAGCATGCAGTTCTCTTGAGTTTTATTTAGCATGAAGATTGGTTTGAGACTGCTGCCTAAAGTTGAACTTGTCCTGTTTGCTCTCCACTCCCTCGTTGTTTGTTGCGGACCTTTATGCAGCCAAGGAAGCAAAGCTCCTGTATTCAGCTTTCAGACAGCCCTGATTCACTGCAGGTTCAGCTCCTGGGGCGAAGTAGTATATCATCACAGAACTAAGATAATATTCCATTGTATAGGCAGAGGCGACCTTAGATCTGGCATTTCCCTAGATCTGAGAAATGAACTTTACAACCTAATGTTCTTCACTACTGATGTTTTCAAACACTAAGTCAGCTGCCGATCACACAACAGATACTGTCACCATCCCTCCACAGGCTGGGTGTCTGCTTTGGTTGCCAAATTCCCTTCAAGAGTTGTTAGTTGTCCCCTTTACATTTGAATCAGATGGTTTCCTTCCCTGAGCTGCATGGGTGGTCATATGCAGGAGCTACAAGGGGATGGGGACATAGTGTGGTCCTTTACTCAGAGAGAATGGTGCATGAATTAAGGACCAGAAGTTGGGAATACTCAGTAAGGACAGATTCTTTTTAAATTCCAGCTGTGAACTCTACAAAATGTTTGCTGAGCATGTGCAAAAATAAGATTCTTCAAAGGCTCGTAGCTGTTGGCCAAATTTGGGATGTTTTCTTGAAAGTTGGCAAAAAGCATATTACTGACACAAATACCATCTCCTGCCAAACTTCAAGTCCCAGTTCCAAGGCTTGGGGATGTTATTCCTTTCCAAAGAACAAACCATCTGAAATTCTTTGTGACTTTTTAAGTAACAAAAACATTTTTTCCATAGCCTAAGTCTTTGATATAGCTGAATTGCTTTAACTGAGGTTGTGGTGCTCCTTCTTCCCTTCAAAAAAAAAAAAAAAAAAAAAAGAAAGAATCTGAGTCTGAAAGAGCCTGGAAATTTAAACTACTTGTCTGAGAGGTTTAAACTTGTTGTTGCACACAGCAATTACAGTATATTCTTGCAATGAAAGAGTTAGGAAATTGTAATGTGGAGGTAATAAGCCTGCTTTATAGTAAAAGAAATTGGCTGTTGTCATCTGAGTTGTTACATACTAGCAGAAAATTTGTGTTCAGGAGCTTTTATTTTTAGATTAACTAGTCCAATCCGGACTGGACAGTCTGTCTTACCTAAATTTTTGCTTGGTCAGGAGAACATGTGCTGTGTTGGCATTGCCACTGAGTAGACTTGGTCCAGCCATCTAAGGCTGGTTTGTTAGGATATCATCTTGCAATAGGAAACATCTTTTTGTGACAAGAATGTGAAGAATTTTGTTACTAATTGCATCTTGCCCTTTATGGATAAAGTTATTTTGCTGCCTTTCAAGTTGAATCCAGCTCTTGCCGCTTTTCTGTCTTACTCTTGCAAGTCTGGGGTGAATTAGTTCAGTTCTCTTGAAATACAGACGAATTTGTTGCCATACATCCAGTCAAGTGTTTGCACTTCTTATAGCTAGAATGTATGGATTTGCGTTTGGAAGCTCAGGTTTTTATTTCCCAGCTAAAATTTAGTAAAGGTAAACCAGGAAGCCATTCGTAAGTCGCTTTGGTTCTCCAGAAGTTAAACAACTGGGGTGGAGGGGATGGGGGGATTATTAGTCCACCCAAAAGCTTTGTAACCAACTGTGTAGTTTTATGTGCATGTAAACCAGCGACTGCCACTGGGGAAAAATACAGGAAAAGGATTGTTTTACAGCAGGAGAATTTTTCTTATATGATTCACCATCTGGCCTGCAAATCCTGATGTCATAGCAGTGGTTGTAGAAGGAGGGAGCAAACCTACAATGCCACAGCCAGAAAGCAAGGGAGGTGGATGAAGCTGTTTCATTTTGATGACAGCGGAGAATGCCACCTCAAGTGCTGCAGCTTCATCTAAAGCAGCAGGGCAATCAGACCAGGTGGCAAAAGAAAATCACTGATTCTTGCATGTGTGAATAGGCACATGACTCAGTTTGATACATCTGAAAAGACCACGGGGTATTGAACTGTTTTACTTTCATGGGGTTGGGCACATGATGAGTCCAGATCTCTGCAAAACCGTCTCTTCATACTCATGTGTTTGCTGGACTACAGAATAAATTGGTAAATCTGTTAATTGGCCATTTTCTGGGATACTATTCTTTTTTTCTCCAGTTGACTGTCATCTCCTGAAATTTAGTATTTACTGTCCCCTCTTGTGTATGAGCAGAGGTTGCTGAGAATTCAATGCTTTATTTCTATTGATTAAGGAAAAAACATGGATTCATTAGAAGTCAGCTTGATATTAGGTGTTGACGTTGCTGTTTTTAAATTGCTCGTGTCTTGTTAATACAGATGAATCAAAAACATAACCCGCAGCTATTAACAAGTATAAATGCCTTCCAATACTCTCTGGGCAACCTGTTATTATCTCAAGCTCTTTGAGCCCCATGTTGGGTTCCAAAAAACAGCAAATCTCAGACACATAGGAAGGTTTGGGTTGGAAGGGACCTTGAATATCATCTTTTCCACTCCCTGCTATAGGCAGGGCCACTTTCCACTAGACCAGCTTGTTCAAAGCCCCATGCAACCTGGCAAAGCAATTCATTACAAATATTTAACAAGGAACACTTAAACATTTTTCTTTTCTAAAATACCTTTTAGGTTGTGGGATTCTTTTGATATTTTAGTTTTGGGGTTTTTTAAAGCTTAAAAAAACCACTATGCTTAGTATAAAATAATTCAGTAAAATACTGGTAATACTAATAATTATCTATTCAGATTAATCTCCCTTTGAAAATGAATGTGTTAGAAATACCAAAAGATAAAGATATTTACTGGAATTTATAGAGCTTTGTCACTTGTTTTTGTTTAATATATGCTCTTTCTTATACAAATACTACAGGTATTGTTTGATTTAATTCCTGTTTTGCTTTTTAAGCAACAGAAGTCATAGCAAAAGAAATGTTCTACTAAATGTGGCTATTATCCTCTATTTAAAGCTACTTAACTTGAAATTATAAGCCAGCAGTGGCTTGTGTGTTGTAATGACCATAATAAAAAATGGTTTTGATAAAATCATGACATGGCCTGCTATACTTCATATGAGACAGGATCATTCTAAAATGGGCAAATATCCTCCTCACTTCAGACAAACAAAAACCCTTAGAACAAAACAACTTTTTGTACTTTAATAAGCATGTTTGGTAGCCTTACCAGCAGTTGCAGTTTTAGTGGTCTTGCAAGAAATTGCATAATTTAAATTTAACATGTGAGCACTTTAGCCAACTTTAGGGTATTAATGAGAGCAACCTATCTGCAAGCACAGCCTTAGGAGCAAATGCCTCTCTTCTTGACCATCCTAAGAGTTTAAACTAAGCAGGTGTATTTTCAGAAGATTGTTTTAGAGATTTGAAGAGTAATTACGTGTATCTAAGACAAAATCTGTCACCTGTGGTGACTGTTCTGGCAATTTTAAGAAATCATTCATTTTGTGCTGACTGCTTTAGCTTCTCTGAGAACATGCGATGAATTGAAACTCCTAAAGAAATATGCAGTCAGTTGTAATAAGTGAATATAAAAACAAATGTGTTATTTGAAAGATGCCAAAATACCGGCTAAGTCATGCTTGTAAAACAGTGATAACCTATTTTTTCCTCTGAATTTCCAAGAATGAGATACTTTCCTTGTTTTTCGTTCTTGGCTGGAACTTGAAATTTAAAGCCTCAGCCACAAAAGGGGTTCCTTAAGAGTGTCTTTAAAGGTCCATTAACTATCAGTGGTTTTGATACAGTGTTTTACATAAAGATTTGTTTGGGAACCTGACTTTTTACCAGTTTCAGTTCTATTTAGCCTCCTGTCCTCTTTTCTTGCTCTTGTTTTCCTGAAAAGGGAAATTTAGGTTGGATATTAGGAAAAAGTTTTTTACAGAAAGGGGGATAAAGTACTGGAATGATCTGCCTTGGGAGGTGGTGGAGTCACCATCCCTGGATGTGTTTAAAAAAAGATTGGATGTGGCATTCGGTCTGTTGAGGTGTTGGGGCTGGGTTGGGCTCGATGATCTTGAAGGTCTCTTCCAACACAGTGATTCTCTCATTCTGTGATATAAGTGTCGGTTGAGTTAAAGGTTCCATTTGGTGGTTTCTTGAATTAGGCCTTGCTTACCCTGCTCTCCCACTCCACCCAGCATTTTCTTCATGACTCACGCTAATTTGTAGGTAGTAAAAGTATTAGGATCTATGGATTGTCCCTTTGCCACTGCTGAATTTCTTCCAGAAATTATTTAAAACTGTAACGGAGCATATCTATGAGGCCCTCTGCAAATTGTGCCTGAGTCGCCACCTCTTAGTAACTCACGTAAAGTCTGGCTTGTTTGGGGCACATTGCTCTGGTTGGTTTCTTGGGGTTTTTTTTTTGGTGTTGTTGGTTTTTGTGGGTTTTTTTTGTTTTGTTTTGTTTTTGTTTTGGTTTTGGTTTTGGTTTTGGTTTTGGTTTGGTTTGGTTTGATTTGGTTTGGTTTGGTTTGGTTTTTTGGGGGTTTTTTTGGTTTTTTTAATGTAGCAATAGTTCTTTCTTCATTCCACTGTAATTTTAAATGCTGAACCAAGAAACTCATAGTCAGAATAAAAAGAATATCAGGCAGAACACTGTGAAGGGGTGGCGTTAGCAGCAAGTCTCCTGTGCTCCCTTAGAAGAATTCAGAAGACGGAGCCTGTTCACTGAAGTTGTAGTTGAGAAGATGGGGTTTGAAAAGACATTGTAGTGCAGTGGCAAAGATCTTTTAAAGGAAAGAAAAATAACTTGTATCCAAACTCCTTGAGCAGCTGCCTTGGGAAGAGAACAAGAAACAAAGAAATTGTGTAATAACCAGCTATCTAGGAATCACCTAAAGATGTACATGCTCTGAGTCTGCCACCTAGATCTTTGCTGGTTTACTACAGAGAGGAACGTGGGTTTGTACATGTTATAAATCTGTGTCTAGCAAAATTGTCAGTGGGCAGACAGACTGAAGAGACACATTCAGCAGCTCTGTAGTGCCATGTACCAGGTGTGTAAAGAAATGGCTTAGCTTAAAATTTGAGGTTTTCAGTAAAATAGGTGCAAAACATCTATGAGACACTAGCAAAACTATTAATGAGATTCTGCTCCTTCAACTATGGGAGTCTTGTGAAATGTTGGTTCTTCCATCACTAATTACAACCCTGTAGCAAAAATGACCTATCTGTTCTTTTGTGTGTGTGTCTGTAGTTTTTGCCCCATTGTTTTGTAACCTTAAATGGGACTTAAGTTTTCATGTATTGTCTGGTTTTATTCAGTCTTAATTCCTTTGAGTTTAGTTTTTTTGGAGTGTTCCAGTTATTGATGCATTGAAGAATATCATGGACAGAGGTTACCAAAAAAGGGTGTGACTTGGGAGTGGAGTAAATTTAGCACATCCACATTTTATTAAATTCATTACTCATAAAATGCACAATATCTCACAGAATAGCCAACTGACCCTCATTTTGCTTGTGCTGATGGATGTCCTGAAGTTCTGCCAAATAGTTTTGGAATTATATCCTCCAGAAAATGTTATTGCCTATTAAAAGCTTGAATGTGACCTTTTCTCCTTTCTCTTCTCTCTGACCTCTTTCTCTGGACAGATCCCATATTGAAATTCTTTTTTTTCCTCCGTCGATTTGGCAGAAGGATTCCACTTCCTGCACACCCTCTGTTGTATTTTAGTAGATGTGAAAATGGACATTTTTGCATACAGCAACATCTTCAGGGTGACATCTGTCTTTGTATATTATCTTTGTTTCTGCATCTGGACAATCTGATACTTTTAGACAGAGTATTTGTAATAAACTTCAGCTCTTCAATGAAAAACTGCTTAAAAATAAGAGGGGGGTTTTTTGTTTGTTTAATCTTGTTATGAAATGTTCCTTTTTGTTTTCTGGGTGGTTTTTTCCATACAGCTGTTGATATTGTAAACTGCACATTTGCAGGGACACATGTGTCTGCAGCGTATGATACTGTCGGCTTCTTAGTAGTTTTTCCTGTTTATGGACTGGAGAACATTTCAGATGGAGAAGAGCAGCTGGAGGGAGAACAATGTCAGCATACCCTACTGGGATTTTTGATCACACTAAATTCTGTTAATAAAATTCAGGGTCTATATATCAACATAGAATAACTTCGAAATGTTATATAAACATTTTCCAGTGAGGACTAAGGATCTGTGAGATGCAACTTAAAAGGTATTATCTTTCTTTAAATCTTTTCGATTCAGAACTGTAGAAAAGCCAAGGTTTTCCTAGCTTCACTGGCAGATTTTAAAAAACAAAGATTTAGGAGTCTTTTTTGGTAAATGTTAGACGTAATACTTTTAATCATGGGCTAAGTCAAATCTATGAAAATAACCTTTAGTGCTGGTTTGAAAAATTACAGCACTAAAGATGGGTGGGCTTACAGCAAACTCTGTAGGTCGGGATATGCAGATGTACTTTCCAGAATGGCTGTGTGTGCCCTCACCTACCCTGTGTCCTGTTACAGCAACTGCAAACAGAGAGTGTGCAAACAGAGAGTGGCATGGGGTCGGTGTTCTTCATTTTGATGTTCCTCTGTGAGTCCGAGAAAATCGAATAATGTATGTGAGGAGAGAGTCACATGTTCTATAATGCTCTGCTTCTCTTACTCACTACCTAAGCAAGCGCATTTGGCTATTTCATGGCTTCCTCTGCCTGCACGGAATGTGGTTTGTGGATTGCAGGAAATAAGGAGAAATTAAAGAGCTGGCACTGGGAAAATTAATAAGTGAACACAGAGGGGTCGTAAACTGTTCAAGGCACTGGTGGCCGTGCATATGAATAAACAGGTACAAGAGGTGAAAGGGGGTTCTTTAAATTTTAGGCCCTGATCTAGGAATATCATTTGTGGTCAAGGGACTGCACAAATACACAGGGCAAGGTATGCACATCTGATTTCAGGACTATTAGTGCATTAGGTTTCTGAAAATAAAAATAAAGCAATTTATATGAAACACCAACAGCGTTCTCTATGTAATTCATCTTCTGCAGGCATCTTCTTTCTTTCAAACATGTTGAAACACAATATATTTTCATTAGTTACCCTGTCAACTAAAAAAAATCGGGCCTGATTTCTGTTTTATTTTGTTTTTCCTCCAGATGTATTTTGCACATTTTGTTAAATGCTGTCAGTAGTCACTTTCTGTCCAATTTGAATAATTTTTTACTCTAAAACCACAGGAATAAAAACCTTCAGCTTGCTTTTTAAAGACATGTAGATAAACAGATAGAGCTGCATATATATGGGGCTTTTTCCAGATGAGCAGTTGATACTTTTTAATAGTACATTTTAAAAACTCTAGTTGCATTCCTTTTTAGGTTAATTCAGTAGGGTTTGGTATATGAAAATATATTTACAGAATGCTAAAGTGGTTACAATTGTCTTTGCATTTCTCTCAGAATCAAAATCGGCCATCTTTTTGTGTAGGACCTGGGCTGGGGTCGTTTTCAAACACAGGATATCCAGTGCTATAAAGTGGTTAAGGAATGCAGATTTTTATCTCAACAAATCCAATGCAATCATCCTCAGTTCAGAATGGCTGCAATATTTTTTCCAAATAGGCCCTTTCCTTTCTATTTTGGAGTGGAATATAAAAATATCTTTTCTGAAACCTTGGTTGATCTCCTTTGAATGTATGAGGTTAACAGTTAATTGCAATTCTGTGCATGAAGCAAGAAGTGAACACGGCATTTAGTTGTGTGATCTTGTTTCCACTTGAGAAATGGAAAAGTACAAACTCAAGTTCTGTTTGAGTGAGGCATCCTTCAACTGTCGGGTACTTCAGTTAAGCAACAGGAGAAAGTAAATCTACTACACTTAGAAACTAATTTTCAGAAACAAGCAGTGAAACATCATAGAAACCATTTAAAAATCTGAACCAACCTTTTCAGCAACCAGTCTGGGTAATTTTAAAGATAAATTATGTCTTCTGTCCCAGTAAGAGCCTCCCTGGAGCCCACAGGATTGTTTTGAAATTCATCCATAAAGCTGAAAGTTGTTGTAATGAATTGCATTTTAATAATGTTCTGCAGGTTCCAACCAGGACCCAAAATTTTGATTCATATCTGCCAAGTACAGAGAACACACGATAAACAGACAAAAAGATACGGATCCTCCCTGGAATAAAATTGTTTCCATACAGAACTTTGGTCATTTTGCACATGGTGGGAGCATTCCCAAAAAGCAGCATGAAGCATCTTTGAACTTCAACACTTTGGAGATCACTTTTTGGTGGGTGGGAGAGCAGGGACTGAGGTCATCCATGTACAGGGGTGCCAGTACTGTGCTTGCCATGCAGTTTTTGGCTGATTACCAATACAGGGGTGAGTCACATCATTTGCAATAAAGAATTCTAGGTGTAATTGAGGATGGAAATTCGAGATGCGTTTCATAAAGGCAGAAAATAAAATTAGACAGGTTTAAGCATGCATGTTTCTTGTCGGCATTGTGCGTGGAAAAAATACTCCTGTCTCCTAAGGCATTGTAAATTCCAAGTGTTAGGCGTGCAGACTACAACCTGGTTTTGAGAAAATGCATTAACCATCATTTTATAGCTACTTTTTCATAGCTGTAACAAAAGTCATGGTGGAGAACGTCTGTGTCTAGTACAGGCTTGTCTTTTCCATGCCTGTTTGATGGCAAATCTCTTTTTCTCTGGGAAATATCTTTTCCTGCTCTGAACCAGTTTTTTTGCAGACATTTACTCAGAGGTTTTTTAGTGTATAGGTGCGTTCATGCCTCACATGGTTTCTTATAAACAACCCTAGGTGGGATTTGGTTACTGTTTTCTGTCTCTGCAGTTAATATTTTGGTCAAGCACTTTGCCATTTTGAAAGCAATATAAACTCAGGGAAGCAAGACTTGAAGGACTAGGCATGGGTTGTTTTTTTTGTTTGTTTGTTTGGTTTTTTTAATGGTTACTCATTTTCAAGAGTGCTTTCTGTAGCAGAAGTAATTATGTTGCATCAAGCGTTAGCACTGTTTGAGCTGTGTGTTTACAAGTGTATGTATTAAGCCTTCAGTAGGAATTCTTATGTTGAAACTGAAAAGCACTGAAAGGCAGAAATGCACTGTTTACTAAGACAATATCAGCTCAATATGTCGTAGAGGGAGCTTTAAGTATCTTGCAGTGTAATAAGGAATATATGTGTCTTGTCAGTTCCCCATCAGTTAAGATCAAGAGCTGGGTGACAGATGGGAGGCTGGAAGCATCTTGTAAACATTGCTGTATTGAAACACAGACCCTCAGTTTGGAAAAGAAAGGAAACAATCCCCAAACCTAAAATTAGGAATTGAATTCGGTTCTGGCTTTTTTTTCTGCTGGTGGAGGAGAAGGAAAAAAACCCAAAAAGTTAAGAAACTATTCCACTTGTTTTCCTGTTTGCACTTTTATTTTGCTTTTAAGATGGAATCTGTAAAATTCCAATATCCAGGAGTTCAGGGCTATGCATCTGGAGGCAGTGGCATAGCCCAGTCTTCATTCCACTGTTCTCTTGAGGCACTGCTGTTTTGAGTATCTCCTATTGACAGCAGGAACCTTTTTATTAGTGTGAATGTGTCAGAGCTGAGCACTGACTATTGGCACAGGGTGTTATTAATTATGGATTTCTTCCTCCCTGAAAGTTTTTAACTTCAGCAAGATGCGGCAGCTTTTGTTGTTCTAGATAAATGAATGCATAAGGATACTGGGGGAGGGATTAAAAAGTGCTCAATCCCACAGTTTCTTGACAGCTTGAGTCCATCATTGCTGTTTTCTTCTCACCTAGTTTGGGGATGTTTGTGATAAAGCACATGAGGCAGGTACCTGTTCTGTAATCCAGTCTCTCTAGTGTTTTTTCAGTGGTGAAGAGATTGGGTTCTGAGCAGCAGTGATGTGCGTGTTTACAGGAATAGAGTGAGTGCCTACACCTCTGGAGGGAGGAGGGAGGGTGTGCCCCTCACTTCTGCTGGAGTTTGTAGCTCAGAGGTCCTCTTGGGCCCTTCACCATTTCAGAAAAGGAACAGCTGTGGTTCCATGCCTTTTTTTTTCCATCTGTTGCTAGCCAGGAATTTGTGAACATCCTTCTCGGATGAGGATCTTGCTGAGGTTATTCATGTCTTTGTCACCTCCCAGGCTGAAATACTGCAATCCATACTTGGAGCAAATGTTCCTAAGCCTCCCGAGCATTTAGCTGGTGTGTACAAATCGGTGGCAAACTTCCCAAGAGGGTTTAATCAGCATGGGCTTGATTTTTTGAGATACCTTTGAGCCCTTTAGCTCTGCGATGAATTTGCTGAAAGCTGCAGGTGTGTTGTATCTCTGAAAATCAGGTCTTGGGAACACACTGAGCTCATGTCTGTTACTCTCCTCTGGCTACCTAACTTGTTCCAGATGCTGTTCTAGGCAATAGCAACTAATAGAGGAAAATGCTTCTCTAGGCAATGGGAAAATAATGAAGAAAAAATGTCCCAACCCTTGGCCCAGGATTCATATGAACTGCAGGAGGACGCTGTGTTCTGTGTAATCTTGTTTTTGCATCTTACCAGCACAACAGATGTTAGCTGCAGGTTGGGTCTTCCATGAGAAGACAAGCCTGGACCCACATCTTGGATGGGTGGGGGAAACAGCACTTACCCTTTTTGGTAGATGAAGGAAGAGGTTTCTAATAGGAAAACATACTGTTCCTATAGCATCCAGCCTGATGAACTTCCCTGGCTCCACAGGCTAGCAGTAGGAATACCTCTGCCCCACTTCTATCCATTGTCAGGGGTTCAGATTCCTCAGCAGCCCTAGTACAGCACTTTGGCAGGTCTGGCTTCTGTTGACTCCACGTGCTGAAAGGACTCAGTGCAAGATCTGGTGAAGCAAAGGCAGCATCCAGTGTGCGGCAGGGGACAGCAAGATAGTTCCTTTCAGAGATGGGATATTACTGCGTTGGTTATCACCTGCATCCCAAGAATAAAAGTGACTTAAAACATCCTTTTGGAGGGAAAGGTGTTTGCTGTCAGACTGAACAGGGAACACTTCTGGTTTGGTAGGATATGGAGCATTCATGTTGTTCTCTAGCCCTCTGTCTAGGACACTTGTCTCAACAATTAAAGGAGCGCAAGCAGCGGATCAGAAGATCTGTGTTCAAGGTGCTCCCAGGGGGCAAAGAACAGTCCTGAGCTCAGCTGTGTTTATTTGCCTGTTAGAACATGGGGCATTGTGCTGATGATGTGCTGTGGGGCATGGAGCACATTCCATGAAGTCCTTCCAAACAATCTCTGTGCCTCACACCTACGATCACAGAATCACAGAGTGGTTTGAGTTGGAAGAGACCTTAAAGATCATCTTGTTCCAACCCCCTGCCAGGGACAGGGACACCTCCCACTAGAGCAGGCTGCTCTGAGCCCCATCCAACCTGGCCTTGAACACTTCCAGGGATGGGGTATCCACAGCTTCCCTGGGCAACCTGTGCCAGGGCCTCACCACCCTCACAGTAAAGAATTTCTTCCTAGTACCTAACTTAACCTACCCTCTTTCAATTTAAACCATTCTTCCTTGTGTCACTACATGACTTTATAAAAAGGCCCTCACCAGCTTTCTTGGAGATCTCAAACAGGAAGAAATTTCCACCTTCACAGGCAGGAAGATTGTTTCTCCATGCTCTGTAGGGGTTAGGGATAGCTTAGGCATGGTATGACTCTTAAATTACCAGTGGGGCCATTTTTTAAACCTAGTTACAGAGTCCTTAAATGTAATACATGTGCAACAGTCCTTGTTCTTGTGGGGAAGAGGGGAACAAAAAGAAGAAAAAGAGAAGGAAAAAAAAAAAAAAAGGAAATTAGGAATGTAAATATACATATTGTATCCAGAGATCCATCTTTCCTGGAAAGCTGATGTCTATAAAAGGCTTACAGGCAGTCTACTAAAAGTAGTAAATATTAGTGGTCCCATCATAGAGAGGAACAAGGTGCTTTCATGTGAAGCTTTTAGGTTTTAAAAAGAGCAAGGAGCTGTTGATGGGCTACCTTTATTCTCACTATGAACCTAGAACTGTGTATGTTGTAATGGACAAAATAGCGACTATCTGAAATAAATCTCCTCATAGTTCTTCTTTAGCTCTAGATTACACAAAAGAGCTGAGTTGGAAGGCCAGTCAATTTATTTTTTGTGTTTCTCTAGCCCTGCTTCAGTCTCTACTGCTGATCAATTATAACAGCAGTAGCAGATTGCATGTCAGGACATCTTTGGAAGTGAGAAATTGGATCTGTTGAAAACTACTTCACAGATGTGTCAACCCAGGAATTAAGTGAGAATTAGACCTAAATCAAATGTGTAGTCTTAAGAAATGGCTTTGGGTTAGGTATTTTATTTATTTTTTGATATGGTGTCAAGGGGTTAAAAGTGAAACAGTACTAAACTATTCACAGGTTTTCACAGAAATTGCGAGGGTATGTCCCCAGCATGATGATTGACTTGCTCCCTAGGTAGAAATACAGTATTTAAAGCAAAACCCGTGTCAATTCATTCCTCTAATGAAAAATAATGAAAAATATTTATACACATCTATTCACTGTGGGTAGTGAAGAAAGAAAATGAAACGCAGCACTCTCAGTGGCATTTAGGAACATGGAATTTATGATGTGCTGCAGTTCCTTGTTTATTGTGTTTCACAATATATGGTGGTCTCACATTTCCATCAGTGTGCCTTAATGCCTGACATGCCTCTGGTGCCAAAATGTCTCACTGTGGGTTACCCACAGGCTATGCTGGATTTACAATTTCCTATTTCACCTTTGTAAGCAGAATGTTTTCTGTGCCTGGATAGATAAACGAGCACATCTTGCAGTAAAAAATTTATATGGGAATTCCTGGAGCAATCAGCACAAATGCTGTGGCGTGCTATACAATTAATGATAAGACCTGGGCTTTGCATTTGTGTTGCATTGTGAAAGGAAGACTGAAATCCCTTTTCTTAATATAAAATATTTAAAATCAAGCATTTATTATGCCTAGATTTGATAAGGCTACTTACCAGCCTAGACATGTTTGCACACAGCAGTATCTTCTCATTTAAATTCAATCACAGTCACAAAACAAGGCTGGCTTAGACTAGCTGAAGATATAAACTTCATTTTCATCTCATTAGGCCACCTGGAAGCAACAATCAGTGAGTAGTCCTGACGTCAATGGTCTCTCTACTTCATTAAAATGTTAATTTCATGGCTTTAATTCCCTTTGTAAAACGTGCTGCTGCAGGACACTGTATGCAGATTTATTCTGAAGCAGACAAATCTGCATGCCATATTCCTTTTTAGTGCCTTAGGTTCCTTTGGATTTTTATTTTTAGCCATCCCTATTTTTATAAACTGCTGTGAAAAGATGATCACCATAACAACCAAAAAGTAAATATTTTCTTAAAACAGCCCTTTGAGAATGTATACTTCAGAGTCAGGAATTCAGGGCATCATGCATTTACTGGTATTTTGCTCTGCTGTTCCCTTTTTCAGTATTTAAAAATGAGACAGGTATTGTTACTGGCTAACATTTTCAGACCGTGGATCATGAAGGAAAAGCAATGTGTGATAAATCTGAAGCAGCTACGTAGATCAGCTATAGCATCAACATTTTTAGTTGAGGTCCTGCTTATGACAGAACAAAATAACAGTCTTCTCGATTTTGGAATCCTTCCTTGATAACATGTATTTCCTCAGCATTTAGTCATCTTCATCTTGCTTTAGGGGATGAATTTCTGGTTGTGTACTTCAAATTTGTACATCATAGTTTGAGTTCAACTGTTGGCAGTAGAGGTGTGTCTTCAGTGCAGGAAAACAAGAGAAGGTAATTGTTCATCTGGTCTTTTCCCTTTATTGCATGCAGTTCTTTTTTAAGAGTACAAGCGCTCTTGGGTATTTTTCAAAGTGCTGTGTAAATGATTATCGTGTTTTAGTGTGCCTGTGGCATCTATAGATGGATGAGCTGTTTGCTCCTGTTGCAGACGGAGAATCCAAACCTCAGGGCCTGGGCTTTTCAGGACCCATCGCTGGTGGAGCTGCCTGGTTCAGGGGTGCCGTGCTCAGCCGGAGGGCTCTGGTGGCACACTTGGGTCTGCGCTGGTGACGACACTCAGCAGCATGGTCCTCCTGCTCTCCCCTGGCAGATCCTGTCACTTTAGGTGCTGTACAAATCCCACTGAGGCCCTGCTGGCTTGTGGTGCCAAGGCCCTTCTGAGCAGGACCTTGGACAATGTGTAGGGTCTGCCCTTTGTTAACCTAGCTGGAGAGGACAAAGACCACCAGGTCCCAATCCAGCAAATTAAGGAGGGCTTCCTTCCTAAGCACTGGACACATCTGAAGTTTTCCCTCTGAGAGTCTCAGTGGAATTTCCCTGCAGCTTGCCCCAGGATGGTGCTCCTCATAAGTAACTAGGAACAGGTAGTTAATTTGGCCTCCTGCCTGCCAGGAGAGCAGTGGAGATGTAGCTTTATCAGTCTACTACTGTGTACATCTCTGCTACTTCTCTGAAGATATGTAGTACAGGGAGCAATATAGAAATGTGCCGTGATTGTAACTGAAAAGTAGCCAAAGTAGCTTAAAGGGTGTTAATAAAGCTAGTGTTCCAGCCTTCTATAAGTTTCCTATTTCAGATTAAGTAAGATAATTTACCAGTGAGTCTAAAAACATGTTGGTACCTAATTTTTCACTCTTAGTGTCAAGGGAGAAGTTTTTTGAAAGTTAGTGAAGACAGATGGACAGTAGCCAAATCATTTCCATCTTGGGTCTCTTGCCTACAATGTTATTTCATCACAGGCAGTACCATAACTCAGTGTAGTAGTCAATTTAAAATGCCAAAATGTGCCAGGGTTTTACTCTATGGATAGAATTATTCATTCATGTCTGCAGCTGGTGAGTGGAGTGATACTATGACAACTTCTCAGATCACAGACTGATCTAGAAAAATATTCCATTTGTAACCTGAGACATTAGCTGTTACTGCAGCAGCATACTCACTCTTCTAACACTGTGTTTTGATTTGTCTTACAAAATGTCTTATAAGCTAATCAAAGAATTTATCACTTTGGTGTGCAGGCCACTTAAACCTGAGTTACTGCAGGGGCTCGGACAGTTGTCATCACATGGTCAAATGAATTTTGTTGTAGCCTGGATATTTGAAAGGCTGTTTCTATGATAGAGCAACATAGTTAATATTGCTGTCATCACTTAATGAACTCGTGACTGTGGATTGACACAGCCTTGGGAGAATAAAAATAACAGGTCTTACTGTTTGGTTTGCATTTCTTTTGTCTCAGTCACTAAGTGTGTGTAGTTGCAGAGATATTTATACTATAATTGCTTATTGTTTGGTGTGTTTATTTGTTTTAGTGCTCTTGGAAGCCCGGCAGATAGAAGAGTTGGTGGGAGGTAGTTTGTGTCACCATTGCTTAGGCAGCAAATATAATGAGTGGTGGACTGTAGGTTTCAGCATTCTATGCATTCCATGTTTCAAAAAGTATATCAGAGCTACTGAAGTTCTCCTTGACTTGTGTTTGCCCAAAAAGAGAAAGGTTTTGACCAGAATTACCTCTTACAGCTAAACTATCTTTGCTCAGCCAAGCTACACTGGATTTTTCATCACCCACCCCATTGTTTATTTTTGGAAGGCTAACTGGCGGTTCATCATTCAGCAGCTCTTGCAAAGCCTGACTTTTCTCTGGAGAGAGATTACTCTTTTCAGATAAACTTCATCTCTCTCACCACCTTTGTTGACCTGCCGTGTGACCCAGTGGCAACTTCTTTCTTCCTGTTTGTAAGGATGGCCTTTTCCCTTCCCACTGGAAGATGGGATGGAACATGGGAGACATCCATTTGCACCTGGCTGATGAAGACATCACACTGTACCACAGCAGAGCCTTCCTGCAGGCAGTTGAGAGTTTTACATCAGCCCTGGGCTGGGTCTCTTCCTTGGCTCTCATTCCTCCAGAGCAGAGGTGTTGGTGTGTCTAGTGGTGTTCAGGTCTCTTGTCCTTTCCCTCCTACCTGGAGCCCTCCACAGCTGTTTGTGTCCATAGGCCAGATATGAGTGGGAATAGAAGTCTTCCCCTGAAGGCTGTGCAGATGGTGTGTAGCTTGTCCTTGGGCACTGAGGCAGAATTTAGCAGGGCTAAATGTTGTTTGCAGTGAACAGGGCTATGTTCAGGAGCACTTGAAGGAAAATAGCAACATTCTGCTGAGGAACATGGAGTTTTCTGGGATGTCCTCCCAGTGTGTTTCCCATCTGGTTGCTATTCCTGTACACTTTGGGATCTCCCAGTAGAGGAGGCTGTGGAATCAGGATTTTCATGATGCCTTTTGTGCTTTCAGTGGTAAGCCTTAGCGGAGCAAGATAGATGCCGATAGATGCAGATAGATTGATTGTTCAGGTAGTTTTGAGGGAAAATGTTTCTGAACTCAAATGTGTTAGGGATAGCAAAGTGTATTTGTGGAAAAGACTGCTCAGAAAAATTTTCAGTTGTGACACATAGTTTCTTCCCTTAGTTAAGCATTGTCCTCTCCATGTACTGTGTGAAATTTAGAGGACTACATTTTTCCTTGAGTTAAAATATTTAGGGAAAACAATTGTGTACTGACAACAATGGGCTTTTTAAATTGCAGGCCATTTGTTTCTGTAATTCTTATGAAGTAAATTCAACTGCCTAAGTTGATTCTATTCATTGTGGTTTAGTTATGTACATACTCATATTTGTGTTAAAAAGCAATGTTAAAAACATCAGTGATGAGAGCTTTCAGAGCTTTCTAGCATGCAGTGCCAATGGAGTTAAATGTTCCACTGGAGTCAGAAATGGAAGTTTATAGCAGATGTTTTCAGGAAACCAATTTTAGACTTCTGTTCAAAGATGCCTCTACAAGAAGGATTTACAACATTTCTCATCTGTGACTTCAGCTGCCAGCATTGGTTTTTCTTCTGATCGGTATAAAAACCAGCAGACCACAGCTGCACATCTTTAATATGAAGGTACAAGGCATAGAGGATGACCCTAAGCCTGGCTGTCTTTGCCTTAAGCAGAGAAGCACATTGGCCCAGTGTTGGGCCATTGCATGCTGGAGTAAATGGTCTCTCTCAGCCCTGTTCTTGCAACACTGAAACCAGGTCTGAAGATTAACCACTGGCTTGTATCTGACTTTTTCGCTGTTCTTGCAAAAGGAATTCAGGTTTTATTTCTCTGGCTGACAGACTGACAGCATCACACATGTGGAAGTACAAGATGGGTGCCCAAAATTCAGCTTCCATCTGGGCACAGGAATGACTGTCCAGGCACTCCTGGCAGTATTCGCTCATTTTCATTCAAGGGATTGACTTTAGTGTAATTTTTTCTAAGCATCTCTATGAATAGCAGTAGTTGGGAAAAAACATTAGTAAATTGTTTTATCACTGGAGACAGATCGTTTTGTTGCTGTGCATTTAAAATTGCTGCGATCCCTCATGCATCTGTAAGGCCATGGTACTCTCTTTTCACACAGCCCATGGTATGTAGCATCCTTTTCTCTTTTCCGTGGCATTGTCATGACAGCTGCTGTTAGTACAGCCATTCCTGCGTCACCGTAACTGGGCTGGAGCTGAGAGAATTGTGTGGTGCTTCCAGCAGTCACTGTCAGAGGAAGCTCATCTGCTCCTGGACCTCCCTATATCTGTTTTCTGCGGGGCACTGCTGGGTAGAGGAGCACTTCCTTCAGTTTTCCTACCATTTTACCAGTGAAGGGAAGAAGTGCTGTTTGCTCTGACACTGTAGAAATGTGCTGCAGGATAAACAGGGCATGTTCTTCTCCTTAGCTTGAGTGAAGGGAGGAGTAGCAGCTAGCCCAGTATTTTGTAGGGACAACCATGCCAAGTGCCACCAGGATGCCATCAGGAGGATGTTTGGTTTTGCAAGAAGAATGGATTGGGCAGCTTTGTATTTTTTTTCAAAGGAAAAAAAAAAAAAAAAAAAAAAAAGGAGAGAGAGAGAGACATTCAGTTATGTGCCATGGGTACCTGTAGGGCCATTCCTTCTTAAAGAAGTGCATCCTGTTCAGGAACAGTCAGTCTTGCGGTCAGTTCCTATAGGTAGGAAGGGCTGGAGGGGTCTGCACTGCTTTTCACTTCTCCATCTGTAGTAGCTGGGAGGATGCTTGTGTTATGTGAGGTTTCTCTGCATGAGGAGGATCCAAAGGCCATCAGACCCTACAAAGTTATGGCTCATTTCCATCATAGGAGCTGCACTAAGTAGCTGCAATAGGGTTTGGGTCTGATCCTGTGTCATTAGGGAGGAAAGAAGCTATACAATCATTATCCTTTTTAGAAAGTTTAATCACAGCCTGCAGAGGGATGGCAGTGTTTTATCTGACAAATATGTCACTGTCTTTCATCAGTTGATTATAATCATCTTGGAAGTTCCAGTGTGTCTGTTTTTCCCTCTTCTTTTTTTACTATCGTGTTTTGTTTAACTTTCCCTAATGAGCCCAGTGAAAAGCAATTGTTCTAAATAAATCATGTGCGCTACAAAGCAGTATATCACAATTAGGTTTCCATTATACTTTAATTAGGCATTCCATTATTAAATTGATGTCTTTGGCTTCTTCCAGGTCTCAGACTAATCCTGAAACAAATTCCTCTTTGTGGATAAATATTAGTCAGTCGTAATTAAAGAGTATTCATTGGCGTTGCAGCTTTTCATTAAATCCCTTTCTGATTAAGATGGCTCCCCCAAGTACTGGGCTGATTAAATTTAATAAGATTTGTTCACTTGTGTGTATCATGGTCTGGTGGAAACTGTTTTAGCACCAGGAGATTGGGAACTCTAAGTTCATATCTTGGTGCAGGCAGCCATGGGTCTAAATGCCTGTTTTGCACAGTGCTGTACATTCTTGTTTCGGGGGCGCTATGGTTTGTGTGGTCAGCCACCAGTGGAAAAAAACCATGGAAATTGAATTAGCAGTGTTAGAGTTGAATTTCAAAGGTCTAAGTTACATCTAGAGGGTTACAATAAAGAAGGGAAGATTAAAGTATGTTAGAGGCTCTGTTTTCTTGACTCTTTCATGACTAGGGCTTTGCTGCTGAGTTGAAACTTGAGTGCTTTTCTACTCCAAACCGTTTGCTCTCCCTGAGATGTATAGATGAGCTCATTCCTATGTAAATATCCCTCAGCTGAAAATTCAGATAATGAAACAGATGCTCCTGACAAAAGTTTTTCTAACAGCAGAGAATGAAATATTTTCAGAAAAAAATCCTTGTCCTGGGTTTCAAAATCAAGGTTAAACCAAAGTGTGATATGGCTTTAGTGTATATATCCATTGGAGAGGGCTTATAAGCGTCACTGTTTTCTGTGTGATGAAAGTGTGCCTTCTTGTGGGGCTGCTGGTGCTGTTCTGCATTCCTCCTGCTTTGTACACAGAAATGAAAACAAACCACTGTGACCAAGAATGGCAATAGCATAAATCGGTGAGGCGTGCAAGAGATCGGCTCAGGACATCTGCAGAAGCACTCCATCCAAATATTTGAGGTGGCAGCTAGCAGGTGTTTTTTTCAATATCCAGTTCATACTCTATTTTTGGTGCAGGGTATGTTTTCATCTAGTGTTTTGGTTTGGGATGGGCCATATTTGTAATATCAAATATCTCAAAATGCGTTTTCAGTGTTGTGTATCCCAAATGTAATGGTACTGGGTATGTCTAGCCAATCTGTCGTATTGCGTGGGATCAGAGTCGCACCCTGATTCCAGATTGCTGTTCCTGGGGCTGCTGAAGGCTTGAGAGTGATGCCTGGGGTAGTCTGAAGGGGCAGGGTTGGAGACGGTGTCAGGTCAGTGCACAGCTGAAGAGTTCTCTCTAGCGGTTGGTTGTGGGTAGTGAGGACAGATAGCAAAGTGCACTGAACTAAGGAAAGGGTACTCATCTGTAGCGACTGGAAAAAAGGAGAAACACAGTGTAAGGTGAGGAAAGGAAGCTGACCTTTATAGCTGAACTCTAAAAAAGAATAGTTGTAATGTGCTAGAAGCCAAGAATAAAATGTCTTTTCTCTAATAGCCATCATTTATTTACTTATTGCTACTGTTGCAATACAGCAGTGGATGCTGTCCTGCTATTCATAGCACCATCCTTCCACTGGCCTCAAGTGAGGGCTGATGAACAACAAGAATCCATGGCATTTCCGAGGAGATGGGGTGCACTTTGATCTGTTGATTACCAAGCAAGAACTGCCACAGCTGCTTCCTTCTGAGTATCTGTGGTGAATTCGTTTCCTCTACTCACACAGTGACTCATGCTAATTTTGTAGTGACTTCACCAAAGACTCAAAATAAGTCGCATGCTCAGTCTGCAGGTTTGGCAAAATGTTTATTTAAGGCAATGTGAAAGTGATGGAAAATTATGAGAAAATTATGAGAAAATTCCTACCTTGCATGCTGACAAATCCTAGAAGTACAGAAAAGTGATAGAAGTGTTTGAAAAGAGTATGAGCAAAGATTTTGGAAGAATTGAGGGAATTAAATAACATCTAATAAGAAGGCCAGGGAGACTGGGAAGTACAACCTCTATAAGTCTTGTATTTTAATTGGAATCCCGAAAGTATGCTGTTGTACTACAACATGGCAGTTCATAAATACTGCTACTGC
The DNA here is from genome assembly GCF_015227805.2 of Hirundo rustica. Classification (NCBI taxonomy): domain Eukaryota; kingdom Metazoa; phylum Chordata; class Aves; order Passeriformes; family Hirundinidae; genus Hirundo; species Hirundo rustica. The sequence goes on from NC_053452.1 coordinate 17,168,345, forward strand.
TTGCATCTTTTAAAATGTACCACTTTTCTTCTCCAAAAATTCCAGGGTTTAATCCAGCTCCATTGTTTACCTAGCAGTAACATCCTGCAATGTGGAACATCATTGGTATGACAGTTGTGTATGTAAACTGTTCCAGAGTGCTTTGCTTTACTGTTAACTCAGTGAGACCAGTCAGAAATGGCAACAGAAATTGCAGATACAACAGCTGTTGGATTCTGGTAGAACTGGATTGCCTCAAATAGGAGTATGTTTTCGATTGTAGAGATTGATGCTTAATTTCATCTGCGTTGGAGTGCGATTGTTCATTCAAGTAGACAGCAAAGAAATGTACAGGGGTGGATTATTTCTTTCCCAGATTTCCCAGGGATTTTAAATACCCAACAAGTACAGAAAAATTAGGTGGATAGTCTGTTAATTTAAAGATAAGAATAAGCTCTGTATGTCTCTGTATGATTTATTTGAAGGGTATCTGGTGTTTTATTTTTGCTTAATTGTAATGGTATTTGGCTTTCCAGAAATACCTGGATGACTTGTTTAGCATTTTTTTTTTAAATAAAAATAACTCAGCCTTTTCCTAATTTAGGTTCATTTGCCTCCCTAGCAAGACATCTTATCGTGACAAGGTAGAGTACACATGATGTTTTTTGAAAAGATTTCACTGAAGTGTAGCAAATTATCTTCAATTCAAGCATAATGGTGATTCTAGTCTGAGCTGGTTGGCTGTTTGCCAGGAAATGCATGTTTGAGCTCAGAGGAGTTGGAAAGTTGCAAACCAGTGTGTCAGTGTCTCTCTGTTAATGAAAAAATGAAACATCATTTTTCTGTTTGAAAAACCAGTGATGTCCTATAAGCCTAGAAACAGCAATGTTTTCTTCTACCTAACTTGTAACATACCTGTGAAAACCAAATCCCATATATGTGTGTAAAGACTTGTAGCAGGGGAGGCTGGGAGAAAGTAGATATACAGGCAAAGGAATAAACATGGCATTTTTGTTATCTGGATTTGATAAATATAGTTTGGGAATGATAGAGTAAAGAGTGGTGAGTCAGTTTTGCCTGGTCATCTCTAGTGACTGAAATAACTTGTTATTCCAACCCTTTTATCCCTTCATTCCTTTCTCTCCACATATTTTTGTGTTTTATTTATAGCTCGACTAGCTTTTCCTTTGCAGTTTGTAAAATAACCCTTCAGAGTCGGGAAGACTGAGGAGCAGCAGCTCCTGGGCAGTCTTGTGGATGGAGCCACAGGATCATTCCCTGTTGCTGTGGCTGGATCCCCCCTTTCCCGTGCACATCCTTCCCTCATCTGCACAGATTCCTCTTTTAAACAGGCAGCCTTGGTTCCTGAAGGCATTAATGGGTTTGTGTTGACAGGAGCCATGTGAGATGTTTCAGACCAGCTGGCTGTGACTTTGACAGTAGCAGGGTCAGAGGCCCCAAGTCTGGAGAGGTGGCAAGGCTGAGTTTTATCTGTGAAACCTTACTGGAGGTTGTAAGCTGTCCTGAAACACATGGAATCCACCACCACAACCCGTACTTGTATTTACCCTGTAAAGCACAGCTGTGTAAATAATGCTTGCAATAATTCTGAGCTAAATCTTTTGTGTTTTGCTTCAACTTCCATGCCCAGCATTTTTGTTTAGTTTAATCCACAAACTAAGGATTGGTTCAGCACTTGATATGTCTTAACTTGCAGATCAGTATACTTCTTGATCTGCTCTTAGATGACCCAGAGTACTGACTTCTCATAGCATAAGCGGACTACTCCATATTAAACCATCTGATTTGGCCTAGAAGGGCGGAAGGGAGCTGGCAAACTAAACTGCAGTCCTCCTTATTAACTGACCAATGGAGAGGTCAAGGGGAGAAATGTGTTCAAGCAATGGATGTGAATCATAAAATCATAGAATGCTTTGGGTTGGAAGAGACCTTAAAGAATGTTCAGTTCCGAGCCCCTGCCATGGGCAGGGACACCTTCCACCAAATCAGGTTTCTCCAATCCCCATCCAACCTGGCCTTGAACACTTCAAGTGATGGGGTATCCACAGCTTCTTTGAGCCCATGTGTGCCAGTGCCTTTTCATCCCCACAGTAAGGAATTTCTTCTTAGTGTCTAGTCTAACCCTACCCTCCTTCACTTTAAAGCCATTGCTGTTTGTTCTGTCACTACATGCCTTGTAAAAAGTTCCTCACCAGGTCTCTTGTGGCCCCCGTCAGCTACTGGAAGGTGCTCTAAGGCCTCCACAGGGTTCTTCTCTGGGCTGGACACCCCCAACTCTCAGCCAATCTGTAGCAGAGATGCTCCAGCACTTTGAGCATCTTCATGGCCTCCTCTGCCCTTATTCCAATAGGTCCATGTCCTTCTAATGCTGGGGTTCCCAGAGCTGGTTGCAGCACTCCAGGTGGGGTCTCACTAGAGCAGAGTAGAGGGGCAGATTCCCTTCCCTGGACCTGCTGGCCACGCTGCTTTGGTTGCAGCCCAGGATGCAGTTGGTGGAGCCAATGAGCAGAAACCAGCCTGGGGTGTGAGAATCTCAGGGTCTGTCACAGGCAAGAGTGGAAAAACGAGTTGCAAGTAGTAATGTTAGTACTAGATGTCTGTGTTTGGACTTTATGAGGCCATTTTGGAAAATTCTGCTGGTTCCAGCCCCCATGCTTTGAAAAGTATATTGAAATATTAGAAGAAATTCAGACAGCTACTAAAGGGATTTGAGCTTTAAAAGCCATGTTTCATACTGAGATTTCAGAAACTAGGTAGGTTTTGTTTGTTCAGGAGCAACTAACGAGGTTGACAGATCATACCACCACTTACCACTGTGAGCAGACAGCTCTTTAATTTAGCCAAGTTACGTGGTCAGGAAGTAGAAGTACAAAAGTAATGCTCACAGACACATACACACCCCCTGATTAATTAGGGGAATTGCTTATCTCATGGTAAAAGCTTCAGGGCAGTGCAGGGTGTCTGTCTCACCACATCCCATGGCAAAACTGAAAGCATTCTGCATAAGCTCCTGTGTCATTCGGGAGATCAGATTAGATGATGATAACATTCCTCTGGTCTTAAAATAATTAAATGAGGTATTTACAGAGATTTCAAAGTCAGACCGGATCTCCCTCCCCACCATCACCCTCTCAGCAGCTTCAGTTCGTGGTACTGTTTACATATTAATGAGATCTAGCATCAAACTGCAAAACTATGTGATTTAAATGTATTTAGCAAAATTAACCACATGTTGCTGATAGCTGTGAGGATGTCATTAGATCACTTGATCTTTGTACTCTCTGGGCTGGAGGTTCCTGGTATGGGATCCCAGTAGTCCTCTACTGCTGTATGCAGCACCCAGAGCACATTGCCTTCCTGCTGGGCAGCAGAAAGCAGACAGAGCTGTCATTTCCCCTGGCTTCCACCCTCAGGGACCTCAGAGGTGCAGTGTCCTTAGCTCCTTTTTGGCAGCAGATGGAAGGTCTCCCTCTCTCCTTGTATCACAATGCTGGTGAAAAATCAGATCGCTGTAGAAAGAATTGGTATGCAGGATCACTCTTCTCTGTTAATCAAAGCAGCATTATCATTCTGTCTTTTTTTGTTTGCTTATTTGATTGCTACACTTACCTAAAAAAGATTTCCAATAACTACTGAGTTGAAAGTGATTTAGATTAACCCCAGCTGACACTGCTGCTTTAAAGAGGACTGCCTGAAGTTTTAAATCCTCACAAGCATGATGCTTCCCAGGAGGAGCTGTAAATTCTTGAAGCTGCTCCCTCCTGATACTGTGTTCTCAAAGAAAAATCACTCAAATCTCATGATCTGAGACAGTAATACTTCCCAATAAGCAGTTTTAGATGGCTTTTGTTTTAATGTCCAAAAGTGTTTCTGTGTGTAAGGCTAACATACAATACTCAGATATTGTATAACCTGACATGTTTTCTTCTGCTTGTTTCCATCTTTTCTTTCATCGTCTTGCTGATCAGTTTATTTACAGAAGTGCCAAGCCTCCTCCTATTGGGTTTCCTAAGGAAATGTGAATAGGGTGGAGAATATTAAGGCATAGGTGGGCAAGTGACAGCCAGTGCTTAATGGAAGCCTGGAAATGTATGAAATATCTGGAGCTGTGCAATTAAGGGACAGGTATGTCACTTTGCAGCAAAAGGCAGTTATAGTGAGCTGGGAGGTGAAGTGGACAAGGGCCTCACATACAGATCCCACTTTCAACAGAGCAGCTTAATTTAAGAATGAATATTCTGTTGTGGGAGCATCTCCATGTGCTTCTCCCCGTGGTGGCTCAGCATCTCATCAGCTGCTGTTCTGTGATGTACCCTGGTTAAGAATAGCATCCCCTCTGTTGGATGAGAGCAGGGAAAGAGCCAGTGTAATCGATGTGAGGTTTAAAGGAATGTCAGTGATAACCCAAGTAGGACAAGTCAGGGCTGCTGAGATCCTTGCTAGGGATGGAAGTGGGTAATCTCACTGTTAATGCCAAGGAGACTCGAATTCATCTTTGAGGCTGCTGAGAGTCTGAGCAATTCATTGCATGAATTTGCCTCAGGGCCATCCTCTCTTTTAGCTCACTGGTGGTCATTTTGGCTTTCAGAGCTCCTGTTCTGAGTCATTATTTTGGCCCTGTTTGTACAGATCCCTTTGTCTCACAGTGAGCTTGTTCAGCATCGCTGGGTAGGAGCAAACAAGTGTCCTTGTGGTTGTGAGTCAGAACCGAGGAACAGGCTGTGCTTGAGCTCCCAAGCAAGGCTTTAGCACGGGGAATGGGCCCATCCATCCAGGACCAGGGGCTGGGTCCATCCCGCTTACTTGGGCTTGTGCTGTAGGGCTGAGCTTCACCTCTGGCACTTGTCCCCAGTTATAGCTGCACTGCAATATTCTCTTTGTGGATGTGTTTGAAGGAAGCTGAAAATAAATTAATCCTGCCTTTTACATTCAGGCTGGGGTTTCCCCCCTAGAATTAAAATACTGTTCTGGCATGGTATTACTGAACACACAATTAAAAGTAATTTTCAGTTTACCTGTAACATTTTTATTTTGAACCTAGTAAGAGGCTCTTGTAAAGTTTATAATAGGCGATGAGATAAAAGATGTTGGCTGGCTGTGCCCATGTATATTGCACATGTATTATGTGAGCATATTGGGAATGTGTGCTCAGGTTTGCTGGGGCAGGGGGTTGCAGAAACGGAGCTGTACAGGGTTACCAGATGCTGCAGGATAAAAATTCAGATGGAACAACTGGTGTAGTGGAAGAAAATGTCCTCATTTTTCCTTGGAAGTGTTTTTTTTGAAAAACTATGTCTTTCTCTGATGCTGATATTTTGGTCCTGAGCCTGGTCAAGTTCTCCCTGTGCCACCTCTTGAGTCCAGTGCCCAAAGCAACCAGCTGTGCATTGTAATCGCTTGAAGTAATGTCGTGTATCTACGGAGCTGAAATATAAATAACTTTGATTGGGGCACAGAAAGTTCAGTAAGTTAAAGAATAGTGCTTTTGAGGCATTTTGTCATCCCAAAATAGAGACTGCCACATGGATTAATCATCCTCTGCATGTTATGCAGTTTACAGCCGCTTAACAATAATTAGAAATAAACTTTATATTCACTCCTGAGCACTGCAGTAAGCTTTCCTTTTCTGAGGTGCTCTTATAAAGCATAGGACAAAATATTATTCTTGGGTATGAAGGATACATTGTTCTACTACTGCAGGAAGAAAGTTGTGAGACTGTAAAGCTACTGAAATTGGTGTTTCTATTTGTGCTGAGGAGCTGGGCTACCTGCCTGACATTTTAACCTAAATGGCAGTTTCTTAGCTTAATTAGATTTCAGATGCAAGTCTCTGAACATTATTTTATTTTCTTTGTCCTTCATTCTTTCCTCAAGGGGTTGTGGATACTCACAAGACAAAGATGATCCCTCAGATGTTACTGAAAATATTGCAAGAAGTGTTTTGTCCTCCTCAGCTTCTCTTAGCTGTGAACAATATCTTTGCTTATTTCTTTTTTGATCCACTAGAGACATAGAATGATGTGGTTTCCCATGGGGAATTTTTTTTTTTTTTAAATGAGCAGAAACAGGTTGCTGAAGAGGTCTTTAACTTTGGGTGGAAAAAACATCCTTAAGTCAGTGACTGCCCTATGTCTTCACTTATGATGACTTGATTTTCTGGTTGACTGGCACTTTGCTATGGATCTAAAACACATGTTGTTAGATATTTCCAGATTGCAGAGACAACAGCCTAACTTCAGAGGGAAAGAGAGAGTAAAGATGCTCAAAGGATGCAGGCTCAGAGCTGCCCTGATTAAACCTAGCCTGAGGGAATTTTATCCCCTCTCATGAATAGTCTACCTTTGTCTGCTGTGGTGACTTTTCTTCTTTTTAGCAGATTGTCTTGTAGCTTACCTTGCCAGGGAATTAAAGCCTCAGGCTGCCATTTGTGCGGAATTATTAAGTATTGATGATCCAAGCAAGGGGCCTCTTGCATATGAAACCTGGTATTCTGGTCTCTTCTCTTTCTGATATTTCTGCTCTTTCAGATATGCTAAATATACCTTTGAAGTTTCTTTTCTTCTCATGTAAAATACTCTTTCATAGGTGAACCTTGCAGCTGGAATTAGGAGATACTGGTTCCAACTGGACACACAGAGCAGGCCATGTAATCATTCTTTGCCTCAATTTCCCAATGTGTAATGTCAAAACAGTTACGTCCACCCTCTTCTCTGCAGCTCTTTGAGCTTTGTTCTGGGTGACTAAGAAGCCATAATGTAGTCTAGATCTTCTACTCTCTGGTGGGAAGCTGTGCTGGAAGGTATCTTGTCTGGAGATGCTATGGATCCATTGGCAAGGAGTAGAGGCTTTCCTGTTTCTGATCAGACATTCATGGGGAGAAATATACCTGCATGCTAAAGAGATCAAACCAGCTGTGTGAGTGCAGAGAGTCCTGCCAGTCCTGCTTGCACAGAATCAGAAAATCTGTGTCTTAAGCAGATCTGATTATTCAGATCTGATTCAGACCTGTGGTCTGTATGTCAGTGGCCCTTGAGTGTAAAGCCTTGATTTTTCAAGTAGTTCATGTAGTTGGCAGACTGATAGTTTAGCTACCTAGACAAGAATGACAGTAAGATGTGCAAGAAACTTCATCTGGCCAAAATCTCTTTTCATAAAAGTATTTTTTGATGCAAGGTTATCAGGAAAGCTGGGCTTTTCTAGCCTCCCTTTTGGAGTAAAGTGTGTAGGTTTTATGTTCCTAGACCTGGGGAGCTATGGAAGATCAGGAGGCAGGAGATTGGAAGAGCTGGAAATCTCTTGGAGATTTATGTAGCAGCCCTTCCCCTGGTAAGGCCAGGAACTAAGGGATTTCTGTCCTGCAGGATGACTGTAAATCTGATGGCAGAAATATATGAAATAGGGGAGTTAAAATGCAAGCTGTTCTCAAAACTAAAATGTTCCATGCTAAGGTGCAACAGGCTGGCAATTATTTCTGTTTGTAAGGCTAACTTTCTAGGGTGTGATCAATTTTGGCCTCTCTTGGAAAGAGATCTGGAAGGTTTTACCTGTACAGAACACAGGGATTCTCTGCTCAGTTCAGAGGTGATCCCAGAGCTAGATAAAAGATGGAATATTGAGTTTTGCTCTGATAGATGTCCAAGGAGCCATATAAATCTCTTTAAAACCCCAAGAAACCTGCCACAAAACTGTCTGAGAGAGATTGTTTCAAGACAGCACAATTATAAAATACTCTGAAAAGCCAAATAGGGTTTTTCTCCCCTCTTGTGATATTTGGAGTTGAACTTTAGATATATCATTTTGAGCATGGCCTTTTAAAGTAACTTTCTATTCTGGCCCTGTCATTTTTAGGGCTGTAAAGGAAAACTGAAATGCCAGGGAGGAAAAGGAAATGAAAATGAAGAGTGGGGCTAAAGAGTAGGTTTTGATCATCTTTGCAAGAAGTGGCATCTTCTGTGAGAACAAAAGTCTTCAATTGCTGCAACTGGAGACAGCTTTTAGTCTCCAATTCTATTTTGCCCTGAGCCAGCCAGCCAAATAAAAACAGCAACATAAATCACTGCTGGCAGAACTTAACAGTTATGCAACGTCCAGTGCACCACATGCCTATTTTTAGATCAGTTTTACACTAGCAGAATTTATTTTATGAAATCTAAAAAGAATGTCTGTTCAGAGGCTGGGGGATAAAGATGGTATTTAGAAAGTGCAAACTGTAAAAACACTTAGTACAAAGATGCTCTAGCCAGCCCTGCTTTGGCAGTACTGATATCCTTTCAAAACTGTTGGCTCCATTTGGCATGCTAATGAGGAGTAGGGGGTTTTCATCAGCAGCCCCTTGAATTTCTAATCTGAAATTGCTGTTTGAATGGTTAACTATGCTCCCTTTACCCAAACAGCTGAACATCAGACTCTCACATACAGAGTTCGTTATCCAAGACCAGATGTGCCTCTTCTCTCCTTTACATTTGACTTAATTCTCTTACTATTGTAATTCTGCATTAGTTTGTGCTGTGTATAATCTTGTTCCCAAAGCTTTTTGTTCGGACTCGGAACAGGCAATGATGGGGAAAAGTTTGACCTTTCAGTCTTTAGATATTCTAGCAGATGAAACACAGTCTGCATAGTTAATGTATCTCTGGGATTTCTGCCATAATTTTGACAGTTTTCAATCATTTTTTGAAGCAGATTAATATTCTGGCTGTTGCATGATCTGTACTGATCTTTTTTCCCCCAAACCTTTCTTCTAGGTAACAATCTCGATGCCATCCATGACATAACTGTGGCATACCCCCAAAACATTCCTCAGACAGAGAAGCACCTTTTGAAAGGAAACTTCCCGAAGGAGATTCACTTCCATGTCCAGAGGTACCCCATAGAGACAGTGCCCACTTCTAAGGAGGAGCTGCAGCTTTGGTGCCGGCAGCGCTGGGAAGAGAAAGAGGAGAGACTGCGACGCTTCTATGAAGGTGGAAAATGCTTCAGTGCAGCAGGGCAAAGCGTTGTCCCGCCCTGTAAATCCGAGCTCAGGGTCCTGGCGGTGAAGTGCGCCTCGCTCCTCTACTGGACGGTGTTCCCGCTGGGAATGCTCGCGCTGCTCTACCTGTACAGCTTTGCACAGTGGTACTTTGCGGCCATGGTCGTCTTTTTCGTTGTGCAGCAAAAGATATTTGGTGGGCTGGAACTCATTGAACTCGCTTGCCATCAGTATTTTAAAAAGCAACAGAAGTTTCGTGACACGAAAGTAAAAATCAATTAGTTACAGGGTAGAGGAAGGGTGGTTTTGAGAAGCCCTGCAAATTTTATGCACAGGGAACAATTTTTGCATGAGAATTGTCTTTTACTATCGCCATTGTTAGACATTTGCACATGATTCTGTGAAGAGAAGAAAAATGTTAGTTATTGCTACACGTGAAAATGGTAGTTTTTAATCTCTGAATGTAATTTCGACGTTGCTCTCACAAGCAGCTAGCAACTGCATTCTGCTGTCATTAAGAAACAAATTGCTGGATGTTTGAACAATCATAAGGACATTAATACATGTGACATGCACTGAAGTTTCATGTAGAAACCCAAACAGTTCAGCAGAGAGGCAGATGTATGATTTCTTTAGAGTCACGTTGGTGTGAAGTAAGCACCAAATTTGGAAAACTGGTAAGTTTTGATGGTAGGTGAAAGTTGAAGGAGAAGTTGTTCTGTTTCTTTTTTTTTTTTTTATTTCAAGTACTCAAACTTATTTTGAAGTGATATATTTGCATAAGCTTTTCCAAACACTACTGAACCTACCAACTATTCAGCTATTCTAGCTTGGTCACTCAGGAGGATTTTTAAGCCTTGCAGTCTTGTCTCATAGTACAGAAAGTAGTACAGTGCTCACTCTGCCTCCATTTAAGTGTTTGCTGATTATTTAATAGGCCTGTGCAGCTAAGTTTTTATCTCCCACTGTTTCATACTGTTCTAGTCTCCCTGTTAGCTGTGGGAGACTTGTTCCTACTGTAGTATACAGAGCTGCAGGATAGGGGAGCTGGGTTTTTTATTGGTTTATTGGTATTTTTTTCTCACAGAGCCAAAAATAGCTGTTTGTCTCTGAGTAACTGGAAAATGTTTTTCAAAAAGGCTTCCTTGTATCTTTGTTGACATTCTTTGGTCAAAAACATTTTATTTAGTTTTCAGAGTAGGCAAGATATCTTTTTTTTTTCCCTTAGTTTTTTTAAGTATTAATTTTGGTTTTCACATTGCTTCCTTTGGCATTTCACATGTCCATGTACATGAGCAGGAAGACTGCTTGTTCCATGCATGTCAGACAGACCTGTTGAAATGCAGAGGTTCTCTTCTTGGTGGAACAAGAGGTGGGTTTGGGTTTTAGACTTAGCACAGGGAAGAGCTGCATCTTCCCTTTGCATACCGGCTTTGTTGGCCTGATGACATCATTACATCAACCTCCTTCACAACTTTCAGTACTTTCCCTTATTTTCATGACATTCATAAAACCTGAAGGCTTAAACTCAGACAAGGCACTTTCAAGTGTATCCCTTTTCATATCTAATAAAAGTAATGTTCATGCTTACGTAGAAAAAGACAAAAACAGCACTTTGGAGACACTTCAGGTCTTCAGGTTAAATTATTTTGCAACTTCCAAAATTTTAGACAACGTAATAATTGTATTGCTGCAAAACCTTCCTGACTTACGAAATATTTTTTTTTATTGCATGAGGGCTTGTTTGAGCTGGACCCAGATGGCCTGGCTTCATTTGTTGAGTGGCGTTGCCGTGAAAGTCCAGAGTGCAAAATGTTTCTCGTACTGTGCTGCGTTATCTCAAGTGTTGGGTCGTCATGGTGGACACAACCTGTGTGCTTCTAAATCACAACACTAAGCATGTTGTCTATGTGTTTGTTTCAAAGACCATTTTTTGAACGAATCACCAGCCTCTATTCACCTGTCCCTTGCAAGGTGACAAGTCTTTTTTAATCTATGCTTATGATAAGTAATTGTTTATTATGCGGAAAGTACTTGAAGCCATCTGGTTTACTCCAAATTTTTTAATCCCTTTTTTCTTAAAAATAAATAAAAGTAGGTTTATATTTAGGGTTATGTTTCTTAATGATTTTTTCATGTTTGTATTTGTGTACCTGACAACCGGTGTTGCATTGTCATGAGTGGAAGGAAGTAATTTCTGCACCCTGAGGTCTGTTTTTAAAGCGATTCTGTGATATCACAGCATGGTTGCAGCTTAGGTCTCCATAGCCTGGTTTTTCTTCAGCTTATACCCTGCACATTCAGGTAACCCACTGCAAGGGAAAACCTAAAAACCTTATTTGTGGTTAATGCAGAGGAGGCCGAAAAGGCTTCTTCCAGGCTGTCCTAAGCCACGGCTGTGCTTTCATACCAGGAGTAACCATAGCTAGCCTACTCCAATAGCCTTAACATCATCTTCAGCAATGACTTCAGAGGACAGGTTCCATGTGTTGGTGGCATAAAATACCAGCTGCGCTTTTCTCAGTCACTCAGAGAACTTTGTGGTGTCATCAGATGTACCAGGAACACCAGTGTGAGTCTTGGTCATGGCACAGTACAGGATTTATGTCTCTGTGTAATTATAGTTGGGCTCTGAAAATGAAGTCAATGCAATCCATCGTTGACCCTTACAAGGGATTTTCTTCCAGCTGGAGCCAAACATGTAACCTACTGTATTGTGATAAAAACATCCTGCAAAATCTGTAATTCCTCTTCCTCTCTCATGTGTTTTGATCAAAGAGAAAGGATAATCTGCTTGTCAGTAGGCAGTGTCATGTTTGTAATGCCCAGCTCCATGGTGCAGAGTGGTAAGTAAAGAATCCTCCTCTCACGGGGAAGGGTGTTGGCTTTGTGTCTGATGTAAATGTTTAGATTATGTGCATCGTTTTCCAACGTCAATTGGAAATGCAAGATGGGAAAAACATTGAATGAAAACTAAAATTTTTGTGGATAGAGAAGCTTCTATGTTTAAAAAGTGATTAAGGAACTGGGGGAAGATTTTTCTGTGAATGCTTTTTTTTCCCTCTTTGGTGAAAATGTAGCTTTTTAATCAAAAGGTTCTGATATACAGATTTCTTGGAGACTACTGCGTTCCTACCCTGTCTCCCTTTTCAAAGATCACTAAGATGGCATTTAGGGACGTTGTGGACTTGGCAGTGCAGGGTTTACAGTTAGACTCAGTGATCTTTTCTCACCTAAATCATTCTGTGATTCTGTGCTGGATAAATCACTTTGAAATTTTTTCAGTGTTGTTGGGATAAAGGTGCTAGTACTCCAAGAATCACACAGCCTACTTCCATGGTACATGGATTGGCATTGGGACTCGTCTCACTCAGGAGCAGGCTTGTCCCAGTTCACCTTCTCTTGTAGTCCCAGCAGCTCTGTCTGCAGAGCCTACAGGTCTTGCTGGGTCTCGCATACATTGTTTGGGATCAAGGCTGTGCTTTACAGATGCTGCTCCCCTTTGCTCATATGTTCCCTCATCGGCATCAGGGGGTTTCTTTCCCTCTGCTCAGAACAGAAGGTTGAAATCCTGCAATCTGTGTGTGTCATCATCTGGGTAGCAGGATGTCAGACCAAGACATTTTTCTCTTGACTTCAAAGCTGCAAGGCCCATAGCTGGTCTGTAAGGTGTTGTCTTGATCAGAAGAAATGTAGTTCCTAGTTTTGTGCATTGCATCAATCAGTGTTGTTTAAAAAAGATCGATGTTTTTATAACTTGATTTTATATGTGCACTGTGTGAAAGGAAACACCAGGACACTACAACCCTACAGAAAGCCTTAGTTTTCAGATTTCACTGATGATATTATTAGAATGTTTTAACCATGTACCAGTTACTCTACAGCAACAATAAAGACCTGAAGCATTGCATGTGTTTAATTTTGCTGGTGTTTTTTTTACTGCACCTGAAAGGAGCAAACCTTGTCTTCGATTGTATTGCTGGCTGACTCGAGCAGGCTGGTATCTATTTCCATGCTTGACTCATGGATTGTGGCTGTTGAGGGAGGAGAACCCCACATCTCTACATGGGAGGCTGGAAAGGGGTGTCTGGCTCTACTCTCCCTTCCAGCTTCTTCATGTAAGGAGGCACAGAAACCTTTGAGTGTGCAAGAACTACAGCTCAGCTTTAGCCTTGCTGTGCTGCTTAACCAGGATTGCTGAAGAATAACCTGTCTTAGGTAGTGATAGGTGGGTAAGTCTGCTTTAGCTGAATTCTGTTACCTCCCATGTAATTACTGACACAAGAAACGATCCATGTCAAGGTTCACATTCTTACAGAACCTTTCTTTAATGTAAATTCAGATCGCAGGCCCCTTGATTTCTCTCTCCATTGCTTGAGGGATGATCCAGAGTGGAGGCAAAAGGGCTGTGTTTCTCAGCTCCTCATTACCCAGTGAGAATAGTCTTGCTGTGCTGGCCCTAGGGAAATATCCACGTTTCCAGCAGGTATCCTGTGGCAGAAAGAAGAAACAGAGAGCCTGGCAGCTGTTTCTGCAGCTGGAAATTATATTGGCCATGTCTGTGTATGCTCAGCGCATTCAAATCCTTTCCCCAGAGTCAAAATGAATGGCTTGTCACTCTCTAAAAGTGATTGTATCTTCCTCTTGGTTTCCTCACAAATATGCAATGAAAAAATGTATTTCTCTGTCTTACCTGTCCTTACAGAGGACCTTAGTAATGGAGGCCAAAGCTTTTACCCTCCAGCTGCCCCAAACTCCTCTTTTGCAATTCAATACAATGGGGAAAAAGTGGTCTTATTTCCTGAGGAAATAAGAACTTTGAAATCACACTGCAAGCAATCTCAACCAGAAAATGCTCCTGGGAGCAGGGAGCATGTCTGTGCTTATAACGTGGTTGGGTGACTCTCACCCTAGAGGGTTTAGGCTGAGGCATGTGAGGGGGAGAGAGTTTGCTCCGTCCTTCCTGGGCAAGCAGTTTTATAGGAGTGGATATCGGGCCCTGAGATTTTGAGTAGATGTTTGTTCTATTACAGTAGGGCCTCCGGATGGTTTGTCATCCCCTTTTCTGGAGGTCTTCATCTGGGAGGACTGTTTCTCAGGTGGGCATTGCTGCCTTCCATAGAATAGGAGAGAGTATTTGCTGCATGAGATGCTTCTTGCTGGGCTGCATGAGAGAGGCAGATGTGCCGGTGTAATGGTTTTTGTGGTCGGCAGCCTCTTCCCTACATCTCTCTCTCCATCTTGCTTGTCTGGGGGAGGAGGCGAGGGCCCCTTCACCCACAGCTTCAGGGAGCAGAGAAGCACCCTCAGCCTTACCAGAGAAGAGCTCAAGGGGCTCAGGCCTCAGCATTGCTTCTGCATCCCCAGGAGAGATAGAAGAGGATAAGCTGCTGCAGGATGTGAGAGCATGAGGAGATGCTGTGGGAGGAGCAGGAGGCAGTGCTTTCTGTGGAGCCATAACCTGGCACGAACATCGCTGCTGGATCTTGCCCTCTGCCCCCCTGCACTACTTCTTCCCCTTCCTTCAAGGCTCGCTCTGTTCTTTGAACTGCTGGATGTGCAGTGAGCCAGGGGAATGGATGCAGATTAACGCTGAACCCAAAGGGGAGGGAAATGTTAGGGATAACAGGATAGAGGTGCTAGGGAAGGTGTTGGCTCCTGCCAGTGCTGGGTGCAGCTGTTGGGAGCATGTCATCCTCTCTTAGAGGCTGAAGGAAAAGGTCTGTGTTAAAATGCTTCTTTACTTAGAAGCCTTTTGAGAAAATGAGGAGAGAAAGAATATCCTCCGTGGGGTGGTTCCCTGGAGGATCACTGGAATGCCTCAGGAGGAGCCTCTCTCTGTTCTTAGCTGACGGGCTTCCCACCTGTGCTGGCATTGCCAACACAACAGTGTGTCCCTGTAGCTACTCAGGGTGCTGTCTCCTCTCTGTGCTCACATTTCTCACTTGATATCCTGTAGTTAAAGACACGCAAATGTCTCTTTCTGCTTCTTTTCCTGGCAGCTGGGCAAGACCCTGAGTTCTTTAAGGATAGAATAATCCCTCACTGTCATTAAGATTCCCACCTTTCCAGGTAAGCTTGCAAAATTAGTTGTAACAGTGCTGCTTTATGCAATCCATGATTTGCCTGGTAGCCAGGTGCTTCCCCACCCTCCTGGCAAGGAGCTGCCTCATCATCCCCCTCCCCACTGGCACAGTTAGTTTCCCTTCCCGATTATCCACTGAAATTACTCAAGTGGAGTTCTCCCTGCTGGTAGGTCCTGAGGTTGGCTTCCTACAGCTTTGCACCCCCTGCCAGTGCTGTTCAAAGAGCTCTCTGAAACTCAGCTCTGAACTCACTTCACTCAAGTGCCCTTTTTATAGCTACCTAAGCACAGGTCCCCACTTTCCCAGGGCTTTCCTTGGTGCTTTGTGATGGGCACAAATCATCAGTCAGTGGGTCAGTCTCAAGGTCACAGCAGGGAAACCTTCTGGCACTTGAGGACCAGACAAACATGCACAGTCCTGAACATGGGCAGATCAGGATCTGAACTTGTGCTGCTTCTCACATGCCTTAACACCAATCCCTGCAGAGGAACCAGCATTTAAAGGAAATGCTCTAAACAACCTCTTTTGGCAGCAAACAGATTTTTTATGATTCCTTTATTGCTCTATGTCTTCCTTCTCTCTCCCTCCCAGGAGCAAGGGATGAGAAGGTTTGGGACACCCTCTGTTGCTTGAAGCAGGAGAACAATCATCCTGGAGCCACTGTGCTATGTGGATCAGGCTGTGCTGGCCAAGTTCACAAAGCAGTTGAGGACTGCTTGACATTGCAGGCTCCTTGCACTTGTCTGTCCCTGGGGAGACACACAAGGAGCGGCACCGGATCCAGTTCCTCACCCACACCGGGCTCAGGTGTGGGCACCTGCCAGCTGGTTCATCTGCGCAAAGAATGTGAGCTCCTCATGGCCAACACAAGGTCAAAGGGACATGGAGCATCATCCCACAGGATCCCAGAGCTTCAGCCAGCAGCTGGGAAGCCAGAGAGGAGCACTTGGGAAAGGGCCTGCTGACCAACAGCCCTCAGGTGGCCTTGGTGCTCTTACCAGAGATGCTGTGAGTGATGTGGGCCAAGGGTAGGGACAGAGCACCCTTACTGCAAGCCAGAGTCATCAGGCTCTAATACTCACCTGAGGGTTTGATGCTGCATGTCCATCTGGGACAGGTACCATTCCTGGCCCCCGAGGCCTTGGCTGGGAGTAAGTGCCCCCATCGTGGGAGGGACAGCGCAGGACGCAGCAGGATAATGGCAGCAAACGCCGCATTGCCAGCAGCAGTGAGGGCGGGCACAGATAACCCAGCTGTCTGCCTGGGCCTGTCCCTGCCCTGTGCTCAGCACACCCACCCCCCAGGAGTTCATCCTACTGATTGGTGGGGCTTTAACACCACTGGGAGTGGGGCTGATGTTCAGCTGTGAACTCTGCTCTCCCACAGCTTCGGCTCCTGCACCATGTGAAGGATGTTGCGTGGTCTCAGAACGTGGGATGCCTCAGCCTTCAGGCCCGGCCTGGCTTTAAATTAAGGTGTTGAAGCTCTCAGAATAGTGTGGTCTCCTTCTCTACTCCCACACTGGGATGAGTGACCAGGGGCAGGGCAGCTGGCTCAGGCCTCTGTGGTCCATCACAGGGCTCTTGCAGCAGGACAAGGGCAAGCCTGATCCTGTGGTCATTCCGTGGTCAAGTGTCACACCCAGTGGACATCTCCAGCCTCCCTCTACAGATGCTGTGCTCCTCTAGAGGTTTCACTTTCTGCCTGCACTGGGGAAAAGGAGATTCTTTTCTGGGAGCCCCTGAGGCCAAGGAGATGTTTTATGCAAAATCACAGCAAGGTGTTCAGGTCTGCCTCCTCACAACATGTGAAGGTTAAAGGCAGGCTCTCAGCTTTCCACTGCCAAGGACAAAAAATGCTTTGTGAGTGAGAGAGAGCATAATTAGGGATTAATGAGAAAGGAGCCTGTGGTTTTATTACCCATTGGACATCAGTCCCGTGGATGAACAAGAGAGGTTGCATTAGCTGCTTCCTGCTGAGTCCTTCCAGCAGGAAAGTCCTTAGCAGACTTTCTGCATCATTTAAGGATGGGAGGTAGAGGAGGGCATGTAGGCAAGGAGTGACGGGGCTTAGTGTCCTTTGCTGCAGGCTAGGACAGGCCCCAGATCTGTGGCCCCACAGGGGGACTGTGGACCTTAGGGCAAAGACCTTGTGCTCTACTGTTGGCTCTGCCACTGCCCAGTGGCATGTGTCACACACCTCCTGCTTCCCAGGTGGTTCAGCAGGACTGGACACATCTCAGGTGGCGCACAGTGGAAGCCACAGCGTGTCAGGAGAGGCACAGTCTAGGTGCAAAAGCAGAACTATTTGCTTGTGTGAAGGTCAGAGCAGGTCCCACCACTTTGGGATGAGCCTTCTGCCCTGCTTCAGCTTGAATCCAACAGTGAGGGAAACTGGAAGAGATCAGATAAAGAGAGGAATAAAACCAGGGAGGTTAAACACCTTATCTGGAATTAGCTTCATCATTCCTAGCCATTGCATAAAAGCTGTTAAAGTTATTACAGGACATGCTGGGTGCTGGCACAGCAGGAACAACAAATATAGGTAGAGTGGTCCTTGTCATAAATATCACTCAAGCTGTCTTGACAGCCCTCTGCCGTCACGACGCTGCTTGCAGCCAGCCTGAGTGATGCCAAACCATGGGTGCAGCTGATGGGAACAGCTCCTTCTCTCTCTAAATGACACAAGGCTTGCATCCTCGAGGGAAGAAACCTCCCGCTGTGGGGGCAGACCTGCTTTACCTGGGTCCTCTCTGTGGGGATCCCGCTGCAAGTGCCACAAGGAACTAGAGTCTGGGATTTAAAATCCATGGCACAAAAAGAAATCATGCCACTTGTGCATGCATTTGTCAAGTCTATTAATAATGTGTTTCACACTGTACTTTGAATGCTCTTTTTAATGATTACTCTGCATTTGGCCACTCAGCCATTGCAGTCACATCTAAGTCCTGAAGTTATCAGACGTTCATCTTGTAAGATCACAGCCCAACACCACTGACGTCTCACTCCGTGATACAAGACATCTTTATTGCCAAGCACATGGACTTTTCAAGCCTGACACAGCACAGGTAGGTGCTTTTGTGCTCTGTTAGCTAAGCTGGGTGCCTTTTCCAGTGACAGACCATTGCACCCATCGGTATAAAGTCCTCTGGTTACCCCTCGTCTGCCAAATGCTCTGACACATCCAATTAGAAAATGAAGCCAACTTTTAGCTCAGTGTCTCCAAATCCTAATCCTCCCACTCTACCACGTCTCCCCGAGCAGAGGGGGGAATTAGGAAGGGGGGCCTTGCCCCACACACCAGCAATGATGGGCAGAGCGGAGAGGTCGCCCTGAACCTGGAGTACTTCCAGAGCCATCAATCCTCACTGAGTCACTCATTAAGATGATGCAGCAGGAAGTCATTGAAAACAGAAGACAATGGAAATAAAATGAAGATCGAGGCATCCATTCACACCCTTGGCAGAGGCATTTCTCTTCCCGGTCCCCGCCTGCCCGCAGGGAGGACGGGTGCTGCTTATTAGACAGGTTATGTAATTGAAGTGGTCTATATTTATCAGGAGAGCGTGGCGTACACACCTCGAGGGTCAGAAGCCTAGCAGTTTGGAGAGCATTAGCTCCACTAATGAATCAGCAGGCAGAAGGACCTAAAAATACGACTCGGCTGCAGAAGGACATCGTGGGGTGGCTCGGGGAGCCAAGGTCAGGAGGCCCCGGTGCCTTTCCAGCTCTGACTGGCATAGTGATGCTGTGCTCAGATGGTCCTTGCCTCAGAAAAGGCCAAATCCACTCTGTGCTAAACGCCTTTCAAGCTCTGGCTGTGGTGTTGGATGTTGAGCTGTGCCTAAAGGAGGAGGGAGACCCCAGACCCATGCCATAACCACTGTATTGTAAAGTCGGCCTCCTTTTTGCATCATTTTCCCTCTGAGCCTGAAACCTCAACACTCGTGGGATCCATCCTCCTTTTTAGGGCATAGAACCACTAAAAATGCTTGATTTCCATCAGGGTCAGGGTAGTCCTCGGCTGGTTCCAGACATGGAGGCTGGGTTGTGCTCCCTGCGCTGAGCCCTGCTATGGGTGTTGGTCAGACATGAGCTTTGTGCCTGCTCCTCAGTGCTGGGGAAACTCGGGGCAGGCTCTCCTCCATCCTGCTCGGTGCCCAGCCTTCAGGAGCAGCTGTGCCACCCCGCAGTGCCCCAGCTGTCATCGCAGTGGGGAAGCTGCAGCACATCAGCAGTGACCCACAGTCACCCCACGTCAGACTGGAGACGCTGAGGTGAGCCAGCAGCTGGAGGGGTGTTTCTGCTGCTTTGCATGGATAGAGATGGTTAGAGAGAGTTATTTTTAGGAAACTGGAGAGGGTGGAAAGAAATAACAGATAGCCTTTGTTTTCTGGGTTTCTGCTGCTATTGTAGGTGAATTTGTTTGCCTGTGGTGCCGGGGAGCTCAGCCCAGTGTCTTGGTTTACTCAGGGCAGTGTAGGCAAACAGTGGCCCTTACCCCATGCTGTGTTTGTGCAGTGTCCCTGCTGTCATTTACCTTTTTAAGATCCTGAATACTGTGCCCTGGACAAAATTCTGCCTTCTTGTAGACAGGTCAGTGGACCTGCCTGCCCAGGGCAGAGAGCAGAGCCTGGATACTCAGCCTGTCTCCTGAGGCTGGCCATGGCCCCAGTGGCTGTGCATTCCTGCCACATCCCCAGTATTGTTTTGGTCCTTGGCTTCTCGTGATTCAGACAAGCTCTGAGCCCTGCCTACCAGCTGGCAGACATTAAAACTCTAGAGGGGTGGATTTATCCCTCTGTATCATTTATATGATTAGATTTATCAAAGCTGCTGACTTAGTGACCCATTGCAGCCAGGGCTGATGTCCTCTCAGTGGGGTTTGCAGAGCCATGGTACTGGATTCAAGTGCTGCACTCCCAGGGGCTCCCTCTGATCCACCTGGAGCCTCCATGTTTTGGTATGGTTTGGAAAAGCTTGGTCAGAAAGCGCCTTCTTGTTGGTATTTTTGTGAGATTCTGAAGAACAGCTCTTCCCCATGGAAGTCAGGGTGAAGGTTACCTACAAGAGCAGTACAGCTTCCCAACTGCTCCAGCTGGGATAAACCAAGCCTCGAGAGGAGGATCCTCTGAGCTCAGAGGAGCAGCAGTGCCTTGGGGGCAGTAAGGAAGAGGTCAGAGAGAGGAGTTCAGGACCGCAGGAATGCAGGCAGGTGCGGTCGCTGTGTCAGTGCTCCGTGTGGAGCTCTGCAGTCAGGCACAAGCTGATCCTGTTCCCCACGCCTGGAGATGCTGGCAGCCCTGATGACGAGCACAGGCCCCTGGAGAAGGACCAGGAGGTGAACACCAGTGGTCACACCTCTGCTGTGGGCCCAGGGCACTGGTGAGGCATTCACAACACAACAGTGTTGTTGCATAGTCTCAGCCGTACCTTCGGTGTAGAACTTTGGTGCGTTTAGCATAAACTGAACCACAGGAGGATGTTTCCCCATCACACTCTTATTTCTTCTCTGTGGGTTCTCTGTGATCACTGCAAAGTCCACCCATGCCACCGGATCAGTCCTTCTGGGCTCTCGCTTGGTCAAGCACGTGAGTGCCACCTCCTCTCTGTTCCCAGCAATGTCACTGGCTGAGGCTCAGAGACCCAGCCCACCACCACAGGGATGCGCTGGCCAGCACCCCTGGTCTCTCTGGGATCAGGCTCTGTCCCACAGCAAACAAGGAAAAGGACTGATTCAAACATAGTCGTGGGGCTGGTCTGCCCACTGCATATTTCCTGAGCAAGGTAATTTATTTGGAAGAGTTGGTCCTGGCAGAGATGTTTGAGTACATTTTTCTGCTCCTATCAGTCCTCTCTGCTGATAACTCAGCTGCCACAGCAGCTCCTCCTCCCCTGGCCCCAAATCTCCTGGATAGGCTCACAAGGCCTTTTAATGCAGTGGCTGCCGAAATTGCTTTTTATTTTTAAACCCCGGGACACAAAACCCCTACCTTTATCATTTGCCTGCAGTCCCAGCAGCTCCACATGTCCTCATTAAATAACCACTGATCTTCAAGTGAATCTGACAGGCCCCAAAAGCAAGGGAAATCCGGATGCTTGGTGTGCCCACAGCTGGTCCCAGCTCCCAGTGGCTGTACAATATGGGGGTCTGCTCCCTGTGGGGTGGAGAGGAGGGCTGTCAGCAGCCCAAATGAATGGTGAGCTTGTGCCTTTCCACTGCAACGTGGGGGCAGATAGCTGCAAGGACTGAGTTTATCCCAGCCCCACTAGAATTTATACAGACAAACAATAATAATGGTTCTTCACAGGGGGTTACTGGGATGGAAAAGTGTCAAACTGGATTATGGCCTGCGCAATTCCATATTCCTTTTCTGAGACACAATTTAAATAATCCCTTTTCTTAATTTATTTTTAATCTCCGTAGCACAGACCCTGAGGGAGGATGTTGCCAGAGGAGGAGGACTGCCAGCCATTGGTCAGCTGAGTGTGAGAAGTAGGTGTCCATTGGGAAATTTGGGTGCCGAGCCGACCCCCAGATAGAGAAGATTTGCAGGGAGGGATGAATCACGCAGGGATACGGATGCAGCTCTCTGTCCAGGGCAAACTTCAGCCTGATCCCTCCTTAAATGCCCAGACTTTCAGAAGTGTTTGGACCCGATGAGTGAAGCTTGTGTTTTGGTTGGGACGAGCTCCCAGCTGGTTTCTCTAGCCACCAGCTTTGCTACAGTGTCTCTCAGGCCACGTTGCATTTTGGGAGAGATCATGCAAAGAGGAAGTCCCTTTCATCCCCACTGGATGTGAAACATTCCGATGAACCCAGTGATGGGAAATCAGGAATCACACCTGACAGAGGTGACAGGAGAAAATGTGGTCATTGGTGGTTGTTTAGGGCCAGGAACAGGCTAGAGCTGGGCCTGCAGCAAATTCACAGCCTGACAAGGATGCGCAGGAGTCCCTGTTGGCATTCACTTCACCTGGAGACAGGCACCAGCTGACACATAAATGAACTGGGTTTTCCCCCCAGCTTTCACGAAGGCTGGTGCTGGGCTCTGTAATTGCACAAAGTTTTAGTACAGCTCCTGTCTTGACTAAATATCTTCAGGCATAAACTAATTAAATTGAATTTATTGGGAGGACAAGTGTCTCTCTCTTCTTAGGCGCAGATGTTGTAACTCCAGCTCAGGCTCCAGCACAGCCTGTTTGGACCTGCTGCAGGACCCTCAGGCTTCCCTGGCTCAGAGGTGATGCCTGGGTGCCTCTCCCAGTGTGAAGACCAAGGGGCAGACCAAGGATCAGCCCAGCATGGTTTTTGTTTCTGCAAATAACTCAGATGGCCACAGATCTGTCTGTAGACCCTTTGTCCTCCTCTCCGTGCCCGGTGGGGAGAGTTAATAATAGATGTTGGATGCTGCAGGAAGATGCAGAATATAAATGAATTCCCCTTCCTTCTCAGTAATAAAAATGTTTCTCCCCTAAGAGTCCCTTGATTAATTGATCCGGCAATTGACAAATCAAGGATGGGAACGCATAAAATCCAATAGAAAGGGATGAAAATAGCATTATGTACCATCTGATGCAGTCAGCGATGTCACGCAACCAAATGACGGCAGAAAAATGGGGCCTTGGGCTGGAGGAGCCTTCATTAAGATGTGGCATGGGTATTATTAAGTAAAAGAACATTGATTCTGTTTGAAAGATTTGGCCATCCATATTAAATATAATCTCCGTAATGTAATCTCGGGAGTTGCTTTAAATGTCAGCGTCACTTGGCTACATCTGCTTGGCTGGGGCTGGGGCTGCTGCTCCGAAATGAAGATGAAAACTTCATTCTCCATCACCACTGTGCCCTGTGAGCAGCTTGATAGGCTGTGCCCATGCAGGGCAACATCAGCATGTGGGTTCCCCACAGGGATTACGGGCGTGCCAGAAAGGCCCGTGCATCTAAAGCATATGTGACTGTCACAAAACAACTCATTTACTGCAGCAGGAGCAGCCAACACACAGGATATTTCAAAGCAAAAAATCGCTTTAAACTCTGGGCTTTCATGTGAGACTTGAACACCTGGCTAAATTCTCGGCAGCAATTAACCCATGTAGCTCTAATCAAAGTCCTTGGAAGCTGAACCCCCATCCCAAGTCCAATATGACAAATTGTGATTTTTTTTTTTTTCCCCTGTTTCACAGATGTCCAAATCCAGCAACAGCAGTGCCCTCTCAGGGCTGCCATAGGTGTGTGTGGGCTCACTGGAGAAAGGTGGCACTTGCTGATGTCCCCATAGCTCATCAGAGAAGCAAATGATTCAAGACTGTGGAAAAGCACCATGGAATTCACAGCCCTGCAGCACAGCTGATGCCAGGGTCCTCGCCCAGGTGAGAGTTTCCACAGAAAAATAGTGCACTGGTCCCAGCTAGGAGCATGGGCACAATCCCAAAGAGCCGTGACCCTCATTTCTCCCAAACCTCTGAGGAGTTGGAGATAGCACTCCTTGGGCCACAGTGTGGGAAGGAGGTGAGGAGGAGGATCTCCAATGGGGACATGGAGCCAAAACCCAGCACTGGTTGGTAGGAGCGCTCTTTGCTGGCTGCCAGGGGCACCTGCAGTCAGAAATCCAGCCCAGCAGATGCAAAAGACTCCTGCTGTCAGAGACAGAGAAGATTCTATGACAGAAGGGACCATGGGCTCAAAAGCATTAGTAGGACCAAGGGAAGATTGAAGACTGGATGCAGTTATTCCTGCATCCCACAGTTCCAGTGGGCACAGAGAAGGCAGTGGTGTGAAGAGCAGGTGCCTGGGCACATGGACTGCATGGCTCTGCTAAAGGAGCTCGACAAAAGGCATCAAAACAACTTCCTTGAGAGTCAGAAGTGTCCAGACCCATCTGAAGGTGCTGAGCCACTTGGCTGTAACCGAGTCAATTTTCTCCTTCAAAGTGCAGCATATAAACCTTTTTATAGACATGCACCAGCAGAGCTATTTTTATTCCCTGCCAGCTGTTGAAAGCCATTTCTGTGGCTCCCTCTCCATGCCCTTGCCCGTCATCCCACAGTCACCATTTCATTGCCTGCTTGAGCACTTGGGACCTGAATGACAAAGAAACAGAAAGATACCACTTCGCTCTGGCGCTGCCTTGGGGCCAGGAAGGAGTTCTGTGAGGATGGGGGCTGGCAGGAGATGGGGAGGGGGCAGTGGCAGCAGTCACGTGTGGCAGGGCTCTCCCCATGTCCCTCCACCAGGAGGTCTGCTCTGTGCATCGCTTGTGGTTGTGGAGCCACAGCAACAATGAGCTGGGCCTTTGAAGCTGTGGTGAGAAAAAAAGCAGGGTCCAAGGGAAAAGCAGGCACACTGCCAGAAGAAGACCCTTTGGAGGCCCAGAAAATGTCTCTAGTGCCAAGCTCCTGAACACCAGCCTGTTGGAGATTGTAGGGTTTGTAAGAACCCTTGTGGTTTTGCCCTAATTTTATTTTTCTCCCAAGAGCCCCTTTTCCGGTAATGGGCTGTGCAAACCTTTGCTCTGACCAGCTTCTACCTGGCCCGGTGTGGGAATAAAACAATCCTTCCCATAGGTCCATTGACTATTTTTTCCATTCCTGTTGTGACTGTGAAACAAGAAATGAGAAAAAGTCTCTCTCAAGATCCCCCTGGGCAAAGCCTGTGTTGTTATAAGGTAATTCTGAACTAACTGTTAGGCTTGAAACAAAAGGGACTTTCCCCCATGTCTTTCCTTACAGGAACTGCAAAGAAGGAAGAGCATTACCTTTCCCTATGGAAAAGGACATTGTCACCTGCCTGTGACCTGTGTCACCACAACTGTGACTCTGTCAAGAGGATCAAAGGTAGAGCTCGACATTTCGGGGAGAGATGAGGCACAAACTCTTGCCTCCCCTCACAAACAGTCCCAGGGGGCATCCGAAGGAAATACAAACACAACCTCCCTTTGGGGAAAAAAAAAAAAAAAAAAAAAAGAGAGAGAGAAGAAGAAGGAGAAAATGGAAAGAAAATAGATTTGCGTTTGTTGGGTGAGTCCAGTCATTTTGAAAAGCCGCAGAGCACAAAGGTGAAAACATACATGGAAAGCAAAATGTGTTTTTGTGTGGTGCCAGCAATTTTCCTTCCCTTCACTGAGAAAGGAGCTGCCTGAATGTGTGGTCGTACAATCTGCTCTTTCAAATGGCTGAGTCAAATACCAGCTAAATTACAAAGAGTTGTACAGAGACATGAAAGACACATAATGACAATATTTTTTCATTCCTCCCTCAGATGGATGTGGAAAATGGGAAGGAGAAAAAATAATTACATTAGGGTTCAGATAAGATTTTGATAAGGGTTCAGATACGATTTTGATAGCAGTTATTAAATGAAATGTAAAGGTTATTTTCAAACCCAAACCCTGGATGCTGCTCCAAGCATGGACAGACTGGCAAATAATCTGAATTTTTCCATTTTCTTGATATTGTTCCTATGGATATGTTTACTACATAGTCTGGCATGGCAAACTTAAATTTTTAAAAAAGGAAAGGAAAACAACAAGCATTTTTCTGGGCACCCAAGCAAAACCCATATTGACAGAGCAAGGGCTGGATTTGATATTTCATTGCCAGGACACTTTGCTGTGGGATAAGAGTAGCAATGAGCAGGACTGGGATTCAGACTGTGTGAAGCAGTATTTTGTTTCTGCTCTCAGCACTTCAACTCTTGAACCCTGCAGCAGATACTTGGTATTCAGAGAAGGGAATGTGCCTGGCTTTGTCCAAACCTGGCTGAAAATCTTCTGTATTTATGCCTGTTGACTTTGATGAGTTGGTCTCGGGCACAGGCAGCCAGAGCAGGCAGGCGGGCAGGAGGCTGGCAGGGCTTCTGGAGACATCCAGGCAGCCTTCACACCTGAATTCACAGGAAGCTCCTACATGTCCACTTTCTGGTTTTTAATCTGGCGAAGTTTACATTGGAGTCATCTGTGTCTTGTCTGAGAAGAGGAAAGAAAAAGGTCTTCTTGTTGCTTGAACCAGAGAAGTCAGTCTTGAAATCAGTCCACCAGCCCTAGTGAGGTGATCAACATTGCAGAGAGAAATCATCAGCCCAGCTTCCTCAGGGCTGACCTTCTCCCTTGTACCCCAGGGTTCAGGGAGCACTTCTCGCAGTGTTCAACACCAGCTGCCCCTTCTTCCACCACACTGGGCTGCAATCTTTTTCTTGAACAACTCATCAGTGACTTGTTTCAGATCCTCCTTTCCAGCTGTCTTTATCTAGGACTTCTCCCTCTCTTTTGTTATGTTTTATCTGTCAGAGCTGGTCCCATGTCACCTCTGAATAACTCACCTGACAGCTTGAAGTCATCTGTAATTTCATCTGCCTGGTGGTCAAAAAACAGTTGTGATCCCTCCAGTGTTTTTGGGGCCAGAACTGACTACTGCACCTGCCTGGCAAGATTTTCCTCTCTAAAACCTTTCCATAATCTACAGTGCTTGAGGCACTGGCAGCTGATGTTGGTTTTTGCAAAGGAGCAGTGGTTCCTGGTGAGTGTGGAGCGGGGCAGTGACTGATGGCCACAGTGCCATTAAAGGTCACTGATGGCCACAGTGCTTATTTTCCATAGTGGGGCACAGACTGTGTTCAGCACTGTCCCTTTCCTCTTGCTGCAGTGTGGTTGTTGGTGTTGGTTTTTGCTGACCTGTGGGCTCGATATTGAGGCCTGATTAACAATGGGCCTGCTTTCCTTTTCTTCTCCTCAAAGCCTTTTCTTCTCTTCCCATTTCTGAGGAGCTCAACACCGCAGGATCGTAGAATCATAGAATGGTTTGGGTTGGAAATGCCCCTAAAGAACCCAAGCCAAATCTAGACAGTGACACCAAGCTGAGGTTACCTACAGGAGCTCCTGCTTGCTCATCCTTCCTGGGTAAGTGAGGCATCCTGTGGCATTCCCGTTGTCTTTAACATTGTCACCATATTATTTTTGGTGCTATTCACCATGAGCATCATGCACAGTAGTAGTCATACGATTGCTGTGAGAGCCTGGGAAGCAGCATGTGCTGTCAGTGATACACCAGCACCTCTCTCCCTTCCCAGGTGAGGCATTTAGGTATTCACCCTCCCTTACAAGCTTCCCCTGGCTGCTGCCATTCCCTGGCAGTGGTGAGAGTAGAGGGATGCTGCCACCTCCCCCAGAGTGGGTTGCCCCATCTGTATGCTGTGCGTGGCTGTCACAGATATCAGACACGGCATCATCTGAGAAACGCCAGAGGAAAATGCTGAACCACGAAGTATTAAGAGGAAAAGGTTAAAGACCTCTCCCGGCAGCCCTGCGCGCCTTGCCCGAGCGAGGGGCTCTGAGAGCAGCACCCCCGCCCACCGCGCCGCCGAGCTCCCGCTTGATCCCACAGTTTTCTGTCCCAGAATGGGCGCAGGGAGGACTGGCTGCGCTCCTCGGAACTGTGCCCTGAATGATGATGAAGTGACATCGTCATGGCAACACGTGCAGATTTCCTGGTCGCGTAGCAACCTGATGCAGGCTGATGTAAGCTGTGCGCTGGCTTCCTCTGCTGGCTGCGCTCCTCCGATGTGTCTGAGAGATTTGTGGCGGCTTTAGCTGAGATTTTTCATGGGTTGGACGTGCCATGACATCAGAAGGATGAGGATGTTGTTTTGTGTGTGCACAGAGGGGAAGGGATCGAGATTATCTCTTCTGAGAGCCCTCATCCCGAGCGCTGTCTTGCTTGGGGGCACTAATGTGCACAGATTGTTTTTAGAGGCTTGATAGTACTTAATCTTGTACTTACTGTAACTGCTTTGTGTGATACAGACTTGAGGAGACACAAAGGTGCCTTTAAGTGATTTTGTCTCAAGTCATCCCTCTTGATTTTTGCATTAATCTTGTCAAAGGTACAGCATTTTGGGGCATGAAGCAGCTGTAAACAAGTCTGATTTTTTCACAGCATGACAGCGCATCAGAGCTGTAAGGGAAAGCTGTAGGCCTGATTTTTGTGCAGACCAGGTACCTGCAGAGCTGACTGACCCATCAGCTGTTTCATGGGTCATCTGCGGTACAGCAAGACGAAATCTTTGTTCACAGTCACACTAAATCTCTGCACACAACGTGAAATGGCAAAAAGCCTGCAACATCCTTCTGGCTTAAGGGTGTGTTTCTTTATATGGAGCAGAAAAATATCTTTACAGCAATGGGTGTGGCTTCAGTCTCTGCTGATGGCCAGATCAGGATCTACAGGTGCCAGAGGCGTCTGCTAAATGAGTCTTAGTTCAGTGACAGTGAGGACCCAGGTAAGATGCAAGAGGTAGCTCATTAGAAGCTCATGTTGCATCAGTCTTCTCCTCACTTTGGAAAATCTGGTCCTCAGCCTCGGGAAGCAAATTAGCACTTTGATAGCCAGCGGCCTCAGTGGAAGGTGTTAATTCAATTAGCACAAAGTGCTTGGACTTTTGGACAGCTCTGCTCTGCTCTGCTGCAGATCACGGAGAGGCAGTTCCTGTGAGCCACAGCACAAAGCAACCAGGGAAATCTGCTTGGAGAGGAGTGTCCAAGGGCCCTACTCCAGTCAGCACATCTGCAAATTAGGCAGAACAGGCCTTGTAGGAAAAGCAGATCTCCTCAGACTCCTCCATTTTCCTGGTGAGGGTGAGAAAGAATCCCTGGCTGAAATGGGGAGCTTTGCCTCTGGCATCTCCTCTAAGGTTATGGTGGGTTCTCAGTCATGTGGATCCCTGTGATGAGCATCAGCTGGAATCTCATTTGGGAATAAAGAGCAACAGTACAAAGTAGGGGAACCTGAATTACAGCTGGGGAATTGACATCGTTCAGCAAGTCCTTCCAGGTCTACTGGACCATCCATTTCTGCCTGCTTAGCCCTTTGTTTGTCCTACATAGATCAATGCAAATGATGAACTGCTTCTGGTGATGCTCCATATAGCCCAAGGAGAGAAGCATTGAGAGCCAGCCTGGAAGAGGGAAGGGGCAGCAAGCCTTTAATGGGCCAGAATCTGCATTACCAGGGTAACAGAGAGGGAGAGGGCAGTCCTGGGGGAGGCCAGGACCACCTCAGTCAGCCACTCACCCTTGCTGAGAGAAGGATGGAGATAAGGATTTCCTGCTTATGGACTCGTGCTTGTATCTCCTTGTTCTCTACGGGATAAGAAGAGTGGGCACTCGGCAAATTATGCCATCCATGCCATCATTCATGAGTAAACAATGCCCTCAATGGTTTGGGAGAGGTGGAGTATAAAGGGAAAACGTCCCCTGGCTCTGCTAGGAAATCCTTGCATGTCCCAATTATTCCAAAATCTAAGAAGGACCAATCATGATAAATAAATAAGTAAATAACATAATAAATAAAAATTTAAAAATATTGCTGTCAGGGTTCATCAATATGGCACTGCCAGTTCTGCAGTGAAGTGTTTCAAAACAGCCAGAAGAGATTTGTTTCCCAGGTTTCTCATCATCAGGCTCAGGAGATGCAGACGAAGAAATCTGTAAGGAGATTGAGCAGAAGGCTTTAATCATCCCAAAGACAGATGGAATGGCTGTGTAGATCACTTCTCAAACATGCAGGGTGTTTTTAGAGACGGCAGTCTCCAAACAGCTCTTCCACATGATCAATGGTAATAAAAAGGAATCAGTCACTGTTTGGCTTCAGGCTTTTCACTCAAAACCATGTTTTATACTGTTTGCTCACAGAAGGGAAAAAAAAAAAACAAAAACAAAAAAGCTTCAGCAAAGACTATTTATTTGCCAGTAAATTGTACAGAAACTGAAAAATGAGCATACTAAATTGGAGGTGCTTTTCCCCAGGTCACTCGGATGTGAGCTCCCAGGGGCTGAGGCCAGACAGGCAGCCCCAGTGGTCAAAGAGTTAACCTTACCTTGAAGCAGCCCCTTCTGGAATCTGGGGGTTTTTTATATTTTTCAGGGATTATCATCAGACAGAGATTTCCTGCTGTGAAGCCTGTGTTTCAGGAGCAAAAATCAGAAGAACCTTTCTAGATGCCTGCTTGTCAGGTGCTGTGGAAGTGCCAAACTAAACAAAATTACTGTTGTCTTTTAAGACATGTGCCTAGGAGAGGCTGTGGCAGGCTTTTAGAAAGCCTCTTCAGTGTCATAGACCTTGATAGCACAGTTCTTCCTCCTCTTGTCCCTTACTCATCACCTCTCTTTCAAAAAACTCATAGATGGAGAGTCTCTTTCCCACTTTTAAAAAAAAATTTGTTCTCCTTTCCTTTTGGATATTGGGCACACTGTATTTATTATTTCTTTCCCATCCTGTCCTGTCCCATTGGTCAAGTAATTTCTTTGAAGGGATACACCTGGAGCAGTACCTCCAGCTTCACTCACACAGCTGCCCCAGGCCTGAGGTTGTATGGATCAGGTCAGGATACTTGGATTATTCACATTGGGAGCATTTTCTCCCCACTGCAACATTTCTGGCTGAAAACTGACTTTTTTTGTTGCTAAAGAGGTGGCATTTCTGTGAGAAAAGAAGCATTTTCATTAAATATCTCAAACACCTGGATGCAATGTGGTAGAGGACATGATAGATCTGTTATCCCCTGGGAAGTTGTACCGATGCTTATGAACCCCTTTGAGGTGCCTGAATGGCACCTCTCTGGCCAAACCTGCATCCATCTGGCAGTGGGAGGTCTACCCCTGCCGTCTTCCTTGCTTCCATGCAGCCTTGGCCACCAGCAGGTCTCCAGCCTGAGGCCGCCAGGAAGGGTTTGGGTCCTGCCAGTCCCCCTTGACTTCTCCGCTGCCTCCCACCATGGGCCTGCTACAACCACAGTGTTTGGGGAACACCTGTGGTGAGAGCAGGGATGAAGGCCGGTTTTACCATCAGGGGGAAGAGCTTGTCCTCTGTCTTAACAGTGCCGAGGTAGCGCAGGCATTGCCCCAGCGAGGGCTGGAAACATGAACTGGTTTGCAAACAGGTTTGATGCCGGCCACCAGTATAGGGCCAGTCCTTGCAGGCTACAAGCACAAAAACTCTGTATGAGTCTTGGAGAATTTTAGTATTTTTAATATTCTGCAAACACAAAGGACTCCTTAGGTGGGCAAATACCACCTCATCCTCAGGCTTCTTACCAGGCATAAAACCTGCCCTGGGGGATGTATCACAAAAACCGCTGGAAACCGAGAGGAGGTGAGAAAACTTGACTTGTTCACAGCCCCCCTTCTGCTGGCTGTTGTGTTTGGGTGAATGGTTTATTATCTTCTGCCTAATTGCTTTGCTTCCCAGCCCATTCACAGAAAATCTGGGATCAGCACCAGTCTGCCTCCCTCCCGGGAGTGGAAATAACAGTGCTGGCAGATGACATTTGCAGGGGGTTTTTTGAGGGAGGGAAAAAATGGTTCCTTTTATTTTTTGTTTATGAAAGCCTGAGAAAAGTCTCTCTGTTTGCAGATTGATCTGTTTGCTTTAGTTTTGTCCCATTTGATTGATTTCCTGGAAATCAGACACAACTAGCTTTGTGGAGGAGACTTCTTCCATCCTCTCGTCATCAAGCTTGTTCAAGAAAAGAGGGAACGCGACCTGGGATAATGGCAGGCAGAGGCTGTTCTTACCCCTGCACTGACAAGCCACCAGCCCCCATCATCTGTGCTGGACACAGCATTGCCCATGGGGGTGACTACAGCTCCTTGGATGAACTTCTTCCTATTTCCCTCTTGGGAAGGGCAGCACATCCTAGAGACAGCCCGGCAGATGTTGTCTGACTCCTTCACAACAGTGGCTGGGCCTCTTTCCAGCTATCTCACAGTTTGGGGTTGTAGAAGACATTTGAATTTTTTTTTTTTTTTTCTCATAAATACAACATGGGGATTATTCTGGCACTTGGAAGGGACACACTGCCATTGCTATTGCTGTTTATTATTGATACTGGTATTGCTGCTCGAACAACTCCAGGGATGGGGCATCCACAGCTTCTGTGGGTAGCCTGTTGCAGTGCTTCACCTTCCTCAGAGTGAAGAATTTCTTCCTAATATCTAACCTAAACCTACCCTCTTCCAGCTGAAAGGCATTCCTCCTTGTCCTGTGGCTACACAGCCTTGTAAAAAAATCCCTCTCCAGTTTTCTTGTAGGGCTTCTTGGCAACTTGTTTCTGGATCTTCCCAGCCCTGCCTCCCTGTCTTGGGAGACCCTGGGCTGCAAAAGGCATCTCTGTCCTGGGCCTTTCAGGGCAGGGGAGGGTAGCAAAAATGTTGTCCTAATCTGCTCGGCCTAAGGTCTGGCTGCAGAGCTGGATTCAAGGCTCAGGAGCTGTTTCTATCTGTCCTAGAAGAGAAGGATAGGGCAGGTTTCAGTTATTGCTGATAATGTAAAGCAGGATTTCTGCTTTGCACCCAAGCCTGGATCTTCCTTCTCCTTGCCCTGGAGCAGCCATGGGTGTGCAGCCACTCACCTCTGCATTTGGGTTTTTTTTTGCTGAGCAATCCTGTGTTTCACCAGAAGGCTGAGATTTTCAGCCCTACAAGTGAAACACAAGCAGGGGTAACCACAGGATGGGAGCCTTGTTCAGAGGAGGCCCCAGGTGTTTCCTGTGCTGCTCTCCCCATGGAATGTTGGTGTGAGCTGGGGCTGGCACCAGCTGTGGGGCAGAGTGGGTCACAGGGCCCCTCCAGCCCCTCGGAGCTGGCTCCTGTCGAGGAGCAAACCAAGGACAAGCACTGCTGAAGCCATTGAAGCACAGTAGGTCCATGGGAGCTGCAGCCTCCAGGTAAAACACAGCTGGGGCTGGGAAAACAGGAGGTGATGGAAACAGCTAAAGGCACTTGGCAGCATTTTGACTCCCAGCAGAAACATTCTGTAATGTTCACAGTGAAAGAGAAAGAAATTATGCAGAAATAGGGACCTTAAGGAAATGGTCTGGGCTGCTGCTGAGCAGTGAGTCTGTCATGGGGAATGACTGCCCGTGCCTGTGGCTTTCTGGACAGGTATTGCTGTACTGGCTCCTGAGGATGGCCTGGGATGGGTGTTGGCAAGATCTCCAGGCATTCCTTACTGTTGGAAAGACCTGCTCGCCATCCAGCATTTCATTACTGTTGGAAAGACTATCCATTAATTCAACCCGACCATTTCTCCCTTCTTTAACCCATACAGCCCTGGTTCAATCCATTTTTCCTCTCAGGTCATTTTGTGAACACCAGTGGTGGTTGTCACTGTGGTTGCTGGCTGCTGTCCCATGGACACCCCTCTGTCCTCTTGAGTCAGGGGCTTGCTCTGAGGTGGCTTTGTGGCAGCTGTCAAGGCTGCACCACACTGGAGGGGAGAAGACAAAGCAAGAAAAAGAAATAAAAGCCGAAAAGCAAGAGTGAGGACAAGTGGTAGCAATTTGCCTCCCAAGTTGCTCATTCCAAGCATGCTTGAACACTGCCTTTGCATAACGTGTAGGGCTATATTTGTCCGTGAGACAGAAAGGGAGAGAGAGAGAAAATATTTTTCCATTGAGGTCATTCTTGCTCACTTTTTCCTCTAAGAAAATCAATGTCCTCTCCAGTCCTTTCCATTCCCTTGCCCTCCACCCTGCAGACTCACCCTCCTGAGCAGTGGTGTGCTGGATTCCTCTTGCTAATGGTGGTCAGGCCCTTTGGCCCTCTAAATCTCACACCTCCTTGGAATTTCTTCTGGCTCTTCCCCTGGCAAGCATCTTCTCCCCCTCCTCCATTTCAATCTCCCTGTTCCAAATCTCCCTGCTCTTCTACCTTCCTTCCCCTTCAAACTGGAATGGGGAATGGAAAGCCCTTTCCTGGAGCTGGTTCCCAAGGGTTCCAGACCAGCTGCAAAGGAGAAGTCATGGTGGGAATGATGGGTGATGGTGCCTCTGGAGGGCTTCCAGCACCTCAGGGCAGGTGCTGCTCTAGGCTGGGTGACTGCCTGTAGGAGCTAGGACAGCTTCCAGGTGATTTCAGAAGGTGCATTTCCCAAAGGTGCTCATCAGCTTGTCTGAAGGCCACCAGAAAGCCATGAGCAGTTTCTTGATCTAAAACAGAAACTTGAAATACATTTATTTCAAGCAGATCCTTGTTCCTGATCCTGGGATATGCCCTCTTCCCTTGCTCAGGGGGATGTTCAGCTCAAGGAATGCAAGATTTTCTCTAACAAATCAATGTCCTTGAAACATTTAACGTCTTTTTAGCATAGCCGGGGAAACTTTTCCTGTGAGAGGCAAAAATTATCACAAAATTGTGATTAAACTTGATTTCCTTTTTAGTTTTAAATTAACCTGACAGCTGGAGGATTTTGTATCACCCAAGGAAAGCTATATGGTAATATTGACATTTCTTATTCCCTAGGTGCTAAACCTTCAAAAATGCAAAGCTGCAGCTGTGCAATTCAAAAAGAGGTGCAGCACATTTTCCTGCCACTGTTAGCTCAGTGTGACTTCTTCTGGAGCAAAGAGATGCCACTGCTTCCCTCTGCAATCCTTGGGGGCCCAGAGGCAGAGGACAAGCAGCAGCAGGGAATTCTCCAGGCTAGGGTCTCTCCCTGCCTTCTTCCCCTGGGCAGTGGAGACACCTCTGACCTGGGACTGGCACAGTCTGGTACCTCAGCAGAGCACAGTGAGAAACTTCCTTTAGAATTTTACAGTTTGGATTTGGAAACAGGTGCTAGATAGGAAAGTAGTCTGGTCCAGCATAGACCAGAGTTAATGTGAGGGTGTGGTGTGCCTTGTAGAGGACCCACACTCCCAAGAACTGAAGTCCAGCCCTCACTGTCTGGCACTCACATGCAGTTCCTCCCTCCCACTTTCACAGATGCTGATGCGCCCCTTCCTGCAGAGACAAGGAGCTGGACTTTGACCTCCTGATTCAGTGCCAGAAAAGAGGGTTCAGTGTTTGGTTACCAATGCCTGTTGGCTAAAACCCTGGGGAGCTGGGCACTGTGCTTCCATTGAGATGTCTTCCCTAAAACTGTCATCCCAGCTTTCATGTGTTCAAAGTCTCTCCTGTTTATTATCTGTTTCCCTTAACCTCTCTGCTGTAGTGCTTCATTTCCAGGGAAGATCAATAAATGAGTTAAGCTAACTGGGTCTCAGAGCATCTATAACTGTGGCTCTTCCACTGCCTTGCTCTTTGGAGGATTTTCATTATGCTGCTCAAAAACACTCCGGCGTGTTTCAGGTTGTTAGACCTTCTTCACTGACTGATATTTTTCTGTGCTTTGTTTTTTTTTTCCCCTAAACAAAATTCATGATCCAGCTCAAGTGCTGGAGGGCTGCTTACTGTAATACTTCTAACAAAATTTATGCTGAGATCCCTTCTCCCATGTCATCTAGTTCCTCTGGTTTTCCAGGAAAAAACAAAACAAAACAAAATCCCACAAAAATATCTCTGAAGCCAAACACAGTGTACCAGCAGCCAAAGCCCCATCCCTGCAGGTTATTGTTCTTGCGAGCAAGTTCACATCAAGCTTTCTGGTGTGTTTGCTCTTGGACTGATGGGGCAGCAGATAGAGAGGGAGATCAGCAGCAGATCCCTTCAGGGTGGAAGAAACAGTCCCTGTGGGAGGCACAGAGCAGGGGACACTGCACTGATCTTCGCTCAACATCATCACAATCCAAGGAAAACTGCACGGTCAAGGGCCGTGTGCTCTTGTGCAAGAAGTCTTTGGGGTTAGTCCAGGAACAGATGAGAGACCTCCCAGGAAAAAAGAACCCCCTGAGGAACTTTTCTGGGCTGACTTCCCTGCCTGAAGCACTGCTAATCTGGGAGTGGGATGCCCACCAGCCTGGAGCAGCCACTCAGCTCACACAGCTGAGCATCCCTGGGCCCTGCATGTGGGGCAGAGGCAGGAGGCTGTCACACATGAGGGCAGGGCAAGAGGCAGAGATTCCCAAGCCACAGCTGGGCTTCACAGCTGCAAAATCTTCCTGCTGAAAGTGATGAAGCCAAATGGCTCTATCTTTTCCTGGAGCAGCAAACTCCTGGAGGTGGGTCCTGTCAGTGTGACAGTGGCTCTGCTGTGATGGAGCAGAACAGAACAACCCAGGTCACAACCATCACCAGGCCTTGCCTCTTCTCCTGTTGGTCTACCTCACCCTGTGAGGTCAGTCTGAACAGTGGAGAAAGCCCTTTGCTCAGCCTTTTTCTGAAGAACAGATGACTGTGGCACACAGCAGCTCCACAAAATTACTTGGGATGGGAGTCACTGTCATGTGGAAGCAAAGCTCAGCCCAATGCGGGCTGGAGGCAACTACTGCCCAGGACATGCCATGCCATGTTCTTTCACCCCTGGACACGTGCATGGACACACACACACACATACACACACACGTGTCCAGCTGCCTCCTCAGGGCCCTCCCTGCACATGCAGCCATAAATGGATTCCAGCACGATTGCATGAGGTCTGGGAAAAGGCAGATTAGAGGGCTAACCACAGGCAAATGCAATTATGGAAAAGTAGTCCAATAAATAGAATCATGCTCCCCCACCCCAGCAAAGGATTCCAGCCAGGCCTTGAGTATATTTAGGGTAAAGGGAAATCAAGCACTGGACATGGAGATTACCAAGGATCTAGAAACAGGACAGTGCATGCTGTTGAGGGAAAAAATCCCAACATCCTTACTTGCATTGTTCAGTGTTTACTTGGATGCTGCTTTGGGCCAGGCTGACCCTTTTCCAGTGTGGAAAGCCAAGGCCAGTATTGAGGTAGGTGCCTTCTCCCTGTCCCCTACCACAGCAGCAAGCCAGGGCAGGGCATAAACTAAGATCAGACTTGTTCTTCCTGGCCTGTCAGTAACCAAAGTGACTTTTCTCTGTTTAGCTACAAAAGGTGAGGAAGAGCTTGTTCTGCCACCATAACTTCACCAAGCACAGGTGATCAGAAACATGGACTATTCATTTCCCATAGTGATCAACCAAGAAGCAGCAGAATTTTCCCACCTTGATAATCCTGTTCATTGGCCTGTCAAAAAAAACCCCAAAAAAACCCTCCAAACAATCTCACATCACATCAGCATATGCTCCATTTCCCTTGCAATGCCATTCTCACCACTGCACCTGCCTTTTAAATACTTGCAGGGATGGTGACCCCACCACTTCCCTTGGCAGTCAGTTCCCATGCTTGACAAACCTGTTCATGGAACTTCTTTCCAAACATTCAACCTAAACCTCCCTTTGTGCAACTTGAGGCCATTTCCCCTGGCTCTAGCAAATTTCATAACCTTATAACACTAGAAATCTGACTACAGACAGGAACACTGAGCCCTCTTGTCCAAGCAGATCAGACAACAAGCTAAAGACCCCGAATATCGAGTCCAGACAGGAAGAGCATAAAAGGTCACTTGGCTGATGCCAAGGAGCCAATCAATGGACCCAACTAGTTGTTGACCAGCATTTCCTATTATCCAGTTGTTAACACTGGGGCATTGGCACTTGCAAGGTTTAGTACTGAGTTCCTGCTGCTCTCCTGTACTGGCTTTAAAGGTGCTGCTGCCACCATCTCCACCATGCTGCACTAACTCTAACCCTGCCAGGAAATGGCTGTGAATTAGGGCTGCTCCCATATTGCCAATTGAGCCTAACTAAAATGGGAAAAGGCTTGTTTTTTCCTTAAAGAGAAAATAAGTTTTGAGAAAGGCACTAACTCGGACGTTGCTGGTCTGATTCCTATTTTTCTCCTGTTCCTCCTCCTCCTTACACAGATCTAGAGCCATTAACTAGACCTTTTGGTAGGAAAGCCATGCTGAACCCAGGGTTTGCTTGCTCCAGCCTTGTTCTGCACTTGGGCAGCCCAGGCTCCTCAGCTGCTGGGGCTGCACTCTGGGATACAGACCATGGAAGAGGTGCAGCCTGGCCAAAGCACCGTCTGCACATGAGCAACAGGCCCAAGCTCTGCCTGTCAAAGGCTGACAAGGAGAAAAGGGGGCTCAGAGTGGATTTGACTGGGCTCTGCAACTACCTGGAAGGAGTTTGTCCTGAGCTGGGTGTTGGTGTCTTCTCCCTAGTAACAAGTGAAAGGACAAGGATATAAGGCAAAATTTCTTTCCCAAAAGGGTTGCCAAGCACTGGAACAGGCTGCCCAGGGAGGTGGTTGAGTCACCATCCCTGGGCGTATTTAAAGATACTAGATGTGGCACTTAGGGACATGACTTGGCAGTGCTGGGATAACGGCTGGGCTCAAAGACCTTAGAGGTCTTTTTCAACCTAAACGATTCTCTAATTCTGTGACACTTTACAGTTCAACAATCCTAACACCAGGGACTCACCCTGCCTTTCCCCACTGGTTCAGTGCAAAGAGGCTTAAGGACACAGTGCAATGCTGCCATCCCATGCCTTTGGAAACCTCCACTCAGGAATCTGCCCTTTGAAAGCCACTTAGAGGTCAAAGAGAGATGGTTTTTGTTGTTGTTGTTGTTGTTTTTTTTTTTTTTTTTTTTTTTTAAATAAGCACATTTCCTGATCTTCTAGACTCAGAGCTCATGCAATGTGACTGGGTCACAGCTCGAATTTTGTCCTGCAAAAGGACTTCTGAAACTGAAAGCTGAGCAGCTCACAGCATCCCCTAACCTGGATCCCTAGGCCAGGGCCGCCAAAGTGCTGGATCAGGCCAGCTGAAGGTCTCCTGACTCCAGCAGGACCTGGGAAGGGTTTAATGCCTGGAACTAATTCCCTCATGAACAGGAGTAACCCCTGATTGACTCCTTTGAGTACCCCCTGATTGGTTCCTCTCTATGAAGCTGCTCAATCACTTTTCAAAGCTCTGCAAAGGTTTGGCAGCCCCAGCACCTGGCAGAGATGAGCTCTCGCATTCCAGGCCATGGGAAGCAGTACCTCATCTGGCCGATTTGAACACAGATTTATCTGCTGCCCCTGGTTCTTCTATTACAGGACAATGAATGCTCTTTCTTTATTCACTTGCTCTCTACCAGCTAAGCAGCCCTTCTCCAGACAGAAATAACCTTATATATTTAATGATTCCTCAACCAGAGGACTGCTCAGAAGACTTTGATTACCTTCGGTGCCTTTCTCTGTACATTTTTTACTCTTCTTCGTGTGGAAGGAGGCAGGTGCAGCACCGTCAGGGCAACCCCTCTGGTACCAACACACAGGGCCTCTGTGTTTGTGGAGGAAAAGAGCCTTTTTTTTTTCAAGGCGGGGGTTAACACCTCGAAAGCCAGCTCTGAGCAGGGTATTTAAATGCAGCGCGTACCTCGGGCCGGAGTCTGCAGTTCAATCCTGCCATCTGCAGCGCCCGGCTGGAACTGCCGCAGCAGCTCCCGCCCCGCAGGCGAACAGCCCCTCCTCCGAGTAACCCTCTCACCTGAGCTTTCTGGGTTTAGAACTCCCGGAGGTGAGAGCAGGAGAAAGAGGGCTTGAAGAGGCGTGAGCATACTGTAAATGCGATAAAGTCTTTTATCGAATGATTAAGTAGTTAAAACACACACCCCTGACAGATTAAGATGAGATTAACCTCGGGGGAGCGTTTGCTTATCAGCAGTAGGGGGTCTTTTAGCTGTGTTGTTTCCCAGAAATTCTTACACAATCTATCCATTTCAAGGGGGAAAAAAAAGGTTTGTTCAAATAATTTGCCCAGGAAATTCCAACTTGCCAAAGCTTTGCATACCTTCAGTGCCTTTTTTTCATGAAATCACAGAATGGTTTGGGTCTTGAAGAGCAATCCTCTGCCACCAAACCAATTCTTCTGATGGTGTGTCCCTCTGAGCCACCCCCAGCTGGATCGCAGCTTAACTCTGGGAGCTGTCATAATCCCTGTCCAGATCTCACCACTTCAGATCCCTGTGCTGGAGAAGAACATTGTGCTCCATCCATCTGAACTCCTATATTATGTATGAGATGGCATATCCCTGGATTAATGGAGTCTTCATTAAATCACAGCGTATCTCATATTAAGGAAAAAGAGAAACAATCTGTTCCCCACCTAAAAATTTCTACCTCTGACTTTCTACCGCTGGGTACACTTGAGTCTCAGGCCTCTCTAAAAGCTCTTCCATTTTTCAGTCAAAAGTAAAAGGGACTTTTGCAAATTCTGTCCCTTTTTTATTGACTCACTCTGGAGTTAGAGAAGGAAATAATTCTTCCATGCCCTGATGATTGAACAGAATCAATTCACCCATAAAGTGTCTTGAAAGCCATGAATGTCTAACATTCATGTCAGGCATAAAGGCCTAACACCAGTTATTTCTTTGTTAATGCTATGTTAGAAGTACATCACTATATTCAAATAATCAAAGGCTCTTGGTTAGTGTCTCATGCAAAATTCCCATCTCAGTAACAGAAGTCTGTTCATTAGAGAAATGATTTTTTTTTTTTCTTTTGGATGTGTGACTCATGAATCCCTCTAATGTAGGTTAGTGGGAATGTGTGTCAATCCACCATCAGCCTGGCAGCACAGAGGGCACATCCTGAGGCACAGCCCTGTTGGCTCAGTGATGATACCACAGCTTCCTGAACCTTTCAGTAGCTCTGCAAGCAGCTTCTGGTCCTTGCCTTCCTCAGTTTGGTGCTTCCAGCTCGACAAAGCAAAGCTGTTTGCTCAGCCTGCTGCCTCCTGGATGTGACTGCTGTCCAACAGCATGACCCACTCCCAGCCTCAGGGACAAGGAGAGTAATAAGGCCTTAAAGTGACATTGCATAAGGGTAAAAGCCCAGAAATTATTTTTACAAATGTGGTTTAATGGGAAAAACCTTCTTTTATCCCATATTCTGATTTTGGCTTTAAACCCAGCCTGCTGTCTATGAAGTGCCTGCAAAGCCGTGCCTTCACGTCTCAGCAGCAGAGCTGAGTGATTGCAGATGTCTGCCTTTCCTAGAACTTGTTCACATGAAGTGAACATTAAGTAGGAGAGCTGGATCTGTTGCCTGCTCCAAGAGCTGAGCCAGAAGTGCTGTTTCCCAGCACCTGTTAGCATGGAGCTGTCAGGTAAGCTGTCTGTTGGTGCCTGCAGGGACAGGGGGTTTGTGAGCCCTCCAGAGGGTTATCCCTGTCGGCACCAGGAGCGGAGCCTGCAGCAAACAGGCTCTCCCATGGATGTGGTGACTCAGGCCCACGTGCAGGACTGTGCCAAGATCTCCTTGTTTGCCTGGTGTGACTTTCCCAGGCCCCATGATTTTTCCAGGGCAGTAAAACACAGAAACCTACCCAGAGCATCTCTGCAGTCACCTCTGGCACAGGCACTTGCTGGAGAGGTTGGTGCTTGCACCAGGAAACTTCTGCAGCGGCACAGAAAGTGCTGCCTTTGCTTCCCTGTGCTCAGGCCCATCCATGCCCAGCTTCTTACTCACTGCTCCTCTTTCTTTATTCCAGCCGGGCCACCTGGTGTCCTCCTGCCCATGGAAGTGCAGGGAGTTTCTGATGCCTCCTTTTGGGAAGGAGGAATGATGTCAACGTCTCCCCAGGCCAGAGCCAACACCCAAATGAGGAGTTTGAAGTGCCAAGTGTTAAAAAGGCCACTCAGAAGTCCAGAATTCCCTTCTGCTGCCTTTAATGAGAGTTCTGCCTGGCAACCAGGGCCCAGAAGAAAATGTCCATGTCCACCACAGCCCGTGGTTCTTTTTGGCTTCCTAATATCTTCAGCCTGATGTGCAGGGC
Source organism: Hirundo rustica (assembly GCF_015227805.2). NCBI lineage: Eukaryota > Metazoa > Chordata > Aves > Passeriformes > Hirundinidae > Hirundo > Hirundo rustica. The sequence goes on from NC_053452.1 coordinate 17,209,954, forward strand.
TTTGTCCAAGGGACTTCTGTGGTAACCAACGATATCTAGGAGCTATGGGTAAGGTGTCCAATTCAGCTTCTAAATTTGATTAAACATTGTGCTGGCCTTCACTGATCACCCTAAAAGCTTGAAACTGGTGGGTTTTGTTTTTGTTTTCCCTAGTGGGGGGAAAAAATCCTTTGGTTTCATCTAATATAATTATAAAAAGGGAAGATTTTATGCCAGTGTCTAGGAGGTAAAAAAATATATCAGAAAAATCTGGCACTCTCAGCTACAATTTTCTTTTAACCATTTTTACTTCGAGCCAGTAAAATCAAAACAGCTTGACAATATCAGTTTCATCTCATATCTCCTATCACCTCTGAGTTCTAGAGCATATGGAATAATGGTTTGGAAAAAAATAAACCAAAACCCCAAACAAATAGCCACATTAACATTTCTACAAGTTAATGACTGTGTTTAGGTCTTGTAAATCATACACACCATTGGTAAGCAAAGCACCTTCCTGCTCCATGGGTGGAGATGTAACTTGTATTCCTTGTTGTAGCGGTTTCACATATGCCAAGTTCATTTCCTGGTCAATGCACCATTTGTCATAGTTTGAGTGTTTGTTGAAATCGTCTACTCTTTTTCCTACCGTGAGATATGATTAGGAGAAAAGCAAAGCAGGCTCAGACTTGAAGGATATAAAGACAGGTTTATTAACACACACTAAAAGAAGAAAATGAGAATCAAAATGAACCTTCATAACACTTCTCCCTCCCCACAAACTGTTCACTTTCTCACTAACAACATAAAGAGACAAAACATGTTATTTACAGTCAGTTTACCACCCATAAAATAGTCTTTCATCAGTCCATTTGGAGAGAGAAGTCTCTTTCACTCTGCCATGGAATTTCCCCACTGACAACATAGAACAGTTCTCTTGTGGGTTGTAATTCTCACAAAAAACAGCCACCCAGGAACTTGCTTTTGTGAAGTCCCTCCTGTTAGCAGCTTCCCACCAGCTGCATATGGGTCATGGACATAACTGGGGTGTCATTTTAGAGATAAACAGCTCCAAAAACAAAGGATTTTCTTCATCTCATAGAACAGAGATTTCTTTTCTCTTCTTCCTAGGGCAGAGAGCTATCTCATCTCTCGCTCTCTGTTCAAACTCTTCATGTGATCACTTATCTTCTCATAAGATCAGTACTCACTTAGTCCATCACAAATACCTTTGCTTATCCACAATCTGAACAATCATTTCCCCAATCCATATTTTCACAATTTAAAGGGATATTCTAGCATATTACAGTTCATTACCATGGCTCATAAATGACTTTCAACCTAAAAAACCAAGGCATCTTCTCCATCTCCTCTCAGTTAGGGTTCTTACTCTCTCTTTCTCTTCACTGACTTTAATCTCATGCTGCATCTCTCTAAATTTCAATCACTCTGTCATTTCTCTCACTCGGAGAAGGGTTAGTGCTCCGCAAGTTTCGTCTGTTCAAAGGAAGAGTTAACATTCCCCCAGGTCTGCAGAGGGCACGCTGGTTCTTCCCGTGGGAGATGGCCGAAGGTGGCAGGCTCAGGCCCTGCCGGGGCTGGAGCCAGGATCTCTCACAGGGCTGGGCTTTTCCCCCTCGCCCCTTTCTGTGCCCAGCAGCCGCTGGAGGAGGGGGAGCTCGGCCCGGGCTGCAATGGAAGTGCAGCGTGGCGGCAGATGTTGGCGGCTCCTTGGGCCCGGGCTCGGCCGGGACAGGGCGCAATCCCTCCCCTCCCTGGGCCCGGGAGCCATCGGGCCCACCCTGGCCGAGAGGAGCAGCCCGGGCTGGGCCCGGCCGGGCCGTCAGGCGGAGCCCAGCCCGGGCCTGTTACCTGTTCCAAAGCAGGATGGGAAAAGGGAGGTTTCCCAGGATTCCTCCGATTTTGAACCCTGTGTGTTTGCAGAGATGTATCACCTCTCTAATGGCTCTATTAGCTGTCAGTTTTCATGCCTAGTCACTGATTGGTTTTGCTATAACCGTCTTGAAAAAATCACTTCCATCCCAAACTACCACACTTGGATGTAAGGAGAAGGGGTTTTAGCCATGAAATCCAAGGCCGATGGAGAAGGTTCACCCCATAGCTGTGCCTCCCACCATGTCTTGGCATTTCTCCCTGTGTGGAGCTGGGAACCATCATTACAGTCCAGCTCCTCAGCATCAAGCAGACTCTCGGTTTTTAGTTCCGAGATTCAGGTGCTTTTAGAGTCTTTTTGCCCTCTGCAAAGCTCTGAGCCAAACGCAAGAAAGAAACGGAGTCTTCAGGTTCTGATTTTTCAAGGTTGCGTGCTTTGTTTATTGTTTCTTATCTTACAAATTTCTCAGTGCCCAACAAAGGTCTGTGCAGCTGCTCGGGCATCTGGTGGCTCCTCGACTCCTCCCGGACTGGGCTGTCGCTATCTTTTATACTAATTGTTACGTGTTCTTTATTTATCATTATTTGCCAATACCTATCACTTATACTAAAAAGGTCATCCCTACTTTGACCCAATCTCTTGAAACGACTTTGTGCCACCGTCACTGCAGAAAATGGAGTGAGGGAAGAAGAAAGAAGAAGCAGGAGACAACACCCCAAATCCTCCATCTTGCTCCCATTCACCTCCATACTAAAAACCCAAACCTACTGTTTCCCTACCCTGTGATAAGCTAAACTAAGATCTTTCACACTCTTGTGGCTTGCAATCCTTCCTGCAGTGCAGGAAGCCTTTCCCATGGACTGAGATCAAAGCCAATGTCCCTCTGGGCTCTGTGCCAGGGTCCCAGACCCCCCCTGTCCAGGTCTCTGACCCTCCAGGGCAGCCAAAGGAATGCCCTGGACTCCAACAGCAGACAAAATAAGTAAAGAGGAGAGGAGGGTGGATATAAGACAAAGGATGGGCAACAGCCATTCCTCACACTTTTCACTGCAATATTCCTGCAAATTTTTTATTGTGAGAAAGGTCTACTCCACTAAGCTGCTTTTTCCCTGATTTCAGGCTAGAAGATCGTTTGCAATCTGCTCTGCTGACTCAAAATGCCTATGGGATATCACCCTAGAGAATATATATTCTATTGAATACCAAGTACTTTTCATATAGGCAATAGTATTCCCTCTCTCTCTCCATGGTAGGTATTTCAGCTCAAACCCTGGGAATGCTTCAGGAGATGCATTCATCATCTGGCTGAATAATTCAGCCTATGGAGATGATATATTTCCTCCCCTTTTCTTGAATGCATTGCTTTTAAATGCATAATACTGTTTGCGCAATAATCTTTCATCTTGCACAGCCAGCCGTGATACAGAAGTATTTCAGTGGCAGCTTTGTCTTTGATGCCGGATGGCATCAAATCTAATGGATGGCATGTAAAGCAAGGAAAATAATATTTCCTCAAGTGGAAAGCTGTATGTATTATTTAATCAGCACCAGCCTTACGTGGACCAGTTCTTTTCTCAGGGAAGGGACATGGGTCGGCGCTCCCAGACTTTTGGTATTCCAGAAACAATGCCAAATTTTCTTGGGGTGCGACAACCAAGATCCTTCCCATGGTGGTTTAGGGAAGGAGGGGCAAGGGAAGGACTTGGATTTAAGCCTTGCAGCACTCCAGCTCTTCCCAGCGGCTTTGTGAGGAACACGTTTCTGTGTGCCAAGAGCTGCGAGCAGTGAGACAGGAGCTCAGGCCAGAGAGCCTCTAGATGTCACTGCCAGGCAGCAGAAATGGACCCCAGAGCCACGGCGGGCTGGGGACACCTGGCCCGGGCACAACCGGCAGGGACACAGGGTGGCAATGGCCAGCCGGTTGGGGGGCATTGGGAAACCTGGGAAACCTGCTCTGAAGAGGCTGCTGTGCTTTGGGACTGCCTGGGCATCCCCTCCCCAGGGCTGAAAAGGTGCAGGGCTGGGACCACGTGCAAGGAGTGCAGCCAGAAACTGCAGGGTAAGGTATTTCGTGTAAGGAATTGCCAGGTAAGAGTGAAATGTTTCGGCTGCAGCACTGCAGCACAGAGATCCTAAAGACAGGTGCTAAGGCTAAGTTCCATAGTGCCAAATAGAGCTGGCATCCCCTGCCAGAGAAATGATCCCAATATTTGTGCCCCTGCTGAGCCACCTGAACACAGGGAGGGGTCTCTCTTGGCAAAATTTCCATCTGCTTCCTACTCAGAGAAAGACAAGTACCTCTTTTGAGAAAGGGTCACCATCTCGCTGAGGGCAGAAGCAAGACCTGAGTGTTCCCAGGCACCCCTCCAGGCTGGTGTTCCTCCTCTGGAATACCGTTCCCTCCCTGCTGCACCCCTGTTTGAGAGAGACCTGTGAGCCTGCAGCCTGTGGTGAGGACATTTGTTGCGGCATGGCTGCTCCCTGCTTTGAGAAATGCATTGCATGAAGAAACAAAAATAAAAATCATTAATGCACACAATAAAGTGCAGGGGCCACTGGGCTGCTCACAGCCAGGGTCTCACCCAGCTTTCCCCTCTCCAGCCACACATGTGGTTATGGAATAATGAGCTTTTTTGGGTTTTGGGGTTTTTTTCCCCTTGAAAATGTTATAGTTATTCTGTATAAATTGCAGCAGCAGTTTTTCTGTGAGAGACCTGAGGCACAGCCAGAGGTAGAGAGGGAGGTTCAGTTGTTCCAAAACTGGCCATGGACACCCCCAGTCTCCCATGCCACAACAGCAAGATCAAGATGTGTTCACTGAGGTGTGGGCATCAAACCACAACCTCCAAGGTGCCTGGGAAAGCCTTGATCCAGGCTGCATGCTCAGGAAACGGACCCTGTAGGTAAGACATGTGAGAACTTCCTCCTCCGTCCATCTTGGCATGATTTGGGCACAGCCTTTGCCAGGCAGATGTGAGATATGGGGCCTTTGGGTCTCAGGAGAAGTGCAGTAAATAGCAGGGCTCCAAGGTGACATCCAGAGATTATTCTTGCCGGGTCAGCTGTCACCGGTCTGCACCAAAGTCCCTCTAAAACTAATGGTTGGCTTAGATCTTTCTTAATTTCATCAGCTCTATATCCCATCTCCTGTGCTAGGGAGTTCAGCATCACTAATCTCATCTGCTTCAGCCTGTTTCTTACCCTCTTGATGGCTTTAGCCTCATGAAGATTTAAAAAGAGCATTTTTTTGAGGTGCTTCTCTTCAATTTCTAACAGCAGATTCTCTTAGGGCTTTTCAGACTTGTGTCCCTAAGGACTAGGAACTGATTTTAATCAAAAAAATTAAAGACGATATTATCATAATTGGATGAATCTCAGAGCCTTCACAAGTGCCAGAAACCTCATGGGGACCACACTCACATTTCAGAGCTGGCAAACACAGATGAAGGGGTCTCAAGATTTTAATAGGGGCACCGTCCCCATAAAGTTGGCCTTCACAGCTTAATCACACAAAGATGAAATGTAGGAGTTTTCTTTCTTTATCTAACACCCCACTGATCTGAGCTGCCTTTGTTTTCAGTGTTGGCTCCAGTATTTGTGCAATATATTAAGATTCTTGTTGCTTTTGGAAATAGTAGTCACCACTGTATTATGGCCAAATCACTGCTTTTCTCCCTTATTGACCGCCCCCTTTTCTTTTTTTATTCAGACTACCAAACACCCTTGACTTTGTTCGTGGGATGGTTAATCAACAAGTCTGTCACAATGATGGATTCCTCCTGAATTGTTGCTTAATTAGCTTGGTTGGAGGTATAAATCAAGTGGAATACCAATTCCTCCAAAGCCACAAACAGGCAGCCATGCTCAGCTTGACAACAGTGAGTTATTACTCTGCCCCAGCGCAGGATCAGCCTGCAATCACCAGCCTGCAAAGCCAGAGGAGCCACGGGCTGGTCCCTGAGGGTGCTGGTGTGCGCAGAGCCACACACAGCTGGGTGAAGGGATGGAGCTGAAGGTGGGCTCTGCAGGGGCTCTGTGCCTGGGGACACTCCCCAGAGCATCACCCCCAGCAGCTGCTCATGCAGAGACAACTCATGGATAGGTGACGTTTCTCACCAGAGGTGCCTGGTGTCTGTGCCTGCTCTTTAATAAAGAGGAGACGTTTCAGTCTGTGGCCAGGCTGAGCTATGAGACAAGGATCTTTGTCTCCTGACAGGCAGAACAGCCTTCCACAGAAAGGCAATTGTGCATCGCAACAAAGGGAGAAGTAATACATTGGCTGCAAATTAATATTTTTAAGATTAATCTTAATGACTTGGTATTTTTATAAATGAGATTTTCACACAACAAGGATGTATTTAAACCAGTTAACCTGACCTGGATTCTGCAACTTTAACAGAGATGACTTCTTTGTAGCTACAAAGAGCTCGTTCCCAGCAGGTCTGAGCCATCTTGAGCACTGCTGAACTGTGTGGTGGAAGTCACCCAGAAGTACTTGAAGTTTTTTAATTATCCTTTTTGAATTCCCAGGCTAAGCTACATAAACCTTTTTAGCAAAGCAAATTTTCTTTTTCCATGGCACCCTTTTTTATGCTCTCTCTTTGCCAACATTTGCAGAGGGCTTAATTAGCTATTAAAGATTTCAGGTAGGATGTGTAAGTCCCGCCTTGGAGAAGGAATCAGTTTGTTCAAAATTTAATGAAAAATATATTAAAATAGTCCAGTTTTACTGATTTCCCCTTGCTCTAGTTTTCAGTGGATGAGTGGGGTCAGTGGCCCCTCTTGCCTAGGACCGACCTGCACAAGTAATGCTCTCCAAGCTTCTGAAGGAGGCAGTGACATAGCACAGACTGACCTCATGATAACAAAGATCTGGGTTCCATCTTTACCTTGTGATGTAGCTGTTCCTCCAGTGTGTGACATCTCTGTGCCAAATGGGTAAATCTGTTGCTAAGGTGTGGATGCCTCAATGGAAACCTGCGCAGAGGGTCTGGGTGAGGCACGGTGTGAATTATATTGCCATGGCAACCCTGGATTTCTTTCATCCATTGACATTTGCATCCTTCTTTTTTGGCATTTTCACAAATAGAGCCTTTGAAGAATTTTTTTTTTCAATAGCTGAGTGGAATAGATCACTAAATTTGCTGTTAACGCCGTGATAAAAAAGTATGAAAATTAAGTTCATGTGTGGGTACAGAAAGATTACAGTTACTTTGCAGGTTTAAGTTAAATTTTTGAGCAGGAATTATGTCTGAAGAAGCCCATCATTTTTAAACACATCAGGACAGAGGAAGAGAACACAGTTCAGATAAAGTTTTCTATTACCAGACAGTCCCAATATAGATTCTGGAAGTCAGAACAAAAGCACTGAACAATCTGTTCTATATCTCTAATATGCCACCCCATTGCTGTAGCAAATAAAATGGAACCCCTATAGTTGATGAACTCAAAAATGCTCAAGACTTCTTTTTTTTCTAATTTATTAATAAAAAAGTATAAAGAAAATCAAAAAGTTACTGGTGCTATTTATGAATTATGACTAATTTCTTCAATCGTTTTCTGGCACTTAAAAATGGCACACAAGAAAATTGAGAAATAATTCAAACAAAACCATGTCTTAGTTTTTTTTGTAACCTATGTCTTATTTCACGAAATGCATAAGCCTGTTATTTTTTTTTTGCAGTGGAGTTAATGGAGCTGTTCCTCACTTCTGTACTATTTACAGGAAGATGAGAGGAGATTACAATCAACACTTCCAGCTTGCCGAGACCATATAAGTACTACCAGCTTGCCCACAAAGTGCTTTCATTAGCAAATCTTCTCTCTCCAAGGCACCTCCAGTTTGCCTGGAAAGGACTTTTCTTCCCAACATCTGAGTACCACCAAGCATAAGGGCCCCTGGCTTCACTCCTTCGCAGCAGGTTTTCAAGAACTCTATGGATGGCTTTTGTATGAGACAGCCTTGGGCACCGTTCTACTGAGGAGGAGGAAAAGTCACCTAGAACAGCGGTAAAGAGACTCATTCAGAACACAGACAGCTTCAGGTCAGCCTTCAGGAATCACTAATGGGAATATTTTTACCAAGAGAATTTTTTCAGTGAATGCCAAGTATGTTTTCCCACATCAATCACAGTTTGTTAGGCTGCAGTTTTAAAAGTTCCGGTCCTCTGAGGCTCCTGTGCCACGACTGCCCAGGCTCCAGCTGCAAGTGTCTGCTAAATTGCTCAAGTGAACTGCTTACAAACACCCTACAGGCAGGATTTCATTCCAAACCGGTAGGTGAAAATTATGATTAATTATATATTCCCAGAAGTTATGATCAGTTTATGAATGATTCATGAAAAAAAAAAAAAAAAAAGATGACTAAATAGACTGTGAACATTATTTGCAAGCAATAATTTGAGCAACTTCATCTCAAAAGGCAATGTCCTTCTCATATTTACCTAATGATAGTCTGCAGTGCAAGTGCTGGGTGCAGTGTTGTGAATATACTGTTTCCACACATCGACACATCAAAGGGCAGGTTTGCACTGTCCACAGGTCTGAATGCAAGGCGCAGACTTTCAAACAAGCAACTGTTTGCAAGCAGAGCTCAGGGGGGTGAAGGCATCGCAGTGCTGAGTGCCAGACACACTGGATGCAACCAGGAGCCAAGAGAGAGGAGCAGCAGGGCACAAAGGTTGTCCTGGAGTCAAGGAGAAAGACATGGAGCCATCCCTGCCTTGACTCTGAACCTACCATGCTTTCTCCCCGGGGGAGTGTAATTTAAACCCCAGTTATACATTTCCCCTTCCAACTTTTCACCAAAGTTGGCTTCCAATGCAAACAGCCTTTGGAAACAGGGTGTGAGACACCAGAGATGCTGTTAATGTATTATTTATTATTGTAATTCCTGTCTATAGGAAGGCTTATCTGGATGCAGTTCATGGATTTCAAAGAATGTCATGGATTAGGGGTTTTTATTCCATTTTTGGACCAGGCTGATAAGGAAAGTATCTGACTTTGCCCAAGGATGCTCCACAAATTTCTGGGGTCAACTGTCCCCACACTGCACGTTTTCTCTAAGGATTTGGTTTCCTCCCTGCTTTCTCCTCAGTGACAAATGTTTGGGACCAGCACCAACACTTTAGCAGTGCAACTGGAACAGTGGAATCACAGAGGGTTAGGAGAAGCACGATGGCCGAGATGGTTCTCGGATGTATAAACAGCACAAATTTTGTAGGAAAAGGCAGAGTCTTTCCTGAGAACCAAGCAGCAAAATTGGAAAGTCCAGAGGAAAAAAGTTTCTCTCTAGGCCTGACATGAAGGGAACAAACATCAAAAGAAGCACAAGGTAGGGACCGTTGTTCAAATGTAAACCACATCATGTAATTCTGTCAAAAACATGAAATCACACTGACCAAAAAAATCTAAGTTACTTCGTACCCACCCTCTATTTGACTCTATATTTGCTGCTGTGTAAGATATGCAGAGGTAATTGCACTCCTCGGAAGACCAAAAAATAAGTTCTGCTCACTCATCTGTTTTCTCATGTGGGAGCAAATTTCTAGCTGAGCCATTGGTGGTCTGCTTGACTGGCAAGGTCATCAGCAATTCCACGGAAAAGATAGCCCAAAGTCCAATTCCCTTTGCAGCCCTGCTCGTGCTGCAGGTGTCACTTCTTTCCCTCTTCCTCTCACAGCTTCTTTTCTCGAAACCCCCAATAACCCCAGGCTGAGCTTCCTGCAAAGGCCCCACCCTCTCTTGTCAACACTGAGGAGATTTCTTACCATGACCTCTGGCGTGTCTCTAGGTGTACATGACAAGAGTCAGCCACTGGGAAAAGGAGAAGAAAAGGTGCATTTAGGCACTGATGGTACACCGAGTCTTCATACTTGTCTCAGGACCTCCAGGGGTGACCCAGTGACGGCAGTCCTTTTGTACTACACAGGATAGTTAAGGGATTTTGGAGCTGCCTCTTTCCCTTATTACAATTCAGACCCAGAAACTCTTTCCATATGTTGTTTTCCATGATAAATTATTGCAGCAGCTGCAGCAGGAGAAATTGTTGGGAAAGGGTGGCATCTGCCTGATTGCAAGTGGAAGAGGTAGCACCTTCTGGGAACCTGGTTGTCCTGCAGACTACCCTATAAAATAGGTTCAGGTCCTCTGTTTGCAAACTGTGCTCTGCCCTTGGTGCAAAACACATTCAATGAACAATGATGCTCTGCACTAACCACAGAGTATAAATGGGAGCTGGCGAGATTGTAAAAGGCTCTTTTAAAGAATCTTCTTAAACACTGGGTTGTCAAATAACAGTCCCCAGACTGATAAAATGCAGTACTCAGGCATATCACTATGGAGCACAGCAGGATTTTTGCTTCAGACTAGCTGATAAAAAGCCTGATGTATTCCCATTCAGCTGGCTATCCTTCAGGCTGTGCTTTTAAGACAAACAGCAGCAGCAAGCATTTGTCTGCTGTTTCTTTCTTAAAACCAAGATGTTTTGCAATTCAGGATTAACAGATGGGGCAGTAAGAAATGAGGGCATGGAATTTTTTTTTTTTTTTTTTTTTTTTTTTTTTTTTTTTTTTTTTTTTTTTTTTTTTTTTTTTGTCACTTCCTCAAAGTCACTTTGAACAATGTTTCCAGCAATGACCGGCTGGTGTCAGTACGGGAAGACTCCATGCCTTGGCCAGGGATGGCCACCTTTGAGCTGTGCCCACCAGTGGGGCCAGGAAACCCCAGGGAATCATCTCCCACACAGGATGTACTTCCAGCCAAGCAAAACCTCCACCACTCTTTGACAGGACAAAAGGCTAGCAACGTATATCACACATCACCTTTAACTTCACCCTGCTGCTAATATGTGGTCCCACTCTGGAGCTGGAGAGAAGAAAAGGAAGGAGCATTCTTACCTCCATTGCTGTCATCAAAATTTGTGATCCACCCTCTGCTAAGTTTTGGAATGCATCTAAAGGCAGAACAAAAAAACCTCATTTCACAAGGATGAAGCAGGAATGCAATGCAGACATAAGGCTGTGGCAGCTGAGGAGCAGAGCTGCAATCCCTGTGCTGGGATGCTCTTCCTGGCTCAGGTGTCCTGCCTGGCCACATCTCATTTGTGTGCTGGGTACCCGTTCTGCCTTGGCCCTCGGATCACAGCCTGGGAAGGCATCCCAACTTTGAGGCCAGAATTTGGCAGAAGTGTTGGGACAGGCAGTGCTCAATGTGGCTGCTTTCATCTCCTCTCATAATTTGTTTCAATTGTTTTCCTGCCTGAAGACTGACAGAAGGATGGCGAACTAATGAAACACATCTTCCCTCAGGGAAACTTTCTGTTGGTCCTTTTCCATCCTCCCTGGCAGTGAGTGATCACAGTGTGCCCTAAGAAAGTGATTCTCAAGTCATTACTATGCCTTGCAAGCTTTTTGCAGGGAATAAAAATGCAGATGATGCTGTTATTCAGCTAGAGTTTGAAATTAACATTGCTGGAAGTTTTTTTTTGACAGAACACTTTGCCATCAGAAAATTTAAATCCATTCAAATATTGTTATTCTATGTGCATATTTATATTGCAATATGTCTAGGAGAAGTCTTCAAACTCAAGTGTTTGGATAAACCCAAAACACAGTATTTTGAGGGGTTTTATTTATTTCAAAATTACTTTTCTCCTTGAAATATGCTGTTATAAACAGTAATAAAAACTTCAAACAAATTTAAGTCTGTCTATCCTTGAATAACGCATTCCTCTGGGAGCCTGGAGTTTCCCACTCTGAATGGGAAAGACTTTGTAAGATTACAGATGTTTTGAAACCTGCCCAGCCTTAGCAAAAAGGTTGCTGGGAGAGGGTAGAAACAGGGTACAAGGGTTCATTTCTCATCTGCCCCTTAGGAGGCCACCAGATCTGCCTGTATGATGCAGAGCAGTGAGGAAATGTGGCACATCCAGCCTATGCTGCTCTGAAGAAAGGCACAGAATAAGGAAATCCTCGTGTTGTGCCCAGTCCCTTGACAAAGCTGTATTTGCCGGGCTGGGCTTGCACCCAGCCGTCTTTTCAGGAAAAAGTGGCAGTGCTGAAATTACCTCCTCTGGGCAGAGGTAAGTGCCTCTTTACTGCTTCATTAGCTCCAGTTAAATAGAATTTGCAAAGAAGCTGCCGCTTTTGGTTTGGGTCTCATCTCTGGCTATCTTGAAAGGATGAGTAATGATTTAATGGGACAGATTTTTATCTTCCCTGCTGCATTCACATCATCATAAAGGTTGACTGCCTTTTATTCCCACTTGGCACCCTTATCCTTGCCTGTAACAAACTTATTCACAATGATCTAAAAAGTTCGAGAAATGTATTCCACATTAAACCCTCTGTAAAGTGATAACTGAAAGAGTGGAGAGCATTTTAAGATTCTCATTACAGACAGCAATGAAACTTTTAGAGACTCCTTTCCACATGGATGCAAAGGATTTGTCTTTACATTGGCACTTAAAATGTAAAAGAATCTTTTTTAAATTAAAAAAAAATACTATGGCACTAATTTAGGCATAAAAACTTTCATCTATAGCAAATGACAAGTATAATCACAAAAAATGGGTGTTTACAAGATTTTTTTTTTTTTTTTTTAAATGTAAGCATTGAAATCAGGACATGCTCTGATTTTACAACACTTTCATAGCTGCTGCTGCTGTACTCCCTGAAAATGGGATTTTTGGCAGTGTCATCCAAGCAGATCTGCTGACCACTATTGGCCCATTAAACATCAGTGCTAAAAACACATGGGAGAAAATGAACACTCGTTTCCATGCATTGTTGAAGCCCAGCTCATTCCAAAGATGAAATAAATTGCTGTAGCGATGTTCTAGCACGGAGTTCACAGTTGCTGACTTTGTTTAACTGCCAATATCTCCAGTCAAAATGCTTATTATTAGAGTAGCAAAAATTACGATTCTGTAAAACAGAATTTCATTTCCATTCAGGCAAATGTTTCTGTTTATCCACAGAGGATACTGGACTTTCTCCTTACCAAAAAAACTGAGAGAACCTTACTGAACACTAAACTGCTCTCTAGCAGCCAGTTGCTCCAGTGGACGGGAGATAAATCCGGCTCCTGGCAAACAGGCTGCCCAAAGAGCTTGGGGCAGGTGTGTCACTTCCAAGCTACGCTGTTAGACGTGCATTATCACACCTCGTGTCACGTCCCTCGTCCCTGCTCTCAGCCTGGTTTGCAGGCTGCCCCGCCGCCACGTGCCCTGGTGGGTGCTGGCACTCACGGGTCATGGTGTCGAGGCGCAGCATGCAGCACACGAAGTCGGAGAAGCCAACCCTGCCGACGGCATCGCCGTAGCGCAGCGTCATCAGGCGCAGCAGCTGCGCGCTGGCGGCCAGACCTGCCGAGGGAAGACACACCAGGAGGGCATGGACCAGCTCTGATGGCCTCCCGCAGCCTGCCAACACGCTGGAGACACCCTCAGCCCCTCGCCCTGTCGTGCATCCCCGGACAGCCTTTCCTCCGCTTCGTGCCTAGGAGTCGGGGTAGGGTAATGGAAAACCAATGTCGCCTTACTCACTGGCTCCCGTTGTGCCTTAAGTCAGCAAGCAGCAAACACTGAGTTAACTAATCTAGTGTTATCTTGCTTTGCCTTTTTAGCTTTTATTTTCTGTAAGAAAGGGTGATTTTCTTTGGCTCATAACTGTAAAATCTGAGCGTAGCATTTACAATACCACCGGCTCTTTCTGCTAAAGAGGCAGATGCTGCATGCTCAGGCTATTACGCTGCATAGCATGCCTGGGATTCTTAATTTTTACATTTTCTCTTCTATTAGAAAATGGTGAAGGGTGCATTTCTTTTTTATTAGCTGATTATTCAGTATTTGTGTCGCGGCCTGTTTGGATGGAAATTGGTATTCAATTGAATGAACAAAAATTGCTTTTTAGAATGATTCTTTTATTAGTTAAATAAAACTACCCTAAATGTGCTGGGTATATAAGAGGAATGATTTAAATATATTTTGCACTAAAAGCTGATTTGCAAAACAAAAGGGAAATTTTCTGCAGAGAGCTGGACTGATAGCTTTGGTTTAATGCCTTCTCTGAGACTTCAGAAAAGTCTCATTCGCTCACTCCAGGTTTTAGTAGCTCAGCTGGATGTGAAGTAACTTTCCTGCTTTTTCAACCAGCTCTAAACTTTTCAGTTTTAAATGAACTCATCATGGAGCTAAATTAGTTGAAAAAGCAGAAATAAAAGAAATGGCTTCTCTACACCTGTGTAGGGAGAGAGAGAGCCGATGGAAGTGGTTTAGTACCACCATTGACAAGCTCTGGTTGCATGAGCCTAGCTGGAGGTCTCCAGCAGGAAGCAGGTACACAATGCTGAATAATTAAAGAATGGAAATACATTTGCGCTTAAGATACATTTCAAATTAAGGTAAACCTGATTTCATATTCTTTTCAAAGGAGGTAAAGACAGTAACTTAAAATAAATCTAATTAATGAAATGTCTCCTTTGAGTCTGGTTTTAAACCCTTATACCAGTGAGCAATGAATTCTATTTTTAACCTTTTGAAGACAGTGGAAATTCAATCAAGCTCTCTCCAGAGAGCAGATTCCAGAAAATATTGCTTATGGAATGCTACAACCAAGCCTTGCACAAGTAAAACACCAACAATTTGGCCTGGTCAGTCTGGGATACACTTGCTCTAAAATGTATTCACTTGGCAATGTCTCTCAACTAACCTCATCAACAAGACTGAAGGGTCAGTCCTCTCTGTTCCCAAGACTTTTCAGCTGATTTGTAATACTGATCCCCAAAACTTTTATCTGCTGTATTCCTCCCTCTGGTTTTAGCCAAGCTTTTACTTACTAACTTGATGTTTCCCTGTTTATAAAAATAATTTTGAATCTTTTACTGTTGCCAAAGATGAGTTTGTAAATACATTAGGCCAATGCTGCTGCATTTCAGGGCAGCACTGCTGTTAATGCAGCTGGCCTGCTTTACTCCAATCTATTATTATTGGAAGCATTAGGAAAACAGTGAAAATTAAGCACACACTGCAGTGTTTCACTGGGGGAAGCACTGAACACTTCAGGGAACAGCTGGCTAGGAGCTGGATTTAGATACATTAATACCATTCCCAGAGGTAGCACCAAGCTCCCAAACACGTGGGGTTCTGCTCAGGACAGGGATCATCCCATTACCAAGCCAGACTCAAATGCAGATGTCAGGCTCGGAGGGCAGCAAGAATGAGCTTGTCATTTTCTTCCCCACTCAGTACTACTTGTAGCCAAACATGTGTTGAATTTGGCATTTAACAGTGTCTTTTTATCCCTTCAAGCAGCTGCATTGTTTTGGCTGACAGGTTTTTTTTTTTTTTCCGTGTACGATTTTCCTCCCAGTTTTACACTTAAACATCTTTCTCACAGAATGGCCCTGGCATCTCCTTTGACGTTTGTGACATCAGTTCTGTGTTCTCAGACAGATGCTGACGCTTTGCCCAGCTCTCAGAAAAAAAAAAAGAAAAAAAAGAAAAAAAAAAAGAAAAAAATTTTTTTTATATATATATATATATATATATATATATATTTTTTTTTTTTTTTTTTTTTTTACATGCATCCCCCCAGCTGATGGGTTCCCAGGACAGCAATCCTGCACCAGCTTCTCCCTGGGACATCACCCCTCCGAGCTCCAGGCAGCCAAAGGGGAGCTTCTCTACCGTACCGTTAAAAGGGGATCGCTGTGTCAGAGACGTACTTCACACACAGTCTCCGTTGACACCGCTCAGCTAAAATGCTTCACTCGGGCACTCACTGTGAGTTTCAGCGCTCGGTAGCCAACAGAGGTCAGTGCAAACTAAATAAATGCCTGAGTGTGGCTTTCCCTTCTAGACTTAGTCACTACCCGGGAGAGAAATTGCAGGAACTGAGGCAAGTGCAAGAACCCACTCTTCCTTTCTCCTTTCCTCTACTGGATGTTTCATCCACATCCACAAGCTGGTCTGGCCAGTGCTGCACTTTTCTGCGTCCCTCTGCTGGCTCCCCAGCAGAGCTGTGATCTAGCTGGCATCTCTGTGAAATCCAAGCCACTTTCTCCCTAAAGGTCTTTTTTCTTTCCTCTTTCATCCTTTTCTTCACTGCCACAGGGAAAAGAGAGGGAGCTGCTCGGCACCTCTGGGCATACCTGCTGCCTGTATCGCATTCTTCAGTTCAGCAACATCAAGAAATCCGGAACGGTTTCTGTCTTCCCTGGTGAAGATATCCTAAAATACAGTGCAAAGGCAGATTTCAAGCTCTGACCAGCATCCCCCACATTTATACATAACAAGCAGTTATGTATATTCTCCTCACCCAATGAGTAGGCTGCAAGGAAATTCAGCCGATGAGATGGAGTGGCCGTGACAAGGGACACCCATTTTCAGAAGGCTCTCGCAGAATGTTACTGTGTAAGAAATCCCACAGTTTGGGGTGGACAGAAGACTTTTTGCTTTCTGAACACACCACAAGCCACATTTGAGGAGCTGTCAGTGGGAAGAGCACCCCTAGCTAGATGGGGAACGAGGTCATCTCAGACCATCTCAAGAGGGCTGGAACAAATTGGAGCCCACCATAACCTTAGTCTTGAGGAAACCCTCCTGTCCTGCACCAAGACTGAGGGAGAAGGACCTGACACAGAGAAGCTGCCATGCATGCCCTGAAGAATTTAGGTGGGACCCTAAATATCATGTCACTGCTTCCAGTGCTTCTCCTGGAGCAGAAACATTTCTCTCAGACAAACTTTCATCAGATCCTATACATTTCCACTAGAAACTGCAGAAATGAGGAAATGACATTTTTCAGATGACTCTGTTCAAGAAGTCATTTCAGCTTAGAAAACTTTCCTTAAAAAAAAAAAAAAAAAAATTGCCAGTGGTGGCACAGACATGGAGATTTCTATCAGATTCGGAGCCTAACTGGCCTTCCTACCTTTCCCCTCAGTGTTCTCTGTGCTGGAAAAGCCTGTTCTGCTCATTTGGAGCGCTTTACACACACCACTGCCTCCCTTGCGTGAGAGGAGGGAACTCTGACCCGCTAAGCAATCAACCCTCGCAAGGCTTCTCCCCGCAGCGCTTTGAGAGCACAGAGCATCTGCTCCCCACTGCTGGAGAGCCCCTGGATACAGAATGCACAGAATGCACAGAATGCACAGAATGCACGGCCATGAGAGAGCCACCCCCCCACCCCGTACCATGTACTTAGTGAGACTTCGCCAGAGGCTCCCGAACTCCTGCAGGGTGAGTCTTCCGTTCGAGTTGAGCTGTGCACTTAGTTAAGAATCGAGCACTTAAACCTGGCTGTGTTGGTTGCCAAGGATGCTGCCTCCACAGAACAGAAACACGTGAGGTGCAGCCTCTTCTGTCGGTTACTTTGTGCTGAGAAAGCCGAGAGCTCTTCTGCTCTCAGTTGTGTTTAAATCCACCTTCCTTGCCACACTGTACAGCTGCTCACGCCTGTGCTCACAAACCACAAAAGGTTTCTGTTTATAAGGTGCCTTTAGCCGCAGGGAAAGCTGTGGTGACCTTTAGCCCTGGAGCACGGATACCCCTGTGAGTGAGCATGGCCCCATGGCCTTGCCTCTGCATGAGGCACCACAGGATCTGCTCCTCCTGCATCCCCCAGGAGAACAGGCACTGAGGAGATAAGAGCACAAGGAGATGATCCCGATGCCTTCTGTCAGACAGCAGCAGTGCCTTCGAGGCAGACATCCCCCAGGAATGCATGAAGGGCTGTGTCAGTGGGCTTGCTCCCCTCCATACTCCACCTGGGCAGAGAGGCAGCACCCACCCTAAGGCAGGATGGTGAAACCTCCCCAAAAGCAAAACTCATCTCCAGTGAAATACAAGCAGAGAAGTGTCACTGTCATGGAACCTGAGTGAAAAAAGCTGATCCTGGCTTTGCGGGCCAGGATAGGCCATGCTGTACATGGGTTGTCTGCAGGCCAGAGAATTAAAAATCCATCCTGAATTATAGCACAGCAAAGGCTTTGTCAGCTCTTTGCACATGCCATGCATTCACGGTGCCCACTTATCCCAGGACAGGCTTTGCAAGGGAAGAAAAGCCTCTTTCACCAGCTAGATGCTGAAAGCTGGAAAGAGAGAGGGACTTCTGATCATTTTTATTAATTCTCTGTCAGCTTTTAAAGGTCTGAAAATGTCTCAAAGTTTTTTTCAAGGCATAGAGGAAAAGAGACAATGAGCAAGCAATGGGGAAAAACACACAAGGGAGAATGTGTGTTTTCATTAAGGAGCCCTCTTGTTCTACAATGGCCAGAAACGTATTTCTTGTGTTGTCTTGTTAACAGCAAAAAGACTGAGTGATTCAGCTAAATAGGAAAGATACACTGGAAATACACACTGGAATGGCCTTCCAGGCAAGCGCCTGGGGTTCAGCAGTGACACTGTTTCTGGCCTGGCACCAGCATTGCTGGCAGCCTACTAAAGTGCCATCCCAGGCTGGCGTGGTGCAACCACCACAGAAGAGCTGGGCTATGCCTAAACTCTGTCCTGCCTTCTTGTCTCAGCTCTGCCTGAGACCCCCACCCAAGGGAAGCTTAGCCAAGCCTCAGAGAGGGCAAAATGAGAGCAAAGAGTCAGCTGGTGGTAGAAGGTTGATCCTCACCTTTCAGCAGACACACCAGAGCCAGAGCATGCACAGCAAAGTCCAGCATGGACTATGGGACAGTTATTTATTGGAGATTGGGGCTAATATTTACTTGCAGGTTCTCACACTGGAATGCTCAGCTCAGCCATAACTCAAGGATGGGCAGCACCAGGGAAGTTTATTGCTTCTGCTGAAAGGATACATCCATCAAAGCTAAAATGCCTCTGCATGAATCAAAGCTGAATCTCCCTCCCAGGCTGGTCATTTCATCTGCAAGGATTGACAAAACAGAAGGAATTAGCAAGAGCAAGGGCTGTGACAGGCATCAGGACACCATTCTGAAGAAAGGAGGACACCAGGCTGAGCGCTCACACAGCTGAAAAGCCCCAGATCTGGTTCAGGTTCTCAAACGGCAGCAATGGCTCTGTGCCAAGCTGAGGGAATCTGCACATCTTGGACATCTCTACCTTCCCCAAGGACAGGTGCCCTGTTTGGGGTCACTCTGCACAACCCCTGCCCAGGGATGGAAACTATTCCCTCTTGAAATAAGCATAAGGGAAATGACAGTGACAAGAAAGGTCACTTATGCTGATTTAGCAAGTCCTAAGAGCACTTTGAGCCTTGTGCATTGCTGAGTTGGTTCTGGCCGTCCAGCTGAGCCCCTCTTGTGCTCTGATCCCAGAGTGCAGTAAACTACAATGAGGATTTCTTAAGGACCATCAGGACACCATTAAATCCTCTAGTCTAAGGATAGGGAAGCACCAGAAGCGTTAGCTGGGCTGTAAAAGCTTTACCTTGCAAGATCACTTCATTAAGGAGTTGTTGCAGCTGCAAGGCATCGATAGTTGAACCCTAACGCAAAACAAAACACAAAGAGAGGTCTGTGAGCATAAAGTTTTCTCCTGTGTCGCTTTTGCCCGGAACTTTTTTCTCAGGCACTGTGGCAACCAAGAACCTCTGTTTAGGTATCAAAGGAGCAGCAGCTCTCCCTCTGGAGCATAACAAGGTCCTCCAGGCTGCCGGACCACTCCAGGTCCTCCCCTAGAGTTACAGGCACTGCCCTCAGCCCGGGGTTTGCTCTGCAGGGATGGGGAGCTGCGGATGGGCAGCACAGCAGGCAGCTGTGTGAGTGGGCAGGGAGCACAGGCACCGCTGCCCCCGGAGCTGCCCGTCAGCGATCCCAGACACCCCCGGCGTGGCAGCCCGCGCTCATTTTCACCTTCACGCATTGATATACCCATTAACCGCGAGAGGTTCATTGTGCACAGACTTCTGACAGTGATTTTTTTCCTCTTGACTAAGTCAAGGAGTTCTTTATAACAGTTTATTAAACCATTAAAAGCATCTCCTGTGAACACAGAGCTTGGCTCTGAAAGAGCAGGAATCAATTACTCAAACGCTGACTGATGTCTGGTTTCCAAGTGCTGAGAAGGCAAATGGAAAATGATGCTGATGAGGGGGGGGGAACACCCAAGGCTTTCTAATTGCTTTCAGCAAATAAACAAACCAAAGGGGGAAAAAAAAAAAAAAAAGTACACATGCAAGGCCATCACCAGCACAACTATAAATCTCCAATACTCCACTGATACATGGCACTAGACAATCTATCCCAGCTGAATGTCCCATTTTTCTGGGGGTTTTGGCAGGTCAATCAATACCATTTTCAGGGTATCCTCTTGAGGATGGAGCTACATTTCAAAAAAAAAAAAAAAATCTAAATGGTTTTGTATCAACATCATAGATCAGTTTTTCTTTTTGCAAGTCCACATGTGAGGAGTTGCTTGGTTTTTTTTTTTCCCCCCAACAATATGTTTTAGAGAGGGTACCTGCTTAGCATATCTTAGGAAAAGAGCCTTATAGGAGCTGTCCTGGTTCTGTCTTGGTACATCCTGCATCAAAACCAAAGAGCAGACATAAATAATTCAGCAACAAAATGACTGAAGGCAAAAGTCTGCCAATCCAAACAGCCCTTTAGAGAGGCAGGGAATGTACAGCACAGGCTGCTGTTTTCACACCCCCAAAATAAAGTGGACTAGGAGTGAGCAACTGCTACTGCAATGAAGGAAGAAGCATATTTCAGATGTTAGCAGCTAGTACAACCAGGAAGGAGCAGTTCAGGGCTTAAGGAAGATGACAGAACACATCCAGGGTGGAATTCAGCAAGTCAATACATGAGTATAGAGATACAAGTCCTGATCCTTATTGGGACCTTATTGAGCCTTGTTTGGGAGCACTGCTCAGGGCATGTGAAGATTCATGTGAACCAAGAAAAGAGATCTTGTGTTGACTTTTCCTTTCTCTTGCACCTTCTCAACCCCAAGACAAGCTTGGACTATACCTTTGCAACTGCAGTTCAATGGTCAAGTGATTTTTTTTTTTTTCAACCTTCCACTGAAGAGATCAGGGGAATTATCCTTAACATTATAAAGTTGTCAGGAAAAAATCTAAGCCCAAATCCGAATGTCTTAATCTCTGTGTGAGATAATTCATACCAAAGAAGCCCAAATACCTGAACAGGAGTAGAAACCGTGGGGACCACAATTCATCAAAGTCAAAACATTGGCTAAGGACAACAGCCAGGTAAACTGACAGCTTGTCAGTGGAAAGAGATAAAAAATCACCATTCACACTACCCCTCTAACACGGCTTAATTGTGTGCTGGAAAATTAATCACAAGGACTCAGTTTTCTGTTCTCCTGAAGCAGCTTCACACCTCTGGCTTCAAAGATCTGCGTCTTTGAAGGTTGTAAATAGCAGCCTCTTGGTGGCAGGGGTTGGCTGGTGGGACCCATAGGGACTGGACCAACCCTGGCAATGTGCACAGCTCACAGCAAGAAGTCAAAAAAGCCACAGTAGCTGAGCTAGAGAGGCAAAAATGTGGGTTGAGCTAGAGATGCAGCCAGTTTCAAAGTGCAGTTTGCTTTATGTTTCTATCTCTGAAGATATCCTGATGAAAATCAGCAGAAATCTGGTTTGAGTTTCATCCCTATGGACTCCTGTGCTTTATAGGGTACAAGCACTTAAATTACATCGTCCCCATGGGGAAGGCACGTCCAACCCCACTCACAGGAATTAAGTTTCCCTCTCTCTTCCCCATTGATATATACCCATTTAACAGACATTGAAAGAATTTAGGAGTTTTCAAGAGCTCTCTCCTCTCCTATATTTGGTTTGTCAAAGTGTTAAAGATGGTGAGGTGAAAAGGACACAGGGACAGGCTGACAAAGGGACTGTATGAGACCCGTTTCCTCAAAAATCAGGCTCTGAAAAGACATATGAGAAGAGGAAGAGCTCTGTTGTCACTCCCATCTCTCCAGAGAGGTGTCCTGCCCCCCCAGCAGAGTTGCAGCGTGCCAGAGTCAAGCTGTGGGACAGTAGTGGGTGGTAAAGGGAGAAAAGAGCAGATTAAGAGTCAGTAAAGGTGACCAAAGGATCACCACCAGAACCTACACCAGTTTTCAGACTCTTACCATTGGCAGCCCTGGGCTGATCAGGGAGTTTGAGCTCCTAGAAAAGAGTTACAAGAATCAAACTGGCAGTAAAGAGGCCTTTGCAGAGCATTGATTTGCAGCTGTGGTGGAAGGCAGGCACCACCAGCAGCACTCACCCAGCCCACAGCCCCACAAGGTGCCCAGCACCCACGGCCCAGCCCGGCCCAGCTCAGACCAGGCTGCTGCAGCAGTCCTGGCTCTCTCTGTGCAAACAGGCACAGCCAGGTTTGAGTCTCCAGCTGCTCTGGGGCCACTGCCTACCCCAAGCCAGCCCTGCTGGCACCAGCAGCACAGAAAGGGTATCTTGTCTCCCC
This sequence comes from Hirundo rustica, assembly GCF_015227805.2. Classification (NCBI taxonomy): domain Eukaryota; kingdom Metazoa; phylum Chordata; class Aves; order Passeriformes; family Hirundinidae; genus Hirundo; species Hirundo rustica. Next base: position 17,232,239 of record NC_053452.1, read on the forward strand.
CCGAGCATGCCAGGACTAACCTCCCCACACAGGAAACTGGGCTGCCCTGCCTTGAGACACAGAAATATTTCACCTCCTTTCTCTTTGCCCAGCTTAGCAGTCAGGAATAAAATCATCATCCAGGCCATTAAAAGGCAACACCTAAATGTCTGCAGACTGCCTGAAACCAGGCCAGGGTCACCATTTCTAAGGTACACTTAGCAGCCACTTTCAGTACTTGAGTTTTGCTTTCAGTAGAGAAATTGTACAAGCCAGCTTCTTTTTTTATAACATCCGTGTAGGTGAGTGCTGCAAAGACACACTGGAAGGTCATCTCCACATTTGGCCTGGCTCAGGAAGGTCTGTGAGGGTCAGAGGCTCTCCTGAAAAGTCCACTTCCAAGGCTGAGCTGTCTCACACATGACTCACCCTGCTGAAGGCAGCCCAGCCCACAGCACAGAAGAATTGTGTTTGCTTTCCATAACTCAAGAGTGGCCTCAGTTGGTTCTGGGCAATTTTTGCCAGGACCCAAAGCCTGGAAAGTAATCTCATTACTAAGATATGGGCCAGTGAGGTAAGAGCTGCAATCACATCTGCTCTAGAGCTTGCTGAATGAAGGGCACTGCACAGGTGATGCTTGCAGGTCATTTGGTGAGGCTGAATGCTGGGACTCAAAGCTTGGTTACGTGGAGTAAACCACACCCAAATACTCACATGGTAATGTGAATGTGTGTGTGGTAATAGCTACCTTTGCATGAACTCAGATACTAAATTTATCTTTCCACTAAACTTATCTTCAAGGCTGCTCTCATGCCTACAGGGAGCCCTGCCTGTCTATGAGGTGGCTGAGTGAAAGGATCACCTGGCTCCTCCAGGTCCCACTCCAAGCGGAATGGGACGTGATCCATCTGGCATCCAGCCAGCAGAGCATAAGAAACTACCAAACAGCTGTTAAGAATTAGGGAAAACAAGCTCCCAATCCTCCTTTCAACAAAGAAAAATGTCCTCACCATCAGGGGTCGAGGACATTTCTCACAATTATCGCTCCCTTGTGTGGCTCTTTGTACCAAAGCTGAGACCCTCGGTGTCTGCAGGAGAGCTCCTGCCCTGCTCTGCAGTGGCCATCCTTGTGCAGCTGGCTGTACACCTGATCCCCCTCAACAGGTGCTTTACACTCCTCTGTGCCTTCCCCACCCTCCAAGGATACACTAAAAGCAAATTGCCCCATCCATTATCTTGACATTAAATAGTTAATTCCTGGCATGCTGTGAGTCCGGGGCCTTTAAGGAGTGCAAATCATCTTACTCATTGTAGTCTTGATTCTTTATGAAAATTCGTAAGAGAAATTCAAATGCTTGGTCCTCTGTTGCAGCAGGAACAATGGAGTAGGTTCCTGGGCTCAAGATAAAGTAGCTGGTCACATCTCGAGTCCGGAGAAAGATTTCCTTCAAAACTCTGGAGTTCTCCTGAAAGAAAAATACAGCTGGCTATCTTCCTGTTAGGAACCAAAGTAAATCAGAAAGCAGCCTCACAGCAGCCTTCCATCCCCACACCTCTCTGGATACACACTGCATCTATCATGCCTCCCCAGTGGCCCGAAAAGCCCATCCAGGGGAGAGACTTATTTCAAGGACTCAAAGTTGCTCAAAGGTGGAGGAACTGAAAGAAACAGAAGCCAAAATGAATGTAAGGAGATTTGAAGAGAACTTCAATTAGCATTAAGCAGAGTTCACGAAGGAATCAAGGATGAATACTATAACTAAAAAATTCCCTGAGATCTTCTGTGACTCAAAGTGGTCAGAGAGCCCTCTAAGCATGTCACCCAGATGACAATGCTTCAAGAATCTCAACCTAAACCAGCAAGTGTCACAAGAAAACTGAGTATTCTGATCTTTCATCTGTTAGTCAAGTATTTTTTTGCTGAGATGAAACAAATATAATACAACAGCTATTACTATGATGACATGTAAAGATAGCATAATAAAAAAGCCTTCCTTAACATATTCCCCAAAATATATCAGCGTGTATAAATTCCATTTAGAATGGTTATACAGCGTGGCAGAGTTATTTATGAGCCATGCCTTTGGGAGACAATAACATAAAACTGCTATTTTGGAAGAAAAAAAAATTTGGATGACTACTGTTACAGACAGCTGGGAGGTACACAGACTGCCAAGTATTGCGGGTCAGATCTTGAGCAGATAGAAATGGGCAGCGCTGCAAAGAAATAAATGGTATCATACTTTTTTTTCTCCACTTTTGAGCCTTATTCCACATTCCTTCTGGTAAAAAGCAGAAGCAGATTAATATCTCAATGGAATCAAAACCGGTGTGAGATAAGAATCAGCCTCTATACATTTCTCAGCTCTATCACACAACATTAAACTTCCCTCACAGCCATGTATTAGTGTTCCACATCTATATTTAATCAAAGGCTTCCTAGAGCTATCAGATACGTCCATTCTGGTTTGCATCCTTGCCTGCACTGCATTCTCCTCTCATCCTGCCAAGGGATAATTCTCCTTTTACTTCACAGCAACAATTTGATGCATCTCAAAAGGTACTGAACAACGGACGATGCTGCTAATTAATCATGGAAGAGAAAGCAGATCAGGGAGGAAGAGTGAAGCCACGTGAATCTTGCCAACGGCACTCTCCTTGTTCAAAGAAACCCCTGGTAAACTTTTACCCAAAGATGCTCTGACCACCCTCTGGCGCCGAGGTTGAACACTGGGAAATAAACTGAGAGAATGGCATACACACCCACTCTGGTTTTAGCTCCTGGACCTGGCTTTTGCTGCTACCAGGACAGGACACCAGGCTGGCTGTGAGGAGCTGGTAGAGCAGCTCTCATATTCAAACACTGTGTGTTTATGAGGGAACGTTTTCTGTATAATCCTCTGTGCGGATATGCACCAATATAATTACATTAATAAAAGCTATGGTGTGACAGAGCGGCAAAACTGCTCCCTTGCCCTCACTGCCCAGGTGCTCCACAGTAATCCTGGTGCCTCCAGGAACACTCTGTTCTGGCCCTGCCCTTCAGCTCCTGCGTAGGAGGTCACTCCTAAGGTCAGAAACCCGAGTGACCTGAGCCCAAAGGGAGCCTGAGGTGAGCTGTGGGCTGACAGCCCACAGAGGCCATGTCATGCAGGCTGGACAAACTCACTGAGGTTCATCCATCTTTGATCCATCTCATACCAAGTGAGAGAAAACACACCTAACCATCAACTGGAGGGGATGAAAGAATTCAAGTATAAAGTAAGAATAGAGAAAAATCTGTCTCCTAGTCGTCTTCTTGATTAAATAACTCTTTTTTGAGAAAACCAAGACCTATATCATCACCTCCCAGTGAAGGTCACTTCTGTTAAAATGGGTAACTAATCAAGGTGGGTGTACATCGTGCAAGAGCACACAGAGACCTCACGGTGACTTTTTGGGATGCTGGAAGGAGCAATTCCCCATTTACCAGGAGCAGCAGCTCTTTCTGAGTGGCACAGCTGGTCCAATGGAGTCCTGCAGGCTTGATATCTGCACAGGACAGAGGATATCCTCCCACAGGGATAGTGAGCTCCACTTGCTGGAGGGATGCCCTTTTAATGACATTTTTTATCTCTCAGACACACTTTTTTTATGAGCTACGAAGCCATGCTCTTCTTTTCTGAGGAGCTGTTAAACTTATGGCATCAATTATTTAAAGCCTGGGACTAGGGCAAACCTCTCCAGTAATGTGGAGAATGAGGAGAAATTAGGGTTAGAGCAATCCCTGCTTCCTTTTTAGTCTTTGGGTTTAGAACAATAGCCTCCCACAGTCATCAGCCAACAACAGAAGTACTTTGGGGAAAGTCAGCATCCATCCACACTAGCAACTGTGCTTGCAGTAAGCCTGGCAATGCTCTGAGAACAGCATGAAAAGACACCTCTCTGGACAGTCACCAAGAAAAAGCCCAGAGAAATTCTAGTGGAGGTCCCAAGTAGCTGAGTGGAATTCCTCTACACTGATCTCGTGCAAAGGCTCTCATGTGTTTTGTAAAAGTTTCTACGTGGCTTTTCAGATAGAAAACAGGAGGATGAGTAAGACAGGCCCACTTTGGGGAATGAGAGTCCATCTGCTTCCCTTCTCTACCTGGAGTGCTGCTCGAGGGCTGTGGCTAGTGCTGGCTGTCATGCCTTGTGCCCCGCCAGCACGGCATGTCACCAGTACTGCTGGTACAGAGGATACTGCCCCGGCACATCTTCTGAGCCAGGGACTCCCTGAGTTTCCCAGGGCTATTTTGGGGTGCTAGAGAACTAAAAGTGCCATCCTGGTTCCTTAAGACACGAACAAAAGAAACTAAACCTGCTTAACTCTATTTTTACTCTGAGTTTCTACAATAGGCACCCAGAAATTCACACCACATACCGACTTTTTAACAGACCAAAAGGCAGTTCAGTCTTTCATTCCCACACACAGGTAAAACAAACCACACAGAGAACAACAGTGCCTACATGATATCTGATTGTGCTTACCGCGGTGATGAAAAAGCCAATCTTCAGGTTTTTTTCATCCTGCACATGTTCAGTGTGCTTCTGCATGAGTGAAATTGCTACATTATAGGTTTTTGGGTCGTGATCTAGCACTTTGAAAAAATACTGAGGGTTTGTTGAAGCTGCACCTGCTGAGAAAGTGTTAATAGGTTAACAGTAGGCACAGAGATGTTCCAGCAGTAGCCTATTGTGTAAGATCTTGCTTGTGTGGACCCAGAGGAACAGGCAGTCACTGCTCCAAGGTCCTTTCACTACAACAGAGAACTGTAGTCTCCACACTAGCACTAGAATCTGAGGCATCTGGAGGTAAACTAATTGCACATTTATCATTTTAGAAATCTCTGGCAAAGCCATGGAAGTCATGTGGATTTCTCAACCTCCCTACATCTGCTTCACCTACATGGCACACTTTCCCAGCAGCAGGAAAGCAGTGGCTCTTAATCAGGCACCTGACCCAGAGGCTGAGCTGAAAAGGACTGTGGCTTTGAGATGATAAACACATAGAAAAGGACAAAATGGTGCAAAGCTATCCTCTCCTTCCCTCCTGACAATGTTTATGATGGACAGACAGAATGTCGGGCACCAGAGGGAAACAGCTGTTTCTTGGCCAAGGCTTTGGTTAACAGGAAGCATTCCTGATTTTAAAAAAAAAGCAATGAAGTGCTCAAACTGGAAAAAAAAGACTGAGATGACAGCAGAGTAGAATTTAAACCAGATCCCTGTGTTGGGTGGCCTTGAAAGTTGCAAATTAGAATGACTGTACTTGGACAGGGACTTTACTAGAGGGCTGTTGGAAAACACATCTCCAAGGAAAACAGTTCTGCCTGCACACTCTCAGTCCAGTCCCTGCATGTCCCTGCTCAGTCCCAGTGACTGGTGTGCAGCAGCACAGGCATTGCTTTGTTATCACACCTTGAGACCTGGGGATCAGGTTAGGAGCAGGAGCCTGAAATCTCTAAGCCAAAACTTGCTTGCTGCTAAGTCAAGGATCATCATTTGAGAAAAAAAGAAGCCTCTTCATTGATCAGATACTACCATCCTAGATTAAAAACACAAAGTCCAAACACTGATGCAGCTGGAAAGAAGAAGGGGAAAAAAAAAAAAAAAAAAAAAAAAAAAAAAAAGGCGACATGTAAAAAAAAAAAAATGTAAAAATATACTACTTGTGATTGGAGCTTACAATACCAGAAGAGCAGAAGAGTTCTTGCACAGGCAGCAAAACCACTGGTCTTATCAGCCCAAAGATCTTTTAAGCTTAAAAAGTAGAGCTTTGTAGCACAATTTTTTTCATTCCATATCCATTTAATTTCAGAGTACTTTTTGCTCTGTAAAATCAACCGCGTATTTGCCAGACCAGACTTTCTGATGAGGCCCCCAGTAACACCTACTGCAACTGGCTCAAAGAGGATACACAAGCTCATTTTGACTTAAAGAGTGCAGGGTTCCTAAATCACAAGTGTCCCGTTTTAGCTCAGCAGCCGGTGCTGTTGCTTTGTTTCTGCCTGTTTATCCGATAAGTGCTGTAATGGGAAAAGGCAGGCATTAACAACTGGCAATCGATATTTCTGCAATTCCGCGCTCAGAGTGAATGTTTCACTGTGAGCATCAGTGGAGAGGAGGAGGGGACCAGGTGACTGCAGCGTGTCACCGAGACACACAAAGCAGCCACACGCAGACAAGCGGTTTTGCAGAGCAGAGGTTTCTCCGTCCAGCCCAAAAGCTGAAATCCAGCGGAGAGAGAGCCTCTTTGTTTTATTTCTTACTTTTTATACATTTGTGGGTCTAGCAGAAGATTGGCTTCTGGGGTTTTTCACCCCTCAGCCAAGTGGCTAAACCAACTGTCAGTTACAATTGTTTTCAGGTTAGAAATATGCAAACAAAGGACAGAGAATGAAAAACAAAGGATTTGTTTACGTTGCATCTGTGGGAAAAGGTAGAAAACTGCTCTTAATATCATACAATAACTAAAAAGATCTGACTCCATTTAAGAAAATCAAAAGGCTCAGAAAAAACAGGGTAACAGCAGTGAGCATCCATTACCCGGGGAATAGCGACTCCTCCTTGTGGGACGGCCCGGGCTCCACAAGCTGGTGTAGCTGTTCAGAGACCACGCTGTGCAGTGCTCATCCCCAAACTCCAGAAATGTTGGGGTGTTGTTACATATGTACAGCCATGAAAACTGCTCCTGGAAGTTCTTACAAGACATCCTGCAGAGAAGGAGGAAAATTCCATCATTCAGTTTAAGATAGAGGAAAATTGCCAACAGGTAAGGGGGGGGAATCCCGGCCCTCTGCTCAGCCCTGGTGAGGCACATCTGGATGCTGTGTCCAGTTCTGGGCTCCTCAGTACAAGAGAGACATGGAGCTGCTGGAGCAGGTCCAGCAGAGGGCTATGAAGGTGATCAGGGGACTGGAGCTTCTCCCTTCTGAGGAAAGGCTGAGGGAGCTGGGGCTGTTCTGCCTTGAGAGGGAACCTCATCAATGCCAGTATCTGAAGGGAGAGTGTCAGAGATTGGGGCAGGCTCTGCTCGGTGATGCCAGTCAATAGGACAAGAGGGAATGGGCGGAAACTGATATACAGTTCCACCAGAAGATGAGGAAGAATTTCTTTACTGTGCACCTGACCACACACAGGAACTTATTTCCCAGAGAGGAATTGTCCCTCACTGGAGTATTCCACAATCATCTTATCACAGTCCTGTGCCATGTGTGCTCTGGGATGACCCTGCCTGAGCAGGAGGTTGGACGAGATGACCCACTGTGGTCTCTTCCAACAACTACAAGTTCAAACTACACGCTTCATGAGGAGAGACAGTGTGATCAAATGACCAGGTCTCAGAGGGCTGGATTTTTACTTCTCTCACTTTTCATTTTTTTCATCAGCCTGTCACTTAATCTTGGCCAACTCCATTTTTTCAGGTCTTGTTTCCCCTGAAACCATAGAGGCAGGACAATCTCCAATTTGCTGTTTGCACATAGCTAACACAGGGTGCCTTGAGCCACCACCAAGAACAGAGAACTGCCAAAATCACTTTTTTCATAATGAAGGCAAATAGAAAACCCGGCAGGCAAAGGATCAGTAGTGAAATACCAGAATTCTCCATCATCCTTATTTCTGAGGAGGGCTTCTCTGTATTCAGGATCAACATAGATCCATTGAGGAGAGCTGCAAAAAAGAACAAACCAAGAAGATGTGAGGCACAATTTTTCATCTTTGGCCTATTCCTCTAACCAGCCTGTCAGGCGATGAGGGATCAGGAGGGGTGAACAAACTGTGCATTGGAAACGGGACTGTGTGTGATACCTTCATAGCCAAGGCCAGCAAATACAACTCTGTGCCTTTGCTGTGCCTGAGCTGCCCACCCTGGGCTGGGGAATCCTCCCTGCTGTCCTGGCCACCTGTTCCCATGCTGGAGAGGCTAGTGAGGCACCAAGTCACGGCCCTCTGAAGCACTGATATTGCACTGACATGTGGAGAGAACATTGCCCAGTCAAATGTGTTGTTTTCAAGCAGCATGTTTATAATTAAGTGATAGCTGTACTTTCTGCAGATTTTAGGATAAATAAACAGCATGTGAATCAATAATTTATTGATCTGTGCAGCTTACCTGTGAATGTGCTACTGACATTTCAATTACACTTAGGATTGTAGTTCACCCTTCCAAAAGGATGGGAGGATGCTGCCTGAGCAGAGAGCTGTTATCCCAGCCTTAGGCACATTTACACAACCCACCAACCCTTCCAGATGCAACACTCCAGGCTGGCTTTTCTCAGCAGAGTGCTTGTGTGTGGTCCTAGCAACAGGGAGTGGTGGGATGCTATAAAATAACCTAAGAGTGGCACCAGAGCTTCTCTCTAATCGTGGAAATGCTGACACAATTCCGAAAGGAAAACTAAGATCTATTTATTTGCAAAACACTGCTGCAGTCTTTAGGAAAGAGATGTTAGATTATCCATACAGGCAGCAAAGTGGTCCTTGCATCTCCAAAGCTGCACGAAGGATCCAAAAGATTAGTTCAAGACATTCCCTGGCACTTTGCCTTTGGAATAACCAATGACCATTTCTGTCCCTCTGTGTTCAACCCTGCCCTGCACCATGGACTCGTCTAACCCTCCTCTTCCCAGCGTCAGACTCGTGGGAGCAGAAGGAAGGGGAGGAAGGTGGATGTGTGACTGCTGCAGGAGAATTCAATAGGAGCAGCCAGCCAGCATCTAAGGATGTGGTCAGAGGTAACTCCAGGAAATAAGGACTCCTTCATCCATGACTTATGCAGAAATATGCACTGGGTAAAAATGCATACACCCTGACAAGAAGGGACACCTGAGCCTAGCTAGGCTGCATTAGTTTTCCCTAGCATGGATTCCTGTGAGCAGTCACTATGCAGATGGAAATAATGCTTATAATTAACTGATTCGGAAATATCTGTTTTGTTAAAATGGGTGTGGGGCAGAGGTTCTTATAAAAGATTGATTCTCTATGACATTAAAGCTTTAAGACCCTACTCATCACTCCAGGGCCCCTTCCACTCCCCATGGCCCCATGGATTCCAGATCCTGATGATATGTTTCCAGCCATTCTTGTAGGGGATCTGTAAACAGGAAAGAAAAACAAACTCAGTTACAGCTTTTCACAATTGTGATACTCAGTGAAGAGAAGGGTAATAAAATGGAACTTCCTCTACACCTTAGGGACCAGATTTAACTTCTGATCTCATTTTCCCAGCAGCAAAAAATCAGTGCCTTCTGCTACATTGCAAAGGAATGACGTGTGAGAGAAAACTGCACCCATTTCGCTTTCCTGAGGATAGTGAAGAGCTGACACAGGGAGAAGCAGCAGCATTCCTGTCACACTGCATGAATTCAACAGCCTTGGGAAATTCCAGTGCCTAATTCTGCACATCTGATGCCGTGAGTCAGCAAAGGCAGAGACTTTGAGGAACGAGGTCACCAGACTGCCTGGAGTGAAAGCCAACAGTCAGCACAGAGAGCTGATGATAAACAGAATCTGTGGGTCTGTATCTACAATACTGTGGTTGGCAACAGCTGGGGTTTCTGGTGCTTTCCTCCTTCTGCTGCTACTGATTTAAGTCAGAAGCAATTAACTTTTGCCACTGAAGACAAAATGGTGGAAGTGGACCAACCAGCGGAAGCAAACCTTTGTTTTCTGGCTCTCCTTACGAACACAGGCGGTGTTAGAAACAAAACCATGGCAGTCTCTTCCCAGGCAAAGGCCCAGCCTCTAATCATTTCCCCTCAGGACAACGCCTTGGATATCTTGGCACTTCTTTAAGTGGGGCAAAGACTGTTTCTCCTCTCTGCACACACCAGGAACGGCAGGATGCTGGAATAGCCTGCTTCTCTTCCAACAGAATTGGGGACCCTTCTGCCCCTGCCCTGCAAAGAGACAGCTGGGGCCTTCTCTGGAGCTTGGCAACCCCCTTGTTTCTGTTTTGTAGCCCCTTGGCTACAAGTTAGAGTCGGCCAAGAAGCAGTGCACTGGCTGTGACGATAGCACCAAGCATGCCATGGCACGAGGGGACATGAACCAAAGCCAAGCTCATAGAGAAAACCCACAGAGAGAGAGTGATAAGGGAGAAAATAGCTTAGGGAAAGTGACATCCCCTTTCCAAAGTGTTTTAGGTTCCGAGATTCAAATGTTTTGTAGCTATCTTGCTTGACAGAGCAGCTATTGTTTGGTTTCCTTCTTCACTGTTAACTCTCCCTGTGTGCACTACAGCTTACTGGGCTAAGCCATGTTCTGACTTCTGGCTGTAAAAAATCCTTAATTTCTTTTGATCCATGTGATAAATTGGTTCTCAGATCATCAATATTAATATTCAGCCAGGAGCAGTTCTGCATGAGCATAACAGCTTTAAAAGATGGAAAAACGCTGCTCTTGAACCAGCGATTTACTTTTCACGCAGTGATTTTTTGGCAGCTTGTGATTGAGCTGAACAAATGTAGATTTGCATGATATGACAAATCCTACAATTTCAGCCAGTACTTCTACTTGCATTTGAAACACGAAAGTGCATTTTTAAGAGTCAGCATGGAACCAAAATCTCCAGAAATGTTGTATTTGTTGCTGGAGCGTCCCAAAACAAAAGTAAATTTAAGTTGCATTTTCCATTAGAAAACAATATGGATTTGGATATTCTCCCTCTTTCTGTTGTGCCAGAGTTCTTCCACCTCTTGGAATTTGAACTATGTGCTTTCAACAATCCCCTCTAAGCGTGAAGCTAATTCAAATCACTCTGACTGGAACAGCAGTGCAACTGCCCTGTAGTGGATCGTCAGTACAGACTCTCCAGGCAGGAACAAATCCCTGATCTTACCTTCACAGCTCCTGTGATGGTGTAGGCATGACCCTGTACAATCCCATTCCTCAGCTCTATGTTTCTCCTTGACTGCAGAAGGGAGAAAGCACAGCTTTTAGCTCCTGCCACACTGTAAAGACACAGCCACCAGCTCCCAGAACCGTCATTTCCCACGGCACTAAAACAAAACCTTGGGTCTGACCACAGCAGTATCTCAGACACCGAGAAAACTCCACAGGAATGTGACTGCTGCTCCCACTGCAGCCATAAGCAAGCCAGGAAATTTAACAAAGCTACAGATCTAAAAAACTTCTTTGCAAGTTCTTCCATGGTCCAGAGCTGCTGCAACTGCAGAATGACCTGGATTGGGTGACCTGCAGCCAGACTGGGGGACTGCAGAATTTCCCTGCCACTCACAGCCAGGTCAGCCACCTCAGCTGAGGGAATACTCCTTGACTTGTCTGCAGCAGCCAAGCTTCCTGTCCTGAGGAAGCAGGCACCACAGGAGCAGTGTCACACACCTTGCAGTCACATGCTGCAAGGGAAGCCTTGGAGACATTTTAACAAAGCTACTTGCTGAGTATCACAAAGCCTTTTGCAACTTCCCAGCATTAATACCAGTGAGCCTGCGAGCCGCAATGAGGTAATTGCAACCTCTTACAGAAGAGAGGTGTGTTTGGCCTTGCCAGAATTGATTACAAAGTTATGAGGCTGAAATCAGGCCTCCTGCAAGAGGACACCACTCTATTGCAGTGGAATTAGCTGCAGCCCCCTCTCTGACAGACCAATCCATCTACATCTGCCCACATGCCTTTACAGTCCTTACCAAATAATCTTATCTACTTTCTGCTGCCCAGATCCCTTAGGGCATCCATAAACTGTAACTATTTTACCGAGTGGTTATGGATTTCCTCTTCCCTCCAGTGAGCAACCTTTGTGCAAACACGGTAAACCAAAAGGGACACATGAGGAGCCCTGTGACTCACCTGGACTGAGGTGCTGCACCCCATAAGGCACCGAGATTTGTCAGCTGCTTTCAGGATCTCCTCCAGATCAGGAGGTGGGTCCTTCAATGGAAACTGCACCTGGACTCCACCTGTGAAGTCTACTAAAGCATCTGAAAGGTAGCCTCCATTCAAGTTCTGGTAGGAGCCCCGCAGCCTATGAAAAAATTTAAAATATATTTTTAAAAAAAGGAAAAAAAAAAAAAGAAAAAAGAAAGAGAGAGAAGTTAATTAGTCCTTACACTGTGTTTTCATAAACAATGCACAGTGCTTGCTTTAAAAATGAACGTGTGCATTGAGGTGGTGAGCACAGGGGAGCCCGGGGTGTGCAGACATCGTGGCCAGGTAATGAAAGGAAACGTGACCGAAATACTTGGCCAGGCACAACACAGGTCTTGTGGAAGGAACGAGACAAAGGGGGAGCTTTTTCTATGTATTCATCCCCATCTGAGGCAGCTGTCCAGAGCCATTTACAGACAGCGGAAAATAATAAGGGCATCTCATGCCAACACAGGCATCTTAGGGAGATGAGCCGCATCTCATCTTGAAGCATCCAGTTCTTTTTTCTGAACAGGAAGGCAGCCAAGGGTGACTAGTTCAAATGGATGTTTCAGGTCGAATGGAGCTGAACTGTTAGTTTCTACATCGTACTTATACAGGACTCTTCACAAAAATGGCCAGTGTTCCTTTTGCAAATGAGGAAAAGGGAGGTAAAAGTATTTGCCCACGCTTCCAGGGCAAGGCAGAAATGTGTTCTCAGCACTGTTCCCAGTTCACTCTGCTAGAGAGCAATAATAGGATAATAATTTAATATTGCCAACACAGTCCTTGTTGTTTTTATCGTGTGGTTTTTATTGAGACAGCAAATAAGCTGGAACATGCCGTACTTAGAGCAGGTAGAGCATGCTGTTAAACCTCACCATACACACTGTATTTAATGAATGTAATCAAATGAAGTCTGCAGCTAATTGTATTTTGAAGAGTTGTCCTTGTCCTACACTGATGAAAAGAATTTGTCTTGGGCACCGGGGAATAACTTCTCAAATGGGAATCTCATAAACAGCATTGCTTGCAACTTTAATTTAATAGAGGTTTGGTATGCATTGTAATTAAAATCTTATGCAGCAAATTGATACTGAATCCTGAGTCAACTTTTCTGAGATATCTCAGGGCAAAATGCAACCTCTTCCTGAATCGCTCTCATGTTGCTTTAACATTTGCTTATTCCTGACCAAATCTGCCAAAATTATTATCTCTTTTCTTCATCTCCTCTTCATTGCCTTGCAAATGTTACACCAGCTTCAGGTACCAAGTTCCAGCCCTTCATCCCACTCCTAACACAGGACGTTTTCTTCAGCATTTTTCATAATGGAATATGGGCAAATGCTAAGGGACCACAATCTGATCCCTTCCCTCTCCAGAGGATTTTTAAAAATTGTTCTCTCTTTATTAGGCATAATTTACCCTGCATACTCTGGGGAACTCAGCTAAGAGTCAGAGCTCTCTGTGAGGTGAGAGCTGAGCAGAGAGTCCTAGGAGCACGTGTGTTGTGCCTGGGTATGTTCTTCAGTCGTGCTTCCTCTCACTGCCTGCTCCAAATACCCACATGATCTCTGATTAGTGGCTGTAAACACAGGTGATCTGTGCGTAGACGCTGCAGTTTTAAACAGAGGACAACATGGAAAGATAAACAGAGACAAGGAAGTTTGCCTGAAATCAGGAGGACATTCCAGGCCCTTTTGTGTCACCAACAATTGCTCCACTCATTTTGCTTCTCAGGCATTGACATCCCAGAGCTGAACTGGGTACATTTAGGGCTGGCTAACTTTAGGGCTGGGTAGAGCTAGGTCTAACCCAAGGCCAACATCTGCAGTTTATGCTGGCCCTATGTTTGCTGCAGCCACGGTGCCTTGCATAAGCACAGGACCACGTAGGCAGCTGTCAGCCTGAGCTCCCTCCTGTGTGCTTGCACAAAGCAGAGCGTGAAAGCACCCACAGAAAGCATTCAACGCTGGGTGGAAGAACAGACCAGGTATATTTACTTGGCATATGCTTTTTCCAGCAAGGATGGCCAGAATTCGTTTGAAGTTCGAGGGTGTACAGACAGGTATCTTCCATTTAGGAACGGCAGCCGGTCATCTATCACTACATCCACCCATTCTCCATATTGCCAGAACTGGAAATAAATAGAATAAAATATGTATTTTAAAAAGAGAGAGGGAAAATAAAATAATGAGCCTCTTTTTAAGCACTAATGTCCATGCCAAGAAAAAGCCTCCTGAACTAGCACAGGAATTAATCTAAAGCATGGGCATGAACAAGTTCTCTCCTGAAGTGCCTCAGGCTAGTGGTCCCCATGGTTAAACAAGCTACCAATTGGCTGGGTTTCCCAGTGGCAGGGGAGGTCCTTGAGGGGTATAGCTAGCCCTGCAATCAGTGAGAGGACAGGTTCAACACAGGGAACATGCCAATATTCTTGGGCGGTGGAAGGATTTCAAGAAGATAGAGAATAATAACACAGGCAGATTCCATGAGCCTCACTCCTCAGCCACACTTGGATTTTCCTGCACAGCTCTTGGCCAGAGAGCCTCTGTCAGGATCCAGCCTCTAAATTTTCTTTCCTCTTTGTTTCAATTAAGATTCTGACACGCTGTCATGGATGGAGACAGTGTAGTGACTAAAGACTGTTTTGAGGTGTTATCCATCTCCTTGATGGATGAGAAGGACACAGGCAGTCTCTCCAGCATGTGGACAGAGCAGGTGTTTCTCCAGCTGATCCAACCGATGAAACTTTTCAAGGGAAAAGACAGGAATAGAGATCTGCAGGGATGAACTAAAGGAGCCATTTCCAGAGTCATTAGCAGATTAATGTAGCTTAGCATGATTCGAAATCATAAGAGGCCAAGCTCTTATTTGCAGTAATGCTAAGGACTCTAGTGGAAGCGTGCCAGCAATAGATTTAGTCTAGCATGATTTTATTTCAACAGCTTCAGTCAATGAAAAACTCCAAAATGAGCTGTTCTGCTAGGAAAACACAAGACCAGATCTGCCCAGCAGCAAAGCAGCTTGCAGACTGCTCAGCTGAAGGCAGGTCTGATCCTGCTCACATTCTGCCTCACCCAGGCCTCTCCCTTCCTACTTTAGTGGTGGCAGGAGGTGGCAGGGTTGGAACCTCTAACTTGAGGTCCAGGAGAGATCTAAGGCTTCTGCTTGATTTTGGCCCGAGGGGGCTTGAGGAAAAACCTTCCACTGGCTGTCCTCTGCCGGAAGGAGAGACAGGCAAAAGGACTGTCCAAAAGGAGCTGTCCTTTCAGTCATCTAAGGAGCCTTTCTGTCACCAGCCAACGCCTAGGAACAGGTCTGCATGGAGAAAAGGTGTGACATCCAACCACACCTCCCCATGGTGCTTCATGTGCAAACACAACAGGTAAATGAGAAGAGCATACAGAACTCGCTGTGGGGATTACTGCAGTCCAAACCCACTGAGTGTTTTTCCAAAAGTTAAGTTCCTTGGCCATGTTTGGTAGGGAGCTCAAGCTTGGAGGCCATCTGAATGCAGCACTGTGTTTTTCTTCAGCTGGATAAAGACAGCTGCTTTGTCCTGACTGTCACAGATTATTTTAGCCAGCTCTGGAAGTACAAGAGTGGAACAGGAGAAGCCATTCTCCTGCTTTTAGAGAGGGTCACTTTTTGGCTTGGGTCTGGCTTCATGAAATTTCTTTATATCCCTTTATGGGATTTAAGTACTGCAGCTGTGAATGTGGTAGTAAATAAAACCAAGAGCTGCTATTTAGACAGGATGCAAAGGGGGAAGTTCTTCGCTTCCATATTTATGATAAGCCTTTTAAATCAGGACTTTATTTTCCTGGGTTTAAGAGGAGGAAAAAGAAATGGACAGTCCCAAGATGACAACAACACATCTAGGATCCTGATGGTCAAAGGGAGAATGCTGTTTTACCTCCTTTTTTCCTTCCCCTGCAGGAATCTTAGAAAAATCCGGTTCTGGAATTGAGTAAGGTGAAAAAGTACATGTCTATCATTTATCAATTAACACCAACCTTTTGTATGGTGTTAAAAAGCACTTTTAGGATTTTTCCTGAGACTGAGGTCTTGACCATTCATGGTCTTTAAAGATTCAGTCCGTTTCTTCCTGAGAGCAGGGACATTAACACCCAGGGCAGATCCCTCCAGATGTGAGCTGATGCACTGTGCAATAGCCCCCTGGAGAATACCTCTGTTTTTTTTCCTGAGTTGAGGTACTGCTCCTCACTGTCACAAGGAGTGACACACTCTGCCTCAAAGGCACCAGTTTCTGTTGCAGTGAAAGGGATTCCTATACAAACATGGGACTAACTTAATCCCTGGGGAAATAACAGCACTGTAATTATTCCCTAGATAAAAACATTGCCTATCTTAACTACAGCTGATGAAGTGCTTAACACCCTTGACTCTTGCAGCTGAACAGCTCGTGCTGTACAGGAACACCGGAGCAGCCCCTTGTATTCCTGAGAGGCAACATGCTCCAGCTACAAAACGGTGGGAAAAAATGTTATAAGTTAAAATTTCTATATTAGCGTATGATATGCCTTGTTTGTGATTCCTCACTGAACTGAGGACTGGTGGCCTAGCCTGTGGATGGCAGTAAAATATCTTTGATGGAATAATTGAAAGGCATTGCAGAGAAGCATTTCCATTCAGAGGAGCTTTCTCAGGGGTTTATTGCTAAAGGAAAGCCAGAAACAGTTGCATTGATTTGCAGATGAGATGACAGGGAAAACATTTTCAAATACTGTAAGGTATTTATACCGCTTAAGATTTAAGGATTGCGCCTAACTAATCTTTTCAAAGCTCCCATGAAAGACAATCTAGCTTGCATTCTTTTAATGTGTTTTGAGCAGACTGGTGTCCCTTCAGCTGGTTTATCTCATACACTGTGGCAGTGTATGCTGGAAATGGGCCAAGATAGAAACCTCTGGTATTCTAGGGAGCAAAGGAACAGAGCAAAATTTAGACTGTCCACAAGATAATCCTCCTGGTACTGCTCCACAAGAGCCAAGGAGGTCAAAGAAGTCTTGTTGCCAGAGCTCTTTGGTGCTGAACTGCATAAAACAAAAGAGATTTGTGAAATAAGGGGGATGAGGAATGGCTGAGTTTATCCTGATTTTCTCTACATCCAGTTTAGCTTCTGGAGTTTAATGGTGCTGCAAGCTCTTCTAATCCCACCAGATATTTGTTTGACTCGGATACGAGCAAGTAGAGCCTGCCAGTTGCTATCCAAGTCACCCTCCTGGGAGATTCAGACAATTTTAGGAGTTGGTAGAAAGTGAGATTTACTAAAACGCCTTGTTCCTCTCTCTGAAACAAATCTCTTTTCAAAATATCAAAAGCCTGTTCCTCTGATCTGTCTCCAAGGATTTGTAATTTCCAGCCATTTCAACGAGATAAAGGAGCAAGGTGAAGTGGGGAAACAGAAAATGAGCCCAAATAGATAGTGCAGGTGAGATGACAGCCATAACAGACTGCCCAAATCAAAGCAGCCACCGGAATGCCATCTAAAACACCTTTGTACACAAATCTATCTGAACAGCTGGTACCGCTGCCTTTGCAGTCATAGCTTTCAGAAAAGGGCATCAAATTCCCTGAAGTGCGATTGCACCACCTGGAGCACAAGGAACCATTAAAAAATTCAGGATTTTCTGCAAAGTTCCAAGCTGGGAGGCAGCATTGAAGAACCAAAGCATTCAAGGATGTTGAGATGTGGGGCTGAAGTTTGGACCCCTTTGCAATCCAACCAGCCAAGCTCAAGAGGTACCAAGACCACAGGGAATACATACCCGAAAATGAAAAATCCCAGCATAATCGTCCTGGAATCCTTGGTCCTTTGGTAAAACATTTTCCAAAAATTGTTTTCTCAGTGTCAGGGAGCCCAGGGCAGCCAGCATCCAGCAGTCACCTCAGGAGAGAGAAGAATCCAGTGCATTCAGTCAGTTACTTGCTGTTCTGGATCACAGCTGACTCTTTAGAAAGAGAATGGGCTGCAACATCTAAGAACCACTTTGCTAAAAGCAACCACCTTTCTTCTGTCTCCTTTTCCCCCTCCAAAATGCTGAAGCACTGCCCAGGATTCACCAGCAATATCCACAGGGAGCCCTGCTGTCACCCAGCCACCCTTTTCTACTTTCAGGCCGCCCCTATCTTTTGCAGTCATGTTGAGACTTGCAGTCCAGAATACTCTTTAGGAAACCTTCAAACCTCTCAGAGGAGTGGGAAATGGAAAGGCAGTTCTTTCTACGTGGGAACAGAGCTGTTCCCAAAGACAAACATGGTCAAGGAGTACAAGATGGAACTGACACAGGGTGCGGATACATACTCTGACACTGGGTAAGTATTGGAGGAGTTGAACAGAAATATCCACAGGAAAGAAAACACTGACAGTCAAATGAAGACATTAGCATGGAAAGAAAATTCAGTCCTACACCTGTTGGAGCTGTGCCTACTTACCCACTTACACTTAACTGTGTTTGGCCCTTCTTCTTGAAGCATCTGCCTCATCTCTGCTGGACCTCCATTTCAAAGCTTGGCCTTACACAGGCAGAAGGCAAATGCCAAACAAAAGTAACAAAGATTTGAGCTGCTGCATTTGGGAATCGTGTTAAATATCTGCAGTAAGTTGTGTGTGGACTTGTGCCAGTCTAGATTGAGCTGCCCTGATTGTTTACTGCAGCTACCATGGTCCACATCTTCCCACCAAGCACTCGGAACGTGCCAAAGCAATCACAGGTTATTGCTTTGTGCAGATCTCTTCCAAATCAAGAGTATCACCTTACCTATTTCTCCTTGCATGATATCAAATCTGCTAACGCCATCCATGACCAAATAAGGATTTCTCTGAAGTTCCTGGAGAAAAGAAAACACAAAGGACAGTGTTGAGTACCAAGCCTTTGCCAGCAGTGTGTTCCTGCCCCTTGAAGACCTTTCCTACCTTTTCCACATCTGAAAAATGCTTTTCTTGAGCCCTGATATTTTGCTGCCTGCCACCAACAGAACTAGAAGAGATACTCAGTTATATTTTCTTTAATCTGCTCAGATATTCCTAGGGATGGGGACTTGGGTGTGGGTGCTCTCTGAGTTTTCATTTGGGTTTCTCTAATGCTACTGACACCTTTTAGAAAGAGCTCTGAACTTGGCAGTGAAATCATGCAGTTTCCTGGGGCACAGCAGGGCAGAGACACACAGGTCTCCAAGCAGAATGGAACAGGGTCATGTTCGTACTTCAGCTCAGCAGTGGGTCTGGGAGCATTGTACACTCTGAGCCTTTTGTGCTTCCATTCAGGTCTAATACAGGTCAGCCTGGGCTGCTTTTCTTTGCTCTGGTGAAGAAGATATAGAAAGAGAGCTTAATCTCTGTCAGCAAAATCCCATAGGCCTGGCTGACATTTTTGATTCGGGGAGAATTTTCCTTGAGTGTCTTGCTTGGGCAGTGAAGGGGGAAGCACTTCAGAGCTTGGCTCTGCACACAGAAATGTGAACCATTCTCCCAGCTGTGTCTGCTATTGGCTTGGGATATCTGAGTGCCCAGGAAAGAACAGCCTCAGTATCCCCCAGGGATAACCCTGGGCACCCTCCATCAAGGTAAAGCTCCGTTTTGAAAGAGCAATCAGCCTGAAATAGGCAAGTCATCACACACGTAAGAAAACGAAGAGATAAAAGGAAGAAAAAAAAAGTCCTGGTAAGAAAAATAATACAGCAGTCCTTCCCTGAACAGGCCCCAGCATTCCTTCTCCCCCTCTGATCTGACATGCTGCACAAAAATGAGACTAGCTCACAATGTGACTCATGACTTGCACGGTTGTGTGAGCTCAGCATTAGCAAATGCTGTCAGTTTTCTGAAATGGCTTCACAGTGATCAAACCCCTCTAAAAAGTTTCCTTGTCAGGAAAAGATGCAATGCAACGTCACTGCTCCATGCTGGTGGGCAGATCATGCTCCCATAGCACTGCTGATGTGGGAGAAAGCAACCTCAGCAGGCAAATTCCTTGAGAGATGCTTTCCTACAGCCATCCCCACCCATCCCAGGACTTTGGGGATTTGCAGCAAGAGATTTACCCACGGCATGGGAGCAGGCCTAAGACGTATGGCCACCAGCAGCAGTGATTGCTCATTGAATAAGGAAGAAGCAGCATAGAGCCTTCTCCCTTCCTCTCTACATCCATCCCGGCTTTTTCTCCCTACCTCCATTTCCCAGGGGAGGTAGGGAGAAGATATCTCCCAAGTTTCCCAGTTTGTGCCCCTCACCTGAGTAAACCCAAAACTTTCCACAAGCAGGAAAGATTAAACTTCATGGCAAGGCTTTGAACTTGCCCATGCTTTTGTGTGTGTCTGACTTGCTAGTAGTCATCCCAGAAAACCAACAGCATAAAGGAATGGGTATTTTTGTTTCCTTCCATCATTTCTGAGGGCTTTGAAGTCTGAGTTGCCAGAAGCAGGGTGGCTGGGCTACAGTGCATAGCTGCTACAGGGGAAAGCACTGTCCAGAAGCTGAGCCTGAAATTAATGGGAAGACAGCTGTGTGATCCCGGAGGAAAGAGCTGATGCTCTGCTCCATGCCAGGATGCTAAAGCTCATAAGGGCTCTGTGGATCCTGCTAGCCTGTTGTGGGGACTGGATCAAAAGTCAGCCCATTAGATGCCTCACCAAACATTCTATTGCCCACCAAGGTGTTTGACTCCCCAGCGAGCAAAGGGGGATGAGCCGAGTCATTAAGCAGGCTCCTTGCTGAGAGAAACTGGCAATTTAGTCTAAAACCAGAAAAGACCTTATTTGAAGTCAGCCTCAGCCAACACACCTCGACTGTGCACACAGACATCTCTGTAGCTGTCAGAGGGAGCACTCCGGTGCTGTATTCCCCACCACCCACAGCACACAGAGCTCTGCTTCCAGGAGTCTGCACTCCCCACAGACTCCGGGGCAATAACAGAGACACAATACAGAGCGTGCTGTTCCCTCTAGCCAGGGGAAAGGGCTGCTCCGCGGCTGTCTGAACCCACAGAGCACGGGAGAACAAAATTGTGATGGGTGCAGTGCTCTGGAAACCTGGACCTTTTCAAACAGGAGGAAAGGAAGTCTCCAATTAGCTCCTCTTCCTTCAAAGGCAAGAATACAGCAGCCATAAAACACCATATTGTCCACTATTGTAAAGCACAGCGAAACGTGTAATTACCACTACACAAAATGTGCGAGCCTCACTATTTCCTGCTGCTCGAATTGCATGACAAAGGGAGAAACCACAGCTTTAACTGCAAGTCTGTCCAGAAGGAGTGTCCTGTTTGACTGAGAAATTATGAGGCTATGTGGCATTTTCACTGCGACTTTTCAGTTTTAGCTGGAGGGAGGAAGAAGAGGGAGCTCAGGGAGGCACGTGGTCTCTTCTCAGAGGACCTATGAGCCCAGCAGAGAAGGCAACTATATGGGCTGCAAGTCAAGCACTCGGCCTGAGCTCACCCCCCCAGGACAAAGCTCTCATCACTCACTTTCCCTGCCCCAGTGAAGTCTTCATTACGTATTCAAAAGGAAAGAGAAGTTCAAGTTCAAACCAGTTCATCCTCTAGAGCATGGTCTTACCACAGAAGTACTGTTCATCTAAAGAGCAAGACAGAGAATTAATCTGAGAGGTGGAAGGAAAGTGTCCTGTTACATGCATTTATCTCTAAATCTCTTTGTATAATTGCTCAAAATTTTTAGGGAAGAACAAGTCCCCAGAAGGAGCTGGAGGTGAGTAGTGTAGATGGAGACCTCACGCAGACATGCAAAGGACACAGTCAGACACTTCTGTGCAAAATTGGAAGCCTGAGGTGGGATTTCCTAGGCAGTGTGAGCCTGTCTGGCTGCAAGCTGCTCTGGTTGGGTGCTGGCCACTTTCCCACACATTTCCCCACTGACCCAGCATGATCCTGAGTGCAGGCACAGGCCCACAGAAGGTGGAGGGACCACAGGCTGGAGCTGACTGTTTGCAGAGCCGCCCCCTGGTCAGCTCACCTTAACCCTAAAATAGAATCCCAGCCCTGTTTCTGTTCCTACCACCGGTCCGCATCCTTCCCTTCGGCTAAACTTGTGTTACTCCCCTCTGCTGCAGCTCCACCACCCTTACACATCCTGTCATCATGAGTCATGGTGCTCCCTGTTCCACACAAAAATTATGACAAATAAAAAGGCTGCCATTTGTTGAAAGCCAAACTGTTCTCAGCTGGACAAATGTTAATTCAGCAGCACTGCTGTGCCTGTAATAGTGTTGCCGTGGATTAAGAAATAAACACGGTGCTCCAGTTCCCTGGGCTGAAGGTGCTGCCCAGCAGTGCGCTGAGGTGGGGTCAGTCACACCACTGTCAAACATCCCATCACCACAGGAAACCTCCACAGAAGTAAGACAGCTGGGATAACGAGGGAGGGCAGAACAAAGGACAGAGTTAGTGGAAGGTCTGGAGCGCAAGTCTTATGAGAAGCGGATGAGGGAGCTGGGTTTTTTTAGCCTGAGGAAAAGGAGGCTCCCGGGGGGTTGGCTCTCTACATCTGCCTGAGAGGAGGTGGTAACCAGGTAGGAAATACCGTCTCTTCCCCCAGGTAGCAAGGGCCAGAACAAGAGGAGATGGCTTCAGGTTGTGCCAGGGCAGGTTTATGTTAGGTATTAGGAAAAACTCATTCACTGAAAGGGTGGCCAAGCATTGGAACAGGCTGCCCACAGAGGCGGTGGAGTCACCTCCCTGGAGGTATTTAAAAGACTTGTAGATGTGGTACTGGGGGTCAGGGTGGCTTGGCAGTGCCGGGTTAATGGTTGGACCGTAAGATTTTAAAAGTCTTTTCCAACCCACACAATATAAGCTATGCTGGGCCACACCAAAGGTCTGACGTGCAATGACTTTCTCCAAGAGATTGGAGAGGGAGAGGATAACTGAGCAAGCCAAAATTAATAGGAAAAATCAGACTACTCTCAAGGGGTTTGCTTGCACTGACAGAACTCAATTCCCTGCTTTACAGCAGAATAGCTCAATGCTTAATTGCCTGATTTCAATACAAATGCATTGGCTGCTTATAAAAGCCATGCTCAGCTCCAGTTCTCTTTCGCATCGGAAGAATGAGTTCACCAGACTCCACACAGGTGTGGAGCCCACAGATATGAAAGCTAAGTCCTGCTGGAGGATGGACTGATGTCAACAACCAGACAAAACCAGAAACCAGCTCGGATTTTACCTGAAACCTGTTTGCTTTGTGTGGCTCATTGCTAAAACAAAGGAGGCAAAGACAAAGGAGGTGAAAGGGAAGTAGACCTGTGTGCCTGGAGCTTTGGAGAGGCAGTTTCCTTAGAGGCCTTGAAACCTCCTCCTGGGATCATACAGTAAAGCTGGAAGTGCCGAATAGCCTCCAGCCAACACAGCCATACAGTCCTGCCTGAGACCCCCCAGCCTGAGAACCAGGGAAGCAGGGCAGTCAGCAGACCGCCGCGGCAGCGCTGCCTTCCGACCCACCCAGGATGCACAAATCCCCCCTCACAATCAGCTCCCCACAAAGATCAATGGAGTCGGGAAATACTACGCAAATAAATATTTTCCATCATCCGGGAAGGCAGACGTAAGAGCCGGGGACGCACTGCAGCTTCCCCGGCCCCCAGGGATGAACTCCGAGCCGAGGTCAGGCGCAATCAGCTGAGCAGGCAAGGGCTGAGACAATGGCAGCCTGGGGATGCTGCTCCCCCTCAATCACACTGATTGCACACGCACGCTCAAAGAAAGAGCAAGGCAAATTGATTTTGATTTTCGTCACGGAGAAACACTGAACGGGATCCACGAGCCTCCTGGCCCCTGGGAAAGACTGAAGCTGTGAACTCCACCATGAAGAGCTGGCAAGCAGCTTTGGCTCATGCCAGGGAGTGGCCCCAAAGTGACAGACCTGCAGGACACCACTATCCCTCGCTGCAGCACATTTCCCGTCACTTTCCTCATTAAAGCAGCTCGTGTGACAACCTGCGTTTCCTTTGCCTCTTCTTTTTGTTTTTGGTAGGTTTTCCTTCATTTCCCCCCTCTTCTATTAGAGACACGGTTTTGGGTCAACTTCAAATTGTTGTCTAAACTCTTGCCTGAATGAAATCTGTTTTTTAGTCCCCTCAAGCTACAGACAGGTGAAGGCTGATGCAGAAGGAAATCCAGCTCAGTTTATCCATCTAGAAAGATGCCAGCTTCAAAATTATTTTTTTAAAAGGTCCATTTTTAAAGCCAGTTGCTGGATTCAAAATTCATTAATGCTGATGCTAATTCTTGGAAATTTCTGGGAAATAAATAACAGGCCAAGGAACAAATAATCACCAAAAGCTATGCAGGATAGCAATAGATATTCTGCTCCTGAAAGGTGATTATGTTCTCTCTGGGAAGGGACAGAGGAAGGGAGTTAAAAACATGAGCAAGTCCTTTTACAAAGTGAGTGATTCAAATGCTGGAGCACTTCTCCCAGCTAGCAAGCATTGGCTCAATGAGTGTGATTTTCCCCAATGTTTTTTAGGTGCTGAGCACGGTAGCACAGGGCTCCGTTATGAGAACAAGGTGCACCCCTTGCCTGACTTCACACTGCCTCATTCTGCAGCTTTTGGACACCATCTTCTCATCACCTGACCCCAGACACCTGAGACAGCGCCCAAGGAGTCTGTGCTCTGATGGTCTGAACAGACTGATGATGCAGACAGAGCCCATCTCAGCTCTTTCAGACAGTCCTTTCACCATGCACATCCCTGCAAGTCACACTGGAGACACTCAGGGATTCCTCCCATGCTGATCCTCAAACTTCCACTGGCCACCTTGCAGCTTTTCTTCCAGCTGCCCCCACACATAACTGTCTATGCTAATCAGAGGACAGATCTTCTTATGCCAGCTCCTACCCAGTCTCCCCTCATTCCATAAGGGACCTATAGGGTCTCCAGGAGACCAAGGACAAGCAGGACAGGAGCAGTAGTCTGCAACCTTGAATACCCTTCAGAAAAGCCTTCAGCAACTGCACCCTGTGCCCATTTTAGCCTTCTTTTAAAGCATAAGCACTGAAGATCATGGACTATCCTTCACATGCACAATGGGCACCACACTGAGCACAGTGCTGTCCCTGGCACAGGGCCAAGGCACTGCTGCACAGGCGGTAATCTCTGTCCTCTCTCACACTTCATATCTGAAAATATAACCAATGTTAGCCCATTTAGCATCACCACATTTAGCATCACCACAATTCACCTCGTCTGGACCATCCTCCTTCAATCTCTTTTTGCATTTGCACAGTATTGTGCTATGTACTATGAACACAGAGAAATCTTTAGGCCTGAACATTAATTGAATAAAAATGCATATTCTGCAACAGTTAATCATTTCATGGCTTCCTCAGTTCCAATCAATAGCTTGTGTGAAGGAAAAGCAGCAAACACTGAAAAATAATTGTTTTGAACATTTTGAAAGGAATCTCTGTTTTAAAAATCTGGCATAATTCTTCATGGAGAATTTCCCTTTTATTGATCTTTAGAAAAGCCTAGCTATAGAAAATACTTCATTCAGTCTAAAAGAGAAGTTCCTTTCCATTTCTCAAAACTGTTGGTGAGCCAAAGGAATAGTTAATGGTGAGGTCCTGCTGCATTTGGTAGCTTCAGCCTGACCTCTAGTAATGCTTGAAGTACCACATGCAAAATCTGTGATGACAGAGATTGCACATTGCAAAGGGCGTAGGTTGAGGGTCTGGGGATGCAAACACAGCCTGAAGCAGTCCCCATCTGATGGGAAGCTGTAACTATTGCAGACTTGGGAAAATTGACATTTCAAATGTTGTCCTGGTGCACGTGATCCACCTTTCCCTCCCTTTTCAGGCACATTCCCATTAAACAAGTTCATTTTACAAGTCAAAAAGTTGTTTCTGACTGTCACTGCTGACTGTTACTGTCTGAAATCAAGCTGTTTTCTCTCTACTTTATATGTTACCCCCAGATATGAAGACTCCAAACTCTGAACGTAATTGGCAATTCTCTTGACAACGTTCAAGGTAAAATAGAAGCAGCAGGTTGCTCAGCTGCTCAGTTGGATCTGGAACAAAGACAGCAGTTATAATTGCTATCTACCACTTAAATAACCAGAGACTGCAAGACAGTAAATGGAGGCAAAGAGATTATTAGGACCAAGATGCCAGTCACAGGTGCAATTCCAGACAAATTTATTTTAGTGTCAGAGGGAGCTAATGGTGGAGGCTGAGGAAAAATACTGATATGGGTTAAATTGGCCATGACTTGTCAGCAGGATACAACTGCACTGAGTCTCTGGGAGATGTACTCAGGTAGGAAACAGTTTCTCTTGGGGAAATTATAGGTATCTCTTGGCTGAGTTGTTTAGGTCGTTAGCTTAAACACCTGGGATCACATATCCTTAGAGTTAGCACCGCAATGGCCTGAGAACAAAGATTGTATGAGCATTTCTGTGTGGGTGAAAGGTGCCCAACGGAAAAACTTCAGATTTGGGGCATCACTACTCCTGATACCTCCCTCTTTCTCCTGGGGGAACAACTCCCAGAGGCAACTGGACACAGCATTGGCCCTTCAGGACTTATGAAATGCAAATACAGCTTTATTTGCTTCCTGACCCTTCACTCAACACATCTGCAGCTCTATAAACAAAAAGAAAACAATACAATTCAGTAACTTCTTCCTCTGCTTCATTCTGTCAGGAAAGCAAGGCCACACTTTGATGTCCCCATGCCACAGCATGGCTGTTGTGGTGACGTTTGAGAATTTCTGGCTGGTCTCCTCAGGCACTTGATGCCACTGCCCTTTATCTTGCATTGTCAGTCAAGGTGAAGCCTGGGTGGCTGGGAGACGTCAACAGGTGAAAATGTTGGTCAAACTGAGGAAAAAAAAATGGGGCTTTCTTCAGCACTGGAACCCTGAGTTTCCGTTCCAGATGACCCAGCTGAGTCAGCAGTCTCAGCTTTTGTCCTTTGTCATAGAAAAGCAGCTGGTGATGCTGCTTTGGCCTCTATAAAAGAGTGAAAGGCTTTTCAGTGCTCACATCATGAACCCTGGGCCATGCGCATATGGTTTAATTATTTGAAGGAGAGCTCTGGCAAAGCCAAGGGTTTTGATCCTGCTCTTCCTGAAAAAACACTCTGGAAAATTGTTGGCTGCTGTAAAAAATTCTTCAGAAGGGGAGTGCTGAGATGGAGAGGACATATGCAAATTTTTGAAACCAATTGCAAGAAAACTTTTATTCACAACCTTAGTATTCATGGATTCAGAAAAATAGAAGGGAATTCTCCAACACCTGCCTCATCTGACAAACTTCAAGCACTAGCAGCAGCAGATTCTGCTTTTGGCAAGGTAAATCAGTCACTTTGCACATGAAATAACTCTCAGGATATTAGAGTAGGATAGATGTTCATCCCACGGCATGGTGCCTCAAAATCAGTGGTATTTGGGTTTCTAAGTCACTTTGTATGCTTTTGAAGTCCTATACTTCTCTGCTGCAAAAGCACCAGGGTGTTAGTACTTAAGAGAACTGTATCATAACATTTTATTCCAGATTATTCATCTTTAAAATGCCCCTGGAGAGTCCTTTCTAATATATGTGTTTGTCTTTTGTGAGTCTAATGCTTAGTTATCTTATTTTTTTCTCTCTCACACTGGAAACAGAGGCAACTCACTCTTCACCTCTGCATTTTTAGTTACTTTCCTAATACAACCAACTTTCAAGAGAGATTATTCCCACCTGCTGTGAACCCATAAGCAGAGTGCTGGTGTAAAAAACAGAACCAGCTGCACTCTCACCAGACACAGACTTTGAAGGAAAACTGCCTAAGGAGAAGCCCAGACATTCAGCCTGTGGTAGGAGCAGCTTCTGCAGAAGAGAATGATCTCTTCATGGCATCTCCACAGAGGACACCCAAATATCTGCACCCAGCACCTCCACACCTACCAATCCATGAGCTGTGTTTCCCACTTTTCCATGTGGGCATCCACGTTTAGCAGCTCTGCAGGCTGTCCTGGCTACTCTGCTTCCCTTCTGGGATCCATGAGTTTCAGCATCCACAGTGGCTGTATCCTCTGCTGCTGCTGTGCCAAGGCCACCACGCTTCCAGGCTCCAGCACACCCTGACTGCCCTAATGCATTTGCCACACAACTAAATCTTTTCCTGTTATCTCTTTACAGTCTCACAGTTACTGTCTCTACACCCTGAGGCATTGCCTCCAGGGATATGAGCTGGTTTGTCCCAGCCCAGGGAAGCCAAAGGCCCCAGGCACCAGCGGTGTGCTCAGCAAAACCCAGATAAAGGGCAGCACGTGGCTCATCCAGGAGTTGCACCAGCAGCAAATGGCACACAGCAGTGCAATACAGAGCAGTTGGACCACAGGAAGGTTTCCTAAATCAGGTCCTAGGATAAAAGAGCTGAGCATGTGATTCCACCTCCCGTTCTAAACTTCCATGTGCCAGATGATAACTGCCTATTAAATTGCAACTGGGAATCAGCACACAAACGTACTTCATCTCCTGCCTTGTCCCAATTACTTTAAAATAGGTATTGCTGAGTCGGTGGCTTGGATTACAGAAATCGGAGATCTTCAATAGAATTTAACAACTTTTCAGGTTTGCACAAAATCCTATAGAAGCAGCTCAAAGTGGGAACAGTAGCTCTAGTCAGGTTCACAGGTGGAAACAAACTTCCCGCAAAAATGTACCTAATGAAATCACGGATGTTGCAGAGGTTATCTTCTCTCTACACATCCCACGGCGAGGATCCCTCCTTGCAAGTGTGCTTCCAGCGCTCCCCTCGAGGTGTACTTTCCTGCTCAACACAGACCTCCCACCCCAGAGTGCAGGTCTTCAGCCACTGGCCATCTGCTCCCATTCAGCAGCAGCGCTACAAAACACCCCAGCTGGTGGAACTCACCGTTGGCCTCTTCCATTGTATTTGCCGGAGCTTCTCCTCCGGGAGCAGGGTGGGACCGATGGAGCTGATGTGAGCGGGGAAGGTGACATCCTCAAAGAGCAGCCCTCGGCTCAGGCATGAGGCTCGCAGGTCTTTGAAGTCCTGGCTGTTAAATTTCCTCAGGTTCTGGAGGTTTCCCGTCGCTCCTGCGGTTTGCCAGCCCTGCTCTGGCGTCGGAGCGGAGCTGGGGGCGAGCATCGCGCCCCTTTCCTGTGGGGGGAAGACAGGGACCGTCATTAGTTTCCCAATGCAAAGCGGGGCATCAGGAGTGTGTGGGATAACACAGGAGAACTGTGGAGCAGCAGCTTGCAAAGCTGAGGGCAGCCACAGTGACAAAATCCTTATTAGCTGGAAATGCATGGGGAAGGAGCAGTCGTCAAATCCCGACTGGTTTATCTTAAACCAGTGCTGTCAGTGCTACAAATTCAATTTGGAGTCTTCCCTGAGGACAGAGCAAAGCTGTTAGTGAGCTGCTGTGTGAGCACTGAGGTACAGCTGCAATATAGGCGAGCGCAGGGGGTGGAACAGGAGCTGCAGACGCAGGGGAGAGTGAGTGTGAGTGTGAGTGTGAGTGTGAGTGTGAGTGTGAGTGTGAGTGTGAGTGTAGCAGAGCCGATGCCCAGAGGTACCCAGGACTGTTCTGGTCAGGTATCACAGCTGTGCCCAGGGCACAGGATTTCAAGTTGCTGCCTAAACTGGGCAGTCATTGCATGGCATCTACAGGTACTCCAGTCTGAAGCATGGTCGAAGCCCTCTCTGCTAATGTATCTAACAGGAAGGGGCACTTCAGTTAGGAAAATAAAGTTTTGTACGTGCAGTGAAACCTGGACAGAACAGACCTGCTAATACACCTGCTGGCACAGCTAGGGGTGGATGCAGGAGCCAAAATCTCCTGTTGAGGGCTTTGTCCATTTACAGGCATCAAAAAGCACAGCAGGATTCCTGCCATCAAAGATCTACTTTTGTTCCAAAGGGAGACAGTTCATCTTCCATGGAGACATTGGACTGTGGGATGGGAGAGCTTTTAGGACAGAAGTGGGAGAAGGGCACAAGAAAGAGGGAAAACTGCACATTTGGAGGGGCTAGTGGCACCGGAGCTTAAAGAAATCTATTTGTTCTGTCCAACCAGAGCACAAGTTTTGAGGTGTGCTCCCCAGAGCCACATGGATTTACAGAGAGACACACCTGGGCACCACCTCCTGGGGATCTCCCTTCAGCTGAAACCTCCTGTTGTGGTTTCAGGGTTCAAAGAAGCAGCAGGAAGCTTGTGCAGCCTTGCCTCCTGGTTCCTTCAGCTCCTATTGTCACACAAAATTACATGCTGCTGGATAAAAACATGACTCAGGGTCCACACCAGTTTTCATCCTTCGTTCCCATTTGCTCTCACAAAACCAAAATATTGACTATCCTAAGCTATGTTTTCCTTTTTGCCTCTTTCCTTGTGAAAGGAGAAGCCCCATATCAGCAGATTTTTAAAGGCAGACTCACCGTGATCCTCCTCTGGCATCTGGCTTTATGGATGCCACCACACTTGATCCAGGGATTCCTGCCCCTAGCTCCTGGCTTCCACTTAAGATGTACCTTCTCATAAATTAGCACTGGAAAATCCACCACATGCCCTGGGCAAGCCTCACCTACAGTTAATTAACTTTGCTGTGGTAATTTCTAGCCTGAAGTCACCCAGTTTCACTTTCCAGCAACCAGATGCCATAGCTCTTTTGGCTGGTTTTGGCTGGTTGGTTTTGTTTGCTTGTTTGATTTTTTTTTTTTTTTTTTTTTTTTTTTGGTGGATGATGGGGCTCTTTTCTACCAAACAAACTTATCTGTAGATCTGAGATGTTCCTGGTGCTACACTAATAAAGCAGGTGGCTCCAGCCTCAGGTTTGTATTGCGAATTCTTCCCACATGTCAAGAACAGAGCTCAGTCACAATGAAGGTGTGTGATACCTTCAGGTGTGATCCCCATACCTCTGTCCCTACATCCTTTTTACTTAGTCTCATCAAGTTTCTTGGTGCTTTAAGTTACGTAGCCTCCTGGCACGGTAAGAACAGCCTAAACAAATAAGTGCTTTTGCATCTCATTGTTTTAATTAAAAGCACTACAAAAAAATACAAAACCACCCTTGGCCAACAAGAAGAGAGAGCATTCCCCTTGGGTTTGCATTTTTTAATACAATGGAAATAAATCTCATGTAATGTACCATAACACGACAAGGGAATGGCTTCTTAACAAATACTCATTTGAAACTGTGCCCAGGCTCCGTGCATGCTAAGATCTATTTCTTGAAACAGTGTTCCAGCAAAACTGATTACTAATTCCAAAACTCAAATTAAAATTAACAGAGCTTGAAGGCTGGGTCTGACACGCATTCCCTCTCTTCTGACAGAGAACAAGAGTTTTTAGCATGTGTGTGTGTGTGTTTAATTACGTTGTTTAACATATCGGGATTAAATTAGCAACCAGACTGAGGAAAATAACACACTTAACTACTATTAGGAGGAATATCTTCATCAGCACAGACACATGAGTTCTACACCCACCCCTGCCCCTCTGCAGTCAGTCCATGGGGTCAGGACCCAGCTGCTCCAGCAGGCTCTGATGGCCACTTCTTTTGGAGCAGCATCCTGAATCCTGGCCACAGCTCTCCCACGTGCCTCTCACGGGTCCGTCAGCAATGGCAAAGATCACAAGAGCTGTTAAAGCTGAATATTGCCTGCTTGCTTCTTACTGTCACTGAGCTCGAGAGCCAGAAAGGCTTTCAAGGGACAGAGCTATAAGGGGATGGATTTCGGAGATGTTGCCCTTGGACTGCTCCCTGCCACAAGATGCAAGGAGAGAGGGAGGAATTTCAAACGCTCACAAAAGCTGGTTCAGACATATTGTCAAACTCTAAAG
The DNA here is from genome assembly GCF_015227805.2 of Hirundo rustica. NCBI lineage: Eukaryota > Metazoa > Chordata > Aves > Passeriformes > Hirundinidae > Hirundo > Hirundo rustica. Next base: position 17,263,947 of record NC_053452.1, read on the forward strand.
AAAAGCAAAGAGACTGCCACTCAACTAAGGAAAGAAATTATTATTCAGAAATGGGTAAACATTCAGGAGGGGGCTACGCATATATTTACTTAGTCCTGGGAGCTCCTTCAACACATTTACCTATCTGAAACTGAGAAGGGAATCACACCCTTTTTTGGTTCCTCTTCCTTCTTGGCAGAGGGACATCCGTATTGTCTGTCCCTGAGAAACGGACAAACAGCAAAGAAGAAGGGAGAAAAGGTAAGCAGAGGAAAAGCTACAGAGAGAGGGATAAAAAGAGATCAAGTGATGCAGTTGGAAGGGATGAGAAGGAAAGAGGAGTCTCTGAGCACAGTAGGGCACACAGGTTGGTGACTCCTGCAGAAATCCGTGGGGGAACCCCAAGCAGCCACCATTCCCGGCACTGAACAGCCTAAAAAGCAGCAGTGAAGGTGTGTCCTGTCTCCCTCCAGCTCTCATTCAGGAAAGATGCCAAGCCACAACTATAATCAGGTATTCAATAGTGGCAAATGCTACTGACAGCTAATTACACTTCACATAAAGATTTATGTCACAGTACAGACATCATTTCCTTCAATGGCTTCGGTATTTTTCACTGAGTAGAAAGTAGAAATAGACAATTAGAAACTGTGTGTACTTCATAACTGAACCTTCTCCTCTCCACTGATTTTCTCAAAATATTTCCATTATATGTTGGCTTAGCTGAGTTTCTGTATTTTAGAAAGAGCAGCTAATTTTCTCAAACACAATGAAGAGTACCAGAAGAGCCAAAAAGCCAGCAGCCCTTCTTCCCCTGTTTTCTCTCAAACACTCCAAACTATCAAGCTACATTTCATCTCCCCATAATATTCAATATATGCTACAGTAACACCAGCACTCTTTCCTCTAAGATCCTGTCATTCACGTACTTGAAGCATTGCAAAAACTTCAGGGACTCAGTTCCAGAATTATCTTATAATGAAGGAAAGTGTGAGTTTATTATCTCCCCTAGCATGCAGAGGAAAAAATAAATGAGAGGGTCAGCAGCCTCCTGCAGAGACAGCAAGCTGAGGAGGCAGTGCAGGGACCAGAACGTGGGTGTCCCAAACCCCAGATGGAAAGCAGCTCCTTGTACACACCAGGTGCAAAGACCTTGAGTACCACAGAACATCAAAACCAAAGCCAGACACTCTGGCAACCCTCCAGGAGATTACTTTCCCAGTAGCATCTTGCATGACCTTCTGCTCCAAACAGCCTGTGAAGTACTCCCTTCTGGCTATTTATTAAGTCAATTTTCTTCTCATTTTGCATACACAGCATAGGACAGTTCCAGATACCTTTTTTCTACCTCATTTAACAGCAGCCTGCAGTAACTATAGCATCCTCCTCATCTCAGAATCTCTGCTCCCACTTGATCCAATTACTTCTGACAACTTGCCGTTTTACAAAGGAGGCTCTTTCTAGGATGGCAAATTCGCCTTTTCTTTCCCTCCAGGTAACATTAAAGATAGGGACTCTAATTTATTCTGTCTCTCCAAGGCAAATCCCTCTCAATGTGTCTGTGGTGCTTTTCCAGCCCTACTACTTGTATTTCACCTGCTTCATCTCGTGCTAAATAAAACAGTAAAGGGATTTTTATTACCTGCAGTGCCTCCAGCGTAACTCCAGCCAACACCAACAGAGACACACGGGCTGGCACTATCCCTGCTCTCCTTTAAAAGAGAAGCTTTCGCCACGCCTTGAGTAAAGGTAGCCAAGTTGAAGTTCAACAACGAATGTGGCTTGGGTGTAATAGTTTCATACAGACATCACACCATGAAGATACAGACATATAAAGATACAGATAAGCACAACACACACACACACACTTCTGTTAGCCACGCACAATGAATTGTGTATTGAGCTACGTTTGTGGACAGCAACTGTGGCTTCAACTGCAGTTATTCTTAGAGGAAAACAGGCTTATTTGGACGTCTCCTCTGTTTTCCTCCTCCTCCTCAAACCACCAGGAAATGCAGTAATCATTCTGGATCCAGGCACAGCCTGGCAGGACTTACCACAGGACAAGTTATCAGAGGTGTGTGTCATTCTTTCTGCATCAGTAAAAGCAGCAGATATTTTTGGGCCACTGCCTGTTAGCATTTACGCTGGGCTCTTACTTAAATTCCACATCAGTTCACTTGGGCAGCTCATTTCCTCCAGGACTGCCTGAGGAAGGAGAACTTATCCTTTTATTTAGGAGGGGACTGACCTCCTAAAGCCCAAAGACAAATAATTAAAGAGTATCTAGCAATATGGAAATGTTTATTTTTGGGAGACGGAACTGAGATAGCTTAAAGAGGCCCAAAATTCAAGGGAATGTGGGCAGCACATTTTCAGGGACACATTCCCTGGCAGCAATCCTAGGTGTATTCCTACAGCCTGCAAACATGTTTTTGAATAAAAGTCCTGGTGTACCTGAACAAGAGGCAGCGATGCAACCTCGCAATAAGGCAAGCCAACAGCACCCTGGGCTGTACAAGTTGCAGCACAGCGGATCAAGGCAGGGGACCTTTCCCCTTTGCACAGCACTTTTAAGACTACACCTGCAGTGCTATACCCAGTTTGCCCAGTGTAAGAGGGGCACTGAAAGTGCAGCAAGTCCAGCAGAAACCCACCAGGAAGGTCAGGGGGCTGGGGCACACCATGTGAGAGAAGGGAGCAAGAGGCTCCTGCTCAGCCAGGAGGGACACCTAATTGCACTCTCCCACTACCTAAAAAGTTCCTGGAGCAGCAAGGAAAATTACGCATAGCCGGAGAATAAAAAGATCTTCAGAGTGGCTCAGCCCAGGCACAGGTGCCCAGAGAACCTGGAGCGTCTCCACCCTTGGAGATATTCACCTGGGCAAGCACATAAGCAGCATCACCTAACTCAGAAGTCAGCCTGCTTTGAGCTGGAGTGGGACTCAAAGACAAGAAATTACCCTCTCTTTTTCAAGTTACCACAGCTTGTTCATGAAAAGAAAAGTTACTCTGCAGTGAATGTTCACGAAGCTTACCTTGGGGATTAAGAGAAAAACTTATCAATCCATAGTTCTTTACTTACCCAAAGTAATCCTACAATCACCTGGGCTCAGGAATTTCCCCAGAACAAGACTTTCTGTTTGGTCTGCAGTCTCTTTGAGCTGGGATGTTAACAGTTCACATAGCAGCTGGTTTCTAGGAGCTGTGGGAGATGAGAATATAAAAGTGCTCATGAAAAAGACAGTTCATCTTCTTCATCAGTGTTTACTATAGTTCTGTGGGTCTGAAAGCTGGGTACTGCACTCTGCCTGCTCGCATTTAAGGGCTTTCATTTCCTCATGAGATCCCAGCATTTAGCGAACTCTAATAGGAAACGCATCCACGTAAATTAGAGCAAAATCTGCCTCAGAGGGCAAAACAGGTGCAGTTTTCCTTTAAGAGCTGTTTTCCATAACCACTACATAAATAAAAGCTGATTGCACCAGAAGCAGGGAGCAAAGATTTCCTTCGCTGCAGCAGAGGAGCTGTGAGGTGATAAATGCCATAGCTGCTGGCTCATCTGACAGCACGCGCGCTGTTAATCGCCTCCTCTCTGGGGAGACGGCAGGTATATCCCCCTCCAGGTACGGTGATTCATTGTCTGGAACTGATATCTCTGCTTAAAGGGTGGATTAACATGATTTAAGAAATATTCATTGCAAAGTTGATTAGAAAGCCCCATCACCAGCCTGGCAGGAGATTTCAGTTATTGCAGCGTGAGCCCATTTTGAGATTGTCAGCTTTTCTGCACAAGGTGGTATTGATGTGTCCATTTTTGCAGTGGCTCCAGAGAAGGAAACCCAGAAGGCTGAGGGATTTATGTGCAGTAATGAGCCTTGGGATTATTCGCTATCTGAAGTGTCTGTGGAAACCTGCAAGGAAAAAAAAAAAAAAATAAAATAAAAAGGAAAAAACCCCAGAAAGTGTTTTGGTAAAAGTAGAGGGCTGTGCTTTGGGACAGCAGGGGTGTTTTCTTCCAGTGGTAGCTTGTGAGACTGTGGCAAGTGCCAACAGTTCCCCTGACTTAAAGTTTGCTTTTGCAGAGCAGAGACATGAATCCATGTAAGGGCAGACGTGCAGTCTAATCTCCTCATGAACAAAAGCTGCTGAAGGATCACTGAAAAATCAAAACTGCTTCTGTGCTGCAAGTCACCACCTCAGGGCTGGTAAAGCCCAAATAAAGGAGGACCTCTTAGGATCAACAGCTTCTTCTTTCACTGGGTACTGGCACCAGAGGGTAAATAACCAGCCAGTGATGCTGAACCCAGGTTTTCTGTGAAGCCAACATGGCTTGTGAGGTCTCAGATGGCACCAGAGATTTTTTGGCATCACAGATTTTTGGAATTTAGTGAATCAAGGAATTAGAGAGGAATTTATTCCTCTCTACCCTGGGATAAAAATACACAAAAAAGTTGCATAACACAGGGACTCTTTTAAAATAGATTTTAAACTGAAGACTCTTTGCCTAGCTTTCCTGAGGGTAGACTGTTGTTCTGGATGGATGTCATGTTCTAACTGCAGCTGCCAGTTCACTCACTCCCCCACCACCAGATCAGGAAGAGAACTGAAGAGTAAAAGTGAGAAAGCTCATGGGTTGAGGACAAGACACCTTAAAAGGTAGAGCAAAAGCCGTGTGCACAAGGAAGGCAAAACAAGGAATTAATTCCCTGCTTCCATGGGCAGGCAGGTGTTCAGCCATCTCCTGGAAAGAAGGGCTCCATCACACGTAGCAGTTACTGGGGAAATCAGTAACTCCAAATGCTCACCCCCTTTCTCCTTCTCCCCCCAGCTCTATAGGCTGAACACAACGATGCCCTGTGGCTGGAGCGTCCCTTTGGTCGGTGGGGGTCAGCTGTCCTGGCTCGGTGCACCCCCAGCTCCTGGTGCACCCCCAGCCCGCTCACTGCTGGGTGGGGTGAGGAGCAGAAGAGGCCTTGACTGTGTGCAAGCACTGAGAAACAATAACAAAAACATCTCTCTCTCATCCACATTGGTTTCAGCACAAATCCAAACTACAGCCCCATACCAGCCTCGGCAGAGAAAATCAACTCTAAGCACAGTGGCTGGCAGCATGCCTGAAGCAGTGAGTTTTGCACCATCTTCCAAGGCTGCCTGGGGAGGAACTGCATAACTTTGCCCAAGTACTAGTGGAAGCCTTGGCCTTAAGAAAGGGAACTCTCTTCACTCCACCCACAGAGCTTCTGCACTGAAGTATTAAGACTTATTTTTTGCAACATTTCAGACATATGCCTTAATTTCTTACTTCTGCATCTCTTACCCCCATGAAGATCACACTCTCTTAAGCTGAAAGGCTCCTAATTTACACCATGGTAAATAAACGAAACAGGCTGGGAAATTTTCCAGGGGAGTGAACAAGAATAGGTTTTGTGTAAAAGAGGAATCATCCTTCAATCATTGTCTCATTTGCTGCAGTGATTGGGCATCCCACTGTTCTTGCATTATGGGACTAATGTAAGAATACTATCAATCCATTTCATTTCCTCATTCATAATTTTGTATATAGGTCAAGTGTTACCATTTATTTGCTTCTCTTACACAAGATGCAGGGAGATGCAGGGAGCTATGATTAATATTAGTCATAAACAAGCTCCTTTGCTCTGTGTTTATGCACTCCTATTTCTGGCAGGACCTGCCCTTCTAAAACATAAACTTTTATGACTGTAAAAACTATCAGGCAAGTAACAGAGTCCTACTTCAGCATCTGTTTTTACCCAATCCTCACCCACGAGCTGCTCCTCAGTGCAAATACACCACGAGCTGCAGCACTTTTGCCATATTCACATATGAATCATTTTGCTCATAAATGAAGTACAACTGTTGCCGGAGTGAAATGTGGCAGCTGCTTAACCGTACATAATGAATCCACAGAGCTAGATCCTACTGCCACTTGGGGGAGGGGGGATTTGGTTTGAAAAATATCTCTCTCCAGAGCCCTATTTTCAGAAGAAATATCCACCAACTTCAGAACCTCAGTGAGAATTCTTCACGAATAAAAATAAAAATAAAAAAATAGGCAGCCTGCTACTGACGCCCATATTAACACTAGAATTTCCCAGTGGAATACTTTTCCTTCAGAAAAATGCAGTTCTGTCAAACATGAAAGACACTAACAATGAATTTTCACCATGAGAAAGACACGAACATTTCAATAATGCCATTGGGCTCCATTCTGATTTTGCAATAGTTGCAACTTTTGCTTATGAAAACCCCATCACTTCAAGCTCATCTCTGCATTATCCAGAAGCTTTAACATTGCTATGTAAAAAAGATTTCAAGTGTTATTGCACTAGCTCTCTGCCTTCGGCCTGACATTACTTTTAAGAATGTGATTTCCCAGGAAATTTTGGACTTTGTTTTTCATTTGAATGGGGAACAGAATACGATAGCACTTTGAAGACTGTATCTCTACAAAACCTCTGGAAGTGTCTGGCCCCTCAGCAGCTGGCAGTGAAACTCTCCTTGAGAATAAGCCCATCCTATCATCAGGAGTAACATCAAAACATTTTTTAAACAGAGCCATCGTGACATTGTGCTTGCAAGTGACACGAACTCCCATCCGGTCATAGCACTGCTGTTCTGCTTTACCAAACCTTGCTAGCAACTGTTTGGAAAGCTAAGTGAAGGAGCACTTTTATTACTTTCTCCTTGGTGTCCCTCATCTACCTCTTCATAAGCAGCTTTTGGCTCCCAGAGACAGCCCTTTGGGGAAGGCACATCAAAACGAAGCTCTTGTTTTCATCAGCATATTAGCCCTTATTTGGCATTTCTGCCTCCAGCCTCGTTCAAGCCCTGTGGGTATGAGAAAATTTATTTCACGCTTTTTTGTTTTGTTTTTGTCTTGGTGTGAACAGATTGCGACAGTCTCCCATTTGTTTGTTTTCCAGAAACATTCCCGCCATCCTCTAAAGGAGAATCCTTGGCCTGCAGATAATTCTGACGGCTTACTAAAAACATTTGAGGTTCTCAGTCCTTGCCTCAGTCTTTGCTGGCTACCGACGTGCATCGCACAGCACAGGTTCCTCTTCCTCGACACCCTGCCATTTGCAAGGTGCCAACAAGGGTGCACTGCCGGCATTCCACCTTTTCTCCTTGCTGTCCACCTCTCCTCCTCGCTCCCACAAGGCATCCAACACCTGGAGAAATTCAGGGCTGCAGCTTCAGACAAGCCAGCCAGCTCCTCTGGGATTCCATGGCCTTCAGCACATACGCGGGGCCTGAAAACGGGGATGGTATCCAAATCAGTGCCGACGGGCCTGAAGATAGATTATGGCAAAACCTAATACTGCCACAGGGGAATTAGGACCATGAGTTAAACCCTGGAAGTCACAGACAGGACGCCCTGGCCTTGTCCTCTAAGAATTAAGTGCTGGTGGAGCTTCTCCCCTCTGGGTTTTTAGTTCTGAGATTCAGGTGCTTTTAGAGTCTTTTTGCCCTCTGCAAAGCTCTGAGCCAAACGCAAGAAAGAAACGGAGTCTTCAGGTTCTGATTTTTCAAGGTTGCGTGCTTTGTTTATTGTTTCTTATCTTACAATTTTCTCAGTGCCCAACAAAGGTCTGTGCAGCTGCTCAGGCATTTGGTGGCTCCTCGACTCCTCCCGGACTGGGCTGTCGCTATCTTTTATACTAATTGTTACGTGTTCTTTATTTATCATTATTTGCCAATACCTATCACTTATACTAAAAAGGTCATCCCTACTTTGACCCAATCTCTTGAAACGACTTTGTGCCACCGTCACTGCAGAAAATGGAGTGAGGGAAGAAGAAAGAAGAAGCAGGAGACAACACCCCAAATCCTCCATCTTGCTCCCATTCACCTCCATACTAAAACCCCAAACCTACAGTTTTCTCACCCTGTGATAAGCTAAACTACTATCTTTCACACTCTTGTGGCTTGCAATCCTTCCTGCAGTGCAGGAAACCTTTCCCATGGACTGAGATCAAAGCCAGTGTCCCTCTGGGCTCTGTGCCAGGGTCCCAGACCCCCCTGTCCAGGTCTCTGACCCTCCAGGGCAACCAAAGGAATGCCCTGGACTCCAACACTCCCTCACACAGTAACTGTGCTGTATGCTGACTGTGTTGGCCACTGCTTGAACATACTGGTTCCACCAAGCACAAATAATGGCATAGAAGGAGAAACTGAATTAATCTCTCAGACTAACAGCTCCATCACCAATCCCTGCAAATTTAAAAGATTAGAAAAACCAGAAATCACATGGTTTTGGTGACTCTGGCTTCATCTTCCCTCGATCCAACAGACGTGACCTCTCCTGAAGCAGTAGTACCCAAGCATACACAGCTGCAAGGCACTTAGGCAGTTTAAAAAGAAAGGCTGTCTTGAAAGAGGATGCTGAGTCACCTACAGACCTGGTGATAATGTCAGAAAAATAATTGTGTTTGCCTCAGTTACCGTGTTAGGTAAGAGTGGCACAGGTCTTTTCTGCCTTCTGGGCAGGACAGCAGGCAGCTCTCCCTGCAGCCCCAGGGAGCATGGTGCAAGGCTCCCAGGATCATGCTGCGTTTCCCTGGAATACACAGGGTACCTAAACCAGGCGCTTTTCCCCTGAAAAAAGCAGTCCATACTTTGTACCCTGCTTACCAGAGACCCATTTGGTCTCTCTTTAAGAATTATTTTGGCCAAGAGTCATATCACAGCTTTTGCAACAGCATCAGCACTTGCCAACATCACGGGGTTAGGGAATAGGAAACCTCAAACATCACCAGCCTGAGTTTTCTCATCCTGATGACTTTTCTCATCTGAGCTTGCTCATCTGACTGACACAAGTAAAAAGCAAAATACTGCCCACAAAGAAGGCTGTTCAGCCTAGTCTGGAGACTATATTTATTCAGCCCAAAACCAAAGGAGAATATGGCCTCCGATTTGAAAGTCATAGGAAGGGTGACAAATCCATGAAGAAAAGCTCCAGACAGAAATGGTCTCCTCCAATAATGGAGACAATTGTGCTGTTGAGGCCTGCTGTCAAGAGAGGAAGGGGAAAAAAGCAACAAGAAGGTCTTGTATAGAAAGAGTTTAGGGGTTTACCAGGACAAAGTTTTAATAAATGCACAGACTTGGAAGGAGAGAGTATTCCTTCCTTTGCAGTATGGCTCTGGAGGATGCTCTAGGACACGTGAAAGACTGAATCCCATCCTAGCTGAAGGAGAAGCAAAGATCAAGCGGTGACGTTGTAGAGCACAAGTGGAAATCCTGAGGCACAGAGCCCAGTGGTGCCCTCCCAGGGCAGTCATCCTGAGCATCAGGACTTAGTCTGGGTTCAAACACACAAATCCCTGATGGAGAAAGCTGCCCTCCCCAAATTCTGTTTCCCAAGGGCTACGGGGTGCCTGCTGTGACCTGCATGGACTAACAGAGCAGCACATCACTGCAGCTCCCTTGAAAAGAAAGGGTTTGTGTCCTGCGCTCCTTTTCCACCTGGTTTCCGCACGCCTGTGAGCGCGGGCATGGCAGCTGCCACGACCCTTCCCAGGCCGAGCCTGCACTGAGACCTCTGTCCCCACACTGTGGTGGCAGCAGGTTCCCTGCTCCTGCCTCAGAGCAGCTCCAGCCCTGAGCTCTTTTGTCGGGCTGAGAGGCTGTGCTTTGATAACAGGGCTGCTCTCTTTGCTCTGCTCTATCAGTACACGGGAAAATGAGGATTGGTACTCTATCTGAGGTACTAATTAAACACCTTAAATAGCAAGATAAGGCATTTAGCTAGGGCTCAGAGTGAGATGCCGGTGCAGAGAACGGCATATGGTCCCCAGTGAATGTTTCTGTCACTTTCCATTGATATTTCAACTAATGTTCTTCACTGATTATCTATATTCTACAACGTATTAAGGAAGCACATCAGACACTGCCTTTAACCTGTCCAGACAAACTGCACTATGTTTCTAAATGCTTCCTTCTGCCTGGGGGAGGAGGAAGAGAAGAACTGAACTCTCTAATTCCATGGTCAAACACAGGAGGCTACAGGTAACAGTCACAGGATAGAAACAGGGCCAAAATATGCAAGACTGTAAAAAGAAGGGCAGAGTCTCAGGTAATTTACAGAGGATGACTTCTGTGAAAATTATTCCATCCAATAAAAAAGTGTAAAATGCAAGGTAATGCTTAAAAGGGAAAAGGGACACTAGGAGAAGACAAGGCTCAGCAAGACCAGCCCTAGGGTGAGACAAACTTGGAAACGATTGCTTCCCATTGAGGTGAGAAGAACTGGCACAACACCTTGCTGAGAAGCACCCAGGAGAGTAAAGACAGACTGGAAAACAACATGATAGTGCCTCGATTCCTGGTGCATTTTTAATTTTTAACTTTTTCTGAAACAGAACGTGCTAATTTCAAATTTGGTGAATTTATCAGAAAATCCCAGACCAAATCACTAATCTCTCTATATCAACACTAACAGAAGAGAGGGTTTAAGAGAGAGCAAGAGTTGAATGAAAAGCAGTCACATCCCTCCCTCAGCCCACCTGGTGAGAAAAGCCTTGTCCCTCTCCCTGACTTCCTCCAGGTACTCTGATGCTGGTGAGCCACAGGGAGATGCAGAAAGGGAGTGAGACTGGAGCAGAGCTGGATGGAGCAGAGCTGGATGGAGCAGCTCTCCTGACCCACTAATGGAAAAAGCAACACAAATCTAGTAACTGCCAGGAACTAATCAGGGACCTTGACAGCGAACCATCAAAATTTCGTTCTCCAGAGCAAGAAGATGAGACACTTTGAACCTAAAAACAATCAGTGCTAGGATCTCTACGTACTGTCATATTTTTTTTTTTTTTTTTGCTAATATGGGATAAGACTTTGGGGCAATACTGAATCAAGCCCCTTGTTCGCTGCATCCAGGAGAAAGCTCTGTATAAGCAAGCGGGTGATGTGCGAAAATGAAGACTAAGCCTTTTCTCTCCTGCAGTCTGAATTTCAATTACCGTGCTTGTTGCAGCGTGCTGAGACCAGGCCTCGGTAGCCATCAGCTGGAGAATCAAACTCTAATGTGTTTGACCCAATATATGCCCCAGTGAGTGACAGAGAACGGTATTGAGCAGGAAATACTGCGGGCTGTGATGGATCGGATTCCTAGAACAAAGAATTACCTTCCCCTCCTCCACTCCCTTTCTATCCTCCTGCCAAAGCACTGGGGATGGTCCTATTAACTATGGGATACACAGAGCATTGCAGCATCTCCGGAGGAAATCACAAAGATGGGTTTTGCACTTAATAACTGGACTGTCAGAGAAAGAGAGAGGGAAAAGACATCACTGCATTGCTGGGAGACAAAAATGAAAAATAGCCCATCCTGCAGCTTCTTTGGGGCCACAAATTTATTATGTGTGTACAGTGCCTCACACAGTAAGACTTTGATCCTTTTACTGGATCCTCAAAGACCTCTGTAACCCAAACAGTAAAAACAAACTATTATTCTGTGTCAGGATGAGGAATGATTAAAATCATTTTACTGTGTTTTAACTGTTGGGTATATAAATACACAAGGAAGTTTCAGAATAGTTAATCTTTAATTTATTTTGTTTTAACAGACTTCATAAATTTCTGGGCATTTTGCTAATGAGCACGGTCATGAGCTATGGAAAAGCCAAGTGATTATAATAAAAACAATGAATTACGGAGATACTTGGTTCTGCTTGTGTTACCTGGTCAGCAACACAGGCCATAGAGCTCCAGTGCAGATGCAGCCACTTTTTTTAACTCCCCCTCCTTTTAAGTACACAGCTCCACGTTTTTTGCCCCTACCTCTGGTGGCAGTTTAGAGGCAGCTTAGACCCTCTCATCTCAAGCAACAGGGAGCAGGAAGAACAAAAATTTTTTTGGTGAAACATTCACAGAGAGACAATCTAAAAATCAGAAACCATATAGTCGGAAAATAAATTCCTTTTTATAATTCAAGAGTCCATCTCAGAAACACACGTGAAAAATCTTCTTCCTCTAACCAAGGATTAGCTCAAGGCCTGGATTTCTGCATAAAACCATGCCCAAGTGCTTGCTGGCTCCAGGATCTAACCCAAAGGCCGCTGACTTTGACAGAATAATCCAACAACTTCAGTGTAGCCTTGAGACAAGGCAGCAGCACCCTAGCCCTGCCTGGGGTCAATGGCCACATCAGGAACAAGCCACAAACACTGAGGTTTCATCCCTGCTGCTAAATACCACAGGAGATGCCAATGGCCTGAGTGTGCCCCTGAGCCCCAGAGCCAGGTGCCCACACCACAAACTTCTTTTCTGCCCTAAAGAAGGCATTTGATCCAGGCTGGAGGGGATGGGCATCTGCAAACTGCCATCTGGTAAATAACCACAAGTGCTGCTTTGCCAGCCAGCAAAAGCAACCTTTTGGGGTTACTCTCAGACCTGAAGAGCAGCCCACATGGCTGAACATTTATCTCCCTGTTTCCTTCCATCTGCATCTATGTTGATAGTTTTAATGCAAGACGCTACGTCGCATCTGTGCAAGGCCATTTATTAAAATTTGTGTCAAAAGTGCTTGAAAAGTAAACATTTGCAATGACCAGGTCCAACGACTCTACCTGCCATTACCTGGGGTTGGGTTCCTCAGGGGCAGCAAGTTGGATGTCCCCAAAACACAGGAACACCACCTGTTGACTCCTGCTGCTGTCACTGTCTGAGGGAGGTGGGGATTTGACTCACACGCTCATCTGTTTATTCCTGATTGAGCAAAGCACTCACAAATACCCCCAAGCACCCCTGTGGCCGCGGCAGCAGGGAGGACGGGGCCACAGGCAGCTCTGCCCCAGAGCCACACACCAGCACCTCCGCTTCCACAGAAAGTTACAGCACGAATGAACTTCACCCTTGCACACAACCAGGCGTCTCCCACTGATTTTTGTCTCTCTTCCCCCAGAGAAGCCATCCCCAGGAGGCGACGGGGGGGTGGCAGCCAGAGAGCGCCTTTCAGAATGGCAGGGTAGCTCAGGAAGGCTGAGAACATCCTTCTCTGAGGTCACGAGGTTTCCCCAGTGGAAGAGGCTATAATGTCTGTGCTGTTCTTCTGAGAAGTCATCTTTCCTCTTTCTAAAAGGCTTGGGGTTTTTTTGGGTTTTTTTGTTTTTTTTCTTCCAGGTTCCTGCTAACGTCATGTTACTCTTCTACAAATGCACTCTAAATAATTTTACTGGAGATAATATATTCGAAAGTAGGCACTCTAAGGAAATATTTCAGCCGCAAAAAACAGCCACAGAAAACAGATTTCACACTGTGCAGCACAAGTCACTGGAAATAGATGGAGTTTCTAGCATTTGGGTGAAAATTCACAAAAATTTCACATCAGCAGACTAGTGCAATGTCCAGCCTGTAGCTAATGAAATGCAGAAAGCTTTGCTAGGAACAGTCCTTATTAGAGAAGGAATTCATGCCAAAACAAATCATCCCCTTTCACCTGTGTATTTTTCTGGTACAATGGAAGAAATAATAAAACAGATGCCGATAGCTTTACTCATGGTTTTTCTGCAAGATACTCAGATATGGCAAGGAAATGTACACATCAAAAAGTGATCCTGTCAAAAGAAGCTGGGGCAAAGTTCACTGCTATCATTTGTCAATAAGCAGCCCACAGCTGCTCCTTCCCAGCTCTGGACAATATTCTGAAGGCATAGGGCAACTACTAGGGATTTTAATGGCTTATTATTTTTAGTAGAGCAAAACATTTTAAGGTCACACTCATTTTAGTCACAAAATAGAAACACATAAGTGCCTCAGTGCATTCAGACCAGCTAATCAACACATCAGCACAGCCAGGATTCTGAATCTCAAATACCTTACTTTGAGGTGCTCACAGACTGAAAAATTCATAAATCAGAAATGACTAATGGCTGCATTCAGCAAATAATTTCAGACAGCAACTGCATTTGAGAAGCGCTCAATCTGTCCATACAAAGATCAGAAATTATAAGAGGAGGTGACTTTGCCTATCCTGCTCTGGCAAATATGCTACTCATAGGAAACCCCAGTTGTTTGTCCCGCAAAAAACCATCCCTGAGGACTTGGGCAAGCTTGTGTCCAGCTCAGGGTATTGGCAGTAATAGCAGTTGCCCTGCAGGGACCCTCGGGAAAAAGTCTGCAGAAGTTATCATATTTATTAAAAAATAAATACAAACCTCTGTCAGTCCATCCCTGTAGTCAGCTCACCCCTCAGGAAAAGAAACATCTGCTCCTGCAGTGGCTGGCTGCTGTCTCCGCTGAAATGCATGCATGGCAGTAACAAAGCATTGTGAGGATTTAAAATTAAATTTGCCACGAGCTGGAAACCGGGCAGACCTGCAGCGTGATCCCAAACCCTCTGTCCCACTTCCTGACCACACAGAAAGGCTCCCATTTGGGTGTCCCCCCCCGACTCCTTCCCTGCATCAGGCTGGGAGGAGGTGCTGCAGGCACTGGAGAAAAAAAAGCCCTTTCCCTTCCCTGTCTCCTCTGCTTTCCTAAATCGCTCAACAGGGAGAAACCCAAACCCCAAATATCACCAGCTCTTTTCCCTGGCTCTCTAGAAGGGGCTGCCAGGGGGGAAGGAAGGCCAGGGCACCCCTGCCACAGGGCAGCTCAACACCTTGGAATCCTCCTTATGGCTTCCCCATCATCCAGGGCTGTGCCACTGTGTCCCATCCTTGTGACAGAAAGCAGCTTTTTGTCTTCCCACCCATGTCTGGCTCATGCAGGAGAGACCACACCTGAGCTGGAACACAGGTGACCGTGCACATTTGAATCCTACACACACACGCAACAAAGATGTCCATCCATGCCTATCCCAGGAATCCTGCCCCTTTATGTGAGGCATGTGAGGGAGATCTCCTGTGCAAGAACACAGGAGGGCCAAAACATGCAAAGGAAACCACAGAACAGCCACCAGTGCTGAACGAGAACACCTTATGCATGTTCGAGCACATGGCAGGTCCACTGACTTTTCCCCTCCTGCAGAGATCTACTTGAAAGGAGAAGGAGCTGCCACTCGTGGCTGTGCTGTTCGATGCTGGGCATGGACTTGGGTGTCAGACCCTCTCTAATCAGCTGAGCTGTTTTTCTCGGGGGGTGGGGCAGGGGAGGGATGTTTTGTCCTTTTTTGGAGGTTGTTTTGTTCAGAGCTTTGCTCCACTGGTAGAATTCTGCCGGGCTCCTGGGCAAATCACTCACACCTCAGTCAGGGCACGCCAAAGACAGAGGGTTTTCACTGGAGTTCAATGTAATTGCTAGCATTTATCACTTTAATAGCCTAATGAAGGTGAGATGTAATTAGAAAAGGTGTCAATTGGAATATGGAGTTTGTTTTACAATTACCTATACAGTGGGTAACCACTGGCACAGAACAGTGCAGTTTATAAAGCTGGTAATATGTGGCATAAATGTTCATCACTGAGTGACTTAAAGTGACCTAAAGCCACGTTCCGTAATTGCTGCCTTTCTTCTAAGCACTTGAAACAAACACGAAAAGGTTGAACTCCTCCCAAGGCAGCTTTTCCAGCCAATGAAGATGGTTTATGTCCGTGAAACCGAGCCCATATAAGTGTCACCTCGTCATCATTCCCACTTGCAGAGTGATCAGCAGTGATTTTGCTTGAGTGAGTTTTGTCTGGGTAAGCAAGCTCAAATGAATGCAGCAATCATAAGAATCCCAACAGGGGTGTTGCCATTGCCAAAAAAAAAAAAAAGCTCCAAAAAGGTCCAGAAGCACACACAAAAAGCTTTCTCATCGCACACACAGGAGGGGAAAAAAAAAAAAAAAAAAAAATATATATATATATATATATATATTTCTCTAAGGATTAAAAGCAATTCAAGAAGTTATATTTCTCTCTGTTTTACTCAAAATAAGTTTTTGGGTAAAGTGAGTTTTATGCATTTGGCAGGATGGCTAACCCTTGTTTATGGCAGAAGAACACTTCTGGATAAGAATCTCCTGCTGCTAAGCAGATAGCAGGCTTTGTTGCTTGGTGGATACTGCATGGAAATGACGGCTGATGGTGCTGTGAGCAGCTCAGCACTGAATGGGAGACCTGAGAGTCACACAGTCAGGAGCCTCCCGAGCCCAACCCCACAGTGCAAAGCATGACTCTCCTTAAAGAGCTAATCTTGCTTCTGAATAAGAAGACGCAGTTTCAATTTGTATAATCTCTCGAGGGTTGGTCAAGTTACTGGAAGAGCGATTACTTCTGGGAAACAAGCCCTTCCCTCTCTGCAGAATGGAAACACAGGCTTCTGTATTCATCTAATATCCTAAGTGTACCCTAGCCCCAGCAGCTTTTTCCAGGCATTCTAGCTGTAGGATTAACAAATAACCTGCCGCACTGCCATCCCTCTGACATTATCTCAAATGGATTTTAATCTAGTGCAGTAGACCAACAAGAAGCAATGTTGAAAATTTTACCTTAAAAAGTCAGAAACGGCAAAGATGTGTCCTGGAAGTGTAACAATTTGTGCTGTGGCCAGGCCTGCTGGAAGATGAAAACAGAGGGTCTCTCATGGCTGCCTGAGATGCTTCCATCTGGTTCATCCTGACAGGGTTCCCTGAGGTCTTACAAGCCCACACCTGGCTCTGCAGAGCCCCCACTACACATGCAGCAGGGGGTTAGGTGGGGGTAGATTCCTAAAACACTCCCAGATGACATTCCTGTCATTAATCCACCATTTAACATTTTCACCAGATGGTAGGAGACACTCAGATCTCCCAGAAACATCACCCTAACAGCTATGAACTGAATCCCTCTCTGCATGAGGTGAGCAGCTACAGTGCTCTTGAAGAGTGTGGTCACTCTCTCATCAGTCTACCTCCTGACACACAGTCCCAGCCCGTCTTCATTTCCTAAACAATGTGCCTATCACCTCCAGGTGGCACGTACTGTCTCGATGGCATATAAATTGAGTTCAGGAAGCTCCTTAAAATTCAGGTTGAGACCTTATTCCGTGTTTCCTGTACTTTGTGCAGCCATCTGAAGCTACAGGAAAGGGACGTAAAAAAGAAACATTTCGGAGAGGCACCATTTTGCAGGTCCCCTTGCAGGGTTTTAGGTGCCTTCACAAAGAAGAGGTATTAGCTCAGACACTCCCTTTCCTGTGCTCAGGTGAGCACATCTTCTTGATATTACACAGACACCCCATACATCAGCACGGGGTGCCCCAACAGGTGGGATCCTGCTATAATGTGGAGGCCATATGATGACAGAGATGGCTCAGAGACAGTGATGCTGCTAATTGCAGCAATTAAACAGTAATGACATAATTAATGCAAAAATTATGCATGGCTCGAATCCAAGCTATTGCAGTGCAAGAGGTATTCATCACACCTAGATGAAAATCATTCCTGTGGTGATGGTATCATATCTGCTTTTATGACTTGATCAGGGATAATGGTTATGGGGAATTTGGGGAACAGTGACAGCAGTAGAAGCAGCTGATGGGAATGGCAATGAAACACAAAAGGACGTTAAATTTGAATGGACAAATTGAACACTGAAGGTGAAGAGAAGTGAAAAACTCTTGTTACAGCAAGATCCTCCAGATCCATGCCCCAGGCCAAAAGATGTCTCACAGAGAAAGATGCTAAGATTGGCTTCAGTTGCAAATAACATTCAAATGGACTTTTGGTATTTCCCTTTCCAAGTGCAAGACGATAATGAGGAACAGAAAAGTCTTTTTTTATTATTTTTTTTTTTTACAAAGCAACTTTTGATGAAGAGCAGATTTAAAGATCAGCATTAACTCTGCATAATATACATCCTGCATTTCTAATCTAGTATGTTCACAAATCCCCTAATCTGAGACATTAAATAATTTAAAGTGACATGAAATGTTAAGAAATATCTGTAATATTGCTTAAACCTCAGAAATCAGGTATTCCCAGATAGCTGATAAAAATAGGTGAAAAAATTAGTCTGATGTATTTGCTCCATCCCTGACTCAGCTCACAGTTCATTCTGCAGTTTGGCTTCTAAATTTTGAAAATCTGCTTTGTCATATTTCAAGGTATCTCCCAACAGGGCCATTAGGAGGACATGCCAAAAAATATGGCTGATAAGGCCTCATAAATTGCAAAGAAAAGATTTTTTTTTTTTCTTTTGTGATGCTCAAAGCCAGTTGTGGCAGCCCACAGTCACAGACAGTCCCATCACTCAGATGGCTGTGCCCAGGAATTCTTTCCCGCATTTAGACCAGGAGATGGTTGCCGTGATTGCTGTTTGTGCAGCAAGAGCAGAACTGCAAAACATAAGGGTTCCTTGGCCATGCTACAGGTTGAGAGCACTGCATGTTTGTTGGTCCAGAAATACTCTGGATTTGCAAAGTTGGACCAAAAACATGGCCAGCCCCAAGCCTTTCCCACAAATCCAGCTTGAAATATTACTACATTAAGTGGTCATTTACTTGAACTGTATTATTTATGCTTCCATAGTGGGTATCTTAATGTGGCGATAAATAAAACCAAAATGTTCACTGTGTATTACCAGACATTTTACTGATTGATCTTCTTATAGACAAAGGCATTGGGCTTCAGGAAAAGGAAAGGACTGAGCAATCTCTGAGCTAAAAGTACACGGTGCATATTAGAAAGCAGATTCTGAAGGTTTTGTACCCTGGCCCATAAGCGTCCACTTTTAACCAGTCCTTCTGTGATGAACCCAGAATTCTTTCTCTGGTTCCCTTCTCTTCTTTCTTTACTGGAGTGAAGCCACCAGCGAGTTTTGAGAGTCAAAATTAGCATGTGGCATACAGCTTTGCCCTCCAGTAGCTTCAAACACTTTGGTTTATTAGTCTGTAGCTAAACATCAAAAGCCCTGAGGTCCAGTAAAGCAGACTGCGTATTTGTGTTCAGGCAACACAATGTATTGGCCATTTGGCTTTATGAACATACCTTGTTTGGTGTCTAAGGAGGAGTGATGGTTTTCCATTTAGGCTGTGGAGTCTACTGCTTAATAATAAATATACTCCTGACATTGTTAAATGATAGCCTGCTTCTAATAAACCCCATGCTGATCCCTGTGTTGGTTAGAGTGCGTAATTCATCTTCCTGGGCTGTTAAAACTTTAGCTGAGATTATAGAGATGACATGAATCAGACACGATCAGCATGTCCCCTGCTGGTTTGCTCATTTTCTCCCCATAACAAAATGCTGGGTAGTTTTCTCTTCACATTGCAGATTTGTTATTAGTTGATTTCATTATTAATCGCTCCTAAGGCTTGGGAGGCCTTTTCCAGGCATATCCATAAGGGATCCACATGGTCTACAGCAAAATACACAACCCTGTACTTTCATGCTCACGCTTCTCCCAGGCTACTTGATATCAAGTTGTAATCCCTTTGTGTTACTGAGTAGAGCCTGCAGCCACACTCTGAATACACAACAATGAACTGAGAGCTCCAATTTTTCCCTTGATTTGCTACCAGAAAGAAAGATGGGGGAAAAAAAAAATACAGAGAAAGAAAAAAAACCTTTATTATCCTCAAATCTAATTACAGCCTCAATAGCTCCTGAGGATTTGGTTCATAAAACCTTCCTTGCCATTATGCCCACTAACACCCTTTGGTCTCATGCACTGATAAGGGCTTGTGTGAATAATTTTAAATTAGCTGATATTATGCCAACAATTGCAGGATGCTCCAGGCACAGCCAGGTGTCCTAGAAAGAGCAGCCTCCAAGGAACAACCTGCGAACAGACCCGGCTTCTCGCTCTGTGGGGTCCCACCAAAGGCAGCTGTGCTCCCCCTGGCTGTGCTGGGCCTGGCATCGGGCCCCCAGGAGCAGGAATGTCATACCAGGAGGGGAAGGGGCAGCACAGCCAGGGGGGCACAGCACACCACACCACCACAGATCCTCCCACAGCCCAGGAAGCCAGGGCTCCCGGGGGCCTTGAGCACGCAGGACACCTGACAGAGCCGGCAGAGCTCTTACCTCTCCACTGCCTCGTGACAAGGCAGCTCAGGGCTGACCTTTTCAATCAGACTGGAGAGCACACAGCCCCTTCCTGCACATCCACCCACCCACGGCTGCTGCCATCATTATTTGCCACAAAAAGTTGAAGTCAGGTTAAGAACGTGTTCTTTTTCTTTCCGCAGTCCAGCAACTTCTTACAAAACCCAGCTGAGGCACCACAGCTTTCTCCTTTCCCTCCTGGATGCTCGTGCTCTCAGGCACCTTTGACAACCGCCATTAATTACTGTGATGCATGAACACGGCACCTTTCATTTCCACAGCTACATGCAGCCAAACCAACAGAAAATTTGCTGCCATCAAAGGCAACGAGCCCAGCTGTGAATGTCACCCTGCTCCCTGCAGAACAACCAGTGCTTGCCCCAGGCCTGGCCAGCCACAGTCTTTTCCCCTGTAGTCCCGTGGAAAACCTGAGTTGGCATGCCTGGCTAGGAATCCATCCGCTTCTGTTTGGAGAAACTTCTCAGTGTTCCTGAGCCAACCTGACACTCGTGCAACGCAGGACCCACAAAATGTACCCAGTCTTAGAACTGGAGCTGACAACCTATCCTTAGGGAAGAGAAGGGATGGCTCCAGCCCAGAGTTGGACTGCAAATCTACCTGTATCTTCAACACCACTGCCATTTCCCAAGCCCTGATACCTCTTAGATACCCAACAAATTAGATGCTAGTACACACTAGGGATAACCCATTAGAGCATACCACTTCTCTCCAATAGAGATTGGGAGAAAGGAAGGAGGAAAAAGTGATGGGTTTGTTGTGTTTGGGTTTGTTTCCTCACTGCTTTTCCCTTTAAAGCATACTTTCTGTTTTGCTCTTTCTGTAGGTTGGCTACCACACGAAACAAACAGGAACCAAGTGAGGACCAGACTGGAAGGACTGATTCAGACACAAGATACCAAATCTACCCCGAAAGAAAGCCACATAGGTGATCCTCCAGAGCCACTACCTTCTGGGTAGCAGCACAGGTAGAACCTCACAGATCAGCTTCAGATCAGTGGGAGTAGTTTAGCATTTTATTTATGAGGCTAGTCCCTCAGAGTAGATAAAGCTGCCTCACTTGCCATGGTTATATGCTCAGGATTAACACCACTAGGCCTCCCCAGTCTCTGTAATATGACTGGGAAATATGATACTCCTGTATTGAATCAGAGGTAGGTTTATCCCATTTCAGAGCCAAATCACAGACGGGTAGAGATCAGATCAGCTGTAAGAAATTGTGCAACTTGTTACTCGCGGCAGGGTGAAAACGTCTTCAAAGGTGATCTCATGCACGCTGAGGGATATCTTATCTCTAATGTAGTTTATACAAACCAAATTGGTTTTTGCTTCAAACAGCTTTCCGTAGAAGAAAATCAATTTCAAGATGCAATGACTGCAATCCTTCACGCTGAGGATCCATTGCAAACATACCCATGCACACTCTGGCAACACACAGCTGCAGAGACAGGACAAGCAATGCAGATTATCAACATATGGGCCATGTCCAAATCAAGGCTTCACGTCCAGGGCACTGACGTGCCACTCCAATACAGTTCCATTAACTGAAGTGGAAGTATGTTGTGACCAGATAAGCAAATTCCTTTTAACCCCTGCAGCGTTCTGGGCCAGCCATTTCAAGCACTGGATCAGTCATCAGTCAAAATAAATCCCCCCTTAAAGGGCAGGGTGATGATCTGAGATCCACCCAGGCTCTCTGCACCCCTGGGTGCAGGTGTTTTCATGCTCAAATCATCTGAATTTTCCTTGGTTACTCCAGAACCTCACACCTCCACATCCTGTGAACCCATCCACCTTGCCCTCCACCAGCTCGTGTCAGGCAGTGCTTCCCACCACTACCAAACCTCCAGGAAATCTCCTTTTCACCTTGCCTTCTGCACAGACCCCAGATCAACTTCCCAAGGATCACTAGGGAGGTGACAGTAGCCTCAGTGTGAGGATTAGAATTCCCCTCTCCCAACACCACACATTCTTCTGCTTCTGGTGAGATGATCATCGCTGCACGTCCTTGTTGTCAGTGGCCTCTGGGAGCTGCAGTCCAGTAAAATTTGTAAAAGCCATCTAAATTGTGTGGGCTTAGTCCAAGAGGGTCAGAGCTAATGTTGGTAATACTCTCGGATCTGGCTGTGACTACACCTAGGCTTTGGGTCTGACTCTGTACGTAGAGATAACAATCATCTCTGCTGCACAACATAGGCTGGATGTCCTTGGGGATGATGTCCATGTCAGCAGGATCAGGATTCATGAGAACTGCTCAAAGTCTTGTAACACTGATTCTTCTGAAAACATTTCAAATGCCAGAACACCGTTACAGCAGCAGGATGCCAGTCTCCATTAGAAGAGGCTCACACAACTGCTCTGAAGCTGTGAAAAGCAGGCAGGGTTTTTACCTGTCTGCTGCACAGACACAGACGTGGATCATCAGGTGTCTCCATGGCCAGAATTTGTTAGGACCACAAAGTGCATGTTTAACCCCTGAAAAAAGCAGAGCTTGGGCCACAGCAGCAGTGCAGAGGCTTGTGATCTTTCACAAAACTGTAGATTGGAGGGAACTTTGTTCAGGTGCTGTGTTATGAACTTGTCTCCATGGTGCAACTCTAAGTCACTAGGGCTCTTAAAAATACCCCAAATACAATGCTACTGACTTGCAGACTCCCAAACCTTTCAGCCTGGGAACAGCCCTGATTTCGTAATATCGTTCTTTTATTACATCTATCAGGTTACATACAAGCTTTCAGTGCTCCTTCTCCTTTTTTTCTTCTTTGGTTGATTGGATAGCTGGTTGATTTTACAACTGAATTTAACCCTGTGCAGTAGCAATACCTTGTCTGGACACTTTTTCATGTACATCACAGGAAAATGAGAGACATCATTTGTTGTGATGGATAGTTGATAGATAATTATTACAAGAGTGCTTATGCAAAACCCAGCCTTGAAACCCAGTCATGACTTCTTTCATACAACACACAGAGCCAGTTTCAGTTTCTTTAGTGCTCAAGCAGTATCAGAGAAGACAAAACAGCCCCCAGCACCACATTCTTATCAGTAAATTTATGTGCTGCTTTTTGTCAGCTTTGCACTAAAATGCAGCTCCATTCAAAACTTAGACTCGTTTGGAGAGACAGTAGCTTGCAACAGGTTTTTATTTTTACAGGGTTCTGAAGGCACTTCCAGTGAGAAACAGAACAGTGGACATCGGAAAAACATCCATAAATCTGGAAAAATGCCACTGGATTTCAGCATGTAAGTCTCAACATAAGTTGGACACCCATATCAGGCTTCCTTTAACTCTCCAGCCATCTAAAGCAGTAGCACATTAAAACTGGTGCTGGACTGATCATTCAAAATTAATTTAGCCAGAACATTAATGAGCAGCCGAAGTTTCTTCTGTTGCTTGTGTGAAACCTGCTTGACTTTGCTTCCTTTATCCCTTCTGCAAACAATGCTAGCCCCCAGCCTTTCATTGGAGCTTTTAAAATCTGAAATGTGAGCAGTGCAGATCGTACTGCAGAGTTGTGATCAGAGCACGAGCCAGAAGGAACGCCAGCCTGTTACACAACAGACCCTGCTTTGCTCAGGGCTCTGAGGTGGGCTCATCCACCTGCCAGCTCAGCCCAACTCCCTTCCACCCTCCCTCCCCGCCCAGCAGGATGGGAAAAAGAAAATGAAGGGCAAAAGTGAGAAGAACTTCTGAGTCAAGATAAAGACAGTCATTAATGAAATTAAACAATCCCCAAAAAACATCCAAGTGATGCAAAGGCAGTCAGTCACCACTTGCAGCCTGATGCCCAGCCACGCAGAGACCTCCTGTGACAGAACTCCCCCCCGTTTTACCTCTGAATGTCACGTTATATGGTATGAGATGTGTCTTTGGTCAGTTTAGGGGAGCTATCCTAGCTGTCTCCCCTCCCAACCCTCTCTCCTAGTCCCAGCCTGCTCACAGAGGCAGCAGAGTGAGAGATGGAGAAGGCCTTGACACCATGCAGGCACAGCAATAATTAAAACATTGTTGTGTGTTATCAACACTGTTCTAGCCACCAGTCTAAACGACAGGAACCGTGTACAGACAGATAAAAAGGACCCATGGAGATTACCAGCCCAGTACTGCTGGCGTTGCATGCAACTAAAACTAATCCTTGGCTTTTCCTCTCTTCAAGACACTCACTAAAATTCTGGGAAACGATGGCAGGGAAATAAAGTAAGCTATCCCAAGCCACTCCTAGAAACAGAAGAAGGGATTAGCAACAGGGCTGTGCTTGTCTTGAACCACCACCAGTTCTCCAGTCATCATCCACCAGCCCCATTCTGCTGTTGCACTGCTGGACAAAGAAAGATCTTTGAATTCAGTTTCCACCTCTTTGCCATTAAATCTCTACCTCGACATGTTGTAACCTGAGGTTCTGTGCACAGATGATTTGTGTTGTTACCTTATGGTACTGCACTGGTACAGAGAGAAGATGAGCACAGGACACCTAGAAATCCCATAAGCAGCAATATAAGGACTGCATGACTTCTCCAGCCCAACTAAAACCAGACAGATTTTTTTTCTCATTGGAACATGGATCTCCTTAGAGAGATAGGGGAAACACTTTTTTTTTTTTTTTTTTCCCCCTGGTGTGTTTTGGGGGTTTTGGGTTTTTTGTGGTTTTTGTGGTTTTTTTTTTTTTTTTTTTTTTGATAGCCTTAATTGGCTCTTTCAGTAGTAGCTCTAGCCTTGAGTTTCCTGCTCTGAATCCAATTTTACCACGGCACAAGACATGACTTACCTGGAGATCATATAGGCTGTCACAAAGCTCAACAGCCAGGATTAGAATCATATTTTCTACTTTATCTTACATTCTTTCAAGTCAGTGCAAAATGTTGCCAAAAAGCATTACTACCAAATGATGCTGGGGCTTAAGAAGCATTGACATGGGGGCCCATCTAGATCCCAATCAGTCACATTGTACCTGTTCACAGCATGGTAATAATTTGGCTAGGCATTGAAAAAACACAAAGCAAGGAAAGTTCATCTGTTTTCAGTGTATTTTAATAAATGAAACAAACCCAAAGGTATGAGTTGGATTTCAGCAGCAAGTTAACCTTTTCCCTGACACGATGCGAGGTCTCTCTGCAGGGGTGTCAAGCAGATTTGCTAAATGCCATATTGGGGCTAAATCTGGAGACTGCCAGACCATTGCCAGCTTTATATAAAGCTCCCCAGGAGTCAGGCTGATACTCTCAGGCTTCTCTGAAAACACTGCTGATCCATAGGGATAATCTCATTTCCTGGACCATGAAATAGCCTACGGGTTACAGCTGATGGCTGTGTGAAACAAATGCTGCTGTTCCCCAGGTCTGAGGTGGCTCTTGGGCCTGCAAGAGACTTAGCTGAACTTGGCTGCTGCTCTCTGGTAAGGGACACGTGCCTGATGCCCCCATCTCCACTGCCTGCCTTCCACTGTCCCCAGACATGTTCACATAGCGCATGTTTTGGCATAGGAGGGGTTTGCTATAGCATTTTTATTTCCCAAAAGGCAAGAGAGCTGTAAAGCTGGTCAAACACCTCCTTCCTAGAGCACCTCCCTGCAGGTCCCATGGGTCCATGTGCCCAGGCACAGACACATATGTAGTGAGGTAGCTGTTTCTGCTAAGGCAAAGAGCAGTTGAGAGAGCTTTGGCTGTCAGGAGAACAGAGATCTTCAGCTTTGGTGGAAAACAGTAAAGTTAGATAGGTCTGAGGTCCTGCTCAGAGTGTACCTGCGAGGTGCTCACCTTCAAAACCCATGCCAAGTTGTTCAGCAATTTGAATTTTCAGAATCGAATCGCCAGCCGCTGGGCAGCCCCACGCTGCGGGCACAGTACAGGTGTGAACGTGTTAAACTTCAAGCTCTTGGGAGCTGCTTTCCCTTGTAAACACTAGACAGGGAATTACTACCCCTTGCCTGTCATCACCATTGTAAAAAGTAGATGTGATACGTCCCTGTTCAATTAAAAAGAAGTCCAAGGTCACTGCCCTCCTTTGTGAAATGGGTCCATTCCATTTGAAGCGCTCCCCTTTGTTTCCTGCACAGAGTGGTGGCGCAGAAACAATGCCACCTCCCACCATGAAATGACAGCTTGCTCCAGCCCTTTCAGAACAGAAGCCCTTGAGGCTGGCACCAAGGGAGCTTGATGAGGTTAGTAATCACTGCAGCACATGAAAAGCACTTTGCACTGCGACCTTTTGCACATAAAGAGCTATACTGGTTCTGCTTCTAAAGCCAGAAAGATTTATACACGTGGCTTTCTCCCAGCACTGAGGGAGGAGAAACTGAGGCAGTAAAATCTTGAAAGCCAGCAATTTATTCAAGAAGGGATGCTGAGAGCACTTGAAGGCTTAAAGCTTATGGTATTTCACCTGCGGTTTGCAGCACAGGAAACAAAGGATAGGATTTTCACTAAATCCTAGCATTTTTAAACAGAAACAACATTTTTTTTTTCAAGTCACATTGACAGTCCTGTGAAAGTTCTCTTTGAGAGCCGTTGCTACATGAGAGCTGTGTGCACAGCTCTTGGTGATGCACAGCCTGTAGCCTGTGGCTGTAGTGACAGCTGTCCTGAAAGACAGGCTGGAAAGGATCTTCCAGAAGTCTTCTGTTCCTAAGACCCCTCCGTCTGTCCCACTCTCCTCAGACAGTCACCTCACTCCCACGCTGTGACAGCACCTGACATGATCTCTGGTAAAAGACTTATCTCCAAAAGCTGAGGAAATAATTTCTGCCTGGTCTGGCTATGCTAATTGACTTTGAGAGAGAGGTACATCGTGGCCCAAGCTGCCCTGCAGGAATGGGGAATCCCAAAACTTTTCTTCAGTTTTTTACATTGTGGGCTACAAGGTAACTGGGAAGCAAACCCAGGTAATACCCCTTTTCCTTTCTTGGAGCAGTCTCTAGTTTCAATTAAAAATTAAACCTTCACCATTCCATCAGTAGCAGCATTTTATGGGAGTCCGTTCATCTGTAGCTTGGAAATTGGGAAACAGAAATACGACACAATTACCTTCAATTACCAAAAATATTACTTTTATGGAAGTGAAAATTTGAATTAGTCCAGATCTGTAGCAGAGAAGTGAGAGACATATAACAAAATTTTAGGGGTGTTTTCAGTGACCCATGGCCTTCAGAGAGGAGAAATAATCACGTTACTGCCTTTCCTCCCAGCTAGACAGAAATTTATATCCCTTAATCTCACGCAGTGAATCCTCTGTTTGCTCGGGCTTTGGAGATTCAACAAGCACCGTGCGCAGTTAGCACAGAGCCGGATTCCCCGTCACTCACCGTTCTGATCCCGGCCACAGCCATCAAGGGCTGCTCCGCCTCTGTATACACAACACAGACGTGGATCACGTACCAATTGAAATGTGCAACGCCCATGCTGTCTGCGGAGGACAGAAACATTCACAGCAAAGTGCAAAAGTAATTCATTGTCTTCCACTTCATCCCCCGCAATGTTTCTTGGCATCCCTTGGCGCATCCCATCTTGCGCACCCACCTCAACCCTCAAGAGCTACTGAGATGCTTGTTTTGCTCAGCCCAGGCCTCCTTTAGGCATTGAAGGCTCTTCCTCCTGCGTTTCCAAGGAGATTATTCAACGTCGTGCATGCTGAAGTTCTGTGCAGCCCGCTGCAGGAGCCCCAGTACCCCTCTAAAACATTTCAAGCTTGTTTTTCTGCCATCCCTCCTCCTCGACCATCACCAGGCCGATAACAGCTGCGTGCCTGGCGGTCCACATCCGCCGCTCCACCTGCAGTGCCGTGTCCCATCTTTATGTGAATGATTCTCCCGTCCCACAGCACACGGGGAGCCCCGACGGCTTGGATTCGAGCCCCATCCGGTGCATCTCAGCCGCGCGCAGCCACGTCCCGGTGCCCGTCCCCGCCGCGCACATCCTCCAGCAGGTCAAGACATCACCATGTCCCAGCGCTGGCTCATGGCCGTGCTCTCGCAGGGGTTGATGACGAGCTCCTTAATGCTCTCGTTCGTGTCCCCGATGGTCTCCGTGTCCAAGCAGAAGCGTGAAGCTATGTGTTCAACGTGTGACCCGACTTTGCCCCAGCGCTGAGGGGAGACACGACAGGAGAAACAGGTGAACGAGCTTCCTCCCCACGACGCTCCGACTGCACTGGGGCAGCATCGAGAGGACAGCCGTCATCAAGCCTTCGTGGCCTGAGGCTGTCAAGTACAAGGTCCCCAAACCCACACTGAGCAGAACACATGCTGAGCATTTTTCCCATCAGAAGCACACTCATTTAACTCGGCCTCTGCCTGGCTTCAGGAAGATAATATATTACTAACAGCTTTTTCCCCAGGTCACTGGTTCAAATGCCAGCTCAGTGATTAACTGCAGGGAAATGTTAGCATCTGCTGCCTGACTGGCAGCCCACGTGAAATAAATTGCCAGTTTGGGTTTGACTTCTGCATTGAAGTATCCAGATCACCACCCTCACTAATAGACATCCTTATCAACACACTCATTTAAGAGGCAAAGGGCTGAACAGGCCAGAGTCTGTACTCCCAAATTGACTGTGCTTCCCAGATGAAGTCAGAGCACAGGCCATTTAATGTGCAATAATACAGTGATGAAAGAAAGGAAACTTCAAAGTAAAGGGGGCAGCAGTGAAAAGGGCTCACCTGCTTGTTGTCACCTTCTTTACAAGGGGACAGCAGCACCTGGGAACCAGGGAAGAGGGTGTACACAGACAAACACAGCTGCTGCTGGCGGACATGGTGGTTGTACGTGTACGTCCACTCCTGCACAGGGGAAGAAAAAGAAAGGTGGTGAGAGAGCAGTGTTGATTCTTGCTGGTTTTTTACCTGGAAAACAAACACTTTGGCTTGGATCCTGCCCCTTACAAAATCAAGCACAAACCTCACTGACTTCAAGAGGCGTCAGGAGAAGTCACTGGGATGTTTCAAGCCTCCCCAAAATCGCTGTTGCATTGAGGGACTGCAGGTACCAAAGAAAATGTCAACAAAAACTGCTGAAGAATATGCTTCATGAGACAAAAGATTCCATAGCCAGAACTGGGTTGTGGTTGGAGAACAAAAGGATGGGAAAAAAGCAGAAGAGAGGCAGGAATGCTACTAACCACACAGTGTGCAATCCTATTTTTTCAGGAAAGAGCAGAAGAGATGCTTTGCTGTTGTCAGTGAGAGACAAGAGGTGACACATAGCAAATGTCTGCAACTCCTGGGGTTCTGTTCCAAAATATCACAAAAATAAGAGGTAAAGATCTGCTTTCTATCAAGGCAGTGGGACCAAATTTCAAAGGTTTGCTGTACTGGTTTGCTGTAACCATTGCTACTCCCACTCCACCGGGCTGTCTTGGAGGTTTTTTCTTTTGCTGTTTTTTCATGTTCACCAGCTTTTTATCAGCTTCTCAGCCCCAGAAAAAACTCTGGAGAAGCAGAGACTCTTTGTCCTTTGTGATGCTAACCAAATAACAGGAGATCTCTGGGATTACCATCTTTTTCACCACTGGATGTTTCTGGGAGAAAAAGAAGAGTTTGACCAGGACTTCCAAATGCGCTGGACAAAGCATCATGGATGTACAGACACACCGCTCAACCCAGAGGTGTTTCACAAAAGTTTACTCCAATGTTTATTCCAGCTGAACATTTTCTATCACTTACCCATGCTCATATTACCTAAGAGCAGCTCCTGAGAGGATCCCAGCCAAGGGATGTCTGTCTCCCTCTTATTCACGTGTGTGCACAAGCAGACAAGAGCTGGTTTGGCTGATGGGAAACCACAAACCATGCTTCTACATAACCCTGGAGAGGGACTTCTGGAACAGGTGCTTTGCTTGTAACTTCGTGTGAGCATCAGCTCCAGAATTAGAAAGAGCAGGGCTGGAAGGGTTTTCCAAGGGCACCCACCCAGGGTTAAAGCAGGATCATCTCCTGCTGTGTAAATGGCTCTGTGCAGCAGCAGTGGGAGCAGATGGAAAGCAGGTTTCTGAGTCGTGGCAGGGCAGGAGAGCAGGGCTGGAGGAACAACAGCAGGCTGGCTTCACCATCAGAGTGCAATAACCCTGCCAGAGACAGCAAGGCCAGGGAGCAAAAAGGGTTCCCACCAGAGTGTCCAGGAGCCACGGCAGATGCTCTGACAGGGTACAGGCTATGAAAACTCTGAACCTGCTGTGAAAGAAAAGGTGCAAAGAGGAAGCAGAAGAGTTGGGAGCTCAGCTATGGAGGAGTCAGAGCTCTGTGAGAAGTGATGTGAGCATCAGTGTTGGCAGTGGAGGGGAAGGCAGTGCTCAAACATATGGCTGTTAGGCTGGGGCTGGAAAAATGGGGCTCCTGGGAGACTTCAACCCTTTCTGAGTGCTGGAGGGGAATGTGAAGAATGGCTGCCCTACTCTCAGAGCTGGGATGCCTGCAGCTCCCCTGACTTTGAATGGTGGAGGTTTTGGGTTGCATTAGCATGAGTTATTAGAACAGGGAAACACTTCCAGTCCCTTGGTATTTGTCACCGTCAGCAGCCCTAACTCCTCTCCTCAACTTCAAAACAGACAGCTACAGGCATTTAACTCCTGGGAATATAAATCCCACTTTCATTCAGGTTCTTAGCCACCTGGAAGGGAAAACACTCTTCTGCACAGCAGACCCAGCTCCACAAGGACTTCACACTGTGATCCTCATACTCTCTGCTTCTTAGCCCACTATTCCCCACCAGCTCATGGAAATCAAACCTGGCTTTCTGAACAGCCTGCCCACAGGCTCCTCAGCAAGAGCTGCCCAGGATCTGAGTACATAACAAGCATTCATTTTCAAAGCAGTAATCCACACCCAAAGGGCCTTCTGGCAACTACTTTTCTTTGTCATATGGAGCAGGGTTTACCTGATCCTACAGTAAACACGTTCCAGACACCCCAACCATGCGCGCTGTCAGCTGCTGTGTAAACCACCAGCCTGGGAAATCAGGTGCCAAATTAGCCCAGCATCTGTGAAGAACCAAACCCTACGGGGCAAGCTCCAACATCTGTTCTTGGCACCCACGCTGCTACAAGCTGCCTTGAAAACCTGCTTTACATTTTTAACCAATTGTTTCTCATTTTAGTTTAGGATAGGGCTGAAGCTGCACCCATGAGGCTCCTCAGCAGCAGCCAGTTAATCCTCTATGTAACTTGTGTATGTGATGAATTCTCCAACTAACTCAGCCCGTGGGACTTTTTTGTTTGTTTCGACGTCTTAACCTTCTTGCTTCACTGAGGTTATCCCATGGAAGACTGCTCCTACCAGAGGTTTTCCATGATTTTTTTTCCAGACCAGGCTATGTTCAAACCTCCACAATATTTCCATCCTCTCAAGGCAGGGCCATCCTCTCATCCAGCAGTGGACCGTGGGATAGGAAGGGTGGTGGTAACCATTTTCCCATAGCTGTTGTTCATCATAAGGAAGTGAGGGCTCCAGAGCTGGATGTGTGCATCAGTTCCACAGCTGACACTGGATCCTACCCTCCTGCCCCCAGGCTGTCCTTCCACTGTCTTTATCTCAGCTGACAGATTTTCACACAGCTCATCTATCTCGGCAGAATGGCTTTTTATGGAAGCCAGTCCTGTAGAAAATGTTTTACCCAGCTCTAATCATGTCTTCTTCCCTTTCAGCCCTAGATGAAAGCCAAAGAAAATTATGCAGAAAATGAAGAAATTTAAAGGGGGAGGAGGAGGGAAATCAGTTGAACACGACAGAATCCATGAAGGACTTTGAGTTAAAATACATGCCCATGGCCACACAAATTTTTATCATACCCCTTCTCTTCCCTTATTTTTATGAGTTGGGATTAATTTTTATTTTGATTTTTTTCATGAGGAACTACTTTATCTCCTAATCCCTGGAACACTGACATGGCCAGCACAGTGGAAACAGCAGCAGAGCTTTGCACCACAGAGACTGTGGTGCGTGGGGCAGCCCATGGTACTCCTGAGGAGCCCTGCAAGGAGCAAGCATGGTTTCAGGGCTGCAGATGTGCCCGAGGGGATGCCATCAGAGTTCAGAGCTGACCCAGAACCAAAAAAAAACAGACGTGAGGTAGAACTGACATCAAGGTTACCTGCCTTTTTGAAGGCAAAGATGGAGGGGTGGTGGAGCCAGGAGAAAGAGAGTGGACTTGGAGAAGAGAGCTACCAGCTGCACAGCACAACCAGCAACCCCCTTCCTCCAAAGCCTCAGATAACTCCAACCCCCTCATCTGAGGCTTGCGACTGTTTCTCAAGGCTTTGGCATCATCTGAGCCGGCACCTGTCATTGTTACTCAGCGCTATTGTGAACTGAGGAAATTATTTTCAAGAGTGACCTTTGGCTTGGCATAGCCTGGCTGGCAGATGGAGCAAGGAGCCCCTCGGCCTGGGAAGGAGCAGTCCCATGGGAGCCCAGCATTCCGTGACAGCGAGGCCTCTGCTGCCGAGCCGGAGGCCAGCCGTAACCCTAAAGCAAGGGCAGTAGCTAGAGAAACGTGTTTCTGAAGAAGGTGGAACAATCTAATTATCCAATTACCTCCTTAAAATCCCAGGGAAGGACTTCCCAAGACACACGACTGCACGAGTCACCTAAGGATACCAAAGTGCTGCCCTCATCAAAGACCCTGGGATACAACTGGCACTTCCACACATCTCAGGAGAGGGAAAGCAAAGTACACGAGGTGCCCAGGACAGCTTGGGTGCAGAGATGACACTGCTGCCCCTCTGCTCTGCTCGCTCAGCCTGGCTCCCACAGCTCCAGCCAGCCTACAGCCAGGGCAGGTCATGCCCATGGAGGGGAAGAACAAAGGCTTTTGAGGGGAGGAAGGTCAGAAGAGAATGTTTATAGTTGAGATGTCTCAGGAGGGTCACTTAGTTTGGATAGAAGCTAAATGCTCTCCAAAAAAAGTGGAGACCTAGTCAGCACACAGAGGACCCCAAGCCAACTGGGATGAGCATCAAAGCCATACCAGGCAGATCATCACACTGCTTTTCCTTCCCAGAAGAGTCAAGGTCATGCCACTCAAATGCAGTAGCAGCCACTCAGCTGCAAATCCCAGGTATTTTGGGGTGCAGGCCCAGGAAATGGATGCTGCAGCCCTCCTCCTGTTTCCTTGCTTGTCTAAAAGATGCTCGAACTTTACATTCCTCTTGCAGCAACTGCTTACACATGTGTTATATCCAGGTCAAAGCATCTTCAGATTTTTCATCTGAAGTATGTCAGGTTTCCTGAAGCTGCTAATGACTTAAATAAATCCCAGTCAGATGTCTTTTCCAAACTCTATGA
The DNA here is from genome assembly GCF_015227805.2 of Hirundo rustica. Classification (NCBI taxonomy): domain Eukaryota; kingdom Metazoa; phylum Chordata; class Aves; order Passeriformes; family Hirundinidae; genus Hirundo; species Hirundo rustica. The sequence continues at coordinate 17,297,187 of NC_053452.1, forward strand.
ACTAATACCAACTGACACTTGGTCTGAAAAAAACCCCAACTACTCACATCTTCATTAGATAGATAAGGACAAAATTATGATCAATTATTTTCCCTCAGATGCATTTCTCTTGTGAAAAACTAAATCAGTCTGTTCATTTAGCAAATGAGACGCAACAAGGCATGGAGTGCCGAGGCTCCAGTGGGCAGGAGCACAGGCAGAGCCTGCTGTGCCCTGGGGATGGGCACGGCACAAACATCTCTGCCTGTCACTAACTCAGGAGCCCCTTGACAGCCATTCTGGGGTCCTCAACCACCTCAAGATCCCTCTGAGAGCCCACCCTGATTATTGCCAGGCCTTCTGCAGAGGAAAGGGCCAAGTGGATCCCCAGGATGAGAAGACAGAGCTCTAACACACAAAGATGAGGGGTCTTCTTGTGGCTCAGTGCCCCTTTCAGTAATTCAGGACCAACACCAGACACCACCAGAGAGGTTTTTTGAGACCTGCTAAGAGTGTTAAGTCTGATTACTGAGTACTCTCAATTTACCCAAGTTATGGATGTAGCCAGGGGTCTCACAACATCCTTCCCCTACACTACAAGTAGAAAAACCTAAAATAAAGAGCAATTGATTGCCATCTGACAGCTTCTGTGCCTCTCTCTTCAAACCATGACAGCTCAGGTCTTCTCACTCCCAGTCCCAAGACTTCATGCATGTAATGTTGGTAAAGGGCTGGGGCAGCCCAGCAGGGAGACAGCTACAGAAAGGCAATCAAAGCAACCAAATTACTGCTACTATAATAGTGATAATAAAGATTTTGGACAGCCAGCATATTTCCACGGTACTTACTGAATGCCAAGAAAGCACAGCTTTGATTTAGCTAAGCCTATTTTTCACAAAATGAAGCTTAGAGTAAACAAGACGTGACTTCAGTATGTTAAAAGTGAAGATTATTGCTCAATTCTGGTATATCAAATGCAAAACCAAGTAGCATTCAGGACTGCTGCTATAATCAATCCTGCACAGCCTGGTGACCGTAACACCCATGTCATCCACAAGTTCAGGTGCTCTTGTGGCAACTTAGTCATTAAAATTTAAGCTTCTATTCACAATAAAAGTTTAAATATCCTGCTTTAATCTGAAATATTCTTCATGGGTACAAGTAACAAAGAACTATCTTAGAAAGACAGAGAAAGATGGAAAGGAAAGGCTTTCTTGCTGTGTATTGAGTGCAGCCATTCTGCAATCTGTTTGTAATGTATTTTGCTGTTCCCTTATAGAGCTAGTCCTGGATGTGCACAAGAAATGGAGTTGCCATCCAGTGGGAAGTGTTGACCTATTGCAAACTGCTGCAGAATCAGAACAGGAAGATGAAAAGTTCGTGGCGTGAAAAACTCCAAAAATTTAGTGCACAGAAATGTCAAAACAAAATGTGTTTGGTGGGAATGAAACAATCCAACTTGCTGGCATGACATTTCTCATTTTAAAATACCACATCAAATTGGTATTTCAGAAAGACCAATACCATTTAATTTCCAAACACTAACTTGCAGAAGCATTTTTCATCCTGATTTTCCCTTTTTTTCTTTAAACAGTCGATTCATTGGAAGTTGCCATTGTCCTTAAAACACTTTTCCTTTCTTCTGCCTTTTCTTTCCTTTCTTCTAGCCCTGAAAAACATGACGACCTGCTCTCATCAGCTTGCTTACCTTACTGTTTGTGTGAAAAGTCCCTGTAGCAGCAGAAGAAAGAAAAACGATTCTGGAACATGGAAACCAGTGAAACCTTAAGAAGTGTTATTGTGTGGCACTTGCAATTATATTAACTACATTTTCTGAACTGACTAATATTCAAGTAGTCATTGTTGATTTTGCCATGCTGTGAAACAGATATTAATTTCCTGCCTACAGACAGGCACGTAACTGCATTTGAAAGAGATGCACATAACGACACGCTTTGTTTGCACACACAAATCAGGGGTATTTTAAGCAGTCTCCGCAAGCTGGGCCTTTTATATGCACAGCTACCTGGCTTGAATATGTAACCACGAGGGTTAAGGATGTACAGTCGAGTGGAAGCAAGCACACCACACCATTTCCTACTGAATCATTTCATGGCAACCATGGAGAAGCGCGATTGTTATCCTCCCTGTTTTATAGATGGGAACACAGAACTTACTGACATGCCAAAAATCACAAAGGGAGCCTGAAACAAAGGTGAGTTTTGAAGCTGTGTGTATCTTCAGGGTCTTGCTCCAGAAACCCTGCTGCAAGGCACATGTGCCTGCTCTTGGCTCTAACATCTCCTCGGCTGTGCTTTTGAGAACATCAATTCATACAGCTTTTTCTCATCTCAGTGAGACTGAAAAAACTGAGATCATCTTCATTAAATTCTCACCAGTTTAATGGGCAATCCAATACTGAGCGAATGCAGACTATGAAGTTACAAATGCCACTGCAACTCAGCCCATTTTGAGAGAAAAAAGGCTGAGAGATGAGAGGAAGTTATAATTCCCTTTGCCTTTGATCTGTGCAAACGAGCAGCACGTGGCACTCCTGGGCAGCGGGAAGAGCTCAGCACAGGCTCCCACGGAGATGAGAGGGACACGCTGCCCTGTGGCTCCTGCACCAGTCCCTGCTGCTGCCCAGGGCCTCCACCAAGGTCAGGTGGAGCTGCCAGGGTTTAACGACTTGCTGCCTAAGGAAAGACACTAGCAGAATGGGTAAATCCTCCAACAGAGCTTTAGCAACCTCAAGAAATCACCTTGAAGCTGCTCCCACGGCTTCTTCCCATCCAGCATCACGGGAATAAACAACACATCTTACCTGTGCCTTTGGTACTGTGCCCTTGCTGCTGTTACAAGGATTTAAGCTCAGGATGGGGAGCTCTTGGTCTTCAGACTTGTGTGACTCCAGGCAGCTCTGCCTTTGCCGGATTATCCCAGTCTGATAGAGCGATTCCTCGGGAATCCTGTGGGAACAGCATGAAAACAAGATGGTACTGCCCCGTGCACAGGGAGGCTCGGTGGGGCACGGCTGCACCGTTTCACCTTGAGAAAATGAGGGGTGGCGAGATCTACCACAACACTGGAGCACAGAGCAGCACGAGGACAGGGAGGCCGCAGAAGCAGTGCTCAGAGATGGATGGCTGACCTTTTTAAGAGGAAAAATAAATAACTGCACGAGGCAAACAGGGGAGCCAGGAGTAGGCTGTGAGCAGGCTGAAGGCAGCCTTCAGCTTACAGGAGAGGGGAACTTTATAAGAAACTGTCCCAGAGCCCTGGCACTGCCCGTGAATGCTGCTGTGCAACACGTGTGCAACGTGGCAAAAAAAAAAAAAAGGTAAGAAAATGGCTATAAATCATCATTTTCATACAGTGATCCTGGACGCAGCTATTGCACCAGCAGGTCCCTGAAGGCATCACTGGAACTTTACCATCCTATCTGAGGATGGCTCCTGATAGGGACCAGGGGAACGAATGCAATGGTTTCTGGAGTAAATTGGGAACTAGAAGATATCTGTGCAAAAGCAATGATATTTAGGAAAGCATTGGGCTGGAAGCGAGGCATAGCCATCTGAATACAAGTCATAAAATCCTAGAGTGAATGGTTTCACAACAGAGAAGCCTTGAGTGCCACAGAACAGTGTGAAAGGACTAGAAATTAGGTGCTGGTTTAGTAAGCAGGAGGTATTATGTATCGAAACACCCCAGCAGAGGCTATATGGTGGATTTTCTGCCTTGGGATACTTTCGTAAGGAAAACTCTCTTATTTCCCTACACAATCTGTTCCACGGCATGGGCAGGATGATACCTAATGAATTCCTGAGAGTAAATGGGAATAACTGGTGCTTTGTCCCTCACCAGCCCTGCAGTAGAGCCTAGAGGAAGCAGATATCACAGAATATCCTGAGTTGGAAGGGACCCCCAAGGATCTCCGAAGCCCTGCAGTATGTCACACTGTGAGCAAGCCGTGTTTAAAGCCAGCACAAAATTCACTCTGCCTTTCTGTGAAGCCCAAGGGAGGCGGTGCCTATGTTTCTGAGGCAGAAGAAAGCTCTGTGGGGCAGGAGGGAGGGATGGAGCATCCCACTGGCCTGCTGGACGCGGGTGGAGATCGCACATCCGTACCGAAGTTCGGGATAAACGTTTTCCAGGTACCACTTGAAGCTGTGGCATTTCAGCTTCTTCCGCAGCTCCACTCTGCTCTGGATGCTGTGGGAAGAAAATATCCCAGAGATGCATCAATGGAAATGATGAAGGTGAGACCCAACACACCAAAAAGGGAGGCAGAGAGAAACCCATCAGAAATGCACGGACAGCAAACACAAGAGCATCAGCAGCTCTGGTTTCTCTCTGCATGAGCTTGAGTGCTTGTTTTGATCTCTGTCTTTTTGGAAGCCTCACTGGGTAAAATGGCATGATGACATATTGTCATCTTAACAAGGAGTTTGGAGCTGAAATGGTTCATGGAAGAGCACAGTCATTTAAAAATGATTAGTAAAAAATGTATGCCGTCTATTATGTAATAACCCTTACCTGAATATATTAATGTATTAGGAAATTAAAATATGCTACTTCCTATTCTAAGTTACTCTTGGTTTACAGGACGACAGGAGGCACTGATTTGCAAGAGCACCTAAATACGCTGTTAAGCCACCAGAAGTTAATCACACAGTGAATACTTTTTATTAATCAGGACAAAATTTCTGCTGAGGGATCGTGCTGTACAGTGACATTTTCAAAACTCCAGCTCCTCCCTGGGCCAGCCTCCACTCATGGAGCTGTTATGAGCTGGCTTTTATGGAGTAGTCAGAAGCCTTCAGTACCTCCTTTTCACATAGGTCAACTTCTCTACACCTTACTACACTAAGCAGAGCACAGAGCTGCTACTTCATTTTGTGCTGATGGGTGGGAGGAGGACATTAACTCAGTGGAAACAGGAGAATCACCAGGACTTCAACTTTTTTATCCCAGAGATTGAAGAGTGGTCACAAGGAATTCAGAACCCCCTGGAGTATGAAGGAAACTTTCCAAGGCAAAGAGGAGCATGTGAAAATGAGAAAGTCAACACAAATATCTACAGTCCTCCCGACAGGGAGGCATTTCTGACTCCTCACAGAATGAATGGCAAAATCCCTGCACACAAACACTTGCTGCCTTCCAATAAAGCACCAGCAGGCCAAAAATTTGATGATTTTCCTGCCTGTCAGCTGCCACCAACACCTCTGGACTCTCACTGCCAAACTCCGCTCTGGGATCAGAAGTAGTTCTACGTAATGCCAAGGACAGGACAGAGGCAGAGGGGGTTTTCCCTCACCTGGGTTTGGTTCACACCCTGGAATAAACCAGCACAGCACTGAAACTGGCTGTTTATCCACCTCACTGCTGTAGCACATGCCTATCATTAGTATTTCATTGTCACCACAGAAAGAATGCAGGCGGGTTTCCACAGCAGGGGACGTCTCTGTGAGCACCCCCTGCAGCAGGCAGGGCACAGGCAGGGCACAGGCAGGGCACAGGCGGCAGAGGAGGGATCCTTACTTGCCAAAAGGCCTCCCCTGGGCTGCGGGCCGGGCGGCGTAGTAGTACCGCTTGAACTCGTCCATCCACACCTCGGCCGTGCGCTTGGTGTTCCTGAGGGGGACAACCGGACACGCTGAGACCCAGGGGGCCTGCAAGGTGACATTGCCCAAAATGCACCAACTGACCCACCCCGCCCTCCTCCCACCCTCAGCATGGCCTTCACCCAAGCCTCCTCTGAGCCAGCCCATCCCTCGCTACTAGAGAAGGTACTACTTCCTTGCTGTTACTCCAGGGACCAAACACATCAGGCAAATAAATAAAGCCTGGATGAAGAATTCACCATTTTGAACTCAGCTGGATGCTTTGCATCCACCAGACCCACAACTGAAGGTTGCCTTAAGCATGGTCTCCAAGGCAGGAGTACCTGGAGTTTTATTTAGTGGCTGGGATGGAGCTTTGAAAAGTTTGCCAAAGATATACAAATATTTCCTTTGTTCCAATCCTGAATGGACTCTCCTGCTTTGCACTCCTGGATTTCACTGAGCAAACCTCAGCATTCAAAACTTACAGAGAAACCACCCCACCACAGCGCCGCAGCACAAATGCCAGTCTCCCACATCAGCCGGGGGTCTGCAGAAGGCTTCTGAACCTTAGCAAATCTTCTGTTGGCCTCAGATGGCTCTAACTCCTCTTGCAAACGGATTTCTTGCTCCATGCCTATCTGCCTACCCCTGCCCACATCAGGGGAGTCCTCCAAACTCCTGCTCCAAGGCAGACCAGTGCCTCCAAGCTATTGCTGCCACACCACTAAGCTGCAGGTGCTGTGGGCAGGCTCTGGATCCTACCAAGTGCCTGGTGCCTAGAAAAGGATTATTCTGCACATAAAGCCAGCAGTGCACTGGAGCCTGAGCTGTCTCTCGAACTGAAGTAGGAGCTCTGTGGAAAGACAATCAGTATCTGGCAGAAAGGTGGAGATATTTTTTTACTAACACCTCTAATTTAAACAGAAGTGCTACAGAGAATCAGGTTGCCAGGAGCTGCTTCTCCTCTCAGTCTATACACCGTGACATTAAGGCTGATAGATACCCTAAGGTTAATAACATCCCAGCTCCTGATGCCCACAGGTACATTTCTCCAGACTGATTTCCAGCTCCTTGCTGATTCATGGGCTTCCTCCTCTCTCCCTCTAAGGCAACAGTCTAAGTGCTCTTGCTCAAGAGATGACTAAATCAGTGTCTACATCTGTACCTAACCTTCCCCACTGTGCAGGCTTCCTTTGTTTGGCTTCCTGATCTCATTTGAGTTTAAAAAAAACACGGGGATAAATGCCAAGGCTCACACCCAGGCATGACACAGACATCCCCGGCGTCCCCAGAGGTCTGTGCCTGCCAGGGAGTCGGAAGAGCTGCACCCATTCAAGCTCCCCTTGCTCCTCCTGCAGGTGATGCAATGCAGGCGCCACCTTCTCGCTCAGGTTTGCAGCGACTCTGACAGTGGAGATTTTGCCACATCCCAGGCCCCTCTGAAGTAGTCTTGCTTCACTACTGAAAGCGAGAGCCCTCCTAGTGATTCTCAAATTTGTGCTCTGCTCCTTGGTGCCAGCAATGCCCCGTGCTTGTCACCGCCATCCCGCTCCTGCTCCCCACACCGCGTGGCTGGAAATCACACATTAGGTGTTAGTGAGAGGTGTAATTTGCACTCCCCCTTGACTCAAGCAAAGGCAGAGGAAGCTGCAGAGAGCCTGGGTCAGCAGTAACCCTGTGGCAGACACCTGGGTCTTCACAAATGCTGCTGGCTCTTTCTAACAGTGGGAAGCCCACACTAAAAGGAAAGCCTGGTGTGTAAGCACTCATAGCTGCAGGTTAGCTCAGAAACAACCCTGCATTTACTGTAAATTCCCCCAGTGCTTTTCTCTGTCATTCACTTAAGCAACAACGTTCAGCCTCACATTCTAAAAATGGAGGAAATCCTTCCTGACCTCCCTAGCTGCTCTGATCATCTTTCCCATGCCTATTCTCACTTCTGGATTCCCTCCTTCTTTGCCTGATGTTTCCAGATCTCTGCACATTTCAGGCGGCCCTTTCAGTACCTGACTCAGTCCGTGTTCCTTCAGCAGGGATGCCCTGGCAGTCCCTTCGCTGTCCATGCCAGCCTGTGCAGCCCTCTGCTCAGGAGAGAGCACCAGCCTGGAGACAAGCCACCCACTCCAGCAAGCTGTTTGGCCCCCACGCCGGAGAGGCACTGGGAGCCAAACTTTCTGCTTCAGCTCAGCCACACTGAGCCCTCAGCTAAGGTCACTGGCTACTGACAGATGTTGCTGGCAGCCTGATTTCAGGTCATTATAAATGTGTTCTGATGACCCCAAGGTCTAAACCATCTGAGCCAGCGCTCAGGGATGTGCTGGGGCCATCCCTCCATTCCTGTGCTGATGAAAGCTACCATATAAATGTCCTATTTCTGTCATATTCTCAACACTGGAGGAATCCTATGGGACAGTTGTACTGACTTACATTTTCCTCAGCTCAAGCAACTCCTGCCTGAGGATATTTCAAAGTTTTCCAAACAAACTTCCCTGCCTGTCTTCTCTGCTCCCCCAGTCCCTACAAGGCTGTTTCACAAAAAGCCAAAGCAAGTACAAATCACTTACTTGATGTATGTATTGGCATTTCCCTCTGGAAAGACGTACGGATGTTTCTTCCGAAAGACGTGCCCAACACGGCTACAGGGGATGATTTCCAGGCTCCCTCCACACATCCACACACGGAAAGAGATTTCTGTAAGATAAGCAGCTTCAGCACTTTGTCTTTCTGTCCTAGAGCAGCCTGAATCTTGGTGTTAGCTCTTACTTCATCCTCTGGAAAATTTAACTTTAATTTTAGGGTAAATCAATTACCAGATGGGCTTTCCCAGGCACAATGGCCTTAAAAGCACATTTCAAAGCTCCTTTGCAAGCTGTTTGAAGTCAGTGCACTTGAAACCTGCCTCTAGCACAGCAGGTGCTATCACAATGGCGAGCGTGAGACCGTAAGCAGGTCCCTTTTCATACACTGCAGAATCTTCTTGCCAGTTTTGTGCCTCCCTTATTACTTCTGCACTGTCTGTTTCAGAGTCACTTCCCTCCAAAGGGCTGTCAAGTTCACCAGGAGAGGCTATGAATTCTCTCCATTAATGACTACAACTGTCATTATCTTTATGAATCCACCACTGACTCTGCAAAGAGAGCTGTGCATCCATCGCCCATCCCAAAATGGACAGTGCCAATGCCGCAGTCAAGTAAGGCACACACCTCACACAAGCAAAGGTCAGCGGTGGGAGGGATTATCCCAAAAATCTGGGTAAGTTGTGAGCATGGGAAATGTCTCCCAGTCACTCCAAGCCACTCTGTGGCTGGCCCACAGGGCCCTTCTCAAGGAAAACGAGCATGTGGCACAACTGACGCCAGAAGTTATAAAGTGCTTGGCAGGGAGCTGGATGAGGTAGGAAGGGTAAGCAGAACGGCTGATCTAATGGGTCCATCTGGTCCTGATGCTTATGAAGCTATGAATCTGTAGCTCTATTGTCAGACAGTCATGCTCGGACAGAACCGGCACAGAAAAGAAATGAAATGAAAATGAAAAGGCTTCTGCAGTTCTTTTTTATCATCTGTTGACAGTGCAGAGCTGTATGTAGCATGTATCTTCTTCAAAACTAGTAATTTCTTTTCACTCCCCGCCCCTACATTTAACTACAGAATTAAGACAGGAGAACACTCATTGTCTTTGCCAGCACAAGGATGACTGGTCCCCAGGTCAGATGCTGGCAAGACAAGCTACCTGTGGCAGGAAGGCCACTTGGGCAGTGTGGACAGGACTCCACCTCCTTCTAGAGCGGGCACTGCTGGCTTACAAAGCTTCCATGCCTCCAAGAACAGCAAACAGCTCCAGGGGGCAAAGGCCATTGGAGCCTGGAACTCCAAAGCCCCCTGAGCATGCACAGCTCAGCCCTGAGAGGCTGCAGAGGTGCGAGCCAGGTTCATGTTGCTCCCATCCTGCTCCCAGCACCCGCCTGCTCCTGAGCTGATGGAAATGGGAGGCTGACACAGCTGCAAAGCCCTCTTGCCTTCATGCCCGGGTCCAAAATCCAAGGCTTTGATCCCATCCCCAACAGCTGGCCCTGGCAGCAGGGACAAGGAATGGCAGGGGTGGGAAAGCACAGCAGGGAGCACTATTCCTTTCCAGAAATTCCCTCCCCTTCCCTTCACTGCCGTGTTTACACGCAAGAGCTGCCAACAGCAGCTGGAGCCTCACCACTTTCCCCAGTGCTGGGTATTAAGAGGCCAATAAAACGTGCCCTTGTGCCATCTCCTGGTGCTATATTGGGAGCAGCCTTAATCACAGCTGCAGGGAAATGAGATTATGGCAGGATACGGCCACTCTAAGCTGCTGCTCTCAGTTCCCCTCGCACGTGGCTGCTGCTGTCACTTGTCTGTGTGTCACAGCACTGGCCATTCTGCTGACACTGCTGTGTCAGTCACAAGGGCACCCAATACAGGGGGACAACCAGCTGAGCTGTGCTGTGGAGCACAGCATGGCTACTGAAAGCTGCCTTCCCCTCCTCTGGTCCTTCTGCTTGGCCTGGGAGAAGAGCAGCTCCCTGATGTGCTGAAAGGGAAAGACTCACACCATTCGGTCCTTGCCTGATCTTTTTAAAACCTAATGAAGAGGTCAACTCTGTGTATTGTGAACTGGAATGAGGACACAGTGCACAGGAGGTGCTGAGGAGTCCGGGCTCTCTGCTTCTGGCTCGCTGTACCCTGCAGAGCCTGCTCCAGGGACAGCAGAAACAATAAAAGCACAAGTTTCCACAGGCAGGGATCACACACAGAGCCATCCATGGCAAGTAACAAACAAGATGTCCGGACAGGCAGCCAAGAGCTAAGTGCCCCAAGGGAAGAGAAACAGAAGCACCAACTAAAGCATGGTACAGGGGCAGCTCAGAGCAGCCAGGGGAGCAGGAACCAACAGTGGGCTTCCCTTGACCCTCAAGAGGTGTTGCCAGCACACGTGGCCCCTCCAAGTGACCCCCATGAGGGGTGTGAGCGGCACATGTTGGGGTGCGCTGGACTTAGCCTTCATTCAGCAAAACGCCTCCAGCAAATATTTCCTTTGTTTCAATCCTGAATGGACTCTCCAGCTTTGCACTCCTGGATTTCTTGCTAGCTTGCAAGTCCTTCCTGCCATTACTCATCTACAGGGAATTAAGTAAATTTGAGACACAAAACACCTAGGGTGTCCTCCTTGAAAGCCAAACACACTCACTTTTGTTCTGCCTGAAGCCTCCAATTACATTAAAGGCAGCAGCATGGCACTGCTCCTTAGGACCAGAGTCCTGCACCCCCTCAGGATGAAGCTACCAGGAAGAGCATGGTTGACTGCAGGTGCCCCAAACAAGCAGGTCAGCTCCTGCTGTCCATGCCTTGCCCAGAGCTGACCAGGGCCAGCAGGGTGCAAAGCAGAGATGGGACACGCTGCCCTCGACTGCTGCGCCCGCAGGAGACGGAGCCATGAGCCAGGCACGCTTCTGCTCCCAGGGCAAGGGGCAAGATGGGATCTGCCCTGCTGCTATGCACCCCTGCACTTTGTTGTTGCAGTGTTTACCTTGATTTTGCTTTCCTTTGTCACACGAGGCCCTGGTACACCCTGCAGCACTGCCAGCGCATGTTTGGTCAGGACCAGCCTCCTGGGACATAGCACCAGTAAGGGAAACCTCTCCTCTGCAGGATGGGCCATAACCAGGCATAAGGAGCACAATGCCTGCTGTTACAGGACATGGGACAAGCTGCCAGGATGGAGCTTCTCCCAAGAGCAGGCTGTCCTGCCACTGCTCATCTCCCAGGAGCAGCTCCCGCTGGCTGCTGTCAGAGACAAACGACGAGCACAGACAGACAGCAGATCAGCTGTCAGCACAGCATAGCAGTTCCTCTCCTGGTCTTCTCCTGTTTAGTTCCCTTCTTGAATGCTTTGTTGGGGCTATTGATCCAGCAGGGGACATGGGAGAGCTGCCACTCCCCTCCCAGGTTTCCTCACAGCCACCCCTCTCAGATACTTCAGAGGCAAGATACCCACCCACAGAGAGAAAGCATGAAAGAGTGAGATTCCTACTGCATAATAAGATATAAATAAATAAAATACATCTAGAGGGACAAGGTACGTGAAGGAAACACCAGTGCCAGGCAGCGGATGGATTACTGCAAGGCAGCAGCATCTGCTCCCTCGGATGACTGACAGCATCGCTGTGTGTGTTAAGACACAAGAGCCTTCCTTCCTGGCTAGCCCCACTCCCCAGAGGTGCAAGCTATCAAAGCCAGGCTCTGATCTGTCTGCCTGACATGGAGTGCCTGCCCCTCCTTTCGTGGGTACAGTCTGTTGTTGTGATCCACAGCATCCCTGCAGCTTCCAAGGGAGAACAGCCCAGCCCGATCCAGCCCTGCTCGACCAGGGGACAAGGCTGTTACCTCTTTCATGTGCCCTCTCAAACGTGCTTGCAGGAGTTTTATGTCCATCTTGTCCCATGATAAGGGCCAGAAGGGACAGAATTTAGGTCAGCTCAACCCTTTTTTTTGGTGCAGGAAAGGTGATAGTATCACAGAGAGCCGGGCAGCACTCAGCCACGCAGGGATTCAGGAATGGATAAGCAGCCCTGGTACTTTGCCACCTGTTTGCCGCAATGCTGATGGAGCTACAGTTACAGTTTGCTACCCTGCAAACTCAAGGAGGGACTGATACCTCAGTTCATAGCTTGGAAACGCTGTCATTAATGGAATAAGACATACCCTGCTTTATTAAGGAGAAAATAAGATCAGGAAGGATAGGAGGGTGCATGTAGCGTTCTCTCATCTGTTGGAAACACCAAAGCTGAAAACTGTGTGGTTGAAGGTATTTATCTACAAAAAAATCAAAGCCGCACAGAAGGCAGGCAGTCCCAAGTACCAACAATTGCTCACTTCCCATCACTGGTGGTTGCTGGATCTCTCCTAAAACCACAACCCGTGATGTAAATGAGGGAAACCGCACCCAGGACATTCAAAGGGAGGTGTGAAATTACCTTGTATCCATCTGGCATGACTCAGAAAGGGAAGCCAATACAGCAAGGCATAGGAAGATGAAGATCAACTCACCAAAGTTCTCCCCACCCCAGATGTCCATGGCACTGTCGTACTTCCCCAGGTGGTTGAACCAGGCCTTCTCGATCACAAACAGCCCCCCAGCAATGATGGGTGTCCTGAAGAATGGACAAGGAGAAGAGGACACACTCTTATCAAACACTGCTGAAGCACCTGGATGCACAGAAGCAGCCCTTCCCTTTGCCTCCTCTTCCATGACCAGGACATTCCCTATCTATCACCTCACCAAGCAAAGGATCACCTCAAAATGCATCTGCACCCTTCCTTCAGGCACCTTGGTGTTTTGCTGTCAATCATAAATTGCCTGGCACTTAATGACTGGCTAATGCACCCGTCAGCACAACTCCTACAAGCCCGAGGTTCACAGCCCTGATTGTAGGCTTCAGCATCAAAAATGCACTTAGCACTTGGGGGTTATTCACTCAGACAGGCTTTTTGCCTGGAGCCAGCCTATTAAGAGCACCATTCCACCGGGGAGAGGAAGGCAGAGGCAATTCAGAAGGGCTTTTTAAAAGCCATCACTAGCTGTGTGATCTTTATTCTAAACCAGGGTTATTTTTCTTTCTTTGGATTAGCTAAGAAAACTGCACAGAGAAGGCCCGTGGAGGGGGGGAGGGCAGACCCAGAAGATAGCTTGAGGAGAGCTGCTGTTTGCTGGCACAAGTCCCATCTCCATTCAGTTGAAGACAGTGTTGATGCCTCAGTATAGGCTTGGGAGGAGCTGAGGTGAACGCTGTGCCCAGGCTAATCTCCACAGTGCCCTTATTGCAGAGTGATCAGGAATGCAAGGCCAGCCTTTGGGAAGCCAGTGAGAGCTCTCATTAACAGCAGCATCCTAAGGAGAAGCAGTGCTTTTCTCCCCTGGGAGCCTTCTGAGGCCCTGAGCTTTGCCCAACACTTGGTGTCCTCCACGGCTCACATCGGCCTGGGGATGCAGACACCAGCACAAGGCTTCCTGCCAGCAGGATGAAGGACCCCCCCATCCCATCCCACGGCATGAGGACAGATGGCACCTCCTCTCCTGCTCAGCGCTGCTCCCTCTCCTGCACATCCATTCATGAGGAGTCTTCAGTGAGGTCCAGAAGAGCAGTGCTGATCGGGGAAGGCTGGACTAGACACCAAGTTTATCATGTGGGCTGAGGACACGGCCTGGTTTTTAAGTGGTAGCTGAACTGAGAGAAGCAGTTGTCTACAGCATCAGGCTTTTCCCCTAACCATAATCCTCAGCACTACCAAAACCCCAGCGACCACAGATACACCCCTTCTATCTTGGTGGCATTCCCAGGCTTCAGTGACGGAAGGTGAAGCTCTACTGCAAAACCCAGGCTTGCCAGGAGCTCACTAGAGGTGCTAGAAGTTCAGAGCTGTCCTGGGAGAGATTGCACACTGCTCTGGTGCACGGGGACACACATGAGAAGCCTGTCAGCCTCACGTTACTCGGGTGCTTCCTTCCGCCTCCTGACTTACTTAATGGGCTCGGTGGGATCAAGTCGTTTGGCTTTCTGCTCCGGGGAAAGCTGCTCCCATTTGAAATGCAGACTCCAGTCAAAGCCTAAAACCGAAGTAGAGAAGTGCCATGGATGGGGAAGTTAGAAATTGATACGGATTAGGAGGCAATGCAGGCTGCAGAAGCAGTTCGATGGAACATTTTCCCCCCTTTCAATTGACTTAAGCCACAGAGATGCAGCTTTTGAGAGAAAAGTCCAACACCTAACATATTTTACTACTACATATGAACAAGAATCAACATATTGCATTACAAATTCAAAGTCAAGTGCTCCAAAGGCAGGAAAAGTCACAATTAAAGCTGCTGCTGAAACCTAGTCCCCCCCGTGCACACTCTGACGGATACTGTGTGCTACGAATAGCAGAGGCATACTAATAAGCACTACACTTGCATCCTCCATTTGTTGCCTGGACATCTCCCATCTCCTCCTGTCGCTTCCAGCACTGCCCAGGGTGGCTTTGACGTGACCCTTCTTTCCTGCCTGACCGCCTCATCCACTGTAGCCAGCACATTCCTCACGCCACACCTGCCTGTGCGCGGAGCAGCCTGGGAGCAGCCAGCGGGAGCACTGGGCAGCGTTAACGCGCTTTTCTGCGGGGCAGCAGGAGACAGAGGCGTGCTGCAAAGGCCAGTGCACACTCCCACCAGGGAACGGATGCCCACAGGACATGCAGGAAGCTTGGACTTACCTCCTCTGAGGTCTGAGGAAGCTGCCACGTAGGCAAAAGTGTCCAGGTTGATGATGTCAATAACGGGACTGACCACTCGGGTGGGATCCTGCAAAGCAGATGCAAAAACACCCATGACTTCAGATGACACCGTTCAAACTGGGCAAGGGACTCCAAACTCCTGGGGACACCAAGTGGCTGGAAACATTGGTGTCATTCAGTTTTGCCAGGGACAAATGCCCCTCACTGCCTCCTCCTCCTCAGACTGCGCCTCAGACCCAGCTGGGCTGGATGCAAAGCTCCTTCTGCCTTTTGCAAATTCACCAAAATATTCCCCTTCCACCTCCCTTAAATACTTTTAACTGGATTTCAGAAGTCAAGTGACAAACGGGCAATTGAAATGACAGAGGAAAACCACAGCCAAATAGCTTAAATATGAGTATTTTTTTAAATGCACCAACTGTGGCAGTACAGTTAGTTTTGCCAAAGGTGTGAAAGGGTTAAAAAAGAAAGACCTGATTTATTCAAAATAGTTGGTGGTGATTTAATTAACATCTTGTTATGGGCGAAGAGATTATACAAACAGTTATGAACAAAAATATCTACAGGAGGAAGAGACTCTGACAGCTTTGACTGGTCTCTTATCTCCCTTTCTCTTTTCAAAAAATCCCAAACTCCAATTATAGCTCAAACTTCAAGGTTTTACCCTCACCAGATCAAATTGTTTTTCACAGCTATACAAAGGAAAGCATCTGAGCACACTCGGGCTTGCTCTCTCACTGGGGAAACACTTTGTTTTAGAAATTAGTCCTGACAAAGAAGTATTCAAATGCAGCTATAGGAAGAAGCAACTAAAGGCCATGAGCTGGGAGCTGGACTAGAGCTGATTTTCCAATTGAGCATGACAAATATTTTGTATTTCCATAACAGGGTCAAGCCAGGGGTCTCACCATCACTTTCTGGGAGTCAAACATCTCACTGAAAGGGCAAGGTCTGCTGCACCTCTGTACTGTACAGGGAAACACAAGCCACATCCAAGCACGATGAACCTTTCAAACCCACCAAATCCACGGTGGCTGCTGCACAGTGCCCCCCAAGCTGCCACAGCTCAGTACAGCCAAGCATCCTTAAATTGCCTGAGGCTAGGGGGAAGGTTTTAAGCGAAGCATCTGCTTTGTGTGCTAAGCATAGCAGAGAAAGGATTGCATCCCCTCATTTAAAACCTGACCCTCAAGCATCTAACTGGTGAGCACTTCTAGCTAGCTGACACTCACCCCCAATTTCGATTCCACTGCTACTCACTGCACGGCACAACTTCTTATAAGAAAATCCCCTTCACATCTGGGCTGAGTGCACTACTGCAAAATGCTAACCTTGAGCAGTGCTGTCTTCTCCCTGCCTCACTTTCCCTGCCATGTCCTGGGAACATTTATATTTACTCAGCTTTCATGAAGGTCTCTCTGACCCTCAAAAGAAAAGCACAGCGTGCTCAAGAGCACAGCGCTGTTGCTATGATTTATTTTGGGCTGAGCACCAGATCTTATTATAGTCAGCTTCATCTTTCTGGGTTTTTTTAATACCCACCCATACCAGGGCATGTTAATATTAACAACACCCAAACCTTCAATTCTCTCACAAACCTGAGAATTCATTTCTGCGATGCACTTCTCAAATGCATCAATGTACGGGTCTAAACCAACAGGAAAAAACTCAGAAAATGGTCCTGAAGATAACAGATATATTTCAGCCTTGGAGAAGGACCTCGACTGCAGTGTGGCCGAGCCTTTACATCCTGGCCTTGTAACAGTCAACAAAAAGGGCCACAGTTGCTCCTTTGGCCCCATAGCAGGATTAAAAAGATTAGGCAGGTTGTCCCTCATGTGTCTCCTTTTTCCCAGGAAAGCACCAGACTGGGGGGGTTTTGAGCTGGAAGTAGGGGGTCACCATTCATTGGTTCATCCCAGTGCCAAACCCCATTTTGGGGTGAGTTCTTTGAGTCATACTGTAAAAATACCTCAGGATGGATAATTATATTTTTAGAAAAGCTACTCAGTTGAAATGTATCATTAATGGCTTCAGAGATATTTGTTCCATAAGTAAAAATAAGAACCCAGGCCCACACTCTCAAGCATGCATTTACGAACATGCTGGTGGGAGACACTGACCATCACTGCTGCTCCCCGAGACCGGCACGCTCCCAGGCACAGGGCTGAGATCACCCAGACCCTCTCTCTTTCCCCCCACTCCATCACTCGCTCTTCCTGCTTGTTCCCAAATCCGTATGCTGGTTACGTGCTGCCCACGCCCACCAGCGGACATCAGCCTCGGCAGGAAAACCATCAGCTGCTGGGAAAGCGCGGGGGGAGCATGAGGGGCACCTCCACACGGGTGCACGGTGGCACACATGGGCTCTGGCACTTCCCACCATGGAAAGTGGCGGGAATAGCTGCTCTGGCTGAGAAAATAAGAGAAGCAAAGCTTGGGGTGGTTGAGCTGTGGTTGCAAAAGTGATGGGTGTGCTTAGAGGCACTCACCGCTCATTTGCTTAGAACTTAAACCACGTTAGCTCAGAACAGACTGGTCCTGGGAGCAAGAGTGAGAAAATGCTCTCCCTATGCAGCTGATCCTCATGGAGCAGCTGGACAGGGAGCCCATCTCTTGAGCACAGCCTGAAGGTGGCAGCAGTAACATTTCATACACTTCACTGATCAATACTTTAACCCTGCTGGCAAGGATGGGTCCGATGGGCCTGGAAGGAGACTGAGGACTCCGCCCTCATCCCGCATCCTCTGTGAGCAGATAAAAAGCAGGCAAGCAGGACTCCTCTGGCTCTGCAGGTTCCTCAACACTCTTTGTAGTACAGCCCCCCTGCTGCCTGACGCCGCAGGATACTGGGCAAGGTCAGGGCAGCATGAGCAGCGCTGCAAGCTTACAGACTGCCTTACTTCCAGCTGGGGAAAGATTCAATCCAGAAGAGTTCACAGAGGTGATGTGCGTGTCTGATGCTGCATTCAGACCACAAGGCATGGAAACTCCTTTGGTGATGCTGCACACGGCATTCACGCTCACCTACTCTACAGGTGTCAGACATGGGGCGCCTTCCTGGAGCTGGGTGGGAAAGCAGATCTGCCAGCCCCCTTCCTGCTGCCTTCGCTGCCCTTCTCCTGACAAATCGCATCAAAAGCCCTGCTTGGGAAAGAGGCAATTGCTCTGGATACTCCTCACTGAGGCACAAGCAGGGCATTGGCAAAAAGCAAGGAATGCCTGCCTTTAAAAAGCCCAGAGAACAAGTGATGCTGTAAAGTCTGGTAGTGAATCCCACCCTGGACAGGCCAGCTAGGAGGCTCCAGTGGGATATCAGAGCATGTGTTCTCATAACTCTATCGGAGCCACGATCGATGATATGAAAAGACCATTTTCATTACATTACCATCCATCAGCAGCTCTGTGGCCCAGCCTGCAAACTGAGGCTGGGACCTCTCCAGTGCTGGCCGTGCTCCGAGTGCCAGCAGCACGCACTGCCCTCGCCCACGTGGAGGGACCTGGTCTGGTGCCTTGCCTCCCTTCTCCCAGGAGATGCACAGCCCAGCCATCACAGCTATCACATCTGCAGGCGTGAAAAGCACGATGCCTTAGCTGAGGGGCACTGTGAACAGCCAGGCAGGTTTTTCCATGACCCACACCTCAGCCTGCCCTTATGTCAATACAACTCAGCAGTTATAAAATTGCTGAGTAATTAACACTAGCCATCAGGAGCTAGAGGTGTAGCAAGGGTGAAAGAGCGAGGCACAGTGAAGGGAAAAGTTGGAGCGCCCACACTGGAGCTGAAGGCTTCAATCCCTGCACTCTGCTGCCAGCAGGTCACGGGCACAGAGCTCCCCTGACTCGAGTGACAAGGCGCCAGCGGCTTCCGTGTGCACGGCTGGCAAGAGAGTCGCCGCCAGAGAAAGGCAAATGTCATTGTCTGCTCCGAAATCAGCAGAATTTAAATCCTATTAAATCAATTTATTAGCGCTTAATTTGCATGAAATTAAATTCGGCCCCTATTCAAGGAGCCGTCACTCCCTTAAATCATCATCACTGAGCCTTTTACATGAGCCTAATTAAAATCTCTGCTGGAGCACTGCCCACGTATTCCCCTATCACTACTCAACCTGTGCTTGCCACTTAAGAGTCCCACTGCCCCGCGAGACACCTTGTCCCACCCACCCACATATTTCCCCAGTCACAGACACCCCACCTGCCTGCTGGGTGGAGGAAGACCAGAGAAGGCCACTTTGTACCCCAAAAGGCCTCTTTGTACCCCTTGCTTGGATGCTTGCATGCAGCTGGTTATGGCTGGATGGTCACACCCACTGAGAGGAAGAGGAGGGGGACCTGGGGGATGCATCCGCTGAGGGTGCCTCGGGTCCCTCAGGAGCACTCACCTCTTTGATCCTCTGCAGCAGAGGGAGCAGCCAGTCCTTATTCACCTCGCAGTGACTGTCCAGGAAGGTCAGGACACCTGCTTTTGCCACGTCTGCCCCTCGGATTCGGGACCGGATCAGACCTGTTCAGGGATGCATCACGTCAGCTGCCGCCCAGATGGCTGGGCAACATCCCCAGCCTCCTCCACTCGTGCTTCTCCTGGCTTCTAACCTGCCTAAATCCCACCCAGATAAAACATGGCCCAGGTTCATTGTGTCCTTTTCCAGTGCTGCAAGGTATGCCAAGCATTGCCCAAGATCCCCAAAGAAATAAATGGCTCCACCAAGGTTACTGATTTATGGCATTTATGCCAATATGTAGTTTGCGCAATTAGTTCTGCTGTCACCTTCTGGGACAAAACATAACTCAAAATGCTTTCATGACCCCCTCCAGGCAACGCAAATGTGAGGCAGTAGGGAATGGGACAGAGGAGTTGAGGGTGGGAACGCCTTGTGCCAGAACTAAGCTTTTCTCAGACTACTAACATTTTCCTGCTGTGACCCCTTCTGTGCCCAGTGACCCCGAGATCTCTCTCCCACCCCTGGAGCACTGCTGATCTGCAGCTCAATGGGAACAGATTTTCCACCAAGGAAAGAGGGTTGACTTTCCAAGGTGCTTGGCTTATCAGGGCCATAATGTTGAATTTGGACTCATTTGGAGATGGGAGTGGATTTCTCCATGCATTTGTGAGAAACAAAAATGAAAAAAGTGAGGTCATGGAAAATAGCTGCACACATGGATTTCACACTGGACTCTTTGGCAAGATCACTGCTCTAAAGATGCCCTGTTCCTACTTATGCAGGCTAATCATCTTTCCAACACTTCTCCTGCCTGCAGCAGATGCTCAAGGGAACCATGGCATAAGAAAGGAGATGGTTTGCTGGCAAACAAGAGGAGGCACAGGTGACTCAAGGGGAGCAGAACTTCTTTATGAAGGAGAAACAGTGGTAATACAAGGGGACATGTGGGCAGATAAAGAGAGGATTTCAGGGAGCAGCCATACATCAGGTTCAGGCAGGAGGTCACTGACTTTCATACTAGGGAAACGGGTTAAGGAACAGCCTCTGAGCAGGACAGGGAACATGTGAAGAAAGCCTGGAGCATCTAGCATTTGCCAAGTCTCCTCCTGCAATGCAGACTCATCCTTGTATCTGTCTCTGTGACTCTCAAGATCTTGTGCGTAGGTATGCTCTTCTTCGCCCACCCCTGCCCTTCCCAAATCCTGGCAGCCCCTGGGGGATACAATTTAAGTGATGTACTCAGCAAGGTAAGGTCGAATTCCCACATTGTGACTGATTTATAGAGCACCAACAACTGCAGGTTTATCATCTGCTGGGGGTGAGCACACCCATACCCCCATAACACAGGGGAGAAAGGTGAGAAGGAGGTGCAGGTCTATGGAGATCCCCCTTAATCTCCTGCCAAAGCAGGAATGTCTCTTACACCCACGGGGCCTGATGCCACCCTGTCACCAGACCTGCAGAGCTGAAACCCTCTGCAGAAAGAAACCAAAGGAGAAGAGAACCTTCTCCACTCCTCAGTCTCCTCAACCCTGACCCGGATGCACACCTTGGATTTGCAGTATCAAAAAAATTATTTGTTTTTAGTTATCCTAATACTGCAAACCAGGATTTGAAACACACATTCAGGCTATGGGGAATGGGAAGATGTCTCAAAAGGTTTCCAGCAGCAGCCCAGTAGGACATACATTCATCCTCCATATAGCCATTCTTAATCTCTCAAATATAATTAATTATTAAAAAAAAAAAAAAATCCCACAGAAGCAGCAGGAGCAGATCTTCTCTCTTTCATTAGAGCAAACATCTTTACAAATAAGACCCGGGGCTTTGTTTTGCCTGTTCTAATTTTCTGGCTAATAAGCTACAGCTGAGCCTCACTGGATATCTTAATAGTCCCATCTTTTTCAGTGAGAGAGGGGACATCCATTTCAAATCCCAGCTCTTTATCACATTTTCTTTGATCAGGGGCCCCCTTATTCCCAGAAGCCACTGACCTCCTTGTTGACCACTCCTTGGAGTTTCCCCCAGCTCCGTCACCCTCCCACCTCCCCAAACCCGTGTTTCCCAGGTGGGCTGGGGGAGGCAGCTCTTACCTTCCCGCCGTCCGTTCCGCAAGCACTTCACCTTGGGGAGCTGGCGCAGCAAGCGGCAGTCGTCAGCTTGGGAGACACAAAGGGAGGACGCGTCACCCTCTGCCCCCACAGTGGCTCTGGCAGCAGAAATGGGGGCTCCTAGGAGAGGCTGGGAGCAGGGACAGGACCCTGTCCTGGGCTGGCTGATGGCTTGTTAGGGCAATGGCCCCAATTGCTGGGTCACAGCAGCCTTACCCCGCAGCTCATGAAGCATAAATTGGGCCTGGCAGAGCAGCGGTTTTCATGAAACTAGTGTAAATTCAGCAGATTTACACTGAGAGCAGCTGAATTATGCTCTAAAATCAGCATAGAAAAGTTGTGGTTCAGGTCAGAATCTAAATTTTTGCACATTAATGCAAATGACTATTTTTGGTATCTGCAAAGCAACGCACAAGCTGTCGATGCGTGTCTGCCTGGGAGGGCAGGAGCTTCCTGTGGTGGCCTGGAGCCTTCAGCAAGGAGAAAGGGATGCTCAAAGAGAGCCCTGTGGAGCAGCTGGGGGCTCCTCACACCCTGGGCAACAGCTCCATGGCACAGAAACGCCTGACAGCCACTAACACCTGAGCAAGGGAGGTCTTGCAACCCCACATGCAGCCCTAGGATCCCTCCTCCCCCGGATTTCTCCCAGCAAAGTGGAGAATGTCAGGTGTACCCATCACAGCCCCCTCCACCTCTACACACCCACACTATGACCTCCACAAAGGGTTCATGGCTCTCACCTCTCTGCCTCCTCTTCCTCAGCACTACGAACACAGAGGTGAGTGCCCCAACCCCTGAACCCACACACTCCTCCAAGCACTTTCACCCACTCCAAAAATCTGTCAGCAAGAGATCACTGTACCCAGACCCTTAACAATTCAGGGACAGAGCTGGAACAGGGGAGCAGAAGAGGCAGGGCTTGGCTTCGGACTCCCATTGAAAATCTGCTGGGGATACTGGGAACTCACGTGCTGAAGAAGTGCATCCCAGTGAATAACAAGTCAGCAGGCAGAGAGAGGTGAGAAATGAGACACAACTGGGCATGAGATAAAAGCACTAATTGCTTGGGGTGGGTTGCAGGGAAAAAACTGACCATGTGTGCGTAGAGCATTATGCAAATGCATGTATTTTATGCAAATGCATGCGGAGCAGATGCCAGCACGCTCAGACTATCACAGCAAAGATGTCAGATAGCTGAGAAGCACAGAGTTGCAGAGGGGCTGCCCTAAGTTACGCAGGGAACAGGCACCCCTCTGGTGCCCTGGGAGGAGTTAAACCCAGCCCTGTTCCTCCTCCCTGGCTCACAGCACTTGGCGTGCTGGGACAAGGGAGCTGTGTTCCTACAAACCTGCCTCCTTCCAGGAAGGCAAGTGCTTTGCCTATTTAGCCAAAAACCTGGTATTTACTTCCTCCAGCCTCCAAAAATCCTGCTCTGCTGTTCACCAGGGCAGCTCACGTCCCTGCACCTGCTCCTCTTCCCCGTCACAGCCGTTCTGCCGGTTCCCAGACTCGCTCAGCTTGCCCGCCCCGTGTGCTGGAGCTGCTCCAGGGCTCACCATAATCACAGCAGCTCCTTCCCCTAGCTTCAGCAACTTCCCAGGGAGGTGTCCATGCCAAGAAGTGGGTCTTGTGTGAAATCTGTTCCTAATGCTCTCCAAGGCAGTGCCTATTTATAACATCCAAGAGCAAAGCCTAGATCCATTTTTTAAAAGGAACCTATCTGGCTTTGTTTTCATGTTTCCAAGTAAACAGCTTTATTTTGCAGCTCCTTGAAACATAAGTGCCACAGACCACTCAGCCAGTTTATCATCCTTTTTATGCCTGAGACAGTATTCTTGAGCACTTGGATCTTCAACTCTCCCATTGCACTAGGCAAGGCCTTTAGCTGGGGTGGTTCCCTGGGAGTCCCTGGGGTTTCAGCTACCTTCTATGGAGACCAGAGCTATTGATTTCCCTTGAGTCATGCAATTAACCGGGAGGGAACAGCAGGAGGATGTGGGCTGTTTGTGTGGTGTACAACGCTACTTATGGTGCACCTCAGAAATGGGAAACCCATGCAGGGAATCCTCTTTCCATGGGTGAAAAAGAAGGTGAAAAAAAAATCAAGAGTTGCTGACCACCTACATAAACGTATGAAGAACATGTACATAGGGTCAAGAGGGTCAGACTGCCATTGTCCCGTGGAATTCCAGTGGCGTCAACCCAGAACTGCTCCTGGCTGCAGCTGAAAGCCAGACACGGCACGGCCACGGTGTGATACAACCGTGTAAGGATTGGATTCACATCTGCTGGGCATAAAAACGATTTGCCAAGCACTTTTCTTGCATTATTTTCATGAGAAGAGGTTGGACCGCCTGGAATTTGAATTCTGAACGTGGCGATGCAAACCCAGCACAGCAGGGTTTGCTCCTCACAGCTACAGAGCTTTAAATTTCCTTCCACTCCAGCGAACTCTCCCCTGTCTCAGCGCTAATCCCAGTCCCTCGCAGGCTTTTTGGCCCTTTGCTTTTAACAGGGAAAGGGTCACTTACGGTCATCACTGAAGTCATCCACGAGTATGATTTCATGGACGAGGTGCACCGGGGTGCGGTTCAGCACGCTAAGGAATGAAGAGAGAAAATCCATGACAGTGCTTGACCAGCTTAACAACCCAGCAAATGGAGTGGAAAAACCAAGGAACTGACCTTGTGCCAAAGCACAGAAGACCAGGCTTGGATTTCCAGAAAGGATATACTAGATGAGAACCCAGAAACCAACCCCCCCCCCCCCCCCCCCCCCCCCCCCCCCCCCCCCGGTAATCTACTGTGCCTGGCTATCAACTCCCTGAAGCCTGATCTAGGAGCTAAGTGCTCTGCATTCCTGGGAAATAGCTGAGATTCACCCTTCTCACCTTTGTGAGCAAAAGCAGAGCCCCACGTAAAGCCAGGAAAAACTGGTGCTTTTTTTCCCCAAATTGCACCAAGATTCCAGACTGGGCTCGCAGCAAATCTGCCGTCACCTCTCCACCTCCTCTGAGGCTAATGACATGGTCTCCAGCAACAGCAGGGCCAACACAGAGAAAATTACCCAGCTCAAACCCATCTTTACCCAGCTCACAGCTGTGGCAGGACAACTCCTGCTTTTATCCACGAGCTGATTGTGTTTCAGAGGCTGCCGAGAGGATAAGAGCAGGGCTGGAGCCCACCTAGGTAATGAAGGAGAGAGGCTGGAGGATGTGGTTCACAGCTCCCTCCGTGTGGACAGGCACTGTGAGATGTGGCCCAAAGCTACAATTTCCCCTTAATTATGCCACCAAGGGTTATTATTGTTATTATTAAAAATTCTAGACCTGTTCTTTCCCTTTCTCTCATGGTGCAGAGGTCATGGATTGGTTGCACTGGCTCCAGCAATTTCATCTCCAAGTAAATAGCAGTGCAAAAGTCAGTCTAACACATTAGATATGGAGTTGCAGTTGCTATTACACACGCTTAAAATCATGCCCCAACAAAGGGTCAATGCTGTCTGCTTGAAGCAGAAGCCCCAGAGCATCCCCAAAGCCTCCTAAGTGCTTGAGTTGGGCTTTGATAATGCCAGTCAGGTTGTACAGGCTTTTACATTGTTTAAACTTCTTTGCCTTCATCCTGAGCATTGTTCCTTTTCCACAAAAGATTAAAATCCCCCCAAATTTCGTATCTTCAGACCTCCCACTGGCACAGGAGGGCAGTCACCCCAACTACCTAACAATCTTGCGGCCCCTGATCCCCTGCCAGATCCTTATTAACAGGGTTTCCCAGTCTCTCAAGCTCCCAAAACTCTGGCAAAAAAACACACCTGGAAGTCTGGAAAAACCACATCCCTGGCCCAGACCTCAGTAAGGAGAGCTACAAAGGGCAGAAGCCCCAGGGGACTTGGGAGTCACCCAACCAGCTGGCAAAAAATGCCCACCCCACCCAGGGGGTTGCCCTTTGCCAGGTGCCTTCTGCCTGCACTCCCAGGTGTACTCCAGGATGTACTCCCTCCCCTCCAGGTACTGGAATTTACAACCCTGCAGAGAGAAACAACTGAACTAGATTTTTTTGGAAGGCACACATTCCAAGGCAGATGCTTGACACAGAATCAGAAAATGGTTTAGGTTGGAAGGGACCTTAAAGATCATCCAGTTCCAATCCCAGTGCCACAGCGAAGGGACAACTTCCACTAGAAAAGAATGCTCAATGCCTCATCCAACATGGTCTTGAACACTTCAAGTAAATGGACATGTACAACTTTTCTGAGCAACTCAGAGAAGAAACTAATTTCTTCCATGTATAATGAATCCTTCCCCACGCTGTTTCTTCTTTTTCCTGGGCAGAAATCCTAAAAAAATGGGGGGTTTCTATAAGACCAGAGTGGGTAAGCCTAGCACCTCCCTTGTGGAGCTCCTCAAAAATCACTCCCAAGAATTACTTTCTCTGGAAAGCCAATCCCTGCCTCTTCCAGTTTCAGGATCTTGGGAAAAGCTATTATTTTCCCCCACTTCAGATGCCTTGCATGCTAAGGTTTGAAGGAAGAGAAAGCCCTAAGCAACAGTCTGGAGCTGCTGTGGCCACCCTGACACTTCGGCTTGTACCAAGCAGAATCAGACAACACCTCTCCAACACCCACAGCCTGAATGAAGTACTGGGAAAAAGTGGCTCAGCACCCCTCCTCCCACTGGGGCACACAGAACTATTTAGATATGCTGTTTCCACCTGTCAAGTGTTTTTTAATTATTGTTATTAATAGGCTTGTTATTTTTTAGAAATCCCCGTACGCCAGAGCTGAGTTCAGCAAATTACCATAGCCGAGCATCAGTAGACAGAGACAGGAGAGCAATATCACGCTCAGTGGAATATTTAACAAGTGCTGATTGCCTGGAAACCTAACTCTGTGCAACCTGCAGGAAAGAGGCAGGCTTGAAAAAAAGCCAGCAAAATAAATAAATAACCCACCCAGAGCGGGAGGGGACGAGGCAGCGGGAAACTTGGAACATTCAAGGCTTGCCTCTGCCCGGTCTCCCCTGTAGATCTGGCTGCCAGAAATGCAATGCAGGGCTTAACTCTGTGGGAAGGTGGCTGCAAAGAGGCTGATTCTGCTTTTGCTGGTACCAGCCAGAATAACTCAAGCAAAACTGTGGCATTGGGCTCTAAGCAGTACCCAGTGCCTTAGAGGATCTCCTGCCAGAGCACATCTTAACAGAAGAAAATGGATCATTTCCAAGGCCCTGGGCTGGGGAGAGGTGCAGGCTCCCACTGTTCCCAGGTTAAGCAGCTTGCTGCCAACTCTGTGCCTGGGCTTGCCACTCCATAAATCAGGGGAGATGACCCCTGAATGCCAGCAGTGGCTATCTGTGGGACTGACCAGAGCAAGGGAGAAAGGCCAACACGCGGACCCATGAGGGAAGGACGTCTCCAAGGACTCCTCAGGCTCTGTGAACTGTCACCCTTCCATGGGGTTAATGATAGAAACCACTGTGGGTGGCACAGCACACCCTCACCTGTACCATCACGGCCCCTCTCCCAATCAAATCCCCTGTGGAATTCACTCACGACACAACACTTTTCCCAAATTCGAGTGAACAACTCACCCGGGTGAGGGCAGTCCAAAGGCTGGCTCTATGGCACCTGCTTGTCCACTGCTTTCAGCACACTTTCAGCTCAGTACTGCCCCTGCAAGTCGGTGCACAGACCACAGCAAGCCCCAAAAAACGCTGCTAAGCCAAGGGTCACTTAATGCAGGCACAGAGAGACGCCCAGCAAAGCCAAATCCATGTCTCCAATGCATTTTCTGCCTGCTGCTCTATTAACCACATAATAACGCACACATGATTCTGTGAACACAGAATATAAGCATCCCTCCTGCAGCACTCCTCAGGGAGGATGGGAAAAAGAGGCATCAAATCCTCCACATTTTCAACATTACAGTTTTTGGGTTGGTTTTTTTTTTTTTTTTTTCAGATAGACCATAAAAGCACTTTTAAAAATTCAAAGCCGGGTTTTCTATTACTTGCGCCTCTGCTCAGCTTTGATTTTTTTTTTAATACCTTCCTTTATGTCTGTGGATGGCTTTTTTTTTTTTTTTCCCTTTTATATGGGTAAAATCAGAAGACAATATTATAGTGCTTTGAAGTCCCTCTGTTATTATAGATTTTTTTCCCTGAAATCAAACATAGATGGATATATACTGCAGTGATGGGCATATCTCTACAAATCAAAACAGTTTTCAAGTTCTGCTGAGCCAAAGATCACAACATTTTCTCCCTAAAACTACCAAAAGACCTGTTACCATCAAAATGAAAGCTCATGCCTCCAGTCCAGAAAGCGCTTACTCAACTTAATAAGAACAGGTTTGCTGCTGAATTATCTTGAAAAGACAATGCCCAAATTTTCTTGGTTCTGATTTATTTACCTTATGCAGATATAACCATGGAGAATTTCACAGTAAATTTTCATTGTAAGGTCCCTCTTCCATCCTCCTCCAGAATTTCCTGGAATCCTTTTCCACCTACCCAGAGGTAAGCACTGGATCCAGCAATTTCATCTCCAAACAAACACCAGTGCAAAAGTCACCCAGACCATGGGGAGATATGGAAAATGCTTGCGGGAAAGAATTTCGATCTTCCGACCAAGTCAGTGTGGGTTTGGTCATCATTTGCTTTAGAGAGGTGACTGTGGACACCCATTCTTGAGAACTCATGAACCTGTTAAATCCCTCCATGGCAACATATTAGGACTTGTTGGGAGGGAAAAAAACACCTTTGGGAGGATAATGAAGCATGAAAAGGGCCAAGGGTCACAATTATCGAAATCAGACAGACTATGAAGAGAAAATACCCACCAAAATGAACTGCTTCAACAACCCCAAATAGCTAATTATGTAGGAAGAAAGACATCACACCAAGAATAACCATAATGAGCTTTGATTACACTGCAGCTTTCGCATTTTATTCTTTCAAATACCCACCAAGCTCTTTGAAATTCAAGAGTTCTCTTATGTTAACATCAAAAGGTAAGAGCGCACAGAGGGCTGTGTACTCAGTCACCGCGAGAGATGATTAGCAAATTAAGAGAAAAAAAAAGTCCAGGGTTTAAGCAAAAAGCAGAAAAGAAAAAAAGAAATGAAAAAATAGTCGGCACAAAGTGCTAATTATACAGTTTCTGTGCAACACCTGGCTTGTTTTTGCTTCTTTAATCAGGCTCATTTCAGTTATGGCACAGACTCTATACGGTGCCTAAGCAAGGAGGCTTCGTCACCTCCCTGTCTCAGATGTGTCTGGATGCAGAAAAGGCAGTGGCACAACGGGAAGGTGAGAGGTGCTGGCTGCCCAGCACATCACTTCTCTCACCTATGAGCACTGGAAGATGAAAGGCATGATACTCACTCTGCTAATTAATGATCTAAATATTTCATGTAGTATTTACAGCACTTGCATCAGGACTCCTGCCAAAGGATGTGTTTCGGTTTGTCAGCAAGAGGTAAATTATTTAAGTTTTCTTATTCCTGCCCTTAGCTCCCCAGCTGCAAGTTTGAAGAATAAATAAATAAAAACCACTCAGCAGAGTAAACGGGACTGTCTCACCATCTGCCCAGCAGGCCATCCACATGACAGGATTAGGATTCCCTTGCTAAATCCAGGCTAGTATAGGACGGAAAGACACAAAAGAAGAAATTGTTGTTTGGGGGGGAGGGGGTGTGTTATTTTTTATTTTAAATGCCTCTGTATTACTTATTTTATCCCTTGCTCCTGTCTTCCCACCTTGCATTTACTCACACGGTCCCACCCCTTGCTCTGTTGGAGACTCTCACCATTATTTAAGCACTGAGCCCCGGAGCTTGAAATACATGAAACTGAACCACACAGGGATAAGGAACTTGTTGAAAAGTTAGTGGTTGAAACAACCCAATGATACTTTCTTCACCATCTGCACAGTAAAAAAAACCAAACAAAACATCTCCAGAGCTACTTTGCTGTTGACCATCTCCTCCTTTCTGGCCTCTTCTCCTATCTTCTGTTTCCACTTCCCATGACCCCCATTCCCTACTCCCCGGACAGTTGTACATATTCACACATAAGCACAATTGCACATGCATTTATAAATGCTGACCTCATCATTTCCAGAGACGTGGACACTTGATAAATTCACTTTTTCTTTTTTTCCCCCTGCTTTACTTCCAGCTGGCAAATGGTCAGAGAAAAGATCATGAAACTTTTAAATGAATTCATTATTCAACACAATCCACCAGCTTCTCTCAATAACTCTGGCAATGGAAAATGTCCATAAACCAAGTGTCTCATGTGCTCCCAACGTGACCTGGGTAAGTAAGGGTGCCGTGGAGGCCACGTGCTGCTGCTTCCTACCAAGAGCCTGAAACACACTGAGCCTGCAACACAGCTCAGCCTCAGCACCTGGGGAGCACTAAGGCTCTCAAGCACCCAGGAAAACCGCAGGAAGAGCAAAATCCCCCCTGCGCATCAGGTACCTGGTCACTTCTGTGAGAGCTGATTCCCTCCCCTGCTGCCCTCAGCAGCACTTCCCTTTGCCATTCCTCTGTTCACATGAGGTCCTGTAGGAAGTGCCCCTTTTGCAGGGACAGTGCCCCATCCCCCATGGCTTTGGACAAGAAATGTCCCTTTGTCCTATTTCTTGCTCCTGACAGGGCAATTAACTTGTAAACATTGATTCTGCAATGAGGCTGGAAAACCCAACCTACTGGAACCCAGGAAACCAGATTTTGCAACTCAGAATCTTCCACCAGCTACAGAGAAATCACCTGTCTCTTCCTCAGTCTGTCCACCTGTCACCAGGGTTATACCACTGTGGACATGTACTGCGGAGAGCAGGGGAGAAGAGGTGCCAAATTCACCCACCGTGATGCTCAGAGGAGTTGGCCACAGACTGGCCCAAAAGGCACAAAGCACTGTCAGGAGGACAGAGTTTGTTTTGAATGGCCAAGGAAAATGATCCATGTTGTTACAGCCACTCTGGGATGGAGTCATCTGGAAGATCTAATTAAACTGAGTATTTGGCGAGCAAGAGGGAGAAGGCCCCAGGCAGTCAGAAGGCACAGCAAATTAACCTACGGAGGCTAAAGAGGCAGATGAGCCCTCAGCTGGGTCCAAAAGGAGGCAGGGAGGTGGCAATATGTGCACAACCACATCTAGAGAGGAACAGAGCAGGAGCCACGTCACCAGCTTGCCACCAAGGATTCCTACCCCTAGGCTTGGTTGCATCAAAGCAAGCCTCTAGGCACTGCACCCAGGAGGAAACCTGTGAGCCCTGATGCCAAAAGGCCACCTCCAAACCATGGGGACCAGAAGAAAAGAGGGTCAGCTCAGGAGAGTTCAGGATCTCAGCCCAGGGACAGGCAGAGGAGATGGGACCCAAGTTGTCATCTCAGCTCCTCACCGCCTGGGCTTGCCTCTGGGGTGCAGCTCAGTGGGACTCTGGTAGTCTTGGGGGATGAACCTACATGCAAGAGAGCTCAGAAGGGTCCCCAGAGCTGGGGAAAACCTCCCCACAGATAAAACATGAGCACTGGAACTGCCAGGGCCCATAAGTGAGGAGGAGCAGTGCAAAGGGGCAAAGCTGTGGTGAAAATCACACACAACCAGGTAAGGAAGGCAGTAAAGCCAATTAATCAAGTGAAGCAAAGGAAAAAAGAGGAACAAGGGAGAAAGTCTTTCTATGCTGGAAATAAGAAACTTCAAAGGACAATCACCTAGAGGAAGAAGTAAAAATTCAATGTACCTGTACTTCTAACATTGCCATCACTGCAATGAACAGTTCTGTAATGAAGCCAGATAGAGGGTATCCAAGCCTAAGAGCTGTATCATGAGTCTAACATTTCTCATGTGACTATATCACTCATGATCACAGCTGGTAGGACAGTCAGGTGCTGAGTTATGGGGAGAAATGAGACTAAAATCCATCCCTGTACTCCAAATGTTATAAGCCCCCTATATCTCAGGGGCTAGAGGACTGCACCTTCACCTCTGTTACAAATACAGCTGGTTCTGGAGAATTGCAAACTTATGCGAGGCACTGTAAAGATGAAAGAGAAGGTCCAGGATCAAGGAGGTGGTACACAGCACCAAGCATCAGTGTCACTCAAAATCCACACGCCCCAGAGAGAGAAAGCAGTGACAGATTACTGAGTGTGAAGCAAGGAGACAGGATTGGGCATGAAACCATAAAGCAGAGCAGGAATTCAGTTTCAGGACTGTCAAATTCACTTGTGGCCCTGGATACGCTCACCTGAGGAAGGATGCTGAGAGAAAAGCTCAGCAAAGACAGGACAGTGAACAGGGCACAGCTGAAGCCTCCCCTAACCAGCAACCCCAGTCTGACCAGCACCAGCGACGCCAAGGGGTCCCTGGGGATGCCAGGGCTTAAAAGACAAGACTTGCAGCAGGGCACCGACCCTCACTAAGCACACACGAGATACAGCCGCAAAGCACTACTGGCACAGAGCACAGCACACCCAGGCTTGCCACAGAGGAGCCCACCAGCCTAGGCCTGGACACACCTCAGCAGATCTTCCCACAAGGGAACCTGCAGATTGAAGGCACACATTGGGATTAAACACAGATTTCCCAAGCCTGCAGTGAAAATGAAGCCTTCGGTCTATACCCACGACTGCAAAACACAGCCAAGAACAAACCGACAAATGAAGGAATGGCCACATGCCCAGAGCGCTCCACCGCGGCGCTGCAGGAGTACAGAAACCATCCTTGAAAATCTGGTCTGCGTGTGTGTCATTGGGCCTTCTCAATTAGCAAGCCTTTCTGGCACTCGATGGGGCACTGGAGAAGCACAAGCAGCAGCACTGGAGCAGATATCCATAGAATGATAGCTGTCCCTGGAGTGCTGGGACAAAATACGGCTGAGCACTCATACCCAGCTGGATGTGAGAGCTCTTAGCCCAGACTGTCTAATCTGCTGATGATCCCTCAGGAGTTTCCCATGCTAGACCCTGCAAAGGGAGCAGGATTCCTCACTCTCCCGAGCATCCCACTGTAAAACCTACTTCTCAGATAGCAACTTTCAGGTTAATTTCTTCCAGTCACCATTTGAGACCACAGCTGGCAGGTCTGGTCCTGTTGCTGTGGTGAGTGCAAACAGATTCTGCCTTTATTCGTGATGACCACTGACCCTCTTTCAAGAGATCCCCAGGAGCTCTTACCTCCTAATTGTCCTTAGCAGGGTGGACCTGGCCTCGTTGTGGAAGGTGATGACCACGCTGGTGGGCGGGAGGTCCTGGCTGTAGTGCAAAGTCGTACACCTGGGGAGGGAGAAAGCAGAAAAGGCCCTTCAGGTGCTGGAATTCAAAGTGAGAGCTCACTTCATCAACACAGGCAGCACAGTCCACCAGTCAATGCTCTCCAGCCCCTGTTACAAATACATAAATAAGACTTTTTCTGTGCAAATCATTTCTGAAGGAGTCCAGAAACTGCCAAGTAAGTCACCAGGGATTAAAGCAGCAAAGAACTTAGCTGTCATTAATGGGAAGGATGAGAAAGGAGGCACCCAGCTGGTAGCCCTTTTCTCTAACTAGTGCTTCCCAGCTACCACCAGTGGTTCTCTCATCCCCCTGGCTCACGGCACCAGCAGAGGTAGGAGCATCCCTGCAGCTCCAGCTCCAATCCGCCTCACTCCCAGCCTCCTGAGGATGCAATTCCCACCAGCCAGTTGCAAGGTAAGCCAAGCCCTGTTTCTAAATAGTTTCTTTATTAATTCTGCCTTAATTGCATAACCATACTACAGGGAAGATTGGGATTTAAAACTTTCCAAGCCAGTCTTCAGAAGGTGAAAACCCACAGCTGTAACCACAGCCCCTGCAGCCTCCTTCCCAGGAGGAAATGTCACAGACTCTGTAATTACTTTGACCTTCAGCTGATTAAATTTGCGGCTTTTATAGACCGACACCAATATATTCCCAGCTCAGAAAATCCAGGTATCTCTTACATCCATGCTGCCCTTTCCATCTCCCTATCAGTCCCTTAAGATGGTCTTAAGATGACACAACAGTAACTCCTCATCACAGCCATCCTGTCCCTTCCCATCCACATGCCACTTGTCTGCTCCTGTGTCACTGCCCAGGTGCTACCGCCACCATCCTCAAACGCAGCAGGAAAGAGCACTGAGCTACCACACTTCCAACTAATCATCAGATTGCTCCCACAAAGTTCTGGACCACAGTATCTGCAAGGTGAAGTAAAAACAGATGGAAAAATTAAGTTGGGGATGGAGAGGAGAAAGCACATAAGAGCAGCCAGATATTGCTGGTTTATGCTACTCAGCACAGCATGTTGCATCTCTCTTAAATGCCAAACAGAGATTATTTTTAACGAGGTTTTCCATATTTTAATTTTGAAATTGCATTTCTGATTATTTACAAAGTGAACAAGACTGCACAACAGGAGAAACAATTCCAAATATATGGGAAAAATGGCATCTGGGGTGGGACAAAATATTTGTAAGCTCACGCTAAAATTAGCTGCTACTTTCTCTCACTGTTTCACTCAAAACCCTTTCCAAATCCTGCTTGAACTCGACCAAAAGCAGGTTTCTCATTACTCCCCTGTTCTTTCAGCAGAGTCATCCGCACCAGAAATTCACCTTCGAGCCAATTCTAATTCTGGGTCCATCCCCAAAGGACGCCAAAGTCGCACAGCTATTCCATATGCAGGAGAAAGTTCAGCAACATCGCCCTGTGCGACAACACCCTCATCCATCAAAATTGCATCTCAGGGATGCTGAAAACAGAGGCTTTCTGAATTATGAAACAGCACCGGGTCATGCCCTGAGCTGCTTCTCTGGGTCACTGCAGCCCCTTGCATCATCCAGAGTCCCGCTTCAGCCCAGCCATCCCAAACTGCTGCTGCTCAGTCCTGCCACGCTGAGCTCAGCTCAGCTCCCGTCTGCTCTGCGGAGCTGCAGGGACAGACTGTGGCAACCGCTCTCCCTGTGCTATTTATACACCGCTCCCAGATGCGTGTCCTTCCACCCACTTCCAGCAGGGCTCTGTGGAGCAAACAAGGGAAGCTATTTCTGGAAAAGAACGAGCGAGAGTGGAAAATACTAAGTCATCAATACTTTACTTACGCTATTACAACAGCCAAGGAGCTGGTAAATAAAGCAGGAGCTGGGTGTGTCTGTGCCTCCCACGGCTGGGAGTGCTGGGGCTGCTGCAGGCTGCCTGAGTGAGGCTCCTCGCGAGCAGCAACTTGCTTTCAAAGCTCCAGACGTGGATGCACCAGACTGGCCCAACCAGGCAATGTGCGTGTGGGAAAAGCTAGAATGTCACACACGGGCACCTCCAGAGCTGCAACTCACCCCTGGCTTCTGTCCAGTGAGCCTGGTCACACCCCAAGGACAGGAATGATGCTGCTGCTGAGCTCCAGCCTCGCTTTGCCTCTGTGACCAGCACTACACCACAGCTGGGATTTGCCTCTCCAAAAGGGTGAGGCAGAGCTGCTGTATCTTCCAGGGCTCCTCCTCCTGGGTGCTTTATGGCCCTGACTCTCTCCTTGCCCAGGATTTTATCCCTGGGTTCTTCTTTCAGGAGCCCTCCCAAAGTTTCCTCCACTTGGTCCCTTTTTTTTTTGCCCCTACTTCCTTGCCCAGTGTAACTGCAGCTAAACATCCTGGACCCCAGAAGGCAGATTTCAGTTTAAGTTGTTGACTACAAGTGTCTTTTTTTGGCACTTACTTGGGTAATAAAAACCACAGCTTGGAAAAGCATTAAATCCGGCATGTCCAGAATTATTTTGTGTGACAATTACATCTGGGGTAATTTCAATTTAATACCTCACTGCAAGTGAAAATTGCAGCATGCAGCCCTAAAATTGCTGTAATAATGAAAATAAACCCACTAAAAGCTGCCTGTGCTACCTCAGGCTGTCACTGGATAAACGTTTTGTGCTGCTGATGGTATTTCACAGGTCACCCAACTGCCAACAAAAAAAAAAAAAATAAAACCAAAAACAACACCCACAACATTTTCATGAAACCAATGAAAGTTTGAGTTTTTCAGACGCTTTAAAAAAAAAAGGAAAAAAAGAAGTAATAGTTGCACTGCTTGTATTTGCAGTGTATTGAAACTCACTGGCTAAAGGCATTTAATATTTGATGCTTTGAAACCTTGCAGCAGGACTGGGGAGCAATCCTAGCGCAGCAGGTGCAAGCAGGAATGCTGCCAGGCTGCTCTGCAGGTTCCCAGCATCTGGGTGGGGTGAAAGAAGACAGAAGCCAGACTGACCTGCCCTAAAAACTCCAGGGAGAGCATCCAGATGGAGAACAATTCTTATTTCCTCATGCAAGAAGTCAAACTTCATTTAATGGGAAGAGTCACTTTTTGATTAAAGTTTGTTTTGTTTTGTTTTCCCATTCAAACTGGAAACAATTTCAGAATCTGAAAGTTCTGAAAGGGGTAGTCTGGCTACAAACACCTTAGGGAATCAGCCTTGGAAAATCTCAGCCTGGTTGTCTGTCATACTTCCTTCAGGTTGGACAGAGCAGCCCATCCCATCTCCATGTTCCCAATGTGCTGTTAACAGCTCAGGAATAAATTATGCAGTGCCTGTTTGAGGAGACATGGAGAAGACAGCCAGAGCCCTGCACTCACTGCACGAACTGCAAAGCTCTCCTGCAAAGTCCCAAACTTTAGACACTTCAGCATTGCCCCCAGGTCTCCAAAGTCCCTTTCTCAAGATATTTTTTCTTGAGTTTCTGCCCTTGTGCTGCTGGTGAGCAGAGTGGTATCACAGACTGGCAGCCTCTGCACACCGCTGCCCCTGCATCCTTAGAGATCCTCCTGACAGGGCAGCACATGCCCGTTCCCAGGGAATCTGAACCCATTCTACATTTAAAATGTCAAACTTCACTCACAGTGCCCCTCACCAAACTGAAGACCACCTTGCCACCACAGCTGCACAGCACAGTGGTAAAGATTACAGCGATGGACCCTCTTCCACAGCCTCTTCTGGTGCCCCCAGGCTCATCCACCAAGGGCACATCCCCTGCCCACAGCGCTGTGCTGTGTCTCTCAAAACCCACCTCTTACATTCGTTCACCCCCTCCTGTGCCTCATTAACTTCCTTCAGTGAATGATCATCCTCATCACACTCCCTTAGACTCCCCCTGCCAGGCTTCTGCTCATTCCTCTGCTCTACTTCAACAGCCATCGCTTGCCAACAACTCTGCTTTGAATTTTTAACGTTTTCCATGAAGTCCAAACTCTCCCTCAACACATCTCACCACTTCCAAAGCACTCTCTGCATACTTATTTCAAACAGCCAGCTGCATCAGGCAGGGCTACATCATCTTTCACTTCCCTCCTGGCTCCTCTCTTCTCCTTGGAAACAGAGGGGAGAGCAGTCTCGTCACCACACATCCAAAATAAGGGTATTTGGGTTTGTCTGCACTCTGCAGCCACGGGGCTCTCACACCAGCCCAGAGGACAGGGACCTGCCATCACCAACAGGATGGCTTCACACCACCCCTGATGGACAAACCATGCTGATTTCAGATGACATTCCCCAAGGTGTGAAAAACTACTCCCATGGAGAAAAATGAAAATTACCACCCTAGTAAGAGAGGAAGCCGCTGCCCACCATAGGCAAAGGAAGAGTTGTCAGTGGAGAGGAAAAGATTAGAGCCCCAGCTGTCCTGGCCAACAGAAAACACACCCAGGCTCTGCACACCTGTAGGGATGGATGGCAGGACATGCAGGCACCTTGGTGTTATCTCTCAGGACAGCCTCTCAGGGTGGCATACACAACAGTGGAAAACTATTGTACCTAAACCCTGTCTTAGAGCTGAAGAAAAATTCATAGATCATAAACACACAGAATAGTTTGGGTTGGAAGGAACCTTGGAGATCACCTAGTTCCAAGCCCCGCCTTGGGAAAGGACAGCTTGCACTAGACCATGTTCCTCTAAATCCCATCCAACACTTGAACACCTCCAGGGATGGGGCATTCCACAGCTTCTCTGGGTAACCTGTTCCGGCGGCTCATCACCCTCACAGTAAAGAATTTCTCCCCAATAACTAACCCAAGAGACTTCCATGAAAATACTCTAAAAATAGGAACCCTAGACATGGTTTGATTTAGAGCTATTAAACAATGTATGTGCCAATTCATGGCATCTAGTAAGTTCACAGAGCTTACTGCTGGACAGGACCGTGCACCACCTCACCTGACCTCTGGGCAACACAGCCTCTGGCATTTCTCCCAGCTATTTCTGCATTTCTCAGTTAGCCACGCATTAAGTCCAATGACTTGTGCCTGACTACAGAGTACCTTTCAATAAATCATTACTTCATGGCGTCCAGAGATGGAAAATTCAAGAAGTGCTGTTCACACCACAGTCAACGTACCAGTCTCACACTATAGTAAAAATGGGACACAACAATTCAGAATTTTCTTGACCAGAGCACACAGAGGGGTCAAGTGATCTTCATGGCATTCACCTTCCATCAACACCTTTCGTTCTTCTTGGCTCTCCCCAAGCCACCCCTCCAGAAATGTTGTCTCAAAACATTTTTTCACACAGCTTTGAGAGACCTTCAAAATGCTCCTTTGCCTTCCCAAGCTATGCCAGCATCTCCTGCTCCTTCTCTGAGTATATTTTTCCCCTCCTCAGTCAGGAAGAAGCTGCCAAACAGAGGGCTGACCATGGTCTGTGCATCTCCAGCACCACCACAGCACCCAGGGCCTCACCAGGGCACAGCTGTGAGCAGGGAGACAACTGCTGGCACATCCTGCACATGGGGTCAGGTCTGGCACAAAGACCTACTGAGAAAGCTCTGCGATTCCCCCTGCTCCCTAAGCTCCACCAGGATACACCACAATGCGAGCACGAACGTGGCAGCTCAGAGCACAGATGTGACTCTCACAGCACAACAGGAAAAGCAGTGTCCGCAGGAATTGCCACCAGCTAGAGACCCTCTTGTGCCTAACCTGGCCCTGCAGGTCCATCTCGGGCTGGCCATGGCTGTGGGCAGGCTGGTGCTACTGAAACACCAGAGCAAAGGCCACCAGCAAAGAGAGGCTGCAAACACAGCTGGAAGGCTCAACAGCCCGGAAAGCAGCCGTGCCAGAAGGAAAGAAGAAGGGACGCGGAGTCAGATGTCAGCTGGCAGCGCCACGTGATTGCAGGGAACGCCGGCTCAAGTTTGGCTTGCCAAAGTGAAAAAATACCCTTGAGAAAGGTCAGTAGGATTTCTCTGCGCTGGACTGGCATGTGCCTCAGGTCTGCACTCCCAAAAAGGGGCTGAAAAATCCCTAGGGTGGCATGCAACAGATGCTGCTGGGGCTGGGAGGAACAGTGGTGATGCAAAGAGAGGAATCCCTGGTTGAGCAGATGACTTCAGGGTGTACAAGGGCTTCGGCAAGGGTAAGGAGGCACATCTGCAACAAATACTCACTGGCAGTTAGCACCAGAGCTAACAAGGAATTCTTCAGCAGGCTTGAACTAGATGTAATTTGATAAAACTGTAAAGAAGGCCGTCAGGAAAAATCTGCTGGGGCATTGAACCAGTTCTGGCCGTAGATTAGATGTCCAGAGGAACCCGTCCAAGTCTGCACCTTCTCCAGAAAAATCCTAGAAAATGCACAAAGGGCTAGAGTCCTGCAAATTGGTGCTAGTTAACCACTGGCTGACCTGAGATCAGTCTCCTCGGGTTGACCAAGAAGGACATTTTCCTACACAGCTTCTGGAACTTCAAGCAGTGCTGGATTTGGCTAGCATGCAATTAATATTTCCTCTAACTCACTGCCTCTTTCAGTTTCTTTCTTTCTTTTCCCTGCTAGATAGATATCTAAAAAATTAATCAAATGACTAAATTTGAAGAAAAAGGGAAATGCAAGAAGGCAAAAATAACTTTCTGTGCACATGACGTGCTGCTGCCTGTGAACCTCAAAACTGATGAGAAGATGCATTTATAATTCATTTAAAATTTGCTGTATTTTTGTCTTCAGAAAAGGGGATGGAAAAAAAAGAGAATTTACTAAGAAGGAAGGGAAGAATAGCATGGCTGCCTTTAAAAACAAGTTAAACCAGATTGTGTGTCTTGATTTTCAAAGCAGCTCATGAATAATTCAGACTTCTAGGGTCCTCCACACAGACTCAGGGTCTGTCTTGCTTCTTGACTCCCTCCACCCTTCCTTCCTCAGAACTGAGGAAAAAAGAAAAATGGAGCCAACAAAAGTGAAAAGAAGAAAACAAAACCAGTATAATTCAGTGAAATTTTAAACTGATGGCAGTTTTACTGGAATACCAGAGTTGATGGCAAAGGTGGAAGTAAAAGCAAAATCTGGTACCTTGTACCTTCATGGAAAACCACCAATCCATTATTAAAGATCTTTAGAAGCCAGGAAAACCTGAAATTACATTTCAGAAGGCTGGAACCCTGGATGTAAAGATTCTTTAGGGAGGATGCTTTCTGACGAGAGCTTCCCGGCACCGCGTGGCAAATCAAAGCAGAGGAAGTCCCCATCCTTGCAACACCTCCGTAGTCACTGCTGGGGAAGCAAAATGCAGCCCCACGCTGTGACAGCTCAAACATGAAGGGATCTGCAGTGCTCACAGCAGAAATCCACCCAAATGGCCCCAAAACAAAATGCCCTTTTGCTGCAGCCGATGGAGTAGGTGCTAGCTAGCAGAAAAAAACAAGAGTTTGATGGAGGAAACTGTCTCATGGCATTAATTATCAACAGGAGCGAGTCTCAGAGAATTAGTTCCATTATTTACTAATACTTGACTTTGATTTCAGCCTACATAAACATATTAGGTCAATAGAAATAGCGAGACAAGCACGAGAGTTAAACAAACAACTTCATTCTGTCAGAATTACTTGGAGCAAGTTATCAAAGTAATCGATGGCACATAATAACTAAAAGACAAGTGGTCAATACCTTACAGCAGTCAAAGGCAGAGGATGGTTCTAGCAGAGGGTGATCAATGGCACCAAGGGAATGCTGAAACACTTGGTGATGAAGGGATGGCCACCACAAAATCATCACTGGGCCCTGGTGTGGATCAGGTGGGTGCACCCTCTGAAGGGCACTGAGACTGAGACAGGCAAGGTTTTCTCTTCCCTATAAAAGCCCCAGGATCCTTTCAGTCCATTGCAGGGAAGGAGACACCTGGAGTTGAAAGAGGAAATCCTGTGTCCCTACGGACTGACTGATGTGGGCACAACCACCCCGAGGGCCATGGCTGAGTCTGCAGTCAATCCTGGTCTGTCAGAGACCCCCATCCCTCCCTCCACTGGGAAGAAGCCTCTCCCTGGCGCAGTGACTGTCTCCCACCAGTGGTTCCTGCACCCGCCAACGCACGCTGCAGCATCACTTCCACTCCAGCACATCGTTTGTTCCTCAGGAGCCCAATGTGCACTTTTCATCTGATACACAAAATCACTTGCTTTTAAATACAGCTTGTCATTTTTAGATGACTAAGGTGTCAAAAACATTTGAGATCTAAATGAAATTTTTCCCTTTTCAGGATGAGAAAAACAGATCTCTTTGGCTTTAAGTTTTCCTGTCTTTTTACTTTTAGATTCACCAACAGCTTTGCTTTTGGCTTATCCTGAAATTGTTATCTCCTGGCTTTTCTTTCTCCTAAATAACCAAAGAACTGAAACACCATCATTCACCCAGCTCTACTGAGCCCTATCTACCGACGCAGCCCCCAAACACAAGCTCCAGAGATGTGGCACTGACAGCACAGACACAGCCCAGGTGTAGGGAGAGAGATGGATCGTGGATCCCACCACCCACTCTGTCTCTGTTTCCAGCTTCAGGCTCTTGAACAAAAGCAGCAGTGGCCCATACCCAGGCACTGCTCACCTTGAAATGGAGCAGTTTGTCCTCAGGGCACAGTGACTGGCAGGTCACTGTCTTTCATTAAATTCCCAGCTCTCACTCCTCTGTGTCCCCCATCGTGACAGGGACATGCAGAAAGATCACTGCTCCACAGACAGGTATCTGGGGAATGAGCTTTTATCTCTGGGTGAATGTGTCACAAAAGTGGAGCTAATTAACTGGGGCTCTGTTTTTGAAAAAGGTTAATATTTTATCACATGTCTTCTGTCTTGAGGAATAATTAGCCCTGGCAGTAGTAGCTCTGCCATTTCCCAAGGGACTGAGCAAGAAACTGGAGGCTGGAGAGAGACATAAGGAATTGATGGATAGACAGCGGCTCAACTCTGGGCTAACAGTGCATCTCACCAGCAGTTACCCCACAACACAAACCAACCTGCCACAGAGTATTAACAGAGGCAAACCCCTCTCTTCAAAGGCTGTACACATTCCTCTTGTCCATTCCATGCTTCTGGTGCAGGGATTTTTTAAACCAAGGCACTGTGACTCAACCAAGAGCACTGACACTGGAGCACACCAGTCCCAATCCCTTCTCCCCAGGCACTCTCCTCCCTTACTGCTCCAGGGCCCCAGTCTGCACAACAGAAGGGAAATCCCACGGGCTCTCCTAATTCCTCCATCCCAAAACCAAACCTGTTCTCATGGGGGAACCAACAACTGAAGCAAATTCCCATAGGGACTGCGCAGAAGAAGGTTCCCCCAGTGCTTGCACAGAAGTCCTCAGTAGAGTGCGCAGCATCTCTCCACAGGGCTGGGATGCAAGCAGGGAAAATGGAGGGACAGGAAAAGGACGAGGGAAGGGTCATTTCAGATCGACCCAGAACCATTTTGTGCATGCACTTTTCTTGGCAAAATGCAGTGGACGGGTGAGTGGGGAGTTTCCAAAATGAAATCAAAACTGTCTCATAGGGAAACAAAGCCAAAAATGACTTAGGGGAAAGAAATACATCACTTGGGGGGAGGGGGGAGGGGAAAGTTATCAGCTTTTTTTCCTTTCTGAAACTGCAATTTTTGGCAAGGAGCACAAAATAAAGGTGTTCTTCTGAGGGATAGCTGGGATGGAAGCTGTGACTACTCCCCTGTGAGCTCCTCAGATTCTCCTTGGGAGGATGCCTGTCTCATAGATGCTATTCCCACCCAGCAAGGCACTGAGGGGCTGGGAGGAGGGACAACTTGGATAAACAAAACTCAGCAGTAAGAAATTTACTATTATACCACAATATTTACTGGAACAGCCCAGTCATCCCCACTGCCAGCAGACAGACTCCAAGACACTGAGTCCCTACAGGCTCCCCCAGTACCCACCCTGCCAATCCCCTTTGGCCTGCAGACATCTTTTAGCCAAGAATATAGCTCAGGTTTAGTTTCTGCTCGCTGTGCAGACAAGTGCCATAACTCACACTCCTTGCACAGCCCATTCAGAAGGCAGTAGCTTTGCCCTCCAGAAAAAAAATGAGTAACACAGCCACTTAACTGGTACATCCTCCTGCATCCCAAACACCCGCCTATACACTTCCATCAGCTCCTCAGAGAGCCTAGCTCACTCCTCAGCTGCTTCTCAAGTTACCCTCATCTTTCTCATGCAAGAAAAAGAGGGGAGGAATAGCACTGAAAATCCACCACTGTCACATCTGCCACCTCCCTACAGCAGCCTCAACCAGAACACCATCAACCCTGCTCCTGGAGGGAGCTTCCCCCAGCCTCCCCCAGCCCCAGCACTCCTTCTCAGAACCATTTTTAATGTAAGCTCCTCAGCGTGCTCTTTTCTCTAGGCAGCCCCTCAAGATACAAAACTGCAGCATCTCATTTCACCTCAGCTCTGCCCCTCGGTGACAACCAACATCCAGAGCCAGAGCCCATGACTCCAGGGCAAAATTTGCAACCCAGGATGAGTTGAGCTGTGCTCCAAAAACCTGAGTGGAGCCACTGTACTGCCAGGGTGAGGAAAACACAGCAGCCTTGAAACCAAGAGGGTGGCAGGAGCTCCTTTTCCTGGGATGCAGTTAACACCGGTGGCAACAATGACCCTGTGTTCCTGACAAGGAAGTGATGCTGAATGACCCAACTCACCATCACCATCTCCAGCTCCAGGGAGTGATTAGGCAGGGCTTGGAGGGCACAGAGCAGTACCACAGGCTGCCTCAGGCATCCGGGTTTGGATGGGGATCTCAGTGCCTGAAAGCCTCTCTCCTTTCCACAGAAGTTTGTGCAAGTCACACAGGGTGGTTTGGGTGTCCATGACGCCCAGGGAGTACACCAGCTCCCAGGAAAGGCACGGGAAGATCCAGCGTGGGCAGTGGCAGAAGCTCCGGTCACATCCAAGGAGGGAAGAACGGGCTCTTCAGGACAAGTGAATGTTGGGATGATGGTCAAGCCAGGAGCGCTGGCCAAGGATAGATCCCAGCTCAGACATGGGCAGCCATCCCCAGGGAATGCAACTTCCCTCAGAGCTCAAACCCACTATAATCTCATTCCATGCAGACTGTTCTCATCTACCCCTTCTTATCCTACCACATTCAAAAAAACCCCAAACACAGAAAGCTTCAAAAGAGGACATGATGTAGAAAGGTATTCAAAAAAAGATCTTTGCATTCATCGATTTTTGTACCCTGAAGCCACCAGTCCCTGCCTCAGAAGCCATCATGTCAGCTGAGCCCTTCACCTCCACCAGACAAAAATGTGGGGCGGCAAATGTCACAGACACTGAGGTGGCCACAGACACCCCCAGTATGGGGATTTGGACACTCACCAGCTACTGAATCCACAATTTCCCAGGACTGTACATTTCCAGCTCAGTTCAGAGTTGGTGAGTCCCCAGAGAGACCCATCACACTCTTGCATGAACTCTCCAGGAACAGAAGGTGCAACTATCAGAAAGAGGCACTTTAACACAGATATTCCCACACCTGTACCAGATATCAACTCCAGCAGAAGCAGGAAAACATGAAATACTGGATTTATTTTTCTCCACTTTGAGGCAACATAATGGAGTGGAGACTCCATCAGTTTTGTCTTTGACCAAGTTTTCTCAAGCCTGTCTCAACCCCACCATTGGCAAAGCCTTGCAATGTTAATCCACGAGATACATGAGTGTGGTAGTTAAGTGAATTATCCAAAAGTGATGAACACCAAAAGAGGAGATGACGGCACCTCAAGCAACTTCAAAGCTTGTTTCACGAACACAGGTAGCTAGGGGGAAAGAACTACAAATTGCATATGCTGCAACCAGGGTTTTTTAATTAGATCA
Organism: Hirundo rustica; assembly: GCF_015227805.2. Classification (NCBI taxonomy): domain Eukaryota; kingdom Metazoa; phylum Chordata; class Aves; order Passeriformes; family Hirundinidae; genus Hirundo; species Hirundo rustica. Next base: position 17,341,756 of record NC_053452.1, read on the forward strand.
GCTTTTACAAAACGCTGGGGCAAGCCTGAGAGGCCGGAGTCCCAGTGGGCTCATTGCTTCCACAACGAGACAAACCTGGGCTGATTACAGAGCTGACCCAACTTGGAGCAGGAGGCTGGATCAGAGACCTCCTGTGGTCTCTTCCAGCCCAAATTATTCTATGATTTCATGAAGTGCCAGTTCCTGATTAATAGCTGTCTTGCTTTCCTTGCTTAGCTGCCAAGAATTGCTAATCTCAATACTCCTTGTTCTCTGTGCTACCTGAAAACAATCTCTCTGTGTTCTGATCACACAATGGTTCCTCAAACCCCCCTGCAGTTTCAAGTCCAAATTCACCCAGAAAAACAAGTGCAAATACACTGTGTGAGGTGAGCACTCCACATCAGCATGAAAGTTTGAGATTTAGGCCACAAAATCCACCTGATCAAGGGCAGAAACCAAGACCTTGACCAAACCAGGCAGTTCTAGTTTATCCCAAAGGGACAAGCCAGCCCCTACTCTACATGAAGGATTGTTTTCGTATCTTCAACCCAAGGGATATCAGCCTGAGGAGACAATGGAAAAACACAGTGCCGAGAGCTAACCTCTTGGGGTCTGGTGTCCAAGAAAAAAATGCAATCGTGTTGTTTCCTAATGGAAATACTTTTGTGTGAGATGTGTTTTCCACCACTGATTTGTGTACCTGCTCACCTGCTGGGTCAGACTCGGCTCTTGCTGTCACTAGAAATAAGGAGACCAAGACCAAAGGCAGGGGTATCCCAGATCTCCTCTTACCCAGCTGTTTCAGCCCCAAAATGCTTTGCAGACAAAAGATCCAGGGACAGCCCTCACACATAGAGCATCTTGCCTAAATGTGATAAATCTCATTTGGCAATGAAATGGCAAATATCCTGACTCTGCCCAGGAAACCGAGTAACAGCTGGAATAACAGCTCAAGAGACAGAAAAACTTCAGGATATTGCTGACAGTCACCCAGCAGCTAATAATGAGCCCCAAAGGCAAGAAGAAACCTGTACCCTCTTACACCCAGCCAGCCCAAGCTCACACAAGGCGCTGCCACCCCTCTCCCCCCAGGGCTTCATGCACTTCTCACGGGAGAGCACCCACACTAGAGGGTACAGGGCAGAGCAAAGCCAGCAGCACAGACACTTGGCCACAGGAGGACCCCTCCTCCAGCTTTCGCCAATGCCAGGTCCAGAGATGTGGCAGCACCTGAGCACTCCTTCTCCCCCACTCTCCTCACCTGGCTCCCTCCTTCATCCAGCCTATGGGCAGGGGTCCATCCATCTGCACTGCACTCAAGGCTCCTCTGCTCAGACCTGCCCCACCACCCCTCTGCTCCAAGCAGGTGCACCCAGCAGCACCAGGCACAGGGAGAGCACAAGCACAAGCACCTCTGCCCACACCACCGCTGGCCCCGGTCTACCGCACGGCACCCGAGTCAGCAGCTCATGAGACACTGCTGGAATAAGCACATTTTAAAAATAATAATCCCTCAGGACTTAGTCTGCATTACACAGGAAAGTGGATTAGCCCAACTACAGTCCAGAGGCCAAAGTAAGAAATGTACGGAGTCAGCAAAGTGAAAGATAACAGGAGACCTCAAAAATCTACAGGTTTGGTTCTGCTCTCAGTTGTGCAAGGTCCATCTAGGTTCCTACAAACCCTCCCTCAAATTCAAAGTGGGCTTGGTCACCTGCTAGGGACTTACCCACTTCTGCAGGTCTAATGTTTAGGACACTAAGGACAGCAGAGCAGAGCCCCCACTCTGTCCTGCCTGGGGTTTTCCACACATGTTGTTCTCCAGACATTAAGTTCCTCTTTTGGGGACTCTCAAAAAAACAAGCAAGAAAGGTAAGATGATTAAATCCCTTGTGGGGCAAAAAACACATTTCTGGCTGCTGAGAACCAGTGCTCACCTCAAGAACAACCTCAAAGTGGTTTTGGTCTGGAGGGAAAGGAAGGTGGAAGAAAACAAGGCAATGTGAGAAGTCCAAGGACATCATAAACGTGCTAAAACAAAGGCAATGCTGTCAAAATCTACTTTTCTCCCCTTTGACTCCTCATTCCCAAGAAGATTTCACCACATTCTCAGCGCTTGGGTGGCAATCATCAACTCACCCGAAAACAGAGCCACTCCAAAGCCTGCATGGGCCACAGCTGCCCTCTTGTCATCTGCACAGGGATGCCAACATGCATTCCCATGTGCCATGTGCCAGTCGTGTCCAAGTGGGACACTGGGAAGGGCAGAGAGCCACGCTCAGCCCCAGTGCCCGTGTACACAGGCACCACACCCAGCAGAGGTGACCCTCAGGACCACCGGCTCTTCCCAGTCATCCCCACACTCAGCACAGCCTTTTTTACCTACCCCAACCACAGCTGCTCCACCACGACGTGGAATGTGCAAGCTCTGCACTCACGGGATGCAAGCTGAAATTAATGGGTCAGAACAGCACTGCTGTGTGTAATGCTCCTGCTCGAGGGCTGAAATGCTGACATTTCTGGAGCTTGAGACAGCAAGCTCTCTGCCTTAGGAAAACCTCACAGGCACCGCCTGCATCATCCCATCCCTCCATAAACAGTCCACATGAGCAGAACAACCAGTCCTAAGCAGCCTTCCTGCCCAAGGGACACTCTCCAGCTGGCTTAGCACAGAGATTTAAGATAGGAAACCTGGAGGAAATCTTAAGAGTGTGTGCTGTTCTCCTCAAAGAGAACAGGACACACTATAACAGCAGAGCTTTTCTAGGGGGCACAGGTTGGCAGGACCTGGCTTCTGGGCTGCCAGGATGCTCTCACCTTCAGGAGACAATGAAACACCTGATCTTCATGCCTGCAGCATTCCTGTCAGCCTCGTGTTTCAATCACAACTTGATCTTAGCAGCTGCTTTCTCTATCTCAGACACACACATACACAAACACAAAGACAGCCCTAAGCAGCTGTAAAATTAAACTTTAGCTGGGTAGGTAGGACCTCTTGCAAAGCACTTGCAACTCAGGGAAGGAGGGAACTTCAAAAATTCAGATTCTAATGCTAGAATTTGAGAGGGCTACCTCCTCAGCCTTCTTGCTTTATCAGCTCTTGAGACAGCATTACTAAACATTTACCGGCACTGCTGAAGTAAAAAGCAAAACAGAGGAAAACAGACACTGGGAGACGCCTGAAGCTGGCTGACGTGATTTCCAATAGCTGGAGAAGTCTGCTGGAGCCTCTCACCTCCTCTCCTTGTCCCCGATTTCCCCTCTCAGCCAGCGCAAACCCCCGCTCAGGCCAGCGCCGGCCGCGCCGTCCCAGCCGAGCCTGACAGCCACAACAGCATCTGCACATCCATCAAACCCAGCGGAGCATTGGGAGGCGGAGGTCAGCCCGAGCAGCATATGGAGCACTGGCGTGGTGAATCCCAGCCTCCCCAGGAGCTGTCTGCCACAGATGGAAAAAGCCCAGGAGCCATCACGGCAAATTCTCCTGGCTGGGGGCGACACATCCTCCCTGTCAGCTTTCCAAGCCGCTGAGCAATACTGGAAAACTCAGCTCCTCTCGCCACCACCCCGTGCTCACGCCCGGCACTGACTCACTGCCGTTTCAGTCCTGCACTTTGCCGGTGGGAGTTGTAGGAGGTGGGACGTGGGGATGAGGTAATCCCAAGTGCATGTGGCTACCATGGTGGAGGGGGACTAGCCGCCCACTCCGGAGGCATGAGCTGGCTGTGCAGAGTCTGGACGTGCCACCAAGCTCCAGGTCCAGTCTGCTGATGCAATTACAGAGATGTTTTAACCTTGGGTGGGCACGGGATGAACCACCACAGGACCATCCAAGGTCTTCTCCTTGGAGAAAGGCAGCTCTGTATGTGGTCCAAGGGCTTAGTCAACATGCAGCCAGGAATGGAGTTAACGGAGAAACACAAGAAGGTCACCAGGAGCAATGCCCCAGCTGTGAGATCTCCCAGGCCAGGTGACACAAGGTAGTGCACAGAAAGCGTGACACTTCCCTGGCTGAAACCACCTCCAAGCCAAGCTGAAGTTCACAGCCCTGCACTAGCCAGAGGCAGACAAAGAGAGCCACCATGGTTTCTCCTGCTCTGATTTCTTGGAATACTGCAATTCCTCTCCATCTGAAACTATTCCACTGGCTGCAATTTAAAAACAAAATCAATCCAGCAAACATTGCTAAGCAACTGGCTGTCAGTGCCACATCCCATCCCATTGAAAGTATTTGCCCTCTCCATGACCTCCTGGCAAGGAGCTTGCTGCTCAGCCCTTGCCAGATTTTGTATATTCAGTTATGGCTGGCAAGTCCAGATGCTTGGCTGGATTAGCAGAAAAAACACCAGGAAACTTTCTGCAACCATCCTAATGAAAAACACCCCACAGAGAAGCTGTAAGGAGCAGCATTCCCACATCCCAGTCCCTAGGATTAGGACACAATTCATGGGTCTCTGGGCATTACCATGGTCTGCAGGTCCATGCCTCTCACATGTCGTACAGAGGCAATGAACGATGGAGAGCCAGCACACTGGAAACTTTGCCACAGAGCAGAGTACGACACCTCACTGAGAGGCTGCAGTGATGGATGAGACCCTCTCCAAAGCCTCCTAAACCCTTGCACAAACTGGGCAGGAGCCTCTTGGCACAGTGGTACACCCCTTAGTGTGGGGTCCTGAATTGCCCCAAAGTCAGCTGGAGTAGAACTGCGGCCTGACTCTCTGGGTTGACTCTGAGCAGCTTAATCCAGGTTTTCCATTGAAACCAAGCCTCTAAACACAGCCTCCAGGAGAACACAAAGCATGAGCACTGCGGGTGTCCTTTCTCCCACAACATCCTGGTCCACACAAACCTGCTCTCCCCTCCACAGGAGGGCATCTAGCCAACCCCATGCTGGATTCCCTTTATATGCTCTTGCACAGCCATCAGCAATTTCTCCCTGCTCCGAGAGCAGGCCATGCTTATTCATGCTTTCCCACACATTTCTGCTGCACAATTCAAGACCAGCGCCCAGGCTGCATGGCAGGGCCTGAGCATCACCTGCAGCAGCTCCCAGGACAAATGTGCTGTAAGTCTGGATTATTTTTCCAGAGAGGGCTCAGCTCTGCACTTTCCTCTCTCCCTTTACCGCCAATCCCAGGTCCTTCTCCCTCCTCCATCCTCCCCATCAGTGCCTGCCTCCCCCAGATCTGCCGGCAGCCCCATTTCCTCTGTGGCCACTCTAATGCTTGGTTAATGGTGCATCATCCGCAGCGTTCTTCAGGCATATTCAATAAATCAGAATCCAATTACCGGGTTAAGGAAATTGGAAACAAATTAAATTAGCCCCAGCCCCTCCCACGCGCTGTGCCCTCACTTCCTCCTTAATGAGAACTTTTCTTTCACAGGAGCACTCATTGCCACATCTGCCCGCCCCGGAACAAGGTGGCTGCCACGGCACAGTGAGGGTAGGCAAGGGGCAACCGAGCCAATCTTCCCTTTTAATAGGGCAGATGGTTAATATCCCTGGCATTAATTCTCTCCAGGAATAGCACATTCGCTCCCTGCTCAGCTATAACAGGCGTCCGTCAGGGCTGACAGCTCCTCTCCGGAGAAAGGAGCATCTGGTCCTCACAACAAAAAGAAGCTAAATAAATAAATAAGCACATTGCTTCCTACAGGGCTGGGGAACTGGTGCTGTTTCAGCATTTCAGCCTAAGTGCTGCATGTGAACTGGAGCAGGGGAAGTTCAGGGCTGGGTCAGATGCCAGGAGAGCAATCACTCTGATCCGGGAGCAAGGTGCAGCAGGGGCAGCGGGGTGCCATGGCTGGGTCCAGCACAGAGCTCCCACCAGGAGCAGGACTTCCCCAGAAGGGCTCCCAGGACAAGGCAGTGGAGACAGCTGCTGCCAGCAAGTTGGGACATAATGCCAGGCACAATTCCATGGAAAGAGCTTGCACCAGCTGTGGATTGGTGACCAACAGTAGGGGCAAGGCTTATGCTGTGTCCTCAGATGACAAGGAGGAAAACTGCATTGAGGGGACCTTGGGAGCTCTTCCCTCACCACCGGGACATCCTCGCATCACCCCATCCAGCACACTAACAATTAACCCCGCTGACCTTCAGCAGGAAGCGCAGCTCTTCCCTGATGAGTTTGGAAAGACAACCAGAGGGAGACTACAGCTGAGACCTCAGCAAGCAAGGGTGTGCCAAAACTCCCACCCCACCGTTCTCACGCTGACAAGGGAGTGCAGCTCCATCTACAAGGCAACTGCTGCTGCAATCCTCCCTGCCTTTCCCAAGAGCTCCTTTGGGCACCAAAGGATATTTTTGACCTCAGTGGTGTCGGAGCAGCTAGTAACCCAACAAGTTCTTACCCTTCTCTCCTCCTCACTCAGCAATTTCCCACTCCTCTCTCTGCAGGGCAATTTCAACACTCGACAGTAATTTTAGACCCCTTGCTTCACCTCACTGCATCGTCTGCAGAGCAAGATTTGCCCATCACTGAGACTTGCTCTTGCAAACCCACTACTTTTCTGAAGAAAAAATAAAGGCCTTTCCTTTCTTTCCCTATGGTCCTGGAATAATTTATACAGTTTCAATTAACAGGTTTAAGACTTCCAGACATGCCAAGAAATCAAGCAAAGGGAAAGACTCCATCTCAGAAATACAACCCAGGCAGACCGAGTCCCAGGAGCACCTACTGGCAGCCCAAAACCACATAGGGGAACCTGAAGGGGAACAGGACTATGCCCCCAGGTCATGAAGGCTGGTGAGGAAGATCGGGAAGAGCCGGGGGGAAGCAGAACCTGTGATGGCGGGTGTCGCGGACAGCGCGGTCACTGGGGATCCTCTCGCTCTCCCGCTGGTTAAAGGCATGGAGCCGGTACGGGTCCTCGCCGCCCTTCCACCTCCGGGCACTCAGGTACCTCCGCTCTTCAAACTGATCCCAAAGGTCGTCCCAGTCCACGTCCGATTCCTGCGCGCACAAAGTCAGCCCCGTTAGAGAGAGGAGAGACCGCAGGACGCCTGACCCCGCTCCAGAGGTCCTCCCAAGCCCCGCCGGAGGTCCGTCAGCCCTGCAACTCGGGCAGGTATTGCAAGAGCAGGCTAACGAGGAGTCCCATGAGGTCTTCAGGGTTTATTGTTTGTCGTTAGGTCCTGAAACAATATCTCAAAGAGAACCTGCCAATTTGAGTTAAAATGACTGATTTGAAACCAAATTCAGGTCTCTGGTGGATCCCCCTCTCACGCAGCACCAGCTCGAAAAAAGTAAGAGAAGGTCAGAGCACAAACGTTTTGTAAGGGTTTTAATTTCTCTCCAGCCAAAAAACAAAGGTATTCTACATCACATGACCCATTACCCCCATAACCTTTCAGGTATGAAAGGAGTAACCTCACATTTCCACAGCCAAATCCTGGCCCCAGCTCCAGCAACGGGACCCTGGAAGAAGGAGGCCATCATGCTCCCAGCCCAATTTCAGTCCATCTTTGCCACCACGTGTCTCCCACTGAGGACTTCACTCCCACCACAGGGAGAAGAGCAGGAAAGCACTTGCCTGTGTGGTCTCCCCCACTCCAGGAGGATGGAAGAGCTGCATTTCGGGGTTACCCAGCACCTTCAACAACCTTTGGAGGTTTAAGCCTTTCTTGGTGGCTCGGTGCTGTCAGGGTTTAAGCACCCCTGAGCAGCAGAAGCTGTCAGGGGTTTAACCATCCTTTGGCAGCGTCTGAGGCAGCCAGCACAAAACAGAGCCGATAAGATCTCATCACTAGAGCAGCACAACCTCTTTGATCTCAGCCTACCTGTAACACTGAGAGATGCAAACATTTACAGACATCTCAGCCCTAAAGAAAATTGTGATCTTATCCAATAATTGATCTTTTCTTCTGCTTTTCTTTTTTTTCCCCCCTCCTCAGTTCACACCATCTCAAAGCAGATTTTGCCTGCTAATAGCGCAAAATGAAGCTTTTCAAAAGGGCGGTTTTTATCCCATAATTGATTTTACTCGCATCTGGCAGTGCAGTTTTTGTAGTCACAAGAAGGGGAGGAGGGAGCACGGGCTCCTGCAAATAAAACAGGAGCAAGCCAGACACTTCCAGCCACCACAGGATGCCCCACATCACTCTGGGTTACAGCAATGTGAGCGCTCCCAAAGAGCCAACAAATTCCAGGGATGCAGAGGTTTCCAGATACAGGGTTGTATTCATCCTCCCCTGGTGTGACCCCATGGCCTGCTCAGGACCTCCTCCAGCACCTATCCCAGTGAGAGAAGATCAGAAGAAAGCCGAGTCACCAGCCATGCTGAGAGGAAGTTATTCAGGACTGGAATAAAGTTATTCAAGGCTGGGAGAAAGTTATGAAACCAGTAAGGTCCCTGCAGGAGCTTTACGAGGAGGACGCACATAACCCGTCTGCGGACTTTTGGGAGGGCTGACGTGCACAGGGTGATAAATGCTGTTTATGTTGGTTTTTTTTCTAAGGCATCTTGCAAAACATGATTTAGCACCGCAGTAAAAGATCAGGGGAAAGTGAGGCGATTGCATCGCGGAGCCACCGACAGCCTGATGTTTATAAGATTTCACGATGACCCCAGGAGGCCTGGTGCTGCTGAAACAACCACCGGAGCTGCAGTCCCTAAATTTTAATGCTGTGAAGAAAAATAAAACTTGATTTTATCAAACTTAATAAGAAGAGAAACGGCTTTCAAAAGTGTCCACACAGCACTTAAGGCTGTAAGATGTGTGTGTGTATATATGTTGTTTTGGTTTCTGTGATGCCTATTACACCCAATAGCCTTGGATCAGCTAGAAGGGTGCAGCTGGGCAAGAATCTGATGGCTCAGGTGGGAGGGCTGGTGGATTCCTTCAAGGAGCTTCTGCACCTGCTGCAAGGGCAGCAATGCTCTGGGCAGGCAGCAGAAGCAGGGTTTTGCACATGGCAGGGTCCTCCAGGGCCTGGGATGGCATTTTCCCAGCATCCAGCTACCTCCACTCATGTCCTGTTACCAGAGGTGGTAGTAAACGGATACATGGACAAATACCAGTGCCTTACCCCACAGTATTCACCTCTCGTCCTGCTCTGGATATATCTTGCATTCCTGGTTCACTCTGCAGTGACTAATTAACACTCCCGTGCAGTCTCCACCTGAAATACACCAGCCCACCTTGATTCACTGAGGTTCTCCTTTTTGGGCGGAGGAAAGCTATCAGTGGGATGGATGCTAAATATTGGGTAATTAAATACACCCCTGAGATCAACAGTAACTAGATGCCAGAGATTAAAGAGTTATTTTAATCCCTATTTGGCCACAAAACAAGACCAGGGATTGGGTTCACTTGCTCAGCCAGAGGTAGATACTGGGGGTTGGTTATTTGCTTTTGATCTACATCACCCATCCAAATCTTCCGAGTGCTCTTTCCATCGCAAGCCTCCCTAAACAGGTAACTGCAATTGGAGCAGAATTCCCAGCTCAGACACAGGTGCACACTGACCTCTGCAAAACATGCCTGCTCAAAGCAGAAGAAGAAAGCATAAAAAGCTCCCAGCTGTGCAAGCAGCAGGAGGCAGGAGACCTCACCAACCTGCACACAGGGGCTCACCTGTTCCTCACCTGCACCTGATCCAAGACAGGGAATGAGAGTTTAAGCATCGGGAGAAATCTCCTTTGCTCACCAAGGGACAGCACATTGGTTACAGGTTACCAGATAAGGTCTTCATTATAGTATTTCCACAATGTATTATCACCTCTGCCTCACATCACAATTCTGTCTTGGGAGTTATTTAACTGATGTGCAGAAATCTAAATTTAATTTATTATGATCTAACTCACTTTAGAGGCCAAATTACCCTGCACTACAAAAGGATCAAGTCAATACTCCACTCGCCTTTCTATTTATCTTCTACAGGGCTCATCTCTCCAAGTTTCCTATTCATTTTCTCTCACGTACTAGTAATAAATTTTCAATTTTTTTTTCTTGGAATTAGGTAATTTCTCTTTCAACACTGCAGTTTAATGACTGGTATTAATTATAGGAAACACAGTCAACGCTTAAAAGAGTTCCAGAGACTCAATGAGCCTGAAGGAAAGGGAAGAAAAATGTATCCAAGGGGTGGCTGTCTGCTCTCGGCAAACAAGTGTTGCCTCTTACAACACCACACTGCGGGGTCCCCAGGGGTGGTCAACAAGAGGGACGCCCACAAAAGGACACTAACAAAACTTACCGTGGAGAGAAGCTTCCACCTCACATCAGCACCCAGCCAAGAGCAGGGCTCACCAAGAGCTTTCTCTGCCATTTCAGTAAAGCACCCCCCCAAAAATGACCCACTAAAGGCACCTCTCCAAAACCACCCATCACCCTCGTTGGCTTAGGGCACACAGCCCAGAGCAGGCACAGAGGCAGCTTTTCACTGTAACTGTACATTAAAGATTAAAAGCCTCTCAGTGCAAAGATGTAATTCGTCATCTGCCTCTTAAATCACAGCTCAGAAATAAAACAAGACAAAAAAAAAAAAAAAAAACAAAGAAACAAAGAAGGGAAAAAATAATATTTAAGAAAAAAAGGAGCGGTGCTGCGGGGGGAAAATGGGTCATTAGCAGTAAAACTACAATTTTCTGGCAACTGCTAATGCCTTGTTTATGTGGATTTCTGCAAATATGACATTTTAATGGCATAATAATTGTGTGATTACAGTACAGCAGGGATCGCTGGAGCGGGAAGGAGGAACAAGCAGCCCAGGCGGCTGCTGCTGCGGTCCCGCGGCGCTCCCGGGCAGGCAGCCCCCGGCACCCTCCCGGCACAGCACGGGAGGCCAGGCCAGGCTGGACACTGGCCAGGGAACGGGCAGCTGTGGCAGCACTTCGGCCACCCAGAGGCAGGCCGGCACTGAAAGGGCATGTCAGGTGAAAAGCCTCCCAAGAGGAGCTTGCAGTGACTGGGGACAGGCAGGTCACACCAGTCCCCAGGGACAGCCTCCAGCTGCCCAGCAAGACACGGAGCGGGCAGTGCGAGCCAAAGGGAGATTCTGATTCACTTTCTTCTTTTGTGGCACTGTTTCAACACAGAGAACTTAAGCCTTTGCTAAAATAAAAGCCATTTTCCTTTTGGGGCTGCTGAGCTCTGCCTTGAGACCAGAGTGAATCGGACCAGTGCCATGAGCATCCTTTCAGGAGGCAACAAACCCCAGCCAGCACAGGGGGCTGGCAGAGCTGACAGGGTTTCCCCAGGAAATTTGGCCAGAAAAAGGATTTTGCCCATGCAGGTGCAAAGATGACCCCAAAGGAGTCTGGCAGCAGCCAAATGTGCCTCTACCTCGATTCTCCTCAAACCCAGCTTTCCCTGGAAAATCTCATCCCTACATAATACCTGGCTGAGCACCTCCCACTGAGCCCATTCCCTGGGACTCAGGCATTAAAAAACAGGAGGGGAGGAGGAAATAAAAAATTCCATCAGCCTACCAAAAGCTCCAATAAACACGTGAAAGCTCTGGAAACTCAGATGCCATGCAGCACGCTGCTGCCCGGTCACGCTCTGTCACTCCTCTGCCAGCGAGGACATCTCTGTGCTCAGCAGGCTCAGGGGCACTGAAGGCAGAGGGCAATCCTTCGGCAGGAATTGCCACCAAGCATTATATAAATGAGATTTAGAAGTCTCACTGAAGCGCGGGGCCCCTGCAAACAGGAGGTTCAATTATAGAGCTGCTGCTGGCCCAGGCGCTAATGCCATCTGAAAGGATTATACTTCAAACAGGATAGGGCTCATCCCTCCTCGTCCTCCGGTGCCAGCGCGTGCACTGAAGAGGGTCAGCAGCGCCAGAGGGAAAAGAAGTGGGACAGCATCAAACTGCCTTTGTCCTCATCCCTGAATAAGCCAGATGGAGCACCGATGAACGAGATCCTTCAGTCAAGTTTTGGTGCAGTTTTGTCAGCCCCAGAGCCCAGTGCCTCAGCTTAGCCCTGAGCGAGCAGAGCCGTGCATCCCGACGGCCTCAGCCTCAGGATACAAGGGGGAGACAGGCAGCACCATGGCAAGTCTTTGCCCCATCCAAAGAGGATATGGTGGTGCCAAAAGCAGGCTGTGGGTCTTTGGAAAACAGCCTTTGTACTCATCCTGCATCACATCCTCCAGTACATCAGGTACTGTTCAGCACCAAACCCTGGAAGTCACCTCCTTCCTCTTACCCTCCTTCCCCAAACGGCACAATCCCTAAGCCAATCAAGCACTTAAATACAAACTTAAGTGACTCCAGGCACTTGTCCTAACTAACAGAAAGTCCTGTTTAAATGCTTAAAGTTAAGTACTTGCTTAAGCGCCTCACTGGCTCAGTGCCTCCGCTTTGTGCTGACACAAACCACACACGGGGAATGGAGGTAGCTCTGGGCCCTGGCCATGATCTGCCCTAATTAGTTTCCTGACCCATGGAGATTTTAGCTCCAGTTCATTTATTTGAGAGCTGTGAAACTCCTCTTCCTCCTGCACTGGTACCTGGGAACATCATGCATGAGCAGCTTGGTGGCAGCTCCTCTGGGACCCCATGGGGACACATAGCAGATCCAGGATCCCACCCTGCTCCTAGGCGGACCAGCACCTCCCCCTGCTTGGAGGTGATTGTTTTGTCTCTCAAAGAAAAGCAGATTTGAGTCTGTTCTAACCCCGCTTTGGAGGAAGAAAGAACAAAACAAAAGAAAAATCAAATAAAATATTAATACATATACCTAATTAAAGCAAAGCACTTCTCCAGCAAAGCCTGCCCTGCAGCTGGGGTCCCTGGAGAAGCTTTGAGCATTCACCATCAAGCTTCTCATTGCCATTGACCCTTTCCTGCTCATGCACATCCATAGGCATTCTGCTTCATCTACAAAGGATGGAGCTTCTCCTCCTCCTCTGCTGGCTCAGCAGGGAGCACGAGTCCCTGAGGACCTTACAGTGTCCCATTCTGCCACTTGGCCCTGAGGCCAAGATCACACTGTCCCCACGTTTTCTGCCCTTGCTGCTCACCACCCTTCTAACATCTGCTCCCGCGTGGGCAGAGCCTGGATCTCTCCTGTGGTGCACACACACATTTATGCAATCAAGGCACCTACTGCAGGAAACAAGAGTGTCAAAGGCTGGGAAGGGGCCATGGAAGAAGGTGCGACCTTCAAGAACTGGAAGAAGATTCGACCCTCACAAAGTACAGCTGCAACTTCAGCCCAGATGGAAACATCCCCCTCGAGGCCTTGGAGAAGGCTCTTCAGCATCTTCCCCTTATCCTCCCTACGCTCAACTGGCACCAGTGCAGTTGTTGGCCACTGAGTCAGCGCCAGCAGCTGACCCAGGGCTACGGAATCTGGGCCACCATTAAGTCAATCACAGACAGAACCAGCAATTTGTTTATCTTCTTGTCTGTATTTGTGGTAAACAATATACATGGTCTGAAACACCCTCCAGAGGCTTAAATCTGCTGAAGTCTCCAGCCAAATACAACAACATGAAAAGCCACTGGAGAATTACTGATGCTTTTTCCAGTAAGGGCACCAAAGCTTTCATTTTAAAATGGATGACCAGGACAGCCACCAAAACGGGGAATTTATTCGCAAATCAGGAGCAGGGGACTCCGAGCTGCACAGAGGGAAAGATGACAGATTCATTGCTTTGATGAAAAGCCAAATTTTGTTTCAAGGGCTTCCCTTAGGAGAAAACAAGTCAGCCCAGAGTTCACACCACACTTATCAGCAAGCAACTGCTGCACTGGCAGCGGTGCCAGGTTAAAATATATCCACATCGCCCGCAGGCAGCCGGAGCCAGAGCTCCATACGTGGACAGTGCTCCATACGTGGGCAGTGCTCCTATCCACCTATCCTGGTGCTGTAGCACCAGGCCACCATCCTGCCTCTACAGAGGGACAAGCAAGGCATGCCAGCAACCAGCATCACATGCCCCAGACAGATCCCAGGAATTCCCATGGTGACCCTCACCATCTCCGACATAGTGAAGAACCTCTTGCCTCTCTGTGACGATGGAAAGGAAGGCAGGATTCAGGCCACTGACCTCTAGAAACAACATCCAGCAACAAAATACCTTGGATTTCCACCTAGAAAGGTGTTCTTTCATCTTGGACCCCTCAAATCGGGTGCGTACATAAGAGTCTCAGTACATAAAGAACAGAGATCTTAACTCTTTAAAATTACAAATTAGCCCATAGGATAGCCTGACACATGGAGACAAATCCTGTATAATTAAAAAAGAAAGGAAGCCGATTATATCCTCCTGGAGAATATTGCTGCCTGCTTCTGTTTTATTTATACGTTGCATTGTATAATGAGCTGAATATTTAGGAGGTCAGCACAAACCAAGCTGCTGACTGGACAAAAGAGAAGACCCAGCTCTGTCTGTGCTCAGAGTCAAGCAGAAGGATGAAGAGGATTTTTGGTCACTTCCTCTTACCCCTGCCCACAGCTCTCCTGGGATACTGCAGGACTTCTCAGTTCAATTGATTGTGCTTGGGCTGCATCAGTCTCCCCAAGTTTCTATCAATGGTCTTCTGGGTTTTCCCACAGCCCCAAGGAAAGGATGAGCAATGCCAGTCCAAGTCATCTGGCACCTGTGAACCCTTCTAATGGGTTCACAAATGGTAATTCTGGATGGCAAACCAGACAAAATACATTTTAAGAGTCTGTGCTTTCACTGAGATTTTTATTTTTTAAGATTTCAGGTTTAAAAAAACAACATAAGTGGAAAACATCTGGACTGGCAGCAGCCCCACAATGAGCTGAGCATCAATTCCCAAGCCAATTCCCCCAAGCTGATGGGAGCAGTCCCCCACCAGTACTCCCATTGCCACTCCCATCAGCAGTGGGATACCCACAGCTCCCCTGGGCTGCCTCCATTGTTCTGCTAATTCCCAAAAAATGCCTTTGCCCCCTGCCAGAGGGGATCCCCTCAGCAACCCTCTCCAGGTGCACCAGAGTGCCAGGAGATGCCAAAGAGCATCTTTGGGGCCACGGTGCCACCTTAACTTGTGCACCACAGGCAGCCCCTCCCCAGCCCACTGCCACCACTCAGTGCATGGTCTGTGTGTGGGTGAGCGCAAGAGCAGCTCCCCCCAAAGGCTGTCAGCAATTACAAAGGGCACTAATTGGGAAAGAAATTAAGGCAACATCCCATGTGTGCCCCCACACCAGCCAGGTTCAGCACATTCCCAGGATCACCAGAGGTCAAATATATTGAGAAGGGCCCAGAGCCATGGTGAGTAAATAAAGTGGCAAAAGGGAGTTCCAACATGGACAGACTGTGTTTTGTTTTCCTTCTGTGCCTTTCAGGACAGACACGAGCTGCTTCCCAGCCATGAAGGTCGAAGCAGCCTCCCCAGGCTTCAGCAGGAGCAGCAGATGATTTAGTACTTAGGAGCCCATAGCTGTACTCAGTCTCCAGCTGAGCTTTGCTCCTCCTCCCGCATAACACCCAAAACT
Source organism: Hirundo rustica (assembly GCF_015227805.2). NCBI lineage: Eukaryota > Metazoa > Chordata > Aves > Passeriformes > Hirundinidae > Hirundo > Hirundo rustica. The sequence goes on from NC_053452.1 coordinate 17,357,170, forward strand.
CCTACCAAACCACAGAGCTTGAGCATCTCAGAGGTCAGGGAAGGTCTTCCCCTTCCCCGTGGAGCTGTGGTTCCTACGTGCCAGAGGACAACCCAGGACGGGGCACATCAGGGGAAAGGAAAGGGAAAAGGGAACAGGGAGGGAAGAACAACGGAACCAGCCAGCCAGATCCCTGCTCTGAACGTCCTGCTTTGAACCCAGCCCTCTAAAAATCAGGAGGTTAATCCCAACCACTCCTTCCAAGAAGGAAGGGATCGTGCTGTTAATATAGTCAGCATCCTCAACCCAACATGGCCTTTTCACAGCAGCAAAGCCAGGGGTAATCCATCTGGTAATTGCTTCCATGAGGATCTTTACACAGCTTTAGAAACTAATGCTACTATCCTTCCCTGAGCAGCCACCCTTCCAAGCCAGGCAGCAACAAAGGGTGACGGTAACAGCAGCATATGAATGTGGAGTGTCTTCAAGAGAGGGAAAGGTTATAAAAAATCATATATATTATAACAATAGGTATTAAAGGAAAATGCAGTAATTGCAAACACACAGGACAGTTACATGCGTGGTATTAGCTGCCTCTAAGAAACCACCAGCTTCACCCTTCCCCCTCCCTCTGACAGCTAACTGCTTTGGGCAGCAGAGATGCACCAAGACAGCACCAAAGCACAACCTGCTCCAAGGAAGGAGCTCAGCAAGGACAAGAAATGCTGTCAGACAGAACTCCCCACTTCTGCACTTGATTTATTTCCAGTTCTGGAAAAGCCCTGGACTCCCTCCAGCCATGCCTCAGCTTCCCTGCTCCTATAATTAAGTCACAAGCCTCCCATGGGGTGGGACCATCGCCTGCGCTAAGCAGCTCCAGTACAAGGGCTTTTTTCCCACCTTTTCCCACCTCTCACCCTTAGTAGAGTGGGCAGAGCAGAGGAAAACCCTTCCTGGTGACTGACCAGAATGCCCCGAGCCCTCGCAGAGAGCCCTCCTGCCACATGCCCACCGTGCAGTGATGTGCTGCAGCCCAGCCCAGTCCAAACCATACCAAGCATCTATCATGGTAGCAGTGGAGAAATTCCTGGTTAAAGCACGACTTCTCCAATAGATTTAAAAGCATTGCCAGGATACATGAGAGCTGCCCTAACTCACATGATGTAAGAGGATGCAGGGGCAGCAGAGGTGTGGGGTCCTGACCTACCGGGCAAACTCTCAGAGCTCAGCTGGAGCTCAAAAACTTGCCAGTGCCTATCCAGACACCATCCCCCTGTCAAAAAGCACTGGTGACACATGTCCTCGTCTCAACACACACATTTTGCAGAGGAAGGTGTTTCTGTAGCCCAGAGCTGGTCCTCAACATACAGACACAGGGAGATGAAGCTCAGGTCACAACAACGACGCTCCTGGGTGCATGTGTACTCCTCAGATGTACCAGCCCATCCTCCCCCCAATTCCCCTCAAGGAGAAACTAGATATAAAACACTTGTGACAGCAAGAACAGATATAAACCTCTGATCCTTAGGTACCTGCTGCTGGAGTGTCTGCAAGATCCTGGGCCGGGGCACACCATGACTGACAGTGCCAGAGATACAGCAGCATAATTTAGAGCATATGTGTCAGCCCAGCCTTCCTCTATCTCAGCTCAGTAATAGAAACAGAATAATCAGTGCTGGCTAGTGCTACCTAGGAAGGTATGGCAAGTTTTAAAATAATCAAGCCCACTGGGGAAGGAGTGTGGTTCCCAGCCAGCCATGGGCACAGGGGCTGCAGGAGCCTCAAGTGCTGTTCCTTGGGTTGATGCAGGCTTGGCTGGGGAAAAACAGAAGCAGGACATGGCTGGTGTGGCCTGGCTAGGCAGATCACAGGCAGATCTCCAAGCTCTGGCCATCCTCCAGCAGCATAACCCTGCTGCTTGCATGGGAAAACCCTGAGCAGAGCCGTGTCTGGGCATGGAAGCCACAGCATGGACATCATAAAAACCAAACTCATGCTAAGTCTCCTGATGCAGCAAACTCAAAACATCTAAGAGCATGGGGATCTGGATGGAAACCAGGAACCAGCACCGAGCTTTGCTGTTATCATCAAAAAAAAAATAAAAATCTGCATTTGGCACTGATTCCTTCTCTCACATGCCAATACATGTTTCACTGCAATAAGGAAAAGAGCATTTTTGGAGTCCTCAGTCATGAAAACACAATATGGAAGTTTTGGTGGGTAGCTCCTGCTCAGGCTTGGACCAGTCCCCTTGTCTGACACAGGAAGAGATTTCCTCCACCCAGGCAGTACGGCTCATGACATGCACCCGTTAAGCTCCACAATTCCTCACACTGTGGAGGCAGCAAGCCCTGCCATGTATCTCAGTGTCTCAGATCCCCAGACCTCATCCCCTTCCATGCAGGAACCAGCGCAGTCCTGTACATCACATTCTGTCCCGAGATGCATGTAGACAAGCAGAGCAATCACAATACAAGCCAGCAACAAAGTCAAATCCAGGCAGAAATAAGCTGACCTAAATCTTTTGGGTCTTCATGCTTTGGCAGCATCAGGCTGGCACAGTGGCAATGGTCGTGGGCACAGTACAGCTTCCTGCAGCACGGCTGGGTGGCAAGACAGCACGTTCCACTCACCAGCCCAGGCAGCACAGAGGTGTCACCACACAAGGCTTGTCCACCCAACTACCAGCCAACACCGCCAACACCTTTGAACCCAAAGAGTCAGCTCGGGAACAGCCCCACGCTCGCTTCCACGGAGAGCATCTCATGCTGGGCGGACGCATCAGCTGCACCAGGAGCTGTGCAGAGCTCCCCACCTTCAGAAAGCCATGGGAGGAGAGGAAAGTCCCCTGTGTGACACAAGTAGCGGAGAGCAGAGGACGCACATTTAGGCAGCCCCATCGCCCATCTGGGCTACATCCCAACCCACATGCCTTTGATCCCTCTTGCTCCAGCAGCAACACGCTCCCCTTGCCTGCAGAGCTGCATTAAGGCTTAGATGGGATCAGACATGGGATAATACAAATGAGGTTGTGTTTGCTGCTGGCAGTAGCTGCAAGGAGATGAGGAGCCAGTCTTTCCAGCCGGAGGGAAACAAGATGCTGTCAACCTCTGGCCAGGCAGGCGAGGAAAGGGGGGATATGGCTGAGACCAGGCTAACGCAGCTTCTCTGCCCACAGCTTTGGGCATACAGTGCCTGACGGGCCACAGCCACAGGGGAAGGGAATCTCCTTGCTGAGGAGCCATGTCTCCAGCTGGGCTTCCTGGTGGAAACCAGGGGAGTAGAAACTGTAAAGGAGGCTGCTGGAAGGAAGTGCATCACACACCACCCCTGCTGGGCCTGTGCAACCAGAGATGAAACACAACCTTTTGTTGTCTGGATGGTCCTGAAAGCACAAGGCAAGCCCCAAATTGGTGATGCTACTTCTCTTAATGCTAGGCATCCACTGGGCTTGTTTTTTCTCATAGATCTTTTTCCATCTTACCCTCTCCTACGCACTCCAGCAGCTCTTCTCTTCCAGCTCCAGCCCTGTCTCTATTTCCCCTTGCTACTCCAACCCTTGGCACCAGTCACAGTTGTCCTCAAATGTAAGGGAGAAGATGCCTGGGGGTACACTCAGGTTTTGAGAGGCAAGCTGGAGCAAGCAAAGGCACACCACCTCAGGGAAGAGCAGAAACCATGTGGATAGAGAAGATGTGCCAAGCAGCAGACGTGCTACTCCATGATCTTTCCCAAAAACACAGCAGCCAGTGTAGAGGTCCTGCCAGCTGTGCGTAAGGCATCTCAACCAGCACTGGTCCTGATGGCTGTAAAAAAACCCACCTGACTGCTTTTGTATCTGATTTACTGTTGTAAAGGCACCTTCAGAGCACAAGCTCCAGCTGAGAGCTTTCAAAATCTTTATGCCCTCACTAGACCCCAAAGGAGAAAAAAGTCCCATGGGATGTGAAGAGCTCTGGACGCAGCACCACAGGCTCCTAGCTCTAAGCTGGATGACCTGCCCCTGGCTCATGCACGGCCCAGGGAAAGGCAGGGACACAGAGCCCCAGCAGCAACGCTTGCCACTGCCCCAGCAAGCTGCCCACAGATGGTGACAGGACTGGTCCCTCCGCAGCCAGCAGCATATGCTGCTGCTGCTGCGCCCACATCAAGGCAGACGCCTGGAGAGATGCACCAGAAATAACCAGTTACACAAGCCAAGACTTTTCATCTGTGCAGTCAAAAAGAGTCTTAATCCCAAAGTACTGGGTACAGCTCAGCACCTGAATGCATGCCCCTTTTTTTTTGCAGCAAAAGGAACAACATCTCAAGGGCAATAAAATCAACTTTAAAAAGTGCTGAGACAAAAGAAGGCCAGTGGGGTGTATTGGTGGCTACAGACAGCCAGGCTGGTGAACATCTGTATGGCAGAGAGTTTCTGCTCCTGGTCTGCCATCGACCTTTATGTCTGCTTTAACACGGGGCAATAATGCTCACTTAAGAGTCTCATGCTAAATTAATCATTGCAAAGTGCTCTACGGTTCAGCCAGGAGAGATAGGAAGGCAGCACTAAGCACTCAGCAAGACTAATGGTCTGTGATGTGCTCTGGCCCTGGGAAGCACTGCTTTAAGCTCCTGAGCAGGATGCACAGTGTCCCAGCAGGGATGCAGCCTCCTCCCTGTCCTAGATAGGCACCAGAAACATCTGCCCAGCTGCCTGCACTGGCAGGGGGCTCAGCTGGACCACCCAGCTCTAAAACTGCTGAGCTGAGGAAGGTGGTGTTCAGAGGAGCAGGGGAAAAGAAGATCTCATTTAACACCTGTCCAGACCTTTTTCCCATGCATCCTGTCCAGTCACTGCTGAACCCAGCCGGGCCTTCAACACCCAGAAGATGAAGTTCTCTGGGGCTCCACAAGCAGCTTGTAACCCAGTACACTGAACCTGCCCTTGCCAGCCTTCTTTGACCATCCCAGATTTTGTCCAGCAAGAGATGGGAGCTACTTCCTATCCACCATTTGTCTGCCATTAATGACTTTCCAGATCTGCAGCACAAGCCCACTCCTCCATCCCAGGCTAAGCAGCCCAAGGCTACTTCTTGCAGTGAAGCCATCACCTGGTGTCCGCCCCCTGCACCACTTCCACCTCTTCAATATTGCAGGGAGCAAAAAGCAGCAAAAGCCTTATTATTCTAAAATATGAATCCAGGCAGCTAAAAGGCACCAGGATCCTGGTACACTGGGACAAGATGGTTTTCCCCTCCACAGGGCTTTTGGCTGGGGCTCTGCTATTTTACATGTCACAGCTGAGCTCCAGCAGGCTCACTGTGGTTTATCCCTCACTCCTGCCCAGCTTCAGCGATGCCAAACAGGAATGGGCAGCCAGCACTACTGGAGCAAGGCTCAGCTGCCAGCACCAGACTAAGCCCACCAGCCCTTTATTTCCCAAGTGGTGAAGATGAGGAATAAAATTAAAATTCTTCGTTGCGTTTCGAGTTAACATTTTTATCTGTACTGGAAGCAGCAGGGAAAACGTGGGAAATGTGGAGCAAGTAACCACTCCGTAGCACAAGCAACCAGAAGAAACACTAGGGCACCTAGGGCAAGTTCTGAGAAGCTCATTTTAAAATGTTCCCTCCACCAACAGAGATAATAAATATTTGAGGAAAAAAAAAAAAAAAAAAGAAAATTCGGTTGACTCATGAAGAGCAAGCACGTTAAATACCAAAAATAAAATAAATAATTAAAGGGCAAAAGAAATGGGATTTTAGCCCTGCTTTGAACTTTCATTCCAGCCTTACCCAGAGAGCTGCTTTTCACCATCAGACTGGGTGAAGGAAGCGGCAAAGCGAGCTTTTGCCGTGCTTATAGGCCACATTCCCAGGCCTCCCACTGGGAAGCACAGAGCAGTACCTCCCCAGCACAGCCCCACTCAGGCCTCCCCATCCTTTCTCCATGTCCTGATGGGACAGCTAAAGTGTGGAACAGTGACTGCTTGGCACACAGAGGCCTTGAAATTCTCCACTGGATGTAAACCCACTGGGAATGCACTATAAGCTGTTAGCCCAGATGCTGGGCTATCCCAGAGCTGCAGGTGTATGTGGCAGCTCTTTGGGTACAGTCCAATTCAAGCCTAAAAAAATTAAATTCAATTAAATTTAAAAATCCAGCTCCAACTAGTCTCAGAAGCCTTGGGACAGGATGAAATTTAGGCTACAGATGTTACAGCCAAATCCTATTACTGCCAGGAGCCCAGCCCCGCAATTCAAAGGTGCCCTGGCACAAACCCACACCAAACACAGCTCCCAGCATCTGCTGCACTCAGAAATTACACGCGTCAAAAAGGGCAAGCTCAAAGCATCTGCAGCACTTCTGGGAGCTCAGGGCTGAGCTGGCTCACCACAAGTTTCACCAGCCCCCAGGCACAGCAGCCGAGCTCTGCGCTCACTCTGCCAGGGAAGCCCAAGGCTGCCCAGGGAGGAAAGAGCCACGTGCTCTTCCAACCCTAGAAACCATTCCCCAACACTGAGGCAGGAAAACACCCCTGGCACGGCAGTGCCAGCAGGTGCCTCCTGCGGGCAGGGCAACAGCGGGGATTTGGGGCACCGGTGTCCATCCCGACAGCTCTCTACTTCCACAGCCCGCAAGAGAGAGCGGACAAAGGATGTGAGCAGCAGGCTAGCAGCCAGGGAGAGGATAAGCTCAGGGTCAGGCTCCTTTATTAACATCCTTCTCCTTTTTTCTGACCCTCAAAAAAGGTCCTTTTCTCTTTCTGAAGTGACATCCTCCAAGTCTCCACTGCAACAACAGCATCAACGCAGGGGTGACCTGGTCAGCCCACAGAGGTAAAATAGGAGAAACAACTATGAAGGACATTTTTGTGTCTGTGATCAGATGGCTGAGAACCAGCAGCATCAACTCCCTAAAGAGCACAGGGCATCTGAGGCTACACCACTGAACTTGGCAACAACCCCTTCCCTCTCAGCTAGAGAAAACCAATATATATAGGAAAATACAGATATGGATATATACATACATGACTTTCACATTAATTTGCCTTTTCTAAACAGTCCAGTAAAGCATCAAAGATTTGCTTTGCCCAAGCAGGAGACTGGCAAGGTCATGGCTAAGCAACGTCCCTCACTTGCTGTGCCACACTCAAAGTGTCAGCCTTTTGCTTTTCCTGCCTCGCTTGTGTGTGCGGCTCAGTTTTGGTTTTAATTGCAAAGTCCCCACATTCTGCAAACCAAATGCAGCTGGAATTGAAATTGAAGAATAAAACCACCTACCAACAAAAATCAAAGCATCACACCCCCAAATAACAAGTGGGATGCACAAAGCAGGGAGCTTAAACAGGGAGTGGGGGAAAATGGAAATTAACTAATAGCATTTGTAATAATCTGAGAGCCAGGTAATGACACTGAAAGGTGAGCTACCCTTGGCCCAATGAGAGGTGGCTGTTTATGAAACCATCTGGCTGTCAGCAGCTCAAACATCACGTGAAGGAAGAGTGTAAAATGGGCAGGTAGAGCTGGGCAGTCAGCAGCCCTCTGGGTTGGGAGAGGATGTTCTGTCCTCTACCTGACAGAGGAGCACGAAAAAAAGATCTAGAAATTGTCTGCATTTTGGGGAAGAGTAGTAGTCTGTGGCTTATGGGGTTGGGGTTTTTTTTCCATTGTATCTAACTTGTTTGTTTAGGAGGAGTTTTACAAATCATTCTTTTCTCAAAAGCAGCACCAAGGAACAGCTACAGTAAAGTATTCCTTTGCTTTTAAGAAAGCATTGCACAGAAATGATTAGATGTATTTAATGGGCTGTTGAAACAGTGTAAGGCCAGCCTCTTAACGTTATCATGGCTCCTAATGATTTTACTAAGCAAAGAGCTGAAGAGATCGACTGGGCATTCCTGGCCTCTGCCATTACATTCTGCTCAGACACACACAGCACAGCTGAACAGCAACAGGTGGGAAGATATTTAACGCCCACCTCTATATCTTGACATTGTCTGGTTTGAAATAGAGTCCTCATGCCATTTACTGGCAGTGAAACTAATAGGATTCTGTAAAAATCAATCCATAAATGCACAGACGCTAAAATGAATGGTTTCCTCTCTGATCCATTTATGGGAGGGCTCTTTTATGGATATCTATATGCCAGCGTAAAAATTGCAGGAACAACTTTTTAAGTCTCCATTAAATTCAAGGGGACTGTCATAGAGAAGACTGCTTTAAAAGAAACTGCTATGTGCCATGGCAGCTCGTTATTACCCACAAACGCAAAAGAACAACGCTGGCTTGTGAGAGCTGTCCCAGCTGCCCCACATTCCTGCTGGGCACACTGGAGCTGCAGGAGGAAAGCTAAGATCAGGGTTAGGTGGGACACCAGCCACCCTGCCCAGCACAGGGGCGAGTGAACTGAAGCTGTGTGTCACCTTCACCCACACGCTGAACACCGCCAGCCCTGCCAAACCCTGTGCCAGTCTGCCCAGCCAGCACAGGGACTGCTGTCAGTGGAGGGTTTCAGAGAGGAAAAATGGATTCCTAAACTAAACCATGTTTCCTGACAACGTATTTCATGAAAGTGAACGAAACAGATGTATTTCTTCCCTGCCCTACCCACCATGTTAAATGGCAGGGTGTTGGGGTTTGGGACTTAGGGTTTTTTTTTCCAGAGGAAGCACAGAAACTGCACGACCTGTTGCTCACTCCTGAAGACATCAGTTTACCAGAACAGTCTGCAAACTGAGAAATTATTCAGATTTCTGCCTCTACGTATTTCTTCCAAGACAACTTTCCTGAAAACCTCACAGAAATTCCTGTCTCAGAAGCCAGTTGGGAATGCTGAGCAAACCCCTGCGCTGCTGTGCACAGCCCTGCATTCCCTTCTCACCTCCCAGGAGCGCAGGCTCCAGGGTTTGCCTCAGGTCCCACTTTGTGGTCCCCAGCCCCAGTGCTGCAGGCAGGGCTGCTTCCACACGGCTTCCCCTGGCATGTGCCCTCCTGATTCTGCACCACTCGGAAAAAATGGCTCAGATAAAATGACTTTGCCGGCTCCAAGGGCTGAAAAAAGCTGGGCAGATAAGAGCCAGCTCAAGCATGCGGAGTCCACAAAACCACAACTCCAGTCCCTCCTGATCCATAAGCTTACTAGCTAATAGAGGAGGAGACGGGGACTGGCTTCACCACTGCTGGCCAGAAACACGGACACCCTTGGTTAGTCCACTGAAGCTGTCTCTGGGAAAAGCCAGAAAGCCAACAGCACATCACCAGATCCTCCACCAGGGATAATTTTCCATAGGGCTTACAACTACCTTGAACATAAATTGGGATAAAGGGAAAAAATGTACATCCAAGCCCTTTGTACTTCTGCAACAATCCATCTTGTTTCTGTCAACTTAACATCTGCAGAAAGATGTAGCTCTGCTGGAGGAAAAATAGCTCCTAAGTGCTCCTGGTCATGACAGATCCCAAGGCACACAGCAGAAGTTCACCACATCCTCCTGGCCAACAGCCAGGCTCACAGAATTGGATTTCATCTCACCCTCTTTCACCTCCTCCTTCAGCCACTTCAGAGGCTTTTCTTCATCGCTCCTTCCTCGTATTTCACTTCCAAGGGCACAGGACTACAATAGCCCTGTTTTTTCTCCATACCCAACCTCAAAAAACGAATCATTCCCGACCCATCCAACCAAGCACCTTGCCTCCAACACAGGGCAAGAAGGTGCAAACCTCTCTGCACTGGCAGCTACACACAGCACCCTAGGAGTGATGCTCTGCCCCGTTTTTCTGCCCTCAAGATACCATCCCAAGTCATGAGACACCATTTTCCCCCATCTCTTTTTCCACCTCTTACAAAAGCTGAGGCTGAGGGTGACCACAAAGGCATCGAAGCCTCCTGCTGCCAGCCGTCAAGTGCTTCACACCACAAAAGCCTGGCAGCAGTGAGGTCCACAAAGAAATTACTCTCAGCTTCCTGCAAATAACTTCCCACCATCCACCTTAATTTCTTCCAACCCAGGACCTGTCCCCATGAGACACCCAAAACTCAGCAGTACCCCCAAGGCAGGCGGCACATTCCTGAATTACCAACTGGGGCTACAATTTCATCAGCGCTACTAACGCTTCACTTTCTCCTTCTGCTTTCCCCCATCCACACTGACAATTGTCCAATGATTTTGGCTGAATTTAGCTCATTTTTCGTTAATCTGGCTAAGATTTTGCAAAAGTTAGCTAAGTAGCTAATTTTACAAAGCGTCTGCCATTAAATCTCCCCGTGCCTCAAAGTCCCTCTCTATAAAAAGAGACTCATTATCACTGATTTGTCTCTAAATGACGGAGGCTTTAAATCACTGCCACACAACATCTGGTCTGTGGCCCACAGGGAGCCGCCAGGCTCTGTTCAGCTGGATAACAACCCACTGGTGGAGATGCCACTGACTCAGCTCCAAACTTCCTTCTACATCCCCAAAGCACAGGCCAGGGCTGAGGGACAGAGTACAGGCAGCTCAAGGACCTAGAAATTGCTGCAATCAGTAGAAGGCTTAAGCCTTGGGGGCTTTCAGCCTTTCACCAGCAGGAAAGCGTTCTAAACCTCAAAAAAAAAAAAAAAAAAAAAAAAAAAAGAAACCCAGCTAAGGCAGAAAGCAAATGAAGGGTTGCAACCTTAAGAGCTGCAGAGACAAACAATAGTATCTCAAACCTTCCCTGCAGCTGTAGCCAGCAAGACTATAAATTGGCCTATGATTTAGCTCCATTTGGTGCCCTCTATCCAGCCCTGCAGCACGGTCCATGCGGCGGATACCAGCTTCCAACCTTATCTCCCCCATCCATTAGCTGCTGTCAGCAAGTGTGGGGAGAAGGTGGGGTGCCAGCACAGCTCTGCTTGCACAGGAACCACCTTTTCCTCCCCCAGCAGGTCCCGTTGCAGCACTTCCAGCTATTGCTAGGACCATGCTGCTGTGCTGAGGGGCCTTGACCAAGGTAGATATTTCATCTCAGCCCATCCATTGTTGAGTACACTATTTTCTTCCCAATTTTTCCTTCTGTTTCCCCCCTCCTTTTTTTTGTTTTCCTCTTTTCCTCCTTCGTTCATTACATCCATCATTTATATCCACAGCACCAGCCAGCTGATCTACTGCCTCGATCAATGCAGCTCCAGCGTGAAAAAGAGACACAGCAAGCTCGGCACGCAACAGGGACCCGGCTATGGGAACCTGGAAGGACAAGAGGGAGGGACATGGAACAAAATCATCCCACAAGCAAAAGCACCAGCAGCACAACTTTCTGCACTCCCTCTCCATTCAGCAAGTCCGCAAGGATAGGGGCAGTGCTAGGGCAGATGGACAGATCCTGCCAGACGCTCCTGAAGACAGGAGGTTTGAGGCTGAAGACTCTACGAGCAGAGAAGACTTGGCCAAGAATCCTTTTTTGCCCTTAAACAGGCAGCGGAGAAACCTACTCCATCAGGATCGACTTGGAGCACTTCTGCTGAGCACCTCGTTTGCTCTCCCTCTCCTAATGAACCGCGTGACAAGCTTAGAAATCAATGGAGGCTCGGCGAAGCCTGAGCGCAGCTCGCGCCGGCGCCCAGCCAGGCGTGCCCGGCACCTGCTCTCCCTAACTCAAACCGACGGGGAGCGATTGCCCGACAGCTCCGCTAATGGCCACCCTGTCAGGGCTCCTCACCCACGCCCCGGCAGGGCAGGCCACGGAAACAAGTCATTTGCAGAGGTGCCAGCCTTCTCCCTGGCAATACCTGCGCAGAAAAGGGGGGCTGCTGCAGCGCGGCCAGGGACCGGCCCTGGGGAAGTCCCCAGCATTTCCCTGCAGCTGAGGATGCTCAGCTCAGTACTTCTCTCCCAAAAAACCACTGAAGTTTCTAGGCCCCTGGCCCCATAAGCAAAACCCAAGTCTTTATGGCTGGATGGACACTGCACATTTTGGGTCAAACAGGAAGCGAGAGGACACCTCCAAGACAAGCCAGCTGCTAGTGATACCGGCAGCTGAGCAGGAAGGCGCACGAGGAAGTGCGAATGCAGCCCTGGGGGACAGAGAGGGATGCAGAGCAGACCAACAAGTGGAACAGGGTGCCAAGAATCTGCTTTTGGCTCTTTTACCTAGAATACCTGGCATACTGAAGACTGTCTCAGGCAGCTGAGGCTGCACATGAGGGACAAGGCTTTGTTGGAGAAATAGCTGCGTCCCAGTGCCAGACAAGGAAACATGGGAGCTGTGGCAGTGGCGCAGGCACAATGGGGAACAAACACTCTCCAAACCCAACACCAGGTGGGAGCAGCTCCTCTGAACACCCAGAAGAGGTTAGGATGCAACAGAGCTCTCTCCCAACAGCCCCTGGCTCCAGCTCCAAAAGCCTCCTCCCCACACCACAATCATAGCACCCCCTGCCACTCCCCGCTCTGCGGCACCACCAAGTACGTACCGGTGTATATACACAAATATGTGTTACTCGGTTTGCTGCTTCTCCCATCTATGCCTGAAAAGAGGATGAGAAGAAGCATGCAAAGCACTTCTGCATCAAGCACGGACTGCCCTGAGCCCTCACATGCCCTGTTCTTTTAACCTCTCTGCAAGGGGCTCATTTCCCATCTTGTTTCATGGCTCCAAACTGTTCCACTGTGCTTTGTTTGCTTAAAAAAAAATGTTGTTAAGAGACAGCAAAATAAAAAATAAATAAATAAAAAAAAAAAAGAAGTGGACAAACAGGAGGGATTTAACTCTGCCTTTGCATCTCCTGGCTGGAGGGGCTTCACACACTACTCACTGCGGCACTGGTGATTTAATCATCAGTGCAATGCTACTGCAAACAGCAGCAGACAGCAGAGCCGGCAGGAGTAATGCTCCCTCCAACAGTGTGAATATTAAGGACATTTAACAGCCCTTGTAATCACACTGTGGCTCCTTGCAAGAACACAGCCAGGCAGCACGAGGGAGGGTACTGAACCTTGCTGCTGGGTTATCAAACTTCCCCATGCCCTTTATGGCACTGAAATCAGCCCTGCTTACAGAAAAGCGAGCACTGGCTTCCCCATACACTCTCTCCAAACCAAATCCCACGTGGCAAAAGCCTTTAAGCACACACCAGGATGAACTGGGTGGCTTGAGAGCCTCCTTCAGTGAAAGCCAGCCTCTCGTGGAATTTGGGTCCCTGTAACATGGAGCAAACATTAAGAGCTTGAACAAATTAATCTCCTGTACCTGTCTGATGCACTGGGAAAGGATTACTGGGGAAGGAGAAGAAATCCTGAGCATAGCATGAGTTTAGCTGTGCCTCAGGACTTGAGATACATCATACTTTTTAGGTCAAGCATTAGTTTGTTCTCAAAGAAGAAATGTCTCCAGCTTCTACACTTCGAAAGTTTTTACTCTTTCAATGGATTAATAAAATTCTGAAAAGTCCCCTGTGATTTTTAGGCAGCAATGGCCAGTTATCTACAGCACCCTACTATAATGAAACACCTGTGAAACACAGCCACTCTTGGCCTACAGACTTGAAACACAGCTTCCAGAAACAAGGAAAAAAAAAATGTGAATTTATCTGCTTTATCTCTCAGATGCAGTAATAGCTGCTGGTTCTGCCTGAAGATGAGGAGAGCATCTTGAGAGCCAAGCCAGCATTCAGACAGAGAAGTGCTGGGTTGCCCAAAGCCACACACACAGCTAGTGCCAATGCACAAACCGAGATCAATACGAGGAGATCAGCATCAAAAATTAGTTTATCCCAGTTGATATCTGCATATAGAAACTCAGAACTGTTTGGCTGTTTTAGCTGGACTAGCATCTGCACTGCAAGGAGCTCCCTCTTCCAGGTTATCTCAGTGCAGCCTGTGCACCAGAGGGAAGGGAATCAGCTACCTGGCCTTTCATTCACACCTTTAATTATTCAGCTTATATTGATATAAAATTAATTGAAGCAGAATAAGCTCTTCCCCTAAATACAGGTGCCTACATGCAGGAATCATTGAGATTAAAAGGTGCAAATTACTTTATTTAATGAGTTAATTTCCAGCTAACTCATGGGCAAATCCCCGTGCTGGGCCTGCACCTGCTGCTGCACCAGCTCTACCCCAGTACTATGGCTCTGGGTAAACAGAAGATGTGCAAAGGTTTGGTTACACAGCAGAGATGTGCCTCACTTCTGTGAATGAAACTTCTCTTTTATTCAGAGTCAGGATTTGGCCACAATGATGTCAGCAGGAGCTGTGCTCCCAAGGATGCTGTAAGGCACCAAGAGCAAGGAAATCCCATTTTCCAGAACACCCCCTGTGCCTGCTGGGGAAGGCTGACCGCCCTCCACTCCCAGCAGCTGGTGCCCTAAAGCACCAACAGGATTTCCTGCTGTTCCCCCCATGCGAGCAGAGCTCCTGCCAGCAAAGGCCAAATTGAAACGGACTTTCCTTTGCTGACATTGCCTTCAGAAGGAAAGGCTTCCTCACCTGCCGAATCCCACCGTGCCTTGGGTGAAGAACAACATCTGAACAACCTTCCCTGGCATTCAGATGCCTGCTGGAGCACGCTCTCACCCTGCAAGGTAGATTGTGTTTGTATTTTCTGTTTGATTTCTGGAAAAGCTGTGTTTCCTGAGTGTGCAGGTGCATCCAGGAGGTCCCTGCTGAGGAGACACATCCACGCCCAGGCGCAGTAACAGGCCATGCCACCAAGCTACATAACCCTTCTCTCACCATTCAATTCCCTTTTTCATCACTTGCTAGTCTAATTTCAAATTTCAGATATTTCACTTTCTCACTGTTTCTAGTGCCCCCTGACCAAACCCTTCACACATCATCTCAGCCAGGGATCTCCACCCCAAAATCAGCTCCTCTCATGCCATGGCCAGCAGACGTGGCTGCCAGCACACTGCTGGGCTGAGGGCACATCCCCAAGAGCTGCACAGAGCTTGGTTCTTTCTTCTCTGAAGAGACTTAAACCAAAGATCATCCTGCAGGATGGGAGGGCAGGACAGGAGGTTCCTCTTCACAAAGTGTTTTGCTGTACCACCGAGAGCAAACCTACACATATGCAGCCTACACATCGTACATGGTTTAACTCCGAGCAGTATGAGTATATTCATCCATTTGGATCCCACTGGCAGCGGCAGATGGCTCAGTAATGCATGTTTGAGTCTGCCTCTCTCCAAATTACACTGTATTATGGCACCAGGAAAATGCAACGGGCATTACGAATGCTGCGACTCCTCCCTGCTCCTTCTCCATCCAGCTCCATTCCTGTTGAAGGCAGGACCATGCTACAAAAGTCTCCTTCCCAGTTTGGCTCCCACACAACAGCTCCAGCAGCTCCCAGTGTCTTCCCCATGTCCACTTACCTGGAAAAACCACCCGCTTTACCAAACCAGACCGAGCTTCACATTTCACCTAGACAAGGTCAAAGTGCAAAGGGCTACATCCCAAACATCCCCCAAGGCAGATCCCAAAGGTTATCAGAGGATATCATTCCATCCTGAACGATCCTGAACCAACCCACTGGGTAAAGCAGATTACCAAGACCCAGATAAAAAACGTCATTTAAATAAAAAAGTATTTTTTTTAAAAATCACTGTTTTGTAAGAAGAACTAAGCCAGCTGTTGAAAGTGAGTCTGCTCGCACCTGTAACTCCTCCCTCCCATCTCTTCTCCACCTCACCTAACAACAAGCAGCTAAAAATTCAACACACAAGCAAGAAAAGACGTGCACGAACTCCATCCAGCCTGGGGTGGGGGGGCTGCAGCCAGGGCCCGCACCACTGAACATATTCACGTCTTATTTGCGAGCCATGTGTCTCCATAATGGGTTATGAGGTGTGCTTGTAACTGGCGGATGCCGACGGTGGTCCTTGAGGAGGAAATGGTGTGTGTCTAAGTGCAGGCAAAGCTATTTGGAAAGCCAGGACAAAGCAGCCTTTCTCTCCTGGCATGGGCCAAATCACATCCTTTGGACTCACTCCTTCAGTGGCTGCAAACGAAAAAGAATCATCCGTCTCAATTTTCCTGGCTCTGTGAATAATGTTTAGAGAATAGAGGGCGATTTCATAGCTCATTTGTTTTTGCACCGCATGAACCCCGCTCTCCTCACATCACTTTCCAATCAGGTTTAATGCTGGCGTTTCCACAAGACAACCAAGGAGTGAAAGGCTAAGACCCTCAGTCTCACTTGGCATTGAGAGAAAAAAAAAAAAAAAGATAAAAAAATAAGAAAACAAATAAAGGAGAATATCTCTTTCCCTTGTCTTTCAGCCTGATGTGAAAATGAACCTGTTTTGCTTCTGAATCAATTCTCTCCTGGCACCGCACTTCCCGCAGTACTTTCTGAGATGAGATGCAATCATTAGCTCACTTGCTCCTCCAAATAATATCACAAAGCTGAAGCTCGAGCTGCTTTGCAGTAAATCATCCCTAATTTCTGCCTATGTGTAGCAAGGCAGGTTTTGGCAGGGGACACAAGCCCTGCCACACCCTCCCAGTGCCACCACCCACGGGCACACCTGCTGTCTGGGGACAGGCCCCCATCCAGCATGTCACCTTGTCCCCCCGTGGAGAAGTGACACTGGCACATCGTCCCTTACTCAAACACCTCCCCAATGGCCCACAAAGGACCACCACACCTCTCACTCCTTCGGGCTGCAGGAAGGGTTAACCAAGGTTCCTAAGGGATTTCCAAACAGCGGGATTGAGGCAAACTATCAGGACAACTAATGTTGCCTCCGTGAACAAAGGGGTGAACTCCTGCTGAACTTGTCACAACTGATCATTTTACAAAGGCGCATGTTAAGGACCAGAAACCCACCCCTGCTCCTCCCAGCAACTCTGTGCCACTGGCACACAGAACCCCAGGCCCTCCCAGAACACCCAATGCCCATCCCACAGCAGGAGGCTTTCCAGGTTCCCTACAGACTGATCCAGTCTGACCTAGAGCTGCCCTTCCCACCCCAGCAGCAGCTATATGGGCAAACCTATACCTAGGCAGCCTCACTTTCCCAGCTCCTCTGGAAATACATATGAAGAGTGGAGCAATACTGATTTAAATGAGCAGAAGATGGGGCTCAAGATCTCCTCCTTGGCTTACTCTTCCTGTAACACTGATTCCTGCTGAGATTCTGGAACCAAAAAGGGTAAAGAGGGTGGGAAATCAATTTAATTGCAGCTTAGTAAGCAACTGCACTAAGCGTCGCTGGCAAAATCTGAACATTTTGCTGTGAGAGAAAGGGGGAGAAATGGCTTTTTCATTGCTTGGGAAAGTGGATTGAGAGCAAACTCCCCCCCCATCATCTGCTCCTCACCCCTTCCTTCTTTAAACAGGAGGAAGCCAGCAAGAAACACACAGCTAATGCCAGCAATCTCCCGCTCCTGCTACTCCAATTAATAGTCAATCCGCTGCACCCTTTGTCGTTAGGCTGCACGTAATTACTCCTTCACGCAAACGTCTTCCTTAAACAGATCCTACTTCTGCTTTCTCCAAAGATACGTTCCCCTTAATTGGTTTTATTGCACCAAATGCTGTCCTGCCCTCACAGATGAGGCTCTCCAAGGCGGAGTACGTTGCTTTTACATTTCCACAACTTCTTCCAAGCTTGCTTTTCCCGCTGGCAAAGAGATCAGAGCACAGAGAACACACCCAGAGGTACCAAAGTGGCATCGCATGAGCTGTGCACACAGAACACCCATGGACCCGAAAAAAACACTGGGCACACAAAACCCCAATAATTCAGTTTCCCAGGGATTTGTCAGCTCGAGACAATAACGCTGCACCTGCACTCATGATCACAAGACAGTGTTACTCTCAAGGCTGCATCTCCTGGCAGTGCCCTTCCCATGCTGGAGCTCACCCAGCTCACACCTCCAGAGCCCCAGCAGCTCAGCAGTGTGCCCTCCATGCACTGCCCTGGTCTCTACACATACAACCAACCTCTCAGCTTCAGGAGGCACAGAAAATTTCAAGCCATACTACCATAAAATGCTCCCTGGACCTGCCTTCCCCAGGCACAGTATTCCCATTTATAGCTCTCACCCTGCAGCCATCCCATGTGCAGAGTCCCTGCCCGTGGGGAGCCACAGGTCACGTTGCAGAGCCAGGGACAAGAGACGTTTCAGCAGAGCAAGAAGTAAACCCAGCCAAGATAGGCCCTGGGCCATGAGCCCATCAAAATAAATCAGGGTGATGCTTTCTTATCAAGGAAAGGAAGAGCAAGGAGAAAACAGTGAGGTTTTGAGTAAACAATCCAACTCTGTGCATATCTGAGGTGTTGAAAGGATAAACAGGACAAAACATCTTCCCTGATAGTCAACATCCTTCTCAAGCACAAAGACACTTCAACATCATCCAGACACAGGGCTGATTTTGGAGACTTCCCTGCTCTAAAGTAGGGGGAAGTAGGGAAACCTTTCGTCAAGCCCACCCCTAAAGGTCACCAAGGGCTCCAGGGTGTGAGCCAGAGCCGAGTCCTCCTAAAAACCCAGCAGCAAGGGCTTGAGCCCTTCCCTATTACCTACGAGAGGATGATGCTACACCATGTCACACCAGCTGGAAAGGGATGCTGCAGCCTGGAGCAATTCCACGTGCAGTGTGCTCCACGGGGACCATGACAGAAGAAACCATGACACTCCTGAGCCCAACCCACCCTCAGAGTATCGCCACCTCTAACATCCCTTCAGCGTGAAGCAACAGGACTCTTCAAAGTCTTTTTATCCTTCCAGAGCACAATAAAAAGTGCTTCCTTCTTCTGGTGCTCAACAGTTCCTTGTCAACAAAACACATACCACCTGCACAGAAATTTATTTATACTCTTACCAGGAGAGAAGCAGAATCCTTGCCTCCTCTCCTTCCCTCCCTGATACTTCTTTTAAAAGCACCACGCTAAAAAAGGCACCTACACATTCCAATGCTCACTGTTTTGCACAGCAAACAGGTCTTGTTCAATCAATATTTATGCCCCCATCAGTCACAGCTGCAACAGAGAGCTCCACCGGAATGTAATGGAGGCAAAATTCATTCATTGCAATTACCAGTGAAAAATTAGGAGGGTTTTCATTGACTGGTTATTGTTTCACAGGTATCCCATGGAGTGCTGTAATGCGCAGTGGACAGGTTAATTAAACGAGGTGCACCAGGCAGGCTGCTCACCATTTGTCCACAGCTGGTTTAGTCACCGAGGTGACTTCCTCACCTCACCCCTGCTCCATCAGACCTCTCCTGCCTGATCCCACAGATGAGGGCAGCTTGGGCATGGCTTTCTGTTTGATCCAGCACTAGACGCACAAGCAAGAGTGAGAGGAATTGGATTCCATCACACCTCCTTCACAAGCAAAGCTCTGCACATTCTAGAAAGCCTGTTCTTGCTCCTAGAGATTTCAGAGTGGGACTTCACCAACAAAGCATGAAATAAGTTTCCCCTTCTCTCACATTCTGGACCTATCCATGTCCCCAGCCAAGTCCCAAGTCCCAGTCAATACAAGCTTCCTGGGTATCAAACACTCTGCCTCTTTTTTTTTTCTTTTTTTCCCAACAGCTTTGCCACTTCAATTCCTTAATTATCAAGATATGAATTTTTGCAGGATACACAGTTATTTTAATCTGTTAAGTGGCTCTGCTGCTATAAAACTGACAGGAATTTAATATCTGGAGACTGTCAGCTGAGCTCCAGGTGCTGAGGCTTTCTAGATGGCGATGATGCAGAAGGAAGCACAGGCTGGTACAAGGCATATAAGCACAAAGCTGCCAAGGGTCCCTTTGCACTGAGGTCCAACCCTGCAGGGTGCTGATCACCCTGGAGCAGGCAATGAGGCTGCCCAGCTTCTCCATATTTCCCAGGAGCCATCCCCCAGCTGCATTCGAGCACACTCAGAAAGGAGACACTGCATTGCAAACACTAGTATAAGTCAAGTAGAACAGGTCACTTTTTTAATAAAGGAAACTTTTCCTCTGCAGCTTTTCTCCTGCAGTCAAGTCTGTCACAGACCCGCTTTCCCTCCAGAGGCTGTCAGCTGTGCTTCAGCCATTCCTCAGAAGGCAGCAAGCTAGCATGCAGGAAGGAATGAAGGGAAATAAAATCCCAAACCAAACAAAAACTATCTTCCTGCCCCTCCTGCACACATTGCTGGCCCGGAGCACAGGAGCCCAGACCCCTGAAAACCCCTCCCTGCTGCAGGGCTCTGCCATACAGCTGCTCTGGTCTGATACAGGTGCAGGAAGTGAGATGACCAAGGGCTTGTCACCCACCTACCCATCTCCAGCTCCTTCCTCAGCATTCCCACACAGCCACAGCCTGGCACAGGACACGGGAGCCAGCACACCAGCAAAGCATTGCTGCAGAGCCAGCTACAAGCACTACTCACAATTAATTTGGGATTTTGCTTGTAATTAATCCCGCGTATCAGCTCCCCTCATTATTCCTTAATGTAATTAAGCTATTCGTTTATATATAACCCCCCCCCTCCCCTTCAAAGCAGAGCAGTGGGAGGGATCAGAGGGAGGCAGGGGAGATGCCAGGCAGTAGCATGTGGCCATGAGCCTGGATTACTGGAGCACATGCCAAGCCCCACCACTGCCTCCCCGGGTGATTTCAGGTGGGTCACTAGCAGCCTGATTTTCCAAGAGGATAAAACGATTCCAATTCCTCCAGAGCCCACCAGAGACAGAAGGATACAAAGTTCAATTAGCCTCTCCGGGTCCTGGTTTATCCAGCTGGAAAACGGCCGGGACAAGGAGACAGGCTGAAACTAATTAAAGCTTGCAAAGTGTTTCGAAACCCTCTGCCAAAAGGCAGGGAAGGAAGTAGGCATCAAGGAATCCCAGCTGATCCATGACCCCAGGCAGCCCCGTGTCCTTACAGCCCCATCCATCAGGCTCAGCCTCCCTGCAGGCTGAGCCCACGGCTGCTAAGCAGGCACCCGGCCGGGTAAAGCTCCCTGGCAGGGGCAGGCACGCTGCTACGGCTCCTCTTCCAGCCAAGTCACAGGACTGCAAAAAGGGCAGCGAAAGGGCGAGTGTTTCTTACGGCACGAACAGGGCTTGGGCTGCCCCCAGGAAAAGAGAAAAAAAACAACCCCAAACCCCAAGCAACAGCAGTAAAAGCAGCACCAGAGGACTGATGAAGTTGTCCCAGGAACAATTTCACGGTCCTAAACATGGCCAGTTTTTTCCTTCCACACCCTACCAGCCCTGCAAGGTTGCTACACCTCACGGCCAGGAGGGAGTCCCACACCCTAAAATCTAGCCTCAACCTGCTCCTGCCGCCCTGGCATGTACCACCAGCGGCCGCAGGCAGCAGGGAGGAGGAGGGAAAGGAGGTGACAGGGATTGAGGGAAGCAAGGGCTGGCAAGAAGGGGGGGGCCCTCTGCCTGCCTGCCATCGGGCAGCAGTGAGAGATCCATAGAGATGGATGGCAGAGGAATACAGGGGAAAAAATTACAGGGGGAGGTGAAGCCAAGTTAATTACAACAGACTGCTGCACCCACCTCTTTGGGCACGAGCAGCTCGGGAAAGCTCAGCTACTGCTGCAGGACCTTCCCCGTATGCCTGTCTTCACCAGGTCGTTGAGATGCCAAGCCAGCAGCGTGTTTTGGACAAAGGAAGGGCTCAAAAACTGCACTGGACCCTTCACCCCTTGGAGACCCTGCCCACCCCAACACAGGATCCTCTGGCTGCAAGAGAAACACCACAAGCCTTTTTTTGGGAAGCCAAGGCCTGGACCTGGCTCAGGATTTGGGGGGGGGGGGTAAAGCAGGGTGCAGAGTGCAGATCAAAATAATAGTGATTGATGGGCATCCATGGAGCCAAGGGCAGCAGCTCCGTGAGCATCAGCTCTGCTGTTGGCTCTTACCAGGGCACCAGTGTGCCACAGCCAGCCAGGGAGCTCGGGCACCATGGCCTTCCAGCATCGATGTGTGCCAGGGACAGGCACAGGGCAGGAGGCAGGAGCTGGAGCCTGACTGGAAAGGTCTAAAGGTTAAACCTACACGAGGCATGATACACGGTGTGCCCAGGTCCACAGAAATACAGCTCATCTGGGAGAGAAGGGGGGAGGGAACAGGTTGGAAAATGCTGCCAGGAAAGTTTATGTGGATTTGCTCCATTTCTGCTCTGTAGCTGTCCTAAAATGTTTGAGCGGCTGTTAGCAGTCCACCACCTCCTCTTGTTTCTCAAGGAGTTTGGGAGGACAACCCTTAACTGCTCAAGTTTTCATCAGTGGCAGCCAGTCCCACTGGCCAGGGCAACAGGACACAGCACCAGGCTCCTCTCTGGAGCACAGACCATTCCTGTCTCTGGTACCCCAGTCAGCTCTGCAGCCGTTCAGAAGTGCTAACTGAAGTGACACCACATCCCCATGCTCACAAGCAGCTTATAAGTCATACTGCTCCAAAGTAGTTTCCAAAGCCAAAAAATGCAATGCATTAAAAAATAAGAAACAATCTGCACTCTGTGGATCTCAGGGGGATGCAACTGTTTGGATGGAAAATTCAGAAGAAATGAAGGAGAGGCAATTTAAGTAGTCAGATTGCTGGAGTTATGGCAACTTGGCAGTGGCAGCTTCAAAGCGTGGGGACGGATCCTGTGTGGCAGAAGTTCCCTTCACCTGCTCCGGGAGCCAAGACCAGCTTGTAACAGCATCAGCAACCTACACCCAGAGGTGGGGGGAGCCTTGAATGGGAGCAGAAAGTCAAAATGGGCTGCAAAATCGCAGCAATTCAGCGGCAGCTGGTGTTAAGTGAGAAGCAAGGTTCATTTCAAGGAGATTATAGTAGCCCCTGTCGAACAGGAGAGGTCTTTTTTTGCAGTTTTTATGAATACGGTTCTGACAGCAAAACACAGTTCTGGTTAAAAAAAGCACTTGTCTTCTAACTCTGCTTTCAGTGACTTATTTATTACCTTCCCCTGCTTAAATAAATAAATAAATTTATAGATAATTATTTCTTTTTGAGGCCTGAAGTCACACAGATTCATTCCCTTCTTCTAGGATTGAAAGATTTACGAAAGCCTGAAGAAACCTCCTCAATCATTTTTATTTAAAAAAACATGGAAAGCCAATAATTCCTCAGGATGAAAAAATCAAAGTAAGCTTTATGAGTTCTGACTTCTATTTTTCCAATCAGGTCGTTAATTCAGTTGCTGAGGTGACAGACACATACAGATGAGACTCTCCAAAGATGTGGCAAACATGTAAAGCTGTCATATATTGCGGGCCGAACACTGCTGGGTGTCACCGATACAAAAAAGGGGCTAAGGGCTCACACCCTCCCTCCGCCACAATAACCCTAATCCCGGTGTATTTTCAGGAGCTGGGCTCTAACCCGGATTAATTAATTCAAGATTTACAACAGTACAACTAAGCGGCATCTAATCCACGTCCTTTGGAAAGTTAACCCTCGGCTAAGCCCCAGCCGCTCTCAGCCGAGGAAGAGGGGACACGGGGCCCGGAGAGGACACGGGACCCCGTTCAGCCGACGCTGCTCGCAGCTCTCCTGCTTTTCGTTTGGGCAGTGAAACTCTTCGGATTCCTTCCCTGTGCGGAGCGAGATGCTCCTCACATCTCTGCCGTGCTGTCACTCCGGGGACTCGGACACGACACACAAAGTCGCGATTGCACGGGTACCCCGCTCGCAGCCGGGGCTCCCAGGGCAGCAGCATCCTGCCCGCCCCTGCTCTTCCACCACAACCAGACGCGGAAAGCCCCCGCACGCCAAACACTCCAGTCTGCTCCCCTCTGCTTTCAGCCGGACACGATCGAGCCCTTCTCCTGTAGGGCGGAGCTCGGGAGCACGGCGTGCCCCACGGGGGAAAGGAGTCGCCGGACCCCACCCGTAACACGAACCACGCGTTTCGTTTCCTTGGGGAGCACGGCTCCCCCCGCTCCCCAGGCCCGGGAGCCTGGGATGCTCCAAGTTGGCGGCGGGACAAAGGGCCGGCATCGCCGGCGGCACCCGCGGCCGGGGCAGCCCCGCAGGTGAAGAGAAGCGAGGGACGAGGCTGGGGCTGCCGCTGTCCGAGACCGAGCGGAAGGAGGGGAACGGAGAAACCAAGACCGAGGGACAGGGAAAGGGCCCAGTGCCACCCCCCCCCCCCCGCCCCCGCTCAAAGGCACAGGTCCGGTACCAAACTTGAAGGGGAAAGCGATAGGGTTGGGGGTCCCGAAAACCGCCGGGAACTTCTTCCCCGGCGGCGGCGGCATCGCGCCCAAGTCCCGCTGGAGCAGCCGCGGCCCCGCCGCCCCTTCTTTACCTCCGGCGTGTGTCCCTCGGGCTCCGCCGCCTCCAACTTCCTCCGCGCCCCGAAGAAGAAGAGGAGGAGGGCGGCGAGCCAGAGCACCCCCAGCAGAGACAGCGCCAGCCGCCGCGTCGGCCGCCTCATCCTCGGGAGGAGGGAAAAGTCCGGCGGGGGTACCGGGAGACTGTGGGGGGGGGAGCCGCGGGCGGCTCGGGGGGCAGCGGGAGCGCGGCTGGCGGGGAGCAGAGTCTCGCCCGCCCGCCTCGGAGCCGGCGATGCGAGTCCCGGGCTGTGCATGCTCTGCAGGGGAGGGGAGGGGAGGGGAGGAGGAACGGGAGGAGGAGGCGCCGGGAGGAGGGGGGCTGGAGCCGGAGCCGCTCGCCGGGGAAAGGTGCGGCGCGCAGGCGGCCGGGCCGGGCCGCGGGGAGCTGCTGCCCTGCCCGCTCCGCGCTGACGGGGAGGCAGCCCCGGAGACGGGCACACCGAGCGGTGCGGGCGTGTCCGTGTGTAGCCGGGGACGCTCGTCCCTCTGCCCTGCCGCCGTGAGGGAGCCCGGGCCACTTGCGGGCGAAGCGATGCGCGGGGCTGGGCGGCGCCGCTGCGAGTTTGGCCCGGGTCGGTCCCGGTCCCCGCCCGACTGCGGGGCGAGAGGGGGCCACCGTTCAACAACACACAGAGGAGGCTCAGACATGATGGGAAGATTAATTTAACCAATTGAAACAGCAGGGGGAATTCAGGTAGGTGGAATTTAATTACTGGATTTGGAAGAGAAGATGTGTGTCTCCAGAGCTGTCAAGAACACTTATAAAAGAAAATCATAATCAGCTGTTGGTATTCCGGCAGCAGCTTAGTGCCGGGCCGTGCTCTTGCCAAGGTGGCCCTCAGGCGTCATCCCTGCCCCACGGGATGGCTAGCGCCGTACACAGCCCCAGCACAGCAGGCCGGTCCGCACAGAGCAGCCCAAGTGGGAATTACAGACCTTGCCCAGGTGAAAAAACAACCTAACGCAACGACAGAGTAGGACTCCAGAAATGAGCTGTCTCACCAGCTATCCCTACTCACCTGCCTGACGCTGCTCTTCTGATCTTGCCATTGCCAAGTATTACATGAGCTGAGCAAACCTTTGCAGAAGACATTAAAGAATAAATTAAGTGTTGGAGCAGATGTGAGTCATTCATGTTAGTACGAAAACTATAGAACAAGCCCCATAAAAACAGGAATCCATGCATAAAGTAACATATGGAATGAAATAGAGATAAGATGTCAAATGCTGGAAAGTCCAATGCACATGTTGTAAACAACCTCTCCTATGCATTTCCCACACACTCCTCCTGGCTTTATTATTTCCTGCAGTTGTTTTCTGTCACTTGCTAATTTATCATTTGCAATCTTCATCCTCTGTCCTCCTCTGATTTATTTCCAGGGCTCAATAAGCCCTTCTCCGTAACATAATCCATGCCTCTCAGGCCCAACATTCACAGAAAGATGCCCAGATAAAAATTTCATTAGCATCCACAAAAAGGGACATTTCTCTGTCTTTGTTTTAAAGCCGTGTGACTTTGAAACACCTTTACCAGAATGAGGAAATCCAGGTCCAGCAGGCAGTTTGAACTTTCTTTTACAGCCAGGCAGGAACAGAAGTAACCAGGCGGGAAGAGGGCAGAAAGCCCTCATGCCCTGGGGAGCCACCAACCTGATGTCACACGGGAAGCCCACACCAACCTGAAAATGCAACCTGTTCCCATGGTGTACAACATTTGTCATGCCAGTTAACCTTCCTCAGCCCCATATGCAGGGTAGCTGGACCTCCACACTTCACCTCTACCCAACCCAGCTGGGACCTTCCGGTGCTGCTCTCTCCCACAAACTGTTGCCTCATGCTTTTTCCTGGCAGCCAAGGTAAAACACCGGAGCAGCTTTCAGCAGCACATCAGTGGTAGTTTTTACATGGCTTAGAGTTGTCTTCTTACTTTATGTTCATCCCTGCTATTGGGACAGACTGGTTGCTACCTCTCACATTCCTCCTTTGGATCAGGAATGGCTTTCTGACCAAAAAGATCACCTTGCCACAACTAGAAAACAGCCACGGGTGTTTTCCTGCCTGGGACAAAGTGACCTTGGCTGCTGTCAAAGTGTTCCCCCAACACATTTGCAGAGGGTGCTGAGGTTTTCCTACCAGACCTCCCTCTGTGCTAGGAGAGTTTTTCCAGATAAAGGCACCTGGAGGGTGTTATCATTCAAAGCTGGATTAAAAACCTTGTCTTTTTTTGTAGGTCAGACTTTCAGGGGAAGCTATTACAAAATACAGAGGGGAAGTATAGAAAATATCAAGGAAATACATTACAAATTAGATTACAGGTAAGGTAATAAATAGGACATACCTGACAAAAATGCAATCAGATAATGCTTTCTTATTACCTTGAGAAACAACTCCCTCTGCTGAGGGAAAGCTTCACTGGCAGGGCTCGGTGCCGTGATGGATAACTCGCTGTGCCCGGCAGAGAGCGGGCAAAGGCGCGATGCTTCCCTGCTGGCACTGCCACCGCTCCAGCCAGGGGGGACACTGTACAAACCCCCGCTCCGTGCAGGTGTCCCGTGGGGAGGCAGGAGGCCCGAGGAGCTCTAGCAATGCATCGTTCCCAAGGAAGTATGCTCCTCCTGACAGCGTGCCTGTGTGCTAGGACAGATAATATATCAAGCAGATGATGGTATGAGCTATTTAAAAAAGAATAAGGCAAGAATACAAATCTGGAGGTTCAGAGTTATTTGAAGCCGTAGACTTTCAGAGACTTGTATAAAAATCCTACTGCAATTCCATTAAAAATGTGGCAATAAAAAAAAAACTTCTGTTATATTATTGACCCATATCTTTCCCATCTTTCTAATTTTTCATCTGCCAATCTCAGCTGCTTCACAAGTGAGGTCCATAACATATTACCTGTTTCCAACACAGCAACATTTACAGGCAGTACAGCCAGAGACAGAAAAACAGTCTAGGAAATTAGTGGCTGGCATTTGTTGGTATCAGCATTGAAAAGCTGATGAAAATAATTGTTTCATGAAAACAAAAATAGGACATGGTTTCTGAGTGGGAGGGGAACTCTTCACAATCACAGCTTCAGATGATGGCCTTTAAGGGTCCTTTAAGGAATGAGTGGAAAGGGAAAATAGCTTTCCTTGGTGTTTCAAGGACATCTGTAAAGCACATTTCAAGGGAATCTAATCTCACTGGGTCTACAAACCAGCTGGACATTGCTTCAGTGCAGTTTTTACTAGGAATACTCTTGGGTTTGAGTTCAGTTCACATCTGAGATTCCATTCACAGAGTGTTTCTTTTCCAAAAGGATCACAAGTACTTTGCAGTGTTTTTCTCAGAAAGTTGAAAGGGGCTTAAACAGATACAGTCAAGAAGTGATCAGAGGAGAGGATCAAAATCCACCCCCAACTTGGGGATACTGAGGAGTCTCAGCTGAACATGGGAGGTTATTGTAAGATGGAGGAGCCCCACTGAGCTCTAGAATGAAAGGGACTTGTAGGACAGAGAGTTGCACTGCCAGGGGAAGATCTGGTTCAGTCAGTAGCTTGAGGTGGCTCAGCACTCGATGCTGTTCATGGCAGCGCAGCATCCCCATGAAGAGGTGCTGCTTGCAGTATATCAGAAAGACTGTGTTTGCAAAAGATAGGAGATCAGCATTTGCAAGGGCCAGCATGGTAACAGGTGGTAGACAGAGTGCTGGATTTCATTCAGTGGTACCTCTGTGGTGCATGCTCATTCAGGAGCTTCTCTCCCACCCCTGGCAGAGGATGTGCTACACTTACTGAATTTAAGCACATTGAGGGCAGGGCCAGGAGAGGAGGGCTAGCACAACGAGCTAGCTGCTCCCAAATAGCTGTTTTGGCAAGCTGAGCATTGGCATGTTTCAGCAGGAGCCCAGCTGTCCCTCGTCACCAGCAGTGGAGGTGCCAGCCTGGGTGCAGAGGCTCCAGGACAGCAAGCCAGCACATGTCCCTGGCCCAGCACCACCCCACAGCCCCAGCCTGTTCCCAGAGCTGACTCAGAACCATTTGATACCCCTCTATGGGTGGAGCTGTGCTTCAAATGTGAACAGTCATGTCAGTGACTCCCAGGGTTATATTTAATACTCAGACAAAGTTCCCTCTTCCGACCTGTACCTGTTCAAAAAGCCTCCAGGTCACTTGGTCAGTGTGAGGAGAGGAAGACCAGAAGTCCTTTGCACAGGAGCAAGGAGGTTGTTGCTTTGCCATGGAGTCCCCAGCTCTGCAGCACTTGACCCCACCGTGCCGTGGCCCCACGGAAAGCTGCTGCAGGGGTGCAAGCGTGGTGTGCCGAGCTGGTGGCTCCTACCCACAGCTGCCCTCTCACACAGCCCTCAGCCTTGTGAGGGCAGTAAAGGCCCTCTGCCACCTCAAGCAGTACCCTGCCATCGCAAAAAACAGCTTCCATCATGGCTGTTGCAAATAATGTGAACAGTATTTCACATTTTTGTGGCAGGTAAGATCTGTCTTTGTTTTTGTGCTGTAACAGAAGCAAGAAAAAAAATCAGACCAGTTCTTATATGAAAATTGTTCTCCCTGTGTTCCCTTGGAGAAGATCAAAAACGTTAGAGTGAGCTCTGGCCTAATACCAGAGGAATTGAAAGTTAAAATATTTAAAAAAAAAAACCAACCAAAACTTCATATTGGCTGTCTCCTCTCCCTTGCTGAAGTAACAGAACTGTAGGTTGTCCTACATCTGCAGCTTAAATGGGAGGGTCAAACGTGAAGTTGTGAAGCACTCACCTTCTCTTGGGTGATGATATCACTGTGCACCTCCTCACCTACTGCTGCACTCAGAAAGGAAAATGCAGGTGCTCCTTCAGGCTTTTTGCCACTATTAGTGTTGCAAGCAGATCTCTTCCAGTACCTCTAAAGGATTTTTTTTCCTTTTAATTAAACTGCAAGCATTTTTCTCTAGCAAACTGCAAACTTTCCACTATGGCATCTCCAGTTAATTAAATGTTTAAGCTGTCAGGAAAAGCTATACATTAAAAAAATAAAATAAAGAGGAGAGCTACTTTAATAGCATTTGTTAATTGAAGATCTCATCAAGTCAGCTGCAGCAACAGAAGCTGCTTCCCGAGTCGATGGGCAAGAGCACACACCCAGACATTTGCCTGCAGTTCCTACAAGTCAGACTCCCACCTCCAGGCTAGTGTCTGTGGCACTGATGGATGAGGCAGCACTGAGCTCCCTCACCATTGGAACAACTGCAAACACTTCTCTGTAGTAAAACTGGAGGAAGGCTGGGGGGAATTCTTGCTTATCTCGAGATATTTTCCATCTCCAGTAACTGCAGTCAAATAGGCACCCACTTGCGCTTGTGTTTAATTCACATGCTCCCCAACCCTTGTCTCCATTTGCTGGAGCACAGGTTTTTCTGGACTAGATGCAGCCTTTAGTCACAGCATTTCCAGGTGGCCAGTGATGCCAATCCAAACAGGTGTGGGAACAAGGGGAAAAGCAGCAGGAGATTTGAGGGGAGACACATTGACTTCAGTGTGTGACTGAGGGACATTTTAGCAAAGAACAGTTCCCTTGGACAGTGCTCTTCCACTGAAGCCATCTTCCATACTGTTCACTGGTTGCTCTTGTCCAGCCCTGCCTCTGGACATTACTGCTATAATAAAGTCTTCTGGATCCTGTCTGTCCCCAGATGTCTCTGGTGCTTGTTAGTCTCTCCTGATGCTCCTGTGTTCTGGAAAACGCTCCTATATGAGCATCGCTGATCCCAGAGCCTGTTTTTTTCAGTGTTTTGGTGAGGTAAGCTGCCTAGCTCCAGGTCCCTGCACCAGCAACCAGTGGCAGGCACTGCAAATGGCCAGAAAGGAGCATTTGAGACCAAAGGCCGCAGAGAGTTTTATGGGCCAAGTTGCAGCAAACAATCAATAAACAGAGCACAGAGCAGGTGAATCTCTACCAGCAGCTGAGCCTGTGAGGTCCTGGGCACCCTGCAGTTCTCAGCACAGCTCTGGTAAAACACGTGCTCCCAGGGGACCCCAGTACTGCTGGGACTTGAAAGGAAAGCAGAGCTGCTCACCTGCTTCCCAAGGAGCTGTGCTCCTGTGTGCATTCATACACAACCCCCTCATCCATCTCTAAAAGCAGAGAACCCTGCCAGAATTCAGACCAAACCCTTTTGTTGCTTAGAATATGCTAAATCAGTCCCTTTCGAAGCCAGCTGCAGGACTGTGTCTCTCAGACACACTGAAGCCCATAATTGTGGTTTGGACAGGTGACACTTAACAGAATAAAGAACAAGTCATGTGATGGGTGAGAGAACACATTAGCTAAAATAAAGCTTTGTCCTTAAAGCACCTTTAATGCCTCTGTCCTTTTGTGTGCAGGTGTTAAGCAGACTTTGGAATTAAATCTCTATTTCTGGGATATGTAAGTATGGCCCAATGCCAACTGGGATCTAGGCATCTATTAACACAGCTGGCAATATGTAATATTGCACCAGACACTTTCGGGGAAGGAAGGTTTTCACAGCTGGGTAGAAAGTTTTACTCTCATCTTCCTCCTATAAAATTTTTCATAGAAAAAAATTCCTGACTGTTTATCTCTCCCTTCTCCCAAAGGATACAAAAACTGGAGACAGTGAGGCATGCATCACCTTACTTCTTGAGATTTTAATCCCATTATTTAGGTGAAGTGTCTAGGAATAGACATTTCTTCATATACAATCCAATGCTTTAAGCATAAAGACAGTGATTTCTATTTGATCAGGCAACCTCCCTCTCTCAGTACCAAAGCTCCCCAGGGCTAACAACTAACCCCACAGCTCCCTGAAAAATAGTTAACAAGCAGTTACTCTGTACAAAAAGAGTGACTAATGTCAATGTCTTTGCTTGCTCCATGTTGATCTTTTCATCTTAGGATCCACTGTGATCTCCTACACAAAAACACACACGGTGCTAGAAATCCTTCCTACCCACAAGGGAATGGTACCCTGAATGTGCTCAGGTGGATTAACGTCTCCTTTCCCATCATCAAATCATTGCTGTTGGTTAGACAGCAAAGCAGCAGCTTGATTCCCCCACTAGCAGGACAAAATTTCAAGGCTGTTGTTTAGAAAACAAAGTAATGTTTAATTGCACACATTTGTTTTGCTGTTATTGAACAAGAACAAGTCAGAAGCCCAACAGCATTATTTTTCTTTCCCCGCATAGAACCTCATGAATGCATTCAAACCTGTTAGAGTTTTTTAGTCCCAGAGGGTCTTGTTGAACCAGAACGATCAATAGATGCAAACAGAGCAGGTAAAGAGGCAATCAGGGCCCTAGAAACTTGAAATATTTTCTATTAGGACACCTTAATAATTTCCCCTGAACAAGCATGTCAATGGCTGGTGCTACAAGCAAGGCGACATCCCAGGTAGGAGCAGCCTGGGTGAGACACGCGAGGGATGAAACATATCTTGATTTTACCACCCAGAGCAAAATGAGCTCCGGACTGCAAGATGTTCTCCAAATAGCTTGGGCCATCCCATGCAGGAGAGGTATTTCACAGGAACTTCTGCATATGGAAGATAATTGGAGGGAACTGCTCCAACGTTCAGGGTTCTGACCTCCTTGCAGTAATGAGTGCACAAGCAGGGGATGCATATGCATGAGAACATAATTAAGAGTGGTGAAACCTGGAAGATTTTCAAACTCGGTGGCAATTACCAACTTAAACACACAAAAAATTAAGATAGCCTTATACCCAAAGGAAAGTTATTATTCAAAGTGCCTTGCTTCATTATGGTTAGCTGGAGCTCAAACAGCAGGCTGGTGAGCAGGGCAGAGCTGCCTTCCATTAGCAGCAGGTGCTCTCCCTGGAATGGAGGCAGGATGCTGGCATCCTTCTGCTCTTGCCCAGACATCTCAAATGGTCCCAGAGTTCTTCATGGGAACAAAAATAGAAAGCACAGGGCACACATGACTGGCAGCTTGGCCTCCCTTGTTGCTCTTTGGGCCTCTCTGGTGAAGAGCGTTCATGGACAGAGAGCTATCCTGTGTAAATAGATTCACTAAATAAATGTGGTAATTATAGTGAATATTATTCTCAGTAGAAATAGCAGCAGGGAAATGATTTGCATAAGAAATGTAGATTATTCATGTAAATGAATGTGTTATTTGTTTGTAGAAAAGATTAAGTCTTGTCTAAAGACCTAGAACTCAGCTATACGTAAAAGCGAACACTTAACCAGCCTTTCATGCCTCCACTGTGCTCTGCCCACCTTTATCAAATTCATCTTTGCAGTACTACCTATGTTTTTCTCATCAGTCCATTTTGCTAAAGCTCAAGCTCCCCTCAGTGCCAGGGATAGTTAGTCTCCTCTAGGGAGCCTGTTTGGGCTGCCACTGAAGAATCTTTAGTGGAATCCAGGCTTTTAATCTTTGTTTCAGCTAGCCGAGCCTAGTGCCAGGAGAAAAAGGAGTGGTTTCTAGGTTTGAAGAGCTGTACAAAAAGCCTGACTTGGAAGGATGACTCCTTTAATTTCTCTCCTCCAAGTGCTGCATGCAAGGAGGGGCTCAGGTCCCAGGCTGGCTACCCCTGCACAGTCCAGAAGCAGCCAGGAGTAGCCTCAGTTTGGGGGCAATAGGGCAGGTAAGCATATCCCTGGCAGCCCCCAAGAGCTGGGCAACTGATGGAGGCACTGTGTGCCCACCTCCCACCCTCCTGCTCAACCACGGAATACTTTCACCCTGCTACCCAAGCAATGCAGAGGGGGTTGGTCCCACTGCAACCACCTCCTGTTAACTTCAGAACAGCCTCATTCCTCACCGCACCAATCCCCAGGCCAGGGTTATTCACCAAAGGAAAAACACTGACTTAACACAAAGAGCAGAGAGGCAGCCTCAGCTGATGCTGCAGGACCTTCACCCTGCTGTTCAGCCCTGCAAAACAGCCAGCTCAGCTCCTGGACCCAGCCTAGGAAGGGCACCAGCACCCAGCACAGCCTCTTAGGAAAGCAGCTTTACTAACAATCAGGAGACCTTCTCTCTGGGCTTTGTTAACTAAAGGCAGCTCTTCATATATTGCCAAACACATCCTGGGCTGCATCAAAGGAAGCAAAGCCAGCAAGTCCAGGGAGGGGATTCTCTCCCTCTACTCATAAGACTCTGCTCTTGTGAGGTTCCACCTGGAGTACTGAACCAGCCTTTGGACTCCCAACATAAGAAGGATGTGGACCTGTCAGAGTGAGTCCAAAGGAGGTCATGAAGATGCTCAGAGACCTGGAGCACCTCTCCTACAAAGACAGGCTGAGAGAGCTGGGAATGTTCAGCCCAGAGGAGACCAAGCTCCATGGAGACCTTAGAGCACCTTCCAGTACCTTAAGGGAGCACACAAGAAAGCTGGAGAGGAATATTTCACATGAGCAGGTAGTGATAAGACAAGGGGGAATGGCTTTAAACTGAATGAGGGTAAGATTTAGACTAGATATAAGGAAGAATTTTTTTCCAGTGAAGATGGTGAATCACTGGAACACATTTCCCAGAGAGGTGGCAGACGACCTGTCCCTGGAAACCCTTCAAAGCCAGGCTGAATGAGACGCCTGAGTAATCTGGGCTAGTTGAAGATATTCCTGCTTACTGCAGAAAGGTTGGGCTGGATGACCTTTGAAAGTCCTTTCCAACACAAATTATTCTGTGATTCTATATGCCAAGTCATTGAGAAGAAACATTCTCAGCTGATCCTAACTTTCTGGCATGTGTAGAAGCATAGGCCACCAGAGGATCTGCTGCCTCTGGTTGTTTTAAATAATTTGAGAAAGGAAGAATGTCTGCCTCACAGCAGGAAGGGCTTATTTCCTATCACAGTAAGCTCTCCAGTGACAGCTGTGTCTAACTCAGGTTCTGCCACCTTAATTCAGCAAAGTCATGTGGACTTCTCAGCTTCCTTCAGCTCCATCAGGTGGTCAGAACTGATAGAAGTTCTTTAATGTTCTACAGATTTATTGCAACATTTTTCATAATTAAAAGAGTAGTGTTGAGGAATGGCACCTCCACATGGCCTTTCCAGCAAACTTCTCTTGCCATTTTGTATTTCCATGTACTCGTAAACCATAAAAATAAAAATAAAGAAAAAAAATGGGAGTTCCTTCTACTGGACTCAGCAGTTTATTTTTGCAGCATATGAATTATTTTCTGTTAATTCATACCCCAAATTCTTTATGCGCTTAGCTATGTGTTGGTTTGATAGAGTATCCCTTTCTTTTTTGCATTTGATACAATTAAAGTTCTGCAAAACTCAGCGGTTTGAACTCTTGGAAACTTGTGCACATTGGAAAATATTGATCCATACGGAGGAGGCTGTGAAGTGCCCAAGCCTTGCTCCCACGCTCTGCTCTGCACAAGTAGAAAGGCAAGCTGAAATGGAAATTGAGTTCTCAGTAATGTTCAACTCAGCTGTTCAAAAATAATGAGCCCTTCAGATCAAACTACTTTGGAGATGCTCAGGGTTATTTCTCTTGTCCGTATTTGCCTGGTGAGTCTTGGAAGGCCAGGAGTCAGAGTCCCTGAGGATGAGCATCTTAACATCAGGCTGACATTTTCCCAGCCTTGAAAGGTAGAAGCTGTGCACAAGGGATACATTCAGAATGGACACTACCTGGGCTTCAGAAAAGGGCTCTGAGACAAGCATGGCTCCAAGTTAAAAAAAAGATTTCCAATGGTGTGTGCCACACTTCTCCTGGGTGCAGTCATGCCCCAGTGCTGGGACACATGGTCCAACATGAGCCAGTTCCTGCAGGACTTCAGACATCAGTTTGCAGAGCTGGAGCTAATGAACAGCTGGAGTTAATGTTGGCCAGAGGATCAGGGGGAACACGTCAGCCTTCTGTGTTTGCCTTTTGCTGCATGCATACCTATGCCCTAAGAGCTGGAGACAGTTTTTAAGACTGGGGTTATGACTGCTGACATATGAGATCAAGGGGCTAGCTAGAAAGAGTAGGTGATGTTGATATTGTTTTCTTTCTTCCTTTTAAAAGGAAACACGGTAAATTACAATAAACACCCAAGTAGCAGAGAAGGGTCAACAAGGGCGGGTGCTCCGAAGAAGAACAAAAAACGCCTACTCCATTAATAAAGGGCTGTACCCAAAGACTTACAGAGCAAGCAAGGGCCCCAGTTTCTGGAGCAGCATTCCAAACGCTTTGGTTTCCAAGAGAGCTGTGGAAAGGGAGGGGCTGTGGTAACAGGACAACCACAGACATAATACCACTCCTGCATCCTCTGGAAGATCAGAGGATTTAGCTACAGAGGCAGGAGCCCTCAGCAGCCTCAGCCCAGGCAAAAAGCAGTGCTGCTGCCAGCAGCCTGGCTGAAAGCACCCACTCAGGGTAGCTTAAGACCAAATTTCTCACTCTTACGCTCCAGCTCTTCAGCAGTACAGAGCTGCTTTCAAGCAATAAGTCATTTATGTCTAGCTGCAGCATATTTATGGGAAAGAAATCCTGCTTTTACCTGAAGGAAAAAAAAAAGGCTACTTTAGAGCAACTACCTCTTTCATTTCACCTCGCTTAATGAGCAGCAGCTATAGACATCCTTCTTGTAGCCACATTTCCAGGAGCATGAAGAGCTCTGCATGGTTCTGCAGGGTGCTTAGCTCTTAACCCTTCCCTCCACATTTGATGTGCACATGAGAAGTTAGGGGGGAAAAAAAATGTCTTTTAAAATTATGACACTTCATAGCAATCACATTTTAGGGTTTTTTGAATCTGAAAACACAATCCCCACATTTGTATGTGGTTCTTGCAAATATTCCATCAAAATGTGCTGCAAGAGAAAACGAGATTTATAATTGCTGCTCTCTTAATGGAGATCCCTTGTGCTAGATTATGAGGGAAAATTTTCCTCCTCAACAGCAGTAGCAAAGTCCATTTTTCTTGTCTCACACAACAGCTGAAAATTTGTACAGAAACCAAGTTAGTTTTCAACCTCTTCCTGTGAATTTGAGTTCCAAGGATCAGCACAATGGTCCAGCTATGACATTAACAGTGATAATGGGGACATGTAATTCACCCAAGGATAATTTTCTAGGACATTTATGGCATTAAACACTTCTTCAATAACAAAAAAGTAGCAGATAAGCCCAGGTAGAGAGCACTTCTGCCTGGTATCTGCAGACACCACAATGCCAAGTGTGTCCTTTACAAGTGGCATCACTCTGGCACTGCCAGGCTGGGTAGAATTAGTTAGGATTTTGTAGGTTTTTTCCTTTATCTGTGGAATGTCAGCTTCCTACATTACATGGCTGATGTGAGCAAAACAAAGGTCTGCCTGCACTGGAAGGGAGCGCGATGGAGACATTCATTTCCCCAGAATAGGTAGTGTAACAAATCAATCCTGACTGCACTGATAAATTGAACTTCAAGCTTGGTGATACTGCTTTTCAGGTCTAATTCAGTGTAAGACACAGCAGGAAGGAAAGGCAAAGGCACTCGTTAGCATTTCATTCTGCAAGAAGCTGCTCCCTGAGCAGGGGATGAAAAAAAAAAAAAAAAAAAAAAAAAAATTAAAAAAAAAAAAAAAAAAGACTTTTTTTGCCTTCTTTTTCAGTGCAACATTGCAACAATTTTAAGGAAGGTGACATGAGGTTCACAGGAATATGTGGGGGTGTATGTGCAGAGAGAGAGGTGCAGAAGAACTACTCAGAGATAACTGGCTTCTTGCCAAGCCCCAAACCTTGGGATGAGCTCCTGGATGCCAAGGAGAAAGAAGCGCTGCTTATGGGAAAAATCCAGTTCCCAGCAGTAGGAGGATTGCAGAGCAGCAATGCTGTGGTATGCAAAGGGAGGAGGACCTCGGGAGGCTGAGGTGGAGTCAAGTCTTATCTCTTAACAGAGCCCCAGGCTGAACACAAATCACTCCCCCGGAGAACTGCAGAAGTACTTCTTTTCTAAGTAAACAGCAAGTCCTGCTCTTGCGTCTGGCTCTAGTAGCCATCACCCTGCGGACCTGATCTTTCTCCCCTTGGCACTGTGGCAACGTAAATTATAACAAAGGGGATATTTTCCCTTCAATTTTCTGAATCTGGATGTAAACATCATACCTTTGTATCACACTCCAGCTTTTCACCCTCTTCCACATTCGACCACAGGTTTGCATCGAACCAGAGTCTAGCAGGACTAACTTTAGGAGAAAAGTCTCCACAGCCCTCCATGAAAGACTACTGTGAAGAGCTCACAGAGGAAATAAAGTAAGACTTTAGGTTTGCAAATTTTGAAATTCCATTGTCTGAATTGAGAGTCCTGGTGGGGTTGTAGAACTGGAGAGGGGGTGATTGAGGACTGGTGGACACTTGGATTTAGCAGTGGCTTTGACTCCACATCCCCAGGTTGTCTCTTCCCTTGCATCACTGCCCCATGCAGAGATCTGCACAAGTGGGACACTTTGCACCCACTCTGCTCAGTGGGCAGTTTTCAGGCACCACCTTGTCCCTGGAAACAGGCTTTTCCTTCCAAAAGCTTCAAAAGTTCTCATTTTTTATAACGCCAGTCCAAAGAGAACTTGCCCTTTAGAGAGCCATTGGGGGGTCATGGAGTTAGGATTACATGTACTGCTTAATAATCAAAACCAAATCAACATTATTCATTCCACACAGAGCATCTTGTGGTGTGATCAAAGTCTGCTGACACAGCTTGGACAGCTATGATAGTGCAGTAGCCACTTGCATGAATGGAATACCTTTCAGCAAAGGATTGCATTATGCTTTTCGGTAAGGCAGAAGTCCTGGCGGCCCCACTCTAGAACTGGTAAAAGGCAAGATGTGACCTCAAACAGAGAATTACGCTGCAATGTCTCAACAGTATTTGATTACCCAGAAAGAAACACACAGGTTGAGTATTTCTGCCTATCTCAAACCTGGGCCAGGTTGGTATCTCTAGGGTAGTCATCCCTAGCTGCCTAAGGGCAAGAGCCCCACGATCCTGGGGGGGTTTGCCTTGTGGTTATTTGTCCTCAGAGGACAGTTCTTCCCCTTTTGCCTGAAACTGCCACAGCTCTTCACTGTAGCCATGACCTCTCCAGCTATGCTTGCCATTCCTGTAAATCGTAGATCTTTTGGAATCCTGTTAGGCTTGAGAGTAAAGCCTGTCCTGTTGCCATCTAGACAGAAGCCCTGACCATGCAGAATGCACGTGAGCAGTGAGGCTGACTGGTATCTGCTGTACCCCAACTGCACCCTCAACATGTACAACTATATGCAGGAAACATGAAATAGCTCCAGTTGAGTGTGTATATTTGCAGCAATAAGCTCTAGCTGAAGACTTTGTTTGCAAAGGGTTGATTAGTTCCTTTCAATTTCATCTCAGCCTTATTGTTACAGTATACCTCACCATCCATCTCCTCTTCCCACTCCAGACATTATTTGCTATTCTTGCACCTGCCGTTTTCAAAAAGGACTTTTATTAGCAATACTAGTCTCAAGACACAGTCCTACTTTTCTCTCATTTCTGCTAGAGCAATACCACCCACTGCAAAGCTCAGCATCCCTGTAAATGCTGTGGTGACAAACGAATGCATCCTTCAGCAGCATTTCAGACCATTTTTTCACAATGTACGTTGTAAATGAGGAGTAATATATCTTCAGAATTGCCCAGAAAACATTATTCTGTTAGCAATATAAAAGCTTCACAGTGTCCAAGTAGGTGACCTTGCCAAAAACATTTTATTGTAAGCCAGATAATTCAGTTTGAATTGTACACGGTTTGGTATAATCATTCCAGTAAAGCATTCTTTACAATTCTGTAACAGCAAGTCACATGGCTCAATAAAGTTTATTGCTGCAAATGCTTAGTGATTCATGGCATGGATGAATTCTGTTTCTTTCCTGGATCAAGTAATCAATAGCAAAATAATCTCCCTGCAATTACACTGCTCTGCATTAAAAAGGTGTGAAGTAAATAAGTACAAAATCTGATAGAAAAAACAATGTGTACAACATTAAAATGAACTGCAATTTCAAACTGGGTGTCCTGCACCAGTTTTGCACACAGCCTGCCGCAGGACTACATCCAGCACACTCCCTAGCATTAAATCTGCAACAAACCCAGTTGGGACTGACAGATTTCCTTCCCATCATGTCCAACAGAGCCTGCTGTGAACACTCTGCACTCACACAGATGCCCCCGGACGTTCCCATGGGTGCCAGCAACCATCCTTTCCAAAACATGCTGAGAAAAGCGAGACCTATGCTCCCTCAACCAACATTTTTGGTTCTTCCAGCACTACTCCTGCACACAGTAAATCAGTGTTTATAACATCCCCTGCTGAGTTGAGTGCAAATTAAATCAGGCTAATTTAGTTTGCACCATCATGTTCAGCTGCGAGTCACAAAAGAAAACGGAGACGTACACTGAGAGGGGAGCTGCTGATGGAGCCTCCTCAGGAGCCCGGCGAGACATGGAGCCCTTGGCTGCTCCAGGGGCCCTGGGTGTCCCTGCTCCCTCCAACCTGCTCTGCTTCACAGACCTGAACCCTGTGACTCCACAGTAGGTCACTCCCAATACATGATAGATATATCCTCTGTAATAAACAAGTACCAACACAGCCATATATTTATCTGGTTCTAACAGTTTTCTCATAAAAACAGGATGAAAATGATATGGCTTAGAAACAGACTGTTCTGGGAAATAAAGTGCATGCTGTTGTTTTTACTGTTTAATGCCTCCTGACTGGGAACACTTATATGCAAAGGAGTTCCTCTATAAATATGCTTATGCTATTGCTCAGGCCTCAGTGCAGTGGTAAGTACATCCCTGAGCTCAGTCATGCCCGTGTTTACTTTCTTATCCACAGTCCACCTCATTCCTGAATCTCACATGCACTCTGAAAAATATTTATGAGATTAAGCACCTAAAAAGTCACAAAAAGCCAGAGGGAAGGCTACCTATGCAAGCTTAATGTAACTCCTTCCTACAAAGGTTTCAAGAGTATGGGCTTTCATTATATGTTCATTTCCATTGGAGCTCTGTTTCATTTAGCACCCAGACTCAGACTAGGCTGTGCACTGTAAAAGAGCCTCAACTGAGCTGTCTGCAGAAATGCAAAAAGGAAAAAAAAAGGAAGAAAAAAAAAAAATCAAAGCAGCAACCTGTAACAGGCAATCAGCATCAAAATTTCCAGCCCAAATAAATGAATGGTAAGAAAGTGCATAAGGATCCTACAGATAGGTGTATCAAGTAACTGTCTCATGGATTTTGACGTGAGTAGTCCCACTTATACCATGTTCTCTAACACTGTTCACAGCCATGCACCTGGGTCGTGCTATTTTATTAGATACACTCTACATTTACCTGCATCCTTAAGAAGTACACACACACACACTCACCCTATATAAAATAAATATCCAAATGTTTTATTAGACAGCTCTTGTATTACCCTACTGAGAACATTCATTCCCTGCCAGTCTCTGGTGACTTAATATGGGATCAGTTTACTTTTCACTGTACTGTACTTTTCAATCTGCAGGGAAAACCCACTGTCTTTCTGAAATAAATACACAATCGTCATACAACAAACTGCTGGAGGCTAAGCTCATCACCTGGTCAAATCAAATTAGGGTCACTTCAATAGGGCTATGTTAACCTATAAAAGCAAAAGAGATGGTTTGAATGCTTGCAAATCCCCTTTCCAAATCAGGGCTAGGCAAGGGTGTTCATTCATTCTGTGAGTCTCCACCCCTTCTTTTCCAGAATCACCAGATTCCAGTTCTCTACCATGGGGCTAGCAGCTACAGAACTGGGATCCCTCTATCAGGTGACAAGCTACTCCGAGCAGGGTCCATTTCCTTCCCAGACTCAAGAGCCCCATCACCAAGCACAGCCTCTGGGCACCGCCACCATGTGTGCCTGTAACAGCAGCATCACATCAGCATGACGCAGGGGACCCCAGCAACTCAGCCACCACGCTCCGGGGTGTCACACTGTGCACTTGTGGTGGTTGGTATGCAACGGTCTCTCCTCAGTAGGGTTGTCTGAAGTGAAATAGGACTCAAAATAAATACGTTCATTAGCAAAACTTCAGTTCACCAAATCTGTGGTTATTAGGTTAAGTCTCCTTGAGGGAAAGACTTCATCCAAAGTAGAAAGCTGAAACAAGGCAGCCTTCCTTGTCCTGGTACAGGTCTGGTTGTCTCGTCATCCACAGCATTGCTTCAGGAATAAAGTGTCATCATCATCCACTGTAAAATAGTATGGAAAGGGGGTTGAAATAATCCACCCCTGTGAGAGCTCTGCCATACTCTCACCTGGGCTGGACTATGGGGCATTGGAGATATTCTGCCTCCAGAAGAAATAGAAGCCATAATAAAGGAGAAGACTTAGAAGCCTGAACCTCCTTGTTGTTTGTAACCTGTAAGTGGTCAGCTGAAGACACCTTTTCTAAGGCTACAGAATAAAACATGCAGTGCCACGTGCAATGAAGGGGGCTGCACCTGACAGTCAGGGAATGGGCTTTACCTCAGATTCCCGGAGATATATCCCTTTGCCATCTTGTGTTAAGTTGCGAAAGGCCTCTGCAAAAGAAGTAAATGTGGAGCATTAACTTGATAGCCAAGAGATCACCACAGCCAAGGCACTGTCAGGGGAAAAACCCCAAAGGCAGAGTTTGTAGGCTATTTTCAAGTGTATGTGAGCTTCTCTGTCCTGTCCCTGGGAGATCCCTGAAGGCTGGAACACTTGGAGCAGCTGAATAAAGTCAGGAGTGTTACTGTCTGCCCATCCATCTGTAAAAGCTCAAAATTCTGGTGGGTCCCAACCTTACCCACTACAATTATGAGACATGTGCTAAGTGTCTACAGCATGATCTAAGTATCAGCTGTCTCACCATCACAATGCAGTCCACCAAAGACTATTTCAAAGCTTTCTTCTTCCTGGAAATGATGTATTTCAAGGCTGTCTTCTTCAACAAGTAGTTTTCATCTGCAATTTGCCTACCTCTCCCTACAGAAGGGTGGTGCAAATGTGCAGAGAGCTTAATCACTCTGATATGTACAGCTTGGATGTCTGTAGGAAGGGTCTGGTGGGGAGGTAAAGCAAGAGCTTGGCTTCCTCTGTATCTCTCCCTTACTTTAAACTGACTACTCTTGCTTTATTCAGAAATCCAGTCTTGCAATTCTGACCTTAACCACTGTGCTAGTGGGAGCAACATCAGAGAGGCCATGGCTCAGCTGGCAGCCCAGCTTGCCTGGCCAGACATGGAGCACCAGCCTCACCTCCCATGATCTCCACTCGAAGCATGAAGCAAACAAAGCTCTCAAAACTGATCTGTAAGTCAGGGTCACCATATCTGATTGCCATCAAATTACAGACTTCGTTGCTGAGTGAAATGCCTACATAAAATGAGGAGGGAAAAAAGGAAAACAGAATGAGATGGCACAACTGAGTGGTCTTCACCCCTTCTCCAGCAGTTTTGTTTATCAAATCTGGCCTAAGATAATCTAATATTAGCCAGCCCAAACGAGATCTCTACACAAAGATATCTTCTCCAAGTTTAAAAGGGTTCAGGTCTGCTCCCCTATACTTACAGTCCTTCCAGAGCCGCAAAAATACAAATAGGCCTCTTTTGCTCATGGGATATGAGGGTAATAGCAGCAGCTGGGTTTAAGAGCAGTATTCCCAAGAGGGTAGAAAAGGAGATGAAAAAGAAAATCCAGAGGAAGCTCATACAGAAAGCATCAGTCCCAATGTCAAGCAGCAGCAGCATTTGCAAGGAACAAAAGCATTCTCTATTCATGGCCTGGGATTTTAGTTTGCTTTAGCAGAGGTCTGCCTGGGTTTCTCACTGTGCTTTCACTGACTCAGATGAACTAGGTGAACATGCACCAAAAAGAGGAATGATATTTAAGGTGTAAGCATGCAAAAGAAGCCATAAGACTGGGCTCCAGCCCCCACACAACACCCAGCAATAGCAACCGAGCTCGGTCCGGTATTTGGACCCATATGTATCATCTTCTATTTCTAGACCAAGCCTCAGACACTGCACTAGTGAAGTCTGGCACCAATACAGCCTCCATGCAAGTCCCACACTGCCAGATTTGGTCCCTGAGCTGTTTTTTCAGCAGAGGCAGCAATTTAATAGGAACTAGATCTGGCCTCCTGCATCCCCACAACCCCAAAAAATCTTTTAAAATTCAATTAGCAACACACAGGAAGGGATTTAAAAATTGCGTCTGAAATAGGCAGACACTTCTGTTTCAGACAACTCTCAGTGTGAGACCACACTGAGAAAAGAGTGGGCAGCCCATCCCATG
The DNA here is from genome assembly GCF_015227805.2 of Hirundo rustica. NCBI lineage: Eukaryota > Metazoa > Chordata > Aves > Passeriformes > Hirundinidae > Hirundo > Hirundo rustica. Next base: position 17,400,634 of record NC_053452.1, read on the forward strand.
GCAAAACAATTTTCAGATATGTTTACCCAGTTAAAGAAGAAGAAAAGACGGCCAAGGCCATGCAAACTATAATGTTTTCCATTTCCCCTGGGCTCTGTACACAATTATCAAGACGTTTCCCAGCCCTGTGATTTTTTTCAGCTTTCATAAGCAAGAAGATGAGACTTGCCCAAATATGCTGTGGGCTCACCTGTCTCCTGTACAGCTGCATGCAGCTCCACAAGGTCAAGCTTTCCTGATCTGTTGGTGTCTCTCTTCTGGAAAACTTCCTGTGGGGTGAGGGAGTACTTTTAAACAAACCAAACCACCCAAAACCCAACAGATGACATTGTGAGCACAAAGATATTGAAAGGGGAAATAGAAATTAGTTTCATACCAAATAGAAAAGCAGCCTTTTCCACAGGATTCTGAATTCCTGGATACTCAGTGTGCCAGTGGCATTCAGCTGAGTGGGAGAATTAAGGTCAAAACATCTCAAACATTAGAAAGCACTCATTACATATATTAAAAAATGAAAAAAGAAGTAAAGAAAGGGAAAAAAAAAAAAAAGCAGCAAACCAAAACTCCCAAAACTTGCAGCCACTCTAACATCCATGCAATTATAATATGAGGATAATGATTTATTAGTCCACATGCCTATTTATAGGCTTGATCCGCCTCCCACTAGAGTCAGTGCAAACCTGGCTGCTGATTTCAGAAGCAGCAGGAATCAACCCTTTCCCAAACCAGCTCCATTTTGTCACAGCTGAACTGTTATTATGGAGGGTGAGAAGTTCAATAAGCGAGGCCATGTCCTGGTGGTAAAGAAATCACAGTAACACCCAGTCTGGCCTAAGAAATCCTGCTCCAGTAAAGTATTATATGAGTCAGAAGTATCACTCATAACAAGGATACATCCAGGAGTGCCAAGATACCCTGGCAGGAATCCAGACTGAAATTCAGGCGAAAACTCTGGAAATCTGGAGAAAAAAAAAAAAAAAGAAAAAAAAAAAAAAAAAATTGTTCTGGTGAGTCATTGGACATCTCCCAGAAAAATGGCCTCTCAAAAAATTCCCCCTTACTTGAGAGGGCTCAAGCCCCAAAGCCTTTGTGAAACTTTACACCCACTTGAGAAGATGTATCATTTATGATGATAAAAATATGAGGCAACAGGATGGATTCTACTAGTCTCAGAAAATCCAATATGAGCTCCCTGCAGGCATGTAATATAGAATGAAATATGGTACACTATCTCCAGCTATTAGAGAAAATGGAAGGAAAAGGACATCCAAAGCTCTAATCCCAAACAGAATTTACTGCATGACCTTGAGCAAAGCCACTTGACCTGAAGAGCTTTGGGGAACAGCACTGCAGATTAATTGAAACCCTTGTACTAAGCATCTCTCTCTCCCTGTCTTTCACAGATACACTGACAGCTCTGTTAATATAATTAAAAGTACAGGCACTGCTGAAAACATGATGCTGCCTCAAAGCTTAGCATTCTGATTCATATATAAGTTACATGAAGAATAACAGATGTAGGCTCTAATCTCACTGCAAATCATGATTACATTTGGTCTGTACCTTCCACAGAATAAGGGACAGAATCATAACTCACCAATCCCTTCTCTGAAGGAAGTCAAGATGCTTTCATGATTTTCATATTGTAATTCCCTGTTTAGTAAATACGAATCAGGTTCTGTAAAGATTTTTAAATTGATGTCTTAAAATCAATAATTTATGAAAAGTAAAGACTCCCTGTTCAATATAGTTTTCTCACAGATAAGACAGTGCCTGGTGGGACAGTTGACAAAGACAGAATTATCCTTGTCCACCTTCTAGAAAAGAGAGCAATATCAAATTCAGTTTAAGTGGAAAAGGCATCACATCAGTCTTTTGATCATCTTCTTTGTTGCCTGTAATGGCTGGATGGAGTATTTTCTATGTTGCATATTGATCGTTACCAGCAAAGAAACTGGGAAGACTATCTGGATTCCTCATTCCATCTGTAACTTTATTGTCATTGTTCAGAGAAAACAGCCACTGCAATGCCTCACTGCTGTCCACGTAGTGTTATTTCTTACCAAGAACCAGATTATGAGCTTGTGGAGTGCTCTGGGCTGCCCTCACAGAGTGGATGTCACACATGAGAGAGACAAGCTCAGGGCTCACCTGGCTCTCACAAGCATGGGATACAGAGGCCACCTGCACCTCATCCTGTCCCCCAAACACAGAGCAAAGAGCAGCCCTATGCATGCACAGAAGGGAAGAGTAAATAGAAACAGCAGCATGGACCAGGCACGTGAAAGTAAAAAGAAGACCCTACTCCACCACACAAATTCCTACAGACCAGGCTTTGCACGTCTTCTAGTTTGGTGCTGCTGAGACTGCGACAATGGCTCAAGGTGAGATGAGATACAGTTTCAAAAGCAAAGCTGAAGTCAAGCTGGGTTTGGAGGCCAAATTAAGAATCTGCATCCATGCCTGTTCTTCACCCTCATTCTTTCAGTTGTTGAAATTCAAACTAGATTAGCTCTGCTTATAACATCTCTGCCATGTTGATTCACACCCCAGCAAATCCTTTTGCTCTGGAAATCTAACATGGCAGCAGAAGAGTCAGTTCAGTCAGACTGAAGCCAGTGCCTCTTCCCAGAATTCAAGAAATAGATACAGGAGTTGAGGCTTTCATCTGAGAGGGCTTATTTTACAGAAACATTATTTCTCTGCACTTACTTCTCCAAGATACATTATTCAAGATCCTCTGGAGCTGAACAGCATTTATTTCAGGATTCTGTGATATAGAAGAGAATTATAATTTTTTTTTTCATAAGTACTAAATCACTTTTCTCCCTCTTTTGTTTTCCCAGCATGTCCCATCTTCATTCTCTGCTTTGCTGGCCCCACTCCAGCCACAGTGAAAATCGATAGAAAAAGACTCCCTTTGAATATGACAAGATTCTGAGCCTGCAAGAGCTGCAGTGTGCTCTGGGCTAAGTTCTCAGGGCTCCACACAGATCAATGCAGTAGTGCAAATTTCCACTGAGCGAGGATGCAGACAGTGAAACTTTCAGCCCTGGTGCCATCTGTCCCATCAAGCACACTATCAAGAGACCTGCTTCAAACAGGTCTTCAAACCTGCTTCCCCTTTTATCACTTACAAACAAAAAAAAAAACCCAAAAAGGAAACTTTGGAATACTTCTCCCCAAACTTTTCAAAGCAGAGACACGCCCTCCCCCTCCTCATACTAGAGTTTACAGATCTTCTAGAAGCTATGACAATTGTTTGTTTGGAGGATTTTTTTAAATGTCACTCTTCAAAAATAAAAGCCTGCTTTCAGATCATTGAGACATGCCAGGGTAAAGCCTTCAGAAATGGCAGTAACTGCCTCTGCCTCTGCGTGTACTTGGACATCCTGACAGCAAAGGACCAGCAACTCACAGTATGTGGCAATTTCTAGCACATCAAAGCCACACCATCCTCAAACCCAAAATCTTAAACAAGGAGCAAAAAGTGAAAGCATTCCTCGTTTTTAGAAACAGGTTCCTTCAAAATATTCCTATTAAAAGTGAAAATTTGTTTTTGTGAAATTGTGTTTGCCAAACATAGGGTATGATGATAGAAAAATGCAGTGACCTTTTCTGAAAGGTGAAGCACTTGCACCCCTCACCACAGTCAGTGGGATCCCTGATGGTCAGCTCCATCCCAAATTATGCCAGAGAAATCACTAAAAATATTTTTTCCCAGTAAGGATCATATTTCACTAGGAAAATTAGGGGGAAAAGCTGATGGGACACCCAACATCTATTTCACCTCTCAAAGCAGGTTAGTTGCCATCCAACTGTGATGAAGTATGCATGAAACAAGGTTCAATATTTCAGGGGTGTTCTTTAATTGGTAACTTTCCCAATTAATGTAAGAATGTGCCAAAAGGTAGGATGGATCCACACAGCCCATCACTTTGTCCCCAGCAGAGGCAACAGGAATTAATGTTTAGGGAGGGCACTTGAGCCTGGTCAGCTTCTGTAGTCCATTCTGCTGTTCCCCTGTTGGAAAAGTGATCTTAGAGGGTACATCCCTGCTCGGTCTTTTAGCATTTGTTTGTGAACTTTCTGCTCATCAGTTTGCTAATATCTCTTGAGCCTCTTGATACATTCACATTAAGTTCCACGCATTGACACGCTGTTGTCAGAGAAGTGTGCCTGTCTCAATGCTATCACATTGTTAAGCTTTACAGGCAAATCTGCTGCATGGATCATCACTGTACACAGAGTCCAACCTCCACTCCATAGCCCCTCTCTTCTCCCCACACATCCAGACCTCCCTTGAACATCCACATGCTTTTACTTTCAGAGTACCTAATAGCTCTGGAGTTTACTCATGCAAGCCATTACCTGTTCAAAATGCTTTGTGAAGAAATCCTCCCAAATCTTGCCTTCATACCTATCAACAATTTCCTTTGAAGGTATAAAAAAATCATTTACTTGCAGAAGCAAAATAGTGTCAACCAAGTTATTAAAGATGCTTTCCCAGAATGGCATTCCATTCCCTGCCCTTTCCACCCTCTGCCCAGCACTGCAATCTGTGTTACATCACTAACACAGCCCACTGCTAAGAAACCTCCCTACACCACAGAACTTCTGTTTCTTGGAGAGAAATACTCAGATATCATTCAGTGGGAAGAAACATTCCCCTCACCCCACCCCCAGCTGTGCAAAGCATGGGGCTCCCTCTGTGCCAGGTAGAGAGAAGGCTCTCTGTTCTCCTTCATCCAGCCCAACAGAGGAGATGAAAGAAGGAAAGGCCCTTTCTATGCCGGGGAACAGACTATGCTATAAATTCTCTAGCACAAGCTGCAGATGTGTATGCACTGCCACTGAAACTAGTCCTTTTGGAAATAACCTTTAGGCCATTGCATGACAATAGCACTGCTAAGGTCCCATAATGTCTTCAAAACGTTCAAGGCTTGAAAACACAGGGAGAAGAGTAAGAATGGACCATGAGTATCCAAAAAGCCATGAACAGCTGGAAAGACTGCAGAGCAAGTAAGATGGTGTCATTGAAAGATGTTTGCAAAAAGGGCAACTAAACTGTCTAAAGTTTTGCCTGTCCCCCACATTTGATTGCATCTGTCCCCTTGGTCCAAAGGATACTGCCTATAAACCCAATCTGTGCTTTCAAGTGCTGTAACACAAGCATTGACATTCTCACTCAGCCTCTCCTCTAGGGCAGAGCAACAGCAAAAACCCAACACACAGAGCTGTAGATTGAACCACAGACCTCCCACTCCCCTCACACCCACTCACCTTAGAGAGGGTGAAGCTCGTGTTCCCACCCATTTCCCTAGAGATACAAAAAAGCAGACACATTAAGAGTTGTGCATTTGTCTCACCACAGGTGTCATTCCCCTTCCCTGGCGGGGTCCCAACCTGCTCTTGCTGTGTGTTTTATTCTCAGGTGTTACAGCTGCAGTAAGGCAAGGCCTCACCCACAGAGGGCCCCAAAAGTTGCTGGCATTTGAAGTATCCAAAACACCATTTCTGTACAAGCAACCATCCTAGCACTGCCAGCAGGGAGTTCCTGGCAAACTAATGGAGCTAAAAAACTAAAGAGATCTTATACTTCTCACAGTCTCAAACATGAGCATATTGCAAGGATTGTGTGGGCCTATCTCAGCCTTTTTTGAAAGGATGAGGCCAAAAACAGTGCTTGAACCACTGAAAATCCTATGGCAGGAGAAATCCAGAGCCAGCTTCTCTGAAAGAGACTGTGCTGCTTTTTGAAGAATTAAGTCTTTATGCTGCCCCTATTAGACTAGAAACACCAGACTTTCCCAGGGAATTAGGTGCTGGCAGGGGGGCAGCACCGTCTCACCGAAGGACGTGCTTCCTGGAAAAGACCCGCAGGATGAACTCGGACTCTTGCTGCGGCTCCAGGGTGGATGGGACAATCACGTAGACACAAGGCTCCAGATGGAAGTCATGAGTCACTTCCCGCTCATCAAGGAAAACCTGGTGCTTGTTCACAGGCTGATGTCGGGTGAAGAAACCTGGGGGCAGCTTTCTGTTGCTCTCCTGGTACTGTTCAGGGAAGAAAGGTAAGAGGAATGGTGCTCTGCCCCGGCTGAACACATGGACAAAAGGCACGTGGAGGATACACGGGCAGGGTACAGCCAGCCTGCCTTCACATCTCAGCCTGTTGTACAGCACAAGCAGGTAACAGAGCCCAAAGGACCCAGTCTCTTCCCAGGACATGGCAGTTCTCACTATGCAGCAGCCTTGCCCAATACTAACATGACAAAAGAATGGGCTTCCTGCAACTTACAAAAAAACCCTTACACTGCCTTTAAGAAACAGCAGCAAAAACTGGGGATGAGAAGCTGTTCCTGTCAATGTGGCTTCTGCAAAAGTCTTTGCCGTATGGGCCAAAATAACCGCAGGCAGGAACTGCTCTAGAGACTGCTCTTCACCAGCCAGAACAACTCTTTTCCCACAGGGACCACATACTTTGTCCCCAGCTTGTCCCTTGCACTAGGGATCTGGCAGCAGAGGATTTTTCAGAACACCTGTGATCTCAGCATACTGCACAAGCCACCTAAGCCCTGGTCCTGACTTCATGCAAGTGTCCTTGATCTGTCTGGCACTCTTTGCTCCGCAGGCCCTTTTCTGCCACAGGATGATGGATAAAGTGTTGATCCAGGCATCATGGAACTAATTTTAATGCCACTGAGTGCCCAGTACACAAGCCCAATAAATAATCCTGCTAGCTAAAACTACTGTCACCTTCTGATCTTGGCTGCTCCTCAAAACATTTGGCCATTTTACTCTGAAGCCTCATGGGGAGATGCTATTCCTCTTCCTTTGCCAGTATTTTTCTTACTAATAGAGCAATCTTTCTTATGAAGGGTTCAGGGTTACTCCTCCTCATGCCCCTTATGTTAAATTCAAAGTTTTATATTCCAGTCAATACTCTGTTGACAGCAGTTCCAATACTTTAGATGCTCTCAGCTTGCCATCTCTCCATATTGATCTTGGCAACCACTACAAACCTGAAATTGAAGTCCTGGCTGCCATCATTCCCACTCAGGTGTGCTAGGGCCACACTCAGACCCTCTCTGCCAGAACATTTACCTTGAAGGTAACCCTGCTAGTGCCCAAGATATTTGAGTCAGGAAGGAGTGGCATCTTACCTCATGGTTACCACGCTGGGTCCACAGTAACTAGGAACACAATCGTGCTGCCCTAACCATACACCCAAACGAGTTTTTTCCCAGCCCAAGTTCTCATTTGAGAGGTGTACTCTCATGTCAGTAGTATCAGAGTGGAAGATATCCCCTTTAAAGACAAAATAAGCTAAATATTTCCCTGTTTTAAATAGCCCTCTGAGGTCAGGGCCAAAATCAGGACTTACATAAGGATTTAATTTCCAGGGCCCTTTCTTAAGTCCCAAAGGCTCTTGGATAAAGAAAATGCCAGAAGTACAGGTGACCTGAAGAAGCTGAAAGCACTGTACCATCGGACAGCCAGGAACCTGAGCTCCCGAGGAGATCTCTGACTCGCATGGGGCACAGGCTCTTTTCTCACCTCATGCCAAGACTGGAAGGCAGCAGAAAGGCAGCTCTGACTCCCACGACACAGCCAAGAACTGGGGCATCATCCCACAAGTGCAGCAGGGATGAAGTGCTCATCATGTAAAGGTTGATGCTACTTCTAATACTTTTGAAGACTCAGGACAGAAGCTGAACAATTAATACCCCTTCTCAAAGCTGATGAGCTCTCTCTGATTTCAGCAGAATCAGAGGACGGTTCTGCATTAGTAGTGCCTTGCTGTGGTGCCTCACTGAATTCAAATACCGTCACTCACTGTCAGCCAAGGAACAAAGGCACACACGCCACACATTCAGCATTGTCTTAACAGCTGCACCAGCCCAGGTCCCCCAGACAACAGCCAGCAGTGGTGACAAAGGACTCACCTGTAGGTCCACCTGCAGGAAGAAAAGACACAGAGCAGCTGTCAGTCAGGACCTCTGTGTCTCACAAAACACAGCCAAGTCATTCCTGGGAAGCAGAGCAGCTACATACATCTATATGGGGTCTTTGCCTTCAGAAACCTCAGTCCCTCCACCCAAAACCCCTTCCTCACAGTCACCTCTCCAAAACTGTACAAGCTCACAGCAGCAACAAGACCTGTGGCTCTGTTCAAGGGAGAAGAGTGGCTCAGATAAGCAGAGAACTGAAGGTAGGAAACTCTCACTCCTAGTGATATCCACTTACCTCTGGATACACAGGGAGCTAGCAGTATGCACACATGAGCAGCTGCCACATCATACTAGGAATACTTTACAGGCACAATTTTACCATGGTTGAAAATAACCTTAGGGGCTGAGCTCTTCCTTGCCCCAAAGTAAGGGGACTCCTGGCACCCTCTTCCGGCTATTGCACATACCCTCAGAGGCAGCAAAATCAATCACCTCTGCAGGGTGACACACAGCATGCTGGAGAGGCAGCAAGCAGAGCACAGAGCCCAAGGAAGCCTAGCCCTGATGTGTGAGGAGACTGGGCACAGACAGGAGGAAAGAGCAGAGATCACCGTGCACACAACAAAATCTCTTGGCCTGCAAAGCACAACAGCCTACAGGGGTTGGAAATTCTCTTTGGTGAGAGCAAAAAAACCAAAGCAATTCTTTGCACCTTATAGAGTAAAAATCCAATGAACAGGTGAGGGGCTCGGTTCCGGTGTTTGGTGCTGTGTTTCTGCATGAGGGATATGACCACATTGCATGTGCTTGGGCTTCTCTTACTGTCTTCAACTGGCAACACATTCAGCCAGTACTGAGGGTTCATCCAAAAGTTGCCTTAGTAAAAGAAGAAAAACATTCTGATGTGATTTTCCATCACAAAATTGATTGCCAGTTTCCCACAGGATGTCTGGCATTGGACTGAATATCACAGGTTGTCTGGATCTTCAGACCCCACAGGAATTTGATTTTAAGGTGCAGTTTACAATTTTAGCAGTGCAACAACTATCTGAGACAGGAGAAAGACCCAGGAACAAGGAACTATACTTCTGCTTACATGCAGTTAAGAGCTCATTTTGTTTATAAATGTATCACAATTCCTCTCTCATCCTGGGCTAGCTGACTTTAGACTCCACCTGCTCTGCTTCCAGAAGAGCTGACCCTCTGTTTCATTCACTTTACTTAAAACACACTCCCTGGAGGTGCTGAGGATGCAATTTTTAACAGACAAGTTTAATGCCCTAGAGCAGATCAGTGCTGGCAATTGATCTTGGGATCCTAAAGCTTATTTCATGCTATAATCAGCCCACTGCCCTATGTTTGCAAGCAGTACATCTTCTGTGATAGCAGAAGCCAGTCAAAGTCCTTCAGCTGCTTATTTCTGGTGTTTGTGCGGAGACTTAAACAGGAAGCACATGTTTCTGTTATCAATTTTATGTTAAGAGGTTATAAGGAGCTGGTAACCGAATCAGCAGAGCATCTAAAGTCAGAGTTATACAAAAGAGCACCCCTCACCATTACAGAATCCCAGACTTCCTCCTGCTGTACTTCCTTTAACCCATCTCCCACTCTTCAAGGAGTACATCCACTTTTTCCCATCTTCCTGGCTCATCAGGTCTGGAGTTAATTTACAGATCACCAAATCTACAAAATGAATCTTAAAATCTCGCAGAGACATCCTGGGAAAAGAGTGCCAAGAGACATCCTGTCAGTAGTTTAGTTTAGTCCATATGGCTCATAAAACGAAAAGAAAAGGGAGTGGGGAACTTCGAAGCCACACCATTCTGTGTTACATATGGTAATGCTCATATTTTATTAGGCAGTAAAGAAGAGAGCGTCTGCTTCCACAGCAGCATCTAGGAGTAGCTAATGCACGACTAAAACTTCGGCAAAGGACAGCAGAACAGAGAATAAAATAATCTTGCCAGCAAAGGGAGTGCAGTGAAATGACAGGGGCGGCAACATTGCCACCTCGTGGCAAAAGCTGTGGAGAAACCGCAGACAAACAGGCACACAAGAGCTTCCCGGAGCTTAAGGGAAAAAATTCAAAAAAATTTTAAAAAGGTAGGACAAAAGCTCCTGGAGCTGCTCTTTATCTCCAGCAGCCCCAGGAGACCTAGCAATGTCCTGCTTCTCCCTCACTCCTGCACTGAAGAACAGTGCATCCCACATCTGCACAGCCACTGCTTCTCACAGGATCAGGCTGAGAGGAGGACAGGCTGCTGTAAAACTCATCACCTATGCCTTGGCCTAAGTGGCAATGTGCTGCTTCAGCTCCAGGTACAGCCCCAGGGTTACTGGCAAAGAGGGGAGAAGCAAGACGGTGCCATTACCAGAATTCTCCATCCTCCTTCTTTTTCCTCAGCAAAATTTTCTCCTTCGGGCTCAGCAGCTCCCACTTGCAAGAGCTAAGGGGGAAAACATGAGGTGAGTAACCAAACGTGGCACAGATTCAAGGCAGAGGACAGAACCTTCCTCTATGAGAAGAGGCCAAACCCCTGTTTCTACGTATCTCCATGCTTATCCCCCACTGTTCCTTTGGCCACACAAGACTCTCCACGACCACCCTGGGTTCCATGAGACGTAGCTACATGGCTCCAGTTTTCCCCAGCAGAAGCCAGAAGTGTTCCATTTCCTCAGCCAGTCCCTTCACTTGAACACACAGCTTCCAAGTACTTAAAATATAAAAATCTAGACCTGCTTTGGTGGTTAATTTTCTGTCAAAGGAGACATAATAGGAAGAGTGTCTGGCATAATGAATGAATGAATGACTAGGACAGCACAAGAGGCAGCTGGGAGTCATTTCAAAGGCAGGCCTGCAGTATGTTGCTCATTATGCTCCTCAACAGAACAGCTGGTGTGCTGTCATTATGTGACAGACACGCATCAGAGAAGTTACTGCTCTGCAGACAAGGTGAAAGCCATTCACATTCCCAATGACCTCTGTACTCTTCCCTCCCTTCTATGTCTCGAGCCTCAGCAAACACCTTGTGCAGGGAAGGAAGTGAAGCTGGGACGCAAGAAACATGCTCCATTTCAAAGAGGAACAGGACACAAGTTTACAGTTGTCCATGGTCTAGAATGCGAACCACTGTCTTCCATGGGTCCCAATTAAAAAAAAAAAAAAAAGACAGGTAGATGCAAATATTGAACCCATTTACCTCACTTGTTGCTTCCTCTGATCTCATGCCCAACTGTATTTCCCTGACCAGCCAGGACAGAGGACTCCTTCCTACTTATCCAATTCCAACACCTTGCAGCCTGTGGAAAATTTTTCCTGAGCCCTCCCGTGATCTCGCATTTAGTGAAAGGAAAAGCAGAACTGATCTGATTGAGGCTGCATGTGTGAAGTGAGGCCAACTACCGCAGCACTGTTTGTTGGAGACACATAAATCTATGGAGTCATTGCTTTGACACCAGAAGGTCTGTGCAAGCAACTGTTATCTTACTGCTGCCCTCAACATTAATTCATGCCTGAAGATGGCAGCATCTTTCCTCCAAGAAACCTTTCTGCCATTCAGTGTCACACCTTTCCTTTTTTAAACTCACCTGTCACTCCAGTCTCCTTTCCACTCAATTTTTCCCCATGGATTTCTCAGTCTCACTAGGTTTTCTGGTCCATATTGACAGGTCACCTGCAGAAAACAGTAACACTGTGCTCACCAAGGTCTCAGCAGTTCTCATCTGGTTTATATCATTGTACTATGTCAGATATTAACAATGACTTTGTTCTCATAGATGCCAGCAAGTATGATGATAAAAACCTTTGAACACGCAACTCTGAATGCCAGCAACAAAGAGATTAAAGCACTTCATCTTACATTCTAAACCGAAACCAGAGACATGACAGATTTCTAATCTAAAGGCTTGACTGTACATTCCTCTTCTTTTCCAACCTCTGCTCATTTTGTACTCCTGTGAAAGCCAGGCCCTACCCCAGTGCCACGGCACAGCACAGTGCAGCCCCCCTTGGGTGACCACACAGACTAATGCCTCCTGAACTGGGATGCCATGGTGGGAGGAGAGGGAGCCAGGCCAGTCAGGGGCTTTGTTGACAGAGCACAGCAGAACAGCTGACTTCACACTGTTTCCACACGCTTGGTCAGCCCCTTTGGACTGCCTGTCTCTTCCTCTCATCAGAGGAGCCAGACTGACAGACACATTGTTGAAAAACTCCACACATAAACTCTTCCTTTTGTGGGGGACACAGATGTTCCTCATCTAGCTCACCTCTTCTGCCCTTCCTAGTATCTCTTGCTACAGTACTGAACATGCTTTCACCAAATGTTGAAAGCCCCACAGAGTCTTTGCCATCCTTGTCAACCTCCTCTTGAAACTGGACAAAACAGTCATCCACCAACTCAGGAGGAAAAAGCTCCTGCTTTTCGGGACATACTATTTCAAGTCCTTCACCTCTAGACAAATATCCTAAGGGGACTCCCAGAAATTGTTCTGCAGATTAGTGGGGTCCCCCTGCATTGTCTGCACAGGAACACAATTCAGTTCCCTCACTCCACTCCACATTTCTCTCTGCAGTTTTTCATATTTTGGCCTTTACATCCTTACTGCTCTATGTTCTCTCCAGTGGCTTCAGAGGAAGGCTTTTTACCCCAAGTAAAAAGCACATCCTCAAGTTTCAGCACATCCTCCCAGCAGCATCAAAGGCCAGTCCTTTCATTCTTAACAGCTAAGATGCATTTCTAGTTAATGGCCTCGGCAGAACCCTGTGAATCATTCCCATCCTTAGAGATACACTGATGCTTAACAATTGTCCTTCACATCAAGGCCTCAAAATTAAAATGGACACACTTAAAATGTGAATCTTAACAAAGCCCACAGTCTCTTTTAGCCTTAGACTACGAAAAGAGTATTGGGGAGTGTTGGGGAGGATGAAGCCAAAAAGCCCTATAAATATGATTGCCTATATTCTGAGAATGAGAAACCTGTAAGTGAGATAGAATTGAAAGTAAGTTTTGATGTTTGAGATGTATTAGCTACTGGATGTCTGGGAAAACAGTTATGTGACCAGCTGAAGGTTACCTGCAGCCAGACCCAGGTCAAATGGAATGTTCTGTCTCACCCCCCAATGTATGGTTCATCCCACACCTGTACCCCTCCCCTGAAGTATCAGGTATCTGTAACCCCATTGGCACAAGCCCTGTTCCAGCCCACCTTGAGACCCCGTATCAGGGGGCTGCGAAGGTGGCTCGCTCTTTTTGCTCTTTGCTCCTCTCTCTTTGCTCTTTGCTTTTTGCTCTCCTCCACTCCCAACCTCTCCCTTCCCCCACGTTCCTAGGCCTTGCCGTGAGCTGCAGCCTGGCAGAGCTCACATCCCTTACAATAAACCTCATCTTCTACAACCTAACTTCAGAGATCTCTCGTCTACATTTATCTACACCGTCCTGGAGTCAGCAACAGTGGAGGAAGCAATTTCTACAGGGGAGGAGATATAGTTGCTCTGATCAATGGTTGAACCTATGAATGCAATAAAAATTGCTAATATCCAAATTAACCTGGACTCATGACATTTGGGCTGGTCTTACCTTTCTAATACCAGTTACTGTGTAGGCATGGCCAGCAACAAGCCCATTCTTCAGGACCTTTGTTGTCTACATACAAGAAAGAGAAACAGAAGAAAAATAAACCTTTTATCCTATCCCTACTCATACAGCAATACAGAGACCAGTACTCCGATAAGCAATGGTTTTCAAAGCAAATGGAGAACTGAAAATGAAATAAATAAATAAAGTGAAGCTTCTAAGAGCCAGGTTTTGCCAGGTTTTGCAGTATCTTTGGAATTGGAAGGTTGATTATCAATGGCCTTTCCTAAATTGTGGATCTTCAGCTAGAGACCACCTCACTTAAAGGAAGACCAGGAGGTTAGGTTTTGATTTTCAGAAAAGTAGAGTTACCCAACAGCTGAGGTAGTAGCATAAAGCTTGGAAGCCAAGACTTTAACTCATGTTCTGAATGACACAGGTCTCTGCCTTAGCTATAATTTTATTTCATGTGTGTCTGTACCTCACTGCACCATTTGTAAAAATGGAAAATTTATTTAATAAAAATGGGAAAATGCAGTAGGTCTCTATTTAATAGATTTTTTTTTTTTTTTTTTTTTTTTTTTTTTTTTTTTTTTGATAGACAAACCAGTTCCTAAACATAACAACAGGGAGCTGAGAGCATCAGGGACTCAACCCATGAGCAAAGTTTAACATGAAGAACATGACTTCTACAGAAAGCCACGTGTAGCAACTTTGATACATTTGGAGCCACAATGATCAGCTGAGCAGAGGGAAATGGGTCTGGAAAGGATTTTAGCTGTAAAGACAGTTGATGTCACTCCAAGCCTCACCCCTAAGTGTGTCTGACAGCCCATGAGAGATCGGCTGTAGGTGGCTCTTGTCAGGATATCCCACAGATCAGGAGGCGCTTCTGCAAGCTTGATCCTTGTATTGACACCCCCTGTAAAATCCACCAAGGCTTCTGAAACTTGCCCAATCTGCAGATCTTCATAGGAGCCATAGAGTCTAGGAAAAAAAGACATCATTATAGTCTCTGGGTTATAGTCACAGATGACAGGTTGAGAACAGCTTGCCAATGAAAACATTAAAAAAGTGTGCAAAAAGCAAAAGGAAGGCTGTAACTCATCTTTATTTTAAGGAAATTTTTGGCATTTGGGAAGGAGAATCTACAAAATTGCCTCCAAGACTGACCATAGTCTGAAAGGGACTCTTCTCTCGCTGTCATCCGTGACTGCACTGTAATGAGAACATGCCCATCACGACTCTCTGATAACTCTGCCTTAGAGAATGCTGCCTGAATTTATCACCAGACACTGTGCTGTATCTAAGATATAGTGGCTTGAGAGACACTGTCTTGAGAGCTCAGTCTCCAATCTGATTTTCTTTATCACTCCAGTGCAATTTGGCCCAGTCTTTTCATTCTAACACTAACACCAAATGAAAATAACCGAACATTCTCACATGTGTGTGATACCCCTCTCAGTGTTAACTAGAGTATTTTTCCCTGCTCTGCAAAGAATATTTCAGCCAAATATTAACAAACTCCATCAGTTCGTCCTTGCTGCTTTCTTCTTTGCGCTGATACTACTACTGTAGACAAAACACCCTGGACAGCCGCCGCTGTTCTCAACCTACCATATGACTTGTGACATGCCTCAGCTTTGGGGACCTGAGAGAAAAAACATCTACCAAAACAAAGCTCATTGCTTCAGCAGACCTGCAAAACGAAAATCCTTGGAGGCTTCTCATACTGATAATACATTAAAGGAGGCTTTGGAAATCATCCACATTTGAAAATATCTATTGATGGTGTTCCACTCCTCTGTGGTATTTACAAGGAAGGCATCATCCTCAGGCAATACACTGCAAACAATGATAACACTCAGAGGACAACCTCCCACAATAGGACTGTTTTCACACCTAAACCCTTGGATTTAAACTCAAAGGCCTGGTTTGATAACAGCTACTGCAATAGCAGCTTTTACGTGTAATAATAGAAAGATGAGAGCTATCTACTACACTCCGAATGTAGCAAGGCCTAGGAGATGCACTTATAAACAAGAACAAACTGCGTAGACACCAACCAACGTATTTTAGAGAGACTATTTGCATAACTTGAAATGAGTCACTTACTTAGCATATGCCTTCTCCAGAAGGGCTCCCCAAAACACGTTCTTATAGACCGAGGAAACAAAGAGCAGCTCCCCCGCCTCATTCACCGGCAGGCGATCATCAACCACCACGTCAATCCATTCCCCGAAGTGCCAGAACTGTCAGGGGAAAGGAATGAGCTGATGTTTCCCTTGGAGGGGACCTCCCCTTGAAAAAACAGGAAAGGCAAGAGAGCCTAGCTGTGGGCACAGAACAAGCCGCTGTGGGTCAGTGGGATTTGCTGACTCACCCACAGAACCAGCTGCTCAGCCCCACCCGGCCAGAGGAGAAAACAAAGCAGGTATCAGGTGGAAAAGGAGTAAGCAGGAAAATTAGCCACGGGCAGATTTCAGGGGAATTCCTAACTGCAGGGTTGTACCAAGAGGGGGGCAAAGGGGTAGAAGAGTGGAGCTGACGTGCTCAGGTCCTGCTGACTGTTGCCCCTCCTGAAAAAGAGTTTTGTCTGTGTTAAAATACGGGTAGTACACAGCTGGAGAGAGCAGCCAAGCAGAGGTGTTTCCTCAGTGGCTTGTAGTTGATTCACTGCCTGCACTACTTTGCGGGAGGGGTGATGGGCTCCTCTCCAGCCTGGGACACCCTCTGGCCACTTGCCCCTGGCCAAAGGGAACCACGTACAAATTATCTAAGGGTGTGACACAAAACACAGCAGAGGATATCTGAGGATCTCCTGCAATCTGGGGGAGCAGCTGTACCCGGAAGTGGAAAATGCCCGCGTATTTCCTCTCAAAGCTCTGGTTTTGTGGCACAACTGCAGCCAAGATGTCCTGGTGGAATGTCAGGGCTTCCAGGGCCGCCAGGAACCAGCAGTTCTCTGCGCCAAGACAAATGGACACATGCAGTTGGCTGAAAAGTGAGAGCTGTCAGCCAAGTTCAGCAATACCACCAAGATCCCAGCAGAAGAGCGGTTGTGTTTATGTCTTTACAATTATAACAAATCATACACACAAAATTAGATGACCCAGACATGTTTTTTTACTTAACCAAACCATGATTGGTTTATAATTGTTCTCTCACGATCTTTTCATTTGGGTACTGTTAGGTTAAACAAGAAATTTAGCAAGCAATAACTGTCAATGAAAACACTGTGTTTTACCAACATTGTGTGGGGCTTTTTCTGTTCTATAAAGGCACACTATTTAAAAAAAAAAAAAAAAAAAAAAAGTTTTCCATTTTTCTTTGAAAACATTAGCTTTTCAGAAAAGAAAATAATTTCCAGAGGATCTCACATGCAAGACTGTACTTAGCAAACTTTGGTTTTAAAGACATAAAGCACTTAGAAACTAATTTAGTCCCACCCCTACCTGTTTTTCAGATTGCAATATAGTCTTTTATTTTAGGCAACACAGGCATAAAATTAATTTTTCTAACTGTGTAAGGCTGAGAAGAGAAAACACTCACACTGGGCATTAGGTACAAATATGAAGTCCTTCTGTGGTCTCTGTTCAATTGTCAAGCAGCAACACCACAGACCAGTAAGAGCTAGGATCTCTTCCTATTAGCATGGGCAGAAACAACACACAGTGGTGATTTCAGCTTGTGGAGACACCTCTCATGCCTCAAATCCCACCTCTAAGCTTGCCAGCTTATTTACTGAGCCTATGCCAGTAAATGATTGCTTCATCACGCCTTGCCAAGTGGAGAGATGGATACCTTCTATTACCATGCCAAGTTTTATACATTCAAACTTCCATGCAAAATGTTATCTTGTGTAAGAACACTTCGATATTTATACAAAGGAGTTTCCTTACCTACCAGTCCTTGGCAGAGATCAAGCTGCTTTCTGTTTGCAGCATAAAACACAGGACTTTTGTGCAAAGCCTGGGAAGCACAAAATGAAAAGAAAAAAGGAAAAAAATAAAAAAAAAAAAAAAAGGAGAGAGTTAAGCCACTAACATGAGCTGATTTAGCTTGAAAGTTAAAGCTTTTAAAACACTGAGTCCTTTGTCCCAGCAGACATTGTTCTGGCTCAGGTATAAATCTATCGTTATGTGCTCTGGCTAACCTGACACCAGCCTGGGCACACATTTGTGCTTGGTCTGCGTTGAATGTGGTCTCCAGCATAAGTCACGGGTGCTCAGATGCATCACCATGGCTTTCCATGGGCACCACGCTGAGAAGACAACCCTTCAAACCTGCCAGTACCGCTCGCTCCTCCCCACAAATGCCAGCCAAAAGAGGTTACGAGGGCAGAGCATAACTCTTCAAACTTTCACCCAACCTGGCTGACATCTCCACAGCTTGACTGACAATTGAGCTACAGACTGATGGCCGCTACAGAATTGCTGCTGCTGTGACAAGAACAGGTCTGTGAATAATTGCACAGAGAGAAATAACGTGGTGATTTTTTTTTCCTTTCACAAGTGCCTCTGGTGTTAAATTAATAACCTAAGTGTCAAAATTACATTTCACACGAATGACCCAGAAATTGCTGAAGCTAAGTTTCACTGTTGGCTTCCCCTGCAGGCAGTAGCAAAGAAACAACAAACCCTCAGAAGGCAGTCACAGTAATTAGACACCAAGTCCTGCCCTTGGTGAGTTTGGGTGTTCAGTTTGCACGCCATCAGTCATAGATGCAGCAAGCTATAAGCCTGCAGGCTGAATGGCAGAATCTCAGCATCTCCTGTGCAGCAGACGGACTGAAGGATGCACAGAATCCATTCTCAGAGAATCTTTGCTCAGAAGGTTTGGCATCCAGAGTAGACAGCTGCCTTCTTCACAAGGCAGTTTTAGAATCACAGAATCACAGAATATGCTGAGTTGGAAGGGACCCATCAGGATCATCAAGTCCAACTCCTGGACTTACACAGGACATCCCAACAATCATAGCAGAGCAACAGAACAGTCCACTGAGAGACAGAGGAGGTTTCAAGCCCATTCCAATATCTGAGGAGTGGAGAGATGCTTGAAGGGCTTTGTAGAGGCCAGGACTCATGTTGACCTTTTTTGTTTGGTGGTTGTTTTTTTGTTGTTGTTTTGTTTTGTGTTTTTTGGGGGGTTTTTTGTTGTTTTTTGGGTTTGGTTTTTTTTTTTTTCAGAAACTCAATCCTTCTGGGAAATGGTTTAAATCTCACAAAGTATGACAGCTAGAAATAACTTAGCTAGGAGATGCTATCTGATACTACCTGGCAGAATTCCCTACTGATAACGGAATTCTGAAATTCTCACATAATTCTGTACATTGCTTTCTGGAGTATCTGATTGTCACTACTCTGCTCAGTGGCTCAGTAAGAACAGAACCGGCATTGCTAATAACAGGCCTTATCTAATTGTGCCAGGCCCCTGTCCTGGCCTCCCACACTTGTTATCTACCCTTTTGTTATGAGAACATGCTCTGTGACCAGCCCTTGCATCTGGGTGTCTCTTGTGATGTTCAGTTCAAACTTGGAATGCCAGAAAAGGCCTTGGAAATGTGAGCACAAATAGAAAACAAAGGCCCTCAAACTAAAACCAACTCACAGACTGATGCTCAGTCACTAGTGTGATAGAAACTCAGCCTTGAGAGCTGGGGAAAGATTACTCCAAGTACAATAGACTAAACAGTTAAGCAGGTAAAAAAAACCCAAAAAAACAACCCAGCGAGAGGATAAGGCACCTGCCCTGTCTGGGAAAGTCGCAGCCGCCAGCATCGTAACAGTATGAGGTCCATGGGAGAGAGGGGTCACAGCTAAGAACTGTCTGGAAACTCAGGAATCTTCTAAAAGGTCATGATTCTGAACTCTGGGAAGGAGGATCTCATCTGTGACCACAGAATCACAGTGAGATCATGGTAGCTGTGAGCTCCAAGGAAACCAACTCTCCCTCCTCCCTTTACCTCCTCTCCCTGCCTGCTTCAAGTGTTAATGGATATAAACTCAACAAGGCTGGTTATGCAACAAATGCTCCAAAGGCAATTATGAGACTCCATGTAGCCCAGCTTCCAAAAGGACACCCGATGCAATAAATGTAATCCCCCAAAGACACTAAAGTACGCCTAAATTAAAGCCTAAGAGTACTCTGTTCAATGCTAAAACTATTTGCTGGCTATTATCCGTGCTCATCCTCTTACACATAGTACTGACTGCAAGTCACTTACGTGTGGCCTCTTCCACTGTAAATTTTGGGGCAGTTTCTTCAGCAGTGCTCCCGTTCCAATAGAGCTGATGTGAGCAGGGAAGGCGTCGTCTGTGAACAACCGTTTGTCCTTCAAGCACAACTCCAGCAAAGCCTGGTAGTTCTGCTGGATAGGAGGGGTATGTTTTTGAAAGATACTCCTGCCTAAAGGCACAGGTGACTTTTTTTTTTTCAAGCACAGCAGAAAAGGCATGCTGATGTCTCCAGGATAATTTTTTTCCACTGAGGATTCCGGAGGGATCTCACACTGCACAGTTCTGCTGGAAACTCTTGGTTTTCTCAGATGAGGCGTGTCTTTTCAGAAGAGTTCCTGATAGTTAAAATAAGCATAAAAAGTAAATTTGATCCTGGTTTTTAAAATTTTCTTCTTAGTCAACAGGGGTGGGTAGGAACAGTGGCATTCCCAGGAGAAGTGGGGGCTCACCCAATTCTAACTGAGCACTTATCCCTGCATTTTCAAGGCTTTAATATTACTGTAGATCTGAGTGAAATCAAAACAAGTGACCCCACTGACTTTTACTAGAGCTTTGAAGCCATACACATGGCTGTTGTATGCCTCTCTCTGGACTATTTCAAGCTCTTCAGGATATTTTCATAACGTGTTGCAACATGAATGACAGTCTTTATTCAATCACATTGTGGCATGAAGTTATTTCCCCTCCCAAAAAAAAAAAAAAAAAAAAAAAAAAAAGAGAGAGAGAGAGAGAAAAGAAGCAAGATAAACCAAAGGCTAACAGGAAAATGGAATACATTAGGTTTTAGAAAGCCACGATTCACACTCCTATGATAGTTATTTTCCCCTTTTTGCCTCATTTTGGAGAATGATATGATCTTCCCCAAGAGTTCACATTCCATCTTACTGAACACTACAGATTCACACATGAAACTGCATGCTGAGGTATTTTTTTCCTTGTAACATTCAAGACAGATGTTTCTCATCCCCCCACTAAAAACACCAAAGAGTGATGTCCTGGGCCTTTTTTTAATATCAGCAACTATGTTAAACATTTGCACCACCCCTTGCTGGGAGAAATCATGACTAAAATCTCAGCAGGCAAATCATTTCCATCAGCGCTAACAAGGTGATCACAATCAGTCAGTGCAGTGTGGACTGAAAAAAATTAACTGGGATGCAAAGTTTAAGAAATGGTTCACGTGTCATAATGATACAGTATTTGGAGGGCTCCCCCACCGAGGAGGCTCTTTGAGACTCAAAATCCCTGCCCCAGGCACCCCAAGGACACTGGTCTCAGTTAGGCACCAGCTGATCGTTACTCTCATCGAAGCTGAAGGTCAGCAGCAGTCCCTGTAAGAAACAAACAACCACAGATTGTACTGTTCAACCACACAGAGCCCTCATTTGTTATAGACCCACTCTACAAGTGATCCACAAAGCTTGACCCTCAAGGGCAACCAAGAGAAAAGTCTTCAAAAGATAACGCTGGAAATGAAAATCCAATTTTCTGTTGTACAGTAGATATTTCAGAGCTGAGAAAAGAATTTAAGTGCCTAACAACTTGCTTACTTTTTCTCCAGATAAAAAATGCTGTCTCTCCTTCCAAACATTCCCTTTCTACAGCCACTGGTCTTCATGGCTGTAACAACATGAGCAACAGACAGAGATAGATTTAAGAGAAAAACAAAGGAAGAAAACAGCCTGGAGACCAGCTGCACTTTACATAGGCGGACAAAACATATGAAGAAGAATTTCTCATTCTGCTGCTCCCCAGAAAAAGAAGTGGAGAGCAATTGGCACATTTTGAGCTACAGTGAAGAACAAATATTTGAGACTTGGTTTTTGGGTGTGCAGAGTATTCACAGTGCCTGATAAAATTATTTTAACTTTTCACCAGTTCTCACTTCACTCTGGCATTTATTTCAAAAAGAATTGAATTTTATATACAGGTCTTGAAACCCAAAGATAGTATGAAAAAACCAATGCTTTCAAAAATGAAGTTTTAAATCACATGAATATGGAGGCTTATTTTCAAGAAATTCAGCCAGCACCCCAGACTGTATCAGTATGTGTTGAGTCAATGACACTACTTTGTATGTTTTGAAAAGCTCCCAGCTGAAGTTAACTGTGTGTTGTTTTAAAGTCTTTTCCAAGTTACCTGGAAATCTTCAAACAAAAGATGCAATGAAGCATTTTATGCCTCAAGAACAGTCACTTCTCAAACAGCAAGTGTTCACCTTGTGTTTAACCTTCTGCCTGATGTTTGGCCACAGCCCTGTGTATGAGCAGGCACCAGATGCAGCTGTATATGACCAGCCAAGGTATTCCTGTACTCCACTCACCAGTGGTACTGGGCCAGACTGAATCAGTCCTCCTCCACAGGTGGAGCAGAGTGTGTGCATGTCTCCTCCAGCAATTAAAATTTCTAAGGGAAAGTAGCCAAGTGTAGCAGGCAGAAGTTAAAAGCTTTAGAGGGAAGCCATGAGTCAGTAGGTTAAATGGATTTGATTCTTTATTCTTTGCACATTCTCCTAGTTAGCATATTTACCATCTGATCTAAGTCCTTCCACTGCATTAGCATCCTGTGATCTCCCCTGAGCTTTCTCAAGATCTTAAAAGCCTCATCCCTAAGTCTCAAAATGAGAAGCTGAAGAATCCATGGAAAATCCTTCACTTTTTGTAAAATAACTGGACCATGAATTAATTCTCTGAGAGCCTCTTACTCACTCTGTGAAAGGATTTTCCTCAGGCAACACTTGGACAGTGGGCAATTTGAGGGCTAAACCTGGGGATGACAGAGCTCAGCCCAGATCTTCTGATTTAACAAAGATAATCCAAATCTGGGCTGAGGAGCTGCTTCTGATCGTGTGGAACAGAGTAGAAAAAGTTTCCATGCAAAATAATAAATTTTAGGGTGAGCAGAACAAATGATACAGGGCCATCTTTTACAACCATTCATGTAATACAACAGAACATTAGCTACAGAAATTAGAAGTTATTAGTCAAAATGATAGTGTATTAGGCTTTGTTAAGCTTTATTAGTCTCTAAACAAACAGTATAAAAACATCACTTGCAGGTACAACCTCTAGTCTTTGATTAAACAGAGTACTGTATTTCAGGAAAAAAAAAAAAAACTCAACACTGACTCCTGCTCTTCCTGTGGGCTTTTAAAGCAAATAGAAATATCCTGAAAAGAAGCACAGAACTATGTTTTCTCACTAAATGAATGAATACAGAGACAGGTGGATGACCTTTCCCTGCATTTCCTGTGCTTAGATTGTTGGCCCAAAGGTTGATGAACACCTTCTGGTGCTGAGGTTTTCAAGGTCAAGCAGCAAACAGGCTTCCACTGATCTTAACAAAAAGTCAGGATCCAAAATGCCTGGATGGCTTCCAGAACTTCAAGCAATACCTCTCTAACCAGAGATTCACTTTGAAAGACTCCAGTTGAGATTTAAAAATAGATATCCTTTGCTGTAGAAATTGTCCAAGCTACATCAAAATCAGTGGAAATACGAAAATCCCATTTACACAAGATCTGTACTTTAGCACTTAAGGTTATAACATCCTATTTGTAAGCATCCCAATCATTAGATGTTCTGACTATCCACAACTCCTGCTAATGACAGATGAAATTTTTGATCTCTGCAGAATACTTAGTGATCAACTATCAGTCAAACCAATTCTAAAGAGAAAAAGTGAGAGAACAAGGGTGCACAAAATCTGGGTTAGCTAAAACACCAGCCTGTGTTGCCAACCACTTGGCAGGCAGAAGCATTGGAGCTGTGACATGCAGGGCAGCTGATGTGGCTCATGTAGCTGCTTTACATCACACCCATCCTTCCCACATTTGCTGACACAAACTTTTTGCCTTTCCCTTCCACATCTCCAGAGAACAGCACAGGAGCAGCTACTGCATTGTGTAACTAATACCTCCATCTGATCCCAGAGGACATCTTCATCTTAACATGGTGACAGAGTTACACTCCCTTTGAACCCCTGGAAAATCCTAATTCTGTGCTAGCCAGAGATAACTGCTAAATGCCAGCACCAAATCCCTCTACACAGCACTTGGCATTCGATGTCCTACCTTCTCCAGGTGTGTTCTCACAGCTAGTGATGCCTGCTGCTCATAAATAGCGTATTTGTTATCTGTCCCTATGTGTGTATTTATGTGAATGTATATATATGCCTTGCATACGTAACCCCAAGAGCCTAACCTATCAAACACTGTGCTAGAAGCAGGAGGTGGGGAAAAAAAGCATATTGAGTAATAACAGAAAATTTCAGGAAATCGCAATGCAAAATATTCCACGGAACACATGAAAGAACAGGTCAGCCCTCATGCAGGCTACCTTTTGACTCACCCATTGCTTCAGTGGATGGCTGCTTCCTTGTTTAGTTTGTCACTCACTTATTCAAAGCACAAAACTCCACGTCTCTCCATAAATCACTGACAAGGTAGAACAGGAAGATGTATTCAACTGTGTCTTAATACATTTTAACAGGATTTCTGCTTTCAGGTAAGAAAAAGTTCAGAGAGGAAATACCCTCAAATGCCTCATATTTTCTCAGGACGGGGACATGACACTTTGTCAATCAGTTAGTAATATCAATTTCTACAAAGAACATTTATGTAAGTTTGATAGACGTGTATGTCCTATGGCAGAGAAAGACAAAATCATTCAAGAGTTATAGACCAAGCTTCTGCGCTGCAAGGATGGTGAAGGGCTCGGAGAATTTTTCTTTCCAGCAATATTACAGACATTCCATCAGTCAGGTCCCCCTGTGTGCAATACAAACAGCTTTCTCTGCCAAACAGATCTAAGGAGGGAGCTCCCTGGAAGCAAGAATGCTTCCCACTCACTGGATATACATTATCCAGCTTCACATTCCCCATTTTTGGTGGCATTTCTGGGTACCAGCACCTTGTTCCACCTCAGGCAATGAGGGGCTAAGAGCATTACAGGGAGGGTAGTGAAAAGGACTCTGAGTGTGTGTGTGTGTGTGTGTGTGTGTACCAGACACCTGAAAAGTGGTAGGAGAAAGGTAATGGGAAATATTTCAGAGGAATATGAAGGAGCAGTGAGGGCAGGAGAGGAAGGCAGCAGCTTTCTGGGTTGCAAAGGCAAAAGCAATGAGTGAGGAAAGGACTAGACTATGCTGGAGACAATTTTATGTCTCCACATAGGCCATATGGCACCAGCAGGCAGTTGAGGATTTTGATCCAGCTGAACAAGAGGAAACTCTCCCTCCCTTACTTACCAAATTAGTATATTTGGGTTAATTCTAGGGCACTGCTGTGTCTTCCTCTCCCTTCTTTCCTTTCCCACAGCCCTGGTTATTCCCTGTTTAACCCATCGGCACCTGAACTTTTGACACTGTCTCCTCAGGTTTCATACATGGTAATGGACAAACAGTGGCAGTAACTGCACTGGCAGGAAATTATTTTACTGAACTACACTGCTCCCACAAGCTTCTTGAAACTGCTGACTGGTTGGTCTGAGTCACCACATCTTTTCAGATTCTGCGACTTCAATATCCCCATCCTCAGATGATCTTTTGTAGGAAGTAAACCTGTCCAACCCTAAGGCTGCAGGTAAGCAAACAAATCTGTCACGATTTCACAAGTTTCAGTTATACAACATTGCATTTTACCCCCAAAACCTCGGGTTTCATTTTGTGTGCAAGTACTACACGATTTAGTTCAGCCTCACTGACTTTCAGCAAAGTGGAAGTGAATCTTTTCCAGCAAGCTCCTCTCTCCTGGTGAAGGCAAGTCTAAGTGACTGCCAGCCCTGTTATCAACAGCAAAGACACGACTAAGAAAACTCCAGAACTAAAAGTTAAATCCATCATATCTTTAAAGATAAAGACAAATTCTATAGTAGGGGACAGTAGCAGACCCCCACCAGTATCAGACAGGGGTATGTTCTGAGCACTGCAGTAGAGTGGCTTATGTGCAGGGTAATCATGGGAGAGCTTCTACATTTTAAAAATATAAATTACTAAAAACCCCCAACTTACTAAAGATTGCACCATAAGACCAACCTATCCAACAGAAAACCATCCATTAAAGCATCTCTGATTAAGAAATGAAAAGGAATAAATAATAAAAACAGATGAAAACTTTCAGTTTGATTCTCACAGAAAGATAAACCTAATTATACTGTAAACTTCCTTTCCTAATTTTACTTCCCTTTGTTTTTGGCAAGCACTGTATCTCAAGGTAAAGATAGTTGCTGAGAAATCAGTCTCAAATGGCTAAGAAAACAGACTGAAAAATAAATAAAAATCTGCAATGTTTGTGAGATACCTCTAGACAGAAAGTCTATAAAGACGGACAAGTTTTGCTGTGATCTGCCCTGGATATAATGAATCCACAGGAAAGGGACTCTCTTCAGCCAAGGCAAAGAATATATATATATATATATATATTTATTTTTTTTTTGGGGGGGGGGTTATTTAGTCATTGGGTATGCATATTTAAGATTTGTGCATTTTGATGATTAATATCCTCACCTTGTAAAGGGGGAACAACTGTGCTTCTGCCACACCTGTGGCAGTCAGCTCCTGCAGTCTGCACAACAGACACCTTGCTTTGCTCCCCATTCACAGCATTCAGGAAGGGCACCAAGGTGGCCTGGGAAGATTTACAATCAAAGGCTTCCTGGCCTTTACTCAGCTCCGAGGATAACGCAAGCAAGCACCAAAGAGACTCCATATATAGCTGTAGAAATGCCAGAGCACCATTGGAGGAGCACAGCCCTTAAATGGCAGAACTATCTAGAAGATGAAAGCAAGTTGTTTCCTACAAAGTGAGTATTTCTTGCCAAAACATGTTGAATTCTATGCGGCCTTTCATTTTCAGGAGTTTTCACTGGAGAGGAGTCATCAAATTCTTAAAGCCAAAAGCCTCTATTTATAAAACTAAAGAAATGAGGGAAATTTGTCTTTAGGAGGCTTCGAAACATCAGTTCCACTTTCAGCTCTAGGCATTGGCAGGAAAGTAGGGAAATCTAATCTTCAGAAAATACAGTCAGCCTGCAATGTTCTTCCAGAAAAAGAAAACTGGTCCCTGGAGTCATTGCTTGCACCTCCTGGGTCAGGCCATGCCAGAGAGCATTCGGGTGCCTGGGATCACACAATGGGAGCAAGGAAAGTGTCTTCTCCTGCAGTAGAAGGCACAGAAATGGGTCTGGATCATTGCTTGGGCACACAGGGCCACACAGTTGCCATGTGTACCCCTCCTGTGGGGGGGAAAAAAAAAAAAAAAGGTTTTTAATGCAGAGCTGCCTCTGCTTATGCAAGATCTGGGCTCCTCCAGGCTGTAAATGGCTGGGAAAGGGCAGGAACTGCCACACGGCAGGACTGCTTCCAAAATTGCCTCTTGCCACATTTTTTTGGACCCATGTGATGGACTGAGGAGATATTTCAGGAAAAAAAAAAAATCTGCTTTATCCCAGCTGCGCAGTTGAGATGAGGAGAGCCTGGCAGCAGAGCTGATGGCCAGCCCCAAAGACATGCCAACCCTTAAGCAACTCCTGGAAAACAGCATTTTCCTCCAACTTATTGCTGGAGGAATAATTTGGGACAGTAGATAATTTGTCCATCTTACGTGCTTAGATGGAGAACATCTCCAGGTACAGCCAGAGCCGCAAGCCCCATGAAGAGAGGGGCAGCCCAACCACTGGGCTGAGGAAAGAACAGTCCAAGAGACAACAGAGAGCACACCCCGTCAAATGTACATAAATATCTAACGTGGGGCCGTCAAGGGGATGTCAAGCCAGGCTCTTCTCAGTGGTGCCAAGCAATAGACAAGAGGCAACGGGCAGAAACAGATGCGCACAAAATTTCACCTGAGTATGAGAAAAAACTTCTTTATTGTGCTGATGACCATACATGGAACGTATTGCCCAGAAAGGCTGCGGCTTGTCCGTCACTGGAGTATTCTGCAACCATCTTATCAAAATCCTGTACCATGTGTGCTCTGGGATGACCCTGTTTGAGCAGGGGTATGTTTGAGCAGGAGGTTGGATGAAATGACCCACTGTGGTCTCTTCCAACCGGACCCATTCTGTGATGGGCTGGAGACCCAGATGAGGCTCGCAGTGCTCGGGAACAGCCGGCTCCCTGTCAGATCGGCACGGTTCATTTCAGTGGACTTTCTTAAGTCTATTTCGAAGCGAGGCGAGAACCGAAATAAAATGGCGGCCGCGCTGAAAATCCCTCCAGCGGCCCCCAGGGGGCGCGGCGGGACCCGGCCCCTCCCCGCCGTCCAACATGGCGGCGCCCGGCGCGGCTTCACCCGCCGGGGAGAACGGGCGGCGCCTGCCAGGAACGGCCGGCTTCCGGCGCCCGCCCCTTTCCTGGAGGGCCGGGCCTCCGT
Source organism: Hirundo rustica (assembly GCF_015227805.2). Lineage (NCBI taxonomy): Eukaryota > Metazoa > Chordata > Aves > Passeriformes > Hirundinidae > Hirundo > Hirundo rustica. The sequence continues at coordinate 17,428,778 of NC_053452.1, forward strand.
GCCATGCCCACGCCGGGAGCCGGCGGCCTGAGGGGAGGCGGCGCCCGCCGGTGCCGCTGGGCCGGGGCTGCGCGGACGAGCCGCTCCTTCAGCCTCCCGCGGGGACTGCTTTCTGGCTGAAATCGCCGGCGCAGGTGGCGTGAGGGCGGGCGGCCCTCGCGGGTGGGCGCTGGAGCGGAGTGAGGCCCGCCCGGCCTGAGGGGGATGCGCGGGTAGCCCGCGCTCGCAGCCAGCCCAGCCCAGCCCCGGTGGTCGCCGCGGAGCTGGCGTCAGGAGGCCACAAGATGTTCAGCTGGCTGGGCACCGACGACCGTCGGCGAAAGGACCCGGAGGTGTTCCAGACCGTCAGCGACGGCCTGAAGAAGCTTTACAAGACCAAGCTGCTGCCGCTGGAAGAACATTACAAGTTCCACGAGTTCCACTCGCCCGCCCTGGAAGATGCCGACTTCGACAACAAGCCCATGGTGCTCCTCGTGGGGCAGTACTCCACTGGGAAGACCACCTTCATCAGGTAAAATCCAGCTGCCTGCACCCTCCACGCCCGGGCACTGGGGTGAGGCAGAACGTGTCTCCGCTACCTATGCCGTGCCTCGATCCCCTTTCTGTTACCCCCTTCGCGTACCCTCAGCAGCTTTTCATTGAAAAGTCACCTCTACTCAAACGCAGAGCATTCCTTCGCAAGCTCAGGGTGGTGTAAGATGTCCCATGAAACACCGACGTGGCAAAAAGTAGCCCAAGGCAGGGCTGAGGAGTGCAGGCAGGGCAGGAGTGTGGGGACGTGAGTCACTGGGGCCCTGGCCGTCCAAAGTGCAAAGGCTTTGGGAAACCTCGCGCTGGGCATTCCGTGCCTGCACTGCCCAGGTTGACCCTTGTGGTAGCCATTCTTTTCAATTTGCTGTAGCTTTTGAGTGGTGAGGCAGCTTTAAAGGGAGTGCTTCTGTTTGCCCTGATCACTGTTACACGCTTGCGTGTGTCTGTTTTTCTCTCCTGTCCCGGAGGCAATACTCAGAACCCACTTAGAGAAGCATGTGTGCCTGTGCACAGAGAGACCTGCCCCTCTTCAGGGCTCCAGAAGCAAAGCCCTGTTTTAACTGTGTCCTGCTCGGCCGAGATACTGGGAGCAGCAAGTTCCTTTCGAACTTATGTAAAGAGCAGCTGCAAGTAGCCCTTTCGTTTAGACGATGTGAAACTGTCGCAGAGAGGGTTAAACTTTTCCGGGCTGGACTTGATTGCAGGGATCTCTGTTCAGCCATGCTGCTAGTTCAACTTGCAGCAGCCTTTCCCTTGGGATCATAGCTGAAGCTGCGCTGTCCGTGTTTCCTATGTGATTCATAAGCTAAGCGTTAAATTCCAGCCTTTTTCTGGTGTGGCTGTGTTGAAATCTGTGGAATTGCCCCAGTGTAGATCTGGACGCAAGCCACAGGCAGCCAGCCCTTTGTTCTACCAGTATTTCTTGGTGAAGGAGGGAACTGCAGAGAGTAGAGAGAGGTGAATTGAATTGACTGAACCTCTAAAGGAATGACCTTGAGAAATGCAGGGGCTTTTTTTTTTTTTTTTTTTTTTAAATGTGCTGTAATATTCCTGCTGCTAAATTTCCTGGTCAGGAGCCAAGAACAGAATGCATTTCTGCCGCCTTGGCATGTACCTGGCAAACAAAGTTTAAGGATTAAATTTTCTCATGTGAGCAGATCAGGTGTGTGGTGAAGGGATGCAAAAGACCCAAAGAAGCTTTTTGCACACGTTTGCAAAGGGAGTTACTCTTCTGAAAAACAGAGAGGGTAGCTAGCACAACTGCCTGGTTCCACCCCAGATCTTTGTTCTGTGACTTGGTACCAAACCTTGTGTTTGTAAAGCTTTTTTTTGTCCTCTGGGTTACAGACACTCAGAGCCTGAACCCGAGGATTTGCTGAATTACTGATAAGGCTGTCTAACCAAAGCATCTCTTCCTAATTCTTTTCTCTGGGTTGCCAGCATCAGCTTTTCCCTGCAGTCTCACCTGCATGCTGTTAGCAGAGACTTCCCTGCCGTTGCCCCTCTTTGTTCAGTGAAGTCCTTTTTCTGTAAGCCTCAGCTTCTCTTGTTGGAAGTTTGGGTGCCTAGAGCATGTTCCAGGCAAAAGAAGACTGAGTCTTGGCTCATATGGCATGGCAGAAGCGGCCTCTTAGCTTGTCAGCAGGTGAATCTGAGCCTCTCTGACAACTGCTTTTTCACTCGTGCTTGTATCCTCTTCTCCCATTTTTCTTCAGGCACAGGGCTGGGATGAGCCTACACAGAGATAGATGATGACCAAGCAGAAGTGACCAGGAGCTCTGGGAGCTTCTACTTCACGGGAGTGCCAAATGGACCTTCCAGAAAGGCAGTCTTCTGTGTAAAGTAGTGTCTAAGAAGAGGTGAAAGTTGAGAACTTTGGTGGAACCCCAGGGTCTCCAATAGTAGGAGAAGTGTAAGACTCTGTTATTCCAGTGTGTTCCCAGTCAAAGGCCAGAAAACCTCGTGTTGCTCATGACAGGCTTCCAGCGTGAGCTTGCAGGCACTGCTCATTAAAGACCTGGGATAAGCACCAGATTAGCCTCCAGAGTTATTGTGGGAAGGCAAGTGGGAGCTAAAGCTGAGAGCTGGGAGGAGTTAAAGGGGGCTGGGGGGAGGAAGTGGGAGGGTTGACAACCATTATGTCTTAGCAGTAGAGTGGAGCAAGAAACAGCCTCTGGACATTCCGTCCACAGTCTTGTCAGGTGAGGGATTATTAGGGTTATCCTTATGTATCAGTTCTACTCTTAAATTGCATCCTGCTTGTACTGCCATGCAATTTAGGGAGATGACTTAATGCCACTAAACAATCATGTGGAATGAACTCAGTCCCAGTTTACCTGGATCCCATGACACCTTACCAAAAAAAAAAAAAATACCCTTAGTCACCTATCAAAGGAATGTCTGTCTTCCAAACCTATTTCCTTGTTTTGGGAATCTGAGGTGAAACCAGGAAGAAATGCAAGGCTCTGAAGCACCTAAGCTGCAGCATCTTGCAGTGAGGCTGCTCTCTTCTCAGGAGCTTATGGCAGAAAAAGGCAGTCAAGGTCAGCAGTGAGAAATATTCCTAGAGGCTGAGCTAGGGAAGAGAGGGGTGAGTTGTGTGGGTCAAAGCCAGTGAAGCGAGACCAGAGCATGGCTTGTTTTCAGTGGAGCCAGGCTGTTCCCTCTTCTACTTGCAGGGACACAGAACTGAGGCTTTCTGTGCTATGTGAAAGGTGTAGGTAGCATTGCTAATGCAGCTTTTCCATTCCTGTTTCCTACTGTATCATCTCTTTGTGCTCACTCCCCTTTCTCTCCTCAGCATACGTTTGACTGATGCTTTTCCACAAGGTTGGGGGCTGAAAGTCGGTGCTGGTTAGGGCAGGGCAACACCTCTGCCTGGGCATATCTGACTACCACTGCAGGATCTCACTGGAGTCTGCCTTTATAACGTTATTGCTTTTTATGTTTCCTGTAAGAGGGTGGGAGTACAGGACAGAACATTACTCTCCTAATTAACTTAGGTTGCTTGGTCATTTCTAAAATTAATCCTGGCTCAAGTCCAGTCATCCTGCTAATAAAATAAACAAGCCTGCCAGAGCTCTACTAACTGTCAACATAGCTTGCTTTTCTGGTGTAGCCACCCCTTCCTGCTACAGCTAATCGTTTACACGTCCTGGCCTCTCCACGCTGTCACAGGCTACCCGCAGAGCTCTGGTGTGACCTCCCCGTGCGGCCCTGAACCTTTTATCGGTGCCTGCATCGGGCAGTTGTCACCATTTCCTCCTGCTCTGCCCTTCTTCCCGTTGCTGCTCGGCATCACCTCTGCTGCCACGCTCAGCGGCATCCTGCAGGGCTCCCGCATGACTCATCACGGGCAGGCAGCCCCTTCCCCCACATCCTTCGGCACTGCTGCCCAGGGAGCCCGGCCTGTCCTTACCCATCTCCAAATCCACCTGGGAAAGGCAGCCCCAGGCTGGCCTGGCACCAATGCAGCTTTCCTGCCCTGGCCCTTCCCAGGAACACGCCTGAAACAGGCAAACAGGATGATGCTTCCAGCCACATACCGACTCCAGACACTTCTCTAAAAAGCACATTGGTCATAAAAAAACCTATTTCCCTCCTGCCTGGGGTGCTCCGCAGACTTCCCTAACCTGGCTGGAGGTCACTCTCCCAGGCCTTTGAAGGTGTTCAGCAGCTCAGCTTAAGGCATGCAGCACTGGCAGAGGAAATTGCTTGCTGCTGGTTGGTGTTTTCCACAGCTATTGTTTGCTTTTCTCTCCCAGAAACCCCCACAAATGTGACAACTGCATGTTGTCTAGCGTGGCTCTGGTAGCCAGGGCAGGCTGTGTCACTGCTGAGCAGGAGTGCCTTCCCCCCATCAGGCAGTGTCAATACAACCCCTTGTATTTGTCCTCTGCACAATGAGATTCTTGTGCAGCTGACACCCTGCTGCACAATGTACCCGAATCTCCCAGAGAGGCCTCTCTTAAAATAGATGCTGTGATAGGGGACAGTACAAATCTTCATCTCTCTGGCTTCCTACCACTTGTTGCACATAAGTCAATAACATTGGTGGGTAGCTACTTCTTTTGTGCTTTTGTTGGGGTTTTTTTGGGGGGCTAGGTTTTTTTAAGTCTTACCCAAGAAATAAACACAGAAATGCTTTGAAATGTTAGCTGAGTGGAGCTATGATAAAATTCTTTCAAGCAGGCTGTCTGGAGGAGTGTTGCTATTACACATAGGACTTTTGGTTAGATTTTCTGGGAAGCTTTATCTATAAATAACGAACAACTCCCCCCCTTAACTAAGATTTACTTTTGCTCAAAAGTTGTCATATTACACGTGCATTTCAAGCCTTTGAAAAAGAGACGAGGTGGTTGTTACAGCAAGGCTGCAACCTGACATTGGGAGTAAGGGGCCTTTCTAAAAAGCCCTCCTTCACTTGCTGTATTTGACCGTTGGTAACACTGCCTATTTCTTTTCTCTCTAGTGTTTGCATGGGGAAAATGCAAAGATTTATTTCTATGAATTCCCATCTGTGTAAAGCCACTGGCTTGACAGCAGTGTCCATCAGGAGCTAGTGTTTGAATTGCCATCTAGGAGGCACAAGCTTAGTTTCCCGAGTCTGACCAAGTGGCTTCTAACCTAGCAAATAGTTGTGCAGTGTAAAGAGCTTCCCAGGGAATTGAGCCAAGAGCATTCATGTGATAGTCTGCAGAGCCCTTGGTGAGAGAGAAGTTGCCCCTCCTTGTTCTCAGGTGCTTCAAGCAAGAGAGGAGTTACTGTCGCTGCCAGGAAGGTGTATTGTGATCGCCAGCCAGAGAGGCGGCACACACCAGCACTACCTGCAGTCTGTTTTTCTTAAGTAATGACCCACTTTCATAGGAAAGTTTGAGAAACCCCTACATAAGGTTAAGATAAATAGGATATATCCATCCTCATAGAGGAGGTCAGAGGTCTGCTCTCTTCCTGGGTTGTTTCAGTTCTTTTAGGAGCTGCTCAACAGCTGCTGTTGCATCTCAGAGTTCTACAGTAAAGAAGAGTCACTTGTGGTGGCCTTCTACTGGGCATGAGACTTGGAAATCACTTTGGACAAAAGAAACAAGAAAATACATGATAATACACCAGTAAAGGAGGTGTGGTCATCTCCTAAGGGAATTATGGATATCATTTGTGGAGGTATTCTTGTTGCAGTGAGTGTATACCAGATAAGTATCAGTGATTTGTCTTGGATATACATTTAGTAGTTTTACCTCTAGATCCAGCTGATTTGGCCTTGCCCATTGGGAAGACACATTTGCTGACATGGTATCAGTAAACAGCCTGCACAATTTTTTTGGTTTTTTTGTTCCTTACCTATGTTAAAATGACAGTGAAACCAGGAACCCCTAAAAAGTTATCACAAGCCCTCATGCCAAAGGTCCTATAGTCCCTCACACAGGGACTTCCCTCATTAAGACTCACCTGAGTGAACCAGTTCTGGTGCTTAGATATATCAGTCTCAATCATGAAAATAATGTCCAGTCCTTCTATTTCCTTTTCCACATGCCCATAATCTACTCTTAACATCCCAGCAATTCTGAAGTAATCTTTCTGCCTACTGAGCATTAGGTCAAAGCAATGGAAGAGGGAGTACCAGCTACCCTCTGACAACCAGCAACGCATTATTATACTAACTTCCATCGTCTGGTAGTCATTTTATTCTTCTTTGTAACTAGCCAGAGCTTATCGCTTGTCACCTCTGACACCATCCCATACTGAGAGCTAGACCAGTTCTAGCTGCCTTCTGCAAGCCACGTGGACATAATGGTCTTAGTTTTCAGCACAGCATCAGCAGGTGGTTTTCTACACCCACACACAAACGCAGTCCTGACCTCAGTGATGGCATTTGGCACCTTCACGAGCCAAAGGGAACTGTCCCATGCACACGCCATTGACCCACCCTGAATTTGGCAGGGTCAGTTAGGATATGCTGCCGGCGTCCTAGTCAAAGCCCTACAACCCCATGGGTGACTCTCTTTCCCTGAAATTTGCCAAACTACGTTCAGGAAATAATAAGGGATGCTGTAGTTACTGTGCTATCTAGCCTGATGTACAGCTTGGAATATACTCCCCCACCCATGTGCGTAGTGCTCAATATGCTTGAGCAGTTTGTAGTGCAGACCTGTGCCTGCATTTCAGAAGCACACAGAGACTGAGACTTCAGTCGAGTGCAGGGGAAGTTGGCATTTAAGCAGCTGTTTTGGACTGGGGGCTAAGCAGATTAGATGGATGAGTCTGCCGAAATGAGCAGCAGTGGAGCAATTGATACTGGCACCAAGAGCCAGTAGGGTTTCAGGATTAACTCTGTGGTTGCAGTGAACTGCTGTCTTTACTTTGCTGTGCTAAGTCTGCTCCAAATGTCTTGGGGATTGAAGTACTCAAAATGATGCAATGTGATGAGAATCTCTTCCTAGCAGCTATAATCATCTCAGTTTCTTAATCCACCTTAAATGAGCTTTCAATGTTGAGATCCTAAGTAGAAAAGCTACCAAAGCATTTATCAGACAATTCAGTGACAGTGCTAAAAATAGTCTCGGAAGGATCCATGCTCTTAAGCTTCATAATTGCCCTGCAATCTTCAGTACAACTCACTTGGGACTTAGCAGTTCATTGTCTCATGCCCACACCCTGTTTTTTCACTTACAGGTACCTGCTGGAGCAGGATTTCCCAGGGATGAGGATTGGACCAGAGCCTACAACTGACTCCTTTATAGCAGTTATGCAAGGAGATGTGGAAGGAATTGTTCCTGGAAACGCGTTGGTGGTGGATCCCAAAAAACCGTTCAGGAAACTTAACGCCTTTGGCAATGCCTTTTTGAACAGGTCAGTACTCAAGAACTCCCTTGGTCTGTGGAGTAAAGCTAGAATCTAACGAGCAGCACAGCAAGTAATGGAAAGGCATAAGGCACTTCTTCTCCTCCCATCCACATGGCTGATGCAAAGCCAGTCCAGTCCTACCGGATGCACCATCAGTCAGTTGCTGAAGGGTTGATAAATTCAATTGTGACAAACCTTCATTTTACTTGAACAAACAAAACAAAAATGACATCACAGCCTAAGCTTATCCTACAGGAGACTAGAGGTAGATATCTTCACTACATTTCTTGTCCCCTGCTTCAGTGTTTCTAGCTTCTTCCATTTGTAATCAAAACCAGGCTCTCTCCATTCCCGTGCCTTATACATACAACGTCAGGTGCAAATTGATGACTGCTCTAATGTGTTTCCTGTAAAAACGAGTAGCAGGGTGTTTAGACAGCAGCCCTGACATGAAGGATATAACCTTTCCATCCCCAAGACCCAGCCCAACCATAGGGCTTGCAGGAAGCCAGCAGCACACACCCATATCCTAGATGAGCACAAACTGTGCTGCAGAAGGCAGCAAAACTGACTACACCCATCACCGACGCCTTCCCTTAACATGGTGTGGGAGACGCTGGAAACATGGCAGCTGCTCAGCCAAACAGCCAGGAAAGCTGGGCTGGGCTCTGGCTCACGTTCAATCTTCCAGGCTTAGAGAATGACTGTCCAGAGGGAGCAGCATCTCCTACCAGCACTGACCACTGGAGTGCTGGTGTAGGCTGCAGAGAGGCAGGGGAGGGGCCTGCAGAGAGGCATCGGGAGAAACTTGCTGGCAGGAGAGGGACCTAGCTGGAGTCACAGCTGTGTGGAGAACCTCACAGTACCTCAGGGTGACAGGAAGCAGTATCTGATCACTGCACAGGAGCGTCATTCAAATATATCAACATGGTCCTGCACCAGAGAGACTTTGAGAAGTTCTTGTTGTTTCATAGGACCCAGAACATCTGCGCCTGACCAACAGTTAGGTCAGGTGACTGCCCACTCCCTACACCAGGGCAGAATGGTTATTTGCCCTAAGAGAATAACAGGCCTCTTGCCTGGGGCACAGAGACCGTGGATAAAGAGGACTTAATTCAGAACAGCTCAGCTGATAGCCAGGAACAGCCACAGCTGACTGACAGTTCACTGCAGAGAAGGAACATCAGGCCAGGCATCGGGGGCAAAAAAGCAAACACTTCTGAACTAGCCTGATAGATGTGTCTTGAATGCAATTTGCCCCTGATACAGCAAGGGATCTCTGCGTGCATTAACCCAGTTCACTGTATCATGCTGTGCTCTTGTTATGCTGCTTCTACTCTTCTTTTCCTGAAGAAAGAGTCAAGCCTGTGCAGGCAGCAGAGCAGAGGGGCACAGCTGTGATTCAGCAGCAGCATAAGTGCAGCCCTTCTAGCGATGCAGTGAGGTAGCCACAGCAGATAATGACACCCTTCTCTTGCTGACATGAAAAAAGAGGGGGTAATGATTTCTAAACTGACAGAGGAGACATGCTAAGGGAGACTGGCTCAGCTGTGTGTGCATCACATGCTGAAAATGCAGATGCTAATGCCCAGCTAATTAGGAAATTAAACACATGCAAGAGTTGACTCAGAAGGCCAGAAATTTAGCAGATGTAAGTCATGGTGCACCCACTAGACCAAATCAAGCCGCCTACACTTCTCCAGTGGGCTTGGTTTCTGGGCTAGGGACAAGCAGAGCTCTCTCTGCCTTGCACATACCTTGCTACTGGTATATATATGCCAAGGCCCTGACCTCAGCTAGGAGACTGTGAGCAAGAAATTTGCAGAAGGGAGCTAATCTGCAGGGGCCACACCTCTAAGCTGAGATAAGAGTGGCCATGGGGAAGTCTGCTTTGCCCACAGATGGTTAAAGACTTGACTGTGAGCATCAGTGGAAAGAAACAGAGCGGCATGAGGCAGTAGCATTCACACAGGCCAAGCTGGTCTTGGCTGAGAGGCGGCAGCCCACAGCACTGTGTGCTATGGGATGCAGAGCCTGCTGCTCCAGGAGTGAGCATCCACCCTTAGCTGGCACTCCCTCCCCAGCAGAGACTGGGATCTGCTGCTTTCCAGGAAGCAAGAGAAAACTGGTACAGGCAGGATTTGGCTGGGAGACATGCAAATTGTGCTGCTCAGAGCCTGTGTCCTCCCTCCCTTGATTGCCAGGAGATGGAGAACCTGCGCATACCTGGGAGATAGGGCTGAAATGAGGATGGCAGGTCTGCAGAATCCTGTCTCTTGTCTGCTCTTTCTGCCCCAGGTTGTTGCTGGGCATTGAGGAGAAGGGTTTGTTTTGCTTTCTCCAAATCTGCTGGCCAAACCCCACCTCTGGGAAGGTTCCACAGAGATGGGGAGTTGCACCTTGTTGTCAGGAGGACTTGTTTGGCACCAGCGCCTGGAGCAAAATCAGGAATCTCACCCATTACTTTTATATCACATTGACTAGGTTGCAAGAATTCCCCCATTCCCAAAGTCTTCTTTTGGGAAGCTAATGTGGATTCAGTCCTGGCAGGAGAGGTAGATAACATGTTGCTCCTTCAGCCCTATACTCTGCCAGTAGAGGTAGTGAAACTCTAGTTTGGCTCGCTGTTCCCTTCATATGGCCCCAAACATAATTAGCTTGAGCTCCCTGAGGTCCTGCACTTCTGCTGGGACTACAAGAGGGCAGCAGCCTTAACTTTGCCAAAAGAGCCAGAATGCACTCACTCATGCTGGCCTCTGACCTTATATCTGAAATCTCATGTGGAGTACTTTTCCTAGAGGAACTGGTGGAAAATCCCCCTGCCCCATTTAATATTACGGCACAAGGAATACTCAGGGCTGTAACAAGAGCAGACTTGGGTTGGCAGAACAAGGGAATAACATGACCTCACGAGCCTTTTGTTCTCTGCTGCTGTGCCTGGCACTCAACAGGATAATCAGGCCAGTCCCCCTCTTTGATATGAGGTATTACACATTCAGAAATGCTCCCTGTTTCCACCTGCCAAGCTGGGGATGTGGGAAGCTGTAATATGTGGTCTGAAATATCTGGCAGCTTAGGGGAGGAGACACTCTTTAACCCATGAGGATTCTCTCTTACCAGAATCTTTTTGGAGTCATAGTGGAGTAGAATGTAGGAGAGTAGAACAATTGGGTTGTGGCATGGCCTGGAGGAATTCAGAGGTGCAGGGGCTTCTGCTGTACCAGACACTCATCAGAGCGCTGCAGGACCCCATCTGCCTTGACTGCACTGAGTGCTCCTTGTGCCAGCCCCCATCCTCTGAGTTCTGCCTCCTCCCCCAGGAACATGCTTTTTGTGCCTGGATGTCACACCACCCTATTAAAATGCTTATGTACACACACTCTTGGAGCTGCATGGAATGCCATCCCAAAAAGGCTATCCATGAAATGCTACCAGGAGCTGTGGAAGCAGACAGGCTTTTACTGTCCTTTGCTGTTACTAGCAACTGAAATAGATGAGCTGCAGCCCACAAAGCACAAGTGACTCTTCTTAGGCAGTGATTTGCATAGATACAGGATGGGGAACAACTAGCTAAAGAGCAGTTACACATAAATGGAGCTGCAGAGGGGGGAGTAGTGAATTACAAAATGAATGTGAGTTAACAGTGTCATACTGCTGTTAAAAAAGCAAACATGTCACTGAGATGTATAAACAGGACTGTCAACTCTCAAGAGATAAGGAGCAATCCATCCACTCTGCTCACCACTAGCAGGGCGGTGGCTGGAGTTCTTCAGATTGTGGCATCATGCCTGAAGAAATATGTGGAGCAGTTTGAGAGGACCCAAAGGAAGGCTGTGATGGTCTTCAGGGATTTAGAAATGAGCTGGAAAGGCAGCTAGAGAGAACTGGAAGAGATAGGAAAAAGAAAAAACAACCACAACTGTTTTCTATAGAGGAAAGACTGAGGGGAGCAGGATGACAGTAGTGTACTTTGTGACAAGAGGGGAAAAATAAATATTTTTCCACATCTACTGTGTTCATGACTGGGGAGCATGATAGCATGTGAAATTTAGATTAGACATTAAAAAAGAGGATTTACTGTAAAGGTTATTAAGAAATGGAGTTAGACTCACAGCAAATGTTGGTGAGTCTGCATTGTTATGGATTTGAAGAACATTTAGGCAAATAACCTGATTGATCTTGCCTTGAGGCTGGAGGATAGACTGAGCAGCCTCTTCAGATCTTGTGTTGCCTATGCTTTACTACTCCCATGGTGCACACTTTTTCTCTGTTTAATACCAGATTTGAAAGAAAACAAGTCCTACAGAACTGCTAATTTTTTTTTTAAAGTAAGTTATTTCAGTTCACTTGAGTTCAGGACTCTACAGGGGAATGTTTAACCAAAGAAAAACAAATACCACTTCTTGTTAAAATCTAAACAGCACATAAATGAAGACCCAATTTTTTTCATAATTCACAATTTGGGGGCCCATAAAAAAAAACTGTCCTAGGTCATGACTGAGACCCATGTTCCAGAGGCAGCAAAATAGAGAAAAGTGCTTAGTTCTAGTTTCTTCCTCATTTCTTGAAGTAACAGTAGCTCCAAGCTCCAACCAAAAACTTGAGAGATCAGAGTCTGGCTTGTCCCATGCTGCCTCTGATGTGCAGCACATCATGACTATGTTTTGCTTTTTTTTTTTTTTTTTAATATAACACATTTATTTTCCACACAGGTTCGTCTGTGCCCAGCTACCTAATCCTGTATTAGAAAGCATCAGTGTCATTGATACGCCAGGAATCCTTTCTGGAGAAAAGCAGAGAATTAGCAGAGGTAAGTCCCAAGTTCAGTTCTCTTCTAAATGACAGTAATGAAAACCAAAGGAGCTCTATGTGATTTTCACTTCAAACTAGACAAGCTGTGGATAAAAGCACTGGTGGGAGCCTCTCAGAGCTACAGCATGACTTTGCAAATGGACACCAAAGGGACATGATAAATCTCCTGCAGAGAATTTAAATGTTTTCAGGGAAGGTTGCTGACAAGATCAGCAATACCTGTGTCACAGTCCAGTATTTCCCCAAGGAGGAGATTTCTATCAGAGTCAAATAATACCTGTCTGCTTTGCAGAAACAATTGCTTTCAGTGGCTTACTGATGATCCATAGCCAGGGTCCCACTGTAATCAACCTAGTTTCTTGTACTGGCCAGGCTTCCTAAATCTAGTGCAGGACTGGATTTGGTTTAAGCACCATTGTCACTCAAGTTCCTCATTGCAGTGGGGAATCTGCCTGTGGATACTAAATCATAAAATCCTAGAGTAGAATTTGGGTTTGAAGGGACGTTAAAAATCCTCTGGTTTCAACCCCCTGCCATAGATAGGGGCATCTTCCACTAGACGAGGTTGCTCAAAGCCCCATCCAACCTGGCCTTAAACACTTGCAGGGATGGGGCATCCCCAGCTTCTCGGGGCAAGCTGTGCCAGTGCCTCACCACCCTCACTGTAAAGAATTTCTCCTCAATATCCAATATAAGCCTACCCTTTTCAGTTTCCCCTTGTCCTGTCACTACAGACCCTTGTGACTGGCACTGAGGGATAGCATAGTCTCCTAGTGAACTTCTGAGGTCACTCTCAGACTCACCATCTGAAGTGGACAACATCTTTATACTTAAAACCTAAGTGGTCACCTTCTTGCTCTGTAAGGTGATGGCAGCATAGCTTGCATTTCCGGAAGGTTCCTTAGGTAAAGCTGGGAGCTATGCAGCATTTGATTGGAGGAAAGCCAAGAGCAATAATCTCAGCATTCAGGTGTGAGATCAGTTCTCATGCACACTGCCTATTAACAGTGCTGGGGTTTTCCACCACAGGAACCTCAGCTAACAAAGAAGTGTCAATAAAACACAACTACAGTTCACAAAAAAACCCTCACATTAACCTTTTTCAGTGTGGGCCTCTGAATTGCTAGAGGGTCAGAAATTCCAAGGTGTGCCAGCCTTCATGAGAAGCTTGAAAAATATGCTGTGCAAGCATTCCTCCTCTCAGCAGAAAGTGTTACAGTGATAAAAAATTTGTATTATGTGGTGTAGACATTTTCCAGTCAAAAATTGCCACTGAAAGCAACCACTTCTCCTGTGGAACTATCACAGTGAAGGAAACTTGCTTAGGAGGAAGTATTTTTGTTACTAAAAAAAATAAAAATAAGGTATAGGTGAGTTAAAATGGACTTATTTCAAGCCCCTTTTCCAAATCTTCTCACTAATTTTAATGCTGACATGTATTGCAAGATTTTCCTACTTTTCAGCTGCTTACAGAACTAAAAATACCCTGCTGCAAAATACACTGGCACTTCTTGCTGCTCCTTCTGCAAAAATTTCTCCGTCAGCTTTCCAGTGGTGTCCCATTCTAGAGCCTGTCAGTCTGACCTTGGTGCTGCCAAAGGTCGTGGAACTGATCATCATCATGGATCAGGCCAGGCAGCACAAGCTTATGAAAGTCAGGTCCTGTTTGACCAGTCTGATCTCCTGCTGTGACAAGGTGACCCATTTCCTGGATGGGGGAAGGCTGAGGATATTGCCTACCTAAACTTCAGTAAAGCCTATGAGCCTGTTTCCCTCACATTCTCCTGGAGAAACTGGCTTGGATGGCTGCACCCTTCCCTGCGTGAAAAACTGGCTGGATGGGCAGGCTAAGAGTGGTGGTGAAAGGAGTTAAATCCAGCTGCAAGCCAGTCACAAGTGGTGTTCCCCAGGGCTCAGCACTGGGGCCAGTGATGTCTAATATCTCAGTCGGTGATCGGGACCAGGGCATTGAGAGCACCTCAGCCAGTCAGAAGGTGACAGCGTTCTAGGCTGGAGTGTTGGGCTGCTGGAGGGTAGGAAGGCTCTGCAGAGGGATCTGAGTGGATGGGACAGATCAATGGGCTGAGGCCACTGCTGAGTTTGCGGTTGGATTCAATGATCTTAAAGATCTTTTCTAACATGAACAATTCTGTACTTAACTGCCGCTACTTTAATAAATGCCAGCAATGCCAGAACATGCTTATAACATAGCTGTGCGCTGTTGCAAAAGTCACTGGTGTACTTTAACCCAAGCCAATAATGCTTCTGCAAACATTTGGAAACAGCTGAGGAGGCTAAAGGGGAGTCCCAATTCTGTACATTTTTGCATGCTATGCATGTTTGTAGAACTGGAGGCCTGTCTCAGCATGTGGAACAGGTTCTTCCTGGACAACTTTTCTGCCCCCAGTGCAATTAAGTCTACTTAGGGCAGGAAATTGTCACATTGGCCCTGTGACTGCAGTGTGTGGTCATTTGACCCTTTTGCCAGGAGGCAACTCTAGATGGTGTACAGCCATCTCCTGATAATCCTGCAATCCCAGGAATCTGCTCTGCTGTATCTCCAGCCAGACAAGGGGGCTGTCACGACCTGTCAACTGATCTAGTTGCAGCAGTTAAAAGTACAGTGTAGGCGGGATCTGTCTTTGTCACCATTTACATCTGGGACAGACTGAACGTGGTCATGCAGGCCAGGTCAGATGGCCTTGCAAGAGATACAGGACAAGATCTTCATCTCATTTAGGCCAATATGGCTTTGTTGAGACTGGGACAACTCCACCAATTTCTGCCTGCAGGGAGCAGAAAGAGTCAAAAGTGGCTGAGGTGCCTGAGTTTGGGAAGGACTGCTGCCAGGCATTGGCTTGAGCTTATCTCAAGGTGTTTGAAAGGGAGTACTCACTTTCTAGCTCCCATGGAAGAGGAACAGGAAAAAGTGGTGAGGTGACACCTTTGCCACCAAGCTTACAAGCCAGCTGACCTCATTAGCAAGTTGGTTTTGGAGGCAGATAGAGCAGTAACATGGGCTAGGCAGAAAACAAGACAGGGCTAAAAAATGCTGACACAACAAAATTATTCTGCTCCTTCTATACCTTCCCAGCCTGCTTAGATTTCACTTGGGAATGAAGCAGTACCTGAGGGAGTCTTACAGAGGTTTTCCAAGAGACTTTGAAGTTTCTTAACTGCTTGGAACAGGAATGCTCTTCTTACCCCCATTACTAGTAGTAGGCTCCAAGACCCTCAGACTGGGATGCAATGTCAGGGAAGAGAGTAGATGGTGAAGCAGCCTTCTATCATAAATTTGAGGGGGAAAGTAAAAATGTAAAAGATGTGGAAGGCTTTCCCAGTCTGCCCATCCCATGAGAACCAGCAGCATTTCTAAAAATAGGAAATTCCTCTCAATGGGAACATCACAAGTCCGTCTCCTTCCCCATTAGATGTCAAGAACATTAGTTAATCTCTACAGTGTCAGCTTAGCAGAATACCATGCTGTCAAAGCTTAGCAATCCACGAGAGCCACCTTATACCCCTGAATTTCAAAGCAGTAGCTGTTCCTTTTATTGCAATCCATGTTTCAAAGAGCAGGAGCTAGGGAACAGGGTTTAAAGGATTTATTCAGGGGCCAAGTCCAGGTTCTGAAGTTTTTCACTTGTGTGAACTCAACTCTGAATTAAATTCACTGTCTTGTTGCTGTTAAAGGTGACACATTTGACAGTCCCTTCAGAGCCAGTGTGTGCACGAGCATAGCGTGCTGGTGTTAGTGCTAGCAGCACTCAGCCTCCTACAGCCAGCAGAAGGGCTTTGCAAATGGCTACCAAGCTTTGCTCCAAGGAATGCTGTATAATCCCAGGAAACAAAGCTCTGCACTGGCTCTCTTCCAGGACTGCATGACCATAAAGAGCCCCCTTCCCCCACAGAGCAGCCCATGAAGTGTCCCAGTAGCAGAGCTGCAGGTTTAGGTCTATCAAGCAATTGAGGGTGATGCAGTCTGTCATAGCTGAAGTGCACATCCCTTTGACATGCAGTGACATCACCAGCACTGACACAGCAGCTGCTGCTGCTCTCAAGCTCTCATAAAAAGTGTAGCCAAGGAGCTGCCTGGACTGATTTGGCCTACTGAGCTCCTGACTCATGCACTACTTTGTGGTCGGCACCCAACAGGTGTCACAGGTGTCACAGGTATGGTAGCCAGACTCCTTAGGATGCACAGGTGTCATTTACAGGCTTTGTGGGAAATATTTCCAGGATGTCCTGGCCCAAAGCACCCTGTCCTTCACTGCTTCTGTAATATCCTTGCCTGGAAGCCAGCCATTTCTCTTCTGATCTTTTTTAGACTGAGGCATGAATCTATGTCCACATTTAAAGGACTAGTGGTTGCATTACCTTGTCCCTTGCTCTGTGTCCTTATCGTTATTTATTGTTTCTAAGGAAGCATGAGGCTGCAGAGATGCCCATAGGGGAGGTGTTTGTACCAAAGCAGCACAGTCTTGACTGCTTTGACAATTTGGTAATGATACAAATGCCATCCACTTCCAAAGCATTGTCCTGGTGTCACATAATGAGCTCAGGCCAGCCCCCTGGGAGGGAGAATGAGGAGGGGATGACTGTACTGACATAAATGAGGACAGAGGGGAGGGCCACAGCTCAGGTCATTCAGAGCCAGGACAGGAATGAGGACTTCCTCATAATTCATCACTTTGTGCAGTCTGCCCTGCTAATGGAGCCACCTGGCAACAGGAACTCGTGTGCTTCAGTGGCATTGCAGTCCCTGGGGGCTCAGCCTTGTACACTCTGCTGCCCATCTGTCTCGACCTACCTCTGCCCTGAGCAGAGCAGATCCAAGTCTGTCAAGTTCAGTGATGCCTTGGCCAAGGTGTGTTTGATCCCTCTTTTGGGGCAGTACTTCTTGGATATATCCTGAACACTTCATATTCACTCTCGGTATGCTGCCTTCTCCCTTTCCTGTTCCTTAGCAGTGACCACAAGGTCCTAGCCAGGAGGTAAGGACTGGCAGTGTCGTTCCTCATTGGCTTTCTTTCCAGTATTACACTATTCCACCATTTTCCCAGCCAGTTCCATTCTGCTGGCTTCAGTGCAGCTCTAAGCATCCCATAAACCAAGGGAAAAAATCCTACTCACCAGCCTCGCCCTTCTCCTGGGAAAGTGAAATTCCCAAATGACCAGCAGCTTCAGCACCAGGGACACTTAGTCACTCACCAGTCTGACAGCAAGAAGAAAAATGCTAATAGCAACAGTCTTGGGCAGTGCAGAGCCCTCAGCCTGGCTGTGTCTCAAATAGCCATGCTTGGAAGGGAAAGGCAAACACCAAGGGAATTGATGTTCTCCCACTTCATGCAATGCTGTTTAGGGTACAATGGCAACAAAAAATATTTTTTCTGAGGAGCTTTGTCACGTGTGCTAGCAACAGCATGATACAAACTAAAGGCATCCACCCTGAAAGCCTCTAAAAGGGAGGCATTTCAAATATTTGCTATAATACTCCCCACTGGTGATGTTTGCTTATGTTCTGTATTTCACTCTGCCTGGGAGGGTGAAAGTGCACTGGTTAGTTTTGACTTTCCAGTTCACCTCCATTACAGCTGCCCTGCCAACCTGCCTGATTTTATCACAGTCTCACTAAACACATACTGTTCCACTGAAGTGCTCAGCTCTTACAGGCACACTATTCTGCACTTCCTCTTAAAAGCAACAGAAAAATGAGCAGAAAATCTGCACAGTTCTCATTTTTATTTCTAGAAATACATGAAGCCATGAGCCTAATTCTTCTGACCTGAAAGCAGCATGCAAACAAAAGGTCCAGATTATATTTGGGGTTTAAGAAAGCCAAATCATTATTTTGTTTGGTACTGAGGGAGAGAGAGACTGTCTTCCTGATTAGGGCTGGAAATACTGATGTATTTTGCAAAGAGAGCAAAAAAGAAGAGCAAAAAAAAGTAACACAAAATAACAAGTTTATATGGCACAGATAGAAAGAGCTGTGCTTTTTTCTACTCCTGTTAACATACAGCAAGCATTTAATTTGTGTTACTGAACAAGTCTGATTTTTAGAACAGCTGTGCAGCTTGTCCATTTGTTGTGCACTGTGCACTCCAGAAATATTCTAAGTATTGCATTGAAGGAAGATGGTCATGCCATCAGCATCTCATCAGTTTGCATTATTTATGCCCATCATGCATTCTTTCAGCATCCTGAGTAACAATGGAGAAGGAATTTGTTTCCTGGTCACTGGAAGCTATCAGTTACGGGTAGCCATTTCAGGCTGGCTTTTCAAACATGATTTCTCCTGAAATTTAAATATGAACACAGGAAAATTCAGCGTGTGTGTGTGGATCCTATAGTAAAAAAAAATTCATTGGAATCCCAGCTGTGCATTAACACTGCTATGCACTGACTTCTCTGGAAAACTTGGCCTGTGTTCAGGTGCCTTCTCAGAATCTGGCTAAAAACTTTTCAGAATTGGCCCAAGTGCCAGGGAATGCACAGGCCCATCTGTCACGAGTGGCAAAGATATGAACTTGTAGATGGGACAGGTTCTGACTGACCACAGGAGCTAAACAGGCTATTATAGGGAAACTTAGCTCTGGACAGTGCCCTCCCCAGTTTTGCTTGATTTGAATGTGCCTGGTGAGGTTTCCTTCACTTCCCAGTGACAAAGCGAGAGCCCCATCAGGCTCCCAGTCTCTTCCCCACCCTGAAGCCCTTGCAGTAAACAACATGAAAGCAAAAGGCCACAGTCTGGCACTCCAGGGACTGCTTAATATAAATGTTAGTATTGTTGCTAGCTGAGAACAGAGATCTGCTGTGCTTTGAGTCCTTTTGCTTTTGCTTTGGAAACATTAAAAGCCTCCAAAACGTATTTAATGTTTCCATTAGTTCTTGGTACAGAGGAGGAGGAAATGTGGAGCACTGGCAGGAGGATGTAGCTACCAGTGCTCTGAATCAGCAGCTCCAGGACAGATTATTTCTTTTGAGAATAGGCACAGGCAGAAGTGACTGGCAAGCTGGGCCTGCTCTAGAAATTAGGGCATGCGACATTCAAAGAAATCTTTTCATCCCAAAGGCCTTCTGTGTACTTCCCAACACACCCACAGATATACATTACAGGAATCTCTCTATATTCCCTTGGAAGGCAGCCATTTTCAGAGAGGAGTATGGCAACTTTTTACAAAGGTGTTTTAGGATGAGCTGCGGTGAGGTATATCCAGTACCCATCCCTTGCTTTTCATCATCCCTTCTGTCCTCCTTGTTGGCACCCCCAGCTCCTCACCTTAAGAGAAACTTACTCAAAACACTGTTCTTCCACCCAGTTCCAGCTGTTTCCTCTCTGACACTGTTACCTAGCACCATTCTCTCTTTAGGACACCATTACTCTCTGGGTCTCATAACAGCCGCCCAACCCAGCTTCCCACTCACTTTGTGTGTCCTCAAAGGGATGTGTCACTTCCCCCTCCCTTCCCTCATTTTTCTTCTGACCTTCCTTCTCCTTTGCTCACAGCCATCTGTCACATTTAGGTAACACCTGCCCCTCCTGGCACATTCTCCCCCTCCAGTGGAGGCTGCCTGCATGTTCTGCAATGACATAAGTCTTCTTCCCTGGGAAGGGCTGTCAGGCAGGACATCGCTGTGACCAGTAAGACTAAGCCTCAAAACCCTCTTACTCAATTACAAAAGTTTAAGTCATGGGCTCCCTGGAATCAGCATTCATTTCATTTCATTTCATCTCATCTCCCCAGAGCTGTTCCCTCTCTAGGCAGTCAGTGTCCTGATGTCAGCTCTCCCATCTTGGGATGTTGTCCTCAGACAGTCAGAAACGGTCTCCCACTTGACAAACAGGGACACTGCCATAAAACTCTGTCCTATAGAGTGGCACAATCTGGTAAACCTTTAATCTCTAGATAACACAGCTTTAGAAAGATGAGAAGGAAGCTCCCAGTGACTAAAACTCAGCAGAAAAGAGGTGAATTGCTAAAAGCAGCAGCACAATTTACAGCAGTAGTAACAGCAAGCTGTGAGATATCTGGTGCAAAACAGCAGCTTTGGGGTTTTCAGCACTTCTTGATTTGTTTCTAATCAATCCCACCTGAACTCCACTGCCACAGGACCTGTGGCTAGGGTTCCACAAGAAAGGAAATCAATATTTTGCTTGCTACCAGCCAAAAAAATAGCACAAACAAAACAAACCTAAACCAACAACCAGTTGTCACTACATGGTGAGAAATGCTGAACTCCTTGCCCACTCCCTGCTGGTTTAAATTGACTTTAAAATCTTACAGCCAGGCAGATTTTATGCTGGGTCAGGTATCATTCATCTTCCCACAGTCAGCATAAAGACTGTATCATGCCTGATCTGACTTGGCAGAATGTAATTGCATAATCCTGCCAGATCTTGATAAAATGCATGGTGCCAGGTATTCCAGTGGTATACAGACAAGAATTCATTAGGCCAGCCTGCTTTATGGAGTCTAGATGGCAGGGTGTCTGCAAGAAGATCATTTTCTCTGCAGGCTGAACCCACTGACAGTCCTGCTGACTTGTCAGCTTTGTGTTAAGTCCGTTGAGTCCTTTCAGTGCTGTCAGAAGGAAACCTGTCTCATGAAAAAAACATCTGATGGAATAGAATTGTTACTGTGTTCATCTTGTCCTCCTAGTACTGTATGATTTGGATTCATTTTCTCTTCACGTTGACCTTATCTGGAGGTTGTGAAAGAAACTGCATCAGTGATGTTAGAGAATGTTTAAATATGCAGCATATTTTTCAACAGGGATGCAAGTACAACAGGCAGGAATTACTGAACAGCAAATTCTTCCCTTTACAGTTCTGTCTGAACATCGCTGTAATAATGGTTTTGCATTAATGCAGCTTTGGCAAGCAGATGGCTTCCCTGCCGCCCTGTAAGTTCACAATAAAACTGTGCTGAGTTCTGTGGAAGCTTCACTCATCCCTGAAACATTGCCAAAGCAGAGACAGTGACTGCCTGCTTTTGTGAGAGGCCTTAGCAACACCCTACAACACAGGGAGGCGTAGGGAGATATAACGCATTTGCAGCAGAATGAGCAAGGGACACCAGGAAAACTCCTAAGTTGACTGAGGATGAAGATCAGTTCTTGGTCTAAGCTCACACAGTAATAAACTGCCAGAAGAAAGAGGCAGGCCCAATGTATCTGTGAAATGAAAAATGGGCCAGGAGGAAAGAAACCAAAGTGAAGCTATAAGGTTGAAATTTAGTTACAGAATGAGCCTCATGTTTTCAGGTGTTGCACACCTGAGCCAGACAAAATGCCCCAAGTTCTCTGTGCCGTTGAAGAGCCCTTCAAAAATGAAAGCTCCAAATTAAACATTAAAATATTAATCTAAGACCTTATTTTTAAACACCTTTATTAATAGCTTGCCCGTAGCCATTTACACTGTCATCCTGCTATCCAAATGCTTTGGTAACAACCTACTCTGTTATATTCTAAAAGCAAGACTAAAAAGTCAAGCCCATGAATCATACCCGTAGCAATTCTCTAGGCACTGTATGTGAAACCACCACCACTGTCAGTGATTCCAAGTAGATACGTGTGACAGAGCTCTCTGTCCCATGTCATGCTGTGTGTTAAGGAACTTTACAGCACTCAGGATAATTTTTCCCTCTTTCCCTCTATAGGGTTCCATCACTCAAGAACAGAATCCATACACTTACACCTTGTTTTTCCTTCCAAGTACCTCCTTAGAGAGGAATGCAGTTGTGATCAGTAGCACTGCACACACAGGACTTGTTTTTGCTCAGCTGGGCACCAACAGGAGAGGTTTCCCACAGCCAGAGCAAGTGGCACATACAAGGGGAGGGTGTGGGCTGGGCTTTTGTCCCAGCATGGGATGTAAATGAGTCCATGGTGATATGTCAGAGCAGTCAACAGCAAGTGTTACTCTCCAGGGCTTTGTTCTCTCTTTAATGGAGATATGCAGGACAGCTGTCAGGAGAATATTTCTGAACAAGCAAAGAAGCCAGGAAAGAAAATCTGCTAATCAATCTAGACATTTAATGAAGTCCACAGGGACATACAAGACTCATTGCATATTACTGTAGCAGCTGGGAATACACAAAGGGTCTGAGCAGATATTAATTTCCTTTTATTGCTGGGTAAAGCAAGATTTTTGTTAATAGGAAAGAGGCTCAGGAAATAGATACCTTCTAAGTACTACTGTGGATGCAGGCTTGATACAGGATAAAAATCATCATTATCCTAAAGATAGTTTTGGACACACCTTGAGACCCAGGCTAAGGTCAGTCTCCCAAGTCCTCAGTTAATATCAAAACTACGATTACACTTTTTTTCTATACCTCCCTTCTTTTAAGTAATCAGTTTCCACTTTCACTAAATCCCTGCAAGGTGGACTGAGTGTCAGGTGCAGACACTTTCCCCAACACAACAGAGAGCGTAACACTCTTCTTCTGCTGTCAGAGGGAAACATTCCACTTGATCTGACATCACCATGGCAAGGTAGCCTACAGAGCATGACTGTTTTCCACTTGATTCTCCCAAGAAAAAGACTATCTATGGTACAATTCAAACATGTGCCAGCTTGACAAGAAAACCTCCCAGTCCATGAGATTTGACAAGGCTAAACACATAAACATCTCCAAATAAAGTCACCCTGACTCACTACTTCCATGATGAAAAAGCAAGTTGTGCAGCTCTGCTTATGAGGAACAAACTGTCCTGCCATGCCAGATGACTTCCAGCCGTGTCAGAAGTGAACATAAAGTCAGTGTATTCACTGTTTAGCAAAGTTTGAGGGGGCATGGGAGATCCCTGTTTGCACATCCGTGTTTGATCTGCTTGCAGAGGGATGACAGCCTGAACCCAAGCCAGGTGAAGTGAGGTATCAGCATCGACTTTGCCCTGCTGCCACTGCCCCCAGCACAGGTTAAGGAGTCAGCACACTGATCTTTGCAGCAGATTTGCAATTGGAGCAGTGGAGTAGAGCTTCCTGCTGTGAGAAGACCTGAGGTTAAAAAGCTGAGGTTAGCACCTAAGGTTTAAAAAGGCTATTAATAATCTGAAAGTAAGCAGGATCAGGTTTATTTCAGTTTTAAAAAACTGACTTGTGACTGTGTGAGGTCAGACACACAGACTGGGCAAGATATACAGCCATCAATATAATATATAGAATGATCACCAGGTCTTTGTAAAAGCTAATTCTCTGAAGTTCTCAGCATCAAATGTAGCTGAGCAAAGAGCCAGGGCCCAGCATTGCTTGCACTTGTTAGAGGAGACACTCGTGTCCGAGTGAGCAGGACACTGGTGGAACAAACATCTTTCATTGGAGATTTCTGTAGATCCCATGGAATAGAGCAGGGCAAAGTGCCCACATCCAGGAACACACACCTCGCATGCCCACACTCTGCCACCCCCTTGTCCTGTAAGGAGCAAACTGTAATTGACCAAAGCAGAACATGGCCCAGTAATAATACTTCAAAGTTGTATAAAAGTTCTCAGTGGCAAAAAGTTAATAAGAATTTGTCTAGCTGAAGAGAAAGTTCACACAGGCTCTACTCCTGACATGAGAGCAGGATTTCACTCCAGTTTGCTTGGTCATGGAAGAAAAGGCCAGCATGCGAAAGCAAGATCAGAGCTCAGCTATCCTCCCTTCTGTAGTCCCAGTCTAATGATAGGGATGCACTGGCTGCCCTCT
Source organism: Hirundo rustica (assembly GCF_015227805.2). Taxonomy (NCBI): domain Eukaryota; kingdom Metazoa; phylum Chordata; class Aves; order Passeriformes; family Hirundinidae; genus Hirundo; species Hirundo rustica. Next base: position 17,452,656 of record NC_053452.1, read on the forward strand.
AGGTTTAGAGGGGACAGAAGGAAAAAAAGGAAGAAAAAGAAAGGGGAGCAGGAGGAAAAAGCACCAAACTGATTATCATGTATTTATTCATGAAAGCCAAGATTAAAATAGTTTATTAAAGGATTTGAATGCAAAATAGCATTTGCTCTGTCCTGATTTCCCATAACAAAGTGCAGCACTCCAGTGACTCAGATAACCCCAAATGTTGCACAGAATAGGAGAGCCTGACAGAGCAGGGGGAGAGAACCAACAAGACTTTAAAGAAGGATAAGAAAAGGCCACAGAGCTAGGAAAAAAGGTAATTTTATTGCTTTAATTGCTGTTGTTTTAGGGACTTTTCCACACACTACTTACCATGCCCTGACTGCTTAGAAGTGGACCTAGTCTGACACTGAATCCATTATCTTTACTCTTGGGGCGCATGAAATTTGAGCCCACTGTTCATGGCCTGTGTCTGCCTCTGGTGTTCACAGCAATGCTGTCTGCTAAGCCTCAAGCTTTTGGCTAAGTAAACACAAATCATTTGGCTTTGTGCACATGCAGCAGGTATGACAGGATGATAACTCTTGTAAGGAAGGTTATTTGCATGCTGGGTTTTGAATTGGACGGGCCAAAGGTAGCCTTGCACAACTAGACAAGACCTGAGATTTGTTAAGCAGTGGAGATAGGCATCTCAAACCAGTCTGGGTGCAAGTATTGCCATTACCCAGCTTTCTACAGCCTTTGTAGGCTATGCTGATGGCCAGTCATCCACAAACTAGACTGCTCTTGCTGCCACATATAAGACTTCTGCAGTAGGTATTTGTATACAGCAGTTGTTCCTTGATGTGCTTTTGAATGAAGATCTGGGGCACAAGTTCAAGACTTCTTTGGGTGATCTCTTAATGTGGAGGGGACAAGAGCTGTCCTTAACTGTGCTGTGACATTTCCATGTGAAGGACAGTGCCTCATCTCCTCATTAAGCTACCTGCTGTGCTGGGAAAGCCACTTCCTTGCAAGCTTACCCTCAGTTAGCATTGATATACAGATACAGTTTGAGTACAGCAAGTAGGCTCTCTACTCCCCTGTTCACTGCATCTCCGCTCTTCCTCCCCCCCTTGCAGGTTATGACTTCGCTGCTGTACTGGAATGGTTCGCAGAGCGGGTTGACCGCATCATTCTCCTCTTTGATGCTCACAAGCTGGACATCTCTGATGAATTCTCCGAGGTCATCAAGGCCCTGAAGAACCATGAGGACAAGATGAGAGTTGTTCTCAACAAGGCCGACCAGATCGAGACTCAGCAGCTGATGCGGGTATACGGTGCCCTCATGTGGTCCCTGGGAAAGATCGTCAACACTCCCGAGGTCATCAGGGTCTACATTGGCTCCTTCTGGTCCCATCCACTGCTCATCCCCGACAACCGCAAGCTGTTCGAGGCAGAGGAGCAGGACCTGTTCAGGGATATCCAGAGCCTGCCCCGCAATGCAGCCCTGAGGAAGCTGAATGACCTCATCAAGCGAGCACGCCTGGCTAAGGTAGGTGTTGGTGTAGAAGCCCCAAGCATTCACTTTGGCTGCCTGCAACATGCAGCCTATGGAGAAGTGGATTTGGCCAGTTCAGCTTGCAGAGCTGGTGGATCCTCCTCTTTTTCCATCCCATTTAACTCAGGCCCAGCATAACAGTCCTATGCCAATACGGGAAGAAAACAACTCCTTTGTTTGGTGTGTCAGTCATGGCAGGCCAGAATGAGGAAGGTAACTGCAGATCAAAGCACTTGAAGGGATCTGGAAAGCAGTTGCTCTGTGGTAGCAACTTGAGAATTAGGACCAATTCAGTATATCAGAATCATACACCAAGGGAATTGATAAGCTCTAGGTCTTTTGCTTTAAACTTTCTTAGCCAAGAGAGATACCTGGTTTAGATTGATGCAGAGGAGGTGGAGACACACAGATGATAAATAAGCCTGTAGTATCCCTGAGTATTTGAAATAAACTGAAAGAAGCCCCTAAAAATACAGGAAAGAGCCCCACACCAATTGAGAAAAGAGATCAAAAGATCCCTCAAAAGCTTTCAGTGCAAGGGTCTTCATTTCAAGAAGAAATGCTTGGTTCACCAGTTAAAAAAAAAAAGCCAGAATGTTGCATAAATTAAGGACCAGTATTCATACTAAAACATTGAACCTCTATGGTTGGACTGAAGGCCATGCCCAGTGGAAGAAAAAAATCCCCACCACTCCCTCCAGAAAGTTCACATGAATGTCACAGTCTGTATGTTCAGGACCTTATTTTTGCCTTGTCTCAGCACAGCCAGAGCACACAGTTCAGCATTTAGTACTGGAATAACAATCCATAGGTCCTGGCAAGGTGAGGAGTTGAGCTTGCTCTTCAGGGTGGGGCAAGATGGAGTTGAGTCCTAGGCACAGTCATTCTGCTGAGAAGAATTGTCTGATATGCTATTTAACATTTGCCTTCATTCCAAATTAATCCCCTTCAGGTCCATGCCTACATCATCAGTTCCCTAAAGAAGGAAATGCCCTCAATGTTTGGGAAAGACAATAAAAAGAAAGAGCTTGTTAACAACTTGGGAGATATTTATGCTCGGATTGAAAGGGAGCATCAGATCTCACCGGGAGACTTCCCTAATCTGAGAAAGATGCAGGTAAGCAGTGGCATCCTTGCAAACATCCAAGGAAAGAGCATTAGAGTAACTGCAGGGAATACAGCAGAGGCATGCTGACATTGATTGTTGCCACCTGTGGGAAAAGCTTGCTATAATGTTGAAATATGCCTTAAAATATGTGCAGGCTATATTTGGGCATGAGCACTTCTTACACATAGAGCTCATGTGAAGCATTACAGCTTCACATTCATTTCTCATATCTTTGCCTGAATAGCACTTTACAGCAAATTATTTCTTTTGTTTTTCTTTATTTTTAATTCTGGGTTCCATTTTCAGGTTTTTCAGGCCTAAGCATGCTATTAATTTATAATACAAGGAAAGCTATGTCCTGAAAAGGCTATATATGCCACATTCCTCAAGAGCTATGTTTGTCTTGTACTTCACTCTTTGTTTCTAGAAAGAGAGAAAGGAAGGAGTGAAAACTTAAAGCCCCTTCTCTGTTTTAAGCAGAGAAGCAGGTTTTCTGTTCTGCAGACTGGAGACCTGGCCCAGTGTTCATGCAAGTCAAAAACTTGTAAGGACCTTGGATCAGAGCCTTGTATTGTACATTCAAGCAGTACTGGACACTGCTGCATTGCTGCGTGGTTTCAGTCCAGGCAGAAACCTTTTCTGAGTTCTAGCTGTTGAGGTTGCTGCTAGTTACCTATGGAAAACAACATTTGCCTATTTTTTTTTTTTCTTTTTGAAAATATATTTTCCCTAAGATTTTGTGAATAAGATCTATGGGGGTCTATCCAATAGGAGATCTCGTTCATTGCTTGTTAAATTGCATGTTTAAAAAAAAACTGTATCAATCCAGTTGGAGTGAATAGTGTGGAGTTAATGAGTGGAGGGTGAAAGATAAAGCTGTAGGTCATTTTGCAGCTAGAAGAAAGTTCTCTGCAGGCCCTGCTCCAAGCCCTTTTGCTTAGCTGTGGTATTACAGAATGTGAGGCATGCTGTAAGGACATGCTCACCACCTCTTACAGATGTGCTACTGTCTTGATGGCATCTGAAAGATGCACTGCATGGTGATGAGTACAATGATCTTTTGCCAGGTGGCATCTCCTTCCCAGAGTACAGAAAGGAGAGAGAATGTAGAGCACTGGCTGGAGGATGTAGCAAGAGCACACAACCAGTTTGCCTTTGGTCATTTGGTCATTTTCTGTAGGACTTCAGAGGGGATTAAACAAGGCCGACCAGGGAGACCCCATCCCATGCTGAAAGCAGGGCTGTCAGAGGAAGGAGTGCCAGGCTCCCCACTCCTCTGCAGTAGCAGCGTTTCATGAGCCAAGCAGCAGGCAGCCATCCCACTGTACAACATTACTCCACCATACACGGCCACATCGCTCACCTCTTGCTCTGTTGTTCCATTTTAAGGATCAGTTGCAAGCCCAGGATTTTAGCAAGTTCCAGCCTCTGAAGAGCAAGCTGCTGGAGACTGTGGAAGACATGCTGGCCAACGACATCGCCCAGCTCATGGTGCTCGTCCGCCAGGAAGAGTCCCAGCGGCCAACCCAGATGGTGAAGGGAGGAGCCTTCGAGGGCACCTTGCATGGTCCCTTTGGCCACGGCTACGGAGAAGGCGCCGGAGAAGGGATCGATGACGCCGAGTGGGTGGTGGCCAGGGACAAGCCCATGTACGACGAGATCTTCTACACACTCTCGCCTGTTGATGGTAAAATAACTGGTGCCAATGCCAAGAAGGAGATGGTAAGGTCTAAGCTGCCCAACACCGTGCTGGGCAAGATCTGGAAACTGGCTGACATCGACAAAGATGGCATGCTGGATGATGAGGAGTTTGCCTTGGCGAATCATCTCATTAAAGTCAAGTTGGAGGGTCACGAGCTGCCAAATGAGCTCCCTTCCCATCTCCTCCCTCCATCCAAAAGGAAAATAACAGAGTGAAAGGAAGGTTACAGGGGAGAGGGGAAGGGAAGGGGAAAATAAAAGATATAGAAAAACATGTTTACTTAAATTATACGTTTAGATGTGAGATCACGTTTGGATTTATACCTACACTTTGCTGTATGAAGAACAAAATCTAAAGCAGAACAAAGTCCAATCCTTCATGGTAATACGCAATTAACTCTTTCAGTGTACTGTCCACGCTTTCTAATGTGTAGTCTGTAAATATGAAGGTAAAGAAAGGATGTTGCAAACTAGGAGACTGTTAAGCAAGAGTAGAAGAAAACCTGAAGTGGGCTGCATTTTTGGAGAGTGGAATAGGCACTAATAGAAATCTGCTAACTGCCAGTATCACTCCTGAGCTTTGGCTGCACCTTCTGCCTTTTAATGGGTCTTACAAATTTCAGGAGACTGAGACACCACAAGGTCTTCAAGCTATTGGCCAAAATAAAGAGCATTTCCTAATTAACATAAGCCCACACTAAAATACTAGATACTAAACCCCGGAGTTAAGAACTTTAGGAGCCTTGATTCACGGTTAGGATGCAAATTTTACGAACATTCCCCTGTCCTTAAAGAAAAATACATCAATAAAATCTGAAAGAGCTCTGAACTGGGCAGCTGGAGTTCCTCATTGTTCACTGTGGGACAGGCACTCAAGAGTTCCCAATCATCGCTACCTCCCATTCAGTCCCCGGGGAGATTTGTTCTGTAGGCATGGCCAAGAGAACCACACCCCAAGGGAAGCAGAGGGAGCGGGCCCTAGAGGTGGACATCAGGTGGGTTGGAAGGGAGGAACACCGCTTCCAGGCTCACCCAACATTTCACAGCCAGCGGGTAGTGTTTGCTCCTTGAACAGTTGTGGTGTCTGTGATTGCTGTGAAGTGATGTGTTTGCTCTCATTGTGCACAGTGAAAGCTACCAGGCCCCATTCTCACTGTACAGATACAAGCCCCACAGTCAGGTGGATCCATCACAAGGGCGGAACACAGAGGGGCACTGGGCAGAGCTTGCTCTGCTCTGTGCTTCCACAAACCTAGCCAAGATGTCAGCCTTCACACACTCTCCTCGCCACACAGTAACACTTGATCCCCTCCAGAACTTCTACCCTGAGCCAAGAGACCTTCCCCACTTCTTTCATGCTCTGTGAGATTTTTGTTTTCAAGACCCAGTTTTAGCAGAAATCCCTCAATTTCCTATTTCATTGCCTAAACACACATGTGCGCACACACTCTTCTGGTTTTTGTTGTTGCTTTGGAGCAATGTGTTGTTCCAATCCTGTTGTCACTTTATATAAGCTGAGCTCCTACTGTGATGAAAAACCAAGATAAGTATAACTTATTTTATATCTCTTGTGTTCATATTATATAGAGAAATATATTCTGTGTATGTAGGATGTGCTTATTGCAGTACATTTATCACTTGTCTTAAAAATTAATGCATTAACCTTTTTTGTACCCTGGTCCTAAGACATTATTAAAAAAGAAAGGCCATATCTGTCTATTTCTTTATATAGCAAAATGAAATGCAGCTGAAAAGGAAAAAAAAGCTTATTTCTGAGTGCAACAAAGGGAAGAGATTATCCTTATGGCACATTCCCAAATGTGCATGTACAGATCAGCCCAGCTGGACTCGAGCGTGCACTGCTGAATGACTGGTTGACATCTGCAACATCTTTCTTTCTTGGCAGTCTAATCACAACCTCCTCCGCCAAAGCAAGAGGAACTGTACCCATGATTCACCTTGTTCAACGCAGGGGAGAGGTAACAACCACATTTCAGTAGAAAAAGGAATATATTGAAGGAGTTTCTTCCTGCCAGTCACAGATGAGAATGCTACAAATTTATCAAGATCTGGAAAGGATACAAAAAAACTCAGTCTTAAATCTTACTAATTCTACTTCTGTCTTCATTCTTTCTTTTCTGTAGATGTACATGACAGTGATAGTGATTCCCATAGTGGAACAGTGAGAGGCATGGAGTAAGGAAAATCAGTTAGGATAGTCCTGGGGAAGCACTTGGAGAAAGTGTGAGCTGTGGTAGTTGACAGAGTTTCCATTTAGCATCTGTACAGGATGAGACAGGAGAGAGAGGAAATCATAGGGTGGAGAGCAAAAGCAATAAATGCAAATTGAGGGAAAAGCCAGCAAACTGTGTCATTCCAGTTCAGCTGCCCAGTAGCCCCCCATTTAACTGTCAGCACAGTACACATCTGCTAAGGCTGTCCCGGTCTTCCTGAGGAATTTGCATCCATCAGACTCCAGCTGAAGCTGAGCAGAGCACCATGAATCAACCCTGCCTTTGTGGGCACAACTGCCTTTGTGGCCACTCATACGGCACATTGCTTGTGCCAATCATGTCATGCTGAAATTTAACTCCTTAAAAAGCAGAACATGACTGGTTCTTTCAAAGGGGATGGCAGAGGGGGAGGTCTAGTAGTCTTTTCTTCCATGTACCTTCAAGCAAGGTGTTCAGGTAGGCAAAAATACATTGTAACAGTAATCAGCTGATTGTGCTTACAAGTTGACAAGCCAAACCACTGGCCTGTTGTAGGTAGCAGGTTAGTTATCAGTGCCTGCGTGCAGTTGTACTTGAGACTAATCTCAAAGCAGGGCTCACTGTTCGACAGGAAACATTTCCTGTGTTGCTGGTAGCAGCAGTTACCCCTACACCACGGCTGGGATATGCCAGCACATTCCACAGCTCCTGCCTGCTCCATACACCGCTCCTCGTCCCTGTGCCAGCCTCTCCAGGATGTTCCCACAGGATTCACCCAGAGGGGCCAAGCAGGACAGAGGCACAGAGAGCTCTGCCCGCACAGGTCAAGTGCCGGGTGGGGGTTTGCTCTCAACGCCCCTCAGGAACCACTTGGTGCTGTCAGAGTGCAGCTTCCTCACTTGTGGTGGGGAGAGAGGAAAAAACACCAGCAGTCCACTGACAAACACACTGTTACCTAACAGGACTGCACCGGGGTCTGCCAGCAGGGCAGGAGACAAAGCAACCCTGCTGCAGAGGGAACAGGACAGCTGCTAGGAAGGCCGTGTTTCCACAGAGGCAGGTTATGAACAGTAGTCTTCAGTCAGATGACTTTATCCAGCACATTTCACTTTTGCTAGGCACTTCAGGAAATTTTAAAAGAACAACAATCAAACAAAATCCCACTAGAACACTGAAAATCCACACCAGACCTTAAGCAACCTGACATTCTCTATATAAAAATATATGGAATCCTGTCTCTCCACTATGGCCGTAGGAAGGTGCATGTGTTTCTCCATCCCCTTCCCAGACGGCAGCTGCGAATGCACAGCCCACCCTTTTTTTCCTTTTCCCTTCCGAGTTATGACTCCCTGGGCAATCCCAGCCACCTGTATTGTTTCCCACATGTGTGGAAGGATGTGATTTCCCAAGCCCACCACTGCACACAGGCCTCCAGCCAGCGCCTGTTCCCGCCAGTTCACAGAGCCACACTCCAAAGGCAGTTATCTGTGTCCCACAGTGCTTCCTTTTTCCAAGAGCAGTTCCCAATTACCGAATAAGATTTCCCCAGGAGGTTATACAGAGGAACCGATTCATTTGCTGTCTGTGGGTGGGGGATTTTGTCATGTGAACATACCATTACCACTCACTTCTCTGATCCTCTCATGTCCTTCTCTACCCTTCCTCACAAAGAAGAGCTTTCTGAAGGTCAGAAGAACAAAAAGGTCTTTTTTTTTTTTTTTTTTTTTTTTAACCCTCTAAGTAGGAACTGCATTTGGTCTCTCTGGGAAGGATCTAGAGCAGAAACATCAGTACCTACATGCTATGTGGGCTAATATATGAGTTATTTGAAAATTAAATTCTCTCTACTGTGGAACATGACAGGCAGATTAGATCAACAGTGCTATAAAACCATTTATTTGAAGGGAAGGATAATAATTACACTAAGTTCCCGGAATAAGGTTTCACAGGAGGTGCGTAGCTTAGCAAAAGGCAATTACTTCTGAGAGCTGGAATTTAGCCAGCCTGAAGTTCAAATGGATTTTTAATCAAACAGAAAAGGTTAGAATCAATTTAGTTTCCAACGCAAACTTCATACAACAATGAAATTCAGATTTAAGTCTGGAAACTGTTCTTTTAAGTTGCTCTCCTTATTATGCCTTCATGCTTTGTCCATATGACAGCAGCCTTTGGTTAGTGAGCAAAAGTTATGGGTTGTTTGACCTTAAAGAGAAGGACAGTGTTCCTACAAGCACAGCTGGAACCGCAGACAAGCTCCTCTAGAAGATCACGCTACACCTCTTACATCACTGATAGTTTCCACCTCTGCTATTTTTTGCCTCATGTTTCTTTTATTATAGAGAGAAGCTGTGGCTTTACATTCAGGCTTTGGTAAATCAGAGGACACAACAGACTATTTAAGCCTTTCCTAGATGCAGAAGTCCTTAAGTCCTTCAAAGCCTGACAGATGGGTGGGAACACTCATGGAGAACAGCACTGAATTAATTACTCCAGAGGAGCAGCTTGGCCAGTAACATCCAAGTTATTTTTGTGGTGTTTTCATAACATAGCATAGCATCTATTATTTTCTGGTCTTTCCCTTTCCTTCCTTGTGCTTATGAGCCTTTCCCTTCTCTTCCTAGTCCGTCCAAGGGTGGGGGAAAAACGAGGCTTAGTTAGGAATCTCAACATGCTAAGAAGTTCAAGGCTAGTGCAGGCAAGTCAATCACTGTGTAGCTTTCCAGCTTCTCCAGGCACTGCTGATAGAGTAACAAATCCAGTATTTAAAGCAGGACTTTGATACAATTCCTCGGTGCTTGAAGGGAGAGAAATCCCTGCTGAGTACAGCACACGTCCTCCACGGCGTGCCCGCTCCACTGAGCCCTTGGCTGTCAAACACGGCACGAGTTGCTAGGTTTAAAATGGGCTCCTCTCCAGATGCTTACGTGTCCTGTAAACAGCCGTCAGCGAGGCCTCCATTAATGTCTGCTGAGGACGTGAACGTGGGAGATATTTATAGGCCTTGGATTAGATCGCCCTCCTTGCCTGGGCCATTGCGCAAACAAAGGGCGTGTACGTGGAATTCCTCTCTTTACGCCACACAAGTTCCCTGCAAACAAATGCCAACTCTCTGAACAGCTTTCACCCACCACCCTACACATCTACGAGCAAGATGAGGATCACAGAAGCTCCTTATAAGGTGATGGCAGCACAGAGGCCGCTAGGAAGCACAGCTCCCAGGGAAAGCTCCCTGGCCATTTTCTGACTGCCTTCAACCATGAGTTTTCAGGCAAAGTTTCAGCAGCATTTTTCCCAAAGGCAGTGGAAAGGTATCAGAATTAAGAGTTTTCTGCTTGTCTGCCTACCCATGTTTAAGCCATTCACAAAACAGACTAGGAGGAATTTCCTGCATCCTACCATCTTTAAAGCTTCCATGTCCCACAGCCCAAGCATTTTCAGTTGTATCAGAACTGCAGTTCGAGCAGTTAGCTGCAGTCCAAGGTGGCAGTTCACTGGTATGTTTTCAGAAGCAGAATTGTTCCCCAGTTAAAATTGCAATATCCAATCCCTCAGTAAAGAGACCCTTAATATGCCCAGCTGGGAATTTCAATTCTTCTGCATGCACAGAAAGGTGATATGCAGCTTAAGCTTCCATGCCAACTAACTAGCACTCCTCAATCCAGTTCTAGCATGGAACAAACCCTTGGCAAACTAGAGAACCTGCACCATTTGCCACCAAAGGAGATTAGTTCTCTAATTAATATCATCTTTGATGACTCATCATACCAAAGGGATAAAAAACAGACCAATGATCATCTTCTCTGCCAAGAAATTACAGCTTGCAAACTAAACTATAAAAAGAACTGGTGGCATTTTTCCCAGGTCCCACCAGCAGCCACCAACATAAAATAGCAAAGCACACCTAAAGATCTTCTTCCTCCTCAACTAAGCAAGGATTCACTCTTCCTCCTGAAATTAAGCAGCCTTGGAATGGGAAAGGAGGTGATCTACTGGTTGCCGTTTAACACTAGTCTAGAGCTTTATAGGCTGCTCAGAGGCAATAGAAAATCCAGTGACTGGAAGAACAATCAAGAAAGTTTTACTGCCAGGAGATGTCTCAGTACAGGAGCAGAGATCTTTACATAAAAAGAGTCATGCAAGCAGTGAATGTCAACCCCAAATCTCACAGAAAGCATTAATCAAAAAAACCATGTGATTCAAGTACTGATGGCACATTGGGACCTGGTTTTTAAGGCCTAGTTCAAACATGCTTCAGCCCAAGGCAGGCAGTACGTGGCATACCCAGCAATCAGCTCTCTGGACGAGTACTCTGCCTTACCAGCTGCAGCCACCACGTACAGCAATGCTGTGCAACACAAGGGACTGAATGCCTCAAACACCAAGGCCCACAGCAACCAAACCATGGTCCATGGATCTGACAGTCCCACGTCTATCTGTGCAAGAATGCGACCTTTATGGTGGGAGGGTTTTTGCAGGGGGCTGGGGGTTTTTCCCCGCTGTAAACACTTCACAGGAGTAGAGACTGATGAGGCAGTGAGGTACAGCAGCAAGGCTTTCCTTTAAGCTCTGCTGGTTGAATTGCTCCAGCCCTTTCCCTGCAGTGTTTTCCCAGACTCAGGAGCTCTGTTCCCCATATCTGTGAAGACAGAGGGCTCTGCCAAGCTTCAAGCACAGCATTTCAGCAGAACAGCACAGAAACGAGACCACATGCTGCTTATGAAGTGGCAAAGCTTAGGCTTGAAAAGCTTTTTCCTCCCCCTCCATCCTCTACACAGCTGAGTCAAACCCCAGAAACACCACATCATCTCAGGCTTGGTAGCATTTCAGTACAGACCCAGGGACAGTTTCACATCTCTCATGAGAATCTGGAAGGAGCAGTCTTGGGCTTTGGTTGTGGCTTTTCTCAGACATTTTGCTTCTCAAGGCCACTCTCTGTCCTTCCTCTCTCACAAGGGCTTTGGGGAAGTACAAATCTTCATCCAACCTGCACCATGGGAGGGGGGAAGAAAAGTGCTTTTGATGACACCCCAAAAGCCTTCCTAGAAAGACAAGAGTGTTGTTGCTTGTTCTATAGCCTCTGGAAAAAGCCACTCCATGCAAGATCCCAGCAACACAGCAGAGGTGACTTCCCAGCACAGCCCTCAATAGGAGCTGACAAAGATGCAAAGAGGGTCCCAAGGCTTGAGAGGAGGGACTGGAAAACATCGGAAACCTGCTAGAAGTTGGCCAAGGTGCCATGTCTATACAGCCAGGGCAGGCTGGTGCAACTAGAGCTTGCTGAAACCAGGCTGTGCCTCTGTGGAGGGCCTGTCCAACCCTCCTGGAGAAGCTGCTCTGCCACAGCAGGAAACATGGACGTCTCCTTCACAAGGGAGACAAGCCCTGCAGAGCATGGATGATGAACTGCTAATGTGACAAAGGAGGACACGTCCTTTCCGCCTGCTCCTCTCCCAGCCCTGCAGAGATCATTTAAGGTCACTAATATTCCTAACGATCTCCTTCCGATGGGTCGCCTCACTCATTTCACTCCATTTCACAGAAATAAAGGCAGCCTGGCTGCCTTTCACCGCTTCCTTTCAGGAGGACAGAGGGGAACAAAAGCTGGCGCAGCCCTGCCGAGAGGCGCAGACCATCATTACGGCGAGAGGCACGCGCCTCCAGGGCTCCAGCCCGTTCCCTTGTCCCGAAGGGAATTTACTCAGCCAGCTTCTCACTGCCATGTGAATGTCAGAACTGTGATTGGCACGGAAAGGCTGCCAAAGTTGGGATAATACTGGGCTGGTGGGCTCACCTTGGCCACTGGGAGACCCCCTCAGGAAAAGACAAAATTCAGACCATCTTCCCACCCAGTTTCCCACCATCTCCAGAGCTGGTCAGGAGCAGCCCATTTTTCCACCTCTAGCTAAGGAAATGCCTTTCAAGGACCCGACCAGCCTGGTTGGAAGTTTGCAATTCTGCCACCAAACATGTCAATGAGCGTACAGCATTAATTACTCTTGAGGCACCTCAAGGCATCAGATGCAACTTCATCACATGCTCCAAAGTCCTTTGCTGGAAGGACAAGGGAGGCGAGCACCTCCCAGCCCTGCAAGAAGCTGCTGACTCCAGCAGGAGTGAGCAGCCAAGAAGCTGTTTCCAGAGAAACAAAATGCTGTTTTCAGCTCCCCAGAGATGAGTGTGCAAAATACCTGGCATATCATACTCCTTGGATCATTTGTATTCAATTGTATATCCAAGAGGGAAGGGGTGGGGGGAAAGAGGCTCTTGACTTTTGTCCAGGAAGAGGAGATAAGGTACAAGGAGAGGAAGAGTGATTTTTTACAGCCACAGCAAATAGCTATTTGCTTCCTAATGAAGTGCTAGTGCAAACACTGAATGTAGTCCAATGAGTAAGAAAGGCCACTGGTTACTGGGTTTCAAAGAAATGTTTTCCAATGCCCCATTAGAGAGAAAAGTGCATATTAAAGGAGAAGAATGGGTTCACAGACCACTGCAGTCAGGATACTGTACTTCTGTGTATCAACAATGCTTGGCCAAAGACTTCGAGTGATCATGGAACAACCTCATTTCCCAGAAGAGTGGGACATGGAACACTCTGTGTTTAAGATCATTATTTAAAAACTGGAGGGTGAAAAAGCAGAAAAGGTGAATCTCTGTAATTAAAAGATCTGTTTAAGAGAGAAATGCCAGCCCAAAAGCCAATAGGCATAGCCAGGTTTCAAAGTACACTCACTGTCTGTGAGTGGAAGCATGGAAATGATTCACCTCCCTGATGCTGGCTTTACAGGAGACAGCCCAAGACATGCCAAGAAATGCATTGCTGCCCCAAAAAAGCATCAGTCCCCATACTGCCAAAGCCCGGTCACACCATGATGTGTTTCTAAATGCAAGGCCAGAGTCCATGGAAATGAGCTCTGCATCACTGGTGGTGCACAGTGAACTCATCCAGGACGCATCCCAGCTCCTCTGCACAGCCCTGCTGCCAAAACGCATTTCAGAATTTGGTCATGGGTTATGAAATAATTTTTTCTCTTCATGGCCCAGAAGCCCAGCTTTCCATACAAAAGTTTAATGCTTATTTTTAAGCAAAAGAGATTTGCCAGCGCAAACTAAGAGATAAACAAGCACTTTAGTCAGCAGTCAACTTGACAAACACGATAACCTGGCAGCAGCATTGCACTTCCTTCTATACATCATGCTGCTCCATACAGCCTGGGGACACAAAATGCCTCTGGTGGAAAGATCCCCATTGTGTTGGGTGACTAGAGGAGTGACAGCAATCCATGATGCACAAGAATACACACACAGGGCACAAAAAGGCAAAATAAAAAGAAACACTGGGCCAGGAGCCTGAACTGTTCAACACAACTACCTGGCAGGTTTGGGATATGAACTCCTGATCTCTCTACGCAGAGTGCATGCACACAGAGTTTTCAGATACATCTTCAATACATTGCATAACACTGTTTTCTTTATTTTTAAATCCAAAGACACAGGAACACTTTTGAAAGAAATTATTCTGGAGATGAACAAGTGCTCTGTGTTGAAGATGGGCACACCAAAACTGGGACACAAAAGAGAACCAGACAACCCCCTCCGACAGGTTTTAATAGGTTTTAGATAAGTTTTTATATGATTTTCACAAAGACACCTGCTTACATTTGGAATTCAAGCACACAGAACTCCGTAAGGCAATAATTTAGAAATTTCCCTGCCAAGACGTTACGTATTATCCCAAGTCCCTCGATTACTTCTGCTGAATAACAGTAACTGAACACTAAGCCTGTGCATTTTTTTGAAGACATGGGTTTGCTTTTTCCTGATCCAAATACAGAACAAAAACAGGATCATAATTTACCATAGAAGACAATGAAAATCTTATCATTGTAAATATATGTAGTGAGATAATACAAATCCTGTTCCTTGGTATTTCCCCTCCACCCTCTATTCCTACCACTACTCCTTCCAGCTTTAGGGCCTCTCCCCTGCTTACATGGAAGATTGACGCCCATTTTAAAGCCATAAATTACTCACAAACAGCTACTGAAAGTAGCAATGACCGTAGGGTAACACTTCCACAAAGCAATAGAGCTTCCTGGCAGGCTGATAAGAGTTTCCTGTTTTGAGTCTTGGGTTGGGTTTTTTTTTTTTCCCTCCGATAAAAATTTGACTCTCAAAACATCTCAGAAAGGAAGGACTGACAGATATTTTTTCCCCCTCCTCCCCTAAACATGTTGTGTTGCAAAATTTGTTCTCTTTTGCTGAATGTGAAATGAGAACCAGGTTCAAGAAACTCAAATGCACCAGCTGAGACAGCAGGTGGGAGAAGCACATGGAGTCCTTCTCTGCCTCAGGATGATGGACTGGCCTTGGAGCTCACCTCTAGTCCTGCCCTGCACTCTCAACTCTCAAGTTCTGCATTTTGCACTCTGGCAACACCCACAGTTTCTATCACAGGCCCAAAAAAAAAAAAAAAAATAAAAAAATAAAAAAAATCTCCAGGGACACAAGATCTGCATTTACCCCTCTTACTGCGGTGGCATGACTCCTGTCACCTCTGGGCACCTGTGCATGCCTGAGGAGAATGACCGGATGGGCAGCTCGTTCTGCTTAGGGCCAGCCTGCCCTGTGTCACATGAGGGACCTTGGACACAGGTTTGCATCTGAAACCCCAAACTCCCCAGCGAGCTCTCCTGACACACTGTGTTGGGAGCAGCCTGGGTTTGCAGCAGCCCAGGGGTCCTGGAGGCCTCCATGGGAAGCCCACTACTTTCCTCTCCTCAGGGCACCTCCTGTTCCCAATTTCTGGGGTCAGACAATAATTTCAATATCTGGGACAAACAGACTGTATCAAATAAAGGAACACCTCTCTTTTACCCCTTTCCTGTAGGTGCTGAATTCCTCTGGAAGCCTCTTATCCAAGGGATCTTGGCAGAGAATTCACTCAGGTATCCCCAAAGACGTTCACAGATACCCTTCTGTTCACTGGCCTCACATGCCTCTCTTTTTCCCAGATAAGAGAAAAACCACTGCACAGGCTTGATAAAACATCGAGTACGGATACACAATATCCCCTGGGAACACCACAGCACCACACAGGATTTTATCACTGAATCCCCCAAAATCACCTCTCGTTGAAAGGGGAACAGCCAGCAAATATTGTCCACTGCAGAAAATGAAATAAAAATAACTTTAAATGCTCTATTTGTGCTCTAGTATGTAGCCCCTACCTCTGGGAAGGACAAGGGCCAGGCTAGAGCCCCCCAGGTCCTCCGTAACAGGAGCAGCCGGGACAGCTTTTACAGTGACTGCGAAGCGGCAAAACAGCAAGGTGATGTTTTACAGCACAAAACCTTTTAAGAATAAGCAAGATAGATGGTGGAGTTCAAACTAGATTGCACTCTGTGGAGGAAGAACAGCCAGTGTTTTCTTCCAAATCAGACTGGGCAACATTTCACATCACTTCTCCTTTAAGCCAAATTTCATCACTTCATCTTACGGTAAACGGCAGAAGTGGGAAGCACTTACACAACGGAGCAGAGATCACAGACCTGCATTTCTGGGGGGCTTTCAGACATTGACTTTCCACTGCACAAAAGCCACGTGCATGCATTCATTCACACACAGGGCTGCCCAAAACAATTTAATTGCTTGCTCACATTAGCTGGCAAGGCTGAGAGGGGCTCTCCACATATACCACTTTCAGCGCATGAGAAGAAAAGCAAACAATGCTGCAACACTAAATTTCAAGCCGTGCAACTGTCCAGGCCAGCCACAAACAGGAGCAGTGGTGAATGCTACAACTCTACCTTCTCCCAAAATCAAAAAGCCATCTTCTAAAAATCACACACCTGAGACAACCCAGGCAGCTCCCTCTAGCTCCAGATACTCAAGAGTATCCAAGACCGTGACCAAACACTTTCTCTTCATTCACCCTCCTCCAAGTTTCCGACCTGTTCTCCAGGGGCCATCCCCCCTAGACAGCCTGGCTCTCAGCATTGGCCCAACAGCACCATTCTCTATCCACCCTTTCAAATCTTCCTGTAATTTCACTAAGTAGGAGGAGACCAGCTCAGGTGAAAGAAATTCTGCTCTCAAATTCCCATGCACCTGAGAAGCCACCACCCTGCTAAAGCAGTCTGGCTAACTCAGGCTGCTCTGTGCAATATTTACTGGGATTTCCTCTCCTGATGGAGGTTGAAAATGCCCTCAAATACTTGTTCCAAGCAAACAACCTTTTACAATATATTTTGCAGCCAAAGGCTCAGATGGAACCTTTGCTGCAGAAAAAAAAAAAAAAAAAAAAAAAAAAAAGCAGACAGGAGATAGGTTGAACACACACACATATATATATACACACTTATATAAAATCTCAGTGTGGTCAGACAGGAGAACTGCACCTCATGATTCATTTTACCCAGTGACTTTTCTGGATCCAGTTTAATAGCTTTTTGGAAGCCAAACAAAAACCTTTTTGGTCTGAGGTCCAACACAGGAAACTCTGAAATGAGCTGCCTCACAGAAATGCTGACCAAGTGCCATCAGGGCTACCTTCACTGCCCCTGTGGGATCTGTCTCAGTGCCACCCTGCGCACGGAGCTGGTGAAGCTGGTGCAGCCCAGAGGAAAGCCCTGAGCGTGGCTTCAGCTGGCAAAGGCTTGGGATGTCGAAGAACAAAAGCATAGCTGCAAATGGGCTGCATTTGTTGTACACATCACAGTGGTAATGAAAACACACAGCCACAGCGCTGGTTTTGGCAGTCACTTTTCAGTGTTGGACTGCAGGAAAGGAAGAGGTTTGGGGATTGTGGCTTAGGGCTTGTTTCATTACTATAGATCCCAGAGAACTTTGTAAAAAAATGCTCAAATCCAGACTAGATGTGCCAGTTCATCCCTTTGGGGAGCAGACCCAAAACTGGAAACTCTCATGATACATCAGTACATCTTGTGGTACCACCTGGATGCAGAAATTTTGGTCAGAGAAAGGCCTGGAGCGGGCATAGGGCAGTGAAGCTGACAGGGCAGTCAGAAATGGAAGGATTTGGCTTAGAAATGTTAAGGAGCCACATGATGAAGGGGCAAAGGAACCTCTTCCCGCTTGCCCAGGGCACAGGCCTTGGCCACAGCACTGATCCAAGGTGATTGGTTTATTTAAGCCACACTCGTAGAGCTCGCTGAGAGGAGAGAAGCCCCACAGCAGAGCAGATCCCACTGAGAGCAGCCAGGGATAGCAGGATCCTTCTTGTTCACCGTCAGATTCTCAGTCAAGGGAGTGGCAGGAGCCAGCCATCAGAGGAGAAGCTCTAGGTTTAATTTTAGCCTGCACCCACAGAACATATATTTCCCTTTTATTTTTATTCTGAACTTCATGTAAAAATAGGATTTCCTGCTGCCCGATAAGAGATTCCTGTTTTTGCGGCAGGTCTGCCTCCTTGGGAAGCCGGTGCCTACGGGGTTATGGATGGGCGCTTCCAAGCACAGCAGCCCAGCTGAGGGGGTAGCTCGGATAACATTCGGGATCCACATTGTTCCTGCTCGCCTTCAGGGAAAAAAATAGAGGCTGTGCCCCCCTCCTTCGATGAATCACCACCCAGTTTAGCATTCCAGAGCTCTGTTTTGGAAAATCTCTATTTGCCTGCATATTTTTAGCAGGGGGGTTTGCGTCCTTCCCAGGTAGTTTTTTGTCAGTTTGCCGAGCCCCAGGGAGGCGTATCCTGCTTTGTGAGCCTGGTCATCAACCGGGAGATAAATATAAGCACAGAACAGTCATTCCTCCCACCCTTCCCACTCCCCCATGGCACAGCTCCCACATTCCCCAGCACACCCACGCTCCCCAACAGCCCCTGGAGCTGCAGGGAGGAGCAGCTCCTGTGCACCTGCCTCGAGGAGCTGCTCCCCACCTCTGCATGTGCTCTGCAGGACACGGGAGTGTCACAATCCCAGGACAGGCTGTTTTCAGCCCGAGTGCCCATAATTGTCAGCCTCCTGTCATGCAAAGGCATCACTCTTCTCAGCTATGTCTGCCCTGGGGGTTACTCACACAGCAAAAACTTATTCCAAAGCCACCAGGGTCACCGGGAAAGCAAGAGCACTGCCAAGGGCTCTGCTGCCCACCGGCTCTTATTTTCCCCTTGCCTGCTTTTCTCTGTGGCCAGGGAAAAAGTCCTCAAGTGCTAAAAGGAGATGTGCCAGGAGGTACATGAAAAAGAATTCATGCACTTGCCTGGTGCTGAGCAGAAGTTTCCCTCAACCCCTAGCAAGCCGTTCCTGTTGGCAAGCGAGCAAAAGGGAGTGAGAGTTTTCCTTGCAAAAGGAAAAGTGCATGTTTTTTTCCATTTAAGAATAAATCTCGATTCTCTCAGTGGGGCAGTGGATGTCAAAAATGTGGCTGTCAGGACTGAAAACAGCTCTGGCTGCAGCCCATCCCCAAGACGCCCTTTAACGTTGCAGGGAGCTGTCAGAGAGGCACAGGCTGGAGGGGCTTCCCTCCGCCTCTCACGGGTTTGGATCCAACGGGGCTGTCTGTTCCCAGGGACTTGATCTCACCATGTGAAAAGATTCAGAAAATCAGTCTGGGCAAGGGCAGCACAGTAAAGAAATGTCCCTTTAGGTCAGCCTGAGAAATAGCACTGCTGCTATTGCCCGGGGCAGGGGGCAAGAGCCGGGGAAACTCGAGTCTTCAGAATGGAAAGATGTGTTCTGCAGCCATGGGAAGCTTCATTCTGACTCCTCCGTGAAACAGGGAAAGGGCAACCACAGGTCTGACCCACCCATGGACATCTGAGCCCAGCTCCCAGGCTTATTGCCACGGAGCTGCAGCACTTTGGCATGCACGCAGGTCTTAGTTGGCTTTCTAAAAATTATCTGTCCTGGTACAAAAGTTGAAATATTTGACTTATATAAGACCAAGGGAATGGATATGTTGAACTACCAGAGAACCACGACTGCATCACTTTTATTAATCAATGGAAAAGGGAAATGTAAGCTTTCTACCAAGGCATTAAGAGCTGTTCCTCTTGTGGCAGTGCTCTACAGCTTGTGAGTTTCCATCCCGGCACCCTACAATGCCGTGATCAAAGGCAGGACTGGGCCTGCCAGGGATGGAGCTCTCTGAATTTATACCAGGGGTATTTATAGAGGCAGCTGGCACTGGCAGCTCTCCGGGGACACCAGCACGGCCTTCTGCAAAGGGGCTGCGGGAGATGCAGTAAGAGAGTGGGAATGTGCTGGAGCAACACCAAACCACCAGCCAAGGCTCCAAAAAAAGCCTCAGGAGTACCTAAGAGCCAGGTCTCAGGGGCATTTCAGTGCTCTGCTCCAGTTAAACCCAACGGGCTGGGGCACCATTCCCACACTAATCCCAGCAGTCAGCAGCTGGCAAAAGTGTTGTTGAATCATCTGTGTTGAAAAAGACCTGTAAGATCATCGAGTCCACTAAGCTATGTCCCTAAGGGTCACATCCACATGGCACAGATTCCACAGAACCTTCTCACCTCTTCTCTGCTGGCTTGCCCTCCCTCAGAGGCTGAAGCAAGTGGTGGATGCCTGCCTGAGGGTGTTTTACCCAAGGGAGCCACCTCTCCATCATTCATCTTTGTCTCCTTCTTCATCTTCATCAGGATGATGAAGCTGAGGATGCTCAACCAGGATGCAACAACCAGTTCGGGGTCAGAAGCTCCCAAAGGCAAAGCTCCCAATGCTCCCCTGCTGCCACGTCATAGGTAAGAGTTAGCAGTGGTGCATCTGAAATCTGTTTCCAAAACATTCCCAAAATGCAATTTCTTCCGACATCTTGCATTCACAGGCAATAGGTGTAGGGGAAGATGAAGGCTCGTAGAGTCAGAAGGCTGCTGGGTGAAAGAGGTGTTCACCCCTCTTGGGTCCTTCCTTCAGGACAGAGATCCCTACCCCTCCATTTCATGGCTTTCCTGGCCTGTCAGCTCAGAGTTTCATTGCCTGCTTTTGAATTCAGCACTCGGGGCAGGTGGAGCACCAGAGCGTGACTTTTAACAGCTGCTGCATTTTAAGCCCTGGACTAGGAAGCAGAGCTGAAATCCATTGGGCTTTCTCAGACCAAAACTGCCTTGACTCCCAGATCTGCTACCTCTTTAATTGTGGCAGTGTGTGAAACAATGGTGATCTGCTCATTTGCAATTTTTTTCTTCTCAAGTGGTTTTTCAGTGTTTTCAGGCTTTTTCATTCATTGCATTATGTTTTTGTTCTGTGGAAGTGTGGTGCTGCAGGTGACAAGAAGGTGCTTCTCTTGTCTGCAGCCTGTTTGGAAATATTTAAATCAAATGAACCGCAGCATGTATGGGGGGACAAACATCAGAGAGGAGAGACTGGGGACTGGTTATTTCCACAGAATGAAAATAAATGCAGAAATGCTCAATTTACAGACAGGCAGGATCTACTAATAGAAGTAAAATAGAAGTAAAATAATTGGAGGAGGAGGAGGAGGCGAGTTTTGGCTGCATTTGCCAATTTTGAATGAAGGAGGAAAACCACTTCCCCTCTTACTTCTTCCAAAAGCTCTGGGGGAAAAAAACAATAGGAAGAGAAGTTTCTCTTTTCTTCACTTTTAGGTAAAAATAACCCTGAGGAAATTTAAAAAAAAAAAAAAAAAAATCTGACCAATTTTGGCATCAAGAAAGGGGGTGTTGGACCCAGCTGGAGTTTCAGACTGCAGTGGAGCTGTGAGTTCCTGGCACTTTCTCACAGCACCTGCCCCAGGGTGAAGCCAGCAGAGTAACCCCGGGTGCTGCCAAGGCTCTGTGAGCCAAGAAAATTCCTCTTCCCTGACCTGTTGCAGGGCCATAGTGCCTCGAGTTCACTTGTTCTTCCCATTGCCTGACCTCTCCCTATGGGACAAGCAGGTGGTGCTTTCTGCGAGTGAGAGAGTTAAAAAATAAATATAAAAAGAAGAAAATGGTTTTGGGGTAGTTTTTGGAACCTTCATGTTGTGATTTGCCATGATGGGCTGCTCAGCTCCTGTGAAAACACCTCAGGTATGCATTTGGAGGAGATGAGGGCAGAGCATCCCTCAGCTCCGTGCAGCTGGACAATGGCAGGAGGCTCCAAAATCCGTAAGACCCGGCCTCAGGACAAGGGGGACGCTGAGTGTGGTGTACCCCAAATGAATCCTGTGCTCACTCGTGCTCAGACAAGGCTTGTGTTGAGGCAGGGGGCTCTGCCAGTCCCAGGATGGGGCTGGACACTGATCCTCACTGGCTCTGTCTGGGAGCTGCTGTCAGTCCTGTTTGCAGCTGCTGAATCCCATTCATTGCAGGAAGGTGTGAGAGAGCCAGAACAGATGGGGGGACAGAGGTACGGCCAGCTGGGTGCCTCTGGGGGGGTCCAGGCACCCGGTTAGGGGTGGTGGGAGCTGAGCAGAGCCAGCCCAAAGCCCTGCAGCCAAACCTCAATGCCTCGTGTCTTTTCCCTATGCAGTGCCATGCCAGGAGGGGCTGAGCTTCTGGGAACAACACAGGAAAACAGAATTTCAGTTTGTGCTTCACATCCCACAGCCTCCAAAAACAACTTGTTGGATGGGAAGTCCGATGAGGCTACCTCCCAGCGTCTGCAGCCCCACATCCCAGTGGGAGAGAAGGAGGCAGCAACGTGGGGCTGGCACTGGGGACCAAGCTCTGCCCTTCCTGTGCATCTGGCCCCAAACTAATGTCACCAACAGAGAAAAAACAGGCATTTGTACCCCTGCCATGCCCTCCCCATCTGGACCACAGTGCCAGTGCCGTCTCACACAACCCAGAAGTGGCATCAAGAGGCTTCTGGCAGCCACACCAGGAGTCCATTTGTCCCACACCATTTCTCCCCAGGAGAAGTAGTAGATGTGTCATTTTCCTTTCACAGGACACGAGCGGCCTTATCCAAATATAAACAACCTGGGAGTATTTGCTGGCTTATTGTCTGGACAAGAAAGTAAAACAAACAGACCTTAAACCCTTTTCCCCCTGCCACTTCTGGTCTGGAGTCAGGGCCATAGGCTCCAGAGTTCC
Organism: Hirundo rustica; assembly: GCF_015227805.2. Taxonomy (NCBI): domain Eukaryota; kingdom Metazoa; phylum Chordata; class Aves; order Passeriformes; family Hirundinidae; genus Hirundo; species Hirundo rustica. Next base: position 17,475,215 of record NC_053452.1, read on the forward strand.
CGAAAACATCGCTCATCAGAAATAGCATCCTACTAAACCAGGTGTGGAGGTGTCCCCAGCGAGCCATGCTGCCACCTCCTCCTCCACAAGGCACTGAAAAACCAGTCAAGAGATCTCTGAATATTTAAAGAGTTGCTATATGAATAATGGAAACAACCAGCAACCAAGAAAATGTGATAGCCTGCAGTGTCATGGGGCAGCACTCCCTCGGGAGAGGCCAGGAACAGTGGGCTGATGTCTGGGTGCACCCTCAGACAAGTCCAGCTTTCAGGAGCATCAGCAGAAGCCAGTCCCTGGGTCAAAAGCTGCCTGAGAATCCATTCCCCCATGTTCAGCAACAGACACTGGTGAGAGCTTTCCTCACCTGATCAGGCAACAGCACAAAAAATGACACAAAAAGGGAAAAATGCTCCTGTAAACAAAGCAAAAGTGCTTCTCTCGCCCAGAAAACAGGGCAGGCATGGGATGTGAAGCCTGGGGAAGCCATTTTGCAACGAGAGAGTTCTGGCTCAGGAAAAGAGGACCCATAGGAGACACAACCCCAAATCCCAGGAGATCCCCTCTTCCTTTGCCCATGTCATCCCAGCCCACACCTCCCCTTCCCATCAGGGACTGCAGCAGGAGATCAAAGTCTGGTTCCGGCAAGTGATGTTTTACAACAGAGGTTTTCTTTCCCCCATCCTGTTTTTCACTACCACCAGCTCTTTTTCAGGAGATTTTGAGATGTTTCAGACCCCAATCTCCTCTGTGCTGACCCCAGCAATGCCACTGTGGCCACACAAGTAAAAACCCTCCCACCTCTGTGAAGCTGGGGGCTGAGCAGAGGCTTTGTCCCCATGTTGGTAGGGTGGGTAAGTGACTCCTGAGGGCTCTTTTATTCACGTCTCAAAGGATGTGAACAGTCCAAAGAGCAGAGCTCTCTGCATTAAATAAAATTCATATTAAAAAATAAATGAGAAAGAAAGGCTGAAGGATTAGATTTTCCAAATTACCACACATGCACGGGCACTGCCTGGCTTGTCTGGGAGCACTTTGGGTTTCTCCCATGCAGCGCTGAAGAGAGAGGAAGGCCAGGAGGAGCTTGGGACACAAAGCAAGACTGAGATGTGGTTGGAGAAACACTCAATGGTAAAAGATCCTGGGCTGTTCAGGTGGCACCACAAAGCTCCATGAGGAGATGCAGGATGGAGGCAATGGCTGCTGGTCCCATGGCAGGTGATGGGATGGAGGCAATGGGATGGCTGGCTGCTGGTCCCGTGGCAGGTGATGGGATGGAGGCAATGGGATGGCTGGCTGCTGGTCCCGTGGCAGGTGATGGGATGGAGGCAATGGGATGGCTGGCTGCTGGTCCCATGGCAGGTGATGGGATGGAGGCAATGGGATGGCTGGCTGCTGGTCCCATGGCAGGTGATGGGATGGAGGCAATGGGATGGATGGCTGCTGGTCCCATGGCAGGTGATGGGATGGAGGCAATGGGATGGATGGCTGCTGGTCCCATGGCAGGTGATGGGATGGAGGCAATGGGATGGATGGCTGCTGGTCCCATGGCAGGTGATGGGATGTGATGGCCCATGAGCATCCTTCCCCTGCATACATAGATCCAGACACAGGATATTTTTTCCCATAGGTTTCCCATCTTCTGCTGCAGAGACGTAGTGGCTGCAATCCCCATATTTTTTTAAAATGTTGTCTTGTTGAATCCCTTTTCTCTTCCCTTCCAGGAAAATGCCCTTATCCTTAATAAAGCAGGGAGAGAGGGCTCCTCTGGGTGGGCACATGGCAGAGGCTGCACGGCTGCCCCATCCTCTCTCCACCACCACTAGGTGCTCTGGTTGATGTGGGCCTGGCTGAGACAATGCAAAATTCAACAGCTTATGGAGTAATTAAGCAAAGCCTCTCAATACAGCATCATGAATTAGAGGAATCCTCCCTAAATTACCAGTAGTTCATACACCCTGTAAAATCCTTGTGTAATAGCCTTAGGAAACAATGACACTCAGCGCTGGCATCCAGCCACACAGCTCGATGGCAATTGAAAAGCACTTCGGATGTTCATGAGCCTTTTCTAAAAAAAAAAAAAAAAAGAAGAAGAAGAAGAAATCTAAAATGTACATTTCCCCCAATGACTTTGCTCTGGGGTGTATTAAAAGCAGCACCTTGACTCAGCCTGCCACATAAACATCCTGCTGCCCCTGGACAGCCCGATGCTGTCTTCCTCCCAGGATGAGGAGCTGAATAAGAAGTGACAATCACAGCTCCTGCCCACGGGAAAACAGGAAGCGCCAGAGCTGTACAACCACTCCAAACATTGTCCTACCTGCTCCACTCCTTGGGTGCAATGGGAACTTGCTTTCCCTTCCTTTCCATGTTGCACAACTATTTCTGGTCCAGTGCTGCTCAGTGCCAGGATGCTGCTGCGTGGGGCAGTCCCAGCAGCCTTTGGCTTCTCCCTGCCTGCCCAAAGCCAGCCTGGTGCTCCCTGTCCAATGCAAAAGGACAAACGTCCACCTTCCAAATCCACTGCTAACAGTGGCAGCGCTGAATGCAAGCACTGGAGGAGATGGACTCAGGGCGCTGGGCAGATGGGCTCACCCACATCTGGCAGGAGCTAGAGTGAAGAAAATCCCTAATTTCACCAGAAAGCAGCTGAGTTGGCCCAATTTGGAAATGACTGCAGGACTGAAGGAGCTGATGCTTAGACATAGGCTCCAGCTCATGCACTGAAGTGCTAAACCTCATCCCTGAGAATAAGATAGCCCTGTGGGCGTGTGATGGGGGGGGTGTACCCCACCCTCAAAGCAACCTGAGCAGCCAAGGTTCTCCACAGGCACAGAGAGGAGCTCTGGGAACCCAGAGGTATGATGGAAAAGAAGCCACTTGCAGAACCACCAGTTTATTCACAAATATCCGCACCCACCCTTGACATTTTCAGTTGATTTCAAGGAATCCTCGTCCACTCGGTGCAATGCATCCCCAGCCAGCAGCCTGGCAGCCCTGCTCTCAGGACCATCCTTCCCAAAGACCAGAGACTTTCCACATTCCATGACGCTCCGGGAGCAGGGAACTTTGCTCCTCCTCCAACTGCTCCCATATTTCTGCCGAGGGACGGGCCCAAATTTGCTTGCTAAACACAGATGTCATATGCAAGTTTCCAAACAAGAAGAGGGATAAGAAGGTTTCCTCTCTGCTCTTCCTTTCCTTGCAATGTAAAAACATCCCTCGCCAAACGAGGCAGTGTTTGCTGTCGCTTTGCAAAGTTCACATTCCCACAAGGCAGGCATGAGGAGGAACAAGGGGAGGAACCATCACATCAGTGCCCGCGGGTCATGGTCACACAAGACAATACTTTGCAAAATTTGGAAGTGGAAGGAATGCGGGAAGGCTGAAGAGGAGGATGTTTATTAACCTGTAAGAATATCTCCGAAGGGTTTGCGTCCTGTGAGGAGAAAATGGGAGCCCAAGTTGTTCAAGATATCGGTGGGAAAAAATCTGGAAATCCTTATTCAAGCAAACCTACTGCTGGTGTAAAGAAAAAGAATTTTTCTCACATTCATGGCATTGAGGGTTTTCCTAAATTATGGGAAGCTCCATATGAATATCCCAACTAAGTCCCTTGTGTAATTGCATTAAATAGTAGGATGTGAATGCATTTCCACACCTGACTCAGCCTCTGTGCCCAAAAAGGCTGCAGGCTCCCTACAAGTGTATAGCAGGAAGCCTTTCAGACCAAGAAGTGCAGTCTCAGCCTTGCTGGCTGTTGCTGAGTGGTGAATGGAAGGCAAACAGAGGAAGCCCAACAGTGAGTTTCAGTCAGCGTCTACAGACACTTGAGAAAACTTTTCAGCACAAATATATATATTTCTAAAAAGAAATCCCGGGGGCAAGAAAAAAAAAAAAATAAAATCACCATTTAAATTGCAGATGCAAATTAGATGGAGGAGAGATGAAACCCTGATGTAACTTGGGAAATTCCGTTTCCTCGCAATGCAAAGCAAAAGGGGTTTTCCACTATTTCTTTCTGCCCCTCAGAGAATGTCTCTTTGCTTTCACTTTATGATTGTAAAATGAAAACCAGCCGCATTTCTCCCTGCCCATTGCAGCCGCGCCTCGGCTGTCAGGGGTTGTGCTTGGGACAGTCCCTGCCGAAAGGCGTGAGCAGATGATGGCCATCCACACCTGCCCCCAAACACCGCCAGCTCTGGCGGTACCGGGATTCTCCCACATTTGGGAGACATGCAGCAGGGACGCGTGCGGCAGGGTCTAGCCACAAGACCTGTAGGAAACATCTCCCGCTCGCTGTAGAAAGACTTTAAAAGGCACAAACGCGGCCAGGGCAGCTGTGAAGTTGATCCCCTCAGCCGCCGCGGGGAAGGGCTGGCAGAGCCCGCGTCCCTCGCCTCCGGCAGGGCTCTCCCGGGCACAGAGCACCCTCTGCCGGGAAAGCCACAGGGCAGGGGCTGTCCTGGAGCGCGAACCCGCCCGTGGCACAGCCCCCAGCAGCTCCTGCCAGCTGGGCTTCCATCGCACGGGGTGCCTCCTTGCCAAAGGAGGGAGCAGCACGTCTGTCTGTCTGCCCGCATGGGAGCTCCCCCCCCCCACCTTTGGTGGTTGTTGTTGTTGTTTGGTTGGGATTTTTTTGTTGTTGGTTTTTATTTTTGTTTGTTTTTGTATAATGAGGCCTCTGCACTGCCCGGTGACAGATTTTAACCAGCAAAAGGACACAAGCAGCAGCTCAGCACTTGCAGTCCGTGGCTCATCACGGACCTGCTACGTGGCAGCGGCTGTGCCCTGGCACCTCCCCTGCCATAGCTCCCAGCTTGGACGACCCCCAGCACCACAGAGGCACGACCCGTGGCCCCGCACTTGCTTGCCCAGCCCCAGTCCATCCCTCCCCACAGCACCGTTCCCGAGTCCTGCCTCACTCAGTGCCAAAAGCAGCGGAGAACAGCGAGTATCGGGGGCCAGGGACATCTTTGCCCGGGTGGCTCTGCAGGACGCTGCACAGAAGTGGGGACGCAGGGCGTGTTCCCTCACAGCGCTGTCGTCTGGCACGGCACGGGCTCTGAATGAAAAGGCAGATTCTGCCTCAAAATCTCACGCCGTAAACACGGGCAGGAGGCACCTGCCGTGCCTCAGGCTGTTTCCCCGAGCCGAGCTGCTGCCCAAACAGTACTTTAACCCAGCTCTGGCTGGGTGTGTTTAAATAAACACAGGAGGTTCCCCAGCACCCTTCCCTCGGTCCCACACTGCTCACCGGCACTCGCACCCAGCACACCCCAGAAATGCGCTTCCTTCCCCGCCTGGGCCTCTCGGCCGCCCTGGCCATCGCCGCCTTCCTCGGCTGGAGGCTGCTGCTCCGCACCCGCAGCCGCGGAGGTAAGGCCTGGCCGCCACAGCGCTTCTGTGCCGTGGGGAAAGAGGCCTGGAGCTTCTTCCAGGGGTGGGCAAATTACCGACAGGACAGAAAACACCCCTGACGAGGTGTTTGTGGAGAAAGCCCCTGCCGTGGGGCCCTGTGGCTTTGTGTCCTTGGTGGGGTCATTGATCTCAGGTGTGGTGGGGAAAACAGGTGTCGGGCTGCTGGAGATAACTCCCAAAAACTTCTGTTAGGAAAACTTCTGTTGTTTTGTTGTGAAATGCTGTTGGGAAGGCAAGAGGGAGCAGGGACATTGGTGAGTATTGCATTTCTTGCCTAAAAAAATGCATCCCCCTCCAGTTCCCATCATTCCAGGGCAAAGTCATCACTAGATTTTGCAGACATTGTTATTCTGGGGCTGAGTGAGTCAAAGGGAAGCTCGAGATAGCTTCAGGCACCACTGCACTTCTTCCTGTGTTCCTGATCTCCTTTGCCTAATTTTAACTGTGCTTCTCTGCTTTTACTTGTGCTGCTCGATAGAAGATCTTCCCCAAATATTTATCTTCCCGAGGACCCAGAACAAACCATCAGACTGTCTCTCTAGGGCTGCCAGATGCCTGTACTGAGCAAACCAGGCAGACGTGCTGCTGCTAAAGAAAATAAACTAGCAAGGCAGGCATTAATCTTCCACATTCAAACCCACTCTGGCCTTTTCACATCAAAAATAAGAAGACAAAAAAAGAAAAAAAGAAGCAAAGCTGAAATTTGAGAAATTAAACTTCCTCTTATAGAGTCTTTGTATTTGCTTTTGCCTTTTATATTTGCTTTGTTGTAGTCTCATTTCTCTTTGCTTTTTGCTTATTTACTTTTGCCTTTTTATCTACAAGAGGGAAAAATTACATATGGGAGTGATGCAAGAAATGATGTCATTTGGGTCCTTAAATCACCCGGCGCCATTAAGAATAATCCCTTACTTTCACATATACTTGATAGCTGATGTTAACCTATTAACAGATTCAAAAATGTTTGCAGGGCATCATGTATTTGTAGCTACAAACAAATTTACTACTGCCTGGTCTCTCAAAATATTTTTGACTCTTTGGTAAATTCACCTCTGTAATGTTCAATTGCATGCAAGGAGTTAAAAGCAAAAATTATGATTTAGTGGAGAACTGGGCCTCTGGAATAAATCTGTGGTTGAGATCAGTCCTCAGGCATGGTGATTTGGGGAAAGAGAGGTCTGGGTGTCAAAAATCTGACATGTTCATGGGGACAAAAAACAATTTCCCAGCAGAGCCAAGCTCTTTGCCAGACAGGGCTGGCCTCCCCTCTCCTACCCATCTTTGTCCACACCGAATCCTTTACACACTGGAACAGCTGGAAAAGAGCCTGCAACAGCACCGTGTGCTTGGGGTCTGACTTGGGGCACTGTGTTCTTTCCTCACCCCTGTCTCCAAATGCTGTTTCCCAGGTGACCTGGCCCTCAAGGCAGAGGAGGGCTTCACTTTGACCTTGGACACCTTCCTTCACATCCAGCAGCTCAGGAAGAGGAGACTGAGAGCTTTCTGCCGCCAAGCAGGCAAATTCACTGCGCTGCCAAACAGCCGGGATGAGAAAGCCTCCCTGCTCCCGAGTCTGAGGGTGAACACCAAGCTGGACCTCCTGTACTGCCAGGTGCCATCAACAGGGGTGGAGGAATGGCATCAGCTTTTGGAGAAGCTAGAGGAGGAAAATGTGACGCTGCCAGTGCCGCTCCCCTACCGCCGGCTGCACGCTAGGGAGACACGGCTGAGCGAGTTCAACCAGACGGAGGTAAAGGCCATGCTGCGGTCTTACACCAAAGTGCTCTTTGTCAGGGACCCTTTCCACAGGCTGATCGCCACGTTCCTGCAAGGCATGGGCATCAACCCATCCTTCAGCAGCTTCGTCCAGGAAGTCCTGGACAGTGGAATGCACAACGGCAGCGTGGCTTGGAAACCGCTGGTCGGCCTGTGCCGGCCCTGCCTCGTCCAGTATGACTACGTGGTGATGTTTGGCTTCCTTAGGCAGGAGCTGGGCCACCTGCTGCGCCGGGCTGGGCTGCCTGTGGGCAGCCTCCTCCCCGAGCTCAGCGACAGCCAGGTGCAGTGGACATACAGGTGGCTGTCAGAGCAGATGTTCAGCGAGCTGTCTGCCCAACAGAAGAAGCAGCTGTCTCATTTCTACCGCTGGGACCTTGCTGCTTTCCCATTTTCTAGCAGTTTCCTGTCAGACCTCCCCAGCACTGCGGAGACCGGGGAGAAATAGCCCGCACAGAGGATCTGTTTCAGTGAGCATTAATCCAAAGTGCTTCAAGACAGGCCTTTGCTTCCCAGCGGCTTGCAGTGAGGTTTTCCGTGTCACAGTCCAAAAGACTTGTCAGAGAGCTGGGACAGACCGCTGCCAGGTTCAACAAGGGATCAATGGGGCTGAATCATGTTTAAACACGACAAGAGCAGGCACTAGGGAAACTTGTGGCACTGGGACTTGGAAAATTGCATGAACTGAACTGTGATGGGATAAACCCAGCAGTTTGGGGTAGGGTGGGTTGGACCTGCTGCAAACCAGAGCAGCATCACACCTGCTGTGCCCGCATTGACATTTCCTTTTCTGGGCTCTGTGTTGGGCCAAGAGGTTTAGCAATGGCTTCTTCATGACAAATCTTCCCTCGCAGATACAAGAATTGCTCCCGAAGGAGCGTGTCCCCTGAAGGCTGAGATATGACACAGGGTGGCACACCCTGCTGGGGAACCACTGGCAGTGTTCCCAACCTTTTCATGCTCAGGGAGAGTTAAGCCTGGCCCGTCGTTTGGTCTTTTCTGTTCCATGTGAACTGTTCCTGTTTTACAACCTCATCTCCTATGGGTGTGGGCACAAGTGGGCCCTGGGGATGCAACCCAATGCTTGCTCCATTCACAGGTTTTGAGTTTGGCTTTCCTCCTTCCAGGACTGACTCCAAGGGGCCAAAGACTAGTGTTCAGCTCGGTGCACTAGCCCTGACACAAGGAAGTGTCAGCTGCAGACCAGGTGCAGCCACAGCACCAGACAGACTGCCTCCTACCTTGTGTCAGCAACTGGTGGGCCCTGTGGAGGCGGCTAGAAGCATCAGAATGCAGCACTGTGCTGCTATGGAAAACAGGATGTGGCTACTACAAGCTCCTGCTGGCAGAGAAGCATGAGGACTGACTCTGCTTTCTTTTGGACTTGGCTGCCAGCGTAGACAGACAGAGGCCTGGTCTCTGCACCTGGCTCACAGCTTCATCCAGCTGGGCAGCGCGGAGCAGTCACCCACCCTCTCCCAGCTTTGGTCACTGAGATGATCTGACTCACAGACCCTGGGACAGGTACATCTTTGTCAAACAAACACCAAGGACGAACTGAAGTTGTCTAGATTTCAAATCCTGACAGACTCTGACCATAGCATACTTGTTTCCAGAGTATTTAGCAGCTTTATTTTGCAATGTTGTAACATTCACAGGGAATTTCAAATACAGTTGTCATACCAATTTGACAGTGCTCATTAAAGAATGTTAATGAGAACTGTTGATTAGAACTGACGTGAAACAATTACCAAAATCTTGGCCTCCCTCTCTCACAGAAAGCCAAGCAATCAATAGCATTAAAATATCAGAAGAGCTGGGCTCCTTTCACACTCCCACAAACTCTCCAGCTGCAGTAATTACTATTTAAGTGCCGTTATTGTACGCAGTACTTTACAGTCTGGCAAGATGGCATAGTTCCTCTTCTGAGGATAGACTTCTGGAAGAGGAAAAGCAGCAAATTTCCAATTACATGCCATTAAATTAGAGTCTTGCATCCATGCTCTATTTCACTGAAAAGTACTAGAAGAGAAATGTCTTTTTCTTCATGAGTAGCTTTCCCTCCAGTGACAGCAAGCTGTGACCCCACGCAGCGAGATGTGGTGTGGGGAGATGGGACACAGCCCCTGGCAGGGCTCAGTGCTGTGCACTCAGGGCAGAGCAGGAGAGCTGCTCCCCCACAGCTCTGTAGGGCAGAGCCCCAAGCCAGGGATCTTCTCTTCCTGCCAGCCCTCCCCAGTGGGTCCCAGTCCTTTCCTAAGGTGCCTGGCACTTAGTTCTGCAGGAAAGCAATGTATGAAATGGTCAGACGTTGAGAGGAGACACAAAAACCTCAGCTTCATGTTCCTTAGAGTCCCACAGCACAGGCAGGTGGTACAGTGATCTTTCTGTAAATTCCTATTAGCCTCCAAGTTTCCCTTTTCCCTACACCCTCACAATCAGTTGCTGTCATTACTTTGCAATGCTGATTTTATACCACTGCCCTCCCCAGGTGTTTGATGTAATTTACATTCAATTCCAGTGCACCCCAAAAGGGCAGTGTCTCCTCTCTCCATCGGCTGGGCAAGGGTATCAGGAGGGGCCCAAGCTGGGCTGGGTGTGAGGGCCAGGGCTGCTGCCTGGGAAAGAGTGGCTCACTGATGCTGCAGCAAAACTGGCTGCACAGGTCTGCTTGAACAGCCTGCTCTGACCACTGCATGTGCACAGAACTTGGCAAATGCACTTCTAATTAACTCACAAAGCAAATAGCAAAACACAGACTTGATACATCTAATTAAAAAAAATTCACCTGACCAGACAGTCACTGCGACTGCGTGAGACACTCACAAACCCATCCTGAAATGATGAAAATTCCAAAACCAGGGAGAGAAAGAGCATCTTGCATCTTATTCATCTTGCTGGTGACATCCCAACATCTCCCAGGACCATCACAGACAACAGGCCTATGGTGAGCGCTGGCAGCTTTCCCCTGGGATGACACTGCAAGCTCCTTGATATCCTACTCTGCCTGTGTCTCCATACTCTGCTTTAACACACATTACCTTTGTATTTCTTTTTCTCATCCTGGTCTAAATAGCTATGTCCAGCAATCCCACAAGGTGGAATTCACAGAAACAGCTGATACCAGTTTTACAGACTTTTTTTTTTTTTAACGTCTACCTTAGACTTTCTTTTTGCATCCCTCCCTAGACAACCAAGAATGTGGACACACAGGCTCCAATAGCTGTTCTTGCACATGAATTATCATGTTTCCTTCTCTAAAAGATTTTTTACATATTACCAACTTTCAGGAGAAAACAAAAAATGTAAAAATGTGTTCTTGCCCAGTACCTCAGATCTTAAGAAACACCAATATCATATTTCAATTAATAAAACAATTCCATAGCAAGCCCAAAAGGCACAAAATACTTTCTGCAATCCACATATACAAACTTCCTTCTTTTAGATGGTAGATCCATAATATTTCAAATTGAGAAATAAATCTACACCTTTCCAAGCAATATACCCTGGAGTGTTTAAGAAAATATTTCACACTGAGCATACATTGTCCAGTCCTAAGATGAAGGCCAATTTTAAGAAGTTTGTACGTGAACAAAATGTTATATAAGGAGTTACATCCTCTTGCACCATATATTTTTGATGGCCCTGGGAGTGCAAAAAGAGAAAAAAGGACATTTTCATAAAGCAGTAGGCCAGAAAAACAGATGAAAGTTTGCAAATGATAAACAGGCACAGTATGTGGCTGACACCGTCTAGAGATGACATGGTGCTCCAGTGTTGAATGTGATAGTGACAAAACCTCTCAGGATGGATGCTCAGCACTAAATCCAACGTGAAAAATATATTCAATCCAGATGACACGAGATCATCACATAGTCAGCACAATTTTTAGACAAGCAGTTCCTGTAGCAAAACGTACTCCTTCTCTTACATTCAGCAAAGCTAAGAATTCTCTTGGAAGTAAGGCAAGGCCATGAGAGCAAGGGATTGACCCTAGAGGGCACCCGGAGCCAGCTAATACCCAGCTGTGCCCAGACTTGTCACCCTAGTTTTTCTGAGTTTTTTAAAGCCTTCTACTTGTTCATAAGATGGAGTCAGTTTCCTCAGTTTCTGCACAATATTAGGAGCAGTTTTCGCTTTTCTCACACATGGGAAACATAAACAAACCTTTTGGTTTTCATTCCCTGTTCTTTGTTTACATATTTCTAGCCTGAAAATAATGGTAACTGACAGCTGGTCTGGCCACTGGGGTGAAAGGTAGTAACCCCAGAAGCCAATCCACAGCCAGACCCACAAATGTATAAAAATGTAAGAAATAAACAGGCTTCTCAGCCCTGGTCTCTCTCTATGAAGCAACTCTGCCCTGCAAATCTGTTGTCTCCGTGTGATTGCTTTGCGTGCTGCGATCACACAGTCTCCTCGTGCCCCTTGCTTAGGCTGGTATAAATTGCCTTGGGAACATCAATGAGCAAATTTCTCTGTTACTCCAAGGTCTCTGGTGTCCTTCCCTGTTTAAAGGATGGGGAGAGATGTGGAGGTGTGGGGTGGGAAAAGTCTGTAAAACAAAGCAGGATCTTGCCAGAAGTACTCTTGGTATATTTAGTTTTGATCTTTAATCAGAGAAGACAAGGTAGCACTTGAACTAAAATATCATTTAAGCCCAGGTGCAGACAAAGCAACAGTCATTGATCTTGGGGTAAATCAGTTATTGGTCACATTTTAGCCTTTTCTGCTGAAACGCTTGTTACACAGGTAAGACCATCTTCATTAGCCGACATCAGAAGCCTTGCTCATCTCCCTCTAGGATACAGCTGGCTTTGTGTGCAAAGGGAACATAGCAGGGTCCAGCCCTGAGCACCTCTTACACCTTCCCCCATCTCAGCTGAAGGACTCTATGTCTGGGCTCAACCCATTTAAGTCCTTCTTGGCATAGCGTCACAAGGTGATATATCTTTTCCCCACAGCAGGGAAAAGAAGAAACAACCACCCTGCTATTTCACACTGGCTGGTAAGAAGCATTCTTGCAGCAATGTTATATGAAACCTGGAAGATTTTTCAATTATACCTGGATAACACCACCTTCGACTTACTCTTCATTTGAATTTACAGCAGGCTATAATCTGGCAGCAATTCCCTCTTGTAGAGAAAACAATGATTGGGTAATTAAATGTGAAAGCTCCGTGAATGAGTGAGTGAGCCACATGGACAGAGATTGGGGTTTTTTCTCCATTGTAGTCCTACTGCCTTGTGGTTCCTCTGGTGTAAGCTCAGTTTCAGCAGAGTTTGCTCCTCAAACCTTCCTCCTACACACGCACACACCATGGCTTAAAGGTCCCTGGCTCAGCAGAAGGGCACTATAAAGAGAAAAAAATATTTGAATTAGCAACAAATGAGGGTCCTGTCCAAGGTTCAGCATGTCCCACCATGCTGCTTTGCAGGTGGGGCACTTTGTACATGTGAAGATAGGAGCTCCTATCCCAGTTTTTCCAAACACAGATGTCTGTCTCATGGCACTTCTGTTAGAGGCCTGATGGTTGAGTGCTATGGAGCGCTGTGACAGCACTATGACAGAGCAGCCCGTGAGAATCCAGTGACAGGGATAACTCCTGCACTCCTTCAGATCAAGTCCACAGCTCCTGTGGCCATAACATTCAGAAGAAGAGAGTATTTGAAGGAACACTTTTCTCCCCCTCCCTTGCTGAGGGACATCACTAAATCACACCGTGGCCCTCACCATATGTGATGACTCTCTTAGAGATAGTCAGGAGCATCAGGACAAGCAGTCAGTGCCTTTGTTCCACACACAGCACTTGGAGAACGGAATGGACTGAACTTCAGAGATACTGTAGAGCAGCCCTTCCTGCAGTGGGAGCCCTAGCCCTAGCCCATCCTAGTCCCTGGACTGTGGATTTGGTCTCAGCGGATGGCACAATGAATGAAGGATAACAGCCATGAAGAAAAACCCATCTACTGGAGCAGGGACACAGCCCCCCCATCCTGCCCTAATCCCAGCCCTGGGCCCCTGTGACTTCCAGGCACGCTCTCCATGGGGCGGGCTGGCCAGGGAGCAGACTGTGAGACCAGGGGCTGTTACCATTTTGGTGAAGATGTCCACACAAGCATTGCGGATCCTCTCTGGGGTGGCAGGGCTGTCCAGCCTGAACGCCTCCGTCAGGCCAGAGTCCTTCCTGGCTGAGTAGATAGCATCTTTGATGGCATAAAACACTGAGGCAGACAGGAACAGAGGTGGCTCTCCCACAGCCTAAACAGAGCACAAGCAAGAGTGAGCCTTTGCCTTCCAGATGGGAACCTCAGCCTACCAGATGTGCTCTGTGAGGAAACATGATGTTAAAACAGCCTCCAATGTGCTAGGTGTGATCAGTGAGAAAACACTGAGCTAAATCAACCCTCAGCCCATTTAAGGAAGAAACAGAAAGAAAACGCAAGCTTTCTCACACAGCAAGGCCACTTCAGTTCTATCTAATGGACAATCAGGGCAGCAATGTGCAGGTTATTTCAGTTCTTCCTAACTAGAAAGGATAGTACACACATTTGTGATAAGAAACAGAAAAACATCCTGTCCTCAGAGTAGCCACAGCATAATGAGATGAACTGCTTAGACACACTGGATCATGACTTTATCCCACTCAGCTTCACGGTGTTATGGGGCAGTAAGAAGCCCACAGACCTCACAGGCATACCTTGGATGAGTAAACTGCCTTGCTGTTGGGGCAGTCACGGAGAAGGGACACGTAGAATTCTGTTGGGATGTCTCCAAATGCTGGGATTTTGTACATGCCAGGCCCTCGAGTGTACAGGTTCCCTTCAGGAGAGTAGCGCAGCTCCTCCATGGTGAAGAGCCCAATGCCCTGGACGAAGGCCCCTTCTATCTACAAACACATCCAAACAAGGTTACATTCTCTTTGTTGTTGTTGTTCTTCCCTGCACAAGGACAGACAGTGACGACATTCACCAGGGTTTTCAACCCTCCCCACCTGACACAGATCCTGCTTTTTTATCTCTAAACCCTTGTCCCTTCTGCTGGGCACCATCTTTGCACAATTCCTGTGTTCCCACATAAACGTGTCTGCATTTCCCTGGCAGATGAAGCAATTTACAAATACACGCAAACAGGTTTTCTGTAAACACTGGACAGGAATTTTCTGATGAAGCAACAGAAAAAAGAATAAAATCAATGATAAAATATTGATTTCTTCCTAGGCAGGTAAACACTGAATGAGTTGAACTTGCTGATATATCAAAGGATAAGTAGACTAAAAGGACTAAAGACAAATTATTTTATGCTTTCTATTTCAGTATAAATGCTTTCTTAAGTGCTGCAAATTATAAGGTCAGCAGCAGACACCCCTGCAAAAACATTCTCATATCCATTTAAGTACTAAAAAACTTCTTTCCATATTTTTTCTACTGTAAATTTTAGGAGGAAAAAGATGATGAGAGGGGGATGATGTTCTTGGACAACTCTGCATAAAGCAGCTGTGCTCTCTGTGCCCACTGAGATATCTGACAGCCAGAGCAGTCTAAAGATTTGGCATAAGCATTCATTGACCCATCTCTCTTTACTTGTATTCCTGCACTCATGCCACATCCTTTCTCTCCTGTGCCCCCAGATCCTCTGCAGCAATTCATAGAAGGACACAGGAATTGAAGACCGCTTTGACAGGCTCCATTAAGCCCATCTCTCAATTCCCAAACCTAAAGTGACGGGCTGCAAAGACAGAAAATCTCTTTCTGCCCTTGAACATTTCAAAAAAAAAAAAAAAATCTCTTTCAGAAAAAATGTCACTTTCAAGGAAATTTCATTTTAGCTATAGCAGAGCTTTGCAACTCATGCTCGTCTGTTATCCCAAATCCTGCAGCAGTTTCATTGGAGTTACACCATATCAACATCTAGAGTTAGCCAGCAAGCTAAGATGGCTAGATAAGCATACGTCTAACAATTCATCTCTTGGTCTGTCAAACAACCCCTTGTTTATTACTGCTAAGAGATATTGTGATTATTACTGCATAAAATTTTGAAGTAAACTTGTGCCTGCCCAAGGACGTTGCCAGATAAGTGAATGAGAAAGATAAGGTCCAACTTCCTATTGAGAATTCCACACAGCAGCAGCTAGAGGGCAGAATCTGCCACTTTAACTCTTTAGTCACAGGAGAATTTTCACTAAATTAAATAGACTTAATATTGACAGACAGGAGCATAAATATCAGGTATGGGACTTAGCCTGAAAAACATCAGTGGGGTGGTAACTGGACGGTATGCTGTACTCTTATTATCCAAGGCAAAAATCTCCAAACACTAATAGAATATTTCCCAATGGAATTCTGTGCCAAGTTAAAAAGGTTGTGTTTGCAAAGGCACAGCCTGGGGAGGGATAATAAATAGAAAAGTCTGAGAGCAGTGTGATTGCTTTGACATGATGGAAACAGCAACACTTCTTCACTTACCTGTCCTATGTCTATGGCTGGGTTCAGACTGGTACCAACATCCATAACAATGTCTGTGCGAATGTTCTGAAAAACAGGACAAAAGCGTAAATCAGCACCAATCTCTGGAACTGGTCCACCGTGGTCTCCTGTAAGGAGAAGTATCCAAACACTAACCCGTATAATCTTATCTCAGCTGAACTTCTCACATTGACTTTTAAACCAGAGTTCACCCCAATGGTAATTCAAAGGAACTCACTGCAGTTTTCCCCAAAGGTCCAATGGACCCAGTTAATATTAATTCCAAGATGCTGGTATCAGTGGTCCATAGCTGAGCATAACCAACTAGGTCAGATCCTGATTAAATTTTTTTCTTCTTTTTATTTTCTTTCTTTCCAGAAGTCTTCAGTATTATTTTTTAATGATTAACTCAATTCCATGATGTTTCTGTACTTTTGTGCCAACACAGTGCTGCTATCTCTTACTCAAGCAAATCCAATAACTTTTGCAATCATTCATTAAGCCCCAAATCCCCCCAGGGTAGATAATTATTGTTTTATTACACTTTACGGACTGCTGCACTGTGGAACAGAGGAGTTAAGAAATTTGCTGAAGGTCACACCAGACCAATGACAGAGCCAGGAATGAGCTGACACCCAGTATTTGTTCTAACACCCCGTGAATGTTCCTGTCACCAAAACACGGAGAGCTGTTTCACTGCTGATCCCTCACCTTGTGGTCACCTGTCAGGCAATCTATCTCAACCTCAGAGCAGGCAACTCCATAACTGAAGTAGGAGAATGGTTTCCCTTCATTCTTTTCAAAGTCATAGCCAACGTCAGGAATTCTTGATGCAAAGAGAAACAAAACCACATTCCATTCCATGAAAAAAACCACATACAACTACATTGCTACTTATCAAAATCCTTACTCACTTTTGTTTTGTTCCTTCTGTCAAGCCCGTGCAGAAATTAAAAGTGTAAATAACTTGTATAACTATAACGTCTATAACTTTGTCAATAGTAATCTGCTAAATCTGCTCTGTGTTCCAAAACTTGATTGAAACTATCAAACTGTTTAAGCCATCATTACTTGCCCATAAATCTCAGGGCTTGTGATGACTATTATCTACCAATCCAGTAGAAAAATGCTTTTCTTTTAGAGTTCAGGTGAACATTTCTTTAAGGCAAATAAATTTTAGAACATAGTCAAGCTGAAGCAGAAACTCTGTTAAGCATTAGAACTGCTTTTAAGCACAGTTCATGGCAAATTTTGTGTCTGACTACTTATACTTTATCTGAAAACTGGTTTACTAAAATACTGGTAAGTCACTTGATTAAGAGAAAAAAATACATGTCAGAGATGCAAAAGAAATTAAAACATAGTGTATTTTAGTCCTAAATAGCTTCTTCTCAAGACTGTGTTTATTTATTAATGTCAGACCCTCTGCTGTAAAGATGATGGATCTCTGCTTTCCTCCAGCAGTAAAGCTGACTAAGTGAAGTGCCTCATTTCAGGACTACACAGTGTCCAGCAGGAGTCTGGAGTGGGAGAACAATGCTGGAAACACTGGTGTCTCCTCATGCCGCAAGAGATATCAAGAACAATCCTTGTCCCCTCTTATCCCTTATGGTGGTTCTAGTGCAAAACCAGTATTTATGCTTGTTCAGACCAAGGTAAGCTGGAATGAAGCCAGATCTACTCCAGATTTACTTGTCCTGGGATCTGTGCTCCATCAGGAATCGATTCTTCCCAGCCAGGAAACTGTTAACTTCAGTTTGCCACTTGGAGGTAGGAAAGGGAATGGAGATTTAATTTAGAGCAGTGGCAATGGGCTGGGGACTGTAAATACTCCCAGAATTTCCCTGGATGCAATCCATGCAACCAAGTCAGTGCCTCTGCAGTGTGAATTTTCACTTACCTATAAAACCCCGTGGCTGACAGGCTGACACAGCTCTCGTAGGCGGTTTTAATCTGGCAACATGAACGAGAGTTTGAAAACAGTAAAATGTACAACCAGACCCTTCAAAATAACTGCACAAAAACATTTCCAGGAGGCCTCAAGTAGAAAATGTCCAGTGACAGACAGGTCACTGCCACTACTCAGCTCCAGCACTGCCAAACATCATGATTGCAGCTGCTTCCCCAAATAGCCCCGTCAGCAGCTACCAAGGGCAGAACTTGAACCATTGGCAGAGGATTAGACCTGATTTTGTTTGCCTCTCAGCTACAGTTAGACTTTTACCCTCAAAGACAAAGGTTAAATTGACAGGGCATCTTGACTTCAGTGAGGGAAATTCTGCTCTGACTTCCAAATCACAAAGTCAAAACTCTTCGATGAAGGGCAGAGCTTGGATCTGAAGAGAGCCTTACAGCCCACCCATCTCTTCTCATGGAGGGCACAGAGATGTTGCAGACAAGGAGCACTACAGGGGCTGAATGGCAGCTCAACAAGAGCTGTCTATACTACAGAATCCGTTCATTAAAAATCAGGTTTCCTTCTGTCCAAGACTGTAGCCAAAGATATATGCAAACACTCAAAACTTTTGTCTGATGAAGTTTGTAATAGGCAGGCCCCAAAATCTGGAGAAATCTCAGGATTAGTAATGACTGATGTCTTGGGGATGATCTCTTGCAAGCTTTAATGACTCGGAGATCTGTGCCAGGTTGGTGTTTCACTGTCTGCTCAAGTCTACACTAGCAAGATGCAGAAGGCCCAGAGGACACACCTGCACACGTGGTTTGCCAATTAAAACAATCTCTGACAATGTCCACTTGTCTCATGACAGATACAAACAGCTTACCCAGTCTTCCCAGGATCCTTTGGGATTAGACTCTTTGATTGGCTCAAGTCTTTTTAAGATAGTCTGACACGCGTTCTAGGAACAAAGATAGGAAGAAGAAATATTTTAAGATTTGATTAGCCAGCTTATGGTATTAAGAGCCCTATAAAAGTTCCAAAGAACCATCTCTTTAAATCAATATTGCCTTTAGGACTTTG
Organism: Hirundo rustica; assembly: GCF_015227805.2. NCBI lineage: Eukaryota > Metazoa > Chordata > Aves > Passeriformes > Hirundinidae > Hirundo > Hirundo rustica. Next base: position 17,493,855 of record NC_053452.1, read on the forward strand.
GCAAACCATAAAAAGGAACAAAAGTTCACTAGCATGAATGTCTTGCTACATAGGAAGAAATGTTGCCTAAAAAGGATTTTAGAGGAGGCTGTCTGTACTGACAGCAAAAAGGAATCCCAAATTCAGCACAAAACTTTCTGGACCATGACACAAAATATAAGAAGTCCACTCACTTATACACTAACTTTATCTGTACCCTGTCTGTATAGGACAGCTCCACATAGCTTACACAATGATCCTATAACACTGAAAGAACAAAAAATTTCTTCCCAAAATTCAACCTAGTCAGACAAGCTGTGCAGATAATAAAACCCGCCTGATGATTTTACTTTGTAGGTTTCACTTCCCCTTTCCTTTTAAACTGAGAATGGCCAGTACTAAATTCTTCTTTTAAAATGGAAAAATCACATACCCAGCAAATATATGCATTGGTAACTCCACCATGGCAGACAGCTACAAACATGCCATTGCTACAGCAGAACATTTGCTCTGAGCTGATCAACACTTTGAGCTTGTGGAGCACAGCTCTCAAACCGTTAGCTATTAACACATGCAGCAAAATACATTTGTAAGAAATAAGGCTGAATTCATTTCTTAGAAGCTGGCGATTTAAATGGATGCTTTGTTCTGCTCATTTTAAGCAATCTCAAATACTCTATTTTTAGAACTACCAAAGGACTGAAGGAGAATTTCAAATAACTTGAAAAAAATATAGTCATTCACCATCTAATGGCACTGGCAGCTATACCAGGTAACGTTATGAGGCACCCTTAGACTGGAACTGCCTTTTGATGGTTGTTTTCCTTAAACAACTGATAAATGCAGGTTTTTCGTGCCCTGGAGCCCTCCCTTGTAACCCACTCCTTTAGATAACTCAGCTGCCATACATGGACAGCCATTCCATTGATGTCCGCGCTGACTGAAGCGGCTGTCGGGGAGGTATTTGGGACAGTGTTTGTGCTGGTCTCACTGATGTAAATTTTGGAGGTGGGGACTCCCAGGGCCCTGCTAGCAACCTGTTGAGCAAAGGTAAACAATTAGTAAATAAGATAAACAGCACTTCTTATCCATGAGCATTGTCAGTCATTGCTTGGACTGCCAGGACCCACATTGCAACCTCTGCCCTCTCCCACCATAAACTTCATTTTTCCTGCAGACTGAGTTGTTACAGTGACTGAGAACTAGCCAGACCATCGTTATATTTGCATTTCACAGACTGAATATGTGTGAACATATACACTTTTGCCACAATGACAGATATTCACTTACTATTATGAGACTAAATTCTTCTCTCAACAGTTAAAAGAATCAGAAGATCAAAAGCCCTATGAGATTTTCCTTTCATTTTCCTGCCAAAGGAATGTTGCTCCCTTAAGCCTTTTTAACTACAAAGGCACTTGCACATGCAGATACATATTTTTGAATAAAATGGATGTAAACCGTACCTTTATGGGGTGAACTGAAATTGCCAGAGAAGTTAAACTGTAAACATAACCGGCGTTATTTAAATAATGAGATTTAAGATGATGAAGAACATAATTCTAATACCCAGTTGTGATAATACTCTGGCAATCTAGCACTGCTGCTCAAACAACAAAGAGGAATTAGTCCTGATTTGTTACTCTCTGCATGCACACAGAGGAAGTGTCAAGGTGTGTGAGGCAGTACTGTAGGGAGAGTGTAATTGTCCTGAAAAGATGTCTCACTCAGTTAAGCCCAAACTCATTATTACCTGGATCATTTTGGTGTGAAGTCCTTGACCCATCTCAGTCCCCCCATGTGTAAGTAACACAGAGCCATCTGTATACACGTGGACCAGAGCTCCAGCCTACAACAGGGAACATCAATCATCATAGTTTAACTAGTGGAGTTCTTAGCAGACTACAGAGAGAATTCATTCAGAACTAGACTAAGGTTGTTCTTTGGTGCAACTAAAGCCACTTGTTTCCACTTGAGGTGAATTTGGTTTAGTCTCACCAACTCACTAGAAGTTCCAATGACATAACAAACCCCAGTCAGTATTTTCAGCTCAGAAAGCATGTGAAATAATCCAATCCTGCCCCTGTGAAACACGGAGGAAACCTTTACCTCAGCTTTCCAACACCACTGACAGTCCACTAAATCAGCTCAAACACAGGAGCACTGTTGAGAAAGGTGGGGAAATCAACATAACACAATACCATGGAAGTGTAGCAATATTGTGGTATCTTTTGGACAGTACATACTGGTAACTGTTGTGATACTCATTTTGGCTTGAAAAATGTGTGCTCTTTCTTAACTAATTTACTATTTCTTCAAGAAATAGACTCTGGTTTGGTACAAATGGAGGAGGGCCTGGGGGGGCCAGCATAAATCCAGCTTCTCTAGTGAAAGGTCAAATGGCATTTACAGACCTGGTTCAGAAATGGGACGGTGAAACTGATGCCAAATTTGGTAGGAATGATGCTCATCCCCCTCTTTTTCCAGCGGTTCTGCCTGCAAGGAAAGAACATTATTTGTATACCCAAGAGCCTTTCATCATAAATCAACACTGTGCTTCCCTCTGACTGTGCATTAAATGGAAATTAAATACCTGACTGTGAACCGTGATCTAGACAGAGTTAATCACTAATTTGTATCAAAGAAATACATCTTTCTTTGTGTCTTCCAACAAGAAGAAATTCCAACTGAAAATGCTTTCTGCAAGCATTATAGAAACAGTTATCCATACTATCAACTGTTCAGTTGTATATACAAGCCAACTAAAAAAAGTCTGTAAGGCAGAGGAAAGTATGAATAGATTGCCTTGATAGTCACGTGAAAATCCTAGCTGGACTTAATAGATTCCCTCTTCTTTCCTACATTTCACTTACAAAATGATGCTAGGTCACATCATGCTAGGTCTAATTCTAGCCTCATTTATGCTACCAGCTCACTGATAGACTTTTCCTCTGACAGTGAGCATGAAGGGATTTCAAAAAGAGAAATTTAGAAGTCAGTCTGCAAATATAAGGTGTGATTTCACATCACTCGGGTTACTGAGAGAACTTCAGAAGTTGGTAGACAACAGGTACACCCAGCGACAAGACAACTCCAGGGCACCTACTTGTTGAATTCTTCAATCAGTTTCTTCCTGGCATGATAGCTGGAGCTGGACAAACATTCATCCCAGCATCTTCGTAGAGTAAATCCCTCCAGTTTTTGGTTAAAATGAGTTGTGTCTCCTTCGTGGTAGAGATTGAGCTTCCGCACCTTCCCAAAGAGACACAGAAAGGACGGACCAAGTTTAATGCTTCAGACAGGGAGGGATGAGATCTATAGTGTGTTAGTTCCTGATTTTACTCTTTTGATCTTCCTACAAAGAGCCAACAAGCAAAACAGTTAACAAGCATATATCTGTTTATGGAAAAATATGAACTAAGAAATTAAGGCTGGAAATTTTCAGAGATTGAGACTTAAATCATATTGTCAGTAAGATTAAGGCACCTAGTGCCTTTTGACTTTCTCATTTTAATAGCTGTCCTTAAAGCAGATGTTACAAAATTGAGGCTACCAAGGAAGTTAATTAACCAGAAGATAATCCATGCTAGAATGTATCTGTCACACAAGTTTGAGATCCTGCTAGGAGCTCAGCAAAAAAAAATTCTTATGCTTAAAAATTTCGTGTGGCTGAAGCAGTTCTTAGAGCTTGGTCAAAGGCAACACCACCCTGGAAGGTGTCAGCAGGTTTGTACCTCCTCAGGTGGCAGGCCACACTTCCGAGCAAGGTCACTCATCCAGCACTCAGCAATCATCATTCCCTGGGGCCCTCCAAAGCCACGGAAGGCTGTGTTGGAAGGCAAGTTGGTCTTGCAAACAATGCCCACGCTGCTGACATTGGGGATGTTGTAGGAGTTATCCAAGTGTAACAGGGCTCTGTCCATTACCTAGTGAAGAAAAGGAATGGAGGTGGACACATTTTACAGGAACTGGATGACTTCTCACCAGTGCCAAAACCAGACTGGAAGCTCTGAAGCTAATTTACAACAAGCAGCACTTTCTCTTGCACCCTGCAGTGCTGCAGTCAACACAACTGGATGAGCACTGAAGTGCAGCCAGAACTGCCTCCCACGTGAAATGGAATGTCAAGTGGTGTCCTCCTGAAGGACAGGACAATAAGCACACTTCTCTGAGGACACTTATGGCTCTGGGACAGATTGAGCTTCAAAGTCTTTTTTTGGCCCTGGGCTCATGGTGAGTCAAACAGTTAGTAAATGCCATTACCTGTCTGGAAGAAACAGTTTTCTTTTCATTATATTGAGTAATCTGTTACTGGAAAAGAAGTCTTGCTGATATCAAGTGACTCAGCACCGGGCTATGGCAGTGAGGGCAAACATATGAAATAAAGATTTTCAGTAGCTACTGAACTGCAAGATTTGAGATTTTTGTCCACTTATTGTCCACATCAGGAAAGGGCCAGAGCTTCTTTCTGGCTTGTGTTTCCAGACTTCCCTTCCAGCAGCAGCACAGAGAGGACATTACACACAGCCCAGCCTTATTTCTACACAGACCACTTTCCAGTCCCCTGATTCAGACACGGTCAACAAGACAATTACATAGATGTGCTCTCAACCAGGCCCCTCAGCTTATGCAAAGACATTTGCCTGCCATTCTGCTCTGCCCAGCACCAGCCACACAGCCTGCATCAAATGTGATTCTGCTAGAGAGCTCTTGCAGTTCTTTCCTATGGAAAGAACTTCAGAAAGGATCCATTTTTGCAGAAAATTATTCAAGACTCTGTGGACTGGAGAAAGTAAGCTAGAATAAACCTGAGTGACAATAGGCTATTGAGTTGGTCCACTCACATGACAGAAAAGGAGAGTCTTTACTCATCGCTGCAAAACTTCTTGGAGACAAACTCAGAACTTGGGCCCATTTTTTGTCCTTACTGCTTGTGAACACAGTGTTGGCTTTAGCCAGTCCGTTACAAGCTTATTGATTTAGGCACCCTGCCCTGATCAGCCTATTGATTGGGATGCTTCTTTTTCCGTGGAACTATCTTTCCCCAGCACTGGGGATCTATCAGTCGTCTTGCATTGTGTAACAACTTTTCCATCCCAGCCCTCTGTAATGCAAAGCAAACATTCTTGACCCCTTTGCTCAATCTGAGTTATTACAGCATCCATAAGAATTATGTGGCACATGCCAAGGCAGGTCAGTTGGCTCAGAGAGCATTTGTAGAAGCTCCAAAAGCCCTTCAAAATCTGTTTTCAGTCATGTAAATCCGCATGTGCAAGCAATGCTGTAGGCAACAGCTCTCTGAAGGCAGAGCAGAAGGTTGCACAGAAACACGCCTTCTGCTTAATTAGCCTTCAGAAAATTTTACTTACACCATGAGACAGGTCTATGGAGTTGCCCCCATTGCTGTAGTATGACACCTCCAGACTCTTGACTTTTCCATTCTTCATGAAACCAACCTGTCAAGAGAGTGTCTCCTCAGTAATCAGTTTTCTACAAAACATTCTGGTTTGTGTTTGCCTCCAAAAACTGGATGGATCTCACACAGGCAGAGGGCCGACTGTTCCCAGTGCAGCATAGGGCAGGCACAGCCAGCAGCTGAGGGAGTTCCCCAGGAAAGGGTTCGTGCATGTGTCAGTCTTGCTTCAGAGAGCTCTTCTGAATAAAGTACTGACCACTTATCACAGCCACAATTTCCTTAACAGATTTTTGCTTTCGAAAGCAGCAGCAGTCAGAGGGGGATTGAAGCAGACAGGAAGTTACAAAAGCACATTGCTGTGTAAAGGATGTTTTAAAGGAATGGGCGAGCCTCTAAAAGCAATGTGATTGTCAGCAGGGGCAAAGTCTTGGTGGCAAGGAAGACAGAACTATTTATGCTGAGGTCACAAGAAGGGAACCATCCAAGCCAAAATAACTTCTGCAGCACTTTAACAGGAAAAATGCTACAGCCCATCTGACCTGGCCCGTTTGCAGTGGGGGAGATCAGCAGTGAAACATTTTTTTCACAATATCTTACTGCTCTCTGATGTCTCAGGGGACAGCAGTGAGACCACATGGATTCTTCTCATGTGTGTGCATACCTTGTACCTCCCCAGGAAGGGATGCCTACCACCACTTATCAGCATGTCCTCATCTCGATCCAGCATGCACCTCACTGCACGGCCAGTTCTGTCAAAGAACACAGTCTTTTAGGCTAAGCCTGAAATGCACAATACGGTTCCTGCAGAACAAGACCCTTCTCTTTGTATTCCCAGGGTGGCAATGGACAGTTTAGGGTAAACTGCTTGGTTTATATATCTTACTCTTAAGAAAATGGCAAGACTGAGTAAAAAAAATAAACATCTCCAAAGTTGGAACCTGTTTGTGAAAATTCTTGCAAAGACTCTTGTAATTGAAAAAAAGGATCATTTCTCATGGAGATAGATGCTAATAACTGATTAATCACTGTTTTCCAGACTATTTCTCAAGGCATTATTTTGGCTTTGAAAGAGACAATGCCATAGGAATTATATAATAATGCAAAGTAAAGTACTAACTAGCCTTCAATTTGGCCTTGTTTTTTATTTGCTTATTTATTATCAAGGAAGAAAATGAGGGGGAGAGTAGGAGTTGCTCTTAATTTTCTAACAATTTGGCCTTCTGAGTGCCTGTCTTCAGGTTGTACAAGTATCTAGTGAATGCCATAGATATTATTTCGCAATCTCCCAGATGTCTAATAGTGGTTTGGCTGGCGGAGATAAAGAGAAGAAAAGAATGCAAATATATTACTGATTAATTAGAGAAAGCAGGTTGTTTGCTCAGAACAGAAAAAAATGAAGTCAATTTAAAAACAGTTTCATTTTGGCTGTTCTCATCCAAAGGCATTGTATCAAACCGCTGCTGTGTTGCAAGAATCCCTCTAGCACTGTCAGCAAGGGCAGTACGGGGAAGGGCAGGGTACAGGCAGGTCAGAAATGTCATCTCAGAGGCCATGTTCAGTTAACCTGCACAGTTAAACATGAGCCCATAGAAAAATTCCAGAAACCAGGAGCACATTTCCAATCTACTCTTCACAAATGGTTGCAACCTAGGTCCATTCCCCGAGCTCTTAGGGGTTTGAAAAGTGAGGGTTCCAAGGCCTGCCACCATCCCTAAGGAAAAGTCCAAAGAGGGAGTTTGCAGAAGAGCTGACAAATAATGATGCAAGACTGGTGTAGTAGAGGTTTGAACAAGGAAGAGATTCTCTTGAACAAAAAAATTAACATGGTGCTGGATGTTTGGGGTAAAGTGAGGGGGAGAGGCAAATAATTTGAGATACAAGAGTTTTCAGAGGGCACCAAAGGAGTAAAGAATATGGAGGTTTTCCCCCTTTCGTATTAAAAGCTGACATTCCTGCATAAATTTAGTCCCCCTGGGCAAATTCAATCCCTCCTATCAGCTAAGAACCCATTAGCCACCTTCTTTGGGAAATCCCAAGTTTGCTGCAAGTTTATAGTAAGAAGAGTGGAGAGTATTCAAAGTGCTCCAGCACAAATGGTCCTCCTCAAAAAGGCAACCTGGGACAGTCTGAAGGAAAAAAATTCCTTTCCCCACACCCAAACTTACTTGAAGGCTGCAACAGCCACTACAGATGTCAAAATAGTGCTCCTAGTCTCTTTTCCTCCAAATCCTCCTCCCATTCTTTTCACTCGAACCACGACCCGATTTGAAGGCACTCCCAGTGCATTAGCAGCAAACTCCTAAAGACAAATAAAACAGCAGGACATGTAGGGAGCTCAGCTGGTGTCAAGAACTAGATGCCAACACACTGCCTTCCTGAAACCATTTCAACAGTACAAATACTGGATTTGAGTCAGTTGGATTTGATGCAATTGGAGTCAATAAGCCCAGAATTTGATCTTTGAGGGGAAAAGGCACAGTGCTGCAGCACAGAGGGCCAGATTCAGGAAAAGTCTGATATGAGATGAGGTTACTAAGACACAGATCTCATTTAGCACAGGGTTTGACATCCATACCACCCTCACTTCATTGAGAGATCTTTGGTGAGCCAGTAAACAGGCCAAGGAAACCCCATGGTGCCAGTGGCCTGTCTCATGGAATGGGAGAGTTGGTGCACAACCAGTGGTTTCACCACCTCTCTTTCTGATGTGTCACGCAAGAATCGTGTCTTCTGAGCAGCTGGGACCCTCTCCAGAAAGGGCTAAGCATGCAATCCCTCTTAACAAAGATGTATTGCCAACAGAAACATCTCTGTCACCTGGAAGGAGATTCAGGACTCCAGCAGGATGGATAAAAGCTTTAGATCCCATACCCAACTCTAAGCCTGCCTATGTGTTTTTTAATTGAAGAATAAAATAAGAGCCACTATAAAACAACTATTCATCTAGTCTGAAACTGAGAAACGAATGCCTTTTAGGTACCAAGTTAATAGAAGTACCTGTGTCTTTGTTGGGTTTTGTGTTGACACAAAGAGTTCCATCTCACCATCTTCTCCCTTTGGCACAGCCAAAGTACAGTGAGTTTCCAGGTAGAAATGCTCCTGACCACCAAGGTACATCTCTCCTAGAAAATTGAAGGAAATGTCCCATAAAAAGGACGTCCCTGGTGTTATAATGTGTCTCCCATCACACGTTGTCTTCAATCTGCTGCCTTTTGTACATGTGTTAACTGACAGCCCTTTGCTTTGCCCAGCACTGGACATCACTAGCTCGATAACTGACACTTCTGGTCCAGTGTTTAAAAAACAACAAAAAATAAATTGAAAACAAAACACAATTAAAAAATCCAGACATGCTGCCTTTCCACTTTCTAGAATCTTCATTCTGAAAGAAAAGTGGCTGGTATTTCAAAAGTAAACCTGCACACCATACCATTGATCCAGCATCCTTTAAAATGCACTATTTGGTGCCTTTCAAGACTGCCTCAATAACACCGCTGAGATAGGAATAAGAATAAACCAAGTGTAGTCTAGCAGCATAGATAAAATACAAGGTTACAAACTTTGAAACAGAAGAACAAAAATAGAAACCCAAAATGCCTCAAGATGATCTAACTGGGAATCGACTCTATCACTGCATATGGCTCTTTCCCAGGACATCTTACCTGGCAGTGCTGAGGGTACAATTTCCAGTCATGCTACACACCATTAAATATCAGAAACAATCTCTTTTCTCAGTCATGGCCCTGATCTGTTCATTGTGTCCCATTTGCCTGAGGTACAGCCATACACCAGATTAAAGGATATTGGCTATCTATAAGATTTAGACCAGACTATGTCTGGACAGAGAAAAAATTCAGGAAAGAAAAAAAGCCCTTTTTTGCACAGAATATTTGCTCAAGAAAAATGTGTCCTTTGATTGAAAAAAGAGTATTTTATGGGGGCACAGCTGGGAGCATCCAGGTCGGTTTGAAACAATAAAAGTTGTATACCAGTGTGAAACTTTATGAGAAATTAATTTAGTCCTGCAAGCCTTACTCTTAGTCTCATATGCATAAAAAGGAGTCTGACAGCTTGACTTCTTTTGTCACAAAATACAGTATTTTAAAAAAAATTATTAATGCTTATTCTCACCTTCCAAAATGTGGTCAGATTCTTCAAATCCTTTCTTCACATCTCCCTTATTAATCCTCTTTATATCCTTAAAGAAAGATTGTTTCTCAATGGCTTCCTAGGAAACAGAACAACACAATGACATTTTTGTGTAAGTGAAATGAAACTTTCTCTAACTGAAGAAGAAGAAATTTCCAAGATAAAAAGCACAAGAACTTATCAGACACTTTCTATGGTAGTAGCAAGGAGGCTTGACTAAAAGTGAAACAAAATAACTTCTGGCAACAAAGCAATTTCACAACCAACACCATAATTGGACAATCTTAAGGTACTATTTGTGACTCCTTTCACATTGTGGACTCAGAACCTCAAGGCCTGTAACCACTGGAGCTATAACTTAAAATTTATGTTACCTCTTGTCTTTAGCCCATAAGGTGGGAGGAAGGAAAATAATAGGGAAAAAAAAAAAAAGAGAGAGAAAGAAAAAACTAAATCTCTCAGATAAGAAGTGCAGAAGTAGTTCACTTCTAAGCTAATATATAATCATCTTTTTAAGGGAAGTTTAACAAAGGCATTTTCCTTTTGCCAAAACTGAAGCTTTCCATAATGAACAATACCCCACCAAATATCAAACAACAAAAACCAAAAAATACAGTACATTTTTGGCTCTACTTTCATGTTCCCTGGTTGAATAAACAACTAGAAGCCTCAGAGAAGGCAAAGGTCTCACGTATTGTTTGTTAATCCACAAAACACACAAACAACCCAAAATCTCTGTCCTTAGATGACAGTACCACTCTCTGTACAAGACAGTGCACAGACTCTATTGGTATGAATAGAATTCACATTACAAAATACATGGTATGAAATACTGACTATTAAAAACGTTTCATTAGAATCCTGTGTTTCTAATTTCTCCACTAAAATGTTTTCATACAGTTTTCTTTCTCCTTTCTAGAAATGAATGCTGTGCAGATATTATCATTTGCTTTTAGTGTCTCGTAAGGAAATCTTGGGAAAAAATTCTATTAAAAAAAATAAAAAAGCATGAAATGATCACGCATTTGGACATGAATTTCTTCAGCTTTGAAAAAAGCCACTTAAAGATGGTGTCCATACAGTTCACAGCAGAGAGTGAACTCATGAAAATGAATTTCATCCAGCTTAGAAACTAGACAAGTGGTCTGCAGAAATCTCAGAGAAGCAGTGCAGTGACAGAGCTAGAAAAGAAATTTTCACACCTTATTATTGCTTGTTACAAATGAGAGAATGAAGAGAGAATGGATATCAATGAAGACAGCAGGGTCACACCAGAGAATATTAAAAGCAAGCCTCTGTGTGTAAGAATGTAACTCACAGAAACCTTTTTCATTTAAACAAATTTCTGTTCAGCGCAATATTATCTCCCCAAGCATGGATTATTTGTTTTAGCTTTAAATAGCACAGAAAAAGTTAAGGTACTCTAAATCAGTAGGGCACCAAAGATGTACTTTCTTTATATTTAAATACACAAATTATTCCTTCTATCCATATCCTGTTGCACCCACAAGCACAAACAAAACATGGAGTTAAGTAACCACACGTGTGAGAACAGAATTGGATATCAGGGGCTCCCAAGCCAACTGCAGATGCAGAACTGAGCCATCTTACCTGAATTGTGACAATAGGTTTAAGCTCTTCATACTTAATCTTCACAGCTTTAGCTGCTCTCCTGGAATGCTCCTGTGTGTCTGCAAGGACTGCACCGATGATATGACCCACACAGGTGACCTACAGGCAAGATTGGGACCCACCATCATTTGGCTGTGTGTTCGCAGTGACGAGAGACTTGTGACAATTCTCTTTATCTGTTCCTTTTATGCAGTTTGTTCAGACCAGTCTATTAAAAACCAGCCCAGAGAAAATAATCCCAAGCAAATTTGGACAGCAACTGAGTGAGTGAGTGAGCCTGTCCCAGGGAGCTGAAGCATAGAGAAGAGTCGTGGAGATAAAACAGAGGAGAGGAGCACAGGGCAAAGGGACTTGGGCCTTACTGAATTTGGCACCAAGATTTCTATTGACCCCAGTGCAGTTAGAATTATCTCTGTTTAAGGGAGAGTACTTGACTGGACAGTATGAGAAATGTTATCTCCTGAGCAGCATGACTGAAAAAGGCTATTTTTAGCTACATACCACATCCTTAGCAAAGACAGTCTCATCATTAGCGATGCCAGTGATGTTACTGCCAGGAACATCCTTGGCAGAGACGAAACACACAAACCCAGGAACACTCTGAGCTTCAGATGCATCTACAGAACTAAGGAAAGAAGGAGAGACAGTGTTATTTCTCATTTTTTCTTTGTGTAAGCAATTATGGGATTCCAATACAATTCAGGCCCGATTTCCTCAAGTTTGGCTATGCCACATGAATATCATGTGAAACTGTGACAGAAAGCATAACATATGAGACTAAAATAATTCAGGATCTATATGAAAATGTTAATCCTGAGTGTGAGACTGATCCCCAGCCTGCTTCTTTGGACTATGTCATACATCTTTTCCCTAAGACATATCTGAACTTAATCCAATTGCCACATGTACTAAAGATTCTTCGATGACAAGTTGGTGTTAGTGCTGCTGCGCCTCCACTGTCTTCTTAGCTGCCATGACTTTTGCCATGAAGGCAAGAATTCCCTGATTATGGATAAACATGAAATTCTAGTGCAGACATGTATCAACTGCCACGTGTTAATCAGGGGGAAATTGTTGAGGATAAATCATAAGGAAGCTTCAGGGTTTTTAAGAGGATGCAAAAGAAGTGATGGTCAAAAAGACAAAAACCTTCATGAAAGGCTTTCTTTGGTAATCAGCAAAAGAGGGATCTAACCAAAATGCTTCTCTACTTCAATCATATATAGATTTAAAACTCAGTGACAAAATAACTAAAAAAAGGCAATATAATTTATTTTTAATATGGAGAACTTAGTAAAAAACATGTAACAAAAGACTTTCAGGTTCCTTTTGCAATATTCTGTCCATTGGCTTTACAGTTGTAAATAGAAGAGCTATGGCTTTGATTTTGCTGACTGAATGATTTATTGCCTGCTGTAAATTGCTCTAATTTTTTCAGCAACTTGTTTAGATTCCTGAAACTTTGATATAAACTGTGCCTGAAAGCAGCTGTTACTACATCCCAGTGAGCCACAGACTTTTAATAAAGGCATTAAATGTATGAATGAACTTTCCCACATGAACCCTTAGACAGCAGGAACTCAAAATCCTGTTTTTCAATGGAAAGTTCTTGTCCCTGTGTTTCTGCAGCAGCAGCTCAGAAACAACCCCCTAACACTCTCCCTTAGCTACAAATGCAGAGGCAGATAGTGTCTTATTTACACTTGGTGCTCAAAATCTGGCTTGGATGAAGTGGAAGTTTTCAGAGTCAATATTTTGACTGCCAAAACCATAGGTTGAGATACTTTTTCCCCTGATTAAATATTCTACTACTTCCTCTACAGACTGTTACAGGCTCCCAGCCTGAAATATGTGTACACAACATAAATGCAAGGAAATGTGTACAGCCTCTTCTAGAAAACACTGCACGTTGTGGTCACAGTCATGGATGCAATGTCTTCTTTATCTCCCCACCTGCCCTGGTGGTAGTAACAACATTTAAGTGTCTGCATTGCACATTGCAACACCTAAAAATTAACTATGATGACAGCAGTTTCTTTCATAACCTGGGAGTCAACTACTACATCTGTGCATCCATGACCACCATGCTGCCCATGCCACAGTGGGAAAGCTCTGGACAGGAAGCCTAACTAGGCAGGAAGTATTGCCTAAGGAATGAGCAGCACACTGCATGCCTGTTGAGGATGACACGAGCCAATGTAACACAAAGCGTCCCACATCAAAGCAGCTGAGGGCAGATGAGAGCCTTCAGAACCGCCACCACATAAACAAAATTAGGGCTCATGGGTGCAGCCAGCCCTGCAATATGACAGCAATAAAATTCGTATGAGAATGTAGATGGCATTAGCTACCAGGATTGGCCTTTAGGAGTTCAATTCACTATTGTTATAAATTAGGTTCCAATCATGGCCTGGATGGAAAAGATGTTTTCAGAGACAGCTGCACTTCCAAATACTGACCTGTCTACCTTGCTACAACCGAGCACAAACAGGGCTACACCTCATAGCAGAAGCCAATTCACAAATGACTTCTGTGCAGAGGGCTTGATCACAGCCAGTGCAGGCAAGCACCAAGCAAGGCAAAACCCAGTGCACACAGCTGGCTCACCAGAATGAGAGCTGGCAGAACTGCATCTTACAACCTAATTTTACAGGCAGATTGAAAGAGAATCTTCAAGCTGCATGCTCCACTGAGTGGTTGAAATGACATCTCAGCCTCTGTGGTGCTCTCCTACCCTGCTCCTTTTCAGTCCTGCATGCCTGAGTATAAGAGGTGGGAAATGCAAAAGTTTTGGCCTAGGCTGAAGGCTTTCATGCTTCATCATAGCCCAGAGTTTGGTGTGGTTCCCTCACATTCCCACTGACACAGACTTGCAAGGCAGCTGTCACACACAGCTCGCCTCCATATAACAACGTGCAAGGAACTGGAGTTCCCACCTAAGCAAAGCCTTTTCCCTCACCCACACCCTGACAGATTGATGTTTTCTAAGCCACCAGGCGCTGGATGCTTCCACCATTTGGAACTCAGAAGCGACACTTACAGGATCTTAGCGTGGGCCTTAGTGCTGGTCACCAGCGTTAGGTACAGCTCGTTCTCAAAGTGAGGGATGTCATCACAGTACACAGCTTCTCCGCTGGCTTGTTTGGCTGCTGAAACGTGCACCAGAGGCCTGCCCACCATATCTTCCACGGCCTGCCCCTTGGGAACTTCCTGAAGTAAAACACATGGCTGACTACTACCGGCTAGGGTGGAAGGGGATGGAAGCATTGATGGGAGAGCAAAAGGCACTAAAACATTTTAGTGAATGGGGAATGGGATGGGGGCTCAGTCCTGTGTGAAAGGAAGGTAAATAAGATGCCAAAAGATGTGGCTATGCAGAGGAGAGCTGTAAGGAATGAAGTGAAAGAAGTTTGGGTTCTGAAATTGCTGTTGAAGGGAGGGGTTTGATTTCACATCTTGCATAAGAAGGTTCAAGTTCTGAAACTGGATTCTACTCTCAAAGCTGAAGAGAATGGGTCACTAACAGAGAAATAAGAAAGAAGATACACCCAGAGTGTGAAGCCTGAGAGATGCCAGGAAAGGCAGGCTATAACCGGGGAAAGCAGAAGGGGAATTTCAGTTTGGATACAGAGCTGGTTACAGGAGGAAAAGTGATTTTTATAATCAGCAACAGTCTTGGGCAAGGATAGGAAAGAATATTATCCTAAAGTGAGGAAAGGATTGAGACCCAAATACAAGCTTCATGCATGGCATTATATAAGTGTATGTGATGACCATACTCAGGAAGACAAGAAGATAAGAAGCACAGTTTGAGCTACAGAAAAGCCTGCATCTATGTCATGCCAGCGCTGCTACTTACTTGGGAAAGCTGCTACTTACTTGGAAGAGCTGGGCATTTGCAATGGGATCTTTGTGAAACAACTCTGTAGCACTGATGTAGTTTGAAGGGACGGGCTCACACATAGTTTTCTGCCAGAGACATGTTCAAGAAAATCACCTTCCCTTCCAATTCCTTTCTTACTTTCCCTAGTAGCTCAGGATATTTTCCATTCTGCATCTCCCACTCAAGGTAATCCATAACCTACTTAGTTGAAGGCAAACGAGGCTCAGGCTCTCTGCCAAGAATAACCACAGAGCCACAAGACCATTTGTAATGCAGCAAATGGGAGGAGTCCAGAAACCATCCTGTGAACCCACAGAGCTACACCCTTCCACCACAAGGTGAGGGTGCCACGAGGAAGCGAGTGGGAAGACACAAATCACTGTTATGCAAGCAGTAGAGTAGCTCTGGCAGCTATTGCAGCATGGATTTTGTTATCAGGTGGGACTCTGCTCAAATCTGAACCCTCCCCGTGCCTTCCCCACCAAGGCAGCACAGAGGTTCTCCTTCCCCAAATCTGCCTTCCCAAGGAGCACTCACAGTGCCACTCTTGCTCAGTTTCTGAAGGACTGTCAGGTAGAACTTGAAGAAGAAGCTGAGGGTGAGTGTGCGTCGGAAATCCACCATGCCCCCAGGAGCAGAAGGAGACAGATCCATCTCAGCCGACAGTAAGCGGCAGGCATCCTGCAGCAGCTTCTCATTCCAGTCTCTGCAAGGGAACAAAGGTGACACAGAGACCTTGTTCAGACCTAAATTCACCAGGGCAGACTAACTCTTCTGAGACAGAATCACAGAATATGCTGAACTGGAAGGGGCCCATCAGGATCATCAAGTCCAGCTCCTGGCCCTGCACAGGACACCCCAAAAGTCATTCTATGTGCCTGAGAGCATCGTCCAAATGATTTTTGAGCTCTGTCAGGCTTGGTGCTGTGGCCACTGCCCCGGGGAGCCTGTTCCAGTGCCTAGCCACCCTCTGGGTGAAAGAACTTTTCCCTGATACCCAACCTAAACCTCCCCTGACGGAACTGTTCCCACGAGCTGCCAAGCAATAGCCATTAGTCCTGTCTGTTCATGGCACATGTGCTTTGCTGTCATCTTGGGCTCACATTAGCTTTCCCTAAAGGTATGGCAAAGCTATTACATGATAAAAACTCTGATCTTTCCGTCCAGTTTGAAACAAACCCAGTTCTGTAGGTCATGAACACATCCAGCTTCTGTCCACTTCAACTGATGAGTGAATTTGGCAAGAAAATGGCTCTCTGAATGAGAGAATGACACAGATCTTTGAGGGTAAGGCATACTGGAGGAAGCAGCGAGGCATTACACAAAACACACTGCTGCAGAAGCTTAACTATACTTTTTCCCCTTCCTCCTTTGATGTCCCTTTAGAGAGGATTTAGGATGTTTTAGATACTTAAACTGGTCCTGTAAAAATCAGCACAGTTCCATTAGACAGACTTTTTATCACAGAAAAATTCCTACCTGCCAGTGAGTTCCTTGCAAGTTTTTAGTGCCAGGACAGTGGTAGGAGCCATTCCTCCATAGCTTAGTTTTATCTCCTCCACTCGGCTTGTGCCATCTTGGAAGAGGACTCTCATGCCACAGGTCACAATAGCAATGTCATCCTCACGACGGGAAGCCTGCTTGAAAGCTGAGAAGTATTCACCCTGGAAGACAGGAAAATATTTCTTTATTCTCTACCTTGGCATGCTTTGGAGTGTAAATGTGGACACGATGTTTACCTATCTCTACGTGCACGAGCTATTCCATGAACAGTATCTGGCTGATTCGTTGTGCAGGGCCAAGCGGGACATGTTTGTTCAGGCAGCACTGTTTATTTTCATGTAATTCAATGATTAATTCTAATGTGTCAGTTCAGTGGTTGTTACCAAGCCTAGGACTGTAGGGGAAACAAGTTTGACAGAGAACTGCTCATACCTGTCACATTTTTCCATATCTGAAGAGGAAGAACCAAGACAGATTGTTTGTGCATAAACAAAATTACAGTTTCTCAGCAAGTTTTTCTTCCTCCCAGGCTGCTAAACTGGAAGTCTAATCAGTAAAACCCATATCCTAACCCCCTTCCCTTCAGAAGTCTTTGAAATCTGCAAGAGCTGAAATCAGTAATCACAAATGTCTCTCAGTTTTAGAGTAGACCAGACTAATTAGTAAAATTTAATCTGTTACTGGAAATAGAATTCTCAGTTATTATCCTGATCTCCACAGAATCTTATAAATGCACCAGCAACTACAGTGCGCAAAACTCAGCGGCTCTCTTATGAAGAGTGGCTGTAAATATGAGATTAACACTCAACCAGGATGCACCATGTAATGGTGGCACCCTGGAGTCACAGCATGCTCAGTCCTCTGGCCTGTACTGCAGGTGAGGACAAATTGCTGATCAGGCACCCTGGGGACTAACAGAGGAATCAGATCTGATGAATAGAGAGTTTTCTGGCAAGTTTCTTCTCTAATAGCTCAGCCAAGTGACTGAACACAGCACAGCAGTCTGCTTCATTAATTACTTCTAGTCTGAAGTGGACAGCAATCCTTTCATTATTGGGTAGAGCAATTTCCTCCTGTTGACAATGACAAGAGTTTCACAAGAGGTCCCTTTTGTGCATCAAGAACTTGTTACTGGAGACATAACTGAAGAGTGTGCTTCATTTCCTGAATTCAAATAATTACTCAGCAGCCAGCAGATAATAGCAGAGGGGAATCAATAGCATCCTTCCAATGAGGACATTCTGCCACTCTGCTTGTTAAAACAATTAGCTTTCAAAGAGGAGAAAAAGCAGCCTCCTATCTTACTGGATAATCAAGAGATTTCCAATAACATGATTTCAACAAGAAGGCAATATTGCCTTCACTCCTCACAAGACACTTTAATTTTCTTCATTCAGAGTCTTGTGGGAGGAAAGGCACTCATGACCTTTCCTCACTAGGAGTGCAGGTAAGTCAACCATCACATCACATGCCTGCCTGGGTCTCTTGGCAAACGACAGATTGTTTGGCCAATCTTACCCTTGGTAAGGGTCACAAGTTATGTGAATGCAAGGCATAACATCAGTCTCAAACAAAGATAAACCAAAACATTCTGTCTAGCTGTGTGCTGAAACAGCCCTGCTTTCATTCATGAGGAAATCACAGTTGCAGAAAACTCTGCCTGCTATGTGCCAGCACCTTCAGACATGCCCTGAAGAACTTCAGCTTCCTTATTTGTGAGCAAAGATCAGCCAAGAAACCAGGAAGTTGAGAGTTCAAAAGTTGTTTCAGTTTTTCAGATCAATGAGCTACATATAACCTAGGGTTGAAGCCACTGCCCCTGCTTCTAAACATTTGTTTGTTTTGTGAAATTGCCATGAGACTGTCATATGGATGGATGAATACAGTGTTTTCCACTGGCAACCTCAAGCGTGTTTCTCATTTTGGCAAATACTTTTATCACAAGATCAAAGAAGGATCACTCAGAAATAGATGGAAAAACCACCATAAATAAAATAATTTTGTTCCTTTGGTAGTTAAATAGAAAAATTTGAGAGGATAGACAAGGGATTTATTAGTTCTCTCCTGTAATACAATGGCATTTCAAGTAAATCAGTGTTTTCCATTTATAAAAAAAATGCATCACCATACTGCAAATCTTTGCTATTATGACTTGGAGCCACAGGGCCTAAGAAGGCAAGTACCTTCACAAGCACAAAATTACAGTCTGATGTTCTCAGCCCTAAAGGAAAAAGCAGTTTTACTTCTTAGACACTGAATCAGATGTGGTTTATGCCGCTACAGCAGAGAAGCACTCATGGTTCCGTTCAAAGCAAGTCATGCAGCCTCAGTTGAAGCTGCAAGGCCACATGGCCAAAATGCAGTAACAGTCAGTCCTTGTGGTTTACATCTTGCAAGACAAGAATGCAGAAACTGACTTTCCCTTTTATCTATACAGTCTTTTCACTTTCTTTTCCTCTTTCAGCTCCCAGAAATTAAGCAGGAATCTTTGGTACATTAACTTCACTCTACATCAGAAATTGCTATAATCTTTTCTGTTCTACTTTTCAAGCAGAACTTCTACCTCTGGGAACATCACTTTGACACTTCATCATTACTAAATGCACTCAAAAAGCTTCGGATAATAAAGTGAAATTTCTCTTCCTGGCACTAGCAAAATTCCTGGGCTTACCATTTCTATCACAGAGCCGTGCTCCCTTTGCTTGTGAAAAACAGTGTGGTGCTGGATTTTCTCTAAATAATTCACTTTCTTCCTGGTTCACTTGGGATTACATAAGCATTTGGGGGTCAGTCAGGAAAAAGGTGCCTAACTTTGAAAACAACACTTAAATAACAGCATTTTATCTCCACAGACAGTGAACTTTTTCTTGCAAGCTTACCTTTTTGCTGTAGGGTATTTCAACAGAGAGAAGTATTTCTTCAGGCTTAACTATTGTCTTTCTGTAGCCAGTGAAAAACTTCTCATCCATCGTGACTGTCCTTTTGCCCTCTGTAGAGCAAAGGGACATCAATGGTGAATAAATGAAGAATGGCAATAGCATCTGTGGAAAAGCCTTCAAACCACACAAAACACTCTTGGTCTGATTTCATTTTTCCACTCTCTTTCACCAAATCAGGAAAATCTTTCCCAGATTTACTTCGGTATTTATGGAATCTATGACAGCTTCTGCCTACCTATTAAATTTTCTTTGCACAGGAGCTGATCAAAGAGACCTCCTTCCCTCTTTATCTAATTAAAGCTTAGCTTCCAGGTGGGCCAGTTTCCAACACCCTAATGAAATCTCCCTCTTTCTCCTTTCCATAGCCTGCACACAAAGCAGTACTCAAGTCCACTGATCAGACAGTCCACTTACTTCAAGGATCCTATTTTTAAAAATTTTCCTAAGAACAAATAAAAGCTGAGATGCTTGGCTTTCTTCATAGAAAAAAAGAAACAAGTTTCAGTCTTTAGCTGCATAAACGAGAAGGATTGAAGTATGATAGTGACAGAAACTATTTCATGCCTTTTTTCATTAGTACACATCTTCAATCAGGATGTGTCTGTAAGTATATACACAGTACCAGAGATCCCATCTGGCACAGAAGTTCAAAATTCTTTAGGAAGCCAAACTTAGGTGTTGCTTTAGGACTTTAGCCTCAAAAAGTGTGAAAACGCTGAAGACTCAGACTAATAATGTTAATTTCCACTTTCATGTTCTGGCCTGACCCATGGCAGAGGGCTGCTGACTGCCCCACTCCCCTCAGTGCCACAGGGAAATGTAAGTAACTTACCTTTTGATACCAAAGTCAGTTTGCTTCCACTTGCCATTAACACAGGATTTAAGTCGGAAATTGGGCTTGCTGTCATTATGTTCCCACCAATAGCCTAGAGGGAAAATAATGCATCAGACATATTAAAAATCTAAGCAATTTTTGGCCTTTAATTCATTGGAAAAACCCAAACCCCATGAAATCAGATGCTGCCTCAGACAATATTGACATTTGCATGAAACAGATTTAGAACAGTGTTTTGTTAACGCGTCAAGACTACCTTATGCTCAAACCTCATATGCACAACCATGCCAAAATTCAATCACTGTACCTGCTATTAAGGGAGGATCCATGAAACTAAAAAGGGTATTTTCAGTAATAATCAGGAACCAAGGTTTTTGGCTCCAAAACAAATGTATGGCACAAGGTCTAGTGGAACATAAGTTCTTGTTTGGTAGGTTGGTTTAACTGTTTGCTTGATTTTTTTTTTTCATAGAGCACACAAAGTTTGAACACACCTTCCTTTTTAAAACTAGAGGAAAATTTGCCAGATCTGATACGTTAACACTATGACTGCCCTAGTTATCATGGCAATAATTCACACACCTGCTTCTTTGACATTTGTCCAGCACCCTAAACACCTTCATTGTTAAATTAGTCAAATCTCACTACAGCTCCCCCCACTTGGCAACAACAGCAATGGAAGAGCTGGACAACTGCCACGTTTCCCTTGCTTGCTAGATGTGTGGCATCAGTGCAGCACAGACACCAGCTGAGACCTCACCACTTTCAGGGATTGATTTTTGTGTGCTGGTTTCTTTCCCAAGGTTTGCAAACGTTCTCCTGTGAGATGCACAGGACACACCAACACTGCATGAGGCAGGGCAGCTCCTCAGACTGAGCTTTCAACTACAGCCCCTGGTGCTCCTGAGTCACTTACAGCAACATTCCTGATCTGTGGCCCTGCAAACCACCGCAGCTGCTCCAGGACAGCCTGGAAGATCTCTGTTTTGTATGCAGGAAGGTCTGCCACCGCTTTTTTCATCACCTCCTCTACTGACTTCAGGGTACAGGCAGCGCCAATGGTGACCCCTGTAAACAAACAAAGGAAAAGAATTGTTGTTCTCCAAAATTTTGAGGTATGGAAGGACATTTACTGTGTCTGCAAAGCTTAGATGTCACTGAGTTAAATTAGACCTTCAGTTACACCAGACTATTTAGAATGCACTGCATGTAAACATTACATCCTCAGAACAAAATTCGCTTTTAAAGCACAGCTCACGCTGGTGTTGCCTCCCACAGGACAATAACACACCACCCTTTTCTATCAGTGTATTATTAACAATGTTGGCCTCCTATAAGTATTAGTTTGTCCTTTGAGAAGTGAACTCCAACTCCTTTCCAGTTTCCACACTTTAAATATCCTACCAGACACTGGGCCACATGCACTAAATTGTCCTAGGTACTTCTATTTGTAAGGTTGAACCATTTTCATCACAAAGCTAAAAGCAATGGAATTATAGAATTGATAAGGTTGGAAAAGACCTCCAAAGATCACCGAGTCCAGCTATGACTGAACACCACCACGTCAGCTAAACCACAGCCCTAAAAGTCACGTCCAGTCATTTCCTGAACACTTCCAGGGGTGGTGACTCCACTAACTCCATGGGCAGCCCAGGCCCGTGCGAGACCATGCTTTCCAGTGAAGAAATTCTTCCTGTCGATCTGAATATCTCCTGGCACAGCTTGAGGCAATTTCCTCTTGTCCTGTCGCTTGTTACCTGGGAGAAATGACTGACCTCCCTCCTTTCAGGGAGTTGTAGAAAGTGATAATGTCACCCCTGAACCTCCTTTTCTCCAGGCTGAACATCCCCAGCTCACTTTTTTACATACCACTCACCTGATTTCCTGCATGGGAAAGGTATAATGCATTCAGAAAACAATCTTTAATCTGGGGATTTTCCTTCACACCCTCTTTTTTATTCCATGGAGTCCCCACTCACCTTGTAGGTGTTCTGCCTCTTTTTTGCTCACCTGTTTCGGTGTGCTGAACAGCATTCATTTCAGGGATCCATGCTGGTGCTATTATCACTGGATACAGCAGGTTCTTTAACCTCATCTCGATACCTTAGGGAAAAGACACTGTTTGGTATTTGTGTGACACGGCTACTCCTTCAGGAAAGAAAAATTAATACAATAAACCCTACAACATTTATTAATTAGTTCATGAACCAGTTGCTCAAGACAGCAGAACTCTTCTCCTCAGCACTTATGTTTGCAAAGGTATCTATTTGGTGTGAGAAGGCAGTAAGATTTCAAGTCTGGAGAGTTTTCTCACTGAAAAGTCATTCAAAATGCAGCTTTCACAACTGAATTCATCTGTTTATGGGGACATTTTATGCTACGCCACTCCCCTCTTCTCAAAACTCCACAAAATAGCACAAAGGCTCAGAGATCTGGATTAGTATTTTTTTCACCTGACACAGCAAAGAATGGAGAAAAACATTCACTGTGAGATTAACTTCTACCTGAGAAGAAAATCTGTTCCTACATAAAAGCTGAAAACAAAGAGCTTTTTAAAAGCAGTGACATGAAAGAGGTTTCCATTTGCACTGTTCTCACAAAATACTTAATGGAAGGTTTTCCAACTGTTCATAGTAAGCAACAGCTCTTTCTCTTACCCACTTCTGTGTTCCCCACAACGAGTTTGGCATTGGGGTACTGGGATTTGAGAGCCACCAGTTCACTGAGAGTTGTGGGCTGGATCCACATCACACGCTCGCCTTTGAAACACATCTGCTTCTGCTGTTTGTTACTCTGAGTCTGCAGAAGGGAATTCAGATAGAGCTCAGCCCCTACATCGAGCCAAGAATCCCTGCTCACATGCTGCCCCTGCCTGTGCCACGCTGGGCTCCATCTCATCCGAGTTACTGACATGGGATATCCATGTTGTTGTTGGCAGTTTGCCATTCCCCATCCTTCTGCCAGCAGTGATGAATGTCTCTCATGCTGACAAAAGTTCTCCCCCCTGATACTGCCAGGTGCATCCTGCTGCCACATCTCCCTAGCAAGATCTGTGCCAACAAGTTCCATCTGACCAAGGTTCTGGCACATGCCTGTGGCTTCAGTTGCTTCAATGGGTTTTCCATTCTCATCTCAATCCAAAAATGTCAGTCTTTAGCACTCATAAATTGCAATTACCTGATAGGCCAGGTTCTGATTCCCTTTTCAACTACTTCATCCAGTTACTGAAGGAAACATGAGATCAACCCCTGGGCAGGAGAACATCTTGGAGAAGAAACAGAGGACCCCCATCTCGAGCTGAGTATGTCTTATGGTATGTTCTAAGAGCTACTCATGTGTAGCTCATGACACATTTGAGCTGGGTACAGCAGCAGAATTAATGACTGAATTTTAGTTGTTAAATGTGAAGAAAGCTGTAAATGTGTCATGTGCTGGATTAGATTCCTGGCTGGGACACACTGCTTGAGGGGGAGGATCCCCAAAAAGACAGGAATGAAACATGGAGAGAAACTAATCTAACTTTTAATGTCATTGTGAGCCGCCCAACTTTTACTCCTGCTATGGTGAGGGAAGTGTTTTGAAAAGACAACTATTTGAGATACATATTCAGCTACATCCTGTAGTTCCTACTTCTCTTCCTACACCATAAAGGGAACACAGGGAGACAAGCTCAGATATATCTGTATTTGATGTAGAAGTTCACATCTGACCTAGTAAACTGACACTTGGATTTTAGCTACTGTTCCACCCCGGCACAGGCAGTGACTGCAAAGAAAGGCAATCCTAGAGCAGAGACACATATGGTGAGAGCTAGAAAGAAAGGCAGACAGCTGGAGCAGGCACCTGGCCTGCATATTTCTTTTAAACCACCCTGGCTGAAACTCCTTCTGTTTTATAAGACAGGGAAGGATTCACACCCATGCATTTTATTTCATTAGCAGCCATTTTTGCCCTGCCATTTCCTTAGGAGAAAGTCACTCAAACCTTGTACAGAACAACTAAACCGACGAATCACTGCTATTTCTTTCTGAGTGAACTTACCATTAACTCTGGTGGGAAGATTGGCTCCTGTGTGGGATCCAATGGCTGGAACTCAGAAGAATTGAACAGGCTGGAGGATGTCATTTTCTATGACAGGGAAAATGCAAATAGCTAGTTACTGAGAAGAAAGCTCTCCACATACAACCATAGCTCATTCCTCTTTCTACTCAAATCCCTGTTACTGTTTTATAGAGCAAAATATGGCAAACACAGCAAAATTACGCCACCTGATTCAGCATTCAAGCTTCTTCAGTTATATTTTTCTGATTCCTCCACATGTCTTGTCAGAACCCTCAACCCTGAACACTCTAATACATTTTTGTCAAACAAAAGTGACATCCCTTTCACATTGTCATGTTAAATCATGTCAAATATACCTTTTCTGAGGTATGTTTTTATGACCATAAAATATAAATTAGTCTAAAATGCTTTGCATAAATATTGCTAAAATAAGAGCATTGGGCTTGGGCATACAACGAGCCAGATGTCTTTAAAACATCAGAAATAAAGGAAAAACTACCAGTTGAGAGGCACCTTACCACACTGTCTTCTTTTCCATTCATGCAGCAGCCTGGACCATTGGCTTTTCCTCCACAGCAGCCCCCATTCTGAAGAAGAAACAAGCACATTTCAGCTATTCTAAACAAAGTCAGAACATTCCAACTTTTACAGAATATAGTCCTCCCCTTTTATCAATCCCCAGGTTTTAGAAATTTGCAGTAACATTTTCATGCTTGAAAGAAAGGACTCCAAGCAACCTTAATTGTTGGAGTGTTCCATGCAACACTGGATGCCTCCTAAAAAACAATCCACAGAATTTCCCTGGATATTTCTGGTAATGAATTTTATTATATTCTCTGCTTCCTAAATTCATTTTATACTCACACCACCTTATGCACCAATTTCCTCTTTCCATTCCTTCATTTGTTTTGTACCTAGACTGGTACATACAATGTGACTAACTTTTTTCTCTCCAGATATTCCCAAAGATTCCAATTGTACAGTTTTGGAACAGAGAGGAAATTACTTCACTCATCACTGGACGGCAAAATTTGTTTAAGATCACAGTGGTGAATTTAGACCTGTTTTCACAGAAAGTTGTGTCACTTCAATGCACCAGAAGCTGGTGACACATTGCTTACAGTTGTCACCATGATATTTCACAGAAGGGTTGCACCTTGCAGACTCAGAAGGAACATCACAGTTTTAAAACCCATGTCATGATGGCCACTCATGCTAATCAGGACAAACACAGTCCAAGAATTTTCCAAGAGACAGACAGCAAAAACTGCTCAGAGAGCTCTGAGTATCTGCACTTCAGCAGGGCCAGAGAGGTGACCAACACATCCAAGCTCCAATGATCTATTGAAATTTGCGGTTATGGATTTTAACGTTCTGCTTACCATGGTATTCTCCCTCCCACTACGACAGCATCCAGTGCCATTGGCAACTCTGCCACAGCAATTCATGTCCTGTGAGAACAAAAACTGATCTGAGAAAAAATGTGCAGACTCCAAGATAATGAAGTAGCTTTGATCACTTTTTGAGAGAAATCTCCAAAGCAGAAGGAAGGTGCCAAACAAGTAGGTGTTTCTCTTGCCGATGGAAGGCAATATCCTGCAGTGTCATGCCCACTGTAGGGATCAATCTCTTGTTCTGGTTTGGAACTATTCTGACCATTCAGCCATTATCTCTGGAGCTGTGACATGACACCCAGAGAAGACTGAAAGGGACAAGCACATACAACACCAGTACTCTACCACCAGGCAGACCATCTGCCTTCATTTTTAGTCTGACTCCTAATAGTTTCATTTCTTGAAATGTTCTTTTACTGGGAGAAGCAGGAAATAGTAGATGCCTGATCACATTCCATCTGCTAATCTCAATTCTGTTGATCTCTATCAGGGGTCAACAGAAACCACTGTATGTGCTATGTAGAGTCCCTTTCTCTCCCTGGCATATCTTTTTCAAGTTGAGCTGCACTCAGTGCTTCCCTGTATGGAAGTCAGATTGCCACAGATGTGATCCTTGCTCCAGCTCTCTCAATCTTTTCTTTTCTGCTATACCCCATTAGAGATGAGAGGAGAAGAACTGCACAGAGTACTCAAGTGTAGGAAGAGCCAAAGAAGTGTTTTCTGGTTTGTATCCCATTCTATTCTCCAGTCTCTCAGGTTCATAAAATCCTTCAGAAATTCCTCAAAGCCAATTCCTGCTTTCACTACCCAGACTAACTTGATATCTGTTAGCTTATTTTCTCATAACCTTACTCACACTCTTTTCTCACACTCTTTTAAACCACATTTAGGGACAGGTGCAACAGCCTTGCTTCCCACCACAGGTCCCAGCACAACTCCACAACAGTGACCTCCCTCCACTGCAAAAACGTACCATTTTTCCTCTACTGCCTTTTAACTAATCCTTCATCCATACAGAGATCTTCCCTCTTAACCCCTATTGTCTTTAAAAGCCTTTGGTGAGACACTTGGTAAAAGCCTGTTGGAAACCCAAGTAGGCGTTTATCAACTGGGTTTATCAACCATTGTAATGGACTCACTCCTGCTTATTCTCTTTCACTGATTGCAATTCTGGATAATAAAATGAAATTAATAGGCATTATTGTAAATTCTTTCCTTTTGATACTTAATACCAGTGTAGACCCATGAATGGCTGGTGATCACTGAAGTACATAATGATCTACTCTTCTTCACCACCTCCAGCACTCTTTCAGGTACAAAAAGACTAGAGAAAATTTATGGCAAAGCTTCATACGGCACCCAAACGAGCAGAAGAACTCTGGGCAAGAGCTATAAAATAGTGACTTCAACATCTTTCCAGAGCTATTCCTGCTCTGCAGCTGATCTTTCAAAAAAGCAAATTCCTCTCTAGATTCCTCCACAGCTTGTCCCTACCAGTGCACCATCCCTTTACACTTTGTCCACACCAGGATCAGCTGCAAGCTGTATTACACGGAGAGGGTGAGTTTTTTCAGAGACTTACAGAAAAGAGTTACAGACTCTGATTACCTGTGATCCAAAAAGGCACCATCAGATGGATCCTATTCAAGTGTCCCAGCAAGTGGAGAGAGTAAAGGGGTTGATCTATCTGAATTATTAATGCATGAATCACATACAAAGAGGTCAAGAGTTGGAGCTGGGTTGTTGGAGCATGTATATTTCCTTCCTTCCCATTTGAGTTCACGGCATGTTTCAGTAACAGAGAGAAAGACAACTTTCCAAGTTTTTTTTAAACATCATCTGAATCCACTTACTTTAGCAAATGTCCTGTATCCTTCCAGAATAGGTCTGTAGCCTGTACACCGACACAAGTTCCCTGCATTGCCAGAGCAAAAGGATAAGGATTTAGTGCCATTTGGCTAAAAACTTCTCTCCTTTTAGAACATTCTATTGTTTCTAACAAAAGCTTGTCAAATATTGATGCAGCTAGTGGAAAAACCGGGAGGAGGAAAATTTCATTGGAATCTTGCAACAACCCTATCATCCATTTTTGTTGAAATTTGAACTGAAATTCATTTAGAACAAACTCAATCTGTCTTATTCAGTATTCACTTATCTCAATCGTGTGAGTCTAATCAGTATACCAACTAGTCCATATCCTGAATTACACAGAGATTGCTTTCTCCTGCATCATCATTCCTCTCAGATCACTGCTAGAAGCACAGTATGACTCTAACCTGAGCAACAACAGCAGCCTCTCACAGTATTTACACAGTTGGATTCTACCCCACTCCATCATTGCATGTTTCTGTCTTGGTCCTTGGCTTGAGGACATGTTCTCTGCCACCTCTGCAGACTCTTGTGACAGCAATGAATAAACAAGGACACTTTTAAGCCCCTCAAGGACAGGCTACCTTTTGGTCTCTTGTTAAGAATAGTGGGTTCCTAGTCCCAGGCTGAGGCCACTTGCCCCTGCTTATGAAGGATGACATTCACTTCATAGCACCTAGGCGGTCTCCGAGTGGAAATGCTACCTCTTAACCTCACAACCATCAGCTGTTTTTAACAAAATACATTAAATAATGGTGCACCTCCATCCCACTGGGTGAAGCAGATGCAATAAAAGCAGAACAGGTTACACCTCTGCAGGGCTATGAATATTACCTTGGAAAGCATCTTCGATGTCCTCCATGTGGGGCTCGGGGTTGTTCCGAAGCAATGTGTACATGGACATGACAATGCCTGGAGTGCAAAAGCCACATTGGGACCCATGACTTTTTGCTATTCTTTCCTGAGAGAAAGTAAAAACCACAATTAGCCAATAATATCAAAGAGAGTTCGTTGTTGTGCTTGTTTCTACTACACTTCTGTTAAAAGCAAAACCCAGTATCACAGAGGAGCTAAGATTATCATCAGATATTCTCTGGTCAATTAATCTCTGTGAGACAGTCTTCAAGGAGGAGGGCAGCCTGAAAAGTTTGCACCTAGGCTTTGAACTCAAAATGTGACTGAAGGCCACTAGAAGATTCCAAGAAGATCAGCAGTTCTTCAGATTTACCATGCTAGGAAGGTTTGGGACTACCTGCCTAGACCTGAATTTGAATTTCAAAACTTAGCTGTCAGAATCTTCAGGCAGAGGGAGAGAAAAGAAGTCAAACAAAGGTCAGAGTAGCTGCCGTCCATTCATGCACATCAAACTTATTTTTCTCTTGGTTGTTTATTCCCTCAGATACTGGCACAAGTCCTACCCAACTGTGCAAATTGAGATGAATCACAGTTTACCTTAAGGGAGCAGGTCCCCAAGAAAGAGAGGCAAGGCTGCATTCTAACATCTTGCTAGAAGAGCAAGGATGCACATTCCTGTCACTCCTTCTCGCAAAGAATACTTTGAGACTCCAGAAACATCGCTGAACCAAACCTCACTTCACTACTGCAGGGAAGGTTCCTAACTAGGCAAAATCAGAAACCAAACTCATTTGTGGAAGGCCATAGGAGAGCCCAAACCTATATCAGATTTCCTAGCTCCAGGTCATTATATTGGCTTTCCCCACAACATCAGCCTTCCCAGAGCAGGATGTGGACCAACTACAGCCATGCAGCCCAAGGACAAAAGCGCTGGTAATTCAGCCAGGACAGTACCAGATACCCTGTTAGGGGCAGAACAGAGCTGTAGCATTGTCTCAGGAGACTGATTCTGTTACTTAGCCATTCTTGCAAGTATGGACTGCTCATGTGGAGAGTCAGTCTTGTGGCTTTAGCTTTATGGTGGAGGTCCCAATGTCCTGGAGCAGCTTTAAATAGCAAAAGAAAACATGCATAGAGGGTTTTAAAGTTACCAGTATTATTAGCTTACCTGGGCTGGGTGCAGCCTGGATTTTGTGTTTCCTATGCCTTCAACAGTAGTTACAGCCACATGATGCAGGGCACAGACAGGGAAGAGACAAGCATTGGCAGTATGGTGGCTAAAACAGTACATTAAGGTCATTTCACTTGGCAGAGCTGCTCAGCAAAGGAGAAAGGGAACAGAAGCAGTGAAAAGTATCGAGAAGCTACAGCAGTGGACACAGTAGGAGCATATAAATAGATGTGATACAAGAATTAATGACAAGCCAAATCCTACAGCACCCAGTCATCCAAAGTTCTAATCCATTTCCCTTGCAGTTTGATCTGGGCATAAACAATAGGGTTTCACCTAGATATAGCAACTTTAAACATCCTTGTTGCATGTTAAGATACAGAACTCATATAAGTAATTTATAGGGGCAGACTACAAATACCAAGAATTTGTGCAGCTAGACACTTGCAAAGTTACATAGAAACCTGGAGTTCTCGGTCTTTTAGCTAGAACGCTGCTTCTAGATGGTAAACACAGGGGGAAAGTCTACACTGAAGGTAAAAGAGAATAACGTTGCCAAAACTTGTATAAGAACTAGCTATTTTATCTCATTTCTATCAAGACAGAATAATGACCCTAAAGATATCTTATTCATGGCCATGCTATTAAGCAGAACCACCCAGAGGATCCAAGTTATAGTAACTCCAAGCATAATTCCAAATATATTAAAGATCTGAGTGTTTTCTGTTCCCCACAGTAAAACTAAACTGGAGCCTGTCTCTCTGTCTCATCCTCTCTCTCTCTACATTCCCCTTTTTGTTTGATTCCATTGTTTCTTCTTTCAATTAATTAAAGTGAGAAGAGGAGGAAATTTTGTCTGAGGAAATTTTATTCTGAAGGTTACAAATAGAGAAAAAAATTAATATCTGCTGGCATACAGAAACGAGATTATTGATATAATACAATAACAGTAAAGATACTATCACAAAAATCACTATATGGATTCTCACAGGAAAAGTTACATTAGAATCAGCGCAGATATTGCAGGGCACAAAGAAATAGCTCCCTATCAGGATTGTGCAATGCTTTAAGAAAAATACTTTCTTATCTTAGCCCTCTGAACTTATGTTCTGAAAGTGAAAAATTATGTTTTGGCAGAAACATTCATTATATAACTTTTTTTTAAACATTACCATGTCTGGTATGTCAGGAACCTGGATCTGTCCCCATTTTATTTCTCTGTTGCAGAGTTGAGGTTGCAAAGGATACAGGATTTTCTTCCGAAAGGGATCATACTTGGATATCATAACAGTGCAAGCACCACATCCACCTTCTCCGCAGCCTAGTTTGGTTCCACATAGGCCCACTGAGAGAACAGAAATTAAGGAAAACACAAAAAGTGTTGACAGAAACCTGCTCAAGTCATCAATCAAGGCTGAGCAACAAGTTCTTGCTGGAAACAAAGCACTCATTTCTTCTGCTTAATAATTTAACATAAGCAAAGTTTCAAAAGCTGGCATATGACTATGGGGATCAACACCCACACCCCTCATAAGGACACAGCCCACACTCCAACAGACTCTTAGAAATAAACAAAAAAAATCCTCAACTTGTACAACAGTGCCCACTTTCCATTACTCAGAAAAGGAAATGACATAAGGGAGATAAAGCACTGGCAATTACTGAGCAGGAGATGTTCAGGCATGCAGCCACATCCCTGAGCCACACAGTGACATCCTCCATCAGCAACTCTTACTGGTGGGGCTTGACTTTTTCCTACACCTGGTGACTCCTCCCACCCAGAAGGCTCCCAGGCAGGGCAGGGCTACAAGATACAGTTTATCACTGGCTGGGAGCTGCATTTGAACCGTTCACAAACTACACCTCAAAAGTCATGGTCTGGCCACCCCACTTCTGATGGCTCGCCAATTGATAGGGACAAAGTCAGCCGAACACACTCCCCAGGAGCATGGGTCTCATAAAACCATAGGAGGGAGACACTGAGAACCAGAACCCATGGAGATGCACAGAACCCCTGCACAGACACCTGGGGACTCACAAAGTGTGTGGCATGGCCTACGCAGAGACCTCCACAGACTGCTGAGCTCACAGCCATGCTTTAAAATCAGGAATTACATCAGATGTTCTGCAAAGGGAGTTCAGGAGAGAATTCCTTGACTCACTTCTGCTTAGGTTCCTTCACTCATTAGAAGGTAATTAGACACTAATAATTATTACAAAGAGGACTGGCCAATGTTGAGAGACTTTTGGTGGGGTAAAAACCAGCTGATTTTATTGGCAGTGGACACATCAAGTTGAGATAATCAGTGCCTTTCCCTATATCACAGAGTCTTTGGAAAAGCAACAGACCTGATAGAGGGAACACAATTCATCTTGACTTCACTGCAAACAGTGTGGCACTGGCCATTTCTAGAGAATCATAGAATCATTTATGTTGGAAAAGATCTTTAAGCTCACCAAGTCCAACCATAAACATCTTTAAGCTGCCAAGTCCACCACAAAACCATGTCTTTAATGCAAACATAACACTGCCAAGTCCATGATTAAACCATATCCTTAAAGCCACCACTGCTTTCATACAGTCATGTGCCTGCTTGAGCAGAAACACAGCTTTCCTATGCCATCTGAAGTTTCTCTTGAAAACAGTGCCAACCTGCCTCAATAAAGCAGGTTTCTCAAAGTATTTGTCTGACCCTAACCAGACATCTACAAAGTAAATTAATCAGAATGATCATGTAGAAGATCAGCGGGTTTTGAAGAGCTCAGATTGCATTAGTTATCAACAAGCTTAGACTTAAAAGTTCTAGCAGTAAGACAGGCACACCTAGGCACAAGAGTCATGCCACTTCTCTTTCCTCTTGACCTTTATTCATCTATGGTACATTCAGATAAACAGAGCTGCTGATAGTTCTGCTGGAAACCGCAAAGAGGATTGTGATTCATGTCCCTGTACTTCCTTCAGCTCCCAGACAAATGGAACATGGCAGCACGGTACAGATACGCCAACACAGCTGTGAACAGTTTGGCAGATATACACACCCAGCTGGCCAGACAAAACCTCAGAAAACGTGGAATGACACTACCTACGGAACCAGACCTGGTACAGCCAGCCTGGTCATCACAGTAACAGCTACTTAGCTCCTGAAGCAGTTCTGACTCACTTGTTGACCAGTTTCAAACAGGGGTGAAACCTGACTGCTTGCATCTGCACATGTAAACATGCCCGTGGTACATAGGGGAAATCTCTGCCTCTGAGCTTGCCTCCCTGGGCCATCTGATAAACAGCACAGAATTATCAATTTATGGGATATTGCCTAGCCAATATGATGTTTTGGCCAGAAAATTCTTTATGGTTTATGTGGAACAAACTTAAATTTCCTTCAATTTTATTGCCATCTCATTATTGCATCCTTTCCATCATAATATAATTCTGTGAAATTACAAGTTTTTTCCTTTATAGTATTAATAAATCATTCAAAGTACATAATTTAAAAATTGTTATTCTTTAAGCCTGGAACAGCAGCTGTAATCTTTGCTAGCAAGAAATACCAGACAATGCAAAGCACTCCCCCTTATACTCTGTGCAGAAGCTCTGCCCAGTACTGAAGTCACCGAACAGTAAACAATTATGAAATGCTGTAGGCATTTAAAGCCTTCTGCAGTTTTTTCTGACACTGGATACATT
Organism: Hirundo rustica; assembly: GCF_015227805.2. Classification (NCBI taxonomy): domain Eukaryota; kingdom Metazoa; phylum Chordata; class Aves; order Passeriformes; family Hirundinidae; genus Hirundo; species Hirundo rustica. The sequence continues at coordinate 17,527,227 of NC_053452.1, forward strand.
TTCTTCGTAGATAAGTTAGCAGGGTTGTTTCTGGGTCCACATCTTTTTCCACAACCTACAAGAAGAGAAAGATATTTATGAACACAAAATGTTTTACAACACAGATAAGTTAGTTGCAAGGAGAAAGTTTGGTCTTTCTACAACTTCTTTTTCAAAGCAAGGAGCAAAATTACTGATTATTTCAGCAATGCTGGTCATGTATCCAGACACAATGTTTCCTTGAATTTATTGTGTCAGATAGAAGTATATGCATTACATACATCTGAGTTTTTTCAGTCACGGCACACTGAGGCAAATCTAAAAAAATGCTTCATCAAAAAAATCAGACTTAGCGAGAAGAGGAGGAACTTTGTTTTGTACTCAAATCTTGGGTTCCTGACATGTCCCAAATGGTTTCACATCTTTACTGACCCTGAATAACTGAACTCTCCATTCTTTTACTATTAGAAGAGACAGAAAAAATCAGCAGATAAACAGAATGACAGAAAGAGCATCAGTAACAGGTTTTGCAAAGAGAAAAACTCAACAGTGGAAACTGTAATGTGACAACATAGGCGCAGGAGGACGGACAGCACGTACCAATCCTCTGAAGTTTCTCCTTCTCCCCTTTTAACTTTAAATCAATCAGTATTACAATAGCAGCCATCCTAAGTGTGGGAATACAAAATGACAAGAAAGGAGAAATTTTTCCTTCATATTTTGATCCTCCTCCATCCTATTAGTAAACCACACTATTAGAAGTTATCCATTAGACATAAAATAACCATTAAATGTTTTACTTTAACCTCTGCCCAGTGGTCAGAAACCAAGGTTGTGCCCTTGCCTCCAAACGGCCACAGGACTTATCTTCCCCTTTTTCTGTTATTAATAAAGTGTCAGTAAACTTTACCAAATTTGCTGTGTGCCAGAATATAATGGCACACAGGTTGGCTCTTAGTTTATGCAAGTCCTAAGTACAGTAGTTACAGCTTTTTTTAAATTGATCACTCCCAGTTTGAAGAGCAAATTAAAACAGGGGTCATTTGTGCAAGTATTTTTTACTTATTTTTTCACTGATAAGAAATCTTCATAACCTCTGTTCAGCTTCAGTTTTATGCCTTTGACACGTGACAGAGTTATTGTACAGAAACAAGGTTCATACTTCCTGTTTGAGTTCACCTTTTTAGAATTAACTGATATAATTACTGCTACAAAACACAACTGGTCAGTTTTTGCACATCTCATTCCTGCACTGAGGATGATCTACAGGAAAAGAGAGTCCATTCTATTTTGGGAATGTCATATTGTAGATCATGCAGCACTCATTGCTGCTATTCAGAGCAAAGTGCCCCTGTTCCCTCATGTCCTGGATGCATAGAAACAAATAAAAAAATGCAGTGGCTCCTCCATGATCATCTGGTTCAGAGTAAGCCCGTACGTCCCTCTGCAGCAGCTTGGCAAACAGACATACAAGATTAGGAAATTCCAAACATCCCTGTGACTGTGAGTGGACAAGAGCCATTCCACAGGCGAAAAGCCTGTCCCAGCCATTCCCACTGGCACTGTCACACCGAGTTTCTTCCTCATGTCTGTGCCAATGGCCATTGCAAACCCTTCCAAAGCAGCTTCCAAGATAGCCAGGCACAGAGAAGAAATTCAGAACAGTTAGAGACTATTCTGTGCTTATATCAAAGAACATGTCTCAAGAGGTTTTCTTGAAAGAGTCCAAGAAGCACTTGGTTATGTACTCAAACCAAGCAATTGAAAGTTTTGCCCACTGGCTTCTTTTCAGGAAGCAGGAAATAAAAGACATGCCTAGTTCTTCGTTTTTCATTTAACCACTCATCTCCATGTACTTTCAGTGATGTAAGAATGTGTGAAGTCCCAAAGCCAAAGCTTTGCCCAACTTTAACAGAAAGCGTCTCCCATCAATCCACACCCTTGCTCTGTTCTAGTCAGCAGCCCTGGATTGCTCCTTTGGTCACTTCAAACTACTCCACTGGAGCTGTATATCTGCAATTCTGGTAGAGACTAGGGATCTGAGGGAGACAGTGGGTAAGAGTTTGGAGAACATTCTGTGTTAACACAAATCTCACACATCAGAGATCAAAGACTCATTTCACTTCAGATTCCTGGTGGGAGCATGTTTGCTGATGAGTCTCTCTTGCTGGACACAGAGTAAGAATTTTTTGCTGTTCTTGCCTTTTTTTCATTGTTGTTGATGCTGGTTTGTCCTCTAACATATCATTCCTCCAGTGGTTTGTTGCAATCACCTGCTGTGATTTGTTCTTAAAATATTTTAAAACCCTGTGGGTGGGGATAACACGTCCTGTCTGATGCCCAGTACAATATGATTCACAGCTCAATATCGCAGTTCCTGCTCACCTCCCCAGTGTCCTTGTACAGAAAGAAACTGAATTCTATCCATTGCCTTCTGTGGTTGTACGATCAGAAAACTTAGATACTGCAGTTAAAGAAATACTTCCCTTTTGTGGAAATATTTGTTAGTGCTTGGTAATTTGTTTTATTTTGGTTTTTTAAATCAAATGTCATATTGCAGGTATTGATGCAGGCTGTCAGATTGACAGCCACATTTTGACAATTTAAAACTGGATTTTACTGCATTTGGCAGCTTAATTATTAATTAATGCAGAAAGAAACATTGTTGAAAAAGTTAGGATCGCACAGACAGTCAAATGACTCAACAAATTTGCTCTGTACTGCTGTGTTTGTACTCCATGTCTGTTTGCCTACTGATTCTAGGAATTTTAAATACTCAGATCTGCCTCAGCAGGGAGCCTAGCCCGGCCCTGCAGCTCCTTGTGCTTTTAAAAGTACCACACAGAGCAGGTCCTGAAGCAGTTCTTTACACCTTTGGAGAGCATGGACTAGTCCAGAGACATGGTGAGCTCACTTCCCTATAATTTTATATACAAAACTTCAATTTCAATAAATATTTTATTTTCTGGCTTCTCTACCTGCCTCTCACTAATTCAGGTAACTTTGCCTTTACAACATAAAGCATCATGTTTAGATTATTGTTCCCAGAAAGTTAGAGATTTTTCAGTTTAAGAGAACAGTAGTTCAACAAGGTAGATAGAGGAGCAGAAAGAGAACAGAAAGAAAGAGAACAGAAACTTTTCTAGTTCACCAAACAATGTGCTAAGCTTTCCATCAGTTGGGGTCTATAAATGAGAAGCAGACACTTTCCTGAAGGAAAAGTTCCCATTCAATCACTGATCCCTGGTCACTCAATAAGTTGCAAGAGAAAGTGAAAGGCTTTAACCAGGCTGCCACAGGGCAAGTCAGACCAGTCCCATGTAAAGGTCCCCTCGCAACCATGTGAAGGTCCCCTAGGGTGTGAATGTTAACCACAAAATGTAAATTTGCTATTGGTCATGAGAACATTTTGTTCTGCTTTAAACCAGTACACCGAAAGCTTGTAAGTCACTGTTTACGTAGAACTCAGAGGTTCAAAAAGCTCAAAAAAATCCTGTATTTTAGCTGGTCCCATCAGCAACCAAATACCCACAGACTTTGGAAGTGGTAAGAGGTCTAATGTGGCTTCCAGCATAGACCCTCCCTTAGCATTCAGAGTAGAAATACCGACCCCACACGTTTAAACTAAAATTACTGCTACATATGCATGAGATGGACTTGTCAGCCAAGGAAAAAAAAATGCCACTATTAGCTTTAAACTGAGCATGCTGATCTGCATTCTAGTCTAGGCAGACTATTAAGATAACTTTGAGTTAGTAGCGTGCCAAGCGTTATGCCCAGTGAAGTAAACAGGTGCTTAAAATAAACAGTCCTGAATGTAAAGTATGCTCAGCTGTTCTAAGGGGACTTTTCCTTGACAACAGTGCAGACTGGGCTAAAGCAAGAGAGAAGAATTTGCTGCAATCCATGTCCCTATCTTACAAACCACCTCTTACCATGTGGTTTTGTACAGTGACAGATTGCCAGCAGCCCATTTGCAATGTCAAGCTGTCATGAATTTACACAGCAGTAACCTTTCCCACTGGCCACGTTGCCACAGTGAATCAACTCGAATATTTAGTCAGGGTCCTCAATGGATAGAGCCAGATCCCAACTTAGAATCATAGAATACACTGACTTGGAAGGGACCCACTAAAACCATCAAAGCTCAGCTCCTGGGCCTGCACAGAACACCCCAAGAATCACACCAGGTGCCTGAGAGTGTTGTCCAAAACCTTCCTGAAGTCTGTCAGGCTTGGTGCTGTGACCACTGCCCCGACGAGCCTGTTCCAGTGCCCAACCACCCTCTGGGTGAAGAACCTTTTCCTAAGCTCCCCTGACGGATGCTGTTTCCTCAGGTCCTACCACTGGCCACCAGACAGAAGATATTCATGCCTGCTTCTCCACTTCCCCTCTTGCTACCTGCTATTCCAGTAGAACTGCACTTCCAGGCACTTCCCACCTTCCTTCCATCACAAAACCTTTCATGTGCAGCAATGTCCCAACAAACTCCACGTACATTGCCATAGAGCAGAGTGCCCCATGAGTCCAATTCTCTCTCTTAAACCTGCATTTGGTGGGATTGTAACTTGAGCCACTTCAGCAACACACACAAAAGGGGGAAAAAAAAAAAAAAAAAAGGCCACTGGAGGGTCTGGGTGGAGGCAAGTGAAACCTACTCCTTTACTAGAACTGCCTGCTCCATGAGGCAGTGGGAAAGGATGCTGAGAGAGCTTTGACATTTAAATGAGTTGGTACCACTGGTAATATCAATCATCCCTTGTTGTTTGGTTGGGTTTTTTTTAGCCAAGCTGCCAAGATCACACTACGATAAACCCCTTTACACATGCAGAGAGTCAGCTCTGAGAGATGGCTGTTATAAACAGGAATTGCAGTTCCATAAAAATTGCTGAAATGCAACAAGGCCAGTGTCACTCAAAGCAGGTTTATCATGTGCAGGACATAGCAAGGACAGACAGAAGATCCAAAATGAACAGGTTGTTTTCTGCTGATGGCCTTCAGGGCCTAGGCTGCCATTTCTCCCCTTCTCTGCCTCACTCCACATGCATAAAAAGAGAGTCCCACAGGGCCAGCTCTGGGCTTTGATTAATAGACATTTCTATGTGTAAGCCAAAACGTTTTCTCCAAGAAGGAATTTTCTAACAGTTTACACAGAGCAGTGCTCTTGTAATAACTGAGCACCAGCCAGTGCTGAAGCACCACTTGTAACTGCATGCAAGAATTTGTTTATAAACTCTTCATACCTACCATGAGAGGCCTATGGGTTTTGAACCTCAGCTGATCTGGCACCAGAGCTACAATCCTCTTTCATTGGGGAATACCACAAAAAAGAAAAAATCAAACAAGACAGGACACTTGGCTTGTATCATGGGCTGGATTGCCCACCACATTTGTGGCAACTTCCTAATGCAAGATCTAAACAGCTCCAAGTTCACCCTCTACAAATTGTGTTTCACAAAGGAGGCATCTAACTAAAACTTCACGGAGCAAGAAGACAACAAGCTAATGGTGTGCCGCCTGTGCCCACCACAGCAGAAAATTCTTCAGATAGAATTCACAGACTATCCTCTGCCATAATTTCAATTACCAGACTCAATTAGCTAGTTACAATTATCTTGGAGCTTCAAGTTTTCATCTCTTTCTAGAAGCAATGAATGGCTGATATGACAATTAACACATATGAACCACTACTAATCTGTGTGAGCGTAGCTTTAGCTGCCATCCTTCTCTATAAAACCTCAGAACCAAGCCTGGGCTCTACATCAGTATTACATTCAACAGCTCTATGGCTAACTTTTACTGCATACTAGATAAACTACACTCTTCAGTAAACTGTTAATATATCAATAAAACAAAACATTCATTTCAAATCCACCAGTACCTTGGAAAGTTCTAATTCTGATCCAGTTTGGGATACAAATCCATAACTAAAACCCCTAATTGTAGACACACTCTCATCCACATTTACACTTGATTAAACTACCATGAAAAGACTGACAAAAGCAAAATGGATAGTAATCCGGTGCCAGTCTGTAAGGCAGGGCGTAGAGCTTTTTAACCGCCTGAGAGTATTGCGTGATCCTTCAAGGGATTTAAAAATTAATTGTCGAGTCCAAACTTTGAATACAATATGATTTGCCCCTAAGCAGTGCACAGGGAAGGTTTGCAAACCTTTGGTTCCACACAAGTGGATATGCAACCCTCTCCCCTCCCCAGGTTTCCCAGCAGGAAGCTGCTTTGGCACAGGTTCCCTTGCCCAAGTGTCTAGGCAAGGGGAAGGTGGAGAAGGCAGCCCTGAGCTGAGCTCAGAAAGAGAATTAACTTGGTACTTGGTCAAACAGTCAGCTTTGACTTGTTACAAGCCTTTAAAGAGGCAAGGCTGCATTGATAGCCAGGCAAAGTCCAAACTGAGGAAAGGGGGCTCTGGGACAAACTGGTCAAATGTGTCCATCATGTGCAATGGGCACCCCAGCCTCCTGTGAGACACCGTCACTTCTAAGGCTATTGTCTGGAATCACTATGAGTTAATGGGCTTTCATTCTGAAGAATTTTCTAGCTTCTTAAATGGAAATGGAATAAACATTTTTCTAAACCCTTTTCAAAAACCACATTAGAATACTTACTGAGCATATCATGTATGCTCAATCATATATGGACGCTTCCATTTGAGTTAAATTTTCCAGATCTGTTGTAAGTACTGAAATTATTTCTAGCAGAAATGGCTGTATTAAGCAGTGCACACTTATTTAAAAGTAGTTAATTCAGAATTGTAGTAAATTATTGTCAGCAAATCTAAAATATAAAAGGAATATTATGTAACTGTTATTGTTTGAGTAATTCACAAGGTAAAGCCAAAGACAAGAAAAAGCCATTTAGCAAAGCAATACATAGTCTTCACAATTCAATATTTAAAAGCCATGGAATACATGTTCTTATAAGAAAATTTCAGAGTAGGAAAAGGATGACTAGAAAAGTAAGTAATCAAGCCATAATCCAGGAGCAAACTGGACAGAAAGCTGGAATCTTCCTTACCTTTTTACCATTCACAAAGAAAACAAGTTCATCCCCTGCTTCGTTTGGAGCCATCCTGCACACCTTCCAAACTTCACTCAAAGAGGGCCACAGACCACCCCTGTGAGAGCAGCCCTACTCCCCACAGCAAAGTGAGCACCAGCCACACCACCAGCAATGCGAGTCTGCCTCAACAATGTTTGACTTTCTTCCTACATCAGTGCCCTGTGAAACCCCTTATTATATAAGAGGCAATGAAGAGGCGTGCCAGCTGCGTTTGGTTGGTGCTTCTGCAGCCCTAATGACAGAAAAGGAGCTGGAACAAGCGGAGTGCCCTGCCCCCTTTTATATGGAGGATCACAGTTCAGTTCATTCCCTTTTGACTATCCTGCCAGGCTTGGGGCACTGTCGTGTGCCACTGACACGGCTGCTAGCAAGAATTCACAGAGTTTTGCAATGCAATGCAAACTTCAGGGAAGGGGGGTGGGGGTGTTCTCTCAGCTATCCCTCACCAAATATTGACAAGAAAAAGCTGTTTCCCTTGTTCTGTGCACAGCCATCCACCTGGCATTCACCACACAGAGGTCTCTAATGACAGCACCTGCTTACTTTAAAAACCCCTTGAAATGCGCACATCTGCTGATAGACTGACTGCAAGACTGTTTCACTCTTTTTCCTCGCAGTTTTAAAGCTACGGTTCCCACTGCCTGGGAGGATAAAATTTAAACAGATATGCGTTTGTCCACATAAAACAATTCTAGACAACTGGCACTCTGATCCAGCACCTCAAAAGAGGTGCTGGGCTAAGACCAAGTTTACACTGGGCTCTTAAAGCATTTAGTCTTACCTCTTTTGGCTTAATCCTCACACTGATTCCTAGATGCATGTTGCCAATGAAACACAGAGGAAAACCAAGGATTTTTTGTCTTCCATTTCCCTGGTGGTGGTTTCTTCTGGCTTCTCCATTACACAACCACACACTTTGCGTGAAGTCTTCCTGGTTTTTCTTCCAAAGGTGTAGGCAGAATCATCCACAGGACCCTGCATATGACATGCATTGTTTTAATGAACAAGATATCTAAACTGCTAGTTCCAGTTTAAAATTCCACCACAAAACAGCGCAGTTCCAAAGTCTCATGGAAGTTTCCTAGCACTGTACCTTATCCTGTCTGCTCCATTCTAATTCTTGTGATTTTGCTTGCCTTCTTCAGTTTCAATTAGTTTTGACTAGTTTTTTAAATTATTTCTTGAAAATCCCTGGGAAAGAACTATATCAAAGTCTTCTTCTCAGAAACCTCTCTGAATAATTCATGAGATAACAAAACCTAATTAAATTACAATTTTCAACAACAATCTTTCCTTCAATATTACAGAAACATTTCACAGTGAATACAATACATACATTCTTTTTACCAGCTTTCATCTTCTGTCTCATTTATTCTGTTTCCCAGTCTATACCCTGGAACAGCTATTTTATAACAAGTATCAAACACTGTTTCAGCCTTCTTTACAGACATTTCAGTTTGCTGAAAGTAGAGTTCACAGCAAACTTGTGCTTAACACCAGCTGCCTTAATCTACGTTTTCAGTGAAGTTGTACATAGCTGAACCAGTGCTGACACCTATTGTCTGGCACCTCCCACTTTGCAATATCAGAGTACTAGAAAAAAACACTTTTCTCCAAGTAATCTTAAGCTCTGATGCTTTATATTTATGAGCAAAATTTACACAACCACTACCCTCACGTAGCAAGCTTCAATCTCAAAATTAGTGTACACAAGGTTACTACTCATTAATAGTTTTGTAATATTTCAAATAACAATTACTACACATAACCACAAGTAACGTGTTATTACAGCAATCTTAAAGCAACTAGCCATTACAGCATTAACACCAAAATCAGACTTGTTTAGTTTCCTAATCTGTGTTTTCCATAATGCATGATGCAGCTCTTGGGTTTAAAGAACATTTGCAGTCTTGTCATCACTTTTTTAAGGAAGCCCATACCCAAATTTTTGCCTAGCCTCGGTGACAACATTATGGGTAAACTATTGCTTTCTGCTAAATCAGTAAACAGCACCTTATGATATTCCATCACAGGAATTTGTGATGGAATCGACCTACTGGTTTATGATCCATCAACCCACTATATACATAAGACAGCAATAAAGATAAGTACAACCATGATCATGATCTCTATATGTAGATTAGATAGTATTTTAAAACTTCAGACCTCATCTCAACAGTCACTGGTCACACAACACCAAATTCAACCATTCTCTCACCACCCTGATGGGATAGTCTATTACTATACCCATTTCAAAGGCAGAGAACCAAGACACACAGAACAGGAATTTTCCTAGAGCTCTAAATAACTCTGGAGCATGAAAGTGTGTGCTATTAAAAGCTCTTGTCCATTTTTTGAAATTCCACCTGCTCTGAAAAAGAACAGAGGATTACCAGAAATCAGAGAAAAGAAAGTGAAAGCTAAAAAAAGCCAGCTCAAAAAACCCTCAACACAGAACTCCTTTAAGTGAGCTAAAATGGAAAACTTTCCTCAAACAAAAATTACTTATTAGACAAAGTATTCAGACTTACCAGTCAGAAAAGTCTAGCGGGTTCCCCATTTTAGAAAGCATCCCTTTGCCCATTCATAACTCTGAGATGGGAATGTTTTAGAAGTTCAAAATTCCTTACAGTCTCATTCACTCACTAAAGAGCCCAGAAGGCAGCTGATATTAGTCAAGAATATATATATATTTTTTAAAAGCAGCTGACTTTCCTCATTCTGACTGGTTAATCCTGCAGACCTGGCTGTTGCAATCATCATAATAATAATCTGTTCAGCAGATGATGACATGTGTAGCTCAATAAATACAGTGAAATTTATGGAAACACCATTCCTGCCAGGAGTTTACTGACAGAATTAGGCAAATGGATGAAAGTACAACAAGGAAACAATGCCAGGGTAGTAAAGGAGATTTAAAACAGAAGTGAGAAGATTTATTGCTCTGTTGTCATCTTCCTCTTCCTACAGTGGCTCTGAAGAGACTTCTAGGAGGGGTGTTATGAAGAGCAATTTTTAAAGCAAATACAAAAGAAAACAGAGTCCCAAATCAGTGCTTTAATGCAGTACCCCCTGTATCAAGCTTCCTGTGTCTGCACACTCACTCTGTGTGCCCACTGCCCCTCTGGAGTCATTGTTGCTAAACCATTGCGGACAGAATCTTTCCCCTCAAGCGGAAACAACCTGTTTGCTTTAGTTTTGGTGATCCCTCTTCTGTTGGCTCGTGTATGTTTTGTGGGAGCACACATTGGACACTCTTCAGGGATCTCAAGAAATCTCCACCTGCTGTTATCAGGATCAGCCATGAGGGCATACAAGGTTAATTAGAGCTATACACACCATCTCTTACTTCTGAAAAATCCCTGTTTAGAGTCTCAGCTATTGGTGGTTGTGGTTAATGTTCAGAGTGTTCTCTGCATGAGTTTAAAAAAAATCAAAACATCACAGGCTAATGATTAAAAATTGAGAGTAAAGACAGAATGTGTTGCCTGAGGATGTTTGTTCTTCTCTTTGGCATCACCTATCAGCCACTGGTGAAGACAGGTTCTTGAAAGAAGTGGGCCTTTTATCTTACTGGATAGGGACATTCATACTTTATCGCCCGTCTTCAAAAAGAGCTCAAAGAAACAAAATTGTTGGGGATCCTAATACTGACAGTAAGCTTAATACTCTGCAATAACAAAACACTCCAAAAAACCCCAACCAAATACCAAAACCCAAAAATATCTCCACATAAAATTGCTATACGATTATGAAAGTAAGGTACTACATATTTTTTTCAAAGGCATTTCGCAGAAATTAAAAAAACAAATTATGTTCATGCACTTTCCTATGAGGTATCTAAATTCTTTTCTGGTTACAGATAGAAATTTGAGAAAGATCATCACCACAAAGCACATATAAATTTGATTACCTCATTGAGGTTTGTGAGTGGATACTACCTCATTATTAATGAATTACTAATCATTCAGTGTTCAGCTTCTAATTGTACAAATACTGTCTAATTGTCCAGATTTATTACATGAATTATGATCTCTTCACTTGCTTTTGAAGATGGGTGGAGTTTAGTTATAGTCTTTGTTCTACCCCACGTCTTCCTATGAGAGCAAGAAATGAGCAAGTTTAGCTAATTCAGCCTTCTGTTGAGGAGTCCTGGTTGTCACTATTCCCCACAACAATTAGCAAAGCATGGCTTGTTCCAATTCATTCACTGTTTCTTCCACTGACTACTTCCAGTGGGCCAAACAAAGGATGTTTCAGATAATCTGGCCTGGACAGCAACTTCTTTTCAAGCAGGCTGGTTAATGTGTGTTCCTTGTCTTCAGCAGCAGCAAACTTTACACCTATCAGTTCTTTTACCTACTTCCAGGAACCATGTGAGAGAAACTTCCTATACCTGTCCTGATAACCTAACTCAATAAAATCACATCTTCCTCTTAATCTTTCTTTCTCTGCCTCTGTTGACATTTTAGGAGGATCTTTTGTATTTAAATATTGTATCTCTGTCCCAGAAGGAGGCAGAGTTCACTTGCAGAGAGACTGGCTGCTTCCCCTGTCACAGGTGGAAGCATTGTCTCCAGTGGTTGCTCCAAGGAGGAAAGGGGGGGAAGCAGCTGCAAGAACCACATGGGGCTCTTCATTCTTCTGAACAGCTGCTAAAGCACTGCCTCTGGCATCTAAAAATGCCATGATATTCCAAGATCCTGCACAGGCAAGTAGGAACTTCTGGGCCAGATTAACTAAGTAAAAACTAGTTCCCATACCATACCCAAGCATAGCTAACTTTCCACTGCTTTTCTTCACAGGAGGGAGTATCTACACAGAAGCTAGCTTTCCTTGTTTTGTTCTGCCCCTGTGAAGGTATGAATTCATTTTGTTTGGGAGATGGTAATACCTGGTTCTCTCTTGTTGATACACTGGATGCAGTCGAGCATGTGGCTCCTTATCAATACTCTGACACCAGCTATATGAAGTAAATTTCTATTTCATATACTGTCCTGAACCTGCCTGGGCATCTGCACAAATCCTCTGGCTTTCCTGTGTATCTCATGGGTAAATCTTTTTCTCATTTACGAGTGCAATATTTTGATGGGCAGTTCATTCAAAAGACAAGAAATCATCCACAGCTGCCTCTGCTAACAAAGAACCAAAAAGGTTTTCCTGAATCAACCAAATATTTGACCATTCTATCTAGGAGAGATTTGTATGCCAAAAGCTTCTGAGCATCCCCCAACTATGTAAGTCTGCGTAAGAAAAAGGCTGCCTCTCTCCACAAACCCTTCCTAAACAGAGACCTGCACGTCTTAGTACCTTGTACTGTGATTTCCTTCTATTTCCCACCATTAAGATGGCCTGTCTAGACTGGACAGGCATGGCAAGTCAGTCCCACATAGACTTTCAGAAGAGTTTCACTATTACCATAGTTCAGGAGAACAGATGCCATCATCATCATCACTGAAACAGGCCAGTTGTCTCAAACTGCAGCCATCATGGTCAGCTCGTATCCCCCAGACTCTCTTGATTTCTCTTCAAAACAAATTCATTCTAAATAATTTTCCACTAAGCAATAGTAACAGACCATAAACATCAGGCAGGAAAGAAAAAGACAGTTCTGGCTCAAGAGCAGTTGCTATAAACCCAGCATTTAAGGTGAAAATTAGAAAAACCATACACATTATAGCAGTAAGATTGAGGAATGCCCTTCCAAGAGAAGCAATGCATGAAAAAAAGATGAACTGCTTAAAAACTGAAAATTGAACAGCCTACAAAGTGGATAATATCTTAAGCACATATTGCAGAAGCTGAAACTTTAATTACTTCAAGTCCTGTGTGTCTCCTCCAATTCTACCCAGCATCCACAAGACAGATTTTCTCAAGTCATGTTGCTGATACCACACGGTCCCAACTTGAAGTAAAAGAGCCTTCATAGTGTCAAATTCAGGTTATTAAGAATGGACAGGGAAGCAAGCTGACTGTATGTAGAAAGGCTGTAATGATGTACATCTAAAATGTGTCTGAATCCCTGACTACTCAGAAGATATATTTTTAATTGCCTGGATTATTTTCAAATGCAAGTACCTCATAGTGAGACTCGGTTTTTTCAGGGATTATGCCCAAGTATGAACATTTAAGGACACTGAACAGAAGTCCTATACCATCATTCCTGAAACCAATTCATGAAGAACAAGTTACTTCCACTTTTCAAGAATTCTATTGGAAACAAGTTAAATGAGAGATTAATATAATACTTCCATTTTGCTTCTTCAAATAATTGCATGACGAACTTGTAGATCTCAAATATTTCTGACCCTTTACCATGAATGTCATTTATACCACCTCAGGACAGATATCACAAAGTTTCCATCTACCTTCTGAATTGGAGTGGTTTCCTTTTCTAATAAAAAAGGCTTCCCTCACTGTCATTTTATATGCAATATTATATATGAGAACAAAAGGTAGGGTTGATAGGAGGCTACTTTGCATCATTCAGGTAGGTGCTGTGAGGTTTTGATAATTACTGACAAAATAATTACAGGCTGTTGCAATAAAAGACCCAGCATGACTAATGAAGACATCTCACTAGAGTACAGATACATCTGTCTGTACTTCTGGGAGAATGTTGATGATGTATGTTGATGTAAACATGAATAACAACCTTGTTAAATTAAGATGACAAGATGGGCTTTAACTAAACAGCTTAGAAAAATACTTAAGAAAAATGGTGAAAGAGTAAGATAAAGATGTGTGTATACAGAAATTCTTAAATTTCCTTTTCCCAGAAAGACAAGGGAAATTTTGTCCTAAGGGTTAACAAGTTTGGGACTGCAGAAATTGATAACAGATTACTAGTTGTTTACTGCTCTGTTATCTCTATTGATAGCAATACAGGAATGCCCAATCACACCTGTCTGGCTTCTGCTGAGTAAGCCTGTGATCTCTTTGCAATGGTTTTTTAGTGATCCTTCCAGGAAATAAACTAACTCTAGTAGGGCAATTCAAGTTAAGTGGTTAAAGGAGCCAACACTACCCACTTTGTTAAAGACAACACACACACACACAAAAAAAAGGGTTTATTCCCTTGAACAAAATATAAGCTATTCCATATAAACAAAAACACAGTGGAGTGGAATTCAGAACTTCAAATCCATCTCCCCTTGAAGACCATAATAGTTCCCGTCCTAATTGAATTACACACATAAAAGCATTTCTGTCCCGGAGAAGCTACACTGTAGTCCTAAAATATCATTTGGTTTATCACCACAACAGAATACTTGAGATACGAGGGAGATAATTTAATTTTGGTGTCATAAAGCTTGATCTACAACAAAAGCTTCAGGGAAAAAAAAAAGGGGGGGGGGGGAGGGGTTAAGATAGCTCAGGGGAAAGACCTAGTTCTTTTCTTACTATTTTTATGGGAGTAATTACTGCAGCAGATAATAGCTTTTAGAAGGAACAAGTGTGGAGCCTGTAACATTCAACCTCCTGCATATTCTATGTCTTAGAGAATGTTAAGCACAAAGTTGCAAACAGTAGACAGCACTGAGAGCTGAAATACCACAAGTAAAACTGACAGGATTCCAGCATCATTGGTACCAAGCTATTGACACCAAATACCCTCATCCTGAGGAACTTCAGTGGTCATCTGAAATGCCCTCTTTTTTCCATCATCACATCATCCCATATCACAGCTGTGCATGGCAGACAGTCAGGTCTTTATTTTAGTGAACTGATCTGTTGCACTGGCCAGTAAATACGTGTTCCTTGTGTTTACATGCTCTGATTTAATCTCCTTAATTCAGAAGATCATTGCTGTCAGCCACATTTACAAGGATGGTGATGAAAGATGAGGACCAAGGCCCCAGTCTGTTATTCCCTCCTTTGCCACTACCCCCTTTAGACAGAGCAACTGCAGTACAGGGGAAAAACCACAAACCAGCAGAAGACCCACAAGATCAAGGAGTTGTGATGTGATGATTATTATTTTAGAAACACCTAAATGTGCTGGTAGACTAGTTATCACTAGACACTGCTCCAGAACCTGTATTTTATTCTTCAAAAGCTGGTGCTGTTTCTTATACTTGCCTCTTCCTTTACAAAATGAAGGCTTTAACCAATGTGGCCTTCAAACCCCCACATTGATCCACCTACTGGAGTTATGTATGGAGTAGTCTCGACTTTTCTATTAATAGAACAAATACTTAGACAGAGAAAGAGACATTGTTATTTTATATCTACATTTTACATTCTTTAAAGTGCACAAAGCTATCCTTACAAAAAGAAGTTTCTTAGAAAACCAGCCTGTTACACACATTACACTTCTCAATTCTATGCAGATAAAAAAAGCTAGTTTCACCTTAGAAAATAAATTACTGCAGTACAAAAGATGGACAGTCTGCCCAAACAGCAGGATAAACAGTGATGACACTAAGGGTGAAATGTTTGAGAGTACTCAGTGCTGAGCTCTTTTTTCACTACACTTAGTGGGAGAGAAGTTAAATAAACATCAAAAGCTTTCTGAATAATTCCACCTAGTGAGAAACCACCCACTGTTTTCACTGAGACTAGAATCTGGACCCAGAACCTGTACATATCTTCATTTTGTTTACAGTTCTCAGGACTGATGCCCCAGAAAAAACTATGCAAAGCCAAAGTAAGATCAATTAAGGAAAAGTAAATATATTAGACTGTTTTTCCACACTGACCCGAGAGGCACAAAAACATCATAAGCTTGAAGAATAACAAAAGTACTACTAATTTTCCTGGAAGAGTGTTTTGTTTCATTTTCTGGAAGAAGAAAACTATAAAGTAGCTTATTCTACAATGCATAATCCAGTGAATTTCCAAGGGCAGGAGAGTTTAGAGAGTTCAAAGCATATTCTCTTATCACAACTTCAATATGTCTGTTATATCTTATTTGGTAGAAGAGCTCTAGTGGGTACAGACTCTCAAGTGATGCTTCAGTCTTCTAAGGTATAAATTGAATGGTTCGATAAAAGCAATTGATAAATAAAACAACTCATAAAAAATATACATAGATAAAATTAGGTACCCACCAGTTTGGGGGCACTGTTGATGACCTCTTTGTTTTTAGATTTTCCCATGCTTTGAGTTCAGGTCTCCTAACCTGACCGGTTTCATGTCAGCATTACTTGTTAAAAAAAAAAAAACAAACAACATAATTGTCCCTGATCCCTTGCCTACATTGACGTCAGGACAGGTTTGGATGCAGAAAGGTGACATGATGTTCAGGATAAATGAAAGGGAATAACAATTTTAGAGCTTTCATGGTCAGGGTTTGCTTATTTATGAAAAGCCTGGCTCAGCAGCGACTTAACAAAAAGCCGGCTCCTATTGGGCGAGGAGAGGGAGAGGATCCCGGGGTTGGTCAGCTGCAGGGGTCAGCAGCGGGACTGGAGGGGAGGTCAAGGGCCTGGCAGGCAGTTCCTGGGTGCTGCTCCCAGTGAGGGCAGGCAGAGATGGCTATCGGGGCACCAGCAGCGTATTTCTCTTGCCTGCCCTTCTCTGGTCACTCCACAGTCTTTAGCGGGACACCAGCACTGGGACAGGGATCACCATCACTGCTCCAGGCTAAGACGTGCTGCAGACCTGCTGAAATGCAGTGAACGTTCTCACAACAAGCAGACATTAGAAGAAGAGAGGACCTGCAAAAAGCCCAGACATCCCACTGCTGGTATAAAGGACAATGGTGAGCAAGGACCAACACTCCATGGAGCCTCTGTGACCCCTACCTCAGTCTAGTGGCTGCTCTTTCCAGCTTGACATGGGCTCAGCTGTCCTGTCTGGGAGCACCTGCTCTTCTGAGAAGGACCACGAGAGAGACATGTAGCTAACAACCACCAAAAGCTGAAACAACCAGGGGCTAGAGAGAGAAATGGCTAGAGAAGTCCAGAGACACTTAAAAAAAAAAAAAACCAAAAAAACCAAAAATAATTAAATTTTAGGGGGGAAAAAAAAAAGCAAATAAAAATTATTTGATGGGACAAATACGGTTGATTATTTGGGAAAAAGAAAAAGATGGCTCAATTATTCCAGCTATCAATTAAAAACTCTTCTGGCCCTTCCCAGACTGACAAGGCAGAGTAAGATGGTTTCCTGCACAATACAACTTCTCCGGAGGAGACACTTCAAAAAAAGTGCGCAGGACACTTCAAAAGCTGCCCTGACAAGCTATAAATAATTAACTTAATCCACATTGTGCAAGCAACACAGCAAAAGATTACAAAATCCATTTATGCAATTGAGACATGCTACATTGGGACACCCAGAATACACCTCAGCAAGCTGATGGGCCTCTTCTACTTTTTATCCATTAAATGGAAAACATGGGGAAAATAGCAAAGATATAGTGTAATGTAAATTAGATTTAAAATGTGGAAGTCCTACACTGGAAAAAATAAAAATATTTTGAAAATTACTCATTGACGTTCTGCTACACAGCATTACTTATACTAAACTTCAACAAAAAAAGAAAACACAACAATAGTTGTTTATTCTATTCTACATAAACTAGGATAAATGAATGATGAAACTTTTTTTTTTCCTTCAATTTATATTCTGGTAAGAAAATGACAGTTTTCCTGTATGCTTCCTATTTAAAAAAATTCTTCACAAATTATGTCAGCAAATTATTCCTGATGTATTGATAATGCAAACTTTTACAAGTGCTCCCCACAAAATAAAAAGTTTCCAAACAATTACGACTGACTGATTACAACTACAAATCATAGCATTGTTTACGTTGGAAAAGACTTCCAAGATCATCAAGTCCAACTGCTAACCCAGCACTGCCAAGTCTACCACTAAACCATGGCTCTGAGTGCCACATCCACAGATGTTTTAAATACCTCCAGGGATGGTGACTCAACCACCTCTCTGGGCAACCTGTTTCAGGGCTTGACAACCCTTTCCATGAAAGAAATTCATCCAGTCTAAACCTTCCTGGTACAACCTGAGGCCATTTCCTCCTGTCCTGTGTCAGGAAAAGAGACTGACCCTCGCTTGGCTACAGACTCTTTTTCAGGTAATTGTAGAGAAGAGTAAGGTTTCCCCTGAGCCTCCTCTTCTCCAGCCTGAGCACCCCCAGCTCCCTCAGCTGCTCCTCACCAGACTTGTGCCCCAGACTCTTCCCCAGCCCCACTGCCCTTATCTGGAGTCTCTCCAGCCCCTCAGTGTGTTTCCTGTAGTGAGAGGCACAGAACTGAACACAGGGTTTGAGAGGTGGCCTCACCAGTGCCAAGGACAGGGGGACAATCGCTGCCCTGCTCGCCACACCTTCTGATGCACACCAGGATACCATTGGCTTTCTTGTCCACCTGGGCACACTGCCATCTCACATTCAGCCACTATCGACCAGCATTCTCAGGCCTTTTTTCACCAGGCAGCTTTCCAGTCACTCTGCCCCTAGCCTGTAGTGATGCCTGGGGTTGTGGCGACCCAAACACAGGACTGGCACTTCACCTTATTAAATCTATACAGCTGGCTGCAGCCAAGGAGTCCAACCTGTCCAGATCCCTTTGTAGGCATTTCCAGAAGATCAACACTCCACCCACCTTGATGCCACCTGCAAACTGCCTGAGGGTGCACTCAATCCCCTCTTCCAGATCATTGATAAAGATATTAAACAGGACCGACCCCAGTGCTGTGCCCTGGGAACACCACTTGTGACTGGGCTTCCAGATGGATTTAACTCCTTTCACCACCAATCTCTGGGCCCAGACATCCTGACAGTTTTTCTACCCATCCACAACCTTTCTCTCATCCACTAAGAAGACTCAGACTATCTATGCTATTGAATTGTTTGAATATCATCATACAACTGAAAGCATTCATTTTCTTTCCTGGAGAAAGCAAGCTCTTGTCACTCTGGCTTGGTGAGATTTTATAACCCTCTTCACCGACTCTCAATGAAAAATTCAAGACCAAATTTAACATTTCTCTTTTTTTACCCTTTCCATGTTAAGTATGTATGAAGATCACTGCACACATCAGAGCTATTAAACTGTTGATCTGTTTATCCCACATTTCCCTATGTATTTTAATTAAGCACCTTCAAGGTACAGAAGAGAGAGTTAGAATGACAATCTGGTTGCGAAGTTATGACAATGCATTGGAATTCCCTTTCCTCAAGTCAAAGAACTCACTCTGGATGGCACCTGCTTTAACAGGACAAACCCCTTTGGAAAAGCACAGGCAGGGAACACTCTGAAAAGATGACAATGCTCTGATGAAGAAGTACCAAGTCACTTATGAAGTTAAAAGAGGTCTAGAGCTTTTTTTCCACTGAGATGTCAGAGGACACTTATCTGATGCCATATTCTGTATTTTAAACCTTCTCTTAGGTAGCATGGCCTTCAGCTGGGCCAAGCAGTTCCATAAGAGGCAAACTGATTTTACAGCACTCTTGGAGGCAGCGTGACACAGAGCTGAATGCATCCAAGTTCAACAGGAGACTTTCTGTATAAATATGTCCACAGACTAAGCCAACCAGGGGTTACAGTGTTGTTCACACAGTCAGACATCTCATCTATGATTATGACCAGGTATTTTGGGTATTTTGAGTTTCCTATTTAGCATCACAGAACTTCCAGGTGCAAGAAACGAAAGGCTGGGATAGAGTAAAAGCTGAAGGAAATAAATAAAGGAAATATTAAGATTCATCTATCTCTTCCATAATAATTATCTTAAGACCATGACTCTTACTGCCTTCAGTTAGCTTTTACTCAGAATCTACTTTGTCTTTGATTCATTCAGAACTGTGACTTCAAAACTTCCTTTGAAGTATGTAAACAGAATAATAATAAATAGGTTTTGACAGTGACTTCCCTGAAGGAATTTCTTGAACTCATCTGACTACAATACCTATGCCAAAATCTTGTGTATCTCCACTGAAAACAAACTGATTCAGGACTCATGCCATGTGTTTCAAACTCTTCAGCCCATGTCTGAGTGCAGAAGCAATGCTAGACTTCAGAATCACACTCCACAGTGGATCACTGCTGCCTCGATTTCTGACCATGCTGCCAACAGAAGGGTGATTACCCCTCTTGTGGGTTGCTTGTCTGGAAAAGTGATGACATGTTTCCCTTCCTTATATTTGTCCCCTATTCAGTTGCCTACTTCTGCTCTACAGTTTAATGACTCAAGGCTGGCTTACTACTCCCTTCATAGAGTCTTTCTGAGAGTGCTTGAATGTCTCTCCCTCATTTAATCTCCTTTTCCTGGGCTGTGCTTTCCAAGGACCATGTTAAGCAGCGCAATGTCTTCTAGGTGACATTTTCAAACTTGTGTTCAGTAAGGCGCTACAGCTTGGGTTTTTTGCTGGTACATCTCGCTGTTCACATTTTATCAACTAAAATTTCCTTTCCCTTTTGATTACTGCTGGGCATTCTTAAGGCAGTGTAACAGCAGCCAAAACCTGTCCAGATAGGCTAAAAACCTGGTGCAAGCACATGTATTCAGGTCTGTTGTGAACATATGAAAAGAAAATACTGTTTAAAAAAAAAAGACTGACTGCAGAAGCAGCACTTTGATTAGCATGTTTAAACAGCAAGAAATTAGATACCTAAATACCTGAGTAACCACATACTTATATTCAATATCTTATTCAGACATCTGATTCTGCTGTTTTCCCTCCTGCTCCTAATGACACTGAACTCTTCTCGGGAAAAGTTTCATGACTGCAGTCACTGGAATTAACTTCCATTCTTTTATTGTCAGCTGGTTCTTCTTCCATGAAGGAAATCAAACTTTTTTTGAAATAAGAAGTGTTCCTAACACACACAGGATTTTGATAGATTCTCTGCACTTTTTTTTCTCAGCTGGTAGCTTCTGTTTCCTCATTCCAACTATAACCAGCTTCTTCCATTTGGTGCAAAGTGAACCTGTACCATGTTATCTATTCAGCACTTCTCCATTGCCTGTACTCTGATTAGTCCATTGTTTTCCTCTTGTGGCTCTTGGTCTTCAGTATCTGCAAAAAAAAATTTAAGCCCTCCCTTGTATCTGTGCTTTTAACCCCAGCTAAAGTCTTTCTGCTGCCAATGCTTTTTCCCACAACAAAATAAGTTACAGCCCCCAGTCAGCTTTTCTGACTCAACTATGCATTCCTCACCCAGGCTTCTATGACCAGCTTAAAGGATTTACCTCACCAGCTCCAGCCTTAATATCTGAGCCCTGTAGTATTGCCTAAGCAGCTTAGGAACCCAGGAAGCTGGCCAAGAACCTGATCATCAGGATGAAGAATCCACAGGTATGTCCATCAGGTGGAGTATTACTCCAGGCCCCAATTAGCCTTGGTCCATTGACTCAAAGATTGGATCCATTACCCTTCTTGACTTCCTTGAGAGTGAAGGCAGCAGACCTCCATCCTTGGCTATGTAATGCTCCTCTGCACCTCCTACTTCCGACCTCACTGTAGAGAAGACTTGGTTGCAGAAAAGGGCATCATCTGCCTCGTGGGATAGTCAGTGGCTTCTTGGTGTGGACAAGTGGGTTCTCCTTGCAGCTGTGTTCCTGAATTCCAGGATCAGGCCAGCTGGCTTCCTCCAGCCTGAGTGTCCTGCAGGTGGCAACCATGTGTGGCCACTTTTGCAATTCAGTCACCACCTACAGTAGCTGTAGCAACTGGCATATTTCTTCTTGTGTGGTACTTCTTATCTGGCACCCTTTAACAAAAGTACCAGAACTACATTCCCAACAAGTCAGAACCAAAGCTAAGCTGGAGAACTCCAGAGACATAAACCGAAGCAGAAACTGCAGCAGAGTGCCTTGTTTCCCCCTGGGGAGGTAGAAAACAGAGAGGCTCCTGCTGTCCTCTCTCACCTGAGGAAGGGAGATGGTCTCTTCCAAACAAACAATGGTTAACTTTGGTTTCCTTGCCACCCTGGATCCTCTTAGTAGTCTAAAGAAAAAAGTTTACAGTCCAAAATAGTTTACTATTTTTCTATTTGTTAGAAGAAGCAGATTGATGACAACAAGCTTTTCAGGCCTATAACAGCAGCAGACCCTAAAGGAGCTTCTTGCTTTTTATACAGATTTTATTTTGTGAACTCTATGCCTGAGGTCACTGCTCTACTAGACAGGTAACCCCAAAATCAAGCATCCATACCTGTTTTGTCCAGCTTCCATAGCTTTTCTAATATACATACAATTAGAGAAGAGAAATTCAGAGCTGTGATTTCTCTAGCCCCAGACAATTCCTTCTAATAAAGCAGACCTTTGCCAGTTATAGCTTCCACTTCTGTCCCAGCCCACACCACAAAATGCTTCAGTTAAACCAGTGATGTGGGAATCCAAAGGGCACAGGGATCTCTTCTTGATAGAATGCTTCGACACCTCCCTTCTACGTGTCTCTAGTTGGCCATAAGTGTTTCTGCTACACCTGTTCCCCTCTCCTGCAAACAGGGGCCCCATGCTGTTGAGGAGTGAGGCAGCACCTCCAACCCTCCGCAGCCACCCCTGCAAGGAATGTGCGTGAGGTTTGTGGATTGCCAGCATGGCCCAAGTCCAGTACTGACGGGGAGATTGAGTCTCCGTGAACCATGCTGGCTACCTGGCTGCTGGAAAGCAGGGGCCAGAGGGTCGCCTCAGCATCCACTGGAACAGGGTGAAAGGTGCCACGAAGATAACTGGAGACGCAAGGAGAATTTGGAAACAACACATTCCTCTTTCAAATTAAATTATGCAATCCCAGATTGGCAAATCCTATCTGGGGAACAGACATGACAGAGGAACTGTAAAGTCAGACGTGGGATTCTGCACGTCACAGACCAATCCTTCAAAGTGTATACCAGAAACAAGGCAAGTAACATTTCTGCTCTGACTCATTCATATAATAGGATGCCTCAAATGACTCAATGGTATACTGTCAAATGTGTCATTCTGGAAAGTTTGTACAATTAGCCATAATTACCCAGGAACCGTTTATAAATGGGCAGGTCTAAAGAGACATCCCATTCGCAGCATAATCCTTTTATATCCTCTTAGTGTGGATTTGAAATTAATAGGATACGACCAGTAAACTTAAAACCACCTTACTGGAACCCAATTTCCCTATCAGGTACAGGCCAAAAGTTATACCTTACAGATGAAAGAGAGCATACAAGAATATTGACATTTTTTCCAAAGAAAACGTTGCAAGGAAAAATTCTTTGCCAAAAAGAATTGCAGAATTACCAAGAACAAAAAAGTTTCTATGTGTTTATTCACAGTGTTATACTCCAGATGTAGCTGACACATATAAGCCAACTACAGCAGAGACTTCAAAGCTATACCTGTACACAGATATTAGAACAGGATCATCACAGAGAGGAACCATCAGAGGCACTACCTAGGGTAGTTTTAGTCAGCTGAACTGCTTCCTGAAAAAAAATCCTAATTCCTGAAAAAAAATCCTAAAACTCCACATACAGAAACCCTCCTCTTCAAACCACCAATTGCTGCTTTCTGTTGGGTCTTTGTAGGGTATACATCCCCAAGAGAACTATGAAGTTGGCCTCATGTATCCCATATCTTTCCAATTAGGCTTCCAAAGTAGATTATTAAAGCTATAATTCAAATCAGAAATTTTAAATCTTCCTTGTGCATATTAATGATATGAGAAGAGCCTGTAGGAAATAGCAGAATTCCTTTAAGTCTGTTTTGCCCACAGTTAAAGGTTGGTTTGATTGGCTCTATGCTTTACAAACATTAACATATACATTAAATCATTTTTGCACATCACTAGTGCTGGGCCACATACTTTTCTGTTTAGTAACTTCACGTTTCTATGTTACGAAGAGCTAAAATAATCTGTGATTATTAAAAAGCCTTGGCACAACACCCTGTATTATGGCTACGTGGAGTTTTACACACAGAAGCTGAGACACTAAAAGAAATGCTTGGCTCATATGGTGAATCAGAAGTAGCACAGGATAAAAGACAATAAATCCACAAACCCATTCCTACAATGTATTGGCCAAGCCCCTTTTCAGTGACTAAACCATCCAACTAATCCTATTGCTTCAAAGTACTTCTTCAAAATAATTTGCTGGAATTGATATTATCTTTTTACCCAGTAATGATGGGCTTGGTCTTTATTTTCATTTACTCTGGATTCTTACAAGAAAAATCCAGGTTTCTTCTTAAATTATTAGAAAACAGCAAATGTAATACTTCAGAGCAAAATTAAGAATGTTCCCACCTGCTTCTGGGGCATGGTGGGCAGGGAAGAAAAGTTTTCCACCAGACTCTTTCAGCTGATCCAGCAAAAGACCACAGGAGAAATCACTGATTATATCTAGAGCTTTTTACTCTCCTTTTGTCTGCAAATTCCTCCTCTTTCTCAATAATTACCTCATCCAGGTGTTACCCAAGATCATCTAGCATTTTTGGTTACGGCTCTACCTTCCCATATATGAGCATATCCACTTGCTCTGGTATTTTTAGAGAATATAGCTGTTACCTGTAGAGCCCTCCTCGGAGGAGCACCTGGCATGCACAAACCCAGGGAGAAGTGAATTCCCCAGTCCCATCCTACCCCCACATGTGCTCGAGACACAATGAACACCCTCCCAAAATAAATCTGCCATTCAGGAAGAATTGTCCTGCGCAAACAAATCCAGCCCATGTATCCGTTCAAACACTTCCATCACATGTGCTTATGCTCCTCTTGAAGGTTTAATTTTGGACTATTAAAAGTCCATTCAATCAAAAACTGCAAAAGCTTCTCGTTCCTTACCAAGGAGTGAGCAGTTATGCAGATTACTCCAAGGACTACCAATTGCACAAGATTTGCAGGGTATTATTCGTCATTTTATCTTGCCAAATTATTTGCATAATAGTGGTGCTGATTAAATTTCTCCTACAGTTTGAAGGGCCAGTGCTAACTTGCCTCTGGTTCAAAGACAAAACATAGAAAAAAGCAAAAACTAAAGCATTTGTAAAAATCAGTATCTTGCACTTAATTAAGCAGCTAGTGTTTCGTTTTAAATTTTGGTATTTTACCAATTCTCTTAAGATAACTAGAACCCTTACCTAAAAATCAAACCTGCTCTACTGCAATTAAATTTTACCTTTTATTTTTCTAGTCTTTGGCAATTCTGCCTGGTGGAGTTTTTTTGTACAGAGAATGTCCTACCCAAAGCGATCTTCATTGATTTACACCAATTAAGAATCTGAAAATATTTGCTGCTGCAGCAAAGAGATATGTGCCTCTTCTCTACTACTGCTTCTAGATTTATACCAGTGATGGACTTCTTCTGTTTATTCAGTTTAATGCTGATAAAAATCAGCAAGACTATGCAATTAGCAAGATACTTGCTAATATTTTGATTGAATTTTAACACTCTGAAGTTTTACGTAAAGCTTTGTGGTTCTAGGTTGGACAATTAATACAACCTTGGTCTTTGTGGTTAGGTTCAAAATTTATTTTCCCCCTGGCGATAACAAGTTTAACACCCGTAAGTTTGCTTATCCTGCTAATGATATAATCAATAACACACTCCTGTTTATTCTGGACTGAGTACCATGAGAATCTGTGCCTGAAGTGCAGCCTACAGATGACACTTGATTCCCTAGTTATAATGAAGACAATTTCTAGTGGCATCAAGCCAGTAATGATGATTTTGCAGGTAATGGTGTCAATTCTGTGTCCAGCTCAGTTAATGAAATATTCTACAAAGGGGTGTTTACTCACTTGGTGAGACTACAGTAAACAGAAGCAATTTAAGCTAGTTCTTTTTTCACCACTTCCATTAATAATGTCATGAAGTGTCCATTATCATGAATGTCCATTCTAGATTACAAATCCAACATTTACAATAAATAACCAATGCTACACTTTAATCAGTCACACGGAAACCCTCATTACTACCTGACCAGCTTCCTCTTGCTCTTCACCACAACAGCAGCAAATTACTCCCATGGCCTCCAGCTGAGTGACACCTCAAATCCCAACGCCTCTGTGAGGAGGGCATTTTTACAGATGTGTGTATGCTTTCCCTTCACAATCACAGAGCAGCAGACACAGTCTGATTTAAGTAACCTGCTGTCTTGAGACAAGTATGTGCAGAATTATCACGACCTCCATCCAGCCTTGTGTAGCAAACACCCAGATGATTCTAACAGCACTCACTTGCAACACCTTTGCAGCCTCTTCCCCACTTGAATGGCACAACCTGACAGGGGCCCATGCACTTTGGAACATTCACCAAGGATTTCACTGTTCCCACAGCACACAACTGGCTTAAGGATTATTCATGACAGGCACACCCATGTCACTGATCCTCTTCGAAAATGGCAGAAATAGAAAATGTTTAAATTACAGCTTTTTTAGAGTGCTCCCAAAAGCCAAGATTTTGTGCAAATGCAGCAAGAGTCTACAAAGCACATTCTGATGAAAGAGCAGTTGCCTTACCTTATGCCTGCAGGGCAGAGCTTGCTAGGAAAAGCATTATCACCTAGTCTAATACTCCTTACAAGACTTAATTTAGTCATGTTGAGGACATATGCATATGTTCTCCTTTTTTGGAAGGCATTATATATGTTTCTCACATCAGTGATAAAAGAAAAAGCACACAAAGCCCTTCCAAAGAAAATGGAACTGATATTGAATATCTTCCTACTTCACATAGTCTTGGATTGTTTCATGACAGAAGTGTATTCCACCACACAGAACTTTTCAAACCTTCTATTCACACCTTCTTGCAAGTTAAAGTGTCACACCTACAATTTCCTGGACACACTAATCTATTTCTGAGACAGGCACTTCCCAAAAAATTGGTTCTTATGTATTTCTGAAGTGAATATCTATCATCCAGTGGAAGCTGTGGGAAGTAGCAAGTGTATTTACCCTGGCTAAACACTGCCTGAACTCTCTTGGGCCATTTAATTTCCCATCTCAAAAAGACAGTTTGACTACCTTTCAAAAGCTGTTTATACAACTTTTTTGTTCTAGTCTTTGCTTCCCCTTTCATTAAATTTGCAACACCAAAACATGTTCAAGCACATCTTTATCACTGCCACATTACAGATTTTCTTCCCTAAGGTACTTAGCTCCTGCAGCCTTACTGGAAATGTCAGGGAAGCACATCCCTGCAGTCTGTCACCCATCCATGCTCATGATGTAGGTTGTGCTCTCTGCAAAGGCACCTATTTGCAGTACCCTAGAATTTCCTTCCCAAGACCAAGTTCTCCTAAATTCCAAGTTACTTGCCTCAGACAACTCAGCTAAGCCCAAGGCAAGGACATCTCTCTAATGCTCATCTATGGGATGCAGTGAACAACTGGCCTATATTCATTGCAGAGGCAGCACTAATGCTTTTTAGCCAGTGGAAATCAGCAGTTCACATCCATGAAAATCTTTCCTGACAAAAACTGCTCTGTACAGCTAGTACAAGAGGTCTGGCTTCCACCACACATGTTGCTGCATCAGTAGAGCCAAGGGATAGTGTACCCAGTTTCACACTATACCAGAAAAACAAGATCATATCTTGGATTTATTCTACACTGATCACACCTCTTTCAGATCTCTTGCTAGATATCCTAAAGAAGGCATATGTAGAATGCACAGACTACACTACCCACTCATCCTAAAAGGTTTGCTTTCCAACTTGTTGAGGCAGCACTTTTGCCCCTTGTATCTAAGATCAAAGATCTTAGGAATGTCCCAAAGTTCTTGGATGCTCTGCTGTTTCAGGCACCCCTTCCCCCTTCAGTTTAAGAATCTCTGAAAATCAGACCACAGAATTGCTAACAAAGTTGTGAGCTAAAGGCCTTTTTTGGGGGAGAACTTGTGGTTTTATTGGTTCTGGTTTTTGATCAAACCAATCAAGAAAGATCACTCCTCCTATTTCCTAACATTAGCTCAGCCCACTCACTACTTTTCCAGGCAGGTTAAGTCCAGCTGCATCTCTAACTGTGAAATCTGATCAGATACTATGTAAAAATACCTGCAGTGAAGGCACAGGTATTCATGACATGCAGCTCCTCAGACATGCCAGCATTTTTAGAAGACAATTAGTAATAGCAGCCAGACACTTTGACATAGCAGGATGTAGAACCAGAATTAAACTGAGCAGATTGCCAAAAGACTTTCTAATTAACTTCCTCCAGGACTCTTCTATCAGTAGGATGTAGTTTGAAGCAATTAGGCGTAGGAGATTTTTATAACTTCACAATTACATTTCTTAAATGTTTCACACGCACATGGAACCTTGGGGATGAATTTGCAGTGTGTTATTTACACCAGCCTATCATAAAAACATATCCTATAACTGCCTTTCTGTAGGCAGATGGGGTATGACATTAATATTAAAGTCCCCAACTCATATTTTAATGAGCTTTGCAGAGTATCCACAGAAAATATACCTGGGCAATGTATCAGGCAGCTTTTCCTCAGCTGAACTTGGCAAGCAAAGGTTAAAAAATTTCATCTGTGATTACCTAGGAGCAGGGCTATCAGGGCTCCTTTGTACTCCCTGAGCAATTTGCTGCATTACAATACTGCTAATTGCCCCAGATACTCTTCTATTTCCACAGAAATAAGGAAAAACTTCACCAATGATCTGTGGAGGCTGAAGGCTGGGGCTTTCACTTTTCCTGGAAGCTTTGTGATTCAGACAATACAAGTGCAGTTGCTCTCATTCTTAAAGGGAAACTAATAGACTTTCTTACCCTAGCTCCTCAAGGAGACTCCTCGTTGCTAACTGCCCTTTGATAGCAGTGAAAAGTATGCACTGAATAAGAGAGAAAAAGTTACATCATAGGCAGATTAATTCAATGAAACCAGGAGTGCCTTTTGAAGACAGCAAATATTAACTATTAACTACATTAACTATTAACTACATTAACTATTAATCTCTCCAGCTTCAGTATCTATGTGGTCTGTTCTTTCAAATTCCCTGTACTCACCAGTAGCTGCCAGAGTTGCCCCACAGGCAGGAGGGGAACCAGCAGTTCTTACTGAAGCCAGGGCTGCCAAACTTCTGGCAGTGCTCAGGCAGGTACTCCAAGCATCCAGAGCCAGGGATGACCAGCCAAAGAGGCTTTGCTCCTATTTATAGAGAGCTAAGGCTCAGGTGCAGCTGCCCAGGACTGTTTGCTGAGGCCAAGCCAGGGGAGTTAAGGAGCACATCCATCTCCCCTCATTTGCCTTAAGACCCCTTTGTGTAGACTCAAGTCCTGGAATCTCATTTACGGTGAGGTCACACCAAGCAGGCTGCCAGCAAGACAGAGTCCCCAGGACCGGCACCCTGAGCACAGGGAGGGGATGTACCACTGTACCACCTCAAACTGCTCTGCCCCATCCCTCTGAAAGGCCAGGACACGAGGCACCTGCCTCTTTACACACAGACGAACACACAGATCCCTCTGACAGGGCCAGCTCCTCAACACTAGCAGGAGCCCAACCTGGCAGGATTCCCAAGAAGGAGCCCACGGACACACCTCATCCCTGCAGCAGGGAGGCAGCCCACACTGGGAGGCAGCCGGCGGGAACCACTGGGCCGGCTCTTCAAGCAAGCGCTGCCTCCAAGAGCCCCCCTGGAGCCCCGCTCCTGGGACAGAGGTGACAGAGGCCGCAGAGCTCCAGGTGACCACACAGCCTGACCGCAGGGCTGCCATCCGCAGCCTGCTCCCAAGAGGGACAGCCAGAGACCCTGGCCCCATTGCAGGGGGTCACACTGCCCAAAGCGCGGCAGCGACAACTCCGTCTGAAACAGCGGGGCCCAGCCCGGGGCCGGAGCCAGCACCGATCTCCTGAGGCGCCGCTCCAAACGCGCCAGAGACCACTGCTTGTTTAAATGGGGGAGGGCGAGGACAAGCACAGACATCAAAGGCCGCCCCAGAGGAGGCAGAGGCCTCCAGCCCGCCGGCAGCAGCCGCTGCGGTGCCTGCCGCCATCAGGAGCCCGTCGGCAAGCGCTCAGGACCCGCGGTGGCCACGGCGCTCCGCGAACCGAGGAGCCTCGGCGGCTGCCGGCTGCTCAGGCGGCAAAGCCATCCTAGCTGAGGTTAAACACAGCTCTCCCCACCCAAACCTGGAGACGCCAGAACAGCTACGGGGGAAACCGCCAGCCGGCCCTCCTCCTCTCTTTCCTCTGCATTTATTAACTGCTCAGTTCTTTACTAACGCAGCCCATCTGTGGCAAGGCCCTCAGAGCACCACTGAAGATAAAAAGCCTTATTTAGCATCGTCTCTTTGTATCATTCTCTGCTATTTTTTAAAAATTATTATTATTATTATTTTTAATGTGAATGCTTTGCCTCAGCCCTGGTTCCAGCATTTTGTCAGCCAGGAGGACGCTGAAGTGCTCACTTCCTCGGCTATTCCTGTCATTGCTCCACAGCCCCACACCAAAGTATCAGCAAAAACGTCTCTGATCCTTTTTCCCCTTCTCCTGGGGTCAGAAAAAAATAAATGCTTATGCTAAGACTTGTGAAGACGGTGATGGCATATGTTGGGAGGCAGGGAACGGGCAGACATTATACCTGAACTGCCCCATAAGCCCCCAAGAGGCATTGAATCCTGATGGGAGTCTTAGCCAAAGAAAAAGCTTTTCCTACGGCAGAAATTTATCATTCCTCTGTTTTTCCATACGAAGGATCACACAGCTATGCCTTGCATTTAAACACATATGCTTCCAGGGAATTATTTACGCTTTCAAACCTGACAGCTCAGTTAATTTGGGAAGCACTGGTCTGACCCTACAAGCTGGGTAGACACTGCACTCCTGTCATAAACTGCGTGAGCATCTTTAGGCAAAGCACAGCAATTCGAGGAGCCATCATGCCACAGAGGATATTTAACCTTCCCTGCAGAAAGAAGGGAACCTGTGTAAACTGTCATTAGGATGGTGCATCATTCCAATGCATTATTCATATCACATCAATATGTTCCAATAAATTCATCATATGTCCCTCCATTCTCTAAGTACACAGAGCCAGCCCTAAATGCCTGAAATTTAAATAGGCAAGACAGAAAAAGAGTTTGAAAATGAGGTATAAAATATTAAATTATTATCCCAAGGTCACTCAAGAGTCCTGTGGCAAGCTGAAGAACATAACCTGAGTCTGCATTTAGCTGTTAAACACGGTGGCCTCACTCCCTCATCTCCAACCAGTACATCTGAGATGCTTTTTGCCTCCTGCCCTTTTCCTCCTTAGTGTTCCCTCTTTTCTGAGTTTCAGTTCCTGGCCCACACCATGTTTGGCAGACACTGCCACATGTCACAGCCCTAGGAGCTGTTATGTCATTATAGTTGTCCATTTCAGTAAGGGTTTGTGTCTCTGTCTTCCCTGCTTTGCCTTGTCATGTTCTCCACCTGGTGTTTTTGAATTGTTTTGACAGGCTGCAACCCTGTTCAAACCCAGGGCATGATTTACTGGGATTTGGATGAAGTAAGAAAAACAGTGCTGCATCACAAATGTGATCTCCTCTGCCACCATACAAAAAAGTCTCCTCAAAAAGAAGTAACTGATGTCAGAGTTTCCCAGACCTACTGCTTGGGAAACTGTAAGAGTTCCTTTACTAGGCAGTAATAACAGAATGAGCTGTATAATGTGGAAGAAAAATTACTGTGTCTTATCCAGCCTTGGTGTAACCTTTAAACACTCTTTATGACAGTGCAGTTTTTATTAGTTTCTGTACTCCACTGCTAAAATGGTAAATGCTTAAGTTAAGCAATCTACATATTTGATTGTGTCCAGTGAAAGTCCAAGAAAATACCTTTTATTTTCTTCAGTGTATCTATTGCAAAGCTCCTGCATTAAAAACATTCCTATTTACAAAACCATTTTTTTTTTTTTTTCCCTAGCTATCAAACATCATTGGATGGACCTTTCTGAGTAAGAGGGCAGTTTCTACACATCCAATTCATGAAAATTCCAGAGGAACTCTCAGATTCAGGGATCCTCTCTGACCCCTGAGTGAGCTGAGGACACCAGCCCACAAGGCACCCGCACAGCATCTTTGAGGACAGAAGGTGTTCATTAACACTGAGGCCTCAGTAACCTATTTCATAGCTTCACCATACTCTGGGACAAGGAAGTGCTTTGCCAGTAAGCAGCCACCTCGAGGTTCAAACCAGGTTAATGTAAACTGCAAACAAATGTGTTTGTAATGTACAAAAAACAAAACCGACAAGAAATATTCAGAGACAAATATTTACAAGAGGTGAGGAAATTCAAGGAAAAAAATGGTAGTGTATTTGCACCAAGGTTAATTTCTCAAAACACATTTTCCTCGACACATCTGAACTATTTTGAATCTTTCCCTTATACACATACAGAAGATGAGTTAATATGTGCGGGACTTTGGCAGATTAAATTGCCTTCTGTCTCTTACCTCTCTTTCTCAACAAGGTTTATATATTTCTTACTGATAGCAGAGATAGCCTTGGTAATTTTGAACTAAACAAGAAAGGGAGATATTTTTTAATAAATAACAGTTAAAATCAGGACTCTCTCTAAGAGTGTGCATTTTGGTTCAAAGCTTTTTTCTCTAAACTATGCATTTGATATCAGATTGTCCATAAAGCACCTATATTACTGGCATATAAGCAAAATTAAGTCATTACATTTATAACACATTCTTTCTCAAGACTTGCCAGAAAAATAGCTGACCCTTTTAGCATCTATACGCGAAAGAGTCAATATTATCAACAGAGACATAAATTTTCATTATTTTAGGCAAATATTTCAGGCTCAAATTTCCTCTGCTCATGCTTCTGTAAATCTACAATAGTTTAATATGTCATATTGGCAGTCCTTCTAAAAGAAAAAAAAAGAGGAGACTGCTTATCATGAGGTAACAGGAAAGAAATCTGCATTATATCTAGATCAATTAATTGTCTTGATATGTTAAAATACTGTGACTCTTTTTTTCCTGGAATGCCTTTTAATTTCTCAACATATAACAAGCTATGTCATGAAAGTCTAATTGAATTCAGAGAATTCTTGCAGCCTTGGGAACAGATCCTCTTTTACTTCAATTATCTTCTATGCTGCATTCAAAAACATCCTAATTTTAAGGACTATTTTCAGTATTACTTGTGTCCCTTATGTCTTCCCCAATATGTGTGCAGAGGACAGGTAAGTAGTTAGAATGACAGATGCCACCAAGCTGATCTCAGAGACTTGTGGTATCCCAAGATACAAGGTGATGGCATAATCAGGCAACATGCAATGTGACAAAAGAGAGTATTAAAATTACATCAGGCTCAGAGAAAGAAACTGCATATGCACCACTCAGCCTCAGAACTATTTCCAGTTCCTGTCAGGTTCCATGAGTGAAAACATGGCAACCTATGCCACAGGTTCTCTGTAGTGAGAGATACTCCAATAAAAGACAAACATCTCTGGCTACTGCAGGAACTCTGACAGTAGTTCCTCAGTGTATTTTTCTTAAGCTTGATAATAATGCCACCATTTAATACAGACTACTTGTATATAAGGCAATCTAGAGGCAGGCCTTCCTATTTTGCAATTCTGGGTGATAAGAAAAGATTTCCTTAGGTTAAGTGGCAAGGATTTACACAGTTACTTCACTAGGGTAATGAGTGCATGCTCTGAGAGAGCTAGACTCTTTTTTAATAAACAATGTTAACAGAACTTATTTTTAAACCTGTGCAAAGCACCTATCTCTGTTGCTTGTGCATTTGTCAACCAAACCTGCTGGGCTGGAAATATCCATATTAGGTTAAAAATAATTAGCCTTAGTACTCCAATATTTTGAAATGTTTGATCAAAACTATCCATCTATTTCTAAGATAAGTCTAAGGGCTGGCTTTGATGTTAAAAAATGACAGTGTTGATAGTTGTTTTCTTCAGGAGGTAGGGGGACAGCTGGTTTTGACCTTCACTATAGGAAAGCTAAAGAAGAATTTTTTGTGAAGAGGAGAGTCTAAATTTGACCTGGACCTGGTGTTCCCCAGAAAATCTGCCCATGTTTGCACAAAATATAAAGCTTTTGAAAGATAGCAATCTGTTCATCTTCAGTACAGCTGTTATGGCTTTCTCTAATGGCTGGAATTTCCTCTTGATCATGCATTCACACAGTTTGTCTGCCTGCTCAGGCTGTGCCACCCTACAGAGCCTAAATCTCACAGATCCTTTGTGTTACTGTCCTCTACGTTTCAATACCATCCTCACAAACTCACAGGCCAGGCCTCCAGGTGGCAGAAGTAAGTTTTCTGTGTTTTCTGTGTGCTGTCTCCCTGTCTGCAGCATCTCTGGGCCTGAGTGGTGCAAGGGCAAGGGAAAGCAAGGCGGGCAGTTTGTCTGTCCCTCCAGCTGATAGTCAGTATGGAGGAGGAATGTATGTTATTTTGCAGCAGGACCTGAATCGAGAGCATGGGATATATGGTTTGGGATGTAAACTAGGAAAAAGACCCTGGGCAACATAGTCTGGGACAGAGGTGGCAAAGACTCTTTGAGAGTCTATTCCCATGGAAAATAATGGGAATTGGAGAGGCAGCAAAGGACAGAGGGTAGGAAGGAATGTAGGTTAAAGAGAGAAAGAGCTAACTGATATGAATATTATGTCTGGGAACCACAGAGATGGAAGGTAACAGACAGGAAAATTAATGGATAAATCTATATCCACAAGAATATTCCCCTCCAAAGCCTGGGATGGCAAGCAACACCTCATGGCTCCCCACTGTAAGAGACTACCAATGAAACCTACTTGAAACCCTGACCCCTGACCTGCCAAAGCCATTAGAGCCTCTTCCTGGTGAGGACTTGCTCTCTATTCAGTCTGACTGTGGCTTCAAACAGCAAATTTTAAAACACACCAAAAATATGAAAGAAACATTTTTCACATGGCAGAATCAATCACCCCAAAGCAATTCCAAAATCTGCAGAAGAGCTCAACCAAAGCAGCCTGAAGCAAACAAAGGCACACTCTATTTCAGCTGTCTAGTGAGAACAAAGGGCTGATGGTGTCCATGGGTGTGAAAACAAACTGCTCACACTGAAGATATTGTTGCCACTCGCTCAGGAGTCACAGCAAGTCACAGTGGTGTTTTGCAGCCTCCCACTGTTAAAACATAAGAGCATTTACCTTGGTCAGCCTCTGGTATCCAAACCTTGCTGTGCTTTAGCTGTTGTACAACCAAGCAGCTCTGTAGGACTCTGTGGTTCACTTACTGCCAGTTGTTTTTACACAGAGCAACTCTGCTGCTCATTGCAGTGGGAAGTTTTAAGAAAGGACAAACACGGGATTATCACTCAGAAATTATTGGCTTCTTTCTCTGTGCTCAGAGCCGTGCCCGAGGCCACCCACGCAGCCATAGCTGGGGTGAGCTAGGGCTGCAGGCAGGAGACTTTGGTTTCCAACCCCACACTCAGTTTCTCAAACTCTCTGGCAACTCTGCTGGATAGAGAGGTGAAACTGGTGCAGATTTTCCCCAGATGGCACCGTGGACATCCCCCAAGATGAACTGACAGCAAGAGAAGCCCCCACACACTTTGATCCCTTTCTCTAACAGTGGCTAGATAACAAACCTATAACCGGACATCCTGACCACACGCATACTGGGAGAGGCTTAGGGCAGTCCCACTCAGGTCAGCAGGTTCCCCCCAACCTGTTCCTGCAGAAGAGGGTGCACTGCCATGGGCTCTATCTCATTTGCTGGCTCGTCAGTGAGAGCCACAAGGAAAGCTTTGACATCTCAGATCATTAAGCAAAGTGAACGTTCTCCTCAACCCCACAAGATGGCAGGAGAAGCTCAAAAATCCTCCTCGGTCAGCTGGAAGGGTTTTCCTGACTTTTGTAGCTGTCTAACAACTTCTGTGAGAAGTTAAATTAAAACTTATTTTTTAATAAGACTGGAGAAGCTTGACAAACTCCTATCCGTGAATGTTCATGGATCTTTTAGGAGCAGGGGAATGTTATATCAGTGACTTGGCAGTACTGACAGACCCATGTGGGGAAGAGTCTCATGTGGGAAGAGTCTCATGTGGGAATAATCTCCAGAATTTGCATTCTTGTAATGAGTATAGGGGAGAGAGAGAGAGAGAGAGAGGGAGAGAGAGAGAGAGAATGAGCAAACTAAAAGTGGGCAGAGGAAAATGCAACTGGCTTACATAAAGTTTTTATTTTTAATATTAGAGTTTGCAGACACTGCCTGCAGCATTCCTTACATTACTCACAGCATGAAGACATGAGAAAGCCATGAAAACTCAGACAGTTTGTCAAGAAAGGTCAACTTGTATTCCCTTCACTTTACTGCTGACTTTTCCTGGTTAGGCACTTTTTTCCCCCCACGGACTAAATAAAAGCAAATTTCTGCACCAGATCATATTCCACTCTTAGGATGATAATCATCAAATATGATCCAAAATTACTGAATTCAATGCTAATTAATTGGCCTGGTATAGTACTGGAATGAGTCTGGTACTTAATGAAACAAATATAAACAAAAGGTCACTGAGAATGGAATAAAGTTTCGACAGTCGTATTTCTGATGCCGGAAGCACTGAAGATAATCTTTCTTTGATCAGCTTCAGAAGGAAGAACGAGGAAATACCCAAATTAATTCAGTCACTCTGAAGCCATCTATCTCAAAAAGTGAGTTTTCTTGTGACTGCACTGAGTAACACTTCAGAGGTCAAAACAGCCCAGTTTGAGTGAGGAAGGTGATGGAGCCCTAGGCTGATGTGTTTGAGGGTGGATGAAGCTCTCTGCCTGCAGAGTAGCCAGACAGGCAGCGTGATGGGTATGGGTCCTGCAGTGCTGAGGCAGAGGTCCATCATCTCTCATGACTCAGAGCTGCAAAACATTGTGCTACAAGATGTTAAAAAGAAAATGTTTGTGCTCAGAGGGCAGTAGCTGGTTGCCATGAAGTGGACCTGAATCTATGAATGTGAGGCAAGAGGTTCTAAAATCACATTTTTTATCTCTGATTTATCAAGTCTTCATGCCTTCTCCTCCAAGTAGTTTTACAGGGCTAAAGCTCCGGGGGCAGGCACTCTATGTAACTTTACATGTTGCTTCACCTCCTAACTTCAAGTATATTTTTGAACTATAAACACTTATACATTTATAGCATTTTTCCTATGCTGCATCTGAAATATATACATATTTTATTTCTCTGATCTCTGCGGTGCTAATTCAGCAGGCATATTTTTGTATCTGGTTTGTGCTGCCTAGGATACTTCTTTTTTCTGACTTTTCAGAAACCATTAACGCTGAGGCTCTGGCCATCTTTGATGTACTAAATGCAGCAAGAACACAGCGTTGTCTTTATGTGACAGTTACTGTCTGTCCCCTTGTGGCCAGAAACCAGACAGAAAATTCAGCCTACAGATTTAACAGATCATTTGCCTTGAGTAAGTAGGAGCAACTTATTTTGCTGAAGGAGGAAGCTCTTGCACAGATAATGGTCCCTAGACAGCCTAAGATTTAACTATCATGGAAGTCATTTTAGCCTGCAGATTCCCATTTTGAGTATTCTGAAAACTGGTTGCATTCATACCTGAACTCTAGGTTCTGCTGTTGTCCATTTGCAAGCAAAATGGGGAACCAGACCTGAGCGTCCAACAACATTGGTCATTGAATCACTAGAGAGATATGAGCAAATTCAGAAATAATGATTCTGTTTCAGCTTCTCATTCACGGTGAAATGCACACAATGTGGGCTACACGTGTGCGAAGCTTTGCACAAATGACAGCCACTATTCTTCTATGCAGAGAACAGAAAACAATTTTTGATTCCTTCCCACAGTCTTTTAAGCCTCATGCCGAAATGCTGATCAGTTTTTCTCAGGTGGAATGAAGTCTTTTCTTCAGGTAGTTAACACTGTAAATTCAATTAACGTTTTCTAAACTTTAAGTTGAGCTGCCACTATAGTAACAGAAAGAGTAAGTGTGAAGGTTTGGGGAGGATGAGTCCCTCCTCGGCAAAGTGAAAAGCACAGAAAGATGCACAGGTGGGAGGTACAGTGGACTATAAAACAGAGAGAAAACTATGAGAGAAGACTCGTGCTGCTCTAGAAGAAAAGGAACTGCCCAGAGCCATGGAGCCAGAGTGGAATGAGTTGCGCAGTAGAGCACCAAGAACAGAAATGAAGGGTACTGGATGTGAGGCTATGGAGAGGGAACAGATTTGTGGAGCTTTGATTTATAACCTGGAACCACTCAGCCAACCTTCCTCTCTTCCTTTGTTTTCCTCCTTCTGAATAGAAAGACAGTTTCCAGAAGCAAGCCCATGTCAGGAGGTGGATGTACCACGTGTACCAAGGCTTCCCTCCCTCCTGACGCCTTTCCCGAAAGCCGCTCCTGGCAGTCCCGCCACTAATCCGTCTCAGTGATAGGGTTTCACGAAGCACCAAGCGTGCTCTTGGCAGGCAATCTGTTTGTGCATCTGGATGTAATAAGGAGCTAGACTCCAGCTGATGTGGTGGCTCAGCGCAGTGAGCCACCAGGCGCAGCACCGTCAGCTTTTTCCTGCTGCCTGCGTTCAAATCGCAGCAGCGCATTGGAAGCTGCTCGTGGTGTGAGGCTCGCGGCGAAAACAGCCAGGCCACAGGGAGGGAAGGGAAAGGAAGGTCACTGGGAGTCAAATGAACAGCTGCTCTCTGGCTCTGAGACTCTGAAGGGTGTGACTATCTCCCACCAGTGGGAGTAGCCAAGATTGCCCTCAACAAGGATGGAGCTAGCCAGGAAGCATCCCGGTCCCAGAGGCTGAGAAACAAAGAATGAAGAAGATGAGGAAAGGAACCCCCAGGGGTGGGAGAGAAGAGATGTGGGCCCAGCTGGGATTGCTAACAAGAAGAAGGTCAGCACAGAGTCCTGATGGTACTCCATTGGTGCATGGATATACTTCCTTGGAGACTTTTAATTTAACCTTTGTCGCTGCAGGAGGACCCCAGCATTGCACAAGCTGGGCTGCTGCTGCTTTCCTGAGGGTACTGTTCACATAAGGGTGGCACTGGAGTAACACCAGCTCTCCCAGCCAGCAGCACATGCTCAGAGGGACAGCTCTATGTAGGGTACAGCTGGCCTCTGCTCTCCAGCACTGCTGAGCAGCAGAAGATGGCAGGGTTTTAGTAGGGAAGGAAGTTCCTTTGGGAATACTCTGAAATTAACTACACCCAAACCAGCTCACATCAGCTTGCAGGATCCCAGATGCAACTTTCATCCTTCCCTCCAGTCCTGCACCAGTACAGGGCATTTCCTCCTGACCTCACATCTTCACTGCACACACACACAGAAATAAAGGAGAGCAGCAATGATCTTGCAGTTAGAAGTCATACTGAAGAAGAGCAAGTTCTCTTTCCAAGTAGACTTGGCTCTACAGAGCTCTGCAGATGTTTTTTTCTTAAAAAACCCACAGTAAAACCTTCATTTAAATGTTATTTAAGCAGCTCTGACTCTTAAAATACATGCAAGAAACAGATGTGCAGAACAGAGAAGTGCCATTTTTATGGAGTGGTTCTTCAGTGTTTGAGCCATACTACATTACATTTGGAGCATAGACTCCTCAGCTACACCATGTAATATTTATAATAGTTTATAGCACACAGCCAAATCTTTCTGCCAGTGAAGCCATGTGCCTCTTTATCAACCTCAGCCCAAAGTGGCAGTAAACCAAAATAAATGGGGTATTAATACCTTGTTACCCTATGCTTTCCAGATACCCCACACTTCACCCTACATCAGATCTCTCTCTTGCTGAAGAAAGGGGTTAATTCCCCCTTATTTTTATGTCCTGAGATACAAGTTCAGGAAGCACAATTCAGTCTAAGTTGTTTATCAGGCAGAAGCAGAGTCTGTAACCTTGTCAAGTCCCTGAATCCCTCATGTAACTGTTTTTCTCTGACACTCTGTCCCATATTTGGGCTTTGGGTAAGCTGACAGGAATGTAATTTCTATTTAAAGATACACTGTCTGTTACTTTTATACTAAGTAATAAATGCAGGATTTGAAGAACAAGCACTAGGAAAAATGGTTGGAAGTTTATACGTTGAGTCACCTCTAAAGGAACAGCATTACCATTAAAATGAAAACAACAATAATTAAAAAAAGAAAAAAAAAATACCAAGAAAACCCCCCTATTCTTAAGCACTTCCTCATAGTCTTCCCAAATAAATTCTCTTGGCCTGAAATTTCCCATGTTTGGTGTCTGCCCAAATGTGAATATTTAGATTCCTGCCAATTGTTTTCAGTCAGTTTTCAATTACGTGAGGATGAAAAATAGACATTCCTTCCTATTCCTAGGACCGGGGTTATATTTTCCCATAGCTGTGCTGAAGCGATCAGAACACTGGAACTGAGATTCAGTTGTAAAAAGCTATCAGTAGGGTACAATGCCTTCTGTGAGTCTGGGGAATCCTTTTTAAGTTTTGCAGATGCATTTTTTACCAAGTAAAAGACTGTTACACTTGCTCCTCCTTCCACATGTGTGCTGCATGTGTATTTCAGTCAGAGATAATAACTTATTGTTGAAAGCAAATGTATCCTTCTTTAGCCTTTACCCTTCCTGAACATGCTCTCTGATAAAAGAGAAAACTGGATTCTGTTATCTCAATTTCTGCAGATGGCTTCCAAAAGTACTTATGAGTGAGTAATAGTTTGACTCTTGGTGATTTTCAACCATCACTCATGTATCTCCTCAATGTCCTCACCTAGGTCCAAAATTCCCATTGAAGCTGATATGCTGAGGAATAAACCAGAAAGGATCCAGTAGGGCACTCAGGTTTGCAGACAGTGTTGGGGAAAGGCAGTGAACTAAATGCAGCAGAAGCTATATGGAAAAATTAATATTATGTTGGATACCAAATATATCATTCTTGTGATTTCCTTACAGGGACAAGACCCCACTTGTAGTTGAGCCACTGCTTGTCTCAATTAACATTTGCTTTCTTTAAGCCTTGATTTAAAGCCCTGACAGTGACCTCTCTTCATACTGACTAATACAATCGCTTCTCCACTTCTTAATTTCCCAGCCAGTGAAGCACAACACTGCTCCTCGGAATTTATTAAATACTTAGTTCACCCAGCAGGAGCATTTGAGCAGTCAAGTGCTACTCAGTGCAACTAAGCATGACAGATTCAGCATCCTTCCCATAAACATATTTTTCAAAATCTAAAGCCAAAGGTAAGCACATCAATCCTACGAACACATTTTGCTTATAATTCATAAGCCTT
The DNA here is from genome assembly GCF_015227805.2 of Hirundo rustica. Lineage (NCBI taxonomy): Eukaryota > Metazoa > Chordata > Aves > Passeriformes > Hirundinidae > Hirundo > Hirundo rustica. Next base: position 17,568,432 of record NC_053452.1, read on the forward strand.
TCTTCATTGTTTTGGGAGATGTCACAAAGTAGATATTAATTATTGACAAATAATACAGATTCACTTCTTCCTATCATTGCAAAAAATAAATAAACCTAAGGGCAGACTTCAAAACTTCCAGGTCCCTAGTCACAGTTTAAAAAGCTGTTACTAAGGAATGACTCCTGGTACCCCCTTGTCCTAAATAACACTATTTTCTCCAATTAGTCCCACTAATGTCAGTAATATCACTCCTATAGGAAGAGCCACAGTGAAGTTAAAAATGCATTTCTTTTCACATTGATTTCTCCTAAGAATGTGCAGAGAAAAAAAGGAAAGTAAGGGCATCAGAATCCAACCTCAGAAATAAAGTGAGTTCTAGCAGGAATAAACTCCCAGAGAGGAAAGAAAAGAAAAATGAGAGAGTGCAAAAGGAATGAACAAAAGAGATAAAGCCAGGAGAGGAGAATTTATCTTACACAAACAGAATTTGTGTTGGCCCATCCGTCCATGACACAAGCACTAATGAGGCTGCCCATTCACAGAGGCCTCAGATAAACATACAGATGGCCATTTAAATCACCTCAATGCAGTATGTGTATAACATGAGCCAATGTTTTCACTTGGAGAGGGTAAAGAGAAACGACAGAGGGCTGGAGATGATGAAGATAGCAGGCCAGGATTATTGGACTTTTCCTATACCTCGGTCTTCATAAGTTTTTCTATGAAAATGCTCGTAAAGAGCTGGACTATAAAAATTCCAGACTTTACTGTTGGCATAATTGATCTCAGATATGTCACCACAGAAGGAGACAGAGGAGTATTCATGTAAGACATACAAATCTTGGAGAGGAACCAAGCGTAATATATAATCTTTCATTCCCAGAAAACCATTCACGATGGTTTTGGAATAGATTTAAGCTTTTAAAACCTGTTCTCCAACCTGTAACACATTTTGAACAAAAGGTTTTCAGGCTCACAATAAAGAACACTTGAATCTGATAGTGTATTATTCATCCAGTTTTGAAATTAATAATTCCTTGACTGTACCTTCTTATTTTGCAGAAAGGAGACTAAAGAATTTTGTCTTTAAAACAGCCTTCAAAGGACCTGAAATAATACAAAAATCAGAGACCAAATTCACAGATGACACAAGCGGGCACCTCCCAGTTTGAGTAGGTGATCTGAGGCTCATAAAAACTTTTTCTTTGTCTTTTTACAAATGTCTACCAGTACTATATCATTATTACAGTACCAGTGCAAGAATTTTTAGAAGGTTCTTTTTGGTTTTTTTTTTACTTATGGGTCACATCGTATGCTCTTTTTCTGAGTATATTGTTGTTGATGTTAGTTGCTGTTATTGGCATTTTACCCATGGGAGTGGATGTGAAAACCTGCTTTCTGTTTCAAGTAATTTTTTCCTTTGCAGTTTCCTCACATCCCTTCTCACTTCCCTTCACAACTGCTCATCTTTGCTCTTCCTGAGCCTTGTTTTTCAACATCCTGTTGTCTCTCTGGTCTTCTTTCGCGAGGGAGTTCAAGTTCGTACCTTCTCTTCAAAGCTGTTGCCACATCAGCAGTAACTATACGATAAACCAAGAGGCCACAATCAACACTGGCAGCCATCATACATCAGACAGACAGTCAGCCCCCTTCTATGCCTCCTCTGCTATTGTTCTACACTGTCAGTGTCTACCTTCTTAGTCATCGGGACATGTGGCCCAAACTGATTGCTGAGGGCTTTGATCTCTGGTCTCTCCACTGCGCATGGAGACTCACACTGGGTTCAGCAGGCTGCAAGACAGACCCTGGGACACCATCAGAAACCCCCATCAGAGTGATGGAGGTTAGAAAATCAGCTAAGGAAAGCAAAATAAATACTTCCTGTAGAAATTAAACCCTATGCCCAAGTTGCTTACAAGTTCAGCTCAAGAGCATGAGGAGCAGGGAATTGCTTGTCTAAACTCTGTATTTGCATGTGTGAGTGAATGAGCAAGAGACGTCCTGTGGGCCTTTTAGAGCTGGTTACATTTAGCTGCTTTGTGGCTGCTGCCAAATTTTTAGTCGCTGTGACTCATTGACCAACTAGCTGCCTTAACATCTTGCTTCATTGTCCTTTTCCCCTTATAAAGGTTTCCCCTCACCCCCATCTGAGACGTCAAGAACAATGATTCCAGATGTAAGCAAAAAAGTTTTCCAACGCAGCACATCACAAGACCTGCAGGCGTGCCTTGAAATGAAGATTGCAAATGACGTGGGTGCTGTGAGCCTGATGAACACCTTGAGAGCTGACAGATGACAGTGAGTACTCAAGGCAGTCTGCCTTGTTATATGGCTTCCAGGTGAATGAAAGATGAGTTGGCAAGATATTTTAAGATGTGTCTGTGCATAGCTCAGGAAGCAAATCTGAGTTCTTTGTGAAACCGACAGAAGTGTGTGGGATTTTGGGGGTACTTGTGAATACGCAGGAAAAGGAAACAGGGATATTCTGAAGAAAATTTACCAAAATACACACTAGTTTTAAAGGAACAAAATCCGGTAGCTATTGGGGTGGAACAAAACATGGAGGACTGCGTTCCCCAAAAGAGCTCAATGAGAGACAACGGCCAACTCCCCTGTATAAATAGGTCTGTGCTCCCAGGGTGAGACATGAGCACAGACGTCAGGACACATGAATCCCGTGTTTGCAAAGCGCTGACATTCTCAGCCCGGTGAACCGACACGCCTCATCTCTTATGCAGAGATGTTCAACACTTGGCAGCACTGAGTTCCCCACCTGAGGACATGAGGAGCCTGACTGGAGAACCTGTTCCTAGACACACTCCGTGCCAGAGGGCCAACAACAAGCAGACCCAAGAACAATTCATCCAGCGGCACTAAGAGTTGGGGACGTTCAAGGAGTAGAAGAGCAGTGTTTGGTGCTGAGCTTTTGAGCTCATCCCTCTCCATTAGGCAGGAAATAGCTAATTACCTTTCCACGGCAGGAGCAGTCCAGCTCCTCCAGGGCAGAGGAGAGAGAATTTGCCGTAATTACAGGAGGAGCACACAGAACTCTCTCCCTGGTAGTGCAGAGACTGAGTTGCAGCCAGCATTTAAAGGCTGATTAGTATAACTGCTTGCAGTCTGTATTTACAGCCACTTCTCAATTGCCCTTACCCTGGGAAAAATGAGATTATGTCATTTTAAAATTTACAAAAAAAAAACTCCAGTAGAAATAAAATTATGTTTTCTTTTGATATTAAATAAATCATCATTTAAACAATTAAATTAACAATAAGATTTTTTTTCCCTAGCCCTCCAGTGGTCCTTTTGTTTTCCCCCCACAGCCCATGGTTTGGAAAATCTGGTTTCAGAATGAAGGAACTATACATGCATTCAATAATGACTTGAATGAGTGTTAAAGGCATTGTTCTTAAAAGGGGCTGTGTGAATATTTTAAGTTATTGAGCAGGAGGGGTGGTAATAAGAACAATAGAAAAACGAAATGATTGTTATTTTGTCTCTTTAGACCTCAGTGGTGTCATACGTTTGCCCTTTCTCCTGAAGAGGGGTTTAGCTCCCTGATGGGATCTTCTGCGGAGCTGTCTGAGCTAGCACAATTATTGTGTCAAACGCTTATCTCAGGGACCAAATAATGGAACCAGGCTTTGACCATCTCCTCTGATTTTTAATGAGCTGTTTGTTGCAATTAGAACCTGCATTATTTTAACTGGATCTAGAGGAGGAGCGTGTTTAGAAAGTGCTTGGGGGAAGAAGTGCTTGTTAAGGAATAGGTGGATTTAAAAAAAAAAAAAAAGAGAATGTAAGGGGGGTGGGAAATGAGAGAGAGAAGGAATGTTAAGAAGGGGAAATTTTCAAGAAATAGAATTTGCAAGGCATAGAATTTCCAAGAACATTTCAATAGTGTGCTATCCATGCAGATCTTAAGAGACTGACAAAAGCACAGTTAAACCGTGGACCTTTTCCCCTGGCTGTAGCTCGAGGTGGTCCCAAAGGCATCTGCAGCCTTTGCCTGGAAGCAGAGCGTTCGGGTCGAGAGTGAACAGGAGAGGGCAGCATCGCTTTACACTTACGGCAAGGGCCCCGATGGAAGCGTCTGGGAAGCCGCAGTGGGCAAACGCATCGCTGTAGGTGATGAAGATCAACAGCCTGATGAAGGGAGTTCGCCCGCAGGTACCTCGCTGGAAGAAATGCCTGCATGGGAAGAGGATAGGCGAAAAAGACGTTTTCAAGCGCAGAGTAGAAAGCGATGTGAATGTGGTATTTCAGAGTGCTTTCGGCTGGACTCTGCTCAGCTGCAGAGTTCAGGGTGTGAAGTACAGCGTTAGAGCACAGAGACTTCTGGCAGCTCCTTTAGTTACATTCTCACTCATCCACACATCATTATACCCTTACAGAAGACAAGAAAGCCTATTTCAAGGATGCACAAATGGTACACCAAAGGTGGTAAGTTCCTTGCCAAACGTCCCACATGGCATCAGGAAAGCACGTGGATGGCCACGCTCCCCCGCCAGCCATTGACCCACATCAAGCACGTCCATTGCATGAGTGCAGGGCACTGTTAGGATGGCACGAAGGATTTCTGAGATGTAGTCACCACACCAGAATGCTGATTCAGCTTCAGATGAAGGATAAATGCTCTACTCTAATGTATTCTTTTAAATCAATTTCATAAATGAAAATAAATCCAAATTGATACCGTAAAGCTGGTATTGACACCTTAGACCCTGGCAAAGGTACAGTCGCCTTAGTTTGATCCGTGGAAACACCAGTGTAATAACTTTAAACAGAGGACAAAATGTGGTCCATTAACTTTCACTTTTCTTCTATGACAGTACTTACTAGAGGCAGCTGTGGATTCATGAGCCGGGGTTCTCACTGACATACGCCTTTTTTAAGTTATGCAGCGTGCAAAATCATATGGCAGAGAAATTCCCCCACACATGAAAACCAGCCATGCCTATCAGTTGCTCTCTTGGCTCTTCCTCTTTTCTGCTACTGTTATGCCTCCTTCAGTGAAGACAGAATAATTCTCTTTACAACTGATGGTTCTGCCAGTACATGACTGAATCGGCAGAGCCGCACTGGTTTTGCTGCTATGTCCCCTCTTCAAACTAGGCTCACAACCCAGAGAGGAAAATGACTGACATTCCAAAAGAGGGTAATGGTACATTGGTTCCCAGGGAGTTATTTTGTACAATCATTTTGCAATACAGGTGAATCACGGGTAAATTTTTTGTTTTGTAGACAATGTTTCAATATCTGCTCTGTACACAAGGTTTGGAATGAGACAACTGGGGTTTCATTTACTCAAGTCCATCATCCATGTCAATTAATTGTTTCATCTCGCTGTGGAAATTATCAATAAAATACCAATACTGTGATATGTAATCTTGCAGATAACTGTGTGGGAATGGCATGAATGGAAACAGCAAATACACATAAACCTTCATAACCACCATCCATCTGTTTCGACACGGACAGAATTCTAGAAACACAGGGATAACAACTACCTGATCTTTTTATTGAAACACACATTTCAAGTAACTTTTTCTAATTATAAAGTATTTTTTGAGCTACTATATTGTTACATGGGAAATTCAATTATTTACACTTAGAATTCTTAGGGAAATGCAGTAAAGGAAGCGTGTTTGTTTTGACATTTTTAAAATTTGATATTAAAAAGAAGAGTTTTTAAAATGATTTCATTTCAGTAGCCATGCTAGAATAAATGACTCATTATCATTGGCACCTTAGCATTTAACTGAAGGATGCATATGATTGTGAATAAGTGAAGTATGCTATTTTAATACCTTTTTAAAAAACACATATTTTCAATACTAAAGTTCCAGATCCTCTTTAGTACTGAATGAACCATCTGAACTTTCCTAGCCCAGTACATAGGAGTGGCACTTGATCTAAAAGCAAGTTTCCATCAGTGGTCACACCATGTAATGAAACCAAAAATACTGCGAAAGAAATACTACACCTTGACATTTTCAGCTAAAGGGGTGTCTAAATTCCATTATGGACTTTCTGCTTGGTGATAATACTTATGCTTTAATATCCTGAATCGGAATAAAAAGTGATATCTCAACGTCAAATTTCCCAGAAAACAAAAATTCCATGCCTTGACCAAGTAAAATTACCAAATGAGTAAGTAATCCATTTTCTCTCAGGCCCTCAGTTTTGTCAGCACTAAATTTACACACAATCATTTTTTAAAGAGATATGGGAGGAAATGCATAAATGCCAAGAATGTTTGTTCAGGGAAATGACACACCATCATTTTCCCAACATCTGGTAATTCATGAAGAGTTGAAATTTTTTCTTTTGGACTTATTAAGAGGGAAGTTATCTATTCTGAGGGGATCTGTGATAAAAGCAATTTTTTTACTGTAAGAAAGTTTGAGCTGAAACTTCATACAGAGAGAGAAAAGGGACTGGAAGAAGGAGAGTCGCTTTTGTTGGTCTGTGGTTCAGGAGTATTATTCGTCCTCCCCTCCAGAACTCTATTTTTAGATGGCCTCCAGTGCATTAGATCAAATGTATAAATTGGATGAGGTCAAACTGTCTCTGTCTGTGAATATGCAGCTCTCAGAGGTGTGCCAATGGCTGTGGAATTCAACTGGCTGGTACTAACCTGAACCTTGTCAAAATCAAACTGTAACATCAGAGTCTTTCTATTAAACATGGGCCTAACTACCTTTTAACCGTTTGAAGTGAAGTCTCATTTAATTTGTATTGATGTGGACATAGAGATGCCAGCAGGAGGGGGGGTTTTTCTGTCATGTTTTCCTCCCTACTGTGTTAGCAGCTATCTGCCATCTTAGAAGGTCTTTGCAGGAAAAGGATTATCATCCCTGGAAACAGTAGAAATCCCAAGATTTCTGTTTCCCTAGCAGTTCAATATTATTCTGACCAGTATCATCAGACCAGCTTTTACATTGGAGCACACTTCTGTAGCTATAGGTGTGTACCTATAAACATAAATAAACACGCAGACATTTGATATTACAACACTTATTAATTCATTATCCAGGCAATACAATAAGTTAGCACACTTCAGCACACTTCTGCAGACCAAAAAACCACCAACAGTAAGTTCCCTATTGCAAAACACGAACTCTTTTTGCTCTGCCGAGCTCTGAGTGACTTGACCATCGCGTGTCATTTGTTTGGCCCTTGTGCTAAGATGAAAATTTCACCTCAAAACTGTGCGGTGTGACTGGCAGCCCCAAGCTCTGCAAGATTTATGTGAGGCTGCTGGTGGTGTTGTGTCACTTGGTAATGTAGGACTGTGTCTGTGGAGGGAATACCATGCAGTGTGGAGGCGAGCTGAGGAATTAAATGGGATGGGATTTGCATTAGAGCTTCACCAGAGTTAATCAGCTTAGTCCCTGAAATCTGGCTGCAACTCGCTGTATGGCTTCCTGCTCTGGTCAACAGAAACACTAAGATACAACATATAAGAATGCCTTGAAGCAATACAAGAGGAAAGGAAGCAATTATTCCAGTTCAGCTAGATAAGCGCCTAAGGGATCAACTCCCCATCTAAAAAGTGTATTGGCATTCTCAGCCTCATGACACGGATTCTGCATTGGAGAAAACCCACATATAGAATGAGGTCAAAATGTTAGCTGCAAATGTATTGCCTGGGCTTTAAATTTAACCCTGACTTGTGTCTCGGCCCAGATGACAGAAGCATTCTGCTAAGTCTTTGTTGTTTGTGATTACATATATTTTAAAATATGTGGAAAGCTCTGTGGCTCATTCTTTTCCAGTGGAACTGGGGATTCAGTTCAGCAAGTATACAAAGCAATGGATACAGAGATCACCAGTTCCTGCTTGCAGCCTATTAATTTTACTGAGTATACCTCATTATTTATCCTGTATGCATCAAAAAGAACACCCATCCTAGACTGAAATGTGTCTGGATTCACATTCACGCAGAGATGAGAATTGCCAGACCGGACTAGCCCAGTGTCAGTCCACACAGTCCAACAATCTGTCTTTGATAATAACTAGCACCAGATACCATAAAGGAAAAAAGCCTCTATCCAGCAATAACCCCAGTCATTAAAGTGTTTTACCCCAATCAGACAGAAGTTGGTGCCCAAAGCATGAGGTCTTTTCCAAACATTTGCTAATCTGGCTGGAACATTATCAGTGTAAATGTCTGATTCTTTCCAGATCTTGCTCGCCTTGTCCAGAGAAATGGTGTGGAATAAAAGAACAGTTAGATGAAGAATAAGAAAGAAATTTCCAAAATGTGAGATATAAACAAAGAAGGTTTGGGACAGAATGAAAAAATAAACAGAGAGAGTGTCTGGAGGGGAAGAGAGAATGAAAGAAAAATTCTGTCCTTTAAAAATGACAGGATTTTTTTATAGCTCCCAAGCCAGTGAGGCTTACCTTACAGGGAATCGTTTATGACTCATACACTGTTTTGAAAGTCCAGCAGAGATCAGCAAGATGTCAACCCAAAATTCAGCTATCTCTGCAAATGTGCTGATCAAAGTTCTGCTCAAGACAGAGCAGCAGGCACTGTGGATTATGTTGACTTCATGAAGACAGAGGTGACCACAAAGAATCCACAATCCTAGATCCTCTGCCCCCAGTCCCGCAGAATACAACAGAACAAGGGCTTAACATTAAAAAGAACTGGGATTTTATCTCCTGTGAAGCTCAAGAGGGTGAAAGGAAAATCTCACTTCACTGATAGCGTAAGAGTTGAAGGCTACAGTTGCACCAAAGATAATAAGAATTCAGGACTAGCAAGACTTGTGCTTTCAAAGAACTAATGCAGAAAAATGTCTCAAGCTCTTGCCCATGAAAGCTGAAAAAGAATTAGGATAATATGCTCTAAATATGGTTTCCAAATCAGTCTATTGTGAACATCCTGCGTTGGGAGACATGAATAACCACTTGCTCAGTGATGCCACGGATGCCGTGCACAAGGAGAGGTGGAAAGGAACATATAAAGTCCAAAGAGTTTGCAAAATAAAGGAAGATTGAACTCTCAGAGCCGTGACCTCAAATACAGCAGAGAAGCTACTTTCTGTGGTTCTAATATAGAAAGATCTTGCAAATGTGGACTCCACATGTGATAAATAGCCCTGCTTCCAGATCTCCTGAAAAAGTTTGAAGGCATAACTAATGACATTGTTAAAGATGATTTCTGTGCTGATAGATGTTAGTGCTGACATTTTTCATTTATTATTTAAGATTGTTTTGGACTTGTAGAAACAGTGAGTGAGTGCATTTTGAAACTGATGGGAATTGGACATTCACAAATTTCTTGTCACCTGGCAAAGTCAGTTAAAATGTTACAAGCAATTATTTCAATCATGCTGAAGATTAATCATACTTTAAAACATGGGTTCTGGAAATAAATTCTAAATGTTAATACTGATAAATTACTGTTGCGAATGGATCATTATGTAGAGGAAACATTTAGTTTAATTGGAGTTGCTCCTGAGCTGCTCTACATACATTATATGGGGCACGAATCTATCCTTTGGAAGAAAAATACTACAGTCCCAGCCTGAGTTTAGTGTCTACTGTAAAGGGAACAAGGGAAATCAGACTAGATGCCTTGCTTGGATGTCCATTTTTAATTCAGCAGAGAATTTCAACCAAACTGGGCAGGGCATTCACAGAGAGTAAGCTGTGGCAAAGCTGGTCAAAATAAAGACTTTACTAGGGTTCTCCCATCATGAAAAGAGACACTTCATGGGAATACCACAGAATCTACAGGAGACTGTGAATTGGTCTGTACGGGACAAGGCCTCTTAAACGCAGGAGGCAGAACATTCAGAACATTTATGTAGCTGCTCCTTGAAAGAGAAAGACATTATCCAAGGCTGTTAACATGCAGGTTATATTAACATTTCCTTCCCTTGTACTGCTTTGGCTCTGGCTCTAGACAATGGCAAATGGGGCAAAAATGCTGGTATGAGCTCTTTCTCCAATAAAACTCTTTGGGAAAGGCCTGTGCTATGATTGCAAAGAAGCTGGGTACAAAAAAGAAAAGCTGTGTAAAGCTGAGATACAACTGGAACATTCTAAGACTAGAAAAATCTATTATTGACAGATAGTTCTTTCTGGAAGTATAAAATAAAGTGAATCTAACACTGAAAGCCAAGCTTGAGATGTGTTTCACATTGGCTTGAAGCCCTTTTTGTGAGACCTTGGCCATCCTCAGCACTGGTGTTGTTTGGGCCAGGGGGCGCCCAGAGTACTTTGATGAGCCCAAAACACTGTGGAGAAATGGGCTTGCCTCTCTGCTCTGACCTGCGACTCCTCGTTTAGACACCCATCTGAATCTCCACATTTCAGCAGGAGTTTCCAGCAATCCAGATGCAAAGACACTCCAGAGCAGCCTTATCCAAAGGCTTGTGCTGCACAGCAGCATTAGTCATAGATGGAGACAGCAGCTTGTTGAGTAACAGCTCTAATACAAGCTCTGGAAGTCAGCTTCTTTGGAGAAGACAAGGGTCTTAAAAAAATTCCTCCTATTATATTCCACAGAAAAAGCATTAAGGGACAGAATTTTCAAATACCAGGATCTCCTGGAAGTGCTGTTCATTTGTCCCAATCTCCTTACTAATTCCAGGGATGCTGCTGTGTTTCCTGGTGCCACACACAGCATAATTCATGTGCCTCTAAAAGATGGATCTGTCTTCTTAAAGTATGCCAACCCTTCACCATTCCCTGCCACTTGGATGGCCAATGTGATGGGGCAGCTTCTTGTCCTGCTTCTTTGATGGGGAAGCTTTTCTGCTGGAGAACAGGCTAAAAGCACAGACTGTTTCTAGCCAGCCACCCACATTACCCTGACTAAGCTGGATTACGTTCAAGACCATGCATGGAGTCCAGGGTTCTGTGTCCCAAACCTGATAACATGGACTAAGAACTTGAACTATTTCAGGCTACCACATGACCCTGACATGTTAACAACTTGGGCTGTTACTGAGCTGGGTTAGATTCAAACCCATGGGCGAAGGTAAAAGGTTTTGTGTTCCGTTACTGGCGCCAAATGTTCTGTTTTCTTACTTGGCTTCTTTCATGACGGTGTTTTTCAAAGCATTTAGAAAGCACCCGTTAGCACTTCACTCTGTATAAGTAATGTAATAACGGGGAGAGTGATGTGGGAGGAGGGACATGGTGCGCAGGAATCATTATCCAAATTAGGTGTTAAGCTTTGGCTTCTGCCCCTACCTTTGGTGAGGGTTAGGAGGATTAGTAGAGAGAGGGAAAGGAACTTCTGTTTCTAGAGCATGACTATGAAAATAGACACACTGGTAACTATGAACAAAATGGAAAAAGTAAATACAGTCCATGAAGTAACACCATCGGGAAAACAAATGTTCTCAAAGAAAAAAATTTAGAAAGTGCATAATTCTCTGCAGCACAAAGCATTGCGAGCCAAAGTCTGGTTTTTTGGAAAAGTTCCTTTGCATCTGGATCCCCATCAGACTTGGAAGAAGGAGGGCTGTGGTTTGGAGTGCGCCGGCACTCTCATTGCAGATTGTTCCATTTTCTTTGTAATAACAGCAGACGTTTCATGTCTGACATAGAGAAGCCCTTGTCCTCCTCTGTCTCACCTGAGATGTTTGCCACCGTCCAGACACTGAGGAATGGATAGAAAACAAAAGCAGGAGCTGGATATTGATTCCCACATGAGACTCAAATCACATATGCTACTTTTTGCTGTAGCACCAGGCACTGCTCACCTCAAGGCCTGCTTTTGCACTTCATGTGTGAGAAAGGGCTTGACACAGAAATCAGCAGAACTGGAAAAAAGATCAATGTATACTAGCTCAATTCAATCCCTGAGAAGAAAATATTGTGGTGTATTCTGGTGACCTCATGTTCCAAACAATGACACAACAGCAGTTAGCTATGTCAGGCTATTGCACTGTGTAACATCTGCCTAAGAATGGCAATGGCAGTGTGGAGTATTTATATGCAAAACATTAAAGAGCAACTCCCATTCTATGATCCATCTCAACTCATGTGCTGGTAACGCTGTCTTGCAGCTTGGAACACCTGCAGAATTCCACAGTCAAGAAGTCATTGACAAACTGCATCTATCTTATGTGAATAAAGAATTTAAGTAAGTTATTCTTGTCCTTTTCCTCCTCTGAGGAGAAGTCTTCGTGAAGTGAAGTCATGAGGCTCTTTTTGGCACTGTCAGGAATAATCCCTGAATATAGTGAAAAGGTATTACAAAACAAAATACGTTTTTTTCAGTTATAAATTCCTGAGAATAACCACTGCCGACAGACTGCGGAACTTTTGTGTTTAGGAAGTGATACATAATTTAAAAGTCATACTCTCTGGCATGACAGGGGAAAAGAATCTGCAGTTTATTGTCTTTCAGATTCTAAATATTTTTTCAGTCCGGTGGTAAACCAAATACTTTTATTCATTTGTTGACATGTCCAGTGCATTTGGCAATGTGCAAAATCCTTATTATTTGGGTCAGACAAGTGTCCTCAAAAACAAGGCAACCCAGCAGGCCTTCCAAGCCAGGCTGTGCCAGACTCTGCTTGCCCTGGTTCAGTGGAAGTGACTGCTAACCTACAGCAAGTCCTGCTCAGCACCAGGGCTGTGGCCTCTGCAGGGAGCTGGGCCGCCTGGCTCAACCTCCTCATTCTCTTCCTGACTGCTCAAGGTCAGACCTAGGAATTCACTGCCCTCCACGTGGGGCATGCCAAGAGGCAGCACTCTTCATGAGCTCCCTATCACTGCCTCTTGGCCCTGGCCCCAGAACTGGCTGATACTCATTTGGCAATACCCCCTTATTTCATGCCTCCCTGCTAGAAGTCACAGCAGAGAGACAGAAAAACAAATGGGCCATAAGAGCAAAATCTCTCTCTTCCCAAAATGTAAGTCTATGCATAAGAAAAGCCTCTGGAGCATTTGTATGAACCTACTGCATGAACTGATGGAATGAACTGCTCCTATTTATTGTACATAAGTGATTCATCATCCCCTCTCCCCTCCAGGTACAGACTGCCATAAAGAAAAGGCAGAATTTACTTCCTTGGTCCTCCCCCACCAGGCCCTACGCTCCTTGCCTGCTCCATTCTCCCTGGTTGATTCTTTGTGTCACTGGTAGTCTGAAATTAGAAGCTGCTGTCTCATTTGGCTGGTAATTGTACCTCCTTAAGAGAGGAATCTCATTTTACGGAAGTTCAAGAATGGAAGAGTTTATCCTGGTTGGCAAGTTTGTTATCTTCAACACTCTGACTAAAGGCAGCTGGAAATGAGGGTGGCACATATCTATGATGGAAACTCTCACATATAAGATGGAAACTCTCCATATGCTTGAAAGAGGCTTGAAAGATGGTTTTTCAAAGCATTTCCTGGGCACTACATGAATACACCCTTTCTTTAAAATGTACCAGGTGGGATCCAAAGATTAGATATGTTTACAGATACAGACAGAATGATGTGGTAGCTTTTAAGATCTCAGACATGGAGATACAATTCTCCAAAACTGGTGCTTGAATCAACTGTTTCATGTCTCCAGTGTAATCTTATGTTGCACATGGTCCTCATTCATTTGGATAGAAGTATTTTTTTGAATGACAAACCTGTAAATCCACTTAATACCTCTGAGATTCATATTGCCTTATCTTTTTCTTGTTTTATCATGTATGTCACTGTACCAGCTCACTTGGATAACTGGCTCATTTTAGGTGTGTGCATGGTAAAATCCTAAACGTACTTTTGAAGCTGCACTTAAGCAACGGCACTATTAGATGAGGCGCAACCTGGGGAACAGCAGCTGTCAAAAACATCCAACCCAAACAAGCCCAGCCCATTTTTCTTTGTTACAAAGACACAGTTGTTGAAATACCCTCATATTTACATCAAATACTTACATATTTGAATGCTGCAGTTCGCAGCATACATAAGCAGCGTTCAGCACACATGATTTCTCTCACTGCCACTTTGGTACTGGCAGCCAGGCAAACCCTGACATACAAACACTGCCCCTTTTCTTCTCCAACGCTACGCAACTGCTGCATTTGTTGAATTTGCTCTATGGTGTTTCTCATCCAGAAAATGCCTCTGATCTCTCTCTCCAGAGGCGAGGCACAGCCTTAACACCCCACAGATGTGTACACTATGGGGGAAGCAAAGGAGTGTGAGAGTTGACAGCTGAGGATGGTAGGAGAAGAGGAGCACTGAGCACCCTCAGTGTTTTGCCCACTGTGATGCTTGGCACATTCCCACCAAACCCACCTTGGGACCAACCCAGCACCACCAGTGAGCACAGGAAGGACAATGTCCTGTTCCACAGTGCCAGCATGCCCAAGAGGAAGCACTGTGGGGTGGGCATTTCAATCCCGGCTGTATTCCTGAAATGGATGCACTGAAGCTAAGGAAGTGGATGGGGTGAAATCTTGTCATCATTATGTTAATAGGACGATGGTAATTGTCTTCAATGTAGCTAGGCTTTCTCTGCATGGAATCTGCCAGAAAATCCCAATACCCACTTGTATTTTCCTATTTCAGGATGAAAATTAGGTACTGTACATATTTCACTCACTGGTGTACAGCTGTCACCGTGGAAACCCTGTTCAATAGAGTGTGAAAACTTTTACAGGACTGGCTGGGTTCATAAAGCGTTGAGCACCATTTTCCCTCCATTAATTTTATTACAGGTACTATCATTCAAAAATTAGGCAATCTAAGTGTTTACAAATAGCTGTAATTATGCACTCCGCTGCCATGCATGTCTCTAAAACAAATCCTGTACTGTATTTTTCAATTAAATTCCACTCTTCAAACATACCACGATGACATAACAAGAACTTCTGTATTTTTCCAAGCATATACTAATTATGTTTTCCACTGCAACATTCCAGGAGTAGATACTGCTCCATTTTGAAAATGGGGAAACCAGAGTACACAGCAATCACAGATCTTGTCAAAACTGTGCAGCCAAGTCCTGGCAGATTCAGGAATGGAATCCATGAGTCCTAACTCTTTAGTTCCCCCGCTCTGATCACCAGACAACACTCCGTTCCTCTGAAATAGGCTATTTTGATTGAAAACAGATGGTGTACATTTTTGGCACAGTGCTTTTTAACTATATTAAAATGCTCTGAATTAATATGTGCTTATATCATACCTATGTATGTATACATGTATATACATGCATGCTGCATCTATGCATACAGAAATAGGTATGAGTTAAGGACATATTAATTTACATATATCGTATGCAAATGTAATGGATATGCTGAAAGATACTTAAATGCAGCTGGACAGCTGACATGCCTAAACACATAAGCTATAGTCTTCAGAGATATTGTAATTACATACTATGTATTCTCTCTCCCTAAGCAACAGACTTTATGCTCTTGATGGTGTCCACTTTGATGTAATTCACGCATTAAAGTTTTTTATCATCTGATAAAAAATGTTAGTGCTGTTTCGTAAGGGATGAATCATATATTTTTTTATTAGCTCCAGGACCAACCTCGATCCTAGCTGAACAATGCCTTTAGTGGGCACTGCCTGCATTTATAGTGTTGTGGATTTTTCCTGCAACTGAGTTACATCTTAAATATCATACTTATCTTTTGGATTTGCTCTTTCTGTCATAGTATTTGCCGTTGAATTAAGTCTTCTCTAAGCAGTTTGTTTTCAGCTAAGGGCTGGCAAACCCTGGATTTGCTGTCTGTCAGGATTAAGATTTTCCCACACATCCTACCCTGGAGGAGATGACAAAGAACGATTTTTACTTAACCAATTCCTCTCCTGCAGCCTTGGGGATATTAATTGCCATATTAACTGGCAAACCAGGTCAGGAGACCTCTTCCATGGCTGGAAGTCACCAGAATGGGCTTGTATTGCTTGTTCTCCTGTGGATTCCCAGTAAAGAAGAGAAAGTGGGCCTTGAAAGCCACTCACATCGGGTATGTTCTAGTTACAACCCCTTTTCCACAGTCCCTCCCCATTGACCATACTTCCATTTCTTATATCAGTTGGCTGGATTTTGCACTTCACTTACCACAAAAGAGGTAAAAAATGTAGCCTTCAAATCCCCAGTCATGCAGGGGGTATTCTTTGTCTGCACGTTGGCTCCAGTCACCTCACACCTTATACACACAGAAAGCGAGTCAAAATTGGAGGTGAGATTAGAATTTGGGAATTCTGTCCTTGCAGAAAGGGGACCTGAGCAAAAATAGTTATTTCAGTCTGTGCTAATCCCTTCTGGACTGATCTGTGAATGTACAACAGAAAAAGGAAATACTGCTGCTCCTCACTGCTCTTCTGTCTTTTTTAGTTCTAAATCTGCAGAACTCAAGAGTCAGGAAATGCCTGCAAAAAGGTTTTGAGGAGGTCACAGAAGCAGAAGTACACTACAGTGCTGCTTTTTCTATGGATAAACAAAATATGACCTCCTACTATAAAGAAAAGAGAGCTTAATCTCTTTCAGAACTGTAAGTCAAAATCCACAAAAAGTAGCATTGGTTTTTTCTGGTTTCACATTCGATTTTGTAATGTAGTAATAAAATCTCCACAATTGTGTTTATAACATGAGGTAGCAGCTGTTAATGGCGAGCACCTTACCTCAGCTCTTAACTCGCACAGGACAGATTAGCATGCTTATATTTTCCTGGCTGTTTGTTATACCACAAAACTAATATTCTGGCACACTCCATTCTTAGTAAAGATTTTTTTAATGTTAATTTCCCCTGTATCAAAAGATACAGTAAACATATGTACTCAGGATAGCTCTCTTGCAATTCAATACACTAAGCTATTTTGCTCTAACTTTGCAAAACTAAATATAAATTTCCAAGTGGAAAAAAAGTGTTAAAAGAAAAGTCTGTTCTTGCAAACTATTATGTGGTAACCAGGCCTCTCCCATATCAATAAAAAAGCTCTCCACAGTGACATTCTTGCCCTTTCTCTAGCCATTTTCTGCCAGGTAGGAATCAGAGAAATGCAAAACAGCCTTAAAAGCTCCATATCTGATCAGAAGAAACTCTCTCAGTGCAGGTCAGGCACCAACTGACAAAGACGTTGTTCCATTTCCCTTTTAATAAGCCATTATAAAGAGGGCTGAGTTAATTTTTCAGGCTGTTGTGTGGCATGAAGGCAACAGCCTGAACAAAATCTGGATTCACATCCTACAGCAGGCCAGTGCCACCAGGATGATGAGGCTGCTTGAAGGCAACACAGCTTGAGCTGCCCTGGAATGCTGGTTGCATGCAGTGCTGGATCTCCTTCTGCTGGTTCTGGTGGGATTCAGACTACTCTCTTGCCATTTAAAGTGAAAGTGGGCTCTCTGTTAATAAAGTGCCTGATGTTTTTTTACGAATACTGAATAGAGTCCAGAAACTAAAAAATCACAAGGAGAATGTAACATGCAATGTGTATCCAATATGCAGAAGCCTGCTTTCTCTACAGCACTTTCCTTTTCCATGTTCTGAAGTTTTTCATGTTCCCTCATTATCTCCTTATCTTTACCAGTCAGAATAGATACCCTATGATAAACATGTGCAGGAAACTAAGCCCCAGAAAACTCCACGATTAGCCTGAGACTACTTGGTGAACTGGCTGGAGATGGGAAGACTGCCCAGCTCTCTCAGTAATCCACCCCTGGCCCCAGTTCAGCAGAGCACTTAGGTACTTGTTTAACTGAAGCAAGATATAGTGATTCAACTGTGAATCATAGACCTCTTTATTATTATCACTTTTACTGCAGGGTGGGGAAATTAAGTCTAGTCTTAGGAAATGCCTTGAAGCAAACTGGAGGAATAAACTGAATATCCTGCAGCTCTGCACCCCAGGTTTGTCAGTGTCCCTGACCAGAGGGAGGATGAGGTTCAGAGACTTCGGCCCAGCTCATTTTCTCCTCCTGTAGGAGCTAGCAGTGAGATTAGTGACTTTAGGTTTACTGCTGTGTAGAGCTGTGCTAGCCATGGCTGGAAGCTAATTATACATCCACTCGCCATTTCCCTCATTATTCAGTCAAGGAAGAAAATCTTCGCTTTGTTGGAAAAGCCAAAAGAACAGCTCTTAACTGCTGACATAACCATGTCTACTACGTAACTATGGCTATCACTCCTCATTGTAAAAATAGAAATCTTTTTAACATCTTCAAAAATCTTTTTTCATTACGAAATTCCATTGGAAAACTGGAAACCCAATTTTCATGGCCTCCAAAACAAAATCTTGTGTTTCAGGAGGAAGCCAAGAAAGAGATGGCAGCAAATGCTGGACTCCAGATGACGAATGTAGCTGGACCTTGCTTCCTCCTGGTGCACCACACATGGAAATTGTTGGTGTTCTGAGCTCACTGAGGAAGAAAAGGTTTTGACATATAGCTGTATTATGAATAATGTTTCTATGACATTACTTGACTGAAGTGTTAGAAACATTCCATTTCATTTAATGGTTTTAATTCGCCTACAGTGTGTTTTGGCATAGTTTGGGATGTTAAGGGGAGGCAGCAACATCTCTGTGGTTAAGGCTGAAGCTAGCTTCTGTTATAGCACCCTGTTTCCATCCCTTCATCATAACTTTGGTTTGGAAAGCTGCTTGAGTCTGAAGTTTGCCAGGTCTATTTTAGTCACTTTTGTAAAAACTGAGGAAAATCAGCCAAATTACTTTCAAGTTACGAGTTGCTAAAACTTACTCTGATTGGAAATATTTACTTTTAATTAGTACTTTTAGTCCTTGTCAAAGTCCTTGACTTCGATTGATTGATTGAGTTGAATTAATCCATAGCAACATTCCTGCCTTAAGAAAAATTCATTGTCACATAAACTTGCCCCCTGAATGACTGTGGCTGTAGAGCAATGCCTTTTTCCTGATCTGCGCACGCCCTACTGGGAGAGGTTATTGCCCATGACACAACCTCTGATGCTTGTCTTTGCCCATATGCTGGAGGCTGCCCCTCCTTCTGATGTCTAAAGGAGGTCTAAGTAAGGCCCAGCTTCTTCCAGCTGAGGTGAGCTGGGTTACTTGAAACAGTGACAAAGTGATGCATGGCTAACCTCGCCCTCCTGCATGGATGCAGGTAGGGAGCACTCCTGCCAGCAGATCTGCTCTCACCTCTGTCAAGGAGGTTCCATTCACCCAGGGAGCACTATCAACAAATGAAGCGTATCACTGGCCAGCACCTCCTCCCACAAGGACAATTATTCCCAGCGTTATCCACAGATGAGGATCCAAGCCAGTGTTATGTTCACACTTTTTGATTAAACTAGTGCAAATATTTGCCTTTCTCTACCTCAAAACCCACTTGTAATGACACTTCTAACCTTTCCATATAATTAAATATCTTAAATTGTGCAGTGACAGTTTACAAAGAAAAATGGTTGACACAGTGCAAAGATATAAACCACTCTTATTTTTCATAAAACTAAGTCCAAAGAGTTTTGTTTGTTTCAGAAGGAATTATGAGTTCACTTATGCTCTTGCTGAGATCAAGGAAGCTTTTTTTGGCATTGGCTTGAGTGGGATCATTACTGAACAGTACATAGCATTTTAAACTGGTTAGATTAGATGTTAGGAAGGAATTCTTCACTATGAAAGTGATAAGGCACTGGCACAGGTTGCACAGAGCTGTGGATGCCTCACCCCTGGAAGCGTTCAAGATCAGATTCAATGGGGCTTTGAGCAACGTGGTGGGAGGTGTCCCTGCTCATGGCAGAGGGGTTGGAACTGGATGATCTTTCAGGTCTCTTCAACCCCAATCATTTCATGGCTCCATAATTTCAAGATTTTTTTCCTTTTGGCAGGTGACCTGAAGTTACCTGCTGAGTGGCAAGAGGTCTTTACTTACAACAAATGTTTTCCACAAGTGTCTCAAACTTTACAGAGCACTTCATTTTTTCTGTTAGTTTTTACGGCAGAAGAAATCCATCTGCAAAATGTAGTACTGGCAGACAATAGAAGTGCTGGTTTCTAAGCACTGTTACCTGTGCTACTGCCATCACTTACTTAAAATGTGATGACTGATTGCAAATTTAATCCATGAAGGGAAAGGTGGGGCATTCTGCCTGTCCTTCCAAAAAAATTTAGCAAACAAACTCAAAATGCCAACTGTTGATAAGCCACAATATTGTGATTTCAATCTGCAGACCATGATGAAAGTGTCTCTTTACATCAAGTGTCCTGCCTCTGATTAAAACAGACTTCTGTTGGAATTGCATCTGTTGTCATTGTCTGTATCTATTCTCCCAATGAAATATGTATTTTAGACTTTTGATGCTATTTTTGCAATTCTTAAATTAAAAATAAGCTACATAAAATAGAGGCACCACTGTTTTCAATATATCATTATTGTTTAATTAAAATTCAAATAAAGCAAAACAATACTTTAAAACAATAACTGAATTGGTCAGACCTCTAATCTGAAAATTCCATGATCTTGGGGAAATCAAGATCAGTGTATGATCTCTTGCACTCTCTTTGTAATGAGCTAGGCACTCTGAGCGTTTCTCTGACATCAAGTTAATCCAGCTCCATCCACCCTGGGTTCACATTCCAAATTAGGCTCTTTCTGGTCATATTTTCATCTAAGTACAGAATCTGCTGGGTTTTACAAGTAAATATTTTCCCAGCTCCCTCTTCACAAGCTTCCCTCCCTCTTTCTTGCCAAACTCCCTGCCCTTGACTTCCCCTTTCTAAATCACTCTTCCTTCCCATACGATTTCCAAATTAGTCATCGTGTTCCCTCCCTCTTTCATCTATCGCATTCTTCCTCACTTCATCCTGTTTCCTCACCCAATCAAAGACTTCTCAGTCATGAGTTTCCTCATTCCTCATCCCTTCCATCAATGTTACTTACATGACAGCAGCAGCTCTTTTTTAAAAATCACTTTCACAATGACATCCTCACTGAATTAATCTCTAAGAACACCCTTTTAATAAGAAAAAAAGTCCATAATACAGCACTGAGTGTTCACCAGCAGAAGAAGTACTGTTTCTAAAGCAACAGACATTGAAAGCCTTCGTTATGATCAATAGAAACTATGAACCACTATAAAGAGAGTAGGTTTAGAAGCAGCTCTCATGCTGAGTTGTTGTTGTAAGTTGAGCAACACTAGCTTTGTATAGGCATCAGCCAGATAATGTAAATGCATCCACTTTCCCTCTGAATCAATGGATTATCTGTACTTTGTGTGGCAGTGGCATAAATTTGCATCCATCCATTCCCGTAAATATGTGGTCTTCCTCAGAACTCTTCAGTTTTAGAAGCCACTTGACCTAACAATGAGTTCTATGTCATTAAATATCTTCATTTAAGGGAGTGAATTATCTTGAGGGGAGTTCAACATTTGAAGATGGCATAACACAGGTAACAGACTCTGGACACAGTGGAATAAAATATCAGTAAAGCTAGAGAAATCTACAGGAAAGAACTGGATTATGGAGGGACTGAAGGCTTGAAAAGTTGCAGACAATTACAGACTACAGAAACAAGAGAGAAAATAAAATAACCATCTTAGATTTATGTAACTGAAGAAAAGAAAATGAAAGAAGAATCTCAGACTGCTACACTGACATTAATTAAGGTTTACAGCAGCCCTAAGAACTTTGGCAGCCTTGGCCCCACTTTCAGAGGAAGAAAACAACCTATTGAGAGATGAATCAGCTTTGTCAGAGTGCAGACACAGGGTCCTGTTTGGAGATCAGAATGAGAAGTGACTTTAGTCAGTTTCTAGTCTGCATCATAAAAGAAGGATTCAAATTATAGCAATTTCACACAGTTATAAATGTAATTCCATTACTTCCTTTCCTCTTTAATCACAGAGGCTACCTTGTTTCTGTTCAGAGCACAGCCCCCCTGGACACTTCAGCAGGGCCAAGCCTGCTTCATTCTTCACGGAAAATTGTATGCTAGTGGTGGCCACATTCTCTTTAGTTTTAAATAAAGACTAAAACAAGGGGGATGAGACCAGTACAGATCCAGTGTACTGAGATCAGCATGATGCAACTTCTCTCTGAGGTAAAATTATTCCATTCAGCCATTCACAGAAAATCGTTAAGACTATAAATAAGACTCCAAAGACCAATAAAAGAAGCATGAGGGAAGAGAAAGATAATTCCATATTTACAATGCCTATATATACATACACATTTATGATCATTGTTTTGGGATTAGGTAAATATTAAGCATCAATTTTGCCAGGTACCACTTAGTGCTTGTAGATGGACTTTTCTGTAGACCTCACAGGAGAAATAGGTCTTGGAAAGGCACTTAGAGAGGGAAAGAATAGTAAATTTACAAGTCTTTATAAACACTAAAGTGTGTTACTAAATGCATTATTATAGGTACTGAGACTAATTAAAGTTCTGCAATGGCCATCAGTTTCAGTGAAGAGATCTCTGTTCACTGGGATTAAGTTTGCTCCAGCAGCAAGGTTTATGGGAAACTACAGTGAAACAGATTATAGAATAAGTGTTGCTCGATTCACACATGATGGTCTTCAGTGTTCTCCTAGAGTGTAACCACTGTGTGTTCCATCTGCAGCTACCTGCAATCTCTTCCAATAACCTAAGTTATTACTACAGTTCAGGCAACAACTTTTCAAATAGTATCACCCCACGTCCATAAACACACCCTCTAAATTGGGTGCCAACACTGTTTTTGCAGAATACTACAAAATTTTGCTTGGGAGATGAAACACTGTATCAGTACAAACAACATGTGTCTACAAAGTGAAGTTTTGGAGAACAGAAAAGCATGGATGCAAAATTTTGTCAATGCATAAATGCCATTCTTGAGTACTTATCCCTGAGCATGTAATAGATCTACCGGTCACAAGCATTATTCACCCGCTGGGAAGCATGTGGGGTCTTTCTTGACTTTAGAAACGGTTTGCACACCAAAAATAGATATCCACAATACTTCATCAAAAATGACAAGCCTTTGTCCCTGAAGAAAAAAGGCTGTTTATTATACCAACAATAACTATTGAAACACTCAACATATATATTATTCATATATAAAATGACATTGTTTCAACCATATCCTCCTCATTCCGCACTATTCCTTCTGCTGCTATCAGCTTGCTTAACTTATTGTAAGATATAAATTCCTTATTATCATTAGTTATGTTTTAGGTACTGTAAACACTTGTAAAGCTAAGCAATAAGATGTGATATTATTAAAACAAGAACAGGGTGAAACACATGATTATTACGAAAGATACTGGGGTATATTTGCACAGCTTGGGTATATTTTTAGGACAGGGTGTCTTAGTGACAGAATGCACAACAGAGGAGGACTTTCTGGTTGTTACACCAAATTATTTTGTTGGCTTTCTAAATATTCTGGACTAAAGTCTTTTGTATAGGGCAGAGAAAATATTTTTCCATCCCACGGGTGTACTGTGAGAATTACTCATCTGGTATATAGATAATTCCCAGCAAATAGAAGTGCTACCAGTCATTGTTGGTGTTACCTGTCCCTCACAGCTTCTGTGGCACGACAGCTGACTACAGTCCAGTGGGTGTATCACCAGCTATTATATGGATGCCTTTTTTTTTATTTCTGGACAGGCTATTAAACAAGGAGAGAACAAAAAATTCCTGGGTTTTGTGTTCAACTGCAGCTTAGGTTTTACTTGAAGCCTCACTCAGGCTGAAATGGACACTGAAAATACTGGCTTGATGTGAAATTTCTGTCAAGCAAAATGTTGGCAGAAACAAGGGCTCAGTTCTAAAACCAGAAATATAGGGAAAGTGACTGCCTTTGCTTGGTGTTTGCAAACACTTGGTCTGCAATTAAAACAAGGAAAGACTTTTTAATTGGCTAAGGAAAACATAATAACCTAAGTAAATAACTGCAATATCCACACCCATGATATCTCTGGCATTGGTTCTTCAGTTCCCTTCCCTACCAAGCGGTGCCAAAGTCCAAGGAGCTAACATCCTTTTAACTCTGTCTTCTCCATTTTCCCTCTGCAACCCTATTAATGGTTAATCTATGTTCAGGATGAACTTGGATGACGTCTCCAGCCCCTATAGGAAATGCTATCTGATCTGGGCCACCTACCCCTGCAATAGCAATTTATTTTTATTGCTGTCATCAGGCATCCCCCACCCCCAGCTTCAATCCCAATTTCCACAAGTTCAGAGGAGAGCCAGCAGGAAATGCCTTACTCTCACTGTAAAACTGCCTGTGGGCCACAGCTTTGGAGCAGGTTCCTACCACAGAGACATTTCTGTGACTGTAGCAATTAAGGACCAGCAGCACCCCAGACACTGGCACAGGGCTGCTGTCATACCAAGGGTGTACTCCAGCACAGGAGGGAAACTCTTTCCTTATTAGTTTAATCCTCAATTTAATCCTGTCTTCTACCCATCACCAGATCACTTACCGTTGTAGTGGTTTCTAACATTTCTTGGAGGGTTTTTGAACAAAAAGCTTTTAGAATTAAATTCTCTGCACATTTCTTCATTTGTCAAGAGTCTGCTCTGCCATTCTGTATGCAAAGGGTGGGAGTCACTGTCCTCTCTAGCTTTGCACCAGTGACTTTACAAACAGCTGAGTGATTCTGAAAAAATGCATGGGACTTTTAACCATAATGTGTATTACATCTTACTGGCTATGTAAGACTGTCGATGTTTTATATCAGGTAAAAAGGCCAGTTTAAAAACAAAGTGTTACATAGATGCTTGACCCAGGTGAGGCTCATCTGTTGGTTATAGAACTGAGGAAGCAGATGCCTGAGCTTTTTCCTTCCCTTGAACTCCAGAAGGCGCAGGACTTGGTGGACTTCAGAAGAATGCTTAAGTTCACCTACAGAGATCTTTGGGGGCTGTATGGCCTTCTTCCCCTTTCACCTGATGCCTGAGGAAGGACGAACTGAAGTTACGCGTTGTCTTAAGAGATGACATTCAATGCCCTGAGCACCACAGCGCATCCCTGACACCTTTGCTCAGAAGTGCCACGGTGTGCTGTTGTGCAGCTGCCATTTTCCACTCCGCAGGCGGCCCTGCAAAGAGATCACCGCAAAATCCTCTGATGTGCTTCTACAGTTGAGTCTATACCGCCTTAAAATAAAACACGCTAATCAACAAGAACATCCTCCCCCTCTCTTATAAGATATGGCTTTGAAATGCCCGAGAAAGGACTTGTTTCCCCGGCGTGTGCTCTGGCGGCACGGCGGGTTCCTCGATGAAGGGGAGGCACTCCGCCAGCGCGGACAGAACCAAGACCCGACGCATTTTCTGTCACGTTTTTAAGGCCCCGAAGCGTGAGGGAGCCGGGGTCCCTGCCCGCACCTGGAGCTCGGCAGATCCCCCTGGAAGAGCAGGAAGGCGCCGCTCCCCCTGCCCGTCCTCCATAACCAGGCCGGGATTTTGTTAATCAAAGGCCTTATTGCCGGGGAGGCGGCTGAGCGGAACCGGGACGGTCAACGGCGGCGGCTGCTCCCCTCGGCTCGGGGCAAAGCCCGGAGGGATCCCCGGCCGGCCGGGCGGGTCCGCCCGGGATAGCCCAGCCCGGGCGGCCACAGCCTGCGGGGAGCCGCGCTGCGGCCTCCCGACTCCCGCCCTCTCTCCCTCCCGCGTCCCTGGGTCCGCCCGTATCCCTGCATTCCCTGCTGCAGCATCCCCTCCTCCCCTCAATCCCATCAGTAGCGGCGGCCCCGGGCTCGGCTCCCCGCGCTGCGGCGGCGCTCGGCGGCGGCTCCCCCCCGCCGCGGCCGCCATGTTGGGCTGCTGCGCGCTCGGCGGCGGCGGCGGCGGCTGCCGCGTGTGACCGCGGGAGGGAGGAAGGGAGGGAAGGAAGGAGGGAGGGAGCGGCTGGGGAGAGGAGGGCGCGGAAGCGGAGGGAGGGAGCGAGCCGGGGAGGGAGGGCGCCGCCGCTACCCCTCCCCGCCGCCCGGCGCACGCACACACACACACCCCGCACACGCACCGCCCGAGGATGCCCTTTGCCCGGGGGGGCGAAGCCGGGACACCATCGCGCCGCCGGGAGTGAAGCCACCGCCGCCGCTGCCGCCGTCGTCGGGGCCTCCCGGCCCGCAGCGTGCGGCCGGAGCGGAGACGCCGGCGCTTTCCCTCCGCCCCAGGACGCGCACCGGGTGGAGGAGAAGGAGGAGGAGGAGGGCGCCGTCTCCGCAGCAGCAGCAGCCGCCGCCGCAGCCATGGGAAGGATTTGACAGGGCTCGGAGCGCTTTTGCCGGTGTGTCGGGCGCGCGTCCCGCCCGCCGCCCCTTGGCGCAGCGGAGGAGAAGGGGGCGACAATGAAGACTTTAGTTTTTTTGAATCACTGAAAAGCCTTAAAAGGAGACTCGGTAAGGAGGAGGAGGAGGAAGGGAAAGGCTGCCCGGGGCAGGACGTGGCTGCGCCCTGAGGAGGGGGGGCTGCGCCCCACCCCGCGGTGGCCGCTGAGGCGCTGCCGGGGCCGGGGGAAGCGGCGGGGGGCGGCGGGGCTGCGCGGCCCCTCATCCCTCCCTCCCCGCCGGTGTGCGCCCTCGTTTCTGCTGCCTTTCGCTTATATAAATACGTAAATACATCTGTTTTTCCCTTCCCATCCGTCCTGGGAAGCGGAACCGGAGGGGCTGTTAGCCCGTGGTGCTGCGGCGGGGCTCCTCGCAGGATCGCGCTGCATGATCTGCATTGGGAATGAAGGAGAAGACCTTCTTAAATATATAAGTGCGTGTGCCTGTGCACGCGCGGTGAAATCGGTGTCAGGCAGTCTCAGTTCTATTTGAGTGCAATTATTATTGTTAAAGCATCAGGAATGCCCATATATGTTTTTGCCCCACTTCTTACTAAGGCTATTAGATTTTTGGGGTTTTTTTTCTTTTTTTTTTTTTTTAGGATAACTATTTTCTTCTCTTAAATGTCATGCAGACACAGATATCCTCACTGTACGTGTTTGTCTGAAACTCCAAGGGTTTAGTTTCAGGCTGGGAGCACCAAGGTGGGCTGGCAATTAAGGACTGCCACAGTTTGACACTTGTTAAAAATACTGCTGACTTCTTTTTAAACGACAAAACCCTCAAAAGGTTTTTGTTTTGTTGTTGTTGTTTTTCTGACTAAGTAATAATAATCATTAAAAAAGAAACCCCAATGCAAACTGAAACAACCATGTCTGGAGAAGTGCGTTTGAAGCAGTTGGAGCAGTTTATTTTGGATGGGCCAACACAGACTAATGGGCAATGCTTCAGTGTGGAAACCTTGCTGGATATACTCATCTGCCTTTATGATGAATGTAATAATTCCCCTCTGAGAAGAGAAAAGAACATCCTTGAGTATCTGGAGTGGGGTAAGTTTGAATGTGTTTATTTTGTGTACATCCGTCCATGTTCCTGTCTGCTTTGTATAATGTCTCTGTTATTTAAGTGTGAGAGGGGATTGTTTATATCTCAGTGTTTTACTGGAAGTGTTGTCAGTTTCACTGTATTTAAACATGATGGTGGTGTTAAAAAGAAATCTGTATTGGTTTTTTGTCTTTGAGGTATGCATCTAAAGCATACTTCATATTCTTTATTTTTTTTTACATGGATGAGGCTTTTGTATTCGAAGCATATTTGTTTGTCTTCAGGCCCAGCTGTTGAGTTTTGTATCCTAAAGTTACTGGCAATATGGAGTGGCGAGGGATAAATTCTCTGATGCCTGGAAAAATATCAATGCACAATCTTCTAATTTACTTCTTCAGTTGAATCTATACTGTTTTAAAATAAAATCCTTCAGCTTTCTGAAATGAAAGGGGTTTGAAACGTCTGTGAAGATGGAGAAGATGACATTTGGTTCTTTAATATAAAATTGTTGCTGACTTAAGTAGATTGTTTTTATCATCAGGAAAATCAAAGTTGAAAAGCAGAATGAAACTCTGTGTGTTCCTGGCAGACTTTTCATTTTGTGGGAGATAGGGTATTAGCAGATTTTTAAAGGCAAGCAGGTGAATGATATTGTGCCAGTTCTTCTTAAGTTGTCATAGAACTGGTATAGAACTGGTTGACTCTATTTTTTTTTTTCTTTTTAATTCTCTTTCTTCCTCCTCCTAAACTCAAATGTAAACCAGAAGATGCAGTCTGACATAAGAGCCTTGATGAGAACGGTTACTGTATCTGACCTTCAAACTTCAAAGTCATGCTGCACTTCTGCTTTTGCATACAGAACCATTTACCACATTTGCTTTGTAATAAATGCTTCACCAGGCCTCCTTTATTAAAAAAAGCTTATTTTTGAAACTCATAGCAGGCATTTGATTAATTAGGTGTTGGAGCTCTTCAAAATTAGGTCGTTGAGGAAAGACATTGTTTTGATAACTGATCTAACAACTTGAGGCTGATATGTGTGTGTTTTATTTTCCTGCTCCTCTCTGTAGTCATACTGACATCTAAAGGACATCTGACTCAGTAATTAAATTTCTTGTAGTGTTCATATTGCATCGTTTTTTGTTTTCTTATTATCTGGAGGAACAGGCTATAATTAATGCATTCTAGCTAAGGAGGAAATTGTAATTAAAAGTATCTCTGAAGAATCTTCCCTCTAAAACTGTCACTGGCATACAGAAGCTGTGAAAGACTGGAAAAATATGATGGCTCCAAGGGTATTTTCTATGCAGGAACTTAGTGTAGTCTGCAGTGGATCTAGGCAGCTGATACCCTGTAAATAATAATAACCAAGTTAATCATATCTAGATGATCAGAGCAACAGTGTGTTTAGGACCCATTGTACTGGGTGCTGTTGCATTCAGTGCTGGTTGTTTGATGGGTAAATGCATCCTTGCAAGGCTCTGACAGTACCTGAAGATTTCTGTAATAAGCTTTCCCATCTGCTGATGGAAATAATACACTCTTTTGGAAAGGCTAGACTGGAAGGAGGTTTCTTGCTGGCCTATTTTGCCTGCTATTTTTCCACTCTCGTGCTCCAACTGTGCCGTAGCAGGACTCTTAGGCTTCAGAGAAGACCAGTTGCTCCCGTTTCCAGGGCTGAGTTTCATTGGTCCTCTGTCTGCTCCCAAGCTCTGCTGTCCGGGCTTCTGTCCTGGGAGCTTTTTCAGGAGGGTTTGTGAGGTGACATGGAACAGCCAGCGGTGCTTGTACCTGCCGGTGGCAGTGTCTGTGTGAATGAGGTCTTTATCCTGCAAACACTCCTGGGAGTGTCTCCTCTGAGGACCAGCCTTCCTAGTAAAACTGGTGGTCTCTGGCATTCCTCTTGGGATCAGGGAGTTGGCAAAATCAGGCTCTTAGGGAGAGGGGTACCCTCCAGTGCTCTGGTGCACTGGCGTTACTGTGCTTCGATATAATCGTGACCTCTCGTATCACTCTCCCCAGAAGGAGAAACAATGCAAGTGGTTGATTAGAAAGAGGTTATATGTGGTTTTAAAGTCAGAGATGTGCTGAGTAGTGGCAGAAGTGGAAGGCTGGCAGCCAGAAATCATGGACTCTGCCCGCACCTCTCTAAAGGACTCAGTTGAAATGCTTTCAGCTTCTCTATCTGAATAGCAGGAGAAATGGCACAAATGTTACACCCGGGAGTTCTGAGAGCTGCTGCATGTGGAGTGCTCTTGGTTTTGAGTGTACCATATAAACTAGTGTGTATTAATTTGTTTTTCCCATCAGTAGAATAAATCTTGGGGGCCTGGTATATCTCCTGGTGGATGTCAGTTGGATGCTGGCATTTTGTGGGTTTCTGCCAAATATCCACAGATTTGCTCAATGACTATGGAGAGTGCAAAGTGAATGTGTTGGAACTGGTCAGGGACCTGGTATGTACTGGTATGTTTGTGTGTTTACAAAATGCAGAGTACAAATTTACTCCTGAGAACTGATTGTCAAACTGCCTTTTTTTTTTTTTTTTTTTTTTAAATAAGGTATTCTTTCTAGAAGTAAATAAGATTTATTTATATAGTCTGTTAATTTTAAGAAAAGGCTAATGAACAGCTGTTCAGTGATCACAGACTCCTGTTGAACAGCAAATATTTTTTGCTTGCATTTCAGCAGTGTAGTTTTGAGGTGCTACTGTTTGGTTTTGTGGAGGGTTTGAGCTGAGGTTGCATTTGTGGATGTGTATTTTTACAGACTGTTCTGGGTCTGAGATGTTATCTGCTGTGTTTCATGTAAGAATGAACCACAATCTGATTTTTTGGGGGAAAGGTTTAGGAGGTATTCTACCATGGAAAAGCTAATGTCTTAATGACAACCATGTGACTGCTGCTATATTTAGGGGAACTAAGAAGCTTCATGTTTTAGTACTTAGATCTTTTAGGACTACTTTATGAACTTGTAATCTAGAACTATAACTTATTTAAAAATGAATCATGGTAAAAGAATTGAGATCTGAACTAACTGTTCTTATTTTTATTTGATACTGCAAGTTTAACGCAGCAAGTGGAGAAAGTAAGGTCTCTAGAATGTGAAGCTGAGTTTTAAATTTTTGTAGGATTTCAGTCTTCTTTGGTGCTTGAAATGACATTAGACTGGTAAGAAGTGTCAGGTTAGTTATTGTATGATTCAGAAGCTGCTTTGCTTCTAAAATCTTGTCTTTGGCTTTAAGTGAAGACACAATTGCATTCCCTATTCTTATACATTATTAGTTTTGTGACTTGTTTGTAATATAAACAAAATCAAATCATCTTACTTAGGGATCTTATATGCTAACACAGCCGTGGAAACAGCCATTGTGTTTGTGTTCTGAGGGTTAAATCAGGGCACATTTTGAGATAACAGGAAGAAACTGAAACATTCAGATTTGGCCTGTTCTATGTATTTGATGCTAGTTTTCATTTTTATCTCTATTGATAGTTTTATTTGTGATTTAGAAAAGGACTTGTCTAATTATAGCAACTGGAGCTTACCAGAAAAAGGTGTTGAGAATTCCAAGCACTTTGCTTTTTCTTTTCTACTTGTGTGTGAGTTGCCACACTGACGCAAGAGAGTAAGGGAGGTAACGAAGGTTGATAAGGTGAACTTGAAAGAGAACTACAGTGATAAAAAGAAGCTTTTGAGGATATTTTGGTTCTGGGAAGACTTTCTTTCTAATGGCTCCAATTTTAATTGCTTTTAAAAAGAAACTAGAACACTGTCAATTAGGATATATTGAAAGAATAGTAGATAAACCACAAAATGTGTGGCAGTGAAAGTGCTGGAAGATGGAGGGCACCACCAATACTGTGGTGAGGTCAGTGACTTGATTAAATCTTTGCTCTTGCTGGAAAAATGTAAATTGCCCTTTAGTAAAATTTTTGTTTAGTTGATTTTGTTCAATTTGTTGTTCTTGTTCTTGTTTGGTTTTTGTTTTTGTTTTGTTTTTTCCTACCAAAGAAAGCTTTGGAAGATGAATTAAATTGTTCTCATTTCATCTATAGTAGAACTGAAATGTGTTTATGCAGTGCTGATACGGTCAAACACTAGACTGTCATCATTGGTCTCATACTTCTGTTATTCAGTTGTGCACCATCTGTTCTGGATATTGAAAATGGTTCTATCACCATACAACCAATTTTTCAAGACAGAGTTGTGGACAGGTTGTCTGTGTTATCCTTTTTTCTTAAGAAAAATGGTAAGCCCCTTTTTGAGCTAGGTTTGTTTTTGCATATTGGTTACAAAGGAAAACAAAATCTTGTCTCTAGCCTTCTTCACCTCTTCTTTGTTATTTATCACTCTATAGGTCTTGAACAAAATAACAGTCATTTTCAGCTGTGAGTTGCTTATATTTTGTTTTAAAAACAGACTGTTAAAAAAACAAACATTCATTTAGGTCCTATTCTTAGCAGACAGTAAAAGACTTAGTAATCAGCTTTTTCAAGTTTTGTTGTTTTGGTTGTTTTTTAAAGTAGACTTTGGTGCTCACTGCTTTCCAACCTTAGTACTATCAAACCCATTAGAAATATTTTTTCCCCCGAATTACATTCTAAAAGGTATCAACTTCTTATTCTAGTCATAAAAATTTGAATACGTCTTGGCCTGACATAAGCAAAACCAGTTATTCAGTTCTTTCTGGGAAAGAATGAGCATCTTGCTTGTCAAGGCCACTTAATGTGCTTAGGCATATTCCTAATTTTTAAATTTCATTGCGTGCAGCTGAGCCATGTGAAGTGATGGGGCTCCATCAATGTAGAAGACATTGTGGCATTCTTGACACATAAATTTCTTACGTTGTTTATGATAACACTTTACTGCTTATTTTATGTAATGTGTTGTTTCTGTTACACAGCTGCAGCCAACAATTAGATGCTTTTTATTGGTTAGAGTGAAAGAAGAAGGTTTTTCAGTGCTCTCAAAGAGAAACGACCTTCAAATCCCTATGTTTTAGAATATTGTGTAAACATTTTTATACAGATGCAGTTCTACATCAAATTACTTGAAAAAGAAGGAACCAGTATTTGCAGGCAAATACATAGAAGAATGGTTGCCCATGCAGGCTTTAGTGTTAGGTAGCTCTGTGTTTAAGGTCTATACCTTTCAAATTGTGGGGTTTTTTCCCCTCACATTTATTTCAGTTTTGATTCTTTCCTTGAATGTAGTAAACGAATGGCTGTACTTTATCAAGAGTTCTGATGTGATCAAATGAGCTGTGAGACCATCCAGTTAATTCTGCATGTTTTTTATTAGTTTCCAGTAGAGCGAGGCATTAATCCATTGTAACATGTTTGTTTCTTTGCACTAGGTGAGGTTTTTGTAAACCCTAATTTTAAGTAGACATAAGTTTAAAGGGTGTTCTTTTTGGCTGTTTGTGTTCTGTTGGGCAGGGGAAGTTTGGAAGTACTCCAGGGCTGCTTATTTTGGGGCGTATTTGGGGTATGTGTCTTCAGGTTGACTGACTTCTGTAAGTAACATCCTGTTTGTTGCAAAGGAGCATGGCTTGCTTAGATAGAAAGCTAACTAATACTTCGTTTCCAGGAATTTTAAAAATGCCTTTATTCTGTACAGAAATTCCTCGCATGCTTTGATCTAATGGGAACAAATGGAGAAATACAATTATATGAGTTAGTCTGCTCAGTGGGCATTATAAACCTCATGACAACACAATAAATTCCCTGTTACAAGGACATATCATGTTTAAGGGTTAATCCAGTAGGGGTTTTTTTATGGTAAGATCATAACTGTAAAATGTACTGCTGAAGGTGTGTTTGAATTTTTAACCTTTGGGTTAAAAATGGGGCTGTGTGTATTATGTACCTGATTAATCTCCTTCCTTGTCTTTTGGCCCTTCTCTCCTGGACTTTACTGACATATTTCTGTAACCCACAGCGCATTATTATATTGCAGTTGACTAAAGTATGGCTGTTGTTCTCCAAAAGCAATGAGTTTAATTGGTCCAATACAAGTCAATTCTTAGAATATATATATATTCTTTTTTTACAAAGATGGGTAGAAGCTACCTTTCTTTTTGAAGCTCTACCTTACAGCTGTAGATCTGTGTTTGAATCCTGAATAGCAGCAGCAAATAGCAGTAACTTCACTACTGAGTCATGCTTGTGGCTGGAGAGACAGTGTTGTTTTGAGATTTTTTCTTATGAATAAATTGCAAATACAGGATTTTGAGATACAAAGTGTGTGTAGGCATAGATATGATTTCTACTATCCTGGAAATCATTTTCCCCATATTATTTTCTGAAAATGAACTCTAATAAATTATCCTGGACGTGTCTTTGAAAAATACTAACCTATTCTTAGCATCCCTAATTGCTTTTATCCTGTAAAAATTTTACAATCTCCCATTTATGCATAAAACTTCCAGAAGCAATTAGATCCTGCTGCCAAGCTCTAAAACCTGACTAAAAAATCTACAGTGGATAGCTGGGACAGGATTGAAAGAAAAGGTCAGTTTCTAGACTCTTTAGGTTTTATCTTTTGACAAAGCAGGCATTCCTTCCATGAGCATTTGTACTTGTTTAATTTGATTTTCTTCTTCTGGCTGAACAACTGGAATATTTTGTTCTACTCTGGTCTAACTTACCTCAACATGTTATTTTTCTAAAATCCTCATTAAGCTTGGGAATGCCACTAATGTGGACCAAAATCTTTAAAAAATGCAAGTGATTTAGGTCAGTCATGTGCAATCTTTTGTTAATGACAAGATTTTTATTTCAAATAGTTTAAACATGACATTAGGCTTAATAAAAACTACAAAAATCTTCTATTCAGACAGGTCAGTTTGCTTCATTTCTAGTAATACAGCCTAATTAGGTTTACTAGTGGTCACCATGGATAAAATCCACATGAGGTATATCCAGACTCCTATGACTTTGTGTTTCATAATTCTTCCTTACCTGTATCCAGACTTCTGGTTTCATTTAAATTAATTTTGTTACACAATATTGCAGATTTCTATTATTCTTAGGGGTCAGCTTCTTAGTGCACCTTCTCTTGGCAACTTTGGAAAAGCTTTTCATGGGGACCTTGCAGATCTTACGAACTGTGGTATTTTTGTAGGTGATTTTGAGGGAAGAAGATGGATTTCGTTCAGCAATTTAGTGGAAATGTGTGCTATTTTTTTAGTAGAAATAAAAAGTGAGTTTAGTGTGCCATTCCCAGTGGGAGAGGAAAAAGCATTTGTAGATGTTAATAACAGTAATTGCATTTCCTTTCAAATGTGGGATTAGAGCAGCAATGCTTTTTTGGTCTTTTGTTCAATTTCCTTTCAGTATCAGTTTGGGGCTTGGAGGAGGATGTGGTGGAGGGCCCACAGGTCTCTGTTTCTGAGTCCTTCCTCTTTTCCTTTCTCTGTGGTTTTCCATAGTGTTGTTCCGAAGCAACTTAACTTCTCAACGGCAGCCTCGTGCATTTCTTCCTTGCTTCCATTCTGTTGCTTTTCATCCCATCTGAATCTCAGCTTGTGTTTCTAGTATGATGTGGATATCCATGTGTCAGTCTGATCTTCCGGAAGCATGGTCAGAATCTTCATTTCTGGATTTGGATTGGTATTTTTCCTTTGTTTTTCCTTAGTCATCCTCAAGCTTTTATGATTTTCTTGGCCAGATTCATACTATAGAGATTGTGTGTGGAGAATGGTAGCAAAAAGTTGTCACCTGTGTGAAAAATACACACAGGTCTTACCCACACGTGCATCTATACAGTGTTTTCCTGTAAACACCCTGTACATTTCTTATTAGATCAACTGATTTACCACCATTAATCATTTTGCCTTGGTAGCTTTTGTAGAACTGGAACCTTGGGCTGTTTGTTCTGGCTATGAGTAAGAAGTTGTGATCTGTTTTACTCCTGTGGTCTAAAAAGGATGAAACATAAGTGAGAGTATAGCTTTATCATTTTAATACCTGAAACTAAAATACAAAAGTGATAGGAAGGGTGACAATCGCTTTTGTCTGCCCAGTGGTTTAAGAAAATGTCATTTGTGCTAAGGAGACTCCACAGTCCCAAGGTATTTCCTGCTCTTCTCATTAAAGTTCTTTCACCTTTACCACGCTGCCTTTTGTAAATAAAGCACTGTGTTGTCTGAATGTTTTGCAGGACACATAGTAACAAGAGGAGAAGGAGGAAATAGAAGTCGGATTTTGATTGCAGCTCCCTGGTTTTATCTTGGGTGGGGGCTGACTCGACAGTGTCTTAAAGCTGCCTAAATCCACTGATCTTTGTTTTGCTGGTGCTTGTGTGGGCAGAGGGACACAATCCAGTTAACAACCAGCCTGCAAAAGCGCACTGAAATCTGTCAGTATGGTTCTGTGAAGATACTGTAGTGGTGTTTGTGTAAAAGAAACAGGCTGGGATTGTGACAGCCCAGACTTCTATGGCTTCACTTACTACGGCTCCTATGCTCCAGGCTGGTTGCCTCTCAGATACCCTCTAGCATACAAGGGAGCTACAATTTTGAAACAAATTTTGAGGCTACCAGCTTCTTTTCATAGCTATTTCGTGTAGAAATTCAGTGAGCCTCATTTTTTTCTATAACAGTGTCCAAAACTTTTCTTTGTGCAATGAGAAAGTTTCTAATCATGAAGAGGGATCTTCAAAATAACTGTTTGATTTTGATGATGCTAGTTCCTTCCATAAAGAAAGTGTTGGTCTTGTGTGTTCTGTGGTATTTGGCATAGTATCACTCAGTGTCTTTACACTGTTTTCGTTGTATACTTTGTAACTGAAAGACAAGGATTCTTATGTTAACACACTTGGAATAGGTTCTTTCTATTTCCATCAACTTTTAGAAAACACATGATGTACTATTTTGTGATTATTTAAAAAGATCCTTTTATAATTTCGATAAGAACTGGCACAAAAGAGACTTGTTTTCTCTCTCAACTGATATATTAGAGGAAATTATAGAATCTGCTTCCTATACAAGCAGAAATTTGCAGAGAAAACCATTGTCATTTTGCTGTTGTGTCATTCCACCTCCAGTATTGACTATTTTCACTGTCACAGCTAGCAGCCACTTCTGGGTAACAAAATATGTACTTCTAAATTCCTGCATCTTTTTAAAAGTCAAAATTTTATTCTTGAAATTAAATGAGTCGAGTGGGTTTTTCTGGATCTAAGTAGGCTGGCTAAAAAATGTACTATGCCCTGATATGTTACTGGTTTTCTGAAAATAAGGGATGACTTAATATCTCCATTGATAATAATTTACACTCTAAAATGCAAACACTATCTAGAGTTAAGATCACCAAGAAAAAATAGTACACAATGTGTATTACCTCAGCTGGTGTGTATTATTTCATTAATTTGCTATTTTTTTGTTAACTTTTTCCTTAAATAACCCTGACTTTAGAGAAGATAATCTGGGAACCAGTTGCTTTTGGTGGTGTAGCTTCTTAGCTACTTCAGTGAGCAGTTACACTGCTGAGTATATGCTGCAGGAGCTCATGGTAGCACCTGAGAAGTCTCTTCCTGGCTGATTTAGCAGAGTTGTCATCTGATCTTATCAGTAGTAGCCTAGTTCTTAAACTTTCTGGGGGAGAAAAAAGTGTGCAGCAGGGGCAAGGAGCTGATGATTTGCTGTCTAGCTATACTCTTCTTGAATTTTTTACATTCTTCTCCAAAGCTAAGATCATTCAATGGAATTTGTATTACTGACAATATTCCATTCACTTTGTGGTCTTTGGCACTACCAATAGGAGGGGATCCCATCCAATAAAGTCTTGATATTAGTACTAAAAAATTTGCTTTAATTTCACCACTACATTTTCTTGATAAGGAGACAAACCAGTGTAAAGAGGTTTTGCTTTATCTTGGTCATGTAGTTCATGTTGTCAGTAAATGTATTCAACCACGTGTATGATCATAGTTATAATTACAGAAGTTTCTACTTGAGATGTTGCTGGCCATTGATTAGTTCTGAGGCCTCAATGCACTTAGCTCTTAACCAGCTCTGAAAGTGTGGCACTAAAATCTTTTGTTCACATCAAAGTGTCATATGATTATTCAAAACTTGAATAATTTTATTTCATGTGACCTTGTGATTTTTTTTCTTCCTTCATCTACCTTAACTAGGAGGTAGAGTGTTTATTGATAATTGTTACTGATGACAGGTCATGAGCAGCAAAATGAAATTTTACACTTTAAAACCTAGGCATTAAGCATATGTAATTCTGTCTGTAGAAAAAAGTTTCTTGTCTTGTTTCTTTCACTTCAGAGAGGGTTTTCATCTTTTGGGGATTTCCTTTTTTTTTTTTTTTTTTTTTTTTCCAGTTAATTAAACAATCTTCTCTAATATGTCACTGTCAGATGATGTTGGATCAAATTAATTCATGTATTTGGGGCAAGTATTTTCTTTAGTAGTTATGCTGTTATCCCACTGATTCTTAAAGCAGTAAAGAAAACTTCAGGACTGCTAGATTTGCATGGTACTTTTGTTAACATTAGGGTATCAGTTGTTACTGCTTCTACTTTAGATTTTCAGTTTCTCTCAGACACACCTCTCTGTGTTCCATCCCTGGCTTGTGAAATCACTCTTACAGTGTCAGGGTGCAAAGGGCATTCTTAGCATGGCTCCATCATCAGGGGTACAAATGCATTTCCTATGGGGAGCATCAGAGGAAATTTGCAGGAGATGGAAGATGGTAAATTAAGTAGTTTTGGCAAAGCTACAAGGATTTCTTGGTATGCTGATCATTGTTTTTAATAACACCCCCCACACACACCCTGCAAAAAGCTTGGGGCAGAATTTTCATTACCTTCAAGAGAAGCAGGGTCAAACTGCATGTTTGAATTAAGCATAATAACTTATCACAGGGGCTTGGGGTCTTTTGTGTGTGTGTGTGTTTGTAAAACACAGTGCAGAAGAGTTCTTTGCTACCTAATATCCCTTCTCAGAGTATTCCCGTGAGACAGGATTATTTGAAGTCTGTAAATGTGCTACTTGGTGACATTTTCAGACTCACAAGTTAAACATAAGCTTTGACAAATAAGCCCAGATTCTCTTCTCTCTCTTTGTCTTAGTGTCTGTCTCATACCATATTTTTCTATGCCAGGCACTTGAAGACCTAGGTGCTATTTTCCCTGGTACTTTTTTCTCTTTGAGAAAAAAACAGCCTCTCCACTGAAAGGCCATTTCCCGGGTGGTGTGTCAAGATTTGAGAAAGTTTAGACATCTGAATGGAGATAGATTCACCATGTGAGAAGCACTGACTTTAATAACCATGAGCCAAAATTGTTATATCTGTCTGGTAGGAAGAAGAAGGCATTTCTAAGCTTAATTTTGTTCTCTGTGAATGGAGATAAGCATGATGATAATTCACTGATGCCCTCGTGATACTAAAGCATTTCATATTTGCTGCTGAGCTTATAAAGAAAGCCAAACTATTTGAGGGCATTAATTGATTAAGTATTTAAAACTATGCTTCAATTACTGTAGCTTTTTCTAGATGTTAAGAGAGAATATTTTCTTTATTTGCTTCACTTTTTTACAGTATGCTTTTAAAATGTGTGTTTATTTCCTGGTTGTGAGGGTTTTAAATATACTTTTTTCCCTTTCAATTACTTTCCTGGTGAGAAAATAATTTACAGTAATATTGGGTACTTGCGTATATTGCCTTGAAAACTTGTTTGAGAAAAGTGTGGTCATTAGCATATGAAATATTTCTGCATAGAAATGGAAGCACAGCTGTGAGTTGTAAAAGAGATTTAAAAATTCAATGGAAAAACAGTTTCTAGGATCTAGGTTTATGTTTGTGTTCCTTCCAATTTAATTTTTTTTTCTTCAAAGTTTTTTGAAATGTTTGTTGTGGAAATTCCTGAAGGTGTGGGTGGCTTGTAACTTCTGTGTGTTTAAGGGCTTTATTTATTTGCTTAAATTTCCAGCGTACTGTTTGGATACCCTTTCTAATCTTATTTCTGTGATCTTGCTGCTGTGATGTCCCCTTTCCTCCCTCTCCTGTACCTTCAGCGTTGTACAAGTTGAAGCAGTGGCAATTGTTTTGTTTCTCAGAAGGGAAGTGCTCTTTTTCTGCAGTGGTCAGGTGGATGTTTGCCAGAATTGTGTTTTGAGCAACTGTTGATGTGTGTTGAACTTGGACCTCCATAAAAATTAATCTTCTTGTAACTCATAGAGTGGTTTGTTAGTACCTTACCTTTTCAAAATCTTTCCTGCAAGCCCACGATAAGCATGCCATTCTATCATTTCAGAGAAGTTTTCCTAGAGTGTCATAGTGTCTTTCATAAATTGAAAGGCACACATTTAAAACTTGTCTCATATTTCCTATTTATGGAATAAATCTGCACTGGCTCCTGCTGCATGTTAGTGTTTAGCTTGAGTGGACTTGGAGGAATACTGATGGTTGTGATGTTGGAGCAAGTAACTGTCAGGCTGCAAAATTCAGATCATTGCTACACTAGAAACTTAACCCATAAAACTTCACATGCTTTCAGGAAGTCAGATGTGTCATCAACAGAGATAACCCGAAACTCTTTGACTATGATCTCCAACTAATGCTGGGAATTACCTCCTGGAAAGCTGTATCTACATAGATATTGCTCAAAAAAGTTTTCATTGAAGGTTGAGGCAGGTTCTCTTAAAATCTTGCATTTATTTATCAGTTTAGGTGAAAAAGACAGTATAGGTAGGCAGTTTCATAATACTGTCACTTTGGCGGATCAGGAAATTCCCCCTTCCTACCCCTCCTTTTTTTCTGCCTGGTGCATCTAAGTATCTGCTTCCTGCCTTTTTCCACTGGCACTCTGATCTGGCCTGTGAGGAATTGATTTTGAAGCAACTGTGCTCAGTAAAAGTCAGCTTTCCATCAAGAGTGGATACTCTGCATTTTTCATTAACTTTGTTTTGGTGTTCACTGGTTGAGAACTTCTGAGCACATTCTGTAGGGTGCCTGGAGGTTGGTTAGTGGTCAGTCTGTTTTTACGGCAACTTAGTCACGACATACCAGAAGAGAAATGTGGAATTTTTCTTTTTTATATAGTACTGCAAAAGAAAAATTCAAGAACTGTTCATCAGCTATTACTTTGCAGATAGCAACTCTTTCCGAGGCACAGTGTAATTTATGTAGTACATAATGCTTTGCATCAGGAGTTATTTATGGGACAGTTTGTTTAATAAGGATATTTCTGAGTGATTTTGCTGCCTCGTTATAACTTGCATTTACTTTGTGTTCATTTGAGCTAAAGCAGTTAGTACACATTGCTGTAATTTTTGGTTTTGCTCTGCCAGGTTCAAATGCAGAAGTTCTTCAAGTGTCCCAAGGTAGCTATTTATGATATACCAGGAGTAGAGGAATCGGAGCTGGCGTTGAGTCTCTCAGAGTTCTCCAGAGAAAGTATGGCAAGGGCTGGAGTTTGACCTCCATGGCCTTCTGCCATAGCCAGCTCTTGTGTGTACTTTTGGACGAGGGGAGGAATAAGTATTCCTCTGCACTGCTGTTGCACATTTAATATTCTTGAAATGACAGTGACAGTGATTTAGGGTTCTCATTCTTGATGTGGCGCAGCAGGACTTTAGAAACTTGCCTCTTTTCTTTTACAGGTATGGAAGGTCACCAATGAATTGGTGCCTCGATGTGGTAGGCTTACTTAAATGAGTTTGTTTTCTTACTAGTCTGTGGGCAGTGGAATTTGGGGTTTTAGTCCAGTCGTGGCTTCATTAGCTTCATGGATAGAAAAGAGTAACTTTTAATGAATTCTTTGGTTGTTTAAAGGGAGCTGTCTTGAAAAAAATTATTAATAAAATATTAGACTTCAGCCTGACCACATGACATTTGAAATAATGGTCAGTCATTCGCACCTGAGTAATATCGAAGACAGAACAGTAGTGGGTTTTAATTTTTGTTTTGTTTTGTTTATTTGTATGGAACGCTGACATCTGAATGAAGTGCAAGCTAGTGCAAAACCAGATCCTACATCAGTATTTGTTCTGGAAAGCTGCAATAGCTCATTTGTGGTTTTCCTGCTTGCAAATAATGTATTTATTCCACCTCCTGCTGAATGTTTTTATTCATTATATGATTCTGCTGATGAATATGTCTGCTTCTCTGAAATATATTAAGAAAGAATATAGAGCAAGTTACTTATATTGGTGATTTCTTGAGTTAAATCCCAAACTGCAAAGAAGAATTTAATGTTATCCTGGACGTCCTTGAGTCTTTTTCCCCTTCTCTTCTCAATTCCATGTAACAGAGCAAGCCTTCTTTTATGTAGGTTAGTATAGTCACTTCCATTTTGTGAGCTCGGTACTGTAGTAGGTGAGCTGCAGATTAAATGGAGAGTAATTCCTTTACTCATCACTTTGGATGCTTTTCCTCTCTTGCTTGTGCCTTTAAGTGGTGATTGTGACAATAGCCACACACAAGAATCTCCAAGACTTTGTTAGCACAGTCAATATCTTTGTTTTAAGGTACTTTTCTTCACCAAGCATGACAATAATTTTGCTGTGGGTTGGTTTAATTCCTCAAAAATGTTACTGCAGATGATTGCACTGGAAAAGAAGAAGCATGTTTCTTTCTTGTGATTTCATTAACTGCATATGGTGCATAATTTTGGAGCTCATTAGCTGAGAAGAGTAAAAGAGTAGTTAGGATTTGAAACTTGAAGTAATGCATTTTGGGTTTTTTTGTTGTTTTTTTTAATGTTGCTTACAGTGTTGGGAGAAAGACAAGCACAAGAAAAGTCAACGTGATTATTTTTCTTTCCTTTTTCTTTCCAGCCTGGTAGCTTCAGGAGGGAAGCTTTTCCATGAAAAGAGTTGTTGATGTGTTGCCATTGCAGTGATTCTGCAGAGCACTGACCTTCTGGTCATGTTGAGGGCACTGGCCTCTGCTTAGCTCCTGCACAAGTGGGGAAGAAATAAATGGTGGTTCAGAGCTGCCTTCCCATGTTTGCTGAGAGTTCTGACTCATCCTCAAAACTTAGCATTTTGTCCTGAATTAATTATGAACCTTAAAGTCTCTGCTTCCTTGAGATACATATCTTGTTTTTGAGTGGTTTCAACTTGATGATAGCACAGGTGGGACCAAATTTTGCTTATCTAATTCTCAGAATTATTCCAAGTGTGTTGTACATTCAATATGAGTTGAGCAATATACAGGGATTTTGAGCTGTTTAGCCTGAGATACTGTTTCTTCTTGATTCAGATTTCTGCATTTGACGAGTTTGTGTCATACATGAAAGTGTCCCCACTGGCCAGCGGATGTCTTCATCTCAGGCATCTCTGTTAAGATCAGAGGCCAGTCCTACTGGTCATTTGGAAATGCAAGGCCTAAGTAATGACCATGTTCTGCTTTTTTATTGTGTATCTGCTGAGGTTTTGAATCCTTCCACACTCACTGGACATTGAGCATTTTTTGTGCTGTTTCAGTGATAAAGATTTACGGTGCAGCTCCACGGTTTGACATCTGCAGGCCTGCAGGGAGTGAACTGATTGTTGGGTGAAGTATGTCTGCAGTTGCAGCAGAACTGGCTTAAGAAGTGAACAAGATGTATTGTGTAACTATACCTTGTTGAGTGGACAGGAGATTTTTATTTATCTCTTTCCCAGACATGCAACACCAGATTTTAGTGGTGTGAGAACGGAGCAGGGAAT
Source organism: Hirundo rustica (assembly GCF_015227805.2). Taxonomy (NCBI): domain Eukaryota; kingdom Metazoa; phylum Chordata; class Aves; order Passeriformes; family Hirundinidae; genus Hirundo; species Hirundo rustica. The sequence goes on from NC_053452.1 coordinate 17,611,353, forward strand.
GGCAGTGTTACTGTTATGAAGAAATTTACATTATGTTCTTTGTGTATCTATAAAGTAATTTGGCTGTGTAATGCTTGAGCTAATTCTGGGTTTGCTTGAAAGCTCGGAGAATTCCTCCTAGTCTGAAACAAAGGATATGTGAGTATCATTTATAGATTTTGACAAAATAGCTGTAGCTGTATGATGGTGATGTTTTCCCTGCCTGTTCCCTGCTGTGACCTATTCTGCATATCCCATGGGACAGTAGGTGTCTGGAAACTGAGTCATATTTTGTTGGGGACTAAGCTGTCAAAGTAAGCAGTTACTTAGTGGATGAATTTTTGGTTTGCTGGAAAGGAAAATGTTTAGGTTTTTTCACAAGAGAATTGAATGATGCAATGGAGAATTTTATTCTCTTGCTGGCTGCTATAGAGTTTTGGGTTTTTTGTTGTTGTTGGTTTGTTTTTTGGGTTTTTTTTTGTTGTTGTTGTTTGTTTTTTGTTTGTTTGTTTGGTTTGGGTTTTTTTCATGTAATGTTGGATATTAACCACATATTTTGTATGTAGCCAGTATTGAGCATTCATCACCACTTGAATCAGTTAGTTGACTTCCTGTGGTTTGATACAAAGGGATACTGAGAACTCTCAGCTGTCACTGAAATCAGTTAAAGCTGTTTTAAACTGTAAAGCTCTATATAATGCTATGTGCTCTGTAAAGTTCATATATGGATTTCTAAAATTACCAGCTAATATTGGATGACTTACTTTTCCCTTATCATATGCCGATTCCTGTTCTTGTAAAGGTGATAAGATCACTGCTCTTCAAGAGCTGTTTTGAAAGGCAGTGTATTTAGGATCTTGCCATAGAATACATTTAACAGTTTTTGTGAGAACTCACAAGTCTTGTTGCACAATAAATAAGATGGACTATTTTCAGGAACCACCTGAATACATTTTATCTGAATATTGGAAGAGTTGCAGACTGTCATCATTGTCTGTCTGTGCTGTCCAGTTTGTCACCAGCCCAAACATTAATCTCCTTCAGCATTGATGTCTTAGCCCATTCTTGTTGTTTTGCTTTTTTTTTTCCTTTGGCACATGTTTGTCCAGTGCCAGTTTCATTCCAATTGAATGGATTGTCTTTTAGTTCTGTTTTTAACAGAATATTCTGTTATTAGCACATTACAAGGCATGTATATTTACTTCATTTATTGTTGCAGCTGTAGTTGATCTGAACATAGCTGATACGTTTTGGAAGACAGCTTCTGTTTTGGAAGAGATGAGCAGAATTTTTCTGAATTAAAATGAGGTGTCATGGAGCTACTGGTAGATGTGGAAAGGGAAAAATCTATATAGAAGAAGTGGTGACAAGTTGCATTTGGCTTCGTCTCAGTGTCACTATGGTTTGTAGAAAGCTAAGGAGGGGGCGTGCTGTGCTTAAAATAAGATTGTGTGTTAAAGAAGTAGGAGCACTTTAGAGCACATGTTCAGGATTCCCATAGATTCAGTGAGAGTGTAAATGTATTTAAAGGCGCCCAGAGAGGGATCCTGTCTGCCTGAATTAGGGGCTTTCTGGCACATGCTTTCTCAGCCTTTAGGGGAGCACAGTTCAGCTTTTGCGTGGTGCAGCTGTCAGTTTGCCTCATACAAGGTTTGGGGTTGATGCTGTTGTAGCTTGAACATCCGAAGGTGACTCTAAAGCCATAATTCAAAGTATTTTTTTCCTTGTTCATTTGAGGGAGGGGTTATTGCAGGGAAGCTCCAGCTGCATCATGTTTCACTGTTTGAATGTACCTCAGCCAGTAGGGAAGGAAGGCAGTGTTTCAGTTCCAGCTCCAGTCACTTGTGGCCAGACCACAGCACCCAGGCTCTGAGATAAAGGACATTCTGTATTGTTCTGCTTCACCATTTTTGGGAAAAGAGCACTATGTTTTCTTTCTCCTGTGGTCAGCTTTGTAGTAGGAACATACTTTGCCAAACGTTAAATTAAGAAACAGCATAACACCATTTGTCTTTCCAAAATCCAAAGTTTTGCTTTTCAATCTTCTTTAAACCCTTTTAAACCCTTTTAAAAATCTAACTGCTACAGAGCAAAAACAAAGCAAGCTGCTTTTCAGTTAATCATATATTTAAAGATGCACCACTGTGCTTCATATGTGGTATAGGAAAATCCTTCCTTTAAACAGAGATGTGAGCATTTTGAGCCCTTTTTTTTCCATCTTGGTGGATGCACTGTTAGCCCTGGTACGCTTGCTCAAATTCACACAGTGCAGAATAGAGAAAGAAAGCCTTCAAGAGAGGTGACAGAGAGAATACCTTCAATAATGTCCAAGTCCTTCATCCTTACCTCCATGCTCTTTGGAGAAAGGAGAGAAGCAGGATACAGGTTACGCTTTCAACGGTGTTCCCTTGTCACTCTTCATCAGCACTGTCTTATTTGAAGTTTTCTTTGCCCCTGATGAGTCATTACTGTTGTCTGTTTCAGACCCTAAGCTTGGAAGCTTGTACATCCTGCACCTTGCACTAGATTTGAGATCTCTTTGGATAAAAACTTTCTTTTAAGCTCATTAAAAAAAGATAGAGCCTTAATGCTGGTGTTGGATACTCTATCCATGAAGTTCCTGGCAGTCTGCTTGTATTCAGTGTAGAAGTAATGCTGTCCCTGGGGAAATACAGGTGGTTATGGTGTAATTATAGAGGTGGCAAAGAGGTGACTGGACCTGGCTAATTTGTGCAGAATGATGCAAATCATGTAGCAGATGTATGCAGAGAAACTCAAGACAGGTTTTATGGGCAAATGAATATGATTTTTCTGGTCAATATTTTCTGACTACTTTCTTAAAAGTAGTCTGGAACCTGGAAAAGCAGTACTTCCATTCAGTCAGACAGTGGATTTGCAGTGTCATAGGGAAATTGTCTACAGGACCTTCTTAATTATGGTCTTTGAATTTTGAGGGGCTAGGGGTTTTTTTCATATCAAGGTTATCTAATATGGAGGGAAATTGGTACAGCCTTATATTTTATTTCCGCAGTGTTTTGTGGCAGTATCAGTTTGTTTGATTCCAGTCATATTCCTGATAGTTATTATCCTCATTCTTTAGCTGTGGAATGTGGGTGGCAGTTGATATGTGCTTCTCAGGAGTTCTGAGACTTCCTTAGTCTCAGAACTGTAGTATGTGATGGGATTTGGAGAATTTATGTAAAATATAATGTGTAATATTAAAAGCCATAAACTTAAGAATTTAACCTGGATCTCTGTCTTACCTTTCTCTGTTGATAGACTTGAAGCCACAAAGGATCTTTTTAACCAGTGAATTGTGGAGTTACCAGTGAGTGATGCTCAGAGAAAACAGTGAGAGGCCAAGTCATGGCCTCTGTACACCAGGTCCATGGGAGAATTAATCCAGATGCATGTGGAAGGATTAGGACTGTATTGTACATCAGAGCTGTTGAATTTATTTTAACCTGCACAAAAATCACCTTTTAATCAGATGTTTATAAGAAATGGTGTGCGTTGTTGCTGCCTCCTTAGTTCTGTGAGAAGGATCTAACCTACAGACACACCCGTGCTTACCACCCTGAGTGAAAGTATTTAGGCTATCTCTATTTTTGTTATGGGGTTTGGGGTTTTTTTCGGACTGTGAGCCCATTTCTGGTAAATATATGAGAAGTGGAACAGGGACAGAATCCAAAAGGAATCTGAAATGGTTCAAATGTTTGGCATGTCTTTTAGAGGATGGGCTGTGTTGTGTTCTGATGTATGCAGATGAAGTCAATATTTGTAACTGTTGTGAACTTCCTAGCTGATTTTTATTTGTGGGGAAACAGTAAAGCTTGTACTGAAAGAATCCTTCAAGTTAAAAAATTCTGTTCTTAAGAAAAAAGCAAAATCTTCCTGATTATACTTTGCTGTTATCAATGAGCTGTCTGAGTTATTCACCTCATTTTTGGCTTCTCCTGAAGCAAGGGCAAATTACAGCCTTTTTCTGTGCCATCTTCACTGTTGATCTCATGAACTTGTAACAATGTGATGCAGTAATCAGATCCATGTGGATATTTTATAAACAAAATATTGTTTTAAGGAGCACCTATGAAATTTAGTTATTTCAAATTCTAGAGATACAAACTTTTTGATAAACAATGGAAATGTCAATTGCCATTGTGGTAGAGGAGGTGATGTGTGTTTTTTTGGATGGAATTTATTCTAGCTCTTGCCTATGTGCAAAAGGCAGTTACTTCATTAGACTTACATAGAACTTCTGGGTTTAACAAATACTGGGTCATTGCCTAATTAATAATATTTACAAGTTGATCTGCATGCTCAGATACGAATGCAGTATCATGCAAAGTGTGTTAACTAAATGGAACATTCTAAAATTGTTTCTAAGATAACTTGCTGTTTTCTAGCTGTTTTAATAAAAGATGGTTTTTCTGTTACATATAGCCATTTTCTAATGAAAGAGTTGAAGAAATTCAGTTTTTAATAGTTTTTATTTAGAAATCTTTTGGGCATGTACAGATAGATGGATAGTTATGTGAGAACAAAGCATGGTCCAATATAAAAATAAAGTCCTTAAATGTGAAAAATAGATGTTATTAAGTAAGACTCTATATAGTAATGGCTGCTGATCCGCTGTTCATTCAGATAAAATGGGATTTTCACTCTTTTAAAATACAGATATACATTTAAGACAGATTATCAACTGGGTCTTCTTGTAAGTTTTCTTGTTCCATTAGTTTTGAAGGATTGCAATTAAAAATTCTGTAAAGGATTTTTGTGAATTAAAATCTGGATCATTTATTAATATATTTTGGTATTGGAAATTGAAATGTGGATAAAAACTCTAGGAGGATGTTGGAATTATATATATATGTGTGTGTGTGTGTGTGTGTGTGTGTATGTATGTATATGTATATGTGTGTGTGTGTGTATATATATATATAAAAAAATTTTTTAGTCCAGAAAAGCTATTCCATAGTCGTGAAATTTAGCTCCAAATGCTTTATGTTCCTGATGAGTTTCCTTTTCAGGAAGGCATGGCCACGCTTAATTTGGTTTCTGGAGTTATTCTTGCATTGCGAATGGGATGCTGGAGGCACAGCTTTCCATAAACAGATTGCAGCCAAGTGGAATTTGATGGTGGGGGTCCAGATAGGAAGTAATTAAATGTTTTAGGTTTCATTCACTTGGGTTCATTTTAATAGATGTCTTTGCTTTTGGAAGCCTGGCCCACAGCATCAATAGTATTGAATGAATGTCTGTTTCCAAAGAGAGAAAAGAGTGGGGTTTTTGGTGGTGGTATGATATTTGATGAGCCTAATGTAAAGGAAGCTGAAGTGCCTGCCCACTGACCTTATTTTCTAAATCAAAGCTAATGCTTTGAGTAAGGTCAATAAAGACACCAAATGGCTGGGTTTTCTTTCACAGATCCTGTTTGCGTATTGTGATGGGTGCATGTTTTTACATTGCAGTATGGCAGAGCCTTTATTTCAATTCTCTTCTATTTATTGTATATATTAGAAAGGGCTCATGGTGGTCTGCTCCCCATGGCTGCAGGGCAATCCCAGCACTTCCTCCCTTCTTTCCCTGACCTAGGTGCTGGAAGGGCTATTTCTCTCTTTCCCTCACTTTTCTCTGGGTTTGTGTTTTGCCCTTCATTCCACACTTCCCCTCAGGCGCCACCACCATCGTGGCTGAGGGGCTGGGCAGTGCCCCCACTCCCGGGCCCTCCACACTGGCACCCAATGCTCCTTAATAGGTGAACTTGGTACAGAGTGCTCAAGAATCCGGGTTAAAGTTGGCTTTGTTACATTGGATTAACGATCCCTTCGTAAATTTATAATTAGGCAAGTAGAAGAGTATAGGTCAAGACGACTAGGACTGCAACTACCTGGTGTTAAATTATCTGCATTCCCTACAGCCCTGTTTCTTGGCCCACAGTGCAGCAAAACTAGAGTTGTAATTGGATGTAGAATTGTAACAAAATTTTATCTTACTAATTAAAACAACTGAAAGATTCCCCCCCCCTCCCCTCGCCTTATGATGCCTTGTAGTTCTAGTTGAAAATTGTTTATCTGTTGTGGAATCAACTTTGAACCTTTAGGTCTTAGGTCACTACCTATTAAGATTAAAGTTTATCATCGTTCCTTTCAGCCTGACAGAGTGAGAGCATGAAAGTTAATTTTTAGGGCTATGCATGGACTTCACTTTGCCACACTGAGCTGAAATCTGTCCAGTACAAAGGTTTGGTGTTGACTCCAGGCCCTGGTGCCCTTCTGTTCACTTTGCTGTCCTTTCCTCAGAGGAGATAAACAGCCTTCCTGCAGTGGAGATTCACCCAGTGCTGGTATTCGCCAAATGCTGTCCCTTCTGCACCTGCACGTTCAAACAATCTGCCGCTGTCACCTCCACTCCTGCAGGCACAGGGCAGTCCTGGAGATGAGGCTTCCCCCACTCCTGATGCTTGGATCGGTTTGTTATATCCAGTTACGCTCTCAAGTGCACCTGTCTGGCCCCTGCTGCTGGCAGAGCCGGCGTCTGGAGGGCTGCTTTGCTATGCACTGGATTTATGTCAAGCAATACAGCTGGTAGTGTTGGGGGGCCCAAGCAGCACCTGACTGGGGAGCTGAGCATCATTAAGTACAGAGCCGTTTTCATCCTCTGCGTCCCTTTATGGATGTCCTGCTGATAAACAGCAACAGCAGAGGAAATATTAAGCCAGCCATACTCTAGGACCATTTACATGTTTGTCAGACTTTTTTCCTGACTGTTACCCAGACAAAAATAGTTTTTCTAACCTGGTATTAATGGTACAGAAGCAACTTAAAATTTGGAACGGAATGTGCGGATTTTTCATTACCTTTCTATTTTTCAGGCCTATGAGGGAGTTTTTTGTGTGACCAATTTGAGACCAAAGAATAGTTCTGATAGGTGTTAAGTAACTACCAGACCATTTCCTGTTTTTCTGTGAAGTGTGTCAGCTGTATTTAAATCCCTTCAGGGCCAATTTTTGGCATGTGAACTCTGTTACTGCCCACAAATTAGTCAAAATTAGCTTGCAGTGGCTGTGGTAGAAGTCTTTTTTCATTGGGAGCAAAGTACATAGACTGTAAAACAACAACAACCAAAAAATCCTCCTTCCCTCATTCTGCTCAGTAATTCACTTTTAAACTATCTATTTTAAATGAGGAAATGCTGAAAATTATGCGAAAATCTTCTAGACTTGTACACTAGTTAGTGATCCTCACTTTATGATGGATGCAAAATTTTCATGCTAAGAAAACCAAACTTACCTTTCCACCACTGGTTTTTAGAGATAAAGAAGTATTCTGGAATTGTTAATTATAAAAAAGAGTTTTCAGTATTTACTGTAATCATTGTTTTGAAATACAAATTAGCACTTGCTCTGACAACTACTGTGTTCGTGAAAACCCTGCTGAGGAATAGCCTGCAGAACAATTTCTTCTGGTACAGTTGTTTTTAAGTAATCCCTGTCAACACTAGACGTTGAAAATGTGAGAGCTATGCCATGGTCTGAAACAGCTGTCAAGTGTAGTTTCTGGCACAGAGCCATCTTCAGATCTTCTTGTATCCCGTTAACATAGAAAATGAAGAGATTGTTTTCTTCTGCGTTGGTTGGATTTGTGGTCAGAGGGAAGAGGAAGAAAAGGTCCCAAGTTATAAATTAAAAGAAATTGGTTCAAGAAAGGTGTAAATGAGCATCAATCAGTGGCTGCCTTTATTCACATCATGAAGTGAGTGTAAGGATGTACTTAAGCACATGCTTTCCTGAATCTGGGTCAGGGCTCCTACTGCTCTTTGAACTTGGGCTAAGATAAGCTCTTCTGTTGGGATCATGGCAAAGTTTATAGCTATTATCCAGAAAGTATATTAAAATAAAGAGATTTAGGTGCTTTCTGTTTTTAATGATCCAAAAGTACGAGGCAAACAACGGTAAATTTGAGGTTTGATTGAAACTAGAAAACAGCTGTAGTAGAGAATTCAGGGAGAATTTCAAGGGGAGCAGGAATGGAAGTTGTTTCAGGGCAATGGCAGGTCTTTCTCTACATTACTCACAGTCTTATCCAAACTGAAACTTATATTCCATTTAGCAGAATTTAATGTACAAAACTGATTTTTCATCCTGTAGCTAGATGACAACCTGCTGAGACCTGTGTTGATAAGAGAACATAGTTTAGATATGTATATGGGCTGCTCTCATGGATTTACTTGAGTTTAGCAGGATGGTTACCAAATATTCCAGTAGAGGATGTGAAGTCCTGCATGTGTTCCTTACTTAAACGATACAAAAGAATCTTTTCCAGTAGGTAAATTATATTTAATACTGGTTGTTATGGGGATTTCACTCATCATTTTCATTTTCCTTGAATTGTAGAAATTAGAAATGGCAAAAGTCTATTAGGATTAGGTCATCCAGCACATTTCCATGAGGGATTTTCAGTGGTTTTTTTCTGCCGTTTGTTTTCTGAAGTTCCTTTTTGTATCCTAACCTAATTAAGGTTATTGCCAAAGGGAAGCTGGATAAGGGCTTCTTTTGGAGCCTCTTAAGGAATTTTAGTGAATCAGAGCACTGGATCATCATACCAGATCAATGTCATCTAATCTGGATTTAGATAAAATACATTGTATATTTTACACAAATACATTGTGACATTTCATGTTCTGCAGTGCTACAGGCTAGGTGCAAGTATTGTCATTACATAGTTAACTGAAATAAATTTCTGACCAGAAATGATGTTCACATGTTACCTTTGCTTAACCCTTAACCTGTAGTCAGTACCTGTCATTTGAAAATCCCACCTGTCTGTACTAATGGGATCTCTCTGGGTAATAACTAATACAACAAACTGTAAACAAATCTAAAGGTGGTTTCCATACTAAGGGAAAAAAAAGAAAGTACACAGACACCACATATGTCATGTTAAAATTGAGCGGGGATTTTTAAGTGCACTTGGAAGTGTTGTCTTGTAAGGAGTGCGTCTGGTATGGGCTTTAACTGTCTATTCCAGGTAATGAGCTGTGAAATTGAATGGGACTGTTTAGGCTGATTTACTGGGTGAGTTGCAGAGGCAGAACTATTTTTAACTCTTCATTTACTGTTAACAAAATTGCTTATTTGCTGTTTATTTCAGGGATCTTGTTTCTGAAAGGCAGTAAATAGTATTAGTTCAATAGTAGGAATATTGTTGCAAAAATGATGGTGCTGATGTTTATTTGAGTGTCTAGTAGTGTGTGTTTTATGGAGAGGTGGAAGAAGTCAATCCAAGGACATTTCCACTAGAAGCTTGTTTATTGATTTTTGTTAAAATTAGATTTTGGTAACACAACAGTTTTTGTATCCCAGTGTGTAAATACTAATTTTATGCTGTGTTTTAGACACTTCTAGCTACTCAAAATGTCTTCTACTTGGTCTTTTCAGATACCTATTTGCAGCCCTGTGTAGGCGCATACCAATACATGGGATTACTGGAAAATATTTCCATATTCCGTTTTCTCCTCCCTCCTGCCTCTTGTATTTTTGCATTATTCCTTATGTGGTAATTGAGAACAGGGCAAAGATATTTGCAGTGTATTGGTCTTAATTTGTCTTTAGTTTGAAATCTCAGTTTTCATCATTGTTGAGTGAACCCATAAAGGACATATTTTTATGGATGATTTATGTATTCTGCTAATTCGATACCAGCCAGTATTACTTTATTATTTGTGCAGATCAAATCAGATCTTCAGGTTGCAAGCATACAGATTACGTAATTTCTGTTTATTCAATGTATTAATCAAATCACGTGAACTGAAAGGCACCTGATGTTACACCTCATGGCCTGCAAAAGTCACTTCTGGCAGAAATAAAGCACAGCTGCTGTGTTACCACGTAGTCATTGCTCATCTGCAATTGTTCTTCTAATCTCTGCGGTTTTCCGCTTTCACTAAACCTGAGCGTTCTTTGTAGAAACTCGCGGATTATTTGTGGCCTATGATATCACTGAGACTTGCTGAATTTTTTTTAGTATTGGTTGACAGATGAGTAAGTTCCTCTTGGTTTCCTCCTTCTTTGTCATAGGAAGTCACATTAAATTGATTATGTGACTGAAGAGTAACAATACAACCTCAGGAAATCCTGTGGCTGAAACCAGTTTCGTTCTCTGGTTGCTTTTGGTAACAACTTTGTATTTGCAGAATATTGTCCTTGATTTAGGACTGCATTGGACTTGGACTTTTCAAAGGTGATGCTCTTTGCAATGTATGAAAAAAGTGGCTAACTTTTTTTTTTTTTTAGCTGAGGCATCTTTTGGAAAAAAATTAAAAGTAAATAATATTGCTGATGAAAAATTGGCAGCATAGGTCACCACAAACAAAATGAAATTTAAGTGTCAAATGCTAATGCACACAAAGGAAAAAGAAATACAGGATGTGTGTGCTACATTTGGAGGCTTTAAAAGGAAAGAGGTGCATGAAGGCATGTAGGACTTCTTGCTTGGTGTTCCATGAGCTGGAGAAGTGAGCTGGTTCAGCTGCACAAGCCCTCTTGCTTGTATGAAGTAAGGCTGTGTCAGGAAAGTGTAATCATCCTGAGAACACAGCACATTTAAATTGATTTAGACAACTCTGCACTTTCATTCTTGCTCAAGAGTAATTTATATTTTGTTTTCCAGCCCTTACTTCCAAGATGTAGGAATATGTAAGTTCCTCATTAATTTTTAGTTAGGACCTGCTCTTCTGTGATATTTAGGCACAATAATAATATTGTTGGTTGTCAGTCTCTTGGAAAAAAAAAATTTGGAAGTAATGTGAAGGTGGGTCTTCAGATATAATGCAGATTATTTCCCCTTCCATCCCCCTTTTCATTTGCAACTACTTCAAAGGACTTTATTAGCATGTTAAATAAAACTAGGGAAAGACAGATTTCATCAGAATGCATTTGCTTTCTTGCTTGCACATGCAGTTATTGTTAGGCCTTGGTTAATTTATAAATATGGGAAATAAAAGTATCCCTGAGATAAATATCAAAGGAAGGATAAAATGTTTCAGAAATATCTCTCCTATCTAGTGGAGCGTGTGCACCCTGTTATCCTGACAGGCCCTAGGAAGGGGGATTACTGTGGCAAGATGTTGGTATTTCCAGACTGAGGCGTGCCTGACTGGCAGAAGGGAAGGATGGCTGGAAAACCAGCCAGGATGACGAAGAAGGGACAGGAAATGCTGAGGTGAGCATGACCAAAGTATTGATATCCTTGAAGTCCTTAACTCCTGTGTTCTGGGCAGCAACTATCCATCCAGTTTAGCTTGTGTTTGTGTGCTCTCTGGATGTGTACAGCCTTGGAGCTGGGCTTACCCAGCCTGCCTGGGAGCCTGTGCTTTTGTGTCACTGTCCTGGCTCTGGACCCAGTGCAGGTGTTGGTCTCTCGCTGTTGAGTGACATGTGGATGGCTGCAGCAGTGTTCCTCAGTATAGGTTGTTGGAATATACCTCCAAAGCCCCCTCAGGACCTGCATCTCCTGGGAAGCTGTGTGGAGACTTGAGCAAAGAGGGGACAGAGGCAGCACCAGCAGGGACAAATCAGGATAGCAATACTAGGCACGGAAGTTTGCGGGAAGTTGATTTAATAGAGTTTCAGTTTCCTTTTTGTTTAAATTCTGTTCCCGTAATTCTTTTTCTCTCTCTTAGAGGCCGGTACATACAGTGTCTCTTGGAATGAGCAGTAGAATTTTAAAAAAGTAGTAGTTGAAAGATGATTGAGAATGACTTTGCAGAATCTGGACTGAATTCACTTCATTTCCTTCCCTGCTTGAAGCATCAAGAGCATTCTGTGATGTAATAATTTTTGTTGTCATTAGTAATAAATTTGGGGAAGAAGCCTGCTGTTTGCAAAGGGATTTATGATGACCAATTATCTGGTTCAGATGTCTGGGCCAGAGGTGGGAATGTGGGTGGTTGTGCTAACTTCCTTGGGTCATCAGAGTGTCCATGAAATTTATCTAGAAGAGTAGTCTAGATCTGGGGTTTTGGGGAAAATTTCTTCTTTGAACTTGCTTCACAGCAACAAATAGGAATATTTTTTGACATTGCGCTTCATCTGTGTTTTTATGCAGTCTTCTGTGGAAAATGAAGGTTGGAAGGCAGAAAGAGCAAAAATTTATGTTTGATTCTATACAGTTCTAAGTAACAAAATAGCTAAAGGAATTCCTGTCATCCAGCATAGCTTAGAGCTTTGGAGAATTAGCTGCTCTTTGTATAAAGTGCTTCAGAGAAGTTTTAAGACTGTCCTAATTTAATTATAAAATACGTTGTGTAGTCATATGAGGAGTTAAATGTAACCCAGCAAAAAGAAACCCAAACAAAAACCACCTTGACCATAGTGACCTTTAAAGGAGCATGAACCTTGTGAGACTTGGAATTGGATGAAAATGAGCTGGTTTATGTCAACTGGAGATCTGGCTCCGTATTTAAACTGAAGCAATTTATTGTTCCGTTTCTTCTAATGCGCAGAGAAGCAATAACACTGTACAAGTGTGGAAGGGTGGAAACACCCAAACTCCAGAACAGTACCTCTTCTCCCAATCTCCTCCTTTCCCCTCTCCTTCAAGGTTATTTAAGGATTTATTAGTTAGTGAGAAAAAATGTTGAATAAGAACACTTTCTTCCGATCTATACTATCCTTTTGAAATGGCCTCATTAGGTGTTCTGTCACCTAGAACAGCAAGAATTAATATCTACATTGTATTTCTAACGCCTTTTGGTTTCTGTGACCCACCCCAAAATTTTACAGCACTAAAAACCCATAGCAGTATGAGAAAGTATGAAGTTGTGCAATTCTTTTCCTCACATGTATATCAGAAACAATAATATTACTAAAATCGGGTTAGGTCTAAACACTTAATTTGTATTCAAAGAGGAAACGCCTTTTTTCTCATAGCAGTTGCAAGTTGGATGGAAGTGGATGAAAGGATTAGAAGTAAAGCTCTTGTGGAAGGAAGAGAAATCATTCCTTGGCAGGACAGAGTGTCTGTCTGTGGCAGTTCTTCAGAAGATGTTCATAAACCATAGATGTGGGCGTGGAGAGCAGCAGAGCAAACAGTGAATGATTCTTGACTATACATGGGATGAGATTTGAGCTAAATTCCTAAACCAGATTTACTTATCTCTTCCAATATACTTACATGAGTGAGTGTTTTAAAGACTGTGTCCAAACAATCTGAAAATAAGTTTATTCACATATATGCTACAAATTGGGAGGAATTGTGAGGAAAACAGCAAAAACAGGAGGTACCTAAAATCACGAGAAACTTTATTCAGCACTCTTTAGGGTAAAGTGTTTTGAGAGTATTTAGTACAGCAGAATATTTTGGATCAGGAGACTGAGGTCACATTGATTTCATATAATAATAAAGTTGTTAAATACACCTTTTTGTTTTTCAGTTCATAGTGTGATCTTCATAAATGGGCTGAAGACCTGCAATACCTCTGTAGCTTTAAAGCAAACTTTTCATCTTTGTTTTTAGGCTAAATTTTAGCCTAAACTCAAACTAAGTTAGTGTTGCATTTGTGCTAAAGTAGTGAAAGATGAAAGAAACTAGTGAAAGATGAAAGAAAATTTCTTTTTCAAACACAGTTTGAAAAATTGTCTTTGGCTCTGATTGTTCACGCACGTACTATAGAACCTTAACTCACCTGATCAAGTAGAAGTAGTAGAAGCACCTCAGTGTGAAAATAATGCTGGTTTAAAATTACCTCTACATAGTGCTTACACATGGAAAAAGTGAAGCTGTAGAAAATATGAAACTATGGCAGCATGAGCAGCTTTCCTCAAAACAAATTTGCACTATGGCAGTTTCTAAAAGTGTAAGATTTTTAATAAAAATTTATTCCAAGCTGATGTAAATAGTATGTGTCCCTTAGCATTCTGTTTAAAGATGCTGATTGTTTTTGTGTGTGTGATTAGCCTAAAAATAAGAAGGTGGTCAAAAAAGTTAAATAATTTTGTGGATATAGTTTGCTTTAAAACATTCAGTAAGAACAGGTGTTTTTTAAGCAAGCAGCTAATTTTCGTTCTAGGCTTTAGCATTGAGTGTAAGCCTGTTGGTGGTATGGGATGCAGCAATGCAAATAATTAGTAAATCACTATGTATATAGGATACATACTAAACTGTATGTTATTAGTAAGGAATTTAGTATATTTCTTACTAATGAGAAAGCAACTTGCTTTCTTCAGGGAAATGGAATCTGTTCTGTTGAAAGCATGGCTGCAGCTGATTTACCAGCATCAACTAAGGCTGCAGGATTTTAATTTCCAGAAGGAAACATTCGGTTTATATTACCCCAAGGAGTAGAGTATGTGAGATTATGTGGAATCGAGCATGTTTCCAATATCAAGCAATATTTAGTGGTGTTAATTTTTTTTTTTTTTTTTAGATTTTCCAAATTAAGCGTCTTGGAAAGTAAATACTGAAAATCAGCTAGGTGAAGGACATGTTCATGTTGGAAACATTCCTTCTATGTGGTCTAAATCTGTAGGTAGTGCTTGGAGTTGTGCAGGAAAGTAGTGACTAATTATACAGCACACAGCTCTTAATGAAATCACATGACTAAGCCCCTGCAGAATCTGTAGGTTGTATTTATTTTAATTTATTGTATTCAATTACTCATCTAATTCCATGTAAATATAGGTATACTCTATTCATGCATATATGTATGTGTGTAGGTGTGTATAAAGATAAAGACACCTATATACATGCAAATAAATATATATGTATTTATATTTTTAAAAAGCCATTTATATGCTTTAGTACTTGATCTTGGTTAAAATTTTAAGACACAGTTCCACAAATTTCTGGTACCATCTAAAAATGTTTTAAACTCTTAGTTCCCAGCAAGAATTAAGATTTTTCTCTGCTCACTCCATGGAAAAATACAGTAATTCTCTCTGTGATTTATTACTGGGTATGTTGTGCATGTTGCATTTTTAAAATTTATTGTTATGTTTTTAATGTCTGATATAAAAGCCACTAGAAAAAACTTCAGAAAGCTTTAAGATCAGGTTGTTACTAAACTCAGAGTAATATTCTGTGGAAAAAAATGTTATTATCAGATCGAACTGTAATGTTCCAGGTGCTTATGGTATTTTGTTTTCTACCTTTTTGCATATGTATAAAAATAGTTGATCAAGCATTTTAGCTGTGAAGTCAGTTCCTTTTTGGTATACAACATCAATATTGTAATATATGCATATTTTAATGCCTGAATTCTAGAAATGAAAACATAAAATTGATATATAGTAGAAAAACAAATTAATATTGAAGGAGGCCTTACACAGATGCAAATGCTTGACAGAAATTATATCAAATTATTTTAATACCAGTATTAAATGGAATTTTTATTAAAATGTTCAGCACTGTGCATCAAGTAAGATGAACAAGCTGTCAGAGAGAAGGGGAAGGTGTTGGAGAGAAACATACATGTAGTGTACACATAATTTTTTCTTACTGAGAACTGCTGAGAAAGTTTTCATTTAAGAAGTGTCACTGCCTGAAATAATATATCGATCTAAATATCAATATTTATCAAAAATTGCTTTTCCCCTCTTTAATACCCTTGCAGAGAGAGTCAGTCTTGTTTACTGGCAGCAGCATGCAGCAATTATACACAGTATATGGTTCAGAACACTGCTCAGAATCTGTCATTTTAGAATATTTCAACTGAATTTTTGGCCATTTAAATTTCTTAAGGTATAGGATTCTGCATTTTTCTCTACCAAGTTATCATAGATATTAACTACTTCGACAGTTAAAAGAGCAGTATTCATGGACTGTTGGCAAATCCACCTAATGATCCCTTCTTTTGTCTCAAGTATTCAAGTCTGTTTGAAATAACACTATTTTGATGCTTTGCAACTGTTACTTGTTAGAACATTTTTTGTTCCATAAACGTAATTCACTTTCAAGTCCTTGGGTAGCGAGATACTCGGGAAACCAAACCTCTTTCCTCCAGAAATACTTGGTTTTGTTTGCTCATGTCAGTCTGTTATGCACAAATAAATGTGCAATCACACAGACTTTTTACTTGATTTTGCTCTAATGCAACTCGTCAGCTCTCCTTATAGATGTCCCAGTCTTAGATGAGATGAGTTTGATGTTTGCCAAGCAAGGGAAGGATTGTCTTTTGTTGTTTGCAGTCATCACTTGAATCAGAGTTTATAATACAAAATGAAGGTGGTTGGAGGTTGTAAATTTTCTGTTTCCTGGAAGAAGCTGTAGGCTGAAGCAGTTAGTAGTAACGTGATGGCTGCCTGGCACTTCTGAAAATGTAATACTCTGCTGTTAGTCCCTGATTCTGCCAGTGCAACTACATTTACGTGTGTGTTCCTGTTAAAGTACTGTGATAGCTACCTGGTAAGTCATCCTGCTGGCTCAGCTGCGAGGTCGTTTGTCCCACTGGCATTATCCGGGTACAAAATTTAGAGGTCTGGAGAGCAGCCTTGGGAAGAGTGGCAAGAGGCAGGCAAAAATTTCTCTTTTGGGTCTTGCATAGCACTGCCACTCTGGTCGTGACTTAGCCAGGGAATGGTTCCTTTGTGTTTAATAGCCTTGTGCCATTTTTTATTCGTTTTTTTTTTTCCGCCCCTGTCTTGTTTCTCTGCTTTGTGGGAAAGGTACTGCATTTTGAGAATGTACTAACTTGTCATTCTTGCACTTTGGTCTTTTATTTGATATGAATATTTTTTTCTGCTATATTAGTGTTACTTAATTTGAGTTTTATTTATGAGAAAATAATTTGTTTGAAGCTGCTGAGGCTATTTAGTTATGTAATACATAGTAATTGCAAGAGAACAGTGTTCAGGTATAACATGACTTTCTGAGGCTTATCTCAAATTTTATTTAAAGTTCTGAGGCCTTCTTTGATACATGACTAAGAACATGTTGGCTTTTTAAGAAAAATAAAGTCTCCAGACTTCTGCTACAGCTGTAAAGTCTTCAGCACTATGTGAACTTTTGTAGCCCATTCAGTGATAACTTCATTTTATAATCAGATACATGCTTGGAACATGGATATGCATTTTACACTGGCTGAAGAATGGGTGCACTGAGCATGCAATACTGACAAGATGATCTAGTTGCTGAACTTCGTTTCTTTCTTGTGCATACAGTACTGATGTTAGTCAAGTTTCTAAAATGAACGGGTTTTGTGACCATTAGGTGTCCTTGTTGAAGACTGTTTCATTGTTGATCCAATGGCGGGTGTTTGGAGCCTTTGAAGAGTAACGCCCATTATGGTCTGCAGGAGCAGCATTCATCTCTAATTTTAACACCAGCTGACCATTTCTTAAAAGACTGCAGCTGTTATTTACACAGAGCTGTGTAGCTAATTTGATTTTTTTTTTGTCTGCTGCAGAGCTAATGAATCATTTTTGCTTCTTACTGAGTGCTCTACGTACATAAATTATAATTTCAAATGTTACATTACTTGAGGCCTTTTAAAGGGCTATGTTGCTGAGGTACTAAGTATTATTGAAATTAGATACCAAATGTAATGTGCTTAATGCTGATTTCCTTTAGTAATAATCATATTTTGTCTCGGTTTGTTAAAATCTTATTTGTACCAAACAAATTGTATGGGCACCTTGCACAGCTCATATTGCTTGAAGGTCATTTAGGCATCCTAACAGCAACATTGAGAGTTGTGTTACAGAGCAGATTGCAGTAGGAGAGGTTCCTGCTTGGGAATCAATTAAATACTGAATTATGGGACTCTGTATCAGTGGTCTTCTGAGGTAGCTGGAACAGCTCTTGGGTAGAGCTTCACTAGTCCTGTAAAAGTGATGCTGACAGATCAGTGCAAAGCTGAATCTCCTGAGCTGGATTCTCGGTGTTGTGCAGCTTTTATTTGTTCACATATCCTCATTAGCATAGATGGTAACTAAGCTAATCAGTATTCAGAGAGGAAATTGTAAAGGAAAGTGGGTATTAGACACAAAGAAAACATGGGATACTTTGATTAGTACAGATGATGTTTAAGCTGTAATTGAGCATTAATGTCAGCATGTATCTAGAAAGGATGTATTTCTGAACATACTTTTTTAAAATGTTCTTGGTTTGTTTTAATTTTTAGGACAAAAATATTGTATGTAGTAGTTTATTACAATACAATTATAGTATTTGTCTGGTATCAGTTGCTGTGGATAGGCTGTAGACAGTTTAAACAATGTTGTGGCTTCATTATTTTGGTTTCCTGACCTGTTTGGTTTTTGTTGGAGTTCTTTTTGTTTTGATTCTGTGCAGTTTAGAAAGATAGTTGGGGAATGTCTATAGTCAACTTCCATAGGAGGATCAGCTCTGGAGACATTGTACCAGATACTTAATGCTATTGTCTGGAATGGCGTTGTTTTTCTGCTGTGCTACTGTTGGTATCAATATGCATTAACAAAGCATTGTGAGGTTGAAGTATTGAATGAGTGTGCAGGAGAGCTTTGGTGTTTGGCAGAGCCATGCATTTGAACAGGGGCATTGCATTTAATGAATATTAAAGTAATGATAAATTAGAGTTTTCAAAAGGATTTTGAAAAAATTATAGGGATAATATAAACAGTATTTGATATTCTTTAGTAGTAGCTTTCTACCTTTTGGACTTACAAAGACTTTCTACTGGAGCTGTGGACTTCTGTACAGAGCATTTGTTTGTGATACCCATGAGTTTCCTTCAGTTACTCGTGAACTTTTGCAGTGCCCACAATCCAGAGGCCAAAGAGTAGTGCCTTAGAAGACTTGTCCGACCAGCTGATGGAAACAAGAAGGGAGGAGAATTTGTGTGTATTTTTTCTCCTTCAGGAATTTTTATTCATGACTAAAATAAAAATAAATAAAAGAGTGCTTGTAAGACCAATCCCCAGCTCTGTGTGAGTACTCAGAGCAGTCTAAATAGGAGTAAAGTGCTAAGGATTGAATTTTCGTCCTCTATTTTGACTCAACTGTAATTACTCTCTATTTGGAAATATTTTTCACATATTGCTGTTGCTTAGCTTGAGCTCTTGGCTAGTATTCTCGAGTATTTTCACAGACAGGGATAACATTCTTATGACTACTCTGGAGCATGTCTGACTGGATATTTTTTATTTGTGTATTTTTAAATCCTTGGACAGAAGGCTAGCTAGCAAACATAGAAGTTACAACATTTTTGAAGTTCAAAGAAATATACCCCACTGAATTCCCAAAATTAACACACCTGCTTTTTATTCTCTGATAGCAGTTCATCTTATGCATGCTTAGCACCAGCTTGGCATAGTCAAATGGAATATCTGTATCTTGATTATAGAATCTGATTGCAGGAGATTGAGTGGCAGAAAGATTCTCATGCTCATTGGTGGTCAGGACAACTGCATCATTATGGTTTCTTTGCTGTTCATGTTTTTTATGTTAATTCATTTGCTAGTGCTTAATTAAAGCAGTAACTACTTAAGCACTTTCTTCAGAGAGTAGGAAGTACATTTAACAAGCCCAGTACCCAGCAGTGGGTGAATGTACCTGATCAGTCTGTAGGTTTTGTTCACATGAGTCAGTATCCCAGAGGAAAGTTGTGCCAAGAAATATTCCGCCTTCCAGCTGTAATTGAATGGGCTTGAACAACAAGCTGAGACAGCTGGGTCCTGTTTTGGTCTTGATTTGTAGGGACCCAAGGGATTGGGAGAGTGGGAAAGAAATCCTGTGCCAGTTGAGTGAGTTCAAATGAGGAAAAGAGAGCTTTGCTCCCTCTACTGCTCTGCATTTCAACTATTAATACAGCAATAAAGCCTATTCAAAAAGAGTTCTGTGTTCTTTGTGTTTTTTTGAAAGAAGGCTTGTGTGCTTAGCTATTGTGTCTTTTTTGAAATTTAATGTCTTATCACATGAGGCAGAATTTTCCAGGTCAACCACCCAACTTTAATCATGAGATCTTGTTGAGTGCAGGAAGGAAGCTGAGAAGTCCTCACAATAACCAAGGAATAACATCCTATTGGAAGTGTTCTTTCATGGGGTCATTCATATTATAATTAAGAAACCCCAGGAAACAAGTAGTTAAAGCAACTTTTTGAGCAGTTTAAGTCCTTGATGTATCTGTATTTAAAATGAGTTTTCTGTGGTCTCGAGGTATAACAGGAGCTTTCCCATATTTCTTTTAAATGATGCTCAGTTCTGAACATGTATTTCTGATCACTGTAGGAAGGTCAAGTTGCTGTTTTCGGGGAGAACACTAAATCAAATTTTTGCAGTTTACATTGCAAACATCAACTGTTTAACTAAACTTTTTATTTGCCTCAGGTTGACCTGTTGTTGACAACAGTAAATAGCTATTTCTCCTGACTGAATCAGGCTGTTTTAACAAATGAGTGTTTAAATTAGTTTGTTCAAATGTTGTTTATATGATTGTCAAATGAAAATATTTTGAGGGTAGAATTGGGAGCAAATTTTTCACACCGATCAACAGTGTATGTTAATTAAGAGTGAGAAGTATGCAGAGACGTATGAAGGACCTGCCTGTTTTTGAAAACGGCTACTAAGACAGAACAGACCATGAACTCTTAGAATAGTTTGGGTTGTACGGGTTCTTAAAGATCACCTTATTCCAAAGCCCCGGCATGGAAACTGCCTTTGACTAGACCAGGTTGCTCAGAGCCCCTTCCAACCTGAGTGTCAGGAGAAAATATTGCAGTGTGCTGCAGTATAAAGCAGAGTGTTCTGCACTACCAGATTAGTTCTAGCAGAGCATCCTCAGTAGTGTTAGTGGGGGAATATTATTAGAAGTTCTGTGCTGTGGTGGCTTGATGACTTCTTGATGACTTCTGTGACTGCATTTATGTATTACTGCATCATTGTGTGCAGCGAACAGCCTGAGTTTAGATACACAGATGGAGAAAGCTAAATTCTTTCTTATTTATATGCTGACTTGAATACCTGGTGTATAAAGACAGCTGAGTATAGACTCTCAGGTTGAATTTCTAGCATCTCCTGGCTTTTCTTACATGACTGTCTGCCTTCGTGGCTAGGACTGGTGTGATGCTGTAGGTCAGAAGTCCAAATACAGAAGGCTCTGGTTTGTACACTGCTGTAGTGATTTCATGGCAGGTATCCTCCAAATTTACATGGGGCAAAACCAGATGTTCTGGCTCATCAATATAGCACTATCTTAATAGCCATTTGATTTTGATACTTTTCATTAAATAGTAACTTTATTTGTTTACCAAACCTGATGGTGTCTCCATGTGTATCAGTGATGTGTTCTCTTTTGGTTATTTGAATGTGTAGAGTTCTGAAGGACTTCTCCCATAAGTAGTTGTGTTCCTGCAGGTATGAGTTGTAAGCTATCTCAGATGCAAATTAACTTCTTACCTAGAGTGTTTTTTTCAATTGCTGTCTCCTGTAATCCTTAATAAGTTTACAAATTATTATTTTGTGTGGGTATTGCACCTGTTATGAAGTGTGGATTTGTTGTCATTAGCTTCCCTTAGGCCAAAAGAACTTATCTAGAGAGGTGTAGATTATGCAACATTTCTTTCAAATTTAAAAAAAAAAAAAAAATCTGCTGTCTTTATTTAAGAGTGACAGTGAGCATAAGGTCTGATGGTCTTTCTGCTGCCTCCAGATCAAGAAAAGTGTATTGTTTATTTTATATTTAAGTTTTTCCTAGGACAGAATAATAGAATTTAATAGACAGAAAAAGCTACAGTTTTTCACATTCCCACAGAAGAATGGTTGACTGCTTAGTGGAGGCTGCTTTCTTTTTTTTTTTTCTGGACCCAAGTTATGGAGTGTTGCTTGCAGGCAGTACTGGGAAAAGATGGTTTGGATTATGTCTAAGTGTTCTTTTAGGGGCAATCTCACTTGTCAAGTTTGGTTGAAAACTTTGAAAGAGAAAGGGGAAGCTACTGCTGTGAAGGCAATTTTTTTTCAGAGTATTTTACATTGAAGGTGACACTTGATTTATTTCACCCTTTGTAGCAGGGGAGCTCCGTGGTGTCAAGGTTGTAGCTGTGGAGAGTACCCTGCAAGAAATGTTTTTGAGGTAAAAAGGTGTACAGCATATGAATTTTAGTTAAATATTTGTTTGAGATTTGAGGAGGTTAATTAAAAAAGGTCAGTTGAAAAATACAGTGTTTCATCTTCACTTTTTTGGTGACTTTTGTTTATAACCAGTGCTAAAAGCATTTATACTGCTCTGGTGTAGTAACAGAAGTGCTAGCACTTTATTTATATTTGTACATAACTGCATGTTATATCTCTTCATGACAAATCAAGTAAAAATAAATGGATAGCGAATTCTCTTCTATATCTTTAATGGTTAAATTGATACTTGATTATTCCTTTTGATTCTATCTTATATGATCTCTGAAGTGAGTTATGGATTAAAACATTAAAAAATTAATCAAAATTTAAGTAAATAAAATCCTTATTGATGGGTTGACTATCCTGAATGTTTGGTAATATACTTAGAGAGCAATAAAACATAGTATGTGTTTAATTTGAGACTGATTTTAGACTAGTGGTTTTTTAAATGCCTATCACCGGAGTAAACGGTGATGTGACAAGTAGCTATTTTTAATTATTTGGCTTGTGAAGAGGATACAACTATTTTAGCAGTTGATCTGGAAGCAAGGAAATGGTTATCACCTTTTTAAACATAACAGAATTTGAAAGCTGTGTTTACTGTGTGCACACTGATATAAATAGCAGCAGCAGCCTGGTGTGGGGCTGGAGAGCGGGGCGGTCACAGATTTGCCACCTTGGTTGCTATCCAACCTAGTTATGTTTGCTGTCAGGTCCTTTTGCACTTCTAATAGAAAAAAAGGTGACTTTGAAAAGGAGAGAGTAGCAGAAGGCACTGCCTAAAAGGAAAGCAGGTGGCAAGCAAAAGAAGAAATTGTATCTTCTTTTAAATGGCATTCCTATTTCCTCTGGAAGGAAATACAGCCAATCATGTCAATATCAGTCCCCTATTATTATTGATTAAGTAACAGCTGGCTTGTTTCTCTGGTGTCTTTAACTATTTAGCTTTCAAAAATAGAGTGAAATGTTCTTGTCTCATGAGTGAAAGGACATGTTTATACTGGTGTATGTTTTGCATACATGAGAAAATTTAAGAAGAATTCCCATTTTTTAATAATGAACCCAACAAGACCTCATGCATCTTGTTAGAGATGAATCAATTTTTGCAAAGGGAAAATTTTTGTCTTCCCATTTATTGTATCTTTGTGTTTTATCTTGTGATTTTGTTCCAATGAATAATTCAGTTGGGTGAATATACTCTTGATTTCAGGAAAATAATATAACTACATCATTACTCAACACATATATATGTTAAAATCTCTCTCCCAAATGAGGCAGAAGTACATAAGATTTCCCTTACAACACAGGTTTGGTGTCATGAGGTCATTTTAAAATGAAAAACATCCAGATTTTCTCTATTAAAATTTCTCAGTTATCTGTTTACTTAAATGTTTTTAACCATCCACATATTCCAATGTGTTATTTCCTTAAATCAAAATGTGATCTTGAAATGACAGTTCAAAATTTCTGTACAGACTGTGCTTAACTACGTGCATGGGGTTCTGTTGAGAATATCAGGTGAGAACTGAATGTTGGCTGCCACCCTGCTCTCAGCTTCTGAGAAATTCAGGCTTGTTATCTTGACAACAAATTTGTGTGTCTGTGCATGTGTATATATGGCATTTGAAGTATTTCTCAAATAAAATTGGCCAGGAAATAGTTCTTTTCCCCATGTGCAAGTTGGTAAATGGCTGTTTGTAGTTTTGAGTAAGCACAAAATGTTTTGTTTCTTGGATCAGTGAAAGAAATTATTATTCATGGGGCAAAAATTAGTTTTCTCTGTCACATCTACTTCAGGACTTGTGGGAATGGGGAACAAAGCATGACTTCCTTTTCCTGGAGGCACAGAAGCAGAATTCAGGGGAGATTTTTATCTACTGCCTGTATTAGATAAGGAAAGACTTGGGGAAACAAATCACCATATAAACCTGCATAACTCCAGTAAGTCATGATAATGTTTCCTTCTCTCTGCCTGGCTTTAGGTGCTGGGAAAAGTGGCAGATCATGCAGATCATATGTGGAAATGCCCTCGAAGGCATCCTGGTAACATCAATAATGAGTGCTTCCTTAAATCTCTTCAGCACTTTATCAAAGCTCCAATGACCAATGTTTCGAAGAGGGAAGTTAGAGTTTAATTCCTTAAAATAAATTTAAAAAAACCCCAAAAAACCAAAAACAAACAAACCAAACAACAGAAGACCCTAAACAAAACAAACCCAGAAGACATTTTATGATCTCTGAGAAGAAACTGTGCAGAAGGATGTTCACAGTGTTTCTTCCATGAGGTACTTTTTATTTAAATGTAGATAGTGAATACAGTATATGAGGCTTCAGGCATGAGAAAGGTGGTGTTTTTTCCTTTGATGGCTTTTATGTACACAGCTTCATAGATTCTAGCCACCACATAGAGGGATATTTTCTTTTTGTACACTAAGTTGGTTCAGTGTAGTTAGTCTTCTCTAATGTACTGGTCAGTTTTTGGAATAAAATAAAACTTAGTGCTAGTAATGAGGAAATTCTTGTATGGGATGTCTGGACAGTTATATTTACATTTTCTTTAAATCTGTAATCATTGGTATTGAAATCAGTCATACTTTCAGAAACAGTTCATAAACAGAACCTACAGACTCATTCTGAAACTAAAAATGATAATAGTAAATAGTTACTAAAATTAGTTCTTTCAGATACAGTAAGCTTGTTTGCAGTATAGACCTTCAAACTTGGCAATGTCTATTGTTGTTTTACAGCCCAAAGGATGTAGTCTGAGTAATTTGTCTTATGTTCTTCTAATAGTTAGACATAGTGTAAGGGCCTCAACTTTATACTTCCTGGTAAACATTGTTATACATCTAATATAATGTCGGGTTTAGTTTGATGCTGGTCAGCATAATGGTGTAATAATGCTCTTTTGTGTCCACTTTTACCACATCTTCTTAGTTTCTCCGCTGATGCTGTGTTTCCTGACCACCACATGCTCTTGCAGGACTTCAGGTCCTCTAAGAACAGATGTAAGTCACTAGTGGTGACATTGAACTGTAGTTGTGATGTCCAGAAAAAATACAGCATGTTTCATTACAAGAAAAGAGGCCTTGTTGTACCTCCATTTCCTGTTTCCTTCAGAATTTGGTTGAAAACTTGGGATCTTGGTTGGTAGTTGTGATCCTGTTGTCTTTCTTACCTTCTGCTTACATTTCCGACTTCCAGCTGAACCTTTATTTAAAGAAACCCTGCCAAATCCTAAAATCTGGTATTTTCCTTTCAGTTCATCTCTGCTGTAGCTCTGCAGCAGGTGAGGTACATTTCCCACCTGGTGTGGAAACACAGGGATGGTGGCTGCTGAAGAGAACAAGCAGTTGTAACGCTGGTCACAGAAGATGATTCTTCTTGTTTTGTCAGAACATCAGGGCTGCTGTTGTCTGCTGGGTTTGGGGCCAGGTGTTGAAATACATTGGTTGGGTGTTTGGTTTTCTTTGATTTCTTCTGATGGTGCTCTCATATCTGCAGAGACTGGGCCACAAGAATTTGGATTTCCTTTGCTCTGCAGACCACAGTACAGGCTGAGGGGGTGAAGTGCTTCGAAATTGCCTTCACTGTGCTTGGGTTCAGCTGGGGCCTTAAAAAGCTGAGGACTTTCTTCTGCTACCCTCATCCTTAGGTCTGCTGAGACATCGGTTGGTTTGTTGTGGGGGTTTTTTTAATTATTTCCTTATTACTTTTCTAGCAGGGGTTTCTGTAACTTACGTATCAATATCTTCACCTGGCTACGTAATTATATAGATTCATAGGACTTTAGGTGCTTCGATGAGAGAGAGGAACATTTTGGAAGAAGGCTTCTTAGAGTTTTTTTTCTAATTAAAAAAAAAATCTATATACTGTTTAAAGAATCTCAAATGCCATCATTTCATGGTCCCTGCAGCCGAGGGTGCCCTTGAATTTCACATTCCCAACCAGTCCCCCCTTCTTGGTGGGAAAAAGGTCTTGGTTTCTGGCTGGGTTTTAGCCACAACACCATTAATAGCACTTCTTGGCTTCTCTATCAACTGGAGAAGGAAGTTATTATCAGGTCGTTCTGGCATCCTCCTGGATTGCTTATGCTCTGCTGTATTGTCTCTCCAGCAGATAATCAGGGTGGTTTCAAGCTATTCCCTTCATCTCCCATAGAAAACAGATGGTGCCACTTAAGAAAGCATCTAAATTTGAATATTTTTTTACTTCCTTTGTGATCCTTTTTGTTGAGATTCGTTTGGAGGTAAGGAATTGGTCTGAGAGACCTGGTGTTACTTACAGGCATGCTCTTCTTGTGGAAATTTCCATTTAGAGGAATATACATATTTGTATGGAAAATATTTATTTATATATGTACGTGTGGGTACACACACTCATATATATATATGAATATTTCTATATATGCATAAAAATAAGGTTTTTGATAGCTCAGTTAACACAGGCTGTTCCCTATTATCTATGGATAGTCATGGAAAGGGGATAGATGGAGGAGCATGCTTCATTATAACTCAGTCACTTACCTGTATCATAATTTTCTTGTCATTGTTCCTTCCTTTTGAGTGTAGGAGCCTGTTTGTGTACTGGGATTCAGCTCGCTTAAGCAAATTTCAACCCACCCATTATTCTTCACTGTTCATGGTTAGAAGTTAATAGGTTGACTTTCAGCTGCAGAGTGTACATTTTTTAGTCTTCTGATGATTAGACTGCTAATTTCAGTAACCTGTTGACATCCTGCAGTGGCACTCATCTGTCAGGCTTTAATTCTGCCACTGTGCTTTCAGGCAGCAAGACAGATATATTCAGGAGGTGGATTTGGATGTGGAATTTAGATTTTACAAAAACGAAAAGTTCTTTTTTTTTTGGTTCATTTTAGATCTTCTGGAGCTGTGTTCATTCTCTTGTGTGTTCTTGACTAGAATATCTAATGAGTCAGAAATTGCTTTCCTTACTTTCTCAAGCCCTGGGCAGTAAATTTCATTAGGCCTTGCTGACTGGTGTATGTATCTAATGCATGTTCTTGTTTATTTAATCTTTTTATTAGCATTAGCAGAGAAATGTGTGATTTGGTTGAGCCCAAAAAGCTGAAACGCCTTTATCTGTAGGAACGTCACTCGGATCAGGCACATTGGTCAGTGCATTGTGGGAAACCTGCTCCACCCTTATTTCAGCAAGTACTTGTCGGTCCAGTAACTTTCTCAAATATTGAATTCACATTTGTTCTAAAATGTCCTTAAATAATTGTAACTGAGGAAAACACTGCAGCATGAGTAGCTCTTATCTTAACAGATGGAGCTGGGCAAGTTGTACTGCCACCTGGTAAGAGTGAGAAGATAAAGCAAGTGCTGTCTGTTTCAATGACTAGCAGCCCGAGTTACTGATAGTCACAGTTTCTCCAGCTCAAGCTGGATTCTTCTTGAGATCCAGGAGAATTTCAAGGATAAGTCATCCATTTATTCCAAGGTTTGTAAAGAACTACTTTAACACAGTATAGATGAAAAATTAATCTCTGCAGGTTTTATTATATTGGTGCTACCATCTTTGGGCATGAATTAAATCAAGTGCTAGTATTGGGTTAAAACAAATGCATTTTCCATTCTTTCTCACACAGAAGTAGTTGATTTAAATTAGCTGTTGTGTTGGGCCAGAGATTCTGTTGACATTTGAAATAGTACTGAGAGGTTCATTATTTGAAATTTATAAGGGAGTGTGCGGTAAGATTTATCTCGGGGTGAATATTGGTCCTTTGTGGATTAACACGTAGAGGAGAAGCACTGTACCGTGGCTGATGCAGAAAACACAGGGAGGGGACAAAAAATCCCAGCTGGGGAAAACTCATAATGGCTAGAACATGCAGTACCTGACTCCAATAGAAAGAACTTTTGCAAGGCTTTTAGAAGTCATCTGAGAAAGCTTGATTTTGGATGAGTCTTGATATTGAAGATCCCAGCAACTTCATTAAAAATTAGGTGGGTAAGTTGCCGTTTGATGAGAAAGTACGAGAGATATACTTGGAAATACTCAGAAACTGTAGGAAATAATTTCATTTTAAACGTAACTCCAGGTAGCTTTACAGAAACAAGACATGAAGAAGTAGTAATTGTTAACATGCACAACTAAACTCACTCTGTGATCTTTTTATATAAAAATTCAAATTATGTTATCACTGGAAGGTGAGACCTTTGTAGTTAAATGTATATAAATACCTGTTTTATTAAATCAGGAAACAATCACAATTAAAAGCAAGAAAATGAATGTATTGAACATTTCTTAAGATATATTTAGATGTTCCCTCTCATTATAGTTTTGTCTATCCTTCCGTGTAAATTAAGTAAAATTTGAAATTAGGTACTAACAAAAAGAGAAGTGAGGAAGTTGAGGGTATTGTGTATATTCATTATTCCCTTTTTATGGTCTTGGACATCTTTCTAGCATACAGGGGAATACTTGATTCTCATTCTCTGAGAATCCTTTCTTCTCCTTTCTTTTGTGTACACAGATAAATTTCACAACTCTTTAATTTTGTGGTGTCTGAAGCTGGCAGTTTGCATGGAAGTTCACAGTTATGCAGTCACAGGTGTCTGGTTGATTTCAATAGAAGTTAAATGTTTGCATTCTTCTGAGGATTTAGGCCCAAGACATATTGAAAATCCATTGCAGTAATTTCTAAAATTAATGTGTATTAAATGATTTTCCTATTTCCAGAAATACTCCGTGGATGTCATGTTTCTAGAAAAAGATTTCTCAGCTTTATAGAGTGAGATCTCACTTTCCTGTGAATCACCTTTTTCTATATATATGTCAGAAGAAATAGTAGATCAGGAAAGTTGTGACCCTTGGAGTTGCCCAAACTTTATGCAAAATATTTGTGTATTTCTCTGCTTGTTAAAAGATATGGAGGGAGTACTTGCTATTCATGCAGTTGTATCTGCTGGTTCCACTGAGAGTCTGGGCACAGATTCTTGATTTAAAAAAACAAAACAGAAAACAGGAAAAGAACAAACTCTCAGAAGTAATTCTCTGAGCAGAAGTGAGTAATAAAAGTTGGGGTTTTTTTGTTAATGGTACCTTGTGCTTGACTGGAATATCCAAATTAAAGGTTTTGTGACAACCTGTGTGGGCAGATGTCTGCTCCCACCCCTGTGGTTGGTTTCCAGGGTGTTCCCCTGGGATTAGGGATTAAGGGGGGGAGGCTGTTCTAGGCTGTGTGGGTTTAGGAATCTCTCCTGCTACCCACCTACTTTTGCTGAGTGTGCAGTAAGTGAATTGTCTTTGAAACCTCTTCCACAGAGTCACATCTGATTCAGGTCAGGTGAAGGGTAGAGGATCTGAGGACACCTGGATGCAGACACACGTGCTGTTACTGCAGGAGTGATCCTTCTCTCCGATCTGTGTCACCTTCCTGACAGCAAGTCTTGTATATTTATGTGTAATGGATTTTGTTGGCGGTGATGATGCTTAGTCAAAATTACTTATTTAATTATAAACCCACATCTGTCTGAGAGCAGTTGTAAATCTAGTGGATGAAACTCAAATGTTTCTGAGTACCACTTCTGTTACAGGTCTTTGTAAGGACTGCATTCTGCCCTTCTGGTTTGTTTGCTTTTTTTGGACTATGTACACAATGGCTATTGTAAACACAAGCCTTCCATTTTCTCCTGGATATAAAATTTTTAATTTATATGCCATCATTATTTGAAAAATAACAAGAAAATAATCCAAAAATACCTTATTGTATGAAACGGTCCTTTCCATTTTGGCAGCTAGATAAGCAACCCATTTCCTCTGAATGACTATTGCTCAAGTAGTTTACAGTAGTTACCATATCCGGACTGAATTCAGGTTTTGCAGGTGCGTGTTTTTTACTGTACAGATGGTTTTTGAATGCACTTCAAGATAAACTGAGAATATTCAAACAATCAGTTGCATATTAAATTTTTATGATAAATAGAGAAAGATTTGGGTGGAAAGAAATACTAATATAGAGTAGAATATCATCAATGTATATATAGGAATGAAAAGGCATTAATTGTGGGTGAGTTCAGCCAGTTGTTGGGGGGAAATGCATTTAAAACTCTTGCATGTGTTGCATTTGAATGCTCATTTTCCTCTTATGTTTGACATTAGTTTCAGAAATCAGTTTTATTTACTAAGATATAACTAGAGAATTTCAAAACGAGCAACTGAACTTTTTCTGAAGTTTTTTTTTTTTGATGAGCAATGTTGTGAAACCAAGCTAAAACTAATAGGAATGTTTTGTAGTAAGTTCTGAGTAAATACAGACTAACCATCTAAAATAGGTGTTAGTGAGGACAGGAGCTGCCACACTTTACAAGGATTTGAGATCAGAAACAAACCCCAGTGTTCAGACTGTGGGAAGGGAAATGTCACACTTCTCATGTTTTTGTAGGAGATAGGGAGTGCACTGGGTTATAATGCAAGTAAATCCGGCTTTGACCTAGACTAGACCCGGTTGCCAAAAAGGGTCTAAAAGTACTGTTTTCATGTAGAAAAGTATTACAAATTCAGAATTAGGAGAACGTTTTGATCATCTTTCAGAATGTTAAGGTGTCACTACTTAAATATGTTGCTTAAGTCTAGAGGAAGAAGAGGTGTCATGACTAGGTGTTTGAACTGAGGACTCCTGCTGAGCAGGGAAAGGATGAAATAATTAGAGAAATGGGTTTTGTCATATCTTGTGGAACATAAATTATCCATTCCAAAAATAAACATTTGCTTGCTTACATTTTATTGTGAGCTACTTCTTAACTTACTCCTTTGTGGTCTGTAAAAACGTGAGCTATGAATTCACGTCCTTGCGAATTCTCCTTTCATAGACTAAACCTTCTATAAACTAATTTCAGAGCGAAGAGTAATGAATTTCTAGCATTCATTTTGCTTGTGACTTAATTATGATTTATATTTGCAAGAGGTCTTATTCACAGAAATCTATTTTTATTAGAGTGCAGTTTCTATTTGAGTATTTTTATGAAGTATCCAAATTGATAATTTTTAAAAATTATAAGCACTAGCTAAAATTTTTGAGTGTTACCTTCTTTTGCAGTGGGGTTGATTTATTGAGGTAACTAAATGACTCTCCTTAAAACTGCTGCTGTTTTTTAGAAATTAAAGAATTTATGTTCTGCACTCTTCTGAAAATGTATCCAACTTCCGTATTATTCCATTACTTATCTCAAACTTGTTTGTGTGCACTGTGTCTTGCCAGGACTTTTCCTTTTAAGTTTCTAGTAAACAAGACTTTTGAGATAAAACGTGGATAAAAGCATTCAAAGAATTTTCAGAACTCAGTGGATATTTTATGTGTTTAGGATCACAACTTGCAAAACATTTCTTCTCCAGTGTATCAGATTCATATAAGACCATCTTTCCTGACTGTATTTAGGAGAAAAGTTTACAAAAATTTGAAAATAGGTCTAGAACTTCAAAATAAAGAACAGTTTGTACTTAGCCTAATTGTTCTTTTTGGTTAGTTTATGGTTTGAAACTGAACCAATCAATCTTTTGCAGAAAGATTGTTACTTTGACTTGTGGCCTCCTCTTTTGATCTTAAGTTGATAAATAAAAGCAAATAATTGTATCTTCTTACAAAATTACTCAAAGATGACTTTTCATTCACACTCAGCCTGGCAAATATGTGCATTTAAGAGTTCATAGATTTGAAGTTTCTCTTATTTCTGGCTTGTTGTTGACAGGGATACTGAAATAAGTCACGAGCTCAGTAGCACAGAAATCAGTTCAGGTGTACCATTAGTGAATCCCTTCACTTGATTCATTCGGAATTCTAAAGGGACATTTTGAAGCAATATGCCCTGAAAGAGTGATTTGAAAACATTTTATGTATAGATAATATAAGCATTAAGGGTACCTAAAATCAGAACCAAGATACTTACTAAAAAATAAGCGCAAGTTTCTCTTTGATTTCATAAATAATTAAATCCATCCTCTGGGTTCCAGAATTATTGTTTACTGCAACCTTGGTGATACAAAGAAGGTGTGGATCAAAGCAAAAAATAATCTCTTGACACTGCATGTGTGTTCACAGACAAGTGTGGTTTATGTAGGAACTAACTGCTTACCGAAAATGTTTATTTTAGGTTGGTTACAGGTGTTGGGAAACATACTTGTCTTCTTCAAAATTAAGATTCTCTTGAAAGTTTGATTAATGTTAATGGGGATGGTTTCCAGTAGCACCAGTTTTTAGTGATTCAGCTGCATTGAAGATAAAATTATTAAAATTGCCATGAGGTGAAGTGCGGTCGAAATAAAAATATCTTAATCAGCATTATTTTACAGTGATCACTTAATCAGGAAGAAAGTGAAGATGGTGGTAGTTGAGAAATAGAGTGCCGGATCTGGTGCAGTTAGGTACTTCAGCCTTATGATCTGTTCTTTATTCTCAAGTGGGCCAAATCAAGTTTATTACAGGCAATTTACATACTAATGGTACTGAACTTTCAAATGATTAATTATTTTTTTATTTTAATTGCATTCACTTTAAGGTAGCTCTGGAAGAGTGCTGAAGTTCTAGGATCTTTGGAGGCCTTTAGGGAATGTGGTTTCTTTAAAAAAGGGCTGCTGTTGATGTCATAACTCCCTGAAATGTCACAAAATTAGGAACATATCTTGAACTATGACTTAATTTTGAATTGCAGTTGTTTTATCCTTGAGTCAGTGCAAAAGAACCAGACAATAATGTACCTGTTCAATTGGATTGCCCGGCTTGAAATGCAAGGGGCAAGCAAATGAGTAGTTTGCTGTCCTTACAGTACAAATAGTACAGGGTGATGGCGTGAGGTATGGGTGGAAAAGGAGTTTAAGCTGTCCAGGTGGAACAGTTTCTGTGGACGTAGGGAAGGTGCAGCTTCTTCTTCTTTAGTGACTGGGAACTCGAAATTTCAAGAAAAAGCAGTTTTGGAGATGAATCCTATTTTAATTTAGGCAAAGTTCTTTCTCACAGCACCAGGTTCCTACTCAGTATAGTTTTTAGTATTTCCATTTGACATACATTATATTGAAGTTGGTTTTGTTTTTCTGAATTTTAACTTTATTTTAATATTTGAAATTCAGTTTAATGTCATGAATGCAGGACTTCATACAACATTTTCATTTCAAATATTGTCTATATGGGCTGAAATCCCATATAGACAATGTGAAATCCATATAGACAAGGAGTGTAAGTGTGTGCATTTGTACAAGTTCTCTAGCTCTGCTTGGGGCTTTTGAGCTGTGTTGCAATGCAAATACAAACAGGTGTCAGTGAAACCTGCAGTGTATGAAGTGCTTTACCAGCAGGTTTATGCCATGCTCTTAAAGAGGAAACTGGGTATGTTGGTACATGTTCTTGTTCGTACTCTGGGCACCAGCCAGTGACATCCTAAAGAAGAATTTGCCCGCTGTTTTTTATTTGGCTGCATTACTGTCCTTCTTCTGAGGCCCTTGCAGCTTGTGGGAAGTGTCTGCAGGGACGTGCAGAGAATTTAGGAGGAAAAGCACCGTGGTGGAGGAGTGAGAGACAGGACTCAAATGGTTTGTGTGCTGCGTGAGACTTGACAGGTGTGCATTTTGACAAGTTCTGAGTGTAAGTGTTGGCTAAGAATATATGGCTACACAAATTAGTTATTTTAGAGAAGGAAAGTTTGTGGAGAGTCTGCTCGCTCCCCTTCTCACAAGGATTAGAGCATATCGTTTAACTAATTAAAAAAGATTAAAACTGCTTTAAGTTTTACAGAGCTTTTACACCTTTTTTTTCCTCCGCAAAAGCAAAACTTTGTAATGTTAGTTGATCGTGTAAGATGTAATGAGACTCTCAGTATCAGCAAAAAAAAATCAAATGCCTGACCTCAGTATATTTGATTTATATAGATATTTTATTTTAATTAAAATTCTGAGGTGAAAGGGAGACAAGAGAAGGGAGTGTTAGGCAGTATCCCTTAAAATCCTTCTTTCTGTAGCTTCAGAAATGGAGACTTTTGCAGTGCTGTGGAATACCTGGGAAGCTGAGCAGGGGACTCAGTGGACTGAAGTTGCTGGCTTTCTTCTGGTAAAACATTTCTGTGCTAGTACAGCATGCACCAGAATTTCTGGAGAGGATTCATTTCTATATTTCAATTGGGATGATTATTTGATTTATAGATCAAATACGTATTGTGAGGAGTGTAAAAACATAAATGCAGAACAAAGGAAACAATGAAATTATTGATGCCTCCACAACTGCTTTGAGAGAGTATGTATTTCAGGTCTTAGGTTATAACAGTAGCTGGTTTTCAGAGTAGAGTGCTGTTACTTGACACATTCTTCCTCTCCTTTTCTTTTTTCCCCCCTCCCTTACTGAAGTGTGGTTGTATGCTCTGTTTACTGTGCTATGTTTGATTTTTTTCTGTGATATTCATCAACACACAGTGTTCCAGAAACAGTTCTTTTTCCAGAGTCTAGTCAGACTAGAAGGTGTTATATCTGCTTTACATAATAAAAAGTAATGCTTTGAAGAACTACGAATTCTCCTTAAAGCATTCATTTTTGATGCCTGATTTATTTTGATTTTTCAGGTCATTTAATAAGTCTAAAGACAGGTTTGATTGATTTTATTTACAGCTGAAATGTCCAGCATTTTTTGGCAGTCAAATACCATCATACTGAGTTATTTCTCAGACGTTGGGGAATGTGAAGTTTAAACTTGACTGTGGGAAGTGTGATTTTAATTGACTTGTTTTCAGCTCTGGGACAGCATGAGGGACAGAGTCGAAGCAGCGTTCTGCTTTATAAAGTGTAAGACCACCCTCTTCCTTCTCCTTTGTTTTAGCCTTTCAGAGTTTTTAAATATCACATAACTTTCTTCCTGTCTGCTCTTGGTTTGCTCCCAGAGCATTTCCACCCTCTATAATAGGTGGAACAGGAGTCTAGTAGTACAACCAGTTTAGCCTTGCTCTACAATTCCAATCCACAACAGGATGAATAAAGTTCAATATTTCACTTTGCTGCTAGTATAATAATATTTAAACATAGGGTGGTTTACTGAAATTCTTGGGACAAGAAAGAATGGTAATATAAAAAAATAATGGCTATGTCTTGATGTGGTATGGAAGTGTTGTCCAGATCTGCAGTGGGTGTTTCATGAACACAGATTATTTTTTGTCTGAGTCTAGGGGAGGAAAAACCAGAACTACTCTAGTATGTTCGGGAAAAGTATTTTATTTTTCTCCCTGATTTTAAAGTTTCTGTTGAAGAATATTTTGTGGTAGCTGTTGCCAGAGATGTCTGGATGGTCTCTACTTGAACTTGATGTGAACACGGCAGGATACAGAATATTGTGTCTGTCTATACCATAGTACAGAAATTTGTGGACATGCTTCTCATTCCTGGAAAATGCCAGATTCTTAACTTGGATTTAGAGATGCTGGCACTTAACTCTTCATCAGGGAAAACATGTTAAAAATGTTCTGAGGGAGTGAAAACTGAATCTTAACTGTTAAAACTGAGAAGGGTATTTGTGGCTTTCATATTTTACATTGTCTTGACTAATGTTCTGTGGTTCAGCTGCTATCACAGTTGACTACAGTGTTTCACCCCGATTTCCTCCAGAGAGTTGGCAGAAACTGCAGCAAAGGTTTTTTGGCTGTTCTGCCAACTTTAGGTGGGTGGAGAGGAGAGATTTCTTTTCCATCTCCTCTCAAATTATGCTTTAAGCAGCTCTGCCTTGCTGATTGTCAATTACTTCCCCTTTGTTTTGAGAAATACTGTTTATTTTGGGAGTGGTTTTCTCTCACACCTCCTTTTCTGGAGTTTTTTGAAAGCTTTGGTTATGGTCTGTCTTAACTCAGAAATGCTATTTACACATTTCAGAATCACAGCTGATAGAAGCCAGTGGAAAATAAATACTTGAAGTTTGGATCAAGCCTGTAAAGTGGAAACACTTGTTAAATTCCTTTCAGGAATTTAGCCGAAATTTCAAAACTGCAGAATGCTTTTAAAAAACAGCGCTGTCAATATATTATTCTGCTTTGCGTTTGTGGTGGGGTTTTTTGTTGGTATGGTCGAGTTTTAGGGTTTTTTTCCCTTTAGACAGCACTAGGCAGAATTAGGGAGCCTTCTGGTATTCAGTTAAATTACAGTCTCACAGATTATGTGTTTTTACTCATTTGCATGGGGAAGCTTCTTAAGTATTTTAATAAATACTTTTAGCTAGTGAAGCAACAGGGATTTTGTCTTCAAATGGAAAGTGATTAGTTTCCCATGGTGGTTGTTTTCTTTCCCAATCTGTTGCCTTCAGAATGAACTTTCACCATTGTTGACAATTCTGGTGGATACAGATTTTAATTTCTATACCTTTGGTTTGACATGGCATTTTACATTGAGCAGTGCAGTGGTCAGAGGGCTGGGTTTGCTGTGGAATTCCGGGATCAGGAAGCGTGTTTTGTAATTTGGGAAATAAGATATGGGTATCTTACTGCAACCTGTCACTCAAGGGTACAGTCTCCAGTCTTAGCAGAATCAGACAGCTTGTTTGTTTATCCAAAAGCAAATACAGCATCAGCGAGACACCAAGAGGAATTCCTGAGCACTGTCCTGTTAAGTTTTGTTTTCTGTTTAAATCGGCTGTGGGGACACATTCCCAATTGCTGCTCCAGTTCTGCTGCACTTTCTTTTAACAGTCAACGCAATCTTCATCTCACTTGGGTTCAATTTCAACCCATGCCTGCAGCACCCCTGGTTCCCTTCAGTGCTGTGCTGGGGAGGGGAAGGGGCACTGGCAGATGAGGAAGAAGCAGACACCTGACGGCAGGTTAGCCTAGGAAAATCTGAATTCCAGGGGATAGCCCTGCCCAAGCTCTGCAGGCAGAAACTTGGAGCTGGAGGGAGAGTGAGCAAGGCAGGAGCATGAGACTAACTTTGTTAATAAGGCATGCAGTACAGCTGTTTTGATGTCATTTGGTATAATCCTAATACTAAACCCCATTGGGCTATCAACCATGTCACTGCCATGCTCTTTGGAAGGTGTGGACTTTTATCTCCAAGAGTTTAGAAGATGCTCCCTTAGTATCAAGTAATGCTAATAACTGCTTCCGGACTGTAAATATGATAAAGAGACTGTTGAAGCTCAATGTCACTACTGCAGATCCCATTGTTTAGCCTCTCTTTTGCTGGATGGTTGTTGTAATTATAAGAAAATCCTGCCTTTCCAGGGCCAGGGGGTAGAACATATGTTCCTCTGCATGCCTGGCTTGGCAACTAGATTCCTCCCAAGTATTTTTCTATGTGTTTAACATGTTACTTCTGATGGAGTTCTGGTTAAATTTCAACCAGAAAAAAGTATAAATTTCTGACACTTGTAGTATTCTCATTTTACTGAATTTTACTGTTTGTATGCAATATAGGCATAAATGGAATGAAAGGCTAGGGCATGACATTTTTGGGGAAAGACCCACAGAAACTTAAATTGAAAGAACAGTCACGGCAGGTTCACCTTGTTTGAAAACTCAGCTTAGCTTACTGCATTAGTACATTGGTTGCCCTGAGGGGGAATTGGGAGATTGTTTTTCCTTGCCATGTGTAATTGATTGAATAAGTGCAAGGAATCTTGCCAAGAGGGTGGTGGCACAGTTTTCCCAGGCAGGGTGAGATCGGAAGTACTGGCCAGGTGGAGTGGCCAAGTGTTCTCACAGAACAGATTTTATAGGTCAAGTCTTATCTCTGCATCTCCTCCATGGAGATTGATAACATAGAATATTTTTCAGAGCAACTGTCTCCATGAACATTGTGTATGACTTGTTAACATGTGGCCATAGAGAACATAGTGGAAAGTTTTATATAATGATCTTCCAGTTCTTGCTGAGTTGAAATCCAGCAGGAGGAGGCAGCGGTCAGGCTGCCCACACTTACCCCTCATTTGGAGGAGGAAGAGTTCTCTTTGGCACAGCCAACTGCTGCTCTCTAATCTGCATCACATATGGCTAGTAACTTTAAAAAGGGGTGGGTGGGTGTGTGTGTGGAAGACATCAGCTGTGCCCGTGTATTTCTGTAGGCTGAATGAAGCACCAAAGGAAATGCCCGTACTGCCTCTTGCTCTCAAAAATCTGCAAAGAAAGTGTGTCACTCTTGTATTAGCCATAAAGGAAACCACAGCTCCTGCGGAAAGAGAGGGTGTTGTTTTCTATTAACTTTGTGCTGATTCTGTTTAGGGAGATGGGGGTGTAAATGAGGGCTGTCTTCCTGCAAATCTGCTTTTTAGGGACCCCTTGGAGCACGATATTTTGGAAAGCATTCCCTGGCCTGACCGTTTGCTCTCTCTATAAGGCTTGTAGGACACTGCCAAACTGGTTGCAAAAGGTCTGCCTGTTAACCTCCTTGTCTGGAAAGCTGCATGGGGGAAGCACTGTCTGAAGAGAGGCCTTCCAAGACCCCAGGCCAGGCCAAGTTTTCTATACTTAACGTTGCTGTTGCCACAAGAGCAGCAGATGTTTGCACAGTAGACAAACAACATTGATGATAAAGCAAATTGACCTTTTTTGGAACAAGCTATTTGGAGTACATTCCTAGGGATTTTTTTTTTTTTTCTTTTTCTTTTCTTTTCTTTTTTTTTTTTTTTTTTCCTGGGGCTCTATCTTTCTTCCAAAAGCTGCTTGGCTCTACATTGACATCTCTTCTAGAGGTGATAAAAAAGTTACAAAGGAGAGAGGTTTTACAAACTTTTCCACTAATGCTGATACTACAAATCATTTAACCTACTCCAAACCTATTTTTGTCATCTTTATTTTACTGAAGTAGTTATAGCAGTGTTTATTTTTCCAGAGTCCCTATGGGAACCCTGGAAGATTTCAGAATGTAATAATTAAAGAATGACAGGCCTTTCCTTGCAATATAAAGTGAGGAAGAGCTTTGTGGTTTAAGCAGCTATGCTGTTGCTTGTTAGCAAGAAATTTTGCCTTGTACTCTAGCCAGGCCTATAATGGTCAAAAAATGTTGAAGTTGAGAACTACGTGTTTGTTTTCAATCAATTGTTTTTCAAGTTAAAAGGCTCTAATGGCTTGTTTTAATTTGTTCAGTACTATTAGTCAGTAGTATTAATATTTGTATTCAGTCACTTAGTGTAGCACAGCTCAGGCTGTCCAAGTAAGGCAGTACATTTTCTTATTACTTTTTCTCCTGCAAGCCCTTTCTTTAAAGGAATAAAAGATTATTGTAAGTTTGGGGAATCTCTGTGAACTTGAGTCATATAATTCTGTTTAAATTGCATTTTAGCAGCACTTAAAATATAACATAAAACCTGTATTTTAATTTTGTAATTCAATATTTTGAATAAAGTTATTATAAATGTAAAGCAAAAGTAGCACTAGACTGGAAATCTTAGTGTTATATGGCTGCATCTTTACTATTTGGGCCCAACACTGGGGTTTTTTAAAATCATAAACTGTTGTTCCTGTAGTTGGAACAGATGTAATTGCTGGGAGAGAATTGATTCCTGGTATCTGAGAAATTTCAAAAAAAAGAGACCAGGTTCAGACTTTGGAACCACTGAGATTTTTAAGGGGTTTCATCTATTGTACCACAAATGTTAGTAGAGCTGTGCTGTAAACATAAATCCCTGCATTTTTGCGTCATTGTTGTTCAGATGTGGTTTAGAAAGCTGCTTTAAGGACTAGGATGAAAACATTTTCTGGGGTTTTTAGGTATCAAAACTACAGGTAGCTTGTGTCTTAACTCAGTTTATAGGATTGCTTTACTGAATAGAAGGCAGTTGGCTTTTGGGCAAGGATGCTGTAGTGCCTTAAAGGGCTGCATGATTAATATTAAATTTCTAAATTGAATTATAGGGTTTTAGCAAGAATTATTTCATAACATTAGAAAGAGATAATACTGAATTCTAGAAGAACTCAAATTTGGTTTCTTATATGTGTCTAGATTTATTTAACTTGGTTCTTAGGGTCATTTGCTTTTGGAGCTTTGGAAAACAGTTCCCCATTTCTGTTTAGAAATGTTATTCTGAACAAATTGTTCTGCAATACGATGCCTGTTACAACTCTTCCCTGCTAATAAAGCTGCACTGATCCCATCAGCCTCTGTAGAGAGAGAAATGGACATAGATGGGCCCCTGTACCCTGAAAGCATAAGCTAATAAGGTTTTTATGGGCCTTGTAAAATGGTGACTTTACAATGTGCTTTTTTGGGATTTTTGTGATTCAGGAATGTGATGGTCAGTGCCTTGTCTGTTACAAAAATACTGTCCCCTTTCCGTAGATGTGAAACTGGGTGAAATATCTCAGGTTGCTTGTTTGGGATCATTGAGCTAGACTGCCTTTGAGCCAGAAATTGAATTCATGTTTCTGAGACCCATCCAAGTCCTGGTTATACAACCGTCTTGTATGAACCATATTTACTGAAGTGTCTGTTTTAGTAATGGGATTTCATTTGTGTAAAGTATTTTCCTGCTAAATTACTTCAAGTTTTAATTTTTTTTTTCTTTTTTTACCAAGGGTTGTGCTATGTATGTTTTGATGTAGAGTTATCAGTAACTTGGATGTTTCGCATGCATGCAGAGAGCGTGTATTAATGAACCAGGACTGGTTAACTGTAGTGATAAATGGGACTGAAAGAGAGGAATAGTGCTCCTGAGACTGTTTTACTGCAAACAGTGCTGAGGTTTTACCTGTCTGAAATACAAGACATTATTTTGCTTACTGCTGTCAAATATTTTTAAAAAAGAGGAGGGAAAAAGAGGGAAGTGAAGCTGAACTTGAAAATACATTCAGTTTTTTTCACTGAATGTGTTAATAATGTCTTGACTGCAACTGTTCTTCTTTCCAAAAGCCAAGTGTTGACTATTAAGTGTTCCCTATGCTGAAGAAGTAGTTTTCAAAAACATTGCATAATTTGTTGTGTAGGCCAGTATTGCCCTTCCACTTACTATTCATCACCATTTTAATTTTTGATTGAATACAGTATTGTTTAGCTGATTGGTGAATAAATTAATATTGTCCAAAGTGAACTCATTTTATTATACATTGCTTTTGCAACCACAGTTATATAGCACAGATGCAGTTGATGTCTGTGAACTCCAAAGTCTGTGGAAAAATACAGTCAGCTTGACTTCATTTTTTAAATTAAAAGAAGGCAAAAGCAAGCTTACTTCATAAACCTTTTTCTCACAGCAGTTCTTACTTTATTATTTTTAGCTTTAAACTTCATTATATTCCTGTAAGATATACAGGTATATAAGCAAAATGATCCCTTGGTTTTAGGCCTCTGATTGCATCTCTTTTGCATTACTGTTGTCTTGGTTTTTTGATTTTTGCATTGTTTTTTGGGGTTTTTTAAATGATTTTTTTTTTCCTTTGTTTCAGCCAAACCTTTTACATCTAAAGTGAAACAGATGCGATTACACAAAGAAGATTTTGAGATTCTGAAGGTGATTGGTCGAGGAGCCTTTGGGGAGGTACGTGTGAGAAGGAGGTGGGAGGGTTTGGATAATTCTCTTGCAAACCTGCAGCGCTGAGGGGAGGCAGTTAATAACAATACACTGATAGACAGGTTTTTACATTATTTAGCCACAATGGATATTATAGGCCCACCTAATATTTGATGCAAGTACATCTTGTTTTATACATTCTTTGACAGTTCTTTTTAAGTCTTTTGAATTCTGAGAACAGGCAGGCTCACATGGATTAAGAGACCACGTTTCAGCTGTCTGAGGATAAATCATTTGCTTGACTAATTCTTTCCAGTCAGGAGGTGGAGGCCAGTGTGTAACTGATGGTATAGCGATCTAAGAATTACTAATTTTCCTAATAACTTTATAGTCTGAAAGTAGTTTTCAGCAGCTTTATTAGCCAAATATTGACACTGACATTCCAACAACATAGAGAAATCTCTCTTTTCCTGTCATTTAGTTTCCTGTTTTAATGAATGTTTGAATATTTTTCCTGTATTTCTTTTAAGGACTTTAGCAAATGTTATTTTCTTTTTCAGTAGTCACCTGTTGCTATCAAACCATACAATTTTTTGCTGCTTCTGATTAAGCTATCTCTTATTCAAAGTTGCCAGACAAGTCTGTTGATCACAGGTCAAGGAAACTTAAAGTGTTAGGTTTCTTCCCCATTTTTCTTATTTTTTTGGGTGCATGAGTTTTGTTTTACATGCAGTGCACTGTAGCGAGAGCATTCGAATGTACAACAGTGCCTTGAGTTTTTCATAGCCAAATATACTGCAGACGTGGATAGTGTGTAAAGCTTCTCCAGGAAGTACTCCATAGTGCCTGAACATACATGTAAGCTTAAACCCAAAGAATAAGAAAAATATTTTCTGATCAAAGTCTTCATTGCCTTTGGAAATGGAAGTTCTCTTTGATAGGAGAGAATTTCTGGAGACTCTGGCATGTGACAGAGAGGAATTGTTCTCAGGTTCACTTACATGTTTGCATCCTGAGTGAAAATCAGTCTTTGTTAGTCTGTGATTATGGAAGAGCAGACTCCTGTAGGTAGTACTTAAGGAAGAGGAATTTTCACTGTAGTGCCACTATGTACTCTGATCTCTGTGTGCAAATACAATCATTGAGCAGCCGTAAAAATAACAACAAAAAAGTAGTATTAATTTAGCTGCTTTATCACTCTTGGTTTTGCTCCATCTGGAGTAAAGCTTCTTTATACAGGAGACTGATGGCTGAAGTTACTCATGGATAATTTATCTTTAGACTAAACCTCTGCCACAGAGAATGTTGCAATCTCCATTTTGATGTAAACACTTCTGCTTAAAAGATTAGCCTTGGTCAGCGCTACCATAGGAGTTGCAGCTGAGTCCATGTACAGATTGTTAAATATAAGAAAAATCGCTGATGTTGGTGCCTTCTTGTCAGAAGGATCATATATGAAACCTGCCTTATGTTGTGTTTTTAGGAGAAGTCATTTTTGTCTGCTAAATCAGCATCACACTCCACAGCAGCTAAACCGCAAAGAAACCGTAGTTCTTTCTCAGGAAGTTCTTTGTGGTGAATCATCCCACGAACAGTGAGAATGTAACTTTCCCCGTCCCCTTCTGGGGACAGTCCGTGTAATTGGTTAGTTCTTCTCTTCTAGGAACAGTGTTTCTTTCTAATTCCTTATCTAAGGAAGATAGTGTGACTCTATTAATTGTCAAAATCTTCAGCAAGAGGAAAACTGAAGTTCTTTCAGGGAAGATGTTTGAGTTTTTATGTTCTTAAAGTAGGACTTAATAAATATTTGGAAGGATATATGTCCTGCTAAGTTAGCAAAAACATGTTCTACACAGATATTTATCTAAGAAAAGAACTTCTATATGAAATTGTAATTTTCTTGCAAAATAACCAGTAAATATCTGAGCAAGATAGAAAAAAGGACCGCCAAATTTTACTGCTACTTAAACTACAAAAAACCTATATTAATATTAAATTGCACAATACTTGTGTTTACTGAGACAGATTAAGAAATCTGAAAGAATGTATTTTCTTTCCAGCAAACTATAAATGAGACCAAGGTTGCTCTAGGTTACTGGGAGGGGTAATTTTTGTCTCCTGAATCAACACAATTCTGAAATTCTGTAGACTACAAAGTTAGTGCAAGTTTTCTTTGGCACAGTCTCAGACTTGTTCTTATTTTGATTTTATGCTACTCAATTTCTTCAATTTGCATAGTCAAGAAATATTTCCCTTTTTGTTTTCATGAGTTTAATGCAGACCAAAAAAATAGTTTAAACTGTTTACTGCTTATAACTGTAAGAGTTCATTGTTCCTAGTTTTGTTTTTCTGCTTTCTGAGGCAGCTTCATTTTTGTCAAATTATTCACGTGCCCCTTCCCGCTGCATGCATACATTTACTTATTTACAATTACCATGTAAGGGTGCTGTCTTTAGAAAACACAGATGTTTTGCTTGGGGGAGGAGCAGGATTATCATGGTAAAATTAATAATGTGGGCTTCGAGTGTTTCATTGTGCTGGCTTTGAGCAGCAGGGTTTGAAAAACCTAACTCAAAACAAA
This sequence comes from Hirundo rustica, assembly GCF_015227805.2. Lineage (NCBI taxonomy): Eukaryota > Metazoa > Chordata > Aves > Passeriformes > Hirundinidae > Hirundo > Hirundo rustica. Next base: position 17,655,421 of record NC_053452.1, read on the forward strand.
AAGACTTTAAACTTTGGAGCATAAAAATGCTGGTAGGAAAGATGAAGCAACTAAGCAACAGCTCTTAGTGGTGTCCTTCAGCAGTATAAAAGTGCAGCTTAGTGAAAGTTCTGTCTAATACAAAATTTTCAGTTACAGCATTGGAAAAAAAATTCAGTGCATGCTTATACTAGCAAGTGTTAGGTTGTTATGTTGTTGATATTTTGAAGATGAGTTTTGCAGCTTGAGAATTAAGTTACTCCTAATTTTTGTCATACAGTTATGAACATTCTTTCTTGTCTACTTCTTCTTGCTGGACAAGAAAACCGATGCTGAATCTTTCTTTCTAATTGTATTCTTCTTATTTTTCTTTCTTTTTATTTTGACTTCAATAGCGTCTGTTCTGGTTTTTTTCCTGTATAAGGCTATTGCTTTTTAAGCAAAGGGAAAGTGCAGACAAATATCATAGAGACAAATAGCCAAGCTTGGGGCAGAAGGTGTCTGATAGCATGCCAAACTAGACTGCTGTTTGTGGGAAATATGGAAAATGGTTGGGAGACTGGGAAAAAAACTTTCTATCTGACTAAACCCAAGATGTTTACATCAGCACATACCAATAATTTTTTCATTTTTTGGGCTGCTCACAGGAAAACAAAATTTTTAAAAAAAAACTTTAAAAAAATCTAATTTTAAGAAGTCTCAGTAGCAAGACACTTCAGGATCACTAGGACAGGAATGATTACTTTCTTCAGTCTCAACAGCTTCACTGGGGAAGGGAAAAGATTAAAACAAAACTCTATGTGTATTTGTGCCTTTGTGTAGGTAGTAAATACTCTATGTATATGTAAACACTGCCTGGTTTTGTAACCGTGATTCATATTTCTTTTTTTTTGTTACAGTTAGAAACTACATCAGTCTACTCATTGCTGAAGTGTCAGATTTTACTTTCACAGTCTTGGAATAAGCATTTTAGAATTTACTTTCATAAAGCACAGAGACACCCCCAAAAACACGCTGTGATTGCAGAAAAATGATGATGATGTCTGTGATCTTTTGTGTGTGGTGGTTATTGATATGGAATAATATTAATGGCTTTCACAGACTAAAAGCTTCAGACTGATTGTAAACACAGCTGGTAAACACGAGTCTATTTTTGTTCTTTAGTCAGTCTTCAATGCTGTTACACATTTGCAGAAGGTACTGAGCCCTTGTTTGTGCCACAGAAGGCCTGTGTTCCAAATCTTCACCGAAGGCAGTGCTGTAGCTCCTGTAGTTGTGTCCAAGTGAATGCTGAATAGGAGACTGGAAATTTAGGCAGCTGTACAGTCTTACTGTGTGTCTTCCAATAACCAAGTCCTCTGCAGACTAATACAGCCTTGCACTGAGCATGCTACAGGCAAGAAATGAAATCCTGAAATTTGCCTTGAAATACTTGTATTGTCATACGCCTCTGGCTGCCTCTACTCCAGTGGTTAATGATGGGAAAAAACTTATTTTCCATGCTGGGCAGCAGGAGCTACTCAGCTTTAGGAGCGGCAGCCTTTTAATTTTTCCCTGCAAGAGTACTAAAACTCTTAAAGGTCTTTGTGGCACAGCTGCTTTGTAGCTTCACACCACAGGCTGCATCACTGGGGGTGTCCCTGTTGTCCAAGATATGTAGGATACAGTTTGAATACTGACTAGGTGCAATGTTAAGACTTTCTCCTCCTGCCATTTCTCATTAGAAATTGATACAGATAATGGCTTACCAGAGCTTCTAACTAAGATTTAGCTAGTAAAGCAAAAGGATAATCAAGATCAAATCCCCTCTCTGGGCTATGTATCACTGCAGGTGATTCATCTTTCCCTCAAAAAAAAAAAAAAAAAAAAAAAAAGTGATTATCAGTCTTGGGTTACCATGCACAGCAGAGCAAACATTCTTTGTAAATTAAAATTATTATCTTTTAGGCTAAAGTAATCATTTTTGTTTTTCAAATCTGAAAGTTCCTTAATGGATTCTAAATCGGAATTTGAACCTCATGTGAGCTAACCTTTAAAAATTTCAGTTCATAAACTAGTTTAAACGAATAATGTAGTACGTTTCTGTCTTATCTCCTCCTTTTATCTCCCTGCCACTCCCACCCCCTGCAGCCCCTGAAGGCAGCAGTGTCAAGAGCAGGGCCGATAATGCACGTATGGGAAGTGACAGCTGCTTGGTCTGTGAACCTCTAGCTAGGCAGGAGCTACACTGTGAGGTACACATTCGTTTAGACACCAGAGTATTGCAAGCCTTCAACTTGTGCCTTTGCCTCGTTTGTGAAGCTGTTGCAGTTAATGACACATTTGAAGATGGTTGAAAAAGGTTTGCATGACACATTCTTCAAACTGTCTGATCCTGTGTTTTCTGTTATCACTGTCTTCACTCATTGCTGGTTTACTGATTACAAAAGAGGTGAAAGGAATGTAGGATTCAACCTTCGTATTTTTTTGTCACTGGCCTGCAGGATGAGGATGATGATAATCTGTGTGACAGCATGTTGGCTTGTAACCAGATGCACGCAGAAATAATCTTTTATCTGCTTTAATTTTAAGATTTCTTTTAAAGGGAAGAGGCAGAACAGGATAGTTGGAGAATGGCTGTTAAGATGTAGTGATTGTTGAGCTTTTCTGGAGTTGGGATGGTAATGCTGGTCTAGTTCTGATCAGCAGCTTTGAGTTTGTGGAGCTTTCATACCCATTTTGGTTAAGACACTGAGCTTTCTATACCCAGGGAAGCCTGAACTGTGAAAACAAGTTTGTGTAAACTTCTTCCCTCCTTCTTTCCTAAAAATATTCTATGTTAGCTTATATTATAGCTAAACAAAACTAATATTCTCAGAAAAGGATGGTGTCAGTGAACTTAGTTAATTTATTATTATAGAGGCCTATGGCATCGAATGTTTCAGAAGCTCTGAGGGGAGGAGGGGCAGCTGGGCAGGCTTGTTTTGTTAAGTTTTACTTCTCTAGAAATTGCTCATTTCACTGTTTCCCTGCTGCTTACAACAGACATGATAAAGGGCTTGTTGAACTTCAGGTGGAAAAGTGTGAAGTCATTCCATCTGGAGAAAATCTAGTGCATTATTTGAAAGGAGAGTGGAAGTTGTTTTACGGCAAACCTACAGTTTTATTTGTGCCTAAAACCAAAAGCACGTTGTTTATCTTGATCTAGAATATGCTACATCGTTACCTTTCCTTGAGGTTTCAGAGATTAAATTGGTGTGTAGCACTGAAGTCCAAGAATATAAAGCATAGAGCCAGGGAGGGATTCGTGATACAGATAGAGCAAGAAGTGTGATGGCCAGAAATGCCAGTTTTTCCTTGATGGTCACCTAGAGAAAATGATACACAGAGAAAGTGTGACACATAAGGAAAGCTTACAATAAACTTGGAATTTTCCTATACTGTAGAGGTGTTTCTGTCTTGATGGTGAGGTTTTGTGTGCATAGTAAAAACGTGTCCAGAACATTCAGGAAAAAAACCTCCAAAACTGCAAGGTTACATAAAAATGAAAACAATATGCATTTTCTTGTTGTAACTTATCTTTCATTTCTGTTTTCCAGGTTGCAGTAGTAAAACTGAAAAATGCAGATAAAGTTTTTGCCATGAAGATACTTAATAAGTGGGAGATGCTGAAGAGAGCTGAAGTAAGATTACAGTAGTTTTCCATGATCGTGTCCCCTCTTACTCTGCTGAATTGACATTTCTCTGTCCACAAGTCTCCATGTTTATTAGAGGGATGGAGGAAGTGCTTCATTACTTACTGACGCTATAAAGATTAATATTAAATAAACTTAAAGCGATTCATCAGAAGGATTAAAATAGCCTGGAATTTTGACTTCCGTGGAGCTGGATGTTTTTGACATTAGGTCTTTTCTGTAATTGCCCAAGAATTGCCAACTACACAAGTGATCTTTTAATGCATTTGTTCCCATTGGGAATGTAGTCTTTAGCAAATACTTTCCATGGTGGAAGGTAGTTATGAGCTATAAGAAGGTAATTGCTGAGCTAAAGCTCATCAAGCCTATTGGTTTATCAGTAGTTAGAACTTAGTAAAGGCCCAATGAATAGACTGAAAAATCAGAAAGATAAAAGTTTCAAATTAATTAGAGTGCATGTTTCCTAAAAAGTTAATCTGCAAAATTATGTGATAAAAAGTTCCTCATTATGGCTGGAGTCCATTCGTGTCTGAAAAAGGTGGAACAGTTCTTTTTACCTTACTTTTGCCTTAGCTGCCTACTTTCATTATACAACCCTGTTCTTCATAAAGTCCTTGATATATTTCCCCTGGATTCCTTTGAAAGGAAGCTTATAAAATGCAGCCCGCAGCTGAATACTTGTGCATTAATTTTAGATGGAACATGTATCTAACTCTGATTTGCTTTGAAATGCGTACTAAAAATACACTCACAAATACATAGTTTTTATTTGAGACCTCACCTTTGCTGCTCTCAGGCTGCCTTGCTGTTCAGCTGCTTCCAAGTTTATTCTGATTTCCGCATTTATGTTTTAATTACATCTTGGTAGGAAGTGAGATCAATGGGAAACCATCACACATTAAAAAAAATGTATTCAGACAAATTAAAGCCAGTTTCTGATGTGTGCACATCCTGTCTCTTTTAATGAAAATGTTATCACATTAAGAAGTATAAATGGCTTGCAGATTGTGGTTAGATGTGCACAGTGTGTTTCCTTTTTATCCAGAAATTACTCAGATACTGAGCAATCTGGCAGTAGTCTTGATACAAAGAGGTATTTCTCTCCAAGACAAATGTCATTACTGTAAGTTTTATTACTTCAGTGAAAAAGAAAAGACCAGGAATAAAGCTCCACTCTATTTTTAAATGTACCCTTTTAACAGTTTGAAAACTGTTTCTTTTCATTAACATACAGTTATAAATAGGTTTCAAAAATTTTTCTCTATTCAAGGTATTAAAAATACTCTTCCCATGGGTCCAGCTGAATTTCTCAAAGTCTGAACCGTTAGCCTAAAAAGAGTTACAGCTATGTTTTTCCATGTATTTGTGACCCATGGGTATATAGTGGAAAAAGAACCATCTGTAGTGAAAATACATTATAAAGCATGACCTTTAGCAACTGTAACCTGTCCTTTTTAAACATTTGTGAATGCACTTCTTACCACTGATGGGGAAAATGACCCATCTTGGCTCTGCTAACAGTATGCTGCACTAACACTGAGATACACGGGAAAATCCTGCAATCCAAAAACACAAGCATATAGATAGATCTATATGTTCATATACCTCTGTAACAACAGTGTGGGAAGTGGGAGTAAAAGCAAAATGAGAGTATGTACTCAACAAGGGCTTGAGAATGCCATATTAAGATTGAGTACTGGAAGCTATGGGTGCGAAAACACTCATTATGATAAAATTATACGGATTGCAAAGTCAGTGTTCTTTTTTGTGTAACACAGAGCATAAATTTTCCAAGTACTAGCCACTGTTGAGCTGGGATGTAGAACTGGGAGCGTTACTGATACAAGGAGTACCTGGAAGTGTGTGACATCTTGCTGTTACACTCCCAGACCTGTTACCCTGAGCGTTGACAGTCACTTAGAGTTACAAGTGTGCCACACTGGTGCCAGATGAGGCTCAGGAGAGAACAGGACAAATACTAGGCAGCATGGAAGCAGTCAGCACCCCCAGCAGGTGCTGATTCTGGACTGTGAGAACATGAGCACCAAAAAGCAGAGCAAGTCAAATTCTTTGCTGCTTGAAGGCCACGATAACAGGAGAGATAGAACCACAGCACTGAGTTGGCTTTGCTGTGACAGAGAGCTGGATGAGATGACCTCTGGAGGTCACTGCCAAGAGTTCAGGGAGACTGCCTAGGGAAGATGAAATGTTATGCTGGAATAATGGAAGGCACAAAAAAGGCTTCATTTTAAAAAAAGCCTGATTGAGCCATGTTACAGTAATTAAAAGAATCACTGCTATTTTCTCTTGTTGTTGGATTTTTTTTTTTCCACTTCAGCTGTGAATCTACTGTGATAGTAGCTGTTGCTTCAGCTCTAGGCATGCTGCCCAGAGGTGGGTGTCTGGAGTGCTCAAGGAATGCACCGTCTTTGGTCAAAACATAGCAAAAACAAGTGGAATTATATAAACTCTCTAGGAACTAACCCTATGAATTGTGTCATAAGAGGTAGAGAAACTACCTGTTATTCATCCCTGTGAAAACAAGAGTTCATAGTTATTTCTCTCTGAAATATGTCAAGAGTTTACAAACAAGGAAAGATAAAAAAATCAAGCAGGAGCATCAAACAGCTTTTCTTCCTTTCAAAGGTGATCCATGCTCATTCTCCTATCTCAAGTCTATTTTTCATTCAATATCCTTTGAAGGCATTTGTTTTAAGTACATCTTGCTATTTTCTCAGATTTCACTGATTTATCTCCTGCATTGTACAGTGATTAAAGTACATCACCTTAATTTTTCCTGGTCTGCATAGTTCTTACACTGTTCACCAAGAAAAAGACTTGTGGTGGTTTATTTTCTTGGAGGAGGGAGTTACTTGCTACTCTGTTTTGCTGCATATATTCTTGTGCATATCTCAATCTCAAATGATACTTCACTTTTCATTCTTCACTTTCCAAATCTCACAGCCAGCAAAAGCCATGCCAGAGTTCTGCTATTTTCCTATTGGATTTGGAAATTAAACCTTAAAAATAAAAACCAAAGGCTTGAATTTCCTTTAAACTTAGTCTCAAAGATGGAAGAGACAGAGCAGGGTTCAAAATGATGAAACATCTTTGTGAAGAGCAGTGTGCTGGAATAAAATATGGTCTGTGTTTTTCTCAAACTCTCTGTCCTAAATAGAACCCGTACAATATTATTCTTTCCCTTGCACTGGCTTTTAGATCTTTTTTTTTCTGAACAAAATTTTGTGTTGGCTTTGTTATTTGTTACCTTTTGTTTTCTTGTGATATTCACTTCAGAACTCACTGCCTTCAAAATGTTTATGGGACTTCTTTGCCATAGTTTCTTTTTGGCTTTTCATTGTTTGGTCATTTTTGTCCGTCATTCTGCAAAGTTGTTTTTGCTAAGGTATTTTTTTCACTACTCAGGGCAAGTTCAAGGCCTTCATTGGATTAAATACCTCACTACTTTGCACTTGGTTTTCTTCACATTTTATCTTCTTTTGTTTTGTACAAACCAAATTGTGTTCCACAATTAAAACATTTGTTGGCAGTTCTTGTTCCTCCTCTGTTCCACTTGATATGAAGACACCTCCTGGCCACCTCTTTTTCTTTCCAGTGTAGTGAGGGGAAACCTCTTGGGATGTCTGATCAACAGCTTATATCTGGCAAGAACAAGATTTACTTCTCCCAGCTTTTCCTGAGCAAGGGGTGTGGAGAAAGTGGTTAATGATTATCAAATGAGTTATTGGCAGCTACTTTCAAATGAAGAGAGCCTTATGTGAAAACTCAAGTGTAAAACTAGGGTAACAGCGTGATGAGATCAAACAACATAAAGACTCCAGATTCCAGCTCTCTGACTCCTAGTGCAGTTACAATTATCTAAAGCCATTACTGATTGACTTTCTTAATCACACATTGCTATTCTGTCATTATTGATACATCAAGATTTTGACATTTTAGACAACGGGAAGCAGCAGCATGTTTATCCCTTTGCCTCACTTAACAGTACAGAGAAGCACAACTGTTTATATTTGAACAAGGTGGGCTCTTCTCATATCTGTTTTTTTTTTTTTTTTAATTGTGTCATGTTTGGATAGTGTAATAAATGACTTCTTAAGTGAGTGGCAGTTTTGATTTCCGCCCCCCCCCCCCCCCCAATATAATATCAAAACACAGTCAACTTGCTAACTGTTTTTCTTTATATATTTTACCTAATGCCTATAATTATTTTCTCCCCTTCAGACAGCCTGTTTTCGAGAAGAGAGAGATGTGTTAGTGAATGGAGATAACCAGTGGATCACAACCTTACATTATGCATTCCAGGATGAAAACTATTTAGTAAGTATTGCTTTTATATGCGTGTGTGTGTAAATGCAGAGTCTTGGTTGTGGTTTGAGACAGAAAAGTAAAAGTAATTTATTTTTTAATTCTGTGTTCTGGGCCATACAGACCATGTGAGGATCTGTGATTTTTCCATAAAGTTCTAAAGGGTGGAGACTGGTCAGAAACTTTGAAAGTTTTGCTATAAATACCTCAGGAAGGCAGGTTTGTTTTCAAAACCACTTTGCATTTGTTGATAAACCTTGGTCTTGTTGCAGATTCTTTCTTACAAGTTGTCATTCCAGTTTAATTGGATTCATAAAATTAAAAGTGCACTTACTAATGAAGATTTTCTGTTTTACTTTAATTTTTTATGATTAACCATGCTTATTGTTTTACAGAGAGAAATTGGGAGTAGCTGTGTTTTGAAACAACTTACTGTTTTGAGGGCTTAAACTCAGTAAGCTGTCACAAAACAATAAAATGTTATTACAGCATGGAAGAATGCCACTAAATGCTCATAAATAAGAGTTGGAAGCTGTAGTTGTAGATTAAAATGTCTCTGTTTTGTTATTTAATTTTTGAGTATTTTGAATGACTCACAAAAAGAAACTAATATGAAGAGAAGTGGCCAATTTTCTATAAAATCTTTCCCACTTAAAAAGTGTTTTGATTGTGATACAGTTTCGGTAATATTCATGCCTGAAAAAGTAAACAGCTATGCATTGATGGCTTTTGATTATTTGGGTTTTGTTGCCCTGTGCTTTGGATTCTCTATCATTAGCAATTCTAATATTTTTTTTTTAAATCTACTATACAGCCACAGTAATTTTTTCTTCCTAGTCTGTCCAATACAAAGAGTGCTATGCATGGAACTCTTGGAGACTTGCAGTGTTTTTTGCCATTACATTGCACTTTCTCCTGTCAGTTTAGATGCCTGGGGATCCATGGGTTTTGGTAGATTTGTATAGAAATGGGGCTCTGCGTTTGTAAGTCTAACTGTTGGCGTAAATACCTCCCAGCCAGCTTCCTGCTTTGTTAATATGGACAGTAAAAAAACCTCATTAATTGTGTAATTCTGATCTTATCATTAGCAACACTTCAAGGAGGGTCTTATATATTCCACAACAGCCTGATAGAATTTGTTTTATTCTTGCCAGTTTCCTTGCTTCCTACTAAGCACAGAGCAGGTTCTGTTCTTCATTTTTGATAGTCTGCTGACAGGAGCTAGTTCTGCAGCCTGCTGGGCAAAATATCAGGAATACTGAGAGTTTGTATCATCACTAGTTCTCCATATGCTTTTTATTAAAATCACATGTAACACAAGTGGCCTTTAAAAAAAAAAAAATCTGTGTAGATTGAGCAGTAGGTGTGCTTGAGCAGTGACTGTTGCTTGCCTTGAGATGGACCTCCACAGAGTGGAGAACTGGACAGAGTGAAAACTCATGAAGTTCCACAGAGAGAAAGGCAGTGCCCTGCACCTGGGGTGGAATAAAAGAAATCCAGTACCATGCTGAGGGCCAGCAGCTTTACTTGAGGTCCTGACAGGTAACAAGCTTAACTGTGCCGTGCACTCTCACAGTAAAATAGGCTAGGAGTGTTCTGGGCTGCAAGGAAAAGTGTGGCCAGCAGGTCAGGGGAGGTCCTTCCTCTCTGCTCAGCCCTGCCCCACCTGCACCTGAAGTGCTGTGTCCAGATCTGAGTTCTCCAGGGCAAAAGAGAGATGGAACTACTGGATCAAGTCCATTGCAAGGCCAGAAAGAAATTGAGACACTGGGGAATCCTTCCTGTATGAAGAGCTGGGATTCTTCAGCCCAAATAAATATAGTATGGAGATGAGGCTTATCATCAATGTATATAAACACCCAGCGGAGGCAATCAAGACAAGGGAGACAGATTCCTCTCAGTGGTGCCTGGGGAGAGGACAGGAGCCAGTGGACACAACCTGAAACATGTAGCATTTCATCAGAAAACGAGAAAACCCTTCTTTATTGGGAGATACTCAAACCCCAGCTGGAGAGTCATCATCAGCCTTTTCTAGCTGATCCTGCTTGAGCAGATGAGGTCTGAAGATGTGTCTTCCATGAAATGAATCTGTGAATTAGGATTAAATACCTGTAATAAGCTTCCACTAGTTACTAGAATTTTAAGTTCTTAAATCTATGCTTTTTCTTTCTCCTGGAAAGATGGTGCTGTTGTACAGTAGTATATTGAGAAGTACTTGAGACTTGGATAGATATGGATGATTGTGTACATTTAGAAAGTATTTTTAAAGCGTAAAAAGCCCTGTTTTTTATAAGGACATGGATATTTGACATTGGATATTTGACGGAATTTTTTAATGTTAAATTTAGTTTTTAGATTTAAATTACATTCCTACATGTGTATTCATTTTCAGCTTAATACCCTGAGTTACAGTTTAAGTGTTGGCTTATTCAAGGAGTTGAAGGTTTCTGTGTCATTAGGCTATGTTGCTCTTTCAAACATAGGAAGAGGTGCAGAATCCTGTGTTTTAAGAGCCAAAATTCCATTGTTTTGTTATATCCAGTAGGTGAGTTGCAGAGGTTTTAAAAGTGCTGAAGAATGAGTTCAGAGGTCCCACATCAGTTAGGAGAATCTGAAGAGTTTTGGTTTTTTTCAGTATACTTTCAAAGCAGTAAGTTCAGCTCTTGGAGATGTCTGTACAACGCATCGCGTAATAATCAATATCTGAAGTTCCAAAGGTTAATGCATTTTCTAAAACTATGAAACACAAGAAAGTAATGCAATCAATCTTGTTCCAAACGGAGCATAGGAGCCCCACTGAATAGAAGATACTTATCTTCTATAAGGATTGTGAGCATAATTTAAGAAGTTTATTATTCCTGTCACAAAGCAACAGATGAAAATTTGACTATCAACACATTTAAAATCTTGTGGAAATGCCTTTTGTGCTTTCTTATGCACTTAGAATCAATGAGGATGTCCATGTTATTCTGTATCAAGCTGTTAAAATCTTGGTTCATCACCCTTATTATTATGGAAAATATGAGGGGAAAGAAACAGATGTAGGATTTCTGCCTGCCCCTCATTTTCCTTAGAGCTGGCATAATTTTGCAGATTTTTTTTCTTCATATTTTAGTGTCTTTTTCTGAAAATGGGAAAGGCGAACATGTTAATGGAACTAATATAAATAGTCCCTTAGGTTGTGTTTTCAGAATTTTGAAGAAACCAATCAGGGTATACATTATTACATTTTCAATATTTTTTATTATTTATGGTCTTCTTAAGAGTTGCTACTTCAAATGCAGATAGGCTGCCTTCCTGTAAACAGACTGGAGCTCTAAGCAAAAACTTTCAGATAGTCTAGTGGAAATTTATTCTCAGGGATATGGTTTGATTCTTGGGGCTGTCCTGTGAAGGGCCAGGACCTGGACTTTGGTGATCCTGGTGGGTCCCTTCCAGCTCAGGATATTCTGTGATTATAATTAACCTGTCCACAATGATGTTTGAAGGTAATGTCTTAGCAGTGCATGTTAAATTAGAAGGTTTATAATTAGTTTGTTTGCTATAATTAGTTTGATTTTTTTTTTCTTTTCCCTATTTGCCCTTTCAGGTGCTGTTTCATAATTAAAACAAAATAAACTAAGCTGAAATATATTAATCCTGAGTTTCACGCTTAAGTTTCACTTTTTCCAGTCATTTTAACTATGTTGCTAAAAGAAATGGCATTTTATTCTGTATATCCAGTAAAATTCGGAAAGGCTCTGATTTCTTTAAAGTCTTTGCATCCACTTTTATAGCTGACAAGTTTTATGTTTCATTAATACATAAGAAATCAATATTTTTCTCCATCCTTTCAGTTAGAGAAGGTGACATGTATTTTATGTTGCCAGGTCCTGTATCATGTGTAATGTCAACAGTTTCTGGAATTATGCTGTGGGTCACTGGAAATCTCTCAGACTTCGCCTTAATCTGAATTCTAAAAACTTTACTCTCCAAAGTAATTTCTTTAATGGGAAAAGAAGATGGTAGGAAAAAAGGGAAGGGAAAGCCTTGGAAATTAGGGCAACATAAATGAGATTACAAATTAACACACTTGTTTCATTTTTATAGGTCTGTGCTTTAATCCTTACTCCTTTAGCATTCCAACAAAGGGCGCTGTTTTCTTAAGGGAATTGAGAGGATCTAAATATTTCATGTTTGGTGATGGGACTGTGGATGAAGTTGGTACTATTTTGCCATGAGGTTTACTGTATTTGGGGAGGTATAAATATGAAAGATATTCAAGTAGGCTAAATGTTAAACTGCAGCTGAACGACTACTGTTTTCAGAGCACCTAAGCATCTTGGTTAGTTTTTTCATAGTCATAATAATTTTTGCAGTGAATTAATTTACGTGCTTCCATGAGTATTTAGTCTTTGATTCACTCAATAAGTTGTGATGCTTTTCCCCTTCACTCTGTTCTCTTCTCCTTCTCACTCCATAGTACCTGGTTATGGATTACTATGTTGGAGGAGACCTGCTTACATTGCTCAGCAAGTTTGAGGACAGACTCCCTGAAGATATGGCTCGTTTTTATTTGGCTGAAATGGTGATAGCCATCGATTCAGTCCATCAGTTGCATTATGTTCACAGGTGAGTAATAAGAGCTCCAAATTCCTGTTGGAGTTATGGAGAGTTACTTGATGGAGTGAAGCTAGTTCCTTTTATAAGGCTTTAAGTTGGTAACAAGTGCTTGCTGTGATAGTGAGCACGACAGAACCGATCTCTCTCTATATTGTGGTGATTGGAGCTGTTGCTAAACTTGTATATGTAGTCAGAGGCATGAATGAACCTTCAAAAGCATCTCATGAACCTTGCACAATGGCTCGTTGGAGAGTTGATGATCCATAATTTATAAAAGCAAAACTGGAAACCTGCTTGTGAATGTGAACAACTTTGAACAGGTTTATTGAAAGGTCAAATTCTGTTTCTTCATTAATCTGTTTGATTTATACTGAAGCTGAAAACACATCACTTTCTGCTTTGAATGTTTTTTCAGCATTTTCTTTTGGACTTAGGTCCAAAAGTCCTTAAACTATAATGACTTTTGGACTTAGGTCCTATAGTCCTCAAAATAAAGTGAAGGCAGCTAAATGAATGGAAGCACTTAAATTGTGTTGCTTATCTTTACCTTAGTGTGTATGTGTGTGTGTGTATATATGTATGTATATATAAATCCTGTGTTCACAGGAAAATATTAAGTCATTTGTGTCTAGCTTTTTTGGAGATCATGATTGATTTTTTCCCCAAAACTAGCATCATCTTTTCTTTGATACATCATTCTCTGCTGAACTCCATGGTAATTCTTGTGTGCAGAGGAAAAGGTTATCTTACAAGAGGCAGAATCTTCAAATGCACTCAACAGATGTACTTGACTCTGACAGAAGTCAGGAGGAAAACTCCCAGTTCTTTAAGCTGAATCATTAAGTTGGCAGAATGAGCTCGTTTGATACATCCATCTATCCCCCTTAATTAGAGTCTGTACTAACCATGTCCTCTTTTACTGTTCCCACTTGGCTGTTTCACTGCAAAAAGGTGTGTGAGGGGAGTAAGGGCGGATTTAGAGTTGGGATTTTTTTGTCCAAAGGTGTATTGTGATTGGTTTTGGTTTGTTTCTGGGTTGGGTTTTATTTCCTTTGGAATTCTGGCTTCTCATGAGAGAGCTTGTGGGGTGGTGCTGAACTGCAAATCACTATTCTAGAATAGTTTGAAGTCTGCTAGTTTTGCTGAAGAACTGTGCCTACCTGTTGAAGCCAGCTTGGTGTGATAGTGTCTCATGGAAAAACCCAGAGTACTTTCCTTGAGTACTGAAGATTTGAACTGTGTGATTTCTGCCTCTTTTTTGTTTTGTTTTGTTTTTTGCTTAGGATCTGATGTGAAAGGTTTTTGCATTCAATTTAATTTGAATCTAATTCTTAAAATGTGTTTGTGGGTAAATTGGTGAGACACTATCTGCTGTTGCCAGGTCTTTTACCCAGTAAATCTGCCTATGGAGCAGTAACTCTTTCCAGAAGAACAGATTCTTCCTACTTTCTCCTCTAAACAGATCAAAATCTTTGTTATTCAGTACTGCTAGTATGTAATGTGCAACAGATGTGACGTTTCCATCCTCAAACAGTAGTGTCCCCAAGATTAAATAGGTGCTGGTGAAAAATTTGGGATGAAAATAGTAGCATTGCAGTTGAAAATAAGATGCTAATTATTATGCTTGCATATTTACACATATGAATTTTTAACAACAAAAAAAGCCCCTATGCGTTTTCGGTCCTTTGTTGTTTGATTTGTGGCGTTGCCAGTGAGCTTCACATTCATAAAGTTCTAAATGCCACTTTGGCATTTTATCATTAGTGCTGCTGTAATACAATGCCTGTTTATAAAGGCATGTTTGGCAAGATTAAAAATGTAAAGAGCACTTGAGTATATGTTAAATGATCAGCCTTTGAAATGAGACCTATTTCACTGTTATTTTTATTAAGATGTTTGCAACTGGTAAAGCAAAAGAAAGGAAAAGAAAACACATCATCTAAATGCCACTAATGCTCTTTTCCTGAAGGCTTAACCATGGTGGCCACATCCTTTTTTTGGGAGTGCCTTGCACACAGCAAAGGATGTAGGAGAAGGAGGAGGAAATAGTGCTAAAAGCTGGATTAATGTAGCAGCTGCAGTAGTGGTATTTCAGATGAATAGCCAGTGTACATCAGGATTTGATCTGGGTTGTTGCTACTGAACTAGAAACCATGCTTTAGGCATGTTTTGGTCAAGGTTCTATTCACACAGTAAGATAGCAGATTGCTTTGTTTTGTTTCCTTTTAGTGCCCCAGTTCTTTCAGGATAGATTTTCACATTAACCATTCATAGCGGTGGACTTTGATGGTAATTTTCTGGTTTTCTGTGAATGTTTTTGTACTTCTTAAAAATGGTATTTCTGTTTTTCTTCTAAGTGTGTCACTCCTTTTGTGCCTTTCTAGCATCAATCACTTTTTAGTTGTCAGTTTTGTTTGGAAGTGATGTTGATTTCAAAAGCTGTTTGTATGCCAACCATTCTGATGTCAAATGCAAGACACTTCCCTTTCCTAAAGTACATTGGCCAAGATTCTGAAATGTCAAATACAAACAACATCAGCATTACTTAAACCACTGTATTTCAGGTTTTCAGTTCCAAATTTGAATGCTATTTCTGCACTAGCATTGTGGGACTGCAGGATGAATTTATAGTGTGAAGGAGATGAAAATCGAGGTATTAATAAAATTATGCAGATAAAGTGCATAGTGTTTTTGAAGCTGTTTCCTGATACCTAATGAAATTAAGAAAAAGTAAAGTTGCTGGCTAAAAAATAACACCAGTACTACCATTTTTTAGGGTATTCTTAATGTTTTCTCAGGTTCTATCCTCTTTTTAGTTTCAGCAAATATGTGATCCAATATTTCTGAGATAATATCAATCAAAACAGAAATCTTGGATAATTGATTTCTGTGAACGAATCTTGTGGTATTTTACCTGATAGCTAAATGGTGGCTCAGAATGTAAACAAAATGTCCTTTTCTTTAGTGTCTTAGCTTTTGCCATTGGTTTGAATTCAGTAGCACCGGTGCTACCAAGTGGTGTTGAGAGCTCCAAGGCTACCTTTAGAAAGGAAACTTCATTGAAGTTAAATGTATGTGCAGCTGTTGAAAATGAGAAAGAAAGTATATATTTGTATCTCTCACAAATTCACAACTTCATTGGGAAGCTTACACCTAACCCTGATCTCTTCAATTGCAATTTGTACCAATGAAGTGATGCTTGCTTATAGACCAAGGTTAAATATTATCTTGTGCCAGTCTTCCGGAAATTGAAGTATCATACAGGTTAAGATTTCCCATTTATTAGGAATCAACATCAATTTGTCTTATACTTTTATATATATTTTAGGACCTTTCTTTTTTTCTTTTTTTTTTTTCCCCTCTGAAAAAAAGTCTCTAATTGCATTGATAATTATTTTAGTTTCAAGGTTGTGTTGTTGCTTAATTCCCTATGGCATATGTTAAAAGCTTATATGTGCATACATTATCACATATCCAGGTGTGGACTGCAGTAAAACTCTTCTCGGTTTAAGCTAGGTAGCTACCCTTTGTTTATGCATGTTGTGTTACCACAAACACATAACAATTGTCTTTCCTACAACACCTTTATGATTTTATGGGTGAACCAGGTGTTCTCTCAGTTTAAAGCAGAAATTCTTAGTTTTGTCTAAATCCTTTAGAGTAAAAAAGACTGGAGGAGGCCTGTCTGCCACAGTATGAATTTTTCCCTGAGAATTGGAGAAGATGCCCTCTGGACAGGAACTTGTCCGGGGCACACTCAGTGTGCCACTGGTGGCTTTGCACACCCCTGCCCTGTCTGTGCCACTGCCTTTTGTGCTGTCTTCCAAGGCAGCCCCTTAGTAAGGGTACATCTAAGTCTGTCTCTGTCCTAAATTTAATTTGGGGCATTACGTTTTTTTGAAAGGAACAGAACTGTAAGTGTTAATGTGCTTAAATAGTTTTCATCTTGACTTTCTTTCCTCCACCTATTTTATTCTGTGCAGGGTAGCACAGTGATTCAGGGCAGAGCTAATTTGCAGCTAGGGAGTGTTCAACATTTGGACACATGATCCTCCAGACCACTGCAAAAATATCCATTTAAAATAGTTTCCATATATTGGCACACACCCACATTAAACAATCATCTTTTTCTATTGAATGGTAAAGCAATCCTTAGTTACCTTCTTACTAAGAAAATATTTTGGGAAGATTATGAAATGCCTGTGTTAATTACTATTTTTGTTGGTTAAGTTTATGGGAGGATAGTTAAGACTACAGGGCAAACTCTTTAGGTTACATACATGTCAGGTGTTGTCTTTTGCATGTGAAAAGATAGGCATGCAAAGTGTAAACACACCCACTTCCAGAAAATATGTGAAATTCCAGGTAGCTCCATCAGGGTGTTTCTGGATTTCTGGTTGCTGTTGTCTTTTAGTTGGAAGGATTTTAGCGTTCTAAACCAGATACCTGATCTTATTTTTCTCTTCAGATTTTCTATATCAGCTTCTGAAATTTAAGCTGAGCTTCACTGGAACATTTGGGTTCTTAAAATGTAGAGCAGCAGAATTCTCTGAGGAAGTGACATCCTTTCTGAGAAGTACTGAACATTAGGGAATAAATCCATTACAGGCATAAAATAACTGTCTATTCCCTACCAAGCCAGACTCTTTGCTTTTAACAAGAAGGTTCTATTTGTCCTCAGTAGAAATCATGTTAGGGACATCCCTGAAATATTTACTGTCAGCAGGCAGCTGAAATCTGGTATCCTTTGTAGGATGCGTTTCACTTTCAACTGTAAGTTTCAGTGCCAGCATATCCATTTTTGACTTGCTGAATAAGTGGTTTTCTGTCTTCTGGGTGTATCCCATCTTTACTGATCATTAATTTGCTTAAGTGGAAAATTTAGGGGTGGAAGGCCCATCTTGGGAGTTAGCTGCATTGCGCGGTGTGTCTGAGTTGAGTTGGCACAAGGATGAGCCAAGTGCTCTGGCCTTTGGTAAAGTGAGCCCTCATTGTGGGTTTGAAAGAAAGCAACGTCGTATTTTAAATGTTTACCAAACTTTGCAACAGACATAATGTGGAATACACGCATGAAGATGTCCTTACAAAGTGCTGAGAGTGAAGGAAACGAGTAGAAAAATAAGGAAAAAATAACATCGGATTATTTTGATAGTTACTGAAAATGTATTGCTTTGAAATGTGTCATGGTTTAGTTTTACACGGAAAACTGCAGGACAGAAAGTTATTTTAGCGAGTGTTTAGTAAACCAGTGCTTTCTTGCAAGGTATTCTGTGACGAAGGTAGGAGAGCTCAGTGAGTTGTTTCCACTCCATTTTTCCACTGAGGAGGGGCTGGATACAAAGGTTATCTGGGCCTTGGTTCTGCAGCGTGACCTTGTATGGTACAAACGCTGGCAGCTGCTCTCAAAGTGTGCCCTCGGGGTGGCACCTGACCTGCGCTGAGGCCTGGATGAGGTTAATGCTGTTTGACTACAATTCATCGGTAGGACTTCCAAAGGAGCTTGCCATGACCTAGAAGTATTTTGAAATAAAAGGCCCACAGATGCTTGGAGCGCCGAGAGCTAGTGGATCGCACTGGCTGTACGGCACGGAGAAGGCAAATGGTTTCTTAGAGTGTCTCATGGGAGTGTTAATTTGAGTGAAAGCTGTGTACTGAGTGACTGAGCTGGTGTGGACCTATATGTATATTCTGTGTTATTGAAGCAGAAGGAGTTTAAAAACCCTGAAACCAGCCCCTTAAGTGATAGAAGCCTTGAGCAGTCCTTTCAGCAGAGGTGCCTTTACAAATGTACTCTTGGACCTTTTTTTCTCCCATTGTTCCTCTCTGCCCAAGCTCCAGGCGTTCCTTCTTTGCTGAAACAAAGGCTTGTGGCACTGTGCAGGGACACCAGGCCAAGTGAGAAGTAACTTTCCATTTTAACTGACCTGGGTCAATTCTTAATGTTACAGAGAGTAGTAGGAATTTGTTTTAAGCCAGTCTTTCCAATAAAAACATGGTTCATTACATTGAGCCTGTTTCTCCCCTGCATCCCTTGAGTGGTACTTGGGATATCTGACAATGTGATTTTAAAGCAGAAGGGGCATGAGAAACAGTTGGAGTATCATAAAGGTATGATATCCTCAGCTTACAGTAAGACCTTCCCCTTTAATGTTTGACCTCCTAACAGAGGAGGTTGTTGATTATTGTCAGCTGAGGAAGGCTGGCATTACAAGGACTGCACCTCTCCTTTCTTTCAGAGTCCCTACCTGTCCTTTAGCTGGTACTAGTTCTCCTTTACTAGAAGGGAGACTCAGGAAAAGGGGGAGTGCGTAAATTAAGGGTTTCTACTTTTTTCATGTCAATTTGTGCACCTTTTGGACGAGATTGCTCAAGAGGCAGATGGATGTGAGCGCTCTGCCAGATGGTATGTAATCCCCCTTAGGTAGGAATTGGTTGTGATTGTCGTAAAACAGAAGTGTTTAAACCCTCCTAAAAGTGAAAATGAAGGAGAGAGACAAGAAATAGAATTTGATTGGAAGGGGTCCTTTTTAACTCTTAAGGGGAATATTATTAATGCCTGAAGTTTTCTGTAGAAAAACCTTTGGTCTTCCCTTCCAAGGAATAATATTTAAAGCAACACTCAGAGGATGCTAAATGCAATGGAGCTTTCCAAGAGCTCCTGCTGCCTCTGGCGTAAGGATTGATTTGATTTCTGTGGTGTTCACAGAAGAAAGGTCCATGTTAGAACAGTCATAGCTCTGGCATGAGATCAGTTTCAATGTTTAATGAAATTGGAGGTGTTCACAGAATTCAATAACTTCTTTTGAGGACAAAACAGTCCCATTTGCAAGCTGTTTTTTTGCAAGTGAAGCTATAATTTTACACTCATTCTCTTCTGATCATTTAGGACCTGGAAATACTGTTTCCTACTACTTTCTTTGATATCCAAAATCAACATCAGGAAAGTAGGACAAAAACATTTTTCTTATTTTTGAAATTATAGTCTCTGACTGTGGTTCTGAGGGTGTAATTAGCTCTTTGTTTGGGGACCAAGACAGACTTGGTAATTAACTTTCAGTGATTTTGTTGTTGTTCCTTAAGTTCAGAATGATGCAGGCAGAAATGAGGATGGCAGTTGTGTGATAGATTCTTCATTATTCTCAAGTTTTTTGTTATTTGGAAAGGAAACTATCTGCCTCATTTTGTATTCTACAGACCTTCCATTTCATTATTTCTTTGTGAACACAATATTTATTTCATAACTACCTCCTTTCATAGGGTCTCCAATTTTTATTTATTAATGCCTCGTGTGTTCCTCAAGTTCCTTCTTGAAATACCTTTCTTTTATGTACCCTTTGCTTCCTTTTTAGTATTTGAAATACAATTGAGTTTATATTATTTGATTACATAAGATTAGAAGCTGCACTGAACAAATTCATTATCATTATCTGACTTCAGATGTCATGTGGATTTGTCGTTGCATAAATAAGCAAAAATAACTTGGCTTTACCGTCAGATATTCCTGCAGTGTTGATATAAAACCTGAGATGCTTGAATGTATTATGAAAAGTGTTTTAAAACCTGGTTTCTTGCTAGAGCATTCTTCCTAGAGGATATTTGGTGGATTTGGAATGAAAATATCTGAAGTAGCTGAACTTTCAGATCTGACAAGTAGAAATTTGATGCTTGAATTTCTGAGTTGAATGGCTGTTGCCTCAATCAGTAAATGTAGTACTTCCTTTTTTTTCCTAGTAAATTATGATAACCTTGTAAGATATCTTATTGTAATAAGATACAAGGACAAGAATCTGACTCCTGGAAGGACAATTAAGGAAGTATTAGTCCAAATAATCTTGTCTGCATTGAAACTGTTCTTCCTTCCCTCTTGCATTTCTGTCTTGCATTTCCCTCTTGCATATCCAGAAGAGCTATTGTTGCACTGCTAGAGGACCCTACCTTGTGTTCCTTTTTAATAACAGCATAATACTGCTGGCTTTTGACTTCTTAAATGAGAAAAAAAAATAGGTCACTTAACATCCTGCAAATTAGAATACTGCTTACCAAGCAGATGCTTGCATGAGGTCAGGCTTGGTTCAGTTGTGGAAGGTTCTGTGGTTGGGGTCAGGGAAGCAAGACCTTGTGGAGCTTTATCTGAAAAGTTGTATTAAAATCTTTATTGACTCAGGTGCCGTGATGTTTGTGCTGTTCAGTTTTTCTTTATTAGCTATTGGGGGGCAGCCTTTAGCATTTCTTCATGCAGCAGAAAGCAGTGATATTGCTGCCACTGTAACTCAGTAATTCTTAATCAGATACAGTGTGTGAAGTCCTGGAAAAGGGCATTAGAAAGGTACAAAGAGAAAGGATGGCTTAGATGAGAACCGAACAAAAGGGAGGAAGGGATAAAATCTGGTCTGCTGCTACAGTAGCAAAGTTATGTCTTCTTCATATAGGAAATTGAACTAGCACAGAGAGGAATTTACTTTTATGTAAGTGCAGCTCCTTTAAGTTTAAGAGCTGAAAATTCAGCCTGTAAGTTTCTTTCCGAGATACTTCTTAAAAGATATCTTTGCTTTTTTTTAAGCAAGCATTGTTCCTTATGTCCGAAGGAAATTATTTTTTACATATGCAATTTGAATACAAAGGCTTTTCCAATGGCACTTTATTCTTAATAAGTGTAATTTTAGTGTGTTTGAGCAAACAGTAGACACTTTATTTTTTCAATTATTTTTAAATTTCTGAGATGTTTTTCTGCCAAGCAACTGCAAGTACTGGATATATGGGGATTTAGTATTTAGACCAAATGCATTTCTTCCTTTGTAGCCTCTGGCTACAGTTCCTTCCTTAGACTGTTGCTCTCAGGAGTTTTATGCCAATGTCACAGAGCTTATTATATTTGGATCATGCCTTTCAATATGGTTTGTTTGTTTTCTAACAGCAACAAAAGCAAAAGACACATACTGAACTATTTATGTCATATGTCTGTTGCTGCATGACATGGTAGAGAAACTGTAGACATATGCTTCAAGCCTGGTCTGGCTTATTCCCTCATGTTTCCTTGCCTTTTGGTTGGAATAAAGATTATATTACAGGTTGAACCTGCCCAAACACATTCTAAATGCCTTATGGGACGAGAGATTTTAGGTTATATTTCTATTATTTTCCTTGTTTCGTAAGAATTAACGTATTGTTTTCATATTATTTCCCTCAAATTATAATCTTTTTGTTGTGATTTAGGGGCTTACCTGTTAATTGAGCTATTGCTTTTTTGTAAGATTTGCTTTAAAAAAATTAAAATATTCCTGTGTTAAAGGATGAAAATGCAGTTTTGATCTCTAGGGGAGTAATCTTCTGAAAAAAGCATGTGCTCACAATCCTCCTCAGATGCCAGAGATATCATAAGCTGATTTTAAGCTAATTTTGCTTATAAATGTTTTGTTATGTTATATTTATACAAGCATGCTTCATTTTTTAATATGCTTCCTTGTCTGTATGCTGCAGTATTTTTAATTAACCAAAGAGAAATTGTTACCAGAACTGCTTCCATACTGATTAATTTGGTGCACTAAAATCTTTGTACAGCTGCATTTGCAGGGCTGGCTCAGTGACTGGAAAGAGGTGACTTTACAGAGGGGGCCACATGGACACAGTGATAAGCAGAAGCCACAAGAGCTTTAGAAAGCCTTGCAAAACCAAATAAGCAAAAGCTGAAAGATGTTTCACAGTAATTCTTGACAATGAGGTGGTGAATAGGGTCAACTGGGCATCCCATTTAGGTATATTGGAGTTTTACCCACTCTGGGAATTAGAAGATAGCTTATCATATACTCATTTAATATATGAAGAAAATGGAGTACAGGCTTAGTGAAAAATAAACACTGTGTGTAATTTCATGTGAGGGGCATATTTTCAATTTTATGGCAGAGCAGTAGAGCTGTGGAGTTTGAGTTCAGGTTAATTTTGCCTCTGACATGGTAGGCGTAGTGACAGCCGAGCTACAGCTGAGAGTAAGTGGAACTCTATGATTATGAATACTTAAAAAAAGGCAAGTAGGTTTGGAGACTACAATAAATAAGGTAAAATAAGAAATCCACATGTGCTAAATTTCAAAGACTGGTTTTGGTCAGGGGACAGTGTTGCAAAATAGAAAGAAGAACTGGAGAGTATAATGTTTCTTTGTGTGCATCTTACTTTAAAGAGTTTAGTAGTGGTGAAAAAATAGGCAAATTTCTTTGCCATCATGACTATTTGGTTTTGGTTTGTTTCATATTATCGGAGCAACAGTTACATTTTGGCATGTTTGGTAGCCTGATTAGAGTTTGTTTATATGTATGTCAAAATTTTAGGAATTTCTTTTACAGATAAGAACTTCTGAAATAGTGTTTCATGACAATGTTGAGTATGGTCATTCTTCAAGTTGTTCTTTAATCTTAGAGTTGTCAGACAACTTGTAAAATTTTAATGTCAAGGATTTTATTTTAATGTCAAACATTATATGAGATGACATTTTGGAAAGAACTTGTGTTATAGCTGCAGTACTTCTCACTCTGCTAGAATATTTCTCCCAGTGAAACCAAGAGCCATGGTTCTATCACACTGTAAAGGTACAGATGAAAAATAATGATTTGGTGTACTCAGTTCCTTCTCTCTTACAGTTGATAAGCTTTCGGTGTATATGAGAAGTTTCGGCTGTTACACTCACCAGGAAGGTATTTACATTTTGCACTGTTAAGTGTAAGCTGATTTCTGTTATTATAGTCTTCAGTTTAGTCACTTCTGTATGTGTGGTGTGATATTCCAGTCTTCCCTGTTGCTTTTCAGCTTCGTAGTATCTACACATATTATGAGCGTGCATTTATTTTTGTGCCAGGTTTTAAAGTTAAAATGTTAAATCAGTTTCAAAACTGATCCCAGAGGATCAGCAGTAATAATCTCCATCTGATTTTATTTCCTCTTTCAGTACTATGCAATCATCTCTCCTTTAGCCAGTTTATTATCAATACCTTTTCTAGTGCTGTCATTTGTTCTCACAGTGACGCTTTCTCTCATGTGAGAAAAATTAAAAATATTTTAATATGGAATTGTGTCTCAATCCATAATACTGTGACAAGAATTACCTGATCCTGGTGAATTGTGCACACAAAGGAATTCAGATTTTGCTCCCAGTGTTTGCATGGCATAATGTGTTATTCCTCGTAGTCATTCTAAGTATTACACACTATGTTTAAGGAAGTGGAAGTTGTTTAGTGTCAGTATAGTCTACATGCTTTGTGCCTGATTAATTGCAACAGGTCCAAATAATATGCTCTTCCTACTCACCTGTGTCAAAAACCTGGTATTTCTTCTAAGAATGTATAATCTAAAAAATGGTAGAAAATTTAAGTAAGAAAAGTATGATTTACAGTGACAGCACTTGTCAATGGACTCAAAAGGAAATTGCTGTCAAATCACCAGTCCTACTTAAACATTGAGTCAGCCTTTGCTACCTTGTTTCTTTAAAACTGTAGTTTCTGGAAAATATTTGTCTGAGAGTCTGTATTACTAATGTCATGGTTGCTTTTGACAGTCAAATGCTTAAGAGAGGTGTGAATGCTGAAATGTAAAATATCATCATTGCCAGTTGAATATTCCAAGAGAGATTAATTTGTCTCTTGTCAAAAAAATCAGAATCTGAGTTCTGAGGAAGTCATGGAAAGCAGTGTGATATTTTTGTGTTGTGATCTATGATTCAAAACTAGACATTTGCATGCCTTCTCACAGATTTAGTTCCAATTAAAGAAAACTGATTTATAATAAATGTTTGACTTTACCAGTCTGCTATAAATTAAAAAAAAAAAGTCTGTAATCGAGAATTATGCCAGCTTCATTAGAAACACAAACACAGAAGCTGCTCAGTGCAGTTTCCCTGGTTAGATAGTTCTGTTATTCCATTCTTCTTGTTCATAATTTTCCTGCTTTTTCTGTGAGTATACCAAAATTAAAAAATTTCTGGCCCATAATTTTAAAAATAATTTAGTAACTTCTGTACTCTGCCAGCAAATGCATTATGCAAATATATACATGAATGCAAAACAGATTTCTGATTTCCCTACTTACCTTATGAACGTGTTGCCAGAACGGTTCTATGTCTGTGCCTGCCAAAACTCTGCCTGTCTCAATGTTTTTGTCTTCCTTCCACCTGGTGTGCAATAACTTGAATGTGTATATCTTAAAGTTTCTTGACAAAACTAACATGAAACCTCTAACACACTGGAGCTTTTTTTTACATATAATTTAGAAAAAAAAAAAATCTAGATTTTCAGTTAAGCATCAAGTGTGTGTCTTCACGTTGCAGGTGCCGATTTCCCTGCGTTAGGAAATGTGTAATGTTTTGGCTGTGCTTGTGTGATTCTGATCAATAGGCATTTCAGAAACTTGTTTGGTCTCTGTTATTGTCTCTCAGTTCCCTAGTACGAGATCAGTGCAGTGTAACGTGTGTGTGGAATATTATCGGCAACATCAAAAGAATCTTCAAATCCCTCTGTTCTGGAGTGATGAAATAATAGAATTGTTCTGAGAATATCAGGAAATTCCTGTTCCCACATGAAAACAGAACATCTTGAACTGGATTGAAGTAGTTTCTGGTATCCTGTTAGAAATTTTGACAAAATCCTATGTAGTTCTTGGGTTCTGTTATGATTGAAATTCTCTGTATCTGGTCTGCTTGAACACATTGCAGTAATTACTGAAAAGCAAATGTACATTTAAAAATGCAGCTTGTATGTGAAGTGGTTGATAGACTGTTGCTAGTGTGGGATTCATACTACAGGCTTTGACTTAATTTGTGTTTTATGGTAATGAGAATTCTTGGCTGAAAGTATCTGATGGTGAGATACTAGTTTGTACAACATTGAAATAGCACCAGTAATAATCTTACTGAAATTGGTAATTACATTAGCAGAATACATTAAGCAGAAGAACTCTGAATGCCTTATCTTCGGTGTGTTACTTTTTGGGCTCATTTCTAGTCTAACAGATCCTTTTGAACCACGGTTTTATTTTAGTGAACATTTATGACATTCAAATCTCAGCTCTGGGTAGGCAGTACTTAACCACTGTCATATAATTTTATTTACTCCTTGGTTCCAGATCCATAAGAAGAAAGAAGGCAATTTTCATAGTCGTTTTAAGCAGTGTTATGTGTATTAAAAGAACCAGCACTGAGTTTTCTATCAGTTTTGCAGGGAGTTGGGCTGTCTTATCTTCACTGTGCTTTTGCCAGGGAGGGTTGGAGATGATCCTTGTGGTCCTTTCCAACCTGGTACTCTATGATCTGTTTAGAACAGGTCACCTCAAACTGAGTACTAAAAACTTGATATTGAAGTAGTGGCCATTGCTTTCTGATGTTTCAACACAGAATGAGAACCTGTCTTTGAGTCTGTGAAAAAGAATAGTAGGTAACTTTGCTTACTTAGGAAGCATTGTTTTCTCTCAATGCTTTGGTAATGGGGTTGATAATGTGAAGAATGGTGGAAAAAAGTGTCTCAATTTTAAAAAATAAACGCTCTGCTGAAAGCCATTTGGCTGCTGGTGAGTTCAGAAAAGGGTCTCCTGGTTGCAGATGAGGCACAGGCACCAATATCTTTGATTTTACGCTTCTGAAAAAAATTCAAACAAGTGTAACTAAGGGGTTTTTTTATTCATACTTTTCCTGATGCAGATCAACTATGACACATGTCCAAAGGAAGCTTCTTATTAACTCTGCTTATGTGTCATGTTAAGAAATCATTTATGGATGCAACAGGTCTACTTGCTAGTTTAAGCTGGAAATTGCTGTTCTTGCTTTAAAAATTTTCTTTTCCATTTGGTTTCCAGAAAGAAAAGCAATGCTTGAGTCTCAGCCAGACAAGAATGATTAATTCATCATTTATCAAGTTACATATCCCTCAGTTCTCTAAGAATTAATGTCAAGACTAGCTAAAACTGCTCATTATACAAGTTTTGAAGTGCATCTTCCGTAAAATTACACATAGCCAAAGACTTACTGTCAGACTCATTGTTAACCATTAGGTGCACCAGAGCCAACTAATTCTACTTAAACAGGCAAGCAACAATGAGATTAACTGTAGGTTAGGTGACTCAAAATAGCAGCTTTGATCCTCCAAGTGACCAGCAATTTAAATGGTGAGGAGACCAGACAGAAAATAAGCATGGGGGTGAGGGAAACAAAGAAGAAGAGGGGAGTGACTTCTGAGCGCTTGAGGGATGGTGTATGTGTCGTACTTTTGAATATTCCTAAATAATTGTTTGTTCTAGGATAGTATTCTCTGAATTTCTTTCAAAATTGTGAATTCAGCCACAGCTTTCACTCAGTAGCTGCAGTTCTCCATTTGAATCTCTCTTTAGGTAATTCAGGCACTTCAGTCGTATCATCCTTAATCTCATATAAAAAATCAGCAATGCTGTGAAGCGTGTAATTTCCTACTATATGTTCTTTCATTGTAACTTCTTGATATGAATTCTGTTGCTGCATTCAGTGATAGGACTAAAAATGAAAAAGCTGGAATCACTTTCCATAGTTTTCTCTGAGATGCAGGCTTGTGGTTCACCTGGGTGCTTCAGCAAACCTGACTCTTGCCTGAGCACCAGCTGACTCTTACCACCCTCCCCTTCAGCTGTGCACAAGGTGCTGCTTTTCAGCATTTTCAAGACTCAAAACTTCTCTATCTGATAAACTTCTTTCTGCAGTTAATGGCTTTTGTTTGAACATCAAATGTGAAAAAGCACAATGGAAAAAAATAATTTGGTTGTTACTAAATAATCAACAGGCAGGCTAGGAATTTGAAGCACATCTTCACATCCTGCTGTTCTCTGTTTTCTGTCCTTTTCATTCTACTTCCATTCATGTTTATACTCTACACCAAAGAAGGGTCAAGGAGCTGGTTTCTGAGGAAAAAAAAGTCCTGGACTGTGTAACATCTTGCTTGGTATCCCATGGTCAGATGAAGGATCAGAGCCTCAGTCTCTTACAGAATTCTCTCTCAAATTCTCTCTGTCTGAAAAATAGACAGGGTAGAAGAACCTCTGACAAAAGACTGATAAAATGAAAATCTAAACCCTCATTATATAGGCCAGAAATCTGTTATTTTGAATGTAATTTTAGTGTCAAAAAGGAAAGCACCCTTTCCTGTCCCAAAACAGTAAAATAAAATTTTTAAAAAACGCCTTTTAAGAAGTATTAGGTACAGGAGTCTTCTGGAGAGTGTCCTAATTCATCTTGCGATCCCTCTAGACATGGTCCGAAACAAACCTCTATAATTTCACACGGAATTAACTTAATACAAATGAAAAGCTAATGCCAAATAATAGTGTACAATGTATTTTCTTTTAGCAGTCAGGGTGAGGTTTCTGACAGAAATGACTCTTTGCCCTGCTCCTCTGTATTGAGGTTTGGGAAGGCTGGTTGTGTTTTGACGCGCCCAGCGTGGCCGCTGTGGTGCAGTGCTTTGGTGCTGCCTTCCCACTGTGACTCCAAACTGAGCAACAAGGCACAATGTTTACTTTTCACCCTTTAAAAAAGTATTTTGGAGTCCTGAGTGATACAGCAAATAAAAAAATCATGTCATGACAGAGGTGGAGAGGATTTTTATTTCTTCACTTCTGCTTTCTTCGTGGATTTGGAGACATTTATGTTCGTCTTCAGCTCCTTCCGCTGCTGGGTTCTTCCACCCTGTGCACTGTCCTCCTTCTGGAGGACTCGTTTGAGGATTTCATGAGAGGGTCATGATGTGATTTCTCTCCTGGCTGTGGAATAGTACACAGAAAGTGATGCCATCCTGTTGCTTGTTTCTTGTCAGTATACACCCTTGCGTGTGTACATCCTGGAAGGACCTCGCTCTCTTTCTTGCTGCCCCCATCAAGGCTTTGATTCAGCCTACACCAAAATTGGTCAGGTTGGTGGCTGACATGGAATGAATAATAACATGAAATAATGTAAATTTCCAGTGAAATACGAATTTTCTTCCTTCCATTGCACATACATAGGTGCTTTTTCTGTCCTTTTCTCTGTCCCTAAAAAAAGTCACTTTGCATTTCTTGTGTTCAACAGCAGTATCTTCTGCTGTATTTAACAACTTGTGAATAGAATTCCTTCAACACAGTTTTTTGGTTTGGTTTGTTGTTTTTTTTTTTTGACAACCAAGAGGTAATAAATGTGATGCCTTATTTGCAATACAGTAAAGAGCATGTTCGATCTGAGGGGAAGCAAGAGATTATCCTAAATTTAGTTTTATTATTTCAGGAGTAGTAGGTTCTTCGCTCCTCACTGTTCTACTTTTTACTTACTCACTAGGAAGAAATCTTCTTTCCTATTAGTATTTAACCTCTATACTGTTAATTTAGGGCACAATTAAGTAGAAAGCAGATTTGGAAAAGCTATAATTTTTTCTGTTGTTTTTGTTCTTTTCCCCACCTCCTCTTTTTTTTCTTGGAGAGGGGTAGATATTCTTAACAACATTGACTTCCATTAAAAAAAGAGGAATCCCAAGTGTCTGTGTGACTGCTGAATAAACCTTTATTGGGTGAAGTACGAGGAACGCGAAGGTTCTGTGCGGCACATTAAAATGGGTGTATAGTAGTGTTGTTTTCGGAAACATTCTTCTTCTGCTGCGGAGTCTTTCAAAAAATAAATGAAATCTGAAGCCCTACTAACCTGGGAGAAGAGCAGTAAAACATATAGGATATAGCAGTGCTACTTCACATATTGCAAGAGCTATGGCAAGTATTTGATGTACGTAGTTGTTCACTTGGGATGGCATTGGTTTTCTTCTTCTTGTAAACTAATTTTTTTAGTCTCCAGGGTTTACTTGCAGCTTTGCATCTTATCTTTGTTTTGTTTCCCACATAACTCAGGAACAACAAACAATTCATTTAAATTTTTGTAATGTGCTCTCGATTCCTGAATAATTTACATGTCATTAAAATATGTTCTTCTTTCTTCTGTGTTTCTCCCCCTCCCTTTAATACATTGTTAATAACTTTTTTATTGCTGATCAAATAAATGGATGGGGGTAAGATAAGATCAACCTCATATTAAGACTATATATCCTTCTTTTGGAAAAACAAAAAGCATGAAGTGGTCTCAGAACTCATTTCTGCACAGGCCCCCTTTTCCCTCACCTCCCATAATTCTCAGTATTTATATCTGTGTACTTGTTCCTGGAGGAAGATAGAAAAAGACCAAGGAGGAGTTGCCATGGGATGAAGTATGGATCCAGCAGGTTAGTTTGTTTCTTGATCAATCCCAGAAATTTTCTAGTGACTTGCGACTAATAGCTTGCTTAAGCTCAGGGCACTAATAAATATCCCTGATAATTAAAATACATGTAAGTGAGCCCTATAAAGATATACATACAAAGACATATATAAGATTATATATTAAAAGTTTGTTAGATTGTCCAGACAGCTTCTGAGTGAACACTCTTCTGTGAATTGCTTTCTTTGTATTAACAGTGAATTTAAAAACCTGAATATGTAAAATGTTTTTTTGACTATTATCAAAACCAGTGCAAGTCCTCAGTTATGTTGACTGCTTTACTCACAGAATTTTTCATTGCTGCGAGCTGTTTCACAACTGTGGGTGGTTGTACTGAAAAGCAAAGAGCAGAGACTGCAGATCTAAAATGAGAATCAAAAGGAAAGAAAACATTTATCTGCCTAGAAATACACGTTAAGGTTTTTAGCATAGGTAGTAATTTACAGTGCAACAGCTGGGCATATTCTGGATTCCTTGTTAGCCTCTTCTTTCAGGATTTCTTTGACAGATGGCACTCACAGATGGACATGACATTCTTAAGGAGCTTACTCTTTCTACTCCCTTACCCGCCAGTAACTCATGATACTATTAGAAATCTAAAAGCTTTGACATGAATTAGCCTTACTTAGCAGACTTTAATTTTTTAATCTTTGGAGTATGCTGCAGGGTAGTAGTGCTTGTGGAGTTCATAATCTGTTTACTTAAGTTCTTAGAAGCCAATATAGAATTCCTATAAAGTTGACATGGCAAAACATGGCAAATATACTCTCGTTTTATTGCTTTTTAATTTGTCATGATAATAGTTCTTATTCTTATCTTCTAGAGGAAAAATATAGAATGATATGAAAGAATACAGTTTGACAACCCAGAAACAGCCCTGTCAACTGAAGTTTGCAGAGTTCAAGTAATTTGCTTGGCGTTCCATTGTAACTACATTGAAATCTGAAGTAGACAAACCCAATATTTAAAGTTGGCTGCTCCATGAAGCTTGCTTCTACCACCATCAACCTTAAATTAGGTTGGTTTTTAGTATTTCAAACTATCATCTAGTAGGGTGCCTCGAAAAAAGAGCAAACTGTGCTCAAGATACTTGAGTGCATTTCTGTAATAGTTACTGGTTTCTCATGTACTTGATGTCATTTCTCAATATTCATGCAACTTTGGGCTTGAAGGCCATTTTTCTTTCCAATGTTGACTCAAATGGCAGTTTTCCCTGATGAATGTTGTTGGTGTGGAGTTTCTGTTGAGGAATGTGAAACTATAAGCAGAGTGATCAGGTCCAAAAAAAGCATTGTGACAGCTGGGCAGGTTAGAGAGGCAAAAATAATGAGTGCCCTCAGCCAGGTCCTCTGCTGTGTGTATTTGTAGCTTATTAGAAAAGTGGAAGAACACCAGATGGAGATAGAAACATGAACTCTGTTTTGTTTTCTTAGTGCTGTGTAAATTCAAGGTGCCCAACTCTTCCTTCATAAATAGTACACCAGCCTACCGTGACACAACTTCTGGTTCATGGCCTATTTTTAACTGTATTCTTTTACTTTAGGGCCCCTTGCTAGGTGAGCAATCCACTCTCTGCCATCCCATTTTTCCCAAGGGCTCCTTCATTTCAGGTTGCTTCAGTATTTTCAGTGTAGGCACAGTTAGTTAGTTACTTAAGGATATAATTTAAACGCCTCTTTTGAATCTTTCTGCCTGCAAGTAGTTGGGTTCTGAAGAACACTCTGTAAGCAAACAGCCCTAATATAAATAATTTTCTTCTGTGTGTGTTGAAGTGCTCTGTTCTAGTGAATGTGTATTCCTGAGAATAGTCTTTCATAATAGTAAAAAAGCATGCATATAATTACTGTAAAATTACAAAACAATTTAGCTCATGAAAGCATGGTGAGAAAAGTAATCCATGCACTGGAATAAGTAGTCCAATCCAGGATAGTGCCTAGTTTGCAGCTTCAGCAAATTTCTTACATATTTTGCCACCTGAAAGTCTTCCTATAAGCATTGCTTTGCTCCTGGCTATTTTAAATATATATATATATGCACACATATGTGTGTGCTGTAGCCATTCTTATGACAAGATGAGTCTTCTCTGACTGACAGCCAAGATTTTTACACAGAGAAAACTTGTGTGGCAGAGCAGTGGCATGTAGGGCTCTTCATGGAACGATGTCTGGTGGCTTCAGGCCAGTCTTGCCAGCACTGATTATCTTAACACTGTAAGCAATGTCAGAGACTAACCTTGACTGCTGAGCATTTTGGGATAAATAGGGGCTTTCTGTTGGTCAGACTCTAGATCAGGGAAAGGAAGCTTTTAATTTTAATAATTTCTGTAAGCCTGACTGTTATTAAATATCAAGATACAATCAACGCTGTTTTGTGTTTTTACCTGTCATGTCCCTGCAGAACTGAGAGAGAGAGAGAGAGAGAGTTGGCCAATTTTTATGAACTGCAATTTCCAGTGCAAATATAGGCATATTCTTAATGCTAGGGCTGAAGATACTTCTCTCTTGAGCCACAAGGAGTAGAAGTATGTAGGCTGCTACAGCTGAACCTGTAGTACCTTGGTGTTATTGCATTTCAGAATTAGGTTTGAGGAGTTTTGGTACAATATACCCAGAAGGTTATTAGTGAAATAAAATTAAAAGGCAGCTTTAGTGATAATTTCAGAATTGCATGATGGGTGAGATTGAAAGGGACCTCTTTAGGTCAGCTAGTCTAAGCTTTTTGCTCAGGACAAGGTCACTGAGAGCAGATTCCCAAGACCCATTTCCCACTGGATTTTTTGAGCAGTCCTTTCAAATTAACTATAATTCTGGATTGGCTTTGATCACTGATTGGCACAGTACCTCCAGAGCTTTACAACAGCGTGCTGTACTTCTCTTGCAACTTGTTTCATTGTAAGAGAATTTACCTCATTTCCCAAGGGTTGTCTCCTTGATTTTTACAAATTGCATTCCGTTAGTAGCAATTTTTGCTGGTTTCCTGTGTTGATTTTTGGACTTCTCAAACCGAGTATTTGTTTTCCAAATCAGTTTTTGTTTCTGAAAAATAAATACTTAA
Organism: Hirundo rustica; assembly: GCF_015227805.2. NCBI lineage: Eukaryota > Metazoa > Chordata > Aves > Passeriformes > Hirundinidae > Hirundo > Hirundo rustica. The sequence goes on from NC_053452.1 coordinate 17,688,325, forward strand.
AACATTCCTGTTTTGTTTCTCCCATCTTATGTTTGTGCCTCTTTCGAAACTTTTATGATTGTACCTCAGTCTTTTGCAGCAGAAGAGACCATCATAAAAAGCTATTAAAAACTTTTAAAATTACCCAAAAAGATATAAGGTACAAAGCTCTCATATTTTCATGCATGAAATTTTACTCAATTATACTATTCTGTTCAAGATCAATGCATTATTAAACATTCAAATGTTCAATACTTTATGTGTGCCCAATATTATATTTGAATCCTCACAAGATTTTTTGCCTAATATCAGTAACTCAGCTACAAGTCAACCCTGAGGAAAGTTACATGCTTCTATATTCTTGATCCACTGTGAGAGACGAGTTAACTTGGTTTTGGGTTTTTTAATTTGTTTTTAACAGTTCCTATGTCAAACTATTTCAATTAACTTCCATTTTTTTAAATTTGAACTTTTACAAGTTTCAGAATACACTGGACTTTCTCTTATATGCTGCATTGTTTGGCATGAGGAATTGTTTTTCTGGTAATGTCTACCACTCTTTTGTTGTTATTTCATTGGTGTTTAAAATCACATCTGTAAATGAGCCTTGTAAAGTACCAAATTTACAGTGGTTATCAAATAGCGCAGTGTGTTCCTGGTTTTAGCCTGTAAAGCTGACAAGACAATAGAAGTGAACCCTAGGCAATCACAAGTGACTTTGCCTTGACATCTTTTTAAAATGCCGCATGAGCCTAACCTGCGTGTGAGGGTTTTTTCCATAGATACCTGGTTCTGTCTGATTAGCATTTTAGATGAAGACAGTAGCTATGGGGAGTATGTAGCTGCCAAGAATTTATCCAAAAGAGTTTTTCAAATCACCCCTTTTACTTGTTTTTTGAAAAGAAGGAAAAAAATGGACATAAGTAGCTTTTAAAAATAATTATACTTGGTTTGCAACTGTTATCGTGTTTGAGGTATCCATTACTTGGAAACAAATACATATGCACGAAGCCCACAGGGCGACATTTTTCTGAGGTAAATTAATTCTAGGATATTATAATATCATGTGGTGGAGCATATATTTATAAGCCAGTAACTACACTGTGTTCAAGTGTTCAGGAATGAACACTGGGTGCCTGAACAAACTCAAGATATATATGTGTTGGCTGATGTACTCATTCCCTGTTGCTTGTTATTATTTCCTTTATTAGCATTTGAAATTCATAAAGAGCATTGGATACCATAAGGTAAACACTGTGTTGTGTCCAGAATACGTGCCTGAGTGGCGGAAATTAAAGACTGTAGAGCGAAGGACTGAGAGAGGACTTGAAAAGGTCAGCTAGTACTTTCTTTGGGATGCAAAGCAGGATCAAACTGTAGCTAAACCACTCTTGACAGACATTTGTCTGACTGGTTTTAAAAGAAAAGTGATGGAGATGGTGACATTTCCTGAAGCAATTTGTTCCAGTGTCCTATTGTCATTATTATGGAAATGTTTTCTAATGTTTCATTTGAGTATCTTTCATTGGTACTTAAATTCATTACTTTTTGTGTTACCACACTCAGTGTGGGTGAGTATTCAATTTAATCTGTTTTGCATTGTATACTTCATGTCTGCGGTGCAGATTCTTCATAGTAAAAGAGGAATGTAATGTGATTATCTTATTTTTAGTGAGAACTGAAGTTATTTCAGTCTAGATTAGGGATTTAAAAAAGTACACTTTGGCAGAAAGTACGGTCTGCAACTAAATTAGTTTGGAAGTATCTGATTCTGTAGGTGCTGCACTTAATGTACTGTATGCACTACATGGAACCTTGAATTTTGTAGTGTTTTTCATTTAGTATTGTGATAGTACTAAGAATAAAACTTGGTTAGGATGTGTGACAATCTGAATATAAAATTATCCACACTGATCAATAAATAATGAGTATATCACAGATCTATATCCTTTATTGTCATGGTTTGGTTTATGTTTCCAACTAATTGATGAGAGTCTGTCCATTGAATGTAATGAGATTTAGAGGAATCTCCTGCTGCTTAGAGTAGAGAGATTCTTTTAGCAGAGGTGAATTACTGGGTGTTCCTGGAACAGCACATACATAATAATTTATTATCAAGAGTTAAAGAGAAAACAAGGGAGTTTTACAGTGTTGAGATTCTGTTTAAGAAAAAAATAATTATAAAATTAGGTTGATTATAGCATTTATTTTTTCCCTGTAGTTGCTCTACTTATTAAGGCTTAAATTCTGAAGTGTTCAGTCTTGGCTATTCCTATTGACTTCAGGGCTACATGCAAGGCTGCTGCATCACATTTGCTTGTAAGCTTTAGTTTGTCAGCTTTACATGAAGCAAGTTTTGTTTAGTATACAAACATGCTGCAATGGTTTGGGTGCTATATAAATAATAAAGCTAAGATCAAAGTTATTTAAATTATTTTGGTTTCAATCGAAATACACACTTTTTGGATTCCACCCAAAAATGAAGGAGTGTCTGTTTAGGTGAAGGCACAGTAGAGTCTTGATAAAAGACACGGTTAATGAGGTACAACATATTCCAGTTTTCTCATGCTGCTATCTTCTGCAGCCTATCTTGTTGGGATTGCTAAAGAATAACTGCCGACTGTCCAAATCTAATTTGGCTCAGTGCACATTGGTCTTCCTGCCAGATGGAGCCTATTTCTACTTTTGCTCATCAGAATTCTGATAAACCGTGGCTGGCAGAATATGGCAATGCTGACTTTGATATAACCCAGTCCACTGTAATGGAAAATAGAAATAACCTGCTGGACATCAATGTCCATACATTTGACTGTGAAAAAAGGCATTATTTGTACAGCATTCTTGATTGAAGTTCACCAGTTGTTTTACTCCCCATATCTAAAGCAAGCTGTCAGTATAGCATCACCGAATACCTTAATAAAAACTTCACAGGCACCAAATTTTCTCATTTCATTGGAATGCTGCCAAAACCAAATGTCTTCCTTTTTAATTGTGGATGTAGCATTTCTTTGTGAGAGAGGTGTATGGAGGGAAAGTCTGCCTGAAACAACAGAAGGGAGTGAAATAAGCAGTTTGCCAGACTTCTGTCCTGACTAAGGATAATCCTGTGTTCTGAAGGAATTTTGCATAAAAAGTCCAGGCATTCTGAAAGTGAAGTCTTGGTTGTGTTTTTTCTTAAAGTAGGTACCTTGGCAAAGGATGGCATTTCTTGTTGTAAGAGTGAATAATTAAAATCATTGATGACTGCTTTTAACCTTTTGATTTATACTTTTGGGGAATGCTCTTGCATGTACAATGAGGAAATAATGTGCTGTGACATCTTTAATTGGTAATAAGCTTTCTGGATCAGTCTCTCTGTGCCAGCAGTTACAGCTGAAACTAATTTATTTTTCTCGAATGCGGGTGTTTTAATTTGCATTGGTAGCATTAAAAATACTGTTCATGTGAATTTTTCACAGAGAAATAATTTAATGCAAGCTCTTCACTTTGTTCCTTGCTGTTGAAGAATAGCATGTCTTGACGCATGTAACCTGTTTGGGAAAATTAATTGATTTCCATGCTTTTCTAATGTTAGCATTAGGAATAAAAATTTGTTCTCCAGATCGTCTCTTTCTTATCTGCTGGGCTCAAATAAACTGGTATCAAATTGCTCCTTTGATTTCAGGCAGGTCCATTTCTTTATTCAGGCTCAGCTCACATCGTGGTCATTGCATTTAGAATAGTGTGAGTCCCTTTGTTGTAATTTCAGTTCTGCTGGTTTTTAGGAGCTCAGCTGTGTATGCGAGGACAGTCCATCAGCATCTGAAATGTTTATTCCACGGAGGATATTTTTGACATATTAAGAGGTTCCCACTTGTACCACCTGGCCACGTTTGTTGATCTTGAGAAGGACTTGCTTTTTCCTCCATTTCTGCCTGATCATTTATGTTTTGAAAGAAAAAATAATAATACAGATAAATAACTAAACCAAGTAAATCCTGCATCATAACTGTACAGCTACCAAGAATAGGGCTACCTACTGGTCACAAAATCTTTAATGCCACTGGGGATTTTATCACATAAACGTAGAAGATAAAAGCCTGTGGGTTGACCCACTGGCACAGTCTTTGGTAGTGTTTAACACGACTGCTGTTGGTCATTCTGATAAGTTCTTAAATAATTGTCCCTCTATTTTTGATGTATCTTCCATTCTGTTTGTCTGGTCCCCTCCTCCATGAAGCTGCCCTTGAAACAAGATCCTTCTAAATCTGCTGCTTCCTGTTCTGTAGACCTGAGGAACTTCATGTGGTCTTGCAAATGAGGGAATTGCATTGATCCAGTGATTCAAGGAATGACATAGATGAACCTCAGGAATACGTATGCCTCAAAACCATAGGATGATCAGATAATTCAGGTTGTAAGGAATATAAGGGAGTCCAAATTTTCTAGTCCAAATTTCAATATGCAAGACCTCATGATTCCTCAAGTTTCCTTTAGGATCAGAAACGAATCCAGGGAGAAAAATACATTCACATGTATTAAAAATTCTTTTTTAGTTTATTTTACGGCTGGAATGTGCTATGGATTTAGCATGTCTCAGAGGGAATACTTTTTCTTGAGTCTTACTGAACAAATGAAATTCTACTCTGGCTCATTAACAGAGAAATCAAAATAAATGGCAATAATCCAGGTATCTGCTGTAGTCCTATTTCAGAATGTTGTTTATATTAACACAGTTAGTATGTAAAATGTTTGGGTTTTAATTACAGCTTAAGAAAGTAAACGTTTTTAAAGAGAGGTGAGTAAAGTCATCTGGGTAAACATGCCAGTCTGAAGAACAGCTCCCCATATTAAACTAAGAAGCATTATAAGGAAGGATTCATTAGAGATTTTTCTCCTTTTTTTTTCATTAGCCTTCATGCTCATTTCCGGTGCAAGTTCAGTATTACACACTGTTCATGCCTATTGCATTCTCCAGAAAACAGCAGCAAAGCTGCTGCGCAGCGCTGATTTTCTCCTACAGTCAAATCCAAAAAAGCTCAGAAAAGTAGAAGTTGCTCCTGGATACTCTGTTGGAGTCCAAGTTTAAATGAATATATGTGTTTCTAAAGAAATTTATTTGGTCCAGATTTCTAGTTTCTTTGGTGCTGTTAAATTACTCATTGGAAAAAAAAAACCAAAAAGGTTTTTGGATATGTTGTGGTCCTGTGTTCCCTTAATTTAGTGTGGAGTATATTTGAAGAATTTGTGGTAGCTTGGCTTGTGCCAGGCGCAGCTCTGGCAACCTGCACCCCTTGCACATTGAGCTTCCCCACAAGCTGCTGTCAGAGTAGGGCTGAGCTGTCTGGGCTGGGACTTGGTCAGGCTCAGCGTGTCCAGAGAGCACAGAGGTGTCGGAGCAATTGCCCTGATTCAATGCTTGTTCCGTTCCCGCTATAAATCTGACTCATAAAATACCTTTCAAATGCTTATATTTCTTGAAAGTGAATTAGTATTTCATATTTCAAGTGAGCTGACTTTTTTCTTTTATTACAGTGAACTAATTACTGAGTTAGTAGGGTATTTGGGCTCCGCATCTTCTAGCCAGGTGATATTAGTTGGTTGACTGAGCACCATGGTTCCTGTTGGGTGATATTTAAATGTTCTGCCCACGATCACCTGGTAACTCTTATCTACAGAGATTCAGCCCAGTGGTCTATTCACTAAGCCATATAACTTTTCATTATTAGCTCATTAATTTTGCCAGATTTTAGCTACTTGGTCTGGAATTTTCATTCCTTAGTACTTGCCTGAAGCAATAAGTGTTCCTCTTTCCAGTAACAAGATCAAGAAACATGGATTGCTTTTCCTATATAGATTTTCAAATAATAAAATAGTTATTACAAAACCAGTGAGAAGCTCTTCTCCTGTGGGATGTGGAGACTCGAAATTCAGGAGAGAATCCTCCATAAGTCATGGATATATTTTCATTCCTCTGCCCTCCACCTAGATATTTTCAGGTTATATTTTTTCCTCAATATTCCAGTTGTTACGAATTCCAGAGAATTGTGTGCATAGTTTGATCCCTAAATACTTTTCAGTTTTCTTTTGCTGTAGCTTTGCACTGCTTCAGAGCTGTAATATTGAAGGAATTTGGGGAGATGCTGATAAAAAGACACTAGAGACAGCATGGAGTGTCTCTATTACTGATAGTTCTCTTCCTTTTGGTGCCAAAGAAGATTGCTATGCAAATTGGACAGGAACTGGACATGAGGAAAGAGGATGGTTGACCTGTATCACAGAAATAGGAAGCCAGTGGGAATAGGACTGTGAGTAAATGGTGACTGCTGAGAACTGAAACAGGATTTAAAAAAAGATTAGTTAAATCTGAACAGGCAGGGAAATAAGGATTTGGGAGTGAAGAAGATGAGAGAGAAAGAAGGAAATAGAAGGGGAAGAAATTGGGGGTTGATAGGTGGTGGAGGATTGGACATCTCTGCCTTTGAGGTGAGTCTAGGAGAGATAGGAATAAAAATGCAGTTGAGATGGAAGTAGAAGGAACCAGTCCATATAGTGGATAAGCTGGGGAAGGTCGAGTGAATGTGAAGAGAGAATACCATATTGTCTTTAGAGCAGAATTGGTTCTGATCATTTAAGAGAGTAAACAAATGTCATTCAAAGCAAAACCTGGAACAAAACTCATCATTCTATTGCCATCCTACTGCTGCAGGCTCAGTAGAGATGCAGGGTTTAAGACATTATTTTTTCCCATAACCATCACCTTCACACTCTTCAGTTACAATGGCAATAATTACTCCCTTTCCCTGTTCCCCTCTGGAGCTCATAATTTTCCTTTCTTTTGCTTATAGCCTACTCTGCTCTGCAGGTACCAGCGATTCTTGTCTTTCAAACTGTCTTTTATTAATGTAGTTCGGAATTTGGAACAGTTGTTCATAGCCCATAGCCTCTGTTACAAAAGCTGAAAAGAATTTGTATTTATTAAGTCGGTCTTTTTTCCTTAACTGTAAAAGTTGTTCATATGAAGTTATTACTGAGGATTACAAATGCCTAAAGATTTCTACAAATGCAGAAAATTTTCTGCAAGAAATCATTGTTCCTTCAAGTGCATTCAGTGTTATTTGCAGGTTTGGTTTTGCACAGTGTTGACAACACAATGAGAGTTTTCATGTTTCCTTGCTGTTTTGTGAGATTGAATGGGAGAGGTTGGAATGATGATGGTTATTATTATTAATGTTATTATTATTTCTCTCGGGAATATATTAAAAGATAGAACATGGATAAATGGACCCTCAAGGGTGACTCATGTTTTTGTTTAGCTTGAACTAGGTCCAGCTTCTGGGAGGAACTGGATTTTAGGTGAATGTTTTTGCAAAGTGTTTTAAACTGAAGTTTTAATTCCAGCAGTCTCAATGGCATGTGTTTGTTTTTATTTAGAAGTGTGTTTAAGGAATGTTTTTGGTGGGTGAATGCAAAACAAACAGAGCTATCTCAATCTGGAGGCTGCAATTCTTTGGCATATTCAGTGTCAGCAAAAATCAAGTGGAAGAATGGTCTTATGAGAATGGACTCGGTTATTTTTTCTGATTTACTTTGTAAAGAATTGTCTTTATGCTCAGCTGCAAGTTGTGAAAGTATGATTTCTTGCAGTGTTAGCTTTCTACTTTGTAAATATTTTGGTATATTTGAAAGGTGCCTAAAGTTTGTTTTCAGCATGGGGTGCTACTTGTCTTTGAGTAACACAAATTCAGGAAGTATTTTCTTCTAAACAACCAATTGTTACCATATTAATTGTCACTGAGTGTGTGACATTGTGACACCTTTATGCTATAGCTTCTATAATGTTGTTCAAGCTGTGGTTCTAATTTTTTCCATTGTAAATTATCTGTAAGCCTTGTCTATAACCCGATTTCTAGTTGGGAAACAACAACAAAACAACAACAACAACAAACCACCAAAACTCAAACAACAAAATTTGCTCTCAGGTGCAATGTGACATTTAGCTTGTGAACATTTTAAGATTTGTCTGCAAAGCAATCAGTGACATTCATTTTATAAAGTTAACTGTTTCAGGATTTCATTGGCCTTTGTTCTGTTCTGTAAAATTTAGGGGTTGCTTTCCAGCTCCAGTGTAAGCATGCATCTTCCATTTGAGAGCATTTCACTAAAATTCTTCAGATGATTTAAAAGTTTTATATACAAAAGTTCAGAGCAAGTAAGATTCTCCTGTCTACCCTTGAGCCATGAGAGGAATTTAACTACACAATTCTTACTAAAATTAAGAGGCATTGTAGGATTTGACTGATCTACAGCCCCTGTAATGAAATACCTATAGTGCAAGTTTCACTCTGTCTTGAGTGGCTGTCTTCTGTGTACTGACAGGTTGCTGGTTTTGAATTAAAAGGCTGTTGCAGAGATAATGCTTGGAATGCATCTTATGCAGTAATTTTTGTACTAATCCTGGAATTTGTTTGATTGCAGGGATATAAAACCAGACAACATCTTGATGGATATGAATGGACATATTCGATTGGCAGATTTTGGTTCTTGTCTGAAACTGATGGAAGATGGAACGGTAACTTAGAAAGAGTGATACATTCCTAAATATTTTTTCTTCAGTCCATTGATAGCCATAAAATGTGTGCTGATAAAGGGAAAAGGTGCCTTATGGCAAATTAAATGGAACTGTAAATGGTATATAACTAACTTTCTTGAAAATACAACTGCACACTGCTTGTATCTGCAGTATATTAAAAACTTTCTAGTATACAGTCAACTCATAAATAAATAAAGAGAAGCTGTGCTGTCATTGCCAAGTAGGTGTTTATGAACTATGAATCTCTTGGTTTTAAGCTCTGAGCTCTTAATATTTATTGAAAGTGTAAGCTTTAGTATGAGCAGGATGAGGTACTGAAATGTGATGATGTTCTTCTAATACATTTAAATTTGCACAGTATATAGTAAGTGTGGCTAGAATGTAATTCCACTAAGTTTAATCATGTCCCAGGGGGTTACAAAGTATTTGACCTCATATATGTGATTACCAAATCTATAATTGCTTACTGGCTCTAATCCTGACAATTGACGGTTTTGTCCTTTATCTGTTTTTAAATATCGATAATAGTTTAGCAGAAATATATTATTGGAATGCCTGTTAATGCAGTGCCTTGGGTACTTAAGGATTTCTTTATGAACTTAGAAGCTTTTGCTTGTGTTTCGTTGTTTTTTTTATGACAAGAGTGCTGGGCTAAATTTATATATACATGGGCACAGTACCACAGTGTCTGTAAAGATGAAAGGTGATTTTAATCCTGAAAATGTAATTTCTCCAGGTCCAATCTTCAGTGGCGGTTGGAACACCGGACTACATCTCTCCAGAAATCTTGCAGGCCATGGAAGATGGAAAAGGGAAGTATGGGCCCGAGTGTGACTGGTGGTCCCTGGGCGTTTGCATGTATGAAATGCTTTATGGAGAAACGCCTTTTTATGCTGAGTCCTTGGTGGAGACCTATGGGAAAATAATGAACCACAAAGTTAGTGCACTTTCTGTCTGTCTCTAAGTTAATTTGTAATAATGGGGTAACTTGAACATGTATTTAAAAATAAGTTTTTATGTACTAATTATGTTAAGTGTTCATAAATGTAGAATAAAAAATATGTTTCAATGTAGCAAGTTAATGGTTATGGATTGCAGATGACTTTGCTTTGGGATAAGGCTAAAACTTAAAAATCTGGGTTCTGAAACATGACTGTTAATTCACTCTGTGGAGTCTGTCTTGGCAACGTGGCATCAATCCTGTTGTGTTTCTCTCTTCTGGTGAATCCATTCCTTGGCTTATGCAGAAGATTCTAAAATGTTCTTCCACATGGAGCTAGCTGTAGAATTTGACAGCTGTAGTGTAAGAGAAAATTTTAAAAAGGAGAAAAAATAGAAGCCAAAATTTTTAATAGTTTCTATCATTAGCAGAAGTATTTTCCTTGAAACCTTACTGCATGTATTTTAGAGCTGGAGTATTTGCACATTTCTTTTTCTATATAATGATTTTCACTAAGAAGGTAATTTTCCATCTTTTTCTTGGTAATAAACGATTTCCTCTTATTTTAATCTTTAAGGAGAGGTTTCAGTTTCCTGCTCAAGTGACAGATGTCTCTGAAAGCGCAAAGGACCTCATCCGAAGGCTCATTTGTAGCAGAGAACATCGACTTGGACAAAATGGAATAGAAGACTTTAAGAACCATCCATTTTTTGCTGGGATTGATTGGGAAAACATTAGGAACTGTGAGGCACCTTACATCCCGGAAGTCAGCAGCCCTACTGATACATCAAACTTTGATGTGGATGATGATTGCCTAAAAAACTCTGTAAGTGTACAATTAACATTCTGATGAATCAGCCTTTGTAGTGTGCTTTGTAACAAAATGTATGGAAAAGGCAGTTTATTTCACTGTGTGCTGCATAAATAACAGGTGCTGCTTTGAAGAACTGAGAGAGGAATACTTTCATAGTTCATAGGCTGGTCATAAAACCATACTTGTGTAAGGATAACTTTTGTAAATTCATTGTAGCTTTACATGCCTTTAGCTAATATACCTATATTGCAGTAACACGTTTTGTGTCCATGTCTTATAAAGAATAATACATTTACATACAGAGAGTCTGCAAGATTATTTTTAGCAGAGCATTGTTAAGACTCAGTGTAAGTTTGCATATTGCATTTTATTGTATTTTATTGCTCTACTCTAATTGCTCATATGGGTGTTGGATTCCATTCAGTTCATTTCCACTCAACTTTTTCCAGGCTTTTCTCTGACTTGAGTTTTGGGAAATGTAGGAGAAATATTACAGCCATTTCTTAAGGAATGAGAAAATATTTTTACCTTTCCTTAAAATGCTCTGCAGCTATTGATTTTACCAGCTTTTCTGGCTTTTGAAAAGAGCTTTGACAGCTTATAGATGCCTTAGCACTGGAGGAATACCTTGTGTTCTGTCCTTGGAAATATCTTGGGGTGTGTTTGTGTGTGTCTGTTGAAAGATACAGAAACCTGCAGTTTACATGTGAGGGAAAGCATTTTCACCACTTTGGCTTTTGTTTTCTGAACTGCGTGTGCGTCTCAGTTTCACTCAGTTTTCTGGGCCTGCAGATAAGAGGCAGCATGAATTGATACAGACAAGATGATCATTATTTGGATTCTGTTTTCTCCAGCTGCACATTAAAACATGAAAAACACTTCAGCTAAAACACTTTGTGGGTGTCAGTCTCTTCTCTCAAGTAATAACCCACAGGACAAGAGGAAATGGCCTCAAGTTGAGCCAGGGGAGCTCTAGTTTGGATATTGGGAAAAACTTCTTTACCAGAAAGGCTGTCCAGGAAAGTGGTGGAGTCAACTATCACTGGAGGTTTTTAAAACATATGTAGCTGTGGTCTTTAGGAAAGTGATTTAGTGATGGATCTGACAGTTAATGGCTGGACTCAATGAACTTGAAGGTCTTTTGCCATCTAAATGATTCTGTGATCTCTGGTTAAATCTCAGAGCCCTTTTCCTTGTGGGCAAATTAAGTAAATCAGTGTAGCTGCATAGGATGACTTGCATTTTTTTTCATTTTGCTTTCTCACTTGCATCTGATATTTCCACTTCCCTTCACAGCTGAAGTATTTTTATCTTAAAACTTGTTTATACAGTCTTTAGAAACCTGTTTGCGTATTATTTTGTCCAGAAACAGCTGTGAGGATGGAGCAGCTGAAGTGGATGCTGTATATAGCAGGTCTTTGTGAAACTGAAATACCTTTTGGAGGTTGTTCACAGGTTTTACTGTTGTCCATTCCACCACTCCTCCTTTTTAGAGCCCAGTCTCTCACCTGAAGCTCTCAGAGTATGCCTTGTGCTGTGTGAATGCTTTACCATTGTGAAGAAACAGGGACCTGCAGGTGAAGAAAGAATGCTTCTCTGCTGAGTTACTGGACTCTCAGCTGAGAAAACCGAGTCCAGTTCCTAATTTGCTTTAGACATTTGGGGGTGGAAAGCAATGCCCCATAACTGTTAGAGATGAGTGCCAGTTTCTAGAGCTTCTTTTTCAGTTTCCTAATTTGAAACATCTGAATGTTTTGTTCTGTTTTAATATAAGGACGTTATTTTCTTGCCATTTCTTTTCACACCTAGTATCTCAGAACTGCTGAAAAAACATAGCCTAAGGCATTGCATGACTGAGAATATTTTACATTTTTGCTTTGACCGGGGGACATTGTATTTCATATCGCTTTGCCTCAAATTCCTTATATATAACTTGAAGGTATTTTCTGCTCCATATTTCATGCATATCTTTTGACGAAGTCACACATGCTCACACTGCTGTTATAGAAGTCAGCACCAGAGATAAGTCCATGAGACCTTTTCTTTAAAAAAAAATTCTTGGCAAGATTTGAATTGCATAGAGCAAATGAGGAAAACCCAATGCTGAAGATAAAAGACAGTGTTGAAAAGCCATGATTGTTATTCTTCCTGAACTTTGAATGAGGCCATAGTCCCGTGGAAAAATTACATACATAATAATGAAATTTTAAAAATTTATGTTGAGCACACACACAAGCATAAAGGGCAAAACTGTGCTGTTCAGGCAGCCTAAGTTGTACTGGTTTTTAGCTTTTAACTGTTTGGTTTAGTAGCCTTACTGAGAGGTATGATAGGTTAAGTTATAATTTTCTCAGCATGGTTTTATAGTTAAAGTCATATAAGCAGTGGGAGATACATATCTTGATCTCTGCAAAACAAATTCTTTTACAGAATCTTAGCAATGGATTCTTTTACGGAATCCTATCAATAGATACAATATTTTAGAAAAGTAACCTGTGTGGTACCTGAGAATTGTCATGTGGCCTGTTAAAATAGTGCAATTAAACATTTTATATTTTTTAAGTTATCTGTAAAGACAGTTTTGAAATTCAAATCAATGAAAGATAAAAACAAAATGTAAAGGATAAGTAAAATTGTACTTTTTCTAACCATAGTAATCTGTAATAATTTATATTTTTATTTTGAGTTAGTGGAAAGTTAAGACTTTGTAATTTGGGTTTGTCCTTCGTTTCCAAAATGCTCAATTTCATGAATTTACACAGTCTAGCAATATCATTAGTGTTGTTTGTGAACTCTTTTAAAACATGCAGGGTTTTGTCAGCTAAGAGGACGTGGTTGTTATGTAATATAGCTGGAAAGGTAATTTCAGATTCCTTTTGAATGCGATCTTACTCTTTGTCCTTTCCTCCTGAGTTTTACATGAAAGAAATGTACAACTGGTTCCTTTCTTCATTTTTGTTTGGGTTTAGGAAGAAATCATTACATACCTTTTCTGACAGTTTGGAATCTTTTATCACTTCCAGTGCAATATTCATCTTCTTGGAGGTTTTCTTTTGTGACTGTTCTAGCCATCTCTAGTAGAGCAACATAAACCTTACATCTTGGGGTTAAACAGGAAGCTTTTAACAGAAAAGAATATTAGAACTTCAAATAGTCCAAGTAAAATAACAACAGGGTCATTTTAGCCGGAAGAGAAACTCAAAGATTTGTCTTGGTTTGTAGTTCTTTGTCTGGCAAGAAAGAGGAGCAGAGAATAAAGGAATGTTCAAAGCACTAATGGGATTAGAACACTCTGTTGGTATTACTTTTTTCTAGTAAATGGCTGCTGATTGTTCTCTCCAAATAGAGATGGCCCACTCAGAAGTGGACTGGTAATTCTACAGGCAGGAAGCCCTGTTGACTGCATAGCAGAGAGGAATATAGCAGGGAATAAAAGGTGTTGCTCTTTGTGCTAAGAGTTTCTTGGAAAAAAGTAACAAATAAATTGGCATCTTCTGCGTGTAATGTTCTGCTTTCCTCCAACAATAGCCTGTTTAATTAGAAAAGCAATTTTATGTCAGCATGCTCTTTTTTTTAATATTCTATTATTGTATATTATTTTTGTATATTGCTATTATAAATAGATTTAGTTGATGCTGTTTCATGTTTGGGCTGTAGATAAGGATGACAGTGAATATAGATCATATGATACTATCACTAACACTTCTCATATGGTTAAACTGGAAAATCCCTTTAAGTCCAGTAGGATACTGCTTACTCAGCTGTCCTATTATTTTTCTAGGAAACAATGCCTCCACCATCCCACACTGCATTTTCTGGCCATCATTTACCATTTGTGGGTTTCACATATACAAGTAGCTGGTAAGTTAAGAGTTCCAGAATTGTCTGTAGGCTAATTACACAGTATTCTAACTTTGTGTCTTTGAAAATTATTGAACAGATATCAAAGAATGTGGTTTATCTGGGAAATTACCATAATCTAAAATGCTGTCTGTTCAAAAGAATGAGCTCTCTGCAGGTAAAATTAACATACATGTAAATGTCAGCACTGCTGCTCAGGGGAGTTTTGATGAGAAAGGTTGTTATTAGAGAATGTATAAAATTAATTGCACATGACAAATTTAAGACTAGATGTGTGGACCCTGGCAGGACTTAGTTTATTGGACCTTAAAACCAGTTTTATATCTAGCCCTTTGACACTTCCGTAAGTCTGAATAGAAATTTTGTAAAAATTACTTTAATTGTTATCTGGTGTTAATGTAGAATTTATTTCACTTATATCCATTGCTAAACTAAACAAGGAAGTTCCATATATGCTCCTTGTTTGTGAAAATACAGAAAGAAAGAATATTTTACAACCACTGAAAAACCAGGCCTGTGTTTCTGCTGGAAATGCAACTATGTCCTAGAATGTCCTAGACTTCAAAAGAATTATTTGCATAAGTAGTGGCATGTGTACATGAGTAGCCACAGCATTTCTGGCATGTCCATGCCCTTGTTGTTGTGGGATAATTTCACACCATTTTTAGTGATTGTTGTCTTTAAAGCATTTGTGATACTTGATTCAGTTATTCTCAAATGAACTATTATTGTAATCTTACTGTCCAGGCTGTTGCATTTTGCTCTCTGGCTAACATAGTCTGTCCATAATGATTCTTAGTCAGGAGTTTATCCACTTCTGTGTAACAAAAAATGCATTGAAGAGATCAGGCATGCTAGGTAAAATGATTTCAATTTCCAGTGAGCACATACTAACAAGGTATTCTTTGATGTTATAATAAATGGCACAGTAATTAACAAATTAAACAAACTGTTGATTGGTTGATGGTTTTAGAGCACTATTTTAAACGAGGCTGTTGTAAAATCCAATACTATTTATTTTTTTTCCCCCAGTGTGCTTTCAGACCGCAGCTGTCTAAGACTGACAGCTGGACCACCCTCCATGGATCTTGATGCCAGCATTCAAAGAACTTTGGAGGATAGTTTAGCAACAGAAGCTTATGAGAGGAGAATACGACGTCTAGAACAGGAAAAGCTTGAACTTAGCAGAAAACTGCAAGGTATAGTCATTAAAAAAAAAAATCATTCCATCATTTTTAAACTTAGATTAACCTGCAGTTTTGTGAGGCACGATTTATACCGTGGGGAAAAAATATTAAATAGACCTCCCGGAATGCTTTCTAGCAGAAAAGAATTTTCTTCATTATTTCTATTGACAAATTAAATTTCTGTTACTCTTTATGTCTGAAATGCACCATGTATGCAACTTCTCATGCTAACTTTGTTCTCACTGTACCTTGGTCACTATGGCATAAACATTTCATTCTTAAAACTTCTAAAAACTTAGTTTGTCCAGCTGACAATTGCTAAAAAATTGGCACTTAACAGTTGGAAATTGCAAATTGTAGAATGCCCAGTGCAGGAACTTTTGGCATGTCTTAATTTATCAGTAGTAGCTCTTTGATCTCTTCAGATGTCAGGCATGTTATTCATCCCTCTCTCTTCCATCTTTTTCTAGAATCCACTCAGACAGTGCAGGCTCTGCAGTATTCAACAGTGGATGGCCCAATAACAGCAAGCAAAGATTTAGAAATTAAAAGTTTGAAAGAAGAAATTGAAAAGTTGAAGAAACAGGTAACAGGTATGTTATAAATACTAATGTAAAAGCTGTAACAGGAAACTGTATTTTGTCATGTTTGGTTTTTTTCTCTCCAATTGTAATGCTAGTTTTCCTTGTCTTTATGAAAGGGTTTTCCAGTCTATTTTTACTTTTCATTTTCCCCGTACTCTTCCACTGTACCTCAACATTTTCTCCAAATTCAGTTTGAGTTTTCCAAGTGGCAAGGAATAGTGCATGAGAGAGGATGCAGTGGGCCATGAGGCTGCGCTTCCAGCAACAGAACTCACCAAAGAAAACTTCTACCAAAATAAGTCCTGCCTACAGCATTCCCTGCACTCTCTCATGACTTTAATTAACTCAATTAAACAAGGAAAATGCTGTTAGAGAGAATTTAATCAATTTATGATCAGATAAATCAGCACAAGTTGGGCAATAGAAGGATATAAGGAAAGGGAGATGGGAGGGAGAAGAGCCACATTTCAGTTCTGCTGTCAATGAGCTGTCATTCCTTTCAAAACTGAACATTTATTTTCTTTGCTTCTGAGATTCTTAAAGATTTTACGAAAACTAAAGTTTTGGCTGTCAAGTACCTCAGTACTTTGAAAAGTGTTTTTAAATCTGTGCATCTAAAAAGATTCTTTTTTCTAATTAATGTTATGCTGCCTTTTATCAGGACTCTCAAATTAGTCAAAAAGCAAAGATCTACTTAGGCCAGTATTTGTGTTTTACAGAGGCAATAGGAGACATTTAGGGAAAGATCCATCTTTTTCCAGCACTTTCCCAGTTTCTGGGCAATTCATGTTTTAAGAACTTTGAGAGGGAGGGCTTATATTGCACCACTATACTGAATATAGCTATAAGTGAACCAATTTGCTGTCTGTTCAGCTAATACCTTCTTAGCCTGCTTTAAAGGCTAGTATTCAGTATTCTAGATTTGATATTCTGAATGAAGTTAAAGGAAATTTTCTCTCATGGTGTTTCCTAGCTTAGGACTCCTGCTACCTGCCTCCATAAAGCTGTCTTTAAAATAAGATCTTGAGAGCAGAGACATCTCAGAAAAAAGGAAGAAATGAAGCACAGCAAGACTTTTTTATTTAGGAAAATTAACAAGAGACTGTTAAGTATCAGGTCTGGAACCAGAGAAACAGGGAGAAAAACCCAATTAATCTTATAGAAATTGGAAAATGTCTGCGTTTTGTGTGAAAAATCAGTCACAAGTGTAGTGGTAGATACATCTCTATTATATGTTTGTATCTTGCCTGAAGCAAGGGAAAAAGAAACGGCCAGAAAGGTTGGAGGAAACTACAAAAAACATTTGTCCTGGTTCGTATTTGTGACAAGACTTCATACAATTCCTGAAAGTGTCAGGAATGCCAGCAGCGACACCCACAGAAAGAGTAACTTGAACTTAACTTGCAGACACTTGAGTTGATGTGTTTAGACTCTGCAGCTGCCTTATGGGGCAGGAACAGCTGTGTGTGAACTGCAGAGTGCAGCACATAGATTACAGCCTGTTAAAATTGTGTAGTCTGAAAAAAGCCCATTACAGATACGTGGTTGGACAGCTGCTCTGGAGTGATGCAGCAGTTTTGTATTGTACCGTAGGCATTATTTTTGGATAGGAACATGGCTTAGCTAGCTCAGGGAGGATCACTCTGGTTCGAGTGATGCCATGTTGGCACTTTATCAGGACAAAGGATTTTGTGAAATTTTGCTCCAGCCAAATGTTCCTCCTCCTGCTGCTGTAATGAGGATAAAGACAATGTGATCAGAAACCCCTTCTATGCAACAATCCTTACATCAGGTTTTGAGTCTTTGGGACCACTGAAAAGGAACATTTACAAGATCAGCTTTTGAATGAGACCAGTCATTCACAGAAAAACATCAGGATAGCTTTAAATTGTATTTTATTCTTTACTATAGAGCTGCAACTTAGTTCATTGCTGGAAGTATCACTTCCTTTGGTAATGAAAAAAAAAGTAAAGGTGTGGAAACATTCCCCAACATATCTGCTATCCCCTTTGTAGTGGTTTTGGCTTGCCAATTTGAGATTTCCTGGCTCATGCACTAAATAATGTGGTGGATTGAGCACTGGCTTAATGTCAATGCACTTACTAGAATTATTTACTCTTTTTCTGTTGTGAGATAGGATTAGGAGAAGAGCAAAGCAGGGTGAAAAATTTAAAGGGTATAAAGGAAACTTTATTTAAAATAAACTAAAGGGAAAAAAAAAAGAGTCAGAATAAAACTTTTAGAACAATTTTCCTCCTCCCACAACTTTCTTTTCTTTTCCACTGATGACATACAGAGACAAAACTGTAGGACTTAGGTCAATTGACCACCTCTAAAATAGTCTTATATAAGTTCTCTTAGGGAGAAGAGTCTCTTGCCATGTCATGAAGACTTCTCCACAAGAAACTGTTCTCTCGTGGCTTCAATTTCCATGAATAGCAGCTGCCTGGAAATCTGCTTTTGTGAAGTCCCTCCCATCTCATGCAGCCTTCCCACAGCTGCATTTTATGGGCTATGTCAAACTCATGGGGTACTATTATAAGGATGAGCTGTTCAAAAGCAAAGGTTCTCTTCATCTGTCTGAGATCTTCATCTCTGGGAATAGAGGTCTTCTTCTTTCCCTGGGAGCAAAGGGTCTTCATCACTCTCACCTCTCTCTCTGATCAAGCTTCTCATGAGATTACAGCTACTTCAGCATTTACTTACTTCCTTTGCTTATGTCTGCAATTTGAACACTCCATCTCCCCATACTGTTTCCGTGAATTAAAGGAATACTCTATTGTTATCACAGTCCATTACCATGGTCTTGCAAAAGAATTTCAGCCTAAGACTAAGGCATCTCCTCATTCTCCTCCCATCTGGGACTTGACTCCTTTGCTGAGCCCGGTATCTTCATGTTGTTTCTCCACGTGTCTTCACTCTGTGCTTTTCCCTCACTCGAGAGAGGATCAGTGCTCTGGAGGTCTCACCTGTGCGATGGAAGCGTCGCTGTCTCGCCCGGGGCCCGCGCTGGTCACGATGCACCGGGCGGCGGCCGAAGCGGTGGCGGTGGCGGGTTCGGGCGGCGCCGGGGCCGTGCCAGGATCTCAGGGGCTCGGCCGGCGCTGCGGCAGAGGCAGAGCCCGGCCCTGCCGGGCCCGTGATGGGGTGGGGGAACGGCCCGGCGGCAGGATGGCAACAGCTGCTGGGGCCCAGCGCGGACGGGACAGGGCCCGGTGGGCTCCGCGGGAAGGGGTCTGGCCTGGCCACAGCGAGGGGGCCAGGCTGGCCTGTTACCTGCTCCCAGGGAGGAAGAACAGAGAGCTTTCCTGGGGTTTGTTCAGTTTTTAACATGTGTGTTCACAGAGGCTTGTTCAGCTTCCTAGGGGTTTAACAAGGCGTCACTATTCAAAACTAGTCACTGATTGTTTTGTCAGGCACAGCGGAAACTGTTAACAGCTTCTCTTAGAAAAATCATTTCCGTGAGTGGCTTCTTCCCTCCTCGCTACATGTCAATCAATGCAAAACCAGGGCACCTTTTCAAATTTAAAAAAAATCCAAGTCTGGTGAAGGTGATCAGTACTGAGAAGGTTTTTCCTAAAGTAGTTTTCTGCTTCACGCCATGTACATATTTATGTATTTATTCCTAGACAGAATATGCGCTTTTGGGAGTTTGGTTTGGAAGTGAATAATGGGATCAAATGAGGAGGATGTCGAGTTGTCTAACCCATCCCCCAGTCACCGCACAACTTTGCCAGTATATACTTGAATGTTTGTGTGATCCAGCCGTTTGTTAGAAAACACTCATTTGTGCCTTAAGCTGTAACTAATAAAAGCAAAGTTAATAAAATAAAAAGAGAAAGTTCTATTTTACTTGATTTTATGGGGGTTTTGATATAGATTTTAGAACTATATTAATGGTAGAATACAGAAACAAACAAAGTGGTGGCCCTGTCCGAATGCTTCTAAATATAGGGGAGCTATTTCCAGGTTTTCTGGGTAGCCTTTAAAAGATCTAGTTTTTCTGCTAGATCTGATGAACTTTAAGAAGATTCAGTTCAGGTGCAGAGCTGAACTTTTTATGCTTTGGGCACATCTCTTGTGCAACTAAATGTAATGTAATAATATATTACAGTGAGTGTTTGTATATATTATCTAAAATGTTAGTTACAACTAGGGTGGTTAAGTGGAAGATTACCATATACAACACGTATGTCACATCTAAATTTTTGTTATATTCTTTAACATGTTTTACTGCTTTTTCTGAAACTGTAAGAGTAAACACCTGCTTAAGAAGGTAATAAAGAATAACTCAAAATTGTGCCAAATTCAGGAGTGTCACCAGGAGGGCTTAGAAAAATACATTTTTCTCGTCTATCTGGTTTTCCAGGAAATGACAAGCTAGCATATGCTTTCAATTTTTGAGGTCAAAGTTATAATTTTTGTTCGCTAAGTTACATAGGAGAAAACTTTGAGGAATCTTTAATATTGCCAAATATGTAAAGGGCAGAAATGCAAGAAAAAAACAGAGCTGTGGAACAAAGTAGTTCATGCACAGAAAAGAGATTTATCTTGGCTCAGCAGAGCCGTATATAAACTTTCTTTTCACTGGTGACTTCAGAGTAGACTACATAAGGGAGGCAGTTAATAATTTCTGGCTTTGAGCTACATCTCTTATTTAAGTGCATTCTTTTAAATTTTTAAACAAGAGTCAAGGAATTAAAACAATAGTGAATATTTTGCTGGCTAAAAGCTAATGGTATTAATTTGCTTATAAAATTCTTGTGTTTCAGAAATTAACCCTCTTAAAAATGTATGTGCTTTTATATTTGATTTCTCCAAGAGCCAGTCTCTTAGGTTTATATTTATGAAAATGTAGTTAAAGGCTGTTACTAAGAGTATAGATGGGTTCCTGTTCTTTGGGTAAATACAAGTGGTCTGAAGACCTGCCCACAACTGAAATAAAAGACATGTCTAGTGATTTCATAGAACTTGGAATTAACTTACCTTCCTATATATCTTGCTTTAAAGTCTTGTTTTTAAGTAAAGACTACGAGGCAAAAAAACCCCTCCCACTCACTAGCTAGAAAATTTCAGTTGCCATATTTTATACATTTCAGTTTTTCTTGTAGAATTTGAGGGTGTTTATATGACATTATTTAACTGTGCTATAGAGATATACTGTCTCTGTGTTGATAAGAAACTGGCTGCGATAGTTCTCCTTTATTTGTAGTAGTAATAAAGCTGATCACATAAAAACAAGTGGTTTTCACACTAGAAATAAGTAAAATCAGCTGAAGTTAATTTTAAAGAGTATCGACAGGAGAACACTTGCCAGCTCTTGAGTGATCCATTATTTTTTACTGTTTCTTTTTGGGGGAAATTGGGAGGAGGAGGGAGACTTTATAATTACAGTGTAATAAAAGGTGTATTATATATTACATCACAGCACATAAAAGTCAAATGTATAAGTCGTGTTAAAGCATACATTACAGAATTATGTGTAGAGCATGGTTGTTACAATGCAAGAAGACAAGTTGTTATCATTTTTGTGTTGTATTCCAGCAAGCTGTGGCCTTTCATTCTGCTCATTTAAAAGCAGGTAATGGCAGCTGAAACAGCCTGCTCCCTGTTCTAAACCAGAGAAGAATTGGCTTATATTGTGATTAAGTGGAAAAGAAAAATTATTGAAGGGGCTTCAAGCAGCTTGGCTATGCTATTCCAGAATTAGGATTTTTCCCTTAGCATATTTAGAGTTCTGCTGCTTTTTCTAGAATCTGGTCAGCTAGAACAGCAACTCGAGGAGGCCAGCACTGCAAGGCGAGAATTGGATGATGCTTCCAGACAAATAAAGGCTTTTGAGAAGCAAGTCAGAACGCTGAAGCAAGAGAGAGAAGATCTTAATAAGGTAAAATCATTTTGTCAGCAACTTTTCTAAACCCTCAAGACTGTTTTATTTTTGTTTATTTTGCTTGTAATAACTTCAAAGTGTAAAAGTAATGAGCAGATAACAAGTGTGTAGCATGACCTAGTTAGCTTTCTGCCTTTTTTTGTTGGAGAGAAGGGCATTATTTAACACATTTGCTTTGTGACTGCTGGGTGCACCCTAAGTGATCGCTTCCAGATAGTGAACAACTCCATAATCCAAATTGCATGGTGGCTGCAAAAAAAGTTTTATAGCTTCATGTTTAGGTGATAATGATAGGGGTTAGAAGACAGAGTAGAGAAGGACTATTCCAGACAATTTAATCTGAAGTATGGGTGAGACTTTTACAGTGAAAAAATGTGAAGAATATGGTATTAAGGTTGTGTCACCAAAGTGTTTCCAGACAGGAGATGTGAAAAATTGCCCAAGTGTGAAAATTGAAAAGTAATTTGAAATAACTACAGTTAAAGAATACTGGATTTTATTTCTTCTTTTCTGTCTCCCTTAGCCCTCATTTTCTTATTTATAACATACTGTCTTTCATGGCTCTTTTTTCTATTCATTATTAAATCAACATGTAATCAGGTGTGAAATATATGAAACCTGGTTTCTGTTGTGATTATATTGGTATCTAAAGTTGGTGTGCTAGGTTTGTTTAACACTGTTTCTTCTGACCCTTAAGGCTCTTAAAATTTTGAAAGCTACCAGTTTGTCCCAGAAAGGCCATCTCTCTTCTAAACCAACTCACAGTGATTAGGACCTTTTTTCAAGAACCTTATAAACTCTTCTAGATTTACATGGATGTCAGCAATGCCCAATATTAATTCTTCCTGTTGGTCTTTTTTTTATCCTGGAATTTGCTTTTCCTTGCTTCTTTTTTCTGCTCTGGTTTGACTGAACATTCTTGAACTATTTAAATTGTTGTGGTCCCTCATTGGTAGCGTGCTGGCACAAATCTAGAGCACAACAAGCTTTGTGAAGGTGTTGTGGTGTGGAGTTATCACTGCACTAGCAGTGTTATTTCATGCTGGCTCTTTGAAAAGAACAGTTATCATATATTGCTTTTATTCACTGCAGTGTTTTGTTGCCTGAAACATTCTCTGATATTTGATATCAAGGTACAGTGTATGGGAATCATATATGTCATTGCAGGCCAGTTTTAAAAAGCTTCTTGAGTAAAAGTTCTCATAGAGCAGAGTTTTTCATTCAATCAATTTTAATCATTTAGCACTTGAGATTCTTGTAATTTATGTAAGTAATTTTTAAAAACCAATGCTAATGACATTTTTGCATTGAGAAAGCGAGGTATTTTTATATTGTAATGCAAGTGCTTGAAAACTATTGTGTTTACCTGTAATAATGTAGTAGACTCCTACTTGGTTTACATTTATGGAGTTTTACTAACTCTAGTAGTGTAAAACATGCCTCTTTCTGTATTTACAGAGGCATGCAAGCTGTGTTGTAGATACATTCGTGAAATAAAAAAGAATACATAGTTTCTATTCATTCTGGAGAAGGTGTTAGATGTGCATCCAAAGACAGAATTGGCCTTGTAGCTTTCTAGGTTTATTACTTAATTCTTTTTTTAAACTGTAGGAACTGGCAGAGTCTAGTGACAGATTAAAATCCCAAGCCAAAGAGCTGAAAGATGCACACAGCCAGCGGAAATTGGCAATGCAGGAGTTCTCAGAGATGAACGAGCGGCTGACAGACTTGCACTCTCAAAAACAAAAGCTTGCCCGCCAGCTCCGAGATAAGGAGGAAGAAATGGAAGTGGTGATGCAAAAAGTAGAAAGTTTAAGGCAAGAGTTACGCAGAACAGAGAGACTTAAAAAAGAAGTAAGTGGTGAGAAGACTGTTTAGACTCTATGAATAAGTATATCTAAGGTTTTCTGAGTTTGGTTTTTTTTTTTCATTTGTAAATCTAACCTTTTGTCTGTTGTTTCAAACAGTATCAGTTTGTTTTCTAAGACTTTGAAGTGTTCACTTTGCTGCTGAAGATTTCTCTCTTATATTGAAAACCATCAATAGATTTTGGAAAAAAAAAAACCCCACAGAATCCTATCTATTAAAAACGTATGTACTTTTGTAGCTGGAAGTCCAAGCTGAAGCTGCAGCTGCTGAGGCATCCAAAGACAGGAAATTGCGAGAGAGGAGTGAACAGTACTCCAAACAGTTGGAAAGTGAAGTAGAAGGGCTAAAGGTTAGTCTGTTCTGATATTAACACCTGCAACCTTACTAGTCAACTAGGACTTGAATCTGTTTGATTGCTTTCAGATGTAGGACAAAAGGGTTTTGTCAGTCTGTCACTTCAGTTGGCACTGAATGCTAACACAGGCATGCATTGCATTATTGCCCAGAAAAATGAACATTTCCCTGATGTGCTATTTCTTAATAATCAACCATGTCTTACACCACATTGCTTCCATTAATATTTTGTTTAACTTTACCTGTTAAAAGCTTTTTTTTTTTTTTTTTAGCATAGGATGGTTGAATACTTGAAGATAAACCTGCAATTTAGGCAGGTTTCTGTATAGATGTTGTGTCTGCTGTGTTGTTCCTCATGTTTCCTGCTTAATAGATGTCATTATGTAACCATAAAGGAACAGTTTTAGCACATTCTGCCTCTCAGCCAGATGAGGCATTTTTGCCCAAGAACAGCATTGAGCATGAAGGCTTTGTTTATATTGATGAGATTGCTCACGTGTGCATGTGATTTTAAAATAAAAAATTTAAGGCAGCCAAGAATGTTAACTGTTATTTTATTCTGTGATTTAGCTTTTTATGTAGTGCTCTAGAGAAGTTAGGCTTTCTCAAAAATTGAATAGAAAGTTTTTAATTTACTTATGTGGATTGCTCTTCATCTACGGCAAAATCCTGTCGCAAATGTTTTGTGCGTTAGGGTAATTCTAAACTTTTTGGGCAAAATGTGAGATTAGTCCTAATCTGGCCTTAATTTAAATGAGCAACCAAGTCTTTCTTCAATAAAGTTCTCTGGGACATTCATGAACATTAAGTTATGGCACAGAAAAATTGGTGGTTTTTGCAAACATGCTTCTATTTGGCCTTCCTTTGCTAAAAGAAAATAAAGAAATCCATTCAATATGAAGTTTGGATTAATAAAGTTTCTACTGCTGTGAATTCAGATTGTTATCTGAAAATTAACATGTGTTTCTTCTGCTTCCATGAATCTTCCCCATCAGCAAAGAGTTTGTATGACAGTTTAAGAGGCGAGAAAAATTTATGAGAGATTTATTGAGAGTAAATGATACGCTGATTTATAACAGCAGGGCAAGGTTGTCAAAAGAGGAAAAAGGAATTTTATCTTTCTTGGTAATATTTTACAACTTGGTAAGCCCACTTTGGATCACATGTGGTTGTTGTGATACTGCACTGTCCATTCAGTAAAAGCTGTGTGTGGCTCATTAGTTAAATTCACGGAGCTCTTCTACACAAAAGCAAATATTTAAAGAAGAAAGGAAGGTGTCTCGAAATGAGGAGAATAGAAAAGACTATAAATGATGGAAGGTTAAGTGTAAACAGGATGTTGAGAGCTAAATGAAGAGAATTTAGGAAGCATTTTGCAGAGGATGCTCAGAGTGATTGTGGAGAGTTCTTTAAGTCCAAAGCAGAAAACCTCAGGAAACTCATGGGGATGCTTGGGGAGGGAAAACCCAATCTCTGAGCCAGTAGAGCTGTGGCAAAAAGTGCTCCACAAGTTGTCAGTGTGTCAAACTTCACTGCTGAAAGAGGGGAGATTGCCACAGTGTGTTCTTTGCAGCAGGCTGAGCAGATGAGCTGGATGTGTCTGGGATGGTTGCAGGAAGCAGGAGAGCTGGCAGGTGAGTCAGACGTGAAGTCACCTGAGGAAGTTCTGGAGGAACTTAAATGAGAAGAGAGCTGCTAGCCAAGATGTGAACACCCTTACTACAGGCAGCCCACTGTGCCACTGTAACTCTCTTTCAGATCATCTGGGGGGCTGCAGCTTCCTCAGGAAACGAGTAGAGGCTGTGGTAAAGGAAAAGGTCAGAGTTCATGGATAAAGAAGAGCCTGTTGGGAAAAAGGCGGTGTGCCTTCTGTCCAGCTGAATGCTGCAGCACTGACCTGCTGGGGTTCTGCAAACTTGTCAGTGAAGGGTGTGGACAGAGGAAATCCTGTGGGTGTCATGTATTCAGATTTTCAGTAAAATCAGACTCAGTATTGGTCAGCAGCATGCCCTGGTAGCCGAGAGGGGTGCGTTAAACAGCAGCTGTCAGTGTGCCAGGAGATGCATTATGTCTCAGTTGCACCATTTGTCCATTTGAAATAGGCACATACGAAAACATCTATTTGGAATATGTGCTTACATCAATTAAAAATGTACTCTCTGTTTACTATATTCCTCTAGTTCTCTAAGCCATTGTTCAATACAATTCGGCTTTCACTTCTACTGTGCCATCTCTCTTATGGTTGCAATAGTATCTTTGCATTGTGGTAAAAAATGTGCAATTCCACTAAAACATTTTATGTACCTGATAGAGGATGTTGCAAAGCCTAAACTTTTTCTGTGCTCTCTTACCCTGTATGTGTGAACAATTCAGGATGTTAGGCAGTAACAAACAAGTTCCATAGTTACTGCCTGTGCATGAAAGAAAATTCCTATGCTTGCTTTTTTTTTTTAAATACATATTCTTTCTCCAAAGCGTCTCCTGTTAGGATGGCATCTTCCTTCTCCAGTTTATCATTCTGCATCCTAAGGGCAGGACTTACTCTTAGATCAAAACAGAGGGCTGTCTTGATGAGTTACAGAAAACAGTGCAGTAGCAGCACATCTCTGCCTCGTACATGTAGGGGGTTTTGCAGTTTTTTGCTGACACAAACAGCAAGGCCCAGCTTTCTCACAGAATTTGTCATGGGACAAATTCAGCTCATTGGAATGTTCTACAATGACATTTAGCCCTTAAAGCCTCTTCGTACATCAGCAAAAGAAAATTAACCAAAGCCATGCCAAATTAAGGGCAACTTGAGAGGTTTTTAACATCTCATGGTAAGAGTGGAGGTATGGTTAACAAAATACCTTCAGTCCTCTGGAAGGTGTGACACAGTCACCAGAAGTAGATTTTCCAGTTACCTGCACTTTCTCAAAACTGTGTTTTATGAATTTTCCTTAGAATACCTTTAAATACCTATTTAAAAAACCAGAAGAAATTCCAAACCAAGTTGTCCATATGTTGACATTAAAAAGTTATTTCCCTACTTGGATTTCAGTGCATGTCATGCCACTATCTCATTTTGAACCTGATCTTGCTCCTCCTCTATGTTATGGCAGGACAATGAGTTTAGTGAGTGCAGCATTTGGTGCAAATGTGTTTGTATCCTGAAGCAGTGTGTAAAGACTATTGAAATGCCAGAAGACCTCACTAAGAGAGCTATGAAACTTCGAAAAGTGAAGTAATTACTCTTATTGTTTAAAGCTTGTTTTTCCTGTTAATCCACTATGATAGAAATGGTCAGTTTAAGTAAAATAGGTCAGGTTTCCCTTCCGATACAATCCATATAGTGTTTCTGTAGCTAGACTTTAGCCTTCAGTTAAGCCTCTGCTTCTCTTAGTATAGCTTTTCCAGAAATTATTTGTCCTTCAGAATATATTAACTGTATGTCCTAGTCCTTATTCTGCATCTCTGAAAGTCACTTGAACTTGTTGATGTCAGCTGTGTGAGTAAAAGCATCAAAGTCTTTAATTCTGTGGTCACTTTCTGACTGCATTTAAGGGAAGTCAGAAAGTGACCAGCAGCATTTAAAGTGATGATCAAGTTTTGAATGGCTTGAAAACTTACTGCACTTAAGTAACAAAATAACAGAGTGTCATTCAGATTTATGCTGTTAACAAATATTGAAAAAAATTGAGATAGATGTGTTTAACTCAAGGCTCTAATGGGATATTTCTAAACAAAGACTTTGTAGTTGTTATTAAGCATCATTTTCAGCATACTAGAATGTTAATTTGGGACTGTTTATTTTAGCAAAAGCAGGTTGGTCGCTCACCTGGGGTAAGCAGTATAGAACACCAGCAAGAGATCACTAAATTAAAGGCAGACCTGGAAAAGAAGAGTGTTTTCTATGAAGAGGAACTATCTAAACGTGAAATAATGCATGCCAATGAAGTAAAAAGTCTGAAGAAAGAACTGCGGGATGCAGAGAGCCAGCAGCTTGCCCTCAAGAAGGAGATCATGGTTTTGAAAGACAAGTTAGAGAAAACCAGAAGAGAAAAGTGAGTATTGTATGAAATTTACCTTTTTTTAACTCTTTCAAGTCTCCTAGTATTGTTCCAAGCACACTGTCACTTCCTTAAATGTAATGCAAACTGTTGCATTTTGGCTGAGCTGATGTTATGGTTGAAAACAATCACCTTTAAAAAGAGAACAGAACAAAAAACTCCGCATCCTTGTACTGAAACAGTTAATTTTGCACCAGAACTGTTTTACTGGCTGACCATTCCAAGGTATGTAACTTGAGTTACAGACTTGCAGCTCAGGGTAAGTTGACCCCTGGAGCTTATGTTGCACTTTAAAACAAGTTTTTGACATTTTTCTTTTATTTGGTATTTTCATCTTTTGATGCAAAACTAATGTGTTAGAGATCAAGTATTGTTTACATTTCTGCCAG
Source organism: Hirundo rustica (assembly GCF_015227805.2). NCBI lineage: Eukaryota > Metazoa > Chordata > Aves > Passeriformes > Hirundinidae > Hirundo > Hirundo rustica. The sequence goes on from NC_053452.1 coordinate 17,716,813, forward strand.
CACAGGAACAATCACTTTATGTGTGCTGAGGCTAATCCATGCTGGGTTCCATCCAGTGTTAACATCAGTCAGCAGACTACTGTGGGCGTAAGCTGCTTTATCTCTTCTGACACGGTAATTTGTCAGACGTGCTTTTTTCTCTCCCACATGGTGGAGCTTATAACTGAGATTGTTCCTACAGCCATTCATCGATAAAAACAGGTTTTTCTCTTGGATGGTATAGTGGTGGGAATAAGTTATAAATTGAACATGCTCATGTTCATTCATAAAAAATTCAGGATGCTTCATAGACACTAATACAAATGAGTCTTTTTGCTACTGTAGCAAGATGGCAGATGAGAGAAACCGTGGAGATGTCCCTGCTGAGAGCTTAGCCGAACTATAGCAAGACCTTTAAATATAAGTAGTAAATTAAATACATTTTTTTCCAAAAAGTTTATACCAATAGAGGTGGAAACACTGTACCTCTGGTAAATTGTATTCAGCAGAGATCATAAATCATACAGCCTAGAATACAGTGCATGAACTTTTTCTTCCTAGCATGCAGCTATTCAATAGGCTGGACCTGCTAACATCATGGGAGTTTGCTGCTTTGTTTTAGGTGGAGAGGTAAAATTTGCCTCAACGGCATGTTTTCATTGTGACACAACTTAATGGTCTTGCTGACCAATGAGTTACAAGTGCACAGAAGGCTATGCTGTCTTATAAAGGTGATGGTATGACATTCTTTTAAGTCCAGCAGTTTCTCAGAAGGAGGGATATTCAATAAAGAATCATGAATACTTCCTTCTGCAGGTGAAACTGTAAGGATCATGCCTCCAAGCAGTGACCACACCAAAAACTCTTTCTTTCCCAATTCTAATGTTGTACAGCTGCAGGCATTCTAACTAGATGTGCATTCTAGCTACTTCATAAACTCTCTTTCAGTCTGGTCTCTCTCTATAAATAAAAAAAGGACTGGGTACAAATCTACAGTGGGTGCTGTCATAACCACATGTTTCTGTATTCTGTGTTTCAAGTGTTTGTGTAAGAGAACGTTTTAAAGCGTGTGTGAGCAGAAATGTGTCCCATAACCGGCATCCGACACTTGGCTCCTCAGGCCAAGGGATGCAGCATCGTCTTAAGTCAGGTGTCCAAGCACATGATTAGTGATTGGTGAAGGCCTGATCTTGTCTGTCTTCTGTTAAACAAATCAGCAGAATCTCATGCAAGCATTAGGACTCCATAGAAAGGCAGAAGTCCACTGTTCAAGTTATGTTGTGGTTTGACTTCTGCAATTTAGAAGGGAAGCTTAAGCATTAGGAATGCAGGAATTGCTGTTTCTATTCAATATTTGGTGGTTTTCCTTAAAAGAACATAGATTTTCTGTTTCTGCTTATCCATATTGTTTTTAGCTTTAGTAGTTTGGTATGAAAAGATTTTTGTGAGTCTTCTAGTAAGCGCTGAAAAGGAAGCACCTGGAGCCTTTGTGCTGAAATAAGTGGAATTATTCCGACAATAGGCTTGGGGTGGGTGTGGAGTTGAAATGTGCTTATACAGTTTGGCAAAAATATTTTAGTAGTCTAAAAATAATCTTCAGTGCATATTAAAAAAGATCTTGCTAAGAGGATGTGGCTGTATTACTGTGTAAGATGAGTGAATTACATAGGTTAGTCTAAGCAAGGATCAGTAGGAGCTTTGACAAAATCTGTATGTAGATTTTTGTGTAACTTGCATGTTGGTGGTTTCTGCTTTGCATTTTTTAAAATAGATATTTTTCTTTGTTTCCTTCCATTTTAAGCTTTCTAACTTCTGCTATTTCAAATGCATAAGTCTTCAAGGGAGAGATTACCTTCCTGTACAAAATGATGGCACTTTGCTGAAGTCTCATAAACTGTATGATATTAAAGTTGGAAGCAGAGGAGCACAGTATCAGGCCAGTGATCTGTGTAGCATGAGATTCCATTTCTTAGAATTGCCATTAGGAAATATTTGAGAAGAAGATGCAGAGTAAAATAAATCACATTTGTAGAAACTTCTTTTAGGCCTGTCATTTCATGATGGATTTATAAAGCAGAGAGCTTTATAGAGCAGCATTTGCTGGTTTTAAATTGTGTGATATAAAGAAGCCTGGGGGCTGCTGTTTGTTTCGGGCCTATTTTTCTTGGTTTCAAAGCAGTAAGATAAAATATTTGGCCACTTTGTACAGATGCAGTAAAGAACTGGAGTGACAAAGTCATACCATAAGGCAGTATTTCACATTGCTTGCATGCGGCTTGCTACAGTTTTACGGGTAAAAAGAAAGCTAGGTTGTGTATATTTTCTTAACTTGAAGAGGAGACGCGCAGCTAAATGTTAGATGAGAGAAGAAGTTTGATGGAAGAGGGGGATGCCAGGCTTCAAAGCAAAAGCATTATTTTGATCTTGCTGCCTGTCCAAGGTACACCTGTGGAGTCTGTCACAGTTCGGTTGTTTGCTGAGTCGCTGTTTGGGTGTGATGGAATTATTCCCACATTCTCCTCTGTTTCAAATTTATCTTCATTTCTGTATTGTACTGTAGCAATCTGACTTACTGTGGTAATGACAATCTGAATTAAGAATGTAAAATATAGAAAATTACGAATATGTTGGGCTCTTTCACTAATCCATGGCATCCTTAATCCAATGCCATTTATGGCTGCTTTGCGCCCTAAAGCCTTAAAGGAATAAATTTTAAACAAATACAGAAAAAAAATTCTAAACAAATCCATGAAAGCTGCATAAAAGAAATTCATTAAAAGTTAGTTTGGTCTTCTTTCTGCAAAATTAACTTTGAATCTATGCCTTAAAAACAGAAGCAGCACCTGTTATTAATTCCTATGACAGCCAATGCTTTAATCTCTTCCTGCCTTTTCTCTACGCTGCTCATCATATGCATGGAATCTGTTGATATAGAAAAGGAGTGGTGGTGAATTTCGAACTTGGCATTTAAACAGTGAGATAGTATGTAACTTTACTAGGATGAAGTGTTATGTTTCAAAGGATGCTTGGCAACATAGAATTCCAGGAGTCTAACATATACTACATTTCAAAGAGTGGTTGAAGCACTAAATGAATTTCAAATTAACAGTAGGAAATTCAAACCAGCATTGCTCTTAACTGAGTTCAGTGCAACCACTGACATTTCTCATCTTTTAGGGTGTTCTCTCAGTTAGGCAAAGCTGTAGTAGTTCTACCTCTCAGAAAAAGAAACAAGAATGTAATTCATGTTTGCATTGTGTAAAATTTTGATCAGTATCTAGGAAAGAAATTGCGGTGCTCAAGACAAGGTTCCCCTGGATTTTATTTTTACACTTAACCTTTAATATCGGACACTTTTTCAAGTTCTTTTCAGACTGGACAGTTGTATTTGCTGAGTGGATATTTTCTCTATCTGTGCCATTTATTGTATAGTTCTATCAGCCTACTGAGGAACTTTGTGCCAATGACCTAATAATTGGTAAGAAGGTGGTACAATATGCAAGGCTAGAGAATCTGAAACCAGTAGATGCAAGGTGGGAGTTACACATCTAAAACATTGCTGTGCACCACTTGAAGGAAATTCCACGGGTTTTTTGGCAGAGGGCCTGCAGCTTTGTTTGTTTTCAGGTTCTCACATTCATTGTGCAAGATCAAAGTTGATATTAAGCAGAATCAGCCAGAAGTTCTCATCTACTGAATTACATCCTTGGGAAAAGGGAAGGTTTGGGGGAAACAGCTACTGGGAGACTTTCTCATTAAGAATGGTCTAAGCTTGCTGTAGAATCTCGTGATATTAGGAATGTGTAAGTTATCCATCCACTTTTGCTCAAAGTGAGTATATGATACCTGAATTAACAGCTCAGATATGACTTCTGTGCTGTTTTAAATTGTCCAAAGACTACCCCATATAAGCTTTTCTCATCAGAGACCCACCCCCAAGTGCTCCAATTTAGCTTCTGTATGCTTTGGTTTCTTGTGTGGTCATTTTTGCCTGTCATTCTGTGTGAAACTTGGAATTATAGAAATGTATGTGTTACAATTATGTTCATGTGAGCTGAGAATGTGCCCTGAGCATTTTACAATGTCGACACGTGCTTTGGTCTGCAGGATTACAGCTGCTCATTGTTTAAAGGATGCATCTGAAGAATAAAATTTGTAAAAGTGGGTTGATAAATATTGGCTTGGTGGAGCTCTGTTAATTCTGTACTGAAGGATTCCGTCCTAACTCTAAAATTCAACAGGCTGGCCTGCAGTCGTAAGATGGTGGTATATTAAACTGCTACATTTTAATAGGCTGTGCTATTATCAGTGTAGTACTTCCCTTCAACATGTGTGTGCATTGATCTTTTTGTGTTTAAATGAATAATGGGGTGAGTTGGAATAGAAATCTTTCTAATTCTGCTTCACTTTATTTCTTAGCCAAAGTGAAAGAGAGGAATTTGAAACAGAGTTCAAACAAAAGTATGAACGAGAAAAGATTCTGCTGACAGAGGAAAACAAAAAACTTACAAATGAACTTGATAAGGTAAGTGCTGATTAGTTGAGTCCTGAATTTACAACTGTTGTATGCTGTGTACAAATTGGACAACATGGAGCTGCATTGATTATTACTAACTCTTAACTCAAAGCAGAAATTGATGTTACACAAAAAATTGGTGATTAATATTAGATAGAGAGTATCTACATGCATCTGAACTTGAGAAGGCATGTGCATATATATATATATATGCATATATGAATATTTTATCTGTGGGAATGGAATTAGATGCTCTTACATTTTGGTAAGATTAATTCTAGACTGCACTGTCAGCCAACAAAATAGGATTATTTCATTGTATGACCCAAATATAAATATACATCATTAATGATTACTTAGAGTACATTTGCATGTCAATAGTTTGAGATACCAGGGCTCCTCCTACCCTTTGAGATTAAGTGTTACTTTGAGATACTAAAAAAATAAAAATCATAAAGCATATTAATTGAAGTATGTTGAGCAAGAAATAATTATGAGTCGTGCATTTGGATTGTCTCTTTATTGTTCATTTTGACAGGTTATTCAAGTTCATTGTGCATTATCCCACGTCTCGCTAAACTTGTCTATTCCTTTTGTAATGCATTAGATTTTCTAAAAATATGATGAAAGTAAAGTGTTCTTCAAAGTAAGCACCTTTGCATGTCTGTGCTCAATTTACAGTATATTTTCATACCAGTATAAGACAGACAATATATATGCCTATAGGTAGGCTTAGTCCAAGAAAACTAAGAAAGAGCCTAATCACTTTGGTAGTTTTTCTGCTCTCTCTCTTCCCCCATTACCTTTGTATTTTTCTTGTCAAATGACATATAATAAGTAGGCATATTTAAATTATAAGCCAAATTAAATGATAAATAGGGTGTGGAGTTTTTCATATTTGGAGTAAAAAAGCAAAATAGATTTTAAATTGGCCATTCTTTTATCATTTTGAATTGTTAATGCATTTCAGTATTAAAGAAGCTTTCACCTGAGATTTCATTTTCCTAAGCAGCCTTCCTATAAAGTCTGTCTGGTCCCTGATTCCAATTTGACTTTCTGAATAATTACTTAACATAATGAAGGTTTAGTTCCCAATACCAGCTTGGGTTAGCTGTGGCTTTTGTCTTGCAGAATGTGCCTGTATGAATGGCAGCAATTTGAATAAGAGAGGTTAATTGCTAAGTATAACACAGTGTGCTTAGAGATGTGCATTTAATTTCAATTTCCCTGTCTACAAGTCAGTCAAATGAAAAATAAGGGAATGTGAGACACCTGGAGAATCTCAGGACTGTCTCATGCCTGTATCTGTTCAGTCTCTCTCTCCATGGTTACTAAACAAGGGAGAGGTTCAGTAATCTTATCTTAGCCATAACAATTTTTATGCCTTTGCTTTGCTCTTCCAGTGTAGATTTTTCTATACAGAACATTCCACACGTATACGGTGCAAAGCAGAAACCTTCTAGGAGTTTCAGAGCTATTTGGAGACTAATTCTCAGAAAACTCATTAAATTGGTAGAGTAAAATGTTGTTCAAGTCCTTAAAAGTGGCTTTTCAATACAGCTAAGTTTAAGCATAAGAAGAGATTGTGGCTTTTATCATTACGCGGTGTTTATTGTGATGGCCGGTAGGGAGGTGTGGGAGAGGGGAACGTGTGGTTTTGAGTCTGCACAGAGGTGGAATCACAGCAGTTTATACTTCTAACGAGTTGTTTAAATTCTCCTTCAGCTCACCACCATGTTTGAGAGGCTGAGTATGAATAATCGGCAGCTGGAGGAAGAGATGAGGGACCTGGCTGATAAGAAGGAGTCCGTGGCTCACTGGGAGGCCCAAATCACTGAGATCATCCAGTGGTGAGTGCTCTGCTCTCACGGTATGACAGCAACCCCGCTGTATGTGGTGAGGCTGGTGCTGAGTTTTTGTCTTTGCACATGGCACTTGGAAGTGCTGAGGTGAAACCTCACACCCGTCTGGGATTCTGCTGGGCTTTTGGCTGAGATTTTAATAATATACAAATCCAGAAAATTGTGTTCCTCCTTAAGAGGGAAAGTGTCTCACCAAATAGAGCTTTTCAAAGTGCAGGAGAATCATGGCCATTGGGTGTGGCTTGTGGCTGTGGAAGAATGCTGAAAGGAATCATGTGCTGAGCTCATGCCTCCAAGAGGGAACAGGCCTGGGAAAAGTAGTGGCTGAGCGTTTGTGTCTCGGCAATAATTTCCTTCATCTGCTTGGCATGTGGCAGAATGAAACAAATACAGTGCAACTTTTATGTGATTTTTTTTTTTTTTTACAAGGAGAGTATTTGAGACTACCACAAAGCCAGTCAAGTGATGTTTGTAATGGTGCTTTTGCTAAATAATGTTACCTTTCTAGAGTCTTCTGTCCAATTCTAGTAAATTAAAGAGGAGGAAAAAGGTTGAAACTGTTAAGAGAAAAAGATTGTGTATTCTGAGTTTTTCATCTATCTTTATTTTTCCTCTCCATGCCTGTTTGTCTCCCCTCACCTTAAACGGTCCATTGCAGTGTTTCACATCTACAAAACCCGTTTGTCTTCAGACATTTTATTTTACAGATCATCCACTTCTAGGAAGACTATCATGATATGCTAGTATTTTTTCGTTACTGATTGATTATTCTCTCCCCCTGCTTTTCCTGTCTTGTGTTAGTGAAAAAATCTAATCTGTTGTGTCCAGGCAAAGATGGGAAACATTATTTTAGAGAAACCTACTTTAATATTGTTGTAATGTCAGTTCAACTGTTGTCGAGACATAGAGAAGTTTGGCTTTTGAATAGTGCCATGTGAATACATAACGAGGCGTTAAGGGCCATCCTCTGGGTTTCCAGTGTGTTTTAAGCAATGTTTTTTGCATAAAAGTAGGTAATGCTGATCTATTTTATGAAGTTAAGTTTGTGTCAAGGCATTGTATTTGTAACAGAAGGTAGAAATTTTACAGGGTCCACTTTGTGCGTGTTCCTTTCAAATTTTGTCTCTTGTAATGGTGATAGTGGACAACCTGAGTCACAAAAATGAAAAAAAAATAATTAACTGATAATGTAAAAGACTTTTAATTTCTGGTCAACTGGAAATATTTACTCAGAAAAAAAAAGTCAAGGTAACAAGTGAGTCAAGGTAACAAGTGAGACAAGTCTATAATTTCAAATTCCTTATTGGTTTAAGGTAGTACTTATCTGTCATATTGCACCAAAGTAATCAAACACATGTTTTCAGATTTACATATGAAAACGCTCATATGACTTGGCAGTTATAGGAAAAGACAAATCAGAATTAATCATGGATTGTTCCACTTAACACAATATAAAAATGTACCAACAGCCATTAAGAATGTACCTTCTCCTTTACTTTTATGAGAGTGTTTAATATTTTAAGATGTATTACTAACGTGGTTCAGGCAAATGATGAAGCATTTTTTATGTTAGGGATGTCACTGTAAAGAGTAAAGGAGTTTGGGCTTGAGTTTTTTGTTACCTCTGAAGATATCTAGTGAAAAAGGATCAGGCAAGATTTAACTTTCTGAATGACAGGCACCGTTTTACTGATCCCTTATGCAAATATAGTGTCTTCTAAATAGTACAGAACTAAAAATTAAAGAATTATGTGAAAAGGAAAAAATAGAAGTACTGAGGGCAAACGTTAAGGGAATTTTAAAAGTCTGGCTTCGTTCCAGTTTTTCATGACTAAACATATCTCAGTTTTCCCTCCATACTTTTCTCTGCTTATGTTAAATTTTTTTTCAGCTATGTGAGGCCTTATCTTAGGTCACATTTTTTCCTTGTTATGTTTAGATTTTTCCATGTGTTACCCAGATAATCTGGTCATGTCCATCTGCTGTTCTTAGAATTCAGTACTGCATACTGAAACTAGGCCCTTCTCTGGGGAGCATGGGTGCTATATGAAGTATTTAAGCATCTATTATAAATACTTTAAAAGAAAAAAAACCCACACCTAATTTTGGAGAAAACTAGTCTTCTTTAATCAGTCACAAGCCTGTGTTTTCCTCAGGAGAACATGCAATTCAAGTCTGTACCTGTCCACATCTTCAGTGTGACAATGGAATGCCTTGGGGCTAGCGAAGTAGGGGAGAACTTGTGGGCTTCTTCTTCAAAACTTAACAGATTTCTCACACAATATTGCATTAAAATATGTAATTTGGATGCATTATTTCCATCTGCTAAAAACTGCCGTGTTCTTTTTGTACCATGATCCAGGAAGTACAGGAATCAGTAGATGGAAATAGTTACTGGGTTTGGAAACAGTTTGCTCAGTGGCCTGTAGTAGTTCAAGGGACTTGTTTTAGCCCTGTTTGGAGTAACACAAGCCCAAGAAGTCCCTAAATTCTTTTAAGTGCTTTGCCATCTAAAAGATGCCTCTCAAGAAATCACCTTGAATTCACATGATTAAGTTTTGTCACTTTTTTCATGGTTCCTGGAGCCCTTCTAAATTGCTGTTTCTCTAGGATTTTATAACTTGAGAGTAATTTTAATGGTTTATGACATTCTCTTTAGCCTTTCCCCACTTTCTTACTCTGCTTTATTGCATCTTTAGGGATAATGTGTGAAAACCTCCTAATCTTGCTGTTGTTATCTCAAGATACCATAAACAAGGCAATATTTTAATAAAAACGCTTGAATCAAACTTTCACTGCAAATTCTATTGTGGACTCAACAAACCCTCACAGATCATTCAGCCTTAATGGAGCTATTATATTGACGAGTTTATATTAGCCAAATCACTCGTCATTCCTTGACAAGAGTAAGAAATATTGAGGCTTTTATAGCTGGCTATAAATTTTCCTATGGGAGATGGGAAGGAGATTAATTGCACTGGAGGTTAATGCAGTCACTTTAAAAAGGAATATTTTAAATAGCCGTGGTACTGTAGTTCTGTGCTGTGCAGAAAGGAGGTCGCTGGAAATCTTGGTAGTGATTCCCAGTGTACTTGGCAAGAATCTTGACTTGGGAGGGATTAATCTAACCCAGTTGTACAAGTCCTAAGGTAGACAATTCAATAAATCCCATGACTAGTAATCTAGGAGTCTGTTTTTCTCACCACAGTTTGAAAAGGAAGCCTTTGCAACTCATGTCAGATGGATAACTCTGTATTGCTGAGTGTGTTTATGTGGATGAGCTGCATCCTACCTGTTACACCTTTAGAATGGATGCTGGGCTTAGATTCACCTGCCCAGAAGCTGTCACGATTGTTTACCACAATATTTAGTTAATATTTTCCTTTTCAGCCAGATTTTTTGTTCTATTATTCACTTTATCTTAATATATTTCATTGAAAAAAAACCCAATAGAAAACCACCACCAAAAGAAAGAAAAAAGATATTATCATCTACTCCTTCCCAACACTTCTAAACTAAATCAAACCTAAAAAAGCCCTGAAAATTGGGTTGGGTTTTTTTTGGTTGTTTTAAAATCAGTTTGCTCTCAGGAAAAAAAAAAAAAAAAAGCAAGTACACAAAAATTGTGAACAAAATATAGCAAAAATTCTATGCGCATTCAACTGTTATGAAACTCAAAATATGTAAAATTCTGAGATGTGCTGTGTTTGAGGTAAGAATAGCCAGAAGTTAATTATCTCTAAAATAGAAATTCTGGAGGGCAGGGTGAAATTTCAGGGCTTGGGAGCAGAGGAAAGTGTTAAAAATTTTTAGAGAAGTATTTTTAAAAAGCAGATTTTATTGGAGGCGCCAGGGGGAAAATTAAAAATTAAGCTGGAGACTTTGAGCATACAGGTACAACAACAGAAATTTAAAAGCATTGAGAGACTAGAGGAGTCATGACTCTCAGATTTCCTTGGGGCTTTTAAATCAGGTTAAACAGAGCTTGGTATAAGACCCCAGGGCTTTAAGACCACTTCTGCTGAGCAAAATTCTTTAGTCCTCTGGGTCCATTTTGTATTGTAAAATATCCCAGCTGGAGACCTAGGGAGTCTGACTTCCTGAGCATCCTGACAAACACCATACAGATAGCAGCCAGGGGTAATGTGAAGGTTGTCATGATGTTGGCTCCAACCAAAAAGTTAAATTTAATTTCGCAGGAATTTGTGCCATATTGCTCTTCTGGGTTCTTTGCATTAAGGAACTAAGCTTGCAAGAGCAATTCTATTGAAAACAGAATGGTTAATCTAAATTTTCAGTAAAGAAAGAAGCGACTGGATGGAACCTGAAGAAGTTTTCTTCCTTAGGGTTCTTGCTGTGCTTATTAGGGCTCTCTGTCCAAATGAGGGCAAGGAGACCAACATTTGTAAGAGTTAATTTGCCATTCTTGCTCTTTTTTTCTTTAATTTTAGTTTTTTAAAGCCAACCAGATGGAACAACCCCAGCAAAACAGTAACAAATAAAAAAGCTCCAAGCGCTCTTGGGTCCACATAATGCTTAATAACTTTTGTCATTATTGAGAGAATTTTGCCATCTAGTGGACAACAAAACCACCTCAGTTCCAAATTGTACTGCTTTAATTGGCTGTCTTCCAGAGCTTGAGCAGTTCCCTTGAACTCAGTACAGATATTTGTAAAAATTTACTTTATATTTTCATTTTCTAGATTTCTGCTTGTCTGTGGAACATCTCTTTGAGGTTTTTGCATGTGCAGATTTTCCAAATTTGGAGCCTGAGGGTTCTGTGCACCATAAACCAAATAACTGAAGTTATTCCTCACCTTCCATCAGGAAGGATGTGTGGCATCATAAAATTGGACATAGAAATTGGAACCTTTTTTTTCTGCGAAGGTTCTATGTGTCATTAAAAATAGAGAAAATTAAATGCTGATTCCTAAATCTCTTTCTCTCCTCATACATCAGGAAAACTTACGCTGAGAGCCTCACATTCTTTTTATTCCTGCTTAAGCTTTTTTCTTTTGGCAGTGTATTTAATTATGCACCCCCCACCTCTAAAAAGCATCTTTAGCTACTCTTCACATCTTTTGCCCACTGTTACAGCCTAAGTGGTCTGTGTAGGCTCAGATAATCTTTATCTGGTTGTCAAAATGTGTTACCCAGAATGTTATGGGAAAAGAACTTGATATTCTGCTTCCATTGAGTTCTGATGTATCTTGGGAAAAACAGTGACTCATTAATATAAAAACTCTCACTGACTTTATTAAGTCAGGACAAGTAGGATTTTCCTGGATTCCTCTCCACATCTTGGAACTAAATTATAAGCAGGAGGCAAAGAGGAGCAAGCCCAATAAACACTTGGTTTTCATGTTGGGTGTGAGATTGGTGGAAAAAGGTTGCTACTTTTGCTTTTGTCTCCTTCGTATTACGGTAGTCTGTCTTCCCTAAATAAACCTTAAACTGCACACCCAAAAGTGACCACAACCTGCAGATATTTAGCCCGTGGCTTTCGCAGTGTGATCTTGCCCCAAGGCCACTGTGGGAAAGCTCTTCAGTTCCTCCCTTGCTCATGACAGTTCAAAGTATGTGTCCCCTGTCTTCCTTACCTCCTGGCAACTATCTATGAATCTGTGTTGAAACTTTTATTATTAATGGTAAACTTCCAAGCAGCACCATTTCCACGTTCTCTGTGTGTGTGAGCCCTGTTCTATCAACCAGGAAAATGTACATTGCCTTATAGGCACAAAGGGGGGAACACTTCCTGCTGGAAGGTCACTGCAAGACAAAATCAACCATCTGGAGAAATCTTATCTCCAGTCCAACAGACTTAGGTTTAGAGTTACTTTTAAAGATCAGGAAGCAAGGGTAAGTTAATTCTCATGAAACAGAAAAGCTATTTTCCCACTCCTCTATATTTTATTTAAAGCTATTTGAGGTTCAGTACTTGGAGCACATCCTAAGCATTTTAGTGTTTGGAGCTGATAGACCTAACTGTGATCAAGCAGTGGTTTTACCCTGCCAGTCTCTGAGATAGCTCCAGGGTCTTGCATAAAGCTTGGCATTGCAGAACTGAGATTGCTCTTCTGTGGGCAAAATGAACATGTTTAGAGCCAGGCATGTAAAGAAATGAGGTGGGAGGGATGGTGTTGGGTTTTTTTCTGTTTGTTTGTTTTAGGTTTTTATAAGTTACCTGGTTTCAGCGAGTTAATTTTTTTAACAACTGTGTTAACACCTGAGGCAAAGTGAAGAAAGAACCTTCTGTTGTGATTAATCACAGAAAGTTATTATTCTTTCTTTGTAACTGATGATCAAAGAATCTGAAAAACAGGCATATCTCCTCCTTGTTGTCTTTACACCCAGAAAACATGTCTGGATAGAAAACAGGCTTGGTGGATGAGAGCTCTCCCTGTTTAATTAGCACTTCTGGAAGTAACATCACTGTTTAACTCCTAGTTCTCATAGTCAATTGGTACAGTAAAGTTAACCATGACTTCCAGTATTATCTGGACAATTGAGTTGTTAATTATTGGTTGTGAATTTTGTCTTAATTTACTCCCTAAAAATAGGTTGAAAGATTTCTTTGTCACAGTTTCCATTTCAGGTATAGGTAGTGATAGCTAGTTCTTCAATTTTCATTCTTTGTCTTAGTGATGCATATTGTTTAATGGAACTCCACAAAGCAGCAAAGAATTAGTTCTGTGTGGTTTTCTGTTTGGGCTTTTGTTGTTGTTTTTATCCTTACGTTTTATGACTCTTTTTGTATTCTGTATTTATCTGTTTCTGGCAGATAAATGTTGAAGTCCCTTCTGTTGAAGGGACTTCCATTTTTTTCTTTAGAGTCTTTGGTTAAAACACCCTATTCTTTCTTATTTAATCATGTAGGGTAAGTGATGAAAAAGATGCTCGAGGTTATCTTCAAGCCTTGGCCTCTAAAATGACAGAAGAGCTGGAAGCCCTGAGGAACTCCAGTTTGGGTGCAAGAGCTACAGTAAGACTTTATTTCCATATGTCAGAAGGTTTTTTGTTTGAAAAAAACACTGATTTGCCAGTTTCAGCTGCAGCAATAATTTCTCTGTAGAATCTATTTTAATTGAAAGTTAAACTTTTCTAGAGCTTCTGAATAACTAAATACCAAATTTATTGTTTATCAATTAATTAAATACCAATATCTTCATAATGTGATTTATCTATGTAATAGCTGAAGTAGCTGCTCTATAATCATATATGAATTTGTTGAAGGAAATCATGCTTTTGTTCATGAAAACCTTCAAGTCTTTCACTTGTGAGGTGTGGAGTTCCTTCGTAGCTGTCATCTGCATTGACGCACATCAAAACCAGATTTCACGAAATCTCTTTGCTTTTGAGATCAGCATAAAATGTAAAATTTGTTCATTGAGGTCACAAAGTACTAGCACTACTCTTAATTTTAGATTTCTTTTGGAATTAATGAACTCTTACATTAAGGACATAGTGGACTGAGAAATGTCGTTGTTGAACTTAGTTACATTCCTCACGTCCAGCTTCCTTTCCTCTTACTCTTTCTACGCGCTTTTTTGATTCTTTCCTAGGACATGCCCTGGAAGATGCGACGCTTTGCAAAGCTGGACATGTCTGCAAGGCTGGAGCTCCAGTCTGCTCTTGATGCTGAAATCCGAGCCAAGCAGGCTATTCAAGATGAGCTGAACAAAGTCAAAGCTTCCTGTATCTCTACAGAGTGGTAAGACTGAATTGTTCTGATGCAAATTTGCTTTGATACCTCCCAGGAAATGTCATCAAATCATTATTTTATCTACCTTATCTGTGGAAATTTGATCATGAATGATGTGCCACTTTCAGACACCCAGATGAGAAAAAAATCCTACCATCTCTCTTTATTGTTTGAACAGCTGAACATTTACTGGGAAAATTTGAAATCTTGAAGACTTTCAGAGGGAATGCTGTCTCTTTAATAATATGATCTCTCCTAGTTGTGATAACAAATCCAAATCCATAGTTTGAGTCTGTGTCTTAGAACGTATTTTTTTTTCCGTTCTGACGATAGCTTCACTGGGTTAGCTGAACTAAAATCAATTATTGCATACTGATTTGCACCATGAGAAATAATAATGGTTAATGGACTATTATGAGTTTTTTTATTCCTTCCTCAGACCTCTCTCTTTCTCATTTCTACCTCACCACCCACACAATAGAATTTATTCTGAGTTGTGTGAATGCCTGAAACAGGGACTGGTAAAAAGTCACTCTGTTTCTAGGTGTCCAGCTTCAACTCAGGGCACTGGTGTGTTTTGCAGCTTTAGGAAAGCAGTAAGACAGAGCTGATATTAAAGCATGTTACCTGTAAAATCGGAACATCTGGTTCCCCTACCTTGAATATTTTTCAGGCCAGGTAATGTGATGACAGGCAGCATTGGAAATCCTGTAAGGACAGGAGAGGCAGTGTTTGCTTTGACAGGCAGGAATGAGAAATGCTCTCAAATTGCATAGTAGTGTTACCTCTCAGCTGTGAGTCAGAAAGCACTGAAACAACTAACTGTAAAGGAACTGAGAAAAAAAAATTCAACTGAATCTATTAGTATCACAGGTATTTAATTAACAAATAAATTTTAATGAAAAACAGACTTTTTAAGACATAAAAATACGTACAGTCTTTTTTTCTCATTCACAGGGTACAAGCTCTCGCAATTACTTAGAAATTAGAAACATAAAAAACATGAACCTAATAATTAGATAAATGTGTTTTTTTTCTGTGAACTAAACAGGTCCCAGTAGATGTATTCGGGCATTTGAAGGCATCAGGAACAAGAGTGACTTGTATCTTGGGTTCTCGATACTTACATCCATTTTTTGTGTTCTTTTGAAGTAAATTGCAAGAATCTGAGAAGAAGAACATGGAGCTTTTGGCAGACATCGAAAGGCTGAAAAAGGAGACAGAAGAGCTTAGATCAGAAAAGGGTATGGCAACTGATATCCAAGTAAATAGTGTGTCACATTGGTGGGTGCATATTATCAATCAAATGTCACCTTGAAACTAAAGTATGGTACCAACATGTGAGCACAACACTTGCATGTCAAGGTGTACCCTCAGTAGTTGCATTTGCACTTCTAATACTTGTAATAAGCCTCAGTTTTGTTGGTGTCTTTGAACCAGTAAGGTATTACTTGAATTGAGACTGCATTGTTTTTATTTGGCCTGTGTATGGTGATTTACTGCCAGAAAACTGTTAGAATATAGCTTTATTTCTAACCTTTTCTCCTTTATGCTGGGTGAAGGTATTTAGACATCAGTACTGATCATAGTGTTGTTCTTCTCTGAGTGTTTTGGGCCCATCTATACAGAGAGTAAACAACTGCAGAGGAATTCCTAGCATTTGTTTGGTTTTGGAATAACTTCATTGATAGGCTTTGCACATAGCGAGGAGCAGTGTGGTCCTGCGTGCTTTGCTGTGGTATTAAGAGGATTACTCTTGCATCTGTCCAACACTATTTTGCATTGTTGCTGGGAGAATAGACTTTTTTGGGAATTCTGCAATGCAAAACAATTCATTTAGAGTTGATTAATGATTTGGCTGATTCTTTGCAGTTTCTGTAGTAGCTCTAGTATTTGTGTCTTATGAGTCACATGGGAAGAAGTATTTTTCAGACCAAATGGAATTATCTAATTTTCTGTAGGGAACTGTGTGAACTCCAGAATTTAAATACCCTGGCAACAATATTGTTCAGTTTTTCCAACTTAATGGCCAGCCAGTCAATAAAGTATTGTAGTTTACATTCATCTCCTATATGTAGGCCTCCCAGTGCTGATTGACTGGTAAAAATAAATCAAACCTACGCAGAACATTAAAAATTGGTGCCAATTAGCAAATAAGACTTAGGGAATTGATGCTCCCTTATCTTGATGCTTAGCACTGATACCAGGATTATGCTTCCTCCAAGTGCTTGGAGAGAAGCTCCTGGTAGCCTCTCCCTGGACACATAAATGCTTTGCTGTGTTTAGCTTTTATTTATATGTTCTTGAACTTCCTTAAATATTATGCGTGGTTACTTTACTTCTGAAATCTTCCTTTGTGTTAAATAATGTTATGAATTTATAATTCAAATTTTATCCTATATTTTTTCCAGTGTTTAAAACCTTATTGTTTTGGTGAAATGAACATTTACTCTGCTGAAAACAAGCAAGCAAAAACAAGTACTGTTCAAGGAAACAGTAGTCATGTTTCTTAACAGAATTGTATTAGTAATATTCTACTGCAATTATTCAAATAGTCTGATAGAAATACACCTTAATCTAAATTGTTACCATCTTTGATTTGGATTTCTCTTAAAAGAAGAAATATATTGCTGTTTGAATTATGAACTGTATAGAAGATTTAAATATAGTCAAGGTGCTGTGGTAGAGTAGCTTGCAGTGTGTAGAAGTTGGTTTCTAGGAAGGGATTGTTTGGATTAGCATCTAATCCTTTCCTGTTTATAAATATATTCCAGAAATTTAGGCAGGTGAGGAAATGATTGCTGAGAGTATTCCATAAAGTTGTTAGTAATTTGAAAACTGGTTTTAGTATTTTACTGTGATTTCATTGTATTTATATTTTAAAGAGGAAAGGGATCTTTCTTTGTAACTTCCTTCGCTGTGGGTTATATTTAGAACGTATAGGGTGATATGGCTAATTAAAGCAAAGACCCTGACATTTTTAAGAAGAAATTAGATAACTTCTGATAGCATCATTGTTTTGAGATGCACACAGTCCTGCAGGCTCTGGTCATGATAAATACATAGAAGTATGTGCATATAATGTGTTTATAGCATTGAGAAGAGTATGCATCCATGAAGTATAAACACCCACACGGCAACTTGAATTAGAAAAGAAGAAGAAATAAAAAAATACCAGTTGGAGCAAGTAAAGTAAGAGCCGATGCGTGCCAGCCTCTGCAGCTCTGGGGGATGCGGCGTTCCCGCTCCGCTCCCTGGCTGAGCATCTTTGAATGGTGTGGTGTGACAGCAACATCGGAAGCTTCACCCAGGACTGTGTTACTGCTGGGCACTCCGCAGGGAGAGGTGGCAGGCAGGCAGGCAGAGAGCATGCCTCAGGGAGCCCATCTTGTTTGGAAATACCGTGTTTTTGTTGGCTCCAGCTGTCCTGCCGTGGTGGGATATCCCACGTGTCACCAGAGCAGGGGTGGCACCTGCTGAGTTAGTGTGTTGTGCAGAGGGACACCAGAACCTTAGAAACCAGTGCCCTCTGCATAACACGGAGCGTGTTTTCACACAGAATTCACACCACACGAATCCTAGCTTGGGAAAGGTTGATCAAACACAGGTTTGTCCATTTAAAAAAAAAACAAAACAAAACACATTTTCTTTTAATGGAAAGAAAAACAAATGTGCAGCTTATTTCAAAACATATAAGTTTCAGGTGGACACTCAGAACTCTGAATCAGCAAGGCAAAGGTCCTCCATGAGAAGGTCATTTTTTCTGTAGCTTAAAAACCTGCTGCTGTTTTCTAGGTGTAAAGCACCAAGACTCACAGAATTCTTTCTTGGCATTTTTGAATGCGCCTACCTCTGCTCTGGATCAATTTGAAGTAAGTGCACAGCTATTCTACCTCTCTTAGTCATTGAAACTGCTGTGGTGTGTGGGTTCTCCGCGTATTTGCTGAGAGTTTGCTCCTGTATTTTAATTGTATTGAACAATAATATTTGTGTATAATAATACCTGAGAATTGTTTATCGTTTACAGTGCTGGCTGTCTTCTCTTGAGTGCTTGTAATCACAGTGAATTCTCTCTCAAATCTTGAGTGCAGAGATTTGCCTGATTTTGCAGTGAACATGAAAAGCATAGTTGGCTTTTCTTTGTATTGAGAAAAATGCTAAGTAATACAGGTAGTGTTTTGGTAAAAACAAGAAAACACTAAATCATCCTTGTTTGTATCCCATGAAGGCATTGGTAGTGGTTTTTAGGTTGTTTTCATCATCTGTTCATTTTGCACAGATCTGTAAAATCCAGATAATTGCTATCCATCTCCTCTCCACAGATATTTTTATTTGAAAAATGAATCTGTTTAACACTTTTGTCACTTCTAGACAAAAGACCAGAATAGGTAGAAAGCCTGGGAAAGAACTGAATTGATATTATACATTTATTATCTTCTTTTCTAATCAACAGTAAGCAAAGCATCATCTTTCTTTTAAAAGAACAGCTGAGGTAACATATTGGTCAAACTGAATTCAGAGGATACAGGGCACCACCTTTACACTTAGACAGTAATCTAAGTTTGCCCAATTTTTCCTGATGCAAATACAGGACCATCACATTTAGCTATGAAAGAGCATAATCCCTGCTGTAACTGATGTCCCAAAAATCTCTTTCTTTTCATGACATAGTTGCTAATTCATTGTTCTCTCCTGAAGTCCTCACAATTAACATAGTTTTAAGATTTCCTTTGTAATAATTTATCTTAGGAATTTTTTACTTTCAGTATAAGAATCCTGTTGAGAGTATAGCAGTAATACTTTATTGAGTAAATGGTGGAAAAACACTGGTTTCTTTACAGATAGTACATTAATTAATTGTCTATGAAAGGCAATTAATGAAAACTGACTGAGGTAACTATTACTGCCACTGGTTATTTACAGTTCTTTATTTTTGCACTTTTATTTATACTGAACAGTTTTCTTCATCCTTTTCTTTCTCTCTCTCTCTTTTTTTTACTGCTGTTTTCATTAAAATAGGATTCCTTTTCCTCCTCTTCATCCTCATTGATTGATTTTATGGATGACGTAAGTCTGACTTTCAACACAGTAAATCCCTCAATAACAGATCAGTTCATTGATTTGGAATATTCAAACATTAATGCAGTCAACTTAAAAAAACCTGCAAGTGCAGTGGAGAGCAAAGTATTTCTGCAATAGCACCCTTACACCTATTTATATGGATAGGTGTTTTGTTTTGAAATAAAAGCTTTTCTTTAAGTGCAGGTGAAGATTTCATAATTGAAAACAGTTTTTCTGATGGGGAAAAGCTGTTTTTAGGCCTTGCCTATTGATATGGCCTGTGAAAAACAGTTCTAAAATCATCAGCACATTTATGTATTTAATTCTTTCGCTTCATTTTATTCCTTTATCATGAGTTGTTTCCATAAGTTTTCTAATCACTTCTCTTAAAATGTTCCCTTGCAGACAGTTAATGTCTGTTTGCTCAAATGAAATATTTTCTCTTTTTTATCCTGCATTGTGAGAAGTCATGTTCATTATGACTGAAGTGAACTTACTACTTTTTATTGCCATTTGAGATGCAGGTTTTCTGTCAGGACTTTGTTTAAATGTTCCCACTAGTTAATTGCTTGCTAAGGGAATTGAGGTAAAAGCTGAAAATTGACTGCATTATATTTCTTCCAAACTGAAGTGGTAGGCCCATAAAGGTAATTATGATTAAAATTTGAAATCCAGCTGTATGAAGCCCATCCATTACAGCTCTGTAGGAATAATTGTGTGTGTGTCTGTCTGTGCTCATAGATGTGTTTATACATGTTATACATACATACATTCACACATATTTATACATATGTGTTTAACACAGTGTAATCCTATTGCCACTGAAATTAGATAAAGTTAATACTGTTTGAGGAATGTCTGCTGTGAAAGGTGTAGCAAAATGGATGAGGTATATGGGCCTTTTCTGCTGCTTTCATTTCCTTTTATATACTCTGAAAAAATGCTTTTCTTCTGGGTGTTTTCTCTGTAAAGCAGATTTCTAGCCCAGACAAAATGTGAAGGTTCATTTATGGTGTCATAGTAGAAGGCACTTACCTGCTTTTTTGTATAGCATGCGGAAAGCTTCTGGCTTGCTGATGGTGTTGGAATAATTTAAAAAAAAAAAAAAAAAAAAAAAAAAAAAAAAAAAAAAAAGTACAATTTCCTGTCATGTAAATCCACAAAAAATGAATAATATTTATATTCTTTATCTGGATTAAAGAAAATATGTTCTATGTTACCTGAGTGTTAGGAACACTTAGTTTGTATCAGCAGGTTCTTGAACAGAAATTTATCTTTTATAATATCTAAAACACTCCTCTAAAACCTATTAAAAGAGAAATAAAGGACATATTGGCAGTTGCTGAGAATGTTCTGTTTCGCATGGGGAAGCTTAGGACATGGATATTTTCCTGGTCTAGTTGCTGTCTAGTTAATTTTGAAGGACTTCAGTACTTTATTCTGTATTTATTGTTGCTTGAGTTTTGT
Organism: Hirundo rustica; assembly: GCF_015227805.2. Lineage (NCBI taxonomy): Eukaryota > Metazoa > Chordata > Aves > Passeriformes > Hirundinidae > Hirundo > Hirundo rustica. The sequence goes on from NC_053452.1 coordinate 17,737,400, forward strand.
TGTTTGTTTTGGTTTCTTTTTAAAGAAGGCAGCATTTTTTTCCACAAGCATTTTGACAAATATTTTTTGCTTTCTTTATACAACTGAGTACTTTTCAACTGCTGGCATACATCCTTTAATAACAATTCTTCTTGATTAGTCCACCCTGATCAGATCTTTGCAGATACCCACCTTTTAGTCTTGGGTAAACTTTCAGGTATTAATTTGTGTATTGTTGCATGTAGTTAGCTGCCTGCACATGGATTCAAACTTCCCGTGTTCCATCTTCAATTGAAGTCCAAGAGGAGGTTTTTTTTCCCTCAGTTGCACTGGGCAGGAGTACATCTCTGGGCTGGACTGGCCAGGGGCTCATGTCTCTTAACACCAAGGCAGAATTCTCTGTCATCTGACAAAACTACAGAAAAAGAAGATTGGACTGCTCAAAGATGGGAAGAGCACCTTGCAGATTAAATACAAGACATTCTGTCTTTGTTAGAAGGAGAGAGAAAGTTATCTGTGTTAGTAGATGAAAAGTAATATCATTCAGTTGTACAGTGAAAGTCAGTTCTGCATCTTTTGATTTACTGGACAAGCACTTGATTCATTCATAGCATAATTTATAGTCTGAATTATCTAAATGAATGGTTATTTATGATTTAGCTCATTGAGTTGGTTTAGTATCAATATATTAGATGGACTTAAAATAAAGGTATTGAAACTCCCTGCCCACTGGATATGACCTCCATTCCCTTCCCAATGACTCTTGTTGGCGCTGGTTACCTTGAAGGGCAGCGTTTCTTGCAGTATCTCCAGAAGAATTACCTTCTCAGTCAAACCTGAGAAGTGTGAGGGTTCATTAGGTTCTTTGTATTAAGACCAAGGAAGAATCAGACGTCCTCAGGTCAGACTCATGCACTGCTGCAATATTGCATGGGGTGCAGGAAAGCCTCTCTTGTAATCAAGAACCCCAAGTAAATATTTCTAATGGCCTGGATTGTTTCTTCAGACTCTGTCCCTCGTTAAAGAAGGGCAGAGAGCGTGTAAAATAATGAGCAGATGCAGTTGCAAGACGTTCCTTGCAGGATCTCTGAGGTCTGTTTAGCACACAGATGTGCACATGGCACTGGGTTTCCTAGGGTGGGTATGTCTCGTGTGTCTGCCATCCAAATAACGTAACTATTTATAGCATGCTGTGAATGACTGGAGTTAATTCTCGTTTTTCCAATGAGGAAAACGGTAGTTTTGCAATTTCTGCTGGAGACAAAGGAAAATAGATGTCCTGCTGCCTCTGTAGCCTGCAGATGCTGAGGAGAAAGTGGTAGCTCACCACTCAGATGAGTAGCAGTTGCTGCAGGTTCCTGTCTTGAAAAGATGCTGGGTCAGGTTGGCAGAACTGGTGCCTACATCCTCGTAGCTGTGACAGCCCAAGTCTTCAGAAACAATCCTCATATGTCCTCTGCACACAGGGAAGCAGGAGAGTGTTTGCAGTCCCTGAATTCCAGTCTTGGTGAGGAGGGAAGTCATCCCCTGTGACTCCAAGAAACTTAACCCTCGCTGCTGTTTCTCCTGTGTGTTGCAGGCTGTCTCAGTAACACTGTCTAGGTGTTGTCTCCTGTGTTCACTAGAAGTGTCTGACAATGGAAGTGTTGAGTTTTGTTTCTTTGCCAGGTGGATCTTTGTGTATCTCACTAGCTGCAGGAAGGAATTAACTTGTTTTATTTAAGGATGAATTTGTGATTGTTTCGTAACAAAAAGTGGAATCCCATTTTCCTTTGACAAAATTATTCTTCCCACACGCTCAAGAAAAGTACTTTTTGCCCTGTTGCTAGCACATTAGAAATAGATTTCTTAAGTCCTCCAGCAGTTTGTCCTCACATGCAGTTCCCATGGGCTTTGGCTAGACTAAACAAATCTGAACTCTGTAAGTAGCCACAGAATAAATGGTGTTCTGAATTTTTATTGAACAGAATAAGTCATAGCACTGTGTGGTGAGAGCCTTGACTTTACCTGCACTTTGATAATAAAGTTGAGTAAGTCTGGTTCATAATGATACTTTAAATTGGACATATTGTGCCTCCAGTAGATGACTTCATTCATCTCGTTCAAAGCACAGAGATGCCAACTGCAAATTAATGGTGCAGTGTAGTCTGCAGTTTTGCTGCTATTGTACAGTGTAAGATGATGAACTTAGAATAGCTGGTTTTTTTTTTAAATGCTTCTTCCTACTTGTTGGCCCAGAATAGCTTGTTTTTAAAATACTTGTAACAGTGAACATGCTTGTGTGTGTCTAAACACAACCTCTGGAGATAGAGTGAGGAATTCTGAGGTGATGCATCTGTCACTGTTTGGTTTTGTAACATATTCTCCTCCTTTCTTTGTTAAAGCGCTCTCCTTCCTGTATTCCAGCTAACAAAGGCAGACGTGTAAGAGGCTGTCTTACTCTATGTGGCCCTTTATTTTTTGCCTGTTGTGTCCATGCCTATGTTTAATGTATGGATTGTGTACTTACCTCACTGCATGTCTTGTGCTGCTGCTGCTGCTGCTGTTTGCTGCTGCTGCTGCTGCTGTGCTTTTTGGTGTTTTACAGCCGTGGGCTCAAAGCTTTTGGATTATTTCATTTGGAAATCCTAGGAGCAGAATATCTCTGAAACTGGAGAAGATGCCTTGGACACTTTCTCACTTTAATGTGAAAGTTCTTTGTGGAAGCTGATAGTCAGACGCAGGTTGGGAAGATGAGCAAACACCAAATGAGGGCCTGTTTGTTTTCCTCCCTTAGCAGAGGGCATGTGTTAAGTCATGGGAATTGCCCATAGAAGGTCAGAGTTTGGTGTTTGGGAGGCACATCACAGCAAGTGATATAAAATGTCACAGTACGAAGATAAATAAACATGAAGTGGGGAATTGAGTAAATGGAGCATCGAGGAGGATAGGAAAAATTCATACAAGGAAAACAGGGATGGTTGTGTTGTAGCTGGTTAAGCTGGAAAAGTCTATGGTGTTTCAAAAATCAAGGCGGGTTTTTAAACATGTGTTTACACATGTAATGAAAGCAGACTCAGTGAGGATGAATTCCTACCCGTTTTGCTATGTCCATTTTAATTTCATACTGGCACTTTTGTTTCTTTTATACGGATATGATGGAAGGGATAAGTAAGCATACAGATCATTTCTATTGAATGTTCAATAAATAAGCAGTAATGCCCAACAGCTCTGATGATATCCTTACCCATGCAGTTCAAAGCACACTGCTGAGGCTCCCAGGCAAACTCACAGTAACTGGTTATTTTTGTTGGTGGTGCTTCCAGTTCAGAGGTTCTCTCTGCTCCAGATGTGTTTAAACACTGGCCAGCTTTGGCTCAGACCTGCACAGCCCTGTGAAAGACAGCAAAGCTGTTACACTTTGGTAGGAAATAGTGAAACCTGCTTTGGGTAGTCCAGTGGATTAGTTTAAAACCAGTTTGAAAGGTGCTAACATGGTCTTCATTGGCTGTTGACCTTGGTTGAGTCAGGTTGCTTTTGTGCTTAGTTCTTCTCCTTAAAGCCAGGAACACAAGATCACTGCAGCAGTACAGCTAAAGGTGCTTGTTTCTGCACTGAACGGGGTGATTAAATTCCCTTCTGCAGTGGTGGATCAGGTGTTGTGTGTTTTGTGGGCTTTTTATGTTTGTAAGTAAAATGAAAATGCATTTGTTACTGTTTCAGGAGTTGTCTTCAACCACAAAGGCTTTGTAGCACATTCCAGAAGGGTTCCATCACTGATATCAGGCTTGTAGTACATTTTTTCATAGACACCGTGAAAATTCTTTGGTATGCAGATACTGCTTTGAAAGGGAAAGCCCTTGGAGTGTCTGGAAACATTTATGAAATGATAGATTAGATCTCTGAGTTTAACTTGTAGGAGAAAAGGAGTGCCTGTTTCTTGCGATGAAAAAATTTGCCTGTAGTTCCTCACTGGGTTTGGTTTTTAGTAACATTTTTAAGGAGGAGGTAGAATTCTTGAAGGTTAAAGAGTCTTTGGGTGGACTCCAAGTCATCACATGTTTAGACTGGATTAAAAAGAAGGTTTTAATAATTGAAACATGTTGCATTTGAGGATTTACTACTTAAGGCATCAGTGTTTCTAATACAGGGTAAAGCTTTCAATTATTATTCGTTTCTGATAAATCTGAGCACAAAATGTTTGCTTTACTGCTACTTTTTGCCTCAATGCTTGAAACACATGATATATATGTAGTAAACAGGTGTATCCCAGTGTGAGAATTTCCCATTTTCATTTAGAAATGCTTGAAGGCATGTTAATATGCCTAAGTTGATTAAACTGATGACCATTCGCCACCAGATAATTTTTGGAAGGGTATGGGAAAACTAGGAGCCATCAAACTTAACTCACTATTTAAAAAAAAAAAAGAAAGTATATATATAAAATTAGCAACTGCACCTGTTCGCTACTGTGACTGAGCTCCTGAAGAACAGGGCTGTATGTGCATGTATAAAATCGGCTTGGCAATATAATTGATTGCCAAAAAGCAGTAAAGTTTGTGGAATTCTTAGTATTGTCAGTGGCAAATGAGGTGAGAAACACTGGAATGTTAAAATGCTTTCTGTAAACAAGGCTGCATATTTTAGTTTTTCTGCAAGCTAGGCAAATCCTTGGTGATGGAGAACTGATGACAGCATCGCTCCAGAAAATCAAGGCATGCCATGGAGCCTTCTGCAGGCCTCAGCTTTTACTTTTTTAGTTAGTGGAAAAAGCATTTTCACCTTTTTTTTTTTTTTTTTTTCTTTTCCTAATATAATTTTATATAGAAAACTTTCTGGAGATGTCTTGTTTTCATGGAAGAATCCTGCCTCCTCTAATTTTTTTCAGCTGTACTAACAAAAGAAGACTTGTTACCCAAGATACTTGTTTGTACCTTTGTGTCTTACTCAGTGTAGCTCTGTGTTTGGCTTAGTTTCACTCTATATATTAAGGACTAGGAAAATATTACCAAGAAACTGTGTTCCTGGTAAGGATGTTTCTGTAGTTCAAATGTGGTGCAAAACCCCCTCAATTCTCTGTGAATATAGTTATCAGGATATACACTGCTCTGCCTTTTCTCCTTGTTTTCTACTGAATATGTTTGCAGGAATTTACATGGTCTATGTGGAAATTCACTTCTAACAAATCCCTGCTACCAGTGGACAAAACCCAGTAACATTTAGAAAATGCTCACCCTTGAAAAATGCTGAATTACAGGTGTCTTCAAGTGATTATAAGGGCCCTGAACTAGCAGCTCTTATGCATGTGCTCACCTCTCAGCAGAAGCCTTGGCGTGTTTACATGCAACAATTTTCATTCCATTTTGTTGCTTTTAATGAGGAAGTTGCTTAAAACTGAATTTTTATCCTCTCAGTTCTCTCTTAGGAATTCTTCTGCTTCCATATCTTATTTTGGTAAGAGTTGAGAATTCTTTTTTAATGATGTCTTTGATTTATTTCTTTGGTTGTTTTTTTTGTTTGTTTGTTTTGGTTTGTTTTTTTTTTTTCCTTCTCTTTTGAATTGTTCTCCTAGATTGATTCAGTTGAGAATTTTACATTATCTAATACTCCATCACGGGATGAAGATAGCAAGTCTCACCTCCATTCAAGATCAAGGTCTCCTTCTACAGCCAGTGAGATTGAACCAATTGAGGTACTTTAGTGTTGAAAGATATTTGACTTTTTTATATTATTATTATTTTTAAAGGAGTAACACTTTCTCTTGTATAATAATTACTACTGCAAATCTTTTGTCTTCACCTTTTGAGGGTGAAGCTCGTTCTTCTGCAGCAGCACTTGTTTAGGACTTTGTAATAGCCTTCTGCACTAATGATGAACTGTGTTTTGGGGAATGTATTTCCTTTCACATATGGTTAATTGAATAGGGATGGGAACTGTGAATCACTTATTAGTTATGGCCTCTTTTCATAACATATCCTCAGTCATGAATATGTAAGAAATGTTGGCACAAAGATTATCTTATTATGTAGTTAGTAAAAACACACTTTAAAGCCCCGCTGGAAGTCTTGTTATGATGAAATGTTAGCCAGACTGCAACTATAATAATTTATCCTCTTTTATTATAAAATATCCAATCAAACGTTTAATGTGAAGTTGGTTCTGACATTTAGGAGTTGAATCTTGCTGAGAAATAAGATTTGTTTTTCGGAGTCCTGCATTAATCAGTTTAGTTTCATGATTTGAATGCTAGGAGATGGGGTGGATGGGACAACATACTCGTGTTCCTTTATCCAGGCTTTCTTTGATAGTGTGTTCTTGATGTCTGATTGATCCTTTGGGGACTCTGTCCAGGTTACAGATCATCCTCCCCGTTCAATTCACACACCGACCATGAGGACAGCGTATATTGGCTCGGGACTCTCTGCGCCAAAGGTACGCCGTCGCTGTCGAGCATTCACGCTTTTTGTGGCGCAAGGGTAACGTGTCACTCCAGGGATACAGCTTCAAGAGAACTGGTTATCACACTGATCTTATCAGAACTGCCTAGAAGGGATATTTATGTGCAAGCTGGTTGCCCTCTAAAATTTAAACGCCTTGGTTTTTACATTATGGGGTGTGACAAGCTGCGCTAGAAATTCCACAGGCACTTGATTGTATGAAAAACACTGGTTTGGATATTAGAAAGAGGTCAATGAGCTAGAATGTGGAGAAAGGAAAGTGCTATCCTAGGGAAGGAATGTTTTCTGACAGGTGTCTGACCAACGTGCCTCTCGACTCTTTGCATACAAGAAAGTCTCTGATTAGCACGTCTGTGTGCTAGTTAAATGCTTACTCTTGAGAAAAGGCAAAGAATAACCCTAAAAATGAAATCATAAATTTGCCTGTTTTTAAGCTGTGTAGAGTGAGCACTACAGAAAGAGATTTTCAGTTTTTCTGTCTTTTGGCTTTTACCTGCATAAATACTGATTTTCCATTAGTTGTTGAAATCATTTTGCTGTTGCCAAATAAGCCAGTGTGTGCTAATTCCCAGTTGATTATGTCTATTCAAGCAAATGAAGAATAAATATAAGCTATTAAAGGAAAAAAATTCTTGTAAAAATTTTGAAAATTACTGAATGGTTTAGGAATCTTCTGTATTTTTAAAAATGACAGTTTTTCCTGCAACTTAAAATGCAGTAAGTAAGCCTTTCTAATAGATTTTTTTTTCTCTGCTTTGATAAATTGCAAAGTAGCAGAAGATTCATTTGTGTAAAGGAAAGCTAGAAATTTTGAGCAGACAACATTCTGTTGGCAGCATCTTGGTAGATCAATTTAAAAAATACTGTAAGTGCACTTGGAGTCACATGGAATGGACTTTATTGTGTTCATAATTTAGTTTTTTGCAAACATTTTGCTCAGGAAGTAATGACTTGCTTTATAATTTATTATGTCCCCTAAAGAACCTTCTTGCTTTTTGATTGCATCAGTGTTTAAAGCTGAGTGTTGTTTCCCTGCAAGTCTCAAAACAGAATATTCTGTATACAGAAACCTGCCATTGTATCAGTAAAGCTGTCATTAAATATGGATAAGTTTGAGCCCTTAGCTGTGATGTCTTATGCTCTGAAAAACAGGAAGTGAGTAAAATTTTAACATACCTACTCTCCGAAGTAGTCTGCAAAATTGTCTAGATTCAGGTCACATATACGATCAGGTTTTTTTGGACAGTCTTTGCATTCGCACTATGCTCTGGCCTTTCTCCCCAGTAGTTACTTCACTGGGAGTTTTTACAGAAAAGCAAAGCAGCCTCCTGGATTTTACATAAGGCCATCTGTGAATCATCCTGCCACATTACGTAGGCATTTAGCCTCTGTATAGCAGCATCAGCACAGCCGTCCTTGAGGAGAGGGAGAGAATGAAACCACTTACTCATGTACTCTGTGTTCCCAAGGAATAACAGGAAGAGAAACCCTTTCAAAATCAACTTCATCTATCAATTGCAGCTCTCTCCTTTAGACTGGGTGTTCTGAATTGCCTCTGCTAAACACCATAAAGGGCGGCTCTGCAAGGGCTTTCTGGCATAAAATTTAAAATTTTGAAAAAGTCTGCTATTTTTCTTTTAACTAAGGCAATACCCCTGACTGAGGAGCACTGAATTGGCAGCTTAGAAAATACTGTTATGGGTTGACCTGGGCTGACAGTCAGGTGCCCACCAAGCACATGCTTATGCACGTTCAACTTCTAAAGTGTAACACAATCATTTTGGCAGCTTTCTTATCTGCAATGGAAGCAAACTCATATTCTGAGACAGGGTCCAGTTTCCATGGCTATGTTTACAGAGGATGCCTTAAATTATCAACAGCAAGCATTGTGATAAGGAATTTTTTTCGGCTCATATCTCATTTCAGCAAACACAAACAAGCTGCCTTATTAAATGCACCTGTGCACTCTTGTCTATGAAAAGAAATAACTGTACTTGAGAAGTGTTACAGGAGGTAACATCCTTGTCTGCTCGTTTCACAGCCTAAAGCTCACCAGTTTGTAGTGAAATCGTTTAACACACCAACGAAATGCAATCAGTGCACATCCCTGATGGTTGGTCTGATACGACAGGGCTGTACTTGTGAAGGTAAGCACTCGGGAGAGCACAAACCAGTGTGGACTGAAGTGCTTACAGATGCAGATGGTACAGAAAACGTGGTGTGGTGATGCAGGAGTCTTCTGCTTGTATTTTGAATAACAGTATATTCTCATGCTTCAGTCTTTTAACAGTAGAAGCCAAACACTTTGAACATCCATAACAGATTGCCCAGTTATCTGGGGACACTCTTACTCCAGCTGGTGGTAGAAGAGCTTAGTTCAGTTTACTCAAAATAGCAATAAGGGGTCACAGTTAGTGGTCAAGTATACTGACAGCAGCTTTGCTTTATGTTGCAGGGCAAAATTTAAGACATCTATTCCAGGAAGAGGCAAATGGCAATTATTCTTGTTTTTATGTATGCAGAATGATGCTTATTATTAAAAGGATGTTCCAGTTTTTTGTTTACCGTAGAGTTGGGCCTAAAAGACATCATAGAAATTATCTTAGGCTCTTTCTTATCTAGATGAAACCATAAACTATCTGAAAAAAAGAAATCTGTGATTTAGAGCAGATAAAAACATGAACTGCTGCTGTGTGCAGACTTTTATTTCTGTCTGCAGCAAAGTTCAGTGAGATTATTCCGATGCTGCTCAGAAAAAAGAAAGGGGATTTCTTTGTAAATAACATTATCACAGTTTTTGCATCACACAAGAAATAACCATCAAATCTTTTTGTTTCTTCCCCTCCTCACAAGTGTGTGGGTTCTCTTGCCATGTGACCTGTGCAGACAAGGCTCCTGCAGTATGTCCAATCCCCCCTGAACAGACTAAGGGACCTTTGGGAATAGATCCACAGAAAGGCATAGGAACAGCTTATGAAGGACATGTCCGAGTAAGTATGAGGTAGCTGCATTTGGGGCACTTACATTAAATGCATTTTTTTCCAGAGCTAGTATTACTTTGAATATTGGGGAGATAGATTAAATTACATCTTAGGGTAGCAGTTTGGAAACTTAAGACTTAAATTTTCACAAAGCAGCTCTTAGCATTGTCAGCAGTGATCCTCTCTCCATCTCTCTTGGTCGAATGTGCTTTGGGTTGGTCTTGAATAGTTCCATCTCTAGAGATCAGATCATCTTCCAGGCCCTGTGAGTTTTTGAGTCTTTCTGCTAGTACTGTCTATGGTCACTGGTGTGGATATTTGCATAGAAATAGTGAAAGATGTACTCAGCATTCTTTTGGCCATAATTCTGTGGCCAACTATAGACGAGTTTCTTTCTCTGTATTTCTTAATACAGCTCTGAATGAATTTGTGAAATGAGAAAGAAGAATCTGTGATGCTATTAATTTATTAAGCAGTTTGTCTGTGTGTCTGTATTTGTTGGTCTTACTGCTCCTGGACTCTTGTTTGTGTTGCTTAATATCACCACTGAATTAAAACTTTACAGCCCCGATGAGCAAACTGTTTTTTGTGCTGTTTGGTTTTTTTGATTGCATCTAAACTTACAGCAAATTGATCAGAATTTCTTTTTCTAAAGGTCCCAAAGCCAGCTGGAGTAAAGAAAGGCTGGCAGAGAGCACTGGCAGTGATCTGTGATTTTAAACTCTTCCTGTATGATGTAGCAGAAGGAAAAGCATCTCAGCCCAGCGTGGTAGTGAGTCAGGTCATAGATATGAGGTAAGCTGTTTGCTGCTGGTGGGAGCTTTGCAGAGGCACTGGGAGGTTTTGTTCTGTTTTTTTTTTTTTTCAAATCAGTAAGCAAGCTCCAGAGCTTTTATGAAACCCTGTAATCCATGTTGAAAGCCACTTATTTTCTGGGATAAAAAAATAAACTAGCAGGTAGCAGTTATTTGGAGTTAGCCTGAGCTACACTTGTTTGTTCTTATGTGGATGTTTAAATTTCCATTACTACATCATGTGCAAAGAGCATCTGTTCAGCTGTGTAGAAAAACTGGAATGAATAAAGAATTAAAAGCAGCATCACTTTGGAGTTGAACAGAGTTTTGAAAGACATAAAACTTTCTTATAGCATTAATGTATTACAGTTTTTGCTTGAGAAGGGATGAATAGTTTGTTCACATTGTCTTCAGTATTACTGAAACACTACCAGCCTCACTGAAGGATGAGAATATTTAACATAGAAGCTGGGTAAAACTCATCTGTGATCTAAGTTAGTTCATCCAGGAAGTCCCAAACTGCTGTAGGTTATAGCTTCTAGGTGAGTTTGGATTTTTATGGAAGTTGGAGAGGTGTTTCTTCATTCCACTTATTTTTTAAGTTGGACTTTTTTCTTTAAAGGTTTTAATTTATACATATTAAAAACAGTTACAGAATATCTGAATAGATTTATCTCCATCAGCATTTACCAGGACTTAATTATGCAACATCGCATTTGTGAATTTTATCTGCAAATACAGATAAAAGGATAATTTTAAAAATCAGATCTCAGTGCTGACTTACGCCCTTCACTAAACAAGGCTGTTGGAAAAGTAAAATCCAAACATACAGATTTTGCTCATTGACTCTTTTCCAATTATGTTTATGGTCTCCATAAGGGATGAAGAATTCTCAGTGAGTTCTGTCTTGGCCTCAGATGTCATCCATGCAAATCGGAAAGATATCCCCTGTATCTTTAGGGTAAGTCTTACATCCTGACCCTACTAACCCAGACGTGCAGGGTGTCACAGGGTGATGTGTGGCGTGCATTCACTGACAGCTTGCCAGTATTTTATTTCCTTGGCAAGTGCTGCCCATGTGGTATCCATGGCAGCAGCAATGCATAGGGAACCGTACATATGTCATTTCTGTGGTAAAAATAGCACTGGCACATCCAGACAAGCATTCATCACCATGTGGGTTGTATTTTTTAGTCTTCACAATAAGATGTATTTTCCTCTACTTCCTCTTAGTCATTTGGAATTCTTCTGTTCATCATCATCTTGTACATTTTCATTTCCTCAAGTTGCCCTCTGCTTCTCAATTTAACTGACTGGGTTATTGCTAAAGTCTTCATTTTATATACTTTTTTTTTTTTTTTTTTAACGTATGCATTGATATCTGAAAACTCCCATTCATCAGATGGTCAGTATAGAAATTTAGTGCAAAGTTCTCATCAAAAGTTATGTCTAGTATCTGGTATCAGGATTTTGCCATCATTGGCTTATTCTAATATTCTTATTTTTATTAGATATTCTATTAAAGCTCTGACATCAGTGAAATCTCTTTGATGTCTTATCAATTCCACTATCATTTCTTTACTGTGCCTTTATATTTCACGCCTTGTTTTTCCAGTTTTTAGACTGTTCATCACTCTGTGTGCTGAGAGGAGATAAAATCTACAAAAGGGGCTTTCCATTTTGTCTGTTATAGCTGTATCAAATGCATGAAAAGGATCACAGAGCATTCTTTTAATGCAAAACATTCCTATTGCATTAAATTCTTAATGAAATCTATAGCTCTTAAAAATACAGAAAGCTTTATAAAAATGCTTTTTGTTATAAAATTGCTGTGAGAAACAATTGACTCCTTTATTTAGAGTAGGTATCCATGAATTATAAAATAAATACAAATGCATTTAAAATAAAGCCAACGTTTTCTCTGTTCTTTAAGATATTCGCATCTGGTTTTCTGCTGTGGGTTCCTGATTAAGATAAGGGTGTTTTCTATTAACTGAAGAGAAACTTTTGCTCCCTTAATTCAGACAGCTAATTAAAAGGGCACTTACAGGCATCTGATTCCCTTGTAAAAACGATCATGAGTAAATTATTTATCACTTATGACTTAAAGCTGTGCTTTAATTTTTTTTGCAGGTCACAGCCTCCCAGCTCTCCGCGTCCAGCAACAAGTGTTCGATCCTGATTCTAGCAGACGGGGAGAATGAAAAAAGCAAGTGGGTGGGTGTGCTGAATGAGTTGCATAGGATCTTGAAGAAGAACAAACTCAAAGACCGCTCAGTCTATGTTCCCAAAGAAGCTTATGACAGCACCTTGCCCCTCATCAAAACAACACAGTCAGCAGCAATCATAGGTATGAAATTATTAAGAGGAAAGCTCTAAGAAAAACGGGTATGCTTAAAAGCATGATTTTTTTTTTAGGGAAAAAAAAATGGGTTAGGTGGTTATCTACTGAATAGAGAGTGACATGTAGCGGTTTTAGCCCATATGGGAACGTGTACGGGCCTAAGAGAAAAGTGCAAGTTAGTCCCCAGCACTTTTGTTAGATCTTTTAAGAGTATTCCACATAATCATGAGTAATTCACCCATATTCATAATTATTCACCAATATTCATAATTATGAACAATTTTGACTGAGAATTGGACATTTCTCTTTTGTTACTGTGTAAACATGATTCCCTAATTGGACAAAATTAGCGCTGTAGAGTAGGTATAAATCACTCACTTTAAAATCTGCTGGTGGGACCAGAGAGAAAATGTAAGATCAGAGATTGAATTTAGTAATTTCAAACTACTGCATATGTTAAACTCTGATTATTTAAATTATTTCAATATAATACTAGTTACTTCAAAGCTGGTGTTAGACTTAAGTTCTCTGAACAATTTGTTAAAAATTATGTTTCTAGCTGTTGTTTTAGATAACAGGAGAAATGGGAAAAGACTTATTTTTTCTGAAATTTGAAAGATTAGGAGGTTGCCAATTTTTTAATACATGAATATATTAGGTTTGGCTTTATATACAAGTATTTCAATATATTATAAAAACTCTCTGTTAATGAGAATTATCACTATTGTTTAAGTGATTCATAAAGTACTTCCAAAGAAAAATAACCTTTTTTTTTTCCTTAATGTCATAGACCACGAAAGAATAGCTCTGGGGAATGAAGAAGGGTTGTTTGTTGTGCATGTCACCAAAGACGGTAAGAAACTAGGAACTGGTAATAATTTCCCTAATAAAATCATCTTTTTCTTATTCAGTATCTTCTGGTTTCGTTTTTCATGATTTACTACATTATCAGCTGGACAGCTCCATGAGAGACCAGAAGAAGTTCTGTGTGCTTTTCTGGTTTGGGTATCCTTTCCAGTAACAAAAATACAGCTTTTGGAATGCAGTTGAAGGTTTTTTTCCCCGTTGGAAACTGACTCAGTACTGATTTCAGACCAGGTTGCTCAGGACTTTATCCAGTTGGGTGTTGAAAATCCCCAAGGACACAGGTTCCATGATCTCTCTGGACTGCCTGTTGCAAATTACTTCCACAGTGAAGACACTTCCTTTGTATATTCAGTAGGAACCTCCCTCATTTGAACTTCCTGCTGTGCCCCTCAGCAAGAATCGTGGCTTAATCCTTTGTGTAACCTCCTCCTTGGTACTGGAAATGAAAACTTGCAGTACTGCAAGATGTAATAACAGATTGCCTGAATTAACTCAACAAATGACAATTTAATTGTATGTTTCAGCTCTGAGGCTTTTCCTTATTCAGTAGTTTTTTGCTATAAGCTGTTTCTTTAAATGAATACTGAAATGATACAGTTGTTGTTACGGCATCAAATTTGCTCCTCCCATTTCTGGTGAGGAAAAGCCAAAGGTTTATCCAGAATTGCCACAAATGGTGTTACTAAAATACTAGTTTTGATTCTGTACCTTTAAATATTGCAGGGAAGCAATAAAGGGGATTTCTTGGGTTTCTATCCTAGTTCATCTTTACAAATACATGTTATAATCAATTCACACTTCACCATTACTTACCTGAATTTGTGGGCGGGCTGTTTCGGTTTTTGTTTCAGAGATCATCCGTGTCGGTGACAATAAGAAGGTTCATCAGATTGAGCTCATCCCGAGCGAGCAGCTCATCGCAGTAATCTCAGGACGGAACCGTCACGTGCGGCTCTTCCCCATGGCTGCCCTGGATGGAAGGGAGACTGAGTTCTATAAGCTGGCAGAGACCAAGGGCTGCCAGGCAATAGTTTCCGGACACGTGCGCCACGGAGCTCTCACCTGCCTGTGCGTAGCCATGAAACGGCAGGTGCTCTGTTACGAACTCAATCAGAGTAAGACACGCCACAAAAAGATCAAGGAGATCCAGGTGCAGGGGAACGTGCAGTGGATGTCCATCTTCAGTGACCGTCTCTGCGTAGGCTACCAGTCAGGTTTCTTAAAGTACCCCCTCCATGGAGAGGGCAGCCCGTACAGCCTGCTCCATCCGGACGACCACACGCTCTCATTTATCTCACAGCAGCCAACTGATGCCATCTGTGCAGTCGAGATCTCAAATAAAGAATACCTGCTGTGTTTTAGCAGCGTCGGGGTTTACGTCGACTGCCAGGGCCGAAGATCCAGGCAACAAGAGTTGATGTGGCCTGCAACTCCATCCTCTTGCTGTGAGTTGTGCTCTGTGTGTGTCTGTGTCTTTGGTGCTGTCCATTACAGTGATCTCTGCTTGTATGGATATCCGCAGGAGGTGAAGTTCAGGGCTAATTACCTGACAGGTTAATGAATGCTCTCAGCCCCTGTCATCATGTTCGACCTAATCAGAGGGTTTAATCCTCATTTATGCTCGTTCCATCAGCTCTGGCACTGATCTGTAATTGCTGGAGCACAAAGAAGAAATCATGAGTTAGGATTTCTAACTCTAAAACAGCCAAAAACTTCAAGTTCAACAGAGGCTAATGGAAGCTTTATGTATTTGCTACCACCAGCGCTGGACTGTTGTTATTTAAAGTCTTGGAATGTGATTTACTTTGGCTCAGCATTGTGGTTCCAGCTTTCTTCATGCTGAGAGCCATCACGATCTGGTAGTTTGACTTGCTTTTCTCTAATGGTATTTGTTCCTACTTACTGGTCTTTTCTTTCTTTATTTGTTCATTTTTCTTCCTCGGCAGTTTTTGTCAACAACCTTCTTATTCATCTCCTCTCTACTTTTTTGAAAAGTCACTTACCAAGTTTTCTTCCTGTCTCTCTCTTCCCTTCCAAAATACAATGCATAGCAGGCAATATAAAAAAATATATTTCATAACCTTAAGGAAAAATACTGTAATTTTTCAAGATTTTTATTTTCACCAAGTTCTGTTAAACATTTATTGCACCTTACTTCAAAGCTGAGGCTTTATCTCTGACAGTTTCAAGGGGAAAAAAAAACAAACCTGAATGTCTATCTTATTTTTAAAGTCTTTCTGCGTGCAGATAAAGACTAGCCAAATCTGCACTCAGAGTAGTGAACGAGCCCAGTTCTGTGTTGATTTTTAGAATGATCTGCCTTCTTACCTCACTCTGGCAGCAGTCCAGTCACACTGTAAAGGAGAGTAGTTCACCTTGTTTGAGTGAAGGCTCTTCTGAATGTGGAGGAAGCAACTTCTACAGGGTGTTTGCCACTTACGGATTTCAAGCAATTTACGCAATTGATTATTATAGTGGACTCAGACCATGAATGAATCAAAACAGAAGCTTTTCTGATGTGATAGATTGAAAAATGTGTATTTTTCATACTTCTGTACTTGCAGTTGTTATATGTGACAGTTTTTTGACTGCCTGAAATGAAGTGACTTGATGTGACTCCAACTCAGAATGGAGGTGTATTTTATAGTGAAAGCTTTTACATTTAAACACAACTTGGATGCTCTTCTAGTATTGGCAGACTATGGCAGTCTTGTTGCCGACATGGAAATACTGAATTCTCCTTTAGAAGTGGTCCCAGTGAAACAAATTTCATCCTGGCGAAATGTGCCAGATAAGTAGCAGAAGATTTCTCTTTACAGTCCAGAAAATGAGAAGAGCGTATTAAAGTTAAGGGAACATGACTTTTATGACTGTGTCGCGGTGCTTAGTTCCAAGTGATGCTCATTTAGTGCGTAGTCCAAAGACTCAGAGCTGAATTCATTCAAGTGACAGCTATTAAACAGAGACCACTGTATTTTCCTACCACATCATTTACAATATGTGAGCTCTTATTAAAAATGGGGCTTTTAGGAGGGAAAAACCTGAGAAATACATCAGTATTTGGCAGAGTAAACCTTAATGTCTTAAAATTCAGAAAGCAGTTAGGTTTGCAGCAAAGTTAAAAGAAAAGTCATGGAGGCTGTAAATTTTTGGGTGATACTTGTTTGCCTTCAGAATAAATTTCTTGGTCATTTTTGAGTTAAAGCATATTTTTCAAAGCTTGTTGTTGGATTGTGGAGCACTGGTTTTGTTTTCTTAAATAAATATGGTTAAACTGTAAGAAATAGTCCATTTTGAGCCGTGTCTAAAAGCACATGACACGGTACCTCCTTGTTCCCTCCCAGGTTACAATGCACCATACCTCTCTGTGTACAGTGAAAATGCAATTGATATCTTCGACGTCAACTCCATGGAGTGGATCCAGACTATTCCTCTCAAAAAGGTAACATCCCATTTCAGTATGGGCCAAGGAATATGTCCAGACTCAATATTGCTTTAGAAACCATCATTAAAACTGCTTGTGGAAACATAATTGAATTAGAAGAAGAGATGCTGCAAAGAAACTCATGCATTTTTGTTGGAAATAGAGGATAAAAAATGTGGTTTTCTTGTGGTTGCACTATTTTAGATGGATGGTCAATCTGGACCATATGACTATGTTAGATTTACTGATACTGTTGTAATAATGAGAGGAACTAATTGGTATTAATTACATATGGCTTCGTTGGGGCTGATTGTGTCGATGTTATTACTAGAGGATGGTGGATGTTAA
Organism: Hirundo rustica; assembly: GCF_015227805.2. Lineage (NCBI taxonomy): Eukaryota > Metazoa > Chordata > Aves > Passeriformes > Hirundinidae > Hirundo > Hirundo rustica. Next base: position 17,754,574 of record NC_053452.1, read on the forward strand.
GATAATTGAACAGGCTTTCAAAAATCTATCTCCTGCTGCTCGAGCATATCGTAGGCAGACAGGGTTAGAACATTTTGTTTCAACCAGTAGAAACACTAAAACCAGCATGATGTCAGGTTTGGATCTCTTATCAAAAGGAAGATGTTTCTGAAAACTGAAACTTCCTTGGTATTTAGAAGGTGTTTGCTCAGCTGTATTTGGAAAGAAGAAAGTCAATTTTTTTCCCTGTGGTTTAGACTGACTTCAGCTTTGTATCAGGGCCAACACAATTCCTTTACTGGCAGTCCAGTGACACAGAGCTGCAGGACATTGCCCCTGTGGTCTTGTGTTGGTCGGTCAGTCTCTGCAAATCAATTTCCCACATGTCAGATGCAGACCAGGATATTCTGGCAGTGCTGTGAGGATACATAATGCAAAGATCAAGGTGCTCAGCTGTTAACCATCTTAAGGAGAGAACAGTCTGGACTTTTATGGGAAAGCTCATTCTGGTGTCCAAACTTTGAGTTATTAAGCAGTTGGGACTTTTTTTTTTTTCCTACACAGTAGAATGTGATTTAGTACTTTGATTAATATTTGGCTCAAGACTTGCCTTTTAATGGATGAAGCTACTTTCAGCAAACAAAATTACTACACTTAGGAGTCTCAAAAATGGCCATTTATTTTGAAGAGTCTGTTTCTAGCACAATTTACAGAGTGTGGAATGCATCTTTCATTTTTATGTTGGAAATCACAAATACCAGTAGGTTTTCGCAGTCTGTATGTGCTCTTATTAAGCTGCAGAGCGTTATTGTGACATGGTGCTAACACAAAGTAAAAGCTCAGCTTATTGCTTTATACATCTAGTAGAAAAAAATGGGTTGATATATGAAGTAGACTTCTAACACAACTATTCATTTAAATGCTGGAAGGAATGGTGTTAAGCCTATGTCTTGAAGTGGAATTTTAGCCAACCGCCCCCTCTGTACGCGTTCTCCAAAAACAAATAGTTTAAAATTCTTTTAAAATCTTTTTTGTGGCTTTAATAACTTGGAATTGTTACTCTTGAGAGTGTTACAAGGACTGTTTTCCTTGTTTCAGGTACGACCCTTGAATACAGAAGGATCACTAAACCTTTTAGGCCTGGAGACAGTCAGATTAATATATTTCAAAAATAAAATGGCAGGTAAGTAAAGAGAAGCCAATTTTCATCATGCACATTTTTGTTTAGAAAGAGTGTTTTTCTTTGTTTGCATCTGTGCATTGCAGAAAGGGATCTCTGAAATGTCTGTGTGCTTGTTAACTTGGGAAAAAGCCAAAGCTTATGAATTCCACAGAGTTTGCAATGGCATCTCTTCTCTGAACCTTTTCCTTTCCGTTTCGATATTTAGTGAAGACTGGAACTAGAAACTAGACCTACTGGATGCTCCCTCCAAATGTAGGATCACCTGCCAGAACGCTGCCTAAAAAAGTCTGCACAATTTAAGACTTAAATAGACACTTTGCAGCACTAGATTTAAATTAATACTATATTTAACCTAAATAAATGTTTCCCAAGAATTTTAAAGTAATATGGTGTATTCATAACTTATTATTAGGGCCAGTTATGACTGAGTGCCACAATTTTAGCATCAGAAATCTATTTTTCTTAAAAGTCTTCCTGACTTTTTTACTTTCTAGAGCTCATTTCAAAAGCATTCTCCTGAGGAATTTCCTTAAACTTTTGTTTAACCTCTTAGGTGGAGAGGGGGCATGCTCTGTTTCAACAACCAAAAGCTATAATTTTTTGCTAACAGCTTTCTGAAAACAGTGGAAATAAACACTCTAGAAAAATCCTGCTGCTAGCACTGTTTCAGTGCTTATTTAAATTGGCAGCAAATTAGTACAAAAGGAATGGCAGTTGCAGAGAGGAGAAATATGCTGGAAGTCTGTATAGAGAATTTTCAAGCCTAATAGAGACTGAACATTAGAGTTGATCTTAAGGAAAGAAGAGATTTAAGTTCCATATAAAACCTGTTTTGTCAGTGAGCAGTAGCTTAGTAAGAGCATCATTTTTGTCTCCATATGTAGAAAACAAGACGCAGCAGTTGTAACATTCATTCAAAGTCACACAGCTGTTGTGTGATTATCACTGTTTTCTTTTTCATGTCTTTATTAAAGATCCCTCAGCCAGATGTACAAATGTGGGAAAAAATCTTCCTTTTTCCCACAGTTGCATCAAAATACATCAATGTTCAGACATTTCAAAAGCAGTATTCTCTTTGGAGCAGGGAATGAATGAAAGAGAATCTTGCATTCAGTTTCCAGACAGTCGGCAGAACAAGACTGTTCTAGTGAATTTCAGTGAGAACTGCCAAGGGGATTTTGAGACAAGACTCAGATTCCCTTCCTGCCCACCAAAATGTCTATTTCAGAGAATGCATCAGCGGTGTTTTGAGAGCACAGGTGTGGCAGCTCGTGTGTGAAGAGGAGTGAAGTCTGTTGTTACGTAACAAAGTGGTAGCTAGTGGCTAAGGAAACCCATAAACCAAAGAATGTTTGTTCACGTTTGATGGGAAAGGGGTGGTGTCCAACACTAGCAGAGCAGAGGTAGAAAGAGTGTTGAAACTCAAATTCCATGAATACCTAAGGAACTGCCCCACTGCATCCCCATCTCCGTACTGATTTCAGAGGGGGATGAGCTGGTGGTGCCTGAGACGTCAGACAACAGCCGGAAGCAGATGGTTCGGAACATCAACAACAAGCGGCGCTACTCCTTCCGCGTGCCCGAGGAGGAGAGGATGCAGCAGAGGAGGTCGGTATTCCACCTGTACTTGTCTTCTGTCCATGCCTGTAGGCCCTGATGGACACTGACTGATGCCAGGGTCGTGCTTCACATGTGGCTTTCTGGAGCGCCCGTTTGGGTGTTCCTGTCTCTCCTCTGCCCTCTTAATCCTCAGTGTTGAACTTGTGTTAATACCAGTTTGGGGATGGATATGCACTGGGTGCACAGTTGGTTCAGATTAATTAATGTGAAACGGCTGTAATTTGGAATGCATGCCTCCACATACTGTACGCAGGTGCATAGGTGTGTACATACGCTGTGTATATATGAAGTTCTCCAATAAACACTTCGCAAAAGGAGATTACTTTGCTAACTATGCATATGGATTAATTACTCTCAGACTCTGGTTCTGCTCTTCTTTCTGAAGGAGGTTCTCCTCTCAACAGTAGTCCAGGACATGTGTTTCTTTGATTTATAGATCTAACTACATAGTTTCTATAAAGCTCGCAAAACCTCTTCAGGGGACATAGGACTTCAGGGTGTATTTCTAATGGGAGTGTTTAGCAGGTTACAAATACTTTCCTAAATGGCAACAAAAACAGGTCTGCACTACTCTCAGTGTTCACAGAGGTTGTTATTGACCGTTTGCTGTCATGCAGTAGAAGTGACCTGCTATTGTGCTAAGCCGCACTCCAAGAACTGAGTATTTCACTTTTCTAATTTCCAACATCTTGCACCGTTGGTTGGCTCCCAGTTTGTCTTTCTTTTTGGCTCTAAGGAAAGTAACAACTGTATGCAGTGGAGATAAATTCCATTTCTTGTTCCTACCTTTTCTGAGTTGATTGACATTTGGTCTCCAAAGTTTTATTTATTCTGAGTTCTGAAATGCATCCTTGCCGTTTTGAAGAGCTTTTAGTTCTGACCACAAACTGAGAAAGGTACTGCAGTATTTTCATTCTATTTTCATATTTTATACTTAATTTTCATCTTCACTTTGTAATATATCACAAGTTTGGCTTTTACTCATCTTACAGAGCTTTTTATCAGCTCATTCTGGGAGTGTTAGAGACTACTGGGTAGGGGTTTTAGGCTGCAAACAGCATTCTTTTATCCTGGCCCCTTGCCCTCTCTTCAAGTTGGAACTTTCTTCACACCAGTACTGACTGCAGGGGCCTATCACTGTTAACGTGCTTAAAAAGAGTCACAGACTCATGGAGTTATTTAGGTTGGAAAAGACTGGTTAATTTCCATTTGAAAATAGCTGATGATCAAGGCTGTATGTGTTTCATAAATAAATGCCCATCCTCACCTCAAAGGAAATACCTAAATAAAGTATCTTCTCTTCCAGGGAGATGCTACGTGATCCAGAAATGAGAAATAAGTTAATTTCTAACCCAACTAATTTTAACCACATAGCACATATGGGTCCAGGAGATGGCATACAGATTCTCAAAGACCTCCCAATGGTAAGTACAAAAGGACATGTGAGAGTGACTGACTGCTGCAGAGGCTGCAAATAAGTGAGAGAAAAACAAGTGCAATTTTAATGTATAATGTATTTCCATCAGGAACAGTGTAACGAGGGGAATGGAGCTAAAACTGCTGTGTGTAATAAAATTTAAGCAAGGAGCATGACAGGCATTGAGTCATTGAGAGGAGGAGGAGGAGTGCCTAATGCCCCTGGAGTTTTAAGACAGGTTGGGCTGGAGTGTTGATGATAACTTTTATGACCCATATGAAAGGGCAAAGTTTACATGATTTGAGCCTGTGCTCTTTGTGGGTGTGGGAAGAGAAATTCCTTTCTCCATGAACTGTAGTTCAATTCCTTTTTTCTTCTCCCATCTTTAGCCAACTTAGCCTATTTCTTTACAGCCTGTTTTCCTGTAGCACTTCAATAATGTGTACTGCTCAAGTTTCTTTCCGTACCAAACGTGCTATTTTTCCTATTCTCTCCAAATTAAGTAGTCTCAGTGAAACTGAACTTCTTGCATAAAAACTAACATTTTAAGTTGAAAAATGAAAAAAGAGAACGTGTAATAGCACATGTTCATTTCCATAAAACCTCATGTAGGAAATAACCACTTGGAAGTTACTGAAATCTGTGATCAGCTGAAGACTGACTAATACTTTGCTCATAAGGAAGTACCATACTGCCTGCTTCAAGCTACCTTGGGCATCTTTTGTGTGTTTATGTATTCTGTATTGTTTTCTAAGCACATCCACAGTGACACAGATGTGATGCAGAAGATGCTAATTAGCACTGTAAGAGAGATGAGATGTTATGATAAAAACAGATGAAATTTGTTCCAGCATAGGACTCAGGCATTAGCACAGAACTGCTGTCTAAAATGATCATCATTACTACTTGGAGTTTGTGCAGAAAGCAGGAAGTAGATGCTGAAATTGGGATCTTCTGATGCTGAAAAGTGCAAGGGAAACAAAAATAACACTGGAAAATGAAGTGCAACGTACAGTTACAGTGGTTTAGGAGTCTAATCTCTGGTCTTTGGATGCTTATTTTATCTCACTTTTGAAGCAGATGGTACTTTTATGTTACACTTGACTGTAAAGTCTGCATTTTGATTTATTTTAAAGCTCGTATTAGACACACTCTGAGATGCCTCTCAATAACAAATATATTGGTGTCATGAGAAAAAAACAGTACTGCATGTATTTTTATAAATGATAATCACTTTTATTAATGACCACATAATGAAGGAACTGTTTCTAGAAAACACATGACAAATCCAACAGATGTTGGCAGGTATGTTTCTCTTACCTGGATACAAGATTGCATGTATCTAATGTTAGACAAAGAATGATTATTTGCTTCGGGGCAGGATGTAGATCAGAGCCTTTCTTCATTTCTCCATTTCTGGTAAGTTCTTTAAAATATTTGTGGCTCTTCTCAAGCAGAGAAAATAGTCTGCTACCTCTATAGGTAGAGAAGTGTCACACCATCAGTAGTTGAGAGTTCATGGGAATTGAAAGCTGCAAGGACTCTTACTCAAGCCCTGATCTGACAAGTGTAAAATAAGGAATGATTCTATCTACAGAAGGGGATTTTTTACATCATATTTTCAACAGTGTCATCTCTCAATGGCTTTCAGCTTTGAATCCATTCTAATTGCACTTGCCTTGTATTAGCTTACAGCTCCTGTATCAAGTTAGGACTGGTACTGTGCTATTACCAATCAATATGATGCTTTGAAAAAAAAAAATCATGAGTCACTTTCCACACTTAAAAGTGATGAGAAAATGTGTACAATATACAGTTGATTCCTGCTGTTCCACTTGTTCCACTGCTGCAGTTTCTTTTTAAAAAGTTATTATTAAAACCTCCTGTTTGCAAGTAAGTATGAATCTTAATGCTGGGGGATGTTACTGCAAGACAAAGCAAATTTGTTGTGTATTTTTCTATTGCTTCCTTGCAATGTCCTGTTGTATTTGTATTCCTAAGTTAATTGGTACAGAATTGCATCAAGCACTTGATGTGTGACTTGAAAATGTGTGGATTTGAAAATGTTACTTGAAATTAGGAAATAAATGTTCTGTCAAGAGCTACTTCAGCCCAGGCAGCTTTTTCTTTTCCAACAGCTTCCTGTAAGGTATTTGCCTGGACTGAGTTTTCATTTAATCCATTCCAGACTAAGAACTTTTTTTCTCAGGCACAGAAATAGAAGAAAAGGAGTTCCGTGGGCATTTGAGGTTATGTGTAGAGTCTATCGTTTTATTAGAAAGAAATTTAGAATCAGAAGAGGGCATGGTAACAGAGGATGTTTCCTGGAGAATCGGTACACAGGGTAAAGAATAGTCATCCAACCCTGTGTACAGTTCATCTGTTTGGTGATTCCTTTTCCAGGACATGGGATTATTTCACTAGTTTCATACCTTATTCCCAAAAGGTGAAAAGCTGGGGGATTTCTGTGCTGCTGAGCGTGTGTTCTGATTTCACAGCTGGAACATATTTGTATTTTTTAATAAATTAATGTGGTTCAGAAGAGAAAGTAACAAACAAACAAAGTTTAACAAACTTTGGGAAAGATTGCAGCACTTTTACTTTGGGAATGCCCGTTCTTGTTTGTGGAAGTGAATGGTAGAATACATTTTTGGGGCTGAGGCGGGGGTAGCGAGCAGTGCAAGGCTAATAGTCCTCTCAAATTCTCTTCCTCCAGCTATTATAGGTAGTACAGCTTCTTTTTTCACGGTGTACTGGAATGCAGAAAGTGCACAAAGAGTGGAGTGGAGCTTTTCATTTGCAGTGTCTTCTGGTTTATTTGAGGACCTTCAAATTTGGCTTTATCTACCAATAGAAATTTTTCACCCAGCATGAGCTTTCACAGAATTCAGTATAGTGCTGTATGGACAAAAGGGTCCTTAGGTATAAATAGGTTTTAATAGGGGATAGGAATTTAAATCTCTGTGTTGAGTGAGATTGTCACAAGCTAAATAGCCACCTCAGCCCAGCTTTTATCTAGCACACATGGGTGAACTCTTATAGAGCAAAGGACAATTTTATGTGTATGTAGGTATTTATAGTTATTCATTAATATACACATATTAACTTCATAGATGCAACGTGAATCAGAAAAAAAACTAACCTCTTCAGCCCCACTGCCTTTATAAGGGGCAATGCCAAGAACTGGGAGAAGCTGAGTTAGAAGTGGTGGTGAGGGCCCTTGAAGAGTGGGCTGGGCTGTGTCTGTGGGCAGCAGAGGACCTGCACTTGTGCTGCCCTAAGCCTGGCCTGGTGGGTGCAGAGCCTGCTTGCTCTCTGCCCACCACTGTTTTTTAGACCAGCTGTCAAGAGTTTCATTTGTGTTGTACCTAGAATAAAGGGAATGGTTTAAACTCTTTTATATTATTCAGTGTGTTGAATCAGGTACCTGTTTGTGTTCAACATATCTTTGCCCTTGCTGGTGCAGCCGCACGAGGGGCGAAGATGCTTGCTCTGTGTGTTGTTTTCCAGTGTTTTCCAGTTTTCTTGGCATGCAGCAGACACTGATGTGTTTGTGGGAAGTTGCAGTCCATTGGCCTAGTCCCACCTTGCTCTCTCTGTGAACTGACACCCTTGACTTCAGTAGAGCCCTGGTGTTTGGGCAGAAGCATGGCCAAGGCTCAGAGAGAGATCGGATTTTGGGGGTTTCAGGCAACTCTAAATTTGCACCCTTCTTTTCTTCATGGTGAGCACTCACCGTCTGGCTTTGGCACACAAGTTTGTGGGCTGCAACACAGCGAAGCCAGGAGCTGTTTCCTATTAGCAGAGCAGTAATCAGTACATATTTGTGTTTTATTGCTGTGGATCTGAGTCTTTGTCTTGTTTTGTGCAATTTAGAATCGTTCCTGTTAGTGTATCCCCAAACTCATTTGTTTACATGTTTTTCTTCCCTAGCAGCCTGTCACCAATTAACCTGGCCGTACAGTCTGGCCTCCCTTCTGCCCTCTTGTCCCTTGAAGCCACTTTATCGTGGATGCTCCTTTGTAGTGAAGATCTGAAATCTGGAACTGCACTTACTGCAGCACAGACCACCTCTCTGTGTACATCAGATGTACAGGATTGATTTTGCTTTCATATTCTGCATGCCTAAGTATTTTTATATACAAAAGCTGGTCTTGACTGCCATTAAATTTGAACATTATGCTTCAGTTTGACCTCATTCTACATGAGCCATTCTACTTCCATTCTAGATGATGTGTGAAGCTTTGCTTGTTTCAATTGAGAAACTTTTAGAGTAAATGAATACATATCTATATTTGGTATTCTTAAAGAAAATGGGAGCCCCATGCATGCATCTAATGGTGGAGTCTATGGAGAACGTTCCATGGAGTATCATTTTTAAAATGCTGCCATATTGTGGCTTTCTCACATTCATGAATGCTGGCTAAATATTTTCATGATCTGCAGCTGGCCTACCCTCTGCTTTTTAGCTTGTGGTTTTAGACACCGCCATATCTCCCTTATTGGCTTTTAGGAATGTAGCTGGCTTTGCTGCCAGTTCTCTGTTGTGAGCAGAGAGCTCAGCAAAGTCTGCTGTCCTGGACCATTTTGGAATGGTGGCTTCTTGTACTGATACTTAGATGCTGCTAAAGTTACTAAGAACAATTCAATGTATATTATGTCTTATATGCCATAATGTGGTAATTGATGTTTTGGTTAACAGGCAAAGCCTCATAATAACCGTGTGTTTAAAAAAAAAAAAAAAGTTGGATTTTACCAGCTGAAATTAAGAGAACAGTAACATAATGTTTGATATAATGTATTGGGATGTGACTTAATGTTCTTCCAGACTTTAATACGTTTCACATATAAAAAGTAGTGCCTTAGGTTTAGTGGAGGGGTAAGCTATATTTTTACCATATTTTATATTTTAAGTCCTAACATTTCTAATGTTACTCAGAAATAATCTGTTTTAAGGAGACGAAATCAGTTGGACGAGGGGAAGAGCAACTTAGAAGTGAGAAAGGAGAAGAGGTGCTCTGATTCGCTGGTGCCCATAGGAAACCAGCCTACTGCAGGCTGACTGAGCATATAGAGATGGCACAGGGAGGGAAACCGAGTCTTGAAAATCTCTTCCATTAAATCTGGATTTAGATGACTTCACATTTTACAAGCACTTGTGTCAGCACATTCCATAGGGATGAATTAGAAACCATTCCTGTTGAATTTGCAGGGTTATTTCTCCCCTCTCCTTCTTTACGTCACGCGTTGGGAGCACGCTGCTCAGCTGACCTATGAAAAACATTGGAATTTCCCAGCGCTCTCACACTTGATGTGCTGAGGAAGGGTCTAATCCAGCACAGGGCTGGCAGTGCCAGCTCCCCTTGGCACTGTTGGGATTACGCCAGTGTGGAGCAGGACATGGGCCTTGGTCACCCGTCTGCAGAGAGAGACTTGTCCCAGTGGTCTGACACTAACCCCTTCACCTCCCCACACAGCCTGTGTCCCCACCCTGTCGAAACACTGTTCCCTCCCGCTGGAAATATTCTGTGTTTGTTGTATGGCTGATAATTTTAATGGAATCGCTGATGTGCATGAATAACAGAAGGAAATCTCTTTAACTATCTCTAACTGCTGTGTATGCTCATCTTTTCTTCTCCCCACACCACCTCACCTGTGTTCACCTTCCTTTTTTTGTGTTATGTCTATTTTAGATTGTAAGCTCCTCAAGGCAGGGAACTGATGTTTCTCAACTGTCTGTAAAGCACCTTTTACAACTGTGGTGCTCTTTGAAATATCAAAAAATAATAAATATTAGAATCGATTCCCAATGAGTTAAAAGTTTTATTTGTTTCTAACGTTTTAGCAAGGGCAGCAGCCCCATCAGACTCTGTGTCAGGAAGGTGCTCAGAGGACTGGGGGTGGCAGTGTCAGACCCTGTGTGCTGACAGCCAGCAGGATTTGCTGTCTGCTGTCCCTGCTCCGTGTTTCACTGCTCTTGTGGAACTGCTGGTGCCGGTGTAACCTGTACAACCGTCCTTCATTGCTTTCTCTCTCTGTTGTCTTTGATAGCAGCGTTCCCCTTATCAATACCCTCATCATCACTCCCGTCTGATCTCCTCTCCAAGCAACTTTGAGCACATCTACCACATGACTGTTAATTCAGCTGAAAAATTCCTCTCTTACGATTCCATAAACCCTGCATTTTCCCCGCCTCCACGCTCTGTCCTCGGTACTCCAGACTTTGTCACTCTGAGGGTATGAACGGCTGAGTCAGGTGTTCACTCTACTAACACTGTGTGGTTTTCCTTTTGCCTGGCTATTAACGTGGGAGAAAACCCCTTATAAGCTGTTCCTTCACTCTCCACTTTCTTTTGTCCCAGACAATTTACTTTCTGCTATCAGCTGGAGTCTTCCCACAGCTCTGGCATGTCAAGAAACAGACACTTCATGGCCTTAGGAAAAAAAGAAAAAAATCTTGGGCTGAACCTTTTGCTCTGAGAATATTTTTAATCGTATTAATAACATTTAGGAAGGAAGGATGTGAGAATTTTGAGTAAGTTCTCTGTTCCACAGTGTTCAACACCCAGCAGTCAGAGTGCTGTGTACCAGGTTGATTTAGGAAGAGGTTCTGGATCTGTCCGTGTTGGACCAAGCTTTCAAGCTGTTCGTTCATGATGAGTTCACGTGGGATGTGAGAATTTGTGCACAATACTGTACACAGATGGAAAGAGACACAGGTAGTGCCTCAGGGAGTGTCTAGGTTGAAGTAAAAAAGTGAAGTTAGAACATGTAGAAAGAGGATAAAAATTAAAGACGATGGCAACTTTCTGACAGGGATCCTATTAACCCTGGTAGTTTTAGGCAGAGGCTGACGTAGGATGCTGTTCTGTGGGCATCCTTCGAGTTGCAGTGTAAATTGGAGGGATGGAAGTGGTCTTTCCTTTTTTTTCATGCCTTGTGCATCCAGGTCTGCCTACCTGGGGGTTGCTGTGTCTCGTAGAAATACAAACCGAAGTGAAGCAGGTACACAGGTAGCTGCAGAGCATCACAGCTGTGTACCATGCTGGGGCCTCTGCCTGGGACAGATAAATCAGGAATAACCTGTAGGTAGATGTGTGTGATGCTGTTGTTTGCTCAGGATTTGTGTGGGTCCAGGCCATGTCCATTGCTGTCACGGGAACATTGCTCTTGGTTTCTGGCAAACCTTCACTGCCCGGCTGCTTCGAGTGCCTCTGGGCTGCTGTGCTGGAGCTCTGTCACTGGGAAGGTTTTGGAAACATAACCTGCATCCAACACTAGACAGAATTTTAAAATGCAGGAGAAAAAGAAATCTTCTCCATATGGCTCCAAAACCAATTTGCACAGCTGAGCTTTGACTGGTTGTGTGCATGGTCATGTGTCACTGCTGTGAGGTCCCAGCTGTCACAGCCATTAATACACGAGAGGAATGCTCTGTTGAAATGAAAAAAAACAAAAAAACCAAACCCAAAAAAACACTACAAAAACCCTGTTAAATTGAATTGAAAGCTGTTTCTCTCCTAAGGATCATTACAGGGTCACTGAAGTTGTATTTCAGTTCTGGTTTTAACGGGGTTCTTTTAATCCAACTGTACTATAAAATTGTCTGTGTTTGATATGCAGCGATGTATCACCGGACTGTGACCCTCCCTCTACCTTCCCTTTCTCATGTGAGTAGTCTTCCTGGGATCAGTAAGGAATGACCCCTGGTGCTTCAGACAATAACTCAATTTTTTTCTTTAGGAGCATCCTTCATTCAAATGTTGCAGCCTCCTAGCATAAATTGAAGGGGAAAAAAGTGAAGGGGGCAACCTGGAGTGTTGAGATCCTGCCCTGCTAGCTCCTTAGAGCACTAGAGGTTTAGTCTTGTGTGAGGAAAAGCTTGCTTTGTAGCTTGAGGGTAGAGCTGCTGGAAGCTGTATGGAAAGACAGGCTGTGAGTTTGGTTTCATGTCTGTCTATCCTCCCTTTGTGTTTGGAGATATTGGTGTGAGCAGGGTGCCATGGTCCCAGGTAGGATCTGGTATTGGAACCAAGACAGCATGGAATCCATAGGGGAGTTGAAAAATGACCTATTAAAGCAGGCTCTTAGAGTCTATCCTATTATTTCATGGAAGAGTTGAAAGCTGAGTGTTACAGTGTGATGAACAGGGCACTACTTTAAAACAAAAACAAACCCAAGAACAAGAACAAGCAGCACAATGGACAGAGGAGCAGTGGCAGAGCAGTTCCTGTGGGTGCTGTACCTGTCCAGTCAGACCCTGTCCCTCACCCCAGTGCTGGAGAAGGTGCCCAGGGAGCAGCTGGAGCAGGAGCAGAGGCTCCATAACACTGCAGTGATTGCACCTGCATAACCCACAGCTCCCCTCTCCAGCTGGAATGGGATGTACTGAAGTCATCTGGGCCTCACCCTGTTTCGCAGTGATTCGCTTTGCTCAGCAGCAGCTTCTCTGCTGCTGCTTTTGCCCCCACTTCTTTCATCTTTCTTCGTTTGGTCCAGCAGTGGGGCTGAATTTTCCTGCTAGGATTTGAACTGTTGCTCGAAATGAGGGGTTTTTGTCTCTCTAAGTAAAGCAAGCTCAGGTTTCCTTTTGTTTTCTGTGTTTTTAACCTGCTGCATTGTGCTGCTTTGTAACTACCGCTAATAACCGCCGTTTATTTTCCTTTGAATCCCCTTCCTGCATCATGTGCACACCACTTCCAGGAGGTTTGATCCAAAGTGCCAGCGTCCCTGGCATGTGCTTATTTTATTTTTAGAACAAAGAATGATGAAAGATTTGCTTTGTGGAGAGACTTTCTACAAGGAATTACATGGACGTTGCGAACTGAGGTCACGAAAAGTAATCATCTTTAGAACACAGCGTTAAAACAAATGAGTCTCTTTTTGTGCCCCCACCCATTCCCTCCTTCCCCTGATGCCTGTGTGTTGTCTGCTCAGTCACTGTGAAGGAGATTAATCACCTTGTCATCAAACATAATTGCGTTCTTTGCAAAATGAGCCACTGTAGGTTTAGATCAGCCTCGCAGCCCCAGCGTACTAACTCCAGTGCACGCGTGGTGCTGCATTTGGCTCTCCTTTCTCTCTCAAAACACGGCAGTAACTCATCCCTCAGCCCCTCCCTTCCTTTGGGTATCGTCAGGGGAGCGAGTCTCCGTGGTTTAGGTACAGCCAGGATGCTCAAACATTGCCTCTCAGTTTATTGCGTGGGGGAAAAGCAGGAGCTCAGTGTAGTTTATACTGCGAAGCAGGATGGTTATTCACGTTTAAAAACAAAAAAAAAAAAAAAAAAAAAAAAAGAAGGGGGGAAGCTAAGCAAGAGACAGCAATATAATCCCACAAATAATTTGAGACTGTTTTAAGCCTTTAGGTATAAATCCTTGTGGTGCAGCAGTGGAAGAAGGGAGAAGTAAAAAGGGAATTTTTTTCATTGGTAAGGTCTCTGATTCTCTTTTGCTGAGGTTTGTGAGAGATCTGGGAACAGATGAGAGATTTTAATTCTTATTTGCTGCACATTAAAAATCAGCCATTTCTGGCACCCTGGGAGAATGAAAAGCCAAGGGTTTACTGTAAGATCAAAGTGGTCCGTAAGAGCAATGATTCCAGGGATGATTGTAAGACTGGATTTGGCAGTAGGTTGGTAAAATCTATCTGATGAAGTCTAACCTGTGTAAAATCTGTTCTTTACAAAGCCTCAATTAAATTACCCATTTTAAAATACAGATAGAGACATGGGTAGTACCAAGGTTCTCTGAGAATATCCTTGTGGGGGTGGAATATTTGTTCTGGTCTGAAATTCTCATAACACGCTAGTTTAAAGAAGCACTGCAATTGCAACTACTGTTTTATATATTGCTATTTCATCTCAGTGTGAGGATGGGGAAATAATTAAATATAAATAGGAAGAAACAAACAGTTATTGCAGAGCGGGGGGGCTGTAAAGGGTAAAGGAAGTAATTCTTAGAGCTACCTGCAGTTCTTTCACATTGTGCATCTGTGAAGGTTCCCTGAACCTAATTCCAGTTCATGGTATTGACTTTATAGTGCAAATCACACCCTGTTGATGAGCAGGACAAGGTGTCATGTTTAGCCAGAGCTGAAATGACACACATGGGCAAGTCCCTCTGGGCTAGGAAGCCAGCTCATACACAGGGAGAGGGGCTAAATAACCTGAGAAGTCTTCTCCCCTAAAGTCAGCTAGGTTAACAGAAGCAGAAATAAAATCTCCCAGAACTCACTTCAAAGTACTCTTTCACCTTCTTTTAAAGACAACTTAATGTTTGAGGAACTGCCATATCCAAGTAGGGAAATTGTGGTTTATCTCCTCAGTAAAGGACCGCTTCAGTCCAGTAACTGATGAATTTAGAAAATCCCACTGAAACTCTCAGGATTCAAAATAGGAGCAATAATCAAGATATGTAGAAAAACAGTGGCATGTGCTCTGGTCCTCCTCTTTGTGCAGGCTGGAAACAGGAAGCTGCTTCTCACTTTGGCTCAACTAGTGCAGTTTGGAGGGATGCTGTTGACACCTTTGGAATTTCATAAGCAATTGCTATACAGATTGATCCACTATCTATTCGTAACTCTGCAAGCATTAGGGATTAACCTGGATATTGTATCAACTTAAAAAATCATAGCACAAACGATAGCATCAAGGAGAAATTGTAAGGGGATCCTTGCCAGCTTGTGTTCAGAAAGAAGCCATTATGCAGTGTAACTTGAATATATCTACAGCAGCTTAATTAGGTTTGCAAACCATCCTTTCAGGGAAATTCTGGAATTATTCCATGTATTCTTTCAGTTGCCTGCATATGTCCATGTAATTCAGCACTTCACTGCCGCGTTGCGTGTGCTGCCAGTCTCTGCACTAAACTGCAGAATATTATTTTGCAATTTTTGCTGACTTGCTGCCCAGATACTCAGCTCCGGTAAGGTCGGGGTTTTAATGTGTTTTGGAGCCTCACAACACCAAATTGCAAGGTTGAGCCGGCAGTGGATAAGTGAACGTGTCTCGTGTGTGTGTGTGCATTTCAGAACCTTCGGCCCCAGGAGAGCCGGACGGTGTTCAGCGGCTCCGTGAGCATCCCGTCAATCACGAAATCCCGCACGGAGCCAGGACGATCCATGAGCGCAAGCAGCGGGTTAGCAGCACGTAAGCAAACAGAGCTGTGTTGCTGTGGGGGCTGGACACGAGTGTTTCAGGGGAAGGGCTGCCTGCAGTTGCTTCTGTCCGTGCTGGATAAGGGTTTTCCAAAGTGACGGCTGACGGCGTTGTGCCGAGGGCCAGCAGAGTATTTTAGTCTTGCTTTCAAAGGAGCGCCTGAATAAGCAGGTAGTGCCTTTGAGGGTCCCACACTTGTAATTCGTCAATTTTTTTAAATTGATTGTAGAATTCAAATTACGTTCTTAGCCCTGGGGATGCTTTGCTCCTGCTCAAGTGTTTTAAATCAGTGAAAAGTTATTCACCAGCTCCGTGGTTATTAATTTTGTTGCTGAGCTGTGTGTAGCTCTTGATGCTTCTCTTGCCACTAATGCAAAGATAAAACAGTAGAGGACTGGCTGCTGGAATGGAAGGTTGGCGTTACATTGAAAAAGGCCACTGGAATTAGACAACCGCCACAGCTGTTTCTACAACTGCCACCTTTCAGCACAGTGACTGTGTAAAGTGTTCTTAAACTGACATGCCAAGGGAGGGACTGGACCGTCCACAAGAACTGCAGCAGACGAGAGAAAAGCCCACACAGCCTGCAAGCCGGGACCTTGGGACCTTGGGACAAACTGCAGGAAAGCAGAACTTGCCAGAGAAACAGCTAAACAAGTTCCCGGTGTGTCAGGTGGGGTCTGTAACACAGTTAAAATCCTCCGTTGTAGGATCGTCTGCGCAGAACGGCAGCGCTTTGCGGAGGGAATTCTCGGGAGGGAGCTACGGAGCAAAGCGCCAGCCCATGGCGTCGCCCTCAGACGGGTCCCTGTCCTCAGGGGGCCTGGACCAAGGCAGCGATGCACCCACAAGGGACTACGAGCGAGAGGTGAGTGACAGCAGGAGGAGGAGAAACCTTAAGGGTCGTGATAAAGATGAGGCTTTTCAATCCTGTTCATAGGGTTGGCTACAAGTTTGGGAGTCTTTGACAGTGGAGAGAAGGATCTCCTGTATTTCAAGCTACAAAAGACTTTGGTCAAAGTGTCAACTCTGGCCCTGGTATTTAATATGCAGGAAAAGTTCTATGTATTCTTTACCTGGAGATGTGTGGGTAATGAGGCTCCCCCAACCATCAGCCCAGTAGAGTAACAGCTTGAAGTGCTGATACTCCTTTTGACCTTTATGTGCAAAGATTCATAAGCTATCTTAGCCACCATTTCACAGGAAACACTTTGTACTCAGAAGTTAGCTAGGTAATTTAAGAATAATAATTTCATGTAGAGCAGGAACTGGATTTAATAATTTCTATTCTGTGCAGTCAAGACTATCATTATGATAGGACTGGAATCCTGCCCAGTGCTAAATTCAGTCACTCCAACCAAGAATGTTTTACATGGGAGGGTTCAGTCTGAAGCTGGCCTGCAAAACTTCCCCAACCCATTTTCTCACCAAGGAGTGTGAAAATGAGAGACCACACAAGGCTTTTCGTGGCACTGAACATATCCTGCCAGTGGAAGCTGATAGGCAGCTGTCAGCCCAAATTCAGGCTCAGAGTTTCATTCTGCTGTACTCTGGAAGATCCAAGTGACTCGATAGGATGTTTGAATTGATACCTCGGGGCTGACGTAGAAGAGGGAGCTGTGATGAAGCCACAAAGTTTTCTCATTTTAGTGCAAGAGCATCTCAATCATAATGTGTGAAAAGGCAGGAGCTGTAGGCAGCCTGAAGCTGCACACTCTGCTGGCCAAGCAGCCCTTGGTTACACAGACTGCCAGAATCCTACTGGTACTGTGTCCCTATGTCAGTATCACTTATGCCTGCTGAAAGCAGAGTGATATCTGACCACTTAATCTCGGGTCTCCTTGGAAATGCAGGCAAAAAAGATCCCTCAGTATTTCTGGACACAAGCAAAATCCGCAGAGGCCTTTGAATTCAGTCACCCCCAAACTTGCTATCCTGTTACTTACTGGTGTTCTCGTGTGTTTCTGGCCTGCAGGACTCTGACTCTCCAAGACACTCAACGGCATCAAACAGCTCCAACCTCAGCAGCCCTCCCAGCCCGGTTTCTCCTCACAAGACCAAGAGCCTCTCCCTAGAGAGCTCTGACCACGTGAGTTGGGACTCATGAACTGCTTCAGCATTCAGATTTGGCATCACATCAGCTTGCTGTCCCCATGGCTGTCCCCTTCACTTGCTCCAGTTCTCACCTTCATCCTCCTAACCCTCCCCATTCCCTGTCTGTAAAGGATCTGGGAGTGGGGTACAGAGGAAGGTAAAAGCTGGTTGTCTTCAGCACCGTTTGGCATTGCCTCACCTCCCCAGATCTGACAGCAGCAAATGAACAAAGCTAGGGTGTTGGTAAATATCAGATGCTGTAGATTTGTATTAGTATTGGTTTCATTTTTGTGGTTACAGCTGCTTCATTTTTAAAGACATATTTATCCCACTCCCCTTCCATTTCCCAAAAGGTAGCATAAGTAGACCAGACCAGTATCAACAAGAGAAAATTCAGAGGGATTTTGTTTTCATACAATAGCTCATTGTACTGTACAAAAGTAGCACAGAGACCCCTTCCCCTCCACGGGGAATGATCAGTATGTCAGAGGCACATAAAAGCTTTCAGCCACCACGTTTGAATGTCAATCTGATTGTCGCCAGCAAATCCTTATTAATTAAAATGATGCATATTTTACTACAGTACAGAGTTTAAATAAATACGCAGATGTTAGAGTAAAATACGTATGTATATATTCAAAGAAAAAAAGCATTGTGTATGCAGCAGAAGATGGATGCTTATTTAAGAGAGCCTTTAATTTAAGATTTGTGTTGTCCCTGTTTTCATGCTCGGTGATTTACAGACTCGGAGGCCTGGCTAAAACCTCCCACAGGACAGATTCCATGTGCGCAGCGCTCGCTGCACTGCCGGGACAGCCCCTGCAGTGCTCTCACAATACTTCTCCTTCTGGCTGTAGCAGAACTGAAGCTGTAATTCCTACTTTCCTCATAGTCCTCATCCTTCCCAAAACCAAGAATTGGCAGCGAGGCCCTGTCCCAACAGCCACGGGCGCCGGTCAGCCCGGCGGCTGCCCTGGTTCCGTGCACACCACCTGTGAGCTGGAGCCTTGCAGCAGCTACAGGAGAGGTCCTTCAGGCAGCAAGGGAGTTCAGTGCAGCTGCATTCAGCAGGATTGTTTCCCTGGGTCAGCCTTTGAGCAGGTTTAACTCAGAAGGGAGCAGTCTCCCGCATCTCCTTGACCATCCCTAAGCAGCAAACTCTTACTGTCACTACCAGATCCTGGTTGCTAATACACATCAGCCAAACGAGTGCCCTTAGCTCAAAGCTGGCCCTGGCTGGCTTTGCTGTCACTGTAGCAACAAAGAACCTTGAAGACTGACCTCACACTGTTCACACTGTGGTAATCAAAGATGCCTGGTGACCCACAACTGCTGCACTGGCAAGGTTGGTTTTCCTCTGCCCCCTGCCTGTGCTATGCGTTTGTGCAATTCGCAGTTGTTTCTGTGTGCTCATGCGCTGTTCGGTTCCAAAAGCAGGGCAGGTTGGAGGGCAGGAAGTACTGCAGTGGAAGGCAGAGCCTGCTGAAGTTGGAAAAATAAAAAGCTGAAGTGGTCACCCAGTCGACAGAATAAATGAAAAACTGATACACAGATGTATGGTAAGAGGAAGATGTCTCTTGTCTTTAGTTAGCAAGGCAGATTGTGCTTTTCATTTGGGATGAGCCTTTCTTCCCAGTAGTATTGTTGCTGACTTCATACTATGACCATACTCAAACACGTAAGGGCTTTTTGTATTTAGAATATTGGGGTTTGTGGGTTTCAGCAACTTGTTATGGCTCTCATTAAACCATTCTGTATTCTTGCAGTCAGCAGTTATGTAGAGCTTCACCCACACAGAGGTGTTTGTAGTTTTGCAGTTTCTGTCTTTCCTAATAGAAGTTGTAGGTAAGTTCAAACCATGTACAGTAATTTCCAGGTATGATCTAAATGTGACATAGGGAACAAGACACAGATCATCTAATCCATTAAATCATGCTGGGTCTCCTAGGTAAGGTTTCTCTTTCACTCTGAATCAAGAGGCTTATCCAAGTTTAAGCTCATTCAGTGTTATTTTGGGACAGGAATTCAAGAAATTATTGTAGAAACCATCATATCAAAGCCTGTCTCTCTCCTATTTGGGTATTTCAGAGTAGCAAGCTGGTTGTGTTGTTTGTTTTAACTTCAAACCTACTACTTAGGCAAGCCTGGCATTTGAAATTAAAAGCTTTAGCAAACAGCAAAGCATCTGAAAGTAATTCCTCCCAGAAAAGTTTATGTATTTCTGAGGGACAGATAGGCAGGGCGTTATTGGCATTACTGAAATTCCACATCAGCTTCTTTTTAAAGGATGCATATTGCTTCAAGTATAGCCACTGCTTTTTCCCCACAATTCCCTTGTTTTGGTGAAGCATGTCCACACACTTTTCAAAGCCTTTGCAGACTAGTTTTGTATTTACTGTATGTTGTATTTAAGTAATAATCTTCTTTTGATGTTGAGAGAAGGCATTTAAACAGTGGTCATTAAAGACAGAGCAGCCTGCATGGCAGTCCCCTGAGAGAGGGTCACGGGATCGTTTTCCATGGACTTTTTTTTTCCGCAGTTGTGCTAAAGCTCTCTCTGAAAATGGAACCCAAGGAGCCACCACACAGCAAACAATTAAATTGTGTTTACTCCGTTCCAGTGCCTGCAATCTATTGATACCAACCCCTGGCATTTTCAGGCAGAGCATAGGTCAGCTGTGTTACAACACTAAGCTCAGAGGATGAGAGCTCCACAGGCCCACACGGTTTGTACACTACACTGTCCAAGCCTCAGCAGTCTTCTCTAGGATTTATTTACTCATTAGTTTGGTCCTGTGCATTTTTATAAGTGTCTGTTCAGAAGAGAAACAGCAACTGTTCTCTCAGTTGAAAAGCAAATGACCACATCACTTATTTAAAAAGGAAAACATTGTCCTAGGACTTAAATAGTTCTATATATTTGGGGACCATTTGGTTACAGACTCAATTTGAAACCACACTCATCTCTTTTTGTTGGTATGCATACTGCAGCTGAGTTTTCTAAAGACTCATTGGGCTAGGAAAAGTAACTTGGTCATTTGAACTGTAAGACTCTTGGCTGGTATCTCCAAGGCAGTTGTCTCCCAAGGTTTGACAAAGTTTGCTCCTTTGCACTGTAGCACTGCTTCAACTTCACAGGTTAAGGGCTGCGTTTTGTTCTGGGAGCTTAAAATCTCCCCCTGAATTTCTGACTGTGGCACATGTTCTCTGTACACAGGATGTGTATCTAGCTGGGGTTTTTTTCCTTTTGGCTGAGACTGAAGGTGTTTGCATTTTTGACAGTGCTTGAAAAGATGGGTTGTTGGGGGTTTGCCTTTTTTTTCTCTCTTTTGATGGCAACAAGGATCTGAACAGATTCAGGCAGCTACTAAGGATTCCAGGTTATAGGATGGAATAGGTTTGGTAAATTACTTTTCCCCTGCACATGTGCACACACAGGTATGTGGCTTCCTCCCACATTTCATAAACTCAAAAGCAGGGTTACAGTACTCTCTTCTCTCTTGCCTTTGGCCTGTAGAAGACAGCTGGTGGTATCAAAAAAACATTCCTGAGACTGTGGTGAAGTAGTTGCTTTTTTTTTTCCCCTCCATTAATTGCTGTGGCTTCTTATGAAATGTGCATTTTGCCCATTTAAATGAGTTTCAAAACTAAGTCAGGAATGTTCTCTCTTTGATTTTATTCTGATAAGTTACAACCCAGGTGTGTTATTCTCAGGAATATGGCAGAGGGAAGTTAAGGGTCTTGCCATACCATAAAAGTCCAAAGCATAGTTTATTTATAGAAATGTAGTTTAACTGCACCTAACTGCTTCACAGTGTGTCAGCCTTTCCAAACAGAACAGTTGGGTTGGATTATTAACACAGAAACAGATTCTGGCCCTGTGTTGTATTGCATGGCCAGACCCTGGATGACAAGACAGACATGCTCTTGGTGGAAAAAGAGTTTCTTTTCCATTTTATGAATGCTGTTTAATTTTAAATGAATGCATTAAGGGTAAAACTTATTGCAGTGCAAGTACCCACAGCTCCTGAGCCTTAGTCTGAGAATCAAAGTGGCACATAGCAATTCCTGCTGTGGGTTCTTTTGTTAATACGAGTCCATTCCATGGAGGAAATGGGACAACTTTTCTGCACTAACACAAAGTGCACCTTTCTGTGTACTTGCTGTTCACAGTTTATTTGATAAACACCCCCAGAAGCTGCTCTGCTGCAGGCTTTGCAGTCTGAATTCCAACTCCTCTCATTCCAGCTGCAGCTCAGTACAACCTGTTTTCATTCTCCATTTAAGACAGTCACATCTACAGGGAAGAAATCCACAAACAAACCAGTGTTGCTATACCTGCCTTTTTATGTATGACAGTTTCATATCATTTATTTTTAAAATATGTTTTTTAGGTTTTTCATTGTAATATTATTGTACAGTTTTGCATGGCATAGATGTAATCACTTTTTTGTTTTAGAGTATAAAAGCTGACAAGTGTGCGTGTGGGGGAAAGATTCTGCTTTTTGCCTCTTCTCACTCTTTTGTTTAATGCCCTCAATGTTGTAGGGGACATTGTAAGAGATTCTCTGCTACAGAACAATGATGTAGATTCTTTTGCACAGAAATATTTAAGGTGGAACAGTCAACGATGTAAAAATGACTTACCACCAATATTTTATGTTGGTAACACACTTAATATTAACCTACTTTGATGTACTGCAATAAAACAGGGAACTGTTAGAAATGCAGATGTTCTGTCTTTTTTTCCCACCTCCCCACAGTAAGCTTTGAGGAGCAAATAGAAAGAGGAGTGATGGTGTTCTTGAAGATACAACACGCTGGTTCTAACACATCTGCGCAAGTGCACAGTGGGAAGAAAAGGAGTATGTGAGAAAATCTATTTCCCTTTAAGAGCTTTCAGAAAAAATAACCAGATCCTTTTGAAAATAAAAAGTCAAAGGCACAGGATGCTGTGCTCTATTGAACTACAGTTTGCCTGACCTTTTTCTTAGGTCAGCTATCATGTGATGACCTAAGAAATGGGTAGTTACGTAGCTGTAGTCAGTGTTTTTGGTGTTCCTCCTTCATTTGTAGTTACACATCAAATGTTTCGGCTGACCTAGTGTTAGAGGCTGGATTGTTAGTTAGTTCTGAGCTACCAACACCACTGTGACCTTCCTGCACTTTTAAACAGATCTCAGAATAGCTGTGAAGTTTTGCATGTGCCCTGGCCCTTTCCTGTCATCCACCCATTCCTCACAAGTCAGCCTGGCATTTTCCCCATACCAGAGAGTGTTGGTACATCATCCTCTTTGTTCATTCCCCTCTTGCTGTAATGTTGGAAATGGCCTCACTGGGCCTGGGGAAGTTTAGATATTAGTAAAAATTTCTTCACAGGAAGGCATGTGAAATGGGAACTGGCTGCCCAGGGAAGTGGTGGAGTCACCATCCCTGGAAGTGTTCAAAGGCTGTGTGGATATGGCACTGAAGGATGGTTTAATGGTGAGCAAGGCGGTGCTGGGCTCAGGGTTTGTTTTGATGATCTTAGACATCTTTTCCAACCCTAGTGATTCTGGGGTAAGTCTTGGCTTTGGTACCTGCTTCAGTCACTCCACCTGCAGCAGGAATACAGGACTGGGCTGTTACTTATCCCCCACTGCCAGCAGTGCGAGCCTGGGCATTCTTCCATTACCAAAGCCTACCAGCAACCCCTCCAGGAGCAGGCACCAGGATTTCCACTTCTTCCAAGGGCTTAGGCTGCCTTACTCCTGATCCTCTCCTCCAGTCAAAATGTTTACTTTCTCGGCCCTTGACTCCAGTTCACATGGATTTAAGCCCATGGCTCATCCCCTTGAGGCAGCTGCTGTACCTCTGGGACATACCCTGGTTCCTGTGCTCTGACTTTTCAATCAGTGTTTTATTTCTGATTTCCCAGGGGTTGAGTTGCACATCACAGCTGTGAAAGTCTTGGGAAATGGGCCTTGCAGTGTCAGGGATTGGGCACTAGAAAAGCAGAAACTGAACTGCATGTTCACTTCCTGTTCAGCTCCTGAGCATTCATTTTCTGTTTCAATGCAGCAGCCAAGGTTAACTAAAGAAAGAAGGTAGGAAAATCACTCCTACCAGAGGTAGCCTGAATCTTGATCCTTTATAATGGAAAATGACTGTCATTAGAGAGGCAGCTTTAATCTCCAGCATGCCCTGTGCAAATAATAAATGTTTTCACAAGAGATTTTTCTGGCCCATAGAAGCTCCCTGCAGCATAGAAACAGTCACATCCTCAACCCTGCAAGCGTAGTTCAAGCAAATGCAGCAGCTGGCACTGATGAAGTTTTCCTGCTCATTGTACAATGTCACAACTTCTCTGACTTGAAGCCAGAGTTTCTAGCTCACGTTTTCTACACCACTGGTCCTCTGACATGCAATTGCTCCTGTCACAGATCTCTCTGGACAAAGCTACGGCCATGGTTAATGCTTTCGGAGCATACACAAAAGGCCAGGAGAATAAAGGACTGAGAGCTCTAATTAGCTCTCCTAATAAAGCAACATCTAAGCTTCTGCAAGTTGCTACCCTCTTGCAAATGCAAAACAACTCCTCTGTTCAGCTGGATGTCATTCCTAAACACTCTCAGGAAAGGAAATGTTTGCCAGGAGCTGAACACTCTTGCCCCAGCATGGTATACACAAGATCTGGGCTCACATGAACAAATGCTTACTGGAAAAGTGAACTGTAATGCTCCAGCTTACTCTGCCTCTTCTGCAAGTTCTCTGAACATGCCGGCCTTGAATCTTCAGTTTTCAGAAAATCTGCTCTGAAGCTCACCTAATCGAATTCCCTTTAACATAAGCATTTAGCAGCTCAAACAACTCCACTGTTTTTTACAGCTGCAAGGTCTAGATCCAAAGGAGAAAAACTAAACAGTGTCTATCAGAACTCAAAACAAGGAGTTACCTTTATACACTGATAAACTGCTTGATGCAAAACTGTTACTTCACTGAACAGCAGAATTAACTCTTCTCAAAAAGTTAAGAATAATCTGAACAGTATTTTGAATTAAACTGCACTGCATCTTGTTCAGCAAAGTCTTAAATGAAGTGGCTTATATGTTTATGGCTATGGAATAAAGGTGATACCATAACCTGTTTTCCTACTTCTCAGAGGTCCCTCCTGAGACCATTTATTCACTTACCTGTTCTTTCCCTCTGAAGTGTCAGCTCTCAGGATTTCACACATGCTGAAGTGTTAAGATCAGACAACCTCGGTGTTCCTGGGCTCTGTTAACTGAGTATGAGCAGCTGAGCCTGCTGGTAAATACCTGGCACTTGCCAGACAAGGACACCTGCTTTACAAGCTCCTGGTAAGCCTCAACTCCAACAGCCTCTCTCTCCTTTTGTGAGGGAAGAAAGGCAAAGAGCCTTGTGCTCAGGAGACTGCTAACAGAGTGGTTAAAACACAGGAGGATTAAAAAGCAAGTAAATTACCAGGGATTTTCATGGCAAGAGACTGTTGAGGCTGACGTCCTGGCTGCTGGTAAATGTGTGACCGTTAGCACTAGTGCTGCAGCTGCAAAGATGAAGGCATGAGCAGGCCACAGGTGGATGGTCAGGCAAGGATAGTAGCAATTCCTTGAGCAAACTGCAACAAGAGGAGACCTGGGAGCTGCTACTTCTGCTCAGCTGCTGTTTATCCCCCAGAACAGGACACTGCCCACCTGAGTGTCCATTCCCACATCAGAAGATGACACAGCCACAGGCAGCAGGCCCATCGCACAAGCACTTGTTTATTGACATCAGGAAGTCATACAGGCTTTGTACAAAAACCTACAAAAGTCAATTTCCTAGCTTGAAAACTGTGCGTCTGGTTTGAACTGTGTGACATTTCAGCTGGAGCTGGAGCTGCTCACCAGAGGCAGGACATTTGCCCACCTTGCTGCACGTTCTGCCTTACAGGGAAACACACAGAGGAGGGTCTTGGTCAGGAGAGCAGCAAGCAGTCGGTGTCAGAGTTGCAGCTTATCTAACTCGTCCTCAGGAAAGCTGATACCTACCAGACAGTGCAGAATCCCACTATTTGTGCTCTGCTGATTACATGTTTGACTCCCAGAACTGAGATGGGGTGTGAGAGTGTGTATGTGTGTGTGTTTAAAAGACTGGCAACTCAGTTCTCAGACTTAAAGTATTTCCTATGTTTTGCAAGCCAAAAAGAGGCAGAAAGCATAAAACTTCTACTTCACACACGCCCCTTGTATTAACTCAATGTCAGCAGAATCCAGGAGGGTTCTCAGACTGCCACCACTCGACTTACAAAAACGTGGGGGAGGTGCTGGATGTGTCTGTGGTAAGGGAACACCTTGGTATTTCAATCTATAAATTCACAGTATTAAAACTACTTGAATTCCACCTCAGTTTGAAAGAGGGAAAGTTTTTTAAAAACAATCTGTGGACAATTACAGATAGGTTTCAATATTAAATTCTGCTCTCATCCTCCTTCCCCTACTTGTTATAAAACCCTCTCAAATATGCAGCCACCATCACAATGTTACAAATGCATTCAAGGTAATCAGCTGGTGCCTTGAAGCTGCACAGAAGCACGCAGAGTTTCCTGCAAGCTGCGGGCTGTGCTGGCAGTCGAGGTAGGACAGACACAGCAGGAAAGAGCAGCTTTGTCCTCGTGGAATGCACACTTGGCTTCCAGGGCACAGGGCTGCTGCATCTCAAGAGGATGGAGAGCTGGGGAGCAATACAGGGGAGGCTTAGAATGCACTCTGCAAGGGCCCTCAGAACAAGACAAGTTCGTTCTTACTACTCCTCTGGCTTCTTGCCCCTACTGCTCCAGTATTTGCTGTATGCCTCTTGGAACATGTTTTTGCAGGGAATTTTGGCCTTCAGTTTGGTGCAGATCAGGAAAGAGCCACCCATCTTCCGATGAAGAGAGTAGGTCTCTTCTGGCGGGGGGATGAGCCGATGCTTCAGCATGATTGGGATTAAACCATGGATCTTTTCAGTGGTGCTTTGGTTGCCAAAATCAAAAGGCTCCTCAGATGCAAAAGCCTCTCCCAGGATGAGGACAGCATTTAAGTGGGCATCTTCCATTTCCTGCCCAAAAGGAAAGAGGGGTAAGTAACACCACTAGCCATGACAACCACCAAGGAGGAAAAGAAATGCTAGTGCTAATAACGGCAGCACAGGAGGAATAGCCCCATCCATGACAAAGATAACCTCCAGCCCCCAGCAAGACCAAGGAACATTTAGTTCACACAGTTTAGTTCACACAGATGACCTTCCAGAAGATCATTTTCCCAGTCATGAAACTTCAGGAATTGTCATCACCTGCAGGGGCTTGCAGGGGGAGAGAAACGACAGTGAGTTTGGGGCTAGCTGTATCCTCATTACTCTTCCTGCTCCCAAAAGCAAGAACAAAAGCCAAAACCTTTTTTACCCTCTGTCCTCATGCTTATCCAAAGGGCTTCTGGACTGACACTTTTACCACATCAAGTAATCTGGGGAAGTTCACAGACTTGCCACCACCTTATCTGTGGCCAACATCAAAATCAGACCCTTCTGCTCCATACCTTGATTTCATAGCCAGTGAGGAATTTCATTTCAATGGACTTCTTCAGTACTCTCTCTCTGTCCATGTCAGCAGCTGCTTTGATTACCTGAGTAGAAGGAATACTTTCAGGAGAGCCAAGAGATGACTGAGCAACATTTTGAGAACAGGACTGCTGCACAGATCATAGGAGCACACGTTGCCACCACCCACCTGCTCACTCCCTCGCCTCTGTCCTCTCTTCCGGGACCTGCATGCTGGGCAGGTTAAGAGCTACTGGCTAAAAGATTCAGCTCTTCCCAACAGGGCTACACATGGCCCAGAGAATGTAAGGGACAGCAAAAAAAAGCTTCACAAATAGTCAGCCCCTCCCCCAAAGAAATAGCAGAGCCGACTGTGAGCAGCTTTAGGTGGCAGCTGCTGGCCCTGGCAGCTCAGTTACCACGTGCAGAACATGGTGAGTACGCAGGAAGCACGTTTGACTTAACACCGATTTTTCTATCTGTGGGAAAGCTAGAAATCTCAGCAAGAGGTGGGGAACAATTTCTATCTGTGGGAAAGCTGGAAATCTCAGCAAGAGGGGGAACAAGCAACTCCTGTATATCCTCATCGAAAAATCACAGAATTGTGAGTGCTCTGATACACCCTGTCATCCAAGCCCCCCCTGCAAGCATCACTGCAGCTCACTTTTGTGAACATCCCAACTCAGTGAGCCAGCAGCTTGCAGCACATGTGCAGACAGCCATGGCAAGGGATGAAACAGGAACAGAGTTCGCTCTCTTGCCTCCAGCCCTGCTTCCCTCCACACCCAAAGTGTATTGCAGTACAAAGTGATAACAGCTAAGAGATAAAGAGTATTTGCAAAATCAAGTGCAGCCCTCTAGGACACAGTGCAAGTCCTCACCTCTATGTAGACATCTGTGAACTTCTCATCAAAGCCTCGCGTTGCTCCGAAGTCCAGCAGGGCCACCTGGAAATGGACAAAGCCGTCTGTATTAGAGAGCCAACCATTCTGGTAGAACCTGATCTTAAGAATTCTCCTGATTTCTTCAGGAGGCTCAGCTGGCTTTCACAGCTCTCCTCTGCATCCCAACTGCCCCGGACTCCTTTATTCCCAGTCTGCAGCCCCAACAGCTGTACCAGTACAGGGCTGAGGAGGGATGGCCCATGCTGAGTGCTCACCCTGCCACACCTGCTCTGCTGACAGCTCCACTCAGGCTGCACGTACAGGGACAGAGCAGCACTGAACCTTCTCCCAGCACTTTGCAGCACAGACCTCAGGAATAAAAAGCAATTCCATCTGCCCTACAGGGCACGAACAAACAGCCAAACCAATGAGCAGGAATTGCTACCTTTATCTTCAGCACAACACAAGAGCGTTTAACCGAAGAGTCCTGGGCTCAGGTGTGTCCTGGTTGGGCACTGCCAGCTGCAGCTTCCCACTACCACCTTCAAAACAGATCCTGAGGCTAAGGAAGAAGCTGTGACTGATCAAGGGCCAGGGTTACAGTGGCTCTCCTTTCCTACCAAGCCCTAGTAAGGGCATGGGCAAAGGGAGGTTTCCCTGTGCTGCCTGCCCATGCCTCAAGGACAGAAATCTGAGAGAATCTCAGTAAGGGCTCCTTAAACTCTGGGAGTGGGTAATAATCAAAAGCTGGTGAAAACCAATGTTTGTGTAGGCAGAACAGTGGCTGCTCGGGCTTACCTTGTGCAGCTGTGGGTCATAGAAGAAGTTTGACCAGTTGGGGTCAGTCTGCATGTACCGGAACTCAAACAGCTCCCGCAGACACAGCACCAGGATGTTGTGGCAGATCTTCCAGGACAAGGAGACAAGAAACAAGTCAGGAGTTGGGCAGCAAGCCCTACTCACATCTGTAACTTAGAGCAGGCATCAGCAAACAGGGAACGCATCAGCACACCAGCAGGAACCATCTGCTCTATGCTGCAGAGCTGAAGGAGCACCTCTCAGCAACTCCCAGCCCACACCTGCCATGGGACATCCTTAGCAGATAGCACAGATATTCCAATGCTCATCCAGCTGCATTCTCATCCTGCCTTTTAACTTTCCAGCATTGACTACACACTGGGTAGCTGCAAGAATGGGAATTTTGCGTGATACACAGACCCACCATGCACTTCTGTGGGCTCAGCACTGACCCAGCTTGAGGGAGGAGCAGCAGAGCCAGGCCTCAAGACTAACAGGCACAGAGAACCAAGAGTAGCACTCCCTGAAGAGCCCCCCGCTGAATTACATAGTCCAGCAGAGCTTTTCTGTGAGAATTGCTAAGCTGGAGCCTGTTCAGCAGAACTGACAGCTTCTGCAAAGCTGAGTGAAACATCATATCCAAGGTGGAAGGAGGAGAGCACCAAATGCTCGCCCAACCCTGCTACAGGACACTGCCATTTGGGTCAGAAGGCAGAGGGTCAGCCAGGCCAGTCACTTATAGGAAAGAAGGGCTGCTCCTGCAGCAACACCCCAACTCACAGCCTTTTAAAATGAGCCCTGGTGATAGAGCAGCTCATTGCTGGAAACAGTCCCTAAGAGCAGGCAGCCAGCTCTGGCACAGCTTCAAATCTAATGTGACACTGAGATCTGTTTATCTAGAGGAACAGACTGCCCTCTTCCCCAGTGACCTGCTAACAGCTGACAGCTCACACTAAGAAACACACACACACATCCAAATACCAGGACATTTATTTCTGCTACTAGAACAGCTGCTTGTCCCACCACAGCACTCCAATCCCTGGCTATATTCAGCACCAACGCCCACCTATCCCCACATCCCTACTCTTGTTTACTGAGGTATTTTTCCAGCAGCTCTGTGCAGCACAGGTCAGTCCTGCAGGAATGACACCCTACTGCTTGCACAGGGATGATTCTGCAATCCTGCCCAGGAGAGCAGCTGCATAAGACCCCTTTTTCCCTTGCTGACAGTCTCTCCCAAACTTAGGTCCTCAGAAATGGCATCACACAGCAAGGCTACCTGCCCTTCAACTGCCCTTGCCATTCACCCCCTCCAACCCCTCCCTGCTGAATGCTGGTGCCTGCAAGGTCCAAACAAGCCAGGAGAGATTCCAGTGTCACTGCCACCTTCCCTAAACAAGTCTTCCTAGAGGCTCCAGACAGTCCCCGACTCCAGCCTTGCTCAGGGTTTGCTGTCAGAAGGCATCCCCCAGACTGGCAGTCAGGGGCAGGCCGAGCACAGGGCTCTGAGCAAGGGCAGAAGCACAAACTCCCCAGTTTACCTCGTTTCGAATCTCCTGGCTCAGCCCTTCAGCTTGATCCAAGGGAAAGCCAGACACCAGCTCTGTGGTCAGCACATGCTTGCTGCACAGCTCATCTATTACTCTTGGGACATAGAAGAAGGGGTGGTCTTTCAGCAGCTCCCTAGGGATGGAGAAAGGAGAGGAAAAGGTTTAGGAGCCCTGAGAGCAGAGGGACCCATCAGCAACACCTCACACAGCCTCTCCCCACACCCTGGCTGGGCTGCCAGGATACGTTTTCCTCAGCAGTTACAGTAGGGATTAAGTCAGCAGAAACCCTTCCAGTGACTTACAGCTGCTGCCAGCTCCTGAGATCACATCTCCTGCCAGAGCAGTGATACTAAGAAGGCATCAGGCAGGTGCATCAAGGGGCAGTGGACTCTTTTGCTCACCCCACTTGGCTTCAGAGCCAGACTACACACATGGAAGAATTACTTTGCCAAGGGGAGCAGTGCCACAGGGGCAGCTCTGCAGCAGGACAGGAAGAGCATCCAGCCACCACATAAAAATAATCTGGATGCCGTGGCAAGCCAAGGAAGCAGGCAGCACTGGTGGTGGCAACTGCTTTAAGAGAGCCAAACTGAAAACTTCCTGGGCTGAAGGATGGGAGAAGTTAACAACAGGCTAAGGGCACACAGAAGAGTATTGCAACCCAAACTCTGGAGTTACTGCAGCACCTTCACGTGTGGCAGAACAGACAGACTTGCACAGTAGGAGGGAGGATAGGTGATCACATTTCAGCTGACTGAAGCCATGCCCAGCTGAGACAAGGTGGTGATTCCGGGGGACAGCTCAAGCCACAACCATGCACCCTTCCCCTGTGCCACATGGCAGGGCACAGCAGTCAGCTCCCCGCCATCCCTGAAGTTAAACAACCTCTCCTGCCCCTCGCACACACACTGAGAAGGGGCTGAAGGCAATGGTGGGAACATACTGGAATTTCCTTGCACAGGCAGCTTCTCTCAGGTAGTCACACTCCAGGGCCAGCTCTCTGCTCACGACTTCAATCAAGTGCTCTGGGAACAAACCTGAAAGTCAAACAGCACAAGAGAGAGCAGGCTTAGAAAAAAGGACCTCCTCAGGCTAAGCTTTCCAGAGCTGCAGCTGAGGAGCAGCCTGCTATCCAGCCAAATCTGAGCTGAGGAGCACAGGAGGCCCCAGAGAGCCACGGTGTATTTCCAACTAGATGCAGGTTGTGCAGTAATCCCAGGCTACACAAGTGCTCCTAAGTCAAGGTACACCCACACCACTGCTCTATTCAGCAGAACTCTGTCCTCTCCCAGCTCCCACCCCACAGTCCATTCCTGCTATTGGCATGGCTGTGCAAGGACACACACCAAAGAGAAGCACCCAAACACTGGGCAAAAGCGGCAAAAGCAGGCTCCAAACAATGTCTGCCTCCAAGTGGCAGCAGGCACTGCCAGATAGAAACAGTCAGCATGACTAATAGAGCGCACTGCAGCAGCAGCACGTAGCCAGGGCCTGAGATGCCAAGCCCAGTCTTCTTAGTCTTGAAGTTGGAAAACCCATCTACTTCTTGGGCCAGACACAGCTGGGGCTGCAGCAACCTCTGCAGGGCCCTGCCCAGCCACCAGAGAGAACAGTCCCAGATTTTGTCAGCACCCAGCCTGATTTTAGAGCAGTGCTTGTACATTCCCACTAATATGTACAGCTGCTGCAGGAAGCTATTTGGAAAAAGGAGTAGTAAGTCCTACATTCCCCTGTGGGAAAAGGGACTTGGAACTTGCTCAGTGTCCCAGCACATAAATAAGTCTGACAGTTCTCCACCACTCTGATTGGAAAGAACAGAGAACATCTGGGAAGAGCACAGAATGGCAGGCATGGAGGGCTACAAGGAAACATGGAGAAGTATGAGTTCTGTCAAATGTACCAGAAAGTCACAGGACAAAGCAAGACCACCTCACCTGAACACAGCCCACACTCCAAGCCTAAAAAGTCATCAAAAGTGAGTATTCCCTGGCACTTTATACTTTACTAAGAATCCCTGTGGGTCTGTCTCTATAGAGAGCACAGAGACAAGTGCAGGTTAGTCTGGTGGATGTGTGCATACACCTCGCCAGAAAACACCGGCACACTTCCCACCCCACCAAGTGGGCACTGGAGCAGGCACATGTCCAGCACAGGCAGCAGCAGCTCTGCAGCAGAACAGGGGAACACAGCATGTCTCCCCAAGCTGGCCCCCCCACCCTCTGCCCATATCTGCTCCCTCTCCTGCTTTCTGCAGGAAATCTGCTGCTGGGCAGACTTAGGATCCTTAAGTCTCTTTCCCCAGTCTTTGGAGGGACACACAAAATGCGCTGCTTGAAAGGGGCTGGCAGAACTCGACCTGCACCAGAGGGAACACAGGGGGCCTGCGAGGGTCTCTGCCTTTTTTACCTTCAGGGAGAATATTGCTCATGCTCAGGACAGCCATCAGGTTGTTGACATCACTGTTGATGCTCTGGGCAACTCCGGGGTACTGTGGGACAGAATGGGAGAGGGCAGTGTGGAGATGAGATGACTTGGTTGTACAGGGCACGATAAAAACACCTGGCTCAGCACCCACTGCCCCCACATCACAGCTACCTATGGCCTGGCAATGAGCCAGGGCATTCCTGAGCCACACATCCCTCCTCTAAAAGCTTATTCAAAGGTCAGCATCGAAACCAGGGGACACACAGCTCCTTGCAATCAGAATGCCTTGCTCAGATCCTCTGATGGGAATGCTTCCAACACATGATGGGTCCTCAGACACACCAGTCTCACAGCAGCCACGGCAGTCAGTCACTTCCCTTCACAGCTGAAAGCACACAGCCCTGGAAGCCCCAGTGTGTCATTCCCAGCAGTAGGACAAGTGGTGAGGCCCCAGCCCAGTCCTGGCAAAGGCACCTCCTCCTGTTCTCACGTTGTCTGTCAAGAAGGGAAGGAGCCTGCACTGCTGAGGAGAATGTGTGCTGATGCCAGAGGATTGAGTTTCTGCTGCTGTTACCTTGGCCTGACTTCAGAGACTACTTGGGACACAAACGGCTTGAGAAGACATCAGCACCCATTGATACTATTTCTAAAGTCTCCCCAACCTACAAAAACCCACCAATGAGTTGATCAGCTTTGCCTGGGATCCTGCTCAGTCAGCAAGGGACCTCAGTCCCTGGGATTATAAACCATGCTGCACAAAGAGCTTTAGCTAGAACTTAGTTTTGTTGGCAACAGCCACCTGAGGTTGGTGATGCCCAGAAAGGGGCCCAGGGCTTGTGCACATCCCAGAAAAGGGACTGACCTATGGAGCAGGTGGGACCCTCCCATACAGCCCTGAAAGTACAAGCAGTCCCTAAGCACCATCACCCCATACTGCAGTGACATATTTATGGGATGTCACCTGCCCATCCAGACTCAGACTGGCTCAAGCTGCAAAACCCTTCCTGTATTTTCCACTCAGCTTGCACTAGGTAAGACATCACATCTTCACTTGCATTAAAATGTTTCTTATTTGTCTGGCAGTACTCACGTAGCTCCCCTGCCCTTCTATGAGCACAAACACGACGTGGCTGCTCTGTAAAGCCCACCTGGATTTTCATGGCGACTTCTTTCCCGCTTTTCAAGCGTGCCAGATGAACCTGGCCAATTGAAGCAGCAGCAAAGGGGCGTTCCTCAAAGGACTCCAGTTTATCCCTCCACTGGGGGCCGAGGTCATTGTTCAGAGTTTTCTACAAATAAACAGAAAGGATCAGAGTATGAGAAGCAAAGATTTAAGACTTTCAGTCTTGGAAATCATGTTCCTCTAAGGTGCCTGAGTTCTGGGTACCTATAACCTGCCTTCTAGATCATCTTCTGTGCCTTGTCATTGCACACCAAGGCAAGGAGTGGTCCAGCCACCAGTGCAACCCCAGCATTGAACAAATGCTCATCAGATCTCTGTGGGGCTCTGCCCTAGTCTTGAACACAAACAATCTTGAATGCTGCCTTGGCAATACAAACATCTCCTTTTAGGTGCCACTTGCTATCTTCCAGAAAATGAGCAAGGAAAATGAGTTAGCTATTTCTCCTCTTTCTTCACGTTGCCAAGCTGAACAGAAGCAATCCAGGCAAGACTGTCTTTAAGGCAATATTGACAATGAAACATCACAGCCTGCTTTAACATCTTTTTCGCTACCCTGCCAGACTGCTATATTTAAGTTCTGGCTCTGCGTAGTGTCTTTCAGAAGTAGTGCTGGCAGTTCCTTTTGCATCACTCTTTACATGTTAATTGACAGAGAACACATACACTGGGGAAAGCAAACTTAGTTCACTTCATTCTGGGTCTTCCTGATGGCAAGTTAACCAAAATGGCAAGGACAAAGCTGCTGTTAATTTTCCAGCAGAATAAGGCTTGTGAGCCTGTTTCTAAAATGGGATGTAGACATATCTAGACACCAGCTTAAGACCCATGAGAAAGAGAAGAGAAGACCCAGGAGGAGGCTACACTCAACAAGACCCTATAACCATATTTGTGTGCAGCATCCTGCTCCATCAACATTAATTCTCAGGACATGAAAAATTCCCACATTTTTCCCCTCTTCCATTTTTTTGAGAGAAAAGACTGCATATAATTGATAAAATGAATCACGTTACCCACAAATGAAAATATGTAGCATTATTGAAATACTCTTTAAAATCCCCATCTACCTCCCCTACTAGAGCATGTCACAGGAGACATTTTTTCTGTCCATTGTCCCTTTCTCTGACAAGCACTCAGGAATATTCCTCACCATCATTTGCTTTATTGGCATGAAGTCAGCACTCTGACGTACACGCTCAAAAATCCTCTGGAGATGGGGGTTGATGAAGGCATCATCTGCCAAGGGAAAACACAGCTGTCAGTGCAGGCATTGCATTCTTCAACACACAAAGGCTGTCCTGCCCCAGGCACACCCCAGTGAAGGTTTTAGAAGTAATTCTTTAGTTCTTTTTGGGGGGTGACAGGCTGCACAGACCCAAGAGCAGAGTGCTCTGCCTCTGTCACACGCCAGCCCATCCTCTGGCTGGCAGAACTACAACATCCAGGTCCAGGAGAGACCACTGCCTCATGGAAACACAGGTCACAGAAGGGACCCCTGGAGCACCATCCCAATGCTCCAAGGTTCCCAATGTGGTTTACTCCAGCTCATTTTAAGGGGCAGCAGCTCCTCTAGAATGCTGTGCAATGGTAAAATACCACTTACACAAGTACTGAACTCTTGAAGAAATCAGGATTCAGCATCTGCTACTGTAAACAACTGCCCAAAGGCAGAGCAACTACAAGTGGGCAGAAGAGAACACAGCTGAGACAAAACTTTTAAGTCAGAAGGATTTAGCAAGCAAATATTTACACTCATAAGAGGAGGGGCTGGGGCATCTTGAAAGATTAGTTATTTGCTTGAGCAAAGGCTTCTCAACAACTCAGAGAAAGACTACCATTGCTGGCAAACTTTTCATCTCATAAATGACTGTAGAGGAATCAGATTTATCTGCTGCTCTCCCAACACTGGAAAAGTCCAGGCTACAGGCCTTGATCCTGAGAACTGAACCTACAGCTGCGATTGTGACATTCAAACAAAAAATCATTGTTCCTCTCCAAATACACGTGCATGAACCACCTTATGTCTATCCCAGGAAACAAGAAACAAACAGTAACCTTAAGAGGACTGTCCTGAGAAGAAGGGTGGAAAGAAACAGAGAGAAAAAGATAAATAATGCTGAGAGTTGACATTAACACTCAGTATTGTTTACAAATTTCCACTGAAGCCGTAGCAGCATTTAAAAGTACTAGCAAACCCCACTGTGGAACCAAGAGGAGTTTTTAAGAGGAGCTCCCATTCCATCACTGGAAGCTGCAAAGGAGCAGGCTTTGCAGGAGCAGTGAGTAGAACTCCTGATGTGACGTTACCAACCCGCGAGAAGGTGAGACATCGCATTTGCGTGTGCACTGCAAACACCAAAAGAAACGCCTGCCCTGTCACTGGTGGTGCATCACTGCCCGGCCTCTGAACACTCTGGAAAACATTCTCAGGGCAAGTGTTAATACCCATGTGAAGGTATTAACCATCAGTGCTCCAACGTGGCACCTGCTCTGCCAAGGGTGACTGGGCAGAAGGAGAATGGATCTCACTATGGGTGACTCCAGCTCCCAGAAGCAGTTTGTGTCAAAGCGTCAGCATCTGCCACAGGCATTGAGGATCAACTTCCTTTATCCTGCTTACTGCTGGCATCCATAAACCTCTCAAGGGGTTGCCCTAGTTTGAGAGGGCATCCATCCTTGGCTGGGGTGCTTGACCACCCACACCCTTTGTTCATGAGCACAACATCAAATAGCCAAGAAACCTGCAAGTCCAGGCTGACTGTACAGAAACTCAGCAGCAATGTCAAAAATCAGCCTTGCATTGGAAGCAACTCTGCCAAAGCCAGGCTTACAACATGCTGATGAATAAGATTTCACGTCTTTGTGGTCAACTGGAGAGGCCTTACTGGAACAAAACATGAAGCAGGAGCCAAGGTAGGGCACTCTCAGGTGGCAAATGCAGCTGCCTTTCCAACATCTCCCAGGATGACTGGGGGCCTTTGGCATCTTTTCTGTGCATGACCTTTAGGAATGTGGGTCCCTAACAAATCCACTGACTCCCATGTCAGGGAGACACAACAGACATCAGGGGTTTTAAGGACACTGCTTTGTGACTTGTGCTCAACTACAGGGAGCCCCTGCCCCGAGTTAGCACCCAGACCTGCTGACAGAAGCAGTGAATTCAAACTCACCAGGCCACAGAGAAGCCCATGAAGTGGCAGCACCTGCATGAAACCCTCTTGTCCAAACAGCCACCCAAAGAAACAGACAGTCTGCATTGCTGATGGTGTCTGATTTATTTCACCACAGCTGTCTCCCAGCAAGGTCACCATGGGCCCATGTTCCTGCCAGGCAAGCAGAGTCCACACACTTACAGCAAGAGTCCAAATGAGGGCTGGGTACAACCACCGAGGTTGCTGGAGGCCTGTTCCTGACACCAGAGTGAAGTCAATCAGCAAGTATTTGACCCTCCTGCCAGAGCACCGTAACATTAGGAGACAGCAGGCAAGTTAAAAAAATGCAGAGCATTTCTGCTCCTCAGAGCCAGCCTTTCACAGCTCCCCTCCTCTGCACTCACATCCAGGCCTAGGGCACCTGTGAGCAGGCCTGGGCACACAGCAGGCACAACTCAGTGGTGTCCCAAGGATCTGAAATTAATCCCACCTGTGGTAGATGAGTGATTTCCAGCCATGGCTTGCTCAGCCCACATACCAGAGGCACTGGAAAGCAAGGAGCAAAGGAGCTCCTCCTGGATCTGCTGTGTGAGCCATCAGTGGCACTGGCAGTTTCTAGAGGGTGAGGAAACAGCATGTGGGTGGCAGCCTTTGACACAGCAGCTGATGCCTCCCACCGGGCTCTGCCAGGTGGCCATCAGCCTGGCACCCAGCTAAACCAACTGATTAGCAAATGAAATGCCAGTCAGGGCTCTCTGGGACAGGGCACTGATCTTGTTCTGTCGGTGAGCCCAAAGTATTTAATGCTCTACTAGATCCAGTCTCATCAGCTAGTACCTACAAAAATTCAAGGAGAAGTACAAACCAAGCAAAGCGAGTACTTCAAACACTCAGACACTTAACTCAGTTTCAGAAACATATTGAAAGCTATTTCCAGACAAGTCTTGGAGCTATTTTTGGCTGGTTCTTTCCTTCCCTATCAGGCTGGGCAGGAAGGCAAATTGCAAAGACCCAGATAAGGTTTGAACTGAGCACACCTGCCATCTCCCAGGGGTAACCTAACAGTTCAGTGTAGGCGCTGATATCACTCATGCCTTCACCTGTGCACACTGGCCTCAGAGCTCAATGGGTTATATAACAGTTTGAAGTCTTCTCAGGATGGAAACACACGTGTTTTATACCTCATAGGATGATCAGCTGTACTGGCCTTTCCAGTAAAGCTTCAGAGCCCATGTAAACCACTAACAGGTTGCTGTAATGGGAGAGTACTGTGGACCACTTTTGGTGAACAAAGAACGGGATCACATTCTTGTTGAGATCCTCCTCCTTTCTAACAGGACACTTGCAATTAGAGTGTAATACAGCTCCGCTTCTTAACAGCTGCTTGTAACACAGACACTAAAATTCACAGTGTCACTCTACTGTCAGCCCATTTCAGTTACAGACAGTAAGGACATTGAGAGAGTGGTGGCGTGGAAGTGCATGCATCTATTTCATACTGGGATTAGGATGGAACTCAAACATTTCCACCACTGCTCTCACAGGAGAAAGCCATTTGTTCAGAGTCTCCATGTTCACTTGACACTGCCTGGTTGCAGACAGCTGACCCTGTGTCACACCTGGCAGCACTAAGGACAGCTGAGGACCTGTGCTGCCACTTACCTTGAATGCTCAGCATCTGTCCCAGCTTCAGCGCCGCTCCCCGGACCTTGCACAAGGTCCTCACGATCCTTTCTGCATTGGCCTCTGACAGGAACGGGCTAGAATCCATCACCGCTTTCTTCCCTGAGGGCAAGGAGAGAGAGCACGAATGAAGATCACCCTCGTCTTGGCAAGCTCACTCCTCTGTGTTAGCCCATACTCAACCCATTTGCCCTTCCCTAGGGAAATCAAACTAGGACTACACTGAGCGCCTCCATTGCAACCCAGGGGCACGGACTGAAGTTGTACATGTGCCTTGAGACAACTTTGACATCGTTGGCTTGAGGGCCAGGAGCAGCAAGCCACAGCCTCCAGGAATGTCTGTGCTGCACTGCAAACTGTCTGGGATCCTGGGTAGACGCTGGTGCTTGAACTCGCTGTGCCAACCAGCACAGCCTAAAACGCAGCAAAGGTGCCTTGAGTGCCACACCACGGGCTGCAGCACAGCCACAGCCTCCAAAGGGCAGCAGAAGTGAGCCACAGCAAGGGGGAATCCTCAAAGCCTCGGAAGCACACTGGCACAGACCAACAGGCCTCCTCCAACCTCTTAACATGGAAGCTTGCACAGGACAAGGCCAAAATACACACCCTCAAGCACACGCCAAGCATGTGCAAAGCCTGATGTCCGACAGGCTCAGAGAGGTCACGCAGCCGTGTACACACCAGTGCCACAGTTCCAAGTGTGCAACAGGGGGACTGGGTGGCGTAAGAAGCACCTCCCCTCCACTTTACATTTGTTTTTATTAAGGGAGGCGGGAAGGAGACCCTGATTCTAGTTTGTGGTCCCTTTGGGAGAAGCAACTCAGAAGCACCTTCCAGGGCAATGCCCAGTAGAGCAGGGACAGAGGGGGCAGGCAGACACACACCCACCTCTTCTGCTGGGGCTGCAGATCAGCTCCTGCTGACAGAGAGCCAAGCAAGAGGAAGGTCAGGCCTTGCAGCCAGGCTGCAGAGCTCACAGCTAATATGCTGATCTTGCAGCTATATCGTTTTTAGGATACTTTAGAGGAACAAAGGGCAGAACAGCTGAGGTCCCCATAAACAATAAGCAGTACCCAAGAAGGTACACCAGATGAGAACAGCCCCGGAGATCTCAGGGAGCAGATGGAAATTACTAGTGTCATGTGCTGACTAGAGCAGCCAGAGATCTTCTCCATCTCCTGGTAGCTTTCAGGAAGGTACACAGAGGGACTGCGACTGGCCAGGGTACGGGAGAAATAACAGAGACAGACTGAAGTAGCTGCTATCTAAACTCTCCCACAAGCAATTCCCACAACTTGGCATCAATTTCTTGAGGTGCCATGCATGTTACTGATCTGACAGACATCCTTCAGTCCCTGCAAGCAGCTGGATTGCTTACAGATCTTCCCTGCAGAAGTGATTCCACAGAACTCTCCACTGGCAGAGCGCAGATGTCCCAGGTACAGGCTGCTCTCTTGCCCTTTATACCCCTCTTTCTTTCATGTGTTTTGTGGGATAGCAGCAAGATGGCACTGCATGTGGGACATCTCTCTCGACAGTTCCTTGTCCCAAGTCAAGAATGTACAGGAAAAAGAGGAATGAAAACACCAGGGGTACAGAGGAGAGCCATCCTGCTCTTGAGAGCAAGATACAGGAAAGCAGGACAGGTCCAGAATTCACCATTTCCAGCACACTGCAATCCTCAGAGCACACTTTGCTCTGGATAATGGCTGTAAGGAGACCTAGAGACTGAACAGGTACCCAAGGCAGAAGGATCTGGCTTTGCACACTTGAAAACCTGTCTCTCAAGTGTCCTATCAGGAAAACTGTGTCCTTAGCAATGATGAGGCAAATCCCTGTATGAGACGGCACACAGGACCTAGGGAAAGTACTGAATCAAAGCCGTATCTTCCTTCACACCACTGCACACAAAAACACCCTCCTTTTGAGTCAGCAGTAGAATAAAGGGGTTAGTTAATGATTAAAGCCACATCCAGAAGCCAGTGATCCCTGACGGTTTTAACTCTTATCAGAGAAAGAGCCAAATACAGGCAGTCCCAAATCCTCTTCTGGCAGGCTTCTCAATAAAGTCAAGCCTCCAGGGGCAATACCTGATCACCAGGCAGCCCAACAGCATGGGAGCAGCTCTTGCTTATGTACTTTGCTTCGAGTGTATGCATGAACAGAAGGTGACCTGGAAGCAAGAGAGGAAAGCAGTGCTCTTGACTAACGGCAAGCAAAGAAAAAGCAAACACGGGCTCCCAGGACTGGGTGGAAAGGGAGTGGGGATAAAAACTGGCACAAGTTCATGAAAACTGGCACATCATACAAGTTTTCAGTGAGTTAACATTTTACCCAAAGATGGCTGGCACCTTTTAGTGCTTCACATTATTTCCTCCCATCTTTAAATCACAAAGCTGGTTTCACCCATTTCCCCAGGGAAAGAAAATGAGGCAAATAGAAGTCACATACAAGCTGCGGCAACATGGACACCTCAGAAATTAAGGCATCTGCAGCCACAGTGCCTGGGCCTGTGAGTTCTTCCACAGAATAGGCAGCAAGCATACCCCCACTACTGCTTGACCCACTTTTTTTTTTTTTCCCTTTCCAAATTCAGAATCAGCATGAATCTTTCCAAACCTGTGTGCAACTCATGGCTGCATCACTCCTTTTCCACCTCCTTTGCCACAGTCCAATGGAGAACTAGTGACTGGACTTGGTATTTGTTTTAGGACCATTTGCCACAGAAACTTTGGGGCAAGGGAATACTCAAGAACATGGCCTAAGCACTTGAGACTGACAAGCCAAGGATATTGCACTACTGCCTTTTATAAGACAATCCCACTGTATTCAAATCCAGGCCGAATGCCAGCCTGTAGGGCTCTGTCCAGCCTGGCATTTGTGCAGTGCCTGAAAACTGCCCGGGACAGATCATTAATAAGTGACAAAGTTGTCCTTGAACCCAGAGTCTCTATATTTGTATCAGCAGCTGTTTATTTGGGCACTCTCATTTTAATTCCTGGGAATTTATTCTACTTTTCCATTCCCACACTGTGTGGGCCTTATACTGTATTTACATACAAGTGTGTATTTACACACACACTTTAAATACTGAGGCTGCCATCGAGATCACCAGTGACAGAGGTTATCAGCCTACCAGGAAAATTCAAACTGGAAATCAAGTCAGACATCCTCTTTTGAACAAAATAAGATGACCCAAGCCTCTTAAAGATGGCAGCATTAGGGCCTTAAGTGCTTAAAAGAAAACAAAAAATCCCCAAGAAATCTGCACCAACTTACAAGAATTTGGCAGCAGAATGAATTTATGCCCAGGACATCAGGCTTGGATGGAAAAGGAAGAAATTCACCAACATTTGCACCACACATATTTTTTCTAGGCTAAGTCCCTGAAAAAAGTGACTTGTTTATGGAAACAGACAATCCAAAGCAGAGAGAGAAGGGTCCCGTGGCTGCTAAACCAGGATGGGGAAGCTGTGCAGGAAAAAACAGATCAGTACTAGCACAATTGCTAGAGAACATGCAGGAGAGTAGGAATTTGCAGTCCCTCTGATAACAGCAATGGAAAGAAGAAGTACAAGCTGTGCTATCAGGACCATGTGTAGCTCAGGAGTGCCTGGCCAAGGGGTTGGGACTAAAGGACCAGTGTTTCTAACTCCATTTTAAAGGTGTGAAGACACTTTAATTTGTACTAACTAGGCAAGAGGAGGACAACTAAGAGAAAGCTCTTCCTGATTACTCCTGAATGCCAATGAGAGTGTGAAATTCTTAGGCATGCCTTTGGGCATACACACACATCCCACTTGTTTAAGTCTGGAGTGCCAAGAAGTTCCTATTAATATTGCAGCAGTAGGGAGAGAAATTACATCCTCCAGCAGCTTCCCAAGAACAGGACAATATGTCATTCTCAAAAGAGACCGGTCTCAGCCCAAATTCATGGTGCTGACAGCCACAAAACTTGGAAACAAATGCCTCAAGCTGAAATCAGGAAAGGTATTTTTTAAAGAAATGTAGAGCTACTTATGTCCTGAGGTTTTCCCCAAGAACAACTCAGGCTGGTACTGTCAGAAAAACAGTAAGAAAATGGAATCTTGGACTCCCCCTGTGTACCTATTCTCTGCTGTGCATTTCTGCAGGAGCAGAGCCCATGGAGAAAGCTCTCATTCATGGAACCTTACCCACCACTCTAAAATACGGTGGAAAACACACATCCAAAGACACTAGTTAGAGGCTGTAGCTGAGTCACCTGGAAACTTTCCTGTGTCTTTGGTTTGAGAAGCTCCGGAGTACAAAGGCTGGAAGTCTTTCACTTTTGCCTCACCTCCACGCTTGCTGCTCTTGGCCCATTCTCAGTTCCACTATTGATATTACTCTCCTTTATAGCATAACCACTGCTCCAAGATCTTATCTAAGCAGACTTGACAGCAGAGGGGAAGCAATAAGGAAAGACAAATAAACACCTAAAAATAAAAGCCAGGTCATTTTCTAATTCCCTGCCTAGAACTGAAGTTGGCAGTTCTCACTGACTTATTTTTTTAATCAAGGTTTGTTCAAGAAAATCACCCTTCCCAAAGCAGGATTCAAGACTGTAAAGCAGGGTTCTGACAGAGAAAAACAATAGTTTCCCCATCGAGAAGATTAAAGTTTAGAGGTGCAATTGCTTTATTGCAAGGATAAAGTGTCTTCGACCCTCTAAATAAAAAACCAAAAATAATAGTAGTCCTTCTCATACTGTAAGAGAAAGGAATAAAGCTCATGTTATTCCCTCAAACTTTGCAGCTCTGCAAGCTCATGTTTTCACTTGGGGTGTGCCCAATTAGAAAATATGCTGGCAAGCAAAGGAATACCAACAGTTGTGCAATTCTGCCTCTGTTAAAAGCAACACAAATCATCAGCTTCCAACAGGTATCAACAACCTGCCAAACATCCCGAGCGCTGAAAGCAAAAAAGTCTTCAAGGATTCTCTACAGGATGAGCTGTGCTTGCCTGAGTGCATGTTTTTAAATCAAAGCAAAGAAACCCACCCATCCTCAAACACCTCAGGCCTTAGAGAGAAACAAGAACTCTTTGCCAAGGATCCTTTTTCTCTGCTGGGCTGCTCTGTATTGCCTTGCTGTTAATATTTGCATCTTGGTATTCCAAATACAAGCAGAGTCCTGGGTCATCCACAATTCCTGCCTCCCACTAATGGGAATGTGTTTCATATCCTGAAGTGTTATTTTATGCTTTGGGAATTTCTTTTGGTTGGGATTTTTTTGTTCAGTTGCTTTGGTTTTTTTAGTGTTTTCCCCCTGCAAAATTTCTTCATTTTAAGCCACTCCAGTACCTCCTGAAACAGAGGTTCAGTTTCCATCCTTCTTCCACCCCCAAAGATGACCAGGGTGAAGACAGAAACTGGCTTTATAGTAGAATACTACCAGCCACAGAGTAGAATTACAAGGAACCAGCAGTTGCCATTACCCAAAA
Organism: Hirundo rustica; assembly: GCF_015227805.2. Classification (NCBI taxonomy): domain Eukaryota; kingdom Metazoa; phylum Chordata; class Aves; order Passeriformes; family Hirundinidae; genus Hirundo; species Hirundo rustica. The sequence continues at coordinate 17,798,714 of NC_053452.1, forward strand.
ATAATGCTTCTGAACCAGGAACCATTTGACTTCATTTTTACTTCTAGCTACAAGTACTTCAACCTTTGATCAGCTCCCTGCAGTCACTGGAAGTAACCTAAACACACAACCATACCAGCCAAACCAGAGAGACACCCTGAAGACCAAACAGCCCGCGGCAACTGTAACAGACCTTGAATTTTGCAGTACCCTACCAAAGCTTTTCCTGGATGACAAACAAGTGAATGGAACCGTAAACTTTAGAGTAATCTCATGTTTTCTAGAGAAGAACACCTGAATTTTCTATGCCCTAAACCATTCACCCACACACCCCCCCCAACATTTTACCAACACACACGCTTAGAAGAAAGCCACCACAACACGATCGGGTACAACTTAGGAACATTTTACCTCCAACTTCAAATAAGCTGGAAAGGAAAGAGGATCAGGTCAATTTGCACAGCACAGCCTTTTGCATGTTATGACAATCCTTTAGAAGGCAGCAAAAGACAGATACTGGAAATAGATTATTTCCATTTAACAGGAGCATAAAGTGCTTTATCTCTCTTACAAGAGAGCAGCCATCCTCCAAGTTCCTCCTAGGCAGAGCATCCTTTAATTTCAAACAGACTGCAACCACTAACAAAATTTTCAGACAGGTTCATCTAAAGTTTCTGTACTGATAGAAATGCATGGTTTCACTGAGCAGTTTAAAAAGAATTGTTAAGTCAAGACAATCCAAGAATGGGCACAGGGATAGTATTCAAACTCAGGGCTGGCTATGGGAAAGTAAAGCTGTACAAATTGTGCTGGCAAACACATTTTCTGGAATATTCCTCTGACCTCTGTCTATGCAATGAGGCTGTGGTGTTCTGAGATGGGAGAAGAGCCAAGAGATGAAGAATAATATTGAAAATACCCCTGTTACTCTGTCTCACTACCTAGCCTTCAAAAGAATACAAATCTTGCAAATGGAGGTAAACTGTGTCTGGGGATAAAATAAAGAGGAGGAAAGAGAAAGTGCAAGGACATTGAAAGGGCTTACCACCACGTTCCTCAGGTCTAAGGCTCTTCTTTGCCACTTCTGCCAGTGCCCCAATGCCAAGACCAACAGCTAGTCCTTTAAAATAAGAAGAAAGAGATTCAGGTCAGAATGAAAAAAACCTTCCAAGCTACATATAGAGGCATTTTTGGTAATTAACTTTAAGCCACACATTCAAACGCACAACAGCTCTAATAGAACACCCTGGTTTCTGCAATGGAGTCATCTTCACTCAACACCAGAGTTTTCTCCTGTATTTCTTCAGCCCATCATGCCAGCCAGGAATCATAGGCTAGGCCAGTCTGGGACATCTGGCTTTTATAAAGCATGTCACAAGTGTTACTCAGAGCTTTATGCTCTGGCTAATGTCCTGCTGGAGACTCAAATCATGGAGTTTAAAAAAAGGGGAAAAACAGAAGCCAAAACTCTCACAAACATGGTTCTCAAAGTACAATTCTCAGGAAGGAACAGAATCCCTCTCACTCCCCACCATGCTACAACAGCAGGAGGGAAAATGGTATTTAGGATGAAGCCACTGCCAACAGAGCATAAAGTTTTGCAACCCTGCTGTCTAAGCATTAGGTTTAATTGTGCTCATTAGCTGCCTCTTCCTTCCATGTGCTCATTTGCTGTGATGAACAGAAACATGCTTTTCCCCGAGGCTCACCTTATACCAGCAATGTTGCAACCTGCAGTTCCAAGGAGCTGGGGAGCAATCCCACACAGCAACAGTAAGACCAGGAGACAAAACACCAGCACTCCACATGCACTATCACTCTGGCAAGCAGTGAATTCCAGGGTGCTGTTTCACAGCCACAGGTTAAGCTACGACTGCAAAAGCAGCGTTATCTGCCTCCGCTAACCAGAGCAAAGGCACCGAAGATTAAATGAGGCACAGACCTAATCATGCAGCAATCCATACTACCAAAGGTCTCACTGCCTTCCCAATATCAAAATATTTATTTTTCTGGATAATAAATGACATGGGCAACCAGAACAGATGGCGCTGCTCCACAGCTCCTCAGCAGTGGCGCATCCTGCTGTGCTGTACTCACTCCTGCACTGCTGATAGTACTGGGTGCACCTGCTTCCCAAGCAGCCCAAGCCCTCCTCGAGGCACTACTGGAAAACTTGCCAGGTAAAACAAGCAGGGAACAAAGTCAGCACAATGAAGGAAGCAGAGCTTCCAGCACATGGCACGTTGCATGTGTGCAGGAAGAACCACATGCACAAGTTTTGCAGACCCAAGTGAGAAAGCCTGGCCACAAACAAGGTGACCCTCCTCCTGCATTGGAGTTTTTCCTCTCTCCCATCAGGCGATTCCAGCCCCACTCCCCCATGAACAGAAAGCATGTTTCTGTTCATCACAGCAATTTCAGGCTTGTATAGTTTGTCTGCTTGACAAACAGCTCAATCTTCAATCTCACAGACTAAGTGCACTGGGGCCAGAGAATCCTGCATAAGGTGAAGCACCAAAAGCATCAGTGACATGACAAGGTGGTTGGGATTTGGGTTTTTTGGTTGGTTTGGTGGGGGGTTTTGTGGGATGGTTTTTGTTTGGGGTTTGATTTTCAGGTTTGTAAGTTTTTCTGTATTTTCTACAATTTTTTTCTATGGAGTTGCAGCACTGAAGGAAGTCTGATCTTAGTTATTAACTTGTGCAGACTCTTCAATTGTGCCAAACCATGCATCACCAATGAGCATTTTGCACCAGAAATACAGAGATTTTATTAGCTAAACAAAGTGAGAAAAATACCCCTAGGTTTCACAGAAAACAAACAAAAAGGCTTTTCAAACACAGTATAAACAACACCTACTAAAATGCTGGTACACGATCATTTCCAATCAGATTCCACATGCAAGACTAACTTGGAGCAAGCAGTACCAAGAGTCAGACAGGAAGCCAATAAAGACATATCTAATCAACAAGATATGATTTTTCTAGACTAAATACCCCTCACAGAACATTTCTGTTGGCCTTGATCCCACTTTCACCACCTCCGAAACAATGCTCCCCACCATAAATCAGCTTGGTCATTATCAGAGCTAGATTGAACTGACTGGCAGTAATTGGTTTCAAATTAAAAACATCACATTTTCTTCTAAAGACTCTATATTCAATGTCTAAAATTAAAAATTACCATATTTAATGCCTGGACATAAAATAAAACATATCTGAAGTTTCTAATCTCTTCATCATTAAGACACTTCAAAAGTAAATGAAAGACTAGGAACCAGATTCGACTCTGTCTTGCAAAATAAAGCTGGAGAGGTCACAGCTTGTTTAAAAGCCGCTTGGGTTTACATCACTGTTGGCAAGATCAGACCACAAATGAATGTGTATTCTACCTTCCCTCTCATGGATGTGCACAGCTGAGCATCTGTACTAATATTGTAGACTGCACAAGAGAATGAGCTGCTTTTTCAATAGGTGCTCTTACAGTTTCCTCACTGCTCACTCTGCCCAATTTCCAAAAAAAATGAACCCAAACCACCAATCAGCAACAGTTTTAAACAAATTAAGGTCGGGCAAAAACAAGTGCATGGTTAAACAGCTGCTAAGCGTCAAAGATCTGAAGTTTAAACAAAGGCTTCAAGCATCTTCAAACCATAATCACAGTGTTTGTCTGCTGCTTAGCAGTCAAGCTTGCAAAAAAGAAGGATGTAAGGGTGGATGTTTGGGGTTAAGGTTTTGCCTTCCCAAGTGACCACTACAGGTGGTGAGATCCTGCTTCCCAGGAAGTACTTGGACATCTGCCTGCCAGTAGGGAGCTACAAATGAACTCTTCTTGCTGCTTTGCTTGAACATGGAGCTTTCTTTGCTTCCCCTCTTAAACTGTTTTCTCAGCTCCCAAGTTTTCTCCCTTTTGCTCTTTTCTATTTCCTCTTGCAGTGGGAGGCAATGAGTAAGCAGCTATATGGGTTTGGCTGCTGCTGTTCACCTGCTACCAGGAACAACTCACCCCTCCAAAGAACCTGCAGTGCTACAGAAGCACTCTCCTCCTCTGGGCCACTAATCTACTTGCACAGGTCACTGCTGATGTTCTTCACTTTCCTTGTCTGCAAGATGCGTATTTCCTCCAAGATTAATCATTTGGGGACTCAGAATTGTTCAACAGCCACTGTTCAGCACCTTGAAAAAATAATATCCTTAAGTACCTCTATAAAGTCATTCTCCTGCATTTTGCACTTCATGCAGATTATTTCAGCCTTGGAAAAAGCCACTTGGTTCTATACCAGCAGAGTGGCTCTTAGAATATTTTCCAGGCATCTGCAGCATCTGGTACACTTCAAACCAAGCCTATCAAAAGATGATCTGGAACCAGTTTTGTTCAGGACCAAACCTCTTGCTCAGCAACTGACACAACAAAACAAACAGGAGCCGAATGGGCTGTTACTGCTCAGTTTGGCCTGCCAAGCATGGCTGGGGCAAGACCCTCCCCAGGAGCAGCCTGTGCCCTGGTTCTGGTCACAGAAAACACCACAATCACCACACAGCACACACTGAAAGCTCCTCAGCTGGACAGCTGGGAGTGAAAAATATAATGAAAGACTCATGGGTCAAGATAAGGACAGGGAGATCACTCAGCAATCACCATCACAGGCAAAACAGACTCGACCTGGGAACATTAGTTCAACTGATTACCAATCAAATCAGAGTAGGATAATGAGAAATTAATACTAAATCACAAAACATATTCCCCCTACTCCTCCCTTCTTCCTGAGTTTAACTTTACTCTTGAATTCTCTGCTTCCTTCCCCTCCCCAGCAACACAGGGGGAAGGGGATGGTGGTTACAGTCAGTCCACCACACATCGTTTCTGCCGCTCCTTCCTCCTCAGGGAGAGGACTCTTGACGCTCTCCCCCTGCCCCAGCGTGGGGTTGCTCCCACGGGAGACAATTCTCCACAAACTTCTCCAGTCTGAGTCCTTTCCATGGGCTGCAGTTCTTCACAGGCTGCCCCAGCACAGGCTCCATTCCAAAGGGTGCAATCTTTCAGGAACAGGCTGCTCCAGCACAGGCTGCTGCTCCAGCATGGCAGGTCACGAGTCCTGCCAGCAAACCCCTTCCAGTGTGGGCTTCACACAGCTCTCTTCAGGCATCCATCTCTTCCACTGGGAGCTGCTCCACCAGCTGCAGGTGAAACTCTGCTCCACTGTGGTCCTCCATGGGCTGCAGGGGCACAGCTGCCTCACCATGGCCTCCACCACAGGTTGCCAGAGAATCTCAGCTCCAGCATCTGGAGCACCTTCTCCAGACCTTCTTCCCTGACCTTGGTGTCTGCAGGGCTGCTTCTCTCACTCCTCTCTCCAGCTGCAATTGTGCAGGTTTTTCCCCTTTCTTAAGTCTCATCCCAGAGGTGCTGCCGCCATCACTGACAGCCTTGGCTTGGAGCCATCTCGGAGTCGGACACGGGAGAAGCTTCTGGCAGCTTCTCACAGAAGCCACCCGGCAGCCAAACCCTCAGCAAGCAAACCCAAGACACTTACTCGCCACTCACATGACAATCTGAATCCTGCAGCTGTCAGGCCTGTGTAATACTTTACTAACATACCTCAACAGACTAAGTTTTTGCTTTTTTTTGTTTCCAAAACTGTTAAAAATCACAGTAAATCTAGACTTCACCACAAGCTTCCTGAATTTTCTTTATTGCAAAAGTATCCTATTATATCATTAAAATAATAAACTTAGAAACCAGGAATATGATTAAGGGAGACGGGAACAGCTTAGAAAAGTCAAATAAGGCAAGGAAGGGAGAATGGAAATTAAAAAAAGATCAAGAACTGAGAAGGTGGAACTGATGACCCATCAGGCTACAAAACAAGCATAGAACAAAAAAAACTGCAGAATTTTTTTTTTTTTTTTCAATTACAGTCCTGGGAAGAACAAATAAATAAAAGTCAATGATGCTATTTAGTACTATAAATACATCTACCAGCAGTCACTCTGGCTGCTGCAAGAAGCATACAAAAATACATATAAAGGACTAAGAGGTTCAGTAGAGGATCTTGCGCTGATCACAGAGCAATGTCAGCTCAATATTACATGCAAGTGTTGGAAAACATGATCTTCAATCCTCCCAGTAAAATGTTCTTTGCCCACAGACAAGGTGAGAAGCCAGTCAAACTTAGCAGTCCAAGTGTTTTTGCCTCCTGTTGCTAATTTGTTCATCACCCACAAGAGTGTCCTGACATGGCTGAGACACAGCTGAACACTCCCTATAACATTGGAGGGGACAAAAGAAAACATGCAAAGACAGGAGGAGGAATGGGATCATGCCAATAGCATGGGAATTCAGCTATCTGAACCCCAGAAATAGTTATATGAACTCTGTTTTTTACCTACTCAACATCATTCCATCTTATCCAACCCTAAAATAACACTGTTTTAATATGGAAATAAAGGGGGAAAGCGAGTTTTATTTTAAAAAGTGTAAAAAAAAATTATCAAATGCCACTTTGACTGGCGTAGGAGAAGAATCCACCTCAACCACTTTATTTCCCAGAATGATTTCTTGAGGTCTTCAAATGAAAATGGCATCCCAAAGCACACAAGAAGATTCCTTGAAGAAGAAGAAGAAGATTTGCACAAAAGGTTTACTTGCTTTAAGCTACATTCCCTCATGGATGTGGAACAGCCTCCTGCCCTTAATTATTTTTAAGGCAATGTGAAGAGCCAGGCAGCAGAGCAGGAAATAATCAAAACCCCCCCCAATTCCTTGTTTGATTCTAATCATCTGAATGTCCCAGGAAACAAAAACATAGCTGGATCAGTAATATCTCACAGGTTAACAGTGATATTTCCTGCAGTATTTCTTCATCCTCCCCCATCCAACCTGAACACTTCCAGAGGTGGGACATCCCCATCTTCTCTGGGCAGGCTGTGCCAGTGTCTTGCCCCGCTCTGAATAAAGGGACTTGTAAAAAGTCCCAAAATATTACTAAGGGTTATCTTAAACTGAACTAAACTACCTGAACTAAACTAACTGAACTAAACTAGACCACATCTGTTGTTTGCTAAGCCACTGTACTGACAGTACTGGTTTTTTTTGCTGTTGCAAATTAAAATTCAGAGGGAAAGATAAGCAATGAATGCTAACAAGAGATTGCAGACACCAGAGGATCTGAACAATTTCTGCAAAAGAATTTTTGCCCAGAAGCCCTCTAAAAGCAAGCATTCTGTCTTGCCAGCCATTTTAACCATATAAAGCAGACAACTGGAGGAGAGTAGCGTGACAAAAAAAAAAATAAATGACACACAGATGTCTGGAGATGCTGCTTATAAACAATCGCTTTCTTTCCTACTCTCCCTTAGTGGTTTTGGTCTGATGGGGCTATTTGTTTTGGTTTTTGCCTTGAGGTTAGGAGAAGACTGGTTATACTTCCCTTAGAAGCATGAGTTAGCCTTCCCTCACACAACGGCCTTGGATGCCAAAAGCTGCAACATAAAGCAACAGCACTGGAACCCAAAGTTCACAGAAAATTTGGTCACCTGCCGCTTCACATCCACCAGCAAGCAGCAACAGATGAACTCAGAAGATGACAGATGAAAGTGCTGTGATACTTCTCATAACACTCAAGGCTAGATTAGAATGGAGATGCGTGCGCTACTAGAGCTTAAAAACATAGCCAAGTGAGTTTTAAAGTAATGTCTTGTTACTCCAAAAAGCAGATCATGAACCCTGCTTCCTCTTAAGGAATATTAAGCATGCTGTGAAGCCAGAGTGCCTGCAACAGACTACAGGGTTAAAGAAATCTGACAAGTAAGAAAAACTTAGCACAAAATTCACTTGCTGTTTATTCCTGCACTGCAGAGGATCAGCCCCTGCCCCAGCTCCTCCCAGTGTGCATATTAGTCTGGCAAAAGGACACACAGAGAAAGAATAATTGTTTTTTCATATAACAGTTGATTTGAATTACATCTGACAGGTTATTTTTCTTTCTTCTGGGATCTGTAACACCAGGATGTCTACTTTGTACGTGTGCTTCTCTATCAAATTTTGTGGAAGAGAATCACAAGAGCCACAAGAGACTGTTCACAACCTGGACATGCCACTACCTCAAAACAGTAAGGACAAAAAAAACCCAACCACAGCAACAGACAGACTTCTCAGCCAATGATTACCTAAGTAACACTAGCTGTGTTCATCTCTCCACCTGCAATACTGTGATCCCTTTTTCCTCAGGAACATATTAAGTTCTTTGATGGCTTTGGATACAAGATTAAATAAGCATCACTTGTCAATATTAGTTAGAATATTTAGCTGCTTTTTGACTATTTTCTGCATGTAAAATTCATTTAGGTTTCAGCTAGCTCAATCTTACAAGCTCAGAATTTACATCCTTCTGGGAGAAAATGATCTACAAGCAATGGCTAACTAGATCAAACCTTGACTATTACCATCTCGCCGTGCTCAAAAAGGAATACCAGGGGGATATGTTTTATATTTAAACACTGTTCAGAGAAGTAACAAGGATAAGGTAGTGAAAAGATGATTTAAAGTAACAGCTGCTCCAGCTGTCTCTGCTTGACACTAACAGCACACTGTAAGAACTGGGAGAGTTTCCTCAAAGTGCAATCACATGTGCAGGACCAGGATATTTGTACAAGCTGGGGAACAACCTGCACCTCAGTCTCCCATTAAAACAGCACAGCCCACACGGTATGTGTCACCATGAAGATGTGCAGCTCTACTATGCACCCCCAAGTCATCTGCCCTAAACTCTCAAGAGCAATGAAAAAGCCCAAATCGAGCTCTGAGCTAAGCTGTTGGTGGGAAAGCACTTTCCTGTGAGCAAGCTGAACTGGCAGATGGCACCACCCATGCTGCAGAGCAGGAGCCCTGTCACAGCCAGCCATCAGCCAGCACGTGCAAGTGCCACGGCAAACATGGGAGTGCAAACTGACCTCCAAAGTTGGCGAGTCGGCCGATCCTGGTGACTGGAACCTTCCTCTCCCGGGCCCGCTCACTGAGCTGCAGTGGAGAGAGAGGGGGAAAAAAACCCAAAAAATCCACAAATTAACTGGGCACATGGTCAGATACCTGCAAAGTCAGAGCACAAGCCAGAGCACCTGAACAACTCCACGCTGCAAAAAGCTTTCATGGAACGCGAGCTTTGTATCTATTGGGAGATTTTCAAGGGAATATGGTGCAGAATGGACACATCATAAACTGATGAGCAGAGGAGAGGACAGGAGGATGGGAAAGACAGAAGAGCTGATGACCATGTTTGGAAACCCGATTTTCACTTTCAACTCAGCAGCCCTTGTATTTTGAACTTGGAGAAGCCACACAATGCTAACCTGAACTCCCTTCCAGGCATGGAATTAGAACACATGGAGGGTCATCAGATTCACAAGATTGTAGACAGTTCCTCCACACACAACAGCAGGAGCAGCTAAGTGTACAGTTTCATCAAATATCCTGAGTGAGTGAGCCCACAGTGGCATCTGATACTGGATGTGGGGAAGGAGGCACAAGGTCAGAGCAGATGACAAGCATCTGCACTTGTGAGTTCTGCTGTGGGTTCTGCACTCTCACACAAGGCCACGAAGCACTAAAGCAGCAATTGTGAGCTGTGCTACTCTCCAATCTACTTATGCTTCAGGGCAGCATTGGCTCCACCTCTACAACTGCAAGATGCCACTCAGGAAGCCACAGTCACCACTGTGAGGAGCTTAGGTCTAATTCTAAGCCTATGTACACTTTTTAAACATCCTCTCATGTCAGATTCTGACAGAGGGAGCAAGTTGAAAAGAGACTGAAAAGCTGTTGACAGAACAAATAGCACAGGGTTAATGAGCACTGACACTTCCCTCTTTTGCCTCCCAAAATGTGAACAGCAGAAGAGGAAGAAATGAGAGAAACACAGAAGAAGGTGAGTAAGGGCAATCTCGTACAGACACCACAGTACTGAGAATCTTTAATTAAAACAACATACCATCTGTTTGTAGGGTTTCTGCCCTGAACCTGTTTTGGCCTGTCTGGCTTTATCAATATCTTCAGCTGTTAATCCACCAACAGAGGAATGGTCTTGGTGAAAACCTCTGTTCTGTCCAAAGGCAGTAGCAAAAGGATTTCCAGAGTCCCTAATGCCTCCAAACAACCTTGCATCCGTTTTGGGAGGGAAAGGCTTCTGACTCATGCCAGAACCTCCAGTTTCATCAACATTTCTAAAGGGTCCATTTGTTGTGTAGGAGTAAGCAGGGCCTTCAGCGCTGTGTTCCTGAGGCTTGCCAGGGGCAGTGGAGAAGTCCATTGGAGCATCTGATGGCTCTCGCGCTGAGAAGTCATAGTCTTTCCCAAAATCCTTACCAAAGTCATTAAAGTTCTCCTGCTGTCTGCCTAGTTCCTGCAAACAATAATTGAAATACTTTAAGAAAAGATCTTAAACCTTGCTCCCTACCCACCCGTGGTCCTCAGAAATGAGTATGCAGCTAGGTGTCATGTCTCCACAGTAAGGAATTACAGAGACTTAGAGACTCTGGCACTGCAGACATTCAAAGTAAGAGACAAGAATAGAAGGAAGAGACACTGAGGATGCCTGGAATCCCTGGCAACCTTTTAACTCCACTGATGGGACAATTTCTTTAAGTTTTTCATATATCCATAACTGGAGACACCTTGTTTTGACATACACTGCCAGAAAGGGTCACTAAATGTGAAGTTCACTAGAAGCAATGCACCGCTCAGAAACAACAGGTGATGGGAGCTGCAAAAGCACGTAAGAATAATGTTTTCCCTCCTCCCATCCTGTTTTCCGTCACACAGCATGAGCGCTTCCAAGCCCAAAGCCACCTGAAGCTATACCAGATACCTACTTACAGGCAGAGTAAGCTCAGCCTTTCACAACCACGACACCACCGCTGCATAACACATTCCATTATTCAACCACTAAACTATGTGTTGTCATCCCAAAATAAATAAAATTCTGTGCCTGGAGCAAGGATAACAGCATCAGGCACAGCAACACTCCAGGCAAGCTTCTCCTGACACTTTTCTCTTCTCTGTCCTAACCTTGCAAAAGCTGCCCCACAAAGTCCAGATATTTCTTAATAATTTTCAAAAATAAATACATAAACAAAAATGAACAGAAAAGCATGATCTCCTGTTCACTTATTCCTTGACATATTCTAGTCACCCATCTCAACAATGGCAATACCATAAAATAACTGATGGCTATTACAGGCAATCAACAGGATTTTAAATCCTGCTGTGGTCAGGCAAGCAGGCAGCATATTTCAGGATCTTTCCTAAGCATTAATTAAATTTCCCTTCCTTAGAGAAAAAACCAGAACATGGTCTTTCCTGTTATTCAGCAGGTCTCATGCTATTCTGAACCTCAACATCACAGCGGGGGAGGAGAGAAGAGATGTTTACAGATGGGGACTGTGGACCACAATACTGACCAAGCAAGAAAGCCTCCTTACTTCCATACTTAAAATTTTTAGAACATGCCAGACAGCTAAAACCCTGTCACTTAATGTAAAAGATCCTCCTCTCTTCAAAACAGAAAATGCTGTATGTTTAGATTTCTTACTGAGCTCTGCTTTGGCAGCAGCTTCTCTTGCAACCCATTTAGAGAATGCAGGGCAAGTGTTCTGCAGTTGAGCTCATTGGGCTTCTCTGGGGCAAAGAAACATGTACAGAAACAGAACATCATCTCTCCCTCCTCCTGGGCGCAAGAGGAGGACAATGACAAGATAAAGCACTATCCCCATAAACAAAGACACAAGTTAGTTCTACTTCAAGTTTAAATAGAACCAAGAAAACATAGGCCCAGATTCTAGGACTGAAGCTATAGATTGCTCATTGCATAAAAACCATCAAAATCTCATTCATTAGTTTCTGCTTCAAAAATGATCATCTGAACTACACATTCCTTCTAAAGGATGATGAGAGACAAATACCACAGATAAGCCCCTTGCTCAAAATATGACAGCACAGCAAACGTGAAGCTCTTTTAAATCTATCCCCATCTCTCATAAGAGCAGCTGCTGTCTGGCTTTCCTTACGTTCCTCATTCGAAAGCCAGTTCCAAAAATCCAGCCTGGGCTGTAAGTGGTGAACATGCAAACACCTGACCCTGAGCCACTCTGAAAACCTTAACATGCACCAATTCTACCAAGAAAGGAAGCAACACTGAGATAAATCCAATGCACTGTAAAAGAGCTCCTTCACCCAATGCACTCTAAAAGAGAGGTAAAATCAATGCCCAAAACTTAAAGGAGACTCTAAATAACAAAGCTACTGACCAATCTTAGTATGAGCTTGAACTTTGGCAAGATGAGACAAACAGAGCACTTTTCTTATTCAGCATGTCTTAAACACTCAGTTATGAAAACACTAACATTCCCCTCCCATTCCTGTCAAAGCACCTTCCACACACCACAGATTCCAAAGAATTCCCAGAGCATTGCAACATTATTATTATTATTATCATCATCAATCCCCCACTTCAGAACCAGGCTCTCATTCAAGATGTGAGTTCCCAGACAGTCACAAAACAAAGCCAAAAAAGTACCTGGAGAAAAAGCAAAACAACAGACTAGACTGTGCACCAAGAGCTTTGCTTACCTGCACCTTCCCCAAGGCAGAACTGAACTGTTCCTCAGCAGCGGCCTGGAGAGTCTTTGCAATGGTGACTGCATCTCCTCCGAGGAGAACCTGCCGAAGCTGTCCTGCTTGGGTTTCCAGGATCGCTTTACTGAGCTTGGTCAAGCCCCTCATGACCATGATGGCATCACCCGCCATGACTGATGTCTTTCTGTGCTGAAAGACAAAAAGGGAGAGGGGGCAGGGAGACAAGACGTCAAGAACAAGTATGCAACAGGTTTCACGTCCCCTAAGAGCTGGCAGCATATCCCCGGCAAATCTCTTCCTGCTTTGGCAAGCAGCCACCATGGGAACTTGATTGCAGCCCAGATAACACCCAGGGCAGCCTGAGTGACAGCTAGTTACCTGATCTTACCAGGAAAAGAGAACTGTCCCTGTCCTCATGAGTTAGGATAACTTTCCAGGACTCCATACAAATATCCAAGTTGTCATTGACCAGAGCAAGCAAAGACAGGTAAATGTCAGTAAACACTGCAGACTGTCTTGATTCCTTCCAGATGTTAGAAGTGGATTAAAAATATTAATGTTTGACCTTTAATTATTATGAGGTCTTGGAACATGTTCTCAGGTCCTGATAGCACTTATGAAGTTCACTGTCACGTTCCATTCCTGCTCTGGAATGTGCCTGCTCATTTTACATAGCCGAACTTCTTTACTCCCAAGTGATTAAGCTTTTCCCATCCTCCAAAGGTAGCCTGGTCCATAGTCTGTTCCATCCCCAACTCGTAGCTCACTCTGCTGCTTTTAATTGTAAATTTAAGCATGCTCGTAACACCTACCTACTACAGCGTTTGCAAAGTGCTAGCACTACAACAAATTTTTGACTCAGCCCCCCCCTTCCTTTTCAAGAGGTTCCATCTCAGATTTCTAACAGCCTACACAATTTCAGTGTCTTCAAATACAAACTGGGCACTGCAGGGTGCAGGACAGAATGTGTCTGACAAGAATAATTTCCATCAACTCCTTTGGCTCAGTCTAGAACCAAGCTCTGGCTCAGGACACTCGCTCTCCTACATCACGGTGGTTCATGTAAAAGAAATCCAGTGGCTGGGGTGCAAAACCACTTTGCAGGGGAGATTTTCACCTGCTTATTTCACTCATCTTCTACAACTTTAAAGCACAGAAAGGGTCACAGTTCCAGGACTGGCTCAGTCACACATGTTCCCAGCTTTACTGACACAGAAGACAGAGACATAGTTGGAACAAGATGTGAACTAAGGTCCAACCTTGCCCATACAGCAGTCTCTGTAAAGACTAGGACAGAAAAAATAATGTTCTGGCTGCAGTAGATACAGAGTACTAGTCTAAGGGGACATATTTAAGGTAGGTACACAGGTATCAATTCATTTTGAGAAGATAACCTGTCAACATGCACATGTACTCAGCTATAAATGTTAATACACTGATGTGGTGGTACAAGGGGTCCAGAGTCAACAGCACACAAGGCATTACACCCAGCTGCACATCACAAGCAACTGGATCCAGTTACCTTCTCAGGAAACACAAGCCCTATCTCTCAAACATGTCTGCTGTACCTGTCATGAAGGAGAAGAATGGAGTGCTAAAGCTAAATTTCTGTCTAAGTACACAATTTTGCTGCAATCACACAGGAAAAGCACAGATTACTGTAGCTGAACTTCAGAGAGACATTATGCAAATGCAGGATAATGCCCAGTTACTGGATATTTGTTCAACCACTGTTTTTATCAGTGATCAAATTCAGGAACAAGCACTGCTGCCAGAAGTGTTATATGTTGTAAGCACACTGATAAGAGGACAGTCAAGTGCTTACAATGAATCTAGCCATAACAGATTAACTGTAAAATAAAAATCAAGCCCACCTAGGTCATTATTCTGCAGTTGTCATTACAAGACCCATCCATATGCTCCAGACCTCTAAGAAATGTTACTCCTGCATCTCTGAGTTTAACCACAATGATTTTTTTAACATTGCATAACACACTCTCAAACTCAAAAGTTGTCTGTCAGGTAAGGAAATCGACTCTGTCAACAGGAAATGTTTTTCTACCCCATCGTCTTCACACTGGAAATTTCCACATGGATCTCACTCAAAGCATTTATATGCAGGCTGTCCCTGCAATTCAGAGCCAGGCAAAGAAACCAGCCAACAACCCAGTACTGTCCCAGCTGAAATGAGACCATTCAAAGTTTGCCACTATTAACAAATAAGTGCTCTTGTGATCACAAGTATTAGCAGCAAGGAAAGCCTGAGTGCAAAAAAAGTTCATTTCCTCTCTCCCAAGAAGGGCAACAAAAGGTAATCAAATGCAGATTTGGACAACACACACACACATTAAAAAAAATCACTTTTAACACGTATTCTTACTAATCAACAGCAGTAAAACTTCTTTCACCCAAAACCAGCCAAAGACCTTGTCATAAAGTGACAGTTATGATATGCTAAATGTGTGGTTTTTAAAAGAATTAAATCTCCAAACAAAATTTCAGGGAAGGTAATGCAGCCACAAGTAGATAACATATATTGCACAATACTCATTCAACCCTCCATTGCTAAATATATCAACAAGCAAAGAGGACCTATTGCCCTGCAGAGATTTGGCTACCAGGCATTGCACTGGGCAAATTCTTACCAGTATCTCTCTGACTTCCATGGTATCAGCCCCACTTGCTCTGCGCAGCACCTATAACCATCTTGGTACCAGGTAAGCGGTTTGTTAGCTCAGAAGCATCAGCAACGTGCTCCTATGCAGTGCTGCCAAAGGATAGGTTATTCTAAATAAAGTATATACTACATAATCAAGAAGATAAAAGACTACACACACACACACAAAAAAAAAGGCATTAGGAAAATTGCCTTTTTTTTTTTTAAATGAAAAAAGCAATAAGCACAAACAAGGACAAGAGACACAAAAACTGAGACAGAGGGAGCAAATACTTTTCACTTGTGTTAATTCCCAGGACAGACAGCAGGAAAAGCATTTTTATTCCCCCTAAGACAAGTTCTATTCATATCCTCCTAAATCAATAAATACAGTACAAGCAAGCTCTATCAGAAAGGGATTTAAGGAGTGGTTCCAAGTGGAATTAGTACAAAGTCTATATCACACTTGACTTGCTCCCTGAGGATTCTTCATCTAGCACTAGCAAGGAGGGGCACGGCTAGCACAGAGCATGTACGAGTCTGTGGTGTCTGCACGAGCTGTCAGAGTACCTCTAACCTGGACTGAAGAGGGCTGACAAGTGTTGACCATGAGTGCTTTTCCAAAAGTAGGCAGGGTCACAGATTTAGCTTAGTAAGCTTCTCAGTTGAATGATGCCCTGGAAAACCCCTACACCTTCCAGCATGAGGAAGCTCAAGCCAAGTCATCCTTGGATACCAGGCAAGGTCTGTACAGTGGGCAGAGGGGCTTTTACAGGTTAGATGCCACCTGATTCAGAGCCTGGTTGTAACAGCAAAACTAAACCAATGCCTGGGATCCTCCTGTGAGCAACAATCCTCAGCCTCACAACCCACCATTCTCTAGAGCAACTGGCTGCCAAGTGTTTCCTCCCCTTTTCAACATTCCAGATTACTGGACTGAAGGTTTAAGCGATTGTAGCGAGACACAGTTTATCAGAGACCAGTAACAGAAACCAAGAGCCTCACTAGAAGCAACCTGAACCAACAAATACGATCATGCATTTGTCCCGCTTTAACAACACATTTTTCCATCTATTCCCTTTCCTTTCCACGGGCTAAACAGTGCTCCTACAAACACACAGATCTGCTTCAGACTCCATAAGCTTTCTTCCACATGACTGTACAGTGAAAAGCCTTACTCAGATATACATATGCACATGCATATACACACACGCACACATATATAGGATGGATCAAGTTTAAACACAAGATTTCTAATCATACAAATAGCAGAAACTTATCTGAAAGCTTTCTGTGTGTGACAATACAGCCTCTTTGACTTCATGGGAACTACTTCTACTATCAACACTCTGCTAAACACCCAAACACTGCTGAATAATTTAAAAAACAAAACTACAACACAAAATAACTGACCAAAGAAAAAACATCGAAAAATTTCCCAAACTAAACCAGAGCAGTTTTACAGCAACCCATATGCTTCCTCTCAGGTTTGCAGTTTTAGCTATCTTCGTTAAACTTAACTTAAATGTTATGCTAAATAAATGAAAATAAGTAATAAAATAATATTAGCTTGGACAGGTAGTAAGGCAGATAATTAGATATCACATATCAGGAAGAGAAAACAGCCTCTACATCTTCCCTCTCTCCATTATCCTTTATTACAATCACTGTTATCTTAGTTGTATCTAAACAAGGAGTAAAACTCTGGCTTCACTTATAACCACCCATACCATCAGAGCAAGTGTGGCAAGAGTATACTGAAATAAAAATAATAAACACCACAAACAAGATGCAGAAGGCCAGATACTCAGGACATTGTTCCACGGCCATGAACCAACAGTAGACTAAGTTCAATAGAACTATTATTCATTAAGCTGGTCTGTAACTGTTCTTTTACAGATTTTTTCAATTTCTTTTTATGTTTGTTGCCATACCAACCCTTTCATGTGATCCTTTAATTCACAGCCTTTTTCAGTTCCATCACACACCTCCCCATCAGCTCCTTTGATACCAGATTTACAGGTCCCTGCCTAGATGTATTTTCATCAGCTGGATTCCTTGGGTTGCAGCTGACCCAAATTTTAACCATCCAGGGCACAAAACCAGCCTTTTCAAAGGAAGAAGTTGCCATCATCTTTTAAATCAAACTGAAAAAACACTTTGCTTATCCTTCCTTCTTCCCTTCCCCATAACTCCTATACATAGAAGATTCAAAAGAAATGTCTTTAAAGATGTGACCTATAGCAGAAGTAAGGACCCCTATATTTGATCCTGCCCCATGGCTTGCACTCAAGCCCCCTTAAGCTGAATTCATCAAGTCTCTGAAAGCTGCTTTACAACCAGCTTTGCACGAAGTAGTTTGCCAATGCCATTTAAAACGAACACCTTTGAAGGGCAGGCGGAACTGGTTTGCTCCCTAATCACTACAATAGCAGTACACACAGTGATAAAAATGGGCTGCTTGGCAGACAAATGCCCCTTTCCACTAAAATTCAGAAAGCTCAGCACTCATTTTTGTTAAATGACAGCTAGTTCAAAACCCAATTTTCCCCATAAATGGCTTGACACACATAAGAGTGAAAAGAATGCTTGGACACTTTAAAAGTAAGCACAGCTTGCTTTATTTGAGGCATAGATATGTCCATGCAAAGCGAATGCCCTGGACCAACAGTCCTGTTACTTCTTTCTGGACAGTGTCTGGGGACATGCAATAGCCACACAGTCACAGCCACATGCCCAGAATTAACACAGTATGCTTCTACCCACAGATGGAAATAATCTACACATACCCAGAAATAATTTAGCCATGATTAAGATTTACCACAGTTAAGAGAGCGCAGGCCTCATTACAGGTCACTTCTGATATGCCTTGACACATTACACTAACAAATCCTGTCCTGGGCACACACTGTGTGCTACTACACTGGGGTAGATCCAGCTCAGCTCCTAGCTCCTGTCATTTTAAGGGCACTGCTCCTTCACTTTTCCCCAAGAATGTGATCTCTGCCTGCTCCTGAGAATTAAGTCTTTGTCGTTGGAATCCCAAAATAATAATAATAATGATGATGACAATGATGATGATAATAATAATAATCTGAAAAATCCATTTATCTCATTTGCAAGGCAAAAAGTTTTGGGCGATGGATTTCAGTCTGGAGCTGTATTTATACCCAACACACAATCTTTGTATTACCTCTGGTACCAAGAGGAAAGAGAGCAGGAATAAGAGGACAAGAAACAAAAAGGGTTTTCTCTCCTGTTTATGCAGTGGGCTGTACTTAAAAGTGCACTGCGCTGCATCCTCTGCATAGCTCAAAAGCTTCAAGTGTAACTTTAACCACATTAATAATCCTGATAAACTCTGGATTAATGTTCCTTCCCATGCATGTAGATCATTCACTCAGCAACGACAATACTAGATTAAAATCAACATGGAGCATGACCTCCAAGCACACAGATTAATATGAGATTCTGGCAGATACAATATTTGAAGCACGTACTTACAAAACAGAACTACTTTATTTAGGTTTATGGCAAGTTTACATGAAAACACAGTTCACTAGCGAGTGCCAAGTCATCCCATCAACAGTAACATACAGCATTACTTGAGAGGACAAATCCCCCACGTCCATATATAAAGTATTTATAAAAAGGTTACACTAAAGCTCTTCACTGATCAAACCCAAACACTGAGCTTCAAACAAAATCTGAACACTACAAACACATTCCCCAAGTCTGCAGAGCAGCTCTATTCTCTCAGTCACTTCAGCACTTAGAGCAGAAGAGAGCACCAAAGCTCAGCTCCCTCTGATGCACAGTTCTGCACAGGAATCAGAGCACCTCAGGGGTCTTGTACTCTGAATTAAATATAAAGTATAAATGAAGGAGGTTATCAACTTGCAGCTCTTTTTTTTTTTTTTTTTTTTTTTTTGCATACACTGTTATGCTACAACTGTTTTTATTGGAAGTTTTAACTTTCCAAAAGCACATCAAGTCCAAATTAGGAACTGGAATTGATAAAGTGCTGTGCCACACAAGCGCAGATTCCTTTAGACTCAAGTACACCACTACTTAAAGCAAGTCTTGAGAAAAATAGCAGCTCTTCCTCTTGCATTTAAACACACACCCTTCTCTTCACTTATAACTCTCAAAAAGCTCAGAAAAGGGGACTGATATCACAGTTGTCTACTTTAGAGGGAAGAGAACAGGTGATCTACCCAAACTTACACTGCCTGTCAGGCATGGGGTTGGGAACAGAATCCCAATGCTCTCCATAGGGCACTGATCCTTAGAGCACATAGCCTATCCCTAAAAGTCCTCTAAACACCCACCTCTATAGACCAAAGACAAACCACCTAAACAACATATTGCAAACAGTCACCACGAAATGGCAGGCCGGCAGTGGCTTCTAGTCAGACCCTTTCTAAGAACTAGACACAACCTGTAACTGTGCTGCACACCTGTTCTCCCTCAGGTGTAAGAAGGTATTTTGCTTATCACCCTTTGTGTACACCACGACAGGCCCTTGCACACCACACCCCAAGTCACTGTTACCGAGTCTGCAAGTGATACCCCCACAGGTGTCTCTGGCTGGCAAACACACCCCCTGTGCTGAGAGCAATCCCTCTGTCACCACTGTGAGCAGAAGCCAAACGCCACAGCCACTGATCCCACTATTGATCCTGCAGGCATTCGTGTCTGTATCGATCTCATGGCTTCCAACCTTGCCCTGGAAGCTGGGGTTAGGTTCCAATTTAGCAACTTACAACACATCCTACTCTATTCATAGCCCCCTGACATACCAGTGCTCTGGCTGTGGGAGCTTTCTTTTCTCTGGCTGTGCCAAATCCTCCTGGCAAGAAAAAAAAGGCAAAAAAAGACAACCTCAAGAAGATATAAACTGATCTCTGTGCTGCAGGGGAACACAATCTATCAGAACCCACAGCTCCTGTGTGGACGCTCTGCCACAGACAAGTTGTTCCTGTCGGCTCCTGCTCCCCACACACAGGTACTTTTGACACCGGGGTAAATGAGAGTAATGAGCCCTACATTTCTCATACAGATAAACCTAACCTGCAAACTCACACCCTGATACAGAATCTGTAATCTACAACTGTTTATGCTCTCCATGTATAGACTTTATTAAATCACATTCTGCATCATATAAATACATTGCCTTTCCAAACTAGAAAAACCAAAGCTTTTTGCAGCTTATACAGCTCACTTTGAAAAATCCCAGAACCCCCAGAGTGAATTCTGAAAGGCCATGCTCCACAAAACTTTGCTATGCAATGTAAAATTGTAGGCTTACTGATTTCAGAAGGGTTCTCTAAAAGAAACTATCCACTTGCAGTTTACTGCCGGGTTATTCTCCCTTCCATTTCTACCCTAATCCCAACTACTTCACTGATGAGCACTTTGACCATATCAAATTACGATGAGGATTTAATCCTTCAAATAGCACAATCCAGACAGCAAGAAAGCTGTGACATTTCAGAACAATGCCCCAAGCCTTTTTATAGTTCACTTGTTCAGCAGACCCAGAAAAAAAACAAGGCATGCAACTAGTTAAAAAGGAGGCACAAACAGCAATAAAAGGGACCACATCAAGATCTAATCTACACCGAAAACCAGGATGAACGAGAGGCAAAACAAACACAGTAGGAGAACTTTTCAAGTGGAAGTTATCATCCGCACATGACAAAACAGCTCTAGGGCCGTACAGACCACAAGCAGACCATCTTTGCCGGTGTCTCCACATAAAGAATCTACACAGTCTTTAAGAAAAAGACAAAGTCTTATGCAGCTTCCAGAAAAAAAAACCACCTGTTTTTAAACTGTAGATATGCATGCAGACTTGTTTAAGCAGACATATAAACTTGTAAAGTTTCTAAAAGCCAGCTCCACAGACTGACAGCTAAGATTTTCAGAGCAAGTAATGTCATTTTCTATGCTGCAAGAAGCACACAGAACATTTCAGAGACTGGATAGCTGGGAATTGAACATGCTTTATTTAGCTCTACATCTCTACTGACTGACAAAACACAAAAGCCATTAAAAAGCCATTAAAATAAAGTGCAGAAACACAACTTGGCAAAGAAAGGGCAAAACTCATGTATCCTGTTATTTCTTGGGTCTTTGTCACCAGCTCAGATTGATTTAATTTTGCCATCTACTATACAGGGGAAAGGGAGGTGAGAGGAACAAAACAAGTGGCATCCAAAAAACTGAGAAGCTGACGATAAAAAATTGAACGTGAAGATAGGAATGTGAAGCTTTCACTGCTGGGTGAGAAAGCAGTGATTGAACCCACGCCCTCAAACTACTGTGCTTCACTGCAAGCTCGCATTTCAGCTCCATATGCAAATAACTCATTTTCCTCTTCAGGTCCTGAAGGAAAGCAGGCACTCGCAGCACAAGGCGGCACTTCTAGCATTTATATAAAACAGGCTGCAAGAGAAGCTACTCTTCTTCTAAAGCTGCTCTGTCTCAGAATATACAGCTCCTTAAGGCAAAAAGCTTCCTCTTCCAGACTTCTTTCTTCAGGATTTTTAGAGGGAGAAGACAAGGAGACCTACATCACACTGGAGATGTGATTCCCAAATACTGCTTCAGACTCACTACCTCCATCCTAGGCTGGGTTGTTCACCCAGCAGGACAGATTTAAAGAAAAATAGAAGTGCTTATTCATGTCCCTAGCTAAGTCCTGAGATGCATCTCGCAAGCCACCTGGATCAAACAATTTATACCACGCACACTGACGCACAAGGTAACAGACCATGAGACAAATGCCATCCCTTGTACCCTGGTTAAAACAATGCAGAAAAAACGCATGCAGACAGCAAAAAACCCACCAACCTCTACCTAAAAAATCCCAACTCCATAAGCAATCAACTGGTTTTAACATAAGAAATTAAGAAGTGGGAATTCAGCTCCTGTCCACTGTTCCCTCCCAGTTTCCAGAAAAATAATACAGCCTGACAAACAGGGTGTGAAACAACAGACCACTTGCCTTTAAAAGGACTCCTGGAAGACTGGAAGCCAAAACAAGTTCTGTTCTTGCTGCATGGATGCATTGAGCTATTATTAACTTGTGTTAACTATCACAAATAAATTAACCAGAGCCGCACTGCACAGCACAGAATTCCCTCTGGCAGGAATGCAACAAGGTGATCAGCACTTGGACAGTAAAGGTGTGAGGACAATCTCCACATCTGGCCTTTTCTTCTACTGATCTCACTACTTCATTATTAAAAGGGAGATGTTATTAAAAAGGAGGCACAGCAGGTCACCCATTTTTTTTCCCCAGCTTGAGTAAGATCGGACAATATAAAACTGTTTATTCTAAGCATATCTTATTCAAGGTTACCGAGGTCACTGCTAACTAACAGCAATGAAAAAAACATCTAGAGAATACTAAAAGAACTCTCCTGGTCGAAGAGCAAGAAGGTTCTTGCATGCTCTTGCTAGCTGCAGCTCCTGTGAACTGCAGCTAAACTCCTTCTGATAGCATATGAATGCTCTTATCCCATGATAGAGAAATGCGAAACTACCGATATACCCTTAGACACCAATCTGCATTCAGTTTGTATAAAGAACAATTTCTTAAGCCCTTCTAACGACTTTTATTGAGCTACTACGGACTTTGGCCACTATCCTTCTGCACCCAGTGCTAAGACTTATTTTGCATATCCTCTAGTCTAGTAAAACAATCTAATTTAAAAGACAAGCAACTCAGAAAAAAAAATCAGAAACTGACAGGTTAATTCTTTTTAGGAAAATTACACTTTCAGCTGTTAAAAGAAAAGCTTTAATTTCCTATCATAAAACTGACCACAAAGATTAGATTTTCATTGCATGGAGGTGAATACAGAGAATCTCCTCACCTACATTCCTGCTACGTGGAACATAACCTCTTGGGCTATCAGAAATAGTGTTATTTCTTATGATACAGTCCTGCAGGAATCAACGTGGTCAGTAACCATAAAAACAACATTATACAAACCAAACTTTCATATTTGTAGTTATTTATAGGTAGCTTGATCGAGGTCTGTTTAAAACTAAGTATCTCCCCCATCATCTCCTGTTCACATTGTTACAAAGACTTTAGAAGCCTGTTTGTCTATAAAAAGATTATTTCCTCAGGCACTTTACCAGAGGCAGGCGGCTCACAGAGTAGGGGTTTTTCACCCCCATTTCAGCTACAAACAAAGCTTAAGGAACAGCCAACAGCTCTATTGTACAGCCATCTCCAACCAGACGCGCGGATCGGTCCCAGCGACAGAGAGGAGCGAGGCTCCAAGCCGGAGCAGCCCGGAAAGCAGCACAGCACCAGATTCTCGTGATGTCCTTGGGCAAGGCGGAACGGCGGGTTCCTCCCTTTCCCCGATCGCCCTTCGGCTGCGCTCGCCGCTCGGCCCGCTCACCTGCCCGGGTGCGCTGAGGCGCCGGCCCCGCTCCCGGCCTGGCGCTGCCGAGCGCGGAGCTCCCCGCGGGCAGGAGGCGGGACCCGGCCGGCCCCGCTCTCACCCCGACGGGACGCGGCCAAGGGCACGGGAAGGCCGCAGCCCCGGGCGCCTCCTGCCCGAGCGCAGCTCCGGTGCCCCGCGGCCGCCATCGACCGCCGGACCCCGCACACGTCCCCGCGCCGGGGAACGAGCCCCGGGCGAGCGACCACCGGCCCGAGGCGCCTCGCCGGGCACGGGCGTTGTCCCCGCTGCAGCACCGCCACCGCCATCACCAGCACCCCTTCCCGCACCGCACCCCGCATCGCAACGGACGAACTCCCGCTACCGGGGCACTGCCACAGCCGGGAGCACCACCACTACCGGGTGCTCCGCTGTCTCCACCCCGCCGCCAGCTCAGCTCGGCTCGGCCCGGTCCGGCTCGGCTCGGCCCGTCCTCCTCGCCGCCGCGGTCGCTTCCCATACCCTACCTAGCCCGGCACAGCCCAGCGGCTCCCAGCTCGGCTCCGCTCCGCTCGGCGGCCGCGGCCCGGGCCCGCAACGCCTGTTTACCCCACCGCCCACCGGCCGCGGCCCAGGCACCGCGCGCCCCGCCCCGCAGCGCTCCCATTGGCCGAGCCCGTGCGCCACCGCGCCTCCGCCAATGGGAGGCGGCCAGGGGCGGGGCTCCGGCTGGGGCGCGGGGCGGGCCCGGCGCGGCGAGCGCGGCGGCTGCAGGGGGACGTTGAGGCCCCGTGAGGTCCGTGCGGCGGCGCGCGGGGGGGCGCGGGGCGAGGCGTGAGGCTGAGGCGTGAGGAGCGTGTGCTGCGAGCGGGCGGTGGCGGCCGC
Source organism: Hirundo rustica (assembly GCF_015227805.2). Lineage (NCBI taxonomy): Eukaryota > Metazoa > Chordata > Aves > Passeriformes > Hirundinidae > Hirundo > Hirundo rustica. The sequence continues at coordinate 17,823,269 of NC_053452.1, forward strand.
CGTCTGTCTGCGATGGGCCGGGCTCCCCCCGGGCTGGGCTTCTGCAGCGAATGGGCACCGGCCCGGTGGCGGTTGTCAGTCGGAGGCGGGGGCGTCTCGCCGCGGTCCCGTCTGGCGGGGCGGGGGAGGGTGGTCCCGCGGTGGGAGAGGATGGGGTGGGCAGGGCTCGCACCCCACGGCTGAGGTGGGCTCGGGGCGGCCGGGGTGTCGCTGATCAGGTCCCCATTAATGTGCATGAGGTGATGGGCGGGAGCCCCGCGCCCGGCGGGCTCCGGGGAAATGCCTGGCGAGGGGACCAACTCCCGGTTCGTGGCGCTCCGTGTCCGGGAAAGCTTTGTTTGTGGCTGCCTGCGTGGTTTTTCGAAGCATCGTCTCAGGCAGACATTGGGAATTATTCGGGTTGTTGGGAAATGCTCGTATGCACGTTGGAAACAAAGGCAGTAGCTTGTTCCCTACAGGTCGATCCCGGGGATCTCCCGGGGGCTGCAGGGGGCTCGCAGCAGCAGCCAGCTCCGTGCTTGTCTGGATGCTCTGGTGAGCGCCCGCCTCTGTCAGCAACTTTCCCGACTGAAAAATAACAATACGGTCGTTCTGGTGCATTTGCCACATGGCTGCATCAGTGCAGGAGTACATTCGGATGAGGTTTGGAGATTAAATCATTCATTTCTTCCTAAACTAAGCAGGATTCATAATCCTACTCTAGTTGTAGCATAACTTGCGGGAGTGACCAACAAACAGCCCCGAGCTTTCATTTCACCGTTGTCAATTGCTTGCTTTGGCCGACCTTTTCAGCTAACTAGTAGCTTCAACTGAGCACTTAGATCCACACCAGAGGACCTGCATCTAAGTCAGTAGGAGTTGTGGATGCTGTGGATTTGTGAAGAAGAAAAATGGATAATTGGTCTGCCATAATTGTGTAGAGGGGTTTTAACCGTAAGAAACGCTGTGAATATTAATGGCAGCCTGCTATTGACAAAGTTGCCCTCCTCTGCAGAGGAAGACAATTTTTATCTCCAGCTGCTCAGACTGGAGATTGTTTGGCTGGTATTTATGATCGTATCAAATAATGTTCAAGTATTACACATATTCCTTCATTAAAAGAAAAAAAATTTGCATCTCCCCCAAGCCCCTCTCAGTTTCCCACATAAACCATGAGAAGGTCTCTGTAAGGCACTGAACAGACATCTACAAATAAATTTAGCAAAACTGATCACCCAAACATTATCATATTAGAAGCCAGCCCCAGTGAGGACTAGAAAGGCTGGATTTGAATTTGAAAGGTGAAAAAGAAACAGTTCCCTGGGAAAGGCACATCATTGAATTAAATGCTTAACACACAGGCTGTGTGTAGAAAAGTTCTGTCTGAAATTGCAAGGGCAGACATGACACTTAGATTTTTTTTTTTGCTAAGGGGATGGACACTCAATATGTAGATGAAGCAAAACCATGACTGTAGTAAGATAACAGCCTTGAAATATTTTGTAAAAAAAATGCTTAGTTTTCTTAATTTCAATGCTCACACCTGTGGAAAGTCACACAAATTAATTGTTCTATTTGTGATTAGGCTCATACTATTTCTAATAAAGGAAAGATACATGCTCTCATCTGGAAAGAGATAAGTTTCAGGTGCGTTTTCTAACAACACCCTTTTATCTATTCCTGTACTGAATTTGGATGTCAGTGCTCAGTTTCTGCATAACATCACTTCACTTGCATCAGCTCGGCATTAATTGTGAAACATCTTACTCACTCTGCTGAGCATGGAGAACTGGAGGGTTTCTGCATGAACAGGCTGCCATAGTTTGAGATGGAGGCAGAACAAGCGCAGGGTGAAGCTCTCCTCACCTGAAGACAGGCCTGGCTGGTTCCCTTTATTCACACGTGGTAAACCATTTGATATTTCTGCCACTGCTGTTCAATTTGCATCACACCTTCTCCTGCCAGACTTTCTGCAGCCTTAAAAGACCCATTGAACTTGAGCTCAGGGCTAGCTCTTTCTGTACTAAAAGAAGAGAGAAGTGTCTGTATTCCCACCTAATTTGGAGTGCAAAGAGGTAGGACTGAAAGCTGGACTGAAGCTGCCGGGGAAAAAATAGTGTATGTCTCTCCTTGTTACTTTTTAGTTCTTATAGGGAGTAGGGACAGCACACCCAGGACCCAGTCCAGAATCCAGAGGCTAATTTTTGTGGGGATGGTTGCCTACTTTGTCCACAATCCCAAATAAAAGGTTGAACGTGATGTATGTGAAGCGCTGGGAGAGCAGTTCCATGGCAGGTTTCCCTGTAAACTGAGGAAAAATGATAATAGAGAAAAAATGTTGTCACTATTTGAGATTGGTTTAGTGGTACCAGTTATGAGATTGACACCCTTTGATCCTGAAAAAAGAAAGAGCAGAGTGTTATACTTGAAAAATAGACCAGGGAAGTCATCCTTTTCTTCAGGAAGAGTATCAGTGGTTTAGGTAACAGCCTTGTTGGCTGTTCCCCTGGGCTTTGGGGTGTTCAAATTCAGCTTCCCATCTCCGCTTGTGAAGACTTAACAGCACCTCACCTGCACACTGAGACCCTAGTCATTATGCATACTCTTGTCTTCTCTCTTCAGCCTTACTCATATTATTTAATGGGAAAGTTCAGCAAGAGAAACTGAGAATGGAGCACTCCTCCAATCCCATCCAAATCCCATCCAAATATGCAATCAGGCCTTGTGCAAACTGTGCCTTGTCCAGCAGCAGGAGATGTGGACAGGAATCCTGCGGGGATCAGCCCAGGCTGCCCCATTCTGGTTTTGTGCCCTCCACCAAAGCAATGTAGGTGCAACGGCAGCTTCATCCAGGCACTGAACCTTTGCAGGGTTTGTGTAGAAACTGATCTGATAAATGTGCTTATGCAAACAGTAACACATAAAACCCTTCCAAGCAGCATAGAGGAAATCTACTAGAAGAAATCTAGTCCCTATAGAGGGGCCCTTTTTACAAGGGCCTGTAGGGACAGGACAAGGAGGAATGGATTCAAACGGAAAGAGAGCAAGCTTAGGATAGATATTAAAAAGAAATTCTATACTCTGAGGGTGGTGAGGCCCTGGCACAGGTTGCCCAGAGAAGCTGTGGATGCCCCATCCCTGGAAGTGTTCAAGGCTGGGTTGGATGGGGCTCTGAGCAACCTGGCCTAGTGGGAGGTGTCTCTGTCCATGGCAAAGGCTTGGAACCAGTCAAACTTTAAAGGTCCCTTCCAATCCAAACTATTCTATGATTCTATGAAAATTCTTTGTAAATAGCTAAACACTGACATCCATTCATGCTTTACTGGGATGTGGCAGCAGAATGAGGTTGTTGCAGGTTAAAAGGTTTTGTGTCAGTGTCTAAATCACATGTAATTTTTGTGCTATATACCTGCACTCCTTTGGAGGTGTGTGCAGTGCAGAGTTGAATTTTCAGAGGAAGCCAAAGCAGTCCTATGAAAAAGCAAGTTCCTAGACTTTGAGGAGTCTCTTAATTAGCTATAATAACAAGAAGTGAGCATTATTAATAAATCAGCTAAAAAACATTTTTGGCAATACATCTGTCATCTATTTCTTGTAGCTTGTTTGGTAGTGTACTATTCAGTCAAATTTCAACATACTCCCTTATCTAGAAACATTTCTGTGAGCATTTCTAGCAAGAAGCTTACAACTATGAGGAGTATATACATCAATCTTTCATTAAGTTATAATAAAATCATATGAGTTTGATTACAGTAATATTATTTGAAAGCTATAAACACTACAATGATCTATCTAGCCTCATAATATATATAAATATAATCAAAATTATAATAAATTTAAATTATAACTAATAGTTACAATTTAACTAGTGTGGGAGTCCCCCAGAAGCTTCTCCCTACTAATGTTAAAGTGGTTTGTTATTGCTTAATTGTCAAAATATCCTAATTTTGCAGGTCAGTGGGAAAGCCTCATGGAGCAGGTGGAAGTCCTGACTCCGTAGCAGATGTTTTAGCAGTGCCATCCCATCCCCGCCTGATACTGCTTGTTGATATTTATGTAATGAAGGTTTTAATGGCGCAATTTCATGGAGTGCACAAACAGCTCTGCTGCAGGCCTGGGGTAGGAGCAGCAAGAAGGGCACCGGGAAGGGCAATCCCAAGGCTCCCCTGGCTATGACTTCCAGCAGGGTCCCTCAGGTGGGATTTTCTTCTTGCTCCTGTTCACTGTTAGTTCTGAGAGGAGTCTATTCGCTCACCATTTACTGGGTGCCAGGGAACACCCAAATAAACCTCTGCCAGTGCTGATGCTGACTGAAGTAGCTGGTGAAAGCTGACTTCCTCAAAGCCTTGGACAAAGTGGGACGTTTTCCCAGAGAGGAATGAGCCAGAAGGGCTAAACTTCTACAAACAGAAAAAGTTAAGGGAACCAGAGGCTGGAAGGATCTTTGGGCCCTGCAGTAAGAAGGGTTCCATTGCAACAGAAAATTAGTAGGTAGTCTACTGACCTGCAGAAAAAAAGTTAATGGAGCCTCAATTAAGCAGCAAATGGTCATGTAATTAGGCTGACAAGCATCCAGGCTGCTCAGAGAACACTCAGAAATTCTCTTGCGTGGGACAGGCCCAAGCTGTTTGTCCAACCACAATATGCATGCTTGAACTCAATGAACTTGGAGGTCTTTTCTGACCTTAATGATTCTAGGAATCTCTAACATACGTCACCATCTTCTCTCATGTTCATACAGCTAACCACAAAGCAAAAGATGCTCTGGAAGTGTTTCCCTCAGCCCTCCTTCTCCAAGCAACTTCTGAGGCTCAGATGAGCTACCTCTTGAGGGGTTTTGCCTTGAGTTCACCTTCTCTAGGGGGTAATTTCGTAAGGACAGATGGAATGTCTTCTCTGACTACGTAGATTTATGGCATTCCATCGACATAATAATATAGGGATGATGAAGTGGAACAGCTCAAGTGGAAGTCACTGGACAGGTGGCTTGGTTTTAGTAGTTAGCTTGTAGGTATTTCAAAACTTAGGCAGGTGTCAGTGATGCTGTTTGTACTCTTTGTTATTTATATGGCTTTATGGCCAAGAATGAGAGCAAGAGCTCTAAGAGAAATGGGATCTCTCTGACTCAGTCAGTGGTAGATGCACATCCAGTATCATCATAGGATCCAAATGATCAGCTATTTTTGTCAAGCTTAGTACTGCTCTGGTTTCTGAGCTGTGTATTTTCATCCCAAAGCATTCTGGCATTCGTTGCACTTGTCCTTCCTTTTTCTCTCTCCACCCACTGCAAAGGGACAGAGACAAGATGCCATTTCAGTTAGCACTTTAAATTTAAGATGATTTAGTGCTGTCAGAAGGGGGTGGTGTGGCAGTTCTCAAGATAATTATTTTCTGTCCTAGAGGAAGATATAGTGCAGGGATCAGGACAGATATTTCCTAGAATCACAGAATATGTTGAAGGGACCCACAAGGATCATTGAGTCCAATTTCTGGGCCTGCACAGGACACCACAAGGATCACACCATGTGCCTGAGAGCTGACAAACACCTCTGGGATTCTGTCAGGCTTGGTGCTGTGATGCCTTCCCTGTGGAGCCTGTTCCAGTGCCCAGCCACCCTCTGGGTGAAGAAACTTTTCCTAGTATCTAACATAAACACCCCCTGACATGACTTTATGCTGTTTCCCCAGGTCATGTCACTGGTCACCACAGAGAAATTTCATGATTCCCACCCCTGTTTTCCTTCTGGAGCTTTCAGTGAGCAGCCTTGCTCGCACAGCTGAAGAGGGCAGGAAATGTCATTGGGGCTGCGGGAGGGCTCCGAGACCCCTGGCTGCGAGGAGGTAAGCAGAGGAGGCTGTCAGGTTCTGTGGAGGAGAGGGGACTGCTGAAGGGCTGTCTTTGTCCCCTAACTGAAAGAAAGGGAGGGTGAAGAAGACACAGAAACCTTCCCTTTGTCCCCTGTGTTTTGCCTTGCCTCTCTGTGCCCCTGCTCACATCTCCCTCCTTTCCATATCACCCAGAAAGGGGCTGCTTTGGGGAAGGAAGGGTGATGAAAGAAAACAAAACTAGGCACTACTGTCAGGGTGAGGTGGTAACAAGCCACAACAAGCCTAAGCTACACCGTGTTCCTCAGTGACAGGAGGCTGCCAGAAAGGGCTATGCAGCGCACCATGAAAACACCACCATGCCAGGCGTGGCCGTGCAGCACACCATGCACACCAGGTGTGGCTCTGCCTCATGCCACCCACCTCTCCAAACTTCATGTGGGTGCCAAGTGGCTCCTGGGTGCTTTGGAATTGGAGAAAAGCCTGTGGGGGTGGAGTGCGCTAAGAGAAGGACAGTGCCAGGTGAAGAGGTGTGGATACCAGCGCTAAATGGAGGAAAAGGATGCCAGTCCTTGTCTTTGGGTGGTGGTGGGACAGTGCAGGACAGGGACAGGCACCGTTGCCTCTGCCACCTTAGCAGTTTATATCATAAAACATTCACAACATTATACTTGCCAGTTCAAATTGTGTTGCACAACAGTGCCTTTTCATGGGTGTTGATCAAAGCCATTTTGAATGAGATGAAGAGTGCAGTAGCCTGATTAGCAGCTGTGTGCCTCAAGAATATGGCATTTCTGTTTCTCTGTTGGACTCAGTTAAACATTATTCAGTCTGTAATTCTTTGTCTGGGCTGGACAGATCAGTTGTTTCTGCTCATTGTAAATTGCATTTGCTTGCATAGTTTGTGTCTTGCTCTCTCCCCTTGGCACCTGATTGTTTACATGTGCCTCAATCAATCCTGCATGGAGTAGGTGGAAGGGCTCTGTTCTTTGTAGCTTCCAGCCAGGGTTCACTTTACAGATGATAACTGGCAAAGCCATTCACCCCCTGGGCAAACATGGCAAATTAATTTTGTAGCTAGGCAAACAGAAACAAGTCCTTTGCCTGGATTTAGCTGCTCTGAAAAGCCTTTTGCCCAGGACAGAAGGGTTATCTGAACAGTTTGGGCAGAGTTGTTCTAAATGGGAAGGCGGGCTGGAGCCAGAGAACATGGGAGAGACAGGGTTATTTCTGAACACTTTATTGGAACTAAGAATTAACACTAGTCATCACAGTTCTGCTGGTTAATGGCAAAGTGTGCTGCCAGATTCAGTCATTGCCCCAGCTTTTGGCACTGCATTGCCATGTCTCACAGCGCTGGAGAGCAGGGAGCCACCTTGCCCTAGCCTGGAATCATCCCCAAGACACCGTGTTTTCTTTCACTGCCCTGAAAGCCAGTACTTGTTCTGGCTTCCTGGCTTCCTGCCTCGCTGTTCCAAACACAGCAAGGTGTGGGACAGAGACATGGAAAGCTGGAGGATGTTTCTGAGTGCCTGTGTGGCAAATGGACAAATTCATAACCTCCATCCACTTGCCAGATGATGATTCACAGATAGTCATGACAATTTACTTCTAGCAGTCAGTCTGCAGGGATGTTGTGGCTTCAAAAGCTAAAACCAGTATGGGAAAGCAGGATCGTTGCTACCTTTGGATGCTGACTGACTCTTTTCCTGCTTTGCTGTGGCTATCAATCCAATTCCAGAGGCCATTGAGCCAGACTGCATAATCTAACCTCTGCTATCTACATCTGTGTCTGCATGCCTGGACAGAGAGAGACCGACTGGTGGCAGAACATCCTGACTGACACGTACCAGAGTGCAACTAAGAGGGAGACACCAGCAATTAACGAGCCTCTGGTAGGAGTGACTGATTGAGAGACACTCCAGACATCCAGGTTAAGCCCTTCATTTGACCCTGAGCAAATTATTCAACTCCTCTCCGTAAAAGAGGGTTAATGCTGAGAACCAGCACTGCAGGTTCACTCTCCCACCAACTCCCAGACACTTGTGAGATTTCTAGCCTGGAGGAGCCCAAGATGTGAGCACAGAGGTGACCCTTTCCTTCAGCAGTCCCACCAGACACAGCATCTAAGGATGCAGCCTGGACAGTGACTGCACCCTGCCCCAGCCACTCAGTGCACTGTAGCAACTGTGGCTTCAGTTTAGCTGGTGGTCTGCTTTCCCAGCATAGGAAATGTTGCTCTTTTCTTGAAATACAGATGTTCTCACTGTTCTGCAGCAGTGCTCCTATTCCATGACGCTGTTACGTAGCTGTGCACACAAGAGTACCAGAGAAGGTGCCTTAACCCTTTACATGCTAAAAGCCCTCGTTTTCCCAACCTATTTAAGTCCTTGTTTGATGCATTTGCCATTTCATTCTTGCTTGTCCACCCAAATCACACAAGGGCAGAAATCAGAGCGATTCTTTTCCATATTAAAGAAGAAAGTTAAACAGTTTCCATGCCTCTTGAAACTCACAGATCACTTGGGAAGACTATTAGTACAATAGCTGGAGAACAAATATAGCTCAAATCTGAACTTCCCAGAATACCACAAAGACTGTATTTGGTAGGGGCTTAAAGAGAGGGCATGTCTTTTCTGGTTGATGAAGGGATGGCATTCCTGTTTAGAACAGTTCTGTTAATGCTACTGGCATTTTATTGCTACTAACTGTTGGCACAAAGGATAGGTAGCTTTTAAAATAATCCTGAATCCTGCTTTCAGCTCCAGGGATCTTGCTTGTCTTACACCAGTTTTGAAGGAAGGCTCATACTCCTTCATGCACAGATGCAGCTCTGTGAAGTCAGGGAGAATTTTAAATGCTTGTATTAAGCTTTGTACAGGTTGAAGATGGCATAAGTTAAATAGGCTGAATCAGTTTTCCTCACTTTCACTTTATACATTGTTCCTGATTTTCTTAAATGCAAGTTAGCTGTGGAGTTACTCATATTTTATACCAGGGTGAGCAAGGTGTCCTTGAAATCATAGAAACCAGTGATCCAGGATAAAATAGGCCTAATGCTTTTCCTACTCCTTCTCCCCTTCTGCAAGGCAAGTTCAGGAGTGCCAGGCTTCCTGGCATTTATTTCTGCACTGATCTAATCCCCAGTTGGCCGTGGGAGCTGTCACTTACCTCAGGCTGCATTTGATAGGAACAGTTCCCAGTTTTGGAAAACTTTCACTCCATCTAGTTGGCCCTTTACCTGTCTCGGGTTTCTATATCAAGGAATTTGTCTTGTTCCACTTCAAAGTCTCTATTTATTTATATCTTTTTAATAGTGAGCCACAAATAGTGCTGAGCACTAACACCTCCCAAATTGTGCTCTGGGGCACCTGTCAAATGTGTGGCGCAAAGAAGATAACAGTTCATATTTGCTTAACTCCTTCAGTGCTCGGGGCAAATGTCTTGCATTTAAAGCGGCAAAAGGTGGGTAATAGCAAACCTGCTGCAAAGCAATATGTAAAAAAGAAGTAACAGTAACTTGTGTGATGGTGTTTGATGCCATGATCTGATGTGGACAGATCTTCCTTATGTATCCAAGCTCAAAGCCAGCATGGTCATGTGGCGTTCCAGTACTCGAGGGAAGCCCAAAAGAAAGAGGGAGAGGTACTTTTTACAAGGGCAGGTAGTGATAGGACAAGGGGAATGGCTTCAAACTGAAAGAGCATAAGTTTAGATTAGGTATGAGGAAGAAATTCTTTGCTGTGAGAGTGGTGAGACACTGGCACAGGTTGCCCAGAGAAGCTGTGGATGCCCATCCCCAGAAGTGTTCAAGGCCAGGCTGGATAAAGCAGCCTGGTCTAGTAGAAGGTGTCCCTACCCATACAAGGTTCCAGTTGGAACTAGATAATTTTAAGGTCCCTCCCCACCGAAACCGTTCTATGATTCCATGATCTACTCTCTTGTTTCCCAGTTGTAGAATGGGAACAGCTCACATCACTTTACCTGACCGAGGGCAGAGGAAGAAAGGATATATTCAACAAGAAATACAGTTATGTTGGGGGTGTGCAAATATTGTTGTAGGAGAACTTCTGGCAAAGATACCACCTCTCTCCAGACTGCTTTCTTAAAAAACAACTGAGTTCAAGAAAATAAGATACCCCCTGGTCCTCCTGAGGACACAAACAGCAGAGAATCATAGAATGGTTTGGGTTGGAGAGGACCTTAAAAACCATCTAGTACCAACCCCTCCCTGCCGTGGGCAGGGACACCTTCCATTAGACCATGCTGCTCAAAGCCCCATCCAACATTATCTAGCTTGTCCCTAGATTTCTCAGTGCCAAGAGCTGGAATGACAGCCATGTGCTCTTTTTCCCCCCAGATTAGCAAGACCTACTGGGATAGGAGACTGGAAGCGAGAGGAAGAATGACAAAGTAAGTTGAATTATTCCTTTCCTTTTTGAAGATGCTCAGAAGAAAACTATTTATGTAATAAATTGAATTTAGCAATGCCTGGAGGAGCCCTTGAATTATGCTTGGGGCTTTGAGGAATAAAACTAGGACTGGATGATTTATTACAAAAAGAGAAGGGGGAGAGAACCCAAACAAAATGGAGTGTGCAATGTAACAGCAGCATCTCACCCAGGACTGCAGTGCTGAACATGAAACACTGAAAACAGCTGGTTTTAAACGAATTCTGGTTCAGCGTGAGCTTGTTCTCACTGAAAGTGTCTCCTATGCTGGGCCAAAACTACAGCGGTGCTGCAGTGTGGGGTGCCTGCCTTTTTTTCTTTTTGTCCTGCCACGAAAGAGATTCCAGCACCTTCAGCCTCTCAGAAAAACAAGGGGCACATGGCAGAGTGCTTTAAAATGGCTGGGACTTCTCCTCATAGACCTACTGCCCTCCCGTGGCTGCCAAGGAGCATCTCGAAAGCAGAAACGGAGATCAGGGACTGAGGGAAAGAATAAATAAAAATAATTATATATTCAATTTAAACCAAAACCCAGTTTGAGCTGCAAGGAAGAAGAAAGCAAACACAGTGGGATTAACTGGAAGTACCTATGAAGGCATAAACAAAGAGCCTGAAGTCAGGTTTTATGAATGAGACCACGAGTATCAAATGAAACTGTGTGCTCCTGTTTTTGTTTTTTTCACTATGACTGTGATGCTTCTTGTGCATCCTCTGAGGACAGGGCTCATCTCCAGTCTTTGACACACAGCAGACACTGAAACAAAACAACCCCAGACCTCCCACCAAAAATTTCACTGGGGGGTTGCATTAGGCAGGCTCACCACTACGTTTCTGTTTGTGGACTTGGCTTCAGTCTTAGATCTTAAAGACTGATGTATGCCCAAGCTACACTTGAGACCAGGTGCAATGAAACACTCATTTTGGACTGGAGAGGAGGGGTGAGTGTGTCCAGGATCACACAGGAAAATACCAACACATGGCACCTCCTACAGGACTTCAGATGTTGAATGACACCAGGATCAAGGTGTCACCCCAGTGTACCTGGCAGCTGTGCTGTTTCAGGGATGCACATCAGGGGGAACAGCAGGATTTCTTCAGAGCATGCAGCAAGTTGACAGAGGTGAATGAATGAACACATCAGGCAGACAAGTGCTTTGCTGATTCAAGTTGCCAGGTCACTGAGTCTCATGGAGCAGCCAGCTATGAGGAGGGTAAATCCCGCCCTCTGCATTTCGCATCTTAGGCCATGCTGCACAATATTAGTATCACAAACAAAACTTTACTTTGTGCACTGGTGGAAACATCCAAAGAGATGAGAAATCACTCCACGTAATTTTAAAATTTGCGTGTCTGTGTGTGTATGCACACACAAACACAAATATATATTTGTAGTAAATACATATGAACTTTTACACAATTATGACCACTCCAGTATATCCATGATATGCTCCTTTCACTCACTAGTACAATATTTCTGTTGCACTGGCAGAATCTCTTGCTCAGTTACCTTTTAAATTACAGATCTTGTAAGTTCTGCAGAATTGGTCAGTGGAAGGCCAGTCGTTGGCAAGCAGGTACCTGCAGAAAACCAGTGATGATCCTTCAATATGTGAAGGTTCTCCCCCTCCGTTTCCTTCAAGTATCAACTCTGCTTTCATGGAAATAGTTTCTAACAATATGCTACAACCCTGATAAGCCAAGCAGGATTTTTCTTTCAGTATACACAAATAATTCACATCCTCTCTACATCATGCAATGCAAAAAGTAAAACCATGTTTCCCAGTGATTCTAGTCCAATTTGGCCCCATAACTGTTTTCGTTAAAAAGAGCAAACACAAGCAAATAGGAAAAGCAGCTCTCACATAAAACTTAAAAATCAGCAAACAAAGCTCTACTGATTTACATTTCCAAAGGAAATACCTTTTAGTAATAGTTAACTCTGTCTGCAGTTGTCAAGTCCAAACATGGCAAATGTGAGAAATGAGGACAGAAAATTAACAAAGAGCAAGAGTTACTGACTTGTCCAGACTGAGACACACACATGCACACACCCCTTGTAAAAACTCGTATGCACTTTTGAAAAATTAGTCTGAATCACCTCTGTGATGTCCTTGTTAAATATCAAAGCAGATGAGCTTGAACAGATCTACTGGAAAAAGCACTACATAAAGATTGTGTAATTCAAAGCCTTAGCTAAGAAGTATTTCCAGAAATTAAATTCTATGTCTCTCAATGACATTGCATTATTCATGAAATCTCGCATAATATTACATTTGCTGACACTGATCAGCTGTCAAAGAAAACTGAGCTTGTTTGAGTAACAGACACAAGTAAAAAGAAAAGAAAAAACACATAACTTTGGCAACTACTGAAAAACTGACTCAAAGAGTAGAAATAAAATTATTTTCAGTGGTGGACGAAACACAAAGGTTCAGTCTGTCCTATGTATTTTTACTGACATCAAGCGCTGTGATTTTCTTAATGAACTCACTTGAGGGTGTATTTAGCCATTCCTAGAAGTAATGTAACAAGAGGTTAAGGTTTTCACCTAAATATTTTTATAGAAACTATGACTGGATATTTCCAAAAGAGTCCCTTTGACACTAAATAGCTATTTTAAAATTTGTAATTAAAAAAATAATCTTTAAACAGTACAAAAACCTAGGTAAACCAAGTCTCAGTCAGTGTAAGAGAGGACCTCTTAATAAAGGGAAGGTAAATCCTCCTTTGGAGTAGTTACAATGCACAGAAATGAGACCAGAAACACACACAGTAAGTTACAGGTCTGATTTACTGGAGTTGTTCTGTCATTTCCACGTTAGGGTCATTTCAGGATTTTAGTAATGACCCAGAAAAATACTTCCTAAAAAGTAAAACGTTGGGAGGAGAGAGCAGTATCTGTTTCCGCATGCTGAGGATCTGATGCGCTGGAAGGGGCAGCCCTGCCTTCATCAGCTGCTTGCTGCAGCGGTGGATGTGCTCAGAGCCAGGAGCCTGATGTTCAGACATCCCACCACTGACATCCTGTCTCGATGCCTCATGGCTCACTATGTCTAACTAAGGTCACAATCAACAGGCCTTTGGGGCAGTTTCAACAGATGGCTGTGAGCACAGCAGCCAACGTAGGAAGTCCAGCCTCACTTCTCTAACGCTCACACACCGCTCTGTGCATGCTGCCAGCTGTGCTTTTCCCATCACTTGCACCTCGTGTTTGCACGACACTTCAAACGCGTGAAGACTTCGAAATTCTACAGTATGGTTAAAGCTGACTGCGGTTCCAGGGCTGAAACTCCTTACTTAGCTCCTGGAAGATCAGACCCCTCACCTCTCCAGTGTTCCATGCCACATCCAGGTTTCTGTGCTCACAACAGCCACTGTGCACATTAAATAAAATAAAAGTAACACTCTGACATCAGCAAGGAGCCAGGCTTTTAACAAGAGTCCTGTGAAAAAATCTCAGTTCAACACGTAACTATTGGATTTTTAGTACACGGCATGTCAAGGAATTAGTGTTTTCCTTACAAATATATGGCACTAAGTGTAAAAACTTTATGACCTATTCCAAACATTGTACCATACTTCACAGCAAAGCTTGAAAAAGAATCCTCTAACTCCCCCTTCTTCTAAATATACAGCTGGTGGGAGGCCAAGGTGTCCATGAATGGTCGCACAAGGTTGTCTGTCGAGAAGTAGAAGATCAAGCCAAAGGTGATGGAGATGGGAAGAGCAGGCAGCGCTTTCTTAAAAACAGCCAGTAGTAAAAGTGTTAGGCATAAACCCTGTCAGACAGAAGAGAATAAAAAGCACAAGGAGATAATAGTAAGACAATCAGAAATACATCTGTCATCAACAAGCCAACATACAGATAATTATCTATCTGCATTGTAGAGCACTGAAGCCAGACCGAGCTACCAGCAGCACAATGTGTATTTGCCCACAGCTTCGTTTCTCACTCAGGTTGGCCAGGTTTTTCCTCAGCAGTCTTGAACATAGAGAAGGTGGTATAAACAGCAAATGCAGAGGTACAGCTGACCCCAGAAGGTTAACTCCTTTACACTTTATTTTACTCCTTTGTTCAGTGCCATTATGAATAAAGTACTGATCCAGCAGACAAAAGCACTTAAATCCTGGTGAACTGCACAGACAGGAGTTGCACTGAAGGTCTCTAATACACAGCAGGATATACTTAAAACACATTGCCAGTTTACAAGGTCCTTTAGGGCAAAAAAAGAAAGAAAAAGGAAAAAAAGAGAGGAAAAACAAAACAAATCCCAAACCAAATCAAATATCTACTGCTGTTCTTTTTGCTTATTACATGGGTGAACTGTGGTTTTATCTGGATAGCAGGCCAATATCTACTTTTTGTAGCATGGGAGGAAGCTGTTGTATATTCTGCATAGATAACTATGTTCAAGTGCCTTTAGATATTAATTCCTTCTCTCATCAGAGCCCTTTTAAATTCCTCCACAATGACAAAACTTCAAAGACACTGGGCTCCAAAAATATCCACTTGCTAAAGATCAGCAGATAGGATTTTTTAATTTCTTTTTTTTTTTTAATCAGTGTTTCTAGACTGAAAATTTGGTCGCCTGAGCCTGTAGTTGTGTTCTTACTCTCTCAGGGCCTACACCTGCTCTTTAAATCTCATCTACCTTTTAAGATGTGCTTACTGCTGGGAAACTGAAGGGACATTTTTGGGAACCAGAAAGCCACATAGCAGCAGTATTATGAAACTGCAAAAGGAGACGGAACAAGCTTTAACAGCACCACAAAGGACACAGAATGGGGCATTTGGCCTCAGAAGACAGATGACCAAGAACATTTCCCACAGCAAAAGGACCCCATGCTGGACTGCAGCACATGGAGCTTGGTGATCCTATGGGTTTCTCTGACCTGTGGGGTCAGAAAGCTACACTGAACAGACTCCAGTGAAGGCAGCTCGTTTCTAGTTTGCATGCTTCTTGATGCACGCTCTTCACAAGTGACAGTCACTTGCACTGTCCTTGGGATCCAAGTAGGAAAATAGAGGCCCAAAAAGGACACAGTAATTGATTTTCTTTTACATTCTAAAAATCCTGCTGTTGTCTTTCTGGTTAATTTCCATGAGGATGTTAAGGTAAACAGCAAGTGCATAGTAAGTATTTTCCACTCAGGTGGAAGCTTAACAGTGTGTCTTCATTAGACCTGGCAGGACCAACTCTTTAGCAGCTACAGTATGTTACTCATCTGCTTTTACTGATAATTTCCATGGATCTAAATCGCCTTCCTTCTCATTTTTTCCAGTTCAAATAGTAGAGTAAGATAGGTCTTCACTCTCTTCTCTATCAGCTCCCCTTAGCATAACAGAATTAACCTTTTCAACTACACTTGCTCATCAGTGAGGAGTTCCTAATATTGACTCTTGTGGCTGAAGCAAACACACCAGCAGTTCCCTGGGGCTGTTTCACCCCCACCATATCCATGCTTGGCTCTGCTCTGATTAGTGTGGATCATTCTGCTGCAGTGGCTGTTTAAAGCCTAGAGACAGAGTATTCCTAAATATCTAGCATGTTACCTGGACTGATATAGCAGTGCTCAGCTGCTGGTACTTCTGGCAACACTTCTGTGCTGAACAGGGTGTGACAGAGCTTTTAAAAGCTGCTCACTTACTATGAGAATGGCTACAAAGCAGGCCAGTGTGGTATTCCAGTCTCCACTAGCTGTGGCAGCTGCTTTCCCAACAAGCACGCTGTAAAATATGAAGTCTCCAAGGCCCAGCTTCACACCCCCTGCAAGAAGTGGAAAAAGACAACAAGTGTTAATGCTGAGCCTCCTGTTTTGCTTCCTCCTGAACAAATTCTTGTCCCCTGGGTAGCAAGTGAAGGATCCTAGTCCTGGCCACCAGCCTGGACCCACACATTCCCGAGTAGGCTGAGACTTCCAGCCCCTCTTCTCACTAATTGTTTTTGTTCTCCCTCATTCTCTGAGGTGCTTCCCTGGGCTGCTTTACAAATTAACAGCTGAGGACACACAAGGACAGAGAGGGACAGGAAGGAAGAAACAGAAGGAACTGTTTAAATTGTAGCCAACAGATGTTACTGGGAACCACAATCCCAGAACAGATTCTGCAGCAGCAAGAGATAATACACAGTCAAACTCAAGATCTCTGTTGCTCAGCGAGCACAGCTATTCTAATTAACTGTGATTAGACCAAACTAGTTATGACTGTTAACCACAAAGAGTAAAAATGTCAGGCCTACTCTGAAAACAAGGTATAAAGCTTCCCTTACTTTCCTCCTCCTCGAGCTCCTCTAAAGTGACGGGGTGGCTTGGAACAGGACTCCTGGTCTCTGACATCTGAGACTCTGCATGTGAAGGGCTCCTGAGGTGTTCTCTCCCATCCTCAGCTTGGTTCCACAAAAACAGGCCAAGAGTGGATTACAAAAAAAAAAAAAAACAAAACAAAACACAAGAGACAGCTACATTTATAACATGTTTTAGCCCATGAAATCCACACTCCTGTGAAGCTGCCCTGCAGTGGGTAAGCCCTTTGTCTCTTGGAGGTGTGACATCAGGACCAGCTGAAGCACAGACATTGCGTGGCTTTGAGGGACACACGTGTGTCCTTGTGCAGAACAGTCAGAGGGTGCGTGTTCACAGCTTCTCTGGCAGCCACCCAGGAGCTCAATGGCTTTAACAAGTGAGCAGTACACAGACCTAACACTGCTCTGCGCAGGCCAGAATGACAAGGAAAACCCACTAAAGTTAATGTGCATTCCCACAGCGTTATACTTGGGGATGGAGGTGCTCAGGTATTCCCTAACCAGTCATCTAACCAAAATGGATGACTAAGAGGACTGCCATGAGACAAGTCCTGAGTCACACTGACACTGGAGCTGACTGTTAACATGTAGAAAGCAGACACATTTCATTGTCCACAAATTTAACTTTTTTTCCCCCTCTTAAAGCACATAAGACAGAGCCTTTGGCAGTACTTTTGGAAGCAGCCAGTCTGTGATATATGACACTGACAGAACCTATTTTTCAGAAGCTCCTACAAACTCTTCAGTCCATGTCAGTTGGACAGGTTGCTGCTGCTGCAAGTGCAAGCAGACTGTGATCTAGGACACAGGGCTTCCACACAGCATTCTGTACCCCTCAGCATGTAGTCTGTGCCTGCTGTGTGCCCCGTTTCACAGCTGGATTGTGTACCTGCCATTCCTTGGTAGGTCATCTGCTTCATCCTGGAATAAGCAGCATGTTCAGTTATCAAACCTTTGCACGCATTTATTGCTTTAACATTCAAAGGTTCTGAAGTGCAACAGGACTAGACGGGAAATCCTCCCAAAAGCACAAGTAAGATTTTATTCAATCACCTTAAAACTGCAGTTTAATTTGCATCTCAAGAAGAAAAAGCAAAGGCACCCAGATTACTGCAGAACCAGCTCCAATGTAAACTTGAATCACAAAAGCTACTGGTGGCTAACTGTCTTAACACAAGGCTTTACCCAAGGGTAAAGACATTTATTTTCTTTAGCAGGGTGAGCCATTTTAGACTTACAGAGAAGTGCTCCATGGCACTGGTCTGAATGCAACACTCAAGTTCACCAGCTCATCAGTATTGTATTTTGGAGCCTATGTTGTAATTTACCATCCCCAGTATGGAAAAATATAACCCCCCACTAGCCCAGCTTTGACTTCAGTACACCGAAGATGTGAGCTGAACAACACATCTGTTTGACATGTTGTTTGTTTGGGGTTTTCTTAAATAAAAGTGGCCTGAATACTGCAGCTTCCTACACCGTCTGTTCATCTTTGCTGCCAGTCTTTGCTGCTAACAGCAGGTTTATGAACATCACTGAATTCTGCAAGTAACAACAATAAAAAAAACCCATCATCAGGATTTGGGGGCATATGTTTACATTTAGTCTCAGACATATTCATTATTTCTGTAGGATGATACTCTGTATGGGAGAGGGACATGCACACAAACCTGCATCCCATGTCTGCTGACTTGGTCCTCTTGCTGCTGTGTCTGGCTTCGCCATTCCAACTGTCCACATCATAGCAGCTGGAAGAAAGGAAGCAATCGGCTGCATAAAACATTGGCCGCTATAGCTCAGAGGAAATAAGTATTTAGCTGTCCCTAAAAATACAAACACTTGCCCCTGTAAATGCTTCTAAAACACTCAGCTGGTTTCCCTAGGCACTGAGACAGCAAGGTGGGAGAAAGCCAAGGCAATGCATCCATTCAGTTTTTAAGGAAGTCCCAGAGCACAAGTAGCTAAGAGTCAATATAATCTTCTCTGTCGATTAGAAAAAGCAAAATTCCAGAACTAGGGCCCTCAACTCTTTTGTTTTCTTCCTGATTTCTGGCTCTTCTCTTCAAAGAAAACAATTTCCCAGGGAATGATGGTAGTACAAAAGGTAACCAGAGGTTAACTAACACGGCTTACTCATGTTCTGCTAAAGGTACAGCACACAAGCGAGGGATTACAGGAGTTGTCAGAATGTAAGTTTGTGGTTCCATCCTGTCAAAATATTGCATATTTCTGGTTTGGTTCCAATAGCAACTGATCTTTGGGGGTTTATTCTTGGGATCCCTAAATTAAAAAGGAATACAAACCATTCTGAAATCAGTGGAAGGGACTTCAAATCAGCTTTTTATTTAAGTGTGCATCATTTTATAGAATGATTTTATAGAAGCTAACTTAAACAAAATAAGCCAAGGCAAACACAATGCCTGCTTTTCCATGATGAGCTCAGCCAAGGTGATGTTTTTGCATCTAGAGGGAGCCACAGAATGTGGGTCTTGCAATGAAGACACTGACATTCTGCACAAGAACTTTTTGTCCAATATTTATTGTTTGCTGAACTGATTTCTGCTTTAGGGAAACTCTTGTTTGTTAACTAAAGTATGTGAGACACTTCATCTAGATTGTCTCAGGTCAGTGTAACAGAATCTCCTGTAAAAGGGAAGGCAGCTGAGGTGAACTGAGAGTGCTTGGAACACATAAAATCATTTATGTAACATTAAAATGCTTGAAGAAAAAAAGAAAATCAGTCAGGTTGTAGGCATCCTCAGCTTAGCACCAAACATATGGGAATAACCCTTCATCTTCCAAGTGATGTAATGAAAAAGTCACTGAGGTCCATGAAGCACTTGAGTTCAGGTCCTGTGAGTGTTGAGTCTCCTGCCTTCCAACAATCTCATCTTAAGCACGTGGATACCTTTGGACAAGGCCACCTGACACCGTGGTAGTTAAACAGCCCAAGAAAGCCAGGGAAGAGATGACTGATCCTGTACAGAGCAGTACTTGAATGGAAAGCAAAGAGAGGAGCCAAGCAATGAACAATAAAGCAAATATATTCTAAGCGCTGCCATCTGTACAGTACAAGGGCAGGAGGGGGCTGCAGGAACCATGGAGCCTCATCACATGTTTAAAGTGTGTCTGTAAAGCGTACACACAATGAACAAATGTATTGAGTGAGCATCACCTCATCACAGAACCTGGCAAACGCTGCTGCCCGCCTCACACAGCGTTTTGTGTGCAGGAAAAAACTGGCGTGTTCTGCACTGTAGTCATGAAAGGATAAATCTGTTTCTGAACATTCAGCTTCACAAGGTAAATGTGGGCTCCCTTTGGCTACTTAGAGTTAGCAATATTGTGACTGAAAAACAAGGCCTTCCACAAGTGGTCTGTTCCAGAACATAATTGTGAACCATTCTTAAGGCAAGGAAGTAGCTAAGACAGTCCTCTTTGCTTTGACACAGAAATAGTTTAATAGTTTCATCTGGCTAAAAACATTAACATTGTAATCTTACTCACAGGAATATATTAATGCAGGGAAAATGGGCTCATTTCTCTCCTGGGCAGTTTCTACCAGCATTCTCAGTGGCCCCTTGGGACAGAGAACAGCCATCAGATCTGCAGAAAGAAAAGGACCGATCTCATCTCGAACTGTCATGCATATTTTACATTCTTTATCTTTACAAAGATATTCTTCCCTCAAATTTACATCTATCCATATAAACCAGATGATTTCCTGAATGGCACTTTCCACCACTTTGCATAACTCTAGCTGTTCTAGTCCTTGAAGGTGTTGTTCACTTAAAATACCATCTCCAAGCCTTAATGTAATAATAAGAGTTTTCACTGTGCTAATGCTATAAAAAGCCCCTTGAGAATACCACGAGTTCTCTGAAAGCAGACAGCAGCATTTCACTGAGATGTTAAATTTAATTAGAGGAGGAGTGGGGGTGCTTTGTTCACATTCCACAATCCATCACTACATACACTGGCTCTGTGTTTCACATGAATGAAGGCCTTTAGTCCATTACCTCTTTGCCTACACTCTCTTCTCCCTCTTGTTCTGCAGGTTCTCTTGAAACTTATAACTCATACCAAAATCCATGATCTCTTGATAGCAACAAACCAAACCTGCAAGACTGTCAGGTATGCTACTGATAAAAATCCAACCACCACTACCATGCATTTAGGTGAGGTTCCCCGACTTGGTGATCCACTTTGAAAGACCTGGTTGAGGTACACTACCTACACGAACAATTAGCAAGAGACAAGGCAGGGAGTCAAATTAATTGCCCATGTGGCACATCCTAAAGCTTTTAGCACCATAAAGTTGTTTTTTTGAGGGACATTCAGAGTCCTGAAATTGCCTCAGAGTAACCTCTCCAGGAGCCACACCTTGAGAGTCACAACCCAGACTTACCATAGATGGAGATTGCACCTAGAATCACCCATGCTGACCACTCAGGTAGATATTTAATGAACACCAATGCCATTAGAGCACTGATCATAATGAGATAAGCCTGCTGGAGTTGCAAGGGACCTTTCCAGTGGATGCAAATCATTCCAACAGCTCCAAAATTCCAGATGACTATGAACAGAGTGGGATAATCCATGGCCACGTTGTACGTCTTCAATACTTCACTGGAATACCACAAGAAAATTTAGCTAAGCAATGAAAGCAAGGGACATGCAAAGCATCCCACCGGCTGTAGTTAAACAAAAAAGCCCCCATCTACACCAGGAGGAAGCAGAATAGAGCAACTCTCATCATGAAAGGGGAACCTGCCCTTCGGCTACTTGCTGCTCTGCGCTCTGCTCCTCTTGCATGAGATGGATGCGCTTTGTTACAGACCAGCACTACACTGCCTTCAGTCCTCAGTTCAACAGCAAATCCAAGGGTTTGAGCAGGCAGGATTTCAAGGCTTAAATAGCAGCATAGGCCTGTGGCTACATGACTGTCTACAGCAAAGAAATCCAGTCAGGGTCATCCCACCAGCTGCAATATGCTCAGAGTTAAAAATGAAAATGTCTTAACAAATGTCACCCATAAGTTAAAAGTTTCCTTTCACCTGAGCTGGGAGCTAAGGGGATGAGCTTGAAACGATGCTGTCTAAGAAAAAAGACAAGTAACTCCAGGTAAAGTGCCTTTCCACATGCTTCTCAATGTATAATCCAGGGCCTCTGTACCACAAGATTCAGCCTGTTCGTTCCATGCTCACGGTGTCATTTCCCAGGGATTTTTGTAAAATTGAGAATTGACAGCTAAAGATCTTCTTTTCCACTTTTTAAAAAAGAAAGCTATCTTCTAACAACACTTAGATGTTATTAAAAGAAGACATTTGGAGAACGAGAGACATTCCTTTTCTTGTTCAAAGTGGGAATTCTCAGCAAAGAGGTGAAGGAGCCTGAACTGCCAGGTTACCTGCACCACTCCCACTTACCCGAGGTATATGTAGGTAAAGAGGAAGAGCAGCATCAAGGAGGACAGGATCAGCCAGCCATGGATGAACTATCAAGGGCAAGAAGAGATGGTGATTGTAGGGGCTGTTACCCCTGCACAGGTCACAGAACTGCAGCCCAGTAGTCTCCTTCTGCACTTCTCTTCCAGTGTCTAAAGACCCTGCCTTCCATATGGTCAGCAAAGGAGGGACAGCCAGTTCCTCCCAGTTCTCCCACTTTCATTTTGTATTCTGTCTCTTAGGGTTTTAGTTGGTTTGGGTTTTTTTCAGTCTCTGGCCTAAGCTTTTTCATGGGTATCCATACTGGCTACTAGCTCATACAGGTGAGCACATTCTTTCTCTTTGCTAGGAAGGAGAAGGGGTTTGCCCAAGGCTGTAAAATAAACTGTCTTTAGGACAAGTTTAAAAAGCAGGAATGGATAGAGCTCAAATGCTGGGCTGGTACCACATACAAGAACTCTCTGAGCACCACAGAACCTGAATGTGCCTTTCCCTCCAAGCCTTGTGCTCTTCTACCAGAGCTTCCACAGGCAGGAATAATACCAATTCCCACAAAGCTTGTCTGAAATGTCTTAATAGAAGGCATTCACAGTAAATGGTGCAACTTAGTCTGTAAGTACAAATGGCAAAACATTTGGATCAGATGCAGAAAACTTGAACCTGACTAACACAAAGTAGCAGACTTTGTTTTTAAGGGCCTGCCATTAGTGACAAAATAATAGCAAAGCCTATTCAGAGCCACAGCTACTGACAAAGACTTCTGCACAGTATGATTCCTGCTGTGCCCAAGATGAGGATGAGCCAGTGCAGTGCCTGTGTTTCTCACTGCCATGCAAGGCCCATTTGATCCCAGGCTCACAGCTCAGAGGTGGAAAAGGCTCTGGCATGAATGCTTTACCTTGTAGCAGCGATATTTATAGAGCAGCACTAGGAACACGGTCATTACAATGATGACACTGATCATTACGATGGTGTTCAACACCGAGTTCAAGAGACGCTGGCCCACAGATGGGGTGTCCTCACTGAAAGGGGTGTAGATCCTGCAGGATAAAGCAAAAGCCATATAAAGTACAGATATTCTTTTCTAACCATCTGTCCCAGATAAAACCAGACCTCTCTGTGTGTGGGAAAGAAAGGAAGGTAGGACTGCCAAGGACAGCAAACATGAGATGTAGCCTCTGAAGGGGCTGGGCTCAAGTTAATTATCGACTAAAGATTAGTGGTCTCTATCAAAAGCACGTTCTTACAGAGCAGCTGAGGCTGGCAGAGCTCTAAGCAAAAAGGCCTAGAGTATAAATGACTTTATTTTAGTAAGTGCTGCAGGCCATGAGTTTTCATTGCACGCTCTGGAATCTCTCCATGATAATTACAAGGACACTTCCCAGGTGCTATTCTGAAATCGGGGACACCCTTTCTTTCCACACTTGGTAGGAGAGTCTTGGACTCTTTTATCCCTTCTGACCATCCTACACCCCTTCCTCCATTTTGTTTCCTTTGATTCAGTTCAAGGGACCACAGTCCCCCTTTCTCCACCCCATATACGAAGCACAGTTAGAGCCCCAGGAGCCAGGCACTGTCAGCAGGAGCTGGATGGAATTACGTATCCACACCATGAGTCTTTAGGAAGCAGAAATACCACCAGGAAATGAGACACTCATCCAAATGAACATGCTATTCCCTGATTGCTGCCAGCTAGTGAGTGAACAGCCTAGGAGTTCAGCCTGGGCCTTTTATGCTGCAGAATGAAGCAGCTTCATTATTATGCTGCTCTCAGGCCTCACTCAGGGCACCCTAAATGACAGTGCTAACACATCAGTGTAATGCAGGTATGGGAAAAACTTACACAGGTGAACACGGCGTACTTTAGTTAGCTCTCTGTACATTTCTACAGCCACCTTTACCTGTGTAAAGGTTCTCCCAGCCTGCCAAGGAAGCACTCTGCATGGACAGAGCGTGTGTGTGGAGCAGGGGGTCCCACATACTCAGGCTGTTTGCAGACCCCACTTACAGCTGCCCGTTTTTCTCCGTATAGAAGCGCACTGACTTTATGGTGGCGACGACAACAATCATACAAAGGGTGACAGGCACAAAGAGCATGATTACATGCTTTGCTCCATATTTCAGAGTCAGTTCCTCTTCTTCATTTTCCAGGGCGCTTTCTCTCACTGGAATACCCGAGCCAGACATTTCTCCACCAGTGATATTGTTCGGGCCGCGGCTGCTGCCTGCTCGCCTCTTCTGAAAAGAAATATTAGCAAATGTGTAAGATGCTTCTTTTCCTTGTGTTCAAAGCTCGACTCCATCATATCTCACGAGGCTGCTGTAGGCCACCACAGCATAGCAGCTGAGTCCTAATAGAAAGGTACCAACTGAACAATAAAATTAGAAATTCCATTAAATTCCAATGTAAACAGGTTGCAACAGAGTTTTAAAACCAATTCCATGAGTATCTAAGGACCTCTTCAAATGCAAAGATATGGAAAGACACATGAACATGAAGGGCAAGATGCCCAGAACAAGATAGAAAAAATGTCATCTGAGGTGACATAAGCTTCACATGTTCCTCCACTCCCGACAATGCTGTGCTTGCTTTATCCCGCTGCTTTGCTGGCAGCTGGACTAGATTCTGTTCTAACATTAGCTGCATCTGACCAGAGCAGACAAAGGGTATCTGGCAAAACAAGAAGGCCAAAAAGGATATCCTGCAACAGTCATATGTGCATCAGGTCCTGATTAAAAGCCTGTATCTTTACCAAAAGGAAGGAAAAGGGAGGAGTATATATGGAGATAAAAATGGGGAAAAAGTCAGAGTAGAGGAAATGGCAACAGGCAGTGCTGCTGCTGGCAGAGACTGACATCAGGGAAACACCACTGACCAAAGCCAATCCTAGAATCCAGTCTGGTAGGAGGGATTGAGGGGCAGCAGGACTACTTCTGTCATCACACCCCATGTCCTCGCTCCCCATGAGGGACACACACCTACCCTATGTGCCTGTGCGTCCCCTGCTTCCGAGGCTTGCAGGCCATCCTGGTAGGAGGGTATTGGAGGGCTCTCTGCAGACATCAGGGATGTTCTCTCATTGCAGGGCTCCTCCTCGCTGTCCGAATTGTTCATGAACGTGATCATCGCCGCTTTCCACGGGTGCACTCAGGAGGGCACAGCCAAGCACTACTCAAGGCTGTGGGGACAAGCAGAGCAGAGGGGAAGAAAACCACACCGCAAACAACTGAAAAGAGGGTTCAGCAGATTTCAGCAGGGAGGCTCCAGCACACCCTGTAGCTCCATCTTCTCCCAACAGCAGATTTACCCTGCCCTCCCTCACCCAGGCATGACAGTCTGTTCAGTTGAAGTCGCTGGGACTGCTGGAGGCACAGATATCAGCAAAATGCAACACTAAAGAAACTTACTTTGTCTTTACCACAGCTTTCACACTTTATGCCTCTATTTCCCCTCCGCCATCAGAACACTTTACCTTCCACAAAGGAGGTTTCTCAGCGCTCAGTGATTGTTTGGCAGGGGCCAGACACAGCTTCACCTCACCCTGGCTGCCTGTCAGAGAGCTCAGAGAGCTCAGCTCTTACACAACACTCCTGCGAGCATCAGCAAGGAGCAGAAGTTTCTTAGTAACCTGGAGCCTCCGTTTTACATAAGCCACTAATCAGGAGCTACATGCTGTCTTTATGACTGTTTATTAACCAGATGAATTTTACTAGCAGTGCTTCTCTTTGCCGATGAAGAGGTTTGCATAGCAAGGGAAAGACCTGTCTCCTGAGGAGAGCCACTTGCGGGGTTTTCCTTATGCTGTATTGGGATTAAAATAAAACTATTTGAATTGGCAAAAACATGGAGAATAAATGTGGGGGCTAGAAATGCTTGGCCTCTTTTCACCTACTGCTATGCAGAAAAGTAGGCAAAGCAGTGAGAGAGTGCAGAAAGGAAAGAAACAGCTCCTCTTTCTAGACACAAGAGGGAGAAGGTGCACTGCCCTGAATACTGCAAAACAGCCTTAAAATCGGGATTTCAGGAAGTTATAAATACAACTAATAGGAAAATTCTTTTTAGTATTTATTAAGTCAGCTTAACAAAGCAAGTACTTAATCACTTTCTGATACTCAGCCACTTGTCCACAAGCAAAACTATACCTCTAATGCACTGTAAGCACTTAAATCTACCAGAACAACTCTCGTCTACAGAACCTTACCCAACCTCCTGTGTCTCAGGAAATAGAAGAGGAAGCTGAAAAAACCACGTGATTTGGACACAGTCACTTAAATCTGAATCATTCACAGCCCAACCAGCACACCCTGACATCAGAGTGGATACTTTGAAGATCTGTGAGATATTCTTGCTTCTCACTAAAGAAACTGAAATTCACTTTGGAGGAAGAAAAGAGGGAGGAATAGGAGACACCCCCCCCCCCCCCCTTTCTTTCACAGCCTCCTCAACACATCTGCATCTTCAAGAAATTTTAGAATGTCAACTCAATCCACCCAAGTGAAACATTTTTCAGACATTGGCTCCTCCCCTGGCTTCTCTTGCTTTTTCATATCATTTTGTTCCTCCTTTGGTGATAAAAGTGGTACAGTTATGGGAAACAGAAGCAAGGCTAACCCTCGCACCAGACCTGTCAGCTTCATAGTAATCCCAGGTTCTTAGGAGTGAGCTGCTTAACCCTTGTGTGCTTATTTCTTACAGAGATGCTTACACACTCCTTTTGACTGAACCCATGAGGGCTCACAATTTACAGCTGGGACACTAGACTCTGCTC
This sequence comes from Hirundo rustica, assembly GCF_015227805.2. Lineage (NCBI taxonomy): Eukaryota > Metazoa > Chordata > Aves > Passeriformes > Hirundinidae > Hirundo > Hirundo rustica. The sequence goes on from NC_053452.1 coordinate 17,850,043, forward strand.
CAGTTATAGAATTTGGGTCTTTAAAGAAGTGGGACACATAAAGTCATTCAGTCATGACATACTTCTGGATGAGGAACAGGATAAGTTATGCATGCCACAGATCTGTGACCTATGGAATTTAAATAACTCTCAAAACCTTCTGCTCATGTCAGAGACCAGGGAGGAAATAAATAAAGCTTTACTCACTGATAGTTTGGGACCAATATTTAGGTTTCAACAACCCAATGAAAATATTGAAGAACTTTTTCTCACATTATTTAAGAAATAATTTTTGCTACATAAAGAGAGCAATTCTGCAGAGGACTTTGAAGGGACAGCCAGTTAGCCTACTTTCAATACCCTAGTTATGCCCACTAGAGGAGTTAAACCAATGGCAAAACCACTGTGCCAAATACTAACCTTCACAGTTACCTGGGAAGAAATAAACTCATGTTGAAATACAGCCAATTTTAAGGTCATTTTCTGCTATGCTCTCCCAATAAGTATATGGACATATAAGTATATGCAAAGGTGCCATGATACTTCTGGTCAGCAAGCAGATTCAGACCTGAACACAGCTTCACTATCCCTTGTTTACACAGCTGTGGTTCCAGTGACGGTTGACACAAACACACCCCAAAGAATCCAAGACTTTACAAGAGCTCCTATGGCAGACAGTGAAGTCACAGCAGCCTTACACTGATCTGAAGTGTCCTGCCAAAGGGGTTGTCTCAACCACCCTCCAACTCTCGGTGTCAACACCAGGTGCTCATCAGCTGTGTCCTGCTTTTGAAAAGACAATGAGGCACCAGTTTCCCTTTGCTGTCACAGAGCCAGGTCCCAGCAGGGCTGGGCCCAAGAGTGGGAGCAGCCCCAGTGGCAGTGCCCACACCAGGAATACAGAGCACTGTGCATCCCCCTTCCAGTAGGACTGAGCCTTAAGGTGACAAGCCCTCTGCTTGCTGCCAGACAAGCAGCCCACCCTCACCTCAGGTCTGCAAAACCCTTGGCAATGTGGCTTTGTGGCTCCTACCTAAGCAGGGGCCTTGAACATCTGGTTTACTGGGGCCCTCTGCTCTGTCCCACCACAGACCCAGCAGGGATTTCGTCTGATGCCACTATTTATTCATCAGAGGTGCACTTTGACCTGGCACCGAGGCTGTGCTGGCTGCCAGAGAGAGCTGTGGTTTGAGCAATCTGTCCTCCAGGGGAGGAAGGACTCACACACGTGCCCAGCACGACAGCACCCTTTGGGCTGAGCAGAGGGAAAGAACAGAAAGTCGGGGATTTGTCTGACAAACAAAAAGGGAGCCACAGAGCACCAGGCAGCTAAGACAGGGGTGTTACAAAGCCACACTGTTTTCTGGACTCATTTCACTACTTAAACTAAGGAAAAAGGCCTCGTGGAAATTATTTCTGCCTGCCAAAAAGATGCTGCATATACCATAACGGAAAGCAAGGGAGCCTTCCAGCCTACTCATGCATATTGACTGTGTGGCTAGGCTGAGCTGAAAAAGGGGGAAGAACAGCTCAGGAATGGAGAACATGGAGCACTGAGATAAAGGTAAGCTGTATCTGTACTCAGAGAAAGCTTTAGAGCATGATCTACCAAATACATTAAACAATGTGCCAGTCCATTATCAAACTGAAGCACAAAGTTGTATCAGGCAAGGTTCTCCTCTCTGCCTCTCAATCCATCAGGTCCCATTCAAAAAAATCATGCAATGCTTAAGAGCAAAATGACCCAACTCTCAAAATTGTACCACAGAAATGAAAGGGGACAAAAACTAGGCCAGAAGTAAGTGCTTCTTAGAGGAGCTGAGGTGGGAATACAATTACTCCTGCTTTACAGCAGTCTTGTGAATCCTGAAGGGAAGCGGGAGTCACCAATTCTCTCTCCAGATGTCCTCCGTGCAAGGAGGACTGTGACAAGACCTCTTTCCTCAACTGCGAAAAAACAGCTTTATGGATTTTGATTCAATTGGGCCAGTTCACTTACATTAAGATCTAGCCTCAGTTTGCCTTTTTCTTGCATTTTCATGCTGCAAACAATCTAAAACCTTTGCTTTGCATTTCATCCATGACAAATACCACTACGATATACAGCACAGAATAGTTTCTCTAGCCTGGCAATAGCTTGTATAGCCTGGCAGAATACTTAATTATCCACTTGAGAGTTAAAATTCCTTCTTATCTGTATTGTTCTCTTTGATGGCAATTAGATGAAGAGAAATGTATTTTCTTTGCTATACTTAGATCAAGAGAAAACTTTGGGATGACACTGGCAGCCTGATTCCTCTTAAGTTTTGGTTGGAGCAACCACTGCTGTTGGTAAATATGAAGAGGAAGAAATAAACTTCTAAAAAATCAGAAGTGGTGGGGCCAAAATTAGGAGGAAAGATTTCCATGTTCTTGCCAATAAATAAAGTCAGGAGGGGTGTGCTGCTAAAATCACAGGGGACTTGGAACACACCATCTCAGTGTGCAAATACCACTCACTTTCAGCCCCAGAACACAAAAATAGCAAACAAAACACAAGATGCTAGGGAAGTTGTGAAGATTTGTAGCTTTCTTTTTACAATCCGGCTGAACTAGCATTGCTTTCTCTTGTGCCACAAGAAAGGCACAAGATGTAGCCCCAAAGGGCGATTCTGCTGGCAGAGCTGAAATCAGACCCTCCCCGAGAGAGTCAGGATTATTTTGGCAGTACCGAGCCCAAATACCGGCCAGCTCCTTGTCACAGGGTAAAGGCAGCACAGCCCTGCAGAACGACTCACACAAGTACAGCCTCAAACCCGGCTCACGCTTCACATGCGGGAGCAGCAACTCGCGTCGGTCCCGATACTGCTGAGGACACGAGAGCCAGCAGGGGCTGCAGGTGACACTTCGGGGACACCCAAGGACACCTGTGCTGGGGCTGAGTTGCTGTGTGCTAGCCGAGTGGCCGCTTTCCGCTGGGCCCCTAAGGGGACACAGGTACACGGCGGGGCTGGGACTGCTCCCCTGGGCATCCCAGCGCATGGCCAGCCCGGCCGGAGACACGGACAACACACATAAAAGAAACGGGGGAAAAGAAAACCAAGACAAGCCCCAACCCACAGAGATTTTGCAGGAGGCCAGAGGAGACCTTGCTGCCATGCAGATGTTCTTGCTCCCAGCTGCCCTTCTGAACGCTTAAAGAAATCCGGCTGCCTCTGAAGGTGTGCCGGAGGCGCTTCCAAATGAAAGCCGGGATACGCCGCCACCGCCCAGGAGAAACAGGTATACAGGTATTTTAACACACGTAAATACACAAACACGCATGGAAAGATGTATTTTTATATATACAATATGCACCTATATAAGAAGGTATGTACATATATACACACAGAGACACAGGCAGCGCGACGACTCCGAGACTCCACGATAACGCCGGCGGCTGGCCGGGCCAGACCCATCCCGCCCCATCCGCAGCCCACAGCATCCCGCCGGCAGAAGATCCCAACCCCGCATCCCCGTGCCGCATCCCGGCCCCGCGCCCCGGCCGGCCCCGCTGTTTACCTGCTCCCGGCACCGCACGCGTCCCCCGCCGCTCCCATTGGCTCCCGCCCCTGCGCCGGCCGGGAGGGGGCGGCCGCGCCCGCCCATTCGCCGCCGCAGCCGTCGTTCAGAGCGTGTCCCCGCCTACGGACCGCTCTCCTCCAATAGGAGAGAAGAACGGGAAGAGGCTCGGCCAATAGGAAGGCGGCTGTCCCCGCCCCCGCGGTGCCCGGTGGCGGCCTGTGGGGCGGCGGCGCCGCCATGGTGGGGCGGGGGCGGGCGGTGCCCGAGCCTCGGGTCACGCGGAGTGTCGGCATGGCTGGAATTGGAAGGGGCCGTGAAGGTCATCCAGTTCCAAGCCCTTGCATGGCCTGGAGCGTCCTGCTAAATCATGCTGCTCAAAGTCCCGTCCAGCACGTCCGTGGATACTTTCCAGGGATGAGGCATCCACAGCTTCTCTGGGCAACCTGTGCCGGCGCCTCACCACCCTCAAAGTACGGAACTTTCTCCTGATACCTAATATATTATCGAAACCTACTCTCTTACGGTTTGAATCCGTTCCCCCTTGTCACTAAATGCTCTTGTCAAAAATCTATCTTTCTTGTAGACTCCTTTCAAGTATTGGAAGGCTTAAATGCTTAAATAAGTAAAATAAAATTATGTGCAAGCATGCAGATTCTGATGGAAATAAAAGGAATAATAAATAATAAGAGAGAAGTGTGGAGGAGTAAACAGAGAAACCAGAGGAAATGGCCAAAGTATGGTTCTGCTGGAATTGTCTGACCCCTGCTCAGTTTATAGCTAAGAGGGGTGAATAAGGAAAATTACAGTTTCGCCCTATTTGCAGTGGGTGTGGGGAGTTTGTATTTTCAGACTGTAAGCATTTTGTTTAAAATTTAAAAAAAAAAAAAAAATCATGATAGTAGGCAAGATAATCCAGTAGATAGATGAAATTGCTCTTCAGTCAGCACACAAGCCACTCCTGCCTCTGTTCCCATTGCTTTATCAAGCAGCAGTCAAGTGAAATTAAGATTTTGGCAGCTCCACAGCATTTGCTTATCATGGCAATTTCCCTCTGCTGCTGTTGCCGTTTCAGGAAGCACCTCAGGCACAGACACAGGGAGTATTTACAGCAGAGATTCACAATCCTCTTTCCTCCATGCCACCCAGGATAATTCTGTGCACAAAAAGAATGAAGAGTAAGATGGTAACGAAGGAGACACGAGGTACAACTACGTGAACTGCCCCACTATAAATCTTTGGACAAAATGGAATCTTTTTAATCTCCAAATCTTAAGTTAGCCATCACATTATTTTCCCCGAATTTCCTGCACAATATCAGTGACAAGTGATACACCCTCCTTGTAATACACCTTCCCGTAATTCTTCTTTTGAACACTGCACACAGAACTAAGTTACATGGAAAATTCTTCAGAGCCCCAGAGAGCTGCCTATCCCAGCATGGCCAGCTGGGCTTTGCCAAAGTAAAGTCAGACTGGAAAAATTGATAAACTCTGTGCTTGGCTGTGTTCTTCACTAGCCAAGAGCTCTTCACTATCAGCACACTTTCTGGCATATGTTAGCTCTTCCAACAGATTTCCCTCAAAGGCTCTGTCTACCTTTGGTCTTTGCACTGAGCTCTTGGGTTCCTTTTCACTGGACACTTGATCCAGCCGGAGATTTTTAATGGGATTTTTTCTGATTAATTGAATCCTTCACACATTTTATGCTGAGCTGCTTTGTTAAGTTTGATATTAGGGGAAGGGATAATTTTGGCTGCACTGAGGTTTTCCACAACTGATAATCATTTTACTCCTCTTTACTTTTACATGGAGCATAAGTATCCAACACAAATTTGGGATAACAGTAAAAATATTTATCTGTTTTAAACAAATTCTACATCTTCAAAGCCAAAGCATTGACAGTCTGAAGTGTGCTTCTCATCTCACTGGCAGCTGTCAGTGGAGCTGAGTCCGCCATAGATCTGTGCAGGAGAATGGAGAAATTGATCTTAAGCTCTTTCTTCTAGGGGCTGAAGGGATGGGAACTGGTTTTACAAGCCCAGTTGCCCTTTATCAACAGCTTTAGAAGCTAAATTTGCAGCTTTTTCGATCTCTCAAAACTGCTGCTCTGCTGCATGAAGGGCTCACAGGTACCTACTTTGGACTAAAATTCAAAGACAAACAAATTCCTTGCTTCTTTCCACATTCTCTCCAGATCCTCTGTTTTTGCTCTCACCCTGATGGACAAATGCAAAGAGGTGTAGGTCTTGTGCAACCTAGCAAAGCGTTTTAGGAAAAAAATCATGTACTTCAGCCTTCATGGAAGCACAAGAACATGGGTATGTGAAACCCAGCTGTCCTTCTTAGAATACATATCTTGCCTGCCTCCTTTGTAGCATGAGGCAAAAAAATCTGTCTTAGCTCAGTGTTCCTCTTCTGTAGCCTGAAGTGGGTAATAGGAAGACAAATAGTTGTTTAGGTCTCTCCATCCATGAGTGTTACTTCCATGTGGCTTTCAGTTGGAATGCCCTTTCACATGTTTTTTCCTAGCTGCATCACATGAGAATCATCTGACCTGAGAGCAAGTTAACAGGCTCTTTGAGCAAAGCCTTGCTCTGTATCATATGGACATCAAAAATATTTCTGCCCTTTTTTTTCTTTTTTTTTTTTAACAGATCTGTGCATTCATTCCTTAAAGGATATCTCAGATAATTCAGTGTGCTCATTGCCAGGGAAATCACATGCCCAGCTGTACCACAGCTGTGACTTGGGAGGTCAGTTTCTCTCCCCACGCTGGTGGTTGTTCTGAAGTGCATGGGGACATTCTCTGGGATTGCCCTAATGTGTCCCATTTTGGTATGGAGATGTTTATGGTAGGAAATCTCAGGGAGCTTTTGGTCATAAATTGTTGCAGTCCTCCAAATATATCCAAGGAATTGTGACTGTTTTATTTCAGGCGATGTAAATAATACCTGGAAATAGGACTACTGACACAAATCCAAACAGAGATGCTCCCTTGGCTTTTGAATGGAAACAGACATGACACCATCTGTCAAAATAACTTTAAACCCTCTTGTGCTTGCACAGAAGATATAAATAGGGTCATGCCCAGCACACTGGAGTTTTGTTCTGGACTAGACAGTACTTTCCAGGAGTCTTGCTCAGTTTATTCCAGTCCATAGATCTGCAGACTTTCCTCAAGGAAAGTTCATTACTGAATACCAAAGCAAACATTCTTCTCATAACTGAAGGAGGGCTCATTCATGAGAGGGCTTAGCGCGCAGCCAGGGCTCCTGACGGAGTGCCACCTGTGGGCAGGAATCACGCATTGGCGTCACACTTCTGGGTGGATTTTTAAAGCGTTCCCACCCTGGTGTATCCCTGATGCCTCAGATGTAACCAGACGGTTCAGACTGAAGCCTTAGCACTGAAGTGGTATATCCTTCTGTCTAAAACAGAGCTGAGTACAGATCTAAAGTGCCCTAGACTCTCAGCTGTGGGTCTGAGCCTTGGAATCTCAACTTCATGCTAAGGGAATGCTCGTAAGATGTGTCGTGAATGTTCACTCAATACAAATCCCCCATGGTGTTGCACAGACCTGAGATCACCTCGTGGTCCATTCCTTCCAGGTCTACAGCATCACAGGAGCTGTGCAAATGACTTCTTTCTAAAGGATATAAAGAATTAAGCTAAATATGAGATTGTCTCAAAACAGACAAGGCCAAAGTGGTGGGAAGGGAACAGGAATTAAATCTGGTAGAGTGTTCAGTCACAAAGCAGTCAGTAATGCATCCAAGTCAATGGAATGCCACCAAAATCTTGCTTTTAGGCACAGATCCTTGTCAGGCCCATCAAGCAGTAACCCCAGTGCGAGTGCACAGTGCCTGCCTGGGAGCAGAGCTCCTGCTGCCGTGGTGTCCTCTGGATCACTGTCTTTCTCAGACGGCTTCTCCTGCCACCCTAAGTACAAGTTTTATACAATTTTGCTAAGGATGAAATTTCCCTTTAGGAGATAAATGCACCAGTCTGACAAGCAGCATTATGCCTTTAAGGCTGATGGTTTCCCCTTGGCTTTTCAGATCTTGGGACAAATCCTTCAAGGCAATCCCAGGCTCCAAGCAATCAGCAGATCTCTTCATGTGACTTGGAAAACTGAATTCACACTGCTCTGCTCTCTTTGAAGACAATGACTTTAACTGAAACGAAGTCTGTCCTGGGAAAAAAGAAAGCAAATATCTAACATCTTTTAAAAATTCACATGGAAAAGGAAAAAAAAAAAAAAAAAAAGAAAAGAGAATTAAAGCTCCTCAGTAAGTTCCCCGTAACTACTCAGATGAACTGTATAATTGATTTGGGCCTGATGGTGGCCATAGCGAGAGGGCCATGAGTAAGCAGTGTGAATTATACATTCATATTCAAATAGATCCTTCCCGGTTTCACGGGGAGGAGCTTCCCCGTGCACATGCCGCGAAGGAGCGTCTCGCTGTGCCCGCTAGGGGACAGAGCTCCGCCGCGTCCGTCCCTCTGCTCGGCAGTGGGCTAAGCTCCGACACCTACAGCTCCAGGCCCGGGACTCTCCGGGATAAGCCTTCCAGGCAATTCTTACTGTAATCAGATCCCTGCAAAATGCGTTCTCTGCTCATATTGCCTTCTATGGAGAATGTATCTGTGAAATGACTCGTGCTACGAAACTCCTGACGCTACAAGAAGGATTGATTTGAAGCCACGTTTTTTGCTGGATTCCACCTCGCTCGTCAGGAGTCTCTGAGCCCAGCTTGTTTTCGTGGCACAGTTGTATCATGACCAGTGTTCCCACTGCTAGAGCTACAGCCGTAGCAGCAATGGCAAGAAAACTGAGAAAACGTAGGAAAAATTGTGGTTTTCACTCCCCTAAGGGGCAAGGGGGGAAATGTTGTATTCCGATTTTTGTTTAGAAAAGGTGCAAGGTTTAGTTGTTTTCTGTTTCTGTGCTTCGCTCATGTACTCACGTTAAGCAGCAGTTTTCCAGAGTCCATTGTTATAGCTCTGCAAGTTTTTCTGCACAGAAGCACTTAGAATAGTTTATCTTAGTAACTTTAAAGTAAACTTTAAAGTAAATTCAATGAGTTTGTTTTAAACTCCCTACCCTTCAGCAGGAGTGGCAATTCCTAAAATAGCTTTTACTGGCATTTAGTTTATTTAACTTTACATTAGCACCATTTAATCAAGCCCTAAATTAGGTTTTGAATGGACCTAGTTAAACTGGATTGAGCTAGTTTGATTCTCAATTATTCAGTAACTGAAGAGTTTATTACATATTAAGACAAATTAAATTACTTTATACGAGGCTTTTCTACTGATCAAAGCAGGTTAAAGGCACATCTACAGTTAAACCACAGTTAAATTGTGGCTTTTCAAAACCCCGAGGCTTTCTTTTCCCTCTTGTACAATGAAACTGTAAGTTGAAGGAAAAAACAAAGTATTTATTTTATATATCAAAAGCATTCAAGCATAGAACTCAAATTAAGGAAATAACAGTAACTAGTACCTCCTCATCTTCTTATTTATAACTTCCCTCCTTTTTTCCACATCTGACAAACATCAATTGCTTAAAGAAAAACTTCAGAAGTGAATTATTTTAAAATTCTGCTTGGTATTGGTACTTTGCTGATGAATAATTCTTCTCTGTAACTTCTTGTAAGCACTGTTAAGCACACCTTTATTGCCATTCCTTTGCCATATTTCATCCAAATCACCTTGGTGTTCCTATACATCTCAGAGATATTTCCATATAACAATAATACATGTTTCCAGGGCAACAAAACTTTGCAGGCAGTATGTGAGACGCTCATCCTTGGTCAAAAACTGTCTTCATGAAACACAGCCATGCTGCAGCTGTCACAAACAGCCAGAGTTGAGTGTTGAGGTGGGATAAACCCTATTATCTGTTCCTGTCCGTGTTTGTCTCCTAAAGCCTGTGTAGAGCCTGGAGATCATTATACCTATATTTATGTATAGCTGCTATTTATCAGCTCACAAAATGACATAGAATAGTCGGGGAGAGAGAAATGAAAGAACATCACAGAGATCTGACATTGTAAAGGTGAAGTTAGCCTGTCCAAAAGTCATTATTCAATAGATAGTTACAGAGGAGAAGATATTGCAAATAACTAAAAATAACAGATTAGTTTGAATGCAAGCAGACAGGTTTTCCAAAGTGTCTGTGGAGGTGTATTGGTTTTTTTCTAAAGCCATATGAGGAACTGGATGTTTGCACAAATAGAAACAGTGTGGGCCTAATGAATGGAAGCTGAAAAATAGCAGAAAAGAGAATGCACTCTGGTAGAGCCAAAGTGAGTACCTGAGCAAAGGGAGGTGTGGCACTAGAGTCTGGATTGGTGCTCACTGATGCAGTCTGAATTCCCTGACATTTCCAACTGCAAAGTGGCCCTGAGAAAATCTAGACCTGTGTCAGGCAGTCAGCTTGGTTTCCTCTTGGTTCAGTCAGGAGTTTATCCATGCTTGAAATCCTTGCTAAAAGAATGCCACCACTCTGTGGACATGTTGCCTGACAGTCACCAAGCAGCTCAACTCCAGCATCTGTGCTGTCACTGAAGGCAGAGTAAAATTCAGCAAGACAGAGGGTGGGTGTAGTGCTGTCAGGGAAGCTGCAATATCCCTGTCCAAAGGAAAAAAAATTACAGTTCTTCATGGCATGTAGGTATGATGCAGTTTCCTCATCTACCCTATGAAGTCAGATGAGTTTACTCGGACAAATGTCAGGAAAAAGAAAATGCAACTCCATAGATACCTCCATGGGGGGTTTTTTGTGGACAGCTTGTATTCCAATGTGAATACAAAAGCTGTGATGAGTAACACCCAAATTAGATATATTATTTAAAAAGATTACTGGACCGTATTAGAAAATACATTGTGGTAACTTCTGTATGAGCTACAGTAGCATTTAAGAGATCAACATGTCACATGTACTTGTCTGGAATGCTGAATCTGAGACACCTTGGACCTTGTTTTTATGTGCGCTGAGCAGACAATAGCCCACCCTTGTGCAAGTCATGAGGTTCACAAAGGCCATGAGGTTCATGAAAGTCATGGCTTTCATTAAGGAAACAAGACTGGTTTCCTTTTAGACATGCAGAAATCAAGCCACGAAAATCAGTTTTTAAAATGTTGTCTTGACCTTTCCCTGCCTTGGTTTTCCCATCTGCATGGGAAAGATGATAATCCCCTGAGTGGGAAGTGCCTCAATGCAGCCCCTCCTGGGCGGGAGGGCATAGCAAAGTGCTATGCTGTTCATGGAGATGAGCAATGCCCGCTGTACCACACACAATGCCAACGCTTAGATCATTTCTCACCCACCTCTGCTTTCCTCCCTAATCTGCATTTCTGTCTCCTGTGTCTTTCTCAGAGCTTTTCACACCCCTGTTTATTTCAACATGTAAACAGGAGGTTCCATAACAACTTGAGATTCATTTACTTTTTCTACCCAGCCCAGCTATATTAGAAACCCGTTAAAACATTTCACCTGTTAATTTCTTGTCTCAGACAGCCACTGTGACACTGCTTATAAAGTCAATGCCTACTCTGCTTATTCAGGGAAGATTCCTTGTGAGTGCTGAATCAAGTCTAGCCCTCAGATCCCAAGCTGCAGTTAAAACAGCCAGTGCCACAGCAGATGCACTCAGTAGGTGATGGCGGAGGAATGGTCCTAGACCTTGAAAAGATGAACTTGTTCCTGCTCTAGAGCTTCTGTCTAAACACAGAACCTCTGTTTGACTCTAATCCCAGTGCTGAGCTAATATGTCTAATGGCTTCTGTAGAGCTACCTTGTGCACACTAAGGGAATCAGCTCTTCTGAGAGCCTTGAGCCACCAGAACCAGAGTAGCTTTGCTGCAGAAAGGAAGTGGAAGTTGAAAATTTGAGTAGCAGGGGAAAAAAAGCTTCTGGCTTGGGCACTGAATTTAGAATACTCATAGTCCAGGCTGACTTCCCAATTCCTACGCAGACGTACTAAATATTCATAGAGATAAGAGCCTTTCTGACCACCTGACTTGGAGAGTAAACTCTTGGGCAGAGAGACTCCTGCATTTTATATCCACATGCTTTTCACTTACGTTTATGAAGTTCTGACTCATAAGCTAATTTGAATAAATTTTGAGTCGGGTAGCTAAGCCAAATTAATCAGAGTTAGACTGAGATTGGTTTGAATTGATCCATAGTAGAGATATATGGGTTGTATTTGCATTCACAAGAAAAACTGTAAAATGTTGCTCTGGTTTGTGGAACTTTGCTCAACCCAAAATGAAATCCTTCCTTCTTATAGTGGAGGAAAAAAAAAAAAAAAAAAAAAAAAAAAAAAAAAAAAAAAAAAAAAAAAAAAAAGTTAAATAGTAGATTAACATTATAAAATAGCTGATGGTAGTGGCCACCTCTTTTGCAAACACAAGCAGTCATGTAGGCAGTGTAAAACCCACATCTGAAAGGATGTGACCCACATCTCTCATTTCTCACAGAAGCATCTTCTCAAAGCTGTTTTACGTCCACCAGATTTAGTCAAAGGGAGGAACTCTGTCTAATGTTGTCATCTATTTTGATCTTGTTGTAAAGTCAATACGTTTCTGACACAGTTCCTTTCTGAAGGAACTTTGCTGAAATAGCTCCTTTCTATGTTAACAACATAATTTTTGGTTCAGCCAAGCTATACTGCAAAGTTGATGGACAGCTAATCACTCTAAACATGTGCCAAAAGAGGTCAGTTGTCAGCATCCCTTATTATTTGGCAATAAGGGTTTGTGGTTTATTTGAACTATTCAATTGATTTCTATAAATAGGATATAATCTCCCATTGGAATCTATAAAGAGTGGAAACAGCATACAAATGATACCAGCCTCCTGTGTACCTTTACAGAGGAACTTACAGTGATGGGAGGCTTTTTGCTGTAAAATGGTTCTTGTGAAGTCTGAAACAAGCATAAGTTGACTCATGGAAGAAAAATTGAATCATAAAGAATAGCTCCTCAGACATACACAGCACTGAACCCAAACACCTTCATTAGTGTCTGCAAATTGTCAAATTGACTCTAACCACCATATGAGCTGACCAATCCTCAATCCTCACCACTGGAGAAAGAAGAGCTAAAAAGTGAAAGAAAAAATGGCAGATGGGACAAAGAATTGATAATACAGAAACTTTTAACTCTGCTGCCTTCAAAACTGAGACTTTTTTAGAAGTCTGCAGTCCAATTTATGCCAGATGTTCTGAGAAAACACACCAAACTTTTGAATATGGATCATGGTGCAACATAGAATTCTAAACAAATACCTGCAGTGTTGCATTGCCCATCTCAGTCCAGAAAACAATGCATTTTTCTTCATCTTTTCCTAACGTCCTTCTGTGCTTCCTTGTCCTCTTGTCATTCTAATTCAGGGTCCATCCTGCCAGATGCTGAGCTCACGATGATGCTTGTACTGCCAAGAGCTGAGTGCCCTTGAAGCCTTTGCTTGTTTGAGTTTTGTCATAAGGTCTCTGTTTTCCTTGGTTTCCAAAGTTTCCTGATGGCCAGCAATACTGTATGGTGATAAACAATAGTATGAGCTGTTCTCAAAGGAGGGAGAGAAATAGCGGGGAGAGAAGGAAAGAAGAAAGGAGGCAAGGAAAGAAGAAAGGAGAAAAGCAAGAAGAATTGTTAAGGGGAACAAAGGGAGGGAAGGAGTGGAAAGGGAATTGCTTCCTGAACAGCACTTGTTCTGGCAAATCCCAGAGTCCCTGACTGATGCCATTGTTGAGCATTCAGCAATCACTGAGCACTGTCATTTCCACTGTGCCATAAAAGCATATCCACTCGCCACAGAGACAGGAAGGATGGTGTGTGACTCCTGTAGGGCAGCTGTGCAGCTTTGCCAGCTGCAGTGCTGTCATTACATCCCCATGTAGTGTCGGATGGACAGGAACACCCCAAACCTGTTCCTTGCACTCCCCCTTACTCTGACCTGAGGGAAGGAAGGAGGGTTGACTCACCAGGAAATATGAGTGATGTATATTATGGGAATGGCCTTTGCTGCTGGTGCAGCTCCTGGATTATCCACTTGCTGCCCTTCATCTGGGTTTTGCTGAGCACACCACTAGTGCCTGGGGCTTTTTTCTTCCCTGGGCTGGGACAAACCAGTTCACCTCCCTGAAAGCAGCCCCTCAGGGTGTAGAGACAGGAGAGACAGGACAAGCCAACTAGAAAAGAGTTATTATTGTGTGGTGAAGTATCAGATGGAGCTGGACACCAATCAGAGTCTGTCTGCAGAGTGGTGGTAAGGGATCATTCTCCTCTGCAGAAGCTGCTCCTACCACAGGCTGCATGTCTGGACTTCTCCTCAGGCAGCCTTCCTCCAAACCTGGCTCTGGTGAGAGTGCATCAGGTGCTGTTTTTTACACAACTTACAGGTTTATGGCAGGTGGTGTCGTCTCTCTTGAAACAGAGGTCATAATAGAAGAGTACCAAAAAATGCAGAAGAGACAAGTTAGTTGGATAATTATAATTTCCAAACCAAGAAAGACAAAGCTATAATAACTAAGAATTTGATTTTAAAAAAAGGACAAAGCTGGAGATTAAAAAAGCATCATAGGGGCATTTTAAATCTAAAGTTGAGGCTGAATATAATGTTACAATACAGTTCTGATAAATCATAACCCTCCTTGTGCTTATGTCATTTGGGAGCAGAGAAGTGTAGAATTCTCCAAAACATCAAAATTGATGTAGAAACACAAATATTAGTTGTTTTCAGCCACTTCAATGTGAAATGAATTTATAGGTACTAACATGATGCTAACATCTATCTCGTCAGCATTAAGCAGATGCCACAGGAAAATATAAATTTTTGGTACAGAAGATATGGATCAAGTACAAAAAAAGCACAATATGGTGACACTATCTTTCCACTTCCTGGGCTTAAAGTAATCAGAGATAACCAAAACCTATTTTTTCAGTATTTCTGCTTCTAAGAAATACTGTGTCAAGACTTGCTGAGAATAACCTGAGAAACAAAACAAGGACATTTGCTGCCTTCCTCATCTCCAACCTTGTAAAGGCTTACTGTATATGTACCTATATCTGTCCTATCAGCTATCCTGAGAGTCCTTTCATGTGCAAAGGAACTGATTTACCTTGCCAAAAGCACAACCTGCTGCTGCTAGTGCTTGAAGTTTGTCAGATGAGGCAGATACTAGAGAATCCCTTTCCATTTTGCTGAATGCATAAACATTAGGTTGACAAATGAAGGTTTTCATGGACTCAGTTTCAAATATTTGCAGAAATCCTTTATTTTTAAAGAATCCTCCAGCAACCACTCTGCAGTTTCCAGCATCACCCCACCAAATTGACTGGAACCAATTGCTTCCTACAAATTTCCAGACTCTTCGGGAAGAGGGATGAAATGCTGTGCCAAGAGCTCTCCTTAAAAAAATTAACACCTGTGCTCATGGCGCAGGGTTGATCTGGCAAAACTTGATCAGCCTTTTCTTCTAATAGAGGTGCAAAAGGAGCAGCAGCAGCTTTTCTATCACATACTGGAGGGAAAAGAGCAGTTGAGATGGCCAACTCAGCTGTCTTGTCTGGAACACAAGCTCAAGATGTTTCTGAGGAGGAAGGCTCCGTTTTCAATCTGTTTTCCTGGTTTGATAAAATCTCCAGCTGTGGCCCTTTTACCTGACCAGCCCGGCTTTGTCCTGCTAGAGAAGATGCAAGATGAAAAGCAGTGGTGCCAGCTGCCTGGGGAGCCCAACTGATAGTTCTCAAATGTCACCGCAACACCAGTGGTCGTATCACAGCATGGCCTCTGTCTTTTGGCAAAATAAAGCAGAGGTGAAGAAGCTGCTGAATCACAGTGGTTGCTTTTCATTTATAAAGCTGCAGATGTTTTGAACCAAGGGTCAGGAAGTAAATAAAGCTGTGTTTGCATTTCATAAGTCCTGAAAGGTCAGTGCTGTATCCAATTGCCTCTGGGAGTTGGACCCCAAGGAGGAAGAAGGAAAATATTAGGAGTAACGGTGCCCCAAACTTGAACTTTTTCAGCTGGGCACCTTTCACCCATGCAGAAATGTTTGTACACTTGTTGTTCTTGATGTGAGGCTCCTGCTGCACTGCCTGGGCAAAGAGCTTTGAGCAGCAGGGCTGGAGCTGCTGCCACTGCCCCACTGCTGTGCTTGTGGGGCTGCTTCTCCTCTAGACATGGCTTCCCCTTCTCCATGTGGTACCCTGACTGGCACCTCCTGGCCTCATCTATTTACCTGTGGGTTCTCCAGCTGAAATAAATAATGCTAATAGAAAACAGAAATCTGGTTTATATGTCTCTCCATTTCTTCTGTGGAATAACCCAGCTCTGTGGTTTCATTAGCACTGCTTCAGGCACTGAGATGATGCTTGTAACTTTCAGCAGAGTCTCAGTGGCTGCCCTGTAGGATTGACTGTAAATAAAAGGTTACCTAAGTACATTTTCAAAATGAAATAGACAGGAGCTACCCATTCCAGCCCTTCCTTGGCTTGGTTTCAAACGCTTTTATTTTATATTTACCCGTCAGGAACCCAAACAGCAAAACCAATGATGCTCCACCAAGCTTTTAGATTCAATCCTCTCTGCAAGACTGCTTGTCTTTCAGTAAAGGAAAAATTTTATTCAATGCCTGTAGGAGTCAGTGATTCTCTTCCCTTCAGCATTTGGGTCCGACTCTAGGAGTTTTATGAAACGCTAAGAGCAGTGTGAGGACAATGAATGTGAGCCCAAGAAGTACTGGAATATTATGGGCAGAGCTAATAGAAGCTGGTAGTTTGGGCAGAGCCAGAAGGGTCTCCTTGAGCTGCCTGAGCACCATGGAAGGCCTGGCCCACATACACACACAGAGCAAATTATCTGAACTTTGCTGTTCACCTGCAGGGAGAGGATATGATGGAAAATAAAGGCTCTCCATGGAGGCTGAGAAACTGTGGCAGGGCCAAGCTGAGCCAAGACAGCTGCAGATAAATTACTACAACAAGAACTCAGACAGTAACTGTGTCATAGAACAGCCGCTCGTTGGAGAAGTACAAGTAACCTACCCAGTGTGTTGGATTCACTGAAGTTCATCATGCAAACGTAACCAGGAGAGAACAGGAACGAGGAAAAAGGCTTTAGCTATTTTTAGCTATTTACCTCTGTCCTTCTCTCGAAAATACAAGAGCCAAGGCCATCAATGCAGTCCCAGACCCCAGGGTGGTCCTTCCTTTGGGCTTGTGGGCAAGAAAGCCATTATTGCTTTCTCTGCTGCTGCTTCCCTGCACTGTGTTGGACGTCACTGTCACTGCTGTTGCCCTCCAGCTTCTGATTTGTGCCATGGGCAGGACTGGCCTCCTCGCTGCCAAAACGCTCGGAGCTCTTCCATCTGCAGAGAGTTACCTATTTATTCATCCTGTTTACATTGCATCAGCTTGTTAAAAGAAAGGCTGGTCCATTGTGCTTACCTTAAATGTGGATGGAAAAAGTTATACCTACCCAGTGGAAACTGATTTGAATTCAGCAGATTATTTAGCACCTTGTATGTAAATCCTTGCTTTCGATCTTTGAATAATACAAGTGAAAATAGGAAATGTGGAAAAAAAGTACTTCCTCAGAAACAGAAGAGATTTTGAACTGAATTCTGGAAGAGAGAACTTGGTAAGTTTCTTTCCCAGAGATAGATGAATTCTTAATTTAGGAGTAAAGTATAAGACCTGATCTGTATCCTATTCAAATCAATAGGTATTTTTCTTTGGACATAACAGGTTAATATATGGAGACTATAATTTGTGTTTCCAGCTACAATTGTTAGCCTTTGGGGGATTTTTAGGGGATTATCTAAGTGACAGAGAAAGAAACAAAACTTATTTCAGGTGGGATGTAATCCACTTTAAGTGAGTATTCCCAGGGATTGATCTGGTTTATTATTCTGAAATCATTCTGATTATTTCAAACATTAGAAAAATTAATTAAAGGCTTTCAAACCCTGCTGATACTCAGAATTGCTGCAATAATTTTGTGCTTACTGATGAAAAAGCTTCCATAATTTTAAGTGCTTAATCATATTAACATAAAATATTTGACTGTAATCTCATCCTTCTGTAATGATTTGGAAAACTGAGTACTCTAGCAGCTATTCCAGGTCCATTTGCCTGCAATACAGCTAGTGTCTCAATTAAACTGAATCAACCAAAACTCATCAACATTTATGTTCACAAGTATGTTATGCACACTTTGAAAATGAAAATGAAAATTACGTCAAAACCGACCCATCAAGGGTACCTTCCCAAAGACAGAATTTATCACTGAGAGCAGGTTAGACCAGGTGTGGGCTTTTTAAACCAGTACCTTGTTTGAGACAGAACTTTACAAACCCCCTGAAGTTTTTAGATAATTCAAGGCCCGACCTTCCCTTTTTTCAACTTATTGTACCAGGCAAATGGTAACATTCACCCCAAGCTTGAGGGAAAAAAAAGACCCTCTGAGGATCATTTAATATTTAAGAGTGGGAGAGTATAGTTTTGAGGGAGAAAAAAATGAGTGTCATTTATCAGATTTTTAACAGAGGTTGAAGTGCAGTACTGACTTCAGGCATTATCTATCTCTGGTAAACCTGGTAGATGACATCCCTCAACAGCTACCAGGCAAATTTCATCAACAGAAAATTGTCCTGCACTCTTCCTGCAAGGATCATCATCCTTTTTCTGGATGTCCAAAAGCTGAGATACGTTTTATCTCCTTGTAAATGCAATTGAAATGTGTCTTCATTTTGACAGCTTGCATCTGAGGGACTCCAACCTCCTTCCATCCATATGCCATTTGAAATGAAAATCTATTTGTTCAATTACCTTAGGACACAGAAGCTGCCCCAGCACTATTTTGACTCTAAAGGGAGAGGGATGAACCCTTGTTTTGTCAGGGCTATAAGGACTCCCCTGGTCCTTGCAGTATATTTTTCTTGGATGCATTGCAACTTTAGGGACTGCTAAGCATCTTGCCATGGAAGTCAAGTTTTCCATCAGAAAGCAAACAAGTTGGGAATATGGGAAAAATGAGGCAAGGAGTGTTACATTTCTGTGGAGAGACTCAGCTGGCCACCAGCCAGCAAAGCCATCATTGCAGCTGTTCAGTTTAAAAAAAAAAAAAAAAAAAAAGAGAGAGAGAGAGAGAGAGAGAAATGTAATATTTGTTGAAAATCTAATGTCAAAGTCCATGATATCACCTGCCTCCAGCTGCTGATTAATCTTGTGAAAGAAATTAGCTTGGACATGAAAGAGTGCGAATCTATCTAACTGCTACTGGGAAAAATAACTGTGTTCAGAAAGGAACGAGGAGGAAAGAACTTACCGAGGGTTTGGTCAGACAATTTATTTTAGGACAGCCCCAACCCCCAATTCTCTTTTTCCCTGTAAGATTTGCTACTAAATCCTCATGGTCTGATTGCACTCCTATCAGATTCAGTCTTTTTGCTTCCGTGGAATTACTACAGGTACTCCATGAGCAGAACTGTTCGTGAGCTTGATGGACTGGAGGTGAGAAAATGGCATGGAGGGAACATTAAAACACTGACAATTTAGAAGTTTTAGTGAGGATGAGCAGAGAAAGAGTTGCTGATGTGTGTCTCAAGAATATCAGGGAGGCTTCCTAGGGCACTTAGCACTTCCAGTAGCATGGGCATTTTGTCTCTCATTCTCCTTAGCTCAACTTTCAGAAGTGTTCCTGAGAGGTCACAGAACTTGTGTGTACTTGTCACTTCCCGTCTGGGAGAGGATGGGAAGGTGACAGTGCAGGTACTTCAGGGCTTTCAGATTAGGAGCTGGGAAGTGTGAGAGGCCATGTAAAAATCTCAGTAGGAGAGATCACTGTCTAGGCAGTAAATCTGATGGCTGGCCTTTTGTTAGTTGTTAGAGTTCATGTCCTCCTCCTCTCTGCTGGTCTTAGGTATGCAAAGGAAAGCCTTCTGCAGCAAAATGGAAGCTGATTTGTAGAAGACTGGAGTTTCACCTGATATTCTGAAGTCCCTTCCAGTGTCCTTTCAGCAGCTATAATGGAATGACATCCAGAGGAGCGCTGGGTCCAGCTTGTTGAGCAGAGCAGTGATGATGAACTCTGTTCCCTGGTTCATCACTGATGCACCACTTTCTAGATTGCTAAGGCAGCCTCTGGCTGTCATTCTTGGAGGTTTCAAGTCTGAGTGCATTCGTGATGTTTCCTCCAAAACTGGGGCCCTGCCTAACCCAACAACCTCACATAGGATCTGTTCCTGCAAATAATCCAAATTTCCATTTGTTTAACTTCAAAGTCTGTTCCATCCACTGTAATAAATCTCAATCTGCTCCATTTTCCTCTTTGAAACAATTGAATTGGTAGATCATTCCCTGATGACCACTGTTGCTGGTGACGCAAATGGCACCTCACTAGATCCTGTAAGTCTTGTTCAGCCCCATCCATCATCTTAACAGGGAAGAAGAGATGCTAGGCAAACTGTCTCTTAATGAAAGATAGGGCTGTAAAAAAGGAAAATATTTCATTGTTTCAACATTTTGTTCCTTTTAGGAAATGCCACATATGTAAAATAGAAAGAAACAAAGTGGGTTTGGGTTTTTTGTTGCATTTTTGTTTGTTTGTTTTTGTTTTAACATAAAACACTTGCAATCTAGTCCAAAAATTTTCTTGAGAAGAGTTAGAGAAATTTGCTCGTGCAGCTAAGGAATGAAGTGAGTGTCTCTGCCAAATGATGGGTGTTTCCAGGATAGTGTGTCTCCTACCAGAAAGGGTTATTCCAAGGCATTTCTCTGGCAGCTTTTATTAATCTCCCTCTCTCTGAGCCAGAAGACAGGAAGATGTCAGACATCTGTGCTCTTGCACTGTTCCCATTTTCCTATTCAGGACAAGGCTGTCCTCAGCCAGTGGGAGAGAACGTAAAGGAACTGGCAAAGCTCAAACATTTTGTCAAAGGGAGACACATTTGTAAAGTTAATCCTGGTGTTCTGTCCGGGTGCTCTCTTCCCGTTCCTCATAAAGCAGTCGTGAAGAAAAACAGTTTCAGTCTGTTCCCAGCGGAGAGAAGATCACAACAGTTGCCAGCTTTTCCAGTGTCTCCAGCTGGGGGTGCAGGCTGTGTCCATAAAGGGTGAAGAGACATCAAAGAAGCCACCATCTCTGAGGGCAAAGCTGGCACTGAAGCCAGCAGAGCCTCACCAGCTCTCCTGGTTCTCCCATTTCAGTGCTCCTTCTGTCCAGGCGAGTGTCCTTCTGTTCCACTCACCAGACAAGTCCTGCTCTTCGCCAACAGCAGAAGCCCATGGGCAGAGTGGCCAAAGTGTGGGTGCAGGCCCAGCTGGAGGGAGCTGTGGGGACTCCCCTCTGTGGAGGAGTTGAGCCTCTCTGCCATCTCTGTCTGCAGCTCCATCTTCTGCCAGGTCTACCTGGCTCAGGCCAGCTTGAAGTGCCACCTAATCCAGTCTGGAATGCTGCTGTCAAGGGTTATGAGAGAATCTGGTTCAGACGTCAAGGACTACAGGGCCTATAGGTGTGCCCAGAAAGGAGGAAAGCAAAGGATGGAAAAGGAGTGAAGAACAAGTGGGAAGTAAACAGACCATTTCTGCTGAGGACCTGCAGACCCTACATCTCTTCTCTTCTCTGCTTGCTTTTGCATCTCATTGAGTTACTTAAGCAAATATGTGAATTCTCCTGGGAAGAAAAGAGCAGCCAGCTGGAACTCTGTGGTATCAGTCCCCATCCAGCAGGAAGTGGGGAGAAAATACGAAACATTTAGGAGCCATTAATGCTGCGGTCTAGCTCATCAGCCCCCATTCAGCAAGATAGGAAATGGATGGTTAATATCTCCCCTCTTGGCCAGTTCTTCATCTTCCCCAGCTGTAGCGTGTCTTTAGTGTCCTAATTTCAAGCAGCCAGACCGTGCACTATCTTTCACCCTTTGCAAAGGAAAAGAAGGACTGGGAACCCCTCCATTGGAGCACAGAGAGTCGTGAAGAGTGGCAAACTTCATGGTGGTGTGCAGGAGCATCCCAGCTCTTGACATCTGTCTTCTTACTCAGGCATCCAAACATGGTTTTAAATTCTTCAATTTAGTTACACAAAGGTGAAAACTCAAGTTGTAGTATTGCCTGGTATTAGAGAGCTCATGGCAGTGGAGTGAGAAATGCCAATGACCTAAAACTCTGCAGTGGTTACTTTAAAATCTTAGACAAGTGCCCTCTCGGTGATAAATAACTCTGCTGATCCAGGAGCAACCTGGAATACCTGAGGGAGGAGAAAGGGCAGCACAAGAAGGAGGCTTGTCATGGGCATACCAGGCAGAGGAGGTGGGAGCACAGCAAAGCAATGCAATGCAACTATGCTGCATTGCTCAACTTGCTGCTCAAATCCAGAGCTGGGGAGGCAGCTCAGAGAGTGGTTCACAGCTCCAGGAGTGGATGTCTCCAGTGTGCTCCAAGAGTGGTTGTCTCCAGAGCTGGGGTAAGGGGCAGCAGGGAAATAAGGCTCTGACTGGTGTTAGTTGCTGCTGGAGAAGCTGCTCTTGGTGCTATTAAAGTGCCCCCTTATTATGCCTGAGCATATTTGTGTGTATGGATGTATGCATAGAAACCTGTTACAGTTCTGAAAATATCCTAGGTGGACATGTATGCTGTTCTTTCCATAAGAGCTTTACTTACCTACTTCTAGCTGTTCAGAGGAAAAGCATGATCCAGCATGCAGATCTCAGTCTTTCTGGGAAAGATGTTCTTGCTTGAAGCAATTTTATGTGCAAGGACTGGTGTTTTCCAGTGACTGCTATAACACAGCTGCTTTTCAGGGTCAGGGTCTGCTGACCTTTGTGATTTGTTGCATAGCAATGAACAGTGCTGCACACAGAAAACAGCACAGATAATACTCTGCTGTCTGGCAACATAGTTTAGGGATATTTTCATAACTCTATTTCTTTAGATATTTAAAGTTATGAAGAATCAACCTAGACCTGCTAGTTTATTTAACTGTGCTGCACTCGTTCGAAGTTCAGCTTTTTTTCCTTTCAAAGGCATAGGAACGAAGATAAACATCTGTCCATCATAGCAATATTATGGTAAATCCTTAAAATAATTATACTGCAAGCAAAAATAGATTCCCAGAGAAAATGAAAATTCTTTATTTTAAATTAAATGGTGACAGCTCAGTATGAACTTTAAAATAATCATGTCTTCCTCAGTGTCCTCTCTCTCCCAGCTCTTCAAAACACAGATATCACTCATCACGGAGTGGAAACTTGGACAGCATTTCTTGTGATTCCATGCTCATCTCATCCCTAAAAGGTGCCGTGGAATCTCACAGCCCCTTGATATATTACTGATTCCAAATAAGTCTATGTGACACATGCTGCTCACTTGGAAAACAGCTTGTCTTTTTCCTGCCATGATCGTATCTATCTCAAATAAATGCAAAACCGCTGAATTATGGCAGTGTGGTCACCATCTAGTGGAATAACTGTAGCCCATGAGTAGGAAAAACTTTTTCAGATAACAAAGAAGTATTTGAGTTCTAATTGTTTTATTCCCTCAGCAAGAGACCTGGGTACAACTTTTTGTAGCCTCAAGCCCCAGTGGGGAAGGATTACCCTTTATGGTTTTAGTTTTACTCAATGTCGGTAAAACTCGACAATGCTTATTTGATGTGCCTCCACTGCCTGTAGTTTGGGCTGTCCTAAAAAAAGGAAACATTTATGCTGAATCATGGGTTAGACCCCAAACATGCACGTTTATATTCCTATCATCTGCAAATAGCAACTGTGAGCCAAAGTGCCTATGTAAAGCCCTGCTGCAGCACAGAGGACCACAGCTGTCGCACACACCAACTGCAAAGCTGGGCTCTTCCCTGGAATCCACAAAAAACAGGAAGGGTGGCACTGAAACTGCTGGCCATACCCAGACATAAAACCAGTCTTTCACATCAGACCTTCACATCTTCACCCTGGGGAGTTTACCAGCTGAGTGAAAGGTACCACAGCCGTTTATGCATTGCATCAAGAGGAAATGTCTTATCCTGTGTTTGTTCAAGAGTTCCTAAACATTCTTGCCTATACTGTGTGTACATAACTCCTTGTTAGAGTACTGCACTATGCATAATATTTTCCATACATTCATCTCAATCTCTTGAGCTCTGTAACAGTTCTTCAAAATCCAGCTGCAAATCCTGAAGCCTGTGAGGCAAACTGATGTTCTTAGCTCGGTGCTAAAGCTCTGCAGATGTGTGCTGGGCATGGGTGAGCGGGATGTACGTATCCCTTCCTTCAAGGCTCCCAGGTGTTTATTAGCTTTCAGGCAGGTCACAGACATGAAGTCCCCAGAGGACACAGGATGTCTCAGTCCATCCTGCCTCACCTCATTGCTCAGGCCCCACAGCACAGCAGGGGCAGAGCCCAGAACGGATCACCGAGATCTTTGGCTGCCTTTCCTGGCTGTGCCGAGCCGCAGGTCTTGGTGCAGCACAGGGCGAGGTGCAGCCAGGAATGCACAGAGGAGGCTCCCAGGGAACAAAACTGGTTTCTTTGTGCTCTGGGAGGACGTACAAGCTCAGGCAGATGTAGGTGCAGTACACAGACTGCCCTAAATCACAGTGACTAGCTACAGGTGTCTACAGAGCCCTGTGTTCTTGTTCCCTGAACAGGAGCTGGCACAGAGAATATTAACCAGTCACTGCTTAATTCTGCCATTATGTGTGTTCTTGTGGGATAGCAGGAAGGAGAAAATGACTGGATAACTCAGCTCAGAGGTCACTGAGAGCTGGGAAAACCAGCTTCTTTCTGGAAGGAAGACAAAAGGGATGGTGCAAGATAAGCATCCAGAGGCCTTTTCTCAGGCCTGTTTCCTCTGCCAGCCCAGACAGGGCAGATGTGTTCCATGCCTGTGACAGCCACCTGCTTGAAGAGAGACAATTCTCAGCACATAATTCAGTGCTGAGTTTTTGTTTGTGTCTTCTGTGGCTCTTTTTCTCGTAAAATATTAGCCAGGTTTATTCTCTGTCATGCTGGCATGAACACAAAGTCAATCTGTTGACTGTAGAATTACTCTGCATTTATCCATTTATTTCTGTATTTTGCATAAGTCTAAGATTCAACTCACTGGAGAGGAAATGCTGTCTGATACTGATTTCCACTGCAAGGGTGCTGATGGTCCTTCTGAAGCTGGATGGGATGAACAGTGACAGTTTAGACAACTCGTCTTTGAAACACAGGGAAGGCTGTCTTGCCCAACCAATCCAAAACATGACAGGGAGTAATAATTTAAAAAATGAATCTTATAACAAACGAGGAATAGAAGGAGGAGGGTACTTGAGGATTGTAGTTGTTTTTTGGGAATAGAAGGAGGAGGGTACTTGAGGATTGTAGTTGTTTTTTGATTAAATTGTTATGATTTTTTCTGTTTTATTTTTATAACTGGATTGATGCTAAGTAGATTTTGGTCCATTCTGTCCTGTTCTAGCTTTATAAGGCAGCCTACACCATATTAATTAAGTGTCTTTAAGGATTCAAATGATTACAATGACCAGTATCGACCATGCAAGTATTCTCCCCTCTCCACAGAAGGAGGTATTTCTGCAGTAAAGGATTTTGTTTCAGTCGGTGTTTTGGATTTGAGGGGGTTTTTTTGCCTGTTACTGGTGGTTTGGATTAAGGAAGAGGTTCTTCTTGTGGACCAGGACCTCAACTCCATGGGAAGAGGGTGTATAAAATAGCAAAGGACAGCTCTACCTGTGCTTGAGAGGGTGACCAGCACTGTATTGGTCTCCTGCTCCTCCCACTTGATCCCACAGGGCAGGACTGTCCCATCACTCCTATGAAAAGCCACCTCCCCGCAGTGGTCAGCAACCCTGGGCCCAGGGGTGCAGCAGCTGTAGCCCAGCTGAGCCACCCATGCTGCTCACGGGGCACAGTGAGCACATTGGGGACAACTAATTTTCCATGAAACATGATAATTAACATGTCTGCCTTCAAGTTCACAGAGCTGCTGGGAGGCCATTAACTTTGGCAGCTGTGGTATTTCTTTCCCCAAGTGCCTCTAGCCAGTGTGTCAGTGGGAGATGTCACACAGTTAGGACAGCTTCATGCCCTTCTCTAAGGGTCTGTCTTCGCTTTATTTCAGACTAAATATATTCTGCAGTGGATATATGCCCTTCCTAATTGGAAGATTCTGTTCATTTTAATGGCTCCATTCCCTTGAATAAGGACAAGACAAAAGTTGGCTGGATCAACTGCTTGCCCTAACCCAGCCTGTTTCTGTGTCCTTAAGCACTGTAATGATTTTCTTTGGAAGCAGGAAGTATAAATTTAAATGAAGAACATAGCTTAAGGGGAAGCAAGATCTTTTAACACCCAGCACTGGAGTTTTACTTGAAGAATGCACACCGAGAGAGTCAGTGTGGAACGATCTTTTTGTTCTCTTTGTACAGCACCTAAGGCAACACTGCCAAAGCCACAGAGAAAGCTCCTCAGCAACATCAAGTAACCACAGCAGTACTAGTACCCGGGGTCTGTGTCTGTGAAAGCAACTTTTCTCTTTTCTTGCTTCCATCCTTGTCCCTGGATTGGACTAGCAACCTGTATCATTTGTGTTTTCCATTTAGGCTAACCTCAAACACTTGGTTTCCACTTGATTGGAAACAAGTGTGCTGAAAGCTGCCTGCTCTTTCTTCACTACACAATGTGGACTGCTGCCTGGTTCTAGTCTGGAAACAATTATTTCCCTCATGTACCTACTGGTTCTGAACAGTCAAAGACTTATCCCTAGACTTACTTTTCCTCTTTGCACTTTTATTAGCTCCTTCCTTTATAAATAGAACTTGTCATTGTATATAATGACCACAGAACAGCTCTAGCACTGTTACTTGACAGAATTGCTGCCACGTTTTAAGGCCAGGTCTCCCTTGAGGGGGTTTTGTATCTGTAAATGTACCATAGCAAATTCACCACTACTTTGTCCCGTTCTGATAGGATGATTTTTTGATGGTGTAAGAATTTGTGGGACTTTAAGAAAGGGCGGGACTTTAGGCACATATTGTGGTTACAGTGGTGTAAATATTCTTCAGCCACCCCAAAGAATGGTGAAAACTTCCACACACAGATGTGCAATATAATGCTTCCAAGTATTTGCAGATGCTGCCAGCATAGCATAGTGCAGCTGTTTGAAATAAGAATGTACCTGTTTATCTGCCAGTATTCCTGGATTTCTTCTTTCTTTCAAATATTCCTAGTTTTCGACGCGTGTATGCAGACATGAGAGAATGTGGGCAACAGGTGATCAGAATCTGCAGATATTTGCACACAGGGGTAAGCTTATGCCATGAATAGTGCCATTTTACTGAGCAGGGTCACTCTTCTCAGAGAGATTGATCTCAGAGAGACTTTATTTCATGAAGAGATGTTCCCGACTAAGCACAGACTGTGAGGAAACAAACTGGAGTGGAAACAGTCTATAAATTTCTTTTCCTGCACTGAATTCAAAATAGCATTTCTCTTACTGGAAAAACAAACATAAGCTCATTTTGGGTGTCTCTGTCTGCCTCTCTGTGGGATTGGTAGTCCATACCTTCTGCCAATTCAGAGACCTCTCTGCCCCCGTTTATGCTCTAGAGGTTGTCTTAATTACAGAAAAGCTGATCTGCTGTGACATCAATTTCCCTCTCTAGGGGAAATTCCTAGCTGTGAAATTCTAGCAGAGGCAAATTGCTGTTCGTTTTTGTTGGGGTTTGGTTTTTTTTTTTCCTTTGGCCAGTCCAGCCCAACCCCAAAAGTGCCATCTGAGTTTGACCTTGACTTACTGCTTTGAGAGTGAATCGGAGAGCCTGCTCTCCGAAAGTGCTGACGTACAGACAACTATTTCCAATGAGTTATCTAGATACAGAACTCAGGCTGTATCATAGCCAAGAGCCTGTTTCTCCCGCCAAGCAGGACCCAGGCCTGGGGGCTGCAGGAGCTAAAAAAGTGCTGTGTCCCTCCATGAATGAAAAAGGATGGACGGTGTCCTGAACGAGTTTGCTGTAACCCTGCCTAAACCTGGGGCAACATCACAGCAAGTCAAAGCTCCATCGACCCTGTCTCTAGAGAGATGCGGGGGGGTCATCTTACCTCCCTCGGGATGTGCTCACCCAAAGCCACGCCACCCGGCGGGGAGGGCTTTGCGCCAGCCCTGGGCTCGTGTGAATGACCAACGCGCTGAGAAGCAGCAGGACTGAGCCGTGGTGGCTGGGGAAGGGGGAGGCCGGGGGAAATGGCTGCGTTAGTCGGTGCCTTCGAGCCGAGTGCGTGGGGAGGTGGGCGGCCTTGAGCTCCGCGTTGCTGGCGCTGGCAGCACCACCCTTTGCCTTGACCGCTGTGCCGCGGGGAGGACTCGGGCGGCCGGCAGCGCTGGGAGGCCGGGATGCGGAGGCGAGGCGGGGGATGCCCCCCCCCGGGCGGGCGGTGCCGGGGCTGACCGGGGGCTCTGCCGATGCCGCGGGTGGAAAATGCCTCGTGTGTCTTGAACCCACAGCCCAGCCACCAAAGCACGGCGACGGTGGTTGTGTTTTTTGTTGGGTTGGTTTTTTGTTTTTTTTTTTTCTTAGTTAACAATGGAAACTTTTTTTTTTTTTTTTTTTCAGTATTTCCCTCCAGCCTGAGCCGAGCTAGAGGAGAAAAAAAAAAAAAAAAAAACTTGTTCCGCTGAGTTCAACCCCAGACAGGCTCACAACTTCCTTCCTGCTCTCCTACCCCCTCCCTCCGCTCTCCTCCTCCTCCTCCTCGCCGCTCCTCTCCCTCTCCTCCTCCTCCTCCTCCTCCTGCTCTCTCCGCCTTTCCAGCCGCACCGGGAGCGGGCGCCGGGGCCGCGGCGCGGAGCCGCCCGGAGCGCGGAGCTGCCCGGAGCGCGGAGCCGCCCGCGCAGCCTTGGCCGCCGAGGGGCAGAGCCCGGCGCGGCCGGCCCGCCCCGGGGCGAGGAGAGGAGCTCGGAGCCGCGGAGGGAGCGGGAGTCCCGGCAGCCCCGCGGCGATGGTTTCGGCAGCGCCCCGCGGCCGCCGGCGGGCGCTGCCGGGCGGCGCGCACTGAGGGCGGGCGCGGATCCCGACCCCAGGTAAGGGCGGCGCGGGGGGGTCGCGGCCGCCCCTCCGCCGGGGGATCCCCGGCAGCCGCGCCGGGGGCCGTGCGGGGGCCGGCCGGGCCCCGCGGGGAGGAAGGGACGAGCTGGGGACGGGCAAAGGGGCAGGGTGCTGCCCCGGGGCCGAGCGGGCTGTCCCACACCCCAAGTCTGGCCGAGCACCTTGTGCCGGTGCTCGCTTTCGTACCCGAGCCGGAGCGCTGGGAGCTTTGCTGTGTCGGGGATCCCTGCAAAGAGTGGCTGCCCGCGGTGCCTGGGCTCTGTTGATCCTCGCACCGCCTCCAAGCAGTGCCTGGAGGGATGGGAAGCCCTTTGGTCACACCGACAGTCGGGACTGCGCTTAGACCTGTGGGCATTTACCTGCCGGGAGCCTCACAGGGGGACGCACAGGGATACCGCTGATAGCATCACACGCGAGTGCTTCCAGAGGCAGGTACACCCATAGCCAGAGTTAGCGCACTGTGTGTAAACAAGTTTGTACTCTCATGTGGGCAGCGTGTTTGTGCAGATCTCAGGAGTTCCCATGCCCCGACATGGCATGGGGACTGCAGCTCCAGTGCACATGGAGCTAAGAGAAGATGAGGAAGGCACGCTGAAGTGCACAGGGGCACGGAGAGCCACCTATGAAAGCAGAGCCCCTCTCAGGCGTGTAGACAGTCACACGCTCCTCAGAACAAACAGCACTGCACATCTCTGCATGTGGGGTCCGGGCTGTGACTTGCAGGCAGTTGCAGCGCTCTGTGTCCCGGACAGCAGATGTGCACAGGGGAGGCGCATTTAGCCAGGGCATTCATGAAGATGTGCAAAGCTGTGTTGCTGCACATGGTCAGTTAGGGGACTAACTTGATATGTGGCCCTATACCATACAAAACTCTGCAAGTGGGGAGTCTTTCTGTGTATCGTGCAACAGAAAACCATTCCTGACACTTGGGTTTGCTATAGGTGACAGACTCGAACGTGACAGATGTAAGTTGTTTGGAGTTTTTATCTTCCTTTAGAGAAGGAAGGTTTTGGGGCGAACACTTCAAAGCTGCCAACTTTCAGTTCACACCAGTTGACCGTAATTCTCTTGTTCTGTTGCGGGAATGGCTGCTGGTTGTGTGTCCTCTCAGACACTGCTGCTGCAGTGGGACAGGCAACCTGGAGAGGGGGCAGGGAAGGCAGGGAAGCGGGGAAACAGCCCCAAACTTGACTTCCTCTTCACTCAGATCCTTTTGATGACCAGGCTGGGCCGTGTCCCCAGGGATGGCGCACTGGGGATGCAAGCAGGTGGGAGGGGCACACAGGAAGGGAAGAGTCGGGCACTCTGTGTGCCCAGCTAGATGGTGAGCTAAGGGAGGGCGCTGAACTACTCTCACTGCTTCTTTCTCAGCTGTCCCGTTTTATGGAGCTGCGGGCCAGGGCCAGCCCAACTCCCCTTTTTCCTGCTGGCGATGCTGCTGGTCCCGTCGTGGAGAGACCCTGGGCAGCCCCGCAGAGCCTGAGTGCCGAGGCGGCAGTGGCGACGGCCCCCCCGTGCTCCCCGGCTGACTACTATGGCCGTGTACTGCTATGCGCTCAATAGCTTGGTGATGATGAATAGCAACAGCGAGGTGACAAGCGGCCGGAGCAAGACGCCGCCTCCTCCCGGACAAGTGCTGCCCAGGGGTCCGGAGACGCCCGGCAGCTGCCGCTCGCTCCCTGTCTTCAGCCCGGCCCCGGTGCCGCCCCGCTCCCCGCGCTGTGGCCCCGCTTTCCTCTTCCCACCGCCGGAGGAGCTCCTGCGGCCGCCGGGCAGCCCCGGGGGGCGGCAGGGCAGCCGAGGCGAAGAGGGGCAGCCAGGACCCCCCATGGCACGGCAGCTCCAACGGGAGCTGCACAACGTGCAGGTGAACCAGAAAGTGGGGCTCTTCGAGGCGCACATCCAGGCGCACAGCTCTGCTGCCCAGCCGCCCCGGAGCCCCCGGCTAGCCCGGGCCCGTCCGGCCAGCCCCACGGCACCGGTGCTGGGACTTGGAACTGGACCCCGGCCGCGAGCCCGCGGGGAGAGCGAGGCCCCCGATGCTGGTGGGGCGCAGGTTTTTCCGAGCGCTGCGGAGCCCTCCAGGGGGCCAGTTATGATGGTGGCCCCAGCCGTGGAGCTGGCAGAGAGCAGCAGCCCCCTGGAGCAGTCAGGGCCCGCACCACGGCAAGAGGAGGTGGTGGTGGCCCCCACAGGACTTAAGGGCCAGCACCCAGCCATCGGTGGAAGCATCCCCGCCGTCATCGTCACGGACCTGGGGGGCCCGGAGGAGGAGGCGGGCGCCGTGCCCCCTGGCAGCCTGCCCGTCCGGAAGCTCTCATCATCCTCGGCATCTTCCACTGGCTTCTCCTCGTCCTGGGAGGAGTCTGAGGAGGACATCTCCAGTGACCCTGAGCGCACCCTGGACCAGACCCCGGCCTTCCTGCAGACCCTGGACCAGCAGAAACCCCGAGTGGTGAGTCTTGCATCAGCCCTGGGGAGGTGGGGTGAAGGGTGGCAGCGTCCCCGCTCCAAGACGCAGCTGCAGCAGGAGGGCAGAGGTCTGTTGCAGCTGAGTTCTGCAGAGAAACTTTACACTTGCTCAGTGGTTCTTGCTTTCCCTCACATGAAAAGCTTTCAGACTTGCAAGAGGGGTTCCTAGTCAAAAAATCCTCGCACAAGAGAATAGCGGTACCTGTTTCATTGTGCACAGTCCTTGCAAAGCTTCACTGGTGCTGCAAAGCTGCCTGCCAGCGTGCTTAAAATACATCCATGGACTGCAGCCTTCTGCTGACATGTGGTTACGAGCTTCAGTTTTCCCTCAGCACAGCTTCCCTGGGTGCTGGAGGTTTCCCATGGTTTACATGAGCCTGAGAGAGAATTTATTTCCTCCCTGGAGTTGAAACTGTGTGGGCCAACTGTCTGTTCAGGTTTACAGTGATGCTCATCACCACAAGGTCTCTGTGTCTTTCACACAGAACCAAAATGCTCTAGAATTTCTGGTAATTCTCCTTTTGAATAAAACTTCTTGCTTGTGGGGTATCTTATATTTTAGGTAAGCATATTTTATTTATATTAAGTTCATTTGTTTCAGGACCTTTGTTGTGGAGCTGGTTGTGAGGCTTTAGGCAAGAGAAATCATCAGTGTTTTGTTACCCTTAGAGAAGAAAGGTCTCCTCAGAGAGGAGAGCTCTGAGGCATTTGCCAAAGGCGTGAGAGTCATGGGGTTTGTTGTGTCACTAGGGCAGTTCATTGCATGTCTGAGTGCATCGCACTGAGCTTTGCACTGAGCTGTCACACCAGTTATCCAGAGGGCTTTGAACCACTTTAACCCAATGCAGGGCACCCATCACGAGGTTCTCCAACCAGCGCATGGTCTCTGCTGTCGTCCCGCTGTGAGACATTGCATTGACTTGAGCCCAGCACTGGAGCTTCCCACTGACAAACCTTGCAACATGCAGGACAACCCAGTGGCTCCTTAGTTTAAGAGTTTAATAAAGGCCCATCAGCTTTCAGTGATGAGGTTCACAATATTTAATTTCCTGTAGACACATGGTAGTGAAACTCCTGCTAAGCACAATGACACAAGGAAAACCAGTGCAAGGGAAACATCTAAGTGAAGGCATCAAACTTGGAAGAACCGAGACTGTGGTTTGTGAAACACTCAGCATGCTGAAATAAGTATCTTTTGTACTCCTTTTGTCCTGTTCCAAGAATCCAGGCTCGGTTCTGCTCAGGATGGAGCAGCAGCTGAGTAAAAGCAGTTAACAAAGTAATGAGACTGTAGTTCATTGTGTTTGCACGCAGTTTTGTATTTTGGGGCTCTCAACTGATGAATCAGCTTGTTCCCTTTGGGACCTGCTACAATCCCTCTGCTGATTAAATTCTGCTGGTTTTATGTTCGTGAGCTGTAGTAATCTCTGCTCCATTCTCTGCGCTAATGACTGTTCCTAGTGCCAGATCCCACTGATTTGCTGCTGAAAACCGTTCATTGAAGGGCAAAAGCATGCCTGATGCTCCTGTGGAAAGCTTTCTGGAGCCTCAAGCTGACTCTGCACTACCTCCCGTGGCCTTCAGTGAGCTCAGCCAGGCCAGTGGCTCAGCAGTGAACAGGCAAGGCTCATTTGTATTGCCAAAAGCTCTGGATAAGAGCGAGCTCGGATCAGGTCTAAGATCAGAGTAACTGCTGAGCTCCATGGGACTACTCAGGCTAAACGAGATGAAGATCTGGTCCAAAATGTATCAGACAGCCTGAGGAGGTGCACTTGATTTTGTGTTTCAGTGCTGGAGTCTCAGCAGGAGCAGAGAGGCTAATTTACAATTATACTTTCCGCTGGGCTCCACAGGTCCCATGCAGGGCTGATCACTGACTTTGGCAGATTATAGTCAGCTTCTCAGCAGGATCGTGTGCAAATGCCCAGTAATTCTAAATTTCAGATAAATAACACCCAGCTTTGTGTACTGGTTGGCAACGTCTTGTAAATGCGTAACAACGGCAGAAGGCAGCTACTGAGGCAGTGTCAGGTTGCACACTCATTTGTTTTCATGAACTCACTATTTCCTTTCAACAACGCACACGGTCTGGAAATGAGTTGTGTAATGAGGGAGAATGTGTGAGAAGCTCTCTCCACAACTCGTGCTTTTAGTCAAATCCTGGGAGACCTCAGCCGAGAGAAACCAACAAGGTGCCTCTGGGTGCCTCTGGGTGCCTCTGGGTTGAGTGGATAAACGCGGGGCAGGCAGAGAGCCCTGCCTGTCTGCACTGGGTGCTGCTGGCACAGGGGAGGCTGTTGTACCTGGAGGAGAGGTAATGACAAGCAGCAGGAAAGCGGTTCTTGCGGCAGATACAGTCTGTGCTGCGCATCTCACATAGTGTGTTTACAGATTTGATAAACAGCAGGCCTGCTCCTGCCCTTCCTTTTTGGAGGCTGTCTGGCTTAGCAAATCTGTTAGGGATGTCCGGCTGTCTGTTGTAGTTCCTCCTGACATCCCAGAGAAACAGGCTGGCATGGACTCATCCTCCATTCCTACTGCAGGTAGGAAACTTTGTTTGTGTTCAGGCCTGAAAATTGGCCAGTGAGAAAATTATGTTGCCAGGTGAAAGGGAGGGAGGTATTGTGGCCACATTTTTGGACACCGTGACCTGGAGCAGCTCTGTGACTGAAAGGGACTCTGCCTCTGTTTATTGAAACAGTTTGCTCAGTGCTTTCCCTGTCCCTGGAGTGCCCTGGTGCTCAGCGGGCTGCTCAGCACCGGGGAACAGTGACCCTGCCGCGGTGGTTGCAGACTTGTGAAGTGCGGTGACAATAAGAGCGAGGTGACATTTTGCTGTTTAATTGCAAATCCACTTAAGGTCTGCGTAAACTTCCACGTAAGGGCTTTTGCAGCTGTGGCTTTCCCCGGGCTGTGGGCTGCTGCCGGAGAAACCCCACGCTTGTTTATTGATGCTTGCAAGGCTTCAGAGACACTCGAGCGATTGCACTGCTCGGGCTGCGTGGGAGGGACGGGATGTCCAGGCAGCATGTTGGGATGGGGACACCGTGGTTTGGAAATGCCGCAGGGGAGCATTCTCTGCACACCCCCTGTGACCAGCACGGGCAGTTTGGGGCAGGAACTGACGCCTCTGCTCACCGACCACCCGAGGCAGGAGGATGCAGCAACTTTGGAAGGCACCTGGCTCCATCGCTGTCTCATGCTGAGGGAGAGAATTTCTCCCCTCCTGGCTGATCACACAGGTTGGGTGTGTAGGGAAGTGAGAAGGTGCTCCTTTGTCCCAGGTTCTAAGCGGCACGGGTAGCCTGAAATGGCAGCACAGTCTCCTGAGGAGATTTCACGCCTAAAATAAGATGCATTCTAGCTGTGGTTCCCACTGACCTCTTGACTGGAGAAATAGTAGTGTATGAGTTTTGCCTTTCTGGGGGCTCTGTTGGCTCTTCCCAAGGGAGAGCTGATAACCAGGATGTACTCTGCAGCAGGAGACTTGTCCCACTCTTGGAAACTTGCTGCACCCCTTAAGCAAAAGATATTCCAAAGCTGGTCATTAGTGAGTCCTTGTCATTGACCTAAATTCCCTAGTTTGTCCGCTTCTCCGAAACTGGAGACGAAGCAACAGACAAGTGGGGGGAAAGGCAGAAATTGTGCAAGCAAGCATGTACCATAGAAAAATGATATGTCACGGGGGGAAAAGAACCCCTTCCTGGAAAAAACGGTGCAAGACACTGCAGTGTTCCTCTTCCTGGCTTTCCCACAGCTGCTGTGGAAACACAAGGATGTACAGCAGAATAGTAATCAAGGGACTTGGTACACTCTGAAACTTCTGCTCCTTTCAGCAGGCCGAGTAGATTTCTCAGAATAAGAGACTTCCATTAACCTGTGCGAAATGGCAAGAACTTTTGGAAAAAGCTAATGGCAGTGCTGATGACAGGCATTCTTTTAATTGATTTATTTGTTTGACTCACAATGGCTGTTAATGCAGTCCTGAAAGGGGCCAAGTTTAGATAGGGATAGTGTCAGCCAAGGGCCTCTGGGACCTTTGCTTATTTCTCTTTGAGATGTTCCAAGGCATAAGCTGACAACAGGAGTCCTGATTTGTTCCTATAAAAATCAATCAAGTTAAATATGCTTTCATTCCCTTTCCAAGCTGTCGCTGTGATCAGGAAGTCTCTGTGTAACAGAAACCATGACCACATGGCTGTGGTGATACATGCAAGCCCTGTGAATATCTATCTTTATGCCAACTGTGTTTATGTGTTTTACTCCTTACTCCCACTGTGTTTGTCTCTAAAAGCTCCTAAGCTTATGAGCTTGTGAGTGGTATCTCTGATTTAGTATCAATATAATGTCTGGTGTATTAGGGCCCTGCTGGCTTACTCAGAAGAGCGACTGTTCTTTCAGTAATGCACATCATTGAAAGGGAAGACGCTTAGCACACCTGGTAAGTTGCCAAAGGATGGAGTGTCCCTGCTGTGAGAAAACTAGGGGGAGAGGGGAATGAGGTCGACACCTCTGTGTTTCCCCTCTCGGAACACCACGCTCAGCAGACCTGACAGCACAGAGTGTTCTACCTGCTGGGATGAGATGAGGACACCCCTGTGCTCGGTGGACAGGGCAGAGCTTCGGGCTCTTTGTGGATGGAGGCTGTGCACTCCAGGGACTTCACAAAGCATCACTCCCTATTCCATAGCTAGTCCTCTACCTACTCACGTGACCCTCTCAGGGAATAAGCAGCTTTTTTATGGCCCCCACCCACGGAGGCTGAGTGAAGGTGCTGCCATAACCCAGTGAGAGACATAGGGTGCTACTTCAAGTCTGTTTTCATCAGCACCTTGAAGCTCATTGGGAAGGGTTTCCTCTCTGTGTGCATTCTCCATGACTGACAGGGCAGGAATTACATGGCACATAGCAGATCCTTTTCATAAAGGGACTTACTTGCCAGCACAGCTGCTGTCTCTTGCATATTTTGTTTCTCAAAAAAAATTCACACTGAAAGCATCTATGAAAGTGGCAAAATAAACCTTCCCATATTTCTGAGGTGCAGGAAGAACAAACATTAGGCCCATGATCCTTAGGGTACCCTGGTTTGGAAAGAGACAGGTTTCCACCTCTTCTGGCAGGAATTGCAGGATGTCAGGAGCTTGCTTGTTTGGATCATTTGGATGGAAAACTGAATGTCTGCAGAGTGAATTTCATGGGTCAGTGGAAACTTCAGAGTTTTGTCTTCACCTTTTTAGAGGCTTGCAATGACAAAACCCAAACTGTAGTCAGCACCTGTCTCATGTTTTCCATATTTTTTCTATAATGTGTCAGGACAGATTTGCATGTGAAGAAAATATTAGTGCAGCAATGAGCTCTCACGTGCCATGTGATGGCTAAAAGCCACTGCTGAGCTAATGTTTTCTTTACATGTAATTCTGTTCTAGCTCACTACAGAAATAATGGCATCTATGTATGACATTAAATGTCACTTCAGCTAAGATTAGTCTTCTGTAATGGTTAGAGATTATTTTGTTTATACTGGTAGGTAAATTTGTGCAGTAAATTTGACCTGCGTTCTTCCCATGAAGCCCAGCCAAGCTTTCTAAGAAAGATATGTTAATATTTAATAGACAGTGGGAACTAAATGTTAACATTTTCAAATCACTGGGTAACTTTGCAGCCTAATCCCTTTTCTTAAATGTGACTTTTTGGGGAGTGCTGGCTTTCACACTTGCTGTGTCACTTGAAATGTCCCTTTTATGGCATGCATCTTGCTTAGCCTTGCTGGGTGTCTCCTTAGGCATCCCAAGTTCTCCTCACGTAGCTTTCTTCTCTCTTACTCTGATGGGTTCTTGACAGCTAGCCCAAGAGTTTGCTTTAAGAG
Organism: Hirundo rustica; assembly: GCF_015227805.2. Taxonomy (NCBI): domain Eukaryota; kingdom Metazoa; phylum Chordata; class Aves; order Passeriformes; family Hirundinidae; genus Hirundo; species Hirundo rustica. The sequence continues at coordinate 17,887,022 of NC_053452.1, forward strand.
AGAGGAATCTCTTTCTGAATGTCTTCTATAAAATTTATTGGAATTTCATTTTTATTCCTACACATAAAAACCCAGGTCGTGCATATCCTGCACAACAGCTCCAAGTAGTTCAGGAAGCTGGTTCAGTCTGAGGTCTGACAGCTTCAAAAGCAAGTGCCTGTGACTGGCTTTTAAATCAGTGTTTAGGCAGCAAAATACAATTTGCTCTGTAGCAGGATGATCATCCAGCAGTGCCTTTCAGCATGTATTGGTGCAGGTACATCCAGAAGTCCGGGGTCTCCAGCTGCAACTTTCAGTCTGAGTGCGCGCACGGTGAATGCGCTTGGAATTGGTGGAAGCCTTTGGAAAACATAGGCTGCAGCTCCTTCTTTCTCAGGCATGGTGGGAGTTCATCCCAAAGCTGCTGTCACAGCTGTGTGCCCGTGATGGAGATCCTCATCACTGTTGTCAGCCACAGGTTGTGTTTACAGAGTGGTTTCTGACCTTAATTTCTCAGAGATGGGTGATATTGGAGTCAGAAGCTGCTGCAGGCTGCTCAGACCCATGCTAGACTTTTCCCTCTCTCAATATTTATTTCAGTCTTCTCATACACTTCAGCCATGAAAATAAAGAAGTGATTTTTCTTTTTTTATAGTAAAGAAAGTTCTTTTCATTAATGACATGGGAAAAGAGACAGCCAGTGGAAGGAATTAAATTGTTCTTTCAGATATAAGATTTATTGCTGGTCAAAACACAAGGATTGCTTTTGAGGGGTAAAACAACAAGTGCTTAGCACTTACAACTACTTCTTGTAAGCAATACAGTGTATTATCTGATCAGTGCTACACAACAGGAACTTCATTAGCATTCTGCACTGTTGTGGTTTTAAGTAATAGTAAAGCATCCTTCGTCTCTGTGAAACACGTAGATGTGCTCTGGAGGGACACGCCAACAGACATTTTAATGAGTTAGATTCAAAGGACAGAATCAGGTTTCTCTTCACTGTTTGCTTCATGCACTTGATTTGCAGAGATGTCAGCACCTGGGGCTGCTGTGGCGTGGATCTCGCTGAATTGTTGTGATTTTTTTTCCAGGGTTTCATCCTTGACTTTAAGTGTTATACTTGGGATTTTGGACAATAGGGTTCCTATGCTATGCAAAGCAGAGGGAGGTCTCATGGGGCCTGCAGTCTTCACTATCACAAAACTCCCTTCAGATGGAATGAGGACCAGTATATCAACACCAGCACAACATTTTGGTTGAATGGCTATGGCAGGGAGATGACACAACTCTTTCCTCCCACCCCATCAGCATTTGCAGAAGGGGTTGTTTAGCAAGGGCTAAGCAATGGCAGCACCTACCTTCAGCATCAGCTCTTTCTCCTCCCTCTTCGCTTCCTGTCCCTTTGCCCTTGCTTGGGCAATTCATGTGCAGCAAGATAGAATCAAAGAGCCCTCTTCCTTTGCTAAACAATTCGCTCCTTTTGTTAGGGTCAGATAAAACGCTGATAAAAGCTGTTGTAGCTCCACTGAAGCCAGCAGGAGCATGCTGCAGGTTTGGTCCTTGATCGTTTTTTGCCGTGCTCACTCCTGCATGTATCCAGTTACATCTTGTGGTAAATCCAACCTTCAGCTGAAATAACGAACCAGAGATGCAGTCCCTCTAGGGGGTTTGCCCGTTCACAGGTACACTGCCTTGGAGCCTTTGGAGACAGGAGGTTTATAAATGGAAAGTTCTGCAGGGAGGCTTTTTGGAAACTGCGTTTTAGGGTTGGGTGTTTTTCTCTCGTTTCTTGCTGAACAATCTCTGACTCCTGCCACTTGGGAGAAGGGCAGGACCAAGGCTGGCTTCCAGCTCACCACTGAGCCTTGTTGGTTGCAGACCTGCATTTTGGGACAGCGTGGGAATAGCTTTTATCCTATTGAGCTAAACGCGTTCAAAACATTTTCAGTAAAGGGGTACTTAAGTACAAGTCCAGGCGTATCCCTCAAAAGAGAGGAAACCAGGGCTCCACGGAGGGGTGGGAGTGAGGGGGAGGTGGGCAGGCTCCTTCCCACCATGTGGACCATAGAAATGGCTCTGCAGGCAGCCGCAAGCTCCGTTAGTTATCCAGGGGTATCCTCCCACAGCAGGCAAGGTAGAGAGCAGCCAGCTGGAGAATTAGCGAGGTGTCCAAATGTAACATGGTTGCTATTATGGGTAATATATATTTAACACTCTGCAGGGACCGTTTAAACCTGCATCTGCAGGAAGGGGGAAAAAGTCAGGTTTGCTTTCTTGGCAGACTGCAGATCAGAGAGTCCAATCTGTAATCTCTCTTCGTGTGTTTTATGTGGGTGGGTTTTGTTAAGTTACAGGCAAAGTTATTGCACCCCTAGGCTACTCACATTAAATGTTTCTCCAATTTTAGCAACATTCTTTCCAGGCTCAGCTACATTTGTTTTTTGTCTTCTCTATGGCAATTGATGAGCTCAGTCTGAAATGTATAACTCCACGGGAATCTCCTGTTGTATATTCCGCAGCTGTAGCTGAATCGGGGCAGTGTAATCCAATGACTTGTTGTAATACCTAATGCTTTCTTTAATACATTCCAGATTAAAGGAGTCAGCAAAGTTTACATATCCAAAGTAATAAATTTAAACAATAATAATGGCAAATCCAAAACCATTATTATATCTTGAAAATGCTGGGCTTTTTTTTCCTCCTATCTTTTCTGGTCTGGCTAAAGTCTGTTTTTAGGAAACTGAACAGGACAGATAAAAAATGATGAGACAAACAACTTAATCCCTTAATAATGTCAAGTGGAAAATCCAACAACAGATTGGCAAGAAACTGTAATAACAACTGTGATGTGACCCTTACTGAGGACTAAAGAACTGGTTTAAAAGGCTGAACTTGAGATATAATTAGAGATGAGCCTGAATCAGTGCCCATAGACTCAAATATTTCTTTGAACTCTGAAATGGAGCCAATTTCTCCTTTTTATCCATGCCTGTACAGCATCATCCTAGCTGCACGGAAGCCAGTTCAGCATCACCTCATACCTTGAACTGCCCTGTGTACCCACACAAAATGACCACGAACGGCCCGGTGTGGTACTCCCACCTCTGGGTGCTGTTGCAGATGGAGTGTGGGATAACAGCAAGTGTGCACAGCCCAGGCAGGTGCTTGCTATGGCAGCAGAAGAAGGGATGGGCAGTGCCTCCAAGTTGGCCTTCGAGTCCCAGCACCTCATTGTGCCCTTGCCAGAGACTGGCACACAGCTGGGCAGCAACTCTAAGTAGTCTCGGGCAGCCATTAATAGAAACACCTTGCAAGGGAGGCATGTGGTCACAGGAGTAGGAAGCACATGGAATTGTAATTGCCAAAGCAGCTTCAGAAAGAGGGCGTTAATTATTATCTCTCTCCTTGGAGCCATATTTACTTAGAGCTGACAGCCCTCCACCCTGGGGTTGTGGGAGGAATGTCTTGCTGGGGTGGAGACCAGGGCTGCCAGAAAGGAAACAAAGGAAAGAGATTTTAGAACGGTGGCTTATCTCTATCCACCTGAATTACTGTGTTGTATTTTAAAAGAATATGTGAAAAAGGATTGTTTGAAAAAACCTTGACAAGTGTACTCTCCCAGCTCCATTGTTTTAACCTTCTCCTAGGAATTTGTGTATAAAATGTTCTCAATTCAGTTTATCTCTACTTGACAAATCCTGTGTTTCCCTTCCGTGCTTTTAGCGGAGTGGGAACTAACCTTGATCTTTTTGCAAAGCAAACAGAATCGCCGTGCTGGATGTCACATTCCCACCTTCGCACACAAACAGTGCGTGTCACAGCTTTTGAGCAAGATGTACAATCACTGACAAAAAAAACCTGTGTAAAGTTCATACATTCAGGATGAGTTTTAGAAAAGCAGCTCCAAACTGAACCAGACTCTCTCGGAGGAGGGAGCAGCTGATGTTGTCTGGCTCTCATGGAAGCCACCTTGCTCAGCAGGTTAAAACAAATGGTCTGAAGCCAGGAGTGTAGCTCAGCTCCTCCATTAGCCCCTCATCCATGTCTCATCTCGAGGAGAGAAGGCTTAGCCTCTCTCCTCGGGTCTCTGTCTTCTCATGATACCCTGTGTTGCTGGAATGGCCTTTCTCAGACAAGGGAATCAGCAGAGGAATCCAGGTGGTCACAAGTGACCAAAACACTGACCAGATGTTGGGCTGCTAATGAGAGGGAAATCCAGAGGTAGCAGGATGCCACCTCTGCATCCCTTAGAGTCTGTTGTTTTCTTCCCTGTATCATACATCCCTACCAACTCTGGTATTTGGTTTTTGAGCATCTGGGCAGCTCAGGAGGCAGTTCCAGATTCCAGGTTTGTTCCTGTGGATGGGAACCCTTCCCAGAAGAGAGAAGGCTCAGAGGAGCCTGTTTAATATAGGCTGATCTCATGCTTGAGCATACGCAGGAGTTGACCTTTCAGTGCTGAAATAAGAAGTGATGGGAATAGAACAAATCACAGTCTGGAAAGAAGAGCCAAGGAGCTTAGAGATGCACCTCAGGAGGAGGAATCAAGGTAGGGAGGCTGAGAGCCACAGAAGGGCCAAATAACAGATTCATAAAGCAGTCTTTCGGTAATGAGTCTGATGGATCTTTGCAGAGCAAAGGCTGTTGAGATGAGAAATGGGGGTATGATGTGATGAGCCCAGAAGGTGAATTTTAGTTGGGCGGGGAAGCTGGAAAGACTCTGTTAGGGATGCTATCCTGAAAAAATCTGCAAGATTTACAGATACTGAGGACTGAAAGAGATCCAAGTTTTCCTCTTGCTAAAAGTTTCAGGGTAGGAGCAAAACACAAATGGGAGTGGTAACATTTACACTTGCACTGCAAAGGCATAAATCGTTCTATGAATCGCCAGGCTATGGGGAATCGAACCTCTACATTGCATTGCAAGCCACAGAGCTTTCATGTCTTGACTGAATCCAAAACTAGATTTTCTGTAACCTTGATAGGAGACAGCTCCAAGCTGCTATGGTACACCCACTTAACCTTCAGGGGCCTGGCTTTGAATGCAAAAATTTTCCAAGAGAACCAAAACTCCAAGCACTCCCCTCATATCTGGAAGCCACAGCCTGATGAGGAACTCCCTCTGTGTGGTGGCCTCTGTTGGAGCTGGACTCCCTGTTTGGTCTCAAGAGAGGGTGGCTCAGAGCTTTTTAAGAGCCCATCACTGCCTGGACAGAGGCTGAGGTTTGTCCTTCTGGCTCACTCTTCCTCTGGACCATCCAGCTGTGTCCCCAGGGCAGTCAGAGCCTCAGACCCATCCAGACAAAGCCTGGCAGGACGGGAGATTGTAGGAGCTGGCTGGAGCTGGAAGAACAGTTTTATTGGCAGAGAATAGATTTTCCAGCAAATGTCAGGGAAGAGGGGGAGTCAAAATGATTCACAAATTCAAACACATTTTCTGAATAGTTCTGGCCTAGAAAAAAAAATACAGAGGTGGGGGAAGAAGGAGGGATGTTAAAAATAGCAGCGCGTGTCATTCTGACACTTTCAGAATGAACTGTTTCATTTTGGGGATGGTTTGTTTATGTTTTGCAAGTATTTGAAATGTAGATTTGATTCAAAATGGCATTTTTTCACTTAAAAGTTGACCTTACCACTAAAACACATTGAAAGAAGGGAAGAGAAAATGTTTTTTAGGACTTTCATAACCCCAAATGAAACACCTCCTTTCACTCTGGCTCCAGATGAGACGTTATGGGCTTTTCCTTTCACAGCCCCATGATCTTAGCTGTGTCCGACCCAACCTGAACATCTCCTCTCCTGTAGTTTTTTGAGTGAGCTCTGGTGTTAAAAAATAAATCCAGCTCCCATGCTGGCCAACCCTTAAGTCTAATGCCATGGAGCAAGTACTTTAGTTTATTCTGAGGTCAACCACACATTACTGTGATTCAGACTGAAACCTGTGGTATGAAATTAATAAGAGCTGTAGGTTTTGTAGATAACTGGCATCTTCCCCGGAAGATGCAGTGTTGAACCTCATTTAGAAAAATAACCCAAACTCCTGAGGCCCTGAAATCTGATCTAGAAACCTTCAGAGAAGCTGGAGTTTACAGACAGCTGAATGACAGACTTTCACTCCCCTGACACTCACACTGGTCTCATTCAACTGATTCATTAAAGGAAAATGAGCAAATAGCTGGTAATCACTTTGCCGTAGCCAAAACGTGCCGCAGAGTTTCCCCAAGCAGAGGGGAAGGACCACACGTGTTTGCTGTATGATGAGCCACAGTCGAGTTTACTGTTCCCTGCTGTATTTTCTGCCTGGCTGAGACACATTGTGGCATTTCCTCATCCCTTGGTGACTGTGTGGAGCCTCCTTCGCTGAGATTTACCTCCATGGTCTCCTGAGCCCCTCTTCTCTGTGCCTTGGGAGGGTTTGGGTACAAAAGAGGGAGTGAATAGACAGGTAGCAAACTTCCTAGCATCAGCCCCTTTGGGGCAGGGGTCATAGGAAAAACCTTTTCCATTGATGGAAGAATCCTGGGTTTCACCTGAGACAGGCAGGTTTGTATGCATTTTTCTGGCCCGCTGTAATTTGAGTCTAACTGGAAGATGGATCTCATAGTGTGGACAGGATACAGATGTTTTTATGATAGAGGAGAGGGGCTGGCAGTGGCTGAGCATCAGAGCAGGCTGTGCTCCCTGCTGGCATGGCTCAGATACTTTCTGTGGTGGCTTGGGATCCCCCAGAAGCTGGAGAGGGCAGGATGCCCCCAATGCCTGTAGCAGGGTGAGGAATCAAGGCCAATGAGTGCTTCAGCGATGCAGTTCCCTTAACCACGCATTTACTGTTCAAACACTGCCAACTCAGGCTCTCCCAGAAAACAAGGACCGCCTTAAAAACTACCAGAAGTTTCAGGTTTTTTGGAAGTGCTGAGCTTATTTGATTGTTGTCCTGATTTCTATGCCTTTAAGTCACTCTCAGGACAATTTTTCAATCTGTTCTCTGCAAAGCAGAAGCCTAGAAATGTGGGGTTTTTTTAAAAATATGAAAATTCAGCCTCAGCCACCTGATGACTGCAAGAGCTGAGGGCTGTGAGAACAAGGCAGAGCTCACGTTAAAACTGCAGGGGTGGGCAAAGGGACTGTTGAAAGAGCTGCTTCTCTGAGTTGAGAATGGGGCTGAATGGAAAGAAAGGCCAGGAGGGCAGAGCATGTAAGCCGATTCGGCTTTCCTGGAACAATCGGAGAACGCCAGTGCTCCCTCCCCGCCCCAGCTGAAACAAAAAGCCCATACACAACTAAAGCAAAATCTGCCTTCCTGTTTGGATGCATGTCCTGAGGCCTGGGAGAGCAGGTGGTGTTTGACTCTTGCATCCCCACCAAAACTCAGTCCTCTCTCCCAGCTGAATCCAGAGGCAGGGGTGCAGGAAGAGGTACGGGAGGTCATTGAAGAGCAAGGACCAGACGAAGGTGGCCCTCTGCACAAGAGGGCCCACGCTCCTCCCCTGTCGATAGTTTGTATGACACAATTTGAAAACCGTGATTACTTTTTCTACTTGTAGAAGTGATTCACAGATCTTTGACACAAGCAGCTGCCAGGAGATGGGGGTACAGCTTTGATTATGTTCAAGTGAGGAGGCAGAGACTTTCGAACTGAGCAGCTGCATTTGGACAATCTGCGGAAGGTTGTTCGACAACCTTGTTGAAGGTTGTTCCTTCAACAAGGAATCTTAGGCTGTGATAGATCCCAGAAAACAGCAGGGAGGGTTGTTGAACCATCCCAAGCCACCTTGTCATTAAATGGTGAGGAGGTGCTGTGTGAAGTGAGGCCAAGCATTTTCCAGCAGCTCTAGTAGTATTTGGATTTAAATTTACTCTCATCAGATATGCTGACGTGTTCCCCAGATTACCTCTTGAATTAAGATGCTGCAGGGTTCGTTCTTCCCCTTTCCAGCTGATGGGTACATGTCTTTGCTCCCCCACTGGGACCAAAGTATATTCTTCTTTTTAGCGTGCCCTTAGAGCTGTTACATGTTTAAAGGGAATTAATCCTCAGAGCAAAGGCCCCGACGTTGTGTGTGTCACATTCCAGCTGATGGGCTGTTCCCAGGTGCTCCATCTGCAGGGTTGACTTCAGTGAAATCACACCAGGAGGGCGGCTCTGAAAGTTGCATACAGCATGCAGATGGTCTTCCTGAGAGCAGTTGCCTTTGGAAAGCTAGCTAGAACTACTGATGGTGTAACAAACAGAATATTTCCAGGATATAAAATTGTGGGAGGAAAGCGGCTTTAGTGGCTATTGTCAGAAAACAGAGGTATGCATAACAGCAACATTTTCCATATACTGCGCAATGAAGTTACTTGGTGGGAATTAAATTGCAAGTCAGTTTTAGACAGCATGGCCAGCTGTAACATAGCACACATTGCAACACACATACCGAATGTTATTACTTGGTGTCAGTGTTTATTGAAGCTAGCGGGGATTTGAGAAACAAGCTCTGGCACAGGAAACACTAACAATGTGATGGCACTTAATGTCTCAACGAGTGTAAGAACGTAAGGGAATAAATTCTCCAAAGACAGAATACTTTGGAAAATACCTGCTAATCCCTTTAAACCCCTAAGACACTTTAATTTTCATATTGGGTGATGGTAAGACACAGATTTCACAACGAATCTAAAAAATATCCTGTGGTTTTTGGAATAGTACAGGAGACTCCAGGTGCAGGTTCAGCGGCAGATTTTGCAGTGGCAGCTCCAGCTGATCTCACTGAAAGGAGTTTATTTGCTGCTGTCTGCTGGTCCCTTGCTGTCTTCTTTTGCTACTGCAGGGACCAGGGTCAGCAAACTTGAACTGCACTTCCCCGTCACCTTCATGGAGAAGATTCAGCACTCTAGAACGTCGCTTCAGTTTAGCTGCAAGACTGGAATCAGATTGGGCCAAATCAACTCTGTTGTATCTCTGTTGAATCTGGTGAACTTGCACAATGGATAAATCTGATCCAGAGTAAGAATAACACGAATCACAGATGGATGGGTTATGTGCATTGTTTGTATTAATGGCTAGACCATGGAAAGCTGCCCGTATTGCAAAATCCCCCTCCATCTGGCTCCTTCAAGGGATCTGAAATCACAAGCAAGGGGAGACCAGCAGCAAAATGTGGCACAAAGACCGAGTTTCCCCTGTGCTCAGAGATGTGGACCTGCTGGCAGTGGTACGTGGGCTCAGCTCACCAACTGTGCTGAGCTGGTGTCTCAGGGAGCAAGACAGGTCACATGGCTGTGCCCTCTGATGGCAGTGAAGTTATAAATACATTTTTGGAACAAAAATAGGAACTATCCACCACAGCTATTTCTGATGACCTCAGAATAAAGTTAGATTCTGGGGTTTTTTTCCCTCTGTTTCTTAGCAGGGCTGCTGAGCTCTCCAGCAGAACAGGAAGTAGGCTGAGGAGCTGTTTGAGTAACCAGGGTCGTCAGATCAATGGAAAAAGCAGTTTGAGTACACTCTGTGAAAGTGTAGTCAACAATTTTGAAATTACTGCAGTTTCTCTTCCTAGGTCAGGGCTGTTCCTCATGCCAAGGGGAATTAAGACTACTACTGCTCTTTCTGTAAGCAAACAGAACATTTCTTTTTGATGATGTACGTAATGTGCACCCCGGGGTGAAACAGAAAACTTTCCCTTGGTGTCCTTGGATCTGATTCCAGATGAGTTAAGAGATAATTTAATCAGGATCCTACGTAATTTTGAGATGCCTACCATGCTATTTGGAGGAAAAGTAAGCTTACTTTTATTGGGAATTGGGCACAGAGAGGTCAGACTAGGTGAGGAGCGAGGGAGAGGATAAGAGACAACATATTGCTATCAAGGAGGAAGAGGCTGATCCTACATTTTAGTGACACTTGCAAGTTCATCTGAGAACTGAATGCATGCCAAATGAATCTTTCAAGGGAAGTGGAGCTGGGTTGAAAATATCTCCAGCACAGATAATTCAAAGGAAGTGCGACTTTCAAAAAAACCCCATGTGAAATGGCTTGAAGAATCTACCTGTTTTTTCCTGTTTACTTTTTTCTCTTTCCTCCCTTTAGTCCTACATTTCACCTCTCTCCTCTGCCGTCACATAGCTCTTTTTTTTTGCCTTTAGTTGATCTCACAGAGGCATACAAAGGGTTTTCGGTCCCGTCAGATGCTCCAGCTGGAACTAGAGCACGATTCCTCTCTGACACTATTCTCTCCGGGATTCTGTCAAGCTGAGCTGCAGACTCTCCCTGGTTTTTCGCTGATCGTCTTTTCGGCTGTCCCCCTCTTGCGACACTCGCGTTGCAGCCAGGCAAAGGCCGGTGTGAGCTGCGCAGCGGAGACCATGCCGTGAGTGCAGGGAGCGAGGGGTGCAGGGGGTGCCCGCCATGGGGCGGCTGCGGGGCGGGAGCGGCGCGGCGTGGGAGAGCAGGGCCAGGAGAGAGATAAGGCGGGCAGGAAGGGGAAAGGCAGGTGGAAAAGGGAAATGACCACGGGGGCCAGGAAGACTAAAGAGAATACAAGGGAAGCTGCGAAGCCATCTGGGAATCTGCTCTAGCCACGTGTGAATCGTCGGCGTCCTTGCGGCGTCCCGCTGCGCGCAGAGCGAAGCGGCGCCCGGGAGAGGCCGGGCACAGCCGGGATGGCGGCGTGGAGCTGTGTGGGGTGAGCCCGTGGGGCTGAGTGGGGGGACGTGGGGACGGCGCCGCGGGCACAGTGGTGGTGGGCGTGGGGCCGAGGGGAAGTGCGTGGGTGCCCCAAGGCGGGGTGGCAGAGCTGTGATGGAGCAGTGTCCCGTGAGGACGAGGGTAGAGGCTGATGGAGCCGCTTTTACTTGGAGTGGTGTCCAGCTGTGTCAGGTTCTGGGTGATGGCCAAAGAGCAGGAGGAGAGGTGAGCGCTAAGGGGTGGGGGCAGAACGGGAAGTTTGGGAGAAACTGAGCGCAAAATCTGATCGGGAGATGGAAAAGGAGCAAAGAGGAGAGAAAAATAATGTGAAAAGTTGCATTGTGAAAAAGTAGTGGAAGAAGGCATCATGCAATGCTGACATGGAAAGGCAGAGGGAAGAGAGGAGAGCTTGGATAACAAGATTTTAAAAGTACTTAACGATGGATGACTGGGATGGGATTTATGGCAAATAGCTAGATCTGAGCCAGCATCCCGTTGTGTGGAGAAACAGAACCCTGCAGAACACACTGTATGTGACCTGCCTGCACAGCATGAGAGGAGCTGAGGCTGAGCAGCCCTGTGACTGTAAAAGGAGTTAACTAGGATGGTTGCAGTCATCTACACTGAACATGTCTAAAAATAGGTGAGATGAATTTCAGTCCAGAGGACAAAATGTTACAGTAAATGAATACAAACAATCTCATGGTATCTAGCTGGGTTCATGTCTCCTCCATGCATGTGTACACAGGAGGTGTGCGCCCAGTTTCAGGGCTTGTGCACATCAGGTGCACATGCGGACACCAGCACAAATCTGGCTGCAATGTTCATGTCTCACATCTTCTGGGTAGAAGTCCTCTGCACTTCAAACTCTGAGAAATTGAACTGTGATGCTGGAGCAGCTGTAGTTCCTCAGGTGTCTGCAGTTTTTATTGTAAATCATTCCTAAGAGCCTCAAGGAAGAGCAGAGAGATGTGCTGCATTTTCAGAGAGTGCTGATGCTGACCCCATCGCTCTCCTCTTCGCTGTGGAAGGGGCTGCCTGGTTTTGTCTCAGCTCTCCTGGCTGCCTCTGCCAGAGGTTTGGGGGTTACTTTGCTTTAACTCACATTGGGAGGCACCAGTGCGACAGGAAAGAAAAAGTCCCTGTCGCCAGTGATGCCATTTGCCCCGTGCCACCTGCCAGCTGTTCTGAAGGAGAGAATTTCTTTCCCTTGGTGAGAGGACTGGCTGGAAAAGAATAACCACATCTCTGTGGGGACATTCATGGGATGTGCTAAGAGAAGCCCAGGCAGGTGCAGATATTTAATGGGATCCCTCAGAGACGGATCCGGTGCCTGTGTGTATTGGAGATGTCCTCTGGCTGCCCCAACTAGCTCCCTGCAGCCCTGCTCTCCTTCTTTGTTCCAGTCCCTGCACGTGTCCTTATCTCCAAAATTAGGTCTGCAGGTCCCCTGCCTCATCTTTAAAACTCCCCGTGCAATTAACATGCACAGGCACATCCTTGGCAGGAAATGTCCCCAAAGGATGGGCAACAAGAGGCTGGCAGAGTTTGACTGAGTAGGCCAAGGTTATTGGTAGGAAAAGGTGGGATTGTCTCTCTCTGCACCAAGAAGTGGCAGCATGCCCATGGAGGTCGCCAGTCTCTGGTATGACCTGAGCTCATTTAACAGTCTCCACTGTGGTAGGGAACAGAGTTTTAATCTAATGAGGGTGATGTTGGGCAAATGCTTTTAGTGCTTGGGTCTGATTAGTCGTAATTTAACTCCTCTTTCACTTAGTCGTTTACTGGAGGCTGCTCATTCTCATGCTGCACATTTCCTCTGCCTGCAAAAGCACTTAGAGCAGCTTGGATCCCCAAGTCACATATTCTCAATATTTATGCCCCCTGAGTGGTTTTCCAGGGAAGCTCTTAATCTTACAAGTCAAGAAAAGACACGAATTTGTTAGAACCAATACTAGCAAGGTGCAGAGTTCATTCTAAGGCAGCAGGTGGGTTAGAAAGTCTTATTTTAGTGCAATTAATTTTGTAAAACCTTCCTCCCCCCTTCTCCCTGCTTTCATTTTGTTCTGTCTCCTGGGGTCTCAGAACACGGAGGTTTCTAAGGGTAGGTGTGTGCCTTGAGATCACCTGCTGGTAATGCCCAGAGGAGCAGCACATTTCTATTTCCACATTCATGTTAGCTGTTGAAACATGTTGTCTCACCCCAATAATCACCCCAATAATTCTTTAAACCTGTTCAGAGGGGATCAGTAGAAACATCATATGCCAGTTTCACATTACTGTAATAGTTTCCAGATTATTTTGTTTAGAAGCCTGTGTGAAACATTACTTCTTGCCTTCGTCTGTCACCCCTCAGGCTGAAAGTGAAAAGGTCTTGGTGAAGAAATCTGAGTAAGGAGATCAACAAAATTTGTATATGGAATTATTTAGCCTGCAAACTAAGGGGTTTCAAGTGAAACATCTAAGACCATTGCAAAAACTCTTCCATTCATTCCTTTCTACTCTACCCTGTCTGGTAAACCGACATACACTTTGTGAGATGAAATTGTGAGGATATGCACCCAGACTTGGAGAGGAAATTAGTGGGCTCCATGCAGAGCCACCCTGGGGAACTGCTTTGGATGCTCTGAGCCCACCTGTGCCAAGGGGAGAGAGGGCTGGGGGAACACCCCGGCCACCTGCTTGCAGCTCGACAGGCTGGGGTAGGCAGCCACATGTGGCATTCCAGCAGTGACCATAAGCTGAACATTGGAAGGAACAGGATGGGATTTTTGTACTGCAGCCTCCATGGCCGAGGGGCTGGGGCTGTCTGCAATGGAGAGGGGGCTGCAGAGGCACTGCCTGGCTCATGGCAAAGGCCCACAACTTTCTGAGGTGGTGAAAAGCTGTGCTCTGAACAGGAGGACAGCTCCTTGTGTGGGTTCATATTCCTGTGAAACAGGGGCACAGCTGAGAGCAAACCCGGAATGCACTTGCTGTGCAGTGCCCTGCAGGCTCTGCTAACCTCATAGCTGGAGCTCTGAGTGACAGCATTTGCCCAGTTTCCTATTAAATGCAGCACTTGAGACAGTGAAAGCCTTAGGTTTTGTAGCTCCTTAGACCTCACATCACAAATGATGAGCCCCAGATCCGCCACACAGAACTGCACTAGCCTAATGTCAGCGTCAGGCACCGCAGGAGCAGGACCCAAAAGGGTGCAGTTTTTTCCCCAGAGCTGGTGTGAACTCCCAGCATATGCCATGCAAAGCTTGCAGTGATCCTAAGTGTCTCTTCCTTGGAGGGTGCTATCAGCAGGGCGTCCCTGAGCATCTTGTGCTGATGGACTTGGTAGGCAACGTGTTCCCCTGCTGCGAAGTCTCCAAGCTGTCCTAGCTTCAGCCCAGCTCTCCCATTTACACCAGCTGAGGATCTGGCTGCCGCCGCAAAGGGTTACACAAGGAACGCACAGTGTGAGCCCTGGTACAAAGCCCCACCCTTTTCCTGCAGTTTTAGTCTGAGGGTAGTGCTGCTTGAGATGCTTTATTGTAACAGAAAATGAAGAGAAATGTGGGAAAACAAGGCATTAGGGTACTTGGTTTAAGGTATGCAGCTGAGTTTTTTATCTAGGGAGGGGAAGAAGTTACCCGTTCTTCAGTAGGTGGTTTTGGATTGTATTTGTTTAAGCAAGGAGTGAAGTGTTTAGGACCAAAGTGCTCCCCCAGGTTTCTGCATACTACCTGAGCATTGCTTAGAGGGTGAGCAGCTCTGGTCTGCAGGTGCTTTGTGTATGGCTGCGTGTTGCCCTTTCAGCACAGGGACTTCAATCCTGCTCGGTGTCAGGAGGGAAACTGTGCTGGAGCATCACCAGCAGACCCAGAGATTGCTGTGGAGTCTTTATGAAATTCAGCTGGATCTGGCTGCCAGGAAGGTCTCAGGACTGAGAGAAGGATGTCGTTTGGGATAAGTCTGAGGCACATCAGCAGAGCTTTCAGGCAGTGGTTGGCCCATCATATTCTCTCATACAGGAGCTGTGCAGTTGAAGTGCTGGAGCTGTTCCCTGGCTTCCCCTCCAGAGCCTGTGTGGTTCATGTGGTGGGCCTGGAAAAAGCAGGCTTTGCAGGTACAGCTGGGTGATTGGCACGTGTTGGTGCATGAGACACTTTGAAGGGAGAAACTGATGCACCAGCGCCACAGCAGGGAGCTGATGGGCTGGAGAGAACAGCCAGCTTGCAGTCCCAAGGCATCTTGGGGACCAACATGCATCATTATTTACCAGGGGAAGGCTTTAATGGGACTGCCTTCTGAGACCTCTGTGTTCGCTGTTGTTCCTCACCGTGTTTTGTGGATTTCGGTAGTCCAGGCAGTCCTGTTGGATGATGCTATGTGTTGTGTGCCATTAGGTTACATGGCCCCTTGGGAAGGAATGCTCTTCCAGTTCTTGGGCTCTCCTCTGCCTCTCCTCTGTTCAGGCAAGTGGTTGTCTTCTTCCTCCTTGGTCCAGCAAAACACGTAACGTGTTCCTAGAGGTGAACCCTCTGACTCTGCCGACTGGCAGTCCTGGAGTTTCGGTCTGTGGCAGAATTTCCATAGAAATTCCCCACTCCTCCTGCACTGTGTTTTTCTCCTCCAGGTGGTGGGTCTGGGTCTTTTAACCATCCCATCAGGCTGGGAGTTCTGCCAGCTCCCAGCCAGGCACCACTGCCTGCACACAGCCAGCACAGGACAACAGCGATTGTCTTCGATGCCTGTTTGCTGCTGGGTTAGCCTCTCCCAGGCTCTGCTCTGCAAAGAAGCAGAATATCTAACCCTGTGGGAGTTTCATCCCTGTCACAGCTCCTTTCAATGATTAGCTCTGTGAATGTTAAAAATCCATAATTTGGTTAATGCTGGATCTTCTTTTTCAAGGGCCACCTCCCAGAGTAACTGTGGAAGGGGCAGACAGGTGAGGTCGGACATAAAAGCAGATGCCACGGGGGTGCATGACCACAGAGATGTACACAGCCTCATGCTGAGGGGAGTCCTTAACCTCTCATAAAAGAAGAGAGAAGCACTATGTTTCCTTCTTCTGGTGGCAGGTTGCCAACGTGAGCAGGTTAGCACTGATAAAAACATCTCTCTTCTACCCTCAAACGAGGGCCTACAGGTTTCCTCTTCAGGTTTGCACTTGTCTTGCAACCCCTTTCCGCTGGCCTGAGGTGCAGCAGCATGCAGGTGGAAGAACCCTTGGGAGGTTCATTGTGAGTGGCTTGAGGAGGAGCAGGAGCACGTGTGCACACCCAGGGGTACACACCCAGAACCCAGAGACCTCCCATTCTGTTATGGTGTTTCTTGGCACGCTGCTTTTGCCACGCACCTGCTCAGTGTGCTCCAGCCTCAGGGATGGCAGGAATAACTTGCTGACACGTATGCCACACCACACATGGACACACAGGCAGCACATCCGCACATGCAATGGCCACTGTCGCTGCCACTGCTTGGACCTTCAGAGCTAAAGATGTGAGCTTTTTGTCTGGGGTGAAGAATATGATTCGAGGAGGGGTTTACGTGTCCTTTGTGCTGTGGTGCAGGGTGTGGATGGGGCACTCTTGGATCTGAGTGACCAGAAGTGACATCCTCCCCTCTGCTCCTGCTCTGGGATGTGAGCACTTCCACCCATGCATTGACAAGTTTCAGACCCAACTCCAAAACTTCTTCAGTTTTTCCTCCATTCTTACTGGAAAGCAGTGCTCTCACTGAAATTTAAGTGGAGTGTTTTCAGTGAAAAGGACTGTTAAAAAGAAGCCCATCATGATTTTGTCCAATATGAAGGTTGCTTTTAGTTCTAGTTTCGCAGAAATCACAAACATCCCTAGTTAGTGTAGTAGTGGAAGTCAGAATAGAAACATGCTGTTTATGTGGCATGGGGAAGGAGAAAGAGCTGCTGAATCTTTAAACCCACAGCACCTCTGTGACTCTCACCAATAAAACTTGTCACAAGGAGCCTGCTCATTAAGAGAGGTGGTCAGGAGCAGAGGCGTGGGCGGCATTTGTTACAAACCTCGGAGGGAGATGCTGTGTCCTGCACCCTCACTCCATTTCAGACCGGTGCCCATTTCTGCTTCATGTCTCCCCACAGCCTGGGGAAGGTTGGCATGCTGGGGCCACATGGATGCTCTGTTGCAGGCACCTGTCTGGGGAAGTTCAGGCTGCTAGGCTGGGCCTACAGTTCCTCCCTTAGCAAGGGATGTCCTGCACCGTGAGCATCCACCCTTGGGTTTCTCTGTTATCAGCAAGAAGTCTCTGCCTAGGTTTTCTGGACACTTTGTTCCCAAAGCTGGCATTACTACCTGATGAGGTTTCTGTCAAATTTTCATCAAGTATCAGGGTAGGAGATGCCAGGTGTCTACAAATGTGCTGTGCATTGAAGGCAGCCTGGGGTGGGAACAGCTTCATCCTTTGGAGGACGTGGCAGGTCTGAACTTCCAAAGCCTTCTCCCAGTGCTGTTGTCCCTGTTCCTGTGGCAGCTTCAGCAGCAGTTGTGGCAGCCTGGCTGTGACCTTTGGGGGGCCCTGCTGGGGGAGCAAGGGACACTGCTAGGACACAACCAGGTTGGCAGCTGGGGACGGGAGCAGCCAGGCAGCAGCTGTGGTGGAACTGGGGCTCTGCTAAGAAGAGGTACAGCAACAATCTGATCTGGCCCAGCTTCACCTGCTGTGCTGTCACCAGAAGGGATGGGCATGCCAGCTTCCCAGTGCCCCTACTCCATCATGATGGCAAAGGAAAAAAAACTGTCCCAGGGACAGATGTGTTGGGTCTTGGCTGCTGAGTGTGGTTGCTACTACCAGGGACCTAGCGTTTCTTCCCTGGATTTGGATTTTTTTTTCCTGAGCATTGTATAAATTCTTGTTGTGCTTTTCCCTTCTCTATTTTTCCTTAATTACTCTCATTGCTCTCTTTTCCCAGCAAGTCAATGCCATTAAATCCAGGCACCAACTCCAGAGGGAGACTGGCAGCATTGACATTCTGGGCAGACTCCTGAGGACACTGCAGCCTTCTTATGAAACTCCTTTGGTGGAAACAATTTGGCTGCTTTTGTCAGTCACTTCTGCCTGCAGCCATCATCAGTGGCTTGCCTCTCTCAGGATTTAGATGATCTGCCTCTGAAATGCAGAAAAGTTTTATTAGAAGTTGCACATTACACTATAAGGTCTTGGTGGTAATCTACATCATCTTTTCATCTCTTTTATTGTACAGGATGTACCACAAATAGGCCCCGATTCCTGTTTACTTTAAACATTATCTCAGCATTACTACACAGGCTTTCCTGATTATTTCTCCTCCTCTGGCAAAGGCTTTCCAGATTTTTAAATATTTTGTATTTGATACATCACACAAGTCAGAAGTTGGATTTTATAATCAATATGGTGAGGAGAACTGAAATACAAACCTTTCCAACAGAAAAGAGCTGGACACAATTTTTTTGTCCAGCTAGGTGGAAGAGGTGGGTATGGCCCCGCAGTGACTGCAAGCACTGGAGAAGCTCACCTCCTTTTTGGGAGCCCCTGTGAAGGAATAGAGTGAGGGGCTATGAAAGTAGAACTTTCGAGCAGCCTCTGCCAGCTGACTTGGGGCTCTCTGTACCTTTGTTGAAATAACAGCCACCAGGCTCTCTGCCCTTGGTTTTGTGAGCACATCTGTGGCTGTGCCAGGGGCAGGCATGGGAGCTCTTTGTTAGGAGTTGTGGTGTGCAGCCCCCTGGCTGGGGACAGCAAAGGCTGTCTTGCTTCCAGGGCTCACATCTGTGTGGGAATAACCATGTCACAGGCGTCCTTGAGTGCTCCATTTTAGAAATGAGGAAGGCTTGGCAGAGAGCTCAGCCTTACCTTAAGCACCCACTTCTTTGGATACCTCTGGTTTGTAGCCCATTTTGAGGCTGGCAAGGCTGAAGTGCAGCTTTTGGTTCAGACAGTGCTTTGTGCTCGTAAACGCTGCATGAAGGGTCTTGGCCCTCCACACTTCAGTGGCCCTCAGGGAAAAAACTCTGGCTTCAGTGAGCACATCCAGTGCCTGCTGGAGCACAGAGCACTTTTCAGACCTCCCCTTTCCTCACTCCTCAGCTCCTGGAGTCACACCGCAGTCTCCCAGGCACACATGGCCCTCTGTCAGGCAGCCTTTAACATGACTTTCTAACTCTGTTTTGTTCTCTGTCTTATTTATGGCTGTAAAGTATGTTTCTTCCAGGCCAGCAGAAAACAAGCCGATGCAGAAAACAATATGCGATTCAGTTTGCAGTGGTGCATCTAATTTACAGGAACTGGCTCCTTACAGTACAGTACATGCTGTGAAACAGTAGATCTGCCTTGGCACTGACTGGACAAACAGAGGTGACTAAGCAGTCCAGTTGATTTATGGCAATAGCCTTGCACAGGAGATCCGGGAAACCTCTGGGAAAACTGCCTCTAGCCTAAGGAATCACCACGTGCGAGTTATAAAGGCTCCTGGGCGCAGCAGAGACCTGTCGTCAGAGCCTGAGGAGCGAAACATGGGGCAGGAGAGCACTTAGTGTTTGGGCACTCGTCTGGCGGAGCTCTGCGAGCCTCGGGCTGCCAGCGGGAGCGCAGAGGAGCCGTTCCCGCGGGACCGCGATGCAGGGCTGCCCACGGCAAGCCAACGATGACGGACTGTTGTGGGAACTCCTGTCACAGGTAGGCTTGTGGGCGCAGACAGGAAAGGGCGCCAGGCGCTTGGGAAGTTTGAGGCACGGCTGATTTGCAGTGGTAGAGAGATGGGGACGGGGGGAGGTCGGCGTGGATGAAGTGGCTGCATAGCAGGGTGATGGGGGAGGACAGAGGTCTGGTTTCAGGGGTGTCAAGTGCCTTCAGTCTCTGGAAATGAGGGACTTGAGGATGCTCATTCCTGTGGCAGTGCAGCGTTTTGTCTCAGGCAAATTTTGGGCCACGGGCTATATGTAGGTGCAGAGAATGTTTTCATGAATAAGGAGGAGAAGTCATTTACTTGATTTGACTTTGTCTTCCATCACAACAGGGAATATTCGAGCAGTCTCTGAATGTGAGTTGTGGTGTCTCTGTGAAATGCTACAAGACTTTGGATTTGGGGTCCTTTTTGCTTAACTCACTGGCATCCTCAGAATGGTGTCCCACAGCCCCACCACCCTGCAACTTAGATTTTACTGGCTTGAGCTGCAGAGATATTTTTTGTTCTCAAGGACAGCTGATATCCACTGAACCGATGTCGTAAGAAGCTGTTTTGGCAGTGCAAGGATTTTTGGGGTTAAGTGGCGGGGAAGAAGCAGGGCAGTGCTCAGCTCTCCAGCCCAGCAGGCAGGGGCTACTCTGCCTTCCCCTTTCCTCACATCCCACCCTTTTTCCTCATCCCTCTCCACTCTGTGCTGGACCACGCAGACCCTTTGTTGCTTGTGCTTTCCTGGTACCTGGCGCTGCCTGTTTGCCGTGCCAGGGCCACCCCCACAAGTGCTGGCAGGGACAAGGGAAATTTGCCTCATCTCAGTCAGCACTCAATTCCTGAGTGCTCGGTGTCTGCCGTGCAGGGCAGCCCAGCAGAAACACCCTGGTACGTTTCACAGGCAGGTGCCACTGCTCGCTGGAAAGGGCTGTGTCCTCCCTGCCCACCCCTCTGTCTGCACAGAGTCCATGGAACCGTGTCCCATGGGGATGAAGAAATGAATGTCCCACATCGTCAGGGAGATCTGCGGGTGACAAATGCCGAGTGCAATCGTTTCTTCAGAAGTAGGAGGAAAACAAAGGCATTAGTGCTTGCCACATTTCCTCGGAAAACACGAGTAACTTGCTGGGAGGGATGGCTGCCCCAGCCTGTGAAATGGTGGGGCTGTTGCTGGAGATGTAGCTCTATGTCCTGCTGCACAAGGGACAAGTCTGGGGAGAAATTATGCAGAAAGGATGAATCAAGGCTAAAACTGAAAAGTTCACTGCTTGGACCTACAAGTGTGAGCGTGTAGGGTGTGAAATACCGGATTTACTGGTGGAGGAGAGTGGAGAGCAGAAGGCAGATGCTCTGCCTGTTGATCCGGGAACAGGTGCTGTGGTATGTAAAGCACCTTTGGATCACTTGAGGAGTGGAGGAGGAAGGAGTTTAGCAGCATACCATTGAAATTACTGCCTCTCTAAGAGAGGAATTGATTAATGAGATCAGGTAGGGGCAAGGCTTACCAGATTAAAATGACTTTGCAATGCCTTCCCTGTTTCTTGAGGGGCACCACCCAGAAACACAGATGGAAAATCCGCCTCTGGGTTTTGTTGGATGAGTGGCCCTGCACATCTCCACCCCTTAGGTCCAGGGTGTCTGTGCCAGCTGTAGCAGCTGTCTCAGCTGTGAAGGAATCCTGTGCGTGGGTTGCTCTGCCAGAGCAAAATGGGGCAGAGGGAGGTGTCAGGGATCAGCAGGCACCTGGCAAATCAGGATTGCCTCCTTCCACATGGGCTGCAGCACTTGTGGCTGTCTCACAGTCTTATCCATGTGCCCTCCTCTACACCTAGGGGCAGGGAGGAGTTCTGGGTTCCTGTAGGTCCCCGCGGCCTTGTTTGTGTCCCACAGCCCAGAGAGGATCGGTGGACCTTCGATGAGTTTAGGAATCTACACAGTGCCTTTGTAGCAGCATGAAGGCACTGCGTGGGTGCCTAGACTTGTGAAGCTACTCACTGTAGGTAATGAACTGTGGAGAGAAGTACTTGTGTGAATCTGAAAAACCTGATTCAGAGGCTTTAATGCTCGTGTGTTACGCTTCCCAAGGATGACAATTCCTCAGTATGTAAACTCCCAGTATCTTATCAAAAAATCTAAGACAAACCTCAAGGAAGCTGCACAATAGGGGAAACTCATCAGGTGGGAATGGCATTAAAGAACTGCTCCTCTGGGGGGCTGTAACTTTCTTTTCTGTGCATTTATCTGCTGATATCTCAGCTGCCAACCCAACCACTTTCCTTGAACACATTCTTTATTGCCAGACCCCAGGCGCTACAAGCCTGCATTCGATAACCGGCTGGGAGGCGCTGGGGCGCTGGGAGTGGGGAGACAAGGACTTTTCAAGCAAGCCAGTGACCTTCTACTTGCTCACGACCGATTTGAGGGTGGGCTGTTTTGCACTGCTTTTTTAAAGTAATGGTAAAGTTGAATCAATCTAGGGGTAGGCTTTTTACCTACTGCTTATGTTTTGGAAAAATGTCACTTGCATGAAACACGAGTCTCAAACTAGAGCTGTTGGGGCCTCTGCCTTTCCTGTTCTTCTTCTCTGTGTGTGTTGAAAGGAACCTGATTTAATATGGTTGCCTTGTAGTTTAGAAATGTGGTTATGCTAAATGGCTGTCTGCTAGATTGCTCTTGTGAGGTTTCCTCTAGATCCCATAGAAATTGCAGATGTTCATGCTCAACATTGCAAAGATAAGCTTTAAAGTTCAAATGAAGCTTTGCATCAGAGTGGAAGGATGAAGCCAAATCTTGTCATTTCCTTGTCAGAGCTTTGTGTTTGATAGAACATCTTGATGATATGTGGCATGGATATGCAATTCATCTCCACCTGGCTTTTCATGCAGCTGTAGCAAAAATGCGTGTTCTCATATCTCCCTGTTTGCCATACGCAACCGGGGAAGGTGTGTCCCAGGACAAGAAAACAAACGTGTGTTTCCACTCAGGCATTCAAAGCATGTGCTTTAGGTGGTGACAGTCCTGGGATGTGGAAGACGTGGGCTCACTTTCTTCTGTTGTAGCATTTTGGTTCTTACGAAGCCCCTTGTAAGTGAATCAGGGCCAGTGACCTCATTTTCAGCAAATTACGAGGTGAGGTTATTGCTGATTTTTCTGTAGAGATGTCTGATTAAGCCACAGAGTAAATAATAGGAACAAATATTTCAGAAGGACCTTTCCCTCGGGGTTTGTTCCCACTGAGTCAGTCCCTGTTACATCAACAAACAGTGCCACTTCAGTAACTGCAGGAATCAACAGGGCTGAGCGGAAATCGCAGCGCATCGAGCTGATTCCTCCTTTCCCCTCAGCTGGGTCATCACCATGGCTTTCAGTTTCCACCCTGCCCCAGTGTGAATGTGGTCAGATAGCACAGCCTGGCCTTAAATTCAGAAAGCGGTGATGGATGTCAAGTCCCATGTCAAGTCCCAGGTCAAGAAACTCGTCATGGGTCTGTCCTGAAGAACATTTGGCTCTACATCATCTTCCTGAAGATGAGCCCTGGGGTGAGCCCTGTGCTCCAGAGAGACTGTCCCACAGCAACCCCATGTTTTGGGCACCAGTGCCAGGGCCCTTGGCTCCTGCCCTCCTGCCTCTCAGTCTCACTGCTGCAACTGAGTTTCTGCTCGGCCCCAATCAGAGGCATCCTGCCGGTCCTGGAAAGTCACTCTTTTCCACGGGGAGAGGGGCCACTGCCCTTCTGGTGACAGGATTACTCTGCTGGTCTGGCAGCACTTCAGCGTGGGACCTCCCGTGTCTCAGAGCGTGAGCTGGGGGTGCTTGGCACGAAGGAGCAGTTTGATAGCCCTGCGCTGCGCTGATCCATCTTTCCTGGTCACTGAGAGAAGCACTGAGCCACGGAGCGACCTGCTCCATTCACAGCTGCCAAAATCAGCTGCAGGGGTCAGACAGAACAGCTTGCCTGCTGGACCTGGGGAAAGTACCTGAGCCGAGGAACCTGCCCATCCACCGGGAATGGGCTGCAAGCTGAGAGCACAGCACAACTGGAAGCTGTCATCCCAGTTGTGCAGGCCTGACAGCTCATTTCCTTAGGGAGCGAGCCGTTGAGTGGGAATGCTGGAGCTGGCTGTCACTGGCTCCCACCAGGCAGCCAGAGCATGTTGCAACACGAGGCGGGGGACTGCAGCTGAGGCAAGAGCCCCCAGATGCCTGGGAAGTGGGATTACTAACAGTTTTCCAGCCTTACACCTCCATGTCTGTGCTTTTATTGGGAACAGGACAGGGGCAGAGCTTCCTGCCTGCAGTTGGGCAGCCCCAGTATAGTGGCTGGAAATATCCTGCTGAGCAAAAGGATCACAAGTTGCTGGATCCTTGTGCTGTCAGCAGCCCATGCTGAAGGCACCTTTGGAGGCAGCAGTAGGGATTTGGCTGTAAGAGAAGCTGAGCCACCACATACCTACTCACCTGGCCGATTTGCCTTGCATTTTCCCCACAAGCCAGTTGAGGGTTACTAGGACAATGTCCTCTGTTGGAAAACATCCAGAAAAGCTCACCAAAGAGGGAAGAGAGGTAAGAGAAGGGGTACAAGTGGGAATGCAGTAAAATGGAAATGATTTTTCAGCGAGCAAAATGCAGGCTTGGGACAACTCCAGTTCCACAGATAGTAAACACCTCATGCTGCCCTTGAACCTCGTAGCCTGCCTTCCTCTCTGGGAAGGGGAAAGGGCACAGTCTGCATTTGCTATCTTCTTCAAGGGCTTCAGATGAAATTCC
This sequence comes from Hirundo rustica, assembly GCF_015227805.2. Taxonomy (NCBI): domain Eukaryota; kingdom Metazoa; phylum Chordata; class Aves; order Passeriformes; family Hirundinidae; genus Hirundo; species Hirundo rustica. The sequence continues at coordinate 17,911,102 of NC_053452.1, forward strand.
CAGTGTTTTGGAGTTTGCAAACCTCTGTGCAGGGTGAAGAAGTCCAGGGGAAGCACAATAGCCACAGGGGTAGCCTGGCATGGGTTCAGAGGTAGCGCGTTTTCTGACTGATTGGTGCTGGGCTCAGAGCTGCCTCTAAAAGTTGCTGGAAAATATTTTCAACTAATAACACTTTTTTTTTTTTTCCTGTTTTCCCTAAGCTCACATTCTTTTTCTCTGGCATTTTGGCTGACAGTTGAATGGATTTATTGCTCTAATAGCAGAAAATGACCATCAGCAAATCCCTGTGTTTTTGCTGCCCCTGAGGCAAACTGCTCCATACTCCAGAGCACAGATATTTTGCAGGGCAGTTTTCCAGCCTCTGTCCTCAGGCTGGCTGGGGCAGCCAGGCTCCTCCAGCAGCAAAATTTCCTGTACCTGCATTTCAGTGTCCTGCCAAGGGTGCATTTTGTGTACTGGGACAACACATGACAACAATTCAGGGGGAGGCTTCCAGGGGCTCTGGGGAGTTAAGGGGAGAGCCAGGACACAGAGCTGGCTCTGACAGTCTTAGTGACAATGTGTCCTCCCTGACGCACGGTGTGTGGCAGGGAAATCCACCCCAGCCAAGGGTCACATTTGGCCTTCATGCGGAAGGACAGGATGTTTCTGGTGCAATTCCACGCATTGGTGGAAGTGCATTTCCAGGGCAGAGCTTTGTCCTGTATCAGGCTTTGTACATCCATACTCTGCCAGCAGCTCGAGCCATTTTGGATATACGTGCTGGATGCAGCTGCGCTCGTGGGACTTCCTGGGCTAAACTTTGTAACGGGGGAAAAAGCAAAGTCTTTGTTTACCCGTCTCAATGGAAAAGTTTAGTGCTGGCCTGTCTTGCCAAGGAAGGAAGGAGTGTGCCAAAGTGATAGTACAGCGAATTCTGGCTGCTGTTGGACCAGGGACAGAGCTGGCTGCCAGGCACACCATCAGCATCACACCCTGGCTGTGTAGGGCTGCCCTGGTGCAAGGGCAAGGATACAGTGAACATCTGGCTCTTCCTTGGCTCTCTCCTTTGCAAGAGATGGCCACAGTGAGGTGCTGGTCGAGTTTCTGTTGTCTGTCCAGCAGAAAATGAGGAGGGGGAGCAGCAAGCACTGTGTATGTGGGATGGGAATGGGTCAGGAAGGAAAATGTCTTTGGCCGCACGTGCCCAGATGATGTAGCATAGTGCATGGTGGGACCAGTCCTCGGGTTTGAAGTGCCATCTTAATTTGAGTAATCACAGCTCTGGCATCAACTCTTAACCACTGTGTGCAGCTCTCAGCTTTCTCAAAGCATGCAGCTACCCAAGGGGCAAAGATCCAACCCTGAGCTCGGGTATTTATATTCCATTTCTTTCTGTCCTCCTTCCCCTGACTCAGATGTTAATGGCTCCTGAGCATGGGATGCTCAGCTGATATAGGATGCTCCGCTGATATAGGATGCTTGTTGGCATGGTTGCTCTCTCAAAGGGCTGAAAGGCACTAGTTGCCCCTATGGCTTTCATTTACATGGGTTGAAACTATCACAAGGTTAAATTGCAGCCAGGCAACACTCCTGGGTGCTTTAAACGTTGCAGACTTTAAGAGCTGGCTCCAGAAATTTGCTCAGACAGGGCTCTGTGAAGGGAAACATCCAGGGTGAATTTACCACATGCCTTCAATTCAGGAGCTGTTGTCTTGTGCCCAGCTGGGGCAGGGTGGTTCCCCAAATCACAGCCTTCCCGTTGTAGCCCAAAGCAGCATAGGAGTGGCAAAGGGCCCCACGCCACCGGAACAGGATCTCTAGTGCACAAAGGGCAGGCTTGTCTGAAGAGAGGGTGGGTTTTTTTCATAGTTTCCAATGGGATTGGGAGACTCAACAAGACCAGGACTGACTCACAAAATCCAGCTCTCGAGACCAGACTCTTGGCACGGTTAATTTTTTTTGTCCTCACCCAAGGGAGCAACAGTGCTGTGGAGTGAAGGCTGGTGCCCCACATGAGCATTACCTATCACCCTGCATCTGAAACTTTCCACTTGAAACCAAGAGCCCTCACAGTGAGCTCTGCTGCCAGTCCCAAATCCCAGCACTGATTGCTGTGCAGCTGAAACACGGCTGCAGCTCCCCTCCTGATTTTGTTCAGATCCTCAGTTCTGCGAGTGTTTCTGCTCCTTTCCTTGGGAGCTGCTTAAACTCAACAACCTCTTAATGGGACCTGCATCTTCCAAAAGAGTTGCTTGCCACAGCTAAAACTTTCTAAATGCTTTCAGTGATCCTTTTTTAACTATCTCTCTACACAGAAAACAAAAACCTCCTCTTCTACCCTCCCTGCATCTGGCCACTCTCTGGGATGTGCCAGTCATTGACTTGAGAATACTTTGTTCTTGTCTGGCACATCAGCAGGTGTTACAAATAGTCATCTCATCAACACGTTTTTTGTTAATATCTCAAACACCCTGTAGCTATTAAAAATACTAAAAATACCTTAGCTCATTAACAAGACACTGTTTCCAGCATATAAACTTTTCCATTACAGAACCACTAACTGTAATGCCCTAAAAGCTTACAGTTGTTTATAATCTAAGTAAAATAGGACACCTTCCCTCCACTTGTGCCATGTCTACTTGTGCCAGTGGCTACATAAGCGGGATAGACCTGTGCTGCTGTTTCCATAGGCATGTGCTAGCCAAGCTGAAATACTTTTATTTATGGATTTTTTGATTCTTCCTCTGCATCCACAGTACTGCTGCCTGGACAGCACTACTAACAGATTTAGGTCTTGTGAGATTTTTACATCCACCTTCATGAGCTGGAGCATGGGTGTTGGGGGTCCCTGCCTTCCCCTCATGCAGGGGTGAGCAGGCTGAGGCAAGGGGCCCAGGCAGTCACTATCTGGGCACTCCTGCTTTGCATAGACAATTACACTTGTGATTAGGAATGGAGAAGATTTAGCCACAACATTTGCATAGCTCCTGTGCAGAGCTGTGCAAGCGCTGGTGTAGGGTCAATACCGAACCCTGGGGTGGCAATCGTGCCCTTGGCCCAGGCCCCATGTGCACGAAGAGTGCTGGCAGCAGTTTTCTTGGACATTTCAGAGATGCCAGCTCAGGAGAAATGGATCCTTCTCCCTGATGGTGTCCTGGGATGTGTCCCTAGGTAGCTGTGCCATCCTAGGTGTGTAGTGTCAGCGTACAGTGGGGAGGAGGTGCGACCCTCCCCCGGTGACGTGGCTGTCACTGGGACTCAAATGTCTTGTGGTGGCCATGGTTTGAAACTCTTTGCTCTAAGAGGGAGCACATGAGACATTTTCAGTAGTTCCTGAAGCGGTAGCATCGCAAATGCCACTTTTCCATCAGTAGCCTCCCAACTTGTTTTTCATGCAGAGTCTTGGTGTTTGCGCAGGTGAAGGAACAGTGAATCCAAATTGGTTTTATGCAAAAAAATGCAAATACTGCTTTTATTAGTAGATTGCCAGGTGCCAGGTATAGTACATTTGCAAAGCAGTACGGCTCATTTTCTGCAAATCTCTCCTCCTCATTCCATGTAAGGCCAGGGATCCTGTAAGGCCAGTTATACCCCTGAGAGGCCCTGGCAGCTATATGCTGTTGCACAGAGTTGTGACTTAGCAGTAAAAAATAAGGTTTTGCTCTCCACAGGCCAAACAGTGGCTCCAGACAGCGGAGCCAAGCAGTGGGGCTCAGCAAGGTCACCAAAAAGCAACAAGCTCCTAAAGGTAACTTGTCATTTCGAGTTGATCATGGCATCCTTTGTTCCAAGACTGTGAAGGTCTCAGTACTTCTCTGTAGAGACCTGGACTTGTTTTTCATATAGAAAATCTAGAAGGGAGATATCAGGAACTTCTAGTGATCACCCTGTCTGTAGCTTCCTTCTAGCCCTAATCAACAACAGGAGCAATTAAAGAGCTTGGAAACACATAGGGTGTTTTCCTTTTTTTTCCCCTTCAGACAGGGGCTGTTTCCAAAGCCGTGATTCAGTACCACTGAACTAACACTTTAGTTTTGCACCTTTCTGCTGGTCCCTGACCGCACGGATGGGATTGCCACACAGTGAGCCAGCACGTTGCTAGGAGGGGTGGCTGTGTGAGGCAGCTGCAGTCTCCCAGTACTTGCACAGTGCCCCAGAGTGGTGGGGGAATTGACTCTGCAGGGCAGGAGATCCCTGCAAGGAATGCGGAGATTGCTACTTCTGCCCACACCGGGGAAGGACAAACAGATATGTGAACGCAGGAAAATAACGGAACCAAAGAGGCAACACACCCTAAAATGTTGATCCTGAATTGTCATGATGAAATTGCACCTTGTGTAAAACTGTTTAACAGTTAGCTGAACTTCTAACAAGCATACTCCATCCCCCAAAACGTTTGAGTTGTACTTCAAATAGGTATGCCCAAAAATGGCTTGATGTTCCCCAGATGCCCATTTCTGAGGCTCTGAGGTGGTTAAAAACTGCATAAGTTGTTGTGTTTGGTGGCATTTAATACCTCACAAGCCTGGCCTGCAGCTTCCAGCTGCGTGGGAGGTAAGTAAGCTGTGACCAGAGGTGTCACATAGCTCTGGCTTTGTGCAGAAGCTGGGCAGGCTGCTGTCCCAAGCTGCTGATTGAGTGCCAATCTGTGGTTGTTGGCACCCAGCAGTGGGAGAGGAGGGTTAAAATCAGTCCGTGAGCTAAAAGAACTTCTGGAGAGACCTGATCCTGAGAGCCACCAAAGCGTGGAGCTGAGAGAGACCGTGTGTATGGCAAGCAGCTTCTCTTGTGGCTGGTTAGGCTGTGCTGCTGCTCCCCATCCATGCTGCAAGGCAGAGGCTCGTCCCAAGCGTGAGCAGGGCTGGCTCAGCCCCCTTAAATCACTCTGGGGATGATGGCACAGCAGTGAAATGGGCATCCCTGTGGGTAGGACCCAGTGAAAAGAGTGTGTACTAGCACAGGCACTGTGCTATACAGCCACATTGCCCTGATTCCAGCATGCCCAGGTGCCCGTGTAACGCGCTGGAGTCAGGACTGTGTCAGCCCATCCTCCCCCAAGAGTCACCCCTGCGCTCCCAGGGAAAGCTACCCGGAATTTTTGGTTCTCCACCCACACCTCGCTCTGCTTGGAGCCTTGACTGCTCTATACCTGCACTCTGAGAGGTGTAGTAGTAGGTGTTCCCTTTTTTCGAGCCAGATCTGAAAACGTGCACTCATTTGTTCCGAACAAGGCAGCTTTGGCGCACTCCTTCTTTCGAACGCGGTGTAAGTGGCGCACGGCATGCCTTGCCGAGCCCTGCCACCTCGCTGATCTCTCAGTTGCTCGCTCAGGAAAGCTACCTCCTGCTCTGCAAGCTTCAACACCGTGTCATGGAAAAATGTAGAAGTGAGGCCCGGCTGTGCGTCAGCGGCTGCCTTGGCAACCTCCGCCTGCGCTCCGCTCGGCAATAGGCGCGCGGGGCTGTCCGTCTCCGCCGGGATGAAATGTAGCGTTAAGCATCCCCCTCCTCCCTTACAAGGGAGAAGGAAATACCAGGGTTTGCTGGTGTCACCGGAGCTTGCCGTGTGCTAACAAAGCGGTGATTTATGAGCACTACGAAGAATTTCGTTGTTCTTCAAAGCAGGACAGAGGCATCTGGCACTCGGCCACTGTGTTTGCATCAGTACAGGAAAAACGCTGAATTTCTTCAAAGCTGCCACGGCGTTTCCTATTTTTAGGTTAACAATGCCTGTTTTGCTGTACGGCATCAAATGTCAACAAAGAATGAAGATCTATTTATGTTGCTTTATTGTAAAGCTGAAGCAACAGGAAGCTGTGAGCCATCTGGGTGCCTCCTGAGCCCTCCAAAAACCCCATCCTGAGTCAGTTGCTAAGTGCACTGGGTCACTGCCATGCCAGCGGGTTCGCTTCTGATGGGGGAAGAAAGGATGAGAGTTTGGGGGATTGCCTCCCTCTCCTCAGACCCTTCAGGATACCAGGCACAGGAGAGAAACCAAATGCCCAGCTCCAGATTGCGCTTCCATTCCGAGACACTTTGTTTCTTGCTGCTGTTCAAGCTCCCCCTTTTGAGGCTGCATCTCAGCACCAGTGTGCACCTTGGTGTTGGTGCCTGCATTTCACAGTCAAAAGGCTCGCTGCAGGAAGGGATGGTGTCAAGGGCCCTCTGTGCTCCTGAGGATGAGAGGAGTCAGGAAGGGCACCAGTTTTCCCGTGTTCTAAAACACTGTTCAACAAAGCCGGTTTTGACAAAAGTTTCTGTCCTTAAGGGCTCTAATGCGGGAGCTGCGGTGGCTGGCTTACTAAAATCAACCCCAAAGGAAGTGCTTCTCTGACACTGTATTTCTGGGTTGGAGAGTGGAGGATGTCCAAGCTGGATGCATGCCTTGGCTTGGGTTGCAAGATAGTCCTTGCTGCAGGAAAACACCTGCAGCATGAGTTGTGTGTTAGAACACTGATTTTACTGTGAGGGCGGGTGCCAGCTGCCTGTAGGGGCACGAAGCAGACCTTAGCTCCAGAGGATGCCTGGCACCTTGGCTTGCTGAAGCAGCTCGTCGAGCTGTCGCTGAGTGAGAGGAAGCGGCAGCGCCTGCCCTCTTTCCTCCTGCTCTCTGCAAACAGGGTGTCTGCAGCAGCCGCTGAGCTGTGGGGTGAAGTCCTGGTCACTCGCTGCTCACACCCCCAGCCTCCTCCACTAGCTGCTTATTTGGGAAGGAACCTCCTTTTTCTCTTTTTATTTTGATTTGGAAAAATAAAAATAGAAAAAGCCTGTCGGAGACAGAGTGACTAAGTGCTTCATGTGCTGCTGAAGTAAATGAACAGCAAAATGTCTGAGGGAGAAGATGACTAAGTTTTTTTTTTCCTCCTCTTCTGCTTCCTTCACCTTCTAAGAGGAGCTAAACATAGCTGCCTGCAGCAGAAGGACTTCAGCAGCTGGCTGCTACCCACAGATGCAGCCTCAGAGATCGTGGGCTTGTGCCTTGATGGAAAACCCAGTGCTTCAGAAGACTGGGCGTCTTCCCTATATTCATTTCTCTTCTCCCTTGCTCTTCCCTCAAGACAAAATATATTTAGAAATGCTAGGACACAATGAGCTAAACTCTGCCTATGCTACACCCGTGTTTATAACGTGTTCATTGTATGGCCTCTGCAAGTGACTGCTCTTATAAGGCTAGAGATAACTACCTTTCATCTCTGTCTCCTTTTTTGGACCAGAAAATTCACAAGAATACTCTTCAACCATAACAGTGCTGTTCCAAGAAAGACTATCTCAGTTTTAATATGAAACCCATGATCTCTACCTCTTTAAAGGATGTCGCACTGTGTCATTTCACTTGCCTTAAAATAGCCTCTTTCAAGAGAAATATTTAGTTTAGAAACAATTTCACTTTTTTTTTTTTTTCCAAAAAAGCGATCAGGTCTCTGGATCTGTCTTTATGAACCTGAATTGCCTGGGTGATCCTTGGGTGAAGCTGTTTGTGGTCAGCGTGTTGTCAGCATTGCTGTAGAACTTAGACCCTCTCTTCCCACATCCGGGACTCCCACGCAGGGCCACCTCTGCTGTTGCCCTGACTGAGCAGTGTTTGTCCCCAAAGCCTCAGCATGTCCCCATTTGTGCCTGTGCCAGCATCAGCCCCCAGAGCTTTCCTGGGGTCCGAGTGAGCTGACTTGGCAGGGGCAGGGTGTTTTCCCCCAAGCATCCTCTCCCTGCTGCACGCCCAGGGATTCAACACACAGCCACTGCAGAGGTGATTTTCTGCTATTAATACTCAAAAGAAAGTTCCATTGTCCTGTTTCAGATGAGCATTTCCCTTTTGAGTTAGAGAAACCTTTTCCTCCCCAGCACCCTGTCTAAGGCTGTGAACGTGCACCAAAGCAGCAAATTTCTTTGCCGGCCCCTGCATTCCTCTTCCCACCAAAACCCCGCTGTTCCCCTGGCTGGCGCCTCTGCAGCATGGCATGTACCAGCTCACAGGAGATCGTGGCCATCACAGGAGTGATCAGTTTTTTTCTTCAATTTCTTAGGAGTTAACAGCTGAAATCCTCTTTTTCTTCCCCCGCCCCACCCCTGCGTGTCAGCACACGGTTGGGTTGGAAAATCCAACCCCGCGTGCCGCACCAGGATGTAGGGTTGGGTAACCCTCCCCGTGTCTCTGAGGATCCCATTCCTTTCCCTAAGGGCTCAGGGGAGTGCCGGGGTGCAGCAGGGCTCGCCAGCTCTGCACGCAAGCTTCAGAGGCAGCGTGGAAGAAGCGGTGTAGGAAGAAATCTCCTTGCCTGCTGCCGCGACGGCTTCTTCTCCCAGCGCCGCGCTGGCCTTCCCCCGGCACAGGGCTGCCCAGGCGGCTCCTCGGATGCTCTCCCGGCAGGCAGGCGTGGCAGGACGTTGGCTTTGGCAGCAGAGGTATGTACCTGGCCCTGCAGGAGCCGAGCTATGGAGCTACAGCTGACATTTTTCGATGACTCATAACTAAAATGGTGAAGGGGCACGCGTAGGGCTCTGACTCCGAAAATGAAGCCGAGGATGAAATTACTGCTGGTTCTGTGTGAGGTCCGCTCGCTGCCAGCCCTTCTGCTGCAGCGGGCCAGGGGGCAGCTGAGGTGTGCTGTTAATATGAATTCCTCCCTCCATCCCCGTCTCCAGGGTCCCACATGGCGTATGGCTGCTCACCGCCGGTGCTCTGGCTCTGCCGAGCCGGTGCCACCCTCTGTCCTCGCCAGGCTGGGTGAGCCTGCTCCTGGGCGTGGCAGTGAGGAGCACCCTGCCTGGCAGAGAGTGCAGCTGGATCTGGATCTGGATGGATAGTATGGCGTAATCTAGCTGAAGTAAATGCAGATACAGTTCTCAGCCTGAGAACTGTGTGGAGAATTGGGAATGAGAAGCTGAGCACGTGAGACGGTCCGTGTTTGAAGCCCTGGAATTAGCTGGTCTTGCCGTGCTCCTGGGAGCCCCTGGCTCTAGCATAGCCTGTGGTTGATGTGTCCACTGAGGAAGGAATCCCCACAAGCAGCTGCTTCTAAAGTGCATGGTTTGTGCTTCCCGTATCCATTCAGGGCAGTGTGGCTGGAAAGCTGGCGGGGCAGTAAGTCTCAGGGCACCCACAAGGTGGGCTGGGAAGCTGACCATGATGAAGGAGCTTGTGTCTCTCATTCTGATGGAATGACTTCTTGTGTATGCCCACAAGCCCTGGTGCCAGGAGTAATGCAGAGCTGAAAAGCTGAGCTGCCCTGCCCTTACCTGCAGCACACAGGGAGACTGCTCTGTGAGTGCACAGTGCCTGTAACAAATCTCTCTTTGCCTTCAGGTTTAGGCCACTTTTTAGTAGCTCTTAGTGCTCTTTAAAGACCAAACCCTCTGAGCTGCTGTGCTAAGTCTCCTGGGAAGATGCTTTGGGCACTGTTTGGTGCATATACAGCAGGTCTGCAGCTGCAAGGAAGATGCTGCGTGGTGCATGGCTGTGGCTTCCTGGCTGCTTGCAATGCCTCTCTCTGGCCAAAGAGGTTTCCCAAAGCCATCATCTTTCTACTGTGCTCCTTCTGTAAGGACCCGAGACCAAGGAGGCTCAAACTGCACTTCCATTCCTGGAGGAGCTTCTGCTGGTTGCTGATGATATTTAGGAGCTGCCTAGGAAAAGGGGAGCATCCCATGGCGATGTGTTGGGAGTGCTGGGGAGCCATGGCTGAGACAGGCTGGTGCTCCCAGCAGCTCCTATGTAATCAGAAACTCCTCCAGACACTTAGCGGAGGATTTGCGGTCCCAGCTCCAAAGCAGGACAGACAATAAAACTCCTAAATAGTACTTTAAATCACCAAAGTGCTATCCAAACATGAGGGACTCCAAATACAAATGAAAGTGCTAGACTGATTTAAAGGGGAATTAAAAGGTCATGCCTGTTGAACATTTAGCTTTAGAGTTTAGTCATGTTTATGAAACTTATAACTGCTCTTCTAAATCACCTTTTTACACTTCCTATACCCAGTAAATGCGAGCATAGTCAGCGCTAATGATTAATTTTAAAAAAATTCTATTCTAAACAGATTTCCACAGCCAGAGCTTGGCCCTTTCTTTTCTTCCCTTCCAGCTCTGCCTTCCCACTTCATGGAAGGCACTTTAAAAACATCTGAACATTTGCTTGCAAATGCTTATGGGAAAGAGATTTCTCATGCACACACTCCACAAAGTGAAGTGCAGTTATGGTTAAACAGCAGAAGGGCAGGGATCTAACTCCATGAGTGGGCAGAGCAGGGGAACAGCAGTGGATAGGTTTTCTGTGTCCAAAAGCAGTGTGAAATTCTGGGGGTTTCAGCAAGAGCAGAACTCAAGTCTACAAGCCAGGCCTTTCTCTTGGTTAACCTTGCTTGTGTATCATCAATGCTCATGGGCATTGTGCTCCCAGGGTGTTACATGTACAGTGTCTGTATCGATGCCCTCTGTGCTATGCCACAGGAAATACTGCAGCACTGGAAGTCACTGCTTGGCCCGTGTCCTCCCTGCCTGGTAATGCCAGACTGGAAGGATGAGTGATGTGGTATCATCACATATCACACAGAGCTCGTGCCTGCTCCGAGCCTTGTGGGGGGAGGAGATCCCTGTCCACCCCCTTACTGAGGACATGAGCTCTGGGCATTTCAGTTCATGTCATAGCCCTTGTCAGAGAGCAGACTAGTCCAGTACCAAGATTTCTAGGTTGCCTCCTGAAGCTGACAGAAAGAAATCAGACTCAAAAACCCGAGTATTAAGAAAAAAGTATTGCTTTGTTCCACTCATTGCGGTTACTCCTGCGTTTGGTGTCTCTGACCCAAGTGCCTCCAGGCAGACTGTAAATGTGTCATCCTAGTTTAAATCTCTAAAAACTTACCTTCAAATTGTAGAAGAGGGTGTTTGGCAGCCCCTGTCCTATGATTAACTCTATCTGCCAGTCTAAATCAGCCAGAATGGAAATAACTGGGACTTTTACCATCTGCTGGTCTGACTGCATGTGTTCCCTACGTGCCCTGTGCTGACATCCCTCTTTCCCAAAGGACTCAGGGTTTGACTCATCCCTTGAGAGGAAATGGCAAAGCCTATAGCTCCCGTCCCAGATCCCTGCCATGTGCAAGCACAAGTTTTGTATTTGGGTTGTTTCTTGCAGGAAGGCTGTGCCTTACCAAACCACGACCTTCTGTTGTGACTTTTAGGAGCTGAATCTCTTCCATATATCCTAAGCTGCAGCTCTGGCCTGCAGGGAGCTGAGCTGGACTTCAAGTAACCAGAGACCAATGCAGTTGTTTGCTGTCAAGAAGGGCACAGCTCCTGCTCTTAGCATGTGGGAATTAGAAACAGTTCAAGATTCACAGGGGTAGGGTTGGGAAGGCTGCAGGGATCCCTCCCTGCTGGCAGCATGAGGGTGAAGAAGTGCTTGAGGCAGCACAGGCACAAGAGCCCATGTCCCCAGAGTGTGCTGTGCTGCTGCAGGAGCTGATGAGCTGAAACCATGTTTGGAACCAGAAAGACAGTGGTGAGTACCCTGCAACTGGGAAAGGGATCAAACACAAGTCTCCAGATGGAAACAGAGCGGTTTCCATCAAAGCTGATGACAAGTTCCCTGATAGAGGGATACAGGGTCAGATCTTCGGGCAGCACATCCCGTCTCTCAGCTGGACGCCTGATCTGGCTGCCTGCAGCTCTGTGCACCAGCGTGTTGCACCAATGAGCTGCAGTGCTCTGGGGCTCTTCTCACAAATCGGTTCACCAAGACCCACTTGTGGCTACCAGCAAGGGTTTTTATAGTCGGCTGACTTTTAGAGGCTAGCTGCTTTCTGAGGAAGAAGCACTGTACAGCTTAAGTAGCAGTGCACCAAAAGTGATTAGCTGTTTCTGAATTACTCACCTTTTCCAAGCTGAAAATTGCTTAACAAATCTTATTGGTGTGTACATAATGAGTAACAAATACATTTGCAGAGATCTGGATTGGTTCCCACTCAGGAAGGTAGGCTGAATGTGTCTGATGCTGGCAATTAATAATTCCACGGGCTTTATGGGAGGGTCAGTTGTGGCTGATCTGCATTAGGGGGTGTTCAGCTTTGCTTCAGTAATGGCTCTCCACCAGAAGAAATGTCTCATGGAGACAACAATAGCTCTGAGGCTCAGCTACTCTGAGCTCCAGTGCAGGCTTTGCCTTCGCTCTCACTTAGGCTTTTTTGTCTTCTTTCCTTCTTTGCCAAACTGGACAGAGAGGTCTAACACCACCTGTCCTCTTTTCCCCTGAGTGTGGTGTTGGCGTGGCTCCTGCTCTGCTGCTCCACTCCGCTCGTGCTTTGTGGGTGAGGAGGTTCCAAATGTCCTTCCAGGCGATGGGTGACTCCTGTGCTCCCGGCTCCCACAGCCGCTCTGTTTCCTTCCATTGTCATAGGGGAGGTCAAGCTGAAGGGCTGCTGCTCACTCATCTGCCTCTGCTGTTTCTAATTCTCCTTGCCTTCATCAGAAGCAGGAAGAGGGAGCCTGCAACAGGCTCCTGGTTTTTTCCAATACACTGGAATATTTTTTCCGTGATCTGAGCAGATGTTCCTGGCTTTTACACATTTTTACTGAGGTTCCTCTATCATGCATGCTGATCTCTGCAGACAGCAGAGAAGCAGTAGTTTTATCTCTACCCCAGATCTTTGGTCTTGGTGCGACAGCTCCCCGATCCCACTGGAGAAAAGGGCATTCCTCACAAAACCAGAGCGGAGTGGTTTCTCTCTTGTGAAAGGCAAAATCCTTCCTGGCTACAACAAGACTATTATAAAAAACAAAGTGTTTAAAGTAAAAGAGCGCACATTTTGGATTTTTTCTCAATCTAAATGAGATGGAGACCTTGGAAAGTAGCGGAAGCTGCTACACCCCAACAGAAGTATCTACACCCCAAGAGCAGCATCTATACAACGGCCATCAAAATAATTCATTTAATGAGGCCTGGGAGTTTGCACTAGAATTTCTAGGCACCCAGAAATGCCTGTCAGTCATCTCACTGTATTTCCTTGTATTAAATTCAGTGAAGTCTGATGTTGGGCCTCACTTTATCTTTGCTCAGTGACGTCTGTGGGATGTGGAACTGGCATTGCTTCTGCCAGGTTTTGTGGCGCTGCTGAAACTTTTGCATTATGCCTTTTGTAACTAAATCAAGAAATGCCCGCTGATTCAAAGCCCCTCCTCCAGCTGCCCCTCTGGCCAAAACAAGGCTATTTAGCTGCCCTGTGGTGCAGAGGCATCGGCAAGGATGAGAAGAGTTTGTGTAGGAGGAAGACGATTCAAAGTATGGGCTGTCACTTGCTGCCAGCGTCAGGGCCAGTGGTCACAGCCTGGTGCGTGCTGAAGCGGTCACTGGGCTCTTTCTGTTGTTGGCAGGACAGAGAGCCAGGGGCTGAGAGATGGCGAAGCCGAGCAGAGCATAGCCCCAGCTCTGCACTATCACAGCGCAGGTTTTTCAGCCGGGATCCTGCATTTTGGTCAGCCCCAAGCCGGGACGCGGCAGGAGGAGGCATTCTGTGGTACCTGCCAGCTCTGCCCCGCGGCCCGCGGCGCCCAGCACAATGAACAAAGCTGGCCTCCCCGCCGCGGCTGGAGTGACAAGGTTTTTCCCAGTCAAGGGAAACAATCATCACTAGGGAAACCTTAACTGCTTTTTAAAGAGCAAATGAAAACACATTCATTCTTTGAAACATGGAAAACTAAATGGCCTCTTTTTCCTTGGCTGTGTGTGGATGGCCGTGGAGCAGGCTGGCACGGAGCGAGCTCTGCGGGCAAGAGCTCCCGCCACTCATTTAGTTATTAAAGAGGAGGGCTCTGTGGTGCAAAGTCTGCCCTTCTCAGCTCTTGCTGCCTCGGTTTTTTAAAGCAGAAAGGCTCTGGCCACCTGACCCTCCTACTTGTGAGTGAAACATCTTGGAGCCTGCAACACCGCAGCTTCATGTCACTTCTTGGAAGAGCTGGAAGTGAAGCCCCCAGGAGCAGGGCTTTCTCCAAAGGCGAGGGAAAGCCTGGGTGTCACTTACGCAAGTTCCTGGGCTGCAGCAACTCCAGTGAAGCCCGGGGAAGCAGCGGGCATTGATGACACTACTGTCTCCTCACAGTTTTCCTCCACCTCTTCTGATCCTAGGATATTTCATGATTGTCCTGGGAGAATGGAGCTGAAGTTTTTTTCACAATTGGGAAAGTCATTAATTTAATGCTGTTCCCACTCTTTTCCATCCCCTGGCCCAGCTGTGTTATCTTGCCTCTAACCATGCATGCTCTAGCTAATAAAAAGCACTAAAATACAGGTCCAGCTCCTGCTATTTCCAGGAACGTTTGGTCCCATAAAACCATAGGAAAGCATAATTTCAGCAAATTAAATCAGTTACTGCCTATCTCTCTGGCTGAATGCATGGAAAGGGAAGAACACCCTGCTGGCTCCATGCATGGGGAATAACACCAGTCAAATTCCACCAGTGTCCGTGCTGGGAAAAGGAGTCAACAGGCAGGCCGAGAAAGGCACGTCTCCTTTGAGCAGACATTAAAGGAATAAATATGCAATAGAGAAAATGTACAGCGAGCACTGAGCTCATCAGTCACTTTTTGTTTAATCTAATTAAACACAATATATCCCCTGACCTTCTGCGCTGGCACTAAGTTCTCCTGTGTTGTTCTTTCCATACGAAGCTCTATTGACAGATGGGGAAAGCCTAGAGTTTGCTTTAAGCTTCAGATAAGTAAAGTTAAACATACAGCAGATAAAACTGTTTTCCCAACACTCCTCTCCCTCTGACCATTTGTGGGTGCTCACTGGGAGGGATTAACTGCTCTGGCCTGTATCCCACCCCTGGCTTGGGGCACTGCTCTGTGCAATGAGAAAAAGCTGTAAGAGGGCAGAGGCAGAAGCAGAGTGCTGCATAAACCCTGGGAAGTTCTTTTTTAGAGCTGGTTCTGCAGTTGCTAAGCCTCTTTTCCATGTGGCAGACTATTAGGGAAAACAGTGCCATTCCTTGCTAAATATATTTCCACAGTCACCAAATAATTTACTTAACAGCTAATCAGCTGGCATTTGCTGATGCTGAACCAGGTTTTAAATAAAAAGCATCGAATTGCATCAGACGCCTCGTGCATATTCCCTGCTTATACAGGCTCGGTGCTCTTGCTGCCTGTGCAGGAGTGCAGTCAGTCCACACAGCTTCCTGAGTTTTCTGGGTGACAAAGCAACCATGGAGCTGGATTTGAGGGAGAGCTGGGTGCCAGGGTGCCACATCAGGTGCAGGCTTTGGTCATGCAAAAGGCTTGGAAATGTGTTCACCTTTCAAAATGACCACCTGTGGGCTCACCTCCTTGCAGGCAAGTGAGAAGAGCATGTATCATTTGAGAAGAACCCTTCACCTGCAGAACTGTTTCTTCTGGTATGGTGAAAAATCCTTTCTGAGTCTGAGTTCAGGGAGTTACCACAGGCAACACCTCCATGCACCTACAGCTGTGCCTGTGCTCCTGGATGCGTGAGCAAATAACTCCTTGAAATGTAAACCAAAAGTTACAGACGAGCCCGGAGGCGATGACCTTATGGTTCCCAGCAAGCCGTGTTAAAGAAGGTTTCTTTACTGTAAATAGCCTTAATACTCCCTTTGTCTATTAATAGCACCGGGCAAGGCAAGAGGCAGCAGAGGGGCTGTTCCTGCATGTGGCTGTCGAGTGAGACTGGAGTGGTGTGAACCTCGTGGCTCTGGTTTTCCGTGGCTGGTTGCAGAGCCTGACGTGGGGGTTGGCATGACCGGGATCCCAAACCGTGGGCTTTGACATCTCTGAATGCACATCAGTCTGAGCAGAGACCTCTTGCCAGGGTGAAGGACCCTGCAGATGGTTAAAAGCCACCTCCCATCTCTCTTGGGGCTCAAGGGAAAGTACAAAGGATGACTTTTTGGAGCAACACTACCTAGGGAGAATTTTGCTATCTTCAGGCAAGGGGAGTGGCAGGATTCCTGGGGACATTGACCAGTGTTGCTCCTCCGTGATCCCCCTCTGCAGCCTGTCCCAGAGATCAGATGGAGTCATGCAGCTGCTGGTTTAGTAGGGGAGCTGTGCCTTGCAAAACTCAGCCTTTTGAGCACTCTCACAACAGAACAGCATCCTTTTGATGAAGCAAACTTTCCCTTATTACATTGGGAGGGGGCTCAGGTGTAAAACAAAAATCCAATGACTCTTGAAGGAATCGGAGAGACAACATTTCCTCTTCTCCCCTGTTAGTGTCCAGTGGTTGCCCCTGTGAAGCTGGGGGAAAGGGGCTCTGTGAATGAGAACCGTGGGTCACCCCTGAGGCAGTGACAGCTGACCTTGCAGTCGATCTCCAGCAGGCTGGGAGTGGCTTGAAATGGATGAGTCTGCCTCAAGCTTCACCATTAAAGAAGTCATTACACATGTCCTTAAAACTTGGTTTGGAGATACCTGGCTAAAGGTGTGCCTGAAAGTGGGTGAGGCATGGATGAAAACGTTTCCCTCTGGCGTAAAGGTGGTGAGGATGTGCTACCTGTTCGTCGTGTGGCTGTGCTGAGTGACTGGCTCTCTGTCCCGTTCAGATCAGCAGAAGTGGGGTTGTTGTTGTGTTTTGTGTCTCCAGGGGACTCAGGGTCATTGCCCTGCACTGGGAGCAGTGCCGGAATAGAGAGCGTCACTCCTGGGAAAGCCCTGGCAGGGAGAAGCCAGAGTGGCTTGCCCTGCTTTGGGGACTGTTTGCCTCCATTCTGCCTGCACCTTGAAGTCCCTCATGGTTTTTACTGTAAAGCTCTAACCACCAAAACCCAAAATCTTGGCTTGGGAAGGCACGTGTCCTTGGCACGTTTCCTGGGACCAAGTGACTTACGATGCTGTGCTGCAAGTGAAGTGAGGAGTCCTTCTTTTAGAGGAGGTGGGTCACACTCGTTTAGAGTCCAAACTCCCCCGGAGACTATTTCTTCCCCCTTTTTTCATGACATCAGCCAGGACTTGATGTTACTATTTTAAAAACAAAAGGAGGGGACACCCCCCCGCTTCCCCTTTGCTCTCTGCCAGAAGGAGAACAAAGAACAGCTAAAACACACAAGTTCTGGCACTCCGTGTGGAAATAAAAACATTCATCCTCATGTCAGGTAGGGAACTGCCCGACCCCCCTGCCAAAGCAAGCAAGCCCACGGCGGCAGAGCGGCAGAGCGAGCCCATGGCGCAGAGGAGCCCGGGAGAAGGGGATGCCCGGTGTCACCCCGCGCTGGGACAGCTCCTGCCAAACTGCTGCAAGGCTGTACCAGTGCCAGGCTGCGCCGGGACGCTCCCGGCCACGGGCAGCCTTCCAGGGAAGGGCTGCCCTGCTCCTCCCAGGCTGCGAGGTGGGGAAGGACCTTTGTTCTTTCCCTCTCCCACCCCTGTCCTGCCCACCACTTGGGCAGCCCCTGCATCTCCCTGCTCCCCAGCGGGTTGGTGCACGGCGCAGGGATAACCCGGTGTAATTTCCACGCTTCAGACGCTAACATCTTTGTCTGGCTTCTTGCTCGCCATTTAAACATGTCAGCAGTTCCCAGCACGGATTCCTGCGCTGTGAGTTCACCCCCAGCAAGCATCCAAACTGCAGGTTGGGGCTGCTGGCTCTTCCCTGCCTGTCTGTGGAGCATTACTGGAACAGGGGCCAGTTCTCCAAACACGAGGAAGAGATTACTTGGGCTTTCTGGAAGGCTCCCTCCCATGCCTTCAGAGCGGAGCAAATGAGGATAATTTATCTGCTGGCTTCCAGCTGAACCCAGAAGCTCGGAGCAGCCAAGGACTACACTGTTTGTCCCAGCTCCCGCAAGAAGGCATTTTTCCATTGTTGCCGTTGTATATCGTTCGCGTAATTTGTTTGTGCCGTCACCTTCTGGGGCCAAGATAAGAGGTCATCCCCTGCCTTTTACTGGTGGTGTGTTCCCTAGAACAATCCAGGGAAAAACTCGCAGGAAGGAGCCATTGAGGGAGGCTTGCGTCCAGCGCAGCCATCGTTAGAGTCATGTAAATAGTTTTGAGCAATCTATCTGGTGAGAAACACAACATGTCAGGAGGGAATTGTTCTCTGAACTGTAGTTACAGATGGGCCAGAGCGGGCGGATCAGCGCACGTGGGTTGCCAGCTTAATGGACACAGCAGCTGCCTTTCAGGGGGAACAAAAGCCAGGCGGGGAGCCTCTGTGTGCCTGTGTTCTTGTTCCCCTCAGGACTGCAGCTCGGCTTTGTGGCCGGATGGCAGTCCTGGGCTGCCTCCCCGCTCCGTCTGCTGTGGTCTAGTGCGGTGCTCAGGGATGGGTTAATGTCCCTGCTGCTCCGCAGAGGGATGCAGGGAGCGGGGACGCGGCAGTGCGGATGGCTGGGTGCTCTGCAGCAGGAGCAGCCAACTGGAACAACGCTGTAACGCCATCCGCTTTAGTGAAGTTACTCGTGATTTTTAAATGTAGAGTTGAGGCCCAGTGGCTCCAGCTTGGCACAGCACAGTGGGAAAAGAGCAGATTTTCTGTTTGTTTCCATCCTGCGCTGGCTGTGGTGTCTCTTTCCCTGTCCAAAACAGCTGCAGGCTGCCTGAAGTGACTTTACAGACAGTAAAAACTTAAAACATCGCATTCACCTTCATGATTTTTTTTCCCCTCAGAGCAAGTCATGGAGGAAGATCAAGAATATGGTGCACTGGTCCCCGTTTGTGATGTCTTTCAAGAAGAAGTACCCTTGGATCCAGCTAGCGGGGCACGCAGGTACGGAGCCTGGGAAGGGACAGAGTGGTGGCAGGGCCCTTCATTATCCTAATGAGCTTTGTTAGCCTGAATTGTTTTAGGCTGCTTCGTGAGCGTCACAGCCTGCAGCTCCCAGTCTCTAGCCCAGGAGAGTGACTTACCTAAATGCTAGCAGGGGTAGTGTGAAGGTGCTCTGGGCTTTCAGTCTCCCAGGGCCAGCAGGTGTTATTGCTGCTTTTTCCTCAGACAGCAGAAAGCTGGGTGCTTTGGGTGAGAGCCAGGCCCACCTCCTGACCCACTGCAAAGCAGGTGATGCTGCCCAGCACAAAGGTGCTTCACACATGTGCGTAGACACAAAGATGTGCTCCTACTGAGAAGTGCAGAGGGGATGTGAAGGAAACGTGTTGGGTGCTGCAGGACGGGTCTCCGCCCTCTGTGGTGTGACAGTGCTGCTCATAAACCTCTAACAACCTGAGCTTTTCAGTCTCTGCCTGTAGGGACTCCTTTGGGCACAGGTACAGATGGAAGGACTTCCAAGGAGTTGGGCTGCCCTTCCTGTTTTGGAAGGCACAGCATCATCTCCCCGCCATCCAAAGCAAGTCCCACGTTGTCCCTTGTCCCCCACAGGTAGTTTCAAGGCGGCAGCCAATGGCAGGATACTGAAGAAGCACTGTGAATCGGAGCAGCGCTGCCTCGACCGCCTCATGAACGATGTCCTGAAGCCCTATGTCCCCGCCTACCACGGAGATGTGGTCAAGGATGGGGAGCGATACAACCAGATGGAAGATCTGCTGGCTGAGTTTGACTCCCCCTGTGTTATGGACTGCAAAATGGGGGTCAGGTGAGTGGCACTGGGGATGCTTTCTGAGTTTTAAGACGGGATACTCAAAAATAAGTGCATCTCCTAGGTAAAACTGCCTGAAACACACAGTTAAGAATGCCAGGCTCACCTGTCTTCAGGTAAAGCTCGGCCACTACCATGAAAGAGCCATGGAGAAACCTGGGTACAGAAAAGATACTCCAGGCTCCTTCCTCCTCCGCTCGTTGACTGTCCTGCACGCTGGGAAAGCTTTGGTGTGGCGGGGGACAGCACTCTGCTTGGGTTTGGGTACACGGGAACGGCACAGTAGCTGTTCAGAGATCCTCTCTGCCACATGAGGACACAGCCAAGGGATGGGGTGTAGGAGATCCTGCCCAGGGTGCCAGAGGGGTGAAATAAAGACGCTTGAAAGGCACAGTTTCAGTGAGCGAGAAATTTTCCCTCTGCTCAGCCCTTGCTCTGATGCGCACTGGAGGGATAAAATGCGTGTGCTAAGCTGTTCAGTGCCTTTCATGCAAAGCTCTTGAAATATTTCCTAACAGATGAGCAACATTACCCATGTCCTCTGGAGAACCAGCTCTCCAGATCCACCAGGATCCCAGGCTGCTCGGCCAGGAGCAGTTTTTGAGTGAGCCGTGCCACAGCTGACAAGGGTGTCCCAGAGCAGATGTGAGCAGGGCTGCTGACCCCAGGTGGCTGCCAGCTTTGGAGCAGCCTGAGGCCGCCCCTGGGCCCTGGGTGTGCCGCCGGCTGGTGGCAGGAAGGGTTGAGACCCCCCTCGCTGGCAAAGGCGCAGCCCAGACATGGTGGAGACGCTTGCGCTGCTGGAAAAGCTGATGGTTTCTGTGGGAGGGAGGAATCTTTTTTTCCCCTCCTGAGTCCCGATGTGAAACTCGAACTGGCGTGCCGGGCTGTCGGCAGGGAAGAGGCGGGGAATACTTTCCACCGGAGGGGTGGAGGGAAGGGCAGAGGGCCCGGCGCAGCCAAGTGGCCCCGGCTGGCACACACATGCTGCTGTGGGAAGGAAACGGGACTCGGTCTCAGAAGAAGAGCTGCTGGACATGCTGCCCAAGTGCTCCTGCGGCTGTCTCTGGGAGGAAGAAAGCCTCCTGTGCACAGAACGCATGTCAGATGATTTATGCACCTGGGGTGTTGGAGCTCAGGCAAGGGGGCAGGGGTGCTGGGCATCGTCATCCTGAAATAAGATGGTGCTGTGGGCAGAGCTGGAGAGAGAGGATGAATGGAGTTAATGCTGTGGAATGGGGCATCCCCATGGCTGAGCAAATAACCTAAAGATCAGGGCTATTAAACCTGTCCTCTGAGCCAGCAGCTTGCTGCCAGGCAGATACAGGTCTGTTTTTTTATGCCAACCTGGCTTTGGGAAGTGGCAGTCTACTCCAGTCGCTCCTAAACAACTTTCTTAAGCCTTGGTGATGGCACAAGCCTGAGGCAATGGGGAGGACCAAGCCACAGAGATTGATGATGTGTCATTCTCATAAGAAGAAATTCTAGCTCTCTGAGCAGTTTGAGCGGCACTTCTAGCATGCTGCTGCTTCATTCTGCTGTTTTATTCCATCTGCACCAATCATGGGTTTGCTGATCTCAGCCAAAGACCTGCATTGCTTTTACCTGTGGTATTTTTCAAAGTGGCTGATGGCCTGGGGATGTCTGCCCTAAGCAAAGGCACCAGTTTGCCTCGTGGGACACAGGAACACTGCCTCACATAGTCCACTCCCAGTTTGTTTTGCTTGGTTCTGAGGTGAACCACACACTGGGTGCTGGGATTTTGGCACAAGGGACATGGGCAGAGGGCACTGTCCCTCCGCAGAGCTGGGCATGGCTAGTGGGAGGTATAGAACAGTGACAGATAGGGTCATTCCTGTTTTGTTTTGCTGGGACATCTCACCCAGCTTGCTGGGTTGTTTGAAGAGGGCTTGGACACTTTCCAGGCAGAGCCAGGGTTGATTTGGGAGCTGCGAGAGGAATTCCGTGGTGGTTTATAATTGCTACAAGAAGCATTACTTTGTGGATGATGGTTTTATGCATGCCAGAGTGCAGAACTTTTCCACCACCGTGCTCTGGCACAGAGAGGTGCTCCTCTGAAGTATGGATAAAACCAAGGTCTTTGCACACTCCTCTGCACCTTCCATCCTCCTTCCCCCATTCCCCCATCCTGGCTGCACCCTGTGGACCTGGGGTGGTGGTAAGCATCTGGCCAAGGTTACATCCCTTCCTGTGCTTCATCTTGTAGAGAAAGCTTTTGCTAGGAAGTCCACTTGAAGCAGACCTGTACTGGGGAAAACCATCACCATCAGTGGAACAATCCTGTGTGAAAACACCCCATTTAGCATCTGGTGAGGCAGAGTCCCCGTGGGGCACAGAGTGGGGGGATGGAGAAGCGCAGGAGAGGCACAGGAGCAGCTTTGGCTGACCCGCAAAGGGAGCAGCAGCTAATGCTGAAGGATGGGACGCAGTAATGTCCTCTTGCCTTCAACTCAGCTGGCTTCCAGAGCACGTGCACAGCTTCCTGGGCATATCTTGAAAGGCATGTTTAGCTGAGGTGAGAGCTCAGGTTTCCTGAACATTAGGGTATGGGCCCCTCAGGACGAGGGGTGGCACGAGGAGGCTGCTGGGGCAGCAGCAGCACGGCCAGGAGCACCTGTGAGAAATAACTTCCCTTGTTATTGCCAGACTGGTTGCGATTCCTTGATGAACCAAAAAGATACCGGGTGTTGATGATGGAGCGATACCAAAATCAGGGTCAATCCAGCTGCAATGAGGCTTGCTCCATTATTTCCTATGCTGCACTACTCCGTAGGGATCAGCTACCCCGGATCAGCCTGATTTCTGGGGCGAGGGCTGTCTGTGGGTGGAGGGCACCTGGTGTGGCGGCCCTGCTCATACACCCCCTCACTCCCTGCAGAACGTACTTGGAGGAGGAGTTGATAAAGGCCCGGAAGAAGCCGAGCCTGAGGAAGGACATGTACCAGAAGATGATTGAGGTGGACCCCGATGCCCCCACTGAGGAGGAGAACGTGCTGCGGGCAGTGACCAAGCCCCGCTACATGCAGTGGAGGGAGACCATCAGCTCCACCGCCACGCTGGGCTTCAGGATCGAGGGGATCAAGGTGAGTCTGGCCAGCCGTGCAGAGCAGGGGATCAGCTGCTGGGAGTGCTTGCCAGCCAAACTCACAGAGGTACGCACGCAGCAGGCTGCTGGTGGGAGCGGGTCACATCTGGACATCCCCGGCCCCTGCAGCCAAACCACTGCACGGGCACCTCAGGGGGCACTGCTGCTCTTCTGAGAATGCAGCTGAGCTCAGGGCATCCATGCAAAAGGATGGCTTTGGACATAATCTCATTACATCAGCTGCTGGGGTAATTTCTCCTTCCCTGCAAAATGCAAGGTGCCATCCTCCAACTTGAGGACTCAAATTAGTTGTTTGCTTTCAATTCTGCTCTGCCACTGGGCTGAGCCATTAATCCAAATCCCAGCTTGAGCGTGTGCCAATCTGTGGTTGGAGCTGTGAGCTTAGACACAGTCAGTAAGGAGGATGTGTTTACAAGCCTGTCCAGGAAGATTCAGCAGCTGAGCCCTATGAAATGGGACAAGCACACACAGCTGTCCCACACACACTTTGTGTCAGCACCTGCATGCACGTGTAACCTGCTGACTGCCCTTGCTCAGAGCAACACTCACATTTCTGGAGGTGCTAGGACGCTTCAGTGTTTTCTCCAAGGAGGCTTTGCAGTGAGAAAGGTGTCTGGGAGGGCGCTTGAACAGAGTCAGGTCTGTAACCACAGAGTATTAGTGATACTGCTTGCATGAACATTAGCAATGGCCTATGCCTTTTGTTACCAGCCAGTGTGAATTAAGGGTAATATCAGACTTGAGCCAGGGGTTTCATCCCATGCCTGGGCATGGTGTTGGCTTGGCAGCCACGGGGAGCTCTGTGAAAATGTGTTTGCAGTAATTCAGGCTTGTGTAGCTGCTCAGGGCAGTAACTCAGAGCAGCCACTTGCTCTTAGTGGAAACGATGCCTCAATATCTGCATGTGTCTTGATCAAGGGAGTTTCTTTCTCTTGATCACAGGTTATTTTTCTCCTCTCTGAGTTGAACAGAATTCTCCCAGAGTGCCTATCTGGATCTCTGTAGCCTAACCTCCTGCCTGAAGTTAGTGGTGTTAAAATGATAGAATTAAAACAAATGAAGCTGCTCCCCGATGAAGCCTTCACACCAGACTTTGTAGACTTCCCTGGTAGTGTTTTCCTTCACCTCTCCAGCAAACAAATGCAGGTGCTAGACCATGGGTTTAAAAGGTCAGCAGGAGGGGGTCACTCAGAGCTGCTACTTCTAACCACCCACAGAAGGGAGTTGTCTCCTGCTCTGTGCGTGTTGCACCTTCTTCCTTCAGCTGTTTCATGGCCAGCAGGATAGAGTGCATTTACCTCTAACTCAAACACTCTCAGAAACCCCAGGAGCAGCTCTTGGCCTGAGTCCCTTCAAAAGTTTCCTGGCAAGCAATGCAAGGCACCCCTGCCCATCCCATGTCTCTGCATGGATGCTGATGGTCATGCTCCCCACAACAGCTTTCTGCAGTGCCTGCATTGGGTCGGGGCACTTGCCTGTTCGTGCAGCTCTTCCCTGATCTCCCCTGGTCTTCCAAAGACCCTTTCCTGCTGTGGATGCCCATAAGCACACTGTGAGCTGCTCCAGCTCAGGACAACCCCATGCCTAGTTCCAATTGCTGCTGTTTTGCTTTTTATAAAACTGTGACTGTATAAAAATGGGGGACCAGTTGGGACTAAAGGTCCCAGGCACTGCTTCTTCTTCCTGCTTTCTTGGTGTAATCAGAAATGTCTCTCTATTTATAGTCCAGCATGATATATCCTTGGCCTCCAGTGTGCTTCTCAGTCTGGGCCTGTTGAGGGGACAGGTCATATGTGAAGCACTTGAAATTTAAAAATGTGAGAAAAACCCAAAACCAAAAAAATCATATCCCTAGGGAGGCTAAAAAACATTATGGAGGGAAATAAAAGCCATGAAGGAGTGATGAGATTTGCACCTCTGTTTAGCCAACTATAAACGAGTTGCTGCCTGGTCTGAGCAGTGGATTTTTTTTTTTTCAAAGAGGTGAAGCAGCCCTTTAATTGAAAAATGTTCAGAAGTACTGGCCTCCAGCAGTATTCCTGCTGCTGCTAGGGGGCTGACTAATTTGATCAAGGCTCTAATTACTGTAATTCTCCTTAAATCCCTCAGCTTCTGGGTTATTTTCCCCTAAGCTAAAGCATTAGCAGTTCATGCTGTTTCACAGCTGGCTTTTTTTCCAACAGGGCTGCTCGTGCTGTGCTCTATCCCTGTTGTTCTGCTTATTTCTGGGATTGAGTTTCTGTGTCAGGGAAAGTGCCTTCGGTGCCCTGGGTGTGTTCCCATGTTTTATTTCTTGCTGTGGATGCTTCCCTGTGGAGAGCAGCGGTGGATCTGCCCTGCCCCTCGCCCACGGACGGGGGCTGCTAGAGGAGAGTACTGAGAAGTGCAAGGGAAGGACAGGATTTGACCCTGGACATGTGGGAAGGGATCATAGGAAGGAGAGGAGCAGTGGAAGCCTTTTGGATAGCACAGTCAGGTGAGGCAAACAGGCAGCTCAGTGCTGGGCGTGAGGATAGCAATCCTTTCCTGACTGAGCTCTCCCTGTCCCAGGTGGCCTTGAGGATCCAGTTCTTCCTCTTTAAAATGGAAATTTTCCTTTGCAAAAGGAGATAATGACATTCATCTGACTTTCTGGAATAGCTTGAACCTGTTGGAAACAGTAGCTATTTATAAAATTTCCATGCTGAAAGTAACCCAAGTGATCCCTGGTGGCCCTGACGAATCTTGCTGGAGCTCATTGTAAGAAGTGACGCTCCCGAGCTGCTGCTCCGGTCTGAGCGTTACTCACCGCTGCCTGCACCGAGGCCACTGTGGGGTGGCATTCCCCGGGACTGGAAGGTTTGCAGGGTCCCCAAACCAGCCCGTGAAGCCTCCACCTAACTCTGCCGAGCCAGGCAGCTCCAAGCCCCGTCCCAGGCCGGAGGCAGCGCTGGAGGGAGAGCGGCTGAGCCGAGCCCTGCCCCGGTGACGGTGACGCCGGCGCGAGCTGCGGTCGCTGGTGGGGCGGAGGTGGTGACGGTCCTTATCGGCCCCGCTCACGTTGCTCCTGCGTGGAAGGGGGCCCCCTCGGGGCTCGGACACCTGTGAATGTCATGGCAGTTGTCAGCCTCGTGGCAGCAACCTCTGGCTGGGCAAGGAAACGGCAGGAGGCGGGTAATGCTGGGAGCAGCGCTGGAGATAGGCTGCTTGGCTTTCCTGAAGCTGAGATTGCCTTATCTGAAAGGCCATCTGTGATTTTCCTTTATTTTTAGGAGCACTTAGGAGTCCATCTCCTTTCTTGGATGCTTTGTGGAAAGTTGTGCACTTTATACGTGAAATTAGTGCTGTGGCCCTTCTCCAGGCTGATATCGATCATCCCCCTGGGAGAGGGTGGGTTCCTTTCTGAGCTGCCGCGTCAGGGCTCACATGAGGGACGTATAGCAGCAAAGTGCCCTTCCCTTACACATCACACACGTGCCACCAGAGCATCCTCAGCAAGGTGACAGCTGAAAGCAGAGATCCCAGCTCTGCATGGTCCATCAGCAGCATGGAGCCTCCAGTGAAAATATTGTCACTGACCCCTGCCAATACACACTCTGCCAGCCCTGAGCATTGCTTTTGCACCTTGTGGCAGCACAATGGTCAGGCTGAGTCCAGGGTGATTTGAAGCCGGGTGCAGTTGGTACAAACAAAGTTTTTCCTGGAGTTTTTCTTTTGTAAATTGCTTTTGTTACCACCTTTATTAATGCTTACGCAAAACACAAGCTGGAAGCTGAAGTGTGCCGTATGATTCATCCCAAACTGCACTTCAGGTGTTGGTTTGGTGGCAGGCTGACCTTGGCACTCGACATTCTCCCAGGCTGGACTGACCACCATGCCCACAGCAAGCTCCCTCTCCGGGGTCATGCACATTGTCCTGTGCTAGGGCGCTTCCCTGGATGAGTCTCTAGCCTCCAGGGCAGGTGATTTCATTGTGCCTTCTTCCTCCCCCAGCCTCTGCTCTGCTCCTTCATCCTTCATCTTCCCGAGCCCACAGGATGTCTTTTGGCCCCTGTCCCTTTGCTGTATTGTGTGCAAACAAGCTGTCTGGAGCGGTGGGATGGAGCCCTGCAATGGAGCTGTGAGCACAAGCAAGTGTGGTTTAAAATAGCCCCTTGTATCCAGGAAGTGAGATCTGCCTGCCTGTCCCACGGCCCCTCTGCACAATGAAACAAGCTGATGTAAAAATCAGAGCCCCAGCAGTACTGGGAAATGGGGAGAGACCTACCAAGCTGCCCAGATGTTCAGACAGGAGCCTCTGGGCCAGGGCTGCGTGTCATCCCTGCAGTGGACAAGCCATGCCATCCCCATGGCGGGCCAAGGGCGGGTGTGCCTCTGGGGAAAAGGCAGAGGAGAGCACAAGGCTGCTCGCTGCGTCTCGGTGCCAGGCTGCTGCCTTGAAAGGGTTTGTGATCCATGGATGGTCAAAGGACCAGTGAGGCCAGGCAGCCATAGGGCTTGCTCCTTGCTGCAATGGTCCATGGAGGATTGCTCACAGAGCAGTTTTGTTCCTGCTCCTGAGATGTTGTTTCCATCCATGGTCAGTTTTGCCCCATTGGATCTTGCTCTGCTGTCCTCTCCAAGCTGGAGAGACAGTCCAGGACTGGTGTCAGTGCCATTCTCAGCCATGGGAAGCCATTTGGGCACAGAAACACCAGAAATAGGTAGTCTCCAGCCATGTTAGCAGAAAGCACCAGGCCTGTGAGGAGACTTTGTTCACATTGCCAGTGACCTTGGCGAGTATCTGACGACGGAGAGTTCTGTTTGCAGTAGAGATCGGTGCTTCGGGGCTGTGGGATAACTTGGGATGTGCAAGCAGAGACCTGCTGCCTCTGCTCACCCCTGCTCCACAGACAGATCCTTCAGCTGCCAAAAACACTGGTCACATCCTACTTGGCAACATGCATGGCTGCAGAAACTACTCCTGCACCAACTCCCTTCCTCTCCGTGCGACTCACCGCTGTCCCTTCTTTTCAAGAAAGAGGACGGCACTGTGAACCGGGACTTCAAGAAGACGCGGACAAAGGAACAAGTCATGGAGGCCTTCAGCGAGTTCACCAAAGGAAACAGGAACGTTTTGGTGAGTGGGGGATGTTGGGGGCACTGCTTGGAGAGGGCATTTCCTGCAGAGCCTGGCCTCAGCTCATCAGGTCCCTGGCCTGCAGGGCTGAAGCCTGAGCAATCTTTCTCAAAAAGCATGAGAAACACTGAGGAGAAACACCATCCTGGTGCAGGGTGAGGGGAAAGCAGTGGAGAGCTGGGAGGGGACTTGGCTGCAGCAGCACTGCTTGACCCGAGTCCAAGTCTGCTGAAACCTCCAGGATTGGCTCCCAAAACCCACAGAACCATGCTCTGTCCCTCATCCCTGGGCTGGTGGTCACCCCGAGCCCCCTCTGTACCCCAGTATGAGTGGTGGGGGCTCCCATCCTGCCAGGGCAGGCTGCCTGTGCCCAGTCTCACAGAAGGGTGGTCCTGTGCCAGGCACACTTCACATGGGCAAGCCATAGCTGGAATTTTCCAAGCTTCCCTTAATTGCCAGGAGAATAAGAGATCTGGCTGTAAACAATTTACACCGACTGTGTCAAATAACCTATTTGACAAAGCACTCCCATTTTAAGCTGCGCTGTATAAAGTCTCCAAATGCGAGGCTCCAGCTGGAGTGGCCTTTGGCACTGTCTCCTTCAAACTGGCACGCTTACTTTCACAAGAGTTACCCAGGGGTTATTCCTGGATCTGAAGACGAAGTTGCCTGGCTGCATTTTATCTCCAGAGAACTTGGAGCACACAGCATGCCGTGGCTCTGGATGGGGCTCCTTGGCCAGTGCATTCTTATACAGCAATCCCCACTTCTCCCCTTGCAGGTGTGTTACAGTGCCCAGATACTTGCTGTGTGTGTGTTACTGTGCTGAATTCTTCTATACAAGCCCCAGAATCAGTGGAGCCCCCTGAGAATATTCAGTGCCTTCCAGCAATTTGCAGGGATATTTGAACAGGCTTGTGGATCTTGACCTGTGTGCTGGCCACTGTGAAAGCCCTAATGCCTACGGGACCAGCTTTGCAGAGCTGCAGAAGTGTCTTGTGATGTGTGACTGGCTGAGTGCTAAAAAGACAGATCAAGTGAAGAGTTGATCCATTAAGAGAGTGCAGGGGAGAGGAAAAAGTAGCAGCTGCTGAATTAGGTGTTCCCACTGCAGATGCAGCAGGGACACTGCACCAGTTCAGCAAAAGCGAATGCTTTCACTAGGTTTCGAAAGCCACAGGAATTCACAGGGCACTATAGGAACCAAAAGGATAAGTGGGTCATGAAAAAGAGGGGACACTCTCCAAAGGGAAAGGTCTGTGGGAGGATGCTGGGTGCAGGGGTGACTTTCCTGTCTGCCCCAATGCAGTGGTTTTTATGTAGGTTTCCTGCAACACTGATGGCTTGGATTTGTTTTTGTATTTTTTTGTAATTCCAGAACAGTTACCTTAACCGGCTGAAGGGTATCCGCGCTACCCTAGAGACATCCCCGTTCTTCAAGTGCCATGAGGTAATACTGCTGTTCAGTTAGATCTCCCTGGGGAGAGGCAAACTGTTGAATCTCAGCTTGTCCAAGGACAGAAGTCAAAGTCAGGGGCTGTTTTATTTTTATATCTGTATTTTCATATGTGAATTTAATACTTACGTGCAAATATAGATGATAACATACAATGTTTGTGCATCTGACAGGGGCTCAAATCTACTGAAAGCCGATGTTCAAACAGATTAGAAGTGATCTAGGAGGAACTCGGGCTGTTTATGACAGGGAAAATTCCCTAGTGTAAGAGCACAGGGGTTTTCTCAGGAGAAATGTCTGCCTGAAGGCATGTCAGGTTTCATTTGGCTGACAGCTGCTCCACATGATCAAGCAAAGCTTCAACACAGCCATAAATTGCAGATACCTCAAACATTTCCGAGCTGGTTGGGGCACCACAGTACAAACTCTTCCTTCCAAAGGAATTTCATACAGAAATGAGTGTCCACGATACTGACATTTTCTACAGTGAAGATTCAGCGCTGATGGGAAAACAAGGATGGAACACTATCTTTTTTAGCCATGTCAGGAACTGAAATGCTCCACAATTTAATGCAAAAATTTTGCTATTGCATCTACTTAAGAAAACATGAGACTGCGTGTCCTTGTCACACGTGGTGTAAGAGCAAGTGAGCCTCATAGGAACCTTTGACTCCCAGGGCTCAGGAGCCAGAGCTCCAAGAGCCCACTGTCCCTCATCCAGAGCCACATCAGCCACCTCAGCCCCAGCCACACACGGAGAGTCCTGCCAGGAGCCCAAGGCAGATGGGGCCGTGCCTCCTGGTGGCAGCGCCTGGAATGCAGTTGGAAGGGAAATGTCAAAACCGAGGGTTTCAGAGCAGTTCAACACAGGAAACAAAATTCTCCCTGAAACCGAGTGCCAGGGTTTCATTTGAAAACACAGAAACAAAGCAGCCTTTCAAAGAAGGTTTGAAAGGAGTTTCCACTTCTTAAAAATTAAAAAGCAGCAGCTTTGACTTTCCATCCCGCTTCGAGATGAAGCACAGCGGAAGGTCTGCCAAGCTCTGTGTCCCTCCATGGGGCCCTTGCTGAGCAGGGCTCCTCCAAGGAGCTGCAGGACACGCAAACGGAGAATGTCAGCAAAAGGCTTTTCCTTAAAATTAGAATGCTCTGTCCTGGCCAAGAGAGGACTATAAGAGGTTAGCAGGAGGAGAGCTAAAGACAAGCATTTCTCGGAAATAATATGTATCTCTGGACCTTGGACGTTTTCCCAACACACTGGAGGAAAAAGTCTCCTGAAAAATGTAAATTCATAACAGCTTTTGCAAACAGTACATGCATCCTGTTCAAAACCCTTGTCTAAAGGCAAACCCCAGGCTAAGCCCTGCTGATAGCATGGATGTGGGCGTCCCCAGTAACATTTAGTGCTGCTGTTCTGGAGGGCTGACACCAGCTGGATTCTCTACACATCATAAGGGGCACTTGTGGCTCTCAGTGCTCTGCATCACCTCTGCTACAGCCCTTGCACTCTGGTCACTAAGGCCCCTATTTGTGACACAGGGGCAAGTGAGTTCGTAATTCACCAATTCACGCACATCAGAGAGACTTTGGAAAACAGTTTTTATTTGGGACGGCTCTGAAATGCACCCATTGGTGCTTTTCTGTAGAAGCCCCTACTAAAATCTTCTGATTGGAGGAGGAGATTAAGCAGAAGAACATGATGGTGACTGGCTTGATACTGATACATGTTTCCTGAGCGCTGGTGGCTGGAACTGTGAGCCAGGATGGGTCAGGATGCTGAGCTGCTGAGCATCTCTCTGCTTTGTGTGTGGTGACCATTGGGCTTGTGGGGTCTCATCCCACTACAAAAGGCCTTGAGACTTCTGTTCTCGGAGTCCAAATGTACCAGTTGGCTTGCCCAGGCCACTGTTTGCTGCAGGATTTTCCCAAAGGCCGATCAGGATATGAAAGAGCCCTTCAAAGCAGATGCAGCCGAGTGAACTCGGGGAAAAAGGAAATTCATGAGCATGCAGCTCTGTACCTTGCGCCTCCAGAGTGCTGTGACTGCCAGGAGGTTATTCCAGGGGCAGTCTGGGTGTAATTGGATGGTGTTTGAGGCAGGAGACAGCAGGTTGCAAGTTACTTGTACTTGGAGTGTCCTCATTCCTGCAGTGGTGTCTGCAGGATTGGTGAGTGCAAAGAGCACAGGCTGATCAGAAAGAACCAGCCTCGAAAAAAATCCCCATCTGAAGGCTGAGACGATTCGTCTCGTTCCTTCTAAGGGACCTTAGCTCATTTTCCAAAAGGACATCTTTATCTTTTGAGCTCATGTTTCTCTGATCCTCTCCTGCCAAGACCTGGGATTTGTATGAGTAAATCAGCTTGTCCAAATGCCCCATTTACATGTGCAAACACAACCAGCGGCACCCAGAGCTTGCTTTTCCTCATGCAAAATTGCAGAAGCATGTCTTGGAAATGCAGCCTGAGATGAGGTGTCTGAAAGCCCCAAAGAGGGCTGAAAATGAGCAACAGGAGCACCACTAACTGGTCTCACCTCTCCACAGGTCATTGGGAGCTCTCTCCTCTTCATTCACGACAAGCAGGAACAAGCCAAAGTCTGGATGATTGATTTTGGGAAAACCACCCCCCTGCCAGAGGGACAAGTTCTCCAGCACAACGTGCCCTGGGTGGAAGGGAACAGGGAGGATGGCTACCTCTGGGGGCTGGACAACCTCATTCAGATCCTGACAGAGTTGTCCCAGAGCGAAGACTTGCATTAAAGCCGCGCATCCGACTCTGCCACTACCCCCAACCTGCCCCCGACTGACTCTTCTGAACTGCACTACAAGACACTTTCCAGCCCTCGCCCTCCCCATTTGAAAGCTATACTCTCCCTATTTAATGTGTTTTTGTTGTGGGTTTTTTTAGGTTGTCTTGGTTGTTTCCCCCCCACCCCCCCCTTGTAAATAGAGAGCTAACCTGCCAGAACAAAAGCTGAACTTGAAACCTCGGCTTTGCAGAGTCAGTGGGAGCTGGCAGCCCGGAGTGGGTTGCTTAGGCAAGTGCATGCTTCGCCTATCGTGCTTTTATCTCTTGCTCAGCCTGATGTTAGGAGGGCTGGTGGAGGAAGGAGCCTCTTCCTGCTTCGGGATCATCCTGAAAACACTCAGTGACCGTGCCCAGGACCCTCTGGCAGTCAGAGAGTGTGAATGAGGTGTGGAGATGGTGAAGGACACTGTAGTGGGAGCCCTTTACTTGTCTCTGCCAGTACCTTTCAACCCAGGAAGCTGGCTGTGCCAAGACCTTCAGAGCTGCTAGAAGGGCAGATTTGGGGTTCAATTTGTCTTCGAGATGTTTTGTAGAAGTTGCTCAGTTATTTTTAAGCGGCAGTGGAGGGCGAGGGTTTTCCTCCTGCTGCAGAGCCATGTAGTCAGGCAGAGGAATTTGCCATGGCCAGGTGTTTCCCACCCATGTCCTCCATGCTGGGTGCCCTGGTGAGCAAACTTTTGGGCTCCTCTCTAGAGCCCCCACTCCCCTGCTAGGAACTGCTTCCAGCCTAGCTCAGCTGGGGTCTCCGATCCTCCCTAGCTGGGAAAAAATAGCTTATAAAGGACTACTATGAGACCTAAGATAGCCATCCAGGTTGATCAGTCTTTTTTTTTGTCAGCAGCTGAGCACACGTGTAGTGCTGCAATGCTCACACCTAGCCCAGGGCAACCCTCCCGCCCGGAACATCTCCATAATTTCCATCTGCATCAGGTGAAGGGTTACAGCCGTGAGGCAGCTCCCGGGTGGGACACCTTTGGCAAAGCAGAGCTGGGGTCAGGCATCCCCGCGCCTTCCCCATTTTCCACAGAGCTGCCTGTGCCTGCACTGCTCCCCAGCCCGCTGGGCGCGTGTGACGGCCCCGGTGCTCCCGCTCCTGCAAAAACACCCGGTTCCCTCTTTGGGGCGGAGGCCATTTTTGAACTTCCTGGAACATTGGAGCCGAGCTGCGGCAGGGCTGGCGCGCTAAAGGTCATCCCTGGAGAGGCTGGCGGGGAGGGGAGGCTGCGGGGGCCGGGAGCCCTCCCGCCGAGGAACCTGCAGCGCAGGAGGCGGTGCGGGAGCGTGGCAGCCACGAACCCCTCACCTGCTCCATCCGACCCCCAACCCGCTGCCCCGTCTCGCTCCCCAGGAGCAGGGCTCCAGAGCCCCTCTGCCATAGTTTGATGGGTCCAGCACCCCTGATGGGGGAGAATCTTCCTTGCAGCAATAAGGAGGAGGAGGAGTTGGCCACCAAGCCGTCAGCGGCCAAGCCTCTTTCCCAAGGACTGAAGTTTCCTAAGGTTTTTCCCAGTTCACATCTCACCAGACTGGTGTCTTTTGTTCATCAGATGCCATTGTAAATGGTTGCACTGTTTTAGCTCCTTGCTAGGCTTTCTAGAATAGCCCGTGTGGAAGTGCCTTATTAGACTTCGGCTCTGTTCCATTAGTGTCATGGAAAAGGTTGGGGTTTTTTTTTTTTTAAGTTATATTTATTTTCATCCCATTTTAATTGCACAAAACACTAAAATTTAATGCATGGAATTTTTTTTTTTTTTTAACTGTGTTTTTAGTTTTTAAGCCATGCCTTTTCCAGCTTTGGAGAAAGGGCATGAACAGATACGCATAGCTATGTACCACTTACCGCTGTACTTTAGCTTCGAGCTGCTCTTATATATGTACGTTATTTTTTAAGCCTGTTTATAAACCAGATTCCTCGCTTCATGGCTTCGGAAGAAGCAGATTGTTGCTCTCAGATGTCTTATGCTTTCCTGGAGGCTGGAACGGTTGCTGTGAGGGATTTTCCCTGCTCCCACCGCACCTCTCGGTCATTGGGTAATACAGAAAAAAAATCCAAGCCGGTCTGGAACACCAACGCACAGTGCCTGTAAAAAGTCCTGTAACATTGCAAATAAAGGCATATGGGAAGCATTTCCCTGGTGTGCAGTCAGTGTCTGCCCTGTGCAGCTTGTGGCAGCCTTGGAACAGCCTTTCATGTCCGTGGCTGGGGCGGAGGGGGAATCGGGCTCCAGCAGCGCTGCATAAAAACAAGAGTAGGGAAGGACCCTGCGCTGGGAACAGATCCCAACAAACAGGAACTGGCTCTGCAGGGAGCAGGGCAGGGAGAGAGCAGAAGTGGGGCTGTGGGAGGCCCAGGCACTGTGAGAGCTACCCCCAGAGACGCCTGAATTTCCCCATCCCCCTTCTGCAGGAAAGGCCACTGAGGGCAGCTCCAACTTTTTTTGAATGTTTTTGGCTTCCCCTGAGTGGTTTCTGAGTACCACCCTGTGATTTCTGCACTGAAGAATACAAAAGCGCCCAGGAGAATCGGAGCTACTTGGCACTGCCAAACACTCCCCCCGCTCCTCTCCCTCTCAGCTGCACTGTGGGCAGGGCCAGAGGGAGCAGTTTGGACCAAAGGCCACAAAAACCCCCAGACTGTTTCTGCAATGAAGGAGGACTCAGGCTGTGGTGCCTGAAGGCAGCTCCATTCCCTCCTGGTGGGTTGTGCAAGCAGAGGACAGCAGGAGCTGTTCTGGCACAGAGGGGCAGGTGGGCTGCCCCGTAGGAAAGCCAGATTTAGTGCCCAGACCCCCAGGAGCAGCCCAGCCTGGCTCACCATGGGTCCTCCAAAACCAGCTGCAGGAGAACCCCTGCAGTGTGGAATGTGAAGACTAGAAACCTCTTGGTCAGAGGCAGAGCGGGCAAGACACTGGATGTGAGGCTGCTGCCTGTGCACCAGCGGTCTCTCCTGGGCTGTGGGAAAGAAAACACATTTCCTGTCTGGCTGCTGAGCTCACCCTGGCAGGATTGACCAACCCCTCTTTTACTTACATGTCCATTTTTTTGTGTCTCTCTGGTGTGTGACTCCTCTTCCTACCTTCAGAGGAAAACAAAAACCTCCAAAACTTACCCAGCTGCCTCCTGAAATGCAAAAACAGAAGGTGAAGAACCCTGTTCTGCAAAAACCTCTCTTGAGAGCTGAGGAAACACCGCAACATTGTGTGGAGGGTGTGCAGAAAAATTCACAATGCCAGAGGCTTATGTCCAGAAAGGAGACAGAGGAGTCCTGTAACTTTATTTGAATAAAGGGAAAGGCCATGGGGCATTTCCCCCGGGGTCTCTGAAATTATTGGAGGATGCAGCCTCCTATTTATCCTAATTTCCTGGCTGCAACACCCTCTTCCTTTCCCCATTGGCTGTGGCGCTTGGAAGGTACAGACTTTGCAGTATGTCTCTTATGCACGTCCCCCCCCTTTTTTAAAATATGGGAATATTTATAATTCCATTCAGTTTTTGTTCTGCTTCTCTAAGTTCAGGAATTTAACACGGCCTTGGCTGAGGAGCAATCTGTGTCAGTTGGTAACATTTTCTAGAACTGACGGTTTCTCCCATTACTTCCCTATCTGTAAGTCCCTGGCCCCATCTACAGGGAGGCTCATGGTCTCTAACGACACATTCGTCTTACTGCTTTCAAGAGGAAAAGGGATTAAGTCAGGAAAAAAACCCCTCATGTCTTGAGTGCTGGCATCTGCTGGCCCTGAGGTTTATGCAGAGGGTTGGGAAGGGGCAGGCCCCATTGGCACATGCCACAGCAAGAGCCTGGCTTGGCCCCCACACTTGGCTTTACCCCCAGAGCAAAGCCCAGAGCTCCCTGCCACCTTATACATTAATAAACTAAAGGATTCATAAGCTCAACATAGAGAAGAGAGGCCAGGACTTATATTAATGCAACAAAGAAAACTTTTCACCTTGCTGGGGTCCCTACTCTTACAGAGCAGAGCCTCCCAGCCCCTCCAGCAGTGCCAGGGGGTGTAAGGTAGGGAAGGGCAGCTCCTTTCCTTCAGCATGGTCTGATACGGCACTGCTTGTCAGAATGAGCCTCCCATAAATCAGGGGGTGCTGGAGGGCAGCTGGGCATTCCAGCCTGGGGAAATGCAGGACTGGGGTGTGGTGTTTGGTAGGGGTCAATCCGTGTGCTGGGCTTTGTTCCCAACACACGCTGGGGGGCTTTTGGGGGTCTCCGGGAAGCGCCTCAGGAGGGGTTTTACCCCTGCCACGGATGATGCAGAGCAGCCGCAGCCTGAAGCCTGGCAACAGCCCCAGGGCCGCCGTGTCCTCCCGCCCAGCGCAGGAGTGAGGAGGTGGCCAGGGTGGAAAAGCTCCTGCCTGTGGGCTGCTGCAGGGGACGCACGGCCGGGGGAGCATGGGGACGCCACGGCAGCGGTGACGGGATGGCCAAGCAGCACCTGAGTGCGGAGGGTGCTTATCAGCCCGGGGATGCCTTTTCCCTCAGCCGCTTTGTCGTGGGGGTGTGCCTGACGCCTCCAGAGCCCCGCTGGCTTGGAGATGTTTTTGGGGGGGATGCTGCCGGGGCACCCCGCAGGCTTCCGTGGGGCGAGCTCGCGTTTGGCCTCAGCCCCGCAAGGGCTGTGCTCCCCTTTCTGCCGTACCTTAAAAACCGGACCCGAGCGCCCCGTGTCCCGCGTGGGGTGCATGCGGGGTGCCGGGAGCTCCCGGCGCTTCCCGGCAGGGCCGGGAGATGGCGATGTGCCCCCGGGGCTGAAAAGGGAGCGCTGCGGGCCGGGATGCTCTCCTCGCCCCGGCGCTGCCCGGGATGCTCTCCGCGCCCCGGCACTGCCCGGGATGCTCTCCGCGCCCCGGCGCTGCCCGGGATGCTCTCCGCGCCCCGGCACTGCCCGGGATGCTCTCCGCTCCCCGGCGCTGCCCGGGATGCTCTCCGCGCCCCGGCGCTGCCCGGGATGCTCTCCGCGCCCCGGCGCTGCCCGGGATGCTCTCCGATCCCCGGCACTGCCCGGGATGCTCTCCGATCCCCGGCGCTGCCCGGGATGCTCTCCGATCCCCGGCGCTGCCCGGGATGCTCTCCGATCCCCGGCGCTGCCCGGGATGCTCTCCGCTCCCCGGCGCTGCCCGGGATGCTCTCCGCGCCCCGGCGCTGCCCGGGATGCTCTCCCCGCCCCGGAGCTGCCCGGGATGCTCTCCGCCCCGGCGCTGCCCGGGATGCTCTCCGCCCCGGCGCTGCCCGGGATGCTCTCTCCGCCCCGGCGCTGCCCGGGATCCTCTCTCCGCCCCGGAGCTGCCCGGGATGCTCTCTCCGCCCCGGCGCTGCCCGGGATCCTCTCTCCGCCCCGGCGCTGCCCGGGATGCTCTCTCCGCCCCGGCGCTGCCCGGGATCCTCTCTCCGCCCCGGCGCTGCCCGGGATGCTCTCTCCGCCCCGGCGCTGCCCGGGATCCTCTCTCCGCCCCGGCGCTGCCCGGGATGCTCTCCACGCCCCGGCGCTGCCCGGGATCCTCTCCGCTCCCCGGCACTGCCCGGGATGCTCTCCGATCCCCGGCACTGCCCGGGATGCTCTCCGCTCCCCGGAGCTGCCCGGGATGCTCTCCGCTCCCCGGAGCTGCCCGGGATGCTCTCCGCTCCCCGGAGCTGCCCGGGATGCTCTCCGCTCCCCGGAGCTGCCCGGGATGCTCTCCGCTCCCCGGAGCTGCCCGGGATGCTCTCCGCTCCCCGGAGCTGCCCGGGATGCTCTCCGCGCCCCGCACTGCCCCGGGCTCCGCTGCTTTGAGGCTTTTTCTCCACCTCCGGCACTTTCGGGATTTGGCTTTCTCAGTATGAGCTGGGAAGGACGTTCAGATTAATAAACGCCCTTTCCAGCAGCGGCTCCATCCCGGAGCCAGCCTGGGCAGGGCAGGGGGTAGAGGATTCGTGCTGCCCACGTCTCCTTTCTGGGTGGTTCTGGGGGTGAGAGGTGGGGGGCAACACCTCTCTCCTCCCTGTGCCATTCCAGGGTTGGAGCCCCCCGGCAGCTCCCGCCCCTATCCCATGGGGGACAGCTTTCCCACACACATTCTCATTTGAGTCTGCGTTTTCTTCACTCCCCTGCCCTTAAAAAAATACAAATTTGGGTTTTGTTCTTGTGAAAGGTAAAAAAAAAAATAATTTAGAAACCCCTGGGAAATGAGAGAAGTGGGCAGGGCCCTGCTGTAGTTAAGTGTCAGCTGGTTTGATTCACCTTTTACCGTGTAACTTGAACTCCATGAAGGTGGTCACACTCTGCTCCTGCAGTCTTGGGGGTCCCAGCAGTGACCTGCCATGCCCAGGCCCACACTTCACCCCCCAGAGTGGGGCTGTGGACACAGCAGCTCCACCATGTCCTGCTCCTCCAGTGTCTGACCCACCACGAGTGATGCCTCTGGCAAGGAAGGCTTTATATGGGGATTTCCTGCTCTGGGGGGTGCCCTGGGGGCTGCTGTTACTTTTATACAGTCAGGAGTTCTCTTCCCACCCTTGGGGGACCTGTCTTAGAAGTTGCTGCTGCTCTTCAGGATGAAAATGTGCTTCCACCCTGGAACAGCCAGAGAGCACAGGACAGCTGCTGGTGCCACTTAGAAGAGAAAGCCCATGGAGAAGGCTCTTGAGTGAATCCCATCTGGGACAGCTCTGGAGGAAACTGGAACATTTTTGGGCCCTAGCAGCTCATCCCTTTTCTGACAAGGCTGCACTGCCTGCTTGGGGCTGGTGCTTTCTCCTTGTTGGGATTTTGTTCACATTAACAATGTCAGACCTGCAAGAAACTTCGGGCCAGCTCCCCCCTCTCCACGTGGCCTGGTGCCAGGGTGTTCAAACACACTTCTCCTAATGTAGAAATGTAAGACTTGAAAGCACCAGCACAAAGGAATACAAAGAGAAATAGAGGCACAAAATTATTAACTCAAACACCTGACCAGAGCCAGGAAACAAAATCAGATACTTTAATTTCTAGTGATTGACCTCTGTGTCAGAAGGGGCTTTCGCTCCAAGATGCTTTACATGCTGCTTTCCACATTAAGAACCCCAGGAATTCTACAGAAACACACACACAGAGATCTGCTTCTCTTGCAGTAGTGGGGTTTGGCTCAGAGAAGGGAATGTGAGAAGAAAAAACAGCAGGAGTCTGTAGTAGCAAGATAGAGATGCAACAGATATGTTCCCCACTTGCAAAGGATCTGTGGCTAAAAAACACTTCCCGCTGGCAGCGTGGTATCTTTTTCTAGTGCTAAATTCATGCTCCATCTCTTTTTATGCCTCCAGAACAGTGAGGGAAGATGGCAGGACCCGTGGGTGGGCCCTGTGGGGTGCCACGTGCTTCCTCCCACCATTCATCAACCCCAAGCAGGCGCTTCAAACGTGCCCTGATGCGACTGCCACGTTCTGCTCTTGCCCACCTGCTTTTCCCATGGGAAATGGCTTTGCAGGAAGGCTCACAGGCCCTGTGGTTTACAGGGGGATCATTAAGGGTCAGAGAGGATTCTCTTGAGCCTGTGTGCCAGCATGGTGCAGCCCACAGTGCTGCTGCCAGGGAGCATCCCCAGGGCAGGTTGGTGCCATCCTATCCTTTGAACCCGTTGTATCCTTTAGCCAAGGGTGGCACAGGCAGTGCCAGTGGCTGTTTGGTGGGCAGAGGTGCCAGCAGGGCAGGCTGCAGCATCCTGAGCATGCCAGGGCACTCACACACGGTCCCTGCAGGTACAGTGGCTCCTAATCCCTGTGCTGCCCAGGCTGCTCAGCAGCATTTGAGCCTTTGAATAAACAGAATTTAAGCCTGGAATTTGGCATTCATCTGGCTGGCCTGGAACCAAGACCTGCCACTTAAAAACCCACAACCTTCCTTCACATCTCTGGCAGCACAATGCTTAATGTGCCCTAGAAATCAGCCTACACTCCTGCCAGTCTTGCAGCTCACATCCTCTTCCACAGGGTAGCAGTTTTCCTGTGGAAACAAGCTCTGAAATAGCCTGTAAGTGTAATATTACCTCCTAGGATCAGGTGCTACCTTCTTATAGCTGCACGTGGATCTCAGTGTGTATTGGACTGCATGACTTTGAGATTTAGAGATAGTACGTGTATACCTTGCAATAACCCTCCTCTGCATGGACATTACTTTTTTTGATGGTTGCTCAGACTAGTGTGAACAGAATACAGTTGAAATGATGTTTTTCTACATGTGCATCTCCAAATGATCCGACGCCCAGGTGGTGTATTTCCATGCCTCTGCGTGGCCAGCAGTGAGAGCCGCCGGTGGGCAGACCCTGGCTCCCTTTTGGGGTGAGCTGCAAGCCAGGACTGACCCCAGCCCTGCTGCACAAGCTGCTTTTGCCCCACGGGTGTAAGAGCAGCCAGCAGCCCAAATTCTCCCGGATGGGCTGCTGCAAAGCACACCCGGTTACAGCCATTGCTCGGGGTCGCGCAGGCAGTCACAGCCGCTCCCCGTCGGCCTGCGAGCGCTGTCGGTGCTGCGGCTGCAGCCCCGTGGGGCTCCCGGCAAGAGCTGCTGCAGGCCTGGGTGCATCCCAGAGGCGTATGGCAGCGGCAAGGAGGTGAGCTGGCTGGGGGAGGCTGCAAGCGGAGAGGGAGGGAATTGTCCCTGTTGCGTGGCGGTTGCTGGAAAGGGACTTCCCTTGGACCCGCCGCCGCCGTGCTGCATGGAGCGGGTGCACAGAGCGACACCGAGGGCTGGGCTCTGCTCTGAGGGCACCTGGGCTGGGGGTGAGCCAGTTCACCCCCAAAGTCGGGGTGAGGTGTGTGCGGTGGCTGTGGGCCGCCCCCTGGGCCACGGTGTGGAGGAGGTGGGGGCCCAGAAGCGTGCTTGGGCAGCGGCGTGCCCAGAAATGTGGCACGGAGGTTTTCCTCGTGTCTCGTGTGCCTTCACCAAGCTCCAGTTTTTGACTTTGCTTTTGTGTGGTTTATTGCTGCTTTTCCTCCTGCCTTTCCGAAATGGTTCCGTTAGCAGGGTGTTAAAGAAATCCCTTCGAGATAATTATCCCAGATCTCTCCAGTGGGTTTGCCACGTGCTGCTGTGTCTGCATGGGTGTATTAATAGTATCATACTACTATATATCAGTTTTCATCCCAAAGTGCTTCCCCTGCTGAGGGCTGAAGCTTGAACAGAAACATACAGCAAGTGAAAGGAGCTTCTGCCTCATCTCCCAGACCCCTGAAAGCCGTGGGCTGTGAGAAGACCCTTCTTGCTGGTCTTGCACCATCTCTGAGTTTGGCCCCCGACCCAGCTGGGATCTCCCCTGCGTTTCCCTACCCGCAGTGGCTTTGGGGAGGGAGCAGAGCAGCGGTGTTTTGTGGCACTGTACATCACAGGAGGAGCAGGGAGTGTGGATGGCTGAAATGTGCAGGTGTTTTGACAAGCTGCTGGCCCTTGCAGCAGAGCTGCCTTACGTGGGAAGGCTCTGCCACCTGCTCAGCTCTGCTCAGGTGTCTGTGGCCAAGCTCCTGACAGCACGTGGGCTGTTCTCCCACAGGGAGCAGGGATAATGCACCTGGAGTCAGATTAAAATGTTAAAATTGCAAAAAAAACCCAGTCAAGAAGGATTGCTGGTAGGCATGTGCCTAGGGGACCATGGGGAGGCTTTTCCTCCTCCCTTGTCTCCATTCCAGAGGTTCGGGTGAGGCTCCTCACCAGACTTCTGCTCCTCTGGAAGGGTCTGGTCGTGAATTCCTTAAGGAGGCCATGCCCTGGCCCCTGCCTCCTCTCCTCAGGGGATGTGGGTGTGGGCTGGTGTCTGCTGGATGCTCTCCATCACCTCGCTGGTGGAAGGAGAACGAGAACCCATTTGGAATCAGGGATGACGGGCTTTCTCCAGGTGACATAAAGAGACTCTGCATTTCATTCCAGCTGTCCAGCAATAGAATATATTTAACTTAAAAAAAAAAATATCCACAGTATCAAAACACCAGAATTCACAATCCAATACTCGGTGATATAAACAGGCATACAAATGGTCCTCTGCAACCCCTCACTTTGGGCTCCAGTACGAAAATGAAAGGTGGGCTCACCAGCAAGGTGCAAACGGCACGGGTGGGCAGGCCCCTGCTCCCTCCTTCTTGGGGTGGAAAATCTGATGTACCCATGCATGGCCAAAACCAAGGAGAACACAGACCTGACCCAGCCATCCCCCTCCCAGCCTCGGGAACACTGCCTGTGTCGGTGTGTGGTGGGTGAAGGAGGGGTGTGGGTCAGGGTGGGATCGCTTGCTGGGTGTTTGGGGGAGCACTGCCATCACCTCCAGGCGCTGCTGGTAGAGGTGAGCCCCTGTTTTGATCCCAAGCCAAAATGTGCCATTCCCTTTCACCTGCCTGTTGAAAGCACTCTTAGAGCTGGAAGATGGACTGAGCTACTCTGGCCCTTGCCATTCTTAGAGCCTGAATGAGGCCTTCACTTCCCACTGCAGCATTCCAGCAGTGGGGACGGGGCATTGTTGCTTCCCTCTGCCCAATGTGTGGGTGCAAGAGAAGCAGGACTTGAATTTTAGCCTGGCTTCGTTATTTACATAGACGACAAGAGGAGGAAGGATGGGTTGTGGGTAGCATGAGCTCTGGTGGGACTCACTGTAATTAACCCTGGTTCAGATGGTGCCACTGTGACCTGGGATTTTGCGCCACGCTGCTCCCACAGGGGGATGGGAATGCCGAGTGCCAGTTTGGGAAATAAATTGCAGCACTGCTTCAAAGTGCATCGTGTGTGTGAGCATGAAGCAAAGTCAGCTGGAAAACACAGGGCTGTGTAGCCACGCTGTGGTTAGCAAGTGTATGGGAGAAGACATTTCTTTTTCCTGGGAGGAATGTCAGATCTAGCCAGGGTCTCCTTGTATCTGGGGTTCAGATGTCAAGGAACTCTTGGTGGTGTCTTGCAGTGGCTGCAGTTTGGGCTGGGTAGCAATAAAATGCCCCGTGGCTGGAGTGTATGCATGTGTGCGAACTGCAGAGTCATCCCAGAATAAGCAGGAGGTAAGGAATAAAACGGCCCTCTGAGGAATACTGGGACTGTGAGCTTCAGCTTCCTGTCCCCAGAGCCCAGCACAACTCTCACAGCAAGGCTTAAGGGGCAATTTCCAGCAGAACTGGAAGGTCTTTAATAAAATGCGTGACAGTCAATGCAGCCGGGGAGGAGCACGCAGCTTTGTGCGTTGGGAAGCACAGGCTGTGGCACAGATGGAGTCACCACTCACACCTAACACTCCTGGCCCCGTGGCTGCGTGTGCCAGAGCTGCTGCCAGCACAAAGCCCCCCTGACCTTCCCAGCTGTGACTGCCACGGCTGAGAGCGATGCCAAGTATGGCCAACCAGGGAAAAGGCTGGGAGGGTGGGGGTCACCCCCCAAAGCACCTTCTCCATGGTGAATACAGATCCGACAACACCAATGGACTTGGGAAAATGGCACAGTGCAGTGGTTGGGCTGACCCAGAATGAAGCCGGTTTTTGACCGGCTGCACGTTTGGATTGGTTCCTACCTGGAATTGCTTTCCAATGAGTGGTAAATCAGTTGTTCAGCCCAGCTGGGTTCAAGTACCAAGAAACTATTTCATTAAAGCCCTTTTTTGGGGGTTGTTTGCTTTGT
This sequence comes from Hirundo rustica, assembly GCF_015227805.2. Lineage (NCBI taxonomy): Eukaryota > Metazoa > Chordata > Aves > Passeriformes > Hirundinidae > Hirundo > Hirundo rustica. Next base: position 17,954,716 of record NC_053452.1, read on the forward strand.
TTTGGTTTGGGGTTTTTTTTGAGAAACCTGGTTTTCACCACCAGAAAGGGGCAGCAGAAAACTCTGTGTTGCTGGCAGAGCGGGGGGAAGCAGCTGCGTTTATTCTTCGTTACCCACTATCACTCTTTAGCTGCAGAACTGGCATGTCAAACATTACATTTATAAAGCAGGTGGTGGTGCTGGGGTAGCTGGTGCCATGCACTCTGGGCCAGAGGAAGGGCTCGGCGCTGTGCCCCTCTGCCTGTGCTGGAAGAGGCAGGGCTGGTTCGCAGCACAGCTCCCAGGGGAGGGCGGGAGTTATCCAGCCCCGGGAGAGGCGGAGGTGTTGTCCCCTCTGCAACGCTTCGGAAAGAGGTCTGAAAGCGCTGGGTGGTTGATTTTACCCTAAAGAGAAAGAAAGTAATCGTTGGTGGGGGAAAGCTCCAGATTTTCACTCCTACCTGTGTTTTCCCAGCGTGGCTCTTCATGTCAGTGCCCGGACTGCAGGCGCCAGACACGCTCCTTCAGATGCTGCCAGCTGCCCACAGAACTCTGACCTCTTGTGAGAGGAGGAAAACCAAGTCACAGTGGAGGGTATGATACTAACAATGGGATGAGCAGAACTCCCTGGTGACCTCAGCCCTGCTCTGGGCTCAGCCTCCAAGCTTCCCACAGCTCCCCACTACTTTCCAAGGGGGGACTTGAAGCCAAGGTGAGGGGCTCACCATTGCCTGAGAGCAGGCTGCTGCTCACACCTGGGCTGGGGGGAGCCTGGCAGTGCTAGCTTTATTCAGGGCTGTTGGAGAAAGGCGAGGGATTCATCATTGTTATTACTACCACAGGACAGCCTTAGGGAACGTGCAAATTGATGCTTGCTACCTGGCAGCAAGGCCGATCTATAAAGTGGCTCTTGTCCTAAAGCAGAGAGTGGGAAACGCTGCTTCTAATTAAAATCAATTAAGCAAATCACCACAATAGGCAAAAATAAGGCTTTTTGTCCTGAGTGTCATTTGACAGACTCCAGGGCCTCTGAATTGGTGCGTTGAGTGTTTTCTTGTCTTCACCAATTCAGTAAGAAGGTTGAAGATAAGAAAAAAATTTACAGCGCAAGACCTGAAAGTACATTATAAATCCCCCACCTTGTCTGTGCAGTGCTGCACTGCAGTACCAAACTCCTTCATGCAATAAATGCAGACAGCACCCAGACCTAACCAAAGTGATGCTCTCAGAGACCAGCAGCCATCCCAGGGAGGGCAGCATTTCCATTCAATCCTTTCCCAGCCAATCCAATTCTCCCGTCCTCACTAGAGCACAGAGACAGACAGCACCAAATGCAGCCCAAAAGGTCAGCAAAACCCTGGTGATGCTGATGAGGAGTTTATTCTGTCCCTTTTTGTTCCCAGGGGACCTTTTGTGCAGGTGCTGGGTCTCTGGGATGGGGCATCTGCTGCTGATCTGACATCCGATGCCACAGGAGATGCAACTTTTGGCAGTTTAGGCCCGGTGAAAATGTCAGCTTGTTTAATCTCCCTCAGCCTGAGGCTTCTTGTGCTGCCTGTCATCACACATTTAAATCCACCTTCTAAAAGTGAACCCAACTTCACAGGCACCAGAAGGAGTTTTGTTCTTAAGCCACGCTTGCTGCTCCTGTTTCAGAGCTTCTGCATCCAAAGGTTTTGCCTGGTTCCTTTTATCCATGGCCTGTGATCCATGTCTGCAGGGGCTCCTGCATGCCCATCCTGACACCACAGCACAACTAACTTGATGCTTAGGCAGTGTTTGGTGTTTGCACTTGACCCAGCCATTCTCTTTTGGCAAAAGTGAGGGGTAACCATTGCTTTTTGTCATTGCACTCGCTGCAGCTGAGCGGGCAAGTGGTTTGGGTGGCTTTAGGGCAAGTTATAGATCTCAAAAAAAAGAGTTCTCACTGATGACAGCAGCAGGTTGTGAAGGTGTTTTCAAGATGTGCTACAGATTCCTTGTTTGCTACTAGCTTGGATCCTATTTGCTCCTTATTTTCCCAGGTAGGAAATGGAGGAGCAGAGATGGTCTCTCACAGGAAATGCTGAAGCTTATCTCTGTAACACCTGTGCAGCCCAGCAAGCCACAGAGCAGCAGATGCCACAGCACAGGCCACTGCCTGGACCAGTCCCTTTGGTAGAAATGGACAAAGACACTTGAAATTGTTGAATGTTGTGATCAGAAATCCTTTTGGCCATCGCTGTGGCAGTGGTTATCCTGAGGAACTCATCCTCTGGCTTTAATGCAGATCCCAGATGGCTCTTGGGTTTTCCACCACCGACCTGCTTGATAGGTTTTCTCCAGCTGCTGCTGTGCTCCAAGCCTCTCTCTGGCAAAGCAGGGTAACTGTGGCTCCCTGCAGCCTGGCATTTTGGCAGGATAACTGTGCTGCTTTTCCTCTTGAGCACTTCCATCCCTGGGCTAATGAGAAGCACCAAGTGGTACTTGTCTTCCAAGGAAATCTTGGCTCCTCTGCTGCCTGTGTTGTCTGGCCTTTGTCACTCTTAAAACTCATGGGGTTTCATCTCTTTTCCTCTAAAATGACAAATACGAAGTTTTCCTGTCTGCACCGTGTCATGATCTTCACTTTCTGTGCAGTAGCCCAAAAAGTGGAGCTCAGCTTCCCTGTTTGGATACAGGGTAGTGACTAAATACCTTTTTCTGCCTGTCCAGCATGGCAGTATGAGCGACAGTTTAGGGTGTGAGGCAAGAAAAATGCAGCCTGAGTTATTCCTATGCTTCTGCCATGGGTTTGCTTAGGAGACCTGTCATTTTTCCTTACTGTATACAGTGAGCTGTACAAATATACTGCCCTACCTCAAGTCTGACTTGGTAAAATATACAATTAATTGTTTGTGTTACAAATTTGCCTCCTTGATTACATATATATATTTTCCAATTAAGACTGCTGAGGTCAGAGGAAATGATTGAGCCAGCATCTTCACAATGAAAGCCGGTGCTCCCAAGGCTCCTAACCCTGCCCCTTTTCTCCTATTCAGGCAGTCCAAAGCTTTTTGTAGTGCACAGCCACGGAGGGGTGAAGCGAAAACAGTCTGTCATCCCTTCTGATGCCTGCACTGGATAAACAGGCATAGTTTGGAGGGGTCCTGTCCCAGCACAAGTTAGTTGGGGACTGTGGATGCTGCTTTGTCCTTTGCCCTGAAGAAGGACCTCCTGAGCTGGGAGAACAGAGAAGTACTAATGCCTGCTTTCCACAGGCTGTGGGCTCACAGCACAGTGCAGCCACTGGGCAGAGAGGAAACTTTCTGGGAAGAGAGGTGTTGCATTAAATCCAGAGAGTGTCCAGGCATCAGGAGAACAGCAGGGGCTGTGGGGAGGCTAAGCCAGAGGTTTGCAACCAAAACACTGAAGGAGCTTCCTACCCCAGCAGCTCTCTGTGGGATCACCGACAGGTGCCCTGCCCAGCACAGGACTCTCCTCCTCCCTTGGTGGGCAGCTAGGGGCACTTGCTGCTTTTTGACACCCCAGATCTCTTTACAACAGGAGGTATTTTAGCTGACAGGACCTGTTCTGCACGAAAAAAACCTCTGTTAAAAGCAGACCATCATACTGGGAGAGGCTGGACCCTTGTAGGGCAGTGGGGTTTGCTGCCATCCCTTTCTCACCATCTTTGGCAGGAGCAATGGGCTGGGAGGGGGTGTCAGCTCTGCCACGCTTGGGTGGCTCCCATTTTTGGCAGCGGGTTTGTTGAAACTCCTCTGGCTGGAAGGGCCCTCCCTGTGTGTGAGCAGCCTGGCTTTGCCCTCTTTCAGCATCTTTTTGGAGAGGAAAGCATCCAGGTGCTGGCACCAAGCGGAGCTCCTCGCGCCCTGCTGCCATCAGAGGGATCACTCCACCTGTGGCCACTGCAACTCTGCACATCCTGTTCGAGCCATCAAGTCACAGCCCCAGCCCGTGTGGCCACCGGCCTTCCAACCACAGCAGCTCCCAAGCACCTGTCTAGTACCAGGTTGTGATCCTGGAGTTTTGGATACTTACCTGGGGAAGCAGAGCTGGGATGCTGCTTCAGCCGGGAGCACTCGTCGTGCTCTAAGGGGACCAGTTTCCAAAGCATGGAGGCACTGCCAGCAAGTCCCTGTCAGGGGTAGAAAAAATCTTGTTCTTTGGCTCCCCCAGTATTGTTTTACACGAGAGGCTTTTGGCAGCACGAGGCTGTACTTGCTGCCCTAGAGGCGAGATGCTGCAGGACACCAGTCCTGTGCTAGGAAAATGTCCCCTGGGCTGGTGGGAGCTCTGGTCTTTGCACGGTGGCAGCAGATGGAAGCAGGCGGTGGCCCCGGTCACTTCGGCAGTACAATACGATTTACAGCAAGCACGCTTCTCAAGACATCTGTGGGGACAGAGCTTCTGTGAAAATCATACATACACAGGCAGCAGAGGGGGCTGGGTTGGACCCTCCACTACCGCAAAGCAGTCACGGATGGAATGTCAGGGCGGGAAAAAAGTACAACTGCCTCGCTTTTACATCCTGTACATACATCTATGAATAGCTCCTTGGCACGTGATGTTCACAGCCAGCGTCCTTCAACAGCAAGCATAAAAAGGAGGCAAAACATCTTCAGCAACCTCCCCCTGGGAGCAGAGGGAAAGCAGCATCTCCCCCTCCCGTGGTTCAGCTGCCTGCCCAGGTGCCACCTTCGCCAAGCGCGTTTCCTTGTCCCGGCACCCTCGTCCTCCTCGTCGGCCACCCACCGCGTGCTGGCCGGGACCAGTCCTAAGCCAAGCCGCGCCTGCCTCATCTCCGCTGCTCGGGGCCATCAGTGCAGGTCCGCGCCGGCTGCTCTGCATCTCCGCTCCGCTGGACGGGCAGGTGAACCGGGCAGGCACAAGGAGACAAAACAAAAGGGAGAAGAAGAGAGACAAAGGGTAATGAAAAGGTCCGTGGCCCACGGCTGCCAAAGGAAATCTCTCGCCGTGATTCTCTGACCATACTTGTCCCAGCCACTACAGCTGCTGTGGGATCCCCTGTTCCTTGTAGCCTGTGAGGAGGGAGGGGAAGGGAACATGATTAGAGTTAATTCCAAATGAGCACCCTCATTTGGTGAGGCTCAAGCAAGCCACCAGCCCGGTTTACCAGGAGTGGCAAAAAGCACGTGGGAAAACAGGGGGGTTTCCACATCCCCGCTCGTGGCCGGGCTGTCCAGGGCAGCCACCCTGCCTGCTTTAGCCAGCAGCTGCCTGGTGCTGCCACCTTCCTGGGCACAGCCATGTGGATGCTGGCAGCCAGCCCTGCTGCTGTGGCACCTGCCTGCCTCCAGCCTGGCACAGGCACCTCTGCTTGAAGAGATTGTAAAGGCACAGCAGGTACCAGTGGCCACCAGTTCCAGCTAAATAACCTAAAGTTTTTATGGAGTGTGTTTTTCTGCAGTGCAGGGGAAATGGACGCCCTTGTATCCTGCTCCAGAGACACGGCTGCTCCCAAGCGCTGCCCTGGTAGGTCGTGCATCCAACACACATCTCTCCTTGGGATCTACTTGTGTTTGAACCTCATCCTCCCAGAGCACTGCCAGCTAGGAGGGGTTGGTTTCCTCTATCCATCTTTTTGTTCCCATGTTGGCTTTTGCTGGTGGCGCTCCCCAGCAGCAACCAATTTGCGCTGCAGTCTGCACAGGTGAACAAACAGCTCTTGGAGAAGGGGTACGCCTTGAATCGCAGGCTGAGGTGTCAAACACGGACCTTGGGATGCCTCAAATGATATTCTCACTGCCTGGTTCTGCACTTGCTTTGCTCCAGCCCAGCAGAATTACAGGGGCTTTTGTTAGGGCACAGCAGCCATCCGGTGGGCCTGGAGGAAATTGATCTTTTCAGGAGCAAAACCAAGGAAACTGCCTGGATCCCTGTTCCTTCACGCCCTTTCCTCTTCCTGTGGCCATGAGGTTTGATGCACTTTCCAAGCAAGACAGCAAAGCCCTTGGGGTCCCCAGTGCGTCCCAGGCACATGGATGCTGCAGGGCCTCAAGCAGCCTGTCCTGCTGCTTGTCACAGCTCCTTGGGGCCCCAGATTATTTACTGCCCTGCACACAGCGGTTGAGGGCAGGCCGCGAATCCCATAGGGGACAGCTTCATCCCCATCACGGGGCTAGGGCAGGGAAGGTGCTCTCTTATTAAGAGCACCTGCAGCTCCTCTGCTAGTACAGGATGATGAGAAAAATACTGGGATTTTTAACGCTTTCCTAAGCAGTTGCAATGACTGCGCCAGAAACTTTCCCCACTTTCCTTTCAAGAGAAGCTGGGCTTGTTATGCTGACTGTATCAATGCGAAAAATCTCCTTATTAAAGAAGCAAACTCTCCTTACTTGCAGGGCCTGCCACAGTGAAGATCTTTTAACTAAGAATTTTTTTTCAATCTGCAGGGGTTTTTTTTTCTTAGCTTAAATAACATAAGTAGCCTGTCATTTTTATATTTTGAATTTCAAATAAGCCTGAAATTTCGTATCTCAGAAGAACACTTAACTTTTCAAACACTTTTCCATTTATGCTTTGTAATATTTCTTTCTAACCCTTATCTTTGACTTTTTTAAGTCCCTCACAAAAGCTGAACACAAAATACCAGCAGGTGCCAGAACCCCTATTTTTAAGGGACTTTTTGCTGAAGTAAGAATCGACTCCAGCAAATGAACTTTGCTGTACTTTGGATAAAACCCACACATTCGCCCAGGTTTGACAGCCTGGACCTCCTGCTGTTAAACAAGCACAAGGGACAGAATAATGACTCTTAACTGAATTTCTGCCCATTGTGTGCAGCTGAACAGAAGGACTCTCATCTCTTTCAAACAGCTTTTTCTAGGGGGCAAAGCGATGATTTCACATGCATTTATGTCTTAAGTGTGAGTCAGCTCTGAAGGCAAGGTGAGCTGGCTGGAAATTTGTAATTTGGGCTTCTCGACGGCGTTGGTTTAATTTGTTTAGGGAGCAGAGTTTAAAAAAACCCAAACAACCAACCCTATGGACCAGAAAGGTGGGGCCTGCCTTAAATCTTTAGCTAAAGTAAGAGTAATTTACTTGTACAGCCATGCCCTTTTACTGCCATATAAGAAAATTGAGATTGAGAAATCCTTTCAGTCTGGCTCTTGGTGTTGAAACTGGCTGGAAGGAAGTTACAGTGGCCAAGCCTGTCTCTTCACATGACCATAAGCCAAAATATGACCTGTCCCATGCTAAACTTGTTTATGGCAATACTTCAGACTTAATTTATCCCATCGTTTATATGTGAAAATAGTTCTTGCATTTCTTGCATAAGAATAGCTGTTCTGCGTGAAGCAGCTTTACGTTAATATGCCTGCAATAAAACTGAGGTGCAATTCTGTAGAACAGACAGCTCTGGGCTCAGGATTAAGTGGGCCTGTGCACAAGTCACCGATTTAACCAAGTTTACTTGAAATTGCACTTCTCCTGTAAACCATTGCATGTAAGATTGATGCAAAAAAAGGCCAGTCTGTGCACAGGCTGTTCTTCTGGGACTGGATTCATGCAGAAGGTGGCTTCAGGATGCTCTCAAAGCTGAAACGGGTTCCTGCTCTGCTCCTTGGGGCATCCCCAGGGACGTTTCAGAGCTGTGTGAAGATTTTCAGCATCCCTGGGGCTGCACAACCACAGGACAGACACAGAGACAGTCGGACACACACACAGCACGTGGCTGGACTTGGGCTGGGAGTGGGCAGCGCCAAAGTGAACTCCAGATGTCCTGCCTCGACCGATGCTCGCTGCTCTCCATGGGAAACTGCCTCGGAGCATGAGGAGGAGGAAGAACAGAAACAAACTTACCTTGTGAGACTTTGATGGTGAACAAAAGGAGGCAAAGGAACATGAAAGAAAGAGAGAGGGAGAAATGTAACTGTAGACGATATATCTGAAACACATGGAGAACCAGAAGAGAATGAGCAAAGTGAGGCTGCAGAGTAAACAGAGAACAGCTGCTCTACCATCAGACATTCACACCGGGCCTAAACACTTCTTAAAATCCTTGTACTTGAAGTGGATCATTTCATCTGGGACTGTTGTTTAAAGATGACGGGGGAAACCTCATCTGCTTTTCCAGCCCCAAGCCTGACTGGCTGGATGGGCTAACACCTCTGAGCAATGCTCCCAGAAACTCTTTCCTCTGCGCCATTGGCATTTCGTGGGTCTGACTGAAGGGGAGCCACTGAAGGAAGGCATCAAACGAGACATCACAGTGTACCAAAGGGCTCATGGCATACCATCCACAGTCCCAGAGCTGGGAAAACTACACCTGAAGAGTTTTTGGCAGCTTCCCTGCTCAGTTTGCTTGTGCCCACAGGTAACTCTCAACCACAGCATGCCTCAGCCTGTCTGGATGCTGCAAACACCGGTACTATTTAACATTCCTACAATGTTTGAAGAACATACCCCTCCTCACTGCATTTGGTAGGAAACTGCTAAAAAAGGATATTAAAAAAGGACATGCTTTCTTCCAGTAAAAGCCCAGTTTGGCTTTTTTTAGATTATTTTAAAAAGTATAATAGGTCTAAGCAGGAAATTTGTCCTTGGAATTTTTTTCATCTCATGGAGGGTTACTGGTTGGTTTGGGCCTCCTGCTCCCCTTTCCTCCCCAGGACAGCTGTGTTACCTGCCCTAGCAGGGGCCCTGCAGAGCAGAGAGGCTCGGTGGTGCTTTCCCGGGGAGCCCGAGCGTACAGCAACTGTACAATCATCTGCTGCTGCTTCTGGCAGGATCTGAACAGAGTAATTAGCAAAGGAGTGACAAGGATGGCATGATAACAGGTGAGTTCTCACTACTGGCTGGCAATCAGCCCCGAGAGTCAGCCGAAGTCTCCATCCAGTGAACCTGAGAGCGATGGTGCAGCCAAGCACATCGTTCATTCAGAGGCCGAAAGCTGAGGGAGGGCTTCCTTCAGAAACCAGGTTTGGCTTCTTGGCTGCATTCAGCAGAGGCAAAACAATGCCTGGACAAACAGCCCCTGGGACCTGTGTCCCCTGTGCCACATCAGGGTGACGTTACTACGTTATTTCTCTGGCTTTTCTGTCCAGAAATGGCACACAACCTTTCATACCTGGCTCTGAGCAGGCAGGGACCTCCTGGAAATGCTGTTCCGCGGTGCTCATTCCGCACAGTGGGGCTAATGCAGGTGCGGGCTGGGGACAAGGTGTGCCTGTAGCTGAGGGAGCTTTGCCTGGAAAGCCTCAGGAGGCTTGTTTCCCAGTTGGCTTTGGCCAGCTAATTAGCTCTGGTTTGCCCCAGCTCCGTGCATGGTCCCCGCAGAGCTGGCGAGGGGCTCGAGGAGAGAACACCGCGGCAGCGCTGCCCAGCCCTTTTCTGGCAGAAGAATTAAGTGCTCCCTTGTAATTCTGCCTCTGCCTTCAGACGGCAGGTACAGCAGAGGACGGTTCCCAAAGTCATATGGCTGCTTAAAGAAGATATCTCTGGTGTCCAATGGGGCCAGCTGGAAGTTTGTTTAAATAAGCAGAGAGAATACCCTGTGCTGTGGTGCTGCCTAAAGTAATTAAGTGTGACAGAAAAACTGCATTCCATTTATCTTCCTTCTGGGATATTATCCTGCTAAAGGGCACCCTAGAGGAGATGAGGGTTGGACAGGACCCCCAGGTCGGTCAGTCTCTTGATGTGTTCCACCTTGTCCCTGAGAAACATGGGTCTACCTACTCTTGGAGACTTCCACAGACAGAGAGAGCAGATTCTGCCATGCCACCTCTGCAGCACTTTGGCCCTACTGGAGGAAAAATGTCTTCTAATTTCCACACAGGTCCTTCCTGGTGTTATCTAAGTCTGTTTTAGGCTGAACTGCTGCCCTCACATTTATTAGCCCACAAAACACCTTCATCACCAACACACCTACTGTCTCATGGCTCTCTGGACTCTCTCCAGGTTTTCCACTTGAAGTACAGCCTCCAAAGTTGTCCACAAGCCTCACCACAGCCTTATGCATGCAGAGAAAGGTGATGGGATCAGCAAAAGCCCTACAAGCTGCGCTCCCACCTGCCTGTGTGCTGTTTGTTCCCTCTGCAGCAATCTTCGCCCTGCGCCGCTTGTGACTCACTGCTGCCGCCACGTCCTTCCCTGAAGAACAAGTTGTTCCCCAGTGTGTATTCATGCAGCCCATCAATCCCTCTGTAGAGTCCTGGGCTCGTCCCTGCTGAGCAGCCCTTACTGTTGCCATCTCTCCTGGCGTGGATCCGGGCACTGCCCTCGCTGTGCCTGCTGTCCTCGCGGCCAGCGCTGGCGTGCGCCTGGGGAGCCTCTTCTCCAGCCCATCCTCGAGCCGCAGGTGAGAACACTGAGCACAGCTGGATTCAGGAGGGATCTTTCAACACAACTCTCTTCATCTCTTCCCAGGTCAGGAGCATCCATTTAGAGGAGAGTTCTCATGAGCGTTTTCATGCAGGCCACGTCCCCCTGGCTCGCTGGTAGGAACGCTGCGTGAGATGGGGTGAGCATTGGAAGGGCAGGAGGGATGGCTGACTGCTGCCAGCTCACACGAAATTAATTCCTCTGCCACCAAAGGGAATCAAGCCAGCCTGACACAGCTCGCTCTGGACAGACCCACGGTGACTTTGTGGGGGAGTTTTTTATTTTCTAAATGCATGCGAGTCACTTACTTGATTACTTCTTCCAGGAACTGAAATATACCTGATTGGCCTCTAATTCTTCTCCTTTTTCTTCTCCTTTTTCCCTCATTAAGGACAGTCCTCAGACCAGACTCCCCCTTTCCATGCCTGGGAAATAGCACTAGAGGACAAAAAGCTGCAAGGAGCCCTCTGCTCAAAAGGCATGTGGATTTGGCACCTGGGGACATGGTTCAGTGGTGGACACGGTGGTGATGGCTTAAGACTTGGACTCAATGATTTTGGAAGTTTTTTCCAACCTCAGTGATTTTATGATTCTGTGGTTCTAACTCCTTCCCACCTCTCTGCCAGCTAACAGAGAGGCAGGCCCAGATCCAGGCAGGGAGATGGTTATCCCTTAGGGAAAGCCTGAGCGGAGTTCCTCACCCTCAGCTGCTTCCCATCCTCCTCCTCACTGCTAGCCCTCACCAGCTTAGACAGGCCCTGCTGTGTCCTGCCTCCAGCCCATCCAAATAGCCTGGCACCTTCACAGGGACACATGGGATCGACCATTTCAAGACAAGGGGACTAGAGGTGGGCAGTACTTTCACCCTTTTTTAACTATTTCCCATCTGCACGCAGATTCAAGTTGCAGTGGTGTACGGTTCCTGTCCAGCACATCCAAAGGCTTGCACGCAAACAAACCCCAGCCAAAGCAGACTGGCAGTGTTCTTACATGAAATGTCTTGTTTATTGCATTTGAAACAAGGTTTCCTTCTTAAGTTAATATTCTTTTTTTTTAAATATGATAACAAGAACCTACCACTTTGGGTCTGATAGGGCTGTTTGATCCAGGTAAGAGCAACCAATTGCTTTGTTCTTTGTTTTGACTAAGTTCTCTTCTCTTTCTCTTATCTTTCTCTTTTTCTCTTCCCTTTCTGTTCTCTCCATCAACCAAGAACTGCTGCATTTAGCCACTACTTTGTCTGCATGGCAAGTAAACTTAAAAGCAGCTACTTAATGAGATGGCAAGAAACTGCCAAGGGCTGCAGCTTGTCAGGTGCTGCTGGTGAAACATAAGACATGTTGACTCCTCTTGCCATTCTCTACTACCACCAGAGGGATGAAATACTGCTGCTGTGCTCGGGGACCTCTTGACCTGAGCATTCCCACCACATGCTGCTCATCCATCCTCTGCCTCTCAAACTGGTGGAATCCAGCCAGACGTGGGAAAGAGTGTTCATGAGAGACTTCCAAGCTGGATGGTTTTCCCCAACAGTGAAACTGGAGAAGACCCTCCCAGTAAGACCCTCCTAAGCACCAACCCCTCTAGCTGGAGAGCAGGGATCTGGAGCAAAGCAAGTCGCAGTTTCAGTGGTTCTTTATCAGGACAGATGCTTTCCTGACTCTCCCCACACCTGCAGAATGGGGTCCTGCCAGACAGCGACCCACACACGGGGGCTGCCCCACAGAAGGACATCAGAAGAGTTTATGGTTATGAACGAGCTCTTGTGGCATTACACACAAATCTGGCGGGTTCTTAAAGACACATCACAAGTGTACACCAGTTCACAGTTTAGCCTCAGAAATACTCTCCTCTGCAGGGACATCTGGAAGGAAACATGGTAGGAGGTTTGCAGGGTAAAGCAAAGAGCAGTACTGCCTTCATCCCGAGGAAAGCTTTTGCTTTGCACATATTCAGGTTTTTAATATCCATTGTTTGTTCTGCATGGGGACTGCCTTAACTGGAGCTGGCTCAGAAATAAGTAGGTGGTTTGGTGAGAGGGCTTAACCCCCGGGTTTGGCAGCTGAAAATGTGCACCTTTTTTTTTTTCCTTTTTTTCTTTTTTTTTTTTTTTCTGTTTCATCCATTTTGTCTTTAGGCAGGTTCCTGGCAACTTCCTGAGATCCTCTCTCCCCCTCTGTTGTGCAGCCACAGCTGTCATCAGCAGAGATGACAAAGTGGAGCCCCTTCAAAGCAAAAAGCAAAAGCTGCTGGTAAGACGGTCTCTGGTAGAAGGGCTTGCTTTGGGAGCTGCCTGTCCTGTCAGCCTGGGAGATCTCAGACCTGTTTGGTTTGAGGGCTTGCCCTTCAGCCTCTGCCAGCCTCTGCAAAAGGAGTGGGGTCTCACAGATGCCACCAGCACCCTGAGCTCTGTGTTGCTTCTGGCTTTGGAGGTGAGATGAGGCCATCACCTCAGTCCTCTGCACCGGGATACAGGAGATGTGACACAACTTTTACACCAGTGCAAGTCTCTACCAGATGGAAGTTACAGAGCCTGTGTTCTGGGTTGGTAATATCTACTAAATGGTGATTTACATTATGCACATTTTAAAAGGATTCTTCTATCCTTAGACTAATGTTTTAGTCAACTCAAAGGGGGCATGGGATGTCGTTTGAGGAGCAGCTAAACACTTCTGGCTCAGCCTAAGAACTTGGTCTGAAACATGGGAAAAAACCTCCAAAACAATGGGTAAATGTTTCCTGGGGCGGAAGGGGAGGGTCCAGGAGAGGCCTCAGAGCATGTCTGGGGACAACTGGCCCTGGGAGCAGGACTGGCCTAGCAGAAAAGTCTCACTAACCAGATTTGCAGCCGGAGTCGCAAGGGAGAAAGGGCATATCTTGTTCAAATGGATGTGGTCAGGGAAGAAAGGGCTCCAGACAGCAGAGTTCACAATGTTCTGCTTTCCTGCACATTTCATTTCATAAAGGCAAGTTCCTGACTCGCTTGGTGGGATGGGAGACTCTCCCAACAATATGCTGCCGCCTCCTAGCAATTTCCCTGCCTACTGTGTTTCTGATGGACTTGCAGAGCCCATCCTGCGGCTCTCCTCCCTCCAGTGGCTTGCAGGGACATTATCTGGGAACATTGCCACGGGGAGGAGAAGTCAGGAGGGTGAGTGCACTGTACTTACTTGCAAGGATGACCATGTCCATGCCCCAGAATATACTCATGATCCAGCCCACCATGACGATGGCCGTCAGGATCTGGATGAGGGCGGCGGCGATGTTCAGCCAGAAGACGCAGCACATGTGCCGGTCGGGGAGGTCGGTGCGGGCCCCGCAGAGCACGGTGAACGCCGACACGAACGTTCCTGGGGACACAGGAGCAGCACAGCACCCAGTGAGGGCCACGGCCTCCCGCCAGATCACCCCCCTTAGACCCGCTCCCCTCGTAGCGCCGCTCTTGCTGCACCTGGAGACCAGGGTGGAAAAGGCACTCCTTGGGTTTTGGCTCCCTCCCCACCCCAACCCAACAGGAACCACTTCTGCACTACGAGGGAGTGCCGTGTATCTGTGGAAATACCTTTGTTCTGCCTGGTGACTCCTTTGGGGAGAAACACTACAGAGCAGCTCTAAAAGGGAAAACCGAACCCAGAGGTAGGGCAGGACTGGCTCTAGAAATCTCTAGTGGTCTGGCAGTCTGCTACTATGCACAAATACCGCTCTAGAAGGAGCAGACACAAAAGAAAAGAGTGGCACCGTGTTTTTGCACAATGCTTTCCTGGTTCAAAAGCTGCTACCTGAGGGCATGTTTTAACCAAGCAGAAGCAGCTAAACTTCTTAAAGTGCTGGAGCCAGGGGACCTGGTGTGGCAGCCCTCGAGACCAACTTACAGATCTTGCAACCACGCTTCAGACTTGCTAAAATGTTTTGGATGAAGGATCTTGATGTATGAAAGTTCAAGCTGGGGGAAAAACCAAAAACCTGCACCTCAGCAGCCTTTCACAAAGATTCTTCCTAAATTTACACTCTTGGACAAGGCAGATCTTTTACTTTTAGCTGGTATGTCGTGCTCATGGCTGGCTGAAACTCACAGCTCAGGGAAGCCTTGTCTGTCCCACAATCCACATGAAGAAATACACACTATTGGTAAGGAGCAGAAGAAGCGGTTCCTGGCTCCTATAAAATAGGAGCTGTTGGTCAGGAGGTTTAGGCACCTTATCAAAGTATGGATTTCAACACCTCTTAGCATTATGAATTGTCTTTGGGTTTTTCTAAAATAAATGCAGCATTGCTAAAGTAAGTACCAAGGTGTAATGTTGATTGTATTGGATAACACAGTTCTTTGAAATGCCTTCTTTCATCAGTATCTTGAATTAAAATGATGGTTTCTACAAAAACTACCTTTTTTCCTCTTAAAGGATGGAAGCCTACAAATGGCCTGTAAGATGTGAATGAATGAGCACACCTTCAGTGCACACGAGTGCCTTGTTGAACTGAGGGGAAGGTGGGAGTCCCTTGGTTTCACTGAAGACAGGGACAAAACACTCAGTTTACACCCTTGCAGTAAATCCTATCAGACCAAGAGTTAAGAACCATCTGGTTAGAAGCAAAATACTGTTTTGTCCTGCACTGCTGGGGTGGTGGAAAAGAGAATCTCTTTCTTTGCCATCTCTTCCTCAGTGGGTCACAAGGATAACAGGCAGTTGACATGCCAAAATGCTGGAGAAGGCTGGCTACAGCCTATTTTTAATCCTGACACCCTCTGCAAGCTTCAGTTCCAGCGTCTTCCGAGCACTCCACCAGCTCCTAAAACCCTGCTCGTCCTCCTGCTGCTGGCTGGATCCAATTTCTCATTCCCACCCCCTCCCTGTGTCACCTGCCAGAGCTGGGCATGGAGCAGGCGTGGAGGGGAGTGAATGAGTGCTGCTGGGGCAGGGGGAAGACAGCTCTAGAGCAGAGCATCACTGGCAGGGACAGGATTCTCTTCTGCATGAGAACCATCCCTGGGCTTCCTCTTCTGGCTTGTTTCATCCCCTTATCCACACACACCCACACCCACACCCACACCCCCCCACCAAAAAAAAAAAAAAAAAAAAAAAAAAAAAAAAAAAAAAAAAAAAAAAAAAAAGTCTGCAGAGAGGAAAGGGAGAGTCATTATAACCCCAAAAGACGTTGTGTAAGTCTCTCCATAGCTGTCTTTTGCTCTGTGGTGTTGTCTTCCACATCTCTTGTGTCCCCCGTGTAGGATTATGTAACATCTCTGCCCTGCATCATTCACCTTTTTTTCCTTTATAGTTTTTTCAAAGCAGAAGGAAGCCTGGAATATTTCCCTCATGCTTCCTGAAAGTGTTGTCTTAAAAATTACACCACAGCACTCTCAAAGATTAAATATGGATTGAGGCAAGATCAGAGACGGGGTGTTTATGTTGTCCCATCAGGATGCAAAATCTTGCCAAATGGAAATGCTTGTCTCTTTTTAAAAGGAAAATCTTCCCCTCTTGCCTTACCTTTAACTCTTCCAAGATGTGTAACAAAGGAAGGTCATAAATGAGCAATAATTCTTAAACTACAGCTTCAAATCCTTCCAGTGAAGCTTTTAAGATATTTACATCATTAGAGCAAGGTGCT
The DNA here is from genome assembly GCF_015227805.2 of Hirundo rustica. NCBI lineage: Eukaryota > Metazoa > Chordata > Aves > Passeriformes > Hirundinidae > Hirundo > Hirundo rustica. The sequence goes on from NC_053452.1 coordinate 17,970,631, forward strand.
GAATTAGTCAATTAACGCCCTAGATACCACAGTGACTAAGCTAAAGTCCAGTCCCATTCAGAAAAGAATAAAGCTAACAAAGCATCTAAGCATCCTCCTCTGGACTGCGAATAGATACAGAAACTGGGATTAAAATCTCATGAACCTTGGCTTCTGATTCCCCTTCAGGCCACTTTCCTACTCACGGGAGCCAATCCATTCTTCCAATGTCAGTGCATTTTCTTTATTACTTATGATTAGCCAGTCTTTGGGAGCTTGCTGGCATTTTTGAATGCGAGGCTTAAGCCATGCCAGCAGCCATAGGATGGAAGCCCTTTTCCTCAACTCCACATATGCTTGAGAACGGGAAGCAGGAGTCTTTAAGAGTCTTAAATGCTTTTGCCAAAGTAGATGTTTTCCCCTTAGGAAGCCATGGTGGTTACACGCTGCCAAATATGGAATTATTTGCATCTGGAAACAGAGAGGTGGAGAGGAGGAGGAGAAGGAAGGCAAGCAAGCTGTATCTGCTGATACCACCTGGCTGTCTCAGAGCTGAGGCACTGAACCGTTTCCCTCCCTGACTGGGCATTCAGGCACTTGAATCCTTACAGCCCGGAAATCCTAAACCTGGAACGCCAGCTGCTGGGGTGATGTTGGCCAAATAAATCAGCAGTCCAAAAAGGTCTCGGGTTGTGAGTGCAGCAGCAAACACAAACCAGTAACTCCACGAGCAGATATACACTGAGCGCCCACGCAGCTATGCCAGTGTAACGAAAGTAAATCATAGTAAGCATTTCTTCTCTCTTTACCAATGGAAAACACCCCAACTGCAATGAAATCTGGGATTATTCTAAAGCATGAATTAATACAGCCTCTCTGGGGACACAGGGTGGTGATGAAGATGTCCTGTTTTAATGAGTCTCTTTGTCCAGCCCCTTGCAGTCACCTGGCTGAACTGTACAGCCCCTGCTGCACCCGAAGCCGGCAAGCACCAGGAGCTGGGCAGAGGGATGGGTGGGAGCTGAGGATTGCTCTTCTGGAGCAGCTGGGAGGCTGTGCGGGGGTGTGACACCAATCCTGCTCTTTGGACTCGTTTCACTTGAGGCAGTGTCAGCCAGCTGGGGCACCCACATGGTACTGGGATAGAAAAAGAGCCCCTGGGAGCATCTGCTTGCTTTGGCTGTCAACACAATTGGGGTATTTTTAGATGACACCAGTAAATACAGAAAGATGCTTGTTTCCAGCAGTTTAATCCACAAAGAGGAGATGTTATCTGCAGAACAACACAATTAAATGAAGGGGCAAAGGAGGGGGTTTTGCCCTTTCTCTCCTCTCTGGTCCATTGTCATACAGGAAGAAGTCCCCTCTCTGGTGTCTGCTGGTACCTTGGCTGCTGCAGCGTTCCCAAGAGCATCACCTGCTGGTTCCTGGCCTCACAGAGTACAGCAAAATAGTATGAGAGGAAGAGTTTAGGTTGTTTTCTTTCTGAGCAAAACCACACACCCTGGAGAGGGCTCCCCTGGTTCCCTACTGTTTGAGTCACTCATCCATGGTGGAAGAAGGCCAAGTTCAAGACCATGGCCTGTCCTGAACAGTCTCCTCTGTTATCTGAGCGCAGAAGGGAATGTGTTATGGAATACCTTAAGCTGTAGGAGGGAAGTTTTTCCTCTCCTGTTTCTGCAAGAAAGCCTATCCTGGGCACTCCTGAAAGAGCTTTAGTCAGACACGGAGCTTGGCACATTTCATGTGGAGGAGCAGCTGTGATGGCCCTTCCCAGGAACATCAGGAGTGGGAGCCTGGCTGGAGCCGGAGGGAGACGGGACCCTGATGACCGCAGTGTAAGGGCCGGTAACTTGAGCATGCAGACAGCTTAGTGGGCTTCCCACTGACTGCCAGGTATCCAAGACTTCCCAGAAGAAAGCATCTCTGCTGCAAGGAAATCACATCTGATGAGCTGGTACAGGTGGAGGAAGAGCAGAAACCCAAATTACTGCAATCAGGGGCCGCATGTGGAGATGATGATGATCCCTACCCTACAAAAACCTGGGAGCCAGGGAGGGGGTGGGGAGTATTTCTTCCTCTCCCTTGAAAGCCTGGAGATCATTTAAGACATTCCCCTGTAGTGCTGGGTGTAAATAAGGCAATATTATGGTGCCTCCTTTTCTGCTCCCAGAGAGAAAAAACAGGACCACGTCACGACTCAGGAGTTGGAGCAAGGCTGCAGGAAGCACACAGCTGGAGGCAAGTACAGGCAAAGATGGGAGCAAAATCAGAGGTGTCTGTGGGAGCAGGGCTGCAGGATCATCATGGGGAGATGTAATCAACAAGTGTGTGTTTTGTGGGGATGAGCTGTACCCGTGTATTGTGTCAGGGGAGCGTTCTGTGTGGGGACACGTCTGGTGCGTGTCTTTGAATTTTCTTAAGTAAAATGATTATTAGCTGTCATTAAACAGTGCTGGCAGGTATGTGAGGCAGATGTTGTGGATGTGCTGAAAATTCATGAGATGCGCTGGGTCTTGCTGGTGTGAGTCAGAAAAAGCTGTGCAAGCACAGTTATAAGGATTGCACTCCTTGCCTTGGTGTAACAGTGAATGTGGTATCTCTTGGTCAAGACATCCTTGCCTCCCCAGTGTCATGAGCTGGTTTCCATACTCCAGTCAGAGCTGTAAGGAGTTGTTCCAGGCTTGGAGGCCTCTCATCCCTGCCATTAATCCAGTGCCAGCTGTAGCCCTCTGGGTTGTGATGCTTAAGGAAGGGGTAAGGCACTATCTGCTGGTGCTCAGCACCATTCCCCCCTCAGCTTAGGGGGGTAGAGCTGGGCCGTGGAAAGGTTATCATTAACAAGGTGGTAAAATGGAGTTGCAAAATATTAATGCCCAGGATGATGATCTGCTGACATTTCTTAAAGCAGACAATTTTTTGTGTAGTTGCTTGAGGAAACAAATGCAAAGTAAAACTCCCTGGAAGCATTCTGGCCAGTGTGAATCCTGACCAGTGTCCCCAGTCTCCACCTGGCTGGAGCTCACGGGTTTGGGCTGCTTAAGAGAGAACCTGCCAGTGCAGGTGTGTCACCTAAGCCCCCTGAGATAAGAGTGCTTTCTCTCCAAGCTTATTGCAGCTCTCTGAACACAAAAGGCTGGTTCAGGAAAACATTTGAGGTGCCTCTGTGGTTGTTGCAGCTTGTGAGTTCAGGGCTCTTGTTGGTGTCTCCACTATTCCTCTTTGTTCCATGGCTCCCTCAGAGAGCTGTGATTGCAGGCAGGGGGCAATCAGCAAACCTCTTTGGCTGGCAGCAAGAGTAGAGGTGTGGAGGCTGCAGGGTGTCCCCTTGAGGGAACTGACCTTCACTGAGTCCCTGGCTCTGTGGCCAGCTGTGCTTCTCTGCCAGGGGGCAAATTCCTGCCTGGTTTCCTCGGGGGCACTCCAGGCAAGCAGTGGAAGATACCAAGCCACTTGGCAGTCACAGAAATAGATGGAAATCAGTCCCCAGTGTTCCAGCTGCACTGCTGGAGCACAGCATCCAGCTGGCCAGTCTGTGGTCTTCTCCCACTGAGCAGATTGGGAGCTCTGAGGGATTCGTGGTGCTGGGCCAGAGCTGTGTGCAGGCTGCCACTGGCACTGCAATTCCTCACTGCTTGGTTGTTGGCTGCTGGACTTTTCTCTTGCCGTGGTTGGACTTGGTGACCTTAGGGGTCTTTTCCAACCTTAACAATTCTGTGATACTATGAAATATGAAGAACATAGAGGTGGCAAGACTGCAACACAGCGCTGCAGCACCAGCAAGGCTCAGGTGTTCCCCACATGCAACCTGTCAGGGGCATCCCCTGCATTCTTCCACTTGTAGCTCACGACAGCCATGGAAGTAAGTCAGGACTGAGTCCTGATCACCTGGTTTTGGGGTTTTTTTAATACAAATAAGCATGTTTTAGACTAACACCTTAAAAGCTCAGGTTTTAGGATAAAGCTTAATTAAACAGCCATGGGCAAGCTTTTTTCCCCTTTCCAGTATCCATGCAGACTGAAGTCTGCCCCTGCAAACAGAGCACAAGGGGGCTAGAGCAGATAGCTGGTTTTAGCCATTTGAGGGGTAAGAAGAGCAGGAGCAGTGGACAGCTTAGGAAACAGGAGGCTCACTCGGTCCCTCTCAGAATCAACAACCTGAATCCCACAGGTCCAGATGCGCAGGAGGGAACACCGACGACACCTTGGTGCCAAAGCCATCGCCTGCAAACAGCAGGTCCTGTGGACAGCTGTGTGGGCAGGAACAGCAGGAGCCGAAGGGTAGGAGAGGGAGAGGAGAAAGGGAAGGAGGAGAGAGTGGAGGCAGCAAACGTGACAGAACCTAGATGTTGCCATGGAGAGTAGCTCATGAATTTTTCTTCCGCGGCCTGCTGTTAAAAATGTTTTGTTTAGCTTCTGCCAGCACGTTGTTTTTATTTTCCCCTTCCACACCCGAAGGACATCCAGAGGGAATTCTGGCTCCGTCCATTCCCTTTGGCCTCGCCGTGGACAAAAATATACAGTCACTTGACAAGGGAGAGCAGGCACCTGCAGTCCAGCAGGGTTTGTTCCAACTCCCGAGCCTGCAGAAGGCAGGCTGTGCATGGGATTAGCTCTCCGGTTTCCCTACACACGTGGAAAACGACCAGCACGTCCCAAAGCACTCCGTGCCCATGGCTGAGCCCAACTATCCCAGCCCCTGGCTGTAGCTCCAGCACCGAGCTCTGCATCTCTTTGTTCTGAGGGGGTTTGCATGATGCGGTCAGAACGCGCTCCACGGGCTTTGTGTAGCTTCTACAGAAGACAGCCCACGTACAAGTAAGACAGCAGTGCCTTTGCATCAAAAATGAGATTTTTCTCGTATTTAATGCTCTGGAAAAAGTTAACTCTTCTAAAAAACGCGGAGTTTTTTTAACAAAAACTTCAAGACTTGACTGCTACAAACTTTCACAGACTTCCAAGGCTAAAAATACACAGCAAAATCTTAAATTACGTGGAGGGGGGGCTGCATGGAGGTGAAGTGACTTACTGAAGCTTTAGTTATACACAGACGCATCAAAATTATTTTTATTCTGCAGCACTGCAATGTTTTGAACACTTAAAAGCAGCCACCCATAAATAGTGAGATTGAAGTACAGCTTGTTCCACTGCCAGACATTCCACAATCCTTGGGTGAAGTTTTCCAGTCCAGCCCTGTGGTTTAATTCTGTTGACTTGATGCATAAAATTAAGGCTGTGCTTGAAGTACTTGAGACTGGAGAATTTCTGCTGAACAGCAAGGGCCCACTGCACAATCCACGGTGGTGGAGCAGACCTCGGAATTCTGCCAGGACTCGCTGAATTATCTTTGCAAGTTGCACCTGCTTGATTCCCAGATTGTCTTTTTTTTTTTTTTTTTTTCCCTCCCCTTGGATAAATGGCACGGTCCCAGAACCACCAATGACATTTTGTATCACGTTTCACAATAGTATGAGCCCCTGTAAAGAAGGTGTAACTTCCCAGAAGTGGGGGGAAACATTGCTGCATGGACACCTAGACACAGGAAATGGGGAAGTTGTAACAAGAAATACCCACCACCTACAGTCAAGGAATATGAATTGCTGGAGATAAGCTCATCAAAGCACATCAGAAGTGGATGACAGTCCAACTGCATGTTAGACAAGGAATGAAGAGCCAGGGAGGCTGAATGACCTGCCACTGCTTCAGCTGCCAGCCAGGGGCACGCTGTGAAAACAACCGAGGCACTGCAGCCTTGCTCCAGCTCCTTTTTTCCTTTACTAATGGAATGGAGGGAGGATTTTAATTAATTTGCATCCTTATTAAGTATGCCAGCATTCAGAGAAATAATGCAATTGGTTTCCAATTATACCAAACATAAGGGAGAACAAAAGGCACGACCGCTGTTTACAGCACAGGTCGCTTTGCTGAGCGCTCATCTGACCTAAGTGGACTCATTCCTGCTGCTCTGTAATCTCATCAGCAATTTAAAAACTTATTTATATTTATATTTAAAAAATTTTTTATGGTATCTGCTCTGCTGCTGGTTTCTCTCTATTGTGTCCTGCCATGCAGAACTTTCTGTATTTATATTGTCTACTATTAAACCAGGTACTTATCCCTCCTTGTGCTCCCTTCTCCTCCTGCCAGCCGCCAGAAGCAGCTGCCAGGAGCAGTGTGGATGCTCTGCCACGGCTTTCCTAGTCCCAGGCTGCTCTGCACCCACTGCAGGAGCCTGGGACTTAAATGAGAGAGGAACCAAGGAATCAGAAAAAAAATCCACTAAACCATCTCTTATTTTTAAGAGACTGATCCTATTCACAGGAATGAATTTTCCGTTTTCTTGATATACATCCAGAAGCAAACCTCAAGCCATCCTGTTTTGTGCTGTTGATACAGAAATAATTTGAATCTGCCTTTTCACCCAAACTTGACCAGCCTGGAAGCTTCAACAGCAGAATGTCTGGGGAGAGCCCCTGCTCAGTTCAGAGAGGCCATGAAACCTCCTGCAAGAAAAGCTTCCTGACTTTCTATTACCTCCAGTTTCTAAAGGATGCTGGAAGTAAAAGCTGTGTAACAGCAGAAACAGAATGAGGAAAAGGCTGTGGACTCTTACGAGCTTTCACACAGGCTCTTGCCAATTATACAGTGGTGAGCTGAAGTTTCTTCTTAATTGTCTGTGCCACGGAAAGCTCTTTCTTGCCAGGCACAGAGCAGAAGGAGGGCACGCACCATCCTCCAGCTCCCACGCGAGTTTAAGCGCCACTGGGTGAAGCCACATCCAATGCCCACTTGCTCCCCGCCTCTGCCCTCGCACGGGTTAATTAGGTGTCATTAGCGCCCATCTCGGGGGGGCTCTAATTGAGCAGAGGGAAAGCGGAGGGCCAGGGGCCGGCAGGGCGCTCTCCCTCCAGCCCCAGCTCCGGGCGAGGTCTGCACCCGCTGCGCCTCGCTCATCAACGCCTTGCAGCGAACTCAGCCCTTTGGAGCTCCCCAGGAGCATCTGCTGGGCTCACGGGAGGACGGATTAACTGCTTCTCAGATTCGCTGAGCGCTGACTCTGAGCTTGCTGCGATACCCTGGAGCCCTTAACTGCGAAGGCAAATCATGTTAATTAGGGACTACCAAGACACAAGACAGAATTAATCTTATTAGAAAGTTTGATGGGGATGCAGAGCAATTAGAGGTTATTCTACTGAACAAGGCAGCTGAAATGGCAGTGTAATAAATTGCATCAGCCTCCAAAATCACCTCGAAGTACAAGCTGTCTTTTAAGGACTAGAGGAACGTAAAATAAAACTGACATAAGTGTTCGGAGATCTGAAGTGTTAAGTATGCAGGAGACTAACAAAACCACCTTTTTGTCTCTTTTTTTTCCTCAATCCAGAAAACTCAGTGCACGCATTCTATGAGCCAAAGTGTCTCAAGCAGAGACAAACAGGACATAAGAGAATTGCACTCTGTAGCTAAGTGGTGTGGTGCTGTACCTGGGAGTCTGGAATATGATTTGTGAGACCAGAACTCCATCCTGGATTTACAGCTGCTTGCTAAGTAATTCTGATGCCGTAACTTTATTCTTATAATGCCAAAGTAACATTATTAAGGTGTTAATTTAGAGAGTCTGTCAGGAAATTTACCGTCTGGCCTGATGGGGCTATATCCTTGTTGTTCTGTTCAGTACTACCATTAGTCAAATAGTGACCAGGTCTTGCTTTTAAAGGACACTTTTCATAAAACCACTATTCTTAGATGAAAGGTATAGCACTTTACCTATTAAAGCCATTGCTGTTTTGCTGATGTACATGGCATCCAATATATTTAGGAGACGGTGCTTTACGCTCTGAGTTTGGCTTTGGTACCTTCAGGTGATTCAGACACCTTATAAACAAAAATCTCATTTCATGGTCGTTTACTTGACTGAGAATATCAAGGTGTTTTATCCTATTCAGCAAAACCATTCGGGAACATTTTCAACGATACACGCAGCTTTTGCATTCCTTTCAAGCGGAACGTCCCACACGATCATCCCTGATCGGCAGATTCCATCATGAAGGACTCTGCAGAAGAGCAGCGTGGGATGAGGAGCACAAGGATCCACACAGAGCTGAGCTGGAGCAGCCCATGGCCTCCTGGGGGAGGGTGCTGTAGCTCTAGAGGTGAAGCACCAAGCCAGGGTGAGCCTCTACACACGACCAGTCTTGCTCCTGTGGACCAGCTCTGGAGCCTTCCAAAGCCATTCTGGCTCCCCTGGGAGAGGCCCACGCAGGCCAACAAAAGCAAGTCTCTCCTGGCAGCAGAGGAACGAGCTGTGGTACCCTCTGCCTGCCATCGCCCCAGCCCAGGCTCCAGAAATAGTGCGGGCTGGAGTGACCCCTGACTTCACACATTCTGTGAATGCGAGCGCCAGCCAAGACAAATGGATCCAGCCCAGCTAGAACAATTTTCTAGAAGGAAGATTTTTTGATTAGGAGGGAGAAAATGTGGATATTATGGAGGCTAGTGCATGTGCCAACATCAGCAAGTATCCCTTGATGCTGTGGAGGAGGACCTGAGCGACCTGCTCTACTTTAACCCACCTGGAGGAAGGACTAAGTGATCTCCAGAAGCCTCTTCCAGTCCCAGCTATTCTATGGTATTTCAGTAACTTTAACTACTCCACACAAAGCTTTGGTTTTTTTCCCAGAGCCGCGTCCCTCTGCCTCCACGTGTCTGACAGCCCTTGAACACAGGCCTCTTCACGTTTTCTCAACTGATTTCTGAAAAGCTGCTCTGGTTCTAGAATGTCAAGTGCAATTACTCTCACAGCAATCAGAAAACTTGCTTGTGAGCTGCTGATCACACCAAAACAGGTGAACTTCAAGTCGCTGCCCCGAGCTGTGCGGGCTCCTGTCAAACAGCTCAGGCAGCCTCTGAGGGGAGATGCTTCTGTACTAAAGGGAAATACTGCCGTGTGCAGAAGGATGGTCCTTCCTGAGAAGAAATATTTACTTGGATAAAACCATCATTTCTGCAGAGACTAGTCCTCTTCTGTCTGAGAGCAAAGCTAAAGGAAATGCCACAGCTTAGCTGAGCAGGTCACAAACATAGATGAGTGCTTGTGGTCAAATGCCAGGCTATCCACAAGCAGTTAAAGCTTCTTGGCCATCTGGATGTGTCCAGCAAGGCCTGCAGAGACACAGCCCTGTAAATGTGCTTGTGAGATTTTATATGTGGTCTTTTCATCTGGGTCTTGTGTTCCCAGTTTGCAGGAAAGAGGACTTAATTCACGCATATTTCTGTCCAAGGACAGATTTTTCCCTTTACCAAATACTTTCCAATATCTGCCAACTAGCTACTGGTCAGCACTAGATAAGAATGAATACTTTTATTTTTTTTGTAGATATCATAAAGAACTGAGCTCCCAACATCACAAGAAAGCACATAACGATTTTGAGTAAAATACAGAAAGTAATACCTCTAGTGTACAACGACTAAAGGACCTCATTTTTCAGAGGCTAGAGATTTATATGGAGTAACGTGTACCAGGAAAAGGGGTTATACAGACTAACATGAAATTAACATGGTTTCACCCAGCCTCTTCTCTTTTTAATTCTGATATGGAACAGGCTACAATGAATTTGGGCAGAATGGTAATATGGTTCAACACTCCTATGCAGGACTGCTGGAAGCACTTATCTCACTGCCAAAAGGTGCAGCTGAGATTCAGACTTCTCAATGTCCTTTCCAGAAGTCACACTGGGGGCAGCAGTTCAACCACAGCGCCCGACACTGGCCTTGCAACGCAAGTCTTCACAATCTAAACAAAGATGCTGTGCCTCTGCTTCTGTACATCCTCCAGCTTGGCTAACTGGAATGCACTAGGGTCAATTTTCCATTGTGTTTTCTAAGCAAGGCTGGTTTTTGGGGAGTACCAGTCCTGCAGAGGAAAGGGAATTCACATCTGGCACTTGTGTGCCAGCCAGGGCCAGGCTTCAAGTGCTCGGCAGAGCTTGCACCCCACAGGGCCCCCTGGGCCAAAGGGCTCCTTCCACAGTTCTTGACTGTCCCCAAAGCTACCCCTCCTGTGTTTTCTTTGGAACTGTGTACTGTGTCCCTCAAGAGCCCGTGGCTCCCTGGAGCAGCTCAAAAACCTTCATAACCTCCCACTCAGCAAGGATTTGCACCTTTTGCACCTTGCATGGCTCCCCCGTTCAGGGCTCTGGAGCAAGCAGCAGGGAAAGCATGCATTTCCTTGGAAAGCAGGAGTGGGCATAGAAGGAAAACACTTCTTTCAAGAAGGCCAGGCACAACTGAGGGACCATCCAGCTAACCTTTATTCATTCCTCTGTTGTTTTAACTTTTCCTCCTGCCAAGAAATACATCCATATTGGACCCAGATTCATCCCTGACATAAATCCAATGAGTGCCAGTGTTACACTGGGGATTAATTTGGCTCACCAGCTCTAACCTGATCTTGGCAGCAATTCTGAAGTGCAAACTGCAGAAAGAGTACTTTTAAATAATAGTCAAACAGCAGCATGTGCCTGCAGTTCGGTATAAGGCTGATAAATTCAAACACGGCTAACATGAATAGCATGGATACATCCTTAAGCAGAATTAGAAATAGTAGAAAATTGATTCTATGTGCATACACGTACTCTCCTAACTTTTCAGCAAGTCTGTTGAGCAGTATGAGGACCAGGCTCTGCTCAGCAGCTGGTGTTGCTCTCCTTGCTGCCCAGCTGAGCAGGCCCAGCGGGTGCCTGGTGATCATGGCAGGTTCTTTGGGCTTGCTGTGTGCCCAGAAGCTGTGCAGCTGGGAGACTCATATCCAGCTCCTGTGACTCTGCAGCTTCTAATGGCCACTGTGGTTTAAACCCATTATCCCACCTGGACTCACTGTATCAGCATTCACACCACAACGTGAATCCAGTTTATGGGACTGCACAGCTGAAACTAAGGGGAGATCTACACTTCACCCCACTACAAAAGAAGGTGTCTTGCAAGTCTCCTACCTCAGCAGAGTTGTGTCAGTCATGCATCTTCACTTGCTGCTCCAGTTCCCCAAACCAACATCCTTCCTCCCTTGCTTTATCATGGAAACGTTGCAACATTACCTAAATTTCCCTTCTTCCACAAATGAGGTTTCTGTCCTCTCTGTTAAAACAGTTCTTATCAAGGTTTGCAAAGAGTCTGGATGAGTGTCAGGGCCTGTGCTCCATGTTTCTGGCCTGCACTAGGGCTCTCTGCTCTTTGACATCTTGCCATCTGCCTCACTTCTGTCTCCTACCGTGTCCCCAGCCCCTCTCACTCTTTGTTGCCATCCTTCTCTTCCTGCTTCAGAGGCACTGCCTCAGCCTCTGCAATTCCCTTCCCCATTTTCTGCTCCCTCCATCCCATGCCCTCTTTAAACTTCATCTGCACACAAGCCTTTGTGTGCCATCTCCATTTCTTTGCCAGTGACTCAACTCCTGCATCTCTTTAGGACATTTCTCCCATATCCTGCCAGCTCCTGGTCTCTCTGCTTGGACACCCTCTCCTCTCAATGAAGATGGCAAAGTCAAGCTCAATTTCTTTGCACAGTGAATGTTTCTTAATTATGACACCACCAACCATCTTTCCATTAATCTGGCTTGCAAGGAAATAGAAAAGGAGGATAATTATGTATTTAATTCCTCCCTTTCCCTGTGCACTAGGGTCGCTCCAACTTTTACTTCTTTTTCCTCTCTCTCATAAAATGAAATATTTTTCCTTCCTTATCTTCACCTACTCTCCAGCCGGAGTATGTGATGCCACATCAAGTGCTTTTCCCTCCAGGACTTTGCTTTCAGAGATGGTGGAAACCTGTTACTGTTTTCTTTTATAGACATCCTGCAACACAAATGCCCTACACTGAATTAGGGATTTGTTCTAGATCCTGTGTGACACAAGGTAACTTGCTGTAACAACTCATTTCCGTAGTTAACCAACGTCCCAATCTGTACTAGGAATCTATAATGGCAGCATCAGTTAAACCATTGTTGTGTCATTTTTATTTTTATTTATAGGTCGGATGCTTTTCTTGCACGTGTAGGCACCTGCAGTTTTAACTGCCAAAAAGACAGGCAGCAATACTTTCTCCTGCCCAAAATTCAGTAACAGTGCTCCTTCCCAGAACTCTCCTCAAAGCACGGGCTCCTGTGTGCTCTGAAAACACGGACCACTGATGTGCTGCTGTACACCTCAGTGTTCTCCTCCTACTTAGGGATTCCTTACTCTCCTCTGCTAATCCCTACAGGTGTGTGAAGTGTATTTCTAGTCATTATAACTTCCTACACTTAAGCATTAAATTACCCCACGTTTTCTAGCTAAAATAATTCATTTTTCTTTTAATTTTAGTGATTAAAAACATAGCACTTTTTCTTCCCTCACATTTTACAAAATGAGATTTCTAATACAGTACTGTACAAAAGCAGCAATCCGACAGATCAGAGCTATTCTGCCATCTTTTATTGTGCCTGGAATGAAAAAAAAAAAAAAAAAAAAGCACATATTTTCAGCTGTGCAACACAGAACAATCTGATAGCAGAGGCCTGTTATTGTCATTCAATGGAGCATTTGTTTAACCAGACGCGCTCATGAAAAATTATCTTAAATTTTACAATTAGTATTTTTCAGAGAAAAGTGTCTGCTCCACGAAAAATCCAAATATACTGATGCACTAAGACCACATCACAGGGCAGCTGCATCTTACTCCTTTTCCTGGAGATGGATTGGAACAGCAGCACCACCACTTTGGGACATCAGTCATCCGCAGCAAACCACACCTCTGTCTCTCAGACACGGGGAAGGAATTACAACAACTCTAAGCAGGAGGGTTTGCTGGAGGATCTCACATCCTTAATGATCCTTACACTGTGCACTACAAATGGAACCACTGTCCTACAGCAGCTCCTTGTCAGGAAATCTATAGCAAGCTGATTCCCAGGACAGCAGGGGAGAGGGGAAGTTGAAGTTCAAATTGCACAGATTGAACTCCTGAATGAGAAGCTGCTAAGGGTTATGCAGACCCCATTGCCCAGAAAGTGCTCCTCGTGTAGAAAAGGAACTTCAGCACACAGTAAAGCACTGGGTGCTTATAACTGGGCAAAATCGGGGTTGTGGATGGGCCTGGGGTGTAGGTGGCACAAACCAGCCTTCGTGTGTCATTCATGAAGGGTCACAAACCACAGGCAGCTCAAGGCTGCACTGCTCCCCTGGAAGCTCCTGCTGTGCCTCCCTGCAAAAAACTAGAGGCAGCCCCAGGACTTTTTAAAAATCTTTGCATTCACCTTTGCAATTTGCTCTGTATTTTTCTCAACCACAGCTTCTGACAGAAAGCAAGACCAGATTCAGGATGGGAAGAGGAGTGGATGGAGTGAAAATTGTGATTAATTCCCCTTAGTACTCATTAAGCTAATACTGATCAAAATACACACAGAAGAAAGATCAAAGAAAAGAACAATACAGGGGTGCATGTATCACTCTAATTCCCTGAATCTTAGAATACCTTGAGGAAGAGAGGAGCATCTGGAGAAGGTGCAGGTGCATTTGCTGACATGTTGGCTTGCTGCACAAAGCAGAACCTGCGTGGTGCTGTGGGAAAGTTCAGTCTCATCATTCCCAGACAAGTGATAAATCATCCAAAGCAGGCAGAGTCTGCACCATCCATGGGATCCCTGTGAAACATCCCATTTCTAGATCTGGGATTAAGGCAATACAAGTCTGTCAGAAAACTGCTTCTTATTTTCCTGTTAGTGAAAATTAACAGCTGAGCCAAACTGCTCAGCAGGGAGAGAACACAAACATAATTCTTAACATTCTCAAACGTCTGGCCCTAAACTATTTATAATCTTTCAAAAAAAAAAAAAAAAATTTAACATACGCAAGTAACTGCATCTATTTTTCTACTTACTTTGTTTTAAACCTACTGCCTCTTCTCTCATAATGTCCATACTAACCAAGAGCAGCACTTCATCTAGTTATCTTTATTTTAGCATCTCATAAGTACTGATGATACCCCAGTGTATGTCTGTGTAATTACACATGGCAGTGCTCTCTTCCTTCTGCTGAAGAACAATAGAAGGAAGGCAGAGAAACAAGAGCATGGACCTTTGAAAACACTTAGGCACCAAATTCCTATTGAAATCAAGGAATTTCAGGCTAAATCATGCCTCAGGCCATAATGAAAGAACCAACAGGTTGCTCGATCAAATTCTGGCTTTCGTAGTTAAGCCTTGCTACCCTCCATGGATTTTGGCTATAATGAAATATATAGATTAGGATTACAAGTATGGACCAGAAAAGAAGTGTTACAGGATATTAAGGAATGCTCATCTGAAATGTCTTTCCCATGCTGTCATATTTCTTCCTGCTTAAGCAATGCTAATGACATTTTATGAGGATTTTTTTGACTTGAGGAGAGCAGAGCTGATCCAATAGTGTCCTATCAAGAGTTTATGCTGTGCAGCTATATCAGAAATTACTAGGCTGAAGAGGAGCAGTGGCCAGGCAATTAATCTCTACTTAGTATAAGTTATAAATGTGTATCAGTCTCAACAGAAGGCAACACACATCTGTGTCACAGCAGGTTCAGTGCAAAGTCTTTCCAGAGCTCTCCTAAACTTAAACTTGGCTTTAACTGTGGCTTGGCACTGAGTTTTTGGTAGATGGTTTTCTCTGCTTTTTCTCAATGTGAGGTGCTCTCCTCTCCAGACAAGATCAAGGGACAGATGCTGTTTTTAGAATTGCCACAATCAAGTCTCTGATGGATATGTCAGTGTCCCACAAGTCAGAAGAGTGAGAAGGGAAACCTTTCTGCATCAGTCATCACAACCAGGGATTATGGCCAGGCTCCACCCTGCCTGGCTGGGGTAAAGTGAGGAGAGGCAGTAGCCATTCTCAAGAGTTCCTCGGGTTCACCTGTCAGCCCCACTGGTAAATTCAGCAGCTCTCAATGCTACTGATACAGAGCGTGCAAGGACCTCTCTCGTGTTTTCTATCCCTTAGAAAATGCATGAAGGAAAGGAACATTGTGAACATCCAGCGCATCCCTCAAGGAAGGGATCTAAATACCACCATGACACGGTCAGCAAAGCCCTCAGGATTTCCAGACTGTGCTAAGGAGGGATGCTATGGAAGAGCAGGACAGAAATTGGTGATGTGATGTGCTGTGCTGAGCTGTCCATGGCTGGCTGCCACACACCCAGCCAGCCACTCTCTCACTCCCCTTCCCTTCCAAAAGGCAGAGGGGGAAAAGGAAACTAAAAAAGTTTGTGGGTCAAGACAAAGAACAGCAGGATCACTTACCAATTATTGTCAAAAGTGAAACAGACTGGACTTGGGAAAAATCAATGTATTGCCCATTAAAAAGATTTGGGGATAGTGAGAAACAAAGCATGACCCTTACCCCTTAATTTTCCCTCCACTCCCAGATTCATCTTCACTCTTTCATTCCTGATCTCTCTTCCTCTGCCTCACTCTGAACAGGGCAGGACAGATGGGGAGTGACAGAAGATTTGTGGTCAGCTCATAGAATTTCCCTTCTGCCACTCCTCCCTCTTGGTGCTTTTCCCCTGTTCTGGTGCCAGTTGTCCTTTGGGGTAAATCTGCCCCAGCACGAGCTCTCCACAACTGCAGTTCCTGCCAGGAGTACCTGTTCCAGCATGGCTTCTCCACGCACATCTCTCTGGGATATCCTCACAGATGTGTCCCCCTCCCTCCCTCTCGATATCACACGCTTTGGAAAAGAGCTACCAAAGAGCTGCACTCCATAATGATGGAAATTATAGGGGTTTATGTTGAGCACTCATAAGAAAGAGAGGAGATCTGAGCTTCAAAAATGCAAAAATTCCATGAGACACAGCAGATGTGTATTCATTAAGAGACAGCACGGAGGTCAGAACTACTTCAGTTCTTGTAAGGACGAGATCCAGAAAGATGTGTGGGCAATGCCTGAAGTGTTTTTGAAACTATTGAAGCAAATGCCTTATTTTGCACACCGGATAATGGGTAGCTTTCATCTGACCTAACTTCGGATATTTGCAAGGGAGGTGTCTTGATCGGAGCCACTTACCCTTTGGAGGCAAAAAAAAAAAAATAAAAATAAAAGAGATGGAGGCCACCAGAGGGTGTGATTCACTTAAACCTAATTTAAAGAGATGAGTCACATGCGGGTAGTACCTAATTCCTCCCCACACATTTTAAAGGCAAACCAACTCAGGTGCACAGGTTACATGAACCCCATCTAATCTGCCCAATAAATACGTTTGCCATTAATCTATTTTGCTTAAATAACACTAAAAAAAATTCTCCTGCTTTGGTGTAGCAGCCAGTTAATCAACTCCTTTAGGAGGAGCTCTTCCTACAGGCCAGTAGGATTTTCTCCTGAGCATTACAGATCTTCCTCTGAAACTTCTGGTACTGAAAGTGTGAGGCAGGACAGAGGCAGGACTTCGTGTGCCCGCGGTGCAGACAAGAGCCCTGTTACTACGGATACAGGAGGATGGCAGGACCTAAACTGTGGCTTATGGTAATACCAATGCACCTCGCTTTAAATAATATTTTTACTGCTCGTCCCTGTTGACGAAGAGAAGTAAAGAGGAGTTCTTTGTTCTGATGGTTACAGTTTATCAAAATGACCTTGTTGTTGCCTGAAGGCTTTGCAATGCTGATGAAATGCTCCTGCAACAGCGGGAAGACATCTAAATTTGATGTTTCTAGCTCTTTTCATATTGCTTTCTTCTGGAGGGTATCTTTTTCCAACATGACAGTGTTTGCAGGGCTCAGATGAGCCCTGTTGCTAAGAAACAAGTCCCAACTGTGCCTTTAAAACTCTGCCTTTAAACATACAACATAAGGAAATGTTTTTCTTTTCATTACACTGTATTGTATGTTTTTATTAGGACTTCTTTTAACTTGGATCTGACTCTTGGGGTTACATTTCTATCACAGTCTTCTGGGAGAGGACCTTTTCCTTTTCCATTGTCTATAAAGTGCTGTGGTCACCTACATAATGGCATAAATAATATATTTTAAAATAGTATTGTTTAGAGGTTTTAAGTGTATGACAAAAGTCCTCATCCATGTCATAGCATTCCCTTCTGGATCATAACAGGGCTTGAGCGCAGTCTGCATCTCACAGTGCTACGGAAATAATAATGCCATATATGTGTATGTGTGTATGTGGCACTTCAGGATGTTTAGGGCTGCCTGTGAGGGGTTAATGATTGGACTCAATGATATTAAAGCTCTTTTTCAGCCTAAATGATGCTATGATTCTATGAAAACACTGCTTGACTACCTACTTGGCACTTCTCACACCAGTAAATTGTGACCTTCTCGGGTAAGACTTAAATCACAGCCACTGGAGTAAGTTATCATGTAACTTAGGTACCGTTCCTTTTACAGAATGTACTGAAGAACATTTACTAGTGTGTGATGAAGTGTCATAAATATTTAAAACAAACCCACATTTGTAAGGGAGAAAGCAGATTAAGTTTTATGATGCAGCATAAACCAGATTTTTAGCTTTGGCTGCTGGCTAATTTGGGAAATACAATTCTCAGCGAGTATCCAGCTTGGTACTGCAACTTGGGAAGAGTCTTCCCTGGTTTAAAGGGCAAAGAGCTCAGCTCTGCAATTCTTCTTTAAAGTAAATAATACTTATTCACAGGAGCAGCCTGAAGGGGCCACCTCAATGTTACTTGAGCAAAAGAGGTGAGCAGGGGTGAGACAGAATAGTTCTAGAGGCTCCACACCACGTTGCTCTGTAAATTGTGGGTTCTCAGTTCAGACAAAGGAGTTAAGCTAGCAGTGGGTACATTTTGTACCTGTTTTGCACTGGTTCATATGATGGGTTGGCGTTCCAAGCAGTGTGACCTGGACTCTACAGAGCAACTGGGAAGGGGACACCCTCTCTGTGCAGTTTGCCTTGGCACTAAACGAATAAATGAGCACTGAAAGAACATCTGGTGGATTGAAAGCAGTGACGTGAGACCGGAACACAGACACACGTGTATTGTACCAAAAGACCATGTTTTAGTTAATACACAGAACAAAAATCTTTTATTCTTTGTGTCAGTACAACTAAGGGCGGACTGTTACAATTTTATCATCACAGCCTCAGTAAAAGAAGGGTTCCCTGTGTAATTGCCGAGCAAGAGTAGTTACCGGGAACTCAAATGGCCTAAAATCCATTCCCAGCTCCACCACAGGTTTCTTCTAAGCGTCAGCTGCACACAGCACGAGGAGACAGATCCCGCTTTTAACTGCACTGCCTTGAACTCACCCTCCAAAGTGGAAGCACCGAGGCTTAGCTCTGACGGCAATGAGCGCTTGCCCGTCGGCGCCGCCGTGCGTGAGCCGTCGTTCGGGTCAGGACGGGCTGGTGCCGTGGACTGGCTGAGCCCAGAGTGCCCCTTCCTGCTCTCCACTCCCATGGCTTGGTCCAAGCTCTGCCCTGCACCTGTGCAGCTGTCCACACCTCTGCAGTGCAGGTGTAAAGGCACGCAGGCGTTTCGCGGCCGTGAGCGATGCGAGGGGTTGGCGCTCCAGGCACAAAAATCAGCTCCCCGTGCGGAGCTGACCAAGAAAACAAGAACCGAGTTAGACCACCTCAGGGAGTCAGCTCCAAGGAGAGGGGGGGGGTCAGGAGACTCCACTTCCACATTGTTTTTGTGGGATGTGTGGGGGACTGAGTGAAATAAGTGCTCAGATGCAAGTCAGCGTATGAAATTACATTCTGACTTTTAAAAGAGAAAACAAGAGGCTGTTTTTATACTCTCAACTGACAAGGATTGTAGCCCCTGTGCTCTTTTCTCTCTTTTACATGAGACAAGAAACCATCCCACCAGCTCTCCGCAGCCACAATGAAATTTCAGTAGGAGGGGGGAAAAAAAAGAAAACAAACGTGATGCTGAGTCTAAAAT
This sequence comes from Hirundo rustica, assembly GCF_015227805.2. NCBI lineage: Eukaryota > Metazoa > Chordata > Aves > Passeriformes > Hirundinidae > Hirundo > Hirundo rustica. Next base: position 17,989,533 of record NC_053452.1, read on the forward strand.
ATTGGTTTTTTAAAAAAAGTTTAGTTCTTGTTTTGTAAAAAACTTGTTAAACCTTCCCTGGCATTGATCAGTTTGTCAGATGCAGAGCTAAAGCAGAAAGACATGCAGCAAAAAAAGCATTATCAGATTTGGACTACAGACAGGAAGATTTGGCAATGCTTTCACAATTAAACAGATCAAGAGAGGTAATTTAATGGCCCAATCCAGAGAATCCCCACTCATCAAATCGTCTAACTACGCTGGAAAAAACGTTCCAAGTCTTTCAGTGGATTACTCAGTAACTAGTTTGGTGCAAATGAGTTTTGAAAGGGGTCTGATTTGTTGCAATCATTTCAAAAAGACAGAAGGAGAGTATGGGGAAATCATGCTGATCCCTCCGCCAGGGAGGGATTTTCCTCTGGTTGCACCTCACAAATGTCTCAATTTTTGAGCATTCCTTCCTCACCACCTGAAATCCCTTGTGAACCACTTCCACTAAGACAGCAATTCCAGAGTGTGTTGCAGGGCAATGAGAGTTGTGCGTCCTTACAGATGCCTTGTGTGTGTAGATCCAAAAAGGTCCGGCTGTACTTTCAGCCAGAATTTAGTCTCCACATTCTTGGAGCCAATTCTTAGTGGAAACTTGAAGTTTCCTCACTCCACAATAATGTTCACAAGAAGACATGAAAAAAAAAAAGAAAAATTGAATTTACAGGGAATATAAAGATATATAACTTGATCCAAGAGCTTTATTTTTTCTTACTATAATGAACTTGTCCTGACCACTCTCAGTGAAAGGTCTGACCCTATGGGCCTCTCTGCATTGTAGTTTCTGTATTGCCAAGTTGCCACCTCCTTTCCCCACACAGCATAACAAATACAATGTTGGATAGTCACATCCAAAATATCATGTTTATGGAAATCAAATTGTCATGGCAACAGAAGAGGTCTTGCAAGTATTTTAAAAATAGCAGATTAACAAAACCAATTTATGAAATCTAAAATCCATTCCTTTATGAATGCTCTTAAACAGATACAACAAATGGTTTTCTGCCTACAGGAGGCTTTCCTTTAATGCCATGAACCCATTTCACCATAGTGGAGCATGCAAAGGGTATATGCATGCAAATAAATACACTTTTTTAAACTTAAACCGGCAAAACTATTTCAGCTGGACAGTGTCATAATAATGTGATCATTCAGTTTATTTCAGGCGAAATATTTTCACAAAAACATTGTAATTCATACTTCGTGAAATTACTGAACTTTTTAACATAGTGAACTTGTGGCTCATTATACTCTATTTTTTAGTCTACAATAAATCTTAATTGTTCAAAGGCTTATCAACACTAACACTTAGTAAAAAATGTAAAAATATACAAACACTTTTTTAAAACAATATTCTTATTTGGTCCAATTGAATTTTTTCCCCAATGCAACCACAATAATCATTTGACAATTTAGCCCTTTTGCATTCTTTACAAACTTATTTGTGTTTTAACTAAAAACAAAATTATTATCCACAGTCTCAAAGCATTTTTAAGTTTTGTGTGGATATTCACCAATGCTTGTGGCCACCTGAGAGTTCAGCCCAGATAAACAGCAACCTGGTGAGAGGCTGGATAATGACCTGTCACATTTAAATTCCCAAAGATGCCCTTGGTCCCCTGCACAATTCCTTGTATAAGCATAATTTCTGAAGTTGGAAATGTAGTACAGGATGAACCCCTGCAGAGAACGTGATTATGCTTCCAGGAGTTCCTCTATTGATTGTATTCACCATTTCCTCTAACAATATTTGACCATCCAGGCGTATCCTTTGGGTATGTTTACACTGGGTTTTTTAATTTGAGTTAGTATATTGCCCATCAGTTTTCATCAACCACCTAAATTATATTTACTGTATTTCAAGATGCTATGCTCAAAGACATGGATGTCCATGGTTTTGTATAATATGGCAGAACTGTAAATTAGTTGGTAATGTATCCTCTTTTTCAAATTTAAAAACTCAGTATGATATTGCCATTTTCCAGTGCTGAAAAATCATGACTCAGATTCTCCAAAACTGAGAATAAAATTTAAAAAAAAAAAAAAAAAAGCAATTCACTCTTTCTTCCCACAGCCTCCATTTTTTTTTTTTTTTTTAAAGACAGTATCATTATCTTCAAATCCTGCTCCACAGCCATAAGTGTTACATTCTTTTTCTTTTCCTGAAAGCAAAGATTCCATCTAATCAAGAGCCTCAGGGGACAAAGTTCTAAGGAAACACCAAATATTGTGTGAGTCGGGGTTGCATTGCTAGGCCTTTTGAGAAGCTGTCAAGTAGTTGGAGAGAAATTGTTTGGTCTGTAACTCCTTTGGAATGGAAGTGCTGAGTTTGAACTGCCTTTATTACAAGGTCTGCGTTGCTGAAGGAAGGAGGGTTGAGAGCAGCTTCTAAGTGGTAAGATGGAAAGGGAACAAATGTGGAAAAGAGTATTTTAAATCAAATATTCGACCATTTATTTTTTCCTTGGCTCTACACAGAACGAAACCTGAGTTTATAATATCAGAAATCAACAAGCAAAATATAACTAGATAGAATGGCATGTGATTTTTTTTTTCTCAAGTTCTTACAGTATTTTCTTTTTGCACCTCCCTAGATAACATAAATGCTCAAAAACCCTGGGAAGGGGAAGAGGGATTAGCTTCTTCCCTTAATGAAAAAATTCCTTATCTTCAGCAGAACCAGGAAAACTCAGTATTCACATTCCTGCAATCTCTGAAGCAAGGTCAATGACACAAACTTTTTCTTGTGTGAGGCTGGGCCCTAAGCCTGTCAGCGTTTAAAAGCCATTTGGACAATGGCCTTAATAATATGCTTTAACCTAGCCCTGAACTGGGCAGGCAGCTGGACAAGATGATAATTGTAGGTCCCTTCCAAATGAATTAATCTATTCTGTTGTCTCTTTGACCAGCATCTGTGCTACAACCAAGGCTGTGCTCATCCACCGTGGTGCTGCCACCGTGTCACTTTAAAGTTGTAAAGGTCTACAACGGAGACAAGTCCTAAGACAGGAGAAAGGATGTTATATGTCCCACTGACTTTATCTTATTACAAACCTTAGGACTATTTTAGAATCCCTTTACCATCCAATTGCTTGTCTCTCCACAAAATTCAAATCTGGACACAGGTTCTAAAACTCCCCTTGGTGCCAGACGCTGCCAGCTGCGGGTGTATTTGTGTTCAGGGTCCTGCACACAGTTTCGTGGGTAAGGAAGAGCCTGACAAACATGGTTTCTGCTTCTTGCTCCTCTCTTTATGATCCTGAACAGTTCAGAAACTCTCAAAGTCCTTTTCATGGTGGAGAGATTAAATGGCAGTAAGCTGCTGAAGGTGATGGTGCTTTATCAAGTTTTGTATGTCTCTCCAACACCCACACATTCAGAGCAGGAGAAAATTCACTTCCTTCCTGTTACCCTGACTAGGAGAATTTCACCTATCAAAAGCACTCTCCTCATCCAAGTTACTTTTATCTTCAAATCCTTTCACTCATTTTCTCCCTTGCTGCAAGAAGTTTCAGTTCTTTTGCCTTCTCACTGAATCCCTGCAAATGTACTTTCTTCCTTCTGGACTCGATTCTCTGTTTCTCTCCACGTCACACTCTTCGTCTGGAACAGCCTTCTCTCCACCTTAAAATTCAGCTGGTTTACTTGGCCATTTAACAGCTCTTCTCTGCTGCCTGTTCCCACCTTCACTTTTAATCTTCAAGTACATCTGTCCAAACTGCATTAAACGACAAACAAGATTACAAAATGCTGAGCACACCCTGTCTCCTTATGTGTTCATCAAGTAATGAATATCTCCACAGAGCCGCTTCAACAACAGCAGTGAACAAAAACCACTGAACAAAAAGGTCCCTGGCCATTTCTTTCGTCTCCTATTTTCATGGAAACAGAAGGCACGAGGGAGGCAGAGAAACTTGTTTGCATTTTAGCCGGTCTGGCACCGAGAGCAATTCAAAGGACGCAGCACTGGGTTAGTGCACAGCTCGACAGCGAAATGAACCAAAAAGTCATTTTAAATGCAAGTGGAGCTCAACAGCTGACTTCCACCAACTGTAGCAAGTGAAGAGTAAAAACTAACCAAAGGACAGAAATAGATCTAAATATTTGTGACTTGAGGCCGTGGTCACGAACGAGGCACTGGAGAGCTTTTGCCGTGTGTGCCCAAAACTGCGTCTGTAAAGGAGGGCACAGGAGGAGGATGAGTACGACAGCTCGTACACACGTGACCATCGTGGCTGGGCAGACAAACTCAAGGAAGGAACCCAGTGTTACACACTGGAAGGGGAGGAAGAGGAATATATTAAGTATTCAGGCAAGTGTGGGCAAAGCAGAAAGCAGCCTTCTGCTTAAAATACAGCAAAGCATGTCATTCAATGCTGGATTAAACTGAGGGGCCACATCAGGTCCCTCAGTAGATAAAATACCTTTTATTTTCTTCTTTTTCCTGATCAGATACACTAGGTAGAGTTGTCTCAACCAAGGAGCTACAAAGTTGAAACACTTCAGCATTTATTCAGATCACTAATTACCTGTGAACCTCTTTTGAGTTTTCCAGGATTGATCGTCATTCTAGGTGGTCTAGACACTTCATGGAACAAAAATATTCCAGACTACCCAGTGGTGGTAAGATTGTGGAATGCTGTTCAATACCATCTGCCAGGTAAGTTAAATGATACAATCAGGCTTCTCATTTAAATCTCTGTTATAAAAATAATAGAAAACAAGACAGGAATTTAATGGCCCTCTACATACTGAAAAGAACAAAGACCTGCAGGCGCAGAAACCTCAGATTCAGCTGTTCTTGTGCCCAGCTTCACCTCACTGTGAGGATAAACTCCAGCTGATACCACTGGTACCAGTAATGGAGCAGTAAAACCTGGATGCACACATTTTATTGCATGTCTCATTTCCCACCTTGCACAAGCACAAATCACCATAAAGAACTTCTTGGCCTTTTCAGTGGAGAATACAAAACCTGACAGAGGAAAGTCTACTGGCAACAGGTTTGCTTTGTTTAATTTTGCTCCCATGAACAATCAGCTTGTTTCTGCACACTACCAGCATCACAGGCTGAAAGGCAATGTTAGCTAAAAAACTGCAGCAGTAAAGTTCACAAACACAGATTCACACAAACACTCAAAAAACCCTTCGTTTTCCACAAATGAGCTCGTAAATCACACAGACTCATTGGTTTGCTTTAAACTTAATGTTTAAAAGAAAAAAAAATTAAAAGGATCATAAATACCAAAGAGAGTTTGAGACTTTAATGTACATCTGTCTGAGAGCCCAAATTTCTTTTTTGCACTGTTTGCTCTACCATAGATAAGAAAATGCATTTTTTCCTTGAAATTCTTTGTTTCAATAATGAAGACAATGGATGTTTGCTTGAAGCACCTATTTACCATTCCAACCACAAAAATAAAATGGGTACTGGTGATTTTACGCAGATCTTATCCCTTCAACTTTCTCGAGTGTTGTGTTCTGAACTTCTGTCCAGCTCTTTGGAGCTCATTCTGCTCAGAAGAGCCTTGAGGAGAAGATGCTCGTCTCCTATAAACCAAATATTAAAGCCACATTCACACAGCTGAAGGTGCAGTGCTTGAACTCTATCAGGTCTGAATAAACAGATGGCAGAAGACTCGTGATCTGGAGCTGACAGACCCGGGAACAGGAGAGCTGCACTGTGGAGCCGTGGAAGAAGAAAGTTCAGCGGGCTGGGAATCACCCCTTCTTTCTGTGAGAAGCTGTCACTCCTGAACTCCTCCACGGGCTATTTCGTGGCACATGGGTGGCTGCTCTCCCATCCTGCATTAACATAACTTTAAGCTACGTATTTCAGTTACTCCCTGCATAAAAATAGTATTCACGCACAACGCAGGCTGTGATCCAAAAGCCCACCCCCTTCCTGACAGGAGGGATTAATCTTGGAGAATACCTCAGACTTTCAGATAATTTCACTCACTTCTCACATTCCCCTCAAGTTCCCCCCCGCTTCATTTACCCCCGCCCACACACGGGATGTCGAGAGAAGGAAGAGCAGAGAGGAAGGAGGGCAAGATTCCCATGTATCAGCTCCGGGAACGAGAAGGAGCCAGATCTTCTCCCACGCCGACTGGCGCACGGCAGCTCCAGGAGAACGCCGTCTGCCAGCTAAAGGGCACGGCCAGCCCTTCTCCCTTTGCCACCTGCGGCGCACAGCGCTCCGTCCTGCGGGAACGGCACGACTGGGCACACCTCTGGCTCTGCTGACAGCTGCATCTCCCGCTCCCCAGAGCTCAATGCTGCGTGATCCGGCCTCAGAGCCCGCTCCAGAAACCCAAAGCCAGACCGGAGGCTGCCATGCCTCTGGCAGAGCTGGAGCGCTGGTAGCCAAGGCACGACGGCTTTTGCCAGAGCACCCTCTGCCTCCTCCCTCCTCTTCCTACCCACTCATTTTATGAACCTGAGCTCGGGACACCTTCATTACAGACCAGCCCTATAGACCTGGCAGACACAGATGAGAAAGACTGCACTGGACCATGGAAAACTGATCCAGAACATTTCCCAGTGGTCACGCCTGTCACATGGAGAATGTGTCATTTCAAGGCTGTTTGGCAAAATGGATTACAAGTGGATGGACCAATCAAGATTTTTTGCACCGCATTTGGTCTGAATTTTAAGTTTTGGCAAGGCAAAACTTAACATATCCCCTGGGTATGAAAAAAATTACTATGAGCTACATCTTTTGTAACATGTATGGAATGAGTAGTTAAAACTGAATTTACAATGCATCTTAAAACCTGCAGTTCTGAGTTATTACACAAAACTCTGAACATTAACCAGCTGAAAATAATAAACTGACTGTAAACAAAGAGAAAGTGTTACTGCTGTCCAAATGGAGTACTACTGCAAAACATAAATAGCACAAAGGAAAAATAAACCAGATATTAAAAATTCTCATATTTCACCCTCACAGGTGACTTCCATAACAGAGGAAAGATAATTTAACTAAAAAATAGAAGCTTTCAGATGGTGAGAGACTGCCCAAGGATTTGGAAGCCTGCATCAGAGTGCAATTTCCATTTGGATATCACCGCTCTCAGGCACGGGGCGCTAGTGAAAACCTCAGATGCACCAGACTCCAAGCAGTGGAACACTTGACTTATTCAATGTTGCCCATTTTCTTGTCTACTCTGTGGTCTCTGACCCTTCTTTGCAATTGCACTGCAGGGTCTGCACACAAATGACAACTACATGCAAAACAGATGAGGGATGAATTTAAGGACTGAGAAACAGAGGGCTTCCATTAACACCTTAACACAGTCACACTCTCCAACTAAGCAGGCAGAAATATACAGGGAGCCTGTGAAACATCATTTAACATGTTATCAATCTGGACTACAAGAATTGATGGGAATTTTGCCATTTACTTCGCAGGGAACAGGCTCACATCCTTGGTGTGAATACCTCACACCACTGCAAATTTAATCTCTTTTACAAGCGTTGCTCAGCTCATTGAGATGGCTGAAGCACAACAATGACACAAAATCTCTTTTTACCTTGAATATTCCTGCCAGTAGATTCGTGATCCTACTGTTTCTCCTCGTGTGTGGGCTATGTGATACATGACAGGATACGGCTGAGATCGTAAATAGCTGTATTCTAGTCAGGTGTGTCATCTCAGACTGAGTTTTCTCTCAAAATGCCTGTGATATTAGCAGCTTCATTAACAGAATGGGTCATTTATGTACAAACTAAGTGCCACGCTTTGCATACTGAGCTTGGGATGCATCTCTCCTGCATTTCACCAGGCTGTGGGGATGCCACAGGGAGGGATTCCTTTTCATTTGGAGTTTGTCTGGTTTGCTCCTTTTGCAACAGGGTACCAGAAGAAACAGTGGCACAGCCAGCCGGATCGTACCGCTGAAGTCAGTGCATCAAAGGGCAAACAGATTTTCAAAAATCTCCACCCGTTAAAAAAAAAAAAAAAAAAAAAAAAAACAAAAAAAACCCAAATAGAATTAAAAATAGAATTTAAAACCATTTTGTGCTGGTCCAGCCTGTCAGCGGTTACACAACCAACAGAGCTGCATAGTCCAGATTCAACTCCCAAGCTTTCAAGCAGCACTGGGAGCCTGAACACTCACCCTCGGGAAGGAAGCGCTGTCGCTGCCCTGCCTTAGGCACCTTCTCTGTGAGGGAGGGCACAACACGGGCTACCCCCAGACCCACAGCAGCACCCAGCAAGAACTCTGGGCTTATGGGGATCTGCCCTGCTGGGATGAAGGGAGAACACCGAGGGTCTTCTGGCATGCTTTGTGGAGTGTCAGATAATTTGGGTAAGGAAAAGGGCATGGCAAGTCGGGCTTTTTTCCTGTACCTCTACACTGAAGATGTGTCCTCTTCAATGCCAACAGAAAACAACACTCACTTTGAAAACTCTGGTTTTGAACTTCTCTCTCCAAAGTGGGAAACTAAGCCCCAGGAAACCTAAAGCCTCATGACAGAACTCAACTCCAGAGCTTGTCTTAGATTCATCACTCGAGGTTCTTCAGGTGGCTGCGTACAAGGGATGTGAAAACAACACACCCGAGCACAATGGATTGCATCTGGAAGCACACAACATAGCAGTCCTTCCACAGGAAAACTCAGAGGTATTTCAAAAGGTGCAAGTTTTCCTTTGGAATACCTCCACAGGTTCAGAGCAAGCATGCTGGAATAGCAATGGCTCCTACATGTTGCACACACTATCCCCCCCCATACCTGGGTAGTACTTTAATCAGAACTTGAAGAGTTTCAGATTTGTTAAAGAATTAAGCCACTTGAAGCACATGAAGCAATTAAAGGCAGGCAGTAGCTCTTTAAAAGCAGGGCCAGGTGGAGGATACTCCCGTATGGCAGGGAAAGCTTCTGTGCCGGCTACAGTAACAGAAACAGCAGAGACCTGAGGTATGCATTAACGTGTTTCGGATTATTTTGTTTGAGTTTGGTTGTTTTTTTTTTTTTTAATTAAGGTGGTTATTCTGCTTTCAGCTAGAATGTTTGTATTTAGCCTTGCATTCCAGGGGTTTTTGTAGCGTTCTAACTCTTCAGCTCCTCTTGCAGTAAGTAATTTCTACTACAAGCGGAGGAAAGGAAATATAGAAAGGATGCAGCCACATCTTAGGGACCTGAGCACACTAGAGACTTTATGTCGAGAAACGCTGAATCTCCAATTTCTCTGGACAACGGTTCTAACATTTTCCGGGGGTCTCCTTAGAAAACCGGGGACGGTGGGCTCTGAAAGCTCGTCTCTAGCCAGCGAGCGATGTGGTCACCGTGAGCCTCGTTCCCCTGACCGAAATCACAGTCCGCGGGAGCCCGACAGCTGAATCCCTTCCTCACGGCACGACCCCGGCCCGCCGAGAGCGGAGGGGTCCCTCCGTGCCCGGGGCCGGGACCGGCCGCGCCCCGCCGAGCGCGGAGCGGGTTCGGGCGGCTGCCGCGGCCCCGGTCCCCGCTGCCACCCGGGGGAACCGCGACCCTCGCCCGCTCCAGCCGCTGGGGCGCGGGCGCTGCCCCGCGGATCCCCGCGGACCCCGGCCCCGACGCGAAACTTCGCGGGGGATCTCCCGCCTCCCTCCGCTCCTCCGTGCCTTCCCTCCCCGCGGCGCCGTCGGGGAAAGTTGCCGCCGCGGCGGGTCCGGCGGGGCGAAGCAGCCGCGGGCGGGGAGAGGGACCCCGAGCCCCGGCCGCCTTCCCTCGCCGCCTCCCGCAGCGTCCTTACCCAGCCCCGGCACGAAGGTGTTGAGGAAGAGGCAGATGACGGCCACGGGGAAGGGCATGTAGGGGATGGCGGCGCGCAGGGGCCCCTTCTTCTCCCGGACCTGCACCACCACCCCGCTGGAAGGGGCCGTGCCGCCCCGGCCGGGCTCGGCGGCCGCCGCGCTCTCGCCGTCTTTGGGCGAGGGCTCCATGGCCGGCGCGGCCGTGCCCCGGCGGGATGGCAGCTCCCGCCGCCGAGCGCGCTCCCGCCGCCGGGCGCGGCCCCGCCTGCGCCGACCCCCTCCCCGCCCTCCGCCCCGCCCCTCGCGGCGCCGCGTCCCGCCCGCGTCCCGGCTCCTGCCCCGGAGCCTCGCCCGGAGCGCTCCCGAGCCGCGCCGCGCCTCGCCTCGCCCCGGCGGCACGGCCCGGGACGGGGCAGGGCGCTGTCCCCTTCCCCGCTGCGGTGGGGAAAGAGCTCCCGATGAGGAAGCGCAGAAGCCCTGGAAGATCGTGCCCCGCGCTCCCTTAAAAGCGGAAGGTGTAAGAGAAGGTGTCGATTAAACCCACGCGCGTTTGTTGTTCGAAAATCCCTGCTGTAAGGAGGAAGAGGGAAGGGAGCCACAAGAACGGGAAGGCAAAGAAAACTCTGTCTCTGGAGAGCTAAGCGCAGCTTGGTGTGAAGATGTGTCTTCGTTCCTCGGTGCCAAGAGATGAAACAGGGCTTTGTAGGGCTGGTAATTATTGTTCAGCACAGAATATAGAGGGTGAAATGGGAACAAAACTTGAGCGTGTCTAGGTAAAAAAAAAACAAAAAAAACTATAATTTTCCCTGCAGATGGGATTTGGCAGAGAAAATGGGGAGAATATTAAAGGCATTAATCCTGATATAAAATGTGAGTGTGACACATATACGGGATCTTTCCATGAGAGAGAGGATAGTCTGCGTCTTACGTGTATTTTGAAGCTGCAGTTTTGCCAAACAACTCCTGCTCGGAATTTAGATTCCAAGAGAAACCTTGAACTACTTTATTTATGCCGCTTGAATACCACCCAACAAATGCCTTATTCAACAGTTTAATTGATTAGAATACAAATTACGAAAAGCTTGGGTAAACTAAATGAGGGAAATGCAGAATCTTCTCCCTAGGTTACATTATTTTATTTTTCTACTAACTGGGCTTGAAACCACAAAAACATAAACAACCCATGTAAATTCTCTCATCTTTAACAACATGTTTTCTTTGCTTATCTTCTTATCTCTTTATTTTCTTTGCTTATCTTTTAGCTTGTTTTCTGAGTGCATTTCATCCAAAGGATCTTCTGACTATTTTTGATTAAACGCATAGGAATTTTTTTTTTTTTTTTTTTTAGCACAAAATTTAGATACGTTTCTGAATTATATTAACTAATTTGGCTTTTTGGAGAAGGTTTTTTGTTGTGGGGTTTTTTTTGTGGGCTTGTTTTTTTTGTTGTTGTTGGGGGGGTTTTTGGGGTGGTTTTTGGGGGTTGTTTGTGGGTTTTTTGGTTGCTTAGTTGGTTTTTTGTTTTGGATTTTTATTTTGTTTGTTTTTTTAAAATGGTGACATTTATTTCTGTAAAAATAATTCATGACAGCCCAGACCCTGTACTGCCTAGACACAAAGCTGTTGGAGAGCTGCACTTTCTCTTGGGAAGATCTGATGTAACTGAAATGGACTCTATATTTCTCTGCTGGTTGATCAAACTACAGTCAGATCAGAAATCCTTATGGTATGAATATGGATTAATTAGAGCCTGTGCAAAGCAGAATCCAAGTTGGAACATAATCAATAGCTTGCAGTGACATAATTCTCTATAGGTTCTGGAAATTGTGTGGGCGAGCCCGCATCACCTACAGGAACAGCAAGCAAAAGGCCATTGTGAGATTAGCCCAAACAGAAAATCAAAGACGGAGATTAATTAAAACAATATTTTGTCAGAAAGACTTAATAACAAGTTGGCTTTTATGGAACATTTCCTTGGAATATCTCGAAGCCTGTGACAAATGTGAGTTAGTTCATTTACTCCTCCAAGATCAGCTGGCAGTGTGTAAGGCTCCCTCTACCCACCGTTAAAATGCCACCGCTCCCAGCCTGAGCTGCATCATTAATTTTGCGCTGCCGGTGCTCGTGGAAGTTCTCGGGCGCCTCAGGCAGGAGTTATGACTGCCTCCCAAGGATATTAAGGATGCCTTGGTGTAACAAGTTGTGACATTCCCAAGCTTTTCTAAACAAGCAAATTGGTGGCGGCATTACTCTGCTGCGGCTGCCGCTCGCTCCCCGAGCCTCTCGTGCTCAGGAGGCTCTGCTGGAGAGCTTCAACCGGGAGAGGAAGGCATCCCTGGAAAGGTGTGCTGGGACCTAAGCAGGGAAATGTGGCCCAGGGAGGAATTTATTTTTTTTATGAAAATAAGGTTATCGTTTATAAAAAGCGGTGATATTTGTGTGTACTAAGAATACTCAGATTTCCTCAGATTTGATCTTTTAAAATGTTCATTTTGCATCTGTTAGGAAAATTAATCCATGAACACCAGAGGTTTGTGTCCAAAAAGGAGACAGAGGAGTCCTTTTACTTTATTTGAATAAAGGGAGAGGCCATGGGGCATTCCCCCTGGGGTCTCTCAGTTTTTCGGAGGATGCAGCCTCCTATTTATCCTAATTTCCTGGCTGCATTTCCCTCTCTCTTTCCTCATTGGCTGAGATACTTGAGAGGTACAGACTTCCCAAAATGCCTAAGATTCCCCTTTTAATGTATAACCCCCCCTAATTTTTAATTTTTATGGGATTTATGGGGTTTTCCCCATTGTTGTTTTCATGTTTCAATATTCAATTTCATTTACAAACAAACCTATGGCTTGTTTGTAAAGGCAAGTAACTTCTTTTCCATTCATCCATCAATAGAATCCTTCCCATTGTTTTGCTTATCTCTCAGTGCTAGTTTTATCTACCAGCAGACCCAGAACTTGTTTGTAAAGACAAACCTTGTCATTCCTCTCACTTCTCAGCATGAAAGCAGCTCACAGGACTGCTATGTGTATATATATAACATTATTTTTCTGCAAAAAAATGGTTTAAAAAAAACCCAAACAAACACAACCTGAATTCAAAGTGGTGTTTCAGACCATGGAACTCCCCTGGCACACCGGTACAGCAGCAGTGTGTTGGCACACAGGGCTGGGAACACATTCTCCCCCAGTGTTCTCTCCGTAAAGCTGAAGACAAATAGTGCTGCTGTGTCAAGGGCGGGCACAAAGGAAGCTGAGAGCTGAATCTCCCGCTGTCTGGTGAAAGACTAGGTGGTGCTGGCCCAGGTGGCAACAAGGACATCCTGCAGATGGCTGGGCCTTCCACACTCTTGTAGCCCTTAAAACCAGAGGAGGGTGGCCTCTGACTTCCTCCAGTCCTGCAAAGAGTAGAGTGTGGGTGTCTGTTCCTTGATAAGCAGGCGGGGACAGGGAACCTGTGTGTGAAATAGCCTGGTCTCAGTGCTGGCCAGACTTGAGCTGGACTTTCTGGTTGATGGTGGGAGCCTTATTGCCAAGGCTTTGTGGTGAGCTAGTTACGTGTGCGTGCTGCTATGGGAAGTAGATGCTGGGGCTGTGATCGGTATCCCGAGAATTCCGTATCCATCAGGCCTGGGGGATTCCAGCGCGTGGCTCATGGCCACCAAACACCCAGTCAGAGAGGAACGATATCCTAGCTGAGAGCAGGAGAGGGGATTTGTTATGGTCACTAGCTGACTTTCAAGGAGCTGTCATGGGAGATTTTATGATGGGAGTTTTTCCCTTTGTTTTCCACAGAGTCTAAATAAACTGTATCGCAAACATTTTGCAGGTATGGACATTTTGAGTCAGGCCAAAGGAAACTTAAGATCAGAGAGTTTAGTATTAATTTACCCTGCAGCTGTAGAATGACCTTTTCTTCTTTCCCTGCTCGCCTCAGTATTTGTGATGTTCCTGTGGAGAACGGGTTGTTCGGTGGAGAATTGGTGATCCTGCAAGAGGAAGGGATGGTGCTTCTCTTTTACAGTGCTCTGAGGAGTGGGCACACCACAGGCTTCCTCTGACTTTGGAAAGGGAGAAAGACTCCTGCAAACTGAATGAATAGCAATGACATATCTACAGCAACCAGGGGTTCATCTATTTTAAATACACCCCACTCCTGCGCTTGGGTTCCTTCCAAAGCAGCCTTGAGTATCTTACAAGTATGTTAAGAGATACAAAAATAGATGCAAACACAAGTCGTTGGAAATGTTATTAACAAAGGCAATAAGGAGCCAAACAGAGCTGCTGCTCTCTAACAATCCCTGAGGGACAGGAGGAGCCCTGCAGTCTGCACTCCAGAAGAGCAGAGTAAATCCAGCGTGGCTCCACAAGCTGTGACTGAACGCAGAGTTTGGCTCAAGGAGTACAGCGCTCTCCCAACAGAAAGATCAATTCATTTCATTCATGTGAAGGAGCTTGGAGTTATGTCTGCCACTGGAAAATCCATTGTACCAGCTGAAATGGGGGCTGGCAGAGCCCTGTGTCCTCACAGAGACAAATGTACCTCTGTGCAGAGGAGTGACTTATTTAAGTACCACTTGTGGCCCGTGTCAGAACGGAGTCTTGAGACTGTCAAGGCACTGAGACCTCATAAATTGCTTCTGTCTGACAAATGTCAGACACTCACATGAGGCTGGGTTTGTGACTCAGTGAGCTTTTCCTGGTGCAATTGAGAGCTGCACTTATTGCTCTTGACATAGTACATGGGTATATCCTACACACAGTCTTCCCACTAGTCAAAAACAAACAAACAAACAACAACAACAACAAAAAACCAAACAAAAAACCACCACCCACCAAAGATTCTTTGTGTCCAGGCTGGTAGCGATCCTGTATTGATTGCACTGGGAACAATAGTAGCTTCATATTTATTTATTATTCTTCTGTTCCATGAGCATCAAAGCAACAGGAATTCTTAGTTTCCATAAATTTCTATTAGCTTAAGACTTTGAATACTGGCATTTACAGCTGTGTCCTGCTGTGTCTTGAAAACATGAGATTGTACCAAGATCACTAAGAAATGCTTAGGATGCCACGACAAATCTGTTCCCCTGGCTCCTGCCTTCCTTTCCAGGCTCCAGTTAAAGCATCCCTTCATCCTGACAGCCTGGGCAAGATGAATTGCAGTAATTTCTGGGAAACACGGGGATCTCGTCACAGGAGTCTTCATGTTTTAATGCATGTAGCTGGTTTTCTTTCTTCCCAGCTCAGTCTTTCTTCCTCCAAATGGCTTTGGACCGTTACATGCTGCCCCACCTGTGTGCCAGGCTCTTTAACATCCCCTAAATTCACCCAGAGTGAGCTGTGTTGCTCAGAGAGAGAAAACCACAGTAAGTAGAGTCTCCCAACAAAGAAACTGGGAAAATAGTCATGAAAATCTGTATTACCTGTTGTAATAATGACAAGGTAGGTGTGGAAAGAGGACAGGCACTGGAGAAATGTTCTGCACAGGCCCAAAGCAATTCTGCAAGCACAAACATTCCCTTGCCCTGTTTTAAGTCATTCATGCTTGCCCTGAAAGTAGAGCAGATACCACAGTCCCTAGTTTGTCTTCCTGCATTCAGAGGCTTCCAAGAAATGTGAGATATGAACGAAAATCTGGAGCTCAATCCATTGATTACTGTATCACAGCTTTTGATTTGGGTTTGTCTGCAGATCAGTTGTGGGTTGCTGTTTTAAACTAGTATGAGTTAGGCTTAATGTCAGTCTCAATTTGTCCAAATTATTTGACAACTCCTCTAGAATAATCTCTAGAGATTCAGAGATTTATTCTGGAACTTACCCGTGACTGTTATGGGCTAACAAAACTGTCAGCCTTTACTGAAACCATCAATAGTGTCAGGCAGCTGCATCATGTAAGATAAGGAAAACAACCTGACTAGAATTAATTTCTACCCTGCTTGTCCCCTGACACCAACTGCTTGTCCAATGGAAGCCCTTTGCTCTGAATTGTATCCTGTTGATAATTAATTTTCTGCCACTGAAACAATGTTCTTTGTCTTAATCTTCCTTTTGCTCTTCCCTGTCATTAAGTCTTTTGGGTGGGAATGGATAAAAATGACAAAACTTAGAGGCAGTTCTTACTTTATCTTCAAACACTCACAAAAATCTATACTAAAGAAAAGGAGGCCCTTGCTCTATTAATTCTGAGCTACCTGGATTTTTTCCCCTCATTTCTGGTCTGTCATTGAAACAAACATATTTATGGAAAACATCAGGGAGGCTGTAAACACATCAGAAACACTATAAACACCAGCTGCCAGTGTCACGGGGGGTGCTCTTGTGGCACTGGCCATTTGTTTCACTGCAGATTATTTTTTAAGAGTCTCGAATGTCTCTATCCCCATTTGAGCTTATGGTGACTCTCTGATACTATTGAAAAGTTACCTTTTCTTCTTTATCTTGATGTAACCTCATTACCCCTTTTTACAGCACTTTTCTCAGTGAAACTTTCTGCCTTGCAACATAGCATAACGCTTTGTTACTGATTTAGCATTCTGTGCACTTCCATCATGTTCTTTGTTTTGAGCAATCCTCCTCAACATGATTATTGATCACAGGCTTTATGTGATGCTCCTGGGCATTCACTTTTTGTAAGTGTGGGCAGCACAAAGCTTCTAGGTGTTAGCTCTTGTGACATTTAGTATTTTGGATTATTCAGTCCTCTCATACCATGGTTCAGTAGATCAGTTACTGTGCTTGGAAATGCCCAAGGCTTTCTGGTTTAAAATGTTTGTGTTTTCCGAATTTATTCCTACACCTCACAAAATACAGTCTCCTTCTTTCCCCCTTTCTTTTCTACTGAGGGGCATGTCCTTGTCAAACCCAGTGTCTCCACGTGCTGATCCATTTTTCTTCTTCAGTCTTGTCCCGTAGCTTCTGGTACCAGCTTTATTCCAACACAGCCAAATTGCTGCTGAAGGCCAAGATGAGACCCTGTTCCTTCAAGAACTTTTAGCCTCACCCAAAAAATCCAGTTTCTTTACACAGTTGTGTAAGTTCTGTGTTGCAGCTGGTGGAGAGGCAGATTCTTCAATCTTCCAGGAATGATCAAGTCTGCTTAAGTTGAACATTTGTTTCTATGGTTAAGCTTAGGAGAAACTGGTAGGGAAAATTAGGTCTCTTCATCCATTTGGCATCCTTTCTGCTTTCCCCTCGTTAGAGGACAAGCATCTAATACATCTAGTACACTTTGTGCAAAGTAGAACCAAGCATCTGTATGTTTGGTTTCCTGAGTGAGTCTATTTTGCCAGAGACTATAATTTAAAAGCTGAGTGCTGTTACCATCATCTCTGGTCATGGCTACTCTGAAGGACACAGGAAGGATTCAAAAGCCTGAAATAAATCACAGCAGAACTGCAGGTGATAGAGAAATACCACTATTCACAGAGGAGCACTAATGAGCAGCAGGAGGCAACTGCAATTATGTGGCAGGGAAATAATTTGTCTATGTAATGAAGCACCTTTAAATTTAGGCGCCTGAAAGATTAAACAGTCCTGGAAGGTAAGTGGGAATAGATTACTGAGTGGATTTAGGGGCTCTGGGATGACTGAGTTACAACTTAAGGCAGTGTTTGGACAGAAGAGATTCCCTTCATTTTACACTTGGATTGGCCCCCTTAAGGTCATTCTTGGGACATGTTTTCTAGTAGGAGTGTGAGATGAGATGGGAGCTTTTTGCACATGATCTGTTTCTCTCAGATTAAGTCTGAGGGAGGCAAATGATGTTCTGTGGCTTGAGAACCACAGCAGTCTATCAGGTAAACTACTGCAAAGCTGTCACACTCTGCCTTAAATGAAATTGCTCCTTAGATCAATTTTTTTGCCTCTTACATAGTACTTTTTTCTTCTCAATAAAAGCTAGTTCAGACAGGATTAAATGTTATATATTGTAAGACAGCTCTTTCAGAGAGCCAAGAAACAGAAAAGCATGTGCTCCTCCCCTTTCTTGGGACTTGCTTGAATCATGGTGGTGACAGAGGCTGGTTTACCGGCACACATAAATTTTGATCCTGGAGAGGTGGTACCCATCGATTTGACAGCTGTGAGGAATCAAATTTACCAACACAGGAACAATGGAAAAGAGTTCTCTTCCTTGTACTGTTCTACCTCTTATCTGGAGGGACCAATAATCAAAATTAGTTAAAGATCCAGAAGAGTGAGTCATTCAGTCTTTGTTTCTCTGCTGCAGTTGCCCATAACTCTGTAGTCTCAGTTGGATCAGCAGTTCTTGTACCACAGGTCACATCAGCTGAGGTGTAAGCCATAAGCCCTGCTGGATAGATCAGAGGTTTCCAGTGGG
Source organism: Hirundo rustica (assembly GCF_015227805.2). NCBI lineage: Eukaryota > Metazoa > Chordata > Aves > Passeriformes > Hirundinidae > Hirundo > Hirundo rustica. The sequence goes on from NC_053452.1 coordinate 18,007,646, forward strand.
ATGGGGAGCGTTATGCATGGAATAGAACATGTTTTATGTTCTCCTAAGCGCGGCTGCCTGGGCTCTGGTCCGTGCTGAAGGTTTTGTCCAGCCCTTTGTGGGACAGCAGTAGGTCTCTGGTCTGTTCCAAGGTGTAGATATCCTTAGCAGGAGTTTAATAGTTTCAAGCAGACTTGCTGAGAACAGACCAAAGGGGTTTGCCTGGGGAATGCTTTCTTGGGATCACTGATGGTCAGTGATGTGCAAGAGTTTCAGGGGGTTTTATGAAATAACCCACTGGATTCCAAGCTTTCCAGTGGGTGAGAAGGCATCCTGTGATCCAAAGGGGAGGCCTCCTGTTATCTTCAAGGGGGAGAAGTTTTAGATATGCCCTGTCAAGTATTCATTGCAATATGAACTTTATCTGCTGCCAATTCTTTCTCTCCCTTATGAGCAAGTAGGGGACTTAATTTTCTGAGACTGTACTCACTCGTTTTGCAAATGCTGCACTGACATACAACAGATTGTAGCGATGTTCTGTAGCTATTAGGAATTAAAATAGGAGAAAAATGGTATTTTTAAGCTTGTTCAGCAAAAGAAGAAATTGCAAATCTTCACTCGAAGCTTAATGCACCCAACCAATGTTGGCAAGAGTTGTGAATGTAAAATTGAAGGTTGTCATAATCAGGAAAGCAATAATAACAGAAGCTGCTGCTCAGGCAATGGGAGCTGACATTAGCAGTGTGCATGGGGACTGAAAGTCCTGTTGCAAGTGGACTCAAGCAAGGCCACGTGGGAAGGAAGGCTGGCTCATTTGTTTTAGCAATTCATCCAGCTGCAAAAGACTGCTTGTGCTATCAATGTGCTATCAGCTTAAACCACTGCCCACTAAGCTATATTTATTTTCTTCCTGAGATCCATCTACTTTTTTTATTTCTCCTGCCAGAGCTGGAAGATTACTTTAAATCACTTTTTGGCATAGAAGAACACCAGCTTAAATTCCTTTTAATCTCGAATGGGATTAATGTTGCATTTGCTGGTTTTGTGAGTTATTCTGGCCCACAGGACCAGAATATACCTGGGACACTGATTTAAAGAGATGAGTCAAGTGCAACGGGGACTGGGCAGGAAGTATTCCCAAAACCCTGAAGGGGGTGTTTATGGTGGAAATTATTCCATTTCTGGATTTCTTAGACAAAAAGGGGTAGCAGCTAGATAGATGCTGGATAGAGGACTATGGTGAACTCGGGGAAAGACTACCATAACTGCTTCTGGTTTTCAAAGGCTGAGGGAGAGAGGACAGCCTGCAGTTTTCTACCCTTGAGCAAAACTGCCTGATTCAATCTGAACCACTTTATTTCAGGGAGATTGCAGTTTTCAGTGGTGCTTTCCATCCCAAAGAGATTTACTGTGCTAGAGGAGGCCCAGGGCTCTTCGCTGAGGAAATCTGCGCTGGGCTCTGTGTCGCAAATAGCTGGCAAAAGTTTGACTGCAGTCTGATCCTCCTGGGCTCTACAGGAATGCTGGCTGAGGCAGCTGGAATACTTATTATTGATATGGTTTTGGGGAACTGTGCAGTCATGTCACCAGAGACTGAGAGATTCAATTACATGATCTCACCCTGAGATTCTAGTGCCTTATCTGCAAGGCTAGTGAACATTCCTCTTGTGAAACCCTTACTCTGATTGCTTGGGAAACTTGGCCCCAGCGTGCTTCTGCGTTGAACAGACTTCTCTGTTGGATTTCATTGCATTTAAAAGAGCATTTCAAATGCCCAATTAAACGGGGAAAACCCATGCCCAACAGCTTTAATTATGATTTTCCATTTAGTCATTATCGTTAAGGAAGTCATAACTTCCTCAGTCGTTCCTGTGTGCCCTTGATGAACACCTCTGATCTGTGTCCACCCCCTCGCTGTGGAAGTGAAGCTGTGGGGTTTTTCCTGGTTTTTGGATCCCTCACAGACCTCAATATTCACCAGCACCTCCCCAGCCCACCAGGTGCTGTTCACTTCAGGTCTCTCTGGTTGGTTTTTAACACTCTCATCCCAGAAAGAGTGTCCCCATCCCTGTTACTCAGCAGCAACACAAAGTGCTGTGGACAGCAGCTTTCCCCAAAGGTGTTTGCTGCCTTTTGAGATGGACACCTTGCAGGTGGATGCAAAGGGCTGCAGCTCTGTGAAGTTTTGCCCTGTAAGAAGCTGTATCCTCAGGAGTTTTACCTTCCTGTGGCACATTCAAGATGGCTTTTACTGAGCTCAGGCAGGGCTTATTTCACTCAGTTGCCATGTGAAAGTGGCAGGGGTGAAGCATGATGGACCTCACTCTCTTGATTCATGTGCTGCTGTATTTTTTTGTATTTTGAGATTGTTTTTTTGGTTTGTTTTTGTTTTTTGTTTTTTGTTTTTTTCCGGGGGGAGGGGGGGGGGTGGGTGGTTGTTTTTGGTTTTGGGGGGTTTTTTAGTTAATTCCTTGATTTTTCTGAGACAGATCCCATCTGGCCTTGATGTTTTGTCAGCCTTGTGACATTCTAAAAAATTTTATAACTATTTCTGGCATTATCTCAATTTCTGACTATTTCTGCTTTCTTCCCAAAAATGTATGGCTGTTCTTGGCATCTTCTCCACATTCCCCATTCCTTATAAACATTGCACAGAAAACTCGTTTTATCCACGTCTGCTTCTTCTGTGCGTAATTCGCCTTTCTACTCTGCAGAAGAGCTGTCCCCTCAAACATGCCATGTTCTCAGCTGTCTGTGATTCTTCTTTGTCAGAGGGAGCAGTACTTCTGTCAGCCTCCACTTGCTGCTTTGCCCATCAGCTTCCTGTACGCTTCTGACTTTTGTCTCTCTTCAGGAGTTTCTCTTCACCTCTGGTAGTCTGCTTGGGGTTTTGATCCCAAACTGCCTTCCAGCACACAGAAAAGGAATACTTGTTCTTGTAAACTTTGAGGCGTTACCTTTTCCTTTCCAAAACACATTCATTTAGTACCAGAAATCCTAAAAATCGCTTTCGAATTATCTAAGTGTGGAAAACATGCCTCCATGGGGAGATCAACGGGAGATTGGATCACTTTGCATAAATATCTATACGAAAGAGGTGATCTGAGAGTGAGTAAGGCTTTTCAGCCCTGTTGACAAAGGCACAAGCAGATGGCTAGTTTGCCATCTAGTTGTGCCTTTCTTAGGGTGAGCTGTTTGATGTCTGTCTGTCTTGCTTATGAATGGAAAGTTCAACTTGGAAAGGTGGAACAGAAGAGCCAGTTTCCTACAGACTGGTCCCAAATCTCTTTTATTAATTAACAGCATTCTCATGGGTACTTCTGAAGTTGTTCGCTGTTGTACCCCAAGCTCTACTACTCTCTCTGTAAAATTAATCTGGAGCTCTTTGGCAAGTTAATACTCTTAATGATTTTTTGTTTGTTTGTTTTTGTTTTTGTTTTGTTTTGTTTTGTTTTGAGATAGTCTTCTCCCAGTCTCCATAATCTACTGTCCTTATGCTTCCTGTTAGCTGGGGAAGCTTTCCAGCCTAAGCAATTTCTGTGCACATACAAGGGAATCATGACATCACCCACTGGCATATTTCCACGGTCTTGGTGTGATGGTTGAACTCTTTCCATGCACACTCATCGGTGTCCCCAATGTAACAGGGAATTAAGAATCCAGCAAGCTGCAAGTGGTGTGCTTGAAAGACATGAGCAGCAAAAAGGCCTTGAAATTTTGGATAATTATAAGTCTGCAAAAGTCTGTCACAACTCTCAGGGACTGAAGTGATTTGATAACCTTCTCAGCCTAGCAACATGGCAATACTTCAGGGGAGTTTTTAAAACTTACCCCGTATTTTTCCCTTCTCAGTAAGATTTGTTATTATTTGGTGTTTGCTAGCCTTTCTGTGAGCTTGGGAGCGACTCCTGCCAGAAGTATTGTCAGAGTATGAACCTCTGCATTCTAGGGGGAAGAGGGGAAATCAATCTGAACACAGAAATAAAATAATAATTGGTAAGATTTGGGGGGACTTTATGCAGTAGAGCAGTCCAGTCCTGTGCTCTGCCAGTTGCTGTGACCTCTAATGGCCCACTTTTAGCTCGGCTTTCCAAGGATGTTTTTGTGAACCTCTCTCGATTTACACACGCCTTTTAGATCTAGGCAAGACCTCTGACCTCCTCTGCCTTAGTGGTTTCCCACAAGGGTAGTTTGCATCTGTATCTGTGCCAATTCCAGATGGCATGCTATCTACTGCAGTATCATATTTTGGGACTTTCTCAGCAGTGGTGATCAGTGGGAGAAAACGTCCCATAAAACCCCTATGGATCTGCTGGATACCAAGGTTGCATCCACAGTATCTCAGCAGGGCTGGAGAGTAGCAAGAGGAGGAACACTGGGATTTGTAGGGGAATTTGAGTGGGTAGGATCTCTCTCTCTCAGTCTCTTAGCAACAGCAGGCCCAAGGGGTACGGCGCTGCTTGCTGCGGGTGTGCAGCCCCCTTTGTCGGAGAAGAAGAGCAGAACTTCACACAGAGGAGGTGGGGAAATGAGGGGAGGAAGAGCATGAACCATATCACCCTGGGGGAGAAACGATGGAAGGCAGCTTACCAGGTACACAAGCACCAATGAACAGGTTATTCTTTTAGTAGCAATGGGATGGCAGTGAGAAGAAGGTGTCCTAGGCTCGCACAAAGCACGGTGTGTGCAGCCTGGGGCTTCATTTCTATCCCTTCCTGTTAATGCTCCCCACAGGGGCTTTTGACATGGGCAGGTGTCATTAATGAATGCCTGAGCGGGGCAGCTCAGCTGCTGCCCTTGCCTGACCCCAGAACATGGCTGGCTTACCTGTGCCCTGCCTGCAGCACAGCAGGGTGACCCCAAGACCTCCTCCTCAGTCCATCCTGCTGCTACACCACACAGAGCCGTGGCCAGTGCTGAGCTTTGGTGCATCTGCACTCCAGCAGAGTGCCTGAGCCCCAGGTTTTTCCTTTGCATTATAAACTCCTGCAGAGCTGGTTTCACTTCTGTCCCGATGTGTTTCTTGGGCCTGGGGGGTTCAGTGTGCAACACCGTGCCTAAAAGCTGTGTTCTGCAGCTAAATCTGTGATCCTCTGCGCTAACTGTGATCACGCTAGTGATGATTGTGGTGATGCCAATATGCATATTGGAACACAAAACTGAATCACACATGATAAGTCATTTCCCACATTATTGCTCTTCTGAAATATGGGGTATGTTTGCTATCTAGCAGGTAGGCTGTGTTTGTTCCTTAATGTAAATAGTGGGCTTGCTGTATATAAAATACCCTAAGTCATCATGGGAAAGGAGAGGTGAAGAAAGGAGGATGGGACATGAATACTAATGTTCTGCTTAACCTTCTTCCTCCTTCCGAAAAAATATCAATGCTTTTTTTATTCTCAAGACTGGCACCATTTACTTCTTTATACCCAGAGAGGCATTGTGTTAAATCCATTGTGAAACATTATAGGTGGTGGTGACAGCTTCCAAAGACCCTCTTTTTCATAGCTGCCAGGTCGATGCTGAATTAAAGTGTCTTCAGAATGGCAGTATTATTTCTTTCTTACCTTTTTATCTTTCCTTTTTTTTTTTTTTTTTCCTTTTTTAATGCCGCATTAACACATAAAACAGAAAAGGGAAAAGGGTTCTCATTTTTGCTGTAAACCCTCTCTTTGTGGCTGTTAATGGCATTGGGAATGATGACGTGCAAAGTGTTCCATAAGGCAAAATCAGAACTGGAAGTCAGAGCTGTAGTCTCAGCTGTTTATCCTGGCACTGGCTGTTACAGCACAACCTCAGCTTCTCTGCAAACACAGACCCTGAATTCTCTTCAAAACATCCAGAATCAGCTCTGAGCACTGTGATAAACCTCACACCACAGATCTCCCATTCAACATGTTGACATTTACTTATGACTGTGGAAGGTGTATCTGCCTTCACTCTCCTTCCAAAATATCCCCAAAATGTAAGATTTTACGGTGACTGATATTGTATTGTAAGGGGAAATTCTTCATTGCTGGCAGCCTGAGGGACTGTCTTCCATATCTGATTTCTCTTAAGGGAGAATTATGCATCTACAGCATATCTGCAACTACCATTGATTCTGGATGTGGCTGAGGGTGCACTGAGTTGTGAAGAGGTCAGATCCTTGGCATCTCTCATTTAGACTGTCCTATGCTTGGTTTCAGGATGTGATCCTGTGTAAATTGATCTGTGTAACAGCTACAGGTGAGAAGTCTTTTACACTTCTCCCTATGCTGTAAGTCGCTGTAATATCTGTTCCAATACTGGTTGTAAATTGTCCTGTGTTACGTTTCTGCCATGTCTGACTGTGCTGTGAACCAGGCAGAGCAAACACAGAGCTGGTGCCATTTGCCCATCAGGCTTAAAAGGAGAAATGAACAAAAAAAGAATGACCTGGAAAGGAGAGAAGGGATGAATGTGTATGAACCTTCAAAAGAAAAGCTCCTAGCCTGTGATCATTAGTGATCTGTTTGTGGTAAGAAGCTGACATGTCAAGGGAGATAATGGAAAAATCTGGTAAAGAAACTAAAAATCAAACTGTGTTTGTCAAAAACGTCTGAAAGCATGTAGTCAACTGGCAGGCCTTCTAGGGCTCCATAAGCTTCTTTAAAAAAATCAGCAACTACTTCCAAAATGCAGCCAGTTTGATTCCCATACTGAAAGGTGCTAGGTAAGATTCTGATCCTTTTGTTAGGCTGGAGTTTCCTCCAGAGAGCAGGAAATTCTGTTTAAATGCTAACAAAAAATAATTCTGTAAAAAGTCTAAAAGAAAATAATAGATAAAAATCAGCAGGACTCTTTTTAAAGAGCTTGATCTCCTGCAGAATATATAAATTGATGTTGCTTCAAACTACATTAGTGAGAAATTTGGCTCCACGGCCCTGGTATCTATCTTTTAAGGTTGAAAAATTGAGGGCTTACTCTGTAAAACATTGAGTAGAAAGAATATAGAAGCTCACCATTACTTTTGAACCATGACTGTGCCGTAACATTTGCTTTGAAATCCCTGAGTCTGTATTGCAGCAGAGAATCTGACCCACACGCTCATCCTCTGCCAGAGAAGTGTGTTCTGTCTCTCACATCAGCCAAGCAAGAGAAAATCTGCAAAGAGTGCTGAGCTGACAGTTCTGCTGGTCGTGCCAGAGACAGGACAGAATCCAGCTCGTTCCCCTGTGCTTGCTGCTTCATTAGTAAAGATAAGATTTACAAAAGCATGTAGAGCAGATAAACTGAGTAAGAATCCCTTCTGTAAACTCAGAATTCCAACTTGCTTTTTAAGGTGTTTCCAGCAAAGTCTGTTTCCAGAGTTCAGAGGAGATGCTGTCAAAACATTGTGTGTTTATTGTGTTGCTCAGGCGGTGTGGAGAAGGTGAGGCCAGTGTTTTCCACAGGGTTGTCAGAGCAAAGGGGCACTGCAGCGTCATAACTGAATCTCTCAGTGAGGCTGATCTAAGGGAGCCTGAAAACTGACTTGCAGCTGGTATTTGTATCAAGATGGGAATTATCCTCTCATTTCTTTTCATGTAAAGTCACGTTCTGAAATCTGCACTCAGCCAGCAATACCTGGACAGTGTAAAGGAGGTTCACTGTAAGGAACACAAAGGTCTCTGCTGCAAGGCCTCTGTGTATTGACCCACTTCTGATTGAGCAATGCTGCATCACTGTCAGGGCTTTGGTTTTCTCACTTGGATGCTCTGAAACAACTGTAGGTTTTTGCCCACTGTTATGCTAAACTAAGTTTGAGATTGAGTTGGAACTCTGGATCATGACTATGTGCTCCTAAAAACTGAATCAAGAGTGAACTCTCCATCCAGGAACCACCTCTATGGCAGATTAATTACTCTAATGGCACAAAGTGAACTTCACAGGGAAACGGTTCAGGAGTATTTCTTCAACAGCACAGGTGCAGTCACTGTCCCTGAAGGCCTTTAAGAAAAGGACTCAGGGCAATGGTCTAGCTGACCAGGTGGCATTTGGTCACAGACTGGACTCCATCACAGAGGTTTTTCCAACCTACCTGAGTCTGTGAAATGCTCTTCACCTTGTCCTTACAGATAACTCAGCAGCCAGCAGGTCTCATTCTAACATGACTTAAAAATGTGAGCAATCCTTTGCACATCAGGTACCCCTTTGCGTGCATCTGTGCGCAAGCTGTGCTGTCTCTGTCACATTCCTGAGTCTTGTTTACCACTCTAGTCTTACTCTTCTCTAAGTTCCACCTTTTCTAAATGACCAAATGAAGCATTTGAATTTCCTTCTCTTTCAAATTCAGCAGCTCCACTTAACCCTTTAAAGTACAGATACTGAACCAGTGTTTGAACTAAATGCCACTTCTAAGCAAACACCCACAAAGTTATTAGGCATTTGCTTAACAGAATACATCCAAGTTACATTACAAGGACCAAGCTGAGACCCATCTGCTTTTTAAATATTAATTGGCTCAGTCCCCAAAACCAAAAGATCTATTTTTTACCTTTTTTTTTTTTTTTTAATTGGGGTTTGTGATTGTCTGCTGAGAGATTTTACAAGAGAAGATTAATTTATCTCTCTAGCAGTACTTGGCATGACCAAAGCTGTTTCTAATGTGACTGCCTGGCTAGGAGAATGTGTTTTTACAAGTACTCTAAAATGCAGTTAGTAGTGATGCAGAGAGGATTATGCTTGCTTTTGCAGGATCAGGTTTGCTCTCATAATGGAAGGGAAAGCTCTGCTCAAAACTTTATCTGGGTAAACTCAGGAAATGATGTGGCTTTCTGTGGGGACCTCACACGGAAGCCAAATACAACTTGAAAAATTGGTCTGTGTCTTTAAAGCAAAGAAGAAATTGAACAGCTTCAAAATGAAAACTGCCTTGTGACATTTTCATATTATCGAGAATTGTTTAGTAAAAGTGTGACAGTGGTTCATTTTTAATGTTATCAGCTGGGTTTTCATTTTAAAAATGGTCATTATTAGCTTATATTTTGGAGTTGGAAAACAGATGCTTTTCTAAAAGTATCTTTACAAAAGCCTTCTCCAAGTCGCAACCTTGTAAAAAGCTTTACAGTTTGTTTTTCATTAATTAACTCTACTAAATTGTCCTGAGGAAAATACTTGAGGAGTATCTATATTTAGGTGAAAAGAGCAGAGCTGAATACAATAATTTAGTACCTGCATCTTTCTAAAGGAAAACAAAACTGCAGTATTATAAAACAATACATTTTACTTGGATAATGAGATGTTATTCTCTTTGGAGCTGATCATGGCTTTGCTCTTACTGCAGTAAGCCCAGTATTCTTTTTAAGAGGTGACAGGCATGTGTCAGAAATTCTCAGAGGCAAAAGAAAGGTCTGGTAATTTGGACTAAATGTATTTCTTTTTAAATAGCCTTCCATTTTGGATGAGCCTTCAAAACGAATCCAAACTTGGCCAACATAGGAAGGATAGGTCCACGTCACTGAAAATTGTCCAAGTTGTAAAACATCAAGTGTAAGGAGACATTTCAATCAAAGGTCATGCAACCAGTTCTCCTTAAAGGATCAATACACAAACACAAACAAATTTGTGTCAGATAAGGTGTTCTCTGAGCAATCCCAGCACACATCTCCAACAGCTCACTCAGCTCCAGCATGGGTTTCTCATCACTTGATCTAAGGCCAAGGGACCAGCAGCAAATGAATCATTCACTGCAAGAAATGTGATTCAGTGATGCATTTTCAGCTGAAAGGGCAGAGCATTGGTGCATTGCATGGAGCTGAGTGCCAGCCCCAAGGTTTTGACACTCAATCACTGCTGTGACTTCCAAAGTAAACTTCCTTCTGTGCTCAGTGTCAACACAGATGATCCATTTGGTGTCACAGGCGCCAGTGGGAGCTCAGTGCCCCACAGCCTTTGTGTTCACTTCTTTCAAGTGTCAGTACTGAAGCTGTAATTTAATGTTGTCCCACCTGTTTATGAAATCGATGAACCCAGAGATGAGAGGGAAGACATAATTTTACTGCTCCTTAAATTGGACAGCCTGCTGTGTGCCTTGTATTACCTTGTGCTGTGACCCATCACATTCCCAAGCAGGAAATTCTTAGTCTGTTCTGGATTTGGGTAGTTGTCCTTGTGAAGTACCTGTCATTCATTACTCATTTCCTTCCAAAGCAATAATGAGGATGTAACTTTGGATGCTTTTCCCCAAAAAAGGAACTAAAAAATCCACAAAAATCTTGCACAAGATGCCATAAAAATTGAAGTTACCACTGTTCAAGTGGCAACTTTTAATTGTACAGGACTGTTTTAGGGAAAAAGAGTCTACCAGTACTGTTCAACCATTGTAGGCATACTTCTCTGTGGTTTGATACCCTCATGGAATTCTCAGAGGAAGACAAACAATCCATGCTCCTAATAAGATTGTACAATGTAAGGAAAGCAGCTGATCAGGCTATTCTTCAAAATTTTCAGAGATTTGCAGGAATTGTTCTTCTGGTGGCTTTTCATTGCAATATCAGTTTACCTTTCCTTTTAGTTTTAATCTCAAAAACTAGAAGAGAATCAGAAAATTTAGAAGCAACAGCTGAAGAAGGAGCTAGTAAATAGCCTGTCTCTGAGTATTTTTGCTTTTATTGAGTATTGTTTTCATTACAAAACAAGAAGCGTGTACCAGGACTTTTAAGGGTGGAGATAATGGATATTAAACTGATGTTTTTGTCCTCAGTAAATGAAAAATTTTACTGCTTTTTGTAAGTACCAGTCTGTCATACTTTACATGGGAACATCAGAAAGGCCACATTTGCTCAGAGTAAAGGTCCATCTGGCTCAGCATCCTGTCCCTGGGTAGCAGCCAAGAAATTATGCCTAAGGGTGAGTATGAGAACACAGAAAATCAATAGTGATTCTTCAGGATATCTCTCCAGCCATGAGCTTCCAGTGACTTGTGAACTTCCAGTTTTTCTCAGTGCATTTTCCAAGACTAACAGAATCCAATTTTGTATCTGAGGGAAGGAAAAGGGTAGATTTTTTAGATTCTGAGATGTGTCTGTTGTTAATGATGCCCATGCAGTGCTCAAAGAAGAGGAGCTGTTTGTGTTCCCCAGCCAGTCTGTATAACTTAAGGACAGCAGTGGTTCCCATTCATTCTTCACCTTATCTCTTTCCACAGTTTACAACTTATCTCTTCCTGGTCATGTACGAGCTGCCTCTCTGTTCAGAAACAGAATACATTGCCAATTTTTTCTATTCTTCCCTTATCATCCCGTGGCTCTCCCCATTCACTCATCAGGCAAAGATGAGCCATTTCCCCACTACACACATCTCTAGGTTGGCTGTAATATGTGACAAGGGAGGATAAAGCAAGCTCCCATCAGAGTATTTCCAGCAGGAACAGGAGCAGGTTCCCCAGAGACCTCTACACAGGCCTGCTAACCTCCCCAAGGCTGCAAGACTGAAGCTGGGAGCTGCATCTGCCTGTTAAATTAGTCCAGGGAAAAGTATCTGTGTTTGTGAGCACACCTCCCAGCACAGAGTTTTCCTGTAAAGCCTTTGGCTGCATAAAATCCAGGCTGGAGTCTCAGCCAGCTTGACCCAGGACACTACATCCAGCAAGATTAGTGGCAATCAAAACCTTGTAGGTGAGAAAAGCAAATGCTCAATCAAATATGAAGTAACTCATCTGGAAGGCATATCCTGTGGTGTAGTTTTAAATTAACAGCCTTTTTTTCAATTTGCTGTAGACAGCAGACTAGTGAAGCTCTGAATGCAGACCCCTGTATGATCTAAGATTTGCAGGTGCGCTCTCTTTCTAAAGTGAAATTGAAACGTTTCAGAAGTTGATACAGCTTACAGGTGCAGCAAAGGAACATGTAACTGGAGTGAGAGAATGCATCCGGCAAAAAAAAATCTCATCTGTGGTGTTACTAGGTTGTTGGAATGGGAGTAATATATTAGAGAGCTTTCCCTGTTAGTGCCTTGTCATGGGCATAATTAAAGGGGTGAAACACACATCCGTGGGAGCCCAGAACAATCTGCTGTGTGGCTCCAGTTTGATCCCAATTACTGTAATGCTCTTGTGTCAGCAGGACATGAGGATTTAGGCAGTTTGAAATTGAGTTTACCCCTCCCAGGAGGGACTTGGCTGTGCACGTGCAAGGGCGATGTGTAGGCAGTGCTGCTGTTGAGTCTTGCTTCCGCACACAGCTGAGTGCACACGGGTGAGCACCCCCTCAGTGGGCACGGATGCTGAGGATAGACATCTGCTAAGAACTGGACTGAGATCCTCCAACCTCTCCACATCAATTGCTGAACAGATGGTGAGCCATCATCCTTGTTATTTTTCATTCCCATGGAGAGATATGAGCTGGCAACTTTTTTTTTTTCTCAGCTTGGGACCAACAGATCTTTAGAAGTCAAAACATTATTATTATCCTATTAATTTCTAGGGAACTGTTAAGATTTAGGTGCCTCATTCTAAGTACATAGACAGGATAGAGGCTAGTAATAATTCCTAAACAGTTTAAATCAGTATGGATGTAATTTTGGGATACACCTGCAAGATATACCTAAATTTCCTTTGTGCCAATCCCAAGACCATGTTTTGCTGAAAAGGGAGTTGTTTGGGTGTGATCACGTTACTATCCCTGCTCCCAGCTTCTTCTGGCAATAACTGTTCATGACACACTCCTGATTTTTGTAGTGACCTGCTGAAAGTGCCTTACATGTACTCACTTTCTGTCATGTTGGAACACAGTATGTGTGTGAATGCAGCTGGTTACTGCTTGTTGCAGCGCCGTGAGGATCTCTGATTCGGGCTCGGTAGCTTTTAAACCCCTTAGTGTGATATCAAGCGTTCTTCTGAAGACACCATTCAAGTCAGGTGGGTACAAAAGTAAATAAAAATATTTTGGTGAACAATTCATCATGCCAAAGCTGAGCTGAAAACTAGCTAAATCCACAAGCATTGTCTCTGTTAGACAGCAAGGCAACAGAAGCGACAACAACCCGTTCTTACATAACGAAGCAATTATGTTTTCTCAGTCTCACAAGTTTTTGACAACACAGCTTTCTCAGGCTTTTCACTGATAACACTTTGAGGCTCTTCAGGGAAAGTATGATAAATAAGCAGTCACTATTCCAAGCGTGGTTTTGATCACCAATTTTTACTGAAGGAATATCGTACATTTTACATCTAGGCTGATACGCTCTCACACCTGAAAAAGGTCACGTAGCCATCACTGAGGGAAGTAACGAGTCAATAAAGGAAGATCCCTTATGCAATTAAAAACAAAACAAAAAAGCCTTTGTACCTATGGGAGGGGAAGCAAGAAACCTGGGTTAATTTTCATGGTTTCAAAGAGAACTAAATAATGAAGCTGTCACAGAGTTTCTACAAGCCATTTTTTATCCTAATCTTCCTGAAATATTAAATTACATGAGCTGCAGTAGCAAGCTCCCCGGACAAAACTGTACCATACATACAAATTAAAACTAAATTATAAATGGCTCTGTACAGGAAAATGTAATTTTTCCCACCAAAGTATTGAATGGACTGGGGAGAACTTGTCTCTTAGGGCTTATAGAAACAATTATATAAGGCTACAATTTGTTGTTCTAAAGCAAAAAAAAAACCCACAACAATATTTGTGGCTGAAATTTGCATTAATTTTGCAAAGCAACAAAGGTAACTAGGAGTAGGCACCTAGGATTTAAGCTAATAATGTAGAAAAATAAAGATGATTCTTAAACCCGGTTTCCAGGTGCAGAAGGGTGTTGCATGGGCATTTTTGAGAAATGAAATTGCACAAGTTGTAATTTGGCAGCTCAAGCACACCTCTGTGCTAAGGGCAGGGGCCCCAAGGACTCAGGCTGTTTTCAGAATGCATCAGGTCTTCAAACCCTGGGGATGCCAGGAGCGTGTGCAGAGAGATCGAGCACTGGATGCATCAGCACCCCTCTAGGCGTGCAAGTGTGGATTTCTTTCTGAAGGCACATTCTCCTGGTCTTAATTGCTCTCAGAGGGGGAGAAGGAGCTTGGAGTGTCCTGCAGTGCTCAGCTGCTTCCAGAACTCGCACTCTTTTGGGGCCAGATTCAGGGGGGTATCAAGCAGCGGTAGCTCCCTTCTACATTCTCTAGAAATTCCAGAAGGCTGCTGGTTGGGTCAGCATTTGTTTCTCTTGTAATAGCTGTTATTCCCAAGTGCCTGGGAAAAATAAAATCTTGTAAGTTTGGTGTTGTTGCAGGCAGACAAAAGGACAAAATTACTGAATCCAAGTGAAACTGCTGGCAGGATTTTCTAATATAAAGTACTGTCTGCTACCTGTGAAAAATACTTATATAGAGTTTTGTTCTTTGTGGGGTAATAATTCTGAGCTCTTTAATGACCACAGATGGTAAAGGCTCCCTCTGAATGTATTCTGAATAGTAGTAACTATAATAACTCTCAGCAAAGAACCTCAGCCACCTAGCTGAACTCCTGCTGTAGAAATGACTCAGGGGCAAGACTGATGATTCAGAAGGTGAAATACTACTTTACATGGCATGTGGGTGTTCTTCCAAGGTTTCCATCCAAGGATCCACCTTGTTTGGTTTATGAGATCTGACAAGACCTCACAGCCCTCACTAGCAGATTGTAATACAAAGCAGCACACTAATTCAGACATATCAGATCTGCCACCTGAGATAAAATACGCAGGTACCATTCAAATTTCTTATTAAGCCCTCAGTCTTTCCTGTAGAAATAATTTAAATAGGCGAAGAGAAAATAAATTGAAGTTATATATGGAAAATGCTGCTGAAAATAGCCTACGAAAAATAACGTTAGTAATAGCAATGTGAATTCTAAGTGAAGGTCTATTAAAATAATCAAATTTACACATATATCACATGTAGTCTCAAAGCAGCTCGTAAACATTCGTTAACACCTTGTGCTACAGAGGTATAGCACCAGTTCCTCTGTTTTGTAGAGCTGCGTTAAATGTCCAAGGAAGAGATCAGACATTCAGAAAACAGCAAAGAGCTGGCTGTGACCCTGGAGCCTTGGTGACTTTTGTCCATCTGGAAAAGGTTAGGACTCCTTTGTTACTCGATTTACTCAAGTAGGGAAAACCGATAGAAAGGTCCCTATCAGAGCAGCTCTGCGACAAGTGTGGTTCTTGCTCCAGCTACATCCCATAACCACACATCCAATAACCACCACAGAGAACAAACAGACCTTGCTGGGAAATTCCTCCTTCCCAAAAAAAGGAGGAGGCAAGCAGTTCTGGGCTCCTGTTTGCAGGTTGCTGTAGACTCCAACCAGGTGCCCATGGCAGTGTCACCTTGCAGTGTAACCCCTGGCAGGCTGTGCTTGTTCCCTGCCTGTGAAGGCGTCCCTGAAACCAGGGATGGGTTCCTGGTGTCTGGGTGAGGAGCCTGGCAGGTAACTCAGGGTGTTGGCTGCTCCTGCAGAAGAATTTTCTGTGGAAACACTGCATTATTTCTTTCGGAAACTAGAATCTGGCCATCATCATGTTAGGAAATACCCATGAACAAGTGGCCTTTCAAAATGTGGTAGTTTGACATTGGGGAAGTGATTTTTCAGGAAGTTATAGCTAAACCAATTAGTGATTTGTTTTGAAACTGACAGCTAATATAGCCAATAGAGAAGTTATATGTCTCTGTGAAGACACAGAGTTTAAATATCAGAGGATCCCAGGAAACCTCCCTTTTTCCATCCTGCTTTGGAACAGGTAACAGGCCCGGGCTGCACCTCTCGGCCAGGGTGGACCCGATGGCTCCCGGGCCCAGGGAGGGGAGGGATTGCGCCCTGTCCCGGCCGAGCCCGGGCCCAGGGAGCCGCCAACATCCAGCTGACTCTGAGGCCTGCCCCCACTGCTGGCCTGGGCAAAGGAAGGTGTCCCCTGGGTCCCAGGGAGCAGCTTCAAGCTGGGCCACCCCGGATGAGGCCGAGGGGTGGAGGGGGAGGTATCCATCAGTACTGAGATCCTGGCTGTCATTTCTGAGCCACCCCCCAACCCTTTGAAAATCCTAGAAGCTGCCACCCGGCAGAGATTGCGTGACCACCGCAGGTTCTGGGCAAGATATTAACTCTTTCCTTGCACAGATGAAACTTCCAAAGCCTTAACCCTTCTCTGAGTGAGAGGAAAGGGACGGAGTGAACGTAGAGAAGACACGGCATGAGATGGAAATCAGTGAAGAGAGAGTGAAAGACTAATTGGGAGAAGGGATTTGAGGAGCTGCTATTTTAGGCTGGATTTCTCTTATGAGCCATGGTAGTGAACTGTAATATATTGGTATATCCCTTTAGACTATGGGAAAAATATGTATTTTGGGGAGATGATTATTCAGATTTGTGGATTTGAGAAAAGATATCTGTGATGGACCGAGTGAATATTGAACTAGTAGCTGTGATCCTGGGATCCCATGAGATGTTTGAACAGAGAGAGATGAGATAAGAAGCCCTCTGCGCCAGTGAAGAAGTGAGAAGACATCTCTGTCCTCTGAGATTAGGAATCCTTTACCTTTAGAGTTGTTTATCTTTAAAATAACTCCCCAGTATGCATGAGTTCATGACCCATATGCAGTTCGGGAAAACTGCTAGTGGGATGGGCTTCATGGTTTGCAGAATTTCCAGGTGGCTGCAGATTCGTGACATGGGAGCCAACAGAGGACTGTTTTCTTGTGGCGATGTCTCCATGGGAGTTCCGAGAGAGACTCTTCTCCCTAAAGAACTGGTGAAAGATTATTTTTAAATGGTAAAACTGACTGAAAATCAGAAGTTTGTCTCTTTATGTTGTCAGTGGGAAAGTGAACATTTGTGGGGGAGGAGGAAAAGTGTTTTGAAAGTTTCATTTTGATTCTCATTTTTCACTCTTTTAGTGTGTGTTAATAAATCTATCTTTGTACCCTTTAAGTTTGGGCCTGCTTTGCTTTTCTCCTAATCCTGCCTCAGAGGGGAAAGGGTAAACACTCAAACCACTACACTAAATTTGGCAAACAGAGACAGGCGAACGTGAAACCGTTACACAATATTAACAAAAAAAGGTCATGAACTACAAGGGCATATATTCATGATTAGGGCCGAGCGCATAAGGAACACAGGGAGATGGACTTGGAAGAGGGTCTTTGAAAGATCTCTACAGGTAACTGGTTTTTTCAGCTGGGGAGCTGCTTGGAGTCAGCTGAGCCCAGTTCCTGGCTAAGGTAGTTGAGTAGGGCCCTAGAGAGAGAAGGGTAGGAACATCTGGAGGGCACTTCAGGATGCAGTGATCTAACAGCTGCCAGGTAGGGAAGGGAATGTTCTTCCCTGAACCCCTGTGTGGTCCTGTGGCTTTCCTTTTACTAGCTCTGGCATTTATTTGGCCACAGAGAAACTAAGTTCCGGTAGCAAAGCTGGCAGACACTCCAGCTCCATGGAAGAGGAGAAGCAGATTTTCACTGGTTCACAGTGGCATTAGGCTGGGAAAAGGAATGGAGCAAGGCCAACTCTGAGATGAGTTCTGAGAGAGGCTGTGATTTCAGTTCCCCCTGGGATTCTCTTTGGATTTTACTTTATTTTTCTTTTGGAGATTTTTTTCCTAATTTCTTTTTCTAATCAAAAATATTTGATGTGACTCAAAGAGTCAAGCACTTTGCTTTTAAAGAAATGAATGTCAGATCCTGTGAATAACTACTGACTTACCTGCAAAGGTCTTTTACTTCCACTAGCAACTCTTTGGTTAAAGAGACCTGTGCTGGACATATGATTTGAAAATTTGTTTTCAGGAGATTAAAGTCTGATGGAAACCTGCAGCTCTGGAATGAATGTCCTTTTGTTATGCTAAGATTGCCTACAGAAATGCTCTCAGAAAATCTTCAACTACCACTGTGTTTGTAGGGAAGGAACAATTTAATTGCAATAATAAGGTGATTCTGAAAGAATAAATCCTGTCTGCAGCGAGCCATGCCTTAAATGTAGATCATTGTTGCAGTGACATCTCCAAACAATTACTCATCACAGGAGAAGTCAGTTAACATGGACTATGAAACTCAGTGACCCACCAGTAGGAATGTGCTGGGAACAGTTTTCCTGTAATATTTCCTACTCTGACCTTTTCCCAGGAGTGAGGGCGAAATTATGCTATGGAAGCTGAGATTATTTGTGTGATGTTATCACAAGCAAAAGGGCCTTTTCTGGACAAGCTGGATGATTCTTGGGAAAGGGGGGAATCTAATTAAAAAACTGTTATGTTTGACTGGAAATGGGACTTGAGTTCTCTTGCTGACAGACTGCCAGCTTGGAGCAGCAGCCACTGCAACCCTTTATCTTCTAAGGGCTGGCTTTGGCAAAGTCAGTCTGAGCCTCCTGAATCAGCATAATTACAAGCTGGGAAAAGAAAATGGAGACAATTATGGAAAGGTTCACCCTCTTCATAGGTGCTCTGTGGGCAAGCGAAATGAGGCATTCATTTACTTGTATTTTTGAATTGGTTGTATAATTAAAATAAATAAAGCAAACTGCACTTGAACGAAATGGTAACACATATTTCTGGAAAGAGTTATTAACTTCAGAGGAATATCAGTAAAAGCTGTACAAATCAGGAAAGATTTCATTATGTAGCTAGATGTAATTATACGGTTGGTTTCTTATAAAGACAAATCTCATCTTCTACATACACCTAGCTTTTTCTTCCTGCCTATGATTGATTGATTTTATTAGTTTCTTTATTATTTGTATATATTATGTGTATGAATATTCTCCTAGTATGATCTGTGATCACCACGTGATTTGTCAGCTCTGAATTTCAGAGGGGCTGGAGTTGATAGAACATGGTAGTCCAAGGGTAGAGTCATAGAATGGTGAAGGTTGGAAAATACCTCTAGGATCATCAAGTCCCTATTGTTAACCCAACACCACCATCATGTTCACCACCCAACCATTTTCTCAAGTGTCATATCCACACATTTTGAACACTTCCAAAGATGGCGAACTTCACTGCTTCTCTGGGTAGCCTGTTTCAATGCTTTCTGTGAATAATTTTTTCTTCATATCCAACCTAAACCTCCCCTGGCATAATTTCAGGCCATGTCCACTCATCTTGCCACTTGTTAGCTGGGAGCAGAGACTGACCCCGCTTGGTCACACCCTCTTTTCAGGCAATTGTGGAGAATTAAAAGGTCTCCCCTGAGCTGCCTTTTCCTCTGGCTAAACAACTCCAGCTCCCTCAGACACCTCTCTTAAGACTTATTCTCCTTTACCAGCTTTGTTTCCCTTCTCTGGACATGCTCCAGTGTCTCAATGTCTTTCTTATAGTGGGGGGTCCAAAACTGAGCCAAATCGTCTAGGTGTGGTCTCACCAGTGCTGAATACAGGGGTAATTCTGTTCCATTTCTGTTGATCATGGAATGCATGCATTTGTTCTGGGTCTGATTCACTTGGATGAGTTAATTTAAAACCTATTATTGCGCCTGTGAAAGCACATACCAAGGATTTAATTTGCTTGAACACTGAGAAGTGAATGAAGAATGAATGAACAAAGCCAAAGCCATTTGCTTCTTCATTCAAGCAAATACCCAGGTAATATAATTGAACTAAGCATATATCTGGGGACTAATAATCGTAGATTCTGCTCTTACTCTGCCCGGCGTACAGAACACTATATATACTCTGAATAACCAACAGGGACATGTATTACATGTACTGAAATTTAATAGAGTTGCAATCATGCTGCTTCCATCAGCTGCTGCAGCTGCAGTTAATTTACATAAAGGGGGGAAACCTTTGGAAGCTCTTTCCTTTCCTACCGGAACTGAGCAGACCAGCTCTTTCTAGAACACTGAAATAGATCAGCCAGTTCAAATAAGCCAAAGCCTGAAATTCTGTACTTGGGTTCACCTGTGACCCTGACCTTGGACCTGTCTTGGTCAAGAAAAGCAGCATAAAGTCACCAACTTGGAGACCAGGGGAGTTCAACACCGAGCTGTTACAGTGGAGTGCAGACTGGACCCTGCTCTTTTCTTTCAGTGATGAGGAGGGCTTCTTTTTTTGGTGGGTTTGGTTTGATTTGTTGGTTTGGTTTTGGGGAGGGGGGGTGGGTTTTCGGGTTTTGGGGTATTTTTTGGTGGGGTTTTTTTGTTTGTTTGCGGGGTTTCTGTTTGGTTTTTTTTGTTTGTTTTTTCCAGTTCTGGGTACTACTTTGCCATGACTCTAACCTGGTGGGAATCAGAACTGGAAATGCAAAGAGCCCCTTGTCTCTCTCTGTGCCATGGTTCCTTGGGGACCCTTGGAATGGAGAGCAGCACAGTCTGCCCTCACTGACAAGTTGTGAGGATAAAGGAATTAAGTCATGAAGGGCCTGAGTTAATTGGAGACAGT
The DNA here is from genome assembly GCF_015227805.2 of Hirundo rustica. Lineage (NCBI taxonomy): Eukaryota > Metazoa > Chordata > Aves > Passeriformes > Hirundinidae > Hirundo > Hirundo rustica. Next base: position 18,027,961 of record NC_053452.1, read on the forward strand.
TGCCTGAGACAGATATCAAAATATAGCTTCCTTTTGTCTCATCTCTCCTAGTTACATGAAGCATTTGAAAGAACTTTATTATTCTGTGTATTACACCAGAATATAATTTATAGCATTTGTCACTAGAAAGTGACAGAAAGCTACCACAGCAACAGGCTGCTGAAGAAAAGTTTGATCCTTTTTTTGTGTGTGTGTTATTCAGCAAGAAATGCAAATACTTTCTCACATTAATTCCTGCTGATTTCCTTCTATATTGAATTCAATATTTTTTCACTCAGATATTAGTTTGTTAGACATGCTTCAGTAAACAGACATCCAGAAAGATATCAGGGAAATTTACTGCCCTAAGGATATTCATCCCCATGAACACATGCCAAAGCAAAGATGGACGCTGTCTCTGTCCAGCAGAGGTTTCTGCATGCCCAGTATTCTGTAAGATGAGACTTCTAAAACTCCACCTCAAATCTTGTGCTTTCTTTTCCTCATACTTTGTGAAAGCCACATTTTCTGATCAAACAAGATGTTCTGCTCTGACAAGTCTTCTCCTTGCAGCATTTGGCTGAACTCTGTCACTGTGAGCTGGGGTACAGTGACTTGGCCAGATGATATTGTTGCCTCCCAGAGGCACCACTCTAATCTCCAGTCCCATTTCATTTCATGATTATTTCTTGCTGCTCTGTGCTCTTGTTTTGATAATTCAGAAAGAAATATTTTCATCAAGCCTCCAAAGTGTGATCAAATGCTGGTGTAGGGATTTTTTTATGGCAGCTTTTTGTTCTTTCAATTCAAACTTCATTCTGCTTCTCTTTTGCAAGATAAGGGTGAAGATATGTAATGGCCCCAATTCATTCCCAAGTACTTCACTGGGAGCGTGCCTGCTAATTGAATGTGGGTCTTTCTTTACCTATTACAATTCCTACTGCCTTTTTTTTTTTTTTTTTTTTTTTTTTTTCCCCCATGCATACACACCTCCTTCCTTCCCCTCAATTTCTCTGTGACTCTAGTCACTCACTCCTGATTCTTTTCTGTGCTTTATGGCTACTCCTGGTGTAGTCCCTGGGAACCAAGAGCAGCTACAGGTCTTGGGACCAAAGAAGGCTGGATGAAAGCACTTCCCCTGAAGATGTGTTTTGTCACACCTGCATCAGTGATGTGAGAGGGCACTATAGAAACACTAAGCTGGGTCCAGACTGAAAGCCTTGACAGTTTCGTTATTCTCAGAGTTCAGCTGCCTGGGAAGACTTTAGTAGTTGCTGTGAGGTTCACAGGAAGACTTTAGTCAGGTGAGCACATAAAATTCAATGCAGAAATATTTATGCAGCCCTTAGACCATGTGCCAGCCTCTTCAGGGAGGGATGTGCCAGCCCTTTGCAGATCTTTGAGGCCTCTTCACTCCTTCAGAGTGGCACAAATGTTCCTGCTGGTCCCTTCCACAGAGACAAGGGAGCTGGTGAATGAGCTCTCAGGTTTAATCTGAGCCATCAGTGTAATAGACTATGAACACGAAGAAAAGTTCCAATAGGAATTTATTACATTACAGCAGGCAAAGCAAAGGCAAATACAGCGCTGGACGGCAGGGGAGTCTCGCTCCACCAACTGCCGTGAATTGGTAGATTTTTCAGTCTTGCTTTTATCTTGCTTCTTTCCTCCGATGATGTATGTGTGACGTGTTGCTGGGAGGGTCTCTTTCTGTCCCTCGGTGGTCGCAGAGATGAAGGCTGTAGTTGTAAGCTGGAATTCCTGAAACTTAAAGCTGATTAAGCAAGTAGAGAAGGAATGAGCAAGAGTCTGTTTGCCTATCAGCTTAGATAGTGACATAGTAACTTCCTGTTATCTTGAGTTATTTGATCTTCAGTGAACAAAAAAATAGTTAATGTTTATCACAATTCCCCCATTTCTCTTGTTCTTACTTATTTTTGTTCACTGTATCTTTGCAGTTCTTGTCTAGCTAACTCTAAAGTTTTTAAATTTTCTTCTTCAGGTATCTGATCATACTTAGTCCTAAGAAGCATAAGATGTGCCGCTTCTAGCCGGCTTTTCACTATAGTAATCAATTTATTAAATATACATGGTCTAAAGTCTGCTTGCAAATATTTATCATGCCCTCCCCTGGGTGTCCAGTCAGAGGCGATTGTTTCACAGCCCCAATATCCACAAAAATATTCTCCAGGATAATTACAATATCCTTTACCGTGATTTGAGCTTGGGCACATGTAAAATCCCGTTAGGTTCAGTGTTTTTCCACAATGATCTATGTTGGTCAGAGCACACAATCCTACTCTGAAACTGGGTGCTCCTACAGTAGTTACAGTTTGCAAAATCTTATTGTCATCCCATCGCCATAGTGACCATTTAAAGGGTTGGTGTGGTAGATTGTCTAGGGCATTAATCCCTCTCAAGTATAACATCAGCAAAAGAAAAGTAATCGGCTGGGTCACGTGGTGAGCATCATTGGGGGCATAGGAATGGGAGTATATCTGAGGATTGTTCCATTTCATAGACTGCAACCTGTCTCTCTGCCCAGGGTCTTTGCTCTTATTCCTATTCCTGAGGAAATTCCTCAAATATTGTTTTGTTGTCCTACCCTGGGGTTTCTTTCCTCCACAGCTTTTTACCCCTCTGCCTTTCCCGTCGATTCGGTTGCCTCGAGCCACGGGGGGTACCATCTTCTCGGCAGCAGGGATATTCTTCAGGAGGTCCCCGGGGGCGACTCTGTTGCTTCTTGACATAGGAATCCCAGTTCTGATACTTAACTGGGGGTGTATCACACCGGATTCCCTTTAGGCGTGTGTGGCAGGTGCAGTCAACAATTTCAGCTATGAACGGGATGGGTTCATTAGGGTGATAACAATAATATTTTGGTTTAATCTCTAATGCAAAAATCTTCCACTACTCTTTTGATTTTTCTACTAATCCCTCATATTTAACTTTATATTCTAGAATCCAATCAGTTATGTTCCGCTGCAATACCCAACAGGGGCTGCAAATTCCTCTGGGGGGGGGTCCTCGCCTACAATGACTCCACCACCTGTCCCCGCAGATTTTACAAATATAACAAACAAAAGGATAACAATTGCACTCTGGGTCTCTACACCTTATCAGAGTTACAAATTAATCTTTCCTCCGTGTAGTGTGGTTCTGGTGCATATTCTACACGGTGTCCATTCATTGACGATCTCTCCTCTGGATCCGTAACTTCAGGTCTCCAGGATTGCTTGTCACCTGCCACTCAGGAGTCGGTTTGCTCACTGGCCTTTTAATTCTGCTAGCATGGGTCCTTTTCTTTTCTGCTGTTCTGACTGCAGTATCTGTAGTAAGCAATACAAGGTAAGGGCCCTCCCATTGTGGGGCCAAGGTTGCTTCTTTCCAGGACTTTATCATTACCCAATCTCCTGGTTGCACCTGGTGCAGTTTTAAATCTAGTGGGGGTCTCTGAGCTAACTTTCCCTTTTTCCATAGATTTTCCCTATATTTCATTAGGCTGGTAATGTATACATTCATATTTTGATCCCTCAACTTTGGATGATCTTGCGGTTCCTCTATATTGTAGGGCATTCTATACAACATTTCAAATGGAGATATTCCCATATCCGATCTAGGTTGTGTCTGGATATTTAGCAATGCTAATGGTAGGCATTTTACCCATGACAGTTTGGTCTCAATCACGAGTTTGGTCAATTGTTTTTTAATTTCCCCATTCATTCTTTCTACTCTTCCCGAACTTTGGGGGTGCCAGGGGGTGTGATAATCTCATTGTATTCCCATTATTGCCATGGTTTCTTTAATTATTTTGGATGTAAAGTGAGGGCTTCTGTCCGAGTCAATAGTTTCCGTGACCCCATATCTGGGAATAATCTGCTCTAATAGGGTCTTGATCACTGTTTGTGCCGTTGCTTTTGCCGTAGGGAATGCTTCTACATAATGGGTTAGGTGATCTACTATTACCAATAGATATTTATACCTCCCAGTCTTTGGTAACTCAGTAAAGTCTAGTTGGATGTTAGCAAATGGCCGGTATGCTGTAGGTCGTCCCCTCATTAAGGTTTTTCTTAAATTGGCCCTATTTACTTTTAGGCAGGTAATGCACCCCCTCACTACCTGCTTTGCCAAGTTATCTGCCCCAATACACATATGTTTGGTGGCAAATTGATCTACCAATGCTTGTGCCCCCCAATGTGTTTTGCTATGTATTCTCCTCATAATATCCATAGCTATGGATTTAGGCAGTACAGTTCTATTATCCTCTGGAAGTCGCCATTCCCCTTCTGGGTCTTCTCTCAACCCCATTCTTTTCATTTTCTCTTTTTCTTGCATAGTAAAGCTATATATCTTTTGCAAATTCTCTCTGCTCTCACGCTCTTTTCTTTCAGCCTTCGGATCTTCCTGGGGGGTAGATTGTGACGTCTGCAAAGCAGCCCTTTTTGCTTCCTGATCTGCTGCATTATTTCTCCTGCTTTTGAAATCTAATCCCTTTTGATGCCCTTTCAGGTGAACAACAGCAATTTTCCTAGGTCCCCTCAAGGCCTTCAGCAGTTTCCTGATTAGATCCTGGTGAACCAGGTTTTTTCCCTGGGAGTTTATCAACCCCCGTTCTTCCCATATTTTTCCAAAAGTGTGTATAATCCCATAAGCATATTTTGAGTCAGTATAGATGGTACCTGATTTATCTTTTAACAACTGCAATGCTCGCAGTACAGCATAAAGTTCACAGGCCTGTGCCGACCAAAATCCACTTAGAGGGCCTGATTCGATAACTGCAAGTCCTTCTCCCCCAACTATTGCATAGCCAGAGACCCTTTTTCCATTAATTACTCGCGATGAGCCATCTACAAACAACCTATCCCCCTCTTCTAATTCTTCTTCATCCAAGTCTGGTCTTATCTTGGTTTGTTCTTCTATGGTAGATAAGCACTCATGGGCTAATCCATCCTCACTTGGCCTTCCATATAAGAATTGGGCCGGATTTTGTAAGGCTGTAACCTCCAGGGTTAATTTTGGGGAGTCTAATAGGATTCCCTCATACTTCAAGAGTCGGGCATCCGTTATCCATTTTTCTGCCTTTTGTTGCAAAATTCCCCGGATATTATGAGGGGATAATACTCTCAGTTCCCCGTTGAAAGTGATTTTATTAGCCTCCTCCACAAGCAAGGCGCAGGCTACTAGAGCTTGCAAACATGTAGGCCAACCCCTGCTTACAGGGTCTAACAGCTTAGATAAGTACCCAACAGGTTTCTTTTTCCCAGCCCATTCCTGGGTCAGTACTCCATAAGCTGTCCCACTATCTGTGTTTACAAATAGATAAAAGGGTCTCTTCAGATCGGGTAGGCTCAACACAGGGGCATTGACCAAATCATGCTGCAGAGCTTTCAGATGCTTGTCATCTTTCTCATCCCATTTCACTAGCCCTCCTTGGCTCAATTTCTCATATAAAAACTTAACCTTGGTGCTATAGTTCTCAATCCACTGTCGGCAATACCCCATGAGACCTAACAACTGCCTAATTTGCTTCTTGCTCTTTGGAGGCGGTATGGATAGTATCCCCTTTACTCTTTCAGGGTCTATTTTCTTCTCCCCCTTCCTTAGGTAATGCCCAAGATACTTTACTTCTTCTTCCACGAATTGTAGTTTTGCCTTAGATACTTTGAGCCCCTTAGCACTCAGAAAGTTGAGTAATCTAATGCTTTCTGCCCGTACTTTGTCCTCTGTTTCCCCAGCAATCAGGAGGTCATCTACATATTGGATAAGGGTCACTCCTTCCCCAGTCTGATATTCTTGCAAAATCTGTTCTAAAGCTTGTCCAAACAAATTAGGAGATTCCGTAAACCCCTGGGGGAGTACGGTCCACCTTAGCTGCTGTCTCCTATGAGTGACTGGGTCTTCCCATTCAAATGCAAAGTAATCCCTACTCTTCTCGTCTAGAGGACATGCCCAGAATGCATCTTTAAGGTCAATTACACTATAATATTGTTTTTCGGGACTAAGTCTGCTTAGCAGGGTGTAAGGGTTGGCTACCACCGGAAAACGAGCTACTGTCCTTTTGTTTATTTCTCTTAGGTCATGCACTAACCGGTATGATCCATCTGCCTTTTTTATTGGCAAAATTGGGGTATTAAAAGGAGACATGCAAGATTCTAATAGTCTTTTGCTTAGTAGCCTCTCAATCTCGGGCTTCAACCCATTCTTTCCCTCTGGGGAGATGGGGTACTGTTTAACCCTTATCGGTGTCTCTGGATCTTTAATGATTACCGAGAAGGGGGGTATATTCAACCTCCCTACACTATCAGGAGTGTACCATACTTCTGAGTTAATTTTTTCGTCATCCTCTACCCTCAAGGGACAGAGTTTTATTTTGATTTCCTCATTTACTACTTCTATATTAATACCTATTTCTATAATTAAGTCTCTCCCTAACAAATTATAATCTGCTTCTGGTACCAGCAGAAGGTTCTCTATTCCCATTTTGGACTTCGATTCCACCAGTACATTCTTAATAACAGGGACTTCAAAGGGCTCCCCCTTTGCCCCTACCACTTGAGCAGTTTCCTTTGATATCTTACATCCTTCCGGTAGTACCTGGACTGTCGATCGCTCAGCTCCAGTATCTACTAAAAACTCAAATTCCTGCTGCTGAGGACCTATTTTTAATTTTATCAAGGGCTCCTGATGTTTCCGTGTCCCCAGCAAATGAAGCCCCTGACTCCGTCAGTCCTCTTTGAAGACTCTCTCATCCCTGAGCCGCTTCCTGCAGTTTCTCCGAAAGTGTCCTTTATTCCCACAGTAGAAACATACGCCTCCATCCTTTTTCTCTACCCGGGGAACCCCTCCCCCATTTCTCTGGGCCACTTGACTTGTTTTGGGAGGGGCATCAATTCTCCTAGTTTCTCTCACTGCTGCCACCATCATTCTTACTTGTCTCTTGTGACTCTCTTCATCTCTCCTCACATATACCTTCTGTGCTTCCCTCAATAGCTCATCCAGGTCTCTATCTTGCCAATTATCTAATTTTTCTAACTTCTTTCTGATATCTTCCCACGATTTAGCCACAAATTGTGTTTTTAGTAGTGCTTGCCCTAACGGTGTCTCAGGATCTAAGCCTGAGTACATTTGCAGGTTTTTTCTCAAGCGTTCTAGCCAATCCGTAGGTGTCTCCTTCTTTTTCTGTCTCTCATTAAATGCTTTGTTGATGTTCTGCCCCCTAGGCACCGCTTCCCGGATCCCCTGTACTATTATCCCCCTCAGATCCTGCATATTGATTCTGTGATCCTGCTGCTGATGATTCCAATTGGGATCATGCAAAGGCCACTTGGTGTCTGCTAAGGGTCCTTGTGCATGTTGCGAATCCCATAGCCGCATCCCCGCTCGTCTAATCATATTTCTTTCCTCGGCCGTGAAGAGAATATTCAATATGGCTTGCAACTCGCCCCAAGTATAAATACTGGGTCCCAAAAATTGGTCCAGTCTCTCGGCCACCCCCAAAGGATCTTCCAGGAGGCTCCCCATCTCCCTCTTAAATTCCCGAACATCCCCAGAACTCAAAGGTACTGAAACAAACCCTATCACTGGGTGAGGTCCCTGCCCCCCCCCCCAGGCATTTCTCTTAGGGGATATAGGTTATGCTGTCTAGCCCGACCTCGGGTTATGGGTCCCTGCACTTCCTCGGGGGGGCTCGGGATTACTCCCTGCTTCCTGAGGCTCCATTGGAGGTGCATCAGGAATCTGGGGGTTCTGAGGGGGTATGTAAGGAGGTGGGATTAGTAAGGCTTCTTCTTCTTTACTCCTGTCTTTCTTTCGTCCTCCCTCTTTGAGGGGAAACAGGAGCACTTCACCCCCAGGTCTTGTAACCCATACATTAGCATATTCACTTTCTTCCTGACTAACAGGAATTTTAGTGTTTACTCACAAGTTGAGTTTTTGCCTCACCCAATCTTCTGATGATCCAAAAATAGGCAAAAAAAATATTCCAGGAAATCTCCTTTCCACCCTATACTACTACACAATAATGGATCATTTTAGCTTTATCTTTACCCCCTGTGTTAGGGTAATGTTTCTAATTGTCTAATATGAACCCCAGTGGGCTATCTGTTTTATGGGAGTAGAGGGCCTGCTCTTCCCCTGTCCCATCTTCTGGAGTGCCCTCACACAAGCGTGGTGCGGAAATCACTCGCTTCCCCTTGTTCGTGGCTCACGCCCTCTCGGGCAATGAGAACCGCACTACTGAGGGTCCACAATCGCTTGGAAAATCCGAGCTGCCGGTTCTCCTCTCACTCACACACACACTCGCAGCACTCCAGGATACCCGACCCAGACCGAACGGAATCTTCCACACAGATACTCACGCGTCTTGCATCTTCGTCCGGACCTTTGTGCACAAAGTTTATAGGGTCTGCCGGCTTCCTTTGCCTAATGCTTTGAATTTAGGTTCGTCGGTCCAACCGAGACAGGAATCGGGTCTACCAGGGCCGCCGACTGATCGGCGGGGCGCCCCCCAGGCAGAACCAAAAGTCCTATCTTGCAGGTGGATCCGAGTCACGGCACCAAATTGTAATAGACTATGAACACGAAGAAAAGTTCCAATAGGAATTTATTACATTACAGCAGGCAAAGCAAAGGCAAATACAGCGCTGGACGGCAGGGGAGTCTCGCTCCACCAACTGCCGTGAATTGGTAGATTTTTCAGTCTTGCTTTTATCTTGCTTCTTTCCTCCGATGATGTATGTGTGACGTGTTGCTGGGAGGGTCTCTTTCTGTCCCTCGGTGGTCGCAGAGATGAAGGCTGTAGTTGTAAGCTGGAATTCCTGAAACTTAAAGCTGATTAAGCAAGTAGAGAAGGAATGAGCAAGAGTCTGTTTGCCTATCAGCTTAGATAGTGACATAGTAACTTCCTGTTATCTTGAGTTATTTGATCTTCAGTGAACAAAAAAATAGTTAATGTTTATCACAATCAGCATTAATGGAAATCAATGTTAATTAAAGAAAACTCCTCCCTGTTTAGGATGAAGCACACGCTGGTTCATTTGCAGGATTAATCACTCCAGGGGCAGACTGGCATTTCCCCTTCTCTCTTGGTGTAGGTGGAAACCACCTACATGTTTGTAACTTCCAGCTCCCTCCTGCTGCGCGATGGCACCAAGGGGCAGATTTGTCACTCTCCGGGGACCAACCACGTGAAGCTGCTTTATTTGCTCAGTCATTTGCAGAGGGTGGCCGGTTTGTGCCTGGGAAAGCCAGCTGGTATCGGATGGCTGCTTTAACAATTAGGAGAGCGCTGTTACTGCTGGCTCCGGGGAGGGGGAGGGAAATCCATCAAAGACAGTAAACATCTTTTCACCCTCCACAAATGACCATCCCCACCTGCAAGGAACTTGGAAAACCTTCTCAGCTCACTGCAAAAGAAGACAGGGTCAGTGCAATGAGCTACAAAATCCCACAAATACTGATTCTCCCGGGGAGCACAGAGGTGGAGGGGGACAGAAACTGAAGCCTCAAGGGGGTTTTCCTTTCCCTTGTGACAAATTATTAAATGCTAACCTTGATTACAGCATTAGTCTAAAATCCCTGTGTCCATAAACCCTTCAATTAGCAGTTCTCCAACTTTTACAGTGGTGCCACCTTTGAGCCTCAGACCGCAGCAAAGACAATTCTGGCCCCCATTTTCCTCTTGCTCACCTCATCCCCTTGTGCTCAGATTTAATGTTACGTCCTCCATGCCACTGCCAGAGAAAGCTTTTCTCAACAGGGGCGAGAGAGAGGGAAGAGGTGAGAAACAGGAGCTGAATTCCCCAAAGTTGCTCCAGCCCTGATGGGACTTGATAAACTCCTGTCATACCTGTGAACAGCAATACCTAAGTGGGTAAATTTGGTGTCCAGCCAGGTAAAAGAGCAGCTGGCAGCTGTGAGAGAAGCCCTGTGGGGAAGGGAGATTTGTCAATATCTACTGACAAGTGATGAAAAATAACTTACAAGAGCAGGTCTTTTCAGGTACAGGGAAGTTTGGAGCATTTTGTCAGCTAGTGAAGAGAAACAGTCATGGTGACAAAGCTTCAGCCCAAGGCTGCACTGTAAGGGACCCTAAAAAAACCAAATGGGAGATTGAGGATTTTGTTTGTTGGTTTGGGCTTGTCTGTCGTTGATTTTTTTAACGGCAAAATCTCTGATAAATTTCACACGGACTCTTCCTGAGAGGATTTAGATGGATATCTGGGTGGATGTGAGGCAATGGAATGGACTGGCACTTGGAGCAGGTGGCTGTGATGGCTTTGAGGAGGTACCCCAGCTGCTGGGGAGCAAGCTGCAGGTGCCGGAGGGATGGGGATGGGGCGAGGACAGCCAGGGCTGAGCAGACAGGCCTCGGTGGAGGGCTCCTGTTTTAAGAAATATGCCCAAAATTTGTTCTCTAGTGTGATATATGTCCTAAAGTTAATTCGTGTTAAAAAGATGTAAGATGTAATTCAACCCCTATAAATATAAGTTTTGTTTCTAATCCAGTATACCAAGAGTTAACTCAGACTAAAGCGGCCCAGAGAAGGGTGCAGGAATTTCTTTTGCCAGAAAAGACACAGGAGGGACACAAGAAAACTATGATAGGAATTACCCGAAAAGGGGACACGGGGATACCTCTGCCAGGAATCGTTAAAGGGAGAACAAAGACAACGGAAAAAAAGAGATGGAAGCCCAGAGAACCAGATGATTACATCAGATCGATATCTCATCTGTCTCCTCCTGAAATTAACATCTCCACACCACACCTGGACACAACAATCAAAGGCATTATCTTCTCGAGCAACTCTATTCAGAACCCCAGAACTGGAACATGAATGTCTAATGAGGCTGCCTCCGAAGAAGGAACCTTGGAGTCCCGAGTTCCTCCTAGCAATCCAGTGTATAAAAAGAGACTGCTCCAAGCCAGAAATGTGAACTTGGGGGGTAACATACCAGCTAAGTGTGTCGCCGCGTTCACCCAGCGCCGATCCCGGGCTCAACGCTGTCCTTTTAATTGTGGCTGTCCGAGACTGTCATTTTGTCTCTCAATAAAATTCCAAAATTTTGATTTATAGAATTTGGTGAATCATATTTATTACACTAGTGAGGGTACTGGGAGGAGTTCTGGAGTAGAACAACAGTCAGAACTGCTGGAAACTGAAAGAAAAAGTGAGTGAGGCATAGAGAGGCAGCAAATGCAAAACATTTGTCCTGTAAAAGCATCTTTGCAGCATGAGGACAAGGATTAAGAGAGCTGTCTGCTGTCTTCTGTGTGTCTTTCCCACTGCCTCACCCAATACCCACCTGTTTTATCCCACCAGCCTCATGATGTGGAGCACCCTGCTCGTTGTCTGGGCACCAAGCTGAAATGTCTCTGCTCTCCTGTAAAGAGTGAAGGGTAACACTGTTCAAGCTTGTCCCTGCAGTGCCTGAACCCTGATCCCATCAGAACCTTCCAGGAGGGCTTCAGGTGCATTCACCAAACAACATTTTTCCCCTTCTTATGGAGATTGTAGCTTAATCAATACAACCTAAACACAGATCAGCCTACAGCTGCTTTCCATGCTGCTGGCTTTGGCCAGGAGCAGAACAGCTCTGTATCATAAACCCTGTGGTCCCACAAGCCTGGAAGGGGAAAGAAAAATCAAACCCAAGTGTGGACACAGCAGGGAAGCGAGGCCTGCCGATAAAACCGAGCACAGAGCACGAGCAGTGCAACTGAAGGTACTCCAGGGCTTCCTTCTGATCCAGAGGATAGTTTGGAACAGAACACATAATGTCCAGTGGCCTAGCCTTGGCTTCTTATCAAAGAGAGATTGATTCCTGTAGGAGCGGTGGTGAGCTGTGGGCATTTGAGAATCCCCATATATTAGAACTTCACGTCACCCTTCAGCCAGTGCTAATCAGAATCTGATTTAAGGTTCAAGATTTTTTTAGGCTATGCCTGGTCATGCTCAATTTTATCTGACCTTTAAATGTCCTTTTCCAAGTTATGTGTTTCTTTGGCCATTTTCTTACCAGCCCAAACACGAAAGGTCTTGCCAGCTGGACAGATATATCAGGATATTTTCTACATGTCTGACTTGCATCCTCCTCTCTCTTGCAGCAAAGGCAACTTTCCCTTTTATGCTCCCTACAACAGATGGATAAATTAGACTTGCTTTGGCCCGTTTGCTGGCAACTGTACTGCAAGATCTCAAGCACTTGATATTAAATGAATTATTATCAGTTAATAACAGCTTTCTGTGCAGTGTAAACGGATATACTAAGGAAGAGTGGGCCTAATAGTCAAGCATTTTCTAGATTACTCTTCCATTTACTAATAGCAAATGCTGCTAAAAAAAAAAGACAGATTTCATCTTGCCGTGCAATATGCGTGTTTCAACATCTGCAGGTTTCTCAGAAGGCTTTTTGGAGTTAATCAGCAAAAGGGCAAAGGGCAGGCAAATCTGGGCCAGGAGATTTTCTTGGCAGATTTTCAAGTCCATTAATACCAGCTCAGTCAGTGGCAGGGTGGGGGTAGAGCCAGAAGTGCTGAGCTGCTGGAAGGCGTGTTGAGCGTCTGGAAGGAGTGCTGAGCTGCACTGCGATGGCTGAGAGCTTCCAGACTGACAAAACAGCAGCACCAAAGTGTGGCACAGAGCAGCCACGGGAGAAGGTGAGCCTGTGGTGTGTCCAGCCCCAGGGATGACAGCAGGGAGCTGCCCAAGGAGCCACTCTCTTGTGCAGGACTGCTGCCTCCTTGTTGCCCTGGCTTCTCACCCTGTCTTAGCATGGGTTGGGAGGTTTTTCTGCATTGTCTTTATGATCACTTTGATGCCTCTCAGAGAAACAGGGCACTTGAACCTTTGCTTCTCTCACCACACTTGGCTGGGGGGATCAATAGTGCCAGGAGGAGAAGTACATGTTGCTGCTGAGGGCTCCTTGGGAGAGGTTTCCTGACCTATTAACAGCCCAGATGTGTCTGGGAATGGCACAGAGAGAAGCTCCTCTGTATCCCTGTGTCCTGGCACAACAGGTGTGTGCCGGGACCAGCCCCTGCCTTGCGGTTTCCACTCCCTTCAGCCAGCTGCTGCTCTCAAGCCCTAACTTCTGTCACAGAGTCATGAGGTCTGCACTTGGCTCTTGCTCTGTTCTTTGTGTTGTCAGAGGAATCTGGGAAGATTTTCTGATTCATGTATGCACTCTGAATGTTGCTGCAGGCTGACTCCTTTTCTCTTCCATGGGTCAGGAAGTCTCCCCTCTGCAGTTAGCAGGGCTGGCACCCACATGCCTGTGTTCCATCCCTCGCTACCTCCCCTTTGCTCTGTGCTGTTGGCAGGGGCTCAGAAGATGTTTTCCTAATTTTGCAGCACCAAAGCGCAAGGAGCAGATGGGCTGAGCCTGTGGCTGAGTCTGCTTCCTCCCCTCAAAGCATGTTTGGCAAAGGAAAGGAGATGCTGGAAGCTTGGACCCTTGCTGGACTTCTGCTGGGGCCAGACCCTGGCATAAGGTTGGTGCTTGCTGCAGATCCACAGCCAAGTTTGCAGAGTGGGCTCAGCCCCATGGATCACACTGAGGTACAGCGTGAGAGCATGCAGAGTTACACAAATCTGGTTCTGGCTCCCGGGGATGTGTTTGTTAGGGTGAGATCCCTCATTTCTTGCTCACACCACTGCTCACAGGAGTTATAAGCATAAACCAGCCATGCTACAACAGCTCAGGGGAGCAAGCTGAATTTTGAGGTACCCTGAGATGGTGCCAAATGGAAAAAATTGCTCTCAGGGGTAAGTTGAGCCATTCAACTGACAAGAGGAGGAGCCCAGTGATGTTAGTCTTCACCAAAAAGACTTCAGCTGGTTATCTTGGATGGGATGAATCCCCAGGGAGACCCTTACACCAAGCATGTGTCCTCCAAAGCACCTTTCCCCAGCAGTGTTTTCCACGTTGGGTCCTTGAGCATCCTGCAAGTGCTTGGTTTGCCCTTCCCACAGCATCCTCGTCCACAGTATTTATCTGACCCTACAGCTTTCACTCTGGCTGCTGTTGAAGGAGTATGTCCTCCAGCTTGTAGAAGCCCTCCCTGGGCACTGTAGCATTCCTGTGGGCCAGCATGGAGACAGGAAGGTAAAACAAGCACCAAATTGCACAGTACTATAGCTAAGGTGCACTTCACGAGGCTGGAAGGGGGTGAATTTCATAGAGAAATAATGTGCAGCTCTCCAGACAGTGAGGAGTGAGCCTCTGCAGATCTACAACCTGTAGCATCCCTAAACAACAGCTCTGCATCCCGATGGACTGAGCAGGGAGCTGAGCAAAGTGTCCAGGCTCAGGTGATCTGAGAAAGAGTGGAAGGTCTGGATACCTGGTAGGGTATTTCTTTTATTCTTGCGGTTGTCCAATGAAAGAGAGAAATTAAATACATTTTTGTGGTTCCACAGCTAGCCTAGATGATATTATGTTTCATGCCTGTCAGATTCAGGCAATCTGTTAAAATTAGAGATGATAGATTTATGGCCCAGAAGGGATTGCTGCAGAATGGAGCAGGCTAGGCTTCCCTCTCTGATTTCAGCTTTCTAGTCCTCTTCTACTCCCTCAGTGTTCTCCCCTCTAGGGACAGGGCTTTCAGGCACAACTCTAACGTAAACAAAGAGGAGCAGTAGCCCAAAGGCTACTGTTTTGTGCACCATGGCCACTGTGACAGCAATAGTCCCCGGGTGCTGTTCCCTTCTGGCCCAGAGAGCTGCCTCAGCACCTTCCCTTCTCTCCATGTCTGTGGCTTGAGACAGAAAAACAAATATTTGAAGGTTTGAGAGGGAAATGAGGACAGGGACAAAAACCTTCACTATTCTTTTAATGAAGACAATGGCTCACAACTCTTACCTCTAGCACCGAGGGTTTTTCTAGAGTGTCAAACTCGGATCAGAACATCATTCCTATAGCCCATTTCCAGCACGCTTTCTTCCTTCTTGGACAGAGTTTGGTCTTCCTCACTTCCTTTAGCAAAATGTGTGTCTGAGTATCTCATCTCCCCTTGCCACAACTCTTTCCCAAGTTTTTTGCTTTACTTTGTGCTCAACCTGCTGTCACTTTTTGATTGCAGTCCTAGTACTTGACTCAGCTATTGTCCAGCAGGGTGAGAGGAGGTATCAGGCAGTGGCTGTGGTGTCTGAAGTGGACAGGCTGTCCCATCAGTGTAGCTCCTTTGCAGGTTACACAGCCCCTATTTGCTGTGCATCTGCCTCTTTTTTTTTTTTTTTTTTTTTTTTTTTTTTTTTTTTTTTTTTTTTTGAAAGCAGTGTTTCTACCATAATTGTATGGGGTAAGAAACTGATTAAAATGTACCAAACGGTATCATCTTTAGTGCTTTGAAAAATCCCTGCAGCTGGTGGGTGGCTGTGGGGGAGGGAGTGATTGATGCAAAATGTCCCCTCTCCCCAGGAGATCTTTCTCCCCCACACCCATAATCCTGCTACTTCGTACTTATATAACGTTGTCATCTCCTGTAGCACGTATGCAACTGATTTGTCACCAGGAGGAAGCTCAGCCTGGAGTTGGAGCAAAGGACAGAGACTTGGAAGGTCCTGACTCCTGTCTCTGGCATGCAGAGGGTTCTTGGCTTCAGTTTTCCTCTTTGCAAACTGATTTTTTGCCTTGCTCAGCTGATGCGAGATGAAGTGTGTTGACAGAAATGTTTTGAGATCCTTTGATGGAATGTGTTAATTTATTAATGGAATCTTCTCTAATCATCACATTTCTTTCAATTAACTAAGGAAAATGCTTTGTGAGGGTGTGATGTGCTGTTCAGCAAGCAAAACCTGACCCTCAGACAGCTCTGAGCCCAGCCATGCGGAGAGAGGCAATTTTGGAGTCCCGAAGGGTGGCAGGGCCAGAGCTCTGCTGGTGCTGCACACTGCCAGGCTGCACTGGGGCTCAGTGGCCTGCAGCACGTGGGATGGGCTTGGAAAGGGTGGGTGTTTTTAGGGAGAAGGAATTAGGCAATACGGACAAAACAAATCTCAGCTGAGGGGAAGCACTGAGAGATGCTCAATGTGTGCATGCGTGATGCATGTGTGTTATTTTAGGAGAAAGCTCATCTGCCTGTCCCCCAAAGCACATGACAGCGTTGGGACGCTGCTCCTGAGCTCTGTCAGCTCCCATCTGGATTGGGAGAGCTTTATTTATTCAGTCCCAAACACCACAGATGTGCCTGTACTCTTGGCTCAAGGGGGCTAAAAGTGTTGGTCAGCCCAAACACATGTATAAGATGTTTTGCATCCTTGTGGCAGCAATGGGAGTGTTAAATTCCTGGCACCACTGCCATGTGTCTGGGATATGACCAGAAAAGGAAAGGCTGCTGCCCTGGCAGAGTGTGGAAGGGGCAGCAGGGGAGGGAGAGAGTGTGAGCAGTCACTGTGCAACAATGGGGAGGCAGAGTTAATTTTTGCATGCTGTACAGTTTCAGTGTAACACCACTGAATTAATCTCCTGAGCTTTAACTTTTAAATCTTGGTATTTTTGCATATTGAATCAGTAGAAGAAGTCCTTGAGGCAGGAGCAGGGATTGTTTGTGTTCCTGCAGCACCCAGGTTGGGCAGCACTGTATTCATCTAGCGGCAACAACTATCATCAGGTTTAATTAGTGATCAATATGGCATTTCAGCTAATGTGAGGTAGTTTACCAGGCAGAGTGTACTGGATTTTCTGGCAACAACACAAGGAATAGGAATATTTCAATAATCCTTATAATAAGCAGATACTGCTGCTAGGTCAGGCTTATCTTCACGGTGCGGAGGAGTGGTGCACCTACAGCGCTGGTGCTCAGCCTGTGCACAGGGTCAGAGGGGAGACTTTGGTCCCTGGCTCCCAAACCCCTTCTGCTACTGCTCAGCAAGCTCCCTCATGAGCTTGCAGACTTCCCTCTTGAATTATTAGGGTTCTTGAGTTTGAAATACATCCTGTTTGTCTGCCCTCTGAAGTTTAGCCCATCACCATTAAAAACACGATATCTCTTCAACTTTAGCCAGCTTTTTAGCAGAAATTCCTCCCCAGGAAGGCTCCCCCTGCCTTGTTAGAGCCATTCCTCCTCCAGTCCTGCATGCAAGGCATGCACTGCACGTGGTCCTCACGGTGGGGTGTCTGGGAGGGCAGCAGGAGCAGCTACAGCTGGCCACAGTCCCAGCATTGAGAACACATCCTTTACCCAAGAAGTTCCAACACGCGATCCCAGCGTGCGGCTGTGCCGCAGTGCGTCACGTCATCACATCCAGTCTGCGCTTCAGTGAGTCTGGTTTCTTCCTGGCTTTAGGTTCATCAACAGCAGCCTTTTTTATTCCTTTCCCTCTATCCAAACCTTGGATCTGGTCTTTATTGATAAGACAATATCTCTGATAAGACAATATCTCTTAAAATGGCTTTTGTTTGTTCCATAAAATGTGGATGCTCAGCTGGAACTTGTACTGAGTAGAAGATAAGGAATTTTTGTCTGGGTTAATGTAGCATAGATTTTTTGTGACTTGTTTCTTTCTTTTCTCCTTTCTTTCTTTACTCTCTAGTTAGATGGTGGGTTGTGATGATATCAAATTTACAAATACACCTGGCAGAAAGAATTACAGTTCAATTTTGAAGTCCACGTGATTCATTTGGGCCACTGAGTTTTACTGATCTGTCTGAGGCTTTTGCTCTTTACTAGGTCCCACCAAGCACTTTCCACGTACCTTTGGAAAATAGCTCAAGCAGGGGGAAACAACTCCCAGCCCGTGCTTCACACAGAGAATCCAGAATAGTTACACCCTTCTGCTACAATCCTGTACTTCAGAGAGGAAGCAAAGCAAAGTTAAACCTAATTAACAGCCTCTGGGGACCGCTACATTTTGTGTCTCTTTGGCTGGCAAATTGGAGCAGCCAAGAATGATTTGGGAGTAACTTCAGAAACCGGATTCACTACTGAAGAAGAACTACAGAATGGGTTTGGATTTAAAAACACAGCACTTGCACTTTTTACAAAAGTTCCATCATCCAAGTAGCAGAAACCAGCTTTTCTCAAAGGCTTCCTGCTAATGCTGGTTGAAAATTGTATGCTCCTAACACTTCTAACTATCTACATAAAAAATGCAGCAATCTTTTTATTTTAGATTAGAAATGGGGGTATTGTTTAGAAAATTAAGTCTACCCTCTAAAATCCAATGACTTTCCACACATCTATTAAAGTTTATTATAACTAAAATGTCCCCCACAAAAATGTCAGTCACTGGTTTGTCGCAGCCTTTTTCCCTTAGCAGTGGAGAACACCCAGCCCAGAGAGATCACCGGCTGGCTGGACTTCTCAGCATGTGGGACTTGCTGCTCCTGTTGGCAGATCAGCTTGTCGTTTTTCTGGCTTCAGATCCCCAGGCTTGCACTCCAAAGGAACCTGAAGGTTCTCACCTAATAAGGAACACATTGCTCACTGCAACCTAGTGTCAAAACCATGTGTAATAAATACGATAGACCAAATTCTATAAATCAAAATTTTAGAATTTTATTGAGAGACAAAATGACAGTCTCGGATAGCCACAATTAAAAGGACAGCGTCGAGCCCGGGATCGGCGCTGGGTGAACACGGTAACACACTCAGTCAGTATGTCACCCCCCAAGTTCACATTTCTGGCTTGGAGCCGTCTCTTTTTATACACTGGATCGCTGAGAGAAACTCAGGACTCCGAGGTTCCCTCTTCCGAGGCAGCCTCATTAGATATTCATGTTCTGGTTCTGGGGTTTTGAATGGATTTGCCCGTGAAGACAATGTCTTTGATTGTTGTGTCCAGGTGCTGTGTAGAGATGTTAATGTCGGGAGGAGACGGATGAGATATCGATGTGATGTAACCATTTGGGTCTCTGGGCTCTCCATCTCCCTTTTCCGTTGTCTTTGTTTTCCTTTTAACGATTCCCGGCAGAGGTATCCTCGTGTCCCTTTTCATGTAATTCTTAGCATAGTTTCTTGTGTCCCTCCTGTGTAATTTCTGGCAAAAGAAATTCCTTGTACCCCTCTCCATGCAGCTTTTGTCTCAGTTAACCCATAGTATACTTGATTAGAAATAAAACTTATATTTATAGGGGGTGAATTACATCTTATATCTTTTAACGAATTAACTTTAGGACATATATCACACATGGAATATTTTGGGCTGGAAGGGACCTTAAGGATCAACCCCTCTGCCATGGGCAGGGACACTTCCCAGTACACCAGGGTTGCTCAGCGCTCCATCCAACCTGGCCTAATAGCCAGAGATTTGTCCTGAAATTGGGAAATATGCAGATCTGCAGGAGGTATGCAGTTGCCAGTGCAGTCACGTTTTTAGACCTGGGAGCTCACCTGCCTCTGAGCCGTGGGCCCGGGATGTGTCCCGTGTTGGAGGAAATCCCGAGCGGGGACAAGGCAGTCCCACTCACTCTGGCAGCAGCACGTCTGCTGAAGTCATACTCGAGCAGTATTTTTAACGTGGCTTGAAAGAACTGCCAGCTCCTCTGCTGCCGAAAATGGGGCTAATTTTAGCAATTAGCTGTATTCAAACGTTCCTTCCACGAACTGCACAGGCAGTAAATGGTTTAGTGGATTGCCAGAAAGGATCAGATATTCCCCTAGATAAAAGCAGTGTTTGGTGTGTTAAAAAATGTTAACTCAGATGGAAGTCTTCACACTCCACAGTACCAATTCACACTGGGGCAGGGTTGGGAAAGGGATATAACCTCGGGGCTTCCCATTAACATTTTCGTGCCCCCATTCTGAGAAAAACTTGACTATTCAGCTATGTTGCCTTGTCCCTGATAGTGCTTTGCATTACTATAGCTTCTTTCAGCTCACAATCTCAGACCTTTCCCTCAATAACCTGGAGGTGGACGAGATAATCGAGATAATCGGTAGGTGAGTGGGATCTGTTCCCATCTGGCAAACCCTTGCTGTTGAATGTAGTCCTTGATAAAATTCTGTTTGAGTTTCCTGGCATGTGGTGGTCTGTGCCTCCCTGTAAACTATATTGTGATGTTAATAATAACCCTAATAATGGTTAAGAATAATGTTTCTCAAACAGTTCTTGCATCAGCCATCAGGCTGCCATGGTGTGGCAGGAGATGGCTGTGATCTGGAGATTACATGGATTGTCATGGAATAGGAACAGTGCCTCAGAGGCTCTGATTCTGCAAATACTGGAATTGCTTTTTCTCAAAGCATATGCTTACACTTGAAGTCTGCAGTCGAGGAGTTTAAGCAGAGACACAAAATTGAACAAGTGTTCAACAGATTTGTTATAATTTTAAGTCCTGTTTCAGAGGGTCTGGCATTCAGTATTGCAATGCAATTTTAATGCCTCTTGCTTGATCTGTAAAGCTGGAGAATTATTTAGCTGGGGAAAAATGTAAAACACTGATTGCCTGCAATTGGCATCTTTCCCTGACTTCTGGACAGGGGAGAGCCACAGGCCTGCCACATCCAGCATTTCTTTGAGTGGAGCATGAGAATGCTGGAGGTAGTGGGTGCTGGAGGCAGTTCTCCCATCACCCAGAACCCTTCAGGAAAGACTGGATGGAAAAAAGCTCCTTTCAGACATAAAATCACCTGTGCAATGGGTGAGCAGAGCTACACCAAGACAAATCCTTTCTCCTGCATGGCAGGGAAGGGAGGCATAGTCTGCCTTTTATTTCTCTTGATGAGAATCTCTGTGAGTCAAGATTTCCTTTGCAAGCCAATATGGAAACTTTAGTGCCTGACATTAAATATTCTTTTTAAAGCTGTGCTGAAAAAAAAAAAAAAAAAAAAAGAAAGGGGAAAAAAAAAGTTAATTAGAGCTTCTTGCAAAGGAAATAAAAAAGTATATTAGTTAAAGTAGTGACATTTCCTTTTGATAGAAAGCTGGTGTTTCCAAGAGTCTGAGATAAAGGCTAATAGGCAGGCTAATCAAAGAACTCGGGAACAAGTCATTATGCAATACCTCTCCCGTCTGTTCAGTACAAATCCATTTGATCTTTACCATTAAGCAATGGAATTTAGCTTCATGTCACAAAAAAAGAATATCCAAGAGTACAAGAGAAGAATTGTGTCCAGGCCACAAGTTTTCTGTCTGGGCTCACAGGCATCTTTCTCCACAGTCAAGCTGCAGTGAGATGTGGAGTTTGTCTTGACCTGCTGTAAAACCAGTCACCAGCCATAAATGTAAGTCTCAGATCTTGAGGATTTCTCAGAACTCAAGGAGATTACTAGAGCGTGAGCCCCAGGGTCAAATTTATTTCTAAGATGTAGGGAAGTCATCTGCAGCCCAGCACTGGATCTTACGTTGTCCTTCACAATTCTCTTTTTTCTGTGTTTCTCTTCGGCTCCTTTTCACCCTCCTATTTATCCTCTTCCTTATCTGCTGATATGTTTCTCTGTAGCATCTTGCTCTTTCTCTACTTCATATTGCCAACGCCAAAACCCCTACTTCTAAAAGTCAGAGGTGATCATTTCTTACTCCCAGAAGCATTGCTTCTAACAGGAGGACTGCTGTATTAGAACTCAGTTTTATGGACAAGATTCATCAGGTGGAGAAGCAGGAGCTCATGTTTTGATGCACCCAGTGGTACTTAAATTGCACACAGAGCATGGCATCCATAGATAGAGCATCAGGGCACGGGTCAGGCTCAGAAGGGCAGAACCATGCTTTCTGCAAGTGTGGGGATTTTTTTAAAGATCTTAAAATATTAGAGTTCTGCTGCTTGTAAAGCAAGTTGAATGAGCTGCTTTCAATGGGTTTTCCTCCTCACCCGAGAATGAGATGTCCAAACAAGCATTTGGAAACCTCTGGAATTGTATCGGGCAGTCCAGGTCCTTCATGCAATGCTGCTCTGGTTCTGAGTTCAGGCAATTTCTGTTTCAGATACCCAGTGGATTTTCTTTTCTAATTACACTAATTAGCCTCAATTGAGAATAAAGGATTTGATGCTTCATCCTCTGGCACTTCATGTTCCTTGACAGCAAAGAGACAAGCTGGTGTTTGAGTCTTTCCCATGAAGAAGAAAAGTCTGAGGGGATTTTGAAGCCCAATGTGAAAATAGGTTTTGCTGCGAAAGTGTCTGGAAGTCAGAAAGCCATCCAGAACACCTGAGGCCACCAGGGAGGGAAGTGAAAGGAAATGGTTGCAATTTCATCTTCCCTTCAGAAAGGCATGATGTCACCTTTCTGCAAGGGCTTTCTGGTTTGAGCTATAAAAGGGGATGTGGTGAAGCACTTTCTCACGTCTTTGTCAGACTCCACCATAATGTGTACGCTAAGCCTGTAAATTGAGGCATCCAGCCCTGCCTGCATTCACTGAACCTGCTGGACATCTTGCCATGCACATTTGCGTGAAGAGGATCTCATGTTGGTTCTCCTTCTTAAAAACTGATATTACAAAATGATGGACAGCCTCAAATTCCATTAAGCTTGATGCATGTGCTCAGCTACTGATAGGATTTGGTCTCTAGGCTTATATGTAGTTTATGTCTCTTTCTCCTTGGTGTCATATCAAATGTCATATTGCTCTTTTAGTTCTTCACCAGGAACACAAGAATTGCTGCTCCACTAAAAAAAAAAAAAAAAAAAAAAAAAAATTACCTTTTTTTATTTGTTTTTTTTTTGTTTTTTTTTTATTTATTTTTTTCCCCCAAGTACTGTTAACAGGCTTCCTAACAGAGTCACAGGCTGGGGTGAATGGAAAGGGACCACTGCTGGCCTCTGCTCAAATCTAGTCCAGCAACAGCAGGATGCTCAGGGCCTCATTCAGCTGAATTGCTGAATTTTGAATTATCTCCAAGGATAGAGACCCCACAGCCTCCATGTTCAATTGCTTCACCATACTCATGATAATCCTTTTTTCCTTTTATCACAACCACAACCTCCTTTTCGTTTCAAATCTATTGCCTTTCATCCTTCTGCTGTACACCTCTCCAAAGGGTCTGGCTCCATCTTCCCTAAACACTCCCAACTAACAGAGTTTGTGTCACATGAAAAAAAGATGGGCAGGGTTGCAGGATGCACGTCCAGATTGAGACTTCAGATATTATGGCTCCAGCTGAGTTAGTACGAGCTACTGGCTCAGATGATTGGTTCACCGAGGATCAAAAGCGTACAAAAATCACGTTTGATCTGAGAGTCAAACATCGCTCACAGCTTTGCACAGATCAAGGAATTCAGACCAGATTTGTCACTAGGAGGAGCCAAAGGGAAACCTCTCCAAACAGGTTTTCCAAAGAAATTGTCCAAATTTCTTTTGAAAAACCCTGTAAGCACCCCAACGTTTTGTGATGGTCATGTCAGAGATGTCCCTTTGTCCTTCCAGGTGGACTTGATATGCGATGCTAAGTGCTGATCCCCTCAGGAATGCAGATCCCCTTTAAAACTGGCAGGTGTGATAAATCAAAGCCAAAGCCAGTTAAAGGCTGCAATTCTGTCACTGTGCTCAGACTTCAAGGGCAGCTCTGAATTTGGCTGCCTACATTGGTCACCTGATGGCAATGGCAGCAATGTGGGATCCTGAGAGTGATGTCTATGAAGCAGGAAACCTTAAGGAGCTGTGAGTAAGAGGTGTTTTGGGAATGTACTCTCAAATATCTGTAGTCAGTCTGTTCTCCTGCTGAAACTCACACTTTTGATAAGTAATGTGTAACGCAAAGATAGGAAGGAAAATATGTGCTGGGTGTCAGGTTTAAGGATCCAACAGACTTGTTAAATTATGTTTGACTCTAGACAAGCATAGAAGACTCGTGCACTTGAGCGAGCTCAGAAACATTGCTGCATCAGGACTAGGGTGGGCCTGTTTCAGCAACAGGGCCAGGAAGCTCTGACCTCTGAGGTGTCAGGAGTCCAAAAATTGAGATGCAGTATGAAAGCTGTTATAAATAAGATGGACCAAATTCGATAAATCAAAATTTGGAATTTTATTGAGAGACAAAATGACAGTCTCGGACAGCCACAATTAAAAGGACAGCGTCGAGCCCGGGGTCGGCGCCGGGTGAACAACGATAACACACTCTGCCAGTCTGTTATCCCCAAGTTCACATCTGTGGTTTGCAGCAGTCTCTTTTTATACACTGGATCGCGGAGAGAGGCTCGGGATGTCGAAAGTCCTTCCTCCGAGGCAGCTTCATTAATCATGCAGGTCTCAGTTCCGAGAGTCTGAATGGATCAGCGGAGGAGGACAATGCTGTTAATGGTTGGGTCCAGGTGTGGTGCGGAGATGTTAATTTCTGACGGAGACCATCTAGATATTGATCTGAGGTAATCATCTGGTTCTCCGGGCTATCATCTCCGTTTTCCATCGCCTTTTTTTCCCTTTCAAGGATTCCTGGCAGCGGCATTTTCTCGTTCCCCTTTTTGGTAATTCCAATCGTGTTTTCCTCGTGTCCCTCCCATGCCTTTTCAGGCTAGAGAAATTCCTTTATTTTGTTGAGCCACCTTCCCCTGAGTTAATTCACAATATGCTGGTTTGAACAAAACTTAACTTATAACATGCTAGTTCATACAAAACTTATATTTATATGGCTTGTATTACATTTTATATCCTATTAACACGAATTAACTTTAGAACATATATCACAAAAGCTATGCCATATGAAAGCTGGTAGAAACCAAAGTGCTACTATATATTTAATTTCCTTTTTTTTTTTTTTCCCCTACCTTGGCCTGAGAAGCATACAGTGTCTTAACTCTGGCCTATTTTGATTCCTGGGGATGTAAATAGAAATATGACTCATGATAACTCATTAACACTAGTTGCAGAACAATTAAGCTAAACACTATTTTCCTTTGGGAGAACCATAACTATTCCATGCCCTAGATAATTGATTTTGATATGCTTTCCCTTGGCTAGGAAATGCAAGTTCCTTGCTACGCATTCCCTGCTGGTTTTGTCACTGAATTCTTGACGTTTGAAAAGGAGATAATGAAAGTTTTCATATCCTATTTATTCCTAGAGACTCTCAGTTCAGTGGGGGGTCTGAGCATTTTTTGCCATCAGCAGTAATGATAATGGGTCCCACTTAATGAGCAGCCACTGAGATGGGCATGCACAGGACAACAAATTAGCAGCTACACATGCAGTCTTGATAGAAGGATGACCACAGGACTCCAGAATCTCTCCCAGAGGTCATTGATTTGCCGGTCCTTTAGCGAAATTGATGCTTACTGGTCCCTGCAGTTAGCTGACCCTGTAAAGGAGGACGGCTCTTTCCAAAAGCAGTTTGTGAAATGTAACTGTAGACCGTGGGATCAGCAGAGGAGATGCGACCAGAGGAGGCTGAGAATAGCAGCGAGGCCTCTGCCAAAGCTGACCCTGGGCCAGCTGAGAATAACTCCCTGGTTCAGGCAGAGCTAAAGCAGGGATGAGACTGTACCTGGAGACAAGACCTGGTGAGCAAACTTGGAGCCTTCTTCTTTAGGAAATGCCAAAGGTGGTTTCTCTGCAGCAGCAGCAGCCAATGCGTCAAGGAGGGCAAGAGCTGCTTGTCCTCTGCATCACCCTCCACAGCACTGGACCATAGCCAGCAGCGCTGGGGGAAGTCAGGGGCATTTAAGCTCCCTGTAGGTAATTGAAAGTTGATTGTATCTCGAATTAGCTGCCAGCAGCTGAGTGTGTGCCAAGCCCTCCCCGGGCGGGTACCCTGTCTCAGGTCTCCCACAGGCCACAGGGGGATGTTCCACCTCCCAGCACCCCCGGCACAGCGGCAGCAGCGCTGGCTGCCTGCAGCCTCAGCAAAGAGCTGCATCCCCCCCTACCCCCACCAAGAGGTCAGAAGTAACACGTATTAGTGGCAATACCGGCCTTGTACTGCCATCGTGCAGTTTTTCTCTGAGTGAGAAGAGGTCTCCATCACTGCTAATCCTCTGTAAAGTTCACTTGGTAGCTGGAGAGATTGCTGCAGCTTTGCTGAAAACAAATATTTTTCCTCTGAAATGTGTTGCCTTTGGCCAGGCTGACGTGTTTATCAAGCAGTCACTTTCACCATTGCTTGCTTTATTTTATGCCATCTATTACCAGTGCCCTGTGCACTTTTGCTCTGTGGTGTGTTTTTTGCATAGTTTGTCTATAAACAGTGCAAGTAAAGTTGATCTGATTGTAGCTGGTTTGCTCTAATTAGAGCAGCACAGGGGCATGAGTCCTCAGTGTTAACACTGTTCTCCAGGATGAGGAGAGCAGACCCACGGCTCCTGGCTTCTGCTGCCAGCCTTCCCTCCCTGTGCCATCCATTGTGTAAACGGGGTCTTCAGAATTAGAAACCTGAATAAACGAGAGCTATCTGAACTAGGGACTGAATACTTTGCATATTTGTGAATGCATCAGATGCCCTTAAAAAGTTCATTTCATTAGGACAAAGAAACTAATTGTCCTTTAATCAGAATATCTCCTAACAGTGATTAGTCACAAACGAAAACTAAGATTTCCCCATCATGAATATACAATTCAAAAAAAGACTACCAATGTCAAATCCACTCTCAGAGATACTTATTGTCATGAAGTTATGTGATTGTAATAGAGCTGAGAAATACTTCAGGCAGTAGATTTTATTAGACAAGTGATCAGTGCTCCCTGTTATGGCATTTAGAAGCAGTTCAGAGTTTTCTGAAAGCAATGGGTCACAGAGGAGCTAGATTGACTTTCTCAAAAATTATGGCTCAGGCAGAAATATTTAGCGCGTCCAAACAGCGTAACCACTGCTGTGCTCTTAGCTAAACCCAGGGGTCTATAGGCAAGAAGTACCATGTAGATTTTTGGCAATTGAGGAAAGATGCACAGCTTCTGGGACTGGACACATTTCTGTCTGAAGGCAACTGAGAATGAGAGAGATGAGGACAGGTCTGCCCAGTGTAACAGGAAACTTTCTCATCAAGAGGCAAGGGAGATGAATTATGGGGTAGTGTAGCCTCCACTGTCACTGCTCATTTGTTGCACTTAATGAATTACTGGAATCAGTCACATGATGGATGCTCCAAGATCAGAAAAAAAATCCTGCTGCTCACCTGGGCAGAGCTGCAGAGCACCCAGTCAAATGTCTCAGGCCTTTGCCTGACAAAAGGAGCCAGTGTGGGTACAAGCAAAGTCAAGTCTGTTTTCAGCTGTGCTGTGAAAGCAAGGTCTCAGCTGTCTGTGTCAGTCAAAATCAGATGGGATTTAGATTTTGGATAAATTACGGGGAATAGCTGAGTCATTAATTGGACATGTTTCAACTCCTTGTGCAGTTTCACTGCTCTTTAACAGAGTGCTGTAAGAAACCCCCCTTTCAAAGGTGGATTTGTTTCAGAGGCTGTGGTATCTCTGCAAAGGGCCTGTGCAGCTTCAATCTACCACAGAACACCCACAGGACTGCAGAAATGTGATTTTCTTCTTTACCTCAATAGCACAATGCTGCTGAGAGTTTCATTGGCTACTCTGTCCCTTTTAGCCCTCTGGCTCCCCCCGTTTCACTTTTTTTTATTCATTTTCAAGGACCCAAACTGGGAACCACATGCAGACTGTCCAGCTGGTATCTTGTGCTGCCCAATATGTATTTTGGCAGCTGTTCTGGGCCAGAGGATACCCCGACTGCTGGCACAGGTAGGGCAGGTATCTGCCACCCCAGGGATGTGGCCATCTACCCTGAGGTGCTCTAGTCACAGCTTGGCTTCCAGCCTGTGTGGAGACAACATGTATTTAGGATTACAACTCCAGATGGGGAAGCTGCCATCCTTAATTAAACTCCTCCATAAGGCTTGGGATTGGCACACAGAGATCTCTGAGCATGAACTTTGCAAATCTCTCTCTTTGTTTCTGCACTTGAACATTTTCAATGCTGCATCTGGTGCCTCCTTCCCTTGGCAGCAGAGTCTTTTACAAGTGGCACCCACACAGGCAGGAAGATAAACAGCCCCACTGCTCTACAAAGGGGAAAGATGGTGCTTGGGAACACAGGTGGGAGAACAAGCTAATGGGCAGCATCCACACAGTAAAGGTAGCCAGATAGCCCATGAGGGAGTTTGTCATCATGAACGTTGCCAAAGGCTGACTGAATGGCTGTGGGATTAGCTCAGGATTTCAGAGACTCTGCTTTTTCCTTGGGTGTGAGCTCTTATTCTTGTCAGGCAGCAGAAATTGAGAACGGACCACAGCTGCCCATTCAGCAAATGCTCCTCTGTCTCCAGCTCACTGGGCTGAGCATTTCAAATGAAGGACCCGTGGTGAGACTGAAGATCATCTCTTCCCCATGTTATGTGTCCTCACTGTCATTATAAATTAAGTATGGACTTTATCTCCAAAGCTCACCGTTTTATGTCTCTTTTAACATTTGCAGTTAGGAGAACTCTAATTCCTTTCAGCGTAACTTTGCCACAACATCTGCCTTTGGCTGTAGGCTCTAGTTTAATTAACCTGCCATGAGAACAAATATCCTTCTACCCTTTTTTAATTTCCCACTCTAATTTCATCTCATAGTGATTTGTGCCTCGGTTGCCACCTGGGGACAGTAAAACAGGGATAATGGCACGGTCTTTCCTATGTGGAGAAAATGTCAGGGTGAAAAACCTCAAAGCCTGGCAAGCATTCAGGTACAAACTTTGGCAAGTACTGTGGTTGCACTTGGCTCTGTCACTGGCTTTGGAATATTATCTTCTCCAGATTCAGGATATGTAGTCACGCCACTGAATTTACTGGGAGAAAGCTACTCAGTCATGTTCCCAGGCAGTCTGAAATGCTGTTTCTCCTTTATCGATCTCTCCTCCCTTGCCTCTTCCTACATCTGCTTTCCTGGGTATCTGGAAAGCTGAAAAAGCAGGTTTATTTAAGGGACCTTTCTAAAGAACAGAGGAACCATCAGAGCTACTTCACACAGAGTTCTGTGCTGGTCTGTAATGCAAAATTATTCAGGTGGACTGAGAACGAGGCCAGCTCTGGGCACCAAAACTTCACCTCTGCCCTGCAGGAACACTCTAAATTCAGCCAAAGAGATTGCATATGTTAATGATCATCGAGGAGAGAGGAGCCACAGGAAGTTATTAAGCTATTCAAAACATATTTTAGAACCCCCAGACAGGATAATAAGCCCTCTGATTTATTCCATGGAAGGAAAAGACAATAAGATGCTCAGTTAGATGGGGGGTGCGTGACCTCACATCCCTTTCCCACTGGTGTAGTCTCAGGGATGTCAAAGGGATGATCACTTGCATAAGGAAGAAGGCACAGCTGAGCCACAGCAGTGGTTGCCTGTAGCCTCCTGCCTGGATTCATCCCAGCCACACTGATTATGTGCAGTGGCATGGAAAAAAATGGGTCATCAATACAGACAGGATAACCTAGCATTGAACAGGTTTTTGTTACAAAACTCTCAAGCTATCTGATATCAAAGACCAGATAATATAAAGTCTCCTGCAGCAACAAATCCAGGCTCAAGCAAGAAGGGTTCTGGACTCCCCTACAGGCTGTAAGGGATCCTCTTCCCTATATATGCCCAACATTTTCTCACCCTTTGTGAGATGCTTAGCAGGGTGGAAATCTTGCAGGGACACATCTCAAGCATGTGTCAGAAATGGAGCCCAAAGCAAGACAGTCTGGAAGATTTAGTGCTCAAGGTTCTGTCAGCACAATCTGAGGGGAAGCATTTGGTCCTGTGACACTGAAGAGATAACTTATCTCTTCCTGGTACCAGGAGTTTGACCTACTTCCCTCTGCCTCTCAAAGGGATCTAATGCAAAATGGCCCAGAAAAGAAAATATAATTCTTTGTGGTGCCCTGAAGTCACAAGTCAGGTACCTGAGTGCTTGGCACTGAATTTCACAGTTTGAGACACCTAAAACTGCCAGAGATGGGGTTTCTTGGGCCACTCTTTTCTTCTTTACTGTTTTTGTGGGGTTTGCCTCTGCATATCAGAAATTGCTGGGGGCATCCTAGAGGTGAGATTGCAGAAACAGAGGCTTTAAGGAAATTCCAAATATCCTGAGATTTATGATGAAGCCTGCAAATCAGACCCTTTGATGATATCCCCTTCCTCACCTATGCTCCTGTCCGCAGCACGGTGAGCTATGGGAGCCACGGGCATGTGTGGGATATGGGTAGGTTTTCCGGGGAAGCACCACATTGTAAGGACCACCAGCCAGTTTGGCATTCATTGTCAGTATATGGAGATAATCAAAACACCTCTAAGGATAGTTATTAGTTCTATTCTGGTAACAAAGAGGAAAAAAACCAAACATTGGTCTCACATGTTGGTGTGAGCACTTGCCATCCAACAGGATCCCATAAGTCATCAGTCCATTTGGATGGGAATATTATTAGAAAAGGATGTAGACAGCCTGTGAGGTATCATAAAAATATTACCCTCTTTAACTGCCCTTGCTCCTGCTGCATGCAGGCTCTGCTAAAACCCAGCAGCCAAATATGAGGGCTCTTGAAATAATGTATTTACTTAGAGGGATGGTTACCCAGAAAAGTGGCCTTGCAGATGCTACTTCTCTCAGCTGCTGCTAAAGCATTCCCTGTTTTGTAACAAAACCTGGTATCCTCGGTGCTGTTTGTGCTAGAACTGACTCGCTGGTCCCTCACCGCCCCGGGAGAGAGGAAGGGATGTGCTGTGATCCACATGCCACACTTGGGAAGACAGAGAGCAAGGCAGCTCTGTTGAGATCAATAGATTTATGGAAGGGACTAACAGGATTTGGCAACTCCTGACACCACAAATCAGGATGACACTTTGACTACAAAGGAAATTATACTACAATAAGAAGAACCATAACAATGTGATTCCTGCTATTTAGATGTTCCTGTTTCAAAGCAGTGCACTGGTTGTAGCCAGATAAACTCCTGTGGGATTCTCAGAGGAAGGCTGAAAAGGTAAAGCGTCCAGAGCTTTGAGCCTGATCCTTTCAAGCAGAACTACCTACCGCTTTCAAAAAAGAAAATCCACTAAACCCCATTTGAACTAGTATTAATGTAGTATGCATTCACAACTGAAAATAAAGTTAAGCTTAGAACAGCCATTTGTTACAACTGCTCTCTTTGCTTGTTTTTATGCTTGCAAGCCTGTGAATGTCTGTGTACGGCTCTTCATGACATCTTACAGATCCTCTGCAAGTGTCTAGGCTGCAAGCTGCAGAGCAGCATTCCGGTGTTTGGACAGGGCTGCCTTTCTTAGGAGTGAAAGTGGCCCCAGCCAGAGGAAACACCAGCAAGCAGTCAGTTCTCTTTTGCCCAAACACTATAAATAAATAACATATAAACAAAAGAGCTTTTTCAGAGAAACTGGACAAATCCTTGGAAGAAAAATCCCCCCCAGGATGATGGCATGCAGGAAATCCCTGAGCCACAAATCTCACGAGGCTGGGAAATATTTGGGAGATCAAGTAGTGCTTTTCTTATGCCTTTCTTATGCCAGCCTCTGGCAGAGGCAGTATCAGGGTTAAACAGACCATCAGCTTCACTTAGGACAACTCTTCTGAGTCAGCCCTTATCGTTTGTTACTTGCTTTCCTCTTGGATGCCCTTGGATGGAGCAGGGTGGCAGCAGTTTTGTTGAACTGGGTGAATGCCACTCCACACCTATCTGCTGGTCACCTACAAACAGGGCAAACCCCTTGGAAAACGTGCCAGGCAGTGTGAGGGGCGACCCACCGGGTCACCCAGATGAACTCTCCTGGGTTTTCTCCTCTTTTTTTCCCAGGGTGGGACCAAATGCACTGATCTGCCTCTGAACCACTGGTGTCTGGGCCAAGAACTCCTGGAAGGAGTAATAGGAGCAAAGATTCCGCTGTACGGAGCACCTGAGTGTCTGTGCGTTCGTAGCACCATCTAGTGCTTCGCAGAGATTTCTTTTCCTCCTTCCCCAAAGCAGCAATGATGTACCCACGACCCATCCTTTCCTCCCGGGCACGCCGCTAGTCCCCAGGCTCTTTGGGGGCTCTCCGCGAAGGCAAACCCTGCGTTCGTGCAGAGCACACGTGTGACAGCCTGGAGAAGGGCAGCACAGGATAAAAGGGTGTCAACATCTCAGGTTTGCTGAGACGCTGGCGTGCACCTCTGAGTGACACCTGCGAGCTGCCCGAAGCTCACCCGGGGCTGCACATCCTGCCTTAGTTGAATCCTAATTCCAGAATCTCTATAAAATAAATGACAAACACTCAGCAACGGTTTGGAGAAACTTCAGTGCTCTCCTTTTCCTTCCTGCAGGGAAGCTGCAGAGCCAATGTCCTCTGCTGATAGTAGAGGATCATTATCTACTGTAAGTGGGGAGAAAAAATCCAGATTTTTTTAGTCGAAGAGCTCTTCTTTGATTTTGTCAGCAGCCCCACTGTTATTCCCAGGGATTGGAGGAAACAGAATCACAGAACGGACAGGATTGGAAAGGACCTCCGGAGATCACCCAGTCCAACCCCCTGCCAAGGCAGGGTCACCTGGAGGTGACACAGGAACGACTCCACGAGGGTTTTGACTGTCTCCAGAGAGCAGCTGTTCCAGTGCTCTGCCACCCTCATATAAAGAAGTTCTTCCTCATGTTGGGGCGGAACTTCTCGTGGTTTAGTTTACTGCCATCGCTCCTCGTCCTGTCGCTGGGCACCACTGGAACGCCCGCCTGGAAGTGGCACCACGCGCCCAGTATTTGTCTGCAGGAGAGCTGCTGAGCTCAGATTCTCCCAAAACGCGGGAGCCCGCTCTGTGCGGGTACGGGAAAGGGGGATGCGGGGGGATGCGGGGGGATGCGGGGGTGGCGGCGGGACCCGAACCCGCGCCCGTGACGGCGCAGCGCGGCCCCGCAGCACGAGACGCGCCGCCGCGCCCGCCTCCCATTGATACACAGGAGGAACCTCCAGGCGCGCGCAATCGATGGCCGAGCGGCGGATGCGCCCTGCCGGCCGGGCGGGGGTGCGCGCTCGGCGCTCGGCTGGCGCTGCCGCGGGCGGGGTCGCGGCGGGCGCGCGGCGCGGGGCGGGGGGCGCGGCGGCGGGAGCGGCGGCGATGGCGGAGCCGGCGGAGAAGCTGTACCGGGCCGAGTATGCCAAGAGCGGCCGCGCCTCCTGCAAGAAGTGCGGCGAGAGCATCGCCAAGGACTCGCTGCGCCTGGCGCTCATGGTGCAGGTACCGCGTGGCGGGGCCGCCGCGGGCGGGGGGCGGGTTGATCCGGCCGCTCCGTTCGGTACCGCCGGCGGCGGGGCCAGCCCGGGGCTCCGCTCCCTCCGCCCTCCGCGGTGCTCCGGAGCCGCTCGGCCGCGCCTTTCGCTGCTGCGGGGGCGAGCGCAGCCTATTTTTAACAGAGGCGGCTTCGCTCGCTGCCGCGTCCGCAGCGGCGCCGGTGATCGGGGCAGCTCTGCCCGCAGCGCTCCCCGGGCGGGGGGAGCCGCTTCCCCCGCCGCCCCGGGCTGCAGGGGCGGCTGGAGCCGAAGCGGTGCAAAGTTCACCGTTCGGGCCCGGGGCCGGCCCGGGGGCGCGCACGGAGGCGCTTCGCTGCCGTCCGGGGGGCGAGGCGAGCTCCGCGGCTGGGTTTTTCCGTGTCCTGGGAAGCGTCTGCCACTCGCAGCGCTCGGTGTCGGGGCCGGGGGATCCCCGCTCGGTGCGCGCTTTGCATACGAGACAGAGGAACTGCGGCCCGAAAGCCGTGAGAGGTCCGGGGCAGCCCCGGGGGCCGCGGCGTGAGCGGCCGGGCCCGGGCGGTCTCTGGAGCTGGCTGGCGCATGGCAGGCGTGAAACAGCCGAACCGCAATTGGCGAGCGGGCCGCGAAGGCACGGATTGCTCTCCGCCGCCCTCACGCTATTAAATTGCCTTTTCGGGAAGAGACTGCTCGGCTTCCTTTTAGAAGGAAGGGAAGAGCCCCGACCTGTGTCGGGGGGCTGGGAGATGTGCACGGATCCGACATCTCTCCCTGCTGCGGGGGGATGCGGAGGGAATCGCCGCTCCGCAGGGGAGGCACACGCCGCCGTCCTGGGAGGGGATACTCTTATCTCCGCTGGCTGCATCGGGGCAGAGAGGAGAGGGCACCTGCAGCGTGCTGGGGGCGGGCTGAGTTTGGGGGTGTTGCTGTGAAGGGTAAGCAAAGGCATACGCGTGTATCTACGGAAGACGAGCAAGGACGTGGCGGCGCAAAGCCCTGCGGATGGATGCATGCATGCATGCGTGCGTGCATGCTGTGGCTCCTGGCCGCCCGAGGAGCCGGGCCTGGAGGACGGAGCTCGCTTGTGCCCCTGGGAGCGGCACCGCTTGTTACGGGGCGGGGAGGAGGGGCCCTGTCCCCCCTCTCCCGGGCTGCGGGGGCCTGCTGGCTGCAGGGCGGGGCCGGCAGGTCTGCCGGGCTTGGAGGCAGGGCTGCTGTCCCGGAGGGGAAATACCTGCCTCTGCCTTTGTTCCCCAGAGCCTCCTTCCCTGGGGAAGGATGTGGGATCGTGCGTGCGGTGCCAGGCTGCTGCGTTTGCTCGCACGTGTTCTGCTGCCTCTCCTTTTGTCTCCCCGGCTGCCCTCAGCCGCTCGCTGGAGCTGCTTCTCCTCCCCTGTTCCTCGGCCTCCTCATGTGTGTTCCTCCTTCCTGTCTTGCCCGGCAGTCGAGGCTGATGAAAGGCGTGTTGCCCTTCTTCAGCACGGGGGCCAGGGGTTGTGTTCTTGTTCTCTAGGATTTGGTTTATGGAGTGAGCTGGGGGCCATGACGTTCCTCACAGAGCCACTACCTTTCATTGCCAGGCATCTCCCCAAAACTGTCGGTCTGCCCTCTGCTAGTTTTTGTATCAGCAGAGCACACCCTGCTGCTGAGCATCTCGCTGTAAATGCCGGAATTTTACCAGAGCACGTGGGTCCCTGGCCTTTTCCTGGGGAAATCCCCTGCAGTGCAGCCCCTGCCAGCGTCAGTGCGTCGAGCTCTTCTGCAAATTGTGCTGAAGAAATGAAAGGGAGATACAGACCGAGGCCTTAGTTGTGTCTGCTATAACCTCCCTTTTGTTTTGGTTCCTCAAGTGAAGAGCTCTGAATGCCAGTGGGATTCTGGGTGCTTGGCACAGGGCAGTCACCCAGCTCCTGCAGGACCGGCGCAGCTTTGCCTTTGCTTCCAGCTGGAACTGAACAGTTTCTGTTATCTGAACTGCACTATGAAAGCAAATCAGTCTCTTTTTTCCTTAGTTTGTTTAGGAAACTATGGTCTAGAGATAGGTGAGCGAGAGAAGTTGTGTAAGCAAGGCCCAGCTTGCCTAGAGGTTTCATTTTCCACACAGAGAAGAGTCTAAAACTCCATGTTGAGGAGTTTACTCACTGCTTGTATGGTTGTCTTAAAGACTGGGCCAGCTCTGCTCTTTTTTGTACACCCCAGTGCCTTATGCCGTCAAGGCCTTTGTGTTGGGAACAGCCTTGAGTCCTGCAAAACTCTTGACACAAGCCCAGAGGTGTCCAAGTTGCAGTGCCAAAATTGCATGTGACTTACAGACACACTGAGAGCAGCTGCAGGGTGGGTGCTGCGGTGCTGTGAGGGTAACTGGGTATCCAATCCTGGCTTATGGTAAGAGTCCATCTGGAAATAAAAATGTCCTCTCGTAGCTTGGGTAGATGGTTGGTTGTAGTCTGTGCTCCCAGCTCTCTTGGTTCCATGCTGTGGTCTTCGAAGCCCTTTCCTTCTCCTTCCTGCTCATGCACAAAGCTCTGCTGTTGTTTTTGGCTCGGAGGTCTCCCTCCTGTTAGTGGGTGACACATGGAAGGCTTTCCTAGGTCGTTAGTTCTGTATCATCAGTAATAATAATTATACAGCACTGAGTATTATTAGTACAGCAGTTGTTTGTGTGTGTTATTTGGAGCCAAACCACTGTAAGGTTATTTTGCCTGGTGGGTAACTGGAGCGATGCCAGGACGTTACCTACTGTGTCTGAGCTTTAAACAAGTGGAGCACTTGAAAAACAAGTGCTTGGTGTGGGGCAGGGTGCTCCAGGGCTGCACTTCAAGGAGGACTTGGGTGATGCTTCTGTCCTGATCACAGAAACATGGAGTAGTTTGGTCTGAAAAGGACCCTGAAGATCATCTTGTTCCAACCCCCTGCCGTGGGCAGGGGTGCCCCCCACTAGACCAGGTTGTTCAGAGCCCCATCCAACCTGGCCAGGGATGGGGCATCCACAGCTTCTCTGGGTAAACTTTCCTTGTGCCTCACCACCCTAGCACTACAAGCCCTTGTGGAAAATCCCTCTACAGCTTTCTTGTAGGCCCACTTCAGGTATTGGAAAATACCTGAAACCTTCTCAGCCTGTCTTCACAGGAGAGCTGCTTCAACCCTCTGATCATCTTTGTGGCCTGCTGTCGACTTCTGATGTAGAACTTAAATTGGGCTCTAGTGTTCCCCTTGAATTTTGTCTCTACCTCCTGCAGGCCACTCAGGAACTGTGGCCTCAAGCCACAATCCTTGGAGCTGCCCTTCTTATGTTGTGCCTGACATGGGTTCTCCAGTATACTGACAGTTTTCTTGAGAAGTAACTCTCAAAGGGTCTATGGAGTGAGGCCAGCAGTCTCTTGTGCTACACAGTCTCGCAGGGGCTGGTGCAGCCATGCTGAGGCTGTGACCTTTTTTTTCCAGTAAAACAGATGGACTGAGCAGCGGGGTGATGAACTGGTTAAGCTAGCTAAATGCTCCTTCCATGTCTGTCCCCTTTGGGAACATCTCTCCAGCAGCTTGTCTGTCTTATTAGATTTTCTTCTTAGGCTTTGTCCTAAATTGTACCGATCTTTTGATTTAAAGAAAAATACAAAGAAGAAATCATGTGTGTTTACCCAAATACTTGTTTTTTATCATGGGCTTTGATTTGTTTTTCCCCTTGATTCTGCTTGAATTGTTTCATCTTGGCCTAATGTGCTTTTTTGCCAGTCGCCCATGTTTGATGGCAAAGTCCCTCACTGGCACCACTACAGCTGCTTCTGGAAGCGGGCTCGAGTTGTGTCCCACACAGACATTGACGGCTTCCCTGAGCTTCGGTGGGAAGATCAGGAGAAAATCAAGAAAGCCATTGAAACTGGAGGAGGTAGGCAGAAGCCTCATGGTGTTTGGAGTTTCAGCTGGAACTGTGCTCTCTTTTTTTGTGCTGTTATTATGGTGATTTGATGTCCACATCTCTTCGGCAAGTGATGTCTGAAGAATTGCTGATGTGTCTCCACACTCCAGGGCTAGGATGCTGACAGTATCATGCAGCATCTTAAATCAGTGAGGGGAAAAAGCCAAGTCAGTTGGCAGATACATT
The DNA here is from genome assembly GCF_015227805.2 of Hirundo rustica. Classification (NCBI taxonomy): domain Eukaryota; kingdom Metazoa; phylum Chordata; class Aves; order Passeriformes; family Hirundinidae; genus Hirundo; species Hirundo rustica. The sequence continues at coordinate 18,065,111 of NC_053452.1, forward strand.
GAAAAAGATTTCTTGTTGTCATGATTGCTGTATTTATTTTTCAGTTCTTTAATGTTAACAAATGCTGTTGTAGTATGTTATTTTAATGGTACCTTCAGCGCAGTGCATGGTTGTGGTGGCTCCTTGATGCTTTTGAGCTTGGACTTCTTGTCTTGCTCTGTATTGAAATTCTGGACAAATGAGTGGCTGGAACCCAAGAGGTTTATTAATGCAGACTGCTAACAATCTGGGACAGAGAATAAGAAAATAAGGGAATGTGTGTTAAAGCTGAAGTCTGTATTTGCTTTGTTCTTCAGGAAAAGGAGGGGAACAGGAAGGAGGTGGTAAGGCTGAGAAGAGCCTGAATGACTTTGCTGCAGAATATGCCAAGTCTAACAGAAGTACTTGCAAAGGCTGTGAGCAGAAGATAGAAAAGGTAAAAAAGTTCTCCATCTCATCTTTTCTCTCACCAATTTTAACTCAAACAGTGGCTTTTATAATTGCTTCCTGTCTGTCCTGCATATGGAAAGCACTTGCAGAGCTGCGTTTCTGTGTCTGAGGAGCAGCTGTGCCCTGGACAGCTGACAGTAAAGGCATCCCCCAGGCATGTAGCCTGGGCTTCAAGTCTGGTGATCCCTCCTTTCATTTGGGTCTTGGAGCAGGCTGGGAACGCTGCTGAATAGCATTTCTGTGGCAAGAGAGCCACCATGCTTGTTGCTGCACTACAAACCAACTACTTACTGGACATCTTAAAAGTAATTTGCAGTAAGACAGGGTAAGATCATATTAGCATTGATGTTTGAGTAGTAGGGGCATAAAGTCAGTTTTTAGATTTGCCTTTATGAGGCTTGTTCATGTGAGTTTTACTTGTTAGAGCTTACTGGAAGTTGGAATAAAGACAAAAGGATTACCCAGTTTGAGTGGATTTGGAGCAGAAAATTAGTCAAAAAGGTGACTTTTTCAACCTAGCAAGAGTACATGAAAAAGTAGAGGGGCTATAGTGAAAGGGTTTGAACAAAAGTTGTAGACTTTGATAGAAGAACTGTTGTTACTGTTTTACAGGTTTTTAGGAAGCATCACGTTGGTAACTTGTTAACATCCTGCTCCTTCCAGAATGGCCTAACAATTGCTCTTGTGTCACTTCAATCTACCTCAGGGCCAGATCCGGATTTCCAAGAAGATGGTGCATCCTGAAAAGCCTCAGCTGGGAATGATAGATAACTGGTACCACCCGGACTGCTTCGTGAGCCGCCGAGCAGAGCTGGGCTTCCTCCCGGCCTACGGGGCCACCCAGCTCCTGGGCTTCAGCATCTTGAAAGCTGAAGATAAAGAAACTCTGAAGAAGCAGCTCCCAGCTACCAAGACTGAGGGGTAAGTGGTTAGTGTAAGAGATTGTGTTGTCTGGAGGAGCCATTGCCTTTAAATACATCCATGATAAGCATTGTGGGACGTTGTTGTCTCTGTTATGTTGGTCGTAGGTAGGTTTGGTCCTTCCTGTGACCTCAGGCAGATGACAACAGACATTCCCTGTCCCTGGGAACTTGCAGTCCAGTTGCCTCTTCTGACTGCCTTGAGGAAATGGAAAGACCTGCGGCTGTGACTTGGAGGGCTGATGTAGGGCTTTCAACCATAAAGTAATGCCTGCATAGTACAAATGGATACTGGGCTCTGCGTCTCCTTGTGTGATACTGTTATCAGCAATGGTTTCTCTGCTCAAACCACTTGTTAGAGAATTGATTTGACATCTTTTATCTATGAGCTACTGATCTGTGACAGGCACTGAATCTGATAATGGTGTTTATTGGCCTTGTAGCGCTTACACTTGGATGCTTTTGTTTGCCGAATCTTTTATCGTGTGTCTGAAATTTCATTGCCTTGCATTGAGATTTTCAGCGGAGGCTCTTGACGGAACTTGTACTGACAGAGGAGTGTTTCCAGGTGACTTGCTAGCTTTGTGAATCTTTCTTTGTTAATGAAGGCTTTTGTTACTTGTTCTTGAAATGACTTTGCCTGGAGTCATGCTTCATAACACAAACCAATGTTGCATTGTCCCTGTGGAGGAAGGAACATAAGGTATTTCTGGATTCTACAAGTAAGAAAGATCTTGTCTTTGGAAAATATTGGGCTTCTCTGTGTACATTTTAGACTGAATTCCACTTTGCTTTTGCAAAGATTCACCATGAAAATGTCCTGTGAGGCTGATGTCTGTTCCGACAAGCTGTGGCCTTGTCAGATCTGTGCAGTCTTTGTCAGCGTTGGTCCTTCAGGTGTGCAGCTGATGAGTGCAGTGTGCAGGTGTTTGGCAAGCCACTGCTCCAGAAGCATTTGGCAGTGGTGTGGGTGCTGTGGGAGGAGTCCTGCCGCATCCCAGCATGGGGGCTTTGGCCAGAGTCTTGTCAGGTTCTGTTCTGTTCACCTCGCTCAGCTGAACTGGCAGAGACCAAGAGGAGATGTGTGCAACTGTTGGGCAGCCTGCTGTCTTTCCATGCAGGGATTTTACCTCTGTGCATTGCTTGGTGTAAGCAGCAGTGCAGTATTTAAATGCACTTACAGATTTTCAAGTAGTCCTTTGCTTTTTGTGCTGAGATGTGAGTTCTCCTTCGTCCTAGAACAGTGAGTTTAATAGAGTTATTTGTAGTTTTCTCCCATGTCTTCAGCAAAGCTCCGGGGATTTGACTGTGTAAGTGCTTCTCTTGTCTGCCCTGACTCTGCTTTTCTGGGCCACTTCTGGGACGCTATGCAAAATATGAAGGCTTTGTAAAGAAAGGCCACGAAGTAGTTTGCCAAGTCACTGCATAAATAAAAGCTTAGACTTGCAGTGGAAAAAAGCTTGCACTGGTGATGTAGGGTAATGTGAACCCCGACCTCACGCCAGAAAAGCAGCAGGATGTCTCATCTTTCCTGCTTTCTAAGCACTGCCTGAACAAGCCCCTCAGCCATGAAGTTGCTGGCTGGCTCTTATGCTCCACTACCTTCTGCTCTTTGGGCCGTGCTTGAGCCAAAGGTGGAATGGGTCAACTGGAAAAATCATTGCCTGTCAAACAAACTGAATGGGGAAGAGTGTAAATAAATGGCATGAGTGGAGGGGTGTGGTGTGCTAACTATCCTGTGGTTTTGCTGCCAAGAAAGCACAGGAGTTACGGAGAAGCCAAAGGCAGAACACTCCAGAAACGTGAATGAGATGCAGTTACCTCACATAATTCACCTTGTGCATTCGATCAGATAACAGAAATTAACAACAGAAATTACCGCCTCTTATAGGTATTATGTTAAAGTGTCTCTCACAAGTGAGATTCTCAAAATGATCTTTAAAGATATTTCTAATTATGCTGCGTTCAGATTATATCCTGACTCAGAAGTCTGTGCAATTCAGGTGTGACACATCCAGATTCAGGTGCTGCTACTGTGTGTGCAGCCCGTACGACAAGGAGAATCTCAGATTTTGGGAGGGGTGCCCTATGAGCCCTTTGTGTAAGAGTGGCATTGAGACGTGCCTTTTCCAGATGGGAGAGGTGTCATGTGGAGCAGAGCTACCAAGAATTAGTTGGAAAATCCTTTCCTTGTGAGAGCCAGATATGGGAGGATTTACTGCAAGGATCCTGGCTCTTTTCCTCAACCACTTCTGGGTGAGACATGCAGCCCTCTCTAGGGCTGTGAGCTGTCCTGCCTAAGCACCAGCACTTTGCAGACCAAGGGAAAGGAGGCTCTTGCATCCTTGCCTGCAGCTTCTCTGTGGAAAGAATGCCTGTATGCTGGTGTAGGAAATGCGGTAGCAGCTTGTGAGCTCCTTTTGACAGTATTTCTTTTTAGTGTGTCTTTTGTCCTCCTGCTCTGAGGTGTAGTACTTCTTGTATTTTCTGCCTCGCTTGTTTAGATGGAATTGCTGCCCAGGACAGGAGCAAAGTGTCACTCCAAAGATGTCATGCAGCACTGGATTAGCTGCAGAGGTGACCTGAGGCAAATGCTAAGTGCTCAGGTCACCAACAGTCTGGCAGTTCTTTACAGGGGGGAGGTGAAAAGGGGAGTTCTTATTCCTCCCTGCATGAGCTGCTTGCTTTATCCAGGATTGCTGCGACTGTCCTTTCCACCTTTTCATTTTAGGGAGGGGAAGAGGTAATCGTGATAAATAGAGTAGATGGTCAGGAAGGGCCAGGTCACAGTGGGACAGTTCACTTCCCTCTTCATCTTCTCTGAAGTTGAAATAAGTCTTGTGTGTCCTCTGTGAGGGTGAGAAGTGGTTTGCATTGCCTGGGAAACTCCAGTCCTTCCAGGCAAGCTATTGGGCTGTACCTGTTGGAGGTGGAAGCCTGTCCCTTCCCCAGCAGGAGAAAGGGTGTGCACAGTAGCACCTCACTGCTGTGGGCAACACGCGGTTTTGTGGCCCAAGGATGGAAGATCCTTTGGGTGTGTTCTTAACGTGCGTCAGTGAGAGTGTAGTTTACGGATTGTTCGAAGATGTGCTGCTTTGGGAAGATGCGAGATGAATTCAGCTTTGCCATTCCCTTCTCCAGGCTATATAAAATGATTAGTGTTTGCTTTAGCCTTGGGCACGGAAGAGGAGGTGGTGACCAATAGCTTTATGCCTCCCTGCAGTTGGGATGATCCTTCCCACTCCGTGGCTTGTTCCAGTGGCTGGAGCAGGTACAGTAATCACTCTGGGAGAACAGCTGCTGTCCCCTTGACTGTGAGGAGAAGCTGCCAAAAGTGTGAGTCGCTGCTGGAATTTGGGCGCACTCCCTGTGTCACAGGGTCTCAGCAGAGTGATCGCCTTCCAGCGACTGCTGTGCTGGATTTGCTGCCTTTGGAGACAAGGAGACAGGCTGCTTTGTGGGAGTGGGTGCTGGCTTGCTGGAGGCAGCCCGACTGTCAGCAGGCATCGCAGATACACAGGGCTGGGCACCCCTCCTAAGCACTGACATCATTAAACCCCTGCTTCGGGAAGGTGCAGCAGAACACTTTGCACTCAGGCTGATAAGTTTTTCACAGATTCTGTTGTGTAACCCTGACTCTTAAAACTTGGGGAAGTCATTGCCCTCTTGGTGGGGCTCAGTAGATGCTCTGGTCTTGTTCCCTGCAGGGGCTGCAGCCAAGGAGGAGGGAGGACATGCTTGGCCTGAGGACTTTTGGAGGCACTGCTCTGTGTGTGCTGGAGCCAGTCCTGCCACACTGGTTGCCGCTTGCCTGATTTAGAGCACAGGATGAAGTTTTTCTCAGGCAGTTGCTGGCAGCACAGTGTGGCTGTTTCCACCCACCACAAGGCAGGGAGGTGTACAGCATAGCCTCTGCTCACTCATGGCACCTGGCAGAGGAACAGCTGGAAGATGAGGTCTTCTGCAAAACCAGTCCCTCAAAGTGCTCTGAACTGTGGTTTGGTCGATGATGCTAATGGTGGGCTGTTGTGGCCTCTGCAAATGAAGTGAGCACTTAGCCCAATTTTAGGGCCAGGAGAGTTACTGGAATGTACAGGTCTCGTGCAGGAGTCTGGGAGGAGAGTGCCTCCTGACATCCTCCTGCAGCAGCTCTATAGCTGTCATACAGAGTTAATCCTAATGTGAGCAAAGTGCTAGAAGGTGAACTGTTTAGAACTGTAAGTAGGAGAGCAGTCAGGAATGTCAACTTCATGACTTAACCCTCAGCCACAGCTTACAAAATTGAGAGAGGCTTTCTTAAAAAGAAACCTGGCTGATGTTTCTTAACAGAAAGTATCTCTGTCAAAATGCAGTGTGAGATCCAAGCTGTGTTTATGTTCTGCCTCGAGTTGCAGGCCTCTCCTATCTCAGCTGGGACAGAATTTCCCTTGGCATCCTCACAAGAACACACGCTCCAGGCAGACAAAGGGGATGACATGCCTCTGGAAATGTAAATTATCTTCTGAGGTCCCTTGTCACTCTGAAGTCTGCCAAAATCCCCCAGTTTTCATTTGGCTTTCTTTTTCTAGTCTTTCTTGAGCAGTGTTTTCTGTAACTTCTCCCTTCAGCTCTAAGGCCTAGCAAATAGTAAATTTCCACACATGCAACTCCCAACAGTATGTCACAAAGCCAGTGTGAGCCTGGAAGCATTTTCCAAGCAGAAACTTGCACCTGTTTGATTTCAGAGGCCTGACTTCTCCCCAGCCTGAAAAGAAGCTAGATGAGAAATACCTAGTTTCCCAGTGTGTTAGCTCTTTAAAGTTACTGTGTTTGCTCTCCTTTATTTCAGTACAGACTGTCTAAGCTGCTCAAGCTGTTGATTCAGCTGAAAGACACTGTGGTCTTTTAAATTGCATTGCTACACCTCCCCAGATTTGGAGAGCTGTTCAGTGATCCTTAGGTATGCCTTTGGTGTATAGATGAATATGGATGTAGATGAATATGGCTGAGAATGTTGCAGTCTTTCACGTGCTCTTCTCCCGCACCATACGGTTACCCCATGGAAAACCTCTAAGTGGACCTGGCCTGATTGAGGCAGCTCACGTTGCAGAGCCAAGTGCAGGTCTATAATCTAGCACTGAGGAATTTGAAAAATGGGTTTGCCTGCCAAAACCACGGATATTCAAGCCTCTGCAGATATCGGTAGTAGGTAATCTGAGCTCTGGTAACGGCTAGACAGCCATTTCAATAACTTCCTTTCATGTGTGTGGTTTTGTTTTTCTCTATTAGAAAGAGAAAAGGAGAAGAGATAGATGGGAACGTGACTGCAAAAAAGAAGCAGAAAAAAGAAAAAGAGAAAGAATCAAAGCAGCAAAAACAGCTGAAGGTGAGTTTTCACTGCTCACAAGCTAAGAACTGCTTTGTTGGAAGAGTGCAGTGTCAGGCTCTAACTGAAGAGCTGTAGCCTCTGCAGAAGGCAGTACCTTGTACCCAGGCAGAGCAGTGGCAGTACAGATGGTCCTGGCACAGGAGGTCCCCTGTCACTGAGGCTTTGCTGAAGGCAATTCACTCTGCCCCTTTCTCTCAAAAAGACAGGAAGGATGTTCTCTAGGGCTTGGGCTTATTGGATTTAAAGAGATTAGGTTAAATGCCTCTTTTCTGAGAGGCTGGTTCTGTGCTCCTTCCTGTATCATCTGGCTGTGGTGGCTGAAGCTTGGAGCCCAAGCACTATTGCGAAAGAGCTTGGAAAACAATAAATAGCTCATCGTAAAAATTAAACAGGGATAAAGTGTGCAACTAGATTATGTTCAGTTCTTGGGTACAAATTGTGATAGATGACAGCTTTCTACCTGTCACTTTTTAGAATATTGTGGGAAGAATTCCCAGTAGAGCTTCAGGATTTTTTTATTTATTAAAAGTTCCCAAGGAGAAAAACTAACAAGCTGTCTTTGCTGCAACTGAAGTCTTAATGAAGCTGTAGAAAAATGCTGGCTCTGGCTTTGTACAAAAGTTCTCTTTTTTGTTGTGTGGCAGCAGCATAATTTTCAAAAAAGATATTTTTAAGGTTTTGCTGCTGAAGTGCAGATGTTTAGGAGACAAATGGAGGCACTTTGTGGATCAGGGTTAACTTTGGGTTCACTTTTTCTAACAGCATTTCATTAAGCATGATCATTAACGCTGAGAATTACACCACTTAACCCAGTAAACTACTTCTTCCAGGGCGGAACTACATTTTTGACTGTAGCCAGTGGATAACGTTCAGAAACTATCTGAGATACTTTAGGATGCTTCTTTGCTTCCCAACCCTTTCAAGTTCTGTAGAAGGGCCCAAAAAATACACATGCTCCTCTTCACTGCTGCAAGTGTCTGATCTGGTAGAAATTCCTCTAATGCTTAGTTATCTTAAAAAAAGAACAGTGACAACCAGCATTTCTGATTTTTTTTTTTATAATGGAAAGCTCAAATGCAGCTGAGAACAGTCCCCACTGTTCTCAGTATCAGCTAGGTAGGTGAAATTTGCAAAGAATGTTGAGAGCTTTCTAAGTAAGGGTACTGACATTTGAAGGATGTGACTTTAAGGATCTGTTTCAGGCATTTGGTGAAATGTGTGACTCTTCCTTTTGTTAAAGTTACTGGTTCTTGGACCTCTTAATCTCACAGTTTAAGATAACACGGATTTGCTAAAACCTTGTGCACATACTGCAGTTTGAGGAGTGTTTTTCGCTACTTGCAATCGATAGCTTTCTAAGCTGCTGGGTTTTGTCAACAGGAGCAGACCGAGCTGATCTGGGGCATCAAGGATGAGCTGAGGAAGGTCTGCTCCACCAATGACCTGAAAGAGCTGCTGATCGCCAACAAGCAGGAGGTCCCCTCAGGGGAGAATGCCGTGAGTTGGTTGTAGTTGCTCTCTGTGTCTGCGGGGTCTTGGAATTGGTGAAGCTGATCAATATTGCTGCAAGGTCCACAAGTCTGAAGAGTGTTCCTAACCTAACACTTACGAAAGAAATCTGATGCAAAGCCCAGTCCTTCTGTCCCAGGACTCTGGTATTGCCGTTACACTTGCTTGTGAAGGGTGGTGTGGTGGTGAGTGATGCTGAATTCAGCACCTTAGTCGTGGTGTAGTGCCCTTATTCTGCCATGCTCAAAGTGGCCCATATTTCTTTTTCATGCTGGCTCTTCATGAGCAGGTTAGTTAAGGCACTTCACATTGCCTTCCTCAACTGTTAAATCATGCAAAATGAAGCAAAAATTGTACAAATTCTTTCCTAGTTTCTTTTCTAAAAACAATCCATTTTGGTCTATATCACTTGTGAAAGTCCGCTTGCTTTCAGAGCCACATATTGCTTTAAGTATTTGTATTTATCAAGACTCTTTGTAAGTAGTGTGGGCTGGAGTGTGGGAAGTGTCTAGACCCAAAATGGTCATGGGATACTCAGGCAGGAAAACCTGGACTTGTCTGAGCCTACATTCCCACCTACCTACTCACGTGCTCAATAGCTCGTCTTCTCCCTTGCTGTTCTGGCACGGCAGCCTGGTCAGGTGCTGTGTGGTAGGTGTGTTCTCCTGAACCACAGGATTGTAGAATGGGTTGGATTGGAAAGGACTCTAAAGATCATCTCTTTTCAACCCCCTGCCATGGGCAGGGATTCCACCCCCCTAGATCAGGTTGCTCAGAGCCCCATCCAACGCAGTCTTGAATACTTCTAAGGATGGAGAATCCACAGCTCCTGTGGGCAACCTCTTCTAGTGACTCACCACCCTCAGAGTGAAGAATTTATTCCTAATATCCAGTCTAAACATCTCTGTTGGAGTCCAGGGCATTCCATCGGCTGCCCTGGAGGGTCAGAGACCTGGACAGGGGGGTCTGGGACCCCAGCCCAGAGCTCAGAGAGACACTGGCTTTGATCTCAGTCCATGGGAAAGACTTCCTACACTGCAAGAGGGTTTGCAGGCCACAAGAGTGTGAAAAATATACTAGTTTAGTATATCACAGGGTGAGAAAACAGTAAGTTTAGATTTCTAGCATTGAAGTGAATGGGGGCAAGATGGAGAATTTGGGGCATTGTCTCCTTCTTGTTCTTTCTTCTTCCCTCACTCCACTTGGGCAGTGACGTTGGCACAAAGTAGTTTAAAGAGATTGGGTCAGAGTAGAGATGACCTTTTTAGTAATAGTGATAGGCATTGGCAATTAATAGTAAATAAAGAATACGTAGCAATTAGTATAAAAGATAAAGGACAGCCCTGGACGGGAGGAGTCGTCAGATGCCTGAGCAGCTGCAAACATCTCTCGTGGGGCACTGAGAAAATTGTAAGATAAGAACAATAAACGAAGCGCGCAACCTTGAAAGATCAGAACCCGAAGACTCCGTCTCTTTTATCCGTTTGGCTCAGAGCTTTGCAGAGGGCAAAAAAGACTCTAAAACCACCTGAATGCTGGGGAACAAACCCGACACATCTCTTCTTTCAGTTTAAAGCCATTGTCCCGTCACTGCGTGGCTTTGTAAAGTGCTTCACCGCACTCTTGTAGACCCCGTTTAGGTTCTGGAGAATCTTACAGGGAGACCCTTTCTCCAGGCTGCACAATTCCGTATCTCTCAGCTTGTCTTCACAGGAGAGATGCTCAGACCCTCTGGTCATTTTGTGGTCCTCCTCTGGACTCATTTCATGCCATTGTTCTGGTGGGAGCCCCAGATCTGAATGCAGCTGGGGTCTCTCCGAGAGCAGAGCAGAGGAGGAGAATCACCTCCATCTTCCTGGAGAGGAGAGACTGAGCCAGGAGTGTGAGCAGGATGAACCTTGTGCCATGCCTTTGAGGCTTCATATACCCATCAGTGTGGCTGAGAGGCTTGGTTTATGTGCGTGACGTGCTGGAAGTGTCTGTGCCAGCAGCCTGGCAGCTGTGTTCTCGTGCAGCCCAGGGTAACACAGTGTGTGTGTGCTCCCAGCCTCCTGCCATGACCTGCTCTGTGCTCTTTGTTGCTTTAGATCTTGGACCGAGTAGCAGATGGGATGGCGTTTGGAGCTCTGCTGCCCTGCGAGGAGTGCAAGGGGCAGTTTGTGTTCAAGAGTGACGCTTATTACTGTTCAGGGGATATCACTGCCTGGACCAAGTGCGTGGCCAAAACACAGACTCCCAACAGGAAAGACTGGGTAATCCCAAAGGTGAGTGTTTGCTGCATATTTGATGTTCTGAAGCACGTTTCTGAGCTGATTGAGCAAGCAGCAGTCAGTGCTGGCTGCCAGAGAGCAGAGTGTGCTGCAGCGCTGAGCAGCTGTGACTGTGGGCAAGTCCTGTCACAGCCACATCCCTCCAGGAGCAGGCAGCTAATGCATAAATAAATCATATGTTTTCCAGTAACGCTAAATTGAAAGAGACATTGTTGATTTGATTTCAAACTCATCATTTACCTTCTTCCAGCTTTGTTTTCTCAGTCAGTAAAGTAGGGGTTTTGTCCACCTTAGTGTGAATGTCTCGAAAATCATTTCCAAGACATGCAATAAATTCCAACATCTGGCTAGTGTTCAATTTATCCTTTAAATCTTATAATAATATTTGTTGGCTTTAAGTTGTTTATGCTTCCATCCCACAGGAGTTCCGGGAAATTCCTTACCTGAAGAAATTTAAATGTAAGAAGCAGGACAGGGTGTTCCCTCCAGATGCTGCAACTGTGAACTCGGCACCTCCTCCCTCCACACCTGCTCCTTTGTCAGAGACTGTGTCTGCACCCAGAGGTAAGTGTCTGGCTGGGCATGGACTGGTGGAGTTCAGGATGGCGTTCAGGCTGCCATTCCCAGCCAGACAGTGTGCCACCCTGAACAGTCCCACTGTTCTGCCCTCAAGCAGGCAGAACTCTCCTGCTAAAAAAGTGTCACACCTGCTTCGTCTTGCCAGCACAGGCAAGCCCTGATATGCTGGGTTGTCTGGGGTCGTGGGCTTGAGGTTCTGTTGTTTACTCACAGATCATTTTGAGTGTTTCTTGGTTGTGAGGAAATGATGCACGTGCAGTGAATCAGAAGTGTAAAGGCTGATGTTGCAAATTGTGTCTCAGGAGAGATCTGCTTCAAAATGCCACCTCACTTGGTTTCTTGGTGACCATCCAGGGATGTCCATAATGCCAGATATTCCACATAAATTCAGGTTTTGAGGGAAAGAGGGTTTTTCAGGGGTTTGTTTTGTTTCTAAGTCATCTACTGAAATTTGGCTTTACTGGTTGCTGACTCCCCTTATGCAGAATAGGTGTGCTGATTCCAACTGGCAAAAGGTTGGACTTAAGAAACTCACTGTAGGTTGCTGGAATGAATTGCATGCTTTGGTGATAAAGCCTGTCTGTTACGAACTATGCTGATTTCTTTTTTATTTAGCCTAGGCCATAATTTTGGGTGCAGGGCATTATTGTTATTTGGTAAAAAAGGTGGGAGTAATTCTGCACAGTTAATTTTAGCCAGATCATGTTATTTTAGCAATGAAGACAATGTAACCCAGGTCTTGTTTTGATTAGCAAATTGACTCCAGCCCCAGTGTCCCCTGAAAGTAAATTCAAAAGGCTGACCAGATTTAAAGCCAGGTTGCTTTGTTTGCTAACAACCAAACTAATCTGAGTTGAGGGGAGAAGAGGAAGCACAGCCCTAGGCTGGTCAATTAGAGTTGATAGCATTTATCTTACAGCAGTGCAAATATGCTCTTAGACACTTGCTATGTCCTGGACAAGCCTGAATTGCAGTGCTGACATGATGTGATGGAGCCTCAGATGGTTACCAGTTTGCTCCTGACTTCTTAAGGGGTTTGCATGGTAGAGCCTTGTACTGTCTATAAGATCAAGACTGGAACAGTGTTGCTTGAGAGATAATTCTCTCTGCAGCCCCTCAAAAAAAAAGATTTCCTTTTTTTGAAAAGGCAGGAGCTTTCATGCAACAGTGAATTTTTCCCGTGCTATCCAGGCACCAAAAGAGCAGGGAGGCAGAGCACAGTCCCTAGTAGCACAGTGCTGGAAAAGACTGATTCTTTTTCTTTTTACTTAACATATTAAATCAAGAAAAGAGCAAATATGCCTGCATAGCATTTCCCTGTCCTTCATCCCTTCTGTTTGTTGGCAGTGGCTGAGCTACATTGCCTTTCCTCTGGGAAGGGGAACTCTCTCCTGCTTGCTTAGCACAGGTTAGACCTGCTTGGCCTCTCATCTCCCTGCCAGCTGAGCTGATTGTACTGGGGCGAGGAGGGTGCTGTCACTTTGTGCTTGCTGTTTGTCCAGGGGACTGTGTGCCTGTGGCTAACGTGTCATTTCCAAACATTCAGACAAACCACTGACCAACATGAAGATCCTGGTTGTTGGGAAGCTGTCAAAGAACAAGGAGGAGGTGAAAGGCATTGTGGAGGACCTGGGAGGAAAGATGACGACAACAGCTAACAAGGCCACCCTGTGCATCAGCACCCAGAGTGAGCAGCCGTGCCGTGGTTACTGGTAGCAGTGGTAACAGAGCTGAGCAGATTACAGAGGATACTTGTCCTCAGAGCTGTCTGGGGATCAGTGTTTGGATTAGGGGGAGTGTTTTGTGTGCACACATGGCCTGAGTGTGCTTGGAAAAGTAGACAAGTGTGTGCTGTTTGAGTTTTGCTTACCCAGCAAGTTAACCTGGCAGGCTGTGCCTTAAGGCTCCTGTGGGTCAGTGGCAGCTGGGATTTGTGTGCAGACCATGGTGGTGTGCAAGCCACCTTTGTTGGGATGAGGGGTGCTGAGGGCTGTGCCCTTGCTTGCCTTGGAGAATCCCCAGAGCTGACTGTGGGTGCCTGAGGGCACTCGTTTGCTCTGCTGGCGGCTTAGAGTCTGCTCTTGCTCTGTGTTGGAGTTGTGCAAACTGACTGCTGAGGTGGGAGATCTGCTCCCATCCATCAGAAAGTCCAGCTCCAGCTGAGATCTGGGAAAGGGAAAACTGGACCAGCCAGGTAGAACAGGAGTGTTGCTGCTCTAGCCCAAGCTGCATCTTTGAACCAAGGGAGAACTTGGTGAATCCAAAGAACATGGTAAGTCCAAAATGTAGTGGAATTGTGTTTTCACAAAGAGTGACAGAGCCCTGAATCATGGCCATAGAGAGAGGCTGAGGTCTAAAACCTCACTGTTTTTTCTCCCCTTCTATCCTTCCTCTGCAGAGGATGTGGAGAAAATGAGCAAGAAGATGGAAGAAGTGAAGGAGGCCAAAGTCCGTGTGGTCTCAGAGGCATTTCTTCAGGACGTGAAATCTTCCAGCAAGGACTTCCAGGAGCTTGTGTCTCTCCATGCCCTTTCACCTTGGGGTGCAGAGGTGAAAATGGAGCATGAGGAAATGGCTGTGGATGGGAAGAGCAGTAAGCCCCCAAGTACAAAAAGTGCTGGGAAAGTCAAAGAAGAACAAGGTGAGGGACAAAGCAATTGCTTCTCCACAGGCCTGTTCAGTACTGAGCATGCACAAAACAAACCTGGGTATGGTCTGTCCTTGCCCTTTCCTTGAATTTTCTCCCTTTTTTTTTTTTTTCTCAGGATAAGTTTATATAATGGACTTCAGGGCAAGAATAGCTTTAAGTAAACATGGAGCTATCTCCTGAGCTGGCCCTTGTTTCCCCTGCTTCAGTCTACCCAGGCTCCCTGCCATCAGTCCAGTCTCTTGTTCATAAAATACTAGCTTCTCTGCCAGTTTGGGTTAGTGTTGCAGCTCCAAGGAGGTCCTGGTACACCACAATGACAGACACTACTCAGGGAATGTTGGCAACTGAGGTCCAGAGAACTGAGTTTCTGTGCTACTTGATTTAGAACATAATATTTTTGTAACAGAGGAGGAAAAAAAGTGGTGGCATCCCTCACCAATGCCATGGAGAATGCATTATTAACCCTGGATGGTGAACAAAACCATCGCATTTGCTCACTTCTCTTCAGAACCTGTTCTCTGTGGCCTCCAAGTGGAAGTTTCTGTCATACAGTTGGGTGTGTAATTGCCAGACTGTCTCACCACAGCAGCATCCCCAGGGAATCCAGAAACTCCCCATACCCTATGAGGTTTTTAAATCCTACTTTCACATTTGTGGTTGTGTTTATCTGCAGTGCAGTTGAAAAAAATGACAAGGTCCACCCCTTGGGGCCAGGAGAAAAAAAAAAATAGATACAATCTGTGGAAATGTAATTTCTCATTTACTTGGTGAATTGGGAGCTGTGATTTGGCTGCTAGAGCTAGGTTAAAAAAAAGCCACTGAAGTCAGCGTGCTCATATACTGGGAATCTGATTCATCTTAGAGTGATAATTATGCAAATTGAGAATTTTAAGGTTGGTTCAAGTCAGACTGCGTTGCTCACCTAAGAAGAAAATTAACTGTCTTTCACTGCAGGACCTAGCAAGTCTGAAAAGAAAATGAAGTTAACAGTGAAGGGTGGAGCAGCAGTAGACCCTGATTCTGGTGAGTGATAAGTGCCTGTGCCTGCACCACCCACAGTCTTCAGGATGCATGGTGCTTTGCAAAAGAGTTTTTCTGTGAAAGGATGAGGTTCCATAAAGGAGCGTGAATTTTTAAACCTTTAACATTACTATCAAAGGAAGCATATTGATTGACATCTAAGTCTGAGAATTCCAGGATTTCCTAGCTCAGCTTTCTTCAGAAGGACCGCTTAAACTAATGTGTGCACCTTGTTGAGCTTTAGGATCTCCTGTCAGTGGAGTGAGTAAAGGCCCAGCCAGCAGAGGACACGGGTTTGGCATAAGCATCTACTGATGCTGCTCTCCAAACCTGTGGTGCCTGGTTGTTTTGGTAATTTGTACTGCATCCAAGGCCAGCCTTTGGTTTTCAGTCCATTTGCTAATGTGACCCCTGCATCTCTCCTCAGGATGCCTTCAGCTGTTCACGCAGTATTAGATCCTAGATTTTAGATCATCCTCTAGCAAAGGTTACAGGTTTTTTTCCTCTAGTTAGGATTGATATTCACTCCAGTTTATCTAAAGGTGTGTGCTCGCAATTCATTAAAAGGAAAACATGCTCCAGGTAGTTTTGAATGAGCTGTGTGGTCACTGTTTTTACAGGATTTTTGTTAAATCACACTGCTGCATGAAACATTTGGATGAGTGCAAATGCAGGAAGGAAAGCTAAAACAGTAACCTCCTCCTCTGTGTTCTAATTTTTTCTTCTCTGCAGGTTTGGAAGATTCTGCTCATGTCTTTGAAAAAGGTGGGAAAATTTTCAGTGCAACCCTGGGACTAGTAGATATTGTGAAAGGAACAAATTCATATTATAAACTGCAGCTGCTAGAGGATGACAGAGAGAACAGGTGAGTTTAGTTTTCCCTTTAAATATTTTCATTCACTCTTTTTTAATAAATACTGAATTTTTGACACTCTAAAAGCCAAGTGTGAGTAAAATGTCTCTGGGGAGATAACAGATTGGTATAGTTACTTTAAAAAAACCCAAAAAACAAACAAAAAAACCCACCAAAAAACACTACAAGACAAATGAAAAAAGCTAAACCAAAACTAAAAGAACTCCAAACCCACCAAACAGGCCACCCATGGAGAAATCTCTGCTCTCCATGAAGACATTCCTTGTGGGTGTTGACAGAACCTAAGGTGGAGTTTTTTCCCCCATATTCTGACTTAATTTTGTCTTCTAATCACAGAGCTTGGGACACCAGATTCTGGCTGTTCTACCACAGCGTAGTCTGAATTGTGTGCCCTGAAGCCTAACGAAATGCATGAAATAGTCAGGAGTTGATCATATGTTTAGCTTTCCAGTCTCATTGGTGCCTGGCAGAGCTGTTCAGTGGTTGCATTGCTGATTAGATGAAGAGATTGAGAAGGTTCTTCAAAGTAAAACTGTCCCTGCCAAACACATAAGTGACACAGAAATCCCGGGTAGCAATGACTGTGGTTCAGCTCCAGACTTACTGCACTTTACCGTGTTTTTAATAAGCTTTTGTTGCTGTCTCATTTGTGTGAGGTTGTATCAAGTCTGGGATTCAGTACATGGAGGAATTTCAGTGCCTGCATTTCATACCTGACATATTGGAAAGGCTGATTGATTGTAGTCCCATAAATACTACATAAGCTCACCCAAGGTGCTGTCAGTAGTACAAACAAATACTTGATTTACTTCTGGTTTCTCTAAAATACTGAACTCTGGGGCCTGAGGCTTAAAGATGCTTTGTCTTTGTTTTTCAAATATATGACCCCAATGGTCTGAAGATTTGTATTTGCAAAACATTAGGACTGAAGAGATGTTAGCCTCTCTTTTCCTGCTGTGCACCCATTTATGCTCAGGGCTGTAGCTCTGGTCTGTTAACACTGGGCATTTTTCACGCCAGTTCTTGGACATACGGTGATTCCTCTGTCGATTTCCCACAGTCACCGATGAGAGAGTGTGTTCTATAAAATTAATGGGATGCAAATAGCACTGAAGTAGCTGATGCCTGTTCTCTTCTCCCATTCCATTTCTCCAGATACTGGGTGTTCCGATCCTGGGGCCGTGTGGGCACTGTAATCGGCAGTAACAAGCTGGAGCAGATGCCATCAAAAGAAGATGCCATTGAACACTTCCTGAATTTGTATGAAGAGAAAACTGGCAATTCTTGGCATTCAAAGAACTTCACTAAATATCCAAAAAAATTCTACCCACTGGAAATAGATTACGGACAGGTAACCCTGAAATGCCTCTGTCCCAGGTGGAGCACTGCTGAGATTCCCTGCTGTCGCTGTTCCGTTCTTTGCTTGCTCTTGGATCACTTGCACTTAACAAACCAGGGGAATTAAAATGCACCTGTTGCATCTTCTCTCTGCGGGGAAAACTGTAGATCAAAGAGACTGTCCATTAAAATAGACCTGTTGGGAAACTTTTAAAGAGTTTTCTGTTATCAAATCTGATGTCCATTGAATGCTTTTCCCTGTTTACTCTGTAACTTTAAGGATATTAATTTGAACTTAATCCAGCAGTTTGCACACATCCTGTATGAAAACTCAATTTTTAAAAATTTAAAATAGATGCTTCTCATCTGTCTGCTGTCTCCAAAATCCTCCCAAATGCTGTAGCAACTCCAATGCAGTATTCCACTTAGTGCACATACTGAGCAGGCTGAGATAGAAGTTATTCACTGCCAGTAAGCTTTAGCTGTTTAGACAGACAAGTGAAACAAGAATTCTCTTCCTTCTTTCCAGTGGGGGTTTGTGTGTTTTATTTAAGGGCTTACCTGTTACCTGAACTATTTTCAGACTAAATAGTTGAATGCTGTTAATAACTGTAAAGTTGCCAGAGCACATCTTTTCAAGACATTGTGTTTTTTGTGGCCAGTTGAATGGATCTTTCAGTGCGAAGCACTTGAAGCTTGGCTTTAATTCTGGAAATTTGAATATCACAGTGGCAAAGTGTCTGTCTCAGTGTAATGTACAGTGTTACTCAAAGCACCTGGCTGATGATTTATTCTTGTAATGCTCCCTCCATGAAGCCATTGAGATGGTATTATGGCTAATAGATAATTCCTGTACACATCTATGGCAATTTTTATTACAAAAATTTGGTGAAACTAGTTATTACATCTGTTTGTTCATAAAAGCAGCGAAGTAAACAGTCATTTTTTCATATGCAAGTCTCTATACAGCAGAAAGCTTGCAGAAAAATAATTACAACTTGCTTGAGGTGAAGCAGTGATACAAAGAGAGTTCCTATTCACTTAATTCTACTTTCTGCTTATTTTATACAGTGCCATCTCTTGAAATACCTACCAAATTACTGAAAAGGTGGTTTTTTTAAGCCCATTTTGTTCCAGAATGTCAGAGCAATGTCCCACGCTCTCCATGAACTTCAGGCTAGTCATAGTATGCACACACTAAATTGGTTTTGAGATGTTGCCATGGCAGCCAGCCTGTTACTTTTATCCTTTGTGATTTTGCTAATTCTGATACTATTTTTACCTTCTAGGATGAAGAAGCTGTCAAGAAACTGACAGTGGGTGCCGGGACAAAATCAAAACTCGCTAAGCCAATCCAAGATCTTATTAAGATGATCTTTGATGTGGAGAGCATGAAGAAAGCAATGGTGGAATTTGAGGTGACTACACACATTCATGTTTCTCCCTTCTAACCTTCCATCACGCTTGCACAAACAGAAGCAATTTGCAATTCTTCCCAAAAGCCAAGTGTGAGTTTTAAATCTGTCTTAAAATAAAGGAAAGAGTCCAACTGGAATTTGCCAAACCCTGCAAGTAATAACTTAGTTATGATACATGCAGTTGTTAAAACACAGGTGCATTTTTTATCTATCAATGTCTTCAATTTAACAAGCCTATGAAAGAATTGTCTGCCAGTCCTGGGAGTAGTAATCATTCTGTGATTTTGTTTGTGGCTTTTTTTCTGGTCGCACCTGCATAGTGACTGCTGTTTGCTGAATGCTCTTAAAGTATTAACACAGATAACCGATGTGCTGGTCATATGACACTGGTGCCACTCCTTTTTTGTAAGCAGGGAACAACGTTTGGGGGCTGGGAAGTGCAGGAATACCACAGATTTAGGTAGCAAATGAGATGCACCTCTGACTAGAGAAATGCTGCCAGTTGATAGATATACTAATGGAAGCGTCTTGTCAAAGTCCAGATCCCCTTCTGCACAGGGTGGACTTGAGATTGTTTCGGTTGTATTTCTCATTTGTTCTAATAAAACTGTTTTCATCCATTCTTCTTTCCTCCGTACTTCTTGATCCAACCTTCAGGCAAGCTTTCAGAGAGTGGTTTGGTAGCATGATAGGCACCCCTCCTTGCACTGTTTTACTGGTGTGCAGAGATCCTGCTGTTTGTTTTAATGCAGCCTTTCAACCTAATTCTAAATAACTAATTTCAGTTTTCTTCAGCCAGCTTAGTTATCCTGCCTCAGACTTGACATTTAAGCAGCTGCTCTTTGCTGTCTCTATCATTATTTGATGTGCCTACCTTCCAGAACAGGCTTTGTCCCATTTCTGCAGCTTACCTGGAAGCTTTCAGATAGCTTGTGCAACATTTTGTTGTACCTTGGGTTAATTATGTTCTCCTGTATTTCCAGTGGTACTTTACATCAAAGTCTTGTAAAATATGAAATTTTTTTGTAACTAGCTAAAGACTGAATGGATCATCATCTCATGTCATTTGGTTTTGTAGAACTCTCTTGAAACTGTGTTAATTCACACCATCTGCAGATCTATAGCAGAACTGACTCCAGATGGGCCAATCTTCCTATTTATCTTCCTGTACTGATGCTGCTGAACAGCTGTTTTCTGTTAGAGGAAATAATATTTTTCCTGGTTAGAGGTTTCTATGCATCCTCCAGAAACAACTGCTTAGTTCCTTTTATTAGCCTGACACTGAGTATTTTGTTCCATCCAGGCACCTCTTGCTTTGCCACTGGTGTAACAAATTCCTGATCTTTTCTTTGCATGACAATGGATTTATCTGATGCATTTATCTTCCTGCTTCCTAACCTATTTCACCTCGCCAAGCATACAGGAGTTTTATTACCATTATCTATGTCACTGCTTTATGTGAAGTGGCTTGCTAGAGGACTGAGTCGATTCTGGTGCTGTGTCCTCCCTTGCCTGGGTGGAAGGCACACATCTCCCTTGCCTCTTGTGACAATCCTGATGCACACATCTATGATGTGGAGCTAATTCTTCCCATTGCATTCAGTGCACCTAGCAGTAATTTCAGTGCTGTTCTTTTAGGCTCAGCCCCTTGGCTGCTATGCTCTTTTGGCACATCTGATGATAAAGCTTTGGATGCAGTTTAACTTTAAACCGGAGCTTAGCTCTGCAGGATTCTGTCTACCTCCCATGGGTTGTAGGAGACTCAAATTGCAGCCCTTTGGCTGCTTGTGGGCTCTGTTGGAATTGTGCTCCTAAATCACATGATCGGGGGATGTTTTATTTTATAGGTGTTAGTGTGTTAGTGATTATATGTGTTACTTTACATGTTTATAAAACTTACAGTTAGTATAGGTGTCTGTTAAGTGGCCTGTATTACTTTTATGTGTCCTGCATGATTTTTCAGCTAATAATGATATAATGCAGATTGGTACAGGCGGCACTCAGCAAGAGAGTATTGGCCCCAAAAGTTTGGGAGCTACAAATCTATTGCCAATTGGTTTTCATTAGATTATTAATATCGTCTTTGTTCCTCTCATGTCCCCAAGGTATGATCAGTTTTGAACCCTGTCTTCCTTCTTGCAGCCCATCTTGGCTGTTCCTGGTATCTGGCTTTATCTACATTTAGCTGTCACTAAAGGTGAAAGTTCTCCTAAGCCCAGTACAGGGCATGCAGTCTGCATGCAAAATCACTTCAGAGATTTCACCCCAGTCTCTGTGGCTTGGAAGAGCCTTCTGAGTTCTCTTGCAGGGAAGATTTGCATACAGCTGGGTTTCCTAGCTCCATAGTGGATAAATAATGTGGGACTTAGCCAGACAGTATGTGATAGTCATGGTTTCATGGGATCTTCTGTCCTTGAGCTAAATCCTAAATTCATCAACTTCAGTAAAAACTAGTTTGCCCTGCAGAGTGCGTGGTGAGTACTGTCAAGAGTCTAGAGGACGTATGTATAATATTTCTGGAAGACTCCACTGGGCTTGATTTTTGTTGAATGTTTTTGCATTCAGATGGTCTTTTAACAATGTAACAATTTCCAATACTCTCCCAAAATCCATCAATATACAAAGGAAAACCAACATTAAATTAGATCAGTGGATAAATGCAGGCAACCAAGACATTGCTTTTAACTTAGTTGAGGGGTTTTGGCTCATTTTTCATTAATATAAAGCACCTCTCAGAATCTTTGCATTTCACCCTTGATAACGGTAGGGTAAAGTTGGAAGAGGGTGTCTGGATTGTACCTAGAGACACAGAGGATTTTATGACCAAGAATTCATTCAGTTTGCTTCTTTGCCAGCCTTAAGTGTGTGGTTACTCAAGTGATGAAGGAATGCACCTGACACCAGGTTAATATTAAACTCCATGCCAGATACTTAATATCCTTTTTTTTGTGTTGCCCTAGCATGTGTGCTGAGCTTCCTGTTGCAGTATTCCTTTGGTTATAGGATGTCTTCTCAATGGTGCGTCTGTCTGACATAATGCCTCAATCCACAAAGTCTAAAATGTTTCCAGTCTTTGTTGGCCAGTCCTATTAGCATGGAGAAATCAGCTCTTTAGAAACTAGAGAGGGAATGCTGCAGTGGTTTAATTGTAGTGAAATTCAGGTTTAATAATTTAAATCTTTTTCAGATTGACTTGCAGAAGATGCCATTGGGAAAACTGAGCAAGCGACAGATCCAGAGTGCATACTCCATCCTGAATGAGGTTCAGCAGGTGAGCATAAGAGATGTTAGAGCAAAAAGGGAAATCAGACATTGTTCTGGGTTCAGTGGGGTGAATGCTGGGCTGTGCATATAAAGATCTGTGCTTTCTCTCTCTCTGGAGAAGAGGATGTGGCTTCCATGGGTAACCAGATAGTTCTCTTCACTGTTGTACCAGTGTGGGCAGTATTTGTGTCTTCAGCAGTTTTGTAGCACAAACTTTAGGCTGTGCCAGACGTAAATGGCAGCTGAGCAAATGAAGCTGGTGCCTTGATCTAATAGTGAGCTGGTGTTTCCACCCCAGAGAAGTCTGTCAGAGGATGGGACTAAAGGTTAAGTTAACACAGGAAAGAGTCTGGTTTGATAATGTTGCTGTTATCACACATCGTGACCTGAACCATTCCAGAATCACTGCATAGTATTGCCTTTATAGATTGCAAAAATGTACCAGCATAACCCTTTTTTTATCACAGGCTCCCTGGCAAAGCATAGATACAGGAAGATTTTCAGTTGCTAGAGTAAACCAAAAGCTTGACAAGGATATGCACCACTTATATGTACTGAAGACTTTCTTTTGCCCTCCAGAAACTTAATCCCCGTTGAATTTTTCTTGTACACAATTCTGTGTATTTCTGTGCAAATTCTGGGACTTGCTACATTCAAGACAATTAAATAGAAGTGTTCTTTTTAGTTCCATGAGAGTTTCAGCATAAGCACTATTTGCACTGATGCTCCTGTGTTAGTCCTTAAGTATCTTGTGTGTTTTTATTGCAATGGAGACTTAGTCTTACTCAGTAATTTTCTTTGGTGCTTGTTGTCTTGTCTAGGCAGTTTCTGACAGTGGTTCAGAATCCCAGATTTTGGACCTCTCCAACCGCTTCTATACACTGATTCCTCATGACTTTGGGATGAAGAAGCCACCTCTCCTAAATAACTTGGAATACATTCAGGTATCGACTAGAAACTGTTTTTTGCAAGTGCTGGAATATGCTGTTTGCAGGCAACAGGTCTTGATGTCCGATATCTAACATAGAGAATATGTGAGGTTTAAGACTTATTTGACCTCATAAAAACAGAGGTTAAAGTAAACGTGAAAACTTCACAAGCAAAAAGATATCTGAAGGAAAACAAGTTTAACCTCATGCCTTCTGAATTGAAACTTGTTTTTCTTCAGAATATCTTTTTGTTTATGTGCATGTATCCATGGAAATAGTTATATGCATAAGGTATTAGATGGTGGAGATGTTATGTATATATGTATGTGTGTATATTTTAATATACTTGGGTGTGTATATATATATTTAAAGACTGTGTTGTGTTACTAGATGGTATCATGTGGCCAGTGATTGTCATACACTTTTTTAATCTGGGGTATCTCAGACTTACTCTGAACATGTCAAAGGCCAAAGTAACATAACATTACCTGTTTCAATTCTTCAGGCTAAAGTGCAAATGTTGGACAACTTGCTTGATATTGAGGTTGCTTACAGCCTTCTCAGAGGTGGAAATGAAGATGGAGATAAAGACCCAATTGACATCAACTATGAAAAACTTAAAACAGATATTAAGGTAAAGGAAATAAAAGGCAATGGGTGGCTGTGAATGCAAGATGTTGTCTTGTTAGTTTGGAGAAAAACAAATCACCCAAACTGTAACTGGACAGATATATGGCACTGAGATGGGTTAAGGAACTGGAGCATGTGTTCAGGGAGATGCTGAAAGAGCTGAGCTGTTTTGACCTGGAGAAAAGAAAGCTTGAGGGATGTTGCATCAATATCTAGGAATACCTGATGGGAGAGAGAAAGAAAGAGGACAGAGGCAGACTTTCCTTAGTGGTTTTCAGTGACAACAGGAAATGGGCACAAACTGAAATACAGGAATTTGTGTTTAAACAAAAGAAAAAGCTTTTGTTGACGATGCTGTTTGGTTTGGGTTTTTAAATTTGTTTACTCTGACAGTGGTCAAACACTAGAAAAGGTTGCCTAGAGAGGCCATGGAGGCTCTGTTCTTGTAGATGTTGAAAGATGGACAGGACTCAGTCCTTGGCTGACCCTTCTTTGAAAATCATCTCAATATCCAGCATTGTCTCAGACATTCTCTGGCTGTATATCTGTGCGTCTTCTCTAGCTAGGAATCTATTTCCACTTAAATAGTTGAGGAGGTTTAAAGGGGGCAGTTGTAGGCATAGGGTGGATGTTCTCATGTTACAAGATGGCTGCTAGTTTGTGTGCTGAGGAAACTTCTCATTTGCCTCTTTGCAGGTTGTTGACAAAGATTCAGAAGAAGCCAAGATTATCAAACAGTATGTGAAGAACACTCATGCTGCTACGCACAACGCATATGACCTCAAAGTCGTGGATGTAAGCTGAGCAATACTGGGGTTCATCTTTGGGAGGATGGACTCTCTGAAGTTGACTTGCTTGTTTGCAATTGCCTTATATTTTTGGGTAGCTTACCCAGTTTCCTCTGTTGAAGGGATGATTTGGTAGAACATTTTCTTTTAATTAGAATAGCGAAAGTCTAGGCAGAGATGGATCTAATGAGGTGTTTTTGCTTTGGTGTTTTTATTTTAATTTAATTTGCCTCAAAGGGAAGGTGGAGGAGTAATCATCTGAAGTTGAGCCTTAGTTCTTTGAATGATTTTTTTTAGAAAAATAGACTCTCATGAAAATGCAGAAGAAAAGGCAGAGAAGTAATCAATAATAAGTGCTGCGTGATTGCTGCTCTCTCTTTTTTGCTAGCACGACACAGCCAATTACAGACACTACAATCCATCCCGATCAATTTCCCAAGCAGTTCAATGTACATTGCAGATTGGATGATTGGGGTTTTTTTCTCCCCTCTGATGAGCTGAATGAAGGTAATGGTTTATTTGCTTCGTTATTCTTTTCCTCCTATCTTGTTCTGAACTGAAGATCTTCAGGATTGAGCGTGAGGGGGAGAGCCAGCGTTACAAGCCCTTCAAGCAGCTCCACAACCGCCAGCTGCTGTGGCACGGCTCCCGCACCACCAACTTCGCCGGGATCCTCTCGCAGGGTCTGCGCATAGCTCCACCTGAAGCTCCTGTGGTAGGTGAAATAGCTTCTCTGGCTGCCTACATCCCTGTGCCCAGAGATGGACACAGTCAGGGACAACCTAAATAAGGGAATTTCTGTGTGGAGAGTGCCCTGTGTTTTCTGCCACCATTTAGACAACATCGTGTCCCCCAAGCAGGGTGCTCTTTGGTGTTCACAAGAGCTTGAGTTGCAGCCTTGTTCTCCTGGGAGCCCAGCCAGGTGGATTCAGTGCTGCCTTTGTGTTATTTTATTGCCCCAATTTTATTTGTTTGTTTCCTTCTTGCAGACCGGCTACATGTTTGGGAAGGGCATCTATTTTGCAGACATGGTATCCAAGAGTGCAAACTACTGTCACACATCTCAAGCTGATCCTATAGGTTTAGTACTACTGGGAGAAGTTGCCCTTGGAAATATGTACGTAACGTATGAAGAGTATTTGTCAAATGTGCTTAATGCGTCCTCATAGAAGGTGATGCTAAGATTGCAAGCCTTCTCTTCAGTGCGAAGAAAAAGTATGTGTATTTCTGCAGAAACAAGATCAGGTTTTTTTTAAATAAAAGCTACTGTTTCACTTCTAGCTGAATCTTGTACAAAATGCCAACATACCAAGACAAAGAAGGGCTGTTGAGTTCCAGAAGACTAAAATTTAGATAAACTTTACATTAATTCATCATAAACTAAAGCCTGAGAAATTTGTGATTTTTTTTTTTTTTTTTTTTTTCACTGTGACAGTTTAAGACAAATGTAAAGTGCTATTGTGTGTTCTTGTTCCTGCCCAGGTACGAACTGAAGAATGCTTCCCACATCACAAAACTGCCCAAGGGAAAACACAGTGTCAAAGGTAAGCATTAGTAGTTGTCATTGGTAATCTGTAATTAATGGCAGACTTAGTTGTGGTGCTCTGCTTAGCAAAGAGAGCTATGGTCACTTCTTAGCTGTACTTCCTTTAAGTTGCACAATGTTGCCCTTCAGTTGCATCAGGATGTGTATGTGGTGTTTTAAAGATGCAAGTTAATACACTCAGAGTGTTAAGACTGAAGATGCTGAAGTTCAGGAGGAAACGTCTATTTGATGTTACACTGGAGAAAACATAAAGTACATTCTCCAACTTCTTACTCGCTTTCCTTGTAACAATACTGTAAATTTTAGAAGAGAGATGAATAGATCAGAAAAGTAATTGTTTAGCTTTCAGAGTGGCTTAGAAACTTGGACAGAAGGAAAAAGCTAGAAATTAAAGTTCAGATGGAACAACTGCTCTCATTTACACTTTTATCTGCAAGAAGTGTCATATATTGAAAAAAAAAAAAAAAGAGAGAAAAGACTTAGCTTTTCTAATTCAAGCAAAAGAAATGGTAATCATGACTGTCTTCTGTACCAAGATGGGAGAGTGAGGAACAGTATCTTCAGTAATGGGTGGCTTATCTTAAACTTGATTTTGAGAGGCTTAAAATATAGGTTACCTAAAATAGAATAAAAATTGATTTTCCCCCTTTTTCTATACATACTACTCATGTTCTTATGGATGTCAAATCAGATGTATATTGAAAAATTTAACAAGAATAAGAATTGTTTTGTTATATAGCATTTGTCTGCAAATGCTATGATAGGCATGTTTTCATTAATGGAGCTATGATAGGCGAGCTACAAATCTGTTCTGGTTTAGCTTTGATCATACGGATTAGACAATTAACAGCGGAAAAGTCTAAAATTCTCATTTTTAATGTAGCAGAATACAACTACCATAAATATGGTGATGCTGAATTGAATAAACAGACTGTATTCTTTGTTCCATTGAAGATACTCCTACACTTGATTTGAAAGTATGGGTGAAGTAGTATTTGGCGGGCTGGATCATTTTCTTTTTGTGCAAAGTCTGTGTTTGCCTCCTAGATTTGTAACTAATGTTGTTTTCCCTTCCTAGGCTTGGGCAAAACCGCGCCTGATCCCACAGCCACTACCACCCTTGGTGGTGTAGAGGTTCCCTTAGGGACTGGGATCTCCACAGGAATTAATGATACCTGTCTTCTGTATAACGAGTATCCTTTGCTGGTATGTTGGCTGTGCATGGTGTTTGAGTGCCACTGCATCTGCAGGACCGCACTAAGGCCAGTTAGGAGTTTTGCCTCACTGTGTTTTGTTTGATCTGCTTTGGGGACTATTTTCAGACAATCTCTTCTGGAAGGGGGATGATTTTACAGTTGTTGCACTTAAATTGTCATTCTGTAAAAAAAAAGGAAACAATACACCTACCAAAAGCTGTTCCCCAATAGGAACCATACCAAAAGTTATTGGAGTTGTCAGGCAAGACTGTCCTACAGTGTCTTGCCCAGAGATGGGCCAGGACAAGGGGAAGGGAATACAGCCTGTGGTTTCTCATCGCTCCAGTCTCGTTTCTGCCTCATGGTGCTGTGGTAGGCCAGCTTGGCCAGGAGGAGGTGAGGGAGCCAGCTCTGTGCTCTTGAGCCCTCTCAGCACATCTTTGTGCTCCCCAGACCCCTAGAAGTGTTGAGGTAAGCCCCAAATGCCCATCAGAGATGTAGCCTTTAAGTCTTTCTAGGCAGAAGTGCCTCCAAATCAATTAGTGCTTTAAATCGACAAGAGATCATAAGAATAGAAAAAAGTGATGTCTAAGGTCCAGCTCACCCTCTTCACTGCCAGCAAAGCAGGTAACCCAGTAATGCAGTCTTTGGCTTTGTAGAAACTGCCTTTGGCCTTGGTGAGCTCTTTTCCTCCTACAAAGTCTCATGGCAATACTGGTTTTACTTTGAGTTTTCTTAAATACACCATTTGTCACATGATGAGCTACAATACAGTTGGTATTAGCTAGTTGAGGTAGCATGATGTATATTTAATTTGTTTTACACTTTGGAATTAGAGATAAGTTTGAGGCCCAAAGCATTGTGAAACACATGAATGAGCTGGGACTGTCTCTGGAAAAATAAGAATGTGCTAACACTGACATTCACTGTAGAGCTCTTCTCTGTGATTCCAGTTTGGGTTATTTAGTGGGAAATTAAGAGTACATTAATGACTTTGTGCTGCAATTATAATTGTAAATGCTGGGTCTGAAACTGTAGCTCTCATTTAAGCTACATGACTCCTCTGCTTAGATAACAAGAGAGATGAGTGTTAGTCTGACAAAATATAATTTTCAGGAGCCACAGCCCCATATTTAAGTCAGTTCATCTGCCTGTAACTCAAGATCCTGCTGCACTATTCTCTATATGACTTAAATGCTTGTTCCTAATGATGTATAAAACATTTTCAGATTCATGGAAAAGTCAGATTTAAATCTTTGTGGTTTGAGCTCTTAGAACTGGTTAATCACGCAGGCATCTGTATGGTAACTTAAGTTCAAAGGTGAAGTTCACTGTGTTTTGAAGTTTTTCTGTGTCATTAATATAAACTGCTGTAATTATTCCTTAACATTCTTCCCAGATATATTGTGTATGATGTTGCTCAGGTAAATCTGAAGTACCTGTTGAAGCTGAAATTCAACTATAAGACATCACTCTGGTGAACAGTATTTAGAAGCCCTGTTAGAGTTATACTGTAGTTACACTATAGCGTTGACTTCTGACATGCTTATGCATTGACTTCTCTTACCGATATCAAGAGCTAAACTGCAGAAGAAATTACTAAATCCTATTTAGTACGACACTTAGTGAAAGTTTTATATAAAAAGTGTGGCAATACATGGACCTGAATTCTGGTGAGAACAAGTACCTGGTTTTGTTTCATACCACTTGTAATTCTGGTGCTTTAAGTGTTTCTTTTAATTGACCAAACAGACAAGAAAGAAGAAAGGAAATTAATCTGGTGTTCTTAGCCAAACAGAGCTGGGCAAGAGCAGGAGAAGGAACTTGAGCACATTTGTGATACTTGTCTGTTAAGGTTCCCCCTTGTTCAAGATATTCTTTTTCAGTTTTCACTTGACTGAACAATAAATGTGCATTTATTTTGAGGTAAAAAAAAAAAATAAAAGCTAATTTCATACTAACAGTTTTATGTTTCAAAACTTCCAAATTGTTTTGGGTTTGAGTCACAATTTAAATGTATTTGGTAGAATGTTCTTAAACATGGTATCTCTCTCAAGGATTGAATGCCAAATATTGAACTCTGTAGTCATGTTACAGGCAGTTACGTTGAAATTAAAATTTGGACTTTCCACTGAGACTTCATCTGTCAACAGTTGGTGTGGTAAAAATGGAAAATGAGCTTGTGGCTGTTTGAATTTAGTATTAGCCCAAATAAACCTCCTTTAAATACCTACCTTCAACATGATGTAAGCTGGTTGTTGTAGACTCATGTCCTAACAAAGCTGTAAGTTGAGTTTGGGCTCAAGCTTCGCTCTTCAAGACCTGGAATGAGATCTGTTGCTACACTGTCCTTGGTCTTGAAATCCCTGTCTCAAAGCAGCAATATAAACTGGCAATTTCAATGTTTCATGATGTTTGTTATGTGTCACTTTTAGACAGCCTTTGAGCAATATGGAAGCACTCAACCACAGAGCAACATCAGATCGTTCTCTTCAAAAATTACTGATTTGCCTGAGGCATTAGGGAAACTGATGGCTCATTCCCAAGAAGGGAACAGCTCATTTTGATGATTGTGGCTTCAGTCTTTAGTAATCTATGTGGAAACAGCAGATCTATTTCCTAAAATGTTGTTGTCCCAATGCCTTTTGTAAAAGGAGTTAAAGCCAAAGTGGTTGCTAATGATGCAGGTTTTTCCAGGACCCCTGAAGGAGAGTAGGATGAAGAGTGATAGATGAAAAACAAAGCTGCTGTCAGGGACAGAAGGAAATGTAGAAGGACTGGGCAAGTTGTATGGCTTGAGGACAGCTCAATAGAAAAAAAAAATGATTGAGGTTGGTGATAATGGATTTTGAGAGGAAGGAGAGCAGCCTATCTTCTGGCTCTTAAATAGCTTAACCAGTGGCTAATTATTGTTTTGCTTCCAAAAAACCCTTTTGGGTTAGTCACTTAAGTATGATCTTGCTAGTCTCTGAAAGAGAATATGGGAACTTGTTCAATTTAGTTATGAGGTAGATGATTTTTTTCCTCCTCTAAAAAAGCATTTTACAGTTCAGTTTGGGACCAAGAGTTGAAGGCAGCTGGTTTTGATATGCCCTCTGTCACCTGTACTAGAGGTGGCTGAAAGTTTCCTGTTGCTCCAACCCCAGCAGCACAAGGAGTGCTCTGTGCTGTGTGTGTAGTGCTCAGTTATAATTGCAGCACAAGCAAGTACATCCCAAGCTGTCCCTAACCTCGCAAATACAGCAGGAAAAGATGCAGGACTTTCTGAAGAAGCAGCAGGTGCCCTTCGGGGACTGCTGTGACCATCCTGCAGTGAAATCTGCTGTCAGTCCAGGCGCTCTTTCTGCCGCCAACCTCTCTGAGCGCGGAGCAGATCCGCTCTTGTGGAAGCAGGAGCTGGTGCTGCCGGACCCGGTGGATGGACAGCCTCTCCCCAGGGCCAGGCTGGGAAGAGCAGCATGGTGACAATCACTGAGGGCACTGCTTTGGGAGTATGAGCACAGAGCAGAGCTGGATAAATAGGTAGTCCCATTTCTGTCAAAAGCACTTGAAAGGAACGAGTTGTCGAGACATGAGTTCCCATGACATCCTGTGCTTTTTTCAGGGGAGGCATGTTGAGGAATGGCTTCTGATCTAAATGTTAAACTACCAAAAGCAGTAATTTATAAATATTTAACCATTTTATCTTTATTTAGCATGGCTGCAGGCTCTGTTGTACAACGGCTCACAGACATTAAGATAGTCCATCCAGTTAATTGAAGGAAGCCAGCCTAGCCTTACTGATTGGTAGTCAGTGTAAATTCTTTGTGACTTGCCAGAGTTCATGCAGGAAAAAAATGTCTGAGGAAAAGAATTAGAGCGCAAGTTGACCATCCTGGTACTTTAGCCATAAAATAATGACATTCTTCCCCTGCCTCCCTTCTGTTTCTAGACAGAGGAAACCGGGGGCGGGGGGGGGGGAGGGGGGGGGGGGGGGGCGGGCGGTAAACCCCTAAACAAATAATTTCTATATGAAAAAGACCTCTGGACACATGAAACTTTGTCAATGCCATAAATAATTGTACTCCTTAAATGAGGCCTGCAGTGTTTGTAACTACTGAGGTCTCTGCTTCAGTTTGCTTTGTGGGAGACTGTTATTGACCTCACCCTGAGTTCTAGGGACATAATGACATAATTGCTGAAGTGTTATTGCAGCCAATTTATATCCCACTTAGTGTTTTGTCTGAACTGCTTTTATGTATGTGTTCAGGCCCCTAACTTAGCCCATTATACTCACACTTCTGTTATGCCCATAAAAATAGTTTCCACTGTGGCAGAGTACATGCATCTGAACAAGAGCTCGTGTGTGCTTTCACTTTAAAATTAATGCCAGGCTGCTTCTCCAGAAATGATCATTTTGGAGATGAAGTGGCACCTGTGAGAAGAAATGCAGATGTAGGTCCCAGCCAAGATGAGTTGATGTGATGATTTTCATTTTTTCTGGTATGAAGGCCGCATGTGGGCCTGTTGTGGGCATCGCACTTCCATTGAAGTGAGATACACAGGGACAAGGCAAGGTGAGAAGAGGGCATGACTTCCCAACAGCTCAAAGGGGAAAAACTACTGCTTCCCCCATCTCCTCATTAAAAAGTCTAATTTCATAATGTGATTAATGCAGCAGGACTCAGACTTCACAAGAAGGTGCTTCAGCGACTAAAGAGCACTCTCTTCTGCCAGCTGTCTGTGGTTTCTTTCCTACTGCCAGGGCCTGCCTAGGGGAGATGAGGAAATGTCAGCGTAGCTGGCTCCTGTCCCCTGGACACAGCACTACCGGCTGTGTGCTGACAGGACTGAATGCATTGGTCAGTAGGTGGTGTAACCCGTGT
This sequence comes from Hirundo rustica, assembly GCF_015227805.2. NCBI lineage: Eukaryota > Metazoa > Chordata > Aves > Passeriformes > Hirundinidae > Hirundo > Hirundo rustica. The sequence continues at coordinate 18,096,704 of NC_053452.1, forward strand.
CTTGATACCATCAGCAGCAACTGAGGAGCAATGGGAGCGTGGCAGTGCTCTCTGCAGCATTTCAGCACACACCATTAGGAGCAGTTGCCTAATGACCCTGGCGAGAGCAAATGGCAGCAGCGCAGCCATTTATTTATGGCAGTTTAGAGACCTCCCTCCAGCTGTGCCAAGCAGGTGAGTCAGCAGCACCTAAGGCAGGTTGTTGGCAGCGAGCGCGGATGTTTTCAGTCACCCTGCCTGCCTGTCGGAAGAGTTGTGTCATTTCCACATCGCCCAAGTGCAAACTGCAAATTTGCCCGAATGGCGAAAGGATGCGCTGGAAACTCGTGTGTTTGCGTGCGAACTGACAAATGGCCCTGGCTGGGGCTTTGACAAACGGGGTCGCGTTTGTGTAACTTGGAAAGAGCGAGCACAGGACAAACGAAAAACCAGAACACGGAGATACTGCAGCATTCATTAAAGGCCGAGATGTAAAAGGTCTTTTATCCAGGAATCATAATACAGTGTTGATTGTTACCCTTTCAGCACAGTGAATGGTAATGGTTTTTGTTAAATATTCTCCAAATGCACCTGTTGGAATGAAATGAAGGAATGATCATCATCGTGCTGTTGGGAGCTGAATTCTACCTTCACACCTGTTAATTTGTGAGATGATTGGCAGGAGGCATTTGGGGAGGGGGAAAATCACCTTTTTCATCTAGTTTTGTTGCAGTCTACAAAGATTCCCTGAAAGGCATTGAGGTTTTTTGATTCCTTTTTCCTCTTTCCCTTGTAGAAATTCACGCTCTTGAGGATTGTTGCGAAATGTGATTGTGTTGTAGAACACTTTTCATCCTTCCCTTGCAAACCCCTTGCTCAGGGAAAGCTGTAGTATCGGGGTGGCTCTGGACAACACTTTGAGTGCTGCCAGACCTGATGACAGGGTTTACAAAGCACAGCAGTAAAAACCTTGCTGGTGATCAGTGTCTTCTGTCAACTCTAGAAGTCTCGGTGTTGCTGGTCTTAGCTGAGTATTACCATACAGCCCTTGGAACAAGGGGAGCACATCTGAAGTATAGAGAAGTATCGGTGTCATTAACATGTTGTTTAGCTAAGCCTGGAAGGTCTAGTCCATGCCAGGTGTTTTGTGTGGTAGAAGTGTTTTATTAAAAGGGGAAAATAGTGCAGGGTTTAATGTTTGGGGGGAGGGTTGGTGTTTGAAATAGCACAGGTTACTATTTAGCTGTGTTTTGTTGCTAGTTTCTTTGGTTTTGTGCCTACAGTGCTTTGGAACTATCTACTGTAGCAGCTTTCTCTGGAGCTCTGCAGCATGAAAAGCTCAGACTGAAGTGTCTTAGGCCCTTCAGGGGCTAAAGGGAGGGAAGGCTGTTTAAATAACCTTTCAAAATGACCTGAAAAGGGGGCTGGAAATGCAAGCTAGGCTTTGTATTTTCTTTCTTCTCTCTCTCTCTTTCTTTTTTTTTTTTTTTTTTTTTTTTTTTTTTTTTTTTTTTTTTTTTTTTTTTTTGTTATCTATTTATTTATTTAGCTCTGCTACAATGTACACAGAAAGCCCTGGGGAGACTTTCTAAAGCATTTCTCTCCATTTGTTTCTTCACTTAAAAACTGGCTTTTTTCCCTCTGAGCACAAGGGCAGCATTGATATTTTTAATGTATTAAAATTGTTTAATAACATGACCTGTATCCTGCCCCTCTCAACCTGCCTAGTCATCTGAGTTCATTAGCAAGTTAAGAACACAAATTAAACTCTATTCTGTGTCCCAAGATACATATTTTCTGTATTTTGTAGAACCTTTGGTTTCGCCTAGGTGCTTTCAAAGAGCTGCATACAACCAGGCATAGCATCCATTTTGCATTATACCACTGTGCTCTTTGGCAATATGCTTAACATGTGACACAGACTTAGCCTTGACTAAGATATACTGTTTATTTATTTTGAGACTCTATCTACATTTTTGTACTTACTTTTATATATAAAACAGGAATTTTGGTTGGTATAATGGCAGTAGATACTGTTATCAAAGCCAAAAAAAACACACAAAAAAACCCCAACCCACCACACCGCTGCTGCTGCTTTGAAGACTTTCAGGGGCGAGATGGTAGAGGGCAGGCCAAGACAAGGAGCTTGTGAGCTTGTTAGCCAACAGCCACCCCTTGTCAGGGGGTTGTTGGCGTTCCCTGGCACTGGGTGAGAACAAGTGAGACCTCGACCTTCAGGCCTTGGGCTCGGTGAGCATTTCAGCCACCTCTCGGGAGGGGTGCCATGGACCGTGACAGCAGGGCCAGGGCTGGCTCTGCTGGGAATGTTGTGATCCCTTACTCCTCCTGGAACCTCACCTCTGCAGTTGTTTATGGAAAGTGACAAGGAAAATAGGCACAGTTTAGCAAAAAGTTATTATTCAGTGGAGGATGGCTATAATATAATGGGATTGTTTAAAGACTCAAAGCCAGCACAGCTACTTTGGGGTGACCCTTTGTGACAGCCAACCCCTTCCTCCGCCCCCATCCTGAACTGCCAACCACCCATCCCCTCTCATCCCATATCATAAGGACAGGGAACTTGGAGTAAGTCCAGAGGAGGACCATGGCAGTGAAGAGGACTGGAGCACTCACCCTGTGACAACAGGCTGAGAAACCTGGGGCTCTTCAGGCCTGGAGAAGTTTGTGTGAAGGCCTCATGGCAACCTTCCAGTATCTGAAGAGGAGCTGTAAGGAGGATGGGGAGGGATTCTGTCAGGGACTGTAGTAGCGATAGGACAAGGAGTAATGGGTACAAATTGAAAGAGGGGGAAATTAGGTTAGGTATTAGGAATAAAGTCTTTACTGTAAGGGTGGTGAGACGCTGGAACAGGTTGCCCAGAGCCGCTCTGGCTAGCCCGGCCCTGGAGGTGTTCAAAGCCTGTTTGGATGGGGCTCTGAGCGACCAGGTTTAGTGGAAGGTGCCTCGGCCAGCGGCACGGAATTGGAACTAGACTGGAAACAGTATAACGTCCACTCCGGCTCCTTAACGATGGTTGTGTGGTCCCGCCAGGCTTCGGGACGGCGCTATTCCCGCTCCTCCCTGCCGAGCCCGGCTCCTGCCCCCGGGAGCGGCGCGCGAGCCCCTCCGCCCGTCCCCTCACAGCCGCGGGCGGAGGCCCCGCCCCGTGCGCGCGCCCGCCGCGCGCCCGGCCCCGTCTCCTCCCCCAGAATGCCCCGCGCCAGGCAGCCTTTGAAAAAGCGGCGCGGCTCGTTCAAGATGGCGGAGCTGGATCAGCTGCCTGACGAGAGTGAGTAGGGACCGGTGCCCCCGCTCCCGCCGGCCCCCCGTCCCGGCGGGACGCCCGCGCCGCGCCCCGCCGCCCGCCCGCCTCCCTTCTTCGCTCCCTCCCTCCCGCCGCGGGCGCTGTGCGGGGCCGGAGCCCGAGCCTCCTCCCTGGCAACCGGGCCGGCCCGGCCCCCCCCCACCCCCCCGTCGTCGCCGCCCCTCCCGGGCGAGGCCCCGGCCCGAGCGGCGGGCGGGCAGCTCTGTCCCAAGGGTGCGACCCCCGCTGCCCTCGGGGGTGCCGGGGCCGGGCCCCCCGCCCCTCCCGGGCGGCACCTGCCGGGCGGGCGGGGCGGGAAGCGGGAGCCGGGCGGGGCGCAGTGACAGCCCGCCCTGCCCGCGGGGGTCGGGGCAGTGCGGGGGAAGGAGCGTCCTGGCCCGGCCGAGGGGCGAGCTGCCCGGTGCTCCGAACCTGGCTGTCGCCCATGGGGGCAAGGAGAGCTCGTGTATTCGTAGCCCGTACCGCGCACAGTGCGAGCAGGGCCGGGGTCGGGGCGTGCACGCACTGTGTCTAGGGGGCACAGACGAATGCGCGGGGAAGAGCTCAGAGACCCTGTGTTGTGTGTCAGCAGCAGAAACCTAGCTGTGCAGGAAGACAGCATGTAAACATGTCTTTTCATGCATACAGTTCTGTATGTCTGCACCTCGAGTGCTGTGTCCAGTTCTGAGCCCCTCACTGCGAGAAGGACATTGAGGGGCTGGAGAGAGTCCAGAGAGGAGGGGTGGAGCTGGGGGAAGGGGCTGGAGCATGAGTCTTTTGAAGAACAGCTGAGGGGGCTGCAGGTGTTTAACCTAGAGAAGAGGAGGCTCAGGAGTGACCTTACCACCCTCTACTACTCCTGACAGGAGAGTGTGGTCAGGTGGGGATTGGCTTCTTCTCCCCGACATAATCTCAAGCTTCAGCAGGGGAAGTTTAGATTGAATGTTAGGAGGAATTTCTTCACTGAAAGGGTGATTGGACATTGGAATGGACTGCCCAGGGAGGTGGTGGAGTCACTGTTCCTGGAGGTGTTTAAGGAAAGACTGGATGTGGCAATTAGTGCCGTGGTCTAGTTAACCTGGTTGTGTTTGGTTAAAAGCTGGACTCAGTGGTCTCAGAGATCTTTTTTAACCTCGTTGACTCTGTGATCTCCATAGGGTTTGTGTGGATGTTGTTTTCAAAGAGCACAAGGATTCGATAAAAACTTAAAGTAGCTAAAAAACAGATGTGTTGCTGTATTCATGCATTCATGGATTCATGCACAAAGTACTTGAGTATTACAGAAGAGGAGATTATTCAAAGTAAAATATGTCTAGATGCCATCTTGGTATGTCCTCTTACAAGCTGTGAACTCCTGCCAAGCTAAAACTAGGGCATTCACTAGTTTCAATAGATGTGCACAGAACAGGGCAGACATCTTTTGGTGACACTCTTTTGTTCAGCACCATGCAAGTTCATCAAGATACCAACTCTTTCCATATCCAAATACTCTCAGAGAGAGGTGACTCGGAGTGGAAATCTTGCTTCTGGCTGCTCAGCTTGGGTCTTTGTTACAGCTCCAACAACTGTCAGGAGTAAAATTGGTTAATGTGCCCACATGGCTGGTGTCACTGTGTTAACTGAACAGATTTATGGAGGATCATCATAAATTATGGATAGAGCTGACACTCTCAACTTGGTGCAGCTTAGTCATGGACGCTGTGCTGCATTTAGAGACTGATTAATACAAGTCATGGACCAATTGGCATGACTGTAATTAATAATTAGCAGCGGTTTATTGCTTATTAAATGAACTTTCCCTGTTCACTAGAATAGGCAACATTTAAGTTACTGTTCCTCCATTTGCCTTGCCCATTTTCCAGAGAAAGCACTGTATGTTTCAAGAAGTTAATGTGCAGTATGAAAACCAACTTTTTCTTGTCTGTCACTTTTATATTGCCTACAGTGACTTCAGGAAGGTTTGACAGGTCTGTCACTTCAGCTGTAGCAGATTTTGTAGTGTGACTCAGTTTCCCTTAGGACTGGGCTATGCTGGCGACCCTTGCCAGCAGTGCCCGTGTTACAGTCTCTGCTTGGCAGGTGAAGCAGACACTGCGTGCTTGGTTGTGAAGGCAGCAAGCTTCTGTGCTGACCTTGACCTTAAGGTTTGTGTTTATATAAGTTTGGTGCAAGTCAGGGGTATTTTCCATCAGACAGGGAGCTTCGTGTTTTCTGTAGCATTGCTGTACTGGGAACACTGAAGGTTTCAAGGAGCGGCTGCCTTGTGCTTCCATTCCTATTCTATCCAATTTCAGTGACCTGGATGTTTTCAAATTACACTAATTCCTGCCACACATAGTTCTTTCATTTCCAGTCCTATACTTAAAATGAAGATGTAAACTTAGTCCTGACTAATTTAACACTGACTTCATGCAGCTCTCAGTCTGCAGTTTAGTATATAAAGGATAGTAACAGTAAGCATTGCAAAATTAGTTTTGGAATATTCTTATGGTATCAAAATAAGTTCCAAAAAAAGTTGGAATAGTTCATGACTAAGACACTTTGAGATTTATGTATCACCCCTGTGAATTTTCTCCAACATAGTTGTATTGGATTATGTAACCTAAAAATGTGTATTCTATTTCATCTGTTGAAAGCTGTTTTTTGGGAGATGTGTTATCCTCCTTACTCCAGGGGGGAGGGGGGCAGATGCCTTCTGATAATGGCCCAGCCATTAAAACCAGGTGGGCCAGTGTTTCTTATCTCTTTCACCACCCCTCCATCCTCCAGGGGGACATTTTCTGATAATGGGCCATTAGGGCCCACCAATGGCATGACACATTCCATCATCCCATTGTGAGATGCTCCACACAGTCTGGGGGAAGCCAACTGCTCCTAGCTAGATAAAAACTGGGACTGAAGGACACAAGGGATCCTGTTTTTCCACTGGATCCGTGGAGGAAGACTGGACCCATCTTATCACCACTGGACTTTCTACAGGACCATCTCTACTCCACAGAGCCACATCTGTTACTCCAGGAGGACTTATTTGGAGTGCTTTCCATCCCTGATCACCGGGATGCCAGGTCGTATCCCTGACCCTGTCAGGTTTTTTTTCCAGGATCTTTGTTTGCTTCCTTGCTTGTTTTTTGTACTACTACATTTGTATTTTCCTTTTTTTTTTTTTTTTTTTTTTTTTTTTAATATTCCTAGTAAAGAACTGCTATTCCTATTTCCCATATTTTTGCCTGAGAGCCCCTAATTGCAAAATTATAATAATTTGGTGGGAAGGGGGTTTTCATTCTCCATTCCAAGGGAGGCTCTAGTTTTCCCTGGCAGACAACTGTATTTCAAAACCAAGACAATAGTTTATAGCAGAGTAACAGACCACAGCTGAGTTTTCCACATAAAAAGATTTATAGGTAAACACAGCATACTTGGTGACAAGAAAACTGACATTTTGCTGTATGGTAGGAAGCACACAGTTTTACTTTCAGATTGAATGTCTGATGAAGTGGAATTTGTCCCAGAGTATTCTAATAGCACCTACTTGCCCTCTGGCTCGTTCTGTAATGCAGCTGGGCAGTGACTGTTCCTTAACCCAGGAGTGAGATGAATGTAATGTACAGAGTTGTCTCTCATGATACGGGCTTATTTTATCTTGTAAAGTTACTATTCTGTTGTTCTCTAAAGCCGCTCTTCTGTCCATATAAAACAGTAAGAGGGTTCATGCTGACAGCCTGAAATGGTGTGTGAGTTTACATGCACTTCTTGTAGTTTGAGGCGTTTCCTGTGCTGCCAGGGAGATCCATATAGTAATTTGGGATGCAGATGAAGAAAGAACAAATCTGTGGTAAATCCTCTAGCTGCAAAATCCAGAATATTTAAGGTCTCCCAATTGCAGAAATACTTCAAATACTAATAATTTGATTTATATTTTGAAGACAAAAAATTTGTTTCTGCAGGCTGTTGGGTTGGTGCCCAATGAGTGACTAATTTTAGTCAATGCCTTTTTTTCCTTCTTCTTATCTCCTGGTAACTTTGCAGTGGAGGTAAATGGTGGGCAGCCTTGGTGCTGCAGACCAGATGGCTTTTTCTCTGTGTCTCAGAAGAGGGAAACAGTGGATTGTGTTGGAGCATACATAATGCTGCCCTGTCTCCTGCTACTGGTAATAGCAATCTGATTTGTGGGCTGCGTGGTTCTAAAGCTCGTGCAGTGAAGCTGGGGGGAGGCTCTGATGTGAAATGAACTTTCTGCTGAGGCGAGGCTCTGCTAAAACAGGCAGCACGTGCAGATGTGACTAAAGATTGTCCTGGTCCCGCTGGAGGCAGAGCTCTGCCAAGAACAGCACAGGCAAAGCCGCCTCTTGGTGCATCCTTTGGCACGAGCCGGCGTGAGGACGGAGGATGCTGGGACCTGCTCTGTGAAAGGGAGAGGGAGATGCCATTTCTAACAGGAGGGTGATAGCTCGAGTCAGCACGGGGCCGCTGCCAGCAGCGCAGCACCGGACTGCCGCGTTTGTGCTGCGTGTGGGCAAACTCCAACAGGCACAGGTGCATCGGAGAAAGAAGGCAGACTCCAGGGGTGATGGGTGTCAGGGTTCAACTTCTACAAGGAAGGCAACACTGTAGGGATGAGGGGTGTCAGGGTTCAGCTTGTGCAGTGCAAATTGCCAGATACCGTGTATTTATAGACATGGTTAGTACAGTTCATAGGGGCTTGTGTTTTAGGATGGGCAGAAGGGAAGCGGGATAAGGATCTTTCTGCATGGGTTTTTATCACGTGGGTGGGGGGAGGCTTCAGCATAAGGGCAGAAAGGTGCTTAAAGCAGAAGTTGTTGTCTTTACCCGCAGCATAACCTTTTGCTGTGGTTTGTGGGTCCTCTGCTCTGCTGCAGGAGGTTGTGGCACACCTTTGGCACTTCTGTTTTCTGGCCCCAAGGGGCCGTGACCCCAGCACTGCTCTGGCCTGGATGTTTGAGACAAAATTAAGCAGAACCGTGTGAGATTGCAGCATTTGGGAGAAGGCTTAAGGTTAACCTTTGGCTGCTGTACAGTACTCACAACTAACGTTTTTTGGGATTATTTGTGCTGCCTACCTTTAAAATTGTATGTTACCATGGTATCAGCATATTGTCCATTATGAGAACACGGTTTCAAAAAGAGGGCTTTGTTATTGTGGTTATTATCTACAAAGGTCCTGTAGAAGGCTTCACATGGCTGGAAAACCTACTTCCATCCAGTTGTTAAATTAGGATTTGGAAATCTGCATATGTCAATTTTTTCGTAGGCTCATGACCTGAGGAAAATACTGACTCATGCTTGAAGTGAAAAGTTAGTGTTTGTTTATTTATCTCTTCAATGAGCCCAAAGTTTAGGAGAAGCTTTAAAAACTCCCCAAAGCAACTTTTCCCTCTGATGTGTGTTTTTTACTTTCAGAGTTCTCCTGAATAAGCTTTCCTTGCAGTGGCCAATTGTTTGAGATGCTTCCTCTGCTGAAACAACTTGTGCCGATGAATGATGTCTTGGGAGGATTAATGACTCAGTCTGTAATAAAGGCTCATGTTTTTCCCTTCTTCTCCATGAGTTTCTTCTGTCACACCATTTTTAGCACCGGCAATGCAGATTAATTAGATTTTTGAGGCAGTCATACAACCAATGTTAAAATAACTGCTCACTTGTGCAAATTTAGGCAAAATAGTGTAACGATCTGGAGAGGAAAGGCTTTACACCATGTAACTGCTGATCTGGATCCTAGAATTTTCTATATTGATTTAGATATGCCCCTTTGTGCCCACACATTAGTGAAGTCAGTAGCTATTGAACATCCCTGTGGTTACTTGTAACATTTATTTTCAAAATTATCAGCTGTTATAAATTCATTATTAAACTGAAAACACTTCCACAAACATAATATGCTTGTGTGTGTTCCCGTTTAGATTTTCAAATCAGCATTTGAGAAGCCACATTTAAACTGCTTTTCTTCATCTTAACACTGTGAATGTTCATCAGGGCGTTCACAGCTGCCCATATTGAATTGTGGTCAAATTCCTCTTTTGTTCAGTTGCAGTGTTTTCAAATAAGGGGAGGCAGTAGGTGCTTGGTTTTAAACTTGAGCCTGTCTTTTATTTTTGAAAAGAGTAAAAGCTTTTGCACTTTTCTCTCATGCCTCAAAGCCAATCTCCACATCAGAAGTACTTTTCAAAGAGTTGATATGGCCTCTAGAGCAGGATTTGGGGTTTTTTTAAGTTCTTTTTATTGCAATGCTCTGTGTATCCTCCTGTGAGCTGGGAGCGGGAGATTGGGGCTGGAGGAAGGATTCCTGAGGGACCGTGTGCTCAAAGGGAGCAGCAGTTCAGGACTGCAGGAGCTGTCCATGCACAGGACAGCTTCTAAGCCAGCCAGACATGAAAACATCAGGGCCCTTGTCGTGCCAGGCTTGGCAGACCTGGGATCATTTTAACCTTGGTGGCTTTTTATCAGTTTGGTTTTATCTGGACTTCCTGAAAATCATATCTTGCAAGTGTTACAAAACACATAAATACACTTATTCCTGACTCGTAGTTACTGATGAGCTTCCTGTTATGATACTATTTAATACCTCATAATCTAGAACACGGTTATTTTTATTGCACATCTGTGATGCACATATTTTATGGAATCACTGGGGTTTTTTTCAGAACCAGGAAAGACCGTTATAATCATCTTAGATTCTTCATTAAACATGCTGGTATACTTGTATTTGGAATTTCTGTGCATCAGTTTCAAGCTTCCTTTTTAGCTACAGTTCTCTCTTTAAAAATATATTGAACTTGGTTTAAGATTTTGAGTTACAGGGAGCTCAGCATGCCTTTTCTTGGCATAGTTACATAAAATCTCTTAAACTTTGCATTCATTGCTAACCTGAATTATCCAATGTAATCTTTCACAAAATAGGTCTAGTTATGCCTTTCCTTAAAAAAAAAAAAAAAAAAAAAAAAAAAAGCTGCAGAGCTATTTACCCATCTGAATTATCTTCCTTTGTAGATTTTTGATCAATGCAGATCTTGACCTTCTTTGGGAAGAACAAGATTGGAGTGTCTTAACTTTCTAACAATGAGGCATGTCTTACTTATCTCCTAGATCTCTTCTGAATCTTTTCCTAATTTTACAGATTTAGTCAAGTGTGAACACTGTGTTCAGGTAACTAATTTACTAACAGCATATGCAGAGCACTACTCGGTGGGATAGAGAGAAAGCTAAGGTAGTTTACAGTTTGCACTGGAGCAGTGTGCGGTGTAGCCTCCTGGAAGCAGGCCTTCCAATTCCCAAGCCACTGCTGTGCTGAGCTGCCTGTGCTTCCTCCCTGAGTGAAGGGGCTTTTTACTCTCAGTATTAGGAAAGTCACCTTCGAGATCCTCTGAACCTGGAGGAGCTGGAAGTGGATTTTGGTTGTAATAACCCATATGAGTCACAGGCCTTATTCCTTGTTTTCCACCCATTTGTTTTTTAAGTGTTTCTGGAAATGAAGTCTGTGTCATTGTTATAATAGATATTTACGTTCAAGTGTGCGTATGTGTATTCTACTTTAATCTCTGTTTATAATTAAAATGCAGGTTAAAAAGACTGCCTGTGATTATATATTTGTTATTCAGAACAGGAGTATACAAGATTACTGACATTTAGTGTGAGTCTAGTATATTATAGATCTAATCATTATTGTAAGTGAAGTTTTGTTTTAATATTCTTAATCTATCCTGCATCACTTTGCAGTTTTTATAGTTCTTGAAATGCTTCTATCTGTATTAAATGTTGTTTGGTTTTTATTGTAACACAGTATTGCTTAGATCGTCATCCTAGTTTCTGGTTTTGTGGCCATGGTCGTATTGACAGTACTGCCCAACTAAATGGGAAAAGTGGGGAGATGTACCATGTTCCTTGGGGTTTGGTGTTGTTGCAGGTAGCCCCTAAAATCGATATAGAAGAACTTGACAAGAAAAGCCATGTTGTGTTGTGTTGTTCACCTTTGAGGCAAAATGAAGCTTATGAACATCTCCATTGTCATTTTGGTATCCTATATATAATTCTAAAGCTTTAAGCTACAGAAGTGTTGATGTTAATTTGTTACAGTAAAATAGTTTAGTTTAACTTTTGAACTTCCATGGATCAGTAATATTTTATTTGGACACTTGTATTCCTAAATAAAGATGCCCTGGATACATTAATTACAGGTCAAGTGAAAACAAATGAGCAGCCGTATTCTGACATGCATTTATGGAAGATTAACTATCCCATGTGGAAAACCCCGTGGCAGCTAATGCTGTTTTGGAGTGCTAATCTTGTAAAGCTAGGAAGTAGCACAGTAACCTTCTGCTGGCCCATCATCACCCTCACAGGTGAAGCATCCCATGATTAGCAAAGCATCTCAGGCACTTCAGCTGTGAGATTGACACCGCCCCAGATAAAGCTTTGCTGCCTCTTGCTGAGTGTTTCTTTTCCACTGTAACTGTGTTCATACTCACCCTGGACTGGATTGATTGGACTTGATTCATATCAAGAAGACAGTGAGAAGAAGAGGAAAATGCTTGTATGTTCAGCTGAAGTGCCTGAGATCTCTCAGAACAGTGATCTGTTCTGCAAAGGCATCATCTCCTCTCTTTGAAAATCCTGATGATCCTGCTCCTGTGTGTACTTACCCCTGCACACCATCCCTTATGTAAATTTGGGACATGGTAGTTCTTCACTGTTCTTGATGTTACCTTTCAGAGCTGTTCATTCTTGGCTGATAGCAGACTACTCATGTGTTTATGCAAGTACAGTGTGCGGTATTGGATTTTTAGCATTAAATGTAAAAAAAAATGGTGGTACCTTCAACATACGGCTTAGTTTCAAGAGCTGAACCCTGTGACTCATCACAGAATTGTGTTCCTGTACCAGTCACTGATAGGTCTCCAGCCCAACAAAGGTGATAACGTCAGAAAAAAAATGTGTAAGAGGTGTGACATTATAGCCCAGCTGTGACATGTTTGACATGTAATCCCAGATGTGGTTGCTGTTGTGGATGTGAACAGCTTGGGAGATACTGGGGTGGAAGCTCTCTAAACGCCCAGTGAGTCAAAGCTAGTTCTGTTTTGTATCTTAGACTGGTTTTTTTAAGCTTTTGGGGGAAAAGAAATTGAAACTTTGTTTCCTTTTCCTATCTTTTTTAAAATTGAACTTGTCGTTTTTAACAGATGGCATAATAAGATGGCAGTAAACAAAATACTGTGATGAAAACGTAAGGGATTAGGGGGTTTTTTGCTGTTGCTGCACCTGTATTGTCTTCAATGGCCCAGCCCAATCCAAAGCAAATGTAAACATTCCCTGGAAAGGCACAATAATTCTTTTGTGATACTCCCTGGAATGTATTCTCTTAGAGGCAGGTATCTCTGGCACTGTGAGGTTACTGAGGTAAGGACCTAGATAAATGGCAGCTGCAGGGAATTTCTGGACCTTTGGAGTCACAAAGTTCTTGGAGCAGGAGTTTCAAAGAGGAGATGAAGGAGAGAGCAGATAAAGTGAGAGGGAAAAGTGATAAAAGTGTTTGTCACTCAGGAGCATAACTGGAAATATGAAGTTGATTTGAGAGAAAAGCATGAATCTGGGGAGGCATTGTCATGAAGAAATAGCTTGCCCTATGCTAATTCAGTTGCTTCAAACACCTCATTCTTAGAGACACATATGAGAGTTCCTGAGCATGAAGGCTCACTAGAGTCAGGCCCAGTTTTGTTTTTCCTGGCCCAGGAGCATTGCGGAGGTTCTACAGATGCAGTGGAAGGGGAGCAGTGAAATTTTTATGTGTTTATTACACTTTTTGAACACTCTAAGCAAAGTAACAATTCTGCCTGCATTTGAGATCTGAATCTGTTGCCTTTCTGAATAAAGAGGTACCACCAGGGGGCAACTAGCTATCCATCTTCTTCCTTTTGAACTTAAACTACTCCTTTCCTGGAAGTCTTGGGCATTGAAGAGTTTTGAACTGGTTGGGAAAAAAAAAAAAAGAAAGAAGTATTTATTAATTTTCTTGTCAATTGTAAAATACATTTTTAACTGCATCAAACAAACAGACACATGGGAGAATGTAGTTTGGATGTAAAGCCTGTTGAGAATTTGCTGTGTTAAACCCAAGTGCTGAACATCTAAAGTTGTTTTGTAGGCATGAAACTAAAGGAAAAAAACAAAATGTGAATATGCTTTCAAGATTTATTGGTCATAAATGTAAAATTCAATGCTTAGTGCCATGGAGTGGAGAGTGTGCTGGGTTTGCTCATTCAGCTGTGAAAGATTTTAATATTAAATTCCACTTTCTGCCTGAGAATTAATTAGGAATGAGTAGACTCTGCATAGGTTGTATGCTTTGAAATAGCTTGTGATTTATGTGGACTTCTTGCTGTATTGCAGGTTCTTCAGCAAAAGCACTTGTGAGCTTGAAAGGTAAGAAATTAATATGTTATTTACTTGTATACAATCTGACTTTCAGGTGTATTTAGTTTCTTGCTTCAGAAAGTTCAATAAAATCACAGGCTTTTTTGTTGAAATATGATTTGGTTTATTGTAGATATTTGTAGTTCTATAGAATAATAATCCTTGGCAGTTGAAACTACATATACTGTGGTGTATTTAGACACTGCTCTTCTGGGTGAAATTCCTGAAATGTGTTTTTTCTTCAAAAGTACTGCCTAGGCATCAAGTTTGATGAGAAGATTGGGATAATCTTTCATCTCTTGAGGATGAAGTACAGGAAGGATTCTTAGTGAGACTTGTACATGTGACAAAATTTACATTAGGAAGGCATCTCACAGTTTTATGGTGTTCTCTGTCAGCAAGTTGTGGGCTAAATCAAAAACCTGAGTCTTATATTTTTTCTTTGAAATTGTCTTCATGAACATTCATACAAATTTTGAATATTTCTAATTTTCCCAATAATTAAAGCTTCTTCATGTGTTACAAGGCTTTTGTTACACAAGGAAGAAGGTACAGTCTGTTGAATGTGTTATAACTAAGGCAGATTTGTTGCAATAAAATTTTATTTACTTGTTGGTGTACACCCACTTAATAATTTTCTAGAACTAGAAGGTGTCTGTGTCTTGTAGAGCTTTGCTTTGTCCAGGTTTCAGTTACAGCCACAGTTCAACTGTTGATTTGTGTCAGCCTGACAGTGGAAGTAATTGATTCCAGCACAGGAGGTTTCAAGAAATCTAAACGTTGTCATAAGTAAAAAATACTTGTTTACATTTCTCCTTGTAGTGAAAATCTCCTTAGGTTGGTTTTTTTTTTTTTCATTAATTAACATTAGGAACTATTTAATCTAAAATACTGAATTCTAAAATCTGTTTCTTACTGAATTCAAATATTTTAGTGGTTGATGATGTTATACTTGGTTTTGGACACTAGTTACATTAAAACATACACATACATATATGTATATTAATGACGTACTTTCTTCACAACAGAGGGAAGTTTATCCAGTTCGTGGAATGAAAAATATAATTCTCTGCAGAAAACACACGTTTGGAAAAGCAAGAATGCTGGTTCTGCTGTGGAAATGGTAAGAAGGGATAAAATGTTTCAGGGTTAGTAAAATACCATACAGTGAATCAAATGTAAGGATCAAAATAAGGCTGAGATTTATAGTTTTATTATGTCCAAGTGTGAAACTATATCCTTCACAAGCACTTTGCACAGTTTGCATAAAAGATGAAAACATATTTTTTAAATGAATAATCGAACACATTAAATTGGTGACCTCGTTCAAAATAGGTCAAAATACTTTCCTTTCTGGGTTTTTTTTGTGCAAAGCAAGTGCTGTGTGAAGTATTTGTGCTGTATCTACCACCTTGAGCTTAGGAATCGTGAATTCTGATCAACTATTTTTGTATCTCATGAAATATCTCACTTCTAATTATGGCTGAGAGCTGAAGCATAAAGGAAAGGAAGTAAAAATGTCATAATGCACTTCCATCATTGTGCCTTCTGGGGGGCAGATCTTTATAAAAGTAAAGGACTGTTGGTGAAATTTGTGTATTCTGAGAGCTTTCATAGGAGGCCTCCCATTAAAGGACAACCTAGGGGTGGGGATATGAAATGTGCCTGCAGCTTCCAATGGGATGTCTGCTGTTTGGATTGACCATTTCAATCTTGTGGTTTGTTTTTGCTTAACGGTTTGTTTCTTGTTCTGTGATCTTCTCCCTGGTGTTTATTTTGGTGGGATCCATACAGATGCATATATACGCACGCGTTGCTATATGTTTATGCTAGAGAACATAAAGTTTACAAAATGCAGTTCCAGACAGAGACCAGAACTTTGTGAAGACCCTTAGTTCCTGCAGTTTATGTCGCAGGTTTCAGCTGCTTTCCAGGAATGCCCATCACCTCACAGAAACAAGCCTTACTGCTAGCTTAGAAGATCACATGTGCTAAAGAGACCTAAAGAGATGTTTATATATAAACATCTATATAAAGACTTTGCCAATCTTTAGGTATGGTGTCTTTAGGGGGTAAAAACAGGGAGTCAAACTTCGAGTGTAGCTCAGTGTTCTGTAGAAAGCTGGGGGAAGGATCAGAGCATGGTCTGACATGTTGGCAGTGACCCTGTTGCTAAGGTGTAATGGAGTAGTGTGAGTTTACTGGATGCTGGAAGTTTTGAAGACTTTGAAGGTGTTTTACTGTTGGTTGTAAACTCTTTCCAAAAATGCCTGACCTATTTAGCCACTGTGGATGATACCTCTTTCCAGCACTTGTTATTTCACTCTGGTGTGAGGCACAGACAGTCCAGAGTGATGAAACGCTTCTCATTTTGGATAGTTCTTTGGAACAGAGTTTGGCAGTTTCTCTTGAGGGTTGTTAAACAGTGTGCTTGGTTTGGATCATGATGATTTGGTTACCTTCTCAATATGTAGTTCCTCTGTGCAGTGTGTCTTTCCTAGTTTGTAGTATCTACCAGGAGTTAAGGTTTTCTTCTGTGTGCTGCATGTGCTTATGTGTCTGTCACATACAGAGCAATTCTGTTACTTAAATACACTTGTGTAATTCTTTTTATTTATAAAATAATTTTTAAAAATATTTTTTTAAAGAATAGTATTTTTAAAAAGAATATTTAAAAATAAATATTCTTTTATTTATAATATATATAGTTTAGAGTAAGAGAGGCACATTTCCTGGGGAAGCCCTATGTTCAGGTGGCATGGGATAGACAGATTTTTAGGTACGACTGATTAATTTAATAGAAAATATCTCTTTTCAAGCAGTTAACCAGTCACAGATGTATTAAATGTCTTTCTAAAGTGCGAATGCTTGTCAATGAAGTTTTATTTAACTGCGTTGATTTCTCTTATCTCTGGCTCTTTTGTTGGGCCACAGAACCTTCATGGAAGGAAAGGAAAAGCTGCTTCTCCTCAGTGCTGACAGCCAGTCACAGGTAGCTCTTTTGTCCTTAGTGAAAGCAGGAATCTTTTGTCATGGGGTGAGATGTTGAGGAATAACTAAATTAATTTTTTCATGACACATTTGCAATATCATTTCTTGTTTTCAGTCAGCCTTCTTTCTGAGCTATAGCAGTACACAAGTAAATTTCACTTAGCATAAATTCTAAATTCTTTTTTCTGAGATTGTCACATAACTTATTCAAGATTTAGTTTCTTCAGACTCAATCTTAGCATTTTGCTATGTAGATACTTTCAATGAGTTAAAAATCCAACAAACACATATCACTTTATTAGAAAATTCTTGCTAAAATTCTATGTAGCTGAGAACATACAAAACAAATACCATGTTTGAAAAAAACTTTTTTTGATCCAAAATTCAAAACAAATTGTTTAACAGATGTACTACTTATAACCAAGTAAGCAAGCTAAGATACCCAAGTGTTTAGACACCCAACTCTAAAGGAAACAAGTGGGAGTTAGGCTCTAAATGCTTCTGTGAAACTGGGCCAGCAGTGTAGTAATGGTTATAGTTAGCACTGGAGAAGCCTGGAATCTTGAACTCCTTCTTCTCTCAGTTCTTAGATCTCTGAGTGCTAGGAGGCACTATTTATTGTGTACTGTGTGCCTGAAAACCAGCAGGTGATAGGAGAAGAGGCATTTCATTTCTCTCACTGTGAATTCTGTGCATGAACAGAGCAATCAGGTTTCTTGCTTGTAATTCTTAATTTTGTTCCATACAGCCCTTCAGAAATTCAAAACGGAGTCGACTCTTCAGTGAAGAAGATGACAGACAAATAAACACAAGGTCACCCAAACGAAATCAGAAGGTTGCAATGGTTCCACAGGTACTTCCATACATGTATGGAGATATTTTCACCAAAGAGGGGAACAAGCCTATCTGTTTTAGTTGAAAATTAGAATATATTTGCTTTTCAAGTTGCATTTTCAGTTTATGAGTCTTCTTGTGAAGAAAACTGTTGCTAGAAGTAAGCCACAATTCAAAACAGATTAATATTTTTCTTTCTTACAGCTGGTTTCCTCAGTTTGTTTATGGGAGTACCTGTTCCTTGTGATCTTGGACATGAGCACACAGAGCTAGAAAAGATTCCAGAATAACTGCCCATCATGCGCCGGCAAACAGTTATCTTCTGTAGTTGGCATAAATTTATTCAGCTTCAGTTTAAAACTGCCTAAGTTTCTTGCACTGATTATGTAATTGAGAAGCCTGCTATAGAATTTAATGTATCCCTGTAAGTTAGGGCCTTGCTCTGGATTTGTAGGCTAGCTGTGTTCATGGCCAGCTTTACCTTCTTGATCCTGTAATGCTGAAGTCCTCAGTTCAAAGCGCTTGTTTTTCCTTTCTCCACTTGATTGTCTGCTCCTTGATACAGCACGAAAAAGCAGCTGTAATTTGTCAGCCTTTATTTGCTATGATAGAAAGGGAAACCTCTCTTAGTCTCAGTGAATGGGCTGTGAAGTACCTTTGCCATCCAAATCACTTCTCTGTGCCATCACCTTATGAGGCTGGATTTACCTCACTGAAAAAGTACTATTTGAATACTGCTTTGATTTGCCTTCTGAGATGTGCAGTGTCTGATGTGAAAAGCTTGGCACTCGCCATTTAGCTGGGTCCATTCTGCCAGAGGTGGGAACTGTGACACTTCTCTTCATAATTTCTTAAGAGTAGAAAGATTTGGTAATGTTCTAAACCCAATTGTTTTGTGCTTAAATGTCTGCTTCTGGAGGTCCAATGATTGCCAGATAAATATTTGCAAGGGACTGCAACTGTTGTAGTTCACAGATCTTGCTGTCCTGCTGGGCTTTGTTTCAGTGGGAGAAAGGGGCAGCAGCCAGCAAGGTGCCTACCTTATGTTTTATCCTATTATTGCTGCTACTAAAGTCCAAAGTACTTAGAATATTTGGGGAAGGATAACAATTGATGATGGCATGGGGACCCTGTTAAACCTATAGTCCCAAAAAACTGTTGTTTTTTTGCAGAAAATATTTTCTGTCAGCTAAGACAGCCATCCTTGGAACAAAATTACAGATTTTTTTTTTTTTTTTTTTGGTGGTCTTGTTTAAACATGGGTCTATCTATTATGCAAGCAATCTAAGACAGTGTCTTTTCTGTGATTTATCAAATAGTTTTCAAATGTAGTTAAAACTTGATTGCTCATTTCTCTTGCAGTTTTCTAAGCAGACACACTGCTCAAAGCTTTGGCTGTGTTACATTCCTGTCCTAGCTTCATCCCCAGCTTAAGAAGAGTGAGCAAGAGTAGAAGCTCTAGTGCAAATCAGGCAGGGTGCTGGCATCTGAGCTGCAACACCAGTTATGCTCACCTGAGACAGTCGGTGGGGCCTCGGAGTTTTGAAGTCTATATGTATTTTAGTGCCATGCTGTTGTTACCAGTAATGTAGTTTTCAGTGCTGGAAAATGCTTCCATTAAAAGAGCTTTATATGGAGATAATGGTATTTATCCTGTTAAAATTTGCTGTCTGTTCTGTTTGATTGCGTTGCTGATATAATGCAGTAAAGGTTGTAATAGATCTGCAAGAAAAACTTTGCCATGAAACAATATGTGCAGACTTTTATAATGAAAGTCTGATTTATTTGAATACTGAAAAATACTAGATTCTGTTTAACTGTTTCTTTTTTTTTTTTTTTTACTACATAGAAGTTTAGTACAACAATGTCCACACCAGAAAAGAAAGTATCACAGAAGATTGGTTTGCGGCTTCGTAACCTGCTCAAACTGCCCAAAGCTCACAAGTGGTGCATATATGAATGGTTCTATTCAAACATAGATAAGTATGTTTGGTTTGTATAATTATCTTGTTAGCATAGAAACAAGTAATTTTCTGAAGTTGAGCTGCATAGTTCCATATATTGGTTAGATACTCCAATTTATTCTTAAATTACTAATTATTGAAAACTATTTTGTTTGGTGGTGGTGGGTGTTTTTCTTTTTTCTAATGAGCGACGTGTATGTTCTTTGTTCTTTGCAATTACCAGCTTTAGAAAATCTTCTATGGAAAGTCCTTCTTCATGGATATAATTTTCTTTTTATCACCTCTGTCTCTACCAGATACCAGATTTTATTCATAATGCTTTTAGCATCTGAAACATGAAGATATGAGAACAGTCAGACTTTTCTGAATCATTGCATCAGTGTTATACAGAGGAGATAGGAAGGCCACTGCTTCTTCATAAAGTGCTGCTTTCCTAAAAGGTGTCAATGTTGGTATTAAATATTTTTTCCCCATCGTCCTTTTTTTATTGTGATCACTAACAGAGCTTCAGGCTGTGACTGTTCAGCTCTTGTCCAGATATCAGCATCCTTCTTGGATCTCCTAATGTATTTCCTGGACCATTTCTGCAGTTTGTGCCTCGGAGTTTTTGGCACTTACTCTCTTAATGCCACTAGCACAGTGGTGTGAATTGTTTAAAAGAAACTATTTCATTTCTAAAATGTAAAAAACATTATTGGTTAATGGAATCTTAAAATCTACACTGTTTGACTAATAGATGTAACACAAGTATTTAATAGTCTAAAGAATGGCTTCAGAGTTAACAAGCATTATTTTCCAGAATGTACAAACAAAATAATTACTGTTTTTCCTTCCTATTTTAATCACAATTGCTGTAGCTTTTTTTTCTTAACTGAGAAGGCAGTCATAGCAACAGAAAAACCTTTTGGCATATATTCATCAGAAGTGGAAAATTTTCATGTCCATTTTAGATAGTTTTAAATTAATCATCTCTAGTATTTAATTCCTTTGAAAGAAGTAGTCTTTTCATGCTTCCCCCCCCGTTGCTTGAAAAACAAAATGTGCAAAACAAAAAACCCCAACCCTACTTATTTCTAGAAGTAATTTTAATATGTGACATTTTTAATAATGAATTTTACAACAGACCAAGAACTTTTAGTTTATTCTTAAAGAATTGTCTATGAAGCTTTAGGTCTATCAGAGACTAAAATTTGAGTTTAGCAGGCAATTCTGAAATCCTCTTTGATGGTTATCCATGTATGCATGTGTGCTGTGTTCTCCTTGGCTAGACCAGGTGCTCATCAAAGCTGCTCTATTGCTTCTCAGCTGGACACAGGAGAGAAAATGTAACAAGAGGGTCAAAGGCTGAGACAAGCACAGGGAGAGACCACGCTGTCATGGGCAAAACAGGCTCGACTTTGGGAAATTAGTTTAATTTATTACCAAGCAAATCAAAGTAGGATAATAAGAAATAAAATCAAAACTTAAAAAACCTCCCTTGTTCTTGAGCTTTATTCCCAGTTCTCTCTTCTCTGTGTCCAACTCCCCATAAGCACAGGGGAATGGGGGATGGGGATTGTGGTCAGTTCATCACCTGTTGCCTCTCTGCTACTCCTTCCTCCAGGGGAGGAATTCTCCCACTTCCATGGGAACCAGTCCTTTGCAAAGTTCTTCAGTGTGAGTCCTTCCCAAACTGCTCCAGTGTGGGCCCCTTCCATAAGATGCGCTCCTTCAGGAGTAGACTGCTCCAGTGTGGGAGCCCCAGGGGGTCAGAAGTCCTGGCAGAAAACCTGCTCCACTCTGGGCTCTTCTTCATGGCTCCACAGTCCTGCCAGGAGCCTGCCCCAGCAGGGGCTTCCCATGGGATCACAGCCTCCCTTGGGCATCCGCCTGCTCCAACATGGGCTGCAGGGACACGGCTGCTTCACCATGGTCTGCGGAGGAATCTCTGCTCTGATACCTAGAGTGCCTCCTTCCCTGACCTTGGCTTGGTGTCTGCAGAGCTCTTTCTCTTAGATACTCCTGCATCTCTGTCCTGCTGCAATTGCACAGTGTTTTTTTCCCCTTCCTGGCTACGTTATATCAGAGGCATGACTGCCGTCGCTGATTGGTTCAGCCTTGGCTCAAGGGTGTGTCCGCCTTGGAACCAACTGGTGTTGGTTCTGTGGGATACGGGAGAAGCTTCCAGCAGCTTCTCAAAGAAGCCACCCTTCCAGCCCCCCTCTGCCAAAACCTTGCCTTGCAAATCAAATACAGCGTGTAATGCTCATAAGATATGACCATGTTAAGATATAACATAGTTTATTAAGAGACCACATATCTTTGGCAGGAAGATTTTGATACATCTTGTTTGGAGTAATACGATCCAGGCATAATGAGAAGCTTAAAAAGGTTTAAATTGTAGAGCTCAACTGACAAAATATGGTTCACTATGAAAGCCTCAAATATTTTAATCAAATCGTTCCATCCAAAATTGAAATAATCAAATAAAATGCCATGACTGCTGTAAGTTTTTAAAATATTTTTATTTCTACAACTGTCATCTGTGGTTATTAGATTATTGAAGCTGTTTCCTTTGGATTCTCTATATACTACTGCAGTGGACTGTTTTCTGTAAAGTCCCATTGATTTTGGGCAGGCAGAGACTTTGGAAGTGCTGCTTACTACTATGGTGATCACAGGCCCTCAGAAGCAGATGCACCTGTAACTTGCTTACACCATTTTCCAGAGCTACCAATTTTATGGATGCTGTGGGTTTAGAGTTTTCCTGCTCAAGGACAAGTGTTAGTAAGAACAATCAAATACAGATTATCTTTCTCAAAAACAAAACAAAAAAAACCCACGCAACAAAAAAAACTCCATGCAAGCTAAATAGTTATTCTTTATATAGATGTCTTATGTTAGCAATAGTAAATATGGATAAAATGATGCTGTTGTATACTCTTCTGTGTCCGTTTCCTGAGCCTCATGGCTCATTCTTTTTGTTTTCCTTTTTCTTCATCCCACAGCTGCAGATCCTCCTATTGCAAAACTATTCCCTTCCTTTCTTGCCTGAGTCTCCTTATATCTTTGCACCTTTCCTCTCTCCTGCTACCCCAGACACTCAGTTAAAGGCAGTGTTTCTTCCAAGGTCCTCTTTGTTCTGTGCTTGGGTATTTTCCTCTCCGGATCCCAGTCCCCTGCAAAGAGTGGAGAAAAGCAGCTTTATCTAGGATGCAGCTATCCTTTTGTTCTCACCAGGGAGGGATCTATTTCAGTTGCACGTAGTCTTTTATGATTAACCTCCTATTAGATGGGCATATCTGTTTCTGCTCCCTTGGCCCCTCAGCCAAAGAAGGATGTGGTACTACAAAGAAAAAGGCAGTCATAAAACAGAGATAGAGATGGGTCATAGCATCAGAGAGAAATTCCTGCGTTGTGCAGGTCTGTTCTGTGAACTTCTCTCATACTGATGCCGTGCTTCACCGTGGAGTCATGGGATGATACAATAGAAGTCTCACCTGTACAGCTGCAGAGAACGATGAGCTGGTTCAGTTTCCTGTATTTTGGAAAGCTTTGTTGAGAAGCTGAGTTACAGTTGAATGAATTGATGAAAAAAGTACCACATTGTCCTTCCCTTTGTTCTCAGTATTTCACTCCCTGGTTTCCTTCAGTGTGTTGCAATATCCTCATGACACTGAGCTGACTCTGCTGAAGTTTCATTTGGTGCCTTTTATACATTACAGAGCAGGATGAATTACGTGTATTTCTCTGTAGTAACTAGAGAAAGGAGCATTTTTAAATGTCAGTGATAGTAAGAGTCAAAGAACAAGAGTCCTGGAAACTTCCTGATTTTGTTTTTGGCCGAAATAAAATTGTTCTTTGAATAGGAGTGTCTTGTTCATGTGACTAATTTATATTCATTTTTTTAATGAGTTTCTGATAATGGATGTTTTTCGGAATCTTGTGACAAAAGTTTACTTAGTGTGGTTAACATAGGACTAATTATGTTTCGACAGGCCACTATTTGAAGGAGATAATGATTTCTGTATATGCCTGAAAGAATCTTTTCCAACTTTGAAAACCAGAAAATTGACAAGAGTAGAATGGGGGAAAATCAGGCGATTAATGGGAAAACCACGGAGGTAATTTTTTCTTTCTTTTCTTTCAGCTATTGCTTACATGTAGTTTTGATGTTACTGGAATTGTTCCTTTTAAAAATTTTGCATTCAAACAAAAGAATATCTTAAGAGTTGTAAAACTCATTTTATTGAGGTGTTCTCTGAGCACCTTTCTCCCCCACATACCCTGTTCCTTTAAATGCATGTGTCCATATATTTTTCATTAGCCTATGCTTGAAATATTCTCTCCCCACTCCAGTGTCCAAGCTAGGATGTGTTGTTAAAGTTGTTACTGTATATTCTATACCGCAGTGCTTCCTGGCCTGGAAGAACTGACCAATTTCTGTCTATAACCAGCTCTTCACAGGGAAAACAAGTGCACATTTTCACCTCATTTATTTTATTAATGTTTTTAAACAATTTTATAGATCCTCAACTTTTCCTAAATTGGCTCTCAAGACATAAAAAAGATAAAGTCACCCATAAAGTATTGTCCATTGTAGAGAAGCCAGAATTTAATGAAGGACATAGCGTTTTTTTCTAATTTAAAATTTTTAATTCTTAAACCTTCTGATTCACTTCAACATTTTCACAAAACCTACATAACTTAGCCTAGAGAAGGCTAAGGGAGGATCCCATTTTTGTGTACAAATATTTGAAGGGAAGGCATAGAGAAGATAGGTCCAGGGTTTTTTTCCAGCATTATCTGGAGACAGGAAAAGAGGGAATGGGCACAAGTGAGGCAGTAGAATCTCCATCCTTAGATGTACTCAAAGGCTCTCTGGACATGGTCCTGGGAAGCCTCCTGGAGGTGATTCTGCTGGAGGGATTGGAGGAGATAACCTTCAGAGATCCTTCCAAACTTTCCCACCGTGTCATTGTATAAGTAGTGTTTCATAAATTAATCAGCCTTTTATTTCTGTAAATGCAAACACTAAAGCACTGAATCCATTCCGTGGAGATCACTGAGTCAGATTATATTTTGCATCTTCTGTACCTACAAACAATATAAGTAAAAATTGTCAGTCAAGGGAAGGCAGCAGAGCCAGCTTGAAAATAGCTTCTCTTGGAAAGATGTTCATGTAATTTAAGCTTAACTTAGATTGCTTTTTGTTCCTTTGTTGTCATGCTTCCTACTGGCAGAGAAATGGTGTTATTTGGAAGTTAAGTCATCAGTTTCTCATTTGACTTTTGCCAAAAGTGGCTACCTTTCTAAAAGATCAGCTTGCCTCATTCAGCAGTCTACTGGAGTATTGATAAAACTTCAGAGTCTTAGAATGGTTTGGGTTGGAAGGGACCTTAAAGATTGTCTGGTTCCAATGGGGTTGGGATCAAGGGGTGCCCTGGGCAGGGAACCTTGTCTACATCAGATTGCAAAACCCCATCCAGCCTGGTGGGTTGCATACTTCCTTTTGTTTTTCAGTGGTTCTTTGGACTGGTTTTTTGCTTTTTATTTTTTTAAGCTGTGGGGAGAGAGGTTTTGGGTTTGATTTGGGGGTTTTTTTAATTCAGCTATTATAGAGTTATTTTTTTCAAAAAGAGAGATTCATGCCAAGGGAACCAAAGGTCTAAATGGGCAGGAAATTTTTTTATCTGAATTCGACTGCATAAAGAGTCTGATTGTTCATTAATGCAAAGTTTGAGTTACTGCTTTATAGCAACACAAAATAAGTGTTCCTGTTTGCTTTTTATTTCTTTACTATTTTTTTAATTATTGGTAGTCTCTTTCAAAATGTCAAGAGTGGTCTGTGGCCTTAGTTTTAAAAGACTTTGAATTATTCTAAATCATTTAAATGCTTTTTCAAGACAATGTTCTTCAACCTCTAGAGCAAAGATTTTTTTGTTTTATCATTCTGTTAGAAATTTCTTCTGTCTGTCCTCATCATACAGAGCTAAGCTATATACCATGCCATCACTGATATCTCCTCATGAGGGATTAAAAATAAATAAGACATTTTGCACCCACAGTGTTGATGGCAGAGGATAATAGTGTCTTTGTGATAGTTGTGCACATGGTTGTTTTCTTTTTTTTGTTGTTTAAATATATTGTATATTCCTAAGTCTGCTGCTACCTTAAATGTTCTATCACACATCAACAGTGTGTTTGATTGGCACAGCAGTATTCTTCATGTGAACCTGCAAAGCTTGTAAGATTCCTGTAGACTGTGGGGAAAGATATACTTCAGGAGAAGGAAGAGGTAATAGTTAGTTTTGTGTACTCTGTAAACTTAACTTGGCTTGTGAAATAGCAGTGGATAGGAATTAAGCTTGGATCTGCTTGTCCTGCCACTACATGATGGTGGTGATTCCTGTGTTAGTTCTAATCTCACAAGCAAGGTAAAAACTGAGAAGAATGTTCAACTTCATAAGAAGTCTCTGCAGAAAGCTAATGAGTTTGCAGTTTTGATCTGTACCATAGTTTTAATCTTCATGTTTTCATAGGATGGCATGTAGAACGGGATAACCTTTATTAAATGCATTTGGGGAACGTTGGGGTGGAGGTTTCCTTTAACAGAAGACAGAAGTATATTGCAAATACTTTCTACATCCATAGTTACAGCATTTGGGACAGAGACTTTTTAAGACCATCTGAGCTATCAGTAAAACAGTAGTTGCTGTTGGAGGGACCTTCCAAGGTCCCTTCCAGTGATTAATATATCAGCATTTAAATTTGTATTTTTAAGAGCACGAGTCAAAAAACATCAGGTTATATTTGCTGTTCCTGATAAAAGGCTCTGGACATGATTAGAAGGACTAATATGAAGTCTATATTGCCTCTTTTTTTTTTTTTTTTTTTTTTCCCCTCCAATTTTGTTATCTTGCTATGGTTAGCCATTCTTCTCCTCAATGGAGTTGGAAAGATCTGATCTGCATTTTGCGACTTCATATTCACAGCCCACTGCAAGCATTATTTCACACCTCTTCCTCCCCAGTAGTAAATATGAAGTCAATAGCATCAATAAATGAGAATATCCAAGCAGGCTCTTCAGAAGTTTCCCAACCACCATCCCTCTTTACCTCTGCCATGTACCTTTCCAGATATTTTAAATTCCTGATGAGGACCACTGAAATAGTACATAATTCCAGGTAAACCCATTCTGCTCTTTGGTGGTAGACTGGTAAGTGGGACACACACCTGCAGCCTCAATCTATAACAGAATTTCTAGGCTTTGCAGAGACTAGTGGTGATTTTTGTGCTGATAGTGGTTGGAAAGCCTCATATGGGACCCTTCAGTGCAGTGCAGCTCTGCATTAGCTGACAAAAGTACCTCACAGCTTCAGTTCATTCTTGCTTATGTTTTTTTCCCATGTCTTGCTTAGGACTAGGATCTCATTGTGTTAACACTGGGAGAAAACAGGTGGCCTATGCCCCGTATAACTTAGAAAACACGTGTAAGATAAAAGGCAACTGATGTGTGCATATAGAGTGTGAAACTGCTGGTCAGTGTAAAACAAAATGGTCTCAGCATCCTGACAGCTTGGTGCTTACAGTCTTCTTATACACAATGCCAGGAAGAGAAATTGTGGAGAAAAGTGAAAGGGCTTTGTGGACCTCTCCCAGTTAGTGGTATACAGAAGAAAACCTAAGAATGTTTGTTTCAGCATGTAATAGGAGAGTAGTAGAAGCAGACTTGGAAAAAGGAGCTAACTTCTTAGTACTGGGATGGAGATAACCGAGGAACATCTTGAAGGGATTTAGATTGGAAAATAATTTGTAGTGTAGTAGAGGGAACCAGCAGCAGAGTTTACAATGCCTTCTAAAATAATTTTATAAAATAAAATTTCTTATTAATCAGTATATAACTGTGTGAGTTCCACAGAAAATGTTTACTCTGCATTTGACTGCAGTAAAGCAATTAACAAAGATGGCAAATTATTTGATAAATAACTTTCTGCAATCAGGCCAATTAAAATAGCACTTGTGCGCCTTTTTAAAGTTACTTCTTTCATTGACACAAGAATGAAGAAACTTTTTTTTAGTAAACAATGAAAGATGGGATTGAGTCCTTAATGTCTTTATGCTTATCTCCTTCATGAGTCTTGCCTATTCAGTAGGTTAGAAATGAAAATTAATAAAAAGTAAGCACTTTGGGAGTAAGCCTTCCATCTTTTAGATTGCATTTTAAGAATGACCCCCAAAATGGGGAAGGGGACTACTACAGAAGATCTGAATTTGCACAGAAGTCCCAGATCAAATAAACTTTTATTATGATCAATCTCAGAACAGTTCATCTGCGTATCAGAGATCTTGGGGCTGTGATCTGCACAGGCACAAGGAGATGAGACAGAGAAGTGCCCTTTTATGTGCTGAGTCTGGTGCCCTTTCATACTCAGTTTGTTTAATTGAGCTAACAAGCACACGTGAAAGGGATCTCCTGTGTATCACTAAGCGCTGGCAGCCAGGGCGCTCACACGACGCCCTCCTCACACGCATTGGACTGGCATCCAGAATAAACTGGGTCCAGCTTTAGCTTTGTTCTGATCCTAGCTGGATCTTTATAAGCAGAAAAAATCCTAAAAAGCTGTTCTCTTTAGATATACTAATGCAACAGTTTCTATTCCTATTGTTTTAAAATAGACTCTTAATTTTAAGGGTGAGAATTCTGAGGAGTAAGATTGTCTAAATGCATTAAATGAGATTTTTTTCTTTTGAACACATCACCCCAAGCTTTTTCATTTTCTCTCACTGATTTTTTAAACTGTGCCTATTTATTTGATGTGCTCTCAGATGTATGTGATTTCAGTGATGAATTTAAGTATAATTTTATCTGATGATACAACAGGTGTTCCTCTGCATTCTTTGAGGAAGAGAGGTCAGCGTTAAAACAGAAACGGCAGAAAATCAGACTTTTGCAGCAGCGGAAAGTTGCAGATCTTTCACAGTTCAAAGATCTTCCAGAAGAAATTCCATTACCACTTGTAATAGGAACAAAAGTTACAGGTAATTTCTTAAAAACAAACAAAATAAGCAGTCACGTGTATTTTGCAAGGATTTTAGTAAGTAATAATGCATATAGTGCACATAATTATAATAAATGTAAAACATAAAATTTTTGTCGGGTTTTTTGTTAGTCCATTGAGAAGGTGCTTGTGAAGATTAGGTGGTATTTTTAAAACAGTGATAGAGTTCTGAGGTGCAAACTTACTATGGCTTATTATTTCTGCTGTTCAATTTGTAGGGTTTTTTACATGACTAGTTTTTTACATATGTAAAAAAGTTTGGTGAGAGGGAGATGCTTAATTTCAAAATATTGAGTGTTGTCTGATTTTAAAATCTGACCTAATATAAAACTTGAACTTTATTTTCTTATAAACATAAAACTACCTCTTTTGAAACAGATAAACAATTATATTGCAGTATAGTTGGACATGTATGCTAAATATGACATTGCCTTACTACAAAACCTTACACATAACTGAGGAAGGAATATTGCTAAAAACATTCCACAGGTTTTTTTCTAGTTTTATGGAAATTTGAATTCCTCCCTCCTGTCTGATTTTGGTCCAGGTGCTTTTTATTTTCAATTTAGCATCTCCTATTCAAGCCACTACTGTTCATTGCATTATTTGTGTTGAATACCACTGCTCTTAGCTCTTGCTGAAGAGCAGGCATGCACCACACTGCCTGTCCTCACTCTCCTAGACCTGTATCCTTGAACTGCCTTCCACACTGTTTTTTGCTAAATATACTGTCATCAGAGGAGGTGTTCAGAGAGAAATGCTGGGCAAAATCATCTGGAAATTGACTTTTGCCTGCAAGATCTGTCTGTCAGAAAGTATGGTATGAAATAGTGGGAGTTTCTTAGACATAAGTGTAGTGCTAAGGATTAGATTTGGGAAATATTTGACCTTCAAACTTAAATTTTGTAAAAAATTTGGTAATGTTTCTATTACATACTTTTTTCTGGGTTTGCTTTTTTATTTTTTCCATTTAATCTATGACTTTTAAGTATATGTATAAAGAATGACTTGGAAGAGATGTTATAAATCTGGTTTTGTTATTTGTATCTTAGCATTGTAATGTTTGGTTTCTGGGTTCTCCTGTGGTTTCTTTTCAGCCCGTTTGCGAGGTGTCCATGATGGTCTGTTCACTGGACAAATAGATGCTGTTGACACTCTTAACGCTACCTACAGAGTGACTTTTGACAGGGCAGGTCTTGGAACACACACAGTCCCAGATTATGAAGTTCTTGTAAGTATTAATGACACATTCTAATAGTAGCTGTAATAAGAAAATGAAATTTAAAAAATCCATCATGATATGATTTAACCAAAAATAAGAATATGAAAAAAATTGCACCCAGCTGGTATTGTCATAAAGTAGAAACAAGCCTAACAGATGCATGGGAAATTCCAGGATCGTGAACTTCTACTGTTTATGGTTTTACAGACCAGGATAACCCTCTATGATTAAAGCATAATGGCTCAGAGTAGAACAATTTACTAGACCAACTATTGTAGGCTGTTCCAATAGCCTGAGTTCAATAAGAAGAAACACAATGAGTAGTATAAGATCCCAAAGAGAATTCTGCAATGGGATCCTGCCAGGATTTGCAGAAAATGTTCAAGAAAGCCTGTCCCTTTGTGATTTGCCAAAGTCAGGAAAGGCCTGTGGAAGTTGCAAACAAGTGTTATGAGTTGACTGAACTTGATTTTGAAATCTCTTGTGCTAATGAAGCTACCTGGGAGGATGTTGTTTTGGTCAAACAACTGGAGATTATTTCCTAGCTCCTAGGCTTTGTTCCTGCCAGACAGTCTAACCTGGACTGCAAGATTTCTGGAGGACCTCACTGTCTTTTGTATCTTGGGTAGTGTTGGATCTACATAATTCTTCTAGTCTCTGTCATGGTCTGAGTCTGGAGCCTCTGATGAACTCCTGTTGTGATTCGTCAGCCAATAGCATTTTTGGAAACGTTCTTGCAGGTTTTATTTGATGTGATGTCAGAACACTTTGGAAACTCCAGCAACACACGAGGATTTTGAAGCTCCTGCCTAAACCAAAAGCAAAACGTTAATCTCTTCATGCTGTCGGGTTGGGGTGTGAATAGGCACTACTAGTCCAAATCCCAGAAATAAATTGTGTTCCAAAAGGGTAAAAATTAACCAGACACTGAAGTATATCCTTCCTTTCCCTTTGCCTGTGTGGCAGAGCAATGAGCCTCATGAGACCATGCCGATCGCTGCCTTTGGACAGAAGCAACGACCTTCGCGCTTCTTCATGACTCCTCCCCGACTGCCGTACACACCTTCACTCCAGTCTCCAATCACAGTAAGTTACTTTTTTCAAGGGGTATCAATCACTCAAGTATTTTTGATACACATTGAAGCTGATACCTTAAGAAGTTTTTGAGATTAATTTTCTGATGTTATTTAGCAAGATCAAAATTTTAGCAATGCCTTCTAAAAAGAAGCTGTTCATTTAGATGTTTTATCCTTTATAGGACAGTGATCCTTTATTAGGACAATCTTCATGGAAAAACAAAATTTCAGGCACAGATAGTGAAACACTAGGAGGCTTTCCAGTAGAATTCCTCATTCAAGTGGTAAGTATTAACCGCAGCTCTTAATTTTGTTGTTTATTGTCCTTTTCTCTTTATTCTGACAGTTCTGCAGTTCAATGACCTTCTGTTAATTAATGATATATATGGTAATAGCCAAAATAACTTTTGAAGAGATGTTCATATTTGTTTTTATTCCCCCTTCTTAATTTTCTCACTTGTTTATAACCTTTGAAATATGCTGCTTTTCAGACCACAGACATCTTCAAAAGTTATTTTCCCAACTCTACCGTTTTGTCTTTAAAAAAAGCATTATTTCTACGTGTAGACTTCAAGACTATTTATTTAAAATATACTTGCATTGTGCAAAGAACATTTGCCTATATGCATTATCATATATTTTTTATGTTATATAATGTTCTGCCCTCTTGGAGAAGAAAAGCAGCGTTCATTTCCACACAAGCAAACGTTCATTTTATAGATACATGAAAAATACCTTTTTGTCTTCACCTTTACGAAATAATTCCTCAGTGGTTTTTGTGCACCAGTTCAGAAGTGCACAGACAAGTAATGTTAGGAAGCTGAGGTTCACTGAATATTAAAACACATTGAAGCATTTTCCAGGATGATGGAAGAATGTAATTGCTCATGTTGGCTTAGCTTAAGATCAGTGATTGAAGTCTTTAACAAGGAAAGCAGTTTTGAACAAAGGAGATTGGAACGATTCACGTTTAAAATATTAAGAACTGAGAAACAAAATGCCTCTCAGATTTCAAAGTCTGTGTAATTGGTCAAAAGAATAAATTTGTATATTGTATTGTGTATTTGTACACAGTAACATTTGGGCCATTCAACATAATGAATTTTATTTGACAGAATCATTTATTCAGAGGACACTTGTATGAAGCTGATTTTGAAAAAGGTGGCATGGCATCTAGCTTAGCTAAGAAAATTTAAAATAGATGTGGTTGCTATAAGATTAATTATTGTAAAATTGACATACACAAAAGATACAGTCTTTATGGATTAAACTGTATCTGCAGCTGTCCTGTTTGAGTCACAGAGTATGATCGGTGAGACTAGGGAACTAAGGTGTATTGAGCTTTACATCTACTTAGTACATCAAGTAGATCTGTTTATGATATTATTTCTGCATTTTAAATATGAAAATGTGTGATTTGTCAGTCATGTCTGGTTGTGTATTACTACTCAGTATAAGGAATTCTGAGTTTTACAAGTATAGGCCTCTTGTATTGCAAATGGTGGCATTTTACAAAGATACCTCATTAATATGTATTTTTGCTTGAAGATATTCAAAATACTTTGAACAAAAACAATCCACAGATTTTTGGTGTTTGTCTATTTGAGCAACAACCAAGAATCACAAGGCTTAAACATTTATGGAAGGACTTGAAGCATTTTTGAGAATCAGTTTTTTAATTAGAAGTTTGAGGAGGTGCTGAAATACGTGAGACTGGTGAATGCTGGTTATGGATTGTGCTGAATTCACCAGTCCAGATATATTTTTATGTTAAGGGTTGCTGCTCAGGTTATTTTAGCCTTTCTGATGGACTGGTACTTAAAAAAAGTCAAATCCCTTTTTCTGATTTAATGTTGATTCAGGAAGTAAATGGTCAAAAACAATTTGATTCCAAGAAAACTTTCTGGAAAGCTATTGCCAGGCAGTTATTCATAAGACCACAAATAAACAATTTTATGGGAAGATTTTTGGACAAAACAGAAAATACAGAGCACGCTTCGAATAAGGTTTCAACCCATCCCCTAATTTCCCTTATCTGAAATTAATTTGGAAGAAGAGGAAGTGAATCCAAAATCACAGGCATACAATGACTAATAAATGTTAGGCATATTCTCTTTGCCTATAACTTGAAGTTGCAAGCAAACATTGGGACTTGTAACAACTGTTTTAATCATTGTTCTACACTTAGATTTTCTAAATCTTTATATTTATTACTACATGTTACATGTTGACATCTGAGACTGTGGACTAATGTATTAGAAGACTGGCTCAAAAACTAACATGATATTAATAATAAGGTCAGCAATAAATGAGTAATATTTTTTAAAGGTCTTTCATGCTTAATTCATTATGTAACGTACGCTTAAATATTTCATATGCTATATGGCAGATCAAAAGCGTTAGATTGCGTTTGTACATTCTAGCCAGTATTTAAATTTGGAGGCCGTTTTTCCAAGCATTCAGCTACAGTTTTTTAAATTTTCCTTCCTCCCTGCTTCCTTTTTTGTTTTGGCCTGAAGAATGCGGTCGGGAGGCAGCGGGGTAGGACGAAGCAGACGTTGGCAGGGTCGCTGCATGCCCGGGAGAGGGAGTGTGGTGATGCGGCACGGGCACAGCGGTGACCTGGTGTCTGCATGTGGGGAAAGGAGGGATCCTCCCAGCTGAAATGCAGGAGGAGCAATCTCAGAACGGGTACTCGGTTTTTGGCTGTTTTCTCCTTAGGAAAATTTTGGAAATACTGCATAGTAAGTTATCACACACTGCATTTTGAAAAGCTCGTATTTTATGACTAACAAATGAAATCAGAAGTGAAAATCAGAAGTGAAACATTCTGGTTGGGTTGTTCCTTCATTTCTTTTAATGTGGAAAAGCATTGTACTAAAGACTTGTGTCCAGTTTATTGAGAACTATAAATTGCAGCAGTAAACAGAATGAGTTATGGTGAAAATTTCTCAAGACAAATAGGGCTGGACTGAATTACAGCATTCATTGGCAAATGAAAATGAAGGTCTATGTAATAAAACATACCCCTGAAAGGAAGTTGGTGGACATGATAGATACAGTGAAAATCCTTACAACAGATTATCCTGATCACTGGAATATACCTTGGAATAGGAGGAATATAATAGAAAATCCAAGCTCATCAAATGGAGAACTAGCACTGTGCATCCTCACATATGTCTGCACGTCAAAGTAGAAGTTAATCAAATGCCTTGCAGATTTGGGGAACAAATTATATATTCTGCATTAACTTGGGGACTCATCAACTTCATGAAGGAGAAGAATGTGTTAGGCAGTTGCTGGATGGTGATGACAGCAGAGCTTGACAAGTAACTTTTTGGCAGCAGTAGCAGATGGTGTACAGTGCTTTTCTTCCTCCCAGGTGTTTTATTGGCAACACGAACACTTGTGTGATGTGTTAGAAACTAGATCAGAGAGACAATCCAGCTCACAAGTAACAATTTTGCTTTTCTTTCTTGCCCCTTCTGATTTTTTTTTTTTTTGTCATTCTCTCTTCTGTAATTGGGTTCTTCATGCAAAATGCAAAGAGCAAAAATGCAAGTGCTGGCACTGGGGGACAGCACGAGGACAGGAATGAGCAGCTGGAGTTGGGAGGCTGATAACTTAGGCAGTGTTGCCTCTGTGCCTCTGACCATGGCTCACAGTCCACTTGTAAGATGCATCTGGCAAAATATTTGGAGTAGAAGGAGAGAAGTATTGATGTCATTTTACAGGTTTAGTTTCCAGGTGGGTCATTCAGAATACTGTTACAGGCTTCCTGTGCTCACACACAGGAAAGATGGCAGTGAATGGAAAAAGATACAAAAAGGGCCACAAAAGTTTAAGACATGAAGAGCTCTTTAAGGGAGTGGAGTCTGAAAAGGCTTGGGTTGTGATTAGTCTGGTGGAAGAACAGTGGAGAAGAGATGCTTTTATTGTCTCTGAATAAACGGTTAAAATAAGGAGGGAACACAATATTTATCTGAAAACCAGCTTTGTCTATTTGGCAATTTCAAACAAATTACTATCAAGTGAAAATGAATGCATTTAGCATGGAAATTCCCAAAATATTCCTCATTAGCTGAAAGAGATCCTGGAACGATTTTCTAATTACAATTTGTGAGGGCAAGCAACCTGGCTGCATTGAGACTGAACTTAAAAATCACAAAAGGGATTATATATAAATCAGATATGTGTTGAACTAGGAGTTTCTATTTCTCCCAGTCCCATGTTTCACTGCTAGGATGCACTTAACCCCTCTGGAATTTATAAAACCTGAATTTCTTTGCTCTGCTTACTCCAGTAATAAAAGTGTTGCTGGTTGTAGTGAAGCTAGGATTTCTCTCAGGGCCCTGGAGTATGAATAGTTTTAGGAGTGATGAGTGTGTTGAAAGTGCTCCCAGTGATTTCCACTTCAGTCTGCTGGGTCCCCAGGGCAGGAGACACAGGATATTCCCATTACAAAAGAGGGAAATGGAAAGCCCAGATTTGTTCTATATAAAATAGATCCAATCTCTATACCAGGGTTTACTGCAGGAGTTTACACAAAGGGCTAGTGCTGAGAACTGTGGGGGGGAAAAAAGGTGCAGTAAGGTGAGTGATACTGAATGTAGTATCATGAGCATAACACCCTTCACTCCTTCAGCCTATTAAAAAAACCCCAAAAAACGGTTCTTCAGCCTCTAGCTGGCCATAAATCATGTTAGCCTTCCTACAGGGAATTTCAGCTGATAGATTTTAGCATTCATCAATTTAGGGCCCTTGGAATCACTTTAAAAATCTCTGGAAAATTCATCATTGAATTTTAATTAATTTTTATTTTGGCTTCTTAACTTGATCAACAACAGAGAAATACATTCTAAATTATGAAAGAAACCGGTATTTTTTTTTAATCTTTAATTTCTATGGCAATTCAAAACTGCTTCAGGACCTATTCTTTCTAAAAATAGTTCCTTTGTTCTAGACCAGGTTATCGAAAATCCTTATGATCAAGAAGGAACACATCAAACAATTGAGAGAGATGAATACGGAAGCAGAAAAGCTGGTGAGAATGTTCTCTTTTTGGTTATTAAAGCAGGATATGCTTTAACATCTAATGCAAGTAAATTTAATTAGGAATATAGCCTAATAAGACCTGTATTTTATTGCTTGCTATGACATGAAATGTCTTTATTATTTTTAAAGACAAGTCAGAGAGGTCAGTTGTTTCAAATATGGTTTTCCTTTGAAAGCACTGTGCTTTGGAAAATGATTGTTAACATTGGAATAACACGTCAGTTAACACATAAAGTAAGGAAATGCCGTGTACCTTGAGAATTTGGCATACACGTCTGTGTGGTAAGATATTTATGCTGAAACTGTTTTTGCAGATGGTAAATACTTATTATCTCAGCTTTCTGGTTAAAGCACTCACTAATTTCAGAGATTTTTGTGTAAAGCCATAAGTGCCCTTGACTGGCATTTAAAGTTACAGTCCCACAGCAGCTACAGCGTAATTAACAGCAGCAGCAGAATAGTTTTTCTTACTAACTTTATTTAATCAGCAGTCAGTAAATCAAAATTACAGGAGTGGCTCTTCTACCACCCTTGGCTATAAATTAACTTGAGAAAGCTCTCAGCCTCAGCCTTCTGCCAGCATCCATCCAGGCTGTTGTCTCTGCAGTGTACAGAAGGCAAAAGGTTGGTGGAGCAGAAGAAGGGTCCCTTTTATTTCCTGAAACAAAACAGTTGATTTTTTTTCCAGGTAAAATATTTGAATGTTGAAAGATGTGATTTATTGTGGTGAGATTTCTCTTTGTGCCTTCAATGATCATGTGCATGTGTGCATTTTGGTACTCCGCTTCCTACTGCCCCATCCCTGTGTCTCTGTAATTTTCTTCTTCTGTGCCATGATGTTGTTCTTCAAAACCTTATCATTTCAGTTACTGCATTATTTTTCCTGTACATCAAATGTTTTGTCTTTTTGTGTGTTAGTAACTAAACTAGATGCAAAGAGAAGTAAGATTAAAACATGTCATTGCAACCTGCAACTCAGATAATGAAAAATACCAACTCTTATTAAATACATTTTTCTGAGATATTTGTACATTTATATAGATAAGGAGATCCATAGGAATGACAGTATCCTTCCTCCAGCAAGAATCTGAGTGTTAGCTCAGCTATTAAGTCATAAATTACCTGTATTGTTACTTTTCTTTATCTCCTTATTCCACAAAATTGGAAGAGCTAAAAAGCAACTGGGAATGAAATCTAGAAATAGATGCTAAATTTGATACATTTTAGCTCAATTGTAACCTGGCTAAGGACTTAGAGATACTTTGAAATTCTTCCCTGCTCTATTTCCTTTGAAAACCAGCCATCATAAAGCAACCCCCATTACTACTCAAGGCTGTCCTGATAAAAATAGAGGATGTGATACTTT
This sequence comes from Hirundo rustica, assembly GCF_015227805.2. Classification (NCBI taxonomy): domain Eukaryota; kingdom Metazoa; phylum Chordata; class Aves; order Passeriformes; family Hirundinidae; genus Hirundo; species Hirundo rustica. Next base: position 18,133,959 of record NC_053452.1, read on the forward strand.
CCTATTGGGCCATATTCTTAGCTCATCTTCTAATCTTCTTTGTCCCTTGGCAATCCCATCTATGTTTGTGCCACTGAATATGTGTTGCTTCTCCTTTAACATATTTTTTCTTTGAAAAAGATTTTTTTTCTCACCCCAGTTCACTTCAACACCAATAACATACCTGAACATGAATAAAATTGAATCCTTTGAGTTCATTCAGGTGAACTTTAATTGTCAGACTTTGGTAATAATTCATACGTTTGTCATTTGATAATTGTTAGAGTACCACTGCTGTTTGGTTTAAAGTAATCTTTTTATGAAGACTTCTGTTTAATGATTGATTCAATATAGAAATAAATGGAACTGACCAAAATCAGAAATGGTACTGAATGTAGGCCATTATTATCGGGCAATAATAATAAATTTACATGAGTCAGGGGATGCCTTCAGAGGAGCTATTAATGTATACAACTGTACATTTTTTGTCTCATTTTTCTTGACATCACTGTACTAGTCTGGGTTGCAGGCTGTAAACAAATTACTGTGTACATAAACCAGTAAACATTTGGATAAAGAAGTATAAATTGAAAGGACCTGCAATAAAAACAAGGTAGAGGTAATGCCAGTTGTCTCAGGGAAGCATCTAGATCCTTGGTGACAGAGGTGGTACCTGCTTCCATCTACTGAAAGCCATCCATCTTTTGTCAGTTTAGCTGTTGAGTGTTCAGGTCTTGGGTTGTGCCCAGGTCACAAACAGTGCTGGTGCTGAGAAATATTTCTTTTGCCATCACTAGCACAGAATGTCCTTAGCCTTTCCTCTCCAACAGGGAATTCATATTTGTCTGCAGCTTTCACAGCTAAGCTGGAGCAGTTCAGTTTGCTCTAAGGGAACTGGTCACTGCAGAAGGTCTGAAAGATTTGACTTTTTATATTCCAGAGCTGCAGAAAGTATGCCAAATTTATGCCACTTTCCAGTTAATTCTGAAAATATAGTGCTAGTTTAAAGCCCTGTTAAGTTGGTATTTGGATTTGTAAATCCCTGGAGATCGTCTCAGTGATGAGGTTTAATGGGGAATTTTGAACTGAACTCATAACTTAAACCTTTCATGTTTTTGACCAGGATGGAGGCTCTTGACTTTGCAATTTGCTTTATCTTGTGTGTGAAATCCGTAGCTACAAATTTTGATTGTAGGAGGTACCTGTATCTCAATCCTATGGCTGGAACTACCTCTAGCTTCTCTTGCAAGAGGCAATTTGGAGATGAAATTTTACGATATATTGTATGTTTTGTTTTAATTTCATAAATATCACACAAACAATGTCAAGCTGTGTTCTGAAAAGAGTTTAAGAACAAAGGTACTGTATTTTGGTATTTATTCTTTTCATGGAAAATCATGCTTAGAAAATACTGTTACCAAATATAAGTTCTAACTTTCTTTTTTGGCAGAAGTGTTAGCTGTAGCAGAAGGTGTGTAGCACTGAGTCATCCCCAAGTGACCAATAACTAACTAGCCAAATGTGCCTCCCATCCTGCAGCAGAGGTGGCCGAGGCCATAGTGTCCTGGACTGTTCCTCTGCTGGCAGGATAGTTTTTTGCTCAGCCAGTAGGGAAAAGCCATGCCCAGCTACTGGAGGAATAAGCAGGTCAGACCACAGTCATCTTCTCTAGCATTTACCACCATAGATTATTGTAGGACTTCAGGAAGGAAATAAAAGCATGGTTGTTACCTACACAGTTTCACTTGGAGTTATAAATAGTAATACTGTATTTTAATATTTTGTATGTTAACATTTTTCTGTCTGACACCAGGATTTCAAATATCTCAGTACCATTTTCAAGTAAAAACTCATTTTGATGAGTTCAAAATCTATAACTGTACAGTATCGCATTGACTTTAATATGCTTTGTGTTTTCCACAGAAATCCTATTCCATGCCAATCGGCATTGAGTTTCAGAGGAGATATGCAACTATTGTTCTAGATCTAGAACAACTAAACAAAGACTTAAATAAAGTTTTGCATAAAGTCCAACAGTATTGCTATGAGGTAAGATTTTGCTGGAATCTCTGTGTACTTGGTAATTTTGTTCAACCTAAGTAGGAAAGGAAACAGTATTTCCTGGGAGTAGTGGGTAAGTGGAGGTCACTCTGAAATGAAACTCGGTAGCTGTGTTGGATTCCTTCTCTGACGAAGAGCTGCCTTTGAGCAACACTTTTCCTGATACCAGGGGCCTGTTCTGAAGTGGACATACATGAAGAAAAAACACTGTGTACTATACACGCACAAACTATCTTTGAAATCATCTCGTTTCACACATCCACCAAATGCAAAGGACATCTTCATTCTTAATTTCTCCCCTTGTATCTCTGCAGCTTGCTCCTGACCAGGGCCTCCAGCCTGCTGACCAGCCCACGGATCTGAGGCGCAGGTGTGAGGAGGAAGCTCAGGAGGTTGTCAGACAAGCAAATACCTTGTCAACAGGACAACTCTGTGTGGAGAGTGAAAATTTAACTGATCTTATCTCTAGACTTACAGCAATATTACTGCAAATTAAGGTAAAAAAGTTTGCACAAAATAGCTTCTCCCATACAATACGTAGTATTAAAGCTCTGCCAGTTTTTGTGCTGAACTGTGAGAACATTTTTGTTGTCTTCTTCCACAGTGTCTAGCAGAAGGAGGTGATCTGAATTCCTTTGAATTTAAATCACTAACAGATTCATTAAATGACATTAAAAGTTCAATAGACTCCTCAAATATCAGGTATTACTTTTTGAATATTTAATTCTTAATTACATACTTTGTGATAGTTCGTACTGTATTTTAGAGGTGAACATTGATTATAATTAAGGGATTTAATCTGGTAATTTCTACTTATAAGGAAGGGTCCTATCTAAAAGGGGGACTTTTAAAGGGAATGTGAAATGAGCAGTTTTCTGTTCGAACCTATCAGTGAAGTAACATTTAAAAGAAAAAAAAAGTTTAAAAGTGCTAAATTGATGCAGCAACAGCTAGACTTTCTTGTTCTTTAGTCATTTAGGACAACTAAAAACTTACTTTAGAACATTGTCAGATTTTGAAATCCCACTAGTAATACACATTTTTTAAACGAGGGAACAGTACAATTTCAGTATTCTTTTAGCATACTCAACCTCTTCTCTGTAAATATCAAGAGGTGGCATGTGAGATAATTAGAGGTTCTAAGCAGCTTCCATTGGCAAGATTTTAAACCAAGAAACAGAAAAGCATCCATATTGTGTCAGATCAAAGGCCAATCTAGTCTAGATGGGCCATTTTTCAACAGTTGTCACAAGCAGCTGCCTGAGGAGGCAATCATATAAATAGCAAGAATGTGGTAGCAAGAATGTAGTGATACTCAGGAAGATAGGGTCTGGAGTACCCTGCAGCCTCCAGCAATTTGTGACCAGCATTTCATGCTGCTAAATTATGTCATTTAGAAAATAAACCTAAATGCTAAGTATTTTTTTATATCCTTATTATTTGTATTGCTATGTAATAATGGGAAGCTGTTCACATGAATTTTTAATTTTTTTTTTTCCAAAAATAGTAGGATGGCCTTTTGATTTCAATATAATAATTGAGAAATGCTGTTTTGTAGCCTTTTTCATTAGGAAAAACAAAACCAAACCTCAAACATTAGTGAAACTTCTTTATAATCAACCCTGTAAATTGCATATTGGGATTGATTCAAGTAAAGGTTGATGAACCCAGCAAAGAAAGTGATGATGTTTCTGTTTCATGGTACTTATTTTGGCCATTTTAGCATCTCTTCATAATATTTTAATTTCACTAACTCTGGTCACATTAAAACCTTACTTTAAGTGCCCAAGTCAGTGACTCTTGATTTCTTGCAGCTGTTTGTGCAAGTTGTGTTTTCCCATATTTCTCTGTCAGGTTGCATTTGTATGTACTGCTCTCCGATTCATCTGAATTTTTGTACTGGCTAGGTTCACATTTGGTTTTTCACTGTAGAGATAGTCAGACATAACTCTTATGTATGAGGTTTAACATTTATTTCTTTCTTTCCTTCTTTTTTTCTTCCCATAGTTGTTTTCAGAATAACGTTGAGATCCATGTAGCACATATTCAGAGTGGTCTGAGCCAGATGGGAAACTTACATGCTTTTGCAGCTAATAACACCAACAGAGACTGAAAATTTCCTTTCAAGTGTACAGCAAGTAGTTCTGGAAAATCTTCTTCCTTTCTATAGGCTTCACCAAATACCCTAACTGCCAGAAGATAAGGGAAGAGAAAACCTCTCAGAAAGGACCCTTTTAAATATATTATATCCGCTTCTTAAGGAAACCAGCATTACTGGCCAGCGTTACGTTAGATTTCTCCATTTGTTATTCACATGCAGTAGTTTTGCTAACTGGTAATCTCTTAGTAATTGCATTGATTATAGTAAACTTGAAAGCGTACTTTCATATAATTTGAACTTCGTTTTTAAAAGTTCAGATTAATTCTGCACACCTCTTGCTGTTGGATCTCCTGGTATGTTAGAAGTGCCGAAGAGGAAATGGCTCGAGTTAGTAGCCACATGGCAGGTCTTTGTTGTGTAAAGCTACACCTCTGTGTAGCTCTTCAGAGCTGCCAGGTCAGCTCTTGGGAAGCCCAAGCGTTCCTGATCTAAGGAAGCAGCAGCAGGATACAGCCAGCAAACATAAGCTGTAAACTGGAGGACGTTGGGCAGGTCTATCGATCAGTCAATGTCTTGTTGGAACTCTTAATTTATCATAACTTATAGAAGGAGTCTTATGAAGGAATATAAAAATGTAACTGTTAACTTTCTAGAAAGAGATTGGTTATGGCTTTTTTTCCCTTCACACAGGGCAAAAGAAGGTGGTATTTTATATAAGTGACTGGTAAAATGTATTGTTTTTCCAAACTCTTGTTTGTTTTGCACAAGTTTTAAATTAGATTACTGGTTATTCAACAATACCCACCATATATAAATATGAAGATTTTTATAATTAAAGATAACCAGTGAGGTAAACTGCAAAAATAAGAAGTGATAACCTGCCTATACCTTTTGGAATGTTGATCTTGTAAAAAGTGTGTATTGGTTTGTTTAAATAGTCTTGTAAAGCTTCTGTGTAATGAATTGTTTCCAGATACGGATTTTCAGAGATAGCTGTAGAGATGTTTTTGATTCTTTTAGATGCCTCATGAAATAAGGTCTTTTATATGTTAATGTATAAAGAATATGTAAACAGGATTATTTTCAATTTTAAAATTTTGTATAGTTTAAAGATGCTTCTGTATTCTGTGTTGGTATTGTGCCACTGCAAAACTTTAGTGCAGAGTTTATATTTAGCTAAATTTGTTCTGTTAATTAAGAGAAATGCATAAATCTTTTATTCTCAATGAAATTTGTAACTGAATAAATTGACCTATGAGAGTTGATATATTTCACAAAAATGCAAAATTTTTTGCAGATGGTCTCAGGTCATTTTTTTAAGAGACACTAATTGCTGAAAATGAAATGTTACGGGGATGAGGTAAGTAGCTGATTTAAAGAGTATTTAAAATTTTACACAGGGTACTATAAAATAACGATAAACAAACATAATTTAGCTGAGTTACCCAGGAAAACTTAAATCTCAGAATGCAGTAGAACATCGTAGTGGCCCCTGCAACTGCTTTTGTAATTATGTCACTTGTTATTTTGTGGTGTTACCATCTGTCTGATAAAGAAGACAGAAAGGAGTCCTCTACACCCCCTGAAATCAGAGAAAGGTGCCAAAGCCTAATTTAAGGTACACAAGTTTAGTCAGACAGGAAGTAATCTGCTCTACAGCTACCTCAGGAGAAAGGCACCCTCCCCTTGCACCCCTGTACTCACGTGCCTGCTGCTCCCTCTGCACACCTTTGCACTGATCCCACCCTGCTCTGTTGGGACTCAAGCTCAGCATGTGCACTGAATGCTTTTGAGGAGCAGGACTCCCCAGTACAAAACACAAGGAGGGTAATTTGGCCCTGTTGATAGCAAACATCCCAAACTGAAGGGGAGACAAGTTGTAGACACTAGGAGATACCAGAGGATTTGGGAACCTGCATTTCTTGACAACCTTTTATCCTACTGGGCACAGAATACATTGCAATAACCACCACACTCCAATCTCAACTCTCATTCCTTAGGTATGTTGGTTTTTACATGTGGTTACTTAAATTTTCTCTCCAGCATGTTTTCTGTTGATCTAGGGGTTTTTAATTATTGCAGGGTAATATATCATAGAAAGACCTATCATTTGTGATAAGCCATGTACTTTCATGTATTGTTTGTCCCACTCGTGTAGGCAATGTGAATATACACGTCTTTTCTTTCAAAGGCTGCATTTCTCCTTGGGTACTGATGTGTTGGGTCAGAGACAATGTTGGATTTTGGTGACAGCAGCAAATACAACTGCTTTTGCTGAGTGTGCCCCAAGCATAGCAGGAGTCTCAAGAGCACACTGCAAATACTGTACCTGAGGTCTGCTGGAGCAGAACAAGTTACTTTGGTTTATTATAATCAGTAAACTTGAATTTACCCTGAGCTCCCAAGAAACTATGGTCTCATTTTCTGTCTCTTCCCGCAAGTGCTTCTGTTCTGGGGTTTCCCTGATCCGCAGCATAGCACCCAAGTCCACTTGGGATAGATGGTGTCTGAGGTAGGTCGGTTGTTTTTTGGTTCGTGTTTTTTTCCAAGGATAGCTCTGGGGTTTTTTTTGATGGAGAATACTAATCAGCAATCCTGCCATGCCACATCACCTTGCAAGCTTGCAGTCCAACCAGCATTCAGCTGGCCCAGATCTCACAAGCACAGGTACGTTATGGGGTGGCACTGAGGGATTTTATGCATTGATAACCTTATTCTGTGGGGCATGATATAGGGTATTTCTGCCACCAGTACATGGATTTTTCCTGTGCTTCTTGCTTTCAGGTGCAACTTGCTCTGCTAGGCTCTGAAGCAGTATTTTGTAAGCAGGAAGAATTGGCCTTATCCTCAAAATATGTAATGTATCCTTCCTCAGTAAATGGAATTAGAGGAGAGACTTCTATTGTTACTGATTTTGCCGTTCTCAGTGCAGAGCCATTCAGCCCACGACCGATCATGTGCACAGTTTCTGTGTAATCCTGCCTACAGCTAAAGCACCCTAACAGTGCCCATAAAATACTCCCATTTCTCTTAGTTTAACATTAACCTTGGCTTAAGTGGCTTTTGTCTGAGCACTTGAGATTTGGAGGTTTATATTACTTAGGCCGGACATTTCCATTTTCATTTAGAGATGGGGGTGTTTGCTTAGGGCAGATTTAAGACAAATACTGACTGAGAAGGTTTAAGGCAGCTGCTGTAACCTGCCCTTCAGGTCCCTTAGGTCTCTTATGGACATCTATGCAGCCGTAGCTCTCCAGGACTTGGGAAGAGAACCTGCAGCTGGGATACCTACCACTTCTCTACCCCACCCCGTCAGCCAAGGTAAGAAACCTTGCCCCTACACCAGATACACACACAAGCAGATCAAAAATTTATTTTATTTTCCTCGGTCAAAAAACCCCGACAGACCATCACTAAGAGCAGCCCCAAAACACAGTGGATTTGGGTTAGCTTTTTTGCTAAAGAAGGTTAAATAGATACACTAAACGTGGTAAAAGAAAGCTTTAAATACAGTGTATAAAGATGTTCTCAGCTGATGGAGCCGACCCGTATCTTTCTTAAATAAATAGGTAAAATCAGTTACTACCGGATAAAGTGCTAGAGTGGCAGAGCAGCAGTGGTGAGGTAGCGCGGTGTGTGACTGCTCCCCGCCCGAGCGGCGCACCGCGGGACGGGCTCCGGCGGGAGGGCTCGGCAGCGCGGCCGGGCCGCGCCTTTGGCCCGTCCCGCGTCCCGCCGCGGCGGCGCTCAGAGGGCGCGGAAGGCGCCGAGCGCGTTCTCTTCCCACTCGGAGCCCGACTCCGAGTAGCCGCTGGTGTCCTCGGCGTCCGACACGGGCGAGTACTGCCCGCAGAAGGCGCGGGCCTGCGGGAAGGGGCCGGCGGCGCTCCCCGCGAACGGGGCGGGCTCGGCCCCGCCGGGCTGGCCGGGCGGAAAGCCCTCGAAGCCGGGGCCGGGGGGGAAACCGGCGGCCGGCGGCCACGCGTAGGGGGCCGAGCCGTCCTCCGTCCGGGCCGCCGCGGAGAGGGCGCAGCGGGGCCGCTCCGGGGCGCGCAGGGCGGCGAAGCGGGGCGGCCGCGGGCAGCCCGGCGGCGGCGCGGCGGGGCCGGGGCGGGGCGGGCCCCGCTGGCGGCGGGACTTGGCGCGGCGGTTCTGGAACCAGACCTGGGGAGAGAGGGCGGCGGTGAGCGCGGCGGGGCGGCCCCGGCGCGGCGGGCGGCGCGGCCGGCGCCCCTCACCTGGATGCGGGACTCGGGGATCTGCGTGGCGTCGGCCAGTTTCTCCCGCAGGTAGATGTCGGGGTACATGGTGTCCTGGAAAACCAGCTCCAGCGTCTCCAGCTGCGCCGCCGTGAAGCTGGTCCGCTTCCGACGCTGCGAGGCCGCCGGCGCCCCCTCCGACGGCTCCGCCGGGGGAAGTGCCCGGAGGGCGGGCGAGGCCGGGCCGGGCCCGCCGCCCCCCGCCCACCTGCCCGCGGGGAAGGCGGGCGGCTCCGCCGGGGGCTCCCCGAAGCGCAGCGTGGCCATGGCAGCGGCGAGGAGGGGGCCCGGACGGCCCGCCGAGGTTTATAGCCGGGGAGGGGGCTCGGCGGGGGCGGGGGTTCGAGGGGGCGGCACGGCCCCGCGGGGAAGGTGAGCTCCGGACACCCCGCCGGGCCCCGCGCCCCCGGCTGCGGCGGCCCCCGCCTTACTCAGCCCGGAGGACTCGGTGATGCCCTATGCCTGCCTGACAGGGGCGGCTGACGGCTGGCAGCCCTCGACTTCCCGCCCGAAACACGGACAGCAGGAGGGAGAGGGGAGCGGGCTTTGCATCCGCACGGAAAACAACTGGGTGTTGGGAGCTTGGCACCCCGGAGAGCGACGGCTGGGTTATTCCTGATACAACACCTGGGCTGATGGGGTTATGGAGTTTGCTCCCTCCAGCTACTGGCGTGGAGGTAGATGCTCTCAAGCAGCTGGCTGCTTTGGCAGGTAATGGATCGTGCATGGTGTGAGACATAAAGCAAACAGAAGTTATCTCTTCCCGTGGCCGCGACTGCTCCGCTTGCAGTGTTTTGCTGCCAGCTGTGCAGGTGGTGTACAGCTTCCTGCCGTGCCTGCTGCTGCAAAAACATCTTTCGTTTTAAGATGCAAGTTAAATGCACCTAGAGAGCCACAGCAGCTCAGACAGGGCAGAGGCGGACACTGGTGTCATCACCTTTTCCACCACTTGCTAATGCCTTTATACATCACACTCGCACATCCCATGTGCTTCTGCCATAACTGATTCCCAGACGGAGAGGTCTCGTGCTGAAACGCTGCCTGCACACCCCGGCAACACCAAGGCGCTTAAAATGGTTTGTCCTCATTTCACTTTTTACAATTGTCTCCCAAGAAAAGTTACTTCATACAGAAAATCATATTAAAATTGTTAAAAGCTGTTTTGGGAAGTTTTGTTCCTAAAACATTTGTACCTTTCTGCTTTTACACGTGCAGCAGTCCAGGCGCTTTCGTGACTGAAATTGCTAGGTTGTTTCCAAAATCGTGGGCCGTAGCCTGCAGTCAGAGACAAGAGACTTGTACAATGTTCTCAATTAGTACTTGTTCAGTACACTCAATTAGTGTAACAAGAAGGCACAGGTGAGTGGTGATCCAGAAAGCACAGACAGCATTATTTAAGGTTTTTAGTTAAAGACTCGTGGAGGGTTGAATCATTCTGCAGATTTCATGCAGATTTAGAAGATGCTACAGGAGGCAGCAAAAGAGAATTATTCCAGATTATATTTACATGATGAATGGGGGTTTTTTTGTATTTTACATCAAATAACATTCCTGACAAACATAGCAGAGATTTCTTTTCTGAAGGATTTAATCCTGCTTGGAATTATGCCATTACAAGAATATAGTTTCTAGGATCTGGTTAAGTTTGATTAAGTCTGCCAGACAGAGAGAGCTAGTTTTTAAGGAAATGTGGTTTTTTCACACACATACACATGTTTTTCTTTCAGCAGCAGACCAGGATTAAGGAGCTGTTGGCACCACAGGCCCCCCACTGTTCACCTCTGTCCTGATGCCTTCCCTTTAGCTGAGCATGTGTCAATCCACACAGTGTGATCAGGGAATTAACCCAAGTTAAATTAACTGTACAGTAAAGACAGTTGGAGTTCATTGGTTTGGTTTTTTCAATCCAGATCTGGGATTCCTATCTGTGGCTTACCAATACCCCCAGGGTGGTTGTACAAGCGAGAGGACACTGCCAAGTGGAGCAGGAGGGAAATGAGGGGATCCCATCTGGGGTTCTTCTAGGACTGCCCCACCTGGATGTGATTCTGAGCTAGCAGAGAACAAAACTGAGTCAGACTGCCTAGGAGCATGGTGGTTTCCAGTGTCAGACTTCCCATTAAGACAACTATCAATGTATATTGAACAGATACTTGGGAAAGAGTGAGTACTGGGAGCTAATAGACATGTTCCCAACTCATAAATCTGGAAATGGGCTGACTCTTTGATCTCTGACTGCTGTGCCATCCTTCAGGCCAAAAGCCTCCTCGGTTCCAGAGGCGTTCGAATAGCTGTCTTGTGACAGCAGCTGACAAGCGTCCCGTGGTGAGGAAAAGAACCGCGAGGCTTCCCAGGCCTGAAAACTTTCATTGGGAGACACAGATGTAACAATTATAGACTTTTTAAAAGTCTACATTGTTGCAATGGAAGTAAAATAACTTGCACACAGTGCATTCTGTGGTATTCCATGTTGTCCATGGATGCAGTGTGACCGGCGGCTCTGCCGTGCAGAATAGGAAACCCTGTGTCACTGAATTGTGGGCAGAACGGTCGGTGCCCTTGGGGCAGCCCGGGATTGCACACACACAGGCCCCAGGGTGTGGGGTTCACGCTCAGTTTCTTCATTACCTGGCTGCAGACAGTTGTATCTTCTAGCAGACATACCTGTGAGTGGATGTGACCGCTGTGAGCAGGTCGGGCTGTGCTGCCTGTCTGCAGGTGCTGACTTCTGCTTACTGCCAGTCTGACTCAGTTTCCCTGTCTGGGCTGGCTGGCTATTACCAGCATGTTCATATATCTTTGTGATGAGTTCTTTTCTGCTTACTGGTGGTAGGTGCTTTTGCAACAGAAAAGCAATTCTGGAGTGAGACCAGAGCCCAGCAATCATATTTTCCCTTTCCTATTGCTCAGAGCATCACACAATAATTTTGTCCATGGGATCGTCATGGCCACCCTTCTGTACTGGCTTGGTTTGAAACAGATCTAAAGTTGAATAAAAGCAAGGGGGACAGTGCTGATTGTAAAGGAGTGTGCTGTTAGGTGGACATCAGAATAGGAGGCTTCTGCCTCCTCCCAGGCAAGCAGGATGGCATGAAAGACAGCTCCTTGCTTCCTACTGGCAGTTCTCTCCCCTCCCAACACTTTTCCACCACTCCCACGGAGTATCATCCCACTGATGTCCTAAAAGCTGTGTCTGTGGGGTAGTGCAGTGTGCCTCCTGCAGTAAGGAAACAGTGCTGTGTCTGGATTCAGTGACTGCTTTCCCTGACAGGTAGTTTTCCATCCTGCCGTGCCCCTTGTAGTCTGATAAGGAAGTTTCTGATGCCTTGTAGGTGCCAGCATCTGCATGGAGTCATACCCAGGTAAAGGCTAGCAGCATTTAGAAGATATTCAATTTTGTCCCTTCCTGTTTTGCAGACTTGCTTTTATTTGTGTCCCACCAAGGCACAAAGGGGGATTTTACATCTTCCCTCAAGAAGCCGAAGCTGTGACAGAAGTCCAGAAGCAGCTTGCTTTTTGAAACTGAGATAGCTAAAACTGAGAGAGCTCTCTCTAAGGGAAAAGCAGACTGCCTTGTGTTGATATCAAAAATTACATTCTGCTTCAGAAGGTGCTTATATTGATCTTCACTCTATTTGTCAGGAGAGAAACTCCTTGTGCTTTTGTCTGTGCTGGGAGTGCCTCAGCACCAAGGAATCTGTGCCAAGAGGACTCACGATACAGAATGTGCCTGTACCTGCAATAAAACTGTTTTAAGCTTCAGCTGGAGAACACACTCTTACATCACTGCTGCCAGCTCTGAGCATCCAGCAAGGTAAGACAGGCTGTGAAACATCAAGACTGTGGAGAAGCAAGGAGAGATAGTACCTGTGGTGACTTTTCCGGCTAGATGGCTCTTCAGCCTTTTGCATGTCAGACCCGGGGAGGTTCTTTCAGGCTCTTGGGGATACAAAGCCATCTTTTAAATGTGCAGTTTAAGATCCTGCCTTATGTGACTTGAGGAACTGGAGCTTGGGAAGCATCCCAGAATGCATGGCAAGAGTATGGAGCAGCGTGGCACGCAGTCGTGGCTTTGCTGACAAGACAAACACACCCCTTTAAATAACACGTGAGCAGTTCTGCTGCTCAGTCCTAGAGGGAATGGGACACCAGGGGGTTTGCCATGCAGTGATTTGTAACCAGCTGTGCAGCCTTGGCTGTGTTTAAAATCCTCTGGCTTGTCAGATGTCACATCGCCCTGTTCCTTCTAGGACTCTACACGGGCAGTTTGTGCACAGTCTTTTGTCATTCCAGCAAGGTTTATTGTTATTTTCTTTTTGGTGGCTGTCTTCAACGTGAATTCTCTGGTCATTAAACCCAAAATTGAGGTTTTAGTAGTGGAGATTTAGCAGTCTCATGTCAACCTGACTAAATTTGCAAAGATTTGGTTTCCTGGAGATCTCAATTTCTACATCAGTTTTAACTGAAATTGGCCAAAAAGTTCAAATCTTATCACAGAATCATATAAAGGTTTGAGTTGGGAAGGACTTTAAAGATCATCTAGTTCCAGCCCCATAGCCATGAACAGGGACACCTTCCACCAGACCAGGTTGCTCAAAGCCCCATCCAACCTGGCTTTGAACACTTCCAGGATGGGGCATCCACAGCTTCCCTGGGCAACCTGTGCCAGGGTCTCACTGCCTTCACAGTGAAGAATTTCTTCCTAATATCTGGTCTAAACCTCCTCTCAGTTTGAAGCTGTTTACCCTTGTCCTGTCATGACATGCCTTTTTACAAAGTCCCTCTCCATGTGTTAGGAGACTGACCAGAAAAAGGGACAGTGGTCACACAGACCTGGTTTCATTAATTTAGAGAAAGTTTAAGGAAAAATAAAAACGCATTTTTAAGACTTAAGTTTAAGATATCCCTGGATAGCTTATCCCTGAAGTAGCAATCCCTGGATAATTATCTCACAAATTAAATTAATTGTAGTTCAGACACATTTTTATGATTGCATATATAACTACATTTGCTGTAGAGTTTCTGTTGGCAAGAAAATACCATATAATTTCCAGCTTCTCTAGCAGGGCCGTGATACCAAAAACTGTTAATGCATTCTAGGCTCAGGTTTTGAGGTTTTTTCATTCTGCCTAAGAGGAAATCTTTATACGAATACTTAATTTCCCTTTGATTGCTTCTAGTCATTGTGACAAAGCTCTTTACAACCTCCAAATGCTTTTAGAGGTTTATCAGGTCTTCCCAATGTACAGACACAAGATCCATACACTGAGGCCCATCCAGGCTTTTAGTTAGAGTTCTGAGATCTTACAATGATGTCATGTTTTTAATTTAGAGTGGTCATTTTTCTAATCTTCACGGCTTTAACAAGGAAGAGCTTGAGCTGGGTGGGCTGTGTATGGTCCTCACTCTGGCACAGTTTGCTGATGCTTTGAAATATATTCTTGAAAGGCCTGAGCTGCCTGTCCATTGTGGATATGCAGCTGTGTCCCTGAGAGCCCTTCCTTGCCAGAGCCCTCTACTGAGAGGAGGGGGCTCGCCTTGCTGGTCAGCCCAGGGATTGTGTTCACCTCCAGCTGGGACACAGTCAGGTGGACACAGCCAGTGTCTAGCTGCAAGGTCAGAAATGGCACTTGGCCACTTGCTCCAGGCTGTCCCGGTGGGCAGTGGCTGCCTGGGTGCTGGGGGGGAAAGGGAGATGGTGCTGTCACAGTGTCCTGAGTGTGACCTGTCACCAAGGGGCTGGGCTGAACCCCTTTCAGCACTGATGGGGGTAAAAAAGGTGCTTTGGGCACATCTCCAGTGTGATGGAGCCCACGGCAGTGGGGAACAAGAACGACATCAGGCCTGCTGATGTCAATCCCCAGCACAGTTCATTTCAGATCACCAGGCTTGCCCAGCAGCTCTATGCACAGATAGGGGGTTAAAATAAATGCAGTGTGACAAGAGGTTATGTTCTCTCTGAAAGACGCCTGCCTTGCTTGGCTCGGGCCTGTTTCCCTCTATATATGCACGATTTATTTTCCTTTGAAAATTCAGCTGCAGTGTCTCCTTGGCTTTGGCCATGAGGAACTAATAGTATCTTGTGACTTTAGCCCTGTGCTTAGGAGGGGGATGTGACCTGGTGGGGTGAGCGATTTCCTGAGAGGTGTGAGACGTGACTTCAAGACCTGGTGGTGCCATTCGTGTATTCTGCTCCGAGGAGTTGATAAGAGCTTCAGACACACAGAGAGCCTTGAAGGAAGCGGTGGGGGAGGCGGGGAGGCGTAAAAACCCAGCAAATGCATATGAAAAGATCAAGGGGCTGTATTTGCGAAATCCCAACAGGAACAGATTTGGGGCAAGATGCCCAGGTTCAGAGAGGACACAGACACAGCAACGGGGCAAGAGCAGAGCAGTCTGATGGCTGGCAGCTGGCTCCCTACCATCGGAGGGAGAGGAACAGTCAGGATTTGGGAGTGGGAGGGAGATAAGAGCAAATAGCGGGGGTGGGAGGAGGGAAAGGGCAATATGAAGGAAGCTACCTGGAGATAGGAGGAGCTGGTTGAAAGAGCAGAGAATGTTCAGTGTTGACTTTAAATATACTTAAACCTCAGCTTACCTTTGGGCTTTGAGATACCTCAAGAATGGCAAGGTGCATGTACCTGACACTCACTGGTCCTTCTGCAGTGATAGGGCAGTCCCACCAAGTTTGCTATGGCAGCAAACCCTAGGCTTAAATAAATCCTTTTTGCAATTTCTCTCTATGCCCTCTCTTGATTTTATATCTATATTGTGAGAGAACCTAAAGCTTCTATTTAATAGAATTTACTGTACTGCTTTGCTTGCTGACATGCTCTAAACAAGGTCATACTCAACTCTTAGAGATATTTTCCTTAATGAATAATGAATATTTGCTGAGAACTGTTGGTGCAGGTGGTTGTATATACAAAACAACTGTGTTATCCAAACTCCCAATAATGTTCAATTAATTCACTGTGAAAGCAAAGGAATATAGCTTCAGATGAACCAAAAAAAAAAAAAAAAAAAAAAAAAAAAAAAAAAAAAAAAAGTAATAAGATAAGAACACAAAAGCTAAGGAAAAAGACAGGACCATGTTTTCCTTCTTTTCATACAGCACCTACTTAGGAGAGGCTGCCTGCCAGGGTACGGCCAGAATATACACACAGAGTAGGGCAGGCAGGGCAAAGCAGAGAGGCCACATCCTCCTCTAACAGCACTGGATAACAGCAAGAAAAACTCCAAACAGTCCCCTCTCTTCCCGTTTTCAGGCTCCTTAGCCTTAGCAAGCAGTGTTAGGGCCTTTTCTTGGCAGGCTCTTAAACCCTTATCATCATCTGCATCATGTGGTAAGCTCTTCTTCTACTTCAACTTAATAAATGAGACACAAGATTCTCTCTTTCTGTCTTGCAGTGTTTGGTATCTGAGAGCATGAGCTGCTGAAATTAGTGGATTTTTATGTAAATGTTACCTTGTTTCTTTGTTTGCTTGTTACAGCTTGTGTCTCGTGGTTATTGAGAAAAAGATCCAAATGTGAAGCAAGTTTTGCTCCGATGGTTCAAAACCAGAAGCCAATACATAGAACCAGAACTGTCCCAGCATGGTCAGATGCCTGTTACAATGTGAACACAGACCCATGATCTTTCTCTGCAATACCTTGGTGCTATTAAAAGCCACCAAGTTTTCCCTCTCTGAGTGGTACAGCCTGGAGAATCCTTCATCTGGCTTCCCTGTGCTTCCCTGCTGCTTCTCAGGCATGTGCCAAAGTCAGTGCTCTGGCTTCAGTCTAATCATTCATTCTAAATGTTTCCCACCCTCTTTTCTGATACTGTTTTGGAGATAGGGACTTTTAGTCTCATGTATCGTAACATTTACAACAAAACCATTTTGGTTTTGCTCTTGCATTTTTTTCTGGGCTCTTTAATTTCAAAGGTTTTCAAGCCTCTGTAAAGTCTGAAAGATTTTCAGGTTTAACATGTGGATGGAAAGTGGGAAGTTTCACCTGAGCTGGGGTTTTGCAGCTGATCATTAAATCAGCAGTACCACATGACCATAGCTGGGGAGTGCAGTGGTTACTATGCCATTTGATGAAGTTACTCTCTTCTGTGCATGAATTGACTCATATTTCTTTGCTATTTAAAATCAAATTAAAGAGAAGTGCCACACAAGGCACTCAGTAGGCATTATTTCAGTGGGTTATCTTGACTTTTGTAAGCCCACAGCACAGTTTTCTGGTGCCTGACTCACACGGAAGCTCCACGCATTTGCACAGAGCAGTATCTCCATCCTCCTTCCCCACCATCCCGTTTCCCTGCCTCAGCCATCCCAGATAAGTTGTCCAATAACCTCCTGTGTGTTGGCTCACTCCTCTGGCAAAGGCGCCCTCTGAGGCATGTCCCTGCCTCCAGCCTGCACCACCGCCCCCCTGGGTTGCCCTGCTCATTCTCTCACTCCCATTTTATGACAGCTGTTTTTCTTCCCCTTTTATTCAAGCTCAACACCTCTGCTTTTATTTCTGGTAGGGTTATTTTTCTATTTGACTTTGGCTCTGTTTGCCAAAGCCGCACCCTTGTCATCTCCTTATTCTGATCCTCTCCTTTGTTGACTAAAGTTCTTCCTCTCCTTCCTTTTATTGGTACTTTTATCTCATTTTCCACTATCTTTTTTCTTTTTATCTCCCCATGATTCTTGCCTCTCTCTTTTGCACATGACCAAACTTGTTTTACACATTACTTGGGGGATTTAAGACTTTTTTCCTTGACAGCTTTTCTTCCCTGCCCCTGGAAGGTTCTCCATGTTGCTGGACACATGACAAAGAGCAAATATATGTATTGCTCCAGATGGGACTACTGCAATCCAGGGTGGAGAGTGACTGCAGGCTGGGGTGATCTCAGCAGCTCTCTACTGCCATCTTAGCCACCCCCCACATCTTTACAAGACCATGTTTTTCCTCTTTTGCAGTCACACCTTTGCAGCTGGGATACCTCTTACCTGAGGTATTTGAGGTAAGAGAAGGTTTAAAGGAATGCTGAGAGTTTGCTTCAGGTCTGAGTGATCATAAAAAGGTGCAGCAGCATCATAGTGTAGCAGTTCCACTGCTGCTAGCCTCTTTTGTCACTCACTGACAATGCCTGAAATGTGCTTGTAGAAAAAATATTTATGACAGTCGCTGGAAATTGCAAAGCTGGGCAGGATATCACATCTATCACAGCATCACCTGGGTGTTTTACATCGTGTGTGTCTTGGCCAGTGCCAGCATAGCAGTGTTCATGGTTTTCAATTTCAAAAACATTGTATTTCTCTCAAATTTTACCAGGATAAGAGCAGAATTGAGAAGATAAGGAGTTTCCTTTGATTAATCTCCCTTGGTTGAGCTCTCCTTCCTCTGTGTTTTGTATTTTTATCTTTTGTAGTTTAACTAAGGCAGCAAGTCCTGGCATGTACAAACCAGTCCAGGATAAACAGGAAATCTGCTGCCACTAAAAATCCTAACAGACCAAGGACTGATCCTACCTGCCCACAGAGCTTGATTTGCATCTCTTCAGCCAAATGGTGATCTTTCCTCTGGCTGCATGGAGCAGACTCCTGCTTTAGGGACCAGGATAATTCCTAAGAGCCATGCAAGTGCCCAACTAAGCAAACGCCCCCTGCATGTTGCACTTTTCCCTCATCTACTCAACCTGGCCTCCTTTATTCCAAACAAGTCTTTACATTTTGGATTTCCACAGCAGCAAGTTGCCATTAATAGTGTATAACCAAGTCTGGGCTGTCCAAACACACCCATCAAATGCCACTGTAACTTGCCTGTGACCCCATTGTGAAGAGAAGGTGCATGGCACACTGGCAGAGACGCACAGGGTTGTTCCTAGGAGATGTCTGTTCCAGAGCTGGACTGGTGCCCGCTTCCTGCTCTTCAGGCCTTTATCTAATCTTGAAGCAGTGCAGCTTCACCAGATTCCTTTGTCTAACCAAAGTGCAAAAGCTCTTTTCAGGTGGGAATTTTACTTAGGACTACATAAAATGTGTAGGCACAAAGAGCTGCAAAGGACCAGGCCGTTCATCCCAGGTCTGAGTGAATTCTTTCCCTGTCCACACTTGCCAGGGTCACTTCTCAAACCGGACCTTATTTTCAGCAGCTGGAGAAACCATCAACCACATCACATAAAAGACTTATTCACTTTTTTTTCACAAGAAAATGAGAGCCACTGCTGTGAAATCCTCTCCAGATCTGTGGGTCCAGGTTGCTGTTTTTCTCCATGTAGTCATGTAAAAACCATGAATTGTGAAAAAAAGGATGAAATGCTCTTTGGAGCACTTGCAGAATAGCCATAGTTTAGATAATGGCAATTTTTTTTTCTCTGGGCGGAGTTTGAGCCATTTGGGAGTTGATCGTTGAACACTGTTATGAATAGGAAGAGGAGCATAACATAAAGAGGACAGCAACAACCCTGAGGCTGGGAGACTTGTGTGGTTGCTGGTGTCATATGCTGAAGCAGAAATTCATTTGACATTTGGAAGGGGAAGGCAGTGCTGGCCAGTCCTGGCTGCTGTGCTACGAGGATAATGCATTTTGCAGCAGAGAGGAGGCCTGTTTCTGTGCAGTTTTCAGGAGGAATTGTGCCATCACACCCCACAAATAGTAAACAATGTCAGATTGTGAAAGGGCTTGTGCCAGTAAGTCTCACCTGTGATGTTTTTGGCAAGCCACCTAACCAACACCCAGGGAAGGCTCACAGATTGGTGATGCACATTCTCCTCACATTTTGCAGTCTTTCCTGGTGAAGGTAGGCTAGATATCCCTGGCTTGGCCCCTTAGAAGGAATTCTTGTCAGGACAGTGGGTCCCTGTAAGATGAAACAGAAGTCAGGCAAAAAGTAAAATGCTGACATTTCCCCATTAGGTCATTTTCATTTAGGATCCCAGAAGAAACCATATCTGAAAAGCAGAGTCCTCAGTCAGACTCAGAGAGGAGGTGCAGTGCTTGTAAATCTGTGAAAGTACCCCAGGAAACCCAGGCCATTCACGTGGAGTATGTCCAGCTATAGAGTAGTAGAGATACTCAGACACACACAAGAACAGTGTGGATTTAGACATTTGAGGGGCTAAATTTGGATAAGCTTCAGCTTTGTTTCAACTAACTCAGCTTTGTTATTTTCTTAATAGTGAGTACAGTGCAGAGCTCTCTCCCAAAAGCTCTGGAAGCTGCTGGTCCAGTCCAGAAAGGGGGCTGGGTGGGTGATGCTCCCCTCCAATGATTTTTACCACACAGTATCTTTTACCTAGGTTCCAGCAGCATCCTGGTGACACCAGTGATAACAGCGTAAAAGCATTTGGCCTCTTTTGGTTTGGACAGCCATCCATGAGGCACTAAAAGGGCAGCCTACAGTGAGGTACTGCAGCTGTTGGTCACTGCTGACCTGGGCCAGATTTGATTGCTGATCCTGAGATGAGAGGTTTCACTCTGTCATTCTTCTCCAGAGGTTTCTGCTCTTCCTGGAAAAGAATATTCAAGGGCATTTCTAATGGATGCAGGAAAAACAAGCAAAAACATCCCCAGGCTTTTACTTCTGTGCTGGTATTGCATTGCTTCCTGTGACCCTCTCTCCTCCCAGCAATGCATAGATTTCAAGTTGCATAGGCTGGGTAGAATATATTTTAGAGCAAGACTCTATTTAGCCGTGATGTCAACTGCAGCCAACTATAAAAAGCTCAGTAATGCTCTTTGAAAGTGTAACAGCTGCTGCTCTGCACAGTCCCTGGTGTATTACAAGTCCGCCCTACTTCATGTTCACACAACCAAAATAAAATACAATAGCAATCATTATATAGTTCAAGGAATTTGGGACATAATCTCCTCTGAGACCAGGAGGAATTCAAGGTTAGACAAACTGAGTAATTTTGCACGGTTTATTAACAGAAAGGTAATTTTACCCGGATTTGCAAAATTGACTGACTTTTACCTCACGTTGACTATGTGCTATCAGTGATCCCTACACAGTGACAACAGAGCAGCAAACCTTCCTTTGGGCAGCTCTGCTGGTGTTGTTCACACACACTTACAAACCGAGCTTTTGCATGGGGTAAGTCCATCAATATATTACCCGACATATAAAACCCATTTTCATCCTTAACTGGATTTGGCCATATATATTAAAAAAAAACCCCAAACTCTGACCAGGTCAAAATTTCCCATAAAAGCAGGAAGGGAAACTGTTGAATGAAATGGGATTTATTAATCTAGAGTGAACAGATAGTAGTGAGTGACTGTGGAATTGTGCTAGCACTGCACACACTCACAGTACTGGAGAGATGGTTTTGGCTGGGTCTCTGTTAAGGACAGCCCTGAAATGGTGGCTGTTGTAATAAAGCCTTTTTTTTTTTTTTTTTTTTTTTTTTTTTTTTTTTTTTTTTTTTTTTTCCCCCACAATCTAAACAATAAACATTCAGCGGTTATCCCTGCATTTCACTCTGTGGACTTGCTTCTGTTGAGGACTTTAAAAAATCTTCCAGGCATATGTCTACTTTACTAGAAGATGGGAAGGTTGAGCAACCTGCCCACAATCACACGGAAGTCAGTGAGTGGCAGAGCAAACAGGTGAGCCTGGCTGTGCTTTCCCTCTTCCCTGCAGATGCTGCCCTGCCGTCTGATGAGCTGACATTACTGGCGGCACATCCAAATCCAGTTTCTGAAACCAACTGAGACAGCTGTAACAATAAGAGTCCAGGAAGCAACAGCTACATGAAAAAGAAGGAAAGTTTCAGAAAAACATCTCCTGAGTGCCCAGTTTGCTGTAGTGGTTGTTTGAAGTACTGCTGGGCTGAGCCGTGGCTCGGCAGTGGGGACCAGCCAGGCTGAGGGACAGCACCCTCCTGCCCCAGAGAGCCTCCAGCCCCTTTCTGCAACCTCGACAGGACCTAACAGTGCAAAGTGGCTGCGATGTTGTGGGCAGGGTGGCTTGGTTTGTAGTGCAGATAGGCCTTTGTGGTGTGGGTGGGGAGCAGCGTGTTCCAAGGGACGTGCAAACTCCAGTGACACGGGTTTGGAGCAGCCCTGAGCTCACCAGTCTGCGAGCGGCTGCCAAGCACGGCTGTTACCAGAGGTGACAGCACACTCAGGCAACATGAGGAATGTTTTGGCATCAGCCAACGCCGCTGGGATGGAAACACTCGCACCATGGGATGGGTTGGGCATGTCTCTGAGCGCTGCCCGCACCCAGCTCCCAAGCAGGGATGTTTGATCCGCGAGGAAATCAGAGGCACCCCAGAAATGAAAGCGAGCAGTCCCCAGGCAGACAGAAGGCTGGGGAGGGAGCCAGGGCGCAGCCCGGGTGCCTATCCTTCCCTGAGGGCTTTCTGGAAACCCCCTCGGGTTCCCCCAGCTCCCCGGGCTCTCCCACCTCCTCGGGCTCCCCCACCTCCCCGGGCTCCCCCAGCTCCCCGGGCTCTCCCACCTCCTCGGGCTCCCCCACCTCCCCGGGCTACCCCAGCTCCCCGGGCTCCCCCACCTCCTGGGGTTCCCCCAGCTCCCCGGGCTCCCCCAGCTCCCCGGGCTCTCCCACCTCCTCGGGCTCCCCCAGCTCCCCGGGCTACCCCAGCTCCCCGGGCTCCCCCACCTCCTGGGGCTCCCCCAGCTCCTCGGGCTCCCTCACCTCCTCGGGCTCCCCCACCTCCCCGGGCTCCTGGCCATTCGCTGTGCTGTGGGCTCACGGTGTGAGCAGGAAAAGGACCTGCCTGCGGAGGTGGTTTCTTCTACCCACAGACACACGTGCAAACACAGAGGGTTTGCTTGTTTGAGTAAAGTGACGCTGAAGAAAGGTGACTTGTGTCAACACACAGAGACTAATTTACATGCTGCAGTGTGTAGCAGTACGGTGTCAGGTAAGAGCTGGCACATTTTTCATGTCCAGCCATGTACACATAATGGTATCACAGGGGGAGGCGGGTTGGAACGGAATTAAAGGTTGTGGGGTTTTTAACGGCATCTAGGAAACAGGATACTGGAA
Source organism: Hirundo rustica (assembly GCF_015227805.2). Taxonomy (NCBI): domain Eukaryota; kingdom Metazoa; phylum Chordata; class Aves; order Passeriformes; family Hirundinidae; genus Hirundo; species Hirundo rustica. The sequence goes on from NC_053452.1 coordinate 18,156,359, forward strand.
ATCCTTGCGCATTCAATAATTTCCAGCCAGTGCCTCTAACAGTCTGCAGATTATTTAAGATTTTACTATATCCCTTGACAAGTAAGAGCTCAGTTCTTTAGATAATGAGCAGCCTCCATTCTAAATAGGGAGAGCTGAAACTTTTTGCAAAGCTTTTCTGAGGATTTGTGACAACCAAGCGGCTTCCACACTTCTAGAAGAGAGACTGGTAAATTGCTGGCCATGAGCCCATTTGATTAAAGAAGAGAAAAGACAGTCCTGCAATCCTAGATGAGTGACAAGATGAAGCTGTCTCATACAACAGCCATGGAAACCTCGGGCCCCCGATGTTCTGACTCCCTGGCTATGATTTTCCACAGTTACCAAGTGATCTATTTAATCCTTTCACTACTTCTTTGTAGTCTTGGATATTTAAGGTGCCAGGAGGAATCATCAAACCAACTGCTGCAACATATTAGAAGGGAACACCTTATGCTGTGTCACTGGAGGAAAAAAATCCTACTTCATTTCAAAACACGTTTGTCCCTCTAATATATTTTACAAGTTGAAGAAAACAAGCTCTTTCAGAAAATAAAACTAACTGAAAATTTGGACCCCTTAGCAATGAATGTGATCCCAAAGTGAATATCTTGTTTCTTTCACACGTGGTTATAACAATTTCTCTTCTTTGGATTTTCATGGCTTTCCAGCCCTTCTGAAGGATTTTTTTCCTGTCTCTTAGATGACAGAAAGATAAAAATTGTTAGATATTTTGTTGTGCATTAGATTACTTGCCTCTAAGTAAGTGTTATTATCATCAAACCAGATCATTTTGGATACTCTTATTTCTGTGGGATTCGGGAGTCTTAATCAGGACTAGCCCCCTCCATAACCACTTAAGCCAGGAGACTGGACTATTCTCTTAAATTAATCAACAGTGAGATAATTACATTTTTGCACCTAAAATATAGTGAGGGGGGTGGGAACAAGTAGCCACTGACCTGCAAGTGGCATGTCACACAACGGTGATAAGGTTCAACCCTCAAAGATTGCTACTGCCCTCTTTTTGGATAGAGAGGATTAGCAAGAACCAGCTGCCTGCCATGGCTAACAGGTTATGGGCACACTACCAGTGATGCCTGGGACTCCACCCAGCAAGGAATTTCCTTCCCCAGGTTTTGATCTAGAAAGAATTGTCAGTTGATGCTCAGAATATTACAGCCTGTTCTCTAGCTGGAAAATACCATTGTTTTGTTGTTCTTTAAAGGCTACTCAAGAATTACTGCAGTGGGCACTCTGTGGAGGCCTGTAATAAACTCAACACCGTAAGATATTCACGTACTTTTGATCCTAAGTCTGTACTAGAGATATGGTTTTTTGCTGTAGCTCAGTGAGGTTAAAGACACACTGCTTGTGCCTATGTGTGTATAGCTGCACCTAAATGAGGGCTTTTATCAGCAAAAGACCTGGTTCTTAGATCACATAATTGCACTATTAAGGCTCCTTGAGTGCAGCCCAGTTTATATAGATTCTGCAGGCGGAAGGGCGCCAGAGAATTGCTCCTTTCATCATGATAGTGATTTATCTCCGGGCCAGTGCTGCCGTTCTGAGTGTTGTTAACCTCTGCTGCTTTAGGACTGGTGTGTAGGAGTGCATCACCACTGAATCAGGCATTCAGACACTTCTCTCCTGGGAATATTGTTCAGGAATCTAGCTGCTGAAATGTACTGACCTTGGTTGAGTTTTCCTTTGACAACTATTGCCCTGTTTTTCCCACACATGCCAGCCATCCCAGACCCCACTTAACAAGGTACATGATGAGGTCCCCAGTGGATGACTTCATGATTACTTTAAATTATATGTTAATATGTTGCTCCTCTCTTCATTTAAAGGTTTCATTATCTTGCAGCAAAGCATGTGAAAGGAAAATGATTCATGTATCTCTGTATTTAAGAGAAAAACTAATGATATCTTCAGCAGCAATTCCTCTCAGTCATCAGCAAGATAGGGACCAGGAGGTGTGTAAATAAACTACAGACAATTTTAGCTGAAGGGGCTGGGCCAGACCATGGATGTATTAAACATGACAGTGCTGAAGTCTGAGCTGGGGAAAGTAAGGGTTTGGCAGCTTAAGCAGATCCCGCTTGCCATTTCTTTTGCCATCTCCTGTCACCCTGGTTTTTCGGAGTTTTTTAAAGCCTTTTGATTGTTCATAAAAATGGAGTCAGACCTTTTAGCTATTGTACAATATTAGGAGCAGTTTCTACCTTTTTCTCACATATGTAACATAAACAAATCCTTTGTTTTTCATTCTGTGTCCTTTGTTTGCATATTTCTAATCTGAAAACAATTGTAACTGACGGCTGGTCTGGCCAGTTGGCTGAGAGGTGAAAACTCCAAAAGCCAATCTTCAGCCAGACCCACAAATGTATAAAAAGTTAGAAATAAACAGGCAGAGGGTTCTCCTCCTTGTTCTCCGCCTTGGCTCAGCCTTGAGCTCTCTCGGAGGAACAACTCTGCCCTGTGAAATCTCTCATCTATGTGTGATTGCTTTGCGTATCACAGTCGCAAGTGGTGACCCCTGCGTGTGGAAGGACCAGTCTGGTGAGGTTTTCCTTCCCCTTTTCCCCGTTTTGTGCCTGCCATGCAGGACGCTTTGGTATTGGGGCTTTGGGAGGATCTTTTGGAGCGGAAACACGCTGAAGTCTCCCGGGAGGGGCTTCAGAGTCTGTTCGCGTGGGGCAGACAGCGTGGGTTCTTTCCCACGCCAAATGCTGTGCTCAGTCGGCAGGTATGGTCCCTCCTGAGGGAACGTCTAATGGACGCCCTTGAAATAGAATATGATGAGGAGATTGCAAGCTTGCTGCTGCAGTGGAAGTTATTTGAGAGGGCTGTGTGGAGGCCGACCCCCCCCAGCTCGCAGGCTGCCAGCCCCGTTTCGCAGCGGGACGGGGAGCTGGAGGGGGGCGGGGTCATTATATCAGACCCAGAGGTATTGTCTGAGCCCGAGCTTCAGCTCCTTTGTGAGACGGACTCAAAAAACCCCTCCCCGGTCCCTGCGCCGGGTGATTTTTCCCCCTCGGGCTCCGGCGATGATCTCGGGCGGCGGGGGGTCGGGACCCCGGTGAGCCCGGGGCCGGTCCCGCCTGTCCCTGCGCTGCGGAGCCGCCGGAGCGGGGCGGGGCCGCCTGCCCTCCGTGCCTTTCCGATGTTGGTGGGGGCAGACGGCCCGGGGGTGCGGCCCCCACTGTCGTTTGACCGGGATTCGGTCACTGTGCATTGTCTGTTCTGCCGCACGACCATCACGTATCCGATGGAGTCGGGTGCAGAGGCGCTCCCCGCCCTGCCACCCGGGCCGGGCCCGGAGGGGGCTGCGTTGGCCGCTTCTGCCCCCCCGACGCCTGTTGCGGCAGCGCGGGGCGGGGCCGCTGCCGGAGGCAGGGCCCCGGTCCGTCCCTCAGTGGGCGCCGCCCCCGTGCGCGGGCTGACAGCTCTGTCCCGCTCGGGGGTGGCGGGGCCTGCAGGCCTCCGCCCCCCGACAGGGGCCCTTCTCGGGGGCGTTCCGGACACTCCGCTCCCCGCGCCAGCCCCATGGGCTGCGGCTGGGGGCGGTGCTCGCGGGGCGGGGAGGGACTCTGGCACTGCCAGCTCTGAAGGGCTGCCGGCCGGGACCAGTGCGACCCCGGCAGTGGCGGAGGGGCGGTCGCCGTCTCCGCCTGAACGCAGCCCAAGCTCCCCAGCTGTGCCGGGATGTGTGCCCGCCGCGGAGCCATCTGACCGGCCTCCGGCGGCCGGCGCTGCGGCGCTGCTGGCGGGCTCCAGCCCCGTGGAGGATGCGGCGGGCCCGGCACCAGCGGCTGGTCCGGCCCCGTCCCCGCTGCCCGCTGCAAGGGCTACGGCAGCGGCGGGCGCCGAGGTGCCTGAGTTCAGCGCGAACGGGGACACGGCCGGAATGCGGCCGGTCTTTGACAAGAGCAAAAGTTCCCGCGCTGTTGGCTCTTCGTCCACAGCCTGCTGGACGCTCCCCCCCTGTCAGGTGACTGTATGCCCGAGAGACCGTGGGCAGTTCTGGGGGAAAGTGAAAGCTAAGGCTGAAGGACTGAACGATGGTGCTGATGCTGGTGCTGGACATGCAGTGTCTGGTGTTCAGCCGGTCCCCAGCCGAGTGCCTGCCTCTGACCCTGTGGGGCCCACAGGGCAGGATAAGACAGGTGCTGCTGCTTCATCTGAGGGTCTTCAGGCCTTCCCTGACCTTCAGGGTGCTACTCATAACACCTATCAACCCTTGGCTTGGCAGGCCTTGGCAGAGCTGCGTGATGCAGTCAGGAAGTATGGTCTGGGTTCAGCCGAGGTGATGCAGGTTCTCCGTTATTTTAATGCCAGTCTTTTGACGCCCTTTGACATTCGGAGCTTGGCTCGGGCCCTTTTCCCACCGGTTGAATATGACTTCTTCGAGTATAAATGGACTCAGTTGGCAGGCAGAGCGGTGGAACGGAATAGGACACTGGGTCCAGGTGATCCTAGGCGTATGGTTAATATTGATATGCTAATGGGAACAGGCAATTATACCAGGGCCGAAGGGCAGGCTGGTTATGAGCCCTTGGTCCAGGAGCAGTGCCAGCAGACAGGCATGGCAGCCCTGGTTCAGACCTTACAGCTGGCTACTCCACAGCAGCCCTTTGCGACTATCGTCCAGGGAGTTGATGAGCCCTTCCTGTGCTTTGCAGGACGGCTGAATGCTGCAGTTGAGAAGCAGGTGAGTGATCCTGCGGCAAGGAAGCTCATGCTTGAGTCCCTTGCTCGAAGCAACTGCAATGCTGTTTGCAGGAGGATAATTGAGGCGCTTCCTGGGGAACCATCCATGTCGGAGATGGTTGGGGCCTGTGCGAGGGTAACCCCTTCCAGCCAACAGATGGCTGCCGTAGCTACGGCTGTACAGCCAGCCATGGTTACAGTTGTCCAACCGACGGTGGCTACGGCTGTCCAACAAGCCGTGCCTACAGCCGTGCAGCCAGCTGTGGCTACGATTGTCCAACCGACGGTGGCTACGGCGGTCCAGCCGGCCGTGCCTGCGGCCGTGCAACCGGCTGTGGCTGCTGCCGTGCAGCCTGCCTGGAATGTTCCCCAGGGGGTGCACCAGCAACAGTGGGGTGCTCGGACCAGGAAGAAACAGGGCAGAAAGGCACAGAAGCCTACGGCTGTCTTGTTTTATTGTGCACGATGCGGAAGGCCGAATCACGCTGCGAATGCGTGTAAGGCGACAGTGCACGTGAATGGTCAGCTGTTGGGCGGTTCGGGAAACGCGACGCAGAGCGCGAAGGCGAGACGCGTGCAGACACAAATGTCTCTGCCTCAGCCCCAACCAATGGAGATCTGCTCAGCAGGCTTGCAGCCAGCACCCACGGTTCAGCAGGTGTTGATGTCTGCACAGCCGAGTCTGTCGTGATTGATTCGGACAAAATACACAAGGTTCCCCTGGATGCCCTTGGTCCCTTGGGTGATGGCATGAGTGCCTTCCTGATGGGGAGGTCCAGTGCCACCATTCAGGGTATCATGGTGCACCTGGGACTGATTGATGCGGATTTTTCAGGGCAGATTCATGCAATGGTCTCCACACCCACCCCCCCTCTGACTATCCCAAAAGGCACACGAATTGCTCAACTTGTTCCTTTTAAGTCTTCTGTTTCCAGAACCGAGGACCAGTCGCGAGGTGACGGTGGCTTCGGCTCTACTGGGCCACCTCAAGTACGCTGGACTGCTGTCCTGACCAAAGACCGTCCTGAGACGCTGTGTACCGTGTCCATGGCTGGTGCCACGCCATCGGAGATTCACCTTCGTGGCCTCCTAGATACGGGGGCTGATGTGAGCATTCTCTCCCTGGCTTCTTGGCCCCCGCAGTGGCCTTTGAGCCTGGCAAAGACATCGATCTCAGGCTTAGGAGGAACGAAGCAATGCTACGTGAGCCAGAATCCCGTGGCCATCAAGAACCCGGAGGGACAGACAGCCATAATTTGGCCTCATATTACTGAGATTCCTCAGAACCTCTGGGGGAGGGATGTTTTGGCCGCGTGGGGGGTGCGATTGGGAACGGATTTTTGATTGGGGCCACTGTGATGAAGGGCGCAGAGTGTCCCACGCCTCCGTTACGGTGGCTGGTGGACAGACCCATCTGGGAGAACCAGTGGCCCCTCCCTCATGACAAGCTAGTCACCCTTCGTGAACTTGTACAGGAGCAGCTGGATCAGGGGCATTTAGAACCATCTACCAGTCCCTGGAATACTCCTGTCTTTTGTATCAAAAAGAAGTCTGGGAAATGGAGGTTGCTACAAGACCTCCGAAAGATCGATGCCGTGATGGAAGCATGGGGACATTGCAGGTGGGCATACCATCGCCTACCATGCTTCCTGCGGACTGGCCGGTCCTCATCGTGGATCTGAAGGATTGTTTTTTACGATCCCTCTGCATCCCGATGACAGACCAAAATTTGCCTTCACGGTACCAACAATAAATAATGCTGAGCCCGCACAGCGGTATCAATGGAAAGTTTTGCGTCAGGACATGCGAAACTCCCCAGTGTTATGCCAATGGTATGTAGCCCGTGCCTTGTCTGGAGTTCACAAGCAGTTTCCTGATGCTCATGTCTATCATTATATGGACGACATTTTGGTGGCTGCGCCCACCCAGGATGAGCTGCTGAGGATACAGCCTCAGTTGTTGAATGCTCTGCATTCACACGGACTGCAGGTGGCTCCAGAAAAGGTACAACAACAACCTCCCTGGAAATATTTGGGAGTCAAAATTCTGGAACAGACAATCCGTCACCAGGAGGTGCAATTTGTGCAATCGGTGAAGACACTGAATGATGCTCAGAAGCTGGTAGGTGTTATCACTTGGTTACGTCCTTACTTGGGACTGACCACCGCACAACTGTCTCCCTTGTTTGAATTGTTGAAAGGGGACACTGATTTAAAGTCACCTCGTGAATTGACCCCTGAGGCATGAAAAGTGCTGGAGGGGGTTCAGCAAGCTGTTTCGGCTCGCCAGGTGTACCGCATTGAACCTTCCATTGATGTCACTGTGTTCATTACCACTCCTGATTTACATCCTACAGGTATCATTGGCCAATGGAATGATGATTGGACTGATCCTCTGCACGTCTTGGAACGGGTCTTCCTGCCTCATCAGCCGCATAAGACGGCGACAGCGCTGTTTGAATTGATTGCACGCTTGATAATCAAGTGCCGGCAACACTGTTTGCAATTGATGGATGCAGATCCCTCAAAGATCATACTCCTGGTTCAGAGGGAGGAATTTGATTGGAGCTATGCGAACAATGTTTCGCTGCAAAGTGCTCTCGAGGGTTTTTCAGGGCAGATCACTTATCATCTGCCTAGCCACAAGCTTTTGCAAGTGGGGAAAAATACTCAATTTTCTCTACAACCCAAAAATAGCCAAGAGCCAGTGCAAGGACCCACCGTCTTCACTGACGGTTCGGGCAAAACAGGAAAAGCCATTGTTACCTGGCAGGATGGATCTGAGTGGCAGGTTTTGGAAAGCCATGAGGATGGGTCAGCCCAGCTGGTTGAACTAAGGGCTGCTGTCATGGCGTTTGAGAAATTTTCCCAGGAACCTTTCAATTTGATCACGGACTCTGCCTATGTTGCCGACATCGCACAGCGATTGAGTTGTTCAGTTTTGAAGGAGGTCAGTAGCCCTGCCTTGTTTGATTTACTGAGGGCCCTGTGGTGTGCAATTCAGGCCAGAGTTCATCCATACCATGTTCTGCATGTACGGAATCACACTAAATTGCCAGGGTATGTAGCGGAAGGTAACGCAAGGGCTGACAAGCTGGCTAACCCAGCATGGGTAGCCCCTCAGCCTGACGTGCTCGCGCAGGCCAAGGCATCGCATGGGTTTTTCCACCAAAATGCGCATACACTGCAGAAGCAGTTCCAACTGACGGCCACTGAGGCTCGTGAGATTGTCGAGTTGTGTGACGACTGTCACGCCCTTGGTGCGCCATTGCCGGCAGGGGTTAACCCCAGAGGCCTTAAAGCCTTGGAGCTTTGGCAGACCTATGACACCCAGGTCACCGAGTTTGGCCGGCTCAAGTATGTGCATGTCACGGTGGACACGTTCTCCTCTGCGATGTGGGCTTCTGCTCACACAGGAGAGAAAGCCCGTGATGTCATTGCCCACTGGAGGCAGGCCTTTGCCGTTCTTGGCATACCTTCTGCTGTGAAAACCAACACTGGTCCTGCTAATGCCTCACAGAAGGTATGGCAGTTCCTACAGTCATGGGGTGTGTCACATAACTTTGGCATCCCTCATTCTCCGACGGGACAGGCGATTGTAGAACGCAATCACGGTACACTCACGCGTGTTCTTCAAAAACAAAAACGGGGAATGCAGGGTGAAACCCCGCACAGTCGGTTGGCAAAGGCTTCGTACACCATCAATCACCTTACGGTGCCGCAGAACTCAAATAATCCTGTCATTTTGAACCATCATCTCTTGTTGCAGGCTTCGGACGGTGTGCAACAGCCTCGAGCGAAGGTACGGGTCCGAAATTTAGTCACCAAGCAATGGGAAGGACCCTATGACCTTATCGCTATGGGGCGAGGGTATGCGTGTGTGTCCACGGACACTGGGACACGCTGGCTACCTTCAAAGTGTGTCCGTCCTGACCTGCGACCACAGAGGCAGAATTCAGCTGACAGGCAAGGTGAAAGCCGTGATCAACTTGAAAGTCACCAAGTGGATGAATCCTCGAGTGATCACTCTGATGATTCCTCCACAGACAGTGATTGAATTTGTATATATTCCCTTTGTAAATTTGTTCATTTTTCTTTTTCTGTTTTTCTTTTTTTTTGTAAAGTTAAAAGGGTGAGATGTCACCCTGGTTTTTCTGAGTTTTTTAAAGCCTTTTGATTGTTCATAAAAATGGAGTCAGACCTTTTAGCTACTATACAATATTAGGAGCAGTTTCTACCTTTTTCCCACATATGTAACATAAACAAATCCTTTGTTTTTCATTCTCTGTCCTTTGTTTGCATATTTCTAACCTGAAAACAATTGTAACTGACGGTTGGTCTGGCCAGTTGGCTGAGAGGTGAAAACTCCAAAAGCCAATCTTCAGCCAGACCCACAAATGTATAAAAAGTAAGAAATAAACAGGCAGAGGGCTCTCCGCCTTGTTCTCCACCTTGGCTCAGCCTTGAGCTCTCTCAGAGGAACAACTCTGCCCTGCGAAATTTCTCGTCTACGTGTGATTGCTTTGCGTATCACAGTCACAGTCTCCCTCATTCCCACTCCTCTCCTTGGAGCCTTTCACCCTGACAATTGTACTGACTCAGTTTACAGGGCTGGGCTGTGAATCAGATCTGGTAATAAAGCCAGAGGATAGAGGGTGAGAGAGGGAGAAGAGGCATAAAAGGAAGGAGGCTGCCTTTCACTGCAAGCCAGTATTGCCACTGAAACGCCTCATACCAAAATACAGCCTTCTGCAATGATGGAGAGAGGAGCCACAGCTTTTCCAAAAGGAGCATCTGTAAGCCAAGAGAAGGCACAGTTAGCCAGTGCAGCCCCTACACAAACATAATTTTGTGACTCTGGCTTGCAACAAAGGGTCTTGCATTCCAAAGAAAGGATGTTATCTGCTTATCTCCCAAAAAGACAGCCTACTGACAGACAGAGAATGGGAAGTCCTCGTTCAATCGTTTGTTCTGTGCTGTCCATTAGGAAACTGAAATGAAAAGGTTTTAGCTCAAAGTTTCCATTTTTGTTCACTAGCCTCACTCGCCATAATCTGCTCTGATTTTATTATCCTCAATAAGAAATAAAAAGAAATCAGAGGAGAAAAAGTTGTCAAAAGACTATTGCCAGTCTGGCGAGTCCTGTGTGATTCTCAGCAGTTCTGCTGTGCAGTACATTTCAGTCTATAAGTTGTTGCCACTGTGAGTAACTTCCAAGGTCCACAAAAGCCACAAAGGAATGGAAGTCAATAGATTTAATCCTGCCAGCCTCTCCACTAGCAGTCCACAAATTAGAAGAGGTTGAAATTGCCTGCTGGAGTGCAGCTCTACTCACACCGAATAAGGCAGACAAAAATACACTTCCTGTACTGAAAAGATGTTCATTAGAACAGAAGAGCACAGGTAGGGAAGCAAATTGTTGAGTGATCTGGCTCTGGCAGGAACAGCAGGATGGCTGGATAGGCGTGGCTGCTCTTTAGGCTGCAGTTTGGTATTGCAGCTGGGCTATGTACAAGCTGGTTTCTGTCTCTGTTTCCCAATTGCACTGCTTTCCTTATGTTGCATTTAGTGGCTGTGCAGCCACACGGAGAAATCTGTTCATCTGGCTGACAACAGGGGTAAACCCACCATGCCATAAAAATGAGAAGTTTTCAGCCATATCAGCCAGCTGGATCAACTCCCCCTGAAGCCACTCCATTGCTAGATCCAGTGCAAGGGAAAGGGCAGGAAACGCAGCTGGGAGCAGTGGTGGGGTCCAACCACTGCTATTTGGCATTAGCTCCTGGCTGTAACTGCTGTGCCCAAAGGGACAACCTGCTCCCATCCTCACATCCCTGCTCCCAGCAGCATGCTCTTGCTGCTGCCAGTGGTATCCCAACCCCTTGGTGAACCAGGCCTGCCCTCCAAGCCAGCAGAGAACTAACCCAGCTGCTTAAAAAAGTGAAGAGGATTGCTGAGAGGTCCAACTAGCTTAAGAGCTGGCAACCAGGATGTTGATGGAAGTGCGTTGGTGTACGGCTGGGAGCAGGCCAGGGCTGCAGACATCTCACGAAACCTCATCCTCAGCTCAAAGCAGGAGAAATAACCCCAAACAACAACATAAAAAAGTGAGCCACAGCTGAGCAGCTGGGAACCAGCCACATCTGGGAACCAGCCGCGTGCTCTCCGTTAAAGAGCGCACCTGGTAATCAGAGGGACAGGCTCACTGCATGCTTTTGAAAGGTGTGTTATCCTTCTGTTTGCTGAATGAAAGAGTGATGTTGATAGCGCCACGTATTGCACACATAGCCTTGCTCTTACCAAGAGAGAGGCAGGAGGGGCAGCAGTTTTGCAGAGAAATCTCCTCTCTGCCTGTCATTTCCCACTGGATAACTTGGAGTCTCAAAGGTAGATACAGTTCACTGGAAAATAAAGCCAAAAAAGAAAAGGACACAGGAGGGAAGAAGTTGGTATGTAGCACAGCACAAAAGAGGACGTTGTCTGGAGCATCCAAGCTCACAGTCAGCCATGTGCCATTTCTGTCCTCTTTCGGGACACATGCTAGTTGAGGTCAGACCCTACCACAGAGGTACAACTCACTTTCTGGAGGTGTTTGAAAAGAGCATCCATAGGTGCTCTGAATTTACTTGGGTAGAAATCATTCATCTGGCTGTTGGTTCATGTTTTTCTCTGGGCACATAGCCAAAAATGCAGTTGCTAATTGCATCAATTTCCCTGTTCTCTCTTCTGTAAAATCACTTTATTAGAGGAGTTGGTTAAATTCAGGAAGTGCTCCAATTCCTGGCCGTATCTCATTTGGCAAAGACTTGTAGATAAAAGGGCTGTGCTGCTTCTCCCAGGTCCTGTGCCTGTGAAGGGCGTGCCTGTTTACACAGCTACACCGCAGCAGATGCAATCATATCAGCGTGAGATAATGGAACTGGTGTCACTTCGTTTATGAGGCTGAACTGCTCTTTCATGGTCACCTGTAGCTGGGATAACTGTGTCCATACTATGGGATGTTTGTTGTTTCTCAGAATGGGAATATTTAGTGAAGATGGACTTCAGCACGTGTACGTTTCCTCAGGAGTCACTCGAGCACCCTGCCAATAAACCTGATTTCAGCAGGATTTGCTGACATGGCTAAAAAGGTATTGCCAAGATCCTACATCCAATTAATTTATTCTGCACCTCATACAGTAAGTTGGAGAAACTTACTACAGAAATGCAAAGCATTGGAGTGTCATCCTTGAGTTTAACGTGTCCTGAACATTAAAGAGTTACTGGGAACATCTGCTGTCAGTCACACGTACATTAGGGTCACCGTGAGCTCCTAAACTTTAGGAAAAGCAACAAGCAGACAAAAAAAAGAGCAGTATGGTGATAAATAAGGTTGAGTGGTTGCCAAAATGAGCAACAATGGCAGATGATAATGATGATTCTATGATTCATTCTAAGTCCTGGGAAAAGATGTTTTCCAACATCCAAAGTCAATTTCTATGAAATAACTGTGTTCAAGAGAACTATAAGAGGAAAACAAAAATATACTGTTAGTTTGGATTGTATCAGACACAAGCACAAATAAAATTTGTTTTTCCTCATGTTTCTAGCAGAGTTGGGAGTCAGCTACAGTGTGACAGTGCCTCCCTGGGTGGTTTTACAGTGTCAGATCAGCTCCTAACCAAATAGCTTATCTCTGTTCTGTAAGGAAAGGCAGGAAAAGAGAAAACCTTTAATTAAACCAAAAGAGCTTGAATACTTTCTTCCTTCTGGTCCTGGTTCTATTCAGCCAGTAAGAAGAAGAATAGGACTTTCATGTTATGGAAAAAGGTCAATCCTGTTAATATTCACAAAAGCAATTCAATTTCCAAACTTTGAGGAATTTAATTCATCTGTTAACCTAGTCACCCTCTCAGAGATACATGCAGCCTTTCCTACCAGGCACTCCACTCCTTCCCAGCTATGGGAGCTCTGGGCTGCTTCCCCAGCACAAGGGCTGGGAGTGATGGTCACACCTGGTTTATTGAATGTAGCCATTCCTGAGAAACCGATAAAAATATCTCCTGAGAAACAGATTTGTATTTCTGAGCCCATAGCACAGTGCCAGACCCAGCTGCTCAGAGATGTGCACTTGAGATAATCAAATATTTAGCAGCCATCGCTGCAGCAAACACCACGTTAGGCCACATCTCTCAAAGTGGGGGTCTTCCTCTGTCAGACACCCCCACGCCAATGGGACTCCTCCAAGGGACAGCCAAAGGCACAGGAAGCACAAGGGTTTCATCCAGGGCTGTCTGGGAGGAAGGGCTGGTGCTCTGGTACCTGCAAGAGCTAGGCTCCTCACTCTCCCACCAGGAAGAGTGGAAGAGCTGTTGGTTTACATGAGACCAATGCCCTATGAATGTTTTGATTCTTTACTGCATAATTTCAGTGAGTAGGTTGGTATTTTTAACTGACAAACATTCAGCAGCTTGAATTGAACAATTATATATTCTCTACAAATTTTTTTGTCTACATTTCTTACTGGAGAGCACTCTACTTACAGGACCAGACTCCTTCTCTGGGACTTGTATTTCTTCTGTGTTTCTTTTCCCATGCAGAAGCTGCTGTTCCAAGAAATGAATGATCAATTTACTGGCTGAGCTTAGCATTTTCATCTTATCTGTGAATTAAGATAAGGGTTTTCTCCAACACATAAATTATGGGGAACTCTTTGTCATAATCATGTGGGAAATATGTCTCCATTTACAGGATTGATGAGCAATTCACTGAAGGTGTTGCAAGTCATACTGGTTGCCCGCCAGGGAACACTCAGCTCAAATAACCATCACTGCAAATTCAAAATTTTCTCCTAGAAAAATGTTTGCTCATTTGTTATTATGTGATCCCAGACCAGGACTTCCTGAATCCTCCCAGGATTTAAAGTTCCATTTCTTCCTAAAATACCATCTCACAGCTATTCCCCTTCCTACACCTGAAGGAACTTCAGACACAGCGCTATCAGAGACACCTTGCTCTGACCCTCCAGCTGGGATCTCTCCAAGAGTTTACGGTGCCCTTTGTGGAGGAAGCTGCTCGGCTGGTGCCAGCTCACATGCCTCTTGCATGGCAGAGCAAAGCTGGCATGAGGAGAGAGGAATGGCCTCACACTTGCTAAGCACACCGAGCGTTCGGTACGGGACACGGCCTGTCAGGAGATAAATCAATTTTCTCTAATTATTCCAAAATCAGCTCATTGGCATCTTGGATTTTGCTTGGCCTCCAAACACACAGACAAACTAAGGGCTGCCTGGTTTCAGGCCAGTCTCCTGCCATGAAGCAGGAACATCTCTGCTTTTAACAGTACAGAAAGTGAGTATTTTCTTCCATTTGTGTGAAATGGAAAATCAATAGGGATCAGTCAGAACATCAGCTTCTCTTACTCTAAGGATGCATTTTAAGGATAATTCAGTTTCTTAAAGCAGGAACTATGGATTAAAGTGCAGAATTGATGCCAGAAGAAAATATTTATAAAGTTCTTACTCCTTAAGCCAAGCAGGAAATGTGTCAGACCAAAACTTTGAAAACTGAAATTTCAGTAGAAGTGATTTATAAAATAACTATTAAATGTTACAGTGAAGCTGGATATGATGCCCAAGGGGCAGACCTGTAAGGCAGGGTGGAGGCTTGTATGAGGAGGTAAAATCATCTGTTCTGCTGTTAGACTGGTCTGTGAGGTAGCACCAAATAGTCAGTACAGAGCACTGTGTGCTCTGGAGAGCTCCAGCCAACAAAAGGGGATGGTACATCCTCATTTGGCAGACTTTGGCAGGAAGAAAACAAGTCATATGGTGTTACATTTGATCCTCAAGAAACAAAAATGCTAGGGAAGAAGCTACAAACGATTTCCAGATAGTTGTAAAATTTATTTTGAAGCTTAGGTGACTCATCGTCCAAACCAAATTCTGCCCCATGTGTAGTAAACAGTGCCTCAAGTGGCATTGTCTCCCAAGAAGTACTAACTGGAAATGAAGTAATTCAATTTAAAGCTTTACATTTCTTGTCCCTTTCACCCAAAGGCTTCTAAGCACCTTGTAAGTGTGACAATAAAATTTCTTCAGCATTCCTGAGAGATCAACAGATGGATCCAAAGCCACTTCGAACAGCAGATAAACAAGGCAGTGTGACAAACTTCAGGGGATTACCCCAGAATGGGGCACAGGCTTTGGGGGGACAGAGGAGACCCCCACAGCCCTGAGTTTCAGGAGGCCACAAAGCTGTGTAGTTGTATTCCTTAGCACTGGCTTCATGAACCACTGGGCAGGGATGTGCCGCTTCCCAGGTGTGCAGCCTAAATCTTGGTTTGGCTGAGAAATGTGACCAAAAGCACTCCACACTAACACAGTCTCTCTCGAAATCCAGCAAGCAAGATTGTGTGAGTTGGGAATAAACCTCTGCAGCCATGCATGGCAGCAACTCTCCCTCCCTCCACAGCACACAATAATAGTATTATTGCAAGCAGTGTTTCATGGTCACAAGGGAATGAGCTAATTGCAGATACAGCTCTTGGAGAAGTAATTGCCTTGTGCTCTTTTTTCCTTTCTCTGGCTCATTTCTTTCCTCTCCTGTGTGAGGCCTGAAGCATGATTTCTGAGAGAAGAGGATAAGAGGTCAACAGCGGACCCCACACCACCTTCCAACAGGACCATAAGGTTTTTACAGAATCACAGAACCATTAAGGTTGGAAGGGACCTCTGGAGATCACCAGTCCAAGCGCCTGCCAAGGCAGGGTCACCTGGAGCAGGTGCCACAGGAAAGTGTCCAGGCGGAGTCTGAATGTCTCCAGGGAGGGAGACTATGACCTTCCCGGGCAGCTGTGCCAGTGCTCTGCCAGCCTCAGTGTAAAAGGTTGAGGTGTTGAGGTGGAACTTCTTGTGTTATAGTTTACGGCCATTGCTCCACATCCTCTCAGGGGCACCACTGAAAAGTCTCGGCACTTTCAGGTATTTTTACATATTAATGAGATTCTCTCTCGGTCTTGTCTTCTCCACACTTAAGGGGCCCAGCTCCAGCAGTGTCTCCTCACGAGGGAGATAACACCGTTGAAAAACCATCACCAACCAAGAAGCGCGGACACGGTGCCCAGCGGCGGCTCCCGCAGACACTCACGTCCCCGGGGTTCCCGGGGCACGGCAGCCCAGCGCCAGGAGCAGGCAGTGTCCCTGAGGGGCGGGGAGGAGCTGGCCCTAGCCCCAGCCCCCGGCGCATCCCCGGGCCCGGCCGCCGCGGGGCGGGGCGGGGCCGCGGGCGGGCCCGGAAGATCCGGGTCGGAGGGGACGGGAAGTCGGGACGTGGCCGCCGCAGCGGAGCAGGAGGCGGAGGGCGGGCGGGAGGCGGCGGAGGAGGATGGCGGCGGTGCTGAGCTCGGACCGGCTCGAGGTCTCGGTGGACGGGCTGACGCTGAGCCCCAACGCCGAGGTGCCGCCCTGCGAAGCGCGGCCGGCGCAGGGCGAGCCGGCGGCGGGGCGGGGCCGAGCGGGGCCCGGCTCCCCGGGCGCGGCGGAGGCCGGCGGCGAGGCGGCGGAGGAGGCGGCGCTGAGCCTGGAGCGGCGCTGGGGCTTCTCGCTGGAGGAGCTCTACGGGCTGGCGCTGCGCTTCTTCAAAGGTGAGCCCGGCCGCCGGCCCGGCCCGGCCCGCACCGCCCCCCCCACCTCCGGAACAGGGGCAGCCACCGGCGCCGGGGAGCCCCGGGCGGCACCTCCAGCCGGGCCGGACTGCGGGGCTCAGGCCGAGCCCCGGGTCCCCCGAGAGCCGCGGGGCGCGGCGCCGGGGGGGCTCGGCGTGCCGGGGCGAGCAGCGCGGCCCGGCGGCCCGCGGGGATGCGCTTTTCCCGGGGCCGGACGTGAGCCGGGGCCGGGAGCAGAGGCTGCCCTGGGCCGCGGTGTGGCACTGCCCCGGGGGTGTGCAGCACCCCGCCTGAGATCGGAGCGACAGAGCTCCGTGCCGGTGGCACGGGAGGGGAAAGCTCGCCGACGCGGGCGAGGAGCGCTCGCCGTGAGAGGTGCCGCGCCTCCTGACAGCCCGGATCCTGGCGGGAGGTGCCGTGCCCTCTCCTCGGCATGCCAGCCCCAGGGCTGGCTTCGCTGCTTCGGGACGAGAGGACACAGGCTTGAGCTGTGCTAAGGGAAGTTTAGGTTGGACGTTAAGAAGAATTTCATCACAAAAAGGGTGATTGGACATCGGAGTGGGCTGCCCGGGGAGGTGGTGGAGTCACTATCCCTGGAGATATTTAAGGAAAGACCGGACGTGGCACTCAGTGCCTTGGTCTAGTTGACACGGTGGTGTTCGGCCATAAGTTGGACTCGATGGTCTCAGAGATATTTGCCTACCTAATTGATTGAATCATTGTGTGCTGCCGTGACCGCAGCTGGCAGCTGTGAAATACCTAGGGTGTAGACCTGGAGTGTTTTTGCTGGGGTCCCCTGTAGCCAGGTTTGCTTCTGTGGGAAGGTGGACGTATCTTGCCACACTTGATTTCTTCCGGAGGGGGAAGTGGGCTGTGGGGTTTTGAGGGAAGAGCTATGCTCGCTACATTGACCACATTTCAGCAGTGCACCGCTGCTATGGCTTTCAGGCAGACACTGCTTCAGGTGTGGTCTTCTTCTGTCTTGGGCTGAATATTCTATGGGAACCTGTTTTTATAGTGTAAAGTGTGTTCACAGTGTGAACTTGTGTTTGCAGTGCAAAAGTTACATGCTGTGAATGACTTTATCTATATTGCTGCTATGTGGTAATAACCTATATCTATTATATCATGTTTTAACAGGATTTATGTTCTAGCTTTATCTTCTCTCTTAATGGTGAAGTCTGTGTGGTGTTACTTTTGTGTAGGTTCCAGTTCCTTGCTTTGTTCTGTCTTAGCAATGTTTTTTTTTTTGTTGCTGTTCTTTTTAATCAAAACTTAATATCAACGTGTTTCAGCTTACTCCAGCTCCTTTTTTAGCCTTCTGCAATTTCTTGTAACTCATGGTTGTGCTGATAAGATGATAATTTTCCCCATTCAATTGTGTTGTCAGTCTTTCCAGTGAAAAGCTTGTTTCTCTATCCTTGTGGCTGGAATAACTCACAAAGTCATTGCCCATCATTTCATCTGTAGATTTTTTTCCTGAAAATGACATAACACAAAGATTTTTATTTATAGATCTGATGGGGAGCTACGGGAGTTTGTAATACTTGGGTTACTGATTCTGCCGGCTTGTTCTATATCTGCACAGCTCCAAAAATAAGTGGTCTCGTTTCCAAATTATTTTCATGCTGTCAGAACAACTGTGGGAGTGGGCACGCTCGGTTAGCAGCCCTGTGCATGCCAAGGAGCACACAGGGATTCCTCCTGTACTTCAAGAGGCAACAGATCTATCTGAAGGGTGGCCCATGTTAATAGGTCAGTGCTGAGACCTTGTTTCTGACCATTCTTCTAAAAACTATGCTGATAGTTAAGCAGCTTTTTTTTCTGCTTCAGCGTTCAGCCCAAGTTGTCTGTTAACTCTTGGTGTACTTTTGTCCAAGAGAAGTTGAATCTGATGAAAATACTCCAAGCTTGCTTATTACAATGACTGCTAACACTTGTCAGTGGTGGCATATTGCAGCTACAGAATTTCTCAGAGACAAGACAGGGTGGGAGTGTGTATAAACAATGTGCAAAACACAACGGAAACTAGGCTAGGATATTAAAGAGACTGAGAAGGTCTTTTATTCTCTCTCTGATAAAGACAAATCTAAAGCAGGTCTAAAGTGCTCGACCCTGGGTCACTTCAACTTCAGGCCTTAGGCTGTGCAGGAGATGTGCACTATCTTTTTTTTTTTAACATTCATACTGCCTTGTGAAGAGAGCTTTTCAGTTTTCAGAGTAACAGAAGCATAGAAAATAGATGGTAACAGTGTTCCAGTCCATTTCTCTGTGGGAGGCAAGAGCCTCCTTTCCCTTATGCACTCTTTCCCTTCCTGCTCTGTTAAGCCTAGTGCAGGTCAAGCAGCTTTTTGGCTGCCATTAAGCTGCTCCACTGTGCTGGATGCAGTGTACAGTGGAGAACAGTCATGTTACAGTCATTGTACATTTCTTTGTCTCTAGGACTGCCTGTAATGGTGAGCCCTGGGGCATCTGGCACAGTAGAAGTGTCTCTGATGGCTTATTCTGCTTGCTGAGCTGGTACAAGTTATGCCACTGAAGGTAACCTGTGTCAGGCTCTGTCCTGAAGCAGGAGAGGGTGGCTTGCATAGCTCTGCCAGCAAATCTCTCCCAGGATCAGCCTGGCTTTGTTGTTTTCCACATCCTGTCATTGAAATACCATTGCACCCAACCTTCAATATGTGACAGTCCCTGAAGTGTTCATGCACTGTCTAAAGTGATTTGCAGGGCAGCACATCTGAGCAGACAGTACACAAACCATATCATTTTGGTATCTAAAAGCTCTCCTGGAATTTTAAGTACTCTAATTTTCTCTGACTGCTCTAAGTTATTTCCTCTTATCCTAACAAGAATGCATCTTCAACCTCAGCAGAACATCATTCTCAATTAATTGTTTGACCTCTTTTTTTGAGCACTAATTTAACGGTATGATTGTAATTCGTAAGTTAAGTAGGCTCTTGTTGTCAAGAATATGAAAACCCCTATCATGTATCTACATTTGTGAAGTTGTGCTTTGATCATATTTAATTGGAAGGGCCAGTCAGTAATTCTGTTGATGCAGAACACGCTTTCAGGAGAGGAGGATTAGCAGTGTAAGAGTGAACTGGGCTCTGCAGGCAGCAGTTCAGTCCTCACGCTTCTCAGTTTTGGTCTCACTCATTAAAACGTTGCAAATGAGTGGAATTAACATACGTGACTTCTGCTTCTAAAAGCTATGAGGTGAAAAATCACTCTTCACAAATTGTTTTCTAGCTGCTTCTAGATGACTCAACGCTATCCCAATGGAGTTAGGCATTTAGAGTGGTTTAGTAGGTGAAGCTGGAGTGGAAGGTGCAGCGTGGTGTGCAGTGTTTCTGACAGGGAAAAAATCTGAAGTTAGAGAGGAGTAAATGTCTTGTACAGTGCAATCGCTTAGGCATATTTCTTAAACTCCTTTGTGTGTAAATTTGCAGGCTGTTACCAATTCATGTCAATAATACAGTGCCGCACAGTGTCATAAGCCCCTCACATTATTGGTAACAGCTTCGTCTTTCTGTTGTGCTTGAAAACAGAGCATCTTCCTGGCCTTGTTGGGTCAGGGATATCAGTGGCTTAGGAAAGGTTGTACAGTTGCTGTGTTGCTGCTGTGCACGTCCTTTGGATTTTTCAGTGTGTTCCCTGGAGCTCTTTGATGTTCTTCCGCTTCCCGACAGCTGTATGAGGTGTGTGGGTAATGCCTGCTCTAATGGCGCGTTCACGGATGCTTGGATACATTTGGCACTTCTACTTGTCTAGACACACTAATGCTCTTTCTGGCATGTTTGACTCTGCAGATGAATTCAGGTCCTCTGGTTCAGTTAAACACCAGCGATTCCCGATCTTTGGGCTGATTATAGTGTGGTAAATAGTGCAAAATAGTCAGTATGAAACTTCACTGTCTGACTGGCTGCAAGTGTTTTTCTGATAATTTGCTTCTAAGCTACATTATCTTCAAGTCACTGAAAGCTTGTCTTGTATTTTTCTCCTCTTTTCCCCTCTCTTATTTAGCTTGTTTATTGTTCTTCCTTTGGGGTCACCATTCTTTGTAAATGCAGATTTTGGCTTCTTGGTAATTAGGACATGAGGTCTGACTTCTCTGTTCTGCAAATGCCCACATGTGCATTGCATGGGAAATGAAGGGTTTTTTCACTTTAACTTTCTTCAGGAGTTCGGGTACTGATGAAGTCATCTGGCTCAGGTAGCAGTTTCGTACAGAAAATAGCTGTGTATTTTGCCAGACAGATGTAGGTACACAGGTTAGGAAAAGTAAATTGTGCTATAGGCACCCCCTTGAGAATCATGCTTTGCTGAGAAGCCTGGCAAAATTTCAGTTCAGTACCTTTGTCAATTGACTTGCTTTGTAGCACGATGCCCCGGGATATTAAGTGTTATTTCAAAGTACATGCTGCTTATTGAGGCTAATGGAAGCGCTTGTTACCTAATAAGTAAATTCTGAGTTGAGTGTAAAGTGTGAAGAGTTGAGGAAAAGCCAAAGGGCTCTTTGGAAGGCCTGAGAGCAGGAGTCGAAAGCTTACCAGAATGTGGTGATTTACGTCCCTTAAGGATCACAGACTTGGGGTGAGAAGGGACTGCTGGGGTTTGTCAGTTCAGGCTTTTCAGTTCAGGCTTCATGGCACTATCTCCATTTAGGTTTTGAACATCTCTGGTCATGGAGACTTAAAAACTTCTAAGGGCAACCTGTTCCAGTGCTCAGTCACTCTCAGTTTAAAAAACAAAAACAACAGCATAAAAAAAAAAAAAAAAAACCCCAACAAAAAAACAACCTTCAAGCAAACAAACAAAAGAAAAACCCACAAAAATGCTTAAGTGGCACTTCCTATACTTCAGTTTGTGTCAGCTGTCTCTTGTCCTTTCATTGTATACACTCACTAGACTCTGGTTCAGATTTTACATCCCCCCTCCTTTTCTACCCCACCAGATATTTTTGGAAGTAGATATTTCTGTGGAGAAAGGCTTCTGTTTTGGAAGCTGGTAGCTATATTTGCTCTAAGGTTGTGTGACACTGGGACAAGAGCAAATACTTGAAATTCTGCAAGAGTGATGTGGACTTCTAGGAATGGATAATAAGTAATTAAATATTTGCCTTCCTAATCATTTGATTGTGGCTTCAAAACAAATGGCATGTGTGTAGTGGTTCCTTGTGATGTTTCAGCTGAGTAAGTCCAGCAACATACTGAATTTTCTCTGTCAAAAATAGTGTCTTGCTGTGAACTGCAAGCACTTTTCTGCTGGGATTGTTTCTGATTTCCAGAAGTATTTGCTCTGAGTTGCTCAATAAGCTGTAGTTAGGGGTATTTTCCTTCCTCTCTCGTTGTAAGATTTGTTTCTTTCCCTATTAATAACTCTTCCCAAGTGTCAGCTGAGCAATTTTGCAGTATGTGTCAGCCTGAAATTTAGGTGTGGACTTTTCAGTTTGGGGCTGTAAACTTGCTCCAGAGGAGAACTGGGAATGAGTAGCAGCTTTGTCTCCAGCTCCCAGTTACATGGAGAGCAGTGCAGTCATGGGAAGTGACTATCTTTTACCTCTTGGTAGTAGCTTCCTCATTTCAGCTCTTCCAAAAGGAGATGGTGCTTATTTATTTGCTTTCCTGTTCAAGAAAAACATCTTTTTCTCAATGAGCAGTGTAGTCACACACGGCAATGCCTGTTTCTTTGATTTGTTTTGACAATTTAAATGTGTTAAGTCCTCGCTGGCTAATTGATATATCATTTTAAATAATGCAAGTATCTTCTTACCAGTGAAAGCGTGTTGGGATCTAAGAGGGAGTGCTTCAGAAGAGGTTCCTGTGGAGCCACTGGAACACGTTCAGGCTGATGTTGCCTTCTTATTGTCAGAGTTCACTGTATGTGTTCGTGCTGGCGGAGTCAGCTGCAAGGCTTTTCATTGTGAGGGGCTGTTCCAGCTGCCTTGGCCAAGGGCAGCAGTTGTATTCCCTCAAGGACGATTCTCCTTGACTCTTAATTTTTCCTCCCTGAAGTTCTCCTTCCCTTCAACCTTGGTTCTGCTTTCATCAATGTGAAGAGCATGAAAGGAGAGCAGTTTATAAAGTTATCTCGTCTTTCTTTGTGGAAAATCTTTCCTGTGCACACTAGAGTAGACTTGGCAGACACATTTGAATTCAGTTAAGGTTTTTAAATATTTTGGAGATACAGATCCATATGGTGTGATGTTCAACAAATTAATGTAAATATTTTTGTGAAAACAGAGTCACTATGACTGACTAAATTGTGGGATGCAAAGAACTCCACACTGAAGTTTTCATTAGCTAAAATAGACATGTTTCTTCTGGACAGGTCTATATTTTATTTAAATAGAACTGACTTAATTTGTCTTTTGTGATTTGACTTTTCTCTTTTTTTTTATATGGTGGAGATCATGGTAATGGTTATGCAACATCCTCATTCATATTCTGTGCTTAATTAATCACAACAGTGAAAATTTCTTTCTTTTTTTTTTTTTCCCTACAGAAAAAGATGGCAAAGCCTTTCATCCAACATATGAAGAAAAGCTCAAACTTGTGGCACTGCACAAGCAGGTTCTGCTGGGACCTTACAACCCTGACACTTGCCCTGAAGTTGGATTCTTTGATGTTCTAGGGAATGATAGAAGGTAAAAGGGCTGGTGCTTTTGTTGGTCTTAACTGTGCTTTTCCTGTGAGAAGATAACATCATCCAATTTCTACAAGTACGTGGGTTAGCTCAAGTGTCTGTGCTAGTGGAAAGTGAAAGTGGCCTCTTCAAATACATCTTAGAAGTGTGAGTCACAGTTCAGTACAGCAGCTAAGGGAAGATTCTTGGCTTGGGTTTTTTTCAGCCCCACTAGAAGCTGTTCTGCTGACAATCCAGTTTCTCCTAGCAGTTTAAGATGCGCTAATGTGCAGGCCCCTGTTTCATCTGAGCTCCGCACCATGGTTACAGCAGGCCAAGCCTTTTGCCAGTGGTAGAAGCATTCACCACAGCTTGTCCTAACACCAGAGATAATCTCTGAAGTCAGAAAATTAAAACCTGATGCATTCAAACTCTGAGTAAATCTTTTATGAGACCTGGGAAGTCTCAGGTATGTCTCTTGTGTTGCTTGCAGCTCAGGCTGCCCTTCTCATGTTCACTGTTGCTCTTTTTAGTGTTCTAGAGTGAGGGCAATGTGCAGCACAGCAGTGGCTTCTCTGAGGTGGACCCAGTGCCCTGCTTTTGTACAAAAGGATGCAGCTTTTCGTAGGAAGAACAAGGCTGGTTCTTCGAACTAGCTGAAGTGCTGTAATCAATAGTTGTTACCATGTTTGTTCATTCAGGAAAATGTAGACTTTTTTCCCACAAACTAGAGGAAGTTAAAAAATACTTCAGGTTCACTTGTAGCAGGGAAGTTTTTGGACATTGTTCAGAATTCAAAGCAGGGTTGATGGGATGTATGAAATTCCATGTAAGAGCTGACTTCTGTCTATTTGAAAGACAGGAGAAGAGAGAACATTGTACTGTCTTTGGGAAGAAGTTGGTTCTCTGCAACTGCAAATGATAATGTTTGCTTCCTGGTCTTCCAACTTTTTTCTCTTTGCTGGGTTCTCAGTGTTCACTTCTGGCATGAAAAGAGTTGAGTCTGTTATTTCAGCTGAATTCTCTCTCTCAGGAAGGAATGGGCTGCCCTTGGAAACATGTCAAAGGAAAAAGCTATGACAGAATTTGTCAAGCTCCTGCATCGGTGCTGCCACTTGTTCTCAACATATGTCACTTCCCACAAGATAGAAAAAGAAGAGCAAGAAAAGAAAAGGTAATATTTGGGTGCTTTGGTGTTGGCATCTATGAAGTTTGTAACTCTTGGCCTGTGGACGGTATCACAGCTGCCTTAGGTTGGAGTTGTCTTGGGCTGGGAAATGCTTGAAGTGTAGGTGGCTGTGGTACCATTTGATCTCTTTAAACCTTTTTACTTTGCCAGATTTTTTAGGAGTTTTAAAAATTTTTCTGATACTGTCATCTGCTTAAGAAATGCCTAACAAAATGTTTGTCCCAATATGTCTGTGGACTAAATGTACAGAGAATATTAAATTGTCAGTTTTATACTTCTAATATGGGTTAGCATCTTGACAAAGGCTGTCTTATTATTGCTTCCAGGTGTGATTATTAAACCATAATATCCACATCATTACTGAACGTGTGTGAAAGCTTGGAAGATGTGTTTAAAGCTTCCAGGCATTTTTTTCTGCTATACAGGTAGCAGAGTAACAGGTTAGCATGAATATCAAATTGTAACACAGAGTGTACTTTTGTCATGCTGCTGAGTGCAGTAAAGCTCTGCAGTAACGTGGGTTTTTCGTGTGTCCAGTCAGACACTTCTCAAGGCCAATTTAAGTGTGAGGAGATGATACCCGACAAAAAGCCTCACTGGGCAGGCAAAAGACAGGTTACAGCATGTTGAAAATAACTCATCCTAGGATTGTAGGAGTGCTGAAATGGCTTATTGAGTGGATGTTGCAGAAGAGAAGAGGAAGAGCGAAGGCGGCGTGAGGAGGAGGAGCGGGAGCGGTTGCAAAAGGAAGAAGAAAAACGTAGGCGAGAAGAAGAGGAAAGACTGAGAAGGGAAGAGGAGGAGAGGAGGAGAATAGAGGAGGAACGACTTCGGATGGAACAACAGAAGTGAGTAGTGGAAACAAACAACACTTAAAAGAAATTTGAGCATGTGAGACAATTGTATACTTGGAATATACAGTTCTAATTATATTTCATTGTTCCCATCACATCCAGATGCTGAAAACACAGATCTGGCTTTGCACATGTAATATTTAAGAGAATAGTACAGCAGTTCCACATCAGTCAGCCACAATTTTCCACCATAAAAATGTCTTTGCAGGGGGTGTCTCTGAAGTAGATCCTGTGCTTGCTATGTAGGTTTTGAGAAAGGGAGCAAATAATTACACCACAAGTTTTGCTGTTTGTTTATTTTGATGAGTGCCAGAGGAGTGTAAGGGATAGACATAAATTTATATATACAGTAAAAAGTGCTGCACAGTGCTAAGTAACAAGAAGTGTGGTGTGCCTTGAAGTTGAGGAGGTTTTTCACATGAATGGGAGTTGTGTATTAAGTGGTCATAGCAGGTTACAGAGCTAAAGAGTTCAGGCAGAAAAGCAATGTGGATACCAAGTGTATCTAAACTAGTCACAGTTTGCTGAAAAGCAGTAAATCCTGCTCTTTGGGATATAAGACCTGTCTAATACTGATGCTTTAGAATGTGATTTTCGGGGGTAGAAGAAGAGTGAGAAGGAAAGAAATTTTTTTTTGCAATTGGGTGATACTTCTTCCTTCCTCTGAAACATTGATAGCTGGTTACTGATGGATGTAACATGAGACAGGCCCTGGATCTATCTTGTCATTTAGCCATAGAATTCCTGTTAGTTCTTTGGGGAGAGGAGAGAGACAGCCTGTGCATATGTAACCCATGTGTTCTCCTGAAGTTTCGGCAGTTGAGATTATTGGAGATGCAGATGCCCCATCTGGCAGCATTTTTCGTTGTTGTTCTTGAATTAGGCCACTGTCAGTCATGTTTTTCATATTTGTTTGCATGCTGACCAGGAAAGCTAAGATAGTTATGTGGTGTGTTTTTCTTCAAGGCACCAAAAGCATTGATGCGCTGTGCCACAGCAGGTTTGTTCTTAACCAGGATTTATAGAAGGTCTGCTGGAAGGATGGTTTCTGGAAAAAGCATATGTGGGTTTTTTACTTTTCTTGTTTGAGGAGTTTAGTCATGTGGGTTTTGTGTAACACTGCCTCTTTATCAGACTACAGATTGAGAGTTATGTAAGAGCTCTTGTTTTAACATTTGATGTTTCCAAACACGGGGTAGACAATGTTGCTCCTTTCTTTAGGTTCTTGGCGTATTTTTAGGCAAAACTCCTGTCTGCGTTAGCTCTGCGTTCCGGTCGATTACGTAGATGTATTTTGATGGGGCTTTGCAGAATGGAATTAAGTGATTTAAGCGGCCTCAGAGCCAGTTAAGGGCAGGGACTCGGCAGTGCCCTGGGCTGTCGGTAAGGCCGTGCTGTGCTCCCGTGGCAGGCAGCAGATCATGGCAGCGCTGAACTCGCAGACGGCCGTGCAGTTCCAGCAGTACGCGGCACAGCAGTATCCCGGCAACTACGAGCAGCAGCAGATCCTCATCCGGCAGCTCCAGGAGCAGCACTACCAGCAGTACATGCAGCAGCTCTACCAGGTCCAGCTTGCACAGCAGCAGGTACGGCTGGGAATCCTGGGCTTTGTGTCCCAGGCTGTCACTGGGGAGCGAGGGCTTTGTGACCCAGGCTGTCACCGGGACGCGTTAACCTGTCTGCTGTTATCTCCTTGAAAAGATAATTGCCACAGGGAGAGCTACTGTGCTAGTGACTAATCCTGCTTCAGATTCAAACACCTAAGCCCCTTTATTTGTTTCATCTTTTGGAGTAGTTTTCTGAAGCAGCTGTTAATTAAGAAAACACTAAGCAGTCTTTACTAATGGCTTGGTTCAGTATTACTGTTAGAGACGAAATGTGAACCGCTCGGCTGCAGCGCTGGTGATGTGTGTGTGTAATCTAATGACATACCAGTGCATCTGAGCACGAACAGACCTCTTCAGGTGACTCTCCTGAAGATCTGTGCAGAGCAGCAGGCTGTGCTCAGCCCTGTGTTTCTCGCTGAGCATGCATATGCAGCAGTGTAGCATCCCTGCTGGGTTGGAGGTTGCTTCTCCCTGCCAGCCTGAGCAGTGCTGACTTCTCTTTCCTTTTGCACCTATTGTCTGACTTCATCAGGTACTAATAGCTGATGAAGTTACTTGCCTGCAGTAAGCTGCTCGTGATTTGGGTGGGAGGGCAGACTGTAGCTGCCAGCCTGAGGTCTGTTCTTGAGCCTGAAGACCTAAAGTTCAGTAACTAATTTCTTATTAAGTCATTTGTATTTCGTGGAGGCTGATGCCCTCAGTAAAGAAATGTCCAAGGAAGGGAGCCATGTGAACCTCATGAAGTTCAACAAGGCCCCTGCAGTGGGTCAAGTCAGGGCAGTCCCCAGTATCAGTAGAGTCTTGGGGGTGAATGGGTGAGAGCTGTTCTGCAGAGCTGGACTGGTGAGTGAAACACTGGGCGTGAGCTGGCAATGGACTTTTGCAGCTCAGTTGTATCCTGGGATGCAGGTAAACAAGTGTGGCCAGAAGGTTGAGGGAGCGAGGTGATTGCCCCCCTCTGTCCCCCTGTGCTCTCGTGACCCCCCACCTGCAGTGCTGTGTCCAGCTCTGGGGTCCCCTGCACAAGAAGGATGTGGACCTGTTGGAGCGAGTCCAGTGGAGGCCATGAGGATGCTCAGAGGGCTGGAGCACCTCTGCTGTGAAGACAGGCCCAGAGAGCTGGGGCTGTGCAGCCTGGAGAAGAGAAGGCTCTGGGAAAACCTCACTGCAGCCTTTCAGTACCTAGAGGGGGTTTGTAAGAAACACAAAGCAAGACCTTTTTACCAGGACCTGTAGGGGCAGGATGAGGGGCAGAGGTTTTCATCTGTGGGAGTGTAGATCTAGACTGAACATAAGGAAGACTTTTTTTACAGTGAGGGTGGTCAGGCACTGGCAGAGGTTGCCCAGAGAAGCTGTGGAAACCCCATCCCAGGAAGTGTTCATGGGCAAGTTTGATGGAGCTTGGAGCAGCCTGGTCTAGTGGAAGGTGTCCTTGCCTATGGCAGGGGTATGGAACTGGATGATCTTTATAGCTCCTTTCTAAGCCAAACCTTGATTGGATGGAGCTGAAGTGGTGTAGGAAAGGCAGAGACTTTCTGCCCTGTTATAATTACTTTTTGGACTTCCCTCATGTAGCTTCCATAACACTTCTGAGGGATACTTCATTTGGATGCCTGTGAGTCAGCTTCATTGGGATCTGTTAGAGCAGTTAGAAAGTGTTCTGCTTAGAGATCAGCTTCTGATGCAACTAATCTTGGAAAGGCTGAGTGCAATGGTTTTGTAGAAAAGTTCACACCACCTTTCTCTCAGTGCACAAAACTGGTGTAGTAGATAGTGAAATCTGGACAGCATCTGTGCAATTTTTAAATTTGAAATCTTAACTGATCTTCTTCTATGTTGTCTTCATATTCCTGCAGGATACTTATATTCCATTTGCTCATCAAAATCTTGTGATCATTAGGTTATCCTTTGAAGTGGCACTGTCACTTACATCTTCACCCTGTCCCAACAAAAAAGCCTGTGTTGACCCTCTGGACTGGTAATGAAGGAGAGGGAGGTTGCTCAAGAGAGTTCTCTGTTTAACTCATAAATTGGCAAGTAGCTAATAGGCCTTCAATAGTCAGCTCTTTTTAGACCTGGATGAGCTTGGAAGGAATGGAACTCTTCCAGCCAGGGGAAAAAAAAACAACCAAAAAAACACAGCAAACAAGTCACGCTCCCAACTTTGACATAAATGTTATAGGAATGAAAAACTTCCATAGTTAAGTGCAAGAATTTGTGTGTGCCATAGTTGATTTGAAAGTTGAATTTTTTGTTCATGTTGTGTCCACCAGCCTAGAACCAAGTGACTTCACATCCCTTGGGACTGAGTAGATGTAACTGGTTAATGTGTGCTGCTTCTGGTCTTCTGGGTCAAGCCCCCTGGCAGGGTGAAGGGAGAAATTTTAAGTTGTCTTTATACCTTCTGCTGGAAGGTGTAAAACTGGTATCTTGTGATAAAGTATCTTGACTTAAATTCCTGTTGTTTTAGGCAGCCTTACAGAAGCAGCAGGATGCAGGGGTGGCAGCGACAGGGGCGCCCCTGACTGCTGCATCCAAGGTGAACACTCCTGCCCCAGGGGACACCCCATCCATTAATGGGCAGGCCAGTGCACATGCAGACAGCCCTGAAAAAGAGTTGGATACAGAGGTTTTGGAAGAAGCGCTGGAGAATGGACCAAAAGGTGGGACTAGCTGAATCTCTTAGTTAAAGATAAATAGCAAAAGGCTTTCTTTAGGATTCAGGTGCCCTGAGTAGCGTTACTGTGGTTCTTTGTTTGGCTTCATTTACCTATGGAAAAGCTGGGTTTGATTCCTGGGGCTGCTGTCTCTCATGGGAGAATAATATTGCATAGGCAAAGCTCAGCTTTGGGAGGGGAGGGAAAGAGAAAGCAGCAAAGGCATTTCAGCAAAGTTGATGGGATCCAGAACCTCTTGTCACTCTAGACTTGAGGGAAAGGAGCATAGAAGTTCTAGCACAAAGCTGTTCTGGGCAGAAATATGCTCAGTTTTATTTGACCTGGGTCAGAGCTGTTTGAAGATCCTTCCAGTGAAGGGTTCTGTGCAATAGAAACCTCTCACCTGTAGCAGTACATTTCCTGTCTGAGGCTTTTCTGCATAAGCACTGTTGGTTTAAATGTGGTGGATGGGAAAACTGGTAGCATTTAGTAGTGTTATAACTAAACTTGCACTGTTTCATATATCTTTTCAGAGGTGAAACTTGCTTCTTCAGTTAAAAAAAAAATCATTGGTAGCAACTTTGATGCTTGGGGCCCTCAAGTGCTCTCAAGGCATACTTAGTATGCAGCATAAATAACTGAAACAAAGCCTAACTGGAGTATTTCCTCCCCTCTCTCCAGATTCTGTCCCAGTGATCGCTGCCCCATCCATGTGGACACGACCCCAGATAAAAGACTTCAAGGAAAAAATCCGTCAGGATGCAGACTCTGTGATCACAGTGGGCCGAGGAGAAGTGGTTACAGTCAGAGTACCGACTCATGAAGAGGGGTCTTACCTCTTTTGGGAGTTTGCTACAGACAGTTATGACATTGGTTTTGGGGTGTATTTTGAATGGACAGACTCCCCTAATACTGCAGTCAGTGTGCATGTCAGCGAGTCCAGTGATGATGAGGAGGAAGAGGAAGGTAAGCACGCTAATGCATGTAAGCTGTCAGAGCTGGCTGTGAGGGAAACCCCCACTGAGGCTCTTGTGTAATCTCCTGCTTTCCCGGCTTCCATCTGGCTGGAGTCAGTTTGGAATAGGAGCTGCAGTTCTGCGAGCGCCTTCAGTCCCCTCCTTGGATCACAGACAGGTTAAAGCAGCCAAGGCTGGGGGGAAATCCTTTTCCTAAGTGAGCTGTTCAGTAAACTAAACTGAAACCCCTGCTGTAACAGAGCACAGTGGATCTGCACTCTGAAACCTCAGGAAAAATCCTGTCCTGCTGTTCAAGAGATGTTTCTAGGGCAGAAGTTTCCTTGAGGCTGCATCAAAACAGCTTCAGAGAAAAAGTCCTGATAATGGCTTAGATACAGGTCACAGCCTTTGCCTGTGGAGGAGTCTAGCATCACAAAAATGTTTTGAAATGAGCATGTGATTTGCTTGGAAGGAGCTGCCCTGACCTAGGATGCAGTGGCTTTCTGGGAATCACTACCAAGTGATCTGTGCTAGTCAGTATGTCACATCAGTGGCTGTCAGTGGTGGGTGATTGTCTTACTGAAATCTAGAGTTTGGCATCTCCACAAACTGACCTGGCTGTGCTGGGGGGATGGGTTTTAATATCAAACAATTAAAATCATGATAAAGTGACCATGCTTGCTGTTCCTCCTGCTTCTGAGTGCTTCACCCCCAGCCTTGGTTTGAATCCCTGTGACTCCTCTCATTCCTAAACTGACAAAGAGAGCCTTGTCCCTAGAGATTAGTCTGACTTTCTCCCATAAAGCATCCACCCATGTTCACTGACACCCCTTTTTTTCTCTTGCAGAAAATACTAGCAGTGAAGAAAAAGCCAAAAAGAATGCCAACAAGCCTCAGCTAGATGAAATAGTGCCTGTGTACAGACGAGACTGTCACGAAGAAGTGTATGCTGGCAGCCACCAGTACCCAGGGAGGGGAGTTTATCTTCTTAAATTTGACAACTCCTACTCTCTATGGAGGTCAAAAACAGTTTACTACAGAGTTTATTACACTAGATAAAGGTGTGGCTGTGTCTGAGGCTGGGCTGTGCAGAAGATGTCATTTTATTTGGAATTTCTTCAAGCATAATGGATCCTTTTGAGTCTGTATTTCATCCTGTCTGTATCTGTATGGTTTGTGTGAACTTTTAACAAGTAGACACTGGGATCTTCCTGCTCCATGACACTAATGCATATTGCATTGGGCTTAACACAGGATCTCCCTAACCATTTTGGGGATTGGAGTTGTTGGCTCCAGTGCTGAGGTCACATAGATTGCACTTGTTAAAACCTCATGAAAAAGGGGGAGGGAGTTGCTGGCTCACTGGCTGGGTGATCTGATGTTTCCAGGTCTGGATGCCTTGAATAACTCATTGATGGTTAAAGGTCCCATCAGTAACTGGTAGATTTGGATGCAGTTTACTGTGTAGCAAGTTTCTCTTAACTGTAATTGAATGTCAGATTTTTTACACCATTAAAACTTGAAACTTTAATTTAATGCAGTTTAGAAACAAGTCGTCTCACTTCTGTCCTCATCAAAGAAGAAACATTCAGTTCCTTAAACCAGTGTACTGTGCAAGACAAGGATGAACAACGTCCTGAAAGTACAGCAAATAACCTCTTCTGAAGGTGTAAGCTGAATGATGTTTGAAAGTGTGTGTAACAAGAAGAAAACCTTAATGTGCCCCACTGCTAACCCTAGAATAAAAGTCATATTTTGACACAACTGACTTTGAAGAGGACACAAACTACTCCTGAGTTTAAAGAGGTTTTTTTATGGGGTAGACTAGAAAAAAAAAGGCTACGAACTTGAAACCAGTTTTGTAGGACCTGAATACACGTGTTGTGCGTCTGGGGAGCAGTCAGTCACTTTGATAGGGTATAGGATTTAATGTTGCACTAATGATGAAAATCACTGCCACTCCATTTTAGTCTGAACTGGTGATAGTGGGGTGCAAACTTTCTGCTTTAATTTGTAACTGTGGGCAGAAAGGCCAGGTGCACATACAGATACTTAACGTAGCTTTAATCTCAATTTCATATGGTTTGGTTGGGGCATTTTGTATAGTGAAAAAGCAGTGCCAGGTGTCTCCTTGGCTTGAGGCTGCAGTAAGAATGCACTTCCCTCAGAGCCCAAGGGTGACGTGTTGCAATAGTGACTTTGCAAGTGCTCTCTGCATGGGTGATGCACCTTGTTACTGAAAGGAAATGGTTGCTTTGGGTCTCAGACCAGCTCTTGCAGTCAGGCTTCCATTGATCAGCTGCAGCATGTGCAGTTCCACGGCAAATGGTGTTGAGTTGGCGGGTTTGTTTGAAGGGTCAGTTTGTACATACATGATACTTTACTTTTCTCATACCAACCATGGAGATACTTCTCCTAGAGTGCTTAACTTCTCATCCTGCTTTTTGGGTCAGCAACACCGTACCAGCTTACAGCTAGTTAGTGCTGCTTTATCCAAAAACACTGTACAATGTTCTGCTCTTGTGTACATACAGTATATAAACCATGAATTTAGAAAGTACCTTGCTTTTAAAGAAAACTGTATTTAATGTAAAAAAAAAGAAAAACACAAAAAAAAACTTTTAAAAAGGCAGGCACTAATATATTTCTTCTGGTCTTCAAATTACCTTTTTTTTTTTTTTTTTTTTTTTTTTTTTTTTTTTTTTTTTTGGTCCATACAAAAATGTTACAACTTTTTCCTCTAAGAGTATCTGTTCTTGGGAGCGGTGTTTTGTCGCTTTAAATGGCAGCACTTACTGTCATGTGTTGGATGCTAGAACTTCTACGTTTTCAGACTTTTTTTTAATTGCCTCTGGCTGTTGATAGTACAGTACAAGTGCGATTTCAAGATACCTTGAGATAGTATTTAATCCTAATTAAAATACATTTATCTGTAACGCTGTTGGCTTTTTATTAATTTGCAAACTTTGGCATTGCTGTGTATGGCTCTTGAGCTAAGATAAGCTTGTCAACTCTCTCGTGTTCCGAGGTTCAGCACCGTGCTCACACTGTGTCAAAGGCTCTGCCTGGGAATGTCACTGGCTCGCTGGATGGGGCCCTGTGTCAGTACTGGAAGAGCTCAGCTTGAGCTGCATCATCTCCTTGGGTTTCAAGTGGGTTGCAGAAGGGGTGGATGTGGGCAGCTAAAACCTGTAAGCTCTCCCCACCAAGGGAGTCCTGAAATCCCTCTCCTGGAGGGCACGAGACAGGACCATGCACAGTTTAGACTGAACCAGAAGGAAAGCAAGGACCGAGAGGTAAAAAGGCAAGTTTTGCTGAGGTTTGTGTCAGTCACTTTTTACTGCTTAGCTGCTGCTGGTAAGCAGCTTATCCTGGAGCTGAGTCCAGGATGTGCACTAGTTTAGTCCCAGAGTTCACCTGAGGGGCAGAATTCTCCTTGGAGAGAACAAAGCAAGTGCTGTGCTACTTGTGAGCAGTGAGGAGCAAGATGCTGAGAAGTTCAATGTACCGTAGTCTGGGTATGCCACTAGCTAATTTCACATGAAATGTGCCAGTGCATCGAAAACCAAATTGCAGCAGCAAGCCTGCCTTTGTGGAGTTTATTTTACCTGTCTCATGTATGTATAAATTCCCTTTTCCCCAGCTAAAAGGGGAAAAAAATAAACAGAGAAGCTGTGCTCCTCATAGCTCACTTTAGGCAGCCCCCTTCCACAAGAGAATTATTATGAGCACTTGTGGAATGAACAGAGTCACTGGCAGTGACTCCAGGTGACATATCATCAACAGCTTGACAAAGCTCAGGTCAGAATACACTGGTCCTTTGAGAAAAGCTAAATAATCCCAGGGAAAAAACATGGTTGGAACAAGTTCTTCAAGGCATTTCCATGGGAGACAGCAAGGCATGGTTCCTCCTTGGCTCTGCTATCCCAGAAGGATAAGCAGTGCACTCAAAACAACTTGCTTATTGAGCTGCTTGTCTGCTCTGTGAAATTATCCTTGCCTATCTCCTCTGCTGTCCTTCCCATCCCTTGGCTTTTGGCACTTTCTGCCTTGTTCTTTGCTTTGTCAGTCACAGGTGAGAGGCTGTGATTTAGAGCAGCTGGCTCCAGCCTTTGAGGTAACTGCAGTGGGCAGGGTCATCAGACTCGGGGGTCTGCTGTCAAAGGGACAGATTTTAGGGCTGGGTCACTGCTTTATTTGCTGTAGAGATGTGCAAGTCCCTGTGCTAACCTTGGTCCCATGCTCTGGGGCAGCAGAGTACCTGCCTTGGGCTCTGGTGTGCTCAGCTTGCACCCACAGCTGGGTTCAGAGGACAAATCTCAGCTACATGCTTCTGGGTCCATTGCTTTAAAAAATAAAACTTCTAAACTCCCACCACAGCTACATCCACCACCATGTACTGGAAGATTAAGCAAAGCATGAAATTCCATCCCAAATCTTTCCCCGAATACTGCTCATCTGAGGCCTGCCCCTTGGACATCAGACTGGTGTAAAGAAATCTATTAAACTGCTTGGACTAGTATAGATGTAGATATGGCCATGCAATATAGATACTGCATCTGCAAAGTTATCATCTGGTATCCTAAAAATACGAAACTTGCAAGGAATGAGGAAAAACAAGGCAATACTGGTTCTCTATAATAAATTCTTTGCCCAGCCCTTGTTCTTTTCATCTTGTGCCATCTCCATCATGAAGCTGGTGAGAAACCTGCTCCTTTTAATCAGAGGGTCAACACTGGCCTGGCTTGCTGGTGGTCAGATTTGGAGGAGTAATTCCTTATTTCAGCCTCCCCTTCTCTGGAGTTTAGTGTTTTCCTCATTGCTGGACTTCAGCTTTCATGCATGTTTGTTTTAAGGAAGCAGCTGCTGGGTGATGGTCCCTGCTCTCACCTGACCTGGCAGCTGCTCTGCGCTGAGGCTCAGGAGGAGGTTTGATGTTTTCTCCCTCACGGTGCATTTGAGCGAAAATTCCCCTTGGCTGTGCTCCTCTGATGGAGGAGCAAGTGGAAAAAGCCGATTCCCTTGGCCAGGACAGTTCACCCCTCCCTTTCCCCAGGGATGTTTGAGCTGCTGTGCCACCCTCCAGGCCTGCTCGCAGCTTCTTCCCTGCTGTGGCTGCATCCCCTGGCGTGGCAGGGATGTCCTGGGGAAGCACATCCAGGGCTGCTGGCACCTTGTCTGTGCAGAATGCTCAAGCCCAGGCTCTGCCCCTGCACTCCGGGTGACCTGTGGGCAGGAGAGCACCACTGCTCACCCACCAGAACGAAAGCTTGGCCCTCTGCCACCACCATTAGTGAGACACCTGCACAGCCAGTAAGCCACAAAGCTGGGACAGCCTCTAGGGCACGTGGGAAAAGGCTCTGCTGTAGGGACTGAAGGGCAGCTCTGCCCCCAGAGCCTGGGGGAGCCCAGCACAAGCCTCTGCTGTGCCAGGGCTGGGCACAGGCTGGGCATGGGCCCCTCTGGCTGTGACTGCTCATGAAACTGGGGTGGCCGTGGCCTTCAGACCCTTCCTGTGCCACGTGAGCACCCAGCTGTGACCCAGTTGTCCTTTCTAGACCTGCCTGGATGGACATTATGAAGGGGTCTCCTTCCCCATATAACCCACTCCAGGTCTTTCTGCCCATGGCAGTTGTATGCATTGGAGGGCTGCAGTTCTCAAATCCCATCTCTCAGGCTGTGTAAAACATTGGGAAGTTATTTACAGCCTGTGTCAGGACAGTCAAACCAGATCACAGAGTTCAGAGCACCTAGCAGAGTTTTGCTTGATGCTTGTTGAATTTGGCTCTGGCTTGAAGAGAACAGATTTTTAATGTCTAAAAGAAAAGAAAGTGATGCTAAAGCTTGGATTGCTTCATGCCTAGGAGGAAGTGACTTTGTGCAGGCCTGGTGACGGGAAGAACAAGGCAGGAAGCAAAATCAGCTGCCCTCCAGGCAGTGCCCTAGGGCACAGCAGAGCTCCGGGAGCATCCCAGCGCAGCCCCGGCACAGAAACCACCCCCTGCCCCAGCCAATTACCCCCACAAATGTCCCCTTTGGCCTCATGTGTCCCTCAGTGGGGAGTGGGGCCCCACAAACCTGCACCAACCCAAGGTGGGGCAAACTGGGTGACGTGGGGCAGCCCTGAGGAGAAGCACCATCCTTTGTCAGGCACCCATCTGCAGCTGGAGATAAAGCTCTGCTGAGTATCTCCATGCAGGTTGCTCAACCTGGCTGGGTGGTTTTCCCCTGGATGAGTAATCCTGTTTTCCTAGAGCTTGTTGACAATATTTTTCCTTGGCAAATGCTCTCCCTGGGCTTCTTGTGCCAAAACTAATTTTCACAGGTAGGCTTTGGTAGCCAGCCTGTGGGTGGTGGATAAACAGGGGCTGGGGGGCAGCTCCCCCTCACAGCAAAAGGGACCCCACAAAGAGCCACTTTCTGCTCCCCTGGAGCCAACCCAGTGGGAGATGGGCCAGGTTTCCCTTCCAGCCTGGCTGGTGGAACTTCCAGTGGCCGCAAAGCAAATGAAAATCATGGAGGAGCAGGGAGCCGTGGCATTCCCAGCCCAAGCAGGGCTGGCTGGCCTGGTGGGTGCCAGCCTGGCCAGTCACAGCCATGACACAGCACCCTGGTCCGGCCCCAGATGCTGGAGGATCCCCTTCCCTAGCGCCAAGGGGAGGGCAAAGACCAAAAACAGTGAAAAAAAGAGAAATATCCTAAGGCTCCAGCTGCTGGTTTCCTGCATTTCTGTGTTTTTGTGGGATAGTGTGTAACTTGTTGATGTGGGAGAGCTGGGCCATGCTCTTACCAAGGTGCATCTCCAGAGCCAAAGGGACAGTTCCTGATGATGCCACCTTGTTCTCAATGGCTTTGTGCCCCCCAGGGCTCTCAAAAAGCCCCAAAATCCCCACTCAGACTCAGCCAACATGAGGGTCTCAGGGACAGGTCACATAGCAGATCAGGGCACAGCCTCATGCCTGCAGGAAATGGCAGGTGAAGGGAAATACCCACAGCACTGGAAGCGGTGCAGAAAACCAGAGCCACCAAAGGGTGTTGCACAGAGGAGCTTCTTTGCCCAGCCACAGGAGCATTTCTCTCAGCCAGGCTCGGAAAAATCCTGATCCTGGCTTCAACCCTATAGTTGTTTGTAAGGGCAAGGAGCTGCAGCCGGGTTCCTGCTGGGCCTACATCTTCTTCATTTCCTGGCTGTTGGCAGCACCAAGGCCCAAACAAACTCACCCAGGCAGGCTGGGTGACACAGCCAGGGCTGTGGATGCACACACGGTGCCTGCACACACCTTGGCACACGTGGACAACGTGACCAAAACACCCCCACAGCACCACGGAGGGCTGGCCTGGGTGGACACAGCGGAGCATCCAGGCTTTCCAGGCTGCTGTTAGATCATCTCAGCACCAAAAGACAAGATCAGCCACATCTGGCACTGGGAGTTGGGTTTGAGTCAACACCAATATTTGAAGGTGTGCGTAAATGCAGTTTAAAAAGAAACCCCAAACCAAACCACCCTAAACCAGCTCCTGACCTGGCTGGTGTGACGCCGTCATCCCCAGAGGCCGCAGCAGCAGGAGCTTCCCGAGGCCCAGGACAGCCAGCGCCAGCGCCCCTGCGCAGGGGAGAGGGGTGCTCCAGGCAGCAGGGCCCCGAACAGGGGCAGGGCCTCCTCCGGGCAGCAGCTGGGCCGAGCCCCGCTGGCCTTATTTCTCACGGCTTTTCCGGCCTCAGCCACGGACAGCATTTAGGGTCTGTCAAAGCCACCATCGGGGGAACTTTCTGTGGCTGCTGGGCCGTCAGTGCAGAGCTCCGCACGGCCCCAGGGGCTCGGCCTGGGAGCAGAGGGTGCACGTCCCAGCCCTACGCCCCAGGGCCCGCCCCGAGGGCTTGCTGGAAATTTTCCCGGTTTTCCTCGCTGGAAAGGGCCGGGAGGCAGCCGAGTCTGGTTTCCAGCAGCGCCCCGGCCCTGCCGCAGCCGGGAGATGCGTCCAGGCCGGTGTGTCCGTGGGAGCTGCCCCGCGTGTCCCAGCCTGCCCCCGCAGACCAGGAATGCTGTCCGGGCTGCGCGGGGCGCCGAGAGCCGGGGCCCGGCTCATCCCACAGCTGCTTTTGCACACAGGACGAAGGGAGAACCGACCCCTGCAGCCCGGGACGCAGCCAGAGCCCGGGGGAGGTGACTCCCAAGGGAGGCGACAGCTGCTGCCGTGTCCCTGGCCAGGGACTCCGGGCAGGGGAAGCGCTGCTGGGACGCCCCGCCAGGGAGGAAGCCCCGGCTCCCGAGCGGGATTCGCAGCCACCCCAACACCAGCACTGCACAGGGAGCTGCTGGGATCGAGCCATTAGATGGGGCTATAGGTAAAGAATTAGGATCTGTATTTCAGGCTCCGGGCAGGACTGGGCCGGGGTCAGCAGGGAGTTCCTGGTCATCCCTGCCTTGGCCTGACGCTCGGAGACAGGGAATGGGCGCTTCTGGGATGCAGAGGCGTGGCAGGAGGGATGGGAATCCCACAGAGTCTGTGGGAAGCTGGAGGTGGGAGAAGGTAACAAATTTCCACTCCTGGTGCTGCAGAGTTTATCCACCCCGATTCCCTCATTTTTCCCTGTGTAGCACACAGATCATAGAAAAGGGAAAGACCCCTGGCAGAGGCAGGTGCCTGGTGCTGATCTGCCCATGGGCTCCTTTCGGCTGACAGAAAGAGTCTCACCGGTTCCTGGCCTAAACCAGAGAACTGTCGAGGCTGCAGGTGCCAGATAAGTGTTTAGGGGAAAAAAAATAACCCAGCTGAAGAATTTGAAGCTCCAAAATAATACCAAGCTGAGCACTCCCTGGAGGAACCAGCACAACCATGGCACCGCTGGGAGGGGACGAAACAGGGAACAGAGCTTGCCCAGGGTTTTCCAAGCCACAGTGAGATCCCTCTTCCACAGGACCGTCCCATCCTTTTTGCCATGCAAGCTCAGGTGCCTCTGTGGTGCTGGAAGAGATTGGAGGCAGAGGAGCTGGGCTGGCCCTCATTCCAGCAGCATCAGCATCTCTCCTACCACAGTGGGAACTACTGGATTATAAACCACAAAACCAACCATTGGCCTTCTCCCTGCACAGGCACATTCTGTGTAGCAGAAATTCACCTTCCAGCATGCAAATTGCTGGAAACGAGTGCCCAGGAACAGCTGCTGACAACACTGTCAGAAAACACCGGGATTTTTGGCAGCTCCCACATCCTGTTATTGGTGGAAATAAAGCCATTTATCCAGGATGAGAAGAAGAAGGGATACCCTCAGCCTGCGCCCAAACCCGCTCTGCTCTTCCAACACCTGAATGGGAGGACAATCAGCAGAGCAAGGCCACCCCAGCCTGTGGGAAGGATGGATCAGCCTGGAGAAAGCCACTGTGCTTCACCAGGACAGGCACACCAGTGCCTGGCCATACCAAGGGCTCAGGGCATCAAAAACCAGCCCTTCCCACCTTTTATAAAGCATAAAATACCAGACATGCCCCAGAACAAGGAAGCCCAAGGCTGCTCGAGCAGGCAGCACACGTGCCTGCATGAGGGGGGTGAGCAGGAAAAGAAATAGGAAGTGGAGACAAAGAATTTCCGCAACATCCCTCAAAAGCGCTTCCTGTGCGTTGGGAGTCAGGAAACACACACAGGAGAGGTGCCCAGCCCAGGCTGAGCAGGGCCCCAAACAGCCCCTGGGGAAATAGACTAAACACAGGGAATTAGGTGGAAACTCACAGCCCACACCCACAGTAAAAATCCCATTTGATGTATCATGAATCCTGGATTTGGAATGGCAATTAGATATGCACTTCACCTCAGAGAACAGGTGGACCAAACTCTCCAGGATCCATATCTACATCCCACCTCAGCACAAAGCCTCTCCCCACAACCCAGTGAAGATTAAGCCCCCAGGAATGGCACTGATCCTCTGTGATCCTGGAGGGAGACTCTTA
This sequence comes from Hirundo rustica, assembly GCF_015227805.2. NCBI lineage: Eukaryota > Metazoa > Chordata > Aves > Passeriformes > Hirundinidae > Hirundo > Hirundo rustica. The sequence goes on from NC_053452.1 coordinate 18,196,573, forward strand.
TTTCAACACTCCCCCTTTGCTACAGGAGTAAAACAGAGACAGGCTTGTTACTTATGGATTGAGAAATGCCATGGTTGGATAAATAACTCAGTCCCAGCCCAAGAGGCAGAAAGGCTGGAGCTCCAGGAGACGCTTCTAATTCCTTGAAGTAATCTGGGAGGAGCTGGTGGCTGCCTGGTGCAGTTCCCTGCATCCCACAGGTGACATTTCACATCCCCCAAAAGCATTGCTGACCCATGCACAGCTTTTCAGCCAATTGCAGAGAGTATTTTTCCTGCTTCCATGGAAAGTTTTGGATTTAGCTGCATTAGGAAGCAGAGCTGCATTTGTTTCCTGGCCCTGCAGCCCCTGCTTGGTACAGGCAGTGCCTGCAGCTGGCAAATCCAGCTCCAGAGACAGGGCCTGGCCTTACAAATGTGTGACTTTTGCATATTGGAAAGGTGTGTTGTCAGAGCATCTGTGTGATAATCTGTGTTTTATACATGCAGATATGAAAAAAATTGGTTTTTTTCTTTTATTAATCCTCTCCTCATTTTGTGAGCTGTTCATTTTGGGTTCCTACTGGGTTTTGTAGCTGGCAGCCCCCTGCTCAAGGCTGCTAAATGAGGAGATTTCATTTGGGTGGGTTAAATAAACCTCTTCCTATCAGAAGGGAGCATCTCTCCCACGTGGGGTGGGACCAGCCTCTGTCACCAAAGACAGGGTGACACACCAGGGAACTTTGACATGGCATTATGGCTTTTTTCCCCCCCGATCTGTTTGGCAGTAGATGGTTAATGCCTGTAGTCAGAAGCACTTCATTAGACAGCTCATTAGTTAATCATGCTTGTACGTGTGATTTCTCCTGTCCCCATGCATGTGACAAGGGAAGCTGAGGAATCCATGGGAATTATTTAAATCACCCACGTCCCAAACCTAAGACTTAAATACCCTGACAGGCAAAGGAGCATTAATTCCTACAACCTCCCAGCATTCTCCCAGTGTCACTACTGTACTCCAAAATATTAATAAGCCCCAAAGCAATAATGGTGAACACTTTAGCCAGTTAGAAAGAGGTTGGGGTGGTGTTAGTCATTAATTTGTCAGGAGGATGACAAGATTATTTACGTCGTCAGAAAAGCAGCTCATTAGAGCTGCCCTCATGCAAATACTTGGCCATGCTTTGTTGGAAGAGCATAAAGCAAGGGGGCTGCTCCTGACAGCAACGTGCTGCAGGCTTGCAGCAGGAGAGTCACAGCTCAGATGAGAGGGAATGAGCAGCCAGGGGAAGGGATTTTATAAAAAAATCTAGGCACAAGTGAGAGAGAAGACATTGCAGCTGCTTGGTTTTGCCCAACCTGTTGGGCAGGATGTGCCAGATGTGAACTGACAAGATTTTATGGCTTTGAGATGTTCCCTTCTCCTTCCCGCAGTGAGCACCAGAGGGGAACAGCGTGTTCCTATCCCATTTCTGTGTACAAAGATGGCACTGGCCCCAGGTGTGGGAATCCCCTGCAGCACACAGGCCTGCCCTGTCACCCCAAGGCACCCAGCCATGCGCACAAGTGACACAAGAAGACGTGAACCACATCCGAGAGCTCCCCCCAAGGCTTTACCCAGTGACTGAGGGATACCTCCAACCTTCAACTGCCAGAGAAACCACTAAGGGTTTGTTTTAAACCCTTATTATCTTAACACATAATTCTCTGATGCTGGGCTTGTGCAGATTTTCAGCAGCCACACTGCACTCTGCTTACACACTGAGCACCCAAGGAATGCACTTATTTTTGAAGACCATGTCGCCTCTTTAGTGTTCAGTGAAAGGGCTCTGACATCCTCAGGGAAAAGAAACTTGGGAACACGAACTTCCAGACACCAATTACTCCGCTACATTCCCCATGCATGCAAGGAAAAGGAGCAGCCCCAAGTAGCAGCCACAAAAACCACTAGCAGCCACAACGTGTCATGCAGAAGAGAGGACCTGGCTTTGCTCCTGGTCCCAGTGGCTCTGGGGATGGGGGAATTGGGTGCAGATGAGCACTTCCCCACTTGGTCACTCGTAGGGGGAATTGGGCATTTACTGTTTTTAAATAAAGCTCAAAATGTCCCCTTCTGAGTGACAAGGGGCGTCAGTAGGGTCTCTGGTGTTCCCTGTGGATCCCAGCACCATGCCAAGGGTGTGCTGGGATGGGCAGGAGATGGCCAGCCAGCTGAGAACCCTCCCTGCTCCATTTCACCCCCACGTTTGTGTTGTTTGGCACTGGGCAGCAAATCCATTGGTAAGGCAGGCTGGATGAGAGCAGCAGAGATGCTCCTCACACAGCAAGGAATGCTGAGTCCCTGAGCCCACAGCCTCCACTGCAGGGCTGGGCTTCCCACAGGGCGCTGTGATCGTCAGAGGGGTCATCCCAGGAGGGTGAGCCTGGCACAGGAGTGGATTTACCCTTGTGACTGCAGAGCTGCTGGGGCCTCACTCTGTGCACCCACTCAGCTCCCAAATTCTCCTGTGGCCCTGTTACCACCGCCCTCCCCGCTGTACCCAGGGTCCCACCTCCTCCCAGAGCATCCCCACCAGACCCCTCTGGGATGCTGAACTGCCTAGTTTTGCTGGGAGCTGTTCAGCAGCCGGGAGGACAAAAGAGAGGGGGGCTGGAGTCCTGGTGAAAAATGTGATGGCGGCAAAGCGCTGTTACAGCCCCGGCACGGAGTTATTAAGGAGAGGCAGGGAGGAGTAACATCTTTTATAGGAGCAATTTATAGTGTTGGGAAACAGGCTTATGGGCACAGGCACCCTCTCACAGGAGGATGTATGTGCTTCCTCCTGGGCAGCAGCCATTAAAGGGATGTATTTGGACAGGGTGGTGGGGAGCAGCAGCACAAAAATCCTAAAATAGACACAACAATGTTTCTCTCTGTCTGGCCCAGCTTGCACAGGAGTTTCTGCTTCTCCTCCAGCAATTTGCCCAAGGAGAGGGGTTTCCCTCCAGCACCATACCCACCCTCATCCCAAAGCTGGCCCAGTGTGGTGGGCTCAGGCTGCAGAGCCATTCCTGCCATCCAGTTCCGTCATTTCTGGAAAGTTTATACAAACACCATACCCCTCACACGGCTTCCAAGCTGCTCATCTCCCCTGTCAGCCTTTATGTTACCTGTGTATATCCAAGTGATGCCCCTAGCAGGAAATTTTACATCCCAAGGGATGGGGTGTTGCCCAGGGAAAACCCAAATCACAAGGCAGGAAAATGAGGGGAGCGGGAAGGGGAGGTGATAAGTGCTAAATTCTGGGTTAGGAAGTCAGACAGAGTAGTGAGTGAGCAAACACAGGTGGATGGAAATGAAAGATCATTTTTATCTTGTCTCTGAAATCCTGTCCTTTTCTGCGGCCAACATCAGCTGCAGAAGGGAGCTGGGGTGGGGAAGGGACAGGGAAGGGGCTGGGAAGGCAGGAGATCAGCAGCGTAGTGCAACTGCAGAGCCCTAAAGCAGACTGCAGTCCCCTGGGAAGACATCCATATTTTTGTTCCCAACTCTGTCCCTCTGAGCCGTATAATAAATTGTAGAGTTTTTATTTTAATTCTGGTCCCATATCTGTGACTTTAGGCCCATTCCTTGCTGTTGCCATCAGTCCCTGCCCATCAGGATGTGCCACTCCAACACAGAGCACAGCAACACCTTGACCCTTGTGCTCCCACATGAAATATTTTTCATGTTCTCTGCCACGCTCAGGAAAGCCAAGTATTCTTTCCTTTCATTTGTTTCAGACACAGCAGCCATAAACCCCATTCTCTGGCCTCTTGTTTTCATGTGATGAGACCAGCTCAGAGGAAGGCAGGGATCCATCTTTCTCTGTGCCGGGTGGCCTCAGCACGTTGCTGAGCCAACACCCTCAGTTCCTTCCCCTTGCTGCTCAAAATCACCTCCCAGTCCAGTCATCTCCTCCTTTTCAGCCCCAGCTGCCATTTTCTGCGGGTGGACCATCAGTGCTGGGTGCTCCGGTGGAGCTGCAGTGACCTTTGCTGTCACTCGGTGCCTCGGGGTGGCTGAAGCCCAGGCAGGCGCTGGCATGGCCACTGCCCTCAGAAGCCTTGCCAAAGACAGACGTTCCTGTGAAAACCTCCCCTTGGGCTCAAGGTATTCCACACTGTTGGGAATGGAGCCCTGTGTTCCGTGAAGTCGCTTTTCCCTGCACACAGGCACTCAGACACCTCTGAATTGACTTGGGGCCCCAGGCAGACTTTGTCCCATGTGAGTCTTTTACCCTCATTTCTTTTCACCTTATTGCTAGAAGAAAACTGCCCAAACTGTTCCCATGCACACCAAGTAACCCTTCACAGAATTCGTCAGAACCACTGCTCCCTGAATAGGTGCATAGCAGCAGGAGAAATTTTCAATTACTTTAGAAAAGTAATCAGTTAGAGAATCATCACAGAAAGGTGTGGGTTGGAAGGGACCCTAAAGATCATCCATTTCCAACCCCCTGCCATGGGCAGGGACACCTTCCACTTGCTCAGAGCCCCATCCAACATAGCTTTGGACACTTCTGGGGATGGGCTATCCAGAGCTTCCCTGGGCAACCTGTGCCAATGCCTCACTGCCCTCACAGTAAAGAATTTCTTCCCAACATCCAACCTAAACCTACCCTCTGTCAGTCTAAAGCCATTACCCTTTGTCCTTTCACTACAGGCCCTTGCAAAAAGCTCTTCTCCAGCTTTTTTTAGGTCTCCTTTAGGTACTGGAGGGTGGTGCAAAGTGTCCCCAGAGCCTTTTCTTCTCCAAGCTGGACAACCAGCTCTCCTCACTCCAGCAAGCCCGTGTCCTCCTGGCACTGGTGTGTGCAGAGCTGATGCAGGTGGGGTCTCAGGAGGGCAGAGCAGAGGGGCAGAATCCCCTCCCTCCACCTGCCGGCCACACTTCTCCTGAGGCAGCCCAGGATGAGGTGGATTTGCTGAAGGCACAGCAAGCTGAGCTAGCTGGGGAGCAGGACTTGGCCAGGCTCCTGTGGGAGTGCTTCCCACATCCCTGCCTCTCTGTGAGTGGAGTACCTGCTGCATTAGCTGGCAGCACATTTCTTCTCACTGCAGCTGTGCCTCCGGAGCTGCTCCGGTGGCACTCTCTGGGTGGATGTAGGACTAAGGAGAAGCCTTAGCACAGGGACACCTGTTGCTGGCATGGGAATTTGAAGCATTTACCCAAAACAGCCTCAAGCGTTGTCACTGCAATGGATGCTCCTTGGGGTTTTTGAGCAGCCCTGTGCCTGTCACTCCTGCAGCATCCTGTGAAAGGCAGATGCTGCCTGGTGCAGCCCTGAAATGGTTTCTGCTGGATCATCTCGTCGTGGTGACCACTGTGCTGCTGCTGAAAGGAAAACCTTCCTTAGGAAGTACGTGGATTGAAGTGGTTCCTCTCGGTGCTGGATTGATTCTGGAACAGCTTTAATATGGCACCACTGCCCTTCCTTCTTCTTCCAAGAAATACTCAGAATTCCTCAGCCTGCTGCATGAATGCTCTGCTCTCCAAGCAGCCATTGCCTTTAATCTTGACTACTACACAGAAGTCATTTGTGCAGTTAAAATCACTTAAATGGGGACACGAGGAGTCATTTTAACAACTGATTGCATAGATGGAGGTGGGAGAGTGTGACTAACCTGGAAATGGGAAAGCTGACCTCTTATCTGGAGCACAAGGCTGAGAACTTCTCGTTCTGCTCCTCATGTGTCAGATGGAAAGGAACAAACCACCTTCCCTTAACTGTGTCCAGCCCAGGTAGAGCAGTGTTTATAGTCTCCCCAATTAACTAGAGCACATCTACACATTACTTAGCTCTTTGTGCCCAGTTATTCCATTTATAACCCTTATTACATCCCTCCATCAAAGGGACATCTCCCCATCACTGCTGCCTGGGGGTGAGGGCAAAGGTGTCTGGATGGATGAGAGAATGGAGCCAAGACGGCTCAGCTCCTTCCTAGGGCTGCATTTCTGCCACAGAGATGCTGTGTAACCTTGGAGAATAACAACAACAACAGAAAATAATAAGCCTTTCACAGAGGGAAGTTATGAAAAATTGAGCTGTTTCTGGAAGAAACAGAGTAGCTCGAAGGAGAGCTAAAGCGGGCAGCTCAGCTGTGACACAGCCCCATAACCCCCAAGCTTCCAGCATATTCTCTCAGCATTTCTTCAGTGCCTCTAAAGCATCCTTTCAGCCCGTTCCATCCCTGCAGCTGGAGCCAGCTTCACACGCACTCAGGTATCCTGGGAGGGAGCAGCCCTGCGATCCAGCCAGCAGCTCCAGCACAGCTTCCACGCTGGGTTTGCAGCCTGGCTTTGCAAGGCCATCGTCAGCTCCTGGGGAGGAGAGAAAATCATCTTCTACCTTCTCCTTTCCGACTGCCTGAAATGAGGTCTGGAGACTGAACATCTGCTTAACGCGCCAGTCAGGCAGGGACACGCTCCCCTCGCTTATTGCAGAGCCACAGTCAGTCGCAGAAAACCGAGTTTCCATATGTAGCCTGGAGACACACACATGGCCCTGGCTTCCCAGCCGGGGTCACAGCAGCGCAGGAGAAGGAAACAGCAGGAAGAAAAATGGGGATGGAGACTGCAGCAGAGCACCCACAGAATGTCTAAAACCATCCAGCAGCCCAGGCCCTCCAGTGGCACCTGGTTGTTGCCTGTCCCAGCTTGGGGTTAAGCCTCAGCCTTCTGAAATCTGAGCCTGGCATCACCAAGGTATGGGGGGATTCATGGATGACAGTGGAAATACAAGAGCAGACAGCACAGCCAAGTTCGTTCAGCAGAGCAGAGTGATAAACAGAGAGCAAAGAGCCCGTTGCATGCTAATTACCCATGAGGATCAATTAACTGTAGTTAAAAAATATATTTTTAATGTCATAGTCTTCAACTGTCACTGGCTGATTGCAGTCACAAAGTGGAGCCAAAATCCTCAGTCAAAAATGTTGGTTCCTCATTAAAAAAAAACCAAAAAACCAAAAAACATTCTGGCTGCCGATATCAGCACCAGGCAGCCCTGTACCCAGCAGAGACACAGGAACCAGCACAGGGGACACCAAGAACAGGCCTAATGCCAAAAGAGTGTTATGACATTTTATTAAATAAAATATGCTTATTTAGCCACCTCTAAATAAGGTGGGTGTATTTCCCACTGTTTGAATCTGTTCAGCTATGGAACAACCTCGTTACTAACATCTAGGCGAGCATTTAAAACAGCAGGAAGCTCAGCAACGTTGCTAAAGCTGATTTCTATCAGCAGAAATGCACTCCTCTCCGAGCTTCCCAGGAGAGACCTCTATGGTCCCACCTGAATTCCTGCTCTGCCAACAGCGGAGCATCGATTCCAGCTTTCAGAGGACCTGGAATGGGAGGAGAGTGCGTTTCAGGAGCTAAGCCCCTCCTCTCCTGGGTAAATCCCACCTGGTGGTTGGTGGCTCTTCGGAGCGTGTTGCAATCACCATTGTGCCAGCCACGCTGCAAAGGCATAAAAGCAGCAACCTCATTTTTAGGAGAGAAAATAACAATTCAGAAGTGATATAACTTGCCCAAAAGAGTTGAGAACGTCATTCCTGGGGGAAGGCTGTGAAGGGAAATCCTTCTCCTGGGCTCACAGAGAGAATTGGGTGTCTATTCCCAGTGCTGACTACCTCCCCTGTCCTCATTTTGTGCTTGTTTGAGTCTCCATCACACTTTTGCTCCACCCTGTGGTTTGTTGTACTTGGTCCTGAGTTTATTTGATATGGAAACACTTCCAGTGTGCTCTTCCTCAGCTTGTGAAGCCCTGGTCACCATTGTGGCATTGTATAAATACCAATGGGTAAAGGTTTGGTTAATTTTTTTTTGACTGTCTTCACCCTGCAGCTATAGCTCAGCACCTTACTGGGTTTCACCCAGGAGCTAAGATTTGGTGCCTTGGTCCAGCAGCTCCCTGCACTCATGGGATGCAGCAATAGGTACTCTGTGAATCCCCACATTACTGGGATAAAAGCAGCTGCAACTCAGGACCAACATATCATGAATAGGCCAGCTGAAGAAGTCATTAGTATCAGCTACATCCTGAGGATAGCAGTAGCACCGTGGTGCTAAATCGAAGCTGTTCCATGTGGTGCAAGTCAGCTTACAATGGACCTTACCTGCTACCAGAAGTCAGCTGCAGGCAGTGGAGCCATCTGCATCCTTCTGGCAGTAAAACCCACAACCCCACAGGTTTGCTGTCTTGAGGGGAAACCACAGCTTTGTGCAACCCCAAGTCCAGCCAGGAGCCAGTTGGAACTGGACACTTGCTCTGTCACTGGCTTTACTGCACCCCATTCCTCATCTCCCCCACACACCCTCTCTGCAAGCTGGAGGCTTGAGTCTGAGCTGCTCTGCAGAGCACACGCTGGAATCCCCGTAGGATGGAAGACAGGTGCAGAAACAAAACTAATTTTCTTATATTTAGTAAAAGAAACCCAAGAAAGAACCCATCATTGGAATGGCACTATGCCTGTCTCACGACCTCAGAGGAGGTGAGGAGAGGGCAGGACAGAGCAGGTACATGCACAGGAGGGAGAGAAATCGCTGTTCTCCACAATTCATGGCCTCTAAAGAAAGTGCCTGGGCTGGCCCCTGGTGGCTGTGGCCTGAGTGATAAACACGAGCTCCACAATTTGGTTGGTGCCATTTAAACACTGTACATCAGTAAAAATGTTTCTTCTTTCTGAAGAATCCACATAGCTTTTGGAGAAAAAAAAAAAAAAAAAAAAGGCAATATTAACCAAAAAACCTAGGGCAACCTACCTTTAACAGCCATATAGAAAAAAATTATAGAGTTATATAAAGCTAGCAGCATTCTTGTCCCCTTGTGATGTTGGTATGAGATTGAGGAAATGTTTTTTAATATGCCTAAATATATAATTATCATAAATATAATATAATTTAAACATTAAAAAAGCATCTGCTTAACCTCACATGCTTAAATAATAACATATTATTATTATATGTTTTGGTATGCACATATATAATTACGTACAATCCACAATAATACATTTGCAGTAAATATACGCATATATAACACTATTTTTATTGTGGGTGGGTGCAGTGGCAGGAGAGGGAGCCTATGCAATGGGGAAGAGACCCTGTGCTCCTTTCGGACAGGAAATGTTGTGGTCCTCCTGTTTTACTGGGAGCAGGACTATGGATGTGCAGAGAGGGGCAGGGCGGTGCAGCAGGGGAGACAAGAAGATTTATGGCAAGAAGGGAATTTTGCCTCTCTGATACGCAGAGAGAGCACACGAGTCACCGTGACACGGAGACTGAGTGACCCAGCTTTCCCGGGCTCTCTGTGTTCCTTCCATGCTGGGAGCACATTCCCTGCCCGCACAGCATCCGGGCGGCAGGGAGGCCAGGGCAGCCTCAGGAATAAGGCGCCGAGGCCGACAGCATCCTGGTGTTAGCACTGGTGTATTTTACAGGCTCTCTTGAGGCTCAGGTAAGGCAGACCAGGGGGGCAATTCAGTGCCAGCAGCAGCAGCAGCAGCAGCAGCAGCAGCAGCAGCAGCAGCAGCGGCGGAGCCGGAGCAGCTCCCCCTCGGCAGGGCAGGAGCAGATGTGTTTCTATGGAGCTGTTACGCCCCGGCTCCACGACGCTCCTGGGTGCACTGTAACCCCTGTCTGCAGCCACTGCCAGCGACTTCACATTAACAGAGAGGGGCTGCTGCACCCTGTGCTCTTCTAGCAGTACCCAGGATGGCTTAAAAACGCGCTGTGCGCTGTTGGGAACTTGAATGCTACCCTTTTAGTGTTTATTAATTTATTGTATAAACACCAGCGAGGTTAGATGCTGTCTGTGGCTTTGGCTTCTCTTTTCCACAGCATTCAAAGCAATTACTTTCATGAAAGCAAATGATCCATTTAGCTGGAGAACCTATAAGGCAGAAATGAGATCAGATTCCTGAACAGATGTGCCCTCCTCTAGTGGGATTCAGCGTCTGCAAGGCTTCAAGCTGACACCAAGCAGAAAACCTCTCTTAACTCCACTATGTTTGAGCTGCACAGCAGAGCTGGAGGTTTTATCAAAGAACCAGTTCCACTCTTCAAAACAAGGACAAATACAATAATTTTAAAGCATTTCATGCCCCGGGGAATGGGAGGGAGGAAGGATTTCTTTCTCGTGGGGATGGGGATGGCATCACCATAAAAGCCCCAAACCCCAATCCACTAAACGAGTCCCTCTTCCTCAACAACGCAAGGAAAAATGCTTTTGCTCGTTTTTTGCACACACAGACCCGAAGAGGGGGCTGGAGGGAGCCAACAGCTCCGGCCTGCGCACACGTTGTGTAATGCTCTCCCTCGCATGGTGCTGCGTTGTCTCAGGAAACACCTGAGCTCCCCACCCAGCTCAGCTCCAGCCCAGTCAGGAGCAAGTCACAGCTCCCTTGCGTCGCTCCAGCGACTGCTCCGAGAGCCAGCGCTGCAAACCACGGCTCCGGTCATGGCCTGGGACCGTGGCAAAACCCTCCTGGAACCACAGACCCCCACCACGCCAGGGAGACACTGCATCCATCCACGGCAGGATCCCTCAAACCAACGCCCGGGACCGCTCCCGCTGCTCACGTGTGAAGCCCCAGCTCACAGCCCGTCCTCCAGGGAGAGCAGTGCCGGCACCAGCCCGGCCCCCCCGCGCTCCAAACGCTGTCCGCGCACCCAGGATCTGCTGAAGAATCCTCTGAGCATCCTCCCTGGCCCACGCCCTCGGCCCCAGCGGGGCGCAGATGGCGGGAAGCACAGAGGAGAAGCCACCGTCGACAGCCCCTCCGGGCAAAGCGCGTCAGCGAGGCGGCTCACGGAACTCTGCCGCTCCCGCCAGCTCCCTCCCCTGCTCCGCGGCCCGGCCAAAGCCCGAGGTCCCTGGGATCTGCACGCCTGAGCCTGGCAGCGCTCCCGGGGCCCGAATTAGCCGGCACCGAGGCCGTTTGAAGCGGCTCCAGCGCTCAGATGCAGGGACACGCAGCCCCGCAGCGGGAGCCGGTCCCGGGGCCGCGTCCAGCTGGGACGCGCATCCTGCCATCGCCGCTCGCGCTCGGCTCCTCAGGGCCGCCATCCGTGGCCATGTGTTCGCCTGGCAGCCTTCCCGGCCGCGGGCCGCCTGACGGGGCCTCGGCTGCCAGGGAGCGGTGCGGGACTGCCAGTACCGTTCCTTCAGGCCTCCCGCTCCTCCCGTCCGCGGAAAAGAAGGGAACGGCTCTCACCTGACGGAGACTGCGGCGGTGTCGCAGCCTCTCCTCAAAGCAGGCACAAGGTGAAGGCGAGAGAGAACGTACCCCTCACCAGCTCGACAGATGCTGAGGGAAACTAAAAGCAGCTGAAGTCACAGTTTCTTGCAAATCTAGGTTGGCAGGAGCAGAAGAGCAGCTGCTCAGGAGCAAAGAGTGGTGGGGGCAAACCCAGGGGTCAGCATTTATCACTGAGGCATGTGGGATTAGCTCTCTCACTCTGGGATGTACAGGCACCAGAGATTTTCCAGTTGGGTTTTGCTTGGGATGCTTCCATGAAACAGCACATATGTGAACACACAGAGGAGGTGAGGGCAGCTCCTCTCAAGGGAGCAGGGCGAGAACCCTCAGTCCCAACAGCATTGGGAGACATAAGTGGTTTCCAGAGCTGTAGGGACTTTTTTTTTTTTTTTTTTTTTCCTTTTTCAGGATTCCTTTATTATTTCTTAAATCTTTCTGACGTCACAGAAGCTCTCAGTAACATAAAGCACTCCTGCTGCTAGAGACCCTGCTGTGTGTAATAGCCTGCCTGCAGAAGGAGATGAGGGGGATGCTGCTGGCATGGGACAAAACAGCAGAGAATGTGTACGCACATCTCAAACCACGAGCTATGTATAAGCCTACAAATGAGAGATAGACAGAAAATCCAGGCTTATTTCCCACTGAAGAGCAACTATGGTGCTGACTTGGAGAGCACACACACCCTGCCTTTGATCCCAACCTCATTTTTTTGTGGGATTTTACCCCAGTGTCCTGATCTTTGGTGTTGCTGCTGCGGAGGGACAGTAAGATTCACCATCAAGGGAGAACCAGAAAGTTTCAGCCGAGGTGTGCTGCAACCTGGGAGAGCATTCCTGAGCCTCAGCATTTTGCAGCAATTTCTCGGGATTAGGCAAGTCTCTTCATTTAAAATAAGTAATTTATTGCGTATTTATTTAGTTTTGATCATGTAACAGGTAACATTCCCAGGAAGGCAATCAAAAAGGTAGCTTACATTAAGATCCTATAAGCCTAGGCAGTCCTAACCACCCCTTTTTAACACTACTACTGACAAATTTAAAGCTTTTTACACACTCAGCTATTTTTTTGGCATCGCCAAGTCAAAAGACCAAAGCCTCCTCACAGATTAAAGAAAAAAATATATATATAAACAGTGGCTTTCTGTTCAACAAAATACTTAGAGGCCAACCTGCCACAAACAGGCCTGCAACTTAGGGCAAAAACATCTCATCACTGAGGATGATTCATTATCCATGTGAGTAAGACACAAGCAAAAGCTGACAGCTCCCCAATATCCTCCTGCTCTGGACCAGGGGAACAAAAGAATCCAACAACCATCCTGACGCTAGAATTCCTCCTCTTAATTCCAGCCTTTGAAACCAAGTTATATGAAAAGTGTTATTAAGTTCTTACTCCTATGAAGGCCAAGAAATGTCGTGTGGTTTTTGCCAGAGCAAGAAATAAAATTGCAGTGAACAAAGTATTTGACCAGAACATTGCCTGTATTTTATTAAACCTTAAATCTTAAAATTAAGCTCCAGATCTTCAGAGCAAGCAGATTTGAGTCCAGATCTAGCTCACAGACCAAGAACAGTGGCACAGGGAATATGGATGTGAGACACACTGGTTTCAGTCACTTAAAAAAGCGGAATGTGGTGATTAGGATCATCTAATAGCTACTGCCAGGTGGGGTAAAGGGCTGGAGGAACACACTGAATCATAGGTACACTAATATTAGTTACTTTTTATTCAGCAAGTTACTTTCCTAAATAAAATCTGAAATGCAGGGTTTAAGCTCCATGTTAATCAAGCTCTCAAGAAATGCCTGTTGAATTTGATAAAGCCACAAAGGAGGGATTGATCTTATGTCTGAAATTATTTCCCACTACATTATTTTTTGGCTCTGGTAAGCAAGTTGGTTGTTGATACTTGTGTTGCTGATACAAAGCAACCAGCTTAAAATAAGGTTTTGTACTTACTCTGAAGGAAATTGTAAGTAAATACAGCTGTTAAAATACAAATATGAAACAGAGACCTAGAAACCAACTTATCACATACACTTTATAAAGGACTTCACCACAATAATTCTGAAATTGGGCTGTGGACATACATCAAACAACATTCTAAAGAGATGCCACCTCACATCCATCCCTCCACTCAGTACAGTTAAACTCCTCCACAGAAGTACTTTCACAGGACCAAAACTTGTTTCTGGTATTCAAAATCTCCAGCTAATCACTAATAGGATTCACCTGGCATCTCTAGGACCACATCTTTCAAAAAGGGCAAGTTTATCACTAATCTGGAGGTAAAGCACACTAAAATGTTGTCATCTGCTCAGGTTCCTGATCCCCTCATCTTCCATCAGGATTTCCTCTGCTTTGAGCAATTTAACTGCACTGTCAGTTAAACCGGGATACTTCCTCACCCCAATTCTCTCAAAGAGAAAGAACTCAGTATTTCATTTGAGTACCAAAATCTCAAGACTTGGTTTCCTAATATTCCTAATAAAGGAAAAAAAAAAAAAAAAGTTCCTTACCAATACTTCAATTCCAGATTATTTAATAAAAATCTCCCAGCCTAATTACCCATTTTTCTATGTGCCTGCGACAGTGCTGTCTGATAGGTGAAACTGAATTCTGAAGTACAGGAAAAAAGAAGTAGTTAATTGTATTGAAATGCACTGATAACAAGTTTAACAGGCTTGTTATCAAGTAAACAGAAGTGACATCTTAAGTCAGTTAAATCTCAGTCGCTCACCTTTTATATTTCTCTTGTTCTGGGTGCTTCAAGACAAGTCTTCCTTAATTTTTAGTTGATAGCTATGAACTGCTTGGCATCAAAAGAATGTGATCACATTTTGTCTAGCATTAGTCTTGCCTGTGACAAGCTACTCCACTTAAATAGACTTTACTTTGCACAACCCTGGCAGACAGCATTCATTACCAAAGCCAAGCAAGTCATGAATAATGTGATTTATTCTGTAATTTTTGGCTCTCTGTTCAAGATACCAAAGCAGATAATATATCTCTATTAATCCTCTTTGGAAATCTTCAGACAAATTCACTCATGTTTAGAGCTCACTCAAAACCTCTCAAAAGAAGTTAGCAGCAAATAAGCTCTGCAGGAGCCTTAGCATGGAGGTGAAATCTGTTCACCGCCTACGTTTTTTGTGGAGTTCATTTCATTATCTGCAAGAGCTATCAAGAACTACAGCACATAACTCGTTTCCAGACTGGTCTTCCAGAACCCTTAAACAAATTTCAGGGGGAAAAATTAAAACCAAGTTTTCACAGGACGGAATTTCAGCAGTAAATTTTTCTTCATGTGAACTTTTGTCAGCAATTGCAGGAGAATATAAAAACCCAGTAAGTTTTAAATGTGTGAACCTGTCCAAGTACTGCTTCTGTGAAGAATTGTAACAAAAATGGTACAAAAGTGTCTTTTAGATTGGAGTGTACAAGCTGAAACTAATCACACGTGGACTAAGCTCTCAAAAATGCTAGAGGGTGTGACTGAAACAGAAAAGTAGTCAACCAAAAAGGGAACATCTACAAACCAAGAAACTAACGGAGTGAAAAAAGGTAAAAAAACAACACAATGAAAAACACCCAAGAAAAATACAGCCCCCAAACAGAAAAACCCAAACCACTGCATTCCACCCCTTAAACCATACTAAAAAAACCATGAAAATCAGAAATGCTTCCAAATTCAGCACTAAATCAAGTAAGAAAGGAATCCAAATGACAACAAATTGCTGCTTAGCACTGTATCTTAGAGAGCTCAGTCCAGCTCCAGACTCTACCTGGTACTATACTCACCAGATCTGCTTTTATGTGGAGCAGACAAATTTAACACTCTTAAAAGAGACTCACATAAACACTACCTCAGCCCAGACAGTACCCCAGTATTTCCCAGATATGCACCAAGGAATTAGGCCGTGCATTGAAGAGCAAATGGGGAGGGAAGGCTGATCACTTTTTAATCACTATAACCCAGTGTAATATTTAAAAATCAAGACTAAAACCAGGCATCATTTAATGTATTTTAATAGCAAACTTACAGGAACAGCACAGAAGACAGACAACATTAAAAACATGTACTTGCATGTAGGACAACTCAGTTAGAAAAGTATAGTGAATGGATGGAATCTACTGTATGATAAAAATGCTACAAACACCATTTAGTTGCCATTGATAAGAAATTTACTTGTTTAAAAAAAATCCAAATGCTGGCATTGTCCAGAAAAATTTGACAGGTTTATTTATTTATTTTTTTTAATAAAGTTGTTTTGGTGAACAAGTTTCAACAATTCATGGTTTTATTTTTTTGACCACATTGATTGTTTTTATGTCCCCTCGTTTATATTAAAAATCCACACACAAATGAAAATGGAAAGAAAACTTGCCAATACCCAATTCTGTCCCCTATTTTTCCACTTGCAACCATATACTTAAGGTACCTTTTAACCCCATGGAAAAAATATCTAACGTTCATTACTACCAATAACAGGAAGAAGATTTTGCTTCGAGAATGACAAACCCATCGTGGTGAGGTTTTAGGCACGCTCCCCACGTATGCGGCGTGCTAGCTGGATATCTTTTGGCATGATTGTGACACGTTTGGCATGGATAGCGCACAGGTTGGTGTCTTCAAACAGGCCAACCAAGTAGGCTTCACTTGCCTCCTAGAGTGGAAGAAAAGAGGTAAGAACATTTTCACTCTCTGAGCACCAGGAAAGAGAAGAATCATAGTGCAGAATTAAAAGGACAGCGTAACGTGGCATTAAGTTGAGGTTTTGATCTTTATTACTCACGAGTATCAAAAGTTTTGATTTTCAGAAACAAAGAGCCCCCACTTTCTTATAACATTCTATGTCCAAAGTAGTGTACTGCTGCCATTTGGTAAGGACATCCTCCAGAACACAACAGAACCAATACTCCCATGGGACTCTCACAAGATAGGAAGTGGTTAAATTATTAACAGGTGAGTTTGTTCAGGAAATTCTCTTTTCAAAGGCTACGTTACACTGTTTGAGGGACTTGTCTGCTGCCTGTTCCAGAGTAAGAGTCATTGAGCATCAGGTGAAATTGGCAGGCGCCAGGGAAAAGAATATGTATTCCTTCCTGGCACATAGCTCCTTCCACAGATACTGAAGAGGTGGCTTAACTAAAAATTAGCAGAAAAAAAAATAACCTGAGAAAAAAATACCCTATTAGAAATAAGAGAACTCCTCGAACCCTCAAAACCAGGACATCAGTCAGGGAATTACCATCAGACACTTGTCCCATTCCTGTACTTTCTTCCTGCCAGTCTGGGGACTCAGCACTGGCCCTCACTACCACAGAAGGTTCTCACCTCACACCTGAGATCAGAACCAGGGGCGGCACAGGAACAACGCTGACCACAATGGTTTTGCCTGTTACTGAACAGCTGCAGACAGGACTCTGAGTTAGACGGACGCCCAGCTGGACCTAAAAATATTCTCCTGACTCACGTTAAGTTAGCTGCTGTTAAGCACAGCAATGGTATCTTTTTAAACACTTCTGGGTTGACATGGAATTCTAACACCTATCAATCTCCTAGGAAGCATCTTAGTGTGCCAGTACTGGACACAGCAACACCTGGGCTGAGAAGGTGAGGATGATGGGGCTCAGTTACAGGAAGGAGGGCGAGGTCACCCCTTCCACAATACACACAAGAGAACAACTTGTGTGAACCACTTCATTGCCAGGGACTCCAAGAATCAACTTATTAGGTTCAAAGACCTCATTTAAAAACATAAGATTACCCAATATGAAGAAAGAACAATATTTACTACAGCAGATGAGGACTGAGATATTACTAGGTCATTTGATTTACAGTGAGATATGAGAATCCCTAACTAAGTTCTGTCAAATCACTATGTGACAAGTTAAGACACTTCACCAAATATCCATGCTGGCACAAACAACATGGTACCCTAGGGGTTAGATTTTTGTTGGTTTTTTTTTTTTTTACTTTTTTGAGTTTGTTTTTTCAAACATGCAAGAACACACCAGGAATTGTATGTAACCAAGTTCTATACCCACACCACCTTAATGCAAAACCAGAAACATTCAAACCAGGAGCCTTCTGAAAGTGTATTAACTACTACATTTTAATAGGAAGTTCTAGAGAAGGAGACACGCAGATAAGCCTCAGGATTTAAGAGCTACCACACAGAATAACTAAGAGCAAAAGCAGCAACTCTGCAAACACACAGAGGCACTTTTTGAAGCTAAGCATATGCCCAAGTTTATGGGCTCTCATGGTAAATGTCTTGGCCCCTTATCAAGTGGAAGTCATTAACTAGAAAGAGACCATTTTGCCTGCACGTGAGACAGACTACAATTACAGATATGCTCTGGAACAATCTTTCAACAGCTAAAAGAACAGTAAAGACCTGTCCTGAACTAGGAATGTCGTTTATCACAAGAGGGAGATGTCCCCAAGATAAGAGCTGAGTCTTGTGGGGGGTCCTAAGTTAGGTTCAGGAATTTGGGCCAGAAAGAGCAATTAATATTTTTCTCTCTGTATAATCTAAGTAAGTTACATAACTAATATATTAAAAAAAATGTGTTTAGCATCAACTACATCCTAGGAAAGCAGCAATTCCCGTAACTGTGTTTAGATGTGGCTTATTGGGCTGTTTTTCTCTAGAGGGCATTTGAGGACACAGAGAACCCATCAGGACACGCCAGAACCCCTTTCTTTTACACAATATTCCCTCTCCAACTGCAGAGCTCAAAGGCGGAGGAAACGTGTTTTTCTTGAGCATCTTATTCACTGTTCTCACACACTGAGGGGCTATTAAGAACAAAACCAAAGCACCCCCCACAGAAACACACTTCTAGGCTCTGTAAGGTTATCCCATGGCACCTACAGGCATTCCCAAGCCCCCTCCGTGGGCAAGGCAAGGCTGAGGTGCGCACCCCTCCGCACCGGCGCGGGCCACGCCCACCGCGGCAGCCCCACCAATCAGAGGGAGCCCAGACCAACCCTGGAAACAGGCTGGCCAATGGGGGAGCGGGGCGGGGCTCCGGGCCGGGGGCACCGCAGGTACAGCGCACCGCCGGCCCGGGCACGGCTCACCTGCAAAGCACCGATGGCAGCGCTCTGGAAGCGCAGATCTGTCTTGAAGTCCTGAGCAATTTCACGCACCAGACGCTGGAAGGGGAGCTTGCGGATCAAAAGTTCGGTGGACTTTTGATAGCGCCTGATTTCACGCAGAGCCACAGTACCCGGTCTATTAAAATTAAATACAGTGAAAAAAAAAAAAATTAGTATTGAAAACATATTTTGCATCACCTTAAAAATAGGGGTCCATCCTCCAGACTAAACCAAGCATCATACACTTCTGTTTTCCCTAGGAGAGTCCCAGCATTCACAATACAAAATCAGTTCCTCTGGCAAGGGGTCGCTGTCTTCTCACCACCAATCTGTGCCCACCTCCACTGCCTTCAGCAGGGATCCATCAGGCCTGACTTCACCAAGGGAAGAGTTGGCCAACACGTGCTGTCCGCCTGACGCCAGCACAGCTCAGGGCACGTGTGGCAAACCATAGAGCCGCCCCGAGTTCAGTTGTACCAAAGGTACCCTCCCAGCGAGGGGCCTGACAGGGACCCTGATTTTAAGGGAAAACTGGTTCTTCTTCTCCACTGTCAACATTCACAGAAACAACAAAAATTATATTCTCTGTCATACTGTCAGTCAAAAGTATCCAGTGTATTCCCCCATGTTAGTTTTGGTGTCAGAATGACAAATTTGGATTAGCAACATATGTTCACAAGCATGATGTCCATCTGTGAAACTAATACCACATTTATTTCCATGGAAGCTTTATCTTTTCCTGCTCCAGCTTTATTCCTTTTCTCCCGACTGATTCATTCTGCTTCACATCTAGAGCAAGAATCACAGAGTGGGTCAGGTTAGAAGGGACCACAGTGGGTCACCTGGCCCAACCTCCCTGCTCAAACAGGGCCATCCCAGAGATGGTGTCTCAGGACTGCATCCAGATGGCTTTTAGACATCTCCAAGGAAGGAGACTCCACAACCACTCTGGGCAATCTGTTGTAATGCTCAGTCACCTTCACAGTAAAGTTCTTCCTCGTGTTCAGGTGGAATTTCCTGCGCATTGGTTTCTGGCCATTGCCTCTTGTCCTGTTGCTTGGCACCACTGAGAAGAGCTTGGCTCCACCCTCTTCACACTCCTCAATACATTAACAAATCCCCTCTCAGACTTTTAGATTAAGTCCCCTATTTGAAATCCACTTCTTCCCCAAGGAATACCTACACCTAGCCCAAAAACCACCCTCCAAGCTGAAGCACGACCGCCGCCGCCCCGCACCGAGGCAGGACTGGAAAAGGTCCGGACTCGGGCGGTGTGTGACAGCCCTGCCGCCGGCTCCGCTCCGGCCGGGGGGTCCCAAGGCCGGGATTCGGGCCGGGCGCGCGGGGCGGTGCGGGAGCCCCGGCGCATCCGCGGGTGCGCGGCTCCCTCTGGCGGCGGCTCCGCGCCCTGCAGGGCCCCGCGCCCGCCCAGCGCCGCCGCCGGATCCAGCCCCGCGAGCGGAGCGCGGAACGCGCCGGTAACAATAAACTTGGCGGCGGCGGCGCAGCCCCGCCGCGGCCTCTAGATAACCGCGTGTGCAAATTTATAAAAATTTAAAAGAGCCGCCGAGCCGCGTGCGCCGCGGGGGGGAAGGGCGTCGATTTTGTAGTCACCAGCATCGGAACACCCGGAAAGGGGCGAATGACAAATGCTGGGGGTCGGTGTCACCCTGGGAATTACTGGTTATTTTTCCGGCTGGCGGGGACCCGCGCTTGGTTTCGTTGTTTTTTTTAATAATTTTTTTTTTTTTTTAAAATTTTTTTTGGTTATTCTGCCGGCAGACGGATCGGGGAGCGGAGCGCGGAGGAGGCGGGGAGCAGCGCCCCCCGCCCTATGGGTCCCGCGGGGTGGGGGGGAGAAGGAGGGAATTTGGGGGGGGAGGGGGGAGGTTGCCCGGTAGCGCCCCGCGGCCGCCTCTGCGCGGCGCTGCGTTACCTGTAGCGGTGCGGCTTCTTCACCCCGCCAGTGGAGGGCGCGCTCTTGCGGGCGGCTTTGGTGGCGAGCTGCTTGCGGGGCGCCTTGCCGCCGGTGGACTTGCGGGCGGTCTGCTTGGTACGGGCCATGCTCCTGCCGACGTCGCTGCCTTACACCTGCCGGGGGAAACGCGGGCAGACGGGGCAGGGGGGAGGTGATCGCCCCGCTCGGCCTGCGCCCCCCGCGGCACCTGCCCCCGGGGCGGGCGGCGGCGCGGCCCCCGTCCCGCGCAACGCGTCCCTGCCCCGCCAGCCCCGAGCCCGCGGCGGCCGAACGCCTCCGACGGCCAGGAAAAAAAAAAAAAAAAAAAAAAAGAAACCCACACCAAAAAAGGAAAAAAATTAAATTAGAAATTAAACGCCTGCCGATCGCGGAATATTAAAATACAGCTTTTTTTGCCCACGAATTCGATATCAAAGCGGCGGCGGCTGAAGCCGAGAGAGCCGCACGGCAGCAGGCGCGGAGAGGCGGCTGTCGCCTCCTCCCCGCCGGCCGCCCGTCACCTGCCAAGTGTTTGCAAATACCGCCCGGCAAACATCGGGGGGCTGGCACCGACCCGCCGCTCCCACCCGCCGGAAAACCCCCTCCGAAACTGCGGAGCGGGGGCCGGCGGAGCGGCAGCCCCCGCCGGCCATCTCCGGGCTGCCCGGCGCTCGCCGCCGCCCGCCCGCGCTCCCCGGCCACCGCAGGAAACCCGGCGTTTATCGTGCGAAAAGGAGAGGGGCCGGATAAAGTGCGAGAAAGCAGCAAACTTTGTTTTCGGGGGGTTGTTTTTTGGGTGCCGTCTTTCTCTTTCTGTGCAACTGCTTCCCCAAGAGCTGCCTCGCTCCCAAGCGCCTCTCACAGGCAAACTCAGCTCCCAGAGCCAGAACAAAATGGAAACAATCACGAAACGCAGCCCTAGTCCTTTTGCAAAGGAGGAAAAAATAAATTGCAAAAAATAACGCCAAAAATATCGCCAGGAACTCCAAACCATGCGGGTGCGGATGCAGGGGGAGGCAGCGGAAAAGTTTGCACTCGAAAACCAAAAAATTGCGTCGCGTTTGGGTCGTTCCTTCGGCGAATTTCTTTCCCTTTTTATTGTTTTTTATGCAATAGGGAAAAAAAATATGGTCGGTGACCAGAGAAAAGAGACAAGATGGTGAAGCTGAGCAACAACTGTGGGGAGCAGGGGAAGGAAGGCAGGAGAGTTACCCTGGGCTGGCGAGCGGCTCCTCTTTGCGACCGCTTCCCGGCCCCGATCCGGGGGATGTCGGGCCGAGGAGGCAGCTAAGGGGCTGGGGAGGCCGCCGGTGGGGGTCTGGAGCGGGGGCGAGGGGAGCAGAGGGGGGCAACGACCGCGCGAAACGGGGCCGGGGGCGCCGGCGGAGGGAGCCGCTCCGGCTGCGCCGGGAAGGCGGCGCGGCCAAGGGAAGCCCGAGCCGCCGCCGCCTCCCGAGCCCCCCAAAAGTTTGTGGGGAGGGTCGGGGGGCGGCGGCGGGGGGCGGCGGGGCGCGGGGGGCGGCGGGCGCGGCGCCAGACTTACCCCGTCCGCTGGGCGAGCGCGGCTGCCGTGCGGGAGGGAGGGAGGGAGGGATGGAGGGCGGGCGGGCGGGCGGGCGCAGGAGGAGCCGGAGCTGCTGCGGCTGGCGCTGGCGGCGGCTCGGAGCACAATTGAAAGATGGCTGACCGGCGAGGGCCGGCCCCGCGCGCCGCCCCGCCCCCCGCGCGCCGGCCCCGCCCCGGCCCGCGCGCCCGCCAATGGCGCACAATGGAGGGAAGGCGCGGCCCCGCCCGCGGCCCCGCCCCCGCCCCGTGTGTACAAACACAAAAGGCACGCCGCGCGCGCGAGGGGATTCCCCGCGCCCGCGTGCCCCCGCCCCCGCCGAGCTGCCGGCGGCGTCCCCGTCCCGCTGTCCGTCCTGCCGGGCCGGGGGGGGGGCTCTGGTCGGTTCGGGGGTCGCCGTGCGGCCGGCAGGACCAGGGGAGCGATTTCCCTGTAATGCGCGTTGGTGAGGCCGCGCGTGGAGTGATGCGCCCGGTTCTGGGCCCCTCACTACAGGAAGGATGTGGAGGTGCTGGAGCGTGTCCAGAGAAGGGCAGCGGAGCTGGGGAAGGGTCTGGAGCATTCGTCGTACGAGGAGCTGCTGAGGGAGCTGGGATGTTTACCCTGGAGAAAAGGAGGCCCAGGAGTGACCTCACTGCCCTCTAACAACTCCCTGAAAAGAGGTTGTGGCCAGGTGCGGATTGACCTCTTCTCCCAGGCAACCAGTGACAGAACAAGAAATGGCCTCAAATTGCACGGGAGGAGGTTTAGCTTGGACATTAGGTGGAATTTCTTCACAGAAAGGGTGACTGGACGTTGGAACAGACTGCCCAGGGAGGTGATGGAGTTACTGTCCCCTGGATATGTTTAAGGAGACTGAACATGGAACTTAGTGCCACGGTCTAGTTGACAAGTGGTGTTCGAACAAAGGCTGGAGTCGATGATCTTAGAGGTCTTTTCCAACCTAATCGATTCTGTGGCGTTTTTTTCTTTACACAGAAGCAAAACTAAAATTTCTCCCTCTAAGTTGGCCCATCAGAGCCCACCCAGTGAGGATCTGCTGTGGAAGGGCCATACTCGGCCTGTAAAATGAGAGCTGGGTGTCAGGAGGGGACTGCTGGGGATACTTCTGTCTCAGAAACACACTGCAGGGACAATGGTTCACAAGGAAAATCTACTGTTGGGGAAGGAAGAGGAGCCTCATTTTCTGCATCAGTGCTGTCCCACAGTTTAGAGTTCAAAATGCAGCGATTGGAAAAGCAGCTGTAAGTTTAGCACTGCCATCAGCAGCAGATCCCAACCAGCTGTATCAGCTACCATGATGTTTAGTGAGAAAATTTGTTATTTATTTTCTGTTAACGTAAGGATCAAAATGCCCTGGGGGAACGTAACCTGCACTCTAATACAACTGCACAGTCACTGGCGATCGTCTTAAGCGCATCTCAACTACAGAGTCAGATCCTCTGCTCACACAAACTGGTGCCACCATCTTGTCTCTCATTTAGAAGGAGCCATATTTGATTTGCAAAATCTTCATTATGGATGATGATGTAATGCAGCTCTGTGTGGAGGCAGCCAAACTACCTCCAGCAGCAGAAGTGGTTTAGCCATGTGAGCCTTCACTTGGGGCTAATCAAACCTGACAAGAAAGAGAGCGTTATCTTGGGCAGAACACCCTGCTAAAGTAGATACAGTCTGCATTAGTGCTTGGATAAAAATGACGGGCTGCACTACACAGACATGACCAGACATGCCACACATACAACTTTGACCCTACGGTGATGTTGTGAGAGGTGACAGTCAGGAAAGAGAAACCACGAAGGCTTTTGTTTATACTTACAGGAGTATTGGTGGATTGATTTATCTATTGATAGTATTTCATGAGAGAACAGCACCTTACTGGACAGTCAGAAGTGAACGCCGAGCTGTTCAGTATTATACAATAAGAGTATTTGCAAATGCTCTGTGAGCTCTAAAAGCCAGGCACCGAAATTGGCATCAATTCCCCACACAACACACACATAACACGATGAGCAGCCGGAAAAGTTAAAAGAGGGCAGCGCTAGTTCCCAGCCGCAAGAAGCTGCCCGGAGGTCAGTAATCCATAGGTTGTCCCTGTCAGCTTCGGCCCTGCCCGCTCCGGAGGCGCGCAGGAAGCAGCCGCGCTTCCAGCGCTCTCCGGCCGGCTGTTCCCGCGCCCTTCTCCCGCCGGAGGAGCTGCTCCGCCGCGCTCCCGGCTGCGGCGCTCCGGGCTGCGGCCCTCCCTGGCGGCCGGGCGCCACCGAGCCCCGAGGTCACCGGCGGGCCCGGGCCCCGCGCCGGGGCTGCCGCGGGCGGCACCGGACTTGCCCCCGCCGCCATTGGCGGGAGCGCCCTGGAATTCCATGACGCCGGGCGGGGCGGGGCGGGGAGCGCGGCTGTCCCGGCCCCGGCGCTGCCCCCTCCCACAGCGGGCCCGTGTTTTCCTGCGGGAACTCGGCGGTCGAGCGAGCTCTCGTGTCTCCTGGAGCGCTGCAGCGCTGCTCCCGCCCTGCCGCTGGCAGCTCCGGCTGGGTTCAAATGCGAGAGGAATCACCGCAGGCAGGACTACGGCGTATTGTCTGCCCACTGCACACAGCGGAACACGGGGAAAGCCCAGAGAAGGAAAAACTATTCCAGTATTATCAGGTTTTGCACCCTCGCTTCATCCTCGCCGATTAATGCCACGAAACCCGTGCTTTTGCAGGCCTGTAGGAACAGGTACGGCCTTTTGAGCTTCACCACAAATGCTCTTTGAGTGCCGACAGGACAGCACAGAAAGAGCTCGACCCTAAAGACTCCAGACGTTCATCTTTCGCTGGCAGCACCGATAAGCCTTTGCTCCTCCTTTCCGAAGGCCTTTATCTCTGCAGACCACAGGCATCTTCCACCCTAAGGCATCCATAAGCGGCCATGAAGGAATCTAACCTAATGAGATTCCAGTGGTTTAGCTGGCAATAACGCGCCAAGGACAACTGCAGTACTTCATCCTCACCCAGCGTAACCACCGCTGCTGCAAACG
The DNA here is from genome assembly GCF_015227805.2 of Hirundo rustica. NCBI lineage: Eukaryota > Metazoa > Chordata > Aves > Passeriformes > Hirundinidae > Hirundo > Hirundo rustica. Next base: position 18,221,484 of record NC_053452.1, read on the forward strand.
TGGCCAGATTGCCACGGGAAAGAAGATTAGGGTGGGAAACAGCTGGTGCAGATTGGAGCCAAAGAAGACTCAAATGGTAATGAATAGAAAAGAGGAACATTCAAATCAGAAGTTGTTTTCAGCGCCTTTCACAGAAAGTAGACCGCCCGCATTCAGCAAGAGAGGCAGCTTTCCACTGCTTATACTCCTTTGGGCTGTCCAAGTAGCAGATATTTTTCAAAATAATCTCTTTCACCTTTCCCTTGTTGGGAAACTCTCATCTTGCCTGAGAGACTCTGGGCAGAGGAAGGCAGGCACTTTTCCCCTCAGGATACATTAATTGCATTTATTATATCAAGCTAAAAATACTGTTTCAAAATGCTACTAGGGGAAAAAAAAACCCAACAAACAAATCAAAACAAAACAAAAAAACCCAACAAAACATAACACAAAACAAGCAGAACTAGAAAACTGTTGCTTTGGTCCTTTCCAAATAGCTCCAAGTCAGCTTCCAATGCCAGCGTAATGCACTGGTCCAGTTGGAGGAAGAGCTACCAGATCAACGCCAGTAACATCACAGACTGCAGGAACATCTACAAACAACTGGAGCAGCTGCTTCCCTTTGCAACAACACAGATTACAAACCAAACAAAACACAGCAGAGCAGATGAAGTTTGCCTTTTTTGAGGTTAACTGGACCAAAAAAGAAAAAAAAGGGAGTCCAGAATATGATCAGAGTATGGTTGTTTTTAAGCAACACTGCAGGTAATCTTTAAGAATCATTTGAGAAAGGCTTCTCACTACAAAAGACATTCACAGTTTATCACCAAACTCCTAAGGGTCTCTGATAAAAGAAGAAACATTTGTTTCCTACCCCCTAAAAGCACAAACTAAACATCCAAATGACTTAGTCTAGTTCCAGCTCAACAGAGAAAGGTCCTCTCCTATCACCCAGGGAATACTGGGGTTATTAGTTTTATCTGAAGAGCCACTCAGACATTTTGGTAATGGAAGGAGTTTAAAAGACTACCTTTATCTATGGCCTTCACCTGACTCCTACTTTCATTCATCTTCTCCTAGACCCAATTCTCCCTTCCTGTTCTCAATCAGATCCATCTCCCTTCTTTAACTCGTTGAACCTCCAATCAACCTTTGCACTCCAGGTCTGCGAGTTCTCACCTATTGCCTGTCCCAGCTCCCAGCCTGGTGGCCATTTCCTTATTTCATATTCCCTACACACCTCTTTGACTCAATGTACTTGCTCAGACAGTTGCATTTTTCTCTTCTTTCTTTTTTGTTTGTTTGTTTGTTTTTTGGTTTTTGTTTGTTTGGTTTGTTTTGTTTTTCCTATCCCTATCTTTAATCCTCTTGATTCTGATGCCAAACAGTTCCCATCTTCTCCTAGTTTTTCAGCCAGCCCCAGTCCCATACCTGCTGTGTTCCCTTCTGCAGCTCCCAGGCTGGACAGTCTTTCCTAGCCAATTTCAATCCCATCCTTAAAAAACACTGGACTGTGTTCCTTCATCCTCACTCCAGTCCTGGCAGGCCTGCCACCCAGTTTGTGGTTACGGCTGCTACGCACTTACAATTTCTCCTGGAAATTAAAGTTAAATGTCAGTACAAAATGCTCACAAGCTTTAAAACTATCTTCCTCTTAAAATTCATTTTGACAGAATTAAAATATTTGTAGCCTTAACTTAGCATTAACAGTACATTTGGTGCAGATTTAAATGTGTTCCTAAATAATCATCTACATAAAAGACAAAAATACACATTTGCTGTTTTTTTCCTGGGAAGTTACTAGGGGTGGCAATCATTGGCACTTGTTAAGGGAAGTACAAGTCACCTAAAAACCTCAAAATGAGTTACAATAATTTTGCCTCTGTGTAAATAGCTTTCTATTAGTATTTGTTTTGAGGGTTTCTGTGTCCTGGGTTTGTAGAGCACAGAAGTGACAGCACTGTAACAGCAGCCATTGTAGTGCACAGCTGTTTGATGTGCTGGATTGCCCATCGCACAGGACACAATTCTGTCCTTTGGAATATTTATATTCTCTGTCAATACAGGCACCAAAAATACACTGGCCACAACTAGCAGCTGTGTAGTACACCTGTCTTTAGAGATTGGCACCTACTGGAAACACAGATAAGAAGTTGTGTAGTAGCAGTAGTAGTCGACAGAGCTTTTTCCTCACTTTGTCATGTCTTTTAATAGTGTCTTTTGCCTTCTGCAGTTCTCTGAAATGCTTCACATATATCAGACATTATGGCCCCACTGTTCAAAGAAAACTGTTCCACATGTGTTTACTTTTGAGCAACTCTCAAGCTCCACTGGTTCCTGCTGAGGATTCATAGTTTTTAATTTACACCTGTGATAAGTGTATCCCTGAAAACTGAGCCTGAAGGAAAGTTTCCCTGTTTAATTAACAACAAAAGTGTACATGTGCCACATGAAAAAATTTGTTGGAATTCCTGGGTTATTCAGGAAAGCTTAAAAGAGACAGCTGCTTTACAATGCAAAATCATCAGTCCTGACATCCAAAGTCCAAAGGTACTTCTTGTCACACTTTGAGTATCACATATGGCCAGGGGATTCAGGACAACCTACTCTGGAGACAAAGTGCATTTTTCTAATGTCTAATAATCCAAAAGCAGTAAATCCAATTTTTTCTCCAAACCTTTTTTGGTAATTAACACTGTTTCAATGAAAAGTTTTTTTCCGAAAGGTATTTCAAGGACAAAGTTCTAAAATAGCTCAGAGAAAAAGATTCAGGACTTCTGGATTTTGCTTCTCTTTTTGGATTACCACTACTTTTTAGGAGGCTTGATGGTTTTGACTCACTTTTGTGGATCGTCTCCTACAAAGACTTACCAAGCTCTTCATTTCACTGAGTATATGCCTACTGTTATATAGGGAGTCCTGGCTCTAATTCCTTATGTATCATCCAGGACTCTCTTATTATAATCTCATTTGTATGGCCTATTATTAACACACATGCACTGCTGGAACTCATCTCTCATCCCTCTAATGAGGTCCCACAAAACATGAAAGAGTAAATAATATTACGTGAAACAGTGCTAATTCTTTCTTTTCTGTGGTCTAGTGAGTTTCTTCTAGGGGAAAGAGTCATAAAAATCCTGTATGAGCACCCTATAATGACATCTTGAAACTCCATTCCTATTCCTATCTTGTTTGCTTATTTGTTTGTTCATAATAGCCTTTTAGATATGCTTAATATTTTAGTATACTTTCTAATAGAAAGTTAAAAAATGTCCATTACCTTTTGAAGACTGGAAGTTAAAAATATCTTTAATTGCCTGGTCCAGAGCTAAGAACAGTTCCAGGTACACACAATGCACTGTAGCTGTAACCACAGTCTTTATTTCTTATCAGCTTTGAAAGACTGGCATGCAACAGTTCAGTATTTTAAGGTGGAAACAGGACTTGCAATATCACTGGCACCATAAAAAAGCCTAAACAGAAACCCCTTGTCAGAAGAACTTCAGCCTCTTATTGACTTCTCTAAGCTTATGCCCTTTCTTCTTCCATTTCTCAGGACAGTACTATGACTTTTTCTTAGATCCTGCCAGTTTGGAGTGCACTAAAGGGTTAACTGAAACAGAAACCAAGTCCTAGCACCCGACAGGGAATAGGGCGAAAGAGATAATTGTGAGGTTATTGTACAGCCCTGAAAAAACTACAAATTGTAGGGTGTGAGAAGGAGTATCTGTGATTTTTTAGATAAAGTATGATCAAATATGATAATGTATTTCAGAGATATGATGTGAAATTTAATTAATTTAGTGTAATTTAGTGAAATTTAATGTTAAAGGCAGTGGGTGAAAGGACTGGTGGAGAAATAAAAAGAAAAGAGAGTTTTTCCTCTGCAATGATAATGTAAGAATTTGAAATTTACTGTTGCTGCCTGAGTTAGTTTGCATTGACAGACACATTTCAAGTGGGTTTTTGCAGAATTTTCTGCAGAATAGGGAAGAACAATTGTTCTGGGGAATATTTCTTCCCAACGTTACAGCACAATAAAATTATTTAACTCATTTTAGCTCTCCTGGCTCTTCACACATGACTAAGTTATGATAACAACCTTTGCTGTCTTTTGAAGCATTGTACTGTACTGTGGAGGGAACTGGGTAGCCCATGGTTTTCTAACAGAGACTACTGCAAAATCTTTTATTTCCAGTACTTCTGCGTTATGGGCTCATTAAAGCTGCCAAGGAGAAACAACCAACACAAGCTCTAACTGGTTCCCAAACAAGATCCCTACTACAACTACACTGATTCCCTAGGAGCTCCTGTTGTAGAAGAATTCCAGCAGGCTGATTTGCCCCAGGGCTCACACCTGCTGGAAAATAAACCCCTGTGGGCTTGAACTGGGGAGGGGAAAAGAAGGCTCACTCTTTTCCACCACCCATTTGGCTCACATTGGCTTCATTCCCTAGCACTGTGCTTGTAAAGGACGCCTTTTCACGCACTGATGCAGGATCCAGCCCCTGCTGACACTGCCTTGAAAGGCTCTGAGAGCTACTATACTTGACAGAACTGAAAGATAATATTATTTATTTCATTTCTTTGCTCAGTGGTGTAATCTCATGAGATATGAATCGCTTCTTCATGAGGGCCCTGGGGATAGCAGGCAGAATGAAACTCAGCTACACTTTAGTACAATGCAAACAGCATAGACCAAAGTAGTCAGGCTCCAACAGCAAACCACAGACCAAAACACCAGCTATGGCACCCTATATCTTAATTTATTTGGAACAGTATGTTGTAGGCTGGTTGCTTTCAAAATAGATCTGTTTGTTCCTCATAAAAATATAAGATTTTCTTGAAATGGCATTGATGCTTCATAAGCCTCATTTGTGATGCTTCCTCAAGCCTCAGCTGAGGAAGGGTCTCAAAAATCAAAATACTGTTCTGAGGTCTGGCTCTAAGATAGTTGAGAAGTGTTCTGGCATGTCCCATCTTTCTTAGCAAGTATTCCCAAATCTCAAAATGCACTTGTGGAGAAAGTGGTCTCCTGAGAGCAGAAAAGGGAGAGAGAAAATGGAGTAGCAGACATTTTATCTTAAAGCATCAGCAAAGAACATGAAGCTATTCTCAGTCTTTTGAGACTACAGATCTTTTGGGGTTTTTAAAGAAATGAAAGCTTCCTATTTTCCCAACATTCTTTATAAGTTACACATTCTGTAGACTCTACCTTCCTGTGCCATATTTTTAGATTATTTTTCTTAATTTCTCCTCCTCTTCATCTCAAATTCACATCTCGCAAGGCCACACAGTATGAAAACTGCAGTTGCTATTGAGAATAGCACTTTGTAGTAGCACTTCTCATTAGTTTCCTAATGCTCAGAAACTTCTGCAACACAGTTCATGTTCGAGCCTAATGAAGAACAATTTGCCCTGACTACTCAGTGCTCAGTATCCACAACTCCAGCTGAGAATACAAGGATTCACAGATATTCACTTCTGAAAATGAGGCCTAGTGTGCCTCTGACTACATACCCGGGTGTGGGCACCCTAATTAGAGGCTATTTTTTAAAAAACTCCTTTAAAATGCCCATAGAGCTCCTTTCACGTCACAAGGAAGAAAGTACCAGAGCCAGAATTAGAAGTTCCTGTCTCCCAAACACACTGTGACCACACATCTCTTGTGTCAGAGAAGGGGGCCGGAAGCCACGGTGCACAGGAACGATGTGGCAATAGGTGGTTCCTTATGATCAAACAGTGCCTGCCAAGCCTCACTTGCTTTGTGAGTGCCACAAAGCTACTTTCATGGGGCCCAGCTGCCTTAAAGGAGTCCAGGGATCATTGGTGACAAGAAGGATTTGTCAGGCAGCACCAGTTCATTATATATGATTTGTATGTCTTAGTCAGTTGCTGACAAAATTCTCTCTAAAGTTTTACAGAGAGACTGGGGAGTTTTACCAAAAGACCTATATACCTGCAGACAGGTGATAACATCAAAATCTCATCTTTTGTTTTTGAATTCTAAAGAAAGTGTTAGACAGTTGTGTTTGCAGGCACAAGCTTGATCCCCTAACAACTCCAAACTCATCAAAACAAGCAAGCAACAGAAGGTAAACGAGAATGCACAAATTTAGCATGTGCTAACATTGCATGATTCTAGTAAATCTTCCGTTCTCTGGGCACTCACTACAACTTTTGCATGCTAAGTCTTGGCACTACAACTTAGAGTGTACAAGTGATGTTAAAATACAAGCCACAGCCTGTGGAGACTAGTGGAGAACATCAGTTGGACTAAACATGGACCGCAAGGCACAGATCTCACGACAGAGGAAGAGAAGCAGCACCGCTTGAAACCTCAGCAGCAAAGAGGCACAGGAAAGGCTGCCAGCCTGTTTCCCCTGGGCTACAAGGCTTCCAGGCACAGTTTCCATGTTGGCACTGTGTACCCCATTCAGCAGAGGGGCTGTGCTTATGCAGGATAAACCCCCACTGTGAGAGGGAGTAATTTATCAGCTGCTACTGAAGTTGACATTGCACACTTCATTCCACATTGAAGTTACGCCCTTTGGCCTAGCCCTGACCCGCAACAGACAGCGAGCATTCCTGGGAGTCACTGTCACTTTCCCCTGCTAAGAGCACACAGCACCCTTCTCCCGTGGTGCAATGGAGGACAAGCTGGCTGTCTGGCAGCCTTGAGTATCAGGATGTGGCTCAGAGGGCCAGGAAGATAGCTCCTGCCACATCTGCAATATTTAAGGTTCTTGGTTCTGAGAAGCACAAGGTCACCTGCAGAGCTTTTACAGGCAAAGAGTCACCACCCACACAAACCAGGAGGGAACGCATGTCAGAGCCATGCCCAGGTCTGCAGATGTGGGGGGTACGACTGGCATGAAGGCTTCTCCTGACAAACCGTTCCTGTAACTTCCTGATACGAAAGAACACCAGGGAGAAAAAAGAAAGAAACCAAAACCAACAGAACAACTATCATCAACAAGATTTCCCAACTGTGACTTTCACACGCTGGCAAGAACTTCTTCATAGAAGCTTTGAGAAACAATCGATCTGGAATATTCTGACACCGACATCACTTCTAGGCCAGAGCCCAAGTCAGACAGGAACACGAAGGAACAAAGGCACAGCTGTATCATCATCGTGTTCCTAATATTGAAATATAACCACGTGAGGACAGGATTTTTCCAGGCCTCACATACATAAGACTTAAGAAAGATCCTCAAGGGGCACAGTGAGCTGTACTACAAATTCCTCATAGACGACACATAATTACCTCTGTTTCGGAAAGGATTAGAGGAAATACTGGAGGGGAATCCAACCAGTGGTATTCCCTGAACATCACACTAGCAATTTAATTTCAATTGCATGGGTGCAAAAAGATATTGCGTAAAGAAAATGGCTAATTATTCCAATAGCACATCAACAAGAAGCCACACATCAGTAATCCTATGTCAGTATTCTCCAACTCAAACTTACGGTATAAAACAACAACAACAAAAAATCCTGTGCATTTTCCCTAAATCAATATTTGTATGTTTTTGTCTAAGAGAAACAAATATAAATCTGAATGTGTTATTATTAATTTGTAGGTCCTCAGCAAGCTGGCAGAACATTCTCTAAACAAGAAGATAAATATTACCACTACGAGAATGTTGTCTGAGTACAAGTGGGGCTAGTATGATCCAGTCAAAAGGCAATCATGTCAAACTCATTACCCAAAGAATGAGGCCTCTCTCCACTACAGACTGGATCCTTAACTTGGGGCATCTCTCCCTCAAGCCAGAGGACCTTTGAGAACTTACACTAGCTGGGGATCTGACTCATAACACTTGATCAAAGGTCAAATGATCAGTGTCACAACCTGCTCTAAACAGGATTTATGAACACCACCATGCCACAGGCTGCCGAGCATGCGGTATCTCTGCTGAACATAACCCAAAACAAGGGCTTACCACCTTGAGGCACTCTGCTTGAAATTTCTGCCTTTTTAGACCTGTCCTGTGTGCTCTCCCTTTTGTTGCTGTCCTCTTTTCTTCTTTCTGTTCCTTTGTAGTCTCCCCAGGTAAACCGAAAGCAGGCAGACGTGGGTGGGGTAGTATAATTTGGGAGCTCCTCCCAACTACTGGAAATGCAACTTCAGTTCTAGCAAGGAACATTTCCAAATCAGTTTTCATCTCAGTTGAAAAACAAATCAGGATACCTGAATTTTTATTTTTTTTTCCCCTTCAGCTGATCGTTTCAAGGAGAGTGTAATTTTGGTCTAATTATTGCAGACAGTGTCATGATGGGATGAATTCACATAAAGCCATACAAGCAAAGCCATACCATGTTCACTCTCTCTCCCATTTCTTAAAAACTTTAAGGCAGAGGGGTCTGACAGACAACAGAGATCTACCTTGTATATAATATACAAATTTCATACCTTATGCTCACTCTTAACTTTGGATTTTTATGAAGTTGTCAAGCACATAGGTGCCAATTAGGAAACTAGAACCCAGTCCCTACACAGAGATTTAGTAATTAAGCAATGTCTCTGCAGTGCCTTTGCAAGCTGTAATTAAAAGCTTCATTAGAGGGAGAGCAAAAGCAGAGGCAGAGACATGGTTTTGGTTTGTTTTCGTATAAAATATACTGCTCACTACAAGTGACCCATTCAGCATTCTCCAGCTGTATTCGGTTAAAATTAACCAGAACAGACCAAATCTGGGCATTCAGATTAGCAAAGCAGAGAGAACACAAGGTAAAGGAATTCTTAGAACCTGAAGGGTTACCTTCTACAGTGTTACCTGGGTGTCTAATTAACCAATTCATTTCAAACTATTGCTGCCAAATTGAAATTGCTATTAGGAACACTAACAAGGCTGACTGTGTTGATGATATTTCAGGCCAAACAAAGAGGGACCTTGGTTTCTCAGGTTCTTCACATACATATGTGCAGAGCAGTGTGTGTTCCTCCCCTGAAAGAACTCACAATTTAAATATCCCTGCGTATCATGGAGACAAAGGTGTTAAGCACAACAAAGGGACCAATGTGAGGGTAAAACTGGGTTTAGAGTTACCTTAAAATCTTGATTATCTCAAAGTATCTGCACTAGTAACAACTATGGGCTATAAGAATTAAAAATCCATCCACTCACCCCAGACTTGTTCGGAGATTGAAATCCAGGCATTCCCTGTGAGACAATAAGACTATTAAACAGTAGTTATTACATTCATACAATGTATAAGTAACATTTCTATTTCTCCCCCACCTGCTCCCATCCCAGTTTCAGGTATTTTAACACCCTGTCTCTCCCCCTTGTGCCAACCACACAGAAACTGAAGCAACTGACTAAACAGCACTTGCAAATATCAGCTTAGATTCATTACAGTTAATTACATTTTTGTCAAACAGTATGATGTCATATCATCTGAAGTAAAAAACATTCCCTCATGTCCATACAGCCTGTTAGTTATTGTCCTAAGAACATGCACACACAGGTTTATTTTCATCCTGTCCTTATCCTCCATATAAAAATAATATGAAAGCATGCAACACATGTAACTGCAAATACATTATGTGGAGTTTACCCTTCAGGATACCATTAAAATGTAAAAGAAAATACATCCAGATGATCCACTTCCATATATTTATGACAGTACATGACTGACTGCCTAGCAGACAAAATCCCCCACTCTTAAAGGAAGTCTTTTCAAATTTTGGAAGTGACCTCAGCAGACAAAATTCACCTTTGTTAATATCTCTGCACACTTAGAATATTTTGAAAGGAACATACGCATCTGTTTCATACTTCCAGTGAAGTCTTCCATCCTTTCTCTTACTTGTGTCTACGAGCATTTTCAGAAGTGAGAAACACCGAATTCTTATCGGAACAACTCTTGACCCATCCTTGCTAGTCTGGGCCCCTCGTGAACAACTGCTTTTGTGTTCTTCACTCCCACAAGCATCTTTCAGGTGCAGGTTAGAAGACAAGGGCCGGCGAGTACCTTACTCTTTCCTCATTATGGTCTTGATTAATGTGATCCTGGTCTTGACAGACCGTTAAAAAACACTGGAAGGAATTGATACCGCCATTAAAATGGAACACACTGGAGGAAACAATGAGGGTTAATGAACGAACAAGTGAGTGAATAGCAGTGTCCTGACAGTAACACATCTGATGGTTCCAGATGGACTGAAAAATCTGTGTTCCATGTCAAATCAAGTAATAGATTTGAAACAGATCACAGCCTGGTCTCCCACACTGCAGGTCACAGAACCCCACCCCATCTCAGGCATCACACACATGGATATCAGGATGAAATATAAAAAGGATAGGTGGTATCATCTCCTAAATTATGTCAGGATAGCATGAAGTTTTAAATTCTAGGCTTGACCCTTTGACTGATTTGATAAGGTAGACTAACCAGTTTGCCTGAGTGTCACCATTGAAATACTCAGAGTACTTACTTATCCCACAAGGATACTGTCAGGTTTAATTAATTATGTCTGTGAAATCCTTTCTAAATGAAAAGTGGCAAGCATGATTTATTAACTAAGTCTAAAGCACCGCTGCAGAATCAGAGAGTGTTCATTGTTTTACCAAGAGAATAACACTTCTCATAAAATACATTTCAAATGGGAAATTATAATAACAGCCCTTTTGACTTATTTAGACTTTTCTGTGAGGAGCAAGGCAATAGACTTTTGATGAGTTCTAGGAATAGAAGCATAATCAAGAACAAGAGACACAGGAACACTCGCCCACTGACATGAACCAGCTAAATGGCATTGCATAAATCCTGAGAGCGGGGTCTGCTGTAGGGCTGAGCTGAGAGAAAACCACTCCTCTGCTTGTCAAATGCTGCTTGCTTGTAGTCTGTGTGCAAGGATCTGGGCAAGTCTGATAGAGACAATCACCCAAGCACAGACCCCAGCACTGGACAGACAACAGCATTAGTAGCCCAAAACCACGTGTAAGGTGGTGATGGAGGATCTGCCAAAGAGCCTGATCTGTGTCAGCATGACCCCACTGCTGTCAGCTCCCCTGCTCACAGGCTATCACAGCTCTATCACAGGCTATCTGCTCTCTTGTGGGCAGAATCTGGGTGTCAGAGTTAGGAATGACAGGTTGCTGTCAGCGATGGACTTCTCTCAGGATGCACTGGGGCCTCTTTTCAGGTCCACTTTTCACTGAGATGATGCAATACCCCAGAGATAAAAGAGCAGACTGAAACATTCAGAAAAGACACGGATCAAACAACCTGTGGATTACACTGCTTCAGAGCATCCACAGGGCAGCTCTGTGGCCCAACTCTTTCCTGGACAACTCCACCTATTTGGCCTGTACTGGCAAGCTCCACACCCTCCATGCCAAGAACAGGAGTTTCAGAGGAGGAAATGATTCATGCCCTCAGAATGCAAGTGAAATCCCACAGATCGAAGAAAATACTTATTCATCTGCATATGTACACACGCACACCTCACGTTCACCAATTACATTTCAATCAGGTACCACAAATGAATAAAAATACCCCAGATCTAGTGGAATTTAACATCATATCTGTGGCATGAAACAAGCTGTATGTGTGGCATGATGGCAAGCCACGTGAGTTAAAATACAATGTCAACTGAATTTGGGCTTGATTCAGCAAAAAATAACCACAGCTTTTGCAGGCTACATACACATAGGGTTTGAGTGGCTCCACTGTGTCAATGTGACACATAATTCAGAAATATCAACTTGTAGCAAATAAAGATAGTAAGGGATTGTCTGGATTGGGTCGGAATCCTTTAAAAAATATTTTAGCTCAAATTTTAGCATAAGAAATGGTGGGTGATGTTTGATTTGTGAGTTGGCCGAGACAAACCCATCGGGAGATCCCCTTAATTAAGTTATTACTAATTTGTTTACATTTTGAAGTCTCCACTTCAAGTCATCTCTCTGCCTCTTTGTTCCCCAGCTTCCTCCTCCTTCATCACATCAGCTTAAGACAGCCAGGTGTGAGAGCCACTTATCCATGCTGGCACAGGCCTGGCCAGGCAGCACGGCTCTTCAGCAGGCTGAAAGGGTGGGACAGCCACGTCACCAAACTTTCGGGAACAGCCAAGCAGCTCAGACACAACCCCCATCTTTCTAAAACAGCACCGTGCTCAAGAGCTGAATTAATTTGCAGGCTCCAGCACAGGAGCCTATCTTGCCTGCTAACAGGGATTTTCAGGGTGCCAGGTGCCACCCTGGCAGGGAAGCCCCCACCTCGTGGTGGGCAGATGACACCGTGAGTCCTTGCCCATGCTGCCATTAAACAAAAAGGCACTGCAGGTAACATTGTTATTTGGAGATAAAGTGACAGGTGTATCACACTGCAGGGCTCAGGACAGTCCAACCACATCTTTGCTAGTGTTTGAAACAATTCCCACCAGAGATATCTGGGAGCAACCTGTCTTCAAATATCCTCTATCTGGATGGTTATATTGAAGACATGGAAGAGAAACCACCAAAGAATGCAGTGGTTACACTGCCTGGATGTCCACCATACCTCTGTACACATACTTTCCTGGACAGGTAGAAGTGTGATTTTTTAAATATATATATATGTATGTATATATGTATATGTGTGTGTGTGTGTGTGTGTGTGTGTGTATATATATATATATATTTTATTTTTTTCCCCCCCCCCTAACCAATTCTTCAGTCTCCTTCTTACAGGTAGTTGCCACATGTTATGAAGAGCTGACTGTGGACTCCTACTCCAGATCAACTTTCACTGATTTAAATACATTTTATGTGACTATGTTATTAAATCATAGAATCATGGAAAGGCTTGAGTTGGAAGGGACCTTAAAGATCATCTTGTTCTGAGCCCCTGCCATGGGCAGGGACACCGTCCACTAGAGCAGGTTGCTCAAAGCCCCATCCAGCCTGGCCTTGAACACTTCCAGGGATGGGGCATCCACAGCTTCCCTGGGCAACCAGCGCCTCACCACCCTCAGTGTAAAGAACTCCTTCCTAACATCTAATCTAAATCTCTGTTCTGTTAGTTTAAAACCATTCCCCCTTGTCCTATCACTATTTGTCTCTGCTTCTTTTCTATAAGCCTCTTTTAAGTACTTGAAGGCTGCAACAAGGTGTCCCCGGAGCCGGCTCTTCTCTAGGCTGAACTACCCCAGTCTGTCCTCATAGCTGAGGTGCTCCAGCTCCACCGAGCTTCTTCCTGGCCCTCCTCTGGATGTGCTCCAACAGGCTGCCTTTCTTGTGCTGGGGACGAGCCGGGCACAGCCCTCCAGGTGGGGTGTCACAGGGGAAAGGGGACGGACGAAACTCCTCCCTTGACCTGCCAGCTGTCCTTCCTCTGACGCAGCCCAGGATGTGTTTGGGTTTCTGGACGGGAAGCACGCACTGCTGGCTCCTGTCCAGCCTTCCGCCCACAAGAACCCCCAATCCTTCTCCGCAGGGCAGCTCCCGATGAATTTATCTCCCAGTCTGTCCTCATGTCTGGGACCGCCCCGACCCAGGCGCATCGCTCCCAGACACCGGAGTTCTGGGCCTGTTCCCATCCCTATGCAAAACCGCGTGTGGGAGTAAACAAGGAGAAGGGTTCACAGGGACGGATCCCGTCGCCTTGCAAATCCTCGTGAAATTCGCACGGCGTTTGGCCGGACAATGCAGGGCTGCCCATCTCCGCTGCATTTCCACAGCTGCGGTGTTCGGCGGTGCCTTCGCGGCGCCTTCCTTCCCTGAGGGGGCACGAGCGCTCCCTTTCCCGCGCTCCTGCTGCCGCTCCCGCCGCCGCCGCCAGGGGGAGACACGGCGCGCGTTCCCCGCTGCTCCGGCCTTGACGGGCTCTGGAAAAGCTGCACAGCCTGGCGGGACTGCACTAATTCCGTGAACTGGAACGGCAGGGCTCCCTAGATTCGCCTTTAACCATTTACATAAGGACCCCCAAAAGATAAAGCGACATAAAAACGGGCCGAGCGGCGCTGAGCACGGCCGGGCGGGGCTGAGGGGGCGCTGCCCGATCGCTCCGCCCGCTTCCGCGTCACGTGACCGCGCGGGGCCGTGGCGATGGCGGCGCTGGGGCCGGAGCCGCTGTGGGTGCGGGACCCGCTGGGGCCGCGGGCCCGGCCGCTGCCGCTGCCCCCCGGGGGCCGCTCCGTGCTCTGCCTCCGCCGCGACCGCGCCCGGGAGCTGGTGAGTGCCGGGGGAGCGGGGGGCCGGAGGCGGGGGTGGGGCCCTCCGGCCTCGGGAGGCGCTGCGCTTCCGGTGTCGGCGGCGCTGCGCGGGCCGCCCGCGGGCCGGCGGTGGCGATGTCCACCTGTGCGCCTTGCTTGTCGTTGCTGTCGCTTAGCTGAGCAGGGGGGTCTGCTGTGAGAGAGCCCTGTAGTCTCTTATCTACAGTATATAGATGTGTGTGTTTATATACATACGCATTGTGGTGGGTTGACCCTGGCAAAACTCCAGGCGCTCTCTCCCTCCTCTCCTCAGCTGAACGGGGGAGAGAAAATGTTACAAAAGGGGTCAAAGGTCGAGTTAAGGGCGGGGAGGTCTGTCAGCAGTCACCATCATGGGCAAAACAGACTTGACTTGGGGAAATGAACTTAATTTATTACCAGCCAAAATCAGGGTTGCATTATGAGAGGTAAAATAAATCTTAAAAACGCCTTGCCTCCTCCACTCCCTCTTTCCCAGGTTCTATCTTCCCACCAGCGGCACTGGAGGACAGGGAATGAGGGTTGTGGTCAGTTCATCACAGGTTGTTTCTGAATTTTTCCCATAGTATAGCTTTTTGCCGTTCATGTTTACAAGCTGATTTAGACTGTGTTCAATCCTTTGGTAACCAGGAATTAAAACAAGCACCGCTAGAGAATGTTCATGCTTTTCAGACTGTCTGATTTTTTTGCCTCCCTTCTGGAAGGAAGGAAACATGAGTGCTTAATGATTTTCTTTGTGAGAATATTTCATTTTTTCTGGCTTAATGATCTGACTCAATTTTGCTGCTTTTTTAGAATATCCCAGAAGAAGGCTTGTATGTGAAGTGTAATGGGCGACTGGCCAATGATGAAGATGAGTTGCAGAGTGGGGTCATTTATAGCCTGGAGCCGAGGCTTTGTGGTGGAAAAGGAGGTTTGTTGTTTAATCTGCTTGTTAGTGATTAGATTCTTAGGTTAAAAAGACTTCTGCAGTGTTGTAGTCCATACTGATAGCAGGAGTCCTCAGATATTGGCAGTTCTCTTGTTGTGTGTGTGACTGATACAAAGTCTCTGAGCTAAAACCAAAGTGTTTGTGCAAAGCTGAGGATTCACCAGGGAAGCTGCAGTCCAGATCTTCCTCGCATCCCTTTTCAGCTTACCTGTATTAGCAGAAGTCTCTAACATGTACCAGAGTGACTTCAGAGTTGAAATTGTTTCAACAAGGACTTGTCATCTTAGGCTCCCAAGTTTCATTCAATGGTCACTTAGGACAAATATTTCAGGTACAAATATTCTGTGATTTGAGTGTATTATGTGACCTAATTGACTTTATCTTTTCTTATTGAAAAAATAAAAAAAATAAAAACCAAAACCATATAAATGCCAAGATCTCAGTGGCCAAAGAACTAAAGAATTCAACCTAAGCTGGACTCCTTCTGTTGACAAGATGTTCTTGTTTAGCTAATTCCTGATGACTTTTTTTCTCTGGAAGGCTTTGGGTCGATGCTGCGAGCCCTTGGTGCTCAGATTGAGAAGACAACAAACAGAGAGGCTTGTCGAGATCTCAGTGGAAGGAGACTGCGGGATGTCAATCACGAGAAAGCGTAAGGCATTTTGTCAGAAGCTGAAATTATAAAATAACCTGATCCTGTAGCTCACTGTTAACAAAAGAGGTCAACTGACAGCCTGTTGTAGCAATGAAATGGTATTTTGAATACTAAAAAGAGCAAAAGTGAAATCTTAAGTGTGGGTGGACTGGAAGCCAACCGGGCTTTCCTGACTGTAATTCTATTATTGCAAAAATAGATGTGATTTTACTGCAACCTGAGGCTGAGGGACTGTTCTGCACTTCTTGGATTCCACATGTGGAATTCTCACAGTTCTCTCTAAAGCTGCAAGATCGCAAGTCTTGTGGTTGTGTGAACTTAACTGCTCTTTCTGGGTTTCAAAATAAACCCTGCTCTGTTCCCTGCAGCAGAATCTCTGTCCGTCTCCTCAGTAATTCTGCTGGGTCCTGTTGTCTTTTCCCTTGCCTCCCATCCTGGCGGGTGGTGGAAGCATTCTGTAACTGCAGAGCCAGGAGCTGCCGTCACACCAGGCACTGCACTGCCAGGCACTGATTCTGGTGGTTGTGTCGTGTGCAGGATGGCTGAGTGGGTGAAGAAGCAGGCGGAGCGGGAGGCGGAGAAGGAGCAGCGGCGCCTGGAGAGGCTGCAGCGGAAGCTGGCGGAGCCGCGGCACGCCTTCACCGACCCCGAGTACGAGCGGCAGTACCGCGAGATGGCCGAGCGCCAGGAGGAGTCCCTGCGCATCGGTACTGCCCCCGGCCTCCTCTGTCCTCGGGGCGCACAGCGCACTGAAAGCCTCTCTAGCCTCACTCCAGTAGGAAAATTTAAAAATGAATTGGCTTCTTTCAGTTGAATGGCATCTTAAATTTCAGTGAATTTTGCTTGATTTAATTTTTGCCCTTTGTCTGCAGTGTCTGTTGAATTCCATTGAACTGCGTGACACGATACAAGTGATGCTTCACCTTGCTTTGCTAGGTCACCTTGTAGTAAGAGCCAGATTCTCTGAAGGTGGTGTTGCTAGTTTTAGCTGTAAGAATTATAGTGAAACTATAACGGGGTTGTACATAAAAATTAGACATTGGATCCCACTGCAGAATACCTTGTTTCACTTCCTGGTCTTTGCAGTTACTTTATTTATCCCTGTATTGTTCTCTTGCTGTCAGCTAGATAGTGAAACTTGAGGCTGAATGGGATGAAGAACGTGATAGTTCAGTTCAGGAATCCAATTTTAATTGACTCTGTGCCTCAGTAAATCCATGTAGGAAAGATTTTGCTGCTACTGAATTTATGTTCAAGCTTTGAGTCTATATCACCGATGGTGATTCTCTCCCATTAGTGTTTTAAATTGCATCTGAAGTGAAAGGATAAGTAGAATTTACAACATGTCTGAGTCGTGTACTGATGAAGTCCACTTTCAAATTTGTTTTGAAGGGTTGCAGGTTATCGCCAGCAAAGCAGTGTCGTCAGAAAGTGGCAAGAGTCGGAAGCGTCCGGGTGAGCCTGGAAAGAGTGAAACAAAATCTGAAAAAAGAAAATGTCCTTGGTAAGGGTTATACCTTGTTTTTTATACTCCAGTCTTAAGCCTTAAAAAGGATGAAAAGTTAGTTACATACAAGTAAGCAGAGTCTAATCTGAGATGTAGACTGAAATAGAAATAAGAAAACTCAACTAATAGAATCAAAGGACTGAAAGTAAACATTTCTGCATTCCTATAGTTCTGTCCCAGATGGAGTGGACAAACTTAATTTGCAAGAATAGACGCTTTTTTCCTCCACTCCTTCCAAGTGATTATATTCTACTACTTCCTATTGTCCTTCATAAACGAATTATATTTACAATGAACTTAAAAGTATTCTTTTTCTTCCCTGGCATCTTTCAGTTAATGTAACATGACAGAGAAGTCAAAGATTCCAGTCGTTTCTGTATTGGGAATGCTGTAATACCTGTTTGGGCATTTCTAGGTGCTTTTCAATATCGACAGCTCTTCCATTAGCTAAACTAACTGAAATAGCTGCTAGAATAGCTCCTCGTATCTCTCTGTTTTGGAAGAAGAAATGTGGCAATTAAAATAAATCATTTAAAAGAAAAGAAGTTAAGATAGATGTATGTTAATTTGTAACATATTCCCTGTGCCAGGCCAGGGTTGGATGAGGCCACAGGCTCAGGCTGTGAGGATGACAATAAGGATGCTTCCCCTTGTGCATCTGACAGAAGTTGTCCATCAGGCAGCAGTGCTAATGAAAGTGTTGGAAATTCAGATGAGTGTTCAAGCAGCTCTGTGGCTTCAGCAGAGGACAGTCCATCTACCAGTGCAGGTGAGAAACCACTGGAGCAGCCAGAAGGTCCTGGAAGAGATCTGCAGGGAGAGGTGTGCACAGATGGGCAGGCTGAAATTCTGTCTGAAGAAAACAGCAAAATGACAGAGCCCCCAAAGGAAATGGCCCAAGGAAAGAATGGAGTGACTCAAGCTCAGAAAGAAGAGCAAGAAAATGTTCCTGCTAAGGCACAGGAAACAAACCAGTCACAAAGCACAGTAAGTATGAGGCAGTACAAAATGTGGTGTGTTTTCAGGTGCTTTTAGAGCTGAAGAAGGGGGCGAGCTCCAGCAATGTAGCTTTTCCCACTGGATTGATGAAAGCCCAACTGATACTTGGCAGCAGAGGGTGCCAATACTTCTGCTTTATGGGTCCTTGCATAATATTACTGTTAAAGATTTGTTGGGGTAATGAATCTGGGCTTACTCTAGCAATAAAGCGAAATGTAAGTCTTTTTTTCAGGCTAGGGAGTTACTGGGATTTTCTGCCTTTTTTCACCTTGGGTGGAAGGTCTGCCACTGGCAACAACCAAACTCTGATGTGTGAAAGTTTGACAGTTCAGTGGGGAAAAGACACAGGATGTAATCTGATCAATTAGAACTTTGTCATCTACTATGCTATTAGAGCTGGCATGTTTTAAACAGGATGTTTACCATTCTGCACTGTTTACCTTTTGCTCAGTATTTGCTAGACTTTCTATTCCTAGAACAGGAAACTCCACCAATGCTGTGGCAGATTGTTATTGCAGGTGGAAATATTTCTGTAGTAGTCCTTGACGAATATTTTTTTTTTTTTTTAGAAGTAGGGTGAGAATAATGAGGCAACCAGTTGGGGTTTTGTCTGCTTACCAAGACAAAGGTTCTGATTCTTCTGGCAAGAATTGTTTTTGCTGAGTGATAAGGGGAATGCTCTCCTCCTCACTGCTGTTATTACTTGCTCTGAAGTCTCTTTGTACAGACTGTAAGGCCAGTATGTGCATTTAAATATTGAACAAAATGGGCTTAGATTTTGGTGTCTTTTATAGTGGGTTAGTAAATTCCAGCATTTGAATTGCCCTGTCTAGTCTATGGTTTTTGTGGACAAGGCCCTGGGATTGGACTAGACTCTCTGTAGGGGTCCATTTTGCGCTCAGTCATTTTGCAAATGCACCGATTTCCTTTGAAAAGGAAATTTTAATCTGTATTTTCTTTTAGTGGGAGGATGAGATGTGAACTTCACAACTTGTTTTTTGGGGTTAATCTTTTAAACAGAGATGCTTTTTAATCAATTTCTTCAATTACAGCATAACTGCATTAGAAATAACTTTTCATTCTCCTTCCTGCTCCTGCTGGAGATGTATTAGTTATATTCTGCATCTGGCTAAAAAGGAGCTGTCGGCTTTGCTGTGCCTCTGGAAGCCAAGGTTAAGCTACTGAACTGCTGGGCAAGATGGTGAACTTGTTTTTCATTCAGTTTTCCTGCGAGTGTTGAGCTTCCCTGGGGATTATCCTAGAATCTTCTGAGGTCTAAGGGACCCACAAGAGTGGAAGTCCAGCTCCTGGCCCTGCACAGGACAGCCCCAAGAATCACACCATGCGCCTGAGAGCATTGTCCAAATGCTGCTTGAACTCCTGTTTTTCTTTAATGTTTTTCTCAAATGGTTTTCTCTTTTCAGGAGGTAGAACCAATAGACCTGCTAGCGTTCAACTCTGCTGCTGAGCTGGAAGCCCTGGGTTTAGAGAAGCTGAAGATGGGATTGATGTCTTTGGGACTGAAATGTGGAGGCACTTTGAAGGAAAGAGCAGCAAGGCTTTTTTCAGTGAGGGGTCTGTCTAGAGACCAGATCAAGCCATCCCTATTTGCAAAGCCCCCTAAAGGGAAAACCTCTGGTTAGATTTGGGAATATTGACCTTTTTTGCATGTGTATTTGATGTCATTAAATAAAAGCTCTTGGTATCCTTTCAACTGAGTATCCCCAGCTTCTGAACTCACCTCCACAAGCTTTGTTAGCATCCCGAGGAGTAACGGAAAGGATGGACAGGTGGGAAGGTTCTCATCATAGACACGGTGCTTGCACACTGGGGATCTGTTCCACAGTGTATTGAGGGGAGAAGAGAAACACTGAGGCTCTGTAAATCACATCTCATGGAGGTTGTGACAGGACAAGTGGACTCTGTGTGGAAAGGAAATGAGTGTGTTCATTGGGTGTTTCATTAGGAAACTGGGATGCAGGGTGCTTGGGAGGTCACCTTTAGCATGTCGGAGTTTTGCTGGTGTAAATCCATTGGGTGGGGATGTTAGATGCTGGCAGTCCCTGCCTGGGTGGCAAGCCTTTGATGTCACCAGCTCTCTAAAAGGCAGGGACAGGGTGTAGGACAAGAGAGCCTTCAGCTCTTTGAGCACACTCAAGTTCCTCTCTAGTGTGGGAAGGGGAGTGTGGACAAAAGTGAATTGACCATGTTGAAGGTGTGTTCTGGCAACAACACCTTCCCAAGTTACTCCCCTCGCTGCAGTTGCTCTCTGGCTCCAGTTGCACTGATGCAGCCACTTCCAAGCCTACTCTGTGTGTCACCTACTTGCCTTTAGTGTTGTGGGTTCCTTGTTAAACCAGAGCAGTTCCCTGATGTGGCTCTAACAAATTTGTGCCAGCACAACAGAAGCAGGATTACATAAAAACACTGGTTGGTGAAGAAGGACTGGAATATTTTAAACCATCAGTAGCACCAAGCATTATTGACTAACTGCATCTTCAGTACTGCCAGAATTAAAAGAAATGCCCTACATCTGTCTTAGAGGGCAACAGCTGTACCTTGAACCAGCTCCATGCTTTGGCAAGTTTATTTGGGAATTTTTTAGGTGCTGGTGAGTTAAAAAAGAAAAAGCACTTGCTCTAGGGTCTTCCCACATCAAGGATTAGCCTAGAGCATTATTGTGTCTGGAGAGCCAGAGGGGTGCTCACTGGCAGTTCAGGATTTTCACATGCTCAAAGGGTATCCTTTTGAAAACAGCTGAATAACAACAGGGCTTGGACTGGTCCTTCAACAGAAGAGAAGTAGGTGAAGTGCTTGAATCTTTTTAAGAATCTGCACAAGAACACGAAAATAATATATATGTATACATACATATAGATGTGTGTGTGTGTAAACTGAACTAGTTGCAGTGTTTTATGGGCTATTTCTATAGGAGAGGATGGCCTCAGAACAGAGGCGATCTTTCTAGTCCAGGCCCAGAGCATAATACAGTTTGCAGCCTACGTCTGCTGTCTTTTCCTGAGTATTTATGTAGCTTTAGATTTCAAAGATGTTTCTGGCTGTAAATGCACCAAAACTGTGAATATCTTCCTAGAGAAAAGATTCATTCTTGCACAGAATTTCTTCCCCAAAAAGCAAGTGGTGCAACTTAGAGAAGTCACACTTCGGAAGTGTCATTTTAAATGCATTTATTTCAAACACCTAAGCACTGCCTCATGTTTTATTGGCATTTCTGAGTTACTGACTGAAAAAAGTAATGAGTGAAAACACTGGCACAAGCCTGAGGGAGGACTTTTCCTCACTTCATAGGGATCCGTCTCTTCCCTGGAAAGAAGGATAAGTGCATCTAATACGCAGAACAGCAGGGAACAGGACAGGTCAGAGAGGGAAGGAACTGTTGGAGGTTTAGAAATATCAGCACCAGCAGACACAACAGCTGCCGGCCTTCAGCCAAAAGGTTCCGTTCCATTGTTCTCACCGGCACGGTCCTAATGAAGGAGTTCCTGAGCAGCCGCTCCCGCGAGCACGCCTTTTGCTGGAGCGGGCTGCAATCGCTCCCTCGGGCTCGCCGAGCGCTGCAGCCCCTGCTCCGGCTGCTGTAGGTGGCACTGGGCTGACGCGGAGATGCGTCCGCTTCCAGCCAAAGCCGCGCCGCTCCGCGCAGGGCACCTGCCCCGGGTGCTGCTGAGGAGCAGGGACATCGGGTCACATTTACACCGTCCTGCCTGTTCCTGAAACTGTCACAATCTATCCCTATCATCCCCCCGCAATTCCTACCCAACAGTTTGTTGTCTGGAGCGTGGTGGCCTTTGAAAGGTTTGTTTGTAGCGATGCCTATTCCCGGGAAGGTGCTATTTTTAAATCCTAAAGCTTTCTCCAAGACCTTTAACTGGAAATGCTAATGCTTGCACCCCTGTCAGCAAATCCACCTCGGCTGGCTTGGCTTGGTTATAGCTGAGCAATTAGGGGTGGCTTTGCAGATTAACATGCCTAACGACACCTGAAGGGAGGGAGGTGACAACTCTGACCTCACCCAGCTGTAGAGGAGGGGCTGGACAGGCACCACTGCTCTCCAGCCCTGCTAGAGGCTGGGCGAGTCCAGGGTAGTTAGTCTGGGTTAGAGCCAGCAGCTGTGCATGCTTGGAAAGTGCCCCGGTGTCCTGAATGCACGAGCTGCCTGTCCTGCTCCTCCCTGCTGCCTTCGCTGGGTGCCTCTAACCAGGCACAGGGAATCAGGAATTTGCACGAAACTTGCAGGGCAGAAAAGAGCCAGGAGCTCTTGAAAGACCTGTCTGGGCTGTGTGGAAAGGAGTGTTTACAAGGAGCCAGCCAGCTTGTGAAACATCTGCTGCGAACATTATACATCTCAGTGAAAATATGAACGGGCTGCCCAGGGAGGCGATTGAATCACCATCCCTGGAGGTGCTTCAAAGCTGGGTAGATGTGGGCCATGGTTTAGTGGTGGGCTTGGCAGTGCTGGGTTAAGGGTTAGACTCGATCCTGGAGGTTTTTTCCAACCTAAACAAGTCTCTGAGGTCTGGTGGTTATAGATGGCACCTCATGGCCAGTGTGATGCTGTACCCAGCATCCAGTAATTACCTGGCACCTCCCAAGGGTGACAGGGCTACTGACCACTGGGCAGGAAGCTGGCAGTCACCTGGGAGGTAATGATTATGAACTGATTGCATTCACTTTCAGAAAACAGACTTTTCAAAGGGGATTACAGGCATCCCAGGCTTCCAAGGAGAAAGATTTGTCCTAAGGGAGAAAATCAGAAGTAAAAACGTAAACAGAAAAACCATAAATAAACTTTAGGAGAAGCTTAAAACTAAATTATTAAATAGCTGAAAAAAAAAAAATCCAAACAAACAAAAAACCCACCCTGATTTAACATTTATCAAATAAGAATACTGAGATCTGTGAATTGTTCACATGACTTTCCAGTGCCCGGCATCTCCAGATAATCTACTCTTTCCTGCCATGGTTAAAAATTCTTTCATGGCCATTCTGTACCTGTTGGCTTTACCACAGGAAACCGAGGCACCCCAGCATCTCCAGAGCACAGGCCAGAGGCAGCAGTCATGATGAGCTTTTTATTCTCTTTTATTCTGAAATGTGTTGATGTTCACGCTGCTCTCCTACACCTGCTCCAGGAGTGGACAGAGGAGCCCAAGTCCTCTAAAAACATCAAAGTCCTGCAGGATCTCTGTCATACCCCCTGCCACTCCCATCACTTCCCCACCCCTCCCCACCCCCGTTTTCCCTGGGCTCCCCTTTCCCAGACTCCAGCTGTTGCCAGCCAAAGCCAAAGGAGATCCTTGATTATCACCTTTGCTGGGATGTGGATTGGGCATCTGACTTTCCACTTACATAGGCAATTAGAAGGCTGCCCTGAAAGGCAAAGTGTCAGACACCCTTGGTAGGAGTCTGTGAAGTGCAAAAGGGAAAAAACAAGAGAGGGAGAGGAAATAAGCTCTCACCTGCTGGGAAAAGCTGCAACTTCTCGTGGATTTTGAAAGAAAATGGGACAGCAGCTTTCGTTTAAATGAAACCGTGGAGAGATCACACAGGGCAATGTAGTGCAGCTAGCAGCTGCATTTATTGTGGCTTGAAACTTTTGTACTCTCTCCTGGAACTGAGATAACGGGGAGGGATAATGGAGAGAGAAAGTGCTGCTGGCATGCCCAGGCCTCTCTCTTAAGGAAAGCTTTCCTATGATTGATAGGACCAGCTCCAGACCCCACGTCCAGCTCCATCAAGCACTGCAGGCCCTTGAAGGTCACCCTGTGAGCAGGGCCATGAGGGCCAGCCAGAGCTCCCACTCATGATAAGCTCATGCTTCTGATAAGATTCAGCTCGGGCGCTGCCACGCGAACGCTCACACAAGAACCTAGCCTGGAGTGTGGGACTAACAGGGCTGTTGAAGTCCTCCACGTGAAGAGGACACACCTCCTGCTCCTTGAGCAGCACTTGGGTGCTCTGTGCTTTCAGCAGTGCAGGAGGGTGCCTGACAGTTTAACGCTGGTTTTGCCTTAAAACGCCGTTGCATATTTCTAAAGTAGTTTCTGGTTATATGTGGTTCATTACGCCCCTGCACTGCTCTTCTTTTTTTATTTTATTACAGCACAGCATCAATGACAATGCTGAAGCACGCTGCTGCCAGGTCTGTGAGATGTTCTGCCTTTCCTCGGAGACTGGTGCTGCTCAGACGGAAAGGAGAACACAACAGCTTGGCAGCCTTTGTGTGCATTACAAGTTGTACCCATGCAAACAGCACACAGGAGGTGTCACAGCGAATGCAGCCCGGATTGAAGATGACAGGCTGGGAGATAATTACCTGTAGCACGGGCTGATGTCTGAAAAAGCCCCAGGTGTGGCAGTGTTTCATCCACAGCCTTCTGCCCAGGAGCTTGCAGTGTAGAAGTCTCTGGAGCCTTCTCCGCATCAGCCCAGCCTCCAAATCTGCAACATTTTCATTGCAAAGCCATCTGGAGTTTAGAGGAGTAGTGCCCAGTCTCCCCAAAAGTGGGCGGCTTCGATCCAAAGGTAAGCTCAAAACCAGCCCCAGCAGAGATGCCGTGACATCTGTGCAGCTGTCCTAGCAATAAATCCAATTGTCCATGCAGGCAGCGGGGCAGGCAGGGCTTTATAGCCCACAACTTTGCGCCCTGCGATACCCACGGTTCTCCCCAGGGTTACACCGGGTCTCCTTGGCCACTGCCTCCCCCTCCCCGCCCTCCAGGTGCCTCACACACGCACACAGACCCACCGCTCGCTTGTGAGCGCCTCCCGTCCACAGGACACCCGAGCGAAGGCAGCCAGGTGCAAAGCGGGGGCCGCCGGACACAGCGCAGGATCCCGGGGCGGGGAGGAGCCTGGTCCGCCGCGCTGCTCCTGCCATGCTCTGCTCCCCATTTCCCACAACAGCCCGCCCCGAGCTGCACTGCACGGAATTTCTCCTGGGAGGCAGGATGAATGATGTCTGAAGTCCAAATGCTGGAGGCTGGAGGGCAGGCAGGGTTAATGCTCTTTATTCTCAGGCAGCAACAAGCTCAAACGCTTTCTTTCCCCAGGCTGAGTGTGAAGTTAGACCATCGACTTTATTCTTGGTAGTGATAGCTGAGCTCCTGGCCTCAGGCTATGGCCTGTCCCGAGCTGGGTGGAGAGGACCTGGGGCTGAATGCCGATGCCATTAAGATAGATACTGCATAGCCGTGAGAAGGGAACGGCCAGAGATCGTTCTGGCTCATCCCCTTCTGACTCCAGCCACCGATGGTGCTGTGTCCCAGCGCTGGTGAATGGTGAGTCTGGGCTTTTGCCTTTTTTCCCTCCCCTTAAAGCTCCTTTGCCACAGGTGTTCACACAAGTGAGAGGTGCCAGCCTACCCGTGAGGTGATGGCAGAGATGCCTGGGTGATCCCAGGCCTGGGGTCCTGCAGAGCAGCAGGAACAGTCCCATCTTCCTGATGGGTGACACACAGCCACTGCAGAGTCAAGCAGGTCCCTCTTTTCCCCTGGTCCATGGTCACCCTGTCTAGCCAGACAAACACATTTCAGAGGCCTTGCACAGGCAGCAGGTTCAAACAGAGCCTCAGAGACCACGTCTCACCATCCAACAGAGAAGGTCAGCAGCAAATTCTTCACCCCCAGAGCCGCTGCCGTCTCAGTGGGTTATGAACCGAGGAGAGGAGTCTGACTCGATGGTGGAAATCACTAGCATGGGTGACACCCTGTCCAGCAGCTCACAACAGTTCAGCAAGGGTTTAAACCACATGATCACAGCGTTTCTCCAGGGTATGTGTTGGTCAGATGTCCAGCAGGAAGGGTCAGAGTTAAAACGCTTCCCCTGGGCAGGAAGGCCATGGGAGGCAGCTCGTCCCTTCCTGCACCACAGCTCCAGCTGAGCCCTGCAGGTTCTGTCACCGCTGCGGCCCACGAGGAGAGCACCTCCTCCTGCTGGCAGATAAGTTTCTAGGTTTTCTTTTTAAGAAAGTGTTGGCTTAAACCCCGCAGCAGCTCAGGATGAATCGCTGGCAGTGTTGGCTCTGCTCTGCCTGCTGATTCAGCCCAGCCCCTGGGGGAGCAGATAAGCTTCACTAGGAGTAGGTGGGGTCCCACAGGTAGCTGAGGAGAATTATTACTTTATGTTTATAGGAGCCGGCACAGAAATATGTCAGATCCTTTCCCCTCCACTTTTAGATCTAAGAATAAATATAAGCAAACGCATGGTGACTTTAATACTTGTATTTTATTGTTTCCTTGATTTTGAAAGCACACACAACTTGAAGAGTATCCCTAAATTGAAATAACTGTAATACAGAATTGGAAAAACAAACTGTTACTCATGTAAGCAGACCTAAGTCCTAATATTCCTGTTGATTCCGGGACTCTAAATTCTGCCTAAAACTGTGTTCAGCCCGTGGTGCAGGGGCCAAAAATATAAGCCTTTGAGTTTCAGATAATATTTTATGTACATGTAAATATGTACATGCAATATATATGCACATAAATATGTTCCTTTGAGCTCTAGGCAATATTTTATGTACATATATATATGTATGTAATCAATATGTAGCTATCCAGTATGTAGACAATGCACACATTTATTCATACACTCTGTACATGTGTGTGCACGTGTGTATGTGTACAGATTATATACATGTAAGTGCTTCTGCTCTCCAGCTCACCAAAAACACAGCTTGCACAGACAAGGACCAAACCCAGCAGCCTAAAAATGAAAAGCTGAACCCACGCATTTGTTCTTCACCTGGTGATGGGCACTCTTCTTTTTGCTGTTTGCAATACTCCAGGGTGGGGCTGAAATAAATTCAGTGAAATTCAGCTGGCATCAAGGGGGCCCCGAGAGGCACTAAGCTCCTTAGGTACCCCTCACGTACGGGAAATGCTCGCTCCTCTGAGCCCCTCTACACGGGCAGCGTCTCTAAGTGCGCTCTCTCTGCAGGGCAGCAGGGCTCCGGAGCTGCTGACCCCTGCAGCAGGAACCCCCCAGGACCTTCATCACCGGCCCCGGGGCTGGGGGCCGGGGCGGCTCTCGCAGGGCCGCGGGGAACGGATGTCACCCCGGGCCAGTCACACCAGCGCCACGCCGTCCGTGACGCAGCTGCACCTCTCCACGATCATGTTGGGGAACTCGGCCGCCTCGATCTCGGTGCTGTTGCCCCTCTTGACGAGGTAGATGATGGGCAGCGGGGAGCTCCCGGCCACGGCGCAGGAGCGCTGCCCGGAGCCGAGGCGGCGCAGGGCGCGGGGCGGCTGCGGGCAGCTCCCGGAGCAGCGGAACGCCTGGAACCCCGCCGGCTCCAGGATCCAGTGCTGCGCCCAGGGCAGCTCGCGGAAGCTGATGTAGTGCTTCTGCCGGCAGCAGGTGGATTTCCCCATCACCGCCTCCTCCCTGCAGTCCCCAGGGCTCCTGGACGCCGAGGGAGAAACAGGAATGAGCGCTGTAACTGGAAACTGGGAAGCGGGAGAAATCATCCCTGCTGCTAATAGCACGGCTGGGCTGTGAGACCCGAAACCTGGGCCGTGCCCAGGGTTTGTTTGAGTATTCGGACAACAGATATGGGAAGAGGAGAGGTGAGATTCAGCAGTAGCTTTCTAACTACTCCATTCACAGCTGGTCAGCACTTGTGAGGGTAAGAGCTGCCTGCCCCGGGTTTGCCCACCCTGGGTTTGCACGCCTCCACAAAAATTCGGGGACAGCTTTACACCAGAGACAGTACAGATTTAGGTTTCATACGTACCCATAGTCATCCAAGTTGAGGGTGTAAAGCACCAGCTCGGGCTTGCCTAGGGCTTTATCCTTGGGGTCCTGCGAGGTGAAGCTCACGGCTTTGGCCATTTCCGAGGCGTAGGTGCCCATCCTTTCCCCCTCGATCCACACCTCCAGGAACATCGGCTCCTCCCTCTTGTTCCTCAGCCAGTAATGCACGGCCTGGGTCACATCAAAGCTCTTCCAGCCCGACTCACGAATAGGAACCAGCCTGCAGGACAAGGGTTGGCATTAGAAAAGCCCATCAGATAAACCCCGGGCTCAAAGTTATTGCAACAGGGTAATTTACTTCCTGTAGATTGTCACATGCCCTGATTACACGATCATTTTTGCTCTGGGCGAGCACCCACAGCACTTAATTGCTACCTCAGAACAAAGGATGCAGATCTAACAGACACTGAAGGGACAGAAAAAACCCTCTCTATGTGCTCATACAAATAAATTAGGTGGTGCAGGATTATGTGCAGCCTCAGTACTGGTGACAACCTGGCAAACACAAGACTCCCACCTGTTCCTGTCTGAGCTGCATTAGGGCCATAAGTGTCTAGGCCAGTCCAGTTCTGCCTTCAGGGGTTGCAAAACTTCCACTGAGCTCACCATTACAAAATCAGAGGTTTTTTGCATAATTTACTTGTTAAAACCAGCTAATGAAATGGCCAGTGGAAAGAATATCTGCAGCCACTAACCCATTTGAGTTAGTGACAGAGAATTGGGCCAGGTGGGGGATTTTAGAGGGGAAGACATAGCAGTACACGGCATCATTTCATAGATTATTTCGAAGAATCACCATATATTGCAATCTTAGCATAATATCTGCTCTTATAAGCTCATTCTGTGTTTAGAGGCCATATAACCTGGTTGTACAGATGTAAACCCCATCAGACTGAGCTGAGGCACAACCACATGATACCCAAATGCACCCCAGAGGGCCCAAACCCTGTAACTCCAGCAGAGGCCCCTTTCTTACCTGGAATCTATCAGGGAGGTCCTGTTGGTACCGTCGTGCTGCCGCTGCACCCAGTACACGCTGACTCTGGCGTTGGAGACGGGCCTGTGAGACTGCTTGGCAGGAAGGTTTGCTCTGTCCAGAGGCTTTTTGAAGAGTTTCAGTTCAGCCATTGTGACTTCGCTGTTTTTAGGTATTCTGCCCTCCATGTCAAACATCAGCTTCTGGCGTGTGGTTGTGTCGGAGTACAGGACTTCTCCCGTCATGCCTGACGCAGTTGAGGACAAAAAAAGTTGGCCTGTCACTGCCATCCTACTGAGCAAAGCCACCATATTTCATGCACAATTATCACAACACACTCCTCCCATGCTCCCAGCCCTTGTGGCAGAGACAGGCACTAAATACACCTTTTCTAATGCATACTTGAATCAATGCCTTGCAAATGCCCTAATTATTCTCCTATCTGAGTCTCTGCAGCCTGGGAAAACTAAAACTCCGACATAATATGACCTCAAATTGAGCAGACCTCAAAAGATGTGCACCTCTGTGCCGGTGCTGGGCATGAAAGCAGGCAACTGCACCACTTGGAATGAAAAAGTATTTTCATTTGCTGCCCAGGGTGCTGTATATGTCATTTGAAAGCACAATAAGCTCTAAGTGCCCTTGTGCAGTCACTGTTGTACCTGTATGGCTATTTTCCTCCTTGATCATTTTTCCTGTAAAAAACAAGCCTGAGCAAAAAAGAGATGAGAGAGAGTGAAACATCCCCCAAGAGGTGTGATTTCTATTAGAGGACTTGCTGTAGATTTCCCCCAAAACCTACATGGCCAGCACTTTTTTTTTCCCCCCTCCCCACCTGCCCAGACTGTTCCCAGGGTACCAAGGCTCCTATGAAGCTCAGCAGCGTCCTGTCCTTTGGAAGGACTGCGGGAGCCCCTCTCCAGGTACAAAGAGTGCGGGTTAATCTTTGCGGTGCTGTTGCACGCAGCTCCTCTGCCCAGCTGAGCTTTGGAGCCAAACCCGACCCTCATTCCCCTTTCCCCTCGGGGCTTTCCTCTGCCCATCCTGCGGCCGGCCGGGAGAGCCCTGGCGGATTCCGGTGGCGGCAGCAGGGTGCTTGGGATGCTCCCAGCAGCAGAAACATTACCTGTGTGTCCCGGGATCCCCCTGAGGATGCCAGCCAGGCTCGGCAGAGCTCGGCGCTTCACCCTCTGGCGCTTCAGCATGGACATGTACTTGTTCTTGACGTGGTCCGGGATAACCAGATCCACCAAGTCTCTCTTATGAAGTTTAGGGACCTCGGACAGCCCCAGCTGCTTCAGCACCGCCTCCTTGAACCCTTCCTGGGTAAACGCTTGGACCGTGAGGACGAGGCAGAGCACGCAGAGCGTCCGGGCACACTTCAGGTCCATCCTCCTCCGTCAGCAAAGCAGCTCCCTGCCTGGCAGAGATAGATGAAGGGGGGATCTCCCTGGGGCTGCGCTCGGCAGAGGTGTGCTGGCAGGCTGCCCGAGCTGAATGGAGGTCCCCGGTGCTGGGGTTTTATAGCCAGCCTCGTCCCACTGGCACAACAAATTTCACAAGTGGGGATGAAGCAAAGGACTTAAAAGGATCACTCCCCTGTTGGTAGACACATGCCAGTTTAACACCTTCATCCACTGCAAAGTTAATACAAGAAGTTTTAGGGGGCTCCTAGATTCCTTCACGGGGAAGAAATTTCAATTTTTTCTTAATTCCCTGTAAATATTTGCACAGAAGCTCCCTGAGCAATCAGGGTCCCCTCTTTAGCCTTGCTAGGGAGGAAGCACAATTGCAGAATACACTGCTTTATGTACTATACCATATGATTCTTAAAGGCAGCATCAATCTTTACTGCAGAGAACTTGCTACCTAAACCAGCCAATACCAATCAGGAGAAGCTTGAGCTGGATGTTCATTTTTAGGACAAGCATTGAAAAATCATTTAAATCTTTGTGGGGGGTGTTAGGTTCCACTTTGATCTCTGAATATTTGTGTCAAGTGTATGAATCAGGGCAGTCAATCACAGCAGTTGGATGATTTATGGTCTTTTATGCTGCTTCTGAATTCACAGAAGGTGGAAAATGTACAGGTGTGACATTTTAGAAAAACATCCCATCACTCTTTATGGATTCCTGCGGGTTTCATAATACTCATGCTTAGAAGAAGAAGAAGATGTAAAGGCAGATCACCTCTCAGTGAACACGAGAAACCACTGCACTATTCCCCAGCACGGATGAAGGATACCAGTATTTTGAATGGCCACAATAGAGCACCGGCTCTGGAGAGTGAAGCAGATCTGAAGGTTGGGGTGAGGAGGCTGGATGTTTACCTTGTAACATTTAAACTGGAAACTTATGCCCTTTTCTTCCCTGGCCTTTGCTGGCATAAGATGTGGAAATCTATTTTTGGCACCAATCCCAGGAGAATTGAATTGAAGAAATAAAATGTGATTGTTAAAAGCATGAAGGAGCATGGCACTTGGGGCAGATTTTCATCCTCTCCAGCAGCCACATACCTGAGCCTACATACAAATGTCTTCAGCATCAAAGGCCCTTTGGATTTTAAATGCCTCTGTAAATGATTTAAATTGGTCCAGTTTCACCCAATGCCCAGGCTGAATGGTGTGCCCTGAGGACAGTCTGGCTGGAGGATGCGATGTAATGAACTTGTACAAAATCACCCCGTTGTGGCTCATCCCTCATTAAAACAAGTGTCAGCGCAGGGAGGCAGCCTGTTTTGTACTCAGGGGAAGGCAATAAAGCCGTCTGAAAGAGCCCCACTCAACACTTCAGTTACTGCTCACTTTGTCTTTACAACCTTTCAAGAAACTTGTCTTCTTAAACATGATAAAGCCTCTGTTGGATATCAAAAGGGCACCTTATTTAGCTAAATTGAGTTTTAAGAGGAAAATGGAACAGACTACAAAGTAACAGCCTGTGTATGGCCCAAGGCAGTGCATTCTTTAATCCTGCACTTTGTGCAGCATCTTTCTCCGGAGATGAATTTTAGACATGCATTTGTATATCAATTCAAAATACATCCACTCCCAAGACACAAACAGCAGTGACAAATATCCATTTCATTTGTTGGCTTCAAGTTCAGCTTATGTCAAATACTCCCGCACTTGTGAATAAGAGGGAAGGTTTTATTCTGAAACCTTTGTGACCCTTCAGCCCTTCAGGAAAGCTCCATACACCCAGCTCTTCCCTCAGGACGGTCTCTCCAAATGGCACATTACCGATTCCCAAAGGCCGAGGCAAAAGAACTGGTAGCACAGTGAGCTGTGTCAGAGGCTTGGAAGCCACCTGAACCATGTTCAGATGGATGACAAAGTTCTCTGCAGATGGGCTAAGTGTTGGCCAGCTCAGTTCCAGCAGGGAATTTGCTAGGTTTATATGGTCACCTGGATAAAACTGCAGCCCATGGATTTGTAATGGTCTCTCTCTTATGTCAGAAGACACGATCCCAGAATTATTTATGCATCCGATTTGCTCCAGATAGTGGTCCTACTCTGCAGTGAGTGTTCTTCAAAAGACCATGACAACATGAAATGAAAGTGTCTGATTGCTCCAGCAGCACCCAGCTTTCCTGTATCCGGATGTGATTTCTCCTGGGGCTGGTGCCAAATCCACCAGGACTCTCCACTGTCCAATGTGTATTGGAAAGTGATTTATGAGCTTCACACCCAAAATAAAATTATTGACCAAACACACTTGAAGCTCAGCTAAGAAGAAAACAGAGGATGTGTATTGCAGGCTTTTCACAGGAGAGTGATTATCTGGTCCAATTGGAGGATTTGCCATTCCCCCTTTGTCGTGCAAACAAGAAAAAGTCAGGAATTTTATAATAGCTCTTTCGGTGTAATGTGTATTAGAACCTGCTTGGCACTTTTGAAATGTCAAACAGAGGATTCAAAGAGGCTGCAAGGGGTGAAGTATGAGCAACTCCCAGTTTTAATAAAAGCCAGTACTTAGTGGAGAGGGAATCTCTATATTTAAGCTCTTAATTTTGTTACAAGCACTTCTGTAAGATGTTTGCCAGGCACATCTGTGCAATGATTTATGGTAAATAAGTCCAATGGGACCAAAGAGAAAGGCTTACTCTAATTATGTAGCTATTATCCTGGGAAACAAGAATGTTTGTAATGTATTTGCAGAATTAAGGGTCTGAATATTAAACTTTTGAAGATTTCAATTGCCATGGACATAACCCTTTTTGTATTACAGCTGGGCCCATGTTAAAACAGTCCTTGCTTGAGTGATGCAAAAGGCAAAAATTTCTGTGTGCTCCAAGAGGTGCCCATGTTTGTGCAACACATTTGTCTTATGGAGTTGGGAGCACAATTCTGTGTAGATTTTGGTCTGCTGAATTTAGGAGTGTAGAAGTAAAAATAGGAGTGGTTGAGCCTGCATAAATATTCCAAGTTAAAAAATAATTCAATTACAGTTCTGTTTCACATTCTTTTTTCAGCCTCAAGCACCCCAAGTTTTACACAGCTAACAGAACTCTGCAGGTCCCATTTAGAGGCTTCAAAATTGGAAGTAAACTGCAGGCGATGCATGAGGACATGCCCCTCTCACACCACCTCACCTATGCACCCACCAGCTATTCAACAGTGCTCCAAACTGAATAATCCCACAAGCAAACCCAGGCTATACACCTCAAAGTGGGATTTCACAGAAATCTTTAGCTTCTTTCTTGGCTGTCATGGCCTATGCTGGTGGTGGGGCCTCTATTCCTCTGCAGGAAAGCAGGTTGAGACACAGAGTGTGGAGCTCACCATACCCTGCTCAAAGCCCCGTTCAGCCTGGTCTTGAACACTTCTAGGGATGGGGCACCCACAGCTTCTCTTTGGTGGACCTGTTCCAGCACCTCACCATCCTCTCAGTTAAGGATTTCCTCTTAGAATCTAAACTTTTCTGTCACTTTGAAGCCATTCCCCCTTGTCCTGTCACTACATACCTTTGTAAAGCGTCCCTCTCCAGCTCCCCTGTAAGCCCCCTTTAGGTACTGGAAGGTGCTCTAAGGAGTCTCCAGAGCCTTTCCCTTCTCTAGGCTGAATGGCCCCATCTCTCTCAGCCTTCATAGGAGAGCATGAATAGCTTGCTCAGTGTACAAAGACAGAACAGAAGCACCCAGGACTTCTGTGGCCCAGGACAGCTCCCTGGAGGTTGCTCCCCATGGCCTCAGCTTGCTCTGCAAGTATCTGGCATGGAAAAGTTTCTAAAAGGTAAGGCCTGATAACACAAGATATCTGGGTGTTTCCCTGGGCTAGACTGAAAACAGCAGAGCCACTCAATGCAGTTGTGTTGATCTTTTTGCTGGTTGTGATTTGTTGCAAATTTTGGTCTTGTTAATTTTTGTGCCAAAAGGCTTTGTGATCAATCAGGTATCGCCTGACTTACCTGCCTGCCATGCATTCCCTTCCACTTTCAGTGGTATGAAGTCATAAAACAGACTTTAGATCTGTGTTGTGAGCTCTGGCTAACTTGACTCTGGGAAATGGAATTTCATGTCCCATGTCTGAGATGAATCGTGGTTGCTCTGAGTGCACAGATCTCATGCCAAAGATGCTGCAACCTCAGCCTCAGTCCTCAGTGTTTACTCTCCTGCCAAGGAGCCAATTTCAGTGGCAACTTTTGTGGTCCAAAAAAATCACCTGCTTGAGCTATACAGAAATTGTCCAGCTCATTTAATCTAGGCAAGGACATGAGACTGTTCTTCCTCGTCACCAGTACAGGCCAGACGGAACCGGCCATCTCCAATGGAAATATCGGAATAATCACATCCTGTTGGGTTCCTCTCTTCTGGGGCTGAGTATCTCAGCCTGCACTGACATAAGCACTTCTTCCATAGGCAGCTTCTGCTTTTACTCATGAGCTTGTTTTGGTCAGATGGCCAGGACAAAAGGCTGTCTGTCTGAGGAGGAATGGATGAAATGTCCAAAGTCTCCCTGTGTCCTTGGTCAGCTGATGTCAGCTGGCTCGCTCGCAGGGGTTTGTGTTGGCAGCGTTTGCGAAGTGCCAGTGTTCTGGCAGAAAGGAGGTCTTCGAGATGTTTTTTTTTTTAACAGAAAAGCAAACACAACTGTTTAAATACAGCATTTTCTATGCCTTCAGCAGTCTCCTCCCGACCGCCCCAGTCGGTTCCTTGTTTGTAGCTGAGGAAGCAGGACATCACTGCTCTGATGGCTGCAGCATAAGCTGCTGGCAGAAACACTGACATTTAACTAATGTAGTTAAATCAGATAAATAAGCATACAGCCCTGAATTGCTTGCTTTACACCACCTCATTAAGGACTGTCCTAATTACTGAGAAATAGATAAATTCTGTGGGAGCACCACTTAATTTCTAAGCAGAGCCCATTTATTGGCCTAGTTAAAATGCTGCTTTTTCCTTGCAACTGTATTTATACTGTAGAATTTTATCAGCTTTTTTAAGAAGTACATATCTTCTGCTTTAATGTGCAGATCTAATGTCCCATAGCCCTTTACCAAGTTTGTGTGGCATTTGACATTCCAAAACCAGAGCGATGTCCCCATTTTCCTCTCACGCTAATGCAGTTGGAATACTATTCTTACTGCATCTGTGGCACTGAGTAACCTGGCTTAATTATGGATTGTATTTCCTCCAGTTAATTTTAGCTCTAATAACTTTCACTTCACTGAACAGACTGTCCTTTTTTGCTAAGAAAGAGAGAAAATGAATCACTTTTCCCTAACTCAGACAGAGAAAGAATAACACTATATTCTAGCAGCTATAGTTTATTTCTCTTACCAGGAAAAGTTGTAAAGGCAGAAAGATTATGAAATACATGTTAATGCAAGTTGAATAATTTGCATTACTAACTTTGCTGGAAGACTTTTTTCCTACAGGCCAAAAATAAATATAAAAGGTCAAGATGAGTGAGACCTAAAAGCAATTTCTTCTGCTAAAAATAATGAGCTGTTGTGCAAAACAGTAATTTGTTAGTGGAGTGCAAAAAGCCTCTAAAAAGTGCTGTTACTCACACAGAAAATTACAAAACCCCATGCAAGACTGCAGAAGGCAAAATAAAGTGGTAACACACAGAGCTGACAAGACAGAATTGATAGTTTAGATTTCTCTAATCTGGTACATCGGATAGAGTGAAGAGCAGCTGCCCAACGGCTTCTGCTAGTCTTCACTGAGATATTCAAAATTAGCTTGGGCAGTGCCTTAGCAAATCTACTGATTGGTAAAAAGATACCTACAACAACAGGAAAATGAGCTAAAGTACTCACATGGTTGTTTTCCATCTGTAACATCTGCTGCTGAAGTGACTCTGGGGCTATTGCGTGTCAGTGGGTTTTACACCATGGGACTTAGATGTATTCAGTTTCAGAAATGATTACTTGCACATGGCTTTTGTCCTTGATGTTAACAGCAGCTAGGGCTGTGGTCAAAAGGATGGTGAGGTAGAATTCTGAATGGGTCCAGCAACGATGCCAGGCCTGCCTGTCTGAACTCTGGGTGAGCTGGGCTCATACAGGGAGAACATTTCTGAGAGGCTTCCAGGAAGCTGGGAGTTTCGAGAGGTACAAACCAACTTGGAAATTATCATCTGCATCAGACGATACTCCCTCATCCTGATGCTTGATGCTCATTCTTTTTAAACAGAAAGAGGCTGTAAGTATTGCAATGAACTTTTGCAAGAAGTTTTTCTTTGTCTTCAGAGTGCTGATGTCTCTTTGGAAAGTGGTCTTAAAGGCCCGTGTATTATTTGAAATGCATTTTAAAAGATTTCAGGTCTGTTAATAAAATTTCAAATCATTAACTCAATTTTACAATCTAGTGATTTAGTGGTGATTTATTATTTATTCTCTTCTGTCTAGATTAAGTGGTTTGTTTGAGAATTGCACAACAACAAATATCAAAATAGCCCCCTAATTTTCTTTTGTTTTCATATAATGCTGCAATTTTCAGAAAGAAGGGTGTGCGTATAGACTGCTCCCACTCAAGTGGTTACTACAAAGCTGTTTTCACTTAAATATTTATATCATCACGGTATGGATTTTTAACATTTTTGAATGTTACTACTATTTAAATAACAAGAATTCAAAAGAAAATAACTGAAAAAAACCTTTCTTTTTTTTGTGCATTTGACTCCAAAGCAGAACAGAAAAGGGTATTTTACTTCATGGCACAGGAAATTGTGTAATTTCCTGCCATGTACTCATATCTATGTAAAGAAGGAGTATAAGGTCTCGGATATAACATGGCCCTTAAAAGAGCAAGAAATAAAGCTCTGTGACCTGACAGTTTTAATCCTTTTAGCATTCATACTGCAGCACCATGGGAGATGCATCATGGTCATTTGATTTTAAAAGGGAATTTAGCCACACTTGGTCAGGTCACTTGAAGCGTGAAACACAAACTTCAGTTGTTTGGTTTTTGTTGTTGGTTTTTTGGGGGCTTTTTTTTGTTTGGTTGGTTTTTTACCCTTTTCTTACCTTGCCATTTGCTTATTCAAAACCATTACTCCAGGAATGGCCAACGTTTCCACACAGCAACCAAATGCATTTCTGAACCTTAATTTTGGCTTTGACATGTGATTCTGCAGGAAATGCCATGCATTTGAAGCTGGCATCTGTCAGCTTTCCAGGCTGAATAACTAAAGACATGGTCACTAAAATTTATTTTATCTATGCAGCATGGCTCTTAGCTTCAGCAGCTGCCAGTACAGAATTCAGCATCTTTTGACAAATCATACACATGGAGAAGATTTTTCAAAGGTACAAGAAGGAATTTAGAGTCCATTTTTCATTGAGCAAAACTTGCGTGCTTAGTCCCTTTTCTCTGCTTTGATTCTAAAACAGAGCAAGGCATATTTTGCCCTGTGACAGCAAAACTAGAAATAATTACCACAATTTGAGCAGAGACAAAGATGACCTGAGAATTAATTTGAAATGCTTGATCATTTTGACCAGATCAGGTTGGAAAACCTCAGAGGCAGAGTACAGGAAAACAATATTCTCAAGGAAGTTCAGTTTCTGCAAATCTAATGGGAGGAATCTGAAAATCATTATGTGAAGCAGACTCAGAAACTTGGCTCTTAAAACTCTTTGAAGGCTTCACTGTTTGATTTCTTTTCAGTCCTTTGTGGTAAGAAAGTTTACCTCTGATCTTCACCATGTTTCCAGGCTGGTAAAAAGTTGAACACTGGCTGTCCTAAATGAGAATATGCTGTGATTCGTAATAGGATGTGAAAATACACTGTTGCTTGTATTGCCTTGAAACTGATCTAGAAACTACAGCAATAACAGAACACAGTGGTCTTGTTTCCTAAGTGGATGGGAACTGGTTCCTTAACACAATTTCATGTCCACTCAGAAATGTTCTCACTATGATAATTTGAAAAATAAGTTCAAGTTCTTACATTGACGTATGAAACTCTTCTAATCTTCACAGGAACTACGGTGCAAAGGAATTATAATCACCCTGGTTCACTGTTGTCCAGAGCAGCTGGCAATTTGGGGCCTCAAACCTCAGGTGTGCTCATGCCAGGGCTCTGCATGCAGCACCTGCTCTCTTTAGCTGTGCCTGTACAGCCCCAGGAACTGACCCAGACAGGGTGTAAAAGAAAAGGTGCACCATGTTATGAAGGCAGGAATAGTTTGCCTAGGTGTTCCCTTGTAACGCTGATCCTTTCCTCCATCCTGGAGTTCATCTCATTCCAGAAACCATGCCACTTTACAGGACCTGCTCTTAACTTCTCCCAGATTCATTCTGACCACTCACTCCATCATTACCTGATATATAACCTGAATATATAAACATCTACTTCAGTGAATCTAAATATAAACATCTGCTTTACTGAAACTACATAATATCAGTAGGAAAGGAGACCTGAAAACATCTGGGTTCTCTTCCCAGTTCTGTCCCTGAGTCAAGACTATGACCTTGAGCAAATTGCCTCGGCCAAAATTTTCAAGTCCATATTTAAACACCAAAATAAATATGCTGATTTTCAAAGGCACCAGCCAAACACAGCTTCTATCAACAAAACTCTAATCACCAATAGACTCTGATGATTACCGTACTTGAAGTATCTTAGTAAAACAAGCCGTGTCCCTCCTGCCATCTGTTACAGGGGAGAAAGTTCTCCACTGATCCATAGATCACCTGTGTGTCTAAGCTGCTCAGCTTGCAGTGACAACATTACTTTCCCTTTTTACACAGATTAGGCCACACTCCCACTCATGAGGCAATGTCAAACCTGCCTAGTCCACTTGGAAGAGATGTGAGGAAATACCTCTATGTCCTTTGCATACATTTGAAAGGAGAAAGATGAAGCAGAAAGAAAAGAAAGTGATTTAAAGTGAGTGAAAGAATCACAGAAAGGAAATATGAGAAAGGATGAATGGGGGAGAAAAAAAAGCTACAGAAAGAGGAAGGAAAGAGTCGACAGGGAGAGACAAGAATGGGAAAATCAGAAAGTATGGTGATAGTATTTCCAACAGGTAATCACACACTAAGAAATAGACAGATTTAAGCAACTCTTCTTCCCTAAAGTGCAGGTGTCAGAAAGCACACAGCAAGCATCCACATGCCTGCAGTGTGCCTCAAGCAGCAGTCATGCACTTGGAACAGGTTGGATGCTGCTGCTCCCCACTATTTCCAGCCATGCTCTACTAAAGCCATGCTCCCCCAGGTTCAGGATCTTCCTTGCTGGAAAAGGCCTCACTGCCCTTGGTTGTGGCTGTTTGCCATGGCCACAGCTCTTCACATCTTCCTGCTTAAGCCACTTTGCATCCTGACACCAAGTCACTCCAGCCACTTGCCCCTTGCATCCCTGGCACCTGACCCCCTGCTTGGGCTCACCAGGATCATCCTGCTGTCATTAGTGGCCCCCCGTGCTCGCCTGCTCTCTCTGCAAAGGAGCCAAGTCGCTGTTGCTGTGGAAATTGTAACTCAGACCTTGTCAGCTCTTTGAAATCCTCACCGTTCGGACGCTGAATTCTTTTCATCTGTAAATCCAGAAGTGGGAAGGGGGAATTCTTGCCCAACAGGGAAAAAAAAAAAAGAGACTACTCATTATAAAAGTCCTTTAAAAAATATTTTATCTATAAATTTATAAATGATCAAGCAGCATGTTTGATGCTAACATTTTAAGGGAAATCAAGACAGTAAACCAGAAAGTGTTGTCACCAAGGCCTTGGAACAGGGTTCTTATGTCTAAAAGCTGGGAATCTCACTGGACTCTCTGCAGATAGAATGCAGACACAGCAGATCAACCGCGAGTAGTTACTTCAAAGCTGTCAAACTGGGTAGTGTTTGGAAAGAAAAAAATAAAAGAGGAAAAACTAGGGTTTCTCTTCTGACCTATTTGTATTAAAACCGGGATTTCAAAGCTTGCTTCACAAAAATTTACTCTCAATCCAAGGCTGCAGCAAACCCAGCTGAATTGACCCAACAAAGGTTTAGACTGCAAGATCTCCTGGAGCATTTTGTGGCTCCTGCACAACCAACCACTCATCTTTGTGCTCCAGGGAAAGCAGAACCTGGGGCAAGGATGCTAAATTCTGTCCAGGGCTCACCTAAGTACTGTTGCAACAGGAGTCACTGTGTATGGTGAGGACACCTGTGAAGCACAGAGGCTCTCAAGGACACTGGAGTTGTTCAGTAAAACTAATGTGTGTTGTACCTGGGAATGGGAAAACTTCACAAGCCCTGAGTAGTTTGATATTTCATACTGGTAACAAGCACACCTGGTGCCTGATAAATCCAATGGCTCATGAGGCCAGGTGCTCTCCTCTTCAGTGGGACAAACCAGATTGTGCCAGATGGTTTCTCCATCTCCCTCTCTCACTTAGGGAGCAGCCTTAATTATAGTTAGTGCTGTGCCACCTATGCATTAAGTCTCTTCAGTTTCTATACACTTGGGGTTAAAGCACGGATAAGCATTAAGATAATGTGTACATTCAGGAAACAATGAAGTCACCCACACTGCAGGCCACCTTGCCCTAGTTTTGTACCAAAGTGTGACACACCAACAGCAGTTGCATTGTGACAAGCTCTAACAATAAATCTAACAATCCTATGTATCAGCAAGGGATTCTCCACACCCACAACTACCCCCAAAAAACAAGGTTTAGAACCTCACCCTGCCCAGAGGTAAGTGATGAGGAAGCTCATGGATTCACCACTTCATAAATCAAGTTTATGCAAAGTGTGTTGCAATAAGCCTACTTTTTCCTCCCGTACTTTTCAGCACTGCTATTTTAGATTGCAGCTTCCTGTGCTTTTTAATAAAATTCCAGTTTTCATCCAAGTATAACTTGATGAAGATGACAAGAAAAATGAATCATGCTCGAGCATCAATACCAATGCTAAATTCACCATTTCCTATCTGACATAAAATGCAAAAGAAAAGAAAAGCAAATTTCTATCATACATGGCTAGTTATAATTGGTGAAATATGTTGAATTGACCAACGTTGTATTGATTTGGTTAAATCTGTTGTATTGATTAATAAAAATACATTCCAACTTTAATGCAAGGCTATTTTTACCTTGAAAGTCAACATATTAGTCCCTTATTAGTCTATGAATGAGAAGCAGCATGGCAAAAACAATTAAAAACAATATAGAGAAAAGAAGGGTAAATTGTCAATTTAAATCAAGACTTGCTGCTTGCTGACTTGTACTATGACATTTAAATCTGTGTATCTGTCTAGATTTTTCTATTTGTTTGTTCATATTATAAACATTTTAATGCTCAGACCTTTCAAAGGAAAATCCCATAATGCCCACACTGTATCCTGTGGTGTATTGAGGCTCGTAAACAGATTGCCAGATGAAGGCAAAGATTAAAAGATAGCAAAGGGGTGCCAGGCTGGAAGCCTGAATTAAATCCATTAAGGTGTATTTGAATAGGCAGATAAGTAAGGAAGAGCAAGCTGGGCTGATGAGTTTCTTCAGAGAGAAGAAACCACAGCAAGAGTTGCCACGCATGGCAAAGCTCAGGCCACCTGCTACTCACCTCCAGAGACAATTGAA
The DNA here is from genome assembly GCF_015227805.2 of Hirundo rustica. NCBI lineage: Eukaryota > Metazoa > Chordata > Aves > Passeriformes > Hirundinidae > Hirundo > Hirundo rustica. The sequence goes on from NC_053452.1 coordinate 18,263,518, forward strand.
GTCCTGTTGGGAGTTCACCCATCAGGGGAGATCCTGCTGTGATAAATCAAACTAAAGTGACAAGGGAGTTCTTCAGCCATAAGGTCATTTAATAAATAAGGGAAGAGCCGCACGTGGAAGTGTAAATATCTCGCACACTTGTTCAACCTGGTGCTAAAGAGCTGTTGAAGTGGATATGGAGGATGAAAAATAAAAGAAAGATGGAAGGATTTCAGAGTCTATTGACTTGCTCCCTAGGTCCAGAGGGTGGTTTTCCATCTGCTCTAGCAACATAATTAAACGTTTGTGAACTAATGACAGTATGTGGCTTTTGTCACCAAAAGAACAGACAGTGGTAAACAAAACCCTATTTACAAAAGGTAGGGAGGAGGGAAATGTGACTCTGCTGTTGAAATTAGAGATAAACAAAATCACACCACTTAGCTAAAGAGCCTGTCTAGACAGAGGAAGAACAAAAACAAATGACAAAAGCTTGATGTTATTCTTGTGAGAGAGAGAGAGGGAAAAATTATTTTGTAGCTAGGCAAAAGTCATCACACTGAAGAATGTCAAGACAAAAGTGTTGAGATCACTGAATATTACCTATTTTACACTACAGAGTAAGATAATCTAACCAGAGCAAGGCCTTCTTAATTTTGAAAAACCTTGCAAGAATCAAGAGTACAAACAGCTTAGGAAATCAGTGAGAAAACCAGCAGATTTTGGTCCTAGAAGTGCAAGAGCTGCAAGCATACACTGAAGCTTCACCTACATGGCAGATCTACTCGCTGCACCTATACCAGTGAAACTTAATTGAAGAGAAAGCGATTATAATTATTCCACTGTAAAATCCTGGCTCTGAAATAAGTTGTCCATAGGAAGAATTGTTCCAGAAAAAGCAGTATGGAACAATAGTTCTACGACACTTGTGCCAAACAACTTTCCCACCAACACGGCCCTAGATAAGGGAGAGTGTGTTTAAAGGTAAAACAACTAGCATCCTTCAACAACAGTGGGATTTCTTTCTTCCAGCAGCGAATCTGAAGCCCTCTGAGCTGAGAACTTTTATATCATTTTCTAACTAGTGCAATTGTTACAGACAGTTTATAATAACAGATTATCTACAGTGCATCTGCTAGGTAAATGATGAAATTCTGTCTTCAAATGTCTCTCAGTGACTGCAGATAACCAGGACTTTTTCCTTTTTGTGGGATGAAGTGAGAGAAAACAGATAGCATGCGTACAGCCAGATGCTGCTCTCCACTGATTAGGCACTCCTGAAAAGTGAAACAAGGATTTGGCAGAGCAAAACAATTCTGGATGCATAAAGTGGCAGGGAGCAGGACCACAGCTATGTGTGCAGGGCCCTAAGTAATCCATGGTGTCTGAATACATGGGAATACAAGGAGTTAAAGATGGAGAGGCATGGTCAGGACTGTCAAATGGAGCAGACAGTGGCTTCTTGGCAGCTGGGACATTAATTGCTTTTAAACATAAAAGTCAGCAGATAACAGAGGTTTTGATCAATGTAACATCAGACTGACCCTTGCAATGCCCTAACTATTTTTGGTTGGTTTTAGCGTGGGTTGCTGCTCTAAGACATCACTGCTGCTTCATCCATGAGACTGCAGGTAGGGGCGCAAACCTGTGAAGGCAAGTAGTCCCTGGCTCCCCCGGAACAGTTCCATCTTCATCAAGACCATAATCTTCTTCTTCCTCATACGCCTGCTGCTCACTGAGGTCAGTCCTGCCAGTCAGGGGAAAAGGATGAAAGTACAGGAGGATGAGGATGGTTGGCAATGCTGGGTATCAAACGGCTGTGGAGGGAACACTAAGATAAAAGGCAGAGAAGAGGTGGACAGCAGGTACCTGCTGTACTGTTTCTGGCAAGTTGTCTGGAAGCAATGAACCCCCCAAAGGATAGTCCTTTGGATAATGTCCTTATGGATACGTGGGAATTGGTCTTATCCCAGCTCTGTCATAGACTCATTAACTTAAACTGCCTAAGCCTTGGGGTATTCTTCCAATTCACAACATATGAGTAGGTGTATGGAGACAAGGGGCTATGCATATTTCATGGAACACTCATGCTACTACCATTAATTTACTAATTTATGTCAGAGTTACCAGCTGAAAGGTTTGGCCAGAAGATCAGTGAAGGTGATTCTCCCCCTCTACTCTGCCCTCAAGAGACCCCACCCGGAGTGCTGAGTCTGGCTCTGGGGCCCCCAGCACAAGAAAGATGTAGACCTGTTGGAGCAAGTGCAGAGGAGACCATGAAGATGCTCAGAGGGCTGGAGCACCTCTCTTACAAAGACAGGCCCAGAGAGCTGGGATTGCTCAGCCTGGAGAAAAGCTCCTGAGAGACCTTAGAGCACCTTCCAGTACCTGAAGGAGCCTACAGGAGAGCTGGAGAGGGACTTTCTATGCAGGAATGGGGGGACTTTTACAAGGACATGTAGTGATAGGACAAGGGGGAATGGATTCAAACTGAAAGAGGGTAGGTTTAGATAATAAATAATTCTTCACTCTGAGTGTGGTGAGGCATTGGCACAGGTTGCCCAGAGAAGCTGTGGATGTCCCACCCCTGGAGGTATTCAAGACGAGGTTGGATGGAGCTCTGAGTAACCTGCTCTCATGGTGGGGGAATGGGTGGTATTTCAGGTCCCTTCCAAACCACTCTGTTCCATGATTCTATTATCTCAGTGTACGAATTGCTCCACTTCCACCTATGTGCTTGCCCACTTCACCAGACCTGGAGTTGTGGAATCTCTCTAGAAATCATATCTCACATTTCTTAGGGATATATATATATATATATATATATATATATATTTTTTTTTTTTTTTTTTTTTTTTTTTTTTCCTGCGCTATAAAATGCTCTGTTTGGTTCTGCTTTAAGACATCGGTAGGGGCTCCAAGGTCTCCCTGGAGCCTCCTCTTCTCCAAATTCGACAGTAGAAGCAGATTTCCCTTGGCTATTTGAGGGTCCGTTCCCTGAGGGAGGCGCGGGGGCAGCACTCTCCCGGCGGGGGCGGTCCTGTCCCGGCCGGAGTGGCACTCTCGCGGCGTGGGTGGCTCTTTCGCAGCACGAATGGCCCTGTCCCGGTGCGGGCGGCCCTGTCCCAGTGCCGGTGACCCTGTCCCGGTGCCGGTGGCCCTGTCCCGGCTGGAGCGGCCTGCGGGGCCGCGCCGCGGCGGGAAGCTCGGAGCGCGCTCCGGAGGCGGGGGAGCGCTGACCGCGGGCCGCGCGCGCATGCGCAGAGCACGGGACTTGTTGCCGGCGCTCGTAACTCCGGGGCCGGGACCGCCCGTGAGGTGACGGTGCGGGAGGGCAGGGAAGGGCAGGGCAGAGAAGGGAAGGGAGGGGGTAGGAGAGGCTGCCCCGGCACAGGTAAGGGAGGGCGAGAGCGGCGCCGTGCGGGGCCGCGGGGAGGGGAGCGGGCTAGGAGAGCGCGGCCGCTCCTCAGCGGGACCCCCGCAGCGGGGTCGGGGCGGGCAGCGCCGGGAGCAGCGTCCCCTCCCCGCGGGGAGCTGAGCCAGCCCACCCCGCTGTGCTCGGAGGGACCCGCTCCCTGCGCCAGGGCCGAGCCCGGCGATTTCCAACGTGCTCCTGGGGGAGCCGGCCCCGCCCGCCGCGGCTCCACGTCCCCGCCGGAGCCGGGAGCGCAGCCGGGCTCCCAGCGCCGCACCGGAGCCCGCTCCCGTTCCTGGAGCCCGTGCCGGTACTCCCTGGGCTCCTGCGGCGCAGCCCCACCCGTGGGAGGGCTTCCCCTGCCCTTTATCTTCCTGGCAGCTGGCTTGTTTAAAAAGAACAGCTTTCGAGAATTGGAAATAGTGCCTGATAAACTCCAGTGTGGCGCTTAGAGTTTAGCGCGTGGGCTTGTGCTGAAGATTCCCGAAGGCCCTTCTTTTCCCGAAGGCGCTTTCTTTTCCGTCAGCACTAAATTTCAGTCCGTAGAAAGCAGGGATGGAGTCACGGCACAACTTTTGTGGGCGTTGTAGGATTTTTTTTCTTTATCTTTTTTTTTTTTTTCTTCCCTGTGATGAAACACGTCAGCTGAGATGAAATTTGTTCCTCACCGTGTCATGCTGTCCAACATTTAGCAAGTGCCGTTTTGGGAGGAGTATTCTGCATGCTGTTTCCCCGCTGTTTAAAAGGACAATATTTCGTTATTCGTATTAGTTTGTTTCGTTTTCAGCATCCAGAGCAGCGCTGTCGTCAGAGACATGTGCATTCCTCTTAGAGGCACGACATCCCAAAAGTGGTGTCCCTGGACCTGTGTGATGAGGACCTGCAATATTTGCTTTTGAAGGATTGAGGGTTTTTTCGGGGAGTGGTTTCTTTGTGAATCTGTCAGTCAGAAGTGTGTTCTGCATGAAGCAGTACTTGGGAATCAGCAAGGTGATAAGATCCAAGAAAGGAAATGTTTGAAGTGGAAAGCCCCAAAATAAGCAAGCAATTGCCTGCACTGCTAAAAAGAACTTTGTATCGATAGCCGAATCTCGTGCATTCTTGTATGGTACTACCTTATCTGATCAGGTCAGTTGACCAAAATGAGGCAGATGTCTGTTCTCTGACAAATGCTCTTTGTTCTTTCTTGTTTGTGACATAAGATAATTGTTGTGCTGGCCTTTCAGTTGAATTATTTTGAAAAGGGAAAGTCACACAGTATTCCGAGAATGGAAAGGAGCATGTGTATTTGTGTAGTAGTTATTTTTTGTGGAATTAGTGGTGAATTTGTTAATGATCTCGAAGTTTTGACATTTAAATTCAAAGTTCATATGCTGGTGCATTCACACATGCTCATAAATCAGGAATAAAATATTCAAACTGCTGTGGGAATGTGTAATGCCCTGTGTGATTCCTAGAATCACAGTCCAGGCTGGAATATGTCGTTTGATGTTATAGATTAAATGATAGGGAAGTTTTTTTGGGGGAGGGGTCTTCTGCAGTTGTCCTCAGATCTCTGTCGAGGATGTGGTTCACTAGATGTCTGGAATTCTTTTCTGGGCACTGCTGGTAGCTGCACCTGCCAGTTATTGCAAAATATTTCACATGTGAAGGGAAGAGATTGTCAAAGGCACCTTCTTTTCCAAAGCAGTTTTCTGGTTGCACCTTCCTGCACTTTTTATACTTGTAATATTAGTATATCTCACAAACACCATCCAGGCTTTTGACAAGTTGGTTTCACCTTTTTTTTTTCTTTTTCTTTTTTTTTTTTTTTTTTTTCTTTTTCTTTTTCTTTTCTTTTAAAGGGATAGACAAAATGAACCCTTTCTATTTTCTGGGTTTTGGACATTCTCATCTAGGCTTCTTCGGGAACAGGAGTGGACCTTTCAACAGAACAAATGAGACTTACTGCTACAGCACTGCCCAGGGCAGCACGGTGCTCCAAGGAGTAACTTTTGGTGGAATCCCAACTGTCCTGCTGCTCGACGTAACCTTCTTTTTAGTAAGCCCAGTTTTCTCTTTCTTGAATTGAAGGTACTCTTGGCCTTTTCAAAAGTTAGATTGTTCAGAGTTCTCTTGTTTATCAGGTTGGAATTTGGTTTCTGAGAATGTTCAGAATAAGAAATGAGTTGAGGCTGTCCTGGGAACATCAAAGTGCTTTTCAAGTGTTGATAAACGTTTGCATACAGGTGGGATGGTGGTGTCACTGTATGTTGGATGTGTAGATGTAGGGACAGTGCAGTTTTACAGGATCTGTGTGTGGAGCCAGTGGATTTTTTGGCTGTAGCTCAAATTTTCATGTTGCATCTTAACTGCAAGAACACTTGAGTTTAAGTACTGGGTACATTTTCAGGAAGGGGACACCATTACTAACTCGGTTGTGAAATGACAGATTTTCCATATTGTAATGCCTCTTGAAAAAAACAACTTTTTAAAAATTATATTTCCCAAAGCTGTAGATGAAGATGAAATAATGTACTGAAAAGCTTAGTCCTGACAAAAGGTGTAATATGATTAGTTGCTATTGGGGGGCTCCAGGATAGGCCTGAAACTGCACTAAAACGTGTGGTTACTTTTGTGAGCTTGGTCTAGGTGGTCTTCAGCCACCAGAAGCAGGGCTGCAGACCTGCAAATTGGCCTGAGAAGAGGGTCTGTGGTAGTAAAACAGACTAAAGAGACACAGTTTCTGTGTTCTAGAAATCTGCTGTAAAGTAACTTAAAATACCTGTGGTCTGATCTGGTCGTTCTATAGGAATGTAGAGGAGAGTCCTCAAAGTTACATAATGGCATTCTTTGCTGTTGACTTGGTGTATGCTACCGTAAATGCATTTTCTGAGGATGTGCAGTATTTACAGCTTTTTGTGACCAATGGCACAGCATTTAATAAGATTTAGTTGAAGTGTTTGCCTTTTTTTTTAAAGCTGTGGCTCAGTTTTAAGTTACTGAGTCTGCTTTTGAGTTCCTTGCTGTTGAACTCTGCACTCAAGCAGGGTTAGATAGAGAGTTGGGTGCAGTGCAGAAGGCTCCTTTCTTCTTCAAGTACCAAGTACTGAAAATTATTTATCAACTCCTGCATTCTTTTTCATGACATTTTTATTTCATATCCTTTTAGTAACTGTCAGTTGAGGGATTTCTGATATGTTATTTCTAGGCTGGTTTCCAAAGGAAGTGAGGTTTATATATTTCATTGTCTTCCCATCTTTATTTGGCTGTCCTGCCTAATAACTGCAGACTATAGCCAATTGCAACCAAAGTTGTGAAGAATCTTAACAGCTTTCCTGCTTGCACCAAGTTTAATGACTAGATGAAAGAGGAAGATCTAAATTAATCCTCCCTGTTAGAAGGAATGCTCTCATAAGAAAGTTATAGTCATTGTGAAATGTGGAAATTAGCCGTGTAATCTGGACATTTATCCTGGCTGGGCAGTCAGTATTTGATCCTGGTAAGTTACATCACTAACACCACTTTCCAGCCAAACAGGTATGGGATGGAGGAGAAACCAGAAAGTGAGGGTGTATGCTACATATGCATAGAAAACAGGCCTTGTTACTTCATTGCTCCCTGTAGAGCAACTTGTTTCTTAAAAAAACCCAAAAAAACCCAAAAACCAAAAAACCCCAAAAACAAACAAAAAACCCCAACTCACTATGAAATTCTCAGTGATGGAGCTTTTTTCTTGTTTTCTTCGTCTCTTTCAAAAAAGGGAAAATACAGGGGGCAGATTAAAAATACATTGCAAAGATCAGAGATGAATAGTTCAGTAGTTTTGGTCCCGGACAGGTTGGTTTGTAGCATGGCCACCACTGAGTTGGTTGGTGTATGATAATTGATTTAGGAACTAGGACAGCATTTTTTGTCAGTTCTTACACACCTAAGAATGATTATTTTGAAATGGTAAAAAGAAATATTTTAATATGTTCTTTTTTCTTTTTTTCTTTTTTTCCCCCCTAGATTTTAATATTACTGTTTTCCATTATAAGAAAGAGATTCTGGGACTATGGTCGTGTTGCTCTGGTGTCAGAAGTGGAAAGGTAAAAAAGATGTACAATCAGACTGATTTGTTGAAACCATTTGGGGAGTGGGGAGAAAAGTACAGTAAATGTGGCTTATATTAGGTGCATTTGTATCAATTAGAGATGTTTGTAATCACATGCACTTGTTTGTTAAAAATGCCCTCACACTGCTTTGTGTGAAATACTTCCCCCTCAGAGAGTTACTGTCTGTGGTTTCAGCGGTAAGTCCTGTGTTTCCATTGCCATGAATTTCATCCTACAGTTGTGAGTTAAGGAAGTGGAGGTAAGGAAATAGGCTGCTTGTCTGCTGACATGCTACACACTGATGTTTGCAGTGTGCTTCTGTACAGAGGGATAGTGACCATTTTGTTTATCTTGGCTCAAGCCCAGGGTATTCCCAGAGCTCCCTGCACAGCCTGTGCCAGAAAATTTCCCCAGGGTTCAAAAATTAAAACTTCTTGTTGCAAGTTTCTGAAATTCTCCACTGATTTTTATTAGTATTGCAAATGAGCTTTTGATTTTGTTTTTTCTGTAGGGTGAGGAGTTGGGATGTTCAAAATCTAATCTGTCTGTGTGCAAAGTGGGGAAACTAACAATGAGCCTCTTCTTGGCACAATCAAATGTGATAAATTCACAGCTGAGCAACGGGAAAGAACTCAAACCCTAATGTTTGAGTTCTAACCCTAATCCTAAATGCTTTTAGGTGTAAAAAGTTGTGAAAGATAGATGATGTAAAATACAATGGGTAATAACTGGGAAGACTTTAATCCAGCTGGTTGAGGTAGCAATCATGAAGGTGCTCTGGTGCTGGGCTGTGGAGGCATGGGACCAACAGGCTGGAGCAGTCAGGCACTCAGGAACCTGTGTTTTTGTCCTGCTGGACTGTGAGCTGAGCCTGCTGGTCAAAATTACAGACACCTCCATTCTAACCGGTGTCCTCCTGTAATTACCATTGCAACATTTCTTTTTAGCAACAAACTGAGAACAGACACTCTGCTACTTTTGAGGGCTACAGAGTTTCTAAATGTTTGTAGCCTTGCTACAGGACTGTTCTTGTGAGAAGATGGCTTCGAAGGGATTTAGTTGTGAGGAGAAATTTTAAGGAGTGGCTGTACGTTAAAGGAAGTTAAAGGAAGAAAGGTGGAGAGAATAGAAATGATGCCTCGTAGTGAGGAATATCCAAGGAAGATAGCTTGGAAATCTGATCCTGGCTCCCCAACCTGTGTTGCATTGTGTTATATCATTGTGGTTTTAATATTCTGATAAAATGTTGTTTTCTTTCAAGTTCAGTTACATGCCCTCATGTCAGGAGCTCACGTGTCCACTCTGTTCAACACGAGACATACACAAGTTACTATAATCAGGCATGTGCTACAGGGTGAAAGCCACAGCTTTCATAAGTGGAAGAGTGTGTTTGTACTACATCCCTTCGTCAGAATTGTTAAAGTTGAAATAATTCTGTGGAACTCCATCATCTGTTGTTAAAGACACTTAAAAGAATCATTTAATGTGTTTTAGTGAATCAAGATATAATCGGTTGTCGACATCATCATCAGTACCTGAAGATCTTGAATATGATAAGGTGAGTATTCTAGAGCTCTGATAATGCATTGTTAACCGTGTTTTTATAGAACCATGCATAATCTCTGTTTCCTGACAAACTCCTATTGCCATATCATAAATCCAGTGTCTTGTGTCATTGTCTCTAAGTCTGGTTTGTTGTTTTGTTTTGTTGGTTTTTGTTTGTTTGTGGGGGTTTTTTTGTGGTTTTTTTTTTGTTGTGGTTTTGTTTGTTTAATTTGGAGAGGGACTATATGTTAGTGTTTCAAAGTGGGAGGGGACAGTGATACAAAGACTAGTAAATAATTTGTACTGGGATAACAGTTCAAAAAGTTACATTGTGTTCACATTGCAAATAATACCTAGTTGCTCTTTACAGTATGATGTTTCCTCACAGTGTTGAGAAAACTGGATGCAAGTGTGAGACTAATGATAGTGTTCTGCACTCTTAATAATTAAATTGGTTTGGAGTGGAGAGTAGTATTTTGGCCAAATTTTAACTGGCTCCCTCCATGGTCTTTCTGAAGTTGTTGAATTGGTACACCTCTATAATTTTGTGTTGCAACTTCAGAATGAACCATGCAAGAGTTGACCAGTGGTGGCATCCTAAGTTTTCAACATTTTATGTATACATGCATCAACTTAATATCTAACCTTTGCAATTAATTATTTGTGTGAGCATCAAAAGCATTCTTGTATTTGATCAAGATTGCTCTGCTATTTGGGTACTTTACTTCATCTTTTTAAAAGCCTTAAGCAACTTTATCTGTTGAGTAACACGTGTCTGTCTGGATAATGTTCCCTTGAAAGAAGAGCCCTTTTGAGAGAGAAGGTGTTTTGTTTTTTTTTTTTTGAACCATAGTGGGATGCTCAGTGAGATCTGAATTCTGCCACCCATTTTCACTGGGGGATTTGTAAACCTATATGAGAAACCTTTCTGTTAGTGTAATCAAAGCAGTGTTTTTAACAGGCATTTAACTGATTAACTTGTATTCAACCCTTGTATTTCAGAGCAACAAACTACCAGCTTTTTAGCTAAGAGGTTGCCTTAATAGAAAGACTTGTCTTAGTTGGATGGATTAGACACTATTTTTTGTATGTTAGCCCTAAAAACTTCTTTTTTATATATTTAGGGGTTTTGTTCTTGGATTACAGCTGCTTTTCGGATGCAGTAAGTACATGAAACAGAAATAGTGTGCTGTGGTTTGCTTTGATCTTTTTTAATTTAGAGAGATGTTTTTCATTCAAAAATTTGGGGGTTACTTTGAGTAGATAGAATTTTGATACAAGCACTGATACAGGTGCCTCTGACTGATTGAAAAAAGGAAGTGAAAACAAGGTCAATTTATGGGAATACTTTTTCAGGATACAGTTGTCCTGCTAGCAGCCCAGGGGCTTCCCAATCATGGGACAGTGTGTGAATCTGAGCGAACCTATAGCATTTATATGGATTCAGGGCTATTAATTGCACTCTAGGTTTTTACTCTTCAAAGAGTACCTTGTGTGTGTTCCCCTGTTTGAAGCCAGTAGGGCCTCAGGCAGGCAGTGGGATTTCCCTGCAAGGGTTTCTGTGGAGAACTGGTGGTTTAGTTGGGGCTGGAATTGACTAACTAGGGAAAGTCCATCCCAGCGTTTCCCAGGAATTGAATGTTAGGCATGTGATGTGTGTTCTTTATGTCTCTTGGGGCTTAGTAGATCATGACTAAAAATCAATTTCTAGCTTGGATACACTGAAATATGAAAGGGATCAGGGTTAAGCCTGTCTTTCTCCATTTTTGCTAGTTCAGTTCCTTCCTTTTCCAAGTTCTCCTATTCTAATAATTGATTCTGCTGACAGTGGAGAGATGGTGAGAGTTCATTCTAAAGCCTTTTATATCTCCTATTACCTGGGTGTTATAAGAGTGAGGCGGTTCTGTTGTGATTTGCCTCACAGGGAGCCTTTATGGTGATGAGTGAATACTGTCACTGGTCTTAAATTTAGAGAGCTAGGCTTGTGACTGACATAAAGCAGGAGGTCACAGCAAAAGACTTGGTCCTCTTATAGTCCAAAAGAATCTGGATTCAGATTTGCTTTTCAGATTATTGTTTCAAACTTAAATTCCCTAGAGTTAAATTTTGTATGGTGGTATTGTACAAGAAAAATACACTTTTGGAACCTGAATTTACACTTGAAAGAATACAGCCAAAAGGGATTGATGGGAATGGAGATGCCACTGGGTAGACTGAGGATTTAATGTGTGTTCATAAACACTCCCAAGAAGACTAGGTAAGCTGACCATGTGCTTTTCTGTCTGATGCAGTGATGATGAGATTCACGAGAGGTGTGGTGAAGATGCCATCCATTACCTCGCCTTCCAGCGTCACATCATCTGCTTGCTGATTGCTATCAGCATTTTGTCCGTGTGTGTGATATTGCCTGTCAACCTCTCGGGTGATCTGCTCGGTAAGAATTTGGGGGTTTGTATTCTTGGAACAATTCTTTATTTTATATAGTAGTAAAAACTCTCTAGTTTGGTTTTGGTTTGTTTTTTTTTTGGGGGGGGCCGGGGTTTGGTAAAATTTTATAAGGTGGTGTTTTAACCACTGCAGTGGGTTGACTCTTGCTGGATGCCATCTTCTCAAACTGCTGCATCATACGTCATTCTTCTACAGGGTGCAGTCCTTCATGCACAGTGTGGGTCCCCCACAGGGTCAAAAGTCCCACCAGGAAACCTGCTCCAGCATGGGCTCCTCTCTATATGGGTCCACAGGTCTCTGCCAGGACCCTTCTCCAGCACAGGCCTCCCACAGGATTACAGCCTCCTCTCAGACATCCACCTTCTCCAGTGTGGCTCTTCCCCATGGGCTGCAGGTGGATCTCTGCATCCCATGGTTCTCCACCATGGGCTGCAGGGGAACCTCAGCTCTGGTGCCTGAAGCACCTCCTGGTTCTCCTTCTGCAGAGTTGTTCCTCTCACACATTCTCACTCTGCTCTTCTCTGTCTGCAGTTAGATCTGCACGATAACTTTTTCCTCCTGAAATATACTCTCTCTATCATTCCTAATTGGCTTGGCCTTGGCCAGCAGTGGATCTGTCCTGGAGCTGGCTGGAATTTGCTGTCATGGACATGGGAGTGGTTTTTGGCAGCTTCTCACAGAATCCACCCCTATAGCCCCCCTGTTACCTAAACCTGGCCACACAAACCCAACACACCCCCTCAGTCTGATGGGAAATTTGTGTGACTGTAGGGGGCTCTTTACACAGTTGGCAGAAGCGAGGTTGCAGACCTTCTGCAGACTGAAATGACACAATTTAAAAGGTTCAAGGCAGGATTAACTTTGCCCATGCCCTCTTAACTGGTGTTGATCATTATGGTTTTTATTGGTGGTGGTGATTGTCAATGGAAAACATCTTCACAGCTGAGAAATCTTTTTCTAGTATCCTGTCTGAACCTCTTTTGCTTCAAATAATTTAAAATCAATTTTTTTGAACTGTCGGTAGAGAGAGTAGATTATTCTTTTTCTCTTTACAAAATCCTTGTAGCTGCTTGAGAATTATAAACATTTTATATCTGCTTTTTCTTCTTTCTCATAAACAAGCCAGTTAATTTGGTCTTTAATGAGAAATGTTTTCCATTTGGCTGATCATAAAATCATCAGCCATGCCTTGAATTTTTGTTTTAATCTAGCTACACTGTCTCCCATTGTTCCTTTATGTCTTGGTTTGTGTCTCAAAATTGGACAGACCTTGCAGGGACTTTGTCAACGCTGACTGGATAAAGCTCCTGTCACGTTTCTTGCAGCCTAGTCCTGATTATGTCTTCCAGCATGGCACCTGCAAATAAAGCAATCATGTCCTCTAGTCCCATCAGTTTGCTGGTGGGAAATCTGAGTTCTTTGGGTGACATCTCTGTTAAAGCCTGTTTATACATTCTTCCATTTTTGATTATGAGCACTCACAATCCCATTTCATACCTGGCTTTGTATCAGTCTCATCAAGATCATGTTTAAAGTGTCATTCACGGTTTTTAAGAACCTTGTGACAGAACTCTTGTCTATAATAGGATACATTGCACCTTTTCCTTTTTGTATTGCTTCCCTGTGGAACTTCCATCTCTGATTTCCCTTTTATGAACTCTTTATTGGCAATTCTCTATATTAGTATCAGCTTTTTATTAAAGCAGGACAATGTAGCTTCTGTTTTTCTGCATTAACCTTTGTGAATCTAGGAAATACAGCAGAAAGCAAAGCTTTAGTATTCTCTCCCCTTCTTCCTCCTCTTCCACTGTAGGCTGATTTTGTGCATTTGCAATTCTTTCAGTTGTGATTTAACTTGCAATGTTAAATCTAGTCTGGGTTAGAAGGTTTGTTTGTATTTCTAGATAGACTTAGCTCCTTTTCCATTGTGATAACTTACTCAATTTTCACTCATTTGCATTATAATTTTTTAAAATACTTGACAGTCTAGAGAAATAATGTAATGTAAACCCATTTTTGACCTTAACAAGATTATCTGCACTGCTTTGTCAACACTGAAGTAATGCAGCTTAAAAGCATGAGATAAGAAATCAGTTAAGATGAAAGAAAAATGTGAAGGAAATATGTTCAATCTCTAAGCAATATTGTTAATGGACATGATGGCCACTTCAAAGATCTAGTGTTTAGATTTTTGAAACACTCTGCTGATTTTCTTGATGACTTGAATGTGGTATAATCTAAGGGTTTTTTTTCCAACTTTAAAATGCAGGACAGAGTAAACCTGCATTGATTATGATTCTAGATCTTTTTATCAATGAACTTGCTGAGCATTAAAAAGAAATATATCAACTTCTTTAAAAAGTAGAATAAAAGCTGACTTTCTGACAGTTAGTGTTGCACCAGTTAATTTTCCTACTTGTTCTTGCTCTTCCTAGATAAAGATCCCTACAGTTTTGGAAGAACAACTATAGTAAACTTACAGACTAGGTAAGTAAGTCTTGCAGAGTCCCTCTGTGCTGATGTCTTTTTCCTGCCATGGTCTCTAAACACAGGAATCGATATTTGCAGCATGGTTTAGGGGGATGGAATAGCTTAATCCCTGTCCATTGACTGAAACTGGGATATGTTCTGCTTCAGGCTGTATACTTACAGTACTAATAAGAAATTTTGAGACTGGGCTTCTACTCTCTCAGCTCTCACTTCCTATACCACCTTTCATTTAGCTAATGACTCCACATCCAGTGATATTTTTTCAGACATTTCCCCATTAAAGGAAATCATGCTTCAGAAGGAAGGTAAAGTTGATAGCTTTACTGGAATGCGTAGCTGGGATGATTTAAATCCCCTTCCATTAGATTTATGTGTGTGCATGACTCTCCCATCTGAGATTACAATTAAAATTACTTGAATGTGTTTTTAAAAGTCTGTAAAATAGTTGAAGTACAAAGCTGCACAAATCTTCTGATTTATTCTTGATCAATCCACATCCATCCCTGACATTATATTCCATAGAATTTCTGTTTTGTTTAACCATGCTATGAAACCAAGTAACTAATGGGTATTTTCTTACTTTGTTGGATTTTTATCTGTAAAATAGGTTCCCGTATTTTAGTTTAATTGCAATTAATAATGCTCTTTACAAAACTGAACAGCTGTTCTCAGAACAGAACTTCTGTAAGTTTTGAAAGAGGAGCTATCAGAAAAGTTGAATTTACTCATTATATGAGGTTGTTTTCAATTTGAGTAAGGACTGTGTTCAAGGAAAGTTCAGTTATGCATTCAGCACAGTAAATAATAAAGTCAACAAGTTTGGCAGATAGCATCATATGTGCTAATGGTCATCTGAATGAGAAAGTGAAAGCCAAACACTGCCTAAATGTGTCCATGTCATAGAGTATCTCTTTCCTTTTTAGCTCCATGACCCATTTTACTGAATGAGAATTTTACTGGAAGCAAAAAATCCTGTTGGCTGTCTAAGGCATCTTCATAGGCATGACTGACTACCAGTACTTGCATTTTTTTCTTGTTTTGTGTTCAGTGAGAGGTTTTGATCTGATTATCATTTTGATAGCTGCTTGTATCAGTTGGACAATTGATTCTTCCTGTTTCTCATATTCCTAACATTTTGTCTGACAGCAATAATCTTCTTTGGCTGCACACAGTTTTTGCTGTTGTTTACCTGATTCTGACTGTTGTCTTCATGAGACATCACATGAAGTACGTCACATATAAAGAAGAAAACATAGTAAGTGGCTGTATTGGAGAGAAAGAAAGTGTATTTGCCAATGGATAAGGCTAAAAAAGCAAATTGCTAAGGCACCTCCTGCATGTTAGAATGTGACCTAAATGTGAAGGAACTGACTGAAAGCAATGCTCTACTGAGTGAATTGTGAAAATAGATGGAGAGAAAGGGGTTGGGGAGGGATTTGTGAAATTTTGTTGTAACCTATTAGCAGTGTAGAAGGTGCTGCTGTCTTAAGCAGCTGAGCTCCCATCAAAATCAGAATTACCTACCTTTTTCCGCTTTACTACACAGCTAATTGTGCTGTGTCTTGGCCTTCTTTATAATCTTGTTTTCTCTCCTGTAATGTGCTTTATCAAAATGTAACTTGCATTTTCTCTCCCAGGTTAAGTGCACATTGTTCATAACTGGTCTTCCAAAAAATGCAAGTGAAGAGACAGTACAAAACCATTTCACGTGAGTGCTATACTTGAGTAATAACATTACAGTCATAGAATTGTTTGGGTTGGAAGGGACCTTAAAGATCATCCAGTTCCAATTCCCTGCCATGGGCAGGGACACCCTTCCACTAGACCAGGTTGCTCAGAGCCCCATCCAACATAACCCTGAATGCTTGCAGGGATGGGCCATCCAACAGCTTCTCTGGGCAACCTGTTCCAGAGCCTCACCTGTAAGGAGCTTCCTCCTAATATCTAATCTAAACCTATTCTCTCTCAATTTGAAGTCATTCTCCCTTACTCTGTCACTATCTGCCCTTGTAAAAAGCTTCTTTCCATCTTTGTTTAGGAAGACGAGATGTAAAATTGTCCTGGTAGTTTTCCTTGCCCAGGCAGATAAGTTTTTTGAATTCTGCACAGTTTAATATTCAGAAAAGACTACATTTCAATGAAGTTAGTTAGCTGATCTTAAAATCAGAGTTTAAGAAAATATCTGTGTATCTATACTTTCTATTCATGCCCACAGACTGCATTTACTTGCAATAAAGCTGCACATCTCATTAAAGTAACTTCCAACAACTGTCTGTGGAAGTCTCTGCTCTCTGATACCTCATTCAGAAATTAAATGAGTGATGAGATGTCGGATAGATACCAGTGATGCTCTTTGAAATGGTTTCTTCGTTGTACTTTCTGTTCTTACTGTTCTCATGTGCTGCTTTGTTTCAGGGATGCCTACCCAACTTGCACTGTGCTGGAGGTCCAGCTGTGTTACGACGTAGCCAAGCTTATTAACCTTTTCAAAAAAAGGTACTTGTTTTTGTAACCTACACGAATTTAGCTTAATTTTTTGAATGTTTTGCTAGTCCTTTAATTAGTATGTACCAGCAGTACTTACCTGGTGCATCCTAAAGATGCATTCTGCTCTTCAGGCTCTGGTCTGGACTTCAGATAGATTTGGCTGTGTTTTAAAGGAGTTTATGGAGTTCAGCCCATGTCTTGTTGGTGTGACATGTTGTGTGTTTCCTAAGTTAAGTTTTGGCTTGCTGATTATTTATGTATGTATGTACTTAATTATTTATAGACAGGCAGTTCAAAGTGAAAAACTGAACTATTGAATTAATAACTCTATTAACCCTGCTTCTTTGGCCAGAGGTGATCACAGGAGAAACAAGTGTTATCTTCTGAGCTCTCAAGAATATTGAGTTGTTCTTTTTCCTGAAACCTCACTACAAGTGTAAGGTGTATTACAGACTTGCAAATAAATTATATAAATAACCAAAATAAACTGCATGTAAATATCTTTAGTGACTGGTTAATTTGCTATCAGTCCTTGGTATAATTTTTTCCTCTCAGGGATTATAATCTTTTTTATCTTGATGCTGATACTGTTTTCTTGCAAAATGTTATGGATGTGTTTTTCTGTGCAGAAAACAGGCAGAAAAAAGTCTGATTTACTATGAACACCTGCATCAGAAGTATGGCAAGAGGGTCCAAATAAACCCTAAGCCATGTGGTCAATTCTGCTGCTGCGAAATGAGAGGATGTGAAAGGGTAAGAGATTGTGTTCTTTTTTAATTATGGATAAGTAGGTTATTAGAGGAGTAGAAAATAGTTTTTGTGTCATGTTTCATTGACCTTCAGAAAAATCTTCATTCATTGCCAATAGCTCATCTGCCATGTTCTTGTCCTGCATAGAAAAAAGAATTCCCTGAAACTTTTGAAATATCATCTTAGTGCACAAACTGAAGTACAAGAAAATCTTCCTGTTTGTCTTTGCCTTGTGACATGATTTGTAATTTGTGGGAATGGCCTGAGGAAGGGTGACTATAGTTTGTGTAAGCTGGGTGTTAATGAGGATATTGGCCATCTGGTACTTGCATGTAAAACCCATCAATTTCCCCACAGGAGGATGCTGTAGATTATTATACCAAAGTTAGAAATGAACTTGAGGAAGAATATTCAAAAGAGGAACAAGCTGTTCATAACAACCCATTGGGAATGGCTTTTGTAACATTTCAAGAGAAATCCATGGCAACCTAGTAAGTTTTGTCTGTTGTCTTGTTTGTTCTCTTTTTACTAAAATGGTACAACTGATCTCCTTTGTGACCCTTGTTTGCTTATGTTGGTTCTTCCTTTCTTCTTTTTTTCACCATTCTGTGGATTTGCTCTGCTTTGCTTTCTGGTAAGTTTTTCCATAAATGTGTTTTAGCATCTATGCTTTGAATGAACAAATTATCTAAGGGACTAAAAAGCTTGGGACATTTAATGCCATAAAGAGCTTTCTCTTTCTTCTGTGTGGGATCCAGTCCATCAATGCAGGTTAGTAGGAGGCCAGACCAATTGGTTCTTCAATAGGAGCTAATGACATCTCCATTTCCTACTGTGCAAACGGTCCAATCACCAAACTATCAGAGCGGGTACAAATTACAATGCCAGTTAAGTCATCTCAGCAGTGTAGGGTCAGTGAGGGACCTGGCCACAGGTGATAGATACCCATATTCTGTATATTTCTTACCTGTTGTTATAGATAGATGTGTAGACCTAACAGCAGAAGTTGTTCTGTGCTTTTATTCAGTCATTTGCAGAGAAAAATGTGTGGAGTCTCTCATGTTCTGTTGGCACTTTGTGACCATCTTCTGCTAACACAAAGTGGGTAAAGGGAAGCAGAATGATATTTATATTACAACATAACTCATCATGCTTTTTTTCTGTTCTTAGCCTCCGTGGTTTAAATTGTCTGCATTCTTTTGGCCTCATGTTAGTCATGTTAGAGAGACAGATCTTCAGGCCATTTTTCAAGGAAGTCCAGGATGTAGATTTCTTGCAAGAACTTGGTATATTGGAGAAGGTTTTGCTTGCTACTCTTTTGCTGAGTAGTGATTGTGTGATGAAATCTGCCTTCTCTCCTAAATTTGTAATGAAATAACATTTTGAGCCGTGAAAATGAAAGAAGAAATGAGCGCTGACGTTCCTTCTCTAGCTACGGATGTGTTGCATACGATTTTGATGGGATAGTCCCTCCCTGAGCAAGTTCTGAGTTGCACTGCAGGCATGTCTGAGTTGAATCATCAAGACCTGAAAATATTTTCATTTGTTTAGTTTGGAATTAATGTGGTGGAGTCCATTCCCTGGAAAATTAGATTAAATTATGTGTGAAGCCCAGGGTTCCATCAAATTAGAAAGTTACTTGGTGCCCTTAGGGTGCTCTGCTCTGCAGAGCCCTGAAATAGGATGAGAGAAGCAGGATGCCAGAAGTGAGGTTCTGGGGGCTCAGGTGGTTGTAGAAGATTTTTAATGACGGCTAAAACTTGCTCTGTATGTATTTTTAAAAATAAACTATCAAAGAATAATCAATTGTCTTAAATACTTGCTGCTGCAATTGTCTTAAATACTTGCTGCTGCAAGATGCTGGCAATCTGACGTCACTACTTGAATTCTGGTAAGGAAAAGATCTGGGGGGTTGAGGGTTCTTTTTGTTAGTTTGGTGTTTGTGTGTGTGGTTTTCTGTCTTCTTTATTTTAAGACCTCAACTGAGAAATAAGCATGTTCACAGATTTTAGAATCTCTCCATTTAAATATTATATATATTGTTTCAATGCTACTGTAATAAAATAGTCTCTGAATGTGTGCCTCGCCCTTCTACTGCTGTCCTTTGAGAGGTCTTTGAAAGCATTTATTCTGGGCATGTTTAAATTTTCTTTAAATATTTAGAGTGTCAGTCAACTCATAATATTGGAAGATAGAATTAAGCACTGTGATTATTTTAGGAGTCTGTGAAAGAAGCTAATATTTTAAATTGTGAGAATACCAGCTTGTTAAAAATTCTTCTGAGAATTGGTGCTCATCAGAATTGGCTGGTTTTGATACTAGTGTAAAGGATTAGTCTGCAGTCTTGTTTCATTAGTCTACTTTGATTTGAAAACAGCTGTATTATGTAAAGATATGTTTAGGAAACTGTCTGTCTTATTTTCTTCCAATGCTCTCAGGCTTTGATGATTTTTTTTTTTTTTTTTTTTTAATATGACTCATTGATGTTGTTCATGTTGTTAGAAGCAGTAAACAGTTTAAACCAAGACTGGTTTTTATTTCCAACAAAACAGATCTCAGGCCTGTGGTAGCAACTGTTTATATAATGTTCATTATTGTATAATATGTTACATTGCTGTTTAAGCTATATCTTGATCACAGGTTATTAAAATTAGAAAAAAACCTAAAAAACTTTTATCACTATTCCCAG
This sequence comes from Hirundo rustica, assembly GCF_015227805.2. Taxonomy (NCBI): domain Eukaryota; kingdom Metazoa; phylum Chordata; class Aves; order Passeriformes; family Hirundinidae; genus Hirundo; species Hirundo rustica. The sequence goes on from NC_053452.1 coordinate 18,283,397, forward strand.
TCTTTCTCATTACATATTTAGCATTTTCAGGTGTAAAAATTGGAAAAATCTTTCTCTTCTTCCTTGCAGCATCCTTAAGGACTTCAATGCCTGCAAATGTCAGAGCATTAAGTGTAAAGGGGAGCCACAGCCATCACCCTACAGCAGGGAGCTGTGTATATCCAACTGGAAGGTTACATATGCTCCTTATCCTGAGAATATTTGTTGGTAAGATTCCTGTCTTACATACATTTGTTGGTGATTATGTAAGTTTAGAATGGGCACAGGACAGATAGGGATGAGAGTGTTATTCTTTAACCCTAAACTCAAAGTTTGTGTAGTGTTGGAATGTGGCTGATCTGCCTCTTTATTTTCATTACTGCTGTTCTTCATTGACCTTGGGGTAATGCACTAGAGTTTTTCCACACCAAATTAAAAAAACCAACAACCAAACAAACAACAACAAAAAAAACCAAAAAAACAAAACATAACTAATCCTGTTTATGTCTGTGTTTCAGTGTTTCCATTTTTTGAGGCTAGTGCATATCTTACTGTTGAGATCTGAGGGAAGGAATTTGGTGTTAGCATTGAGTATCCTCAAGATCTATATACATTTTTCTGAGTTGCCATTTGATGGGTGTAGCTTGATCCACTCTGTAAACTCTGGTGTCTTCTTCCTATTTTTTTCTTTCCTCTCTCCCCACCTTGAAGAGGGACCACAGGGATATGCCAAGTTCACAAAAAGACTTGTCATAATTAGGGATGTTACTGAGCCTCTGTTTTCTCGGGTTTTGTTTTTTTTTTTAATCTGACTGTTTGCTTTGCCTGGTGTTCAAATCATTCCAGTCCTCTTGGCAACCATCTCAAATAACATTTAAGAACTTTACTTGTTCAAAAACTGTAGTTGCTGTTTTAATATGGCAGGAAGGAATGCAGTGTTTGCAAATTTGAAATTTTATTTCAAATCACAGTTTTTTGGTAGATTCTGCCTCTTTCCTTGTGGAAGTTCTCTGTGTCCTCTATCTCTGTCTCTTCTTGTCTCATTTCTGTTTAGTACTTCTAGATTATTGAACAATGGAAGTGTTTCATCCCAAACCTTAACTACATTAGACACTGCTTGTGTATTGGAAGAATAAATATGTTCTGCAAGCACAATTTATGGTATCATTCAAGAGAGGTTGCACATTTCTCTTTATTTCTAATAGCAACTGGAACTAGTGTAGGGCTTTGTTATGTAACTGAAAGCTCAGTTTAGAAAAAGCAGTGCCACCTGTTACTTGACAGATAGTGTATATATCTTTTTTTAACAGCAAATGCTTGCTGCTTGTTTTAAAGTCTTTTTTTATTTTTACTTATTTCTCCAGGAAAAATCTTTCCGTGCATGGATTGAAATGGTGGTTTAGATGGGCTTGCATTAATTTGCTTCTTTTCATTGTGCTGTTTTTTCTTACTACTCCTTCCATAATCATCTCAACCATGGACAAGTTCAATGTCACTAAACCTATTCACTACCTTAACGTGAGTATTGCCACATGTTTGGATTACAGCTGTTTTGGATCAGACCAAAATTTTGGTGAATTGATAGGGTGTCATTGTCTTACCTACAATCGAAATTCCTACCTTACACCTTCAGGTGAAATTCTTAGGACTGTTTTATGTAGATGCTGATTAAAACCATAAGTCCAGAATCAGGTCTTTAGCCTTTTTTTGTTCCTGGATAATAATCTGAAGTAATTTTTATCTGAGGTTTTATATTATTATAACATATTTATGTATTTGTGGTAAAAATTTGCAATCCAAACTTAAACAATTCTAAATTTTGTAATCAAAAAAATCTTTGCAAAAAATGGAATTTCAAGTCCAACTTGTATTTTGATATTTACGATAAGAAGGGGGGAAATTCAGATTTTCACCTCTGAGGTAAAATGTTTTTATTTTGCTTATATTGTTCAAAGCTAGATGGCATATATATCTGATCCTAGTTTGACTGCAGCTAAAGCAACTTGCCAGCTGTTCTTTTTAAATATTTCCCCCAAGCTAGCATCAACCACATAAAAATTTCTTGTGAGACTGCGTTCTCATGGAGTTTATTTCCCAATCTCACTTTGGGTTTTGTCTTGCATGCCAGTGCTAAGCACTCACTACTCTATTTAAGACTATCTGAACATAACTTCTCCAGTTCATCCTGCTATAATTTACAAAAAGCAAAGTATTAGTATCTGTTCCACCACGACTGCATTCAAGTGTTTTTGATACTTATTCTTATTTTCTCCCCCACTAGAATCCTGTTGTCAGTCAGTTTTTCCCAACGCTCTTGCTCTGGTCCTTCTCAGCTTTGCTACCAACAATTGTCTATTATTCAACATTGCTGGAGTCCCACTGGACAAAGTAAGCAGCCTTTTCCTCTGATTTTACCTTATCAGCTGAACTACTAAAATAAATGAAAGTGCTGATCTATCACAGAGCTCTCAAATCCGCAGGCCCCTCGTAGCAGGGAATTTCCTGTTCTTGTCTCTTTCTAGTGTTATAACCACACTTCAGAGTTTGGGTAATTTGTAACCCACACAGCAAGTGTAATATGACCACATGATTTGCTTATGCTCTCCCCTGCTCCCCACCTCACTCCTCCTTGTGTTTCATCAGAAAAAAAAATGTATGAGCAGGCTCAGGAGTTGTAGCTTCAACAGGAGCATGGGAGGTGCCTCTAATCCCATAATTAGCTTGCTCTCTGGGAACATAGGCCATGTGGTTTGGATCCCCTCCAGGCTGACAACTCATAGAAAGGACATCCATCTTTTTGTTGTCTGGCATGACAAAATAGTCTGGATGTAACTCCTGGTGCGCAGCTCAGAGCTGTTGGGTATCAGTTGTGATTTGAGAAGACATGTGGGGCCAAAGGCCCAGCAGATGTGTTGGTGCATGGTTTTCACATTGAGCTGGTGCACCCCAGAGATGTGCTGCTGACTTGGAGATCTCAGCAGAGCTTGGTTTGGAGTACCAGATTTGATGCCCTGTTTACCTACACACAGATAAAAGCATGGTGCTTCACACTCAACCCCATCTTCACTCAACTTCACGCAATCTTAATCCATAAAGCTGGTAGTCATTGTTTGTTTCTATATTCTAAGGTAAATTTGGTGGTTTTCCTTTTGAATTTTTGGACAATTCCTTTCTAAGACACCATGTCCAGAGTCTGCTGTTTATTTGTCACAGTTGTATGCTTTTCATCAGCTTTGTTTTGGTAGCTGTGCTACACATATGAACTTTGAGCCCTTCTCAATCAGTTAAAATAATTTTCTGAAGTCACTAGAGCTCACAGGTCTGATTTCAAGCCTCGGTGTAGTTACACTGATAGGTCTCACAGTGCCCAAGTGTTCCTGTAATAAAAGCCCTCTGGTTTTAAAGCCCTATCAGATGCCACCTCTAAGAGTCTGAAGTGTTCCCAGTGCTGCACTTTCCTTGCAACAGGGTGTCATTGGATCCGTGTTCCTGCTACTCTAGTAGGGCTGTAGCATTAGTAGTGCCATGTTATTCCCCAAGACTTGACACTTGGGAAGGAGGTTGTCTAAGTGTCTGGTTTCTTGGCAGTTGTGCCCTTTTCTGAACTGTTTAATCCCTCCTGGCATGACACATGAAGGGCTGTTTGTTTACAAGCTGTTGCAAGATTGAATGTCTTTGGGTGAGAGACCAGCTGTGTGTGTGGTGCAGACCTGTAGTGACGCTCATCCAGAGTCTGGATTAACATTCAGCAATATTTTTGTTGTCCAAGGAGATACTGAAAGTCTGCTTGGTCCATACTGGTAATATCTCAAAGATGTTTGGTAACAATGTGATATGGCAGGGGAAGCTGGAAGTCTGACAGGGGCTGCCATAGTCCAGGAAAGTTCCTTCATGTGTGGCAGCTTTTTGTATGAGTTTCTCACTCAGTGCCTTTTTATGTTCTAGATCTGCAGAGAACAGAATAATGATGCATAAAGTCTACATATTTTTGATCTTCATGGTATTGATTCTGCCTTCCCTTGGTCTGACCAGGTAAAGAATCATAGTTTGGGAGAATGGCTGAGTACTTTTATAGTGAGACATCTTACTCGTGTTTTCCAGTTGTGAGGTATAGCCAATGTACCCCCACTCCCTCCAGTGTGTGTGGCTGTGTTATCATTACCCAGTAGATTTCAATGCTCATCTTACATCTGGAATCCTCAGAGTCCTTTAAAGTTTCCAGAGCCTGGCTTTTCCTTTAACGAAGAAATTTAGCACCTTGTAAGATCAATGGCTAATTAAGAGTTGCCCATATTCACCATTATAGCTGAGAACCAACTTTCCCTGGCTGTGTCTTATACTTCAGTTGGAGTTATCCTTTTTTTTCCACCTTTACAGTTTTTGACTGTTTCCCTGGGTGACGTGTATTTGTCCTATCTGTATAATAATTGCTAAAAAAGAATCATTAAAACTTTAACATGAAGTAGATGATTTTGTTCTATTTGATTTTTACCTTTTGTCTTATTTCTAGCTATCAGTCAGTGTGATAAAGCTAAAGTAGTGTTCAGATTATTTGATTAAATACTCTCTATCCACTGTCTCGATTTAAGCTACTTAAAAAGAGAAGCAATTTTAGACAGTACTAAGGTGTGGGAGACTGAATCACATTCACCATCTTTCTTTCAGCCTTGATTTCTTTTTCCGCTGGCTGTTTGACAGAGAATCATCTGATTCTGCAGTTAGGCTGGAGTAAGTATTAGCTAAATAATATTCTTTCTTTGCGTGCTATTCCTTTGTAAAGGAATACTCAGGATTTTTTTTTTCCTGTTTACTGTCCTTGGTTATAGTTTATTAAAATTTGCTCAGTGTTGCTACTCTGGGATGAAGTTGAGCTTCTGAGTAAGGGGAGGAGACAATAAGGTTGGACTTCAGAAAGAATTTCTTCACAGAAAGGATGATAAGATATTGGAATTGGATGAGGATTGTTGCATATCATGGACAGAAGATCTCTGCAAGGATTACAGTGAGACCAAAGAGCGGCAGCAGTTCTCTTTCTGTAATCCAGGGAATCTTGATTTAAGAAAAATATATGTTTTTACACATATTACATTGCAGATTTGCAGATATTGGTTATTTTAAGATCTTGTGCCTGTGCCTGGAGGGAAGAATAGAATGCAATTATTAGGACATAGATTTCCAAATGCTGTTAATGCTGTTTCAAAATCAGTAACAGGAAGACAATTAGGAGTTACTAAGTTAGGAGAGATGATTATGCTATTGCAGTCTTATCTCATCTTGTGTCAGGTTGCTGTTGCAGATGTCAGATGATGCTCTTGTCTGCTGCCAGCCACCTATCAGGCTGCTGCATCTTTTTTTGAACAGTTTATTCCTCATCTGAACTGCAACTCAGCCATGCTCTTACATTCTGCCCTGGCTGCATTTATAGCTGTGCAGTATTTTTTTACAACAAGGTTATCAGAAGTTCTTCTGGCCACCTCCTAACGTATATAGTGCTTATTCCTACGGTAAGAGATGTCCAAAGGCAATAGGGGTACATTGTATACCTCCAGTGTTTGCTTGCCTTCCTCCCAGTCAGCGTCTGGTGTCTTTCCTGGCAGATGTGTCTTCCTGCCTGACCAGGGAGCGTTCTTTGTGAACTACGTGATTGCCTCTGCTTTCGTGGGCAATGGGATGGAGCTGCTGCGCCTGCCGGGCCTCATCCTTTACACCATCCGCATGATCATGGCCAAGTCCACAGCGGAGAGGAAAAACATCAAACAGGTATGGGAGCCCCTCCCCAGCAGGAGGCATTTCAGTGGCTGAGCCTTGTCAGAAACAGTGGCAGCACCCATCCTTCACACCATTAACTATCATCTCCTGACTCTTTTTTTTTTTTTTGTAGCCTTTGTTTCGCTTGTCCAGGACAGGTTCATGTTCCCTTCATTCACAGCACAGATAACAGGGAGGGATTTATTCCAGTCAGAGATGGTCAAAAATCAAAACCCAGGCTCTGAGGTTCAGGTATCAATCTCTTCATAGCTCTAAGTCAGAGTTTTATGATTTGGATTTTATAGAATAGTTCTGATTTTATCTTATAGTCTGAGCTTCAGGGTTTGGTTTTTTTTTTATTATTCAAATCTGTCTAGAGTTACTTTCTTCTGTCAACAACTTGGTTTAAACTGAACATACACCTGGGAAAATATATATTTTTCCTCTATTCCATTTTAAGAGGTGGACTTTCACTTCCAGGTGAAGTGACATCCTATAGCTTGGAATTCCAGGTGTTACAATGGGAGGTGTTAAGCCTGTATACAGCTGTCACAGTGAGGTGAAGGTTCTGAGTCTGGCACAATTATTTTCTGCCTTGTGATTTTAAGGAGATGCTTCTTGTAGATGGCAGATTCCCTGAGAAATTATTTTAAGGCTAGGAAAGAAGCAGCATCTTTTCTGTATGTCCAGGTAATAAAAATACAAAATACTTTATTTAATTACATAATTTCTGCCTCTTAGGAAAATAACTGATCTCTCGGGGGGAGCAAATAAGAGAAGGTGAATTGTTGCTTCAGTGAATCTATTCTTAACTCCTGACACATTGATGGATGACTTGAGAGTTTTGGGTGTTTTGTTTTTGTTCCTAGCAACAGGCATTTGAATATGAATTTGGAGCAATGTATGCCTGGATGCTGTGTGTGTTCACTGTCATCATGGCCTATAGCATCACGTGTCCCATCATTGTCCCTTTCGGTAAGTTTTCCGGTGAGCACTGTGGGAGTCAGATGGGGCATGTGGGAAGTTTGGAAGGCCCAGCTCTGCATTCTTATTCCCATTCAAATGTTGATAATCCTTAGGACTTGGATCCAAGTTTCCTTCCCTTCTTGAGGAAGAACAGTGAAAAGGATGATGAATTACTTAACTCTTGTACTGCCTTTAGAGGTTGAAAGTACATTTAATGTATATTAGATATTTATTTTATTTCTCGAATTTGAGTGTGCTGGCTTTGGTGGTGAGGGGTTTAGATCAGACATAAGTAGTACTAAATCATTTTATATAGTTGGTATTTTCATTTTCTAATCCAAAACTTTACAGAGCTAGATATGAGATAATTATCTAAATTAGATATTGTTCAGAACTGGTTTAATCAACAACCTTATTATTGGGAGAACGTGGCCAATTTTATGTAACAATGTAATTGATATTTACTTACATTCCGTATTGTGTGCAGTCGTAAATATCTGAATGTGCCACTGCATCCCAGAGTTGTTGCAATTCATAGCTGCCACAGCAGTTGCTGGCTGTTTGTTTGGCTAAGGAATAGCTGACTTGAAATCCACTCATCAGTCTGGTGAAGGCCGAGAGGGAGATGTTGAGCCACTGTCAGGCCTTCCTTACCAGCACAGTGGAAGGGGAGGTGGGAAGTCTTCCCTGCTGGCTTGGCCTCATGTGCCAACACCTGGAAGGAGCTCTGGGCCCTCCCTGGGAGCACAAGAGGTGTGTGTGCAGAGGGGAGGGCGGGAGAGGCAACAAGCTTCGGAGCAGGTGCTCTCTTGCAGCTGCACCCCGCTCGTGTCTGGGCTGTATCCACTCACTTGGCTAGTGTAGATCTCCTCACAGAGTTGCTGCTTTTTATCAAACCTCCAACAGCCTCTGCTTGGCTCTCCTGTTTTCCCTGCCAGGTTTGATCTACATCCTCCTGAAGCACATGGTGGATCGTCACAACCTCTACTACGCCTATCTCCCTGCCAAGCTGGAGAAGAAGATGCACTTTGCAGCTGTCAATCAGGCCCTGGCAGCTCCCATCCTCTGCCTTTTCTGGCTCTATTTTTACTCCTTTGTGCGGCTGGGTGAGTATTACCTGCTTCCACCTGCAACCTGCTGCCAGCTCTCTTGCCGTCTTCCCTGAATTAGATGTGAAGTTTCATAAGCTTTGTGGACTTCTCTTTTTCCTTCCATAAAGGGGGAGTCATGGTGGTTGCCTGTGGCACTGAACTACACAAGATTTGCACAGGAGCCTTCGATGGAGATGGCTGATATATTAAACTGTTAGCACGGGACTCCATGTTCCTTCATTTCAAACAAAATCATGTATTCCTTAAATAAGTACACCTGGAATCGGCCAGTTGGGCTGTGAAGTGGCAGTAAAAATAATTGCATAAAACAAATCTATTCAGAATTAGCTCTTTATAGTAAGATGATCACTGGCTTCATTACCTACATAGTGCAACCTGGGCATAAGTTTAATTATCCCGGGTAAATCGGCTGCTGCCTCGGTTGTACTGCCATCACTTGGGAAAAAATGCTAAAGTGTTGGCTAATGCTAGTCCTCGTGTGTTCTACATCATCCATCAAATTTTACATGGAAGACTGCAGTGAGTGGTGACTCTTCCCCACATTGTAGTTTGAAACCTCATGGTTTGTGTGTAATTTATGCAAAACACATTCTGTGTGCAAAACACATTCTGTGTTTTGCAAATCCATGGCATTGATAGAATTGGCTGTGCTGTACCAACGGCTTAGATGTCAGAAAAGGTAGACAACAGCTTATGGGTGTTTATCCATGATACAGGAGGAAGCATTTGGCGTGGAATGGGGATGTCAGTGATGCTGGAAGGGTTGTGTTCCCCTTCTTTGGAAGGAAGCTCCTGATAGGTAGCTATTGTGCCCTCATGGCAAATGCCCGTGTTTGCATTGTGTTTTCTAGCACACCAGTATCAGAAAGGTGGTGTTGGCAGGCTGTCATCCAGCTTTAGGGAGAGATAAAGCTATAGGGAAATCTTCCTGTAGATGCAAGAGGCACTTGGAACTATTGCTTCAGGCTGTTCTTGGATTTGAGTAGATGTTCCTGCATTACTTGTATGTTTGAGAGCTTGTTTTTTCCCTTGTTTTGAGAGCTGCTTTTGCAACCAGGAAGACCAACAAATCTGGGTTTTCTAAATTAATAGGAGAATTTCTAGAGCATGCTTTAGAAAAATCAACTCCAAGCACTCAGCCATCTGAAACACCTCTTTAATTGTTAGGAAGGAAATCCTGGTGAAGTAAAAATTTAATCTTTATTATAATGTTTTCTAGTTCTGCATGGTAAAACCATCATTTGTCAGGGACCTTAATAATGGAAAACACAGACTGGATTTCTGTATTTGGCTTGGTCAGTGTAGAGGATCCTGTTTACAGGATGTTGTTCAGTGCACAGGGCAGTTTGAGAGGTAGGAATTTGATACTTTGATTTCATTGCCATTGATTTCATTGCTGCTTCTTGCTGCCAAAAAGGAAAGAAGGAAGGAAGAGTAAAACAGCTCTGCTTCCTTATCTGCAAAATAGATCATTTTATGGTGTAAACCTTGATTGCTTGGTCATTGACCTGTTTAGTTGGCTTGATATGGGTGTTTCAGTCTGGTTGCAGAGTCCAGTGACAGTACTCTGATTTCTCACTCCTTATATATTAATGTAAATCTGAAAAGGCTTCTCCTCCAATTCTCAGTCAGGATCAAAAACCACCTGACTGCATATAGAAGGTGAAAGTCTGTACTCAACTTTTTCCTTCTCAGTGCCTGTATTTTTTCTCAGCTCTTATGCCATCCATCCATCCATCCACCCCCCATCCTACACCTGCAGCACCACTGGGCCCCTCACCTTGGAGGAGGTGAGGTCCTATCTGCAGTTCAACCCCCATCTCCTGGGATAGTCACTTGAATCCCATGTTCTCCAGAGCTGCTGCCAGGCAGGAGTACTGAGGACACAGTGCAAGGAAAATTGATGTAGGAGATTTTTCCTTCCCTAATCTCTGTTGCTGTTTGCTTTGTGGTTTGCACCATATATTGGCTTTGGTGTAGGCACACCTCACCATCCGGTAAGTATTTGTGTAACCTGTGCTTATAAAAGCAACCTCCTCTGCAGGACATTCCAGAATACCCCTAGGGAGGTTTTTTCACTTCCTTTTTTGGTTTGAATAGTGATGTTTTTGTGGGGCTTCTTTGGTTTTGTTTTTTGCATGTGTATTTTTCCATGGGTTTTGTTTTTTGCATGTGTGTGGTGTTTGTCCCCTTGTGAACAGACCCTTGCAGGGCTTCTATAACCTGCTAAAGGGTACAACTTGTCTGTTCCATGCCACTGCATGTACTGGGGATACCACAAAAATGTCTGAGGGCTGGTGTTGCTTCTTTTGTCTGAAGAAGCTTTGAAACAGATAGGGTTTGCAGTGATGCTTACTTTTTCCTAGTAGCCTATTCAAGTCATCTTTACTGCAAAATGAGATTAATTTCTTTAGGATATTTCCCTAGTGCATCTGGAAAATAAGAAGCCATTGTAATCTTTAATAGTTTTTCCATACTGGGCAACCATGTCCTTTCCTATAGTTTATCACATTCTCTCTGAACAAAAACTTACCTGTCAGCCTAGTTCATATTTACTGTTTCTTCTCTTGACGTTTTTCCTTGGATTCTTCCCAGTTCTATCCATATTTTATTGTAGCCAAGCTACCCAGCTGAAGGCTCAGTAGCACTGAATTATTTTGTATAGGTGCCAGAGACTTGTCTCTTTTTTTAAATTTTCCTCCCTTCCCATGTTCTGTTATACCATCCCACTACTGACTGCTTTCCAGCAGTTGTATGCTGCAGTGCTATTGTTATCCCTCATATATATATTTTATTTTTCCTTACAAAGTTTACTTATTTGCTGTTTTCTACATACAGTTTTATCTTGCTGTTGGGTTTTTTTGTTGTTTTGATCTTTTAAAGCAGGTTGGGGTGGTTTTATCTACCAAGAACATTTTGATTCTCCTCTCCCCACGCCTCCGTCCCTTTGAGCTGATGGCAAACCATCCAATTTTGTGCCATCATCATAATTAATCAATGTAATTAATATTATATGTCACAGATCATTAATGGAAGTATTTAAGAACTTGGTCCAGAATGGATGAATGAGGGAAGAGAAGAATCACTCTGAGTCTTGTCTATAATTTAAGAATTACAGCAAGATTTCTTGGCCTCTAGGAAAAGTGGCAGAACTTAGTGTAAAATGACATTCTCTTGTTTGTGGCTGGAAGTGGGCTGCCCACTCCTCTAAGGAAAAAAAATTCTATGAGGCTTCTGAAATGAGGAGGATAAATAAAGGCTTCGTTTGGTTTTGTTGGGTTTTTCTGCTATGCATTTTTATATTGTATTCTCTCGATATTTTTCTAGGTTTTAAAGCACCTACAACCATGTTTACCCTGCTGGTTGTCAACATCACTATTGTTATTTGCTTGGCTTACACTTGTTTTGGCTGTTTCAAGTACCTGAGTCCACTGAACTATAGGGTAAGTGATGGATACCTGACCTTTCAGCACCTACATTTGCACTTGATGGAGCACCAGCTATTCCTGCTGGGTTGTCCCTGCCTTGCCTTCCTGCTGGCAGGGTCTGTTCACAAAGGTTCATGGTAAGATGGCTGAAGAGGGCCTGTAGCCCAGGTAGGCTGCTTGGCAGAGGGGAAAGTCTCTGTGTCTGCAGGAACTGAATTTGAGAGAAAAGAGCAGTATGGAAAAATATCCTGAGCTGTATCCCCAGCAGTGTGGCCAGCAGGCTGAGGGAGGGGATTCTGCTCTGGAGACACCCCACCTGCAGTGCTGCATCCTGCCCTGGGGCCCAGCACAGAAAGGACATGGACCTGTTGGAGTGAGTCCAGAGAAGACAGCCAAGATGATCAGAGGATGGAGCAGCTCTGCTATGAGGCCAGGCTGAGAGAACTGGGGGTTTTCAGCCTGGAGAAGAGAAGGCTCTGGGTAGACCTAATTGCAGCCTTCCAGTACCTGAAGGGAGCCTACAAAAAAAGATGGAGAGAGACTTTTTACAGGAGCATGTAGTGACAGGACAAGGGGGAATTGCTTTAAACTGACAGTAGGTTTAGATTAGGTAACAGTAAGAAATTCTTTGCTGTGAGGTTGCTGCAGCACTAGCACAGGTTGGCCAGAGAAGCTGTGGATGCCCCATCCCTGCAAGTGTTCAAGGCCAAGGCATATGGAATTTGGAGCAACCTGGTCCAGTGGAAGGTGTCCCTGCCCATGGCAGGGGGTTGGAACTGGGTGATTGCTAAGGTCCCTTCCAAGCCAAACCTTTCTACGATTCTGTGTAGGAGAGAGTGCCAGCACTGAACTGAGACCTGTCTGTGCAGGTTTGGGGTGTTCATCATGTGTGTATTGTTTTCACTCACCAGTTTGATGTTGTCTCTCTCTCTTTCCCCACTTGTTGCTGGTTACAGATTGAAGACACACAAGGTGAAAGAGGAAAAGACACAGATGTACCAACAGTCCCAACATCTTCTGTAAGAAGCTAAAAGTTACTAATATTCCCTTACGTTTCCTAGAAAAACTTAATTTCTCACCCTGCTTACTGAAGAGCTTGTGTAGGACCTGTTAGTCTGAATGGACTGTGGGACTTCCCACGTGCATGTGAGATCAGAGAGTTCTGCAGTTGGGCTCCTTGACTGCTCCCAGGTGGTGTTCCAGATGTACCTTCGGCTGCTGTTTTAGGAGTAGCTGAGACACACCGCTTCCAGCAGCTCTGTGTGCTCTGTCCTGTGCCCTGCCCCAGACAGACCCTCACATCTGGACAGCTGCCAAACACAGTCAGTTGCCACTGCTTTGATTCTGAAAGCTGTGACGTGTAGCAGGTCTGGCTTGTCATGTCACTGAGGATGTAGGACTGAGGTAGAAGGAGAGGCCTTTGTGCCACAGTCAAGAGGTGCAGGTGACTGTTGCACCGAGAGGCCTCCAGCAGGGTGCAAAAGGCCTGAGGTGTTAAGGTGAAGAATGGGAACAGGATGAAAAGAAGAATGACAAGGGGAAAAATTCTCCTGGGTGAGTTTTCCCAGCCCTGTGCTTTGAGAGACCACTAAAACCCTTCATTGTGATTTCAGATGTACGTCCCCCAGGTTTTGCGTCCTCACCCTACCGAAAGGACGGTGCTGGCTCCCACGGAGCAGCACTCCTATGGCACCATGGACAGCACTTGTTCCCAGGCAGAAGGCAAAGGAAGCTACGCCGCTGGACCCGCAGGTGCAGAGGAGGCATCGGGAGCTTTGCTCTGAGTGCCGGGGACGAACACAAGGTGGAGTACTTGGCCCAGGTTTAGCAGAACTAATTCCCCGCCACCTCCTACTAAGTATTCGGCGTTATTTATGTATTCCTGCCTGCAGAAAAGGTACAGAAATAATTCATTGTGTGGTCTGCAGCTGTGCTGGGAGATTAAAAAGCAGATGCCTTGGGACTGATTGTTTTCCGGGCTGTCTACACACGTGAAACAAACAAGTTGTACGCAGAGATGCTGATCCTCAGGGACTTCACTTCTGCCAGCTCATCACTTGCCTTATGAAGATAACTTATGCTGCATATAGATAACTGGTCACCAAAGCCAATGCAGCTGTTAGAGCTGTCATTTATTTATTCAAAATAATTCTTCCCTTTTAAAAAACGTTTATTATTTATAAACCTCTTGGGATGTGTTAAATCCTGAGACAATGCCACTTTTGATGAAAATGCTGTTTGTGTGGGTGCTGAGAATGGTGTGTGGGAGTCTCTCCTCTTTTCACCCAAAGTAGTCCGTGTAGTTTTGATCATGTTACTTTTTTTTTTTCCTTGAAAGAGATGAGGGAACTACTGTGCACTTGGGTACTAAAAGTACCGAAGCAAATGGAGTGGTGTAAAGAAGGGATTGATTTATCTGATGCTGTTTTTATATATTTTTGGAGGGCATTTAGGTTGTTAGTTTCTGTTCACTATTTTCAAGGGCCTTCCACAATGAAAGTTCACCTGCCAACAATAAAGGATGTAAACATTTTATCTCTTTTAGTCTTGGGTCAATATGACAGATCTCTGGGTTTTCTCTATCGTGCCAATTATGTGAGTGGTAAGATACTAAGTTTTTTTAATTATGTAGTAGGTGCTAATCTATCCCGAAGTGCAATGTGTCAAAGTGTAACTAAAAATCATGGAACAATAAAACACTGAGTTTAAAAAAAAATTCAGACTGTCTTGACTTATTTATTCTTTTCTCTGTGTGTTGAAACAGTTCTTTTGCTGGCTGCCTCACAGTCTGATCATGAACTCTTCATAGGAGCACTGCCACGTGCCTTAGAATGACAATGATGTCCCATGAGGAATTTTATTACTTTTGGATTTCTCTAGGGGATGAATCTTGGTAACCTATGGGTAGGGAGAAGCTTTTGGCCTGCTGTTTCCTTGCTTGTTGTTAAACAGTTATTTCCTGAATCTGACCTTTTTTGTAAAGCAGCAACATCTTGAGATTGAAGGGGACTTTGTGCCATAAATGTGTGCAGATTTTCAGTGTCTTGCAGGGCTGCCTCCCGCTTCCCAAGAACAGCACTCGGACAAGTGCTGAGCATGAGACCTGCCCGCTGCAAGAAGGACCCTGTGGAGATCTGAGCCCTCTGATTACCAGCCCATCCTGTTAGCTGAAGATGCACCTCCTGGTTCTTAAAAGGCAGGTGAGGAGCCTTGTCTAGTGAGGGAGGCATGGATCTGTCAGACTATTTGATACTCTCACTTCAGTGGTGCAGTTTAGTCAGGGGTTTGTGCATGTGTGTGTGTATTTCGATTTTCAGCAATATGGCATCACAAGGGGGTGTGTACCTTGTGCACACACTGCCATTTCAGATTGATGTTCAAACCAAGGAAAAAAACCCAACAGATTCAACGTTTTTGACTGATCTGCGAGTCTCTCATAAAGAGGTGAGGTCACAAGGAGGAGGCAGCTTGTTGTTGTCGAAGCTTGTGATTGTTCTGACTCATTTCCAGCTGCACTACCCCATCTCATCCAGGTGTCTGCAGCAGCAGTGGATGCTTATTGAAGAATCAAATCATTCAGCTATCACACTTGACCTGTTTACTGTGCTGGGGCTGTGGGGGTTTTATGCTCTGTGATATAACTCACTTTTTTGAACAGACGACTTTTGATACTCACTGTGAGATTCTTTGTGTCATATTGGGAACAAAAACTCCTGCAATGATTTGATTTCCTTTTTATGCCTGGGAGGTTGCTGAACCTTGGTGGTGACACTCCCTGTGGCTGGCACAAGTTCAGCACAGGCAGGGCCATCGCTCCTGTGAACTTGAATAAACTCACCTCCAGTCTTGCTAAGGTGCTTCAGATATAGAATACGAAAAACCTCTGAGGCAAAGGAAAGTTACATCTTGCTAAAAAGTCAGTTGGCATTGAGGAACCTGTTCATGTGTCTGATGGGGAAATCACCTGCATATTTCACTTGTTGTGAAGCAGCCATTCCTGTTTGCCACTGTGCTCCGTTGCAGTTAAACTCTCAGAAATGTCTGTGGTATAGGCACCAGCTGGAGAAAAGGTCGGGATCACCTGTTAGTAAATCATCACAAGATCTGTATACAGCAACACACAAATTATAGGCTGGTTTAGCATCTTTGCTGTGTTGTGCTTGCTTCACTGTTATCTTTTGGGTCCTCCTCTGAGAGCTGGAAGTCATTAGGAAACTGCCCTGGCTCTACTTCATTCCTTCATGCTGGTAAGGAGATAAAAATAGATCAGCGGGAGAAACTCCTTGCATTCCTGACTGAGCCTTAGAGAAAAGCTGAGGGATAGAAGGCTCAACAAATGTGGATATTGGCTGCACTGTATTTGAAATTCATATTTAAAGCCATGGCGAATTCTTTACTGTTCTTTTTATAAACCTTTTGGCAGGCAGCCTAAGCAAATGGCCCAGCTGGAGTTGCTGATTGTGGCTCCCAGAAGCCATATTTGTTGGGATCCAGCGCCTGCTGCTTGCCTCGCATTGCTCAGTTGGAGCAGCGCCTCCCTCCCCCTGCTCCTTGCTAAGTCCTTCCCGACATTCCAGCAGTGCTCCCGGGTGCAGGGATCCCGGACAATCTGACACTCTCCCTCCACAGGAGGCAGCCCCAGAGCGAGGTCTGATGGGATCCTCCGGGACACAGCTGAGGGGAGCAGCCTCTGACACTTTGAGGAATGAGCTCATTTGATACTGCACAACAGGGTACGCTTCTGCAAAGACTTCAGGGAAGATGAATTTCTTCCAGAGTGAGAAAAATGCTACATGGTTTGCTCAGAAGCTTTGGCTTGCTTGAATACACGGAGCTCTGTGCCAGGATTCTGTGTGCCAGGCCCATCTGGCTCACCTCCAGCCCTCTTACAACACATCCTCGACACCCAAATTATTGCAATTTCTCATTTGCATGAGGTGCACGCGTTCATGCTTTGTTTTCCTCTGGGCTTTTCCCATATCCTGAGCCAAAAGCAGATCTTTGTGCTGGCCGAGTTTCCAAGTGCTCCAGTGCAGCAGTAGGCTATGCTCTTCCTGGCTCTTTACAGAGGTCCAGTTCCCAGCTCTGCTTGCCCACGCACGCTGGCAGCACAACTGAAACTTTCTTGTGCCTGTTCTACAGATAATCTGGTTATGAGTGTTTGGAAGCCTTTCACTTTTGGAAGCCTACTCTTCAAGAAGGTGGGCTTGTCCCAGAAGCAGCAGACCACAGAGTTTTCACCTGGCTTTTAGCAAAAGTGAGGTGAGAGGCAGAAGATTTGGGGAGAAGGGAGCTTTATCCCAACTCTATTGACTACAAAGAAAAGACACCCTTTATTGTCTCAAAACTGCAACAATATAAGGAAATCCATACTTTTAATTCCAGAATTATGGCCAGGGTCACGTATCTTATCTGAAAGTGGCCTTGCAAATTCCTTCTCTGTCTTATCTAGACAAGACTTCTTGAAGGATTCAGCTTGTCACCTGTCTGTAACAGCTGCAAGTGCCTGTTTCAGATATTTCAGAAGTACAGAAGTTGGGGGTTTTTTTCTTTCTGAGGACAGCTGTCTGAAGGATAAAAACAGAAAGGAAACAACTAAAAGTGGAGGGACTCAAGATTGGGTCATTATAATGGAACATTCTTCCCTATAATTTTTTGGTTCTAGGGTAAAGTCCTGGCATTTGCTCTGTATCCCACATCCTGTTGTTTAGAACAGACCATCTCAGCTGCAGCCAATACAACTTCAAGTGGAAGTGGGTGGGACTGTAAATAGCCAAGGAGGAGAGAGGGGAAATTTTTGTATCTGCTCCCAGACTCAGTGGTTAACTAAGTGCTGGTTAATAATTAATGAAAGTACTCTTCTCAAAAGTGATGTTGAAGATAGAGTTCCAGAATCCAATGTATGGTGTGTGATAAGGTGCTCCTAAATAAAACAGGAGCCAGATTTTGTTGCTGTCTCATTGCTGCTGTGTGGTTGTGAACTTCCCTTTTTTATGCAGTGGCACGAAAGGGTGAAATCTTGTGATAGAAGTTAGGGGCTGGTTTTGAAAGGTACCTATCTCTTGTGCTTCTTAGATGTTGAAACTTAAAACAGTTGCAGTACAGGAGGAAGACTGAGAAGTGAGGAAATGTAAGAGAGATGTCTTTTTGTACACAGCTGGCCTTCCTTCTATATGAAAATCTTCCATGCATTTGGTGCTGGTTTATGCTTGGCTTTTCAGACTGATTGGCTTTTTTATAGCCTGCTCTCCTGAAATGTAAAGCACTGAGTTGCTCCTTTCAAGTGAAGATGTTCCATGTCAAAACTTATTTGGAATTCTAAATAGGTTTTTTTCCCCCTAAGGCAAATTATCAGTATTTTTTGCCCTCCATCTACACAGAGAAATAAAACCAGCAGCTATCGCCACAAAGGAAAATGAGAAAAACAAGTGACTTAAAGAATTTCTAAGTACTATAATTTGGTTGCAGGCATTGAAATTCTTTATGATAGGATTCTAGATTTAGAGAATGAAGTGGGGTTGTCTCGTTCTTTTATATTTTAAATCTGTAACTTCAAAAATGCTCTTAAAATAGGAAGAATTTATTCCTTTTTGAGATGAGGAATCAGAATCTGCTGGGAAGAAAAGAAATTGAGAAAAAATCAATTGAGCACCTTTAAGAGGAATCATTTAAGTTACTTCTCTTCAAAAAGAGAGACTGTAGAAATTAGGAGAATTGCATCATCTGTGTTCTGCTCAGTTTGTGTGAGATGTTGCTTAAACCCTCTTTGCCTCTGGTTTCTCTGAAATATTAAGAATTGCCTTCTGATCACTGCAAAAAGCTTTATGAGCCACAAAAGTCTTGGGGTGATAAAAAACTTCCACTGAGACAAAAATGCTTGGGTGGACCTTAGCTCCCGGAAGCCTGTACAAGAATTCCTGGAACTCATGAAGTACAAATGTGTTTGCACACAAAACCACCCAACAATACAAGCTTGGATGAAAAAGAGCTTAGGAACTGTTGGTTCTTTGTCTGGGTGCTTGACTTTAGTTTGTCCCTTCATGTTTCTGTACACCTCTTCCCTGTGCTGCCCTCCCTCTGGTCACCTGCAGTGGTTTGAACTACTGCTGCAAAGGATTATCTTACATTTAAGGTGGCGGTGAAACTCCTCCTTTAAATCTCTTTTATTGTTCAGACATTCAGTTATTAAACATGGGGAGGGCAGGATCACCCTCAGCATCTTTAAATCCAGTCAGGAAGGTATTTGGAAGCCTGAGGTTTGGACTACACCTAGCCAGGGGAAGGAGCTGTCACTCAGCACAGACCTGTTTATAAATATCTGCTCTCCAGAAGACAACTGACAATTGTAATGGGGCTAATTCTTCTAGCAGCACTGGCATAACACCAGCAGGGCTGTCTGGCGCTGCACAGGGTATTTCTTCCATGAAAGAAAACTAATCCTAAGCAAGACAGTTTTAGTGTGACTGATGTTCCTTGAAGTGCTATTACAGCAAGTAAAACAAGCAGCATCATTTCTCAGTGTTTTAAAATAAGCTACACCGAAATCAATATGGATTTATTCCCTGTCTCTTTCCACAGCACCCAGGAGGAGCTTTCCACTCCTCTTTCAGACAAAAATGTATCTTCATGTAATGCATATTATATATTGCACCTGCTGTAAGACAGAATTATGCATTTGATTGACTGCCTTGAACCTCAGTCCTGCCCCTGAGCATTTGCAGCTGACTCGGTGGTGATGACTGGTGCCCTTCATGGACCTAGAGCTAACTCTGATGCTAGGCTTAACACATCCTAATTTCCATTAAATTATGGTTTCACTTCCTTTTTCATATGAAAGTTTGATTTCTATTCATATTTTTTATCCATTCACGATCTGAGTAAAGCCTGACTTTTTTGTTTAATGTATATGAAGTTCTGTCTTGTTGTGTAAAACGTCCAAAGGCTGCCTATGGTGAGTTAGATTTTTCAGGACGTTATGGTTTGCAGTTTAAAAATCAGAAGTCAAATTTGGTTGTAGTAGGAGTTTGTTTAGCTGGAGCTGTATGAGAAGATTATGCCCTTACTTGTATTTTTCCACACCAGAAGCAGACACTTTCCAAAGCACTTCAGCTGGAGGAAGAGTGCAAGTTGTTTATTTTCAGTGGCAACTCCATGGTTCCAAACCCCTCATTGGGACTCTTAATGAGCTATGACTGCATAATTAAAATCTGGGTTTAGATCAGCTACTTCTGGTTTCAGCGTGGGATAAATGCATGTTTTGGAGCAACTTAATGTGGCACGGCTTTTAGGACAGCAGTTGCTTTGAGCAGGGACTTTGGGGCAATTTAGGGCCAGAAATTGAAGCTTCACTAAGAAATGGCCCTGGAACAAAACATGTTTTGAGCACCAAAGTCTCACCAGATTCTGTGTTATTCTGAAGGCTGTAGCTACTCTTTCAGGGCCTTATTTCCAAGAAACATCTCAGCTGGCCCAAGAGCATCACATTTGGCCTTTTTAGAGAAAATTCCCTGCCTGAATGGCAGGTCCTCAGCTGGCTGACATAAATAAGAACTATTGTAACAGAGCAGGAACTCCTTTTGTACTGTTTATTATTACTGAAATAGTCTGACATGCAGTTACTAGCTAACAGAAATGTTAAAACTCTTTCTGGTTATCTGTACCAAAAAAACCTGCCTGTAGCCAGAACCAGAGAGTATCAGAAGTCAATCTGGATTCACTCAAGGGCTTGTCAAATCCAGACCTCGGGCTCCTGGGCGAGTTGCTCACTACAGGATGAGATGCAGATGCTACCACTGGCTCACAGACACTTCATTAGTGTTAAACCTTGCACTAGAGGTGGTGGGTTGGCTGTGTCTTGCTAAAACCAGAAGGTTATTTTGAAAAGGAAAGAGGAACTGAGGGCAGGTTTTACAGCTGCTGTATAGATAATTACATACTTTTGCACTTTTGTCATAGTATTTCACTGCATTTTTATCTAATTGTAGGTAAGGTCATAGGCAAGAGCTGCTGATAGCTGTGGGCTTAAGGTTTGAGAATGTGCCATCAAAACTCAGAACAAAAACTCTGCTATCAGGTGTTTAATTACCATTTTTAAGCTCCTAAAATCTAGACCTTTTAGGTCCAGATTTGTCTCTCTTTCAGACAGGAGCTTATCAAACCCTGAAGAGCACTTACCTGGTGTGCAGAGCAGAGCAGGAAAGGCTTGTGCAGGAGGGTGCGTAGTGGTGCTTGTAGCATCTGTTCTTGCCAGAGGTGAGACAATTCCTCCTGAATAAGGAGCCCTCTTTCACTATAGTGCTCTGTTCAAAACAGACTGGCCTGCATCACGCAACATTTTGCAAATGTGAACACAAATTCTGACTGAATGAAAGCATTTACAAGCACGGAATTAGTGCTCACTACTATTCTGGAAGCAGGGTAGCTGCCTTAAAGAACTCAAGAACAGCTTGAGGATCAAATCTAGTAGGGAGACCTGAGAGCTCCTCTGTCTTACTCTACTGGCACCCAGGTGCAGCAAGAGGTCTCATCTCTGCTCAGAAAACTGATCCAGGCTGGTCCACAGCCCATCTGCTCTAATGATTTTCTGTCAGGGCTGGTGTTGACTTTCAGCACTAGGATTTGAATGTGCCCAGCAGGAGAGTCCACCTGCCTCCTGTGTAACAAGCATACCACGTAGTTTGAGTCTAAAGCCTTGTGGCATGGAGCGTGGATCTGCTGAACTTCTGATCTTAGCTTCCATTTCAATTAATATTGTGAAATAATACCATTCGATGCAAGTGTTATCGATAGAATGTATTACCCTGTACTTTCAGAAGTAGAGAAGTGACAGGAGAACAAAACCACACTGAAATCAGTCATCTGGAGCTGGTTTAGGACCTGTTCGAAGCTCAGCTGCACACACTGGGGACAGGAGCTGGTGAAGCCACATAGTCCTTCAATTTTCTTTGAGCAGTTTGCCTTCAATCTGACCTTTGTGACAGATGCAGTACAGAATTGATAGGTTCTGAACTGGTGTTTTTCTCAGCTGGTACCAAGCAAAATCTCACTTGGTAAAAGAATTAAAAGAATCACACAGGAGTTATTAAAAAATTTAATGCACTTTTTCTTTTAATTTTGAATCCATCAGGTTTTTATTCTTTAGTAAGAGGTGTTTGCAATACCCTGCCAAAGCAGTGCAAAGCCACAGTGTGTTGAGCCTAGCTAGGGCTATGATTTAAGTTGAGTACAAATTCACTGCAGAGCTGGGGCTGTAGTTACTCCTACCCAGCCCCTCCTCCTGGACTGAGCCACAGGCACCTGTGTGTTTCAGCTGCTCCTCACATTTCCCAGGAGCCTGGCACAGGGCAGCCCAGCTTCTTCACAGCCAGGAGGTTTTTACAGCCCAGGCTGGAAGAGAAAAGCAGCCAGCAGAAGGCAGTTTAAACATTCTGTGGATCAATGCTGATTGATGTGCTCATGCAAGTAGATCCTGCCAGGCTGCTCCCCACTCTTTATGTGAGGAACTTCATACTCACAGCAACTCAAATTTTACTGCTGCCATGAAAAAAAAAGCCTTTCATAACAATTAAACTATTACTAGGTACATTTGTAGTTGTGAGATCTATTTTTCAATCTCAAAGCAAGAGTCAAGACTACTACAGAACATGTTTTAGAAAATACCCAGGTACTCTTCATGCTACTTTCTTAGCCTAGATGAACAACAACAACAAAAAAAGGCACAACCCAAAATCCATTGGTTCCCATGGCAGTATCTCATGGAGAAACACTGCATTTTTCTTTCTGTCCTTGCTCACATTTGGTCAACAATAAAATCTAATTCAATGGATTACAGTAAACTTAGTAAGCCCTGTACACGTGCTAAGCTAAAAGTAATTACCCCTGCTGTTTCCTAGGGAAGTTAGTCCCCTTTCTTTTTCCAGAGTTGCTCTTTCTCTACTTTGTCAACAAATTGCAGAATATCCTTAGCAAGAAGTTCAGGCTCCTCGAATGCTGCGAAATGGCCACCTCGAGGCATGAAGTGGAAGGAGATGATGTTGGTGTATTGCTTCTTGGCCCAAGCCTGGGGTGTGTGCAGGATTTCATTAGGGAAGGAGGCAATGCCAGTGGGTACCTGTACTGTGACCCTGAGAGAGGAGAGAGGATCACTGTAATCTTCCAAACACTTAAATCTGCAATAAATCAAAAATCCAAAGGAAATGTTCCTAAACAGTCGGGCACATTCTTGTTAGTCATTAAAATTTTGACTTCCAGATCCTAAAACCGAAGACAACACTCTAATTCCTAGGAAAAAAAAACTTGCAGTTGTTTTTGGGATTTTTTTGCAGTGATGTTAAGGCAATTTTGCAAGGGATCCAGAGCACGAGGCTCAGAAGCATGGAAATGGAGAGGAGAACCCTAGGAGGCGGTGGACAGCAAATTTCCTCTTCCTGCACAAAGGGCTCAATTCGAGGGGCAAGCACCCAATTTGGTAAGAGCTGGAGAGGTATTTACAGAGAAGATAAAACCACTCCAATATGCCAAGCCTGGCAGGACAACTGGAGGGTAGGCAGGAGAAGAATGACTTCCTAGGGGGAGAAAAGAGAGGGATACTGATAATCTAGACTAGTTTGGAAGCAACATTTCTGTAAGTGAGACTATACCTTGTAAAATAGCTATTGCTTTTAACTGGCACAAATGCACACTACCAAACATTCTGCACATTAGGAAGTGGATCTGAGGGATGTGAATGATCTGGGCTTGCTGTACGAGCCACGTTTTCTAAGTTTAAGTATCCCATACACATAAACTACATTGTCAGAAGTGACAGACTTTAAAATGTAGATACAAAAAGTGTTTGGCATGTAGCCACTGGAAGCCTGAGGTCAGAATTTTACACAAGACTCTGAGACTCTGTCCTCTAGGCACATAGAAGTTCACACAGCTCATCTCATGCAGGCAGAACCAGAGCAAGATACTGCCCACAGCATGGCCACAACGGCTTCAGGAACTGAGTCAGCTTCCTGGGAGCATCATTTCACAGCTAAATAAATACCATGGCACTAAGCTGTGCTTGCAGATACCTCGGGGCAGGTTTAAGCCTTCACTCATACGCGAGCTGACACAAGTACATGCATCCAAACTGCTGTCTGAAGAGTCTGAGCAGCAGCAGGCACATCAGGCCCACTGACTCCCGCATGATGCAGTTTGTCAGCAGGCTGAAGCTGCTTCCAAAGGAAGGACTTAAGCCTTTAGCAGAAACAGGCAAAGTGGGGCCAGAAAAGTACTAAAACTACAGCCAACTAAACTAAAGAAAACTGACTGCCTGACTCAGTCACAGGCTGATTTAGGAACTGAAATAAAATCGGGAAGTAGATGGATACAGCATGAATGGGAGGCCCTCCAGCAGTGCCTCCAGTCAGAGATCCTCTGATTCCTACCTAAGCACCGTGTTTTCCCAGCACAGAACAGCAACTACCTGGTCTGTCTTGCAGAGGAATACTGTGATAGAACAGTGGATTTCCTCAGCATTCAGAAATCTGTAAGGCATGCAACTACAAAATTAAGATCAGGGCAAAATAATTGAAGAGAAGAAGCCACACTTACTTTTCATGTTTCTGTGTGCCTATCCCCTTCTGCAAGTTTTCTTTGTAGAAACGCATGGAGGAGACAATGCAGCCTGACACCCAATAGATCATGACATTGGTGAGCAGATCATCCAGGCTGAACTTCCTGAAGAGGCAAGCCCAAGAGATTGCTTAATTAGAACCGAAAACTGATTTGCATCACTGTAGCAGGGACTTGATTTGGTTCGGTTGTAAGGGGAAAAAAAAAGTTATAGGAAAAAAAATAGTGGTTAAGAGTGGAGAGGTGAAGTTATCACTCCCCCTCTGTCTGCCAGTGACCAATTAAGGATGCTAAAGTCTTTCAGACACAAACTGGGAAGTCACATTTTAACTCCTACACGGAAGGCAGATTCCAACAAGCACCTTATGCTCCAGCATGGCTGTCGCTCCTGTCCATAGACTGGGAGGGTGGGAGCAGAGCAGCACATGCAACAGCTTGTGCCATTTATTAACGATCATCTGAAACGCCACCGTGAGCCTTCAACAGAGCCCTGACACACCAACATGTGCTGTAAACAGGGCACGTTTCATCTAAAATTATTAGCTGTATGCAGTGCAAACATTCCATGCAAATCTGCTGCCACTGGGCCCTTCCAAAGCATGCCCCCTCTCTCCATTCCTGGCAGGTAGTTCTCAAAGGGGATTTCAGCTCTGATTTCTGCTGCACACTAAACATAATCCATTATTAGCAAATGGTGGGCAGATGAAGCAGTAACAATCAATCCAAAGTCAAGTCACAGAGAGTTAATTGTTAGTGTTACAATGAATCATGAGTTGCTGGCATCTTAATGTGGGTTAAACTTTGGATTTTCTGTCCTAATGAGATTCTTCCCCATAAGTCAGTTTTTAATATCCAGGAGTTGCAGGGTGTATTTTTTTCCCAGGAGATTGACATGGGAAGGGAATCCATCAGCCTGCATGGCCTGTTTGCCTCTCTGTGTGCTGGAGTGCAGCCCTGCACCACCTGTGGTCACAACAGGCTCCCTGAGGTGTGAGGTGATCACTTCAGACAGACCCCTTCAGCTGTGACTGGGCTCAGTCACCTCATCCAAAATGGCAGGAGAGAAAGGGCTTACCTCTCTAGTCCTCCATCCTCTAGATTCTGGAATTCTATATCAGTCCATGAAGAAAACTTCTCCAAGATGTATGCAGCCAGTCCCACAGGAGAGTCATTCAAACCACAGCCTGTAAAGGAGGAGGAAAACTGAACTATAACTGATACCCAACTACAGAACTCAGAGTGTCAGAGAAGCTGCCTGTTATAATACAGGGGATGTAACTTTACAAAGCTGTTCCATCAGCTGCTTTCTTAAACAAATAAAATAGTACAATGAGTTGGAGCCATTTAATGCCAAATCATAAACTGAAAGTATCTGCAAACCAGCAGGCTCCACATTAGCTCACACTGAATGTTTTTTGAACTGATGTAATAGTATTGGATTTTTGCTGGCTTTTCTTTTTTTCTGGTAAGCTAATAAGATTAAGCTCTATGTGCCAAGGAGGGTTTGCTTCCATTAATCTGGAAGTTGTCATGTATTAAACAGCATTACAGAGCCAAACCCCACATGCCTACACATGACCAGGAGGATTTGCAGCATTATCTAACAGCAAAAACATTTTAAGGATTATTAGAAAGGCCTTAAGGAACAGCAAGGCTCTACTAAATGGTCCATCTTCTGAATTAGCAATAGCAACTGCCTTCATGTAGAACAAGCCCTCACATTGATTTTATAGTTTGCTCTTCTTGGACAGAAAGAACACACCTGCGCTTGGAACTCTGACCACACATCCTAGTGCGGTGAAACACAGGGACCATAAACTGTCCCAGCTCCTCAGTAAAACATGAGAAAAAGCTGTGCCCAAGGAGCAGCAACATATTTGAAGTTCCACCCATGTAACCCAGCCTTCCAGGAAGGTGCCTGACACTGCAGCTGGCACAATTTCATCAGTAATTGCTATTTAAATGTGACAGTGGAATTTCAATTATTAAGCAACTACTATTGATAACTGAAATAGCAAGTGTTTGAAAAAAGCTCTGTTGAGCTCTTTGCAGATGTGCTGGACATGAGAAGCAATAGCCTGTTCTCATCTACTCACTGTGAGTAGGGTGCATCTGTTTACATAGAGAAAAACTGACACTGCTCCTCAGAGCGCTTGGAATGCAGGAATTTCTGTCAGAAATTTCTTCAGTGTTTTCCTCCTCTCAGGAACCTGCCACTGCCCTGCTCCTCCCTTCTTTGTCTTTTGGAGAACTGCAGAAATGCTGCAGCTCCCAAAGCATGACCTGCCTGCTGGTTCCCCCTCTGCACAGTCTGCTCTGACAGACCACACATGACTGATGAGGACAAGAATCAGCCAGAATTCTGACTGAGAAGGAGCATGGCTTGGGCATTTCAGATATCAGCTTCCCTCTCCTTCCTAAAGCACGAAAGACGGGCAATTTTTAGAAACCAAGACTTAACGGAAACAAAATTATTTTAAATCCATACAATTATCCTTTTGCCTACACATTTTAAGAGCATACCTGCCTCTGTAGGTAAGCTTATGGAAAACCATTAAGAAATATTCCCCTTAGCTACGTTTTTAATAAAATCCATCAGTGAATTGCTGCCGCACCAAACTAAAATGTAGTCAGCACTCCTGACTCAGTTGTCCAATTCAGTCACAAAAGACGTTTTTAAAATAGAAACACTTAATACTCAGATAGATAAAGTAGTTAAACCATCTGAGTGACTAGCTTATCTAGAAAGAACTTTCATAGCTACAATTTTTTTTCCTTGAAAGTCTGCAAGTGATTCAGAACAATGAGTAAAAGTAAATTTGATTTTATTTCTCAGGTATTACTTATCGCTATAATAAATAAGCTACATTGTGTGCTGAGACAGCTAAAAGCTTCCTGTAGTTTACATTATTTGAATGTGATCCATCCTCTGAGAAGAAATTAACTTTTGCTCTCAGCAGAGCTGCATTTGAAATGGTATTACAGTCCCCAGTGATAGCAGAAGTGGAAAAATATTAAACAATCTATTTTATTTATCAAACCTGGAAAATTAGGTCAGTGGCACTTGAAGCATGCTCAGTTTGGATGTGCAGATACACGGCAAAAAAATAATATTTTCTGCATATTTTAAGCAGTACATTTTGTTTCTATGAAAGTACAGCTAAAGGGAAGAGACTTAGGTATTCCGAGCTCAAACAAGGTTGTGGGGTTTTTTGTTTGTTCGTTTTACCAACAGTATCCGGCTTCGTAGCCTGTATGTGAGCGTAGCCAGACTCAGACAAGATCCTGTAGAGCCCTTTTTTCAAGAAGGGGAACATCCTCCTGACATCTTCATCCTGGAATCCAAAGAGCCCTGGGAAGTACCGGCCCAGCAGGACGGAGAGCAGGTGAGTGAGTCCCAGCCGCGAAACTGAGACCATATTTAAATGGAGACCTTTCACATGGCTGAAGACAAAAACAGAAAAACCCCACAAGTAAACAAAAAATTCGAAGTTGTATTTAGAATCATAGAAAACCCCGAGTTGGAAGGGACCCACAAGAATCATCAAAGTTCAACTCCTGGCCCTTGACAGGACAGCCCCAAAAATCTCATGTGCCTGAGAGCATTGTCCAAATGCTTCTTGAACTCTGCCAGGCTTGGTGCTGCGACCTGTAACATTTAAACTGTTACTAACAACAGTGGATATGAACTCCAGCCTGTTAATTACACCACGACCTCAGCTGCCCTTTGCAGTGTGGCTTTTCACACAAAAATGCCAAGTCAAAGGGTCAGCTGTCAGTAATCAGCACACACTCCAGGCCACCAAGCCACAAATCCTCCTTTGCTTTCTTTACCAGTACTTGTCCCACTCCAGACCTCAGCAAGGCCACTACAAAACTACTGCACAACTGCTTGAAAGAAAAAAACATTTCATATCAACTAAGGTATGTAAGTTTGGACCTTTGCTTAACCCTGAGCGCCAAGGAGAGAAACTACACAGCGAGGACTTGGGCAGGAACTCCCAAGTGCACAGGAAATAGCTATTCACAGAGGAAAACAGCTGCACCAAGGGGGTACTCACTTGGGAGCTATCTGGGCCAGGTTGGTGCAGATGAGCCAGCCCCAGTCACCACCCTGGGTGTAGAACTCATTGAATCCCAGTCGGAGCATCAATTCATAAAAAACAGAGGCAGCGCTCACGGAATTGAAGTCTGCATTAAAAGAAAAGAACACTTTTGCTGCATTAATTCCACCCGCTCTTCCGACCCTGCAGCACTGATTCTCCACATCAAGGCAACGTTCAAGCTCCTCAAAAGCTACAAGTTCATTTCTCCTCGCCTGGCTCTATGGAAGCCCTTGCTCAGAATCCAAGCACAGAGAGCAAGCAGAAACCATGAGGAGGGTGAACTCCAGCCTTTGTTGCAGACCCCTCCACTGCTCTGAACACTGACCATGAAAATTGTAGCCAAGGAAGCAGAGAACCCAACCATCCCCACTTCATTCACCTGCACATGCAATGAAATACTAAACTCAGTATCACTCTAAACACTGCCTTGCTTCAATCTGCTGCAGCTTGTGTTTGTATAACTCAGAGCACAAGCTGAGCAAGCAGGTATTTGGCTGCAATCTGCCATGTGAATACACGAACTGTTTCGTTTCAGCTCTTCCTTCTCACCTGCTTGTACGCTGCTGTCGAATATGGATGCAAAACACCCAAAAGGAACAGTAATAAATTAAATTTACCCTGCCCGCTCACTCACAGACAATTCATGGATACAATTACTACCCTTGAGTTGCCACTTCATAGCTTTTTATGTTTCTTTTAAAATTATCTACACATTGCTCCAGAAGCTAGCCAGTGATGTCAGCCGAAGTCCCCCCTCATCTCCCTCCTCCCACACGACACACAGGATCTCTGTTCCCTCACTGGGAAAACAAGAAGTGTGCAACAGCAGTCGCTGTTCTGCTAACAGAGGCTGCCTCACTGTCAGACTGGGCTTGTGGGGGTTCAGTTTCTCCTCCTGTGTCATACCTTTTTTGTGAGGTGCTTCTGAGAAACCATAACCAGGGATAGAAGGGCAAATGACTTCAAAGACGTGCTCATCACCGAGGCCGTGGCTCGCCGGATCCGTCAGCAGAGGGATGATTTTGTAAAACTCGTAAAATGAGCCAGGCCAACCATGAACCATCAAGAGTGGCTTTGCAGCCTGGCCTTCAGGCAAGCGAGGAGGCTTTACGTGAACAAAATGGATATCAATGCCTATAAAAAGAAAATCATTAATTAGCACGCCCAAATTTACCGTGACACTGAAACTAATCACAGAACAGATCACGAATAAAAGCTTTTCTCCAGTCCTGGTTTTTGGTGAGCGTGCAAACACACTGCACCTCTCTGGATACATTTACCCAAGGACCTGAAAGTACTTTATAATGGGCAATTAAGCATCACAGCAGCCAAATGAGGTTGGCTATTTCTGTTTTAAAATAAATTGGCAAATTAAGACATAGAAGTGAAGCAGTCTACCAACGGTAACACAGTGACTCACACGGCTTACAGGCAGACGAGACAATTACATCATTCAGTCCAAGCGCCCTTAAATTTTACCCAAATGTCCCTACACGGCACAGGACAGGCTTCAGTCAGCCAGAGATTTTTCTTCCTGAAAGGCCCACAGTTGCAGCTTGAAGGCACCGAGAGGTAGAGAACGCATCACAACGCGGAGCCGTTTGTTTGGGGGCGTGAATCACTCTCCTCATTTTGTGCATGCCTCACTTTCCATTCCAACGTCTGGCTTCTGCCGCCAGTCGCTGACCCTAAATGCTACACAAAAGGAATTTTAAAAGCCTTCACTAAGTGTTCTCTGTCTGTGGAAGCCTCCTGGAATCAGCAGGTCACACATCTTAACCGCTGATAAATCCATCATGCCCAACTGAGGATTTTATGCTTCGCTAAAAGAGAGTTAAAGTGTTCATTTTTGTAGTTCCTTCCTACCTTTTTTCCAAAGCTTTCAGTACCTCTTAAAGTGAGTAAGCCAAAACAGGAACCTATGTTCTAGTTCCAGTCTCCTGCTTGTTCAGTAAAAGGTAAAATCTGCAGTGTGGTTTCCGTTTTGACTCTTTCCACCAGGAAAGCTCCACACAGCATTGCACTGCCTGCTTCAGGTGAGCTGCACTTCCCCAGACTAACTCAGGGCTTTGTTTTCCAGGAATTTGTTCCCAGCAGAGCCAGAATGCCTCGTTTTTGATGTATTTAAGCATATTTTACTCCCATCAACTCCAGTACACCAGCAATCTCGCCATCTTTCACTGACTTGAGATTTCCCCATCCTTGACACTTCTGTGAATCTCTGTATTCTCTGAAAAGCTTTCAAGTGATGACAGAAGGTAGGAATCTGATACACAGCATGTGTGACCTCGTCTTTTCATACCTCCTCTCTGTAACCTTTCCCAACATGGAAGTTTCCCTTCCCATTGCTACACACAGTGCATTGTCCTTAGCTGCTTCTCCCTTTCTTGTCTCAGATGGTGCTTTTTTCTTCTTTTTTAAGGGAAGACTTTCTGGTTTAATCTTCTCCAGCACTAACCATCATTTAAAGAAAAGAAATGCTTTAAGCTCGAACCCCTGCATAGCACCACTTACTGTGCCAAATCCATTTAAGATACTATGGCAAACTGCACCATTTGAAACAACACGCAATTATGGGTGCAAGAAAAAACATAACAAAAGGCTCTGTTGAGGTTAAATTTTGCAGTCATGAGAGACAATTGCCTGCTGTGCTCTAGATCTACAACTGGACCCAAGCACCACCCTAGATCAGGCATTTTAAAAAGCCCAGCCTGACCAAGCTCCAGCACCAGCAGACCTTGGCTTGAACGGACTCTTTGGAAAGGCGCAGTGTGCTCTGGACGGAGAGGAACCATTCCCTCCCACCTGGCAGCACATCAGCCCCAGGGAACGGCATGGTGCATTCCTAGGCCTGGGGATGCTTGAAGAGGTGCAGCAGAGCGCATCTGCCCTGCCAGGCAGCGACAACCTGCCCGGCTGAGGAGCGCTGCCGGGCTGATGGCTTCCCTGTGACACCGGCAGCTGGGCAGCTCCACGGAGCGTGAGGAGACATCTGGGGGAGTTTCTGCATGACTGCATGCGAGGCAGGGAACATGTGTACATCTGAAGATCCATTTCTGCTTCCAAACACCCGTGCTTGGCTCCTGTTAACACCAGCTGACAGCCCGCTCATGCACAGGGAATTCCATTTGTCATTCCTTGTCCTAAAGGCTCCAGTTACAATGAAGGAATTCCCTGCTCCTTCAGCAGTGATGCCAGTGATCCAGACTGTGGCAGCCAGGGAGGGAAAGCCCTGTGACACCACCAGAGCCTTCTTCCTACCAACTTCCCTTGCAGACAAATTTACCTATTGCTGTTTATATTTTAAAGGGAAAAGCCACGCACCTTGAATCTTTGTTTTGAATTGCGGGTACTTGTTGAGGACTTCAACTTGTTTCTTCCAATTGAACTGGTTTTTCCAGTAGGACACAACCTTCCGGAGATGCTCCGAGTTAGTTCCATAATGGAAGCAACTGTTCTCCAGTGGCTCAGTGAATCGAGCCTGGTCAAGTCTCCTAAATAAATCCTACAGGGAAAAAGAGAGAAGAGACATTCAAAGCACTTGTGTCTGCTGTCTTGGGCTGTGCATAGTTTCTAGTTATTCCCACGTGAAACGAGAACAATGGAAATAACATCTCTAATTAGACCCCTGTGCCTTTTGCTGATGCTCCATCAGCTGTTCCTGTTCCTTTCCTCCTCCAGATCGCCTCCTTCCTCTTCCATTCACAGCTGTCCTCAGCCTTTGCTCCGCAGGGCTGCCTAACCTGCCTGCCAGGCTGAGAACCACACAGGGCAAGATGCTCTGCTGGCACTGCTGTGGCTTCAAAGGGGAAGTCCTGCTGCCTTTCCAGGGCACTTTCCTCACACACAACGCATGGATCTGGCCCAAACCTTTTGCTTTCCTTTCCAAACCCAGCGGTGGGAAGTCCTCACCAGGAAACGTTCAGAAGGATTTTGCATAGACAGGAAGTTGGTGAAACTAGACTGAAATAAAGTTTGCCGATCTGGAATAACGATGACGGTCACCTTCCCGCTGCACTTCAGGGCTACGGGGGATGCTGTGACACTGCAAGGTCACTCCAAAACCACTCAGTAGGGAAGGACAGCCAAGAGCCCCTTCCTACTGCCAACAGAACCACAGAGGAGCTGAAAGGCAGGTCTGGAAATCTAATCCTGCTCAATCGTTTTAAAGTTAGAAATTATCCATCTTAGTGTCTGCATCGTAAGGGGAAGACGTAATGGAGACCAGTGTCCCCTGATATTACTAAGAAGGGCAAGCAAAGCGTTAAAAAACCCAGGCCTTGCTGAGAAATTAGGAATCTATTATAAATTAATAATATGAGCAATCCCTTGAGTATTGTTTGAACCATGACTCCACAAAGATCTATGAAATCGTTCAATCCCTGGCTTAAACACACACAATCAAAATCTTTCTATCCACCAAATTCTGCAACGTACGTGTTTACTGTAATTACCACAGTAATTTAGTGTTGACCAAAGTAGACCATTAATTACAGAAGAATCAGCATCCAACACAGCTGCAAACATAAAGCAGTCAAGAAAATGAGGTATTTGTAATCGCTTTGGAAAGAAAGGGGGAAAAAAAAAGACATTGTTCTTATTCTGGTCTACACAAACTGAGGAAAATGCACAAACAGAAAAACAGAGTTGAGTAATCTGTAATATGATTTTTATGTTTATTAGGCTTTGCAGAGTAGGTTCATTTACCGGCAATCATGCAAGAGCCGGCTGAGAACAAAATACTTATACAGTGAGATCTGCCTATTCATACCTGTCTTCTGAAGTACCAAAAAATCCCTTCCCCCAAGACCTGGACATCACTGGCACTCTGTTGGTTCAATTTAAAAATTACGTCCAAACACGTTCTGCATCTATTTGGCCACTTCTCCCTTCCCTCCCCCAGCACAGAGATTTGCTTACACTCAGCTCTTCCTCTGTAGTCTCCACCTTAAATGGCCGAATACTTGAGTCTTCTTTAGTCACAGGCTTTTGTCCCCTGCCCCACCACCCATCTTTGAAGGGCAGCGTCTCTTCTTTCTTCTTGAAAAAGAAGAAGTAGATGAGGAGCGTCGCCAGGACCAGGAACACCTCGAGCAGCATAATGCCTGCAAGAGAAGAACAGAACTCTGGTGAGCCCGATCAGCTCGGAGGGACACACATTCTCTGGGAAGGCTTCTCCCTTTTTAGACAGGATTCCAGCTACAGGATGTTCTGGCACTCACATGATATCGATATTTCTGTGAAATTCCTGAAATAGAATGTTCTAACCCAGTCAGATGAGGAAGAATTGTTTTAAATAAAAGACACGTAATAAAAACAGTAGTCGAAGCAAGTAAAGAGATTATGTGGCAATTAAATAGGCATTACAATGGAAATATAACAAAACTTAATAATCACAATTATGTAATTCACATTTAATGCCTTCTCTTCCTCTGAAGGTCTAGATTCCCCACAAATCCCAAGGCAGAGCATCTCTTCAGCAAGGCTTACACATCTACTGCTGCAGATTCGGAAGCAAAGAAAAACAAGACATATATTCAGAATAAAAAGTGAACAGCGTGAGGGCAACCCCTTTTACCTCCCAGTCAGCCAGGAAGTGGAGCGGGGATATATTTGCACGACCTTTGAACAGCAGTGCAAAGGGTAGTCAGACCTTCCCTTTCCTTCTCCCTGCGAACTGTTTTAAAGAGAAAAAAGCCCGTGCTCTAAAATGTGGTCACATTTTAGAGACAAAATTCTGTCAAGGTGCAGAACAACCTGATTTCACAGCACATCTGCATATACCCAGCTGCAGGGCTGCTGTGCTTCAGTCAAACAGAACACTTTAACCAAAAAAAAAAATCCATTTTGAATATATTTGGACTGTTTCGTGCTGCAAGTAGAAAAAACACTTAGACTTGTCTTTAATAATTAATGTTTTCAAGCATGCCTGTAAGTGTAAGAAACATTTGTAAGGTGGTTTGGGGAACAGTACTGTCATCATTTTAATGCATAATTTTAAAGAATGTCGTGCTTCAAACACTCATTTGCTGGGGAATTGCTAAGACATCAAGTATTTCAAAACTTCTGTAGGGCAAGGATTGCTTATGACCCAGAACGTCTTCGTTCTCTCTAGAGCCAGAAGGTTTTGTTGGTTTTGCTGCTGCAGAGTAATTTGATACCCTGGAATGGCTCAAAGAGTCATCAGAATGCACCAAATTTACTCCTGGATCAAAACAGGAATTTCAACACAAGTTAACAAGAATCCATAGGATTAGAGCAGGAATGAAATTGAATTAAATCATTTAAGTGCCTTTATGTCACAGGACATATTTTAGTCAGCTTCTTAAGTTTAATTTTCTAATGCCTGACAATAAATAAACAAATAAATGAGTCAAGATAAGCACCCATTAAAACATTTGTAGAGGTCAGGCATTGTGCAGACTGAACAAGCTACCAAAAAAGAAAATCTATTTTTCACACATGCAAGTGCCACAGCCTTGAAAGTGCCTGAGTCCTCAGAGGCTGGAGCTATTGGGAATGATAGGCACTGAAAAAACTTGATTTGTTTATTCGTTTCACTGCTTGTTTTTCTTCACAACGGAGCACAAGGCAACGCTCTTTTCCTACCTTTACAACACTCAGGCCGTAACTTAGCCCAGAATTGAAAAGTTTATCCAATTTCAGCTCGCCTCAGCACACAAACCAATGCAGTTTAGGAGCATCCTGAGCGCAATTAAATTTCACTGCAAAGCAGAACTGGAGGGGCTTCTAGAAACCTCGGAGCACTTTACATAGAAATGATACCTACCACAGCATTTTATAACATTTCTACTCTAAGCCCTCACAGAGAAAAACAGCAACTTCCCTGAAATCACAACACAGCCCGGGCCACGTCTAGACCAGAAGGGCTCGCCACCAGAACCGTGTAAACACCACACAGAAAAATCCAAACGCTCGGCCAGCTCGGACCTGTTTGCAAAGCCCCCCACAAACAGAAGCGCCGCTGGCAGCGCCAGCCCCGTTGCTCAGGCTGGGCTGCCTCCAAAACCAGGGCTCTCCTTCTCCTGCCAGCACAGCGACGGAGGCACGGCACCCAACGCCGAGCTGCTCCGCCCAGGAGCAGAACCTCAGCCAGAAACCCTCACGTCCCACGGCCCCGGAGTGTCCAGAGCTGCAGAACCATTCCTGCTCCCCCCATCCGCTCTCAGGGACGCTCGAGGAAGCAGAACTCTTGCAGCAGGAGACCTGGGGAGGGACTGTGTGCAAATGCGTGTATTTTGCATTTGCCCTGGACCACATGTGGAAAGAACTCTCTGTGTGAACAGACACCCATTTTTGCAGTGAATTCCGAACAGACTTGAGGGTGAGTTCGTTTACAATCCGGTGGTAAGCGCCAAAATCAGCTTCAGGTCTCACAAGAATCCTGTCTTCTACTGCAGACAGTTGGGGCTGGTGACAAATTGATTTGCATGAGATGTCACCCCGACTTGGAAGAAGCCGCCTCTGATAATTGGTCGGATTATTTTTTACTAACGGAGAGAGAGACTCTGTATTCAATCTCCCCCAGATCCCTTGAAAGTGCCTGTAAAATTCCTGATGATAATGAACACGGGGCCCAGAGCTCCAACCGTGTCACATTTTTCTGTGAGTGCCCAGGAAGGGAAGGACCAAGTGCGTCAGCAGCATTTTAACTTGCACCAGTTCACTCAAGGGGATTGTTTTGTGAGGGATGAGCTGCTGGGATGCTCCCACCAAGAGCTCCAGCCTGGGCCCAGAGGAGGCCACTCAGAGCAATGATTTCCCAAGTTCACTATTCAAGCTGCTTCTCTGGAGCTCTTGTGCTGTTCGAGCAGCACAAAGCAGCCTCAGTTGTGATGCATCTGCACCAGAATTTCCTCCGCTAATCACTGCTGAGGTCTGTGGTGGAATGGAAGTTATCAGCCCCTTTACACTTGTTCCACCGTGCAGCAATAGAGCACCGTGAATGTGGAAGGACAAACAGGTGCAATAACACTGTTCTACCCTCCGTTTTCAGAGATGTCAACAACAAAGCGCTGGTGGTTTTATTGTCTCAAGTCCCTTGATGCAACCACACTGGCACGTGTCCTTTATAAACGAGTGCTTCAAAGGGAGCTCATGTTTTGGGTTGGCTTTTTCCTCTTTTTAAATGACCAAAGGCAAGACCTTAGAAGGAAATATTTCCATTTATTCCACGCTCCTGAGGCTCTGAGACTTTGCTGTACCCCAGGGTGGATACTGTTTAGACAACACCTAAATACCTTAGACAGTACTTTTATCCTAAAGAGCTCAAGGAGGAATGCTTTTGGTTTGCTCCTTTCAAAACATGTTTTGAAAGAAAAATGCTGAAATGCAACGGGCCCAGTAAATAGCCCAGAAACAAGCTCTTCCTGAAGAAGGCCAAGCACATCTCGAGAAACATGTTTGCAAGAAAACCCCCAAACCTCCTTACAGCGTCTCACAGTTCCCTGTTGGAAAACTCCTGGACCTTTTTGCATTTTGATTTGTCCTCTGTCTGTGCATTAACATCAGAGCTAAGGGGTCCACGGGAATAGAGCAATTATTATTTACATCAAAGCTATGTCCTGTCTCTTGCTTTGCCTCCGTCGATGCGCAGGAAGACACGCCCCGGAGAACGGCGCTCTTTATTTTCAGAGAGGTCATCAACGAAACAGCTGAATGGTAAAAATCCCCTCTGCTTCTACGAGTAACCATCCATCTCAGCCTTGCAGCATTAGAATCCACCTGAAACATGTTTTTGGAGAAACAAGCAACTGTGCAGGCCTTCAACTTCACGCTGGAAATGCCTTCTGACCAAAACACAACCCGGCTGCAACGAATGACGCGCAACACCCACGGCTTTGAGGGCGCTACCAAACCCTGCCGGGGCTAAACTGCTGCTGCACGGCTGAAGCAAGAGCTGTGGGACTCAGCTGCTTCCAGACACACACCACAGTTCATCGTGGCTTGGGGTTAATAACGTTTTCTCTCTGGGACTGGCTTACCAGCACACTGCGAGGGAGCTCAGAGCACTCTGAGAGACACGAGGTTTATTGATTAATAATTACTCTGCAGGAGAAACAACAGCTCAATTTAGAAGTGACTTCTCTGTTTATTTTTGTTCTCTTACATAAAGTCCCACATCAGGCTTTACCAAGAAGGCACATCTCTGCCACAGCATCTTTGTTTACATCGGTTTGCCCAAAGAGCAGCAATTGCAGATTACTCTTCCCAAGAGACCTGAAGGAAAAACAACCCCACTGAAGGACTTCAAAAACTCATGGCACCTGTAACAGGGTCCCTGAGCACTGCCTCAGCCTAAAAGGGAATAAGACATGGCACAGCCCCCACAGCTTCACCCTCAGTCTATGTCCTGCCATCTCCAGGCATCACATTTTTGCCATCATGTGGCACCAGAAACAGACAGAAAACCATCAAGTCACTCACAGAAGAAAATCTTCCTATTTCTGTAGTTTATGGAGCATTATGACAAGCTTGAAAATAGCTTAGCAACACAGAAATTGCTTTGCCTACAAGTGATAACATCTCCCAGGTGAGCACAAAATGATACATTAACATTGTAGGGGAGGAGGAGAGGCAGGCATCGGATGAAATAAAGCGTCCTACGCAGGAAAGCAAATCAAAGACAGGAAATACAAATCCAACTGAGTTTCTGGCTTGTCTCGATAAGAAATTTAGCATTTACATTTTTTATTGCCACAGGGAGGTGGCACACAATGCTATCTCCAAAACAGCAGGAAGAGATGATATCATCCTATTTTATAATGTTTTTTTCTAGACTGTTCACAATCAGAAATTAGCCAGTACGGAGGGAACTTAATTAGAAGGCTACAAGCGAGGATGAGGTCATGTCCCCAAAGCAGTGAAACTCTCAGGCCTCCCCCAGGAGTGGGGCATGCTGCTCCCAAGACAGGGTTGGGGGTACCCAGCTGAGGAACAGCCCACACCCATGGCACCGAGGCACTGCTCCCACGCTGCTCTTCACCTGCTTTGTCCCTTGGACCACAGGAACAAGCAACAGGGCCAGTTTCAGCTCTGGGGGTGCCCCTACACATCACCCAGATCTTGTGCTTACAGAACCTATCGTTCAGGGCTCATTATTCCCGGGGAGTGGTTGAGCACTTTACACAACACATTCCCATCTCATTTTTCCTACAGTTACAATCCGTTGTTACCTCTCCAGTACTACACTGAAAGCCCACAGGCACCGAGACCCGAGTCTAGCTAAGCATAAAAGAAAAGCAGAATGGGACTAAGCTCACTGTTATCCACTTTGCCTCACCCAGGGGCAGCATATTTATGTAACCACTGGCCAGGCAAAGCTCATATCCCAAGCATTATTTAAAATACTGCATACCACTTTCTTAAGAGGAAGAAACTCAGTTTACAAGAACACATATTTAAGCAACATTACTTGCTCTTGCAAAGCCACGTCCCACACATTCTTCTGTGCTGCTTAAAAACATGATTTGTTTATCTCAATTCTCCTTGTTTGGCTTCTATTATGTTTGGACAGACCCACCCCCTTTCAAGAGTCTAAAAAAAGCCTTTGGGCTACATAAACTCAAACTGACAGAATCCAGCTTGAGATCTGTGTGATGCCCATTGTTGTGATCTAATGACTGGGTGCATGATTCAGGAGAAATGAGATGCACTCTCCATCTGCAATAATTTCTGTTTAAGACTCTGCAGACAGAAAAGCCACAAAAGCATTCTTAAATCAGCACCGTTCAGTCATGATAACTAAGGGTGAAAGAATTGTTCAAACTACCATAATAATGCATTAAGGTTAGATCATGCAAAGACTTTATCCTATTTATCCTGTCCAGCCTTTACTCTATTTAATGACCCTCAAATCCCAGCAAGAACAGGTTTTTTTGCACAGGTGCAGAGAATTGACAATAGCCTTGCATACAATGGAGGGTGAACACAGCTGAAAGCTCTCAAATCTCATCTTCCAGTTAAAAGAGGGAAGGATACCATGCCAGGAACAAGTTTCTTAAACAGTTCTTAGCCACTATCCAACCAACTAAATGACACAGTCCAACAGAGTCCAAACAACATCTTGAGCTTTACTTCAATATTTCATTCCTATGAACAGCACATGGTTCTGTTTTTGCCTTCCACTAGAGTTACTAGCAATAATAAGGTTTACCTCCTCATCCTACACCAGCATCCGTATTTTACAGAGGAGGTGGAAATGAACCAAAAGAGTGAGATATTACAGATAAGGAAATGAGATCGAGGTAATTGTTCCCCAGGCCTTAAAGCAAATTTGGGCTCTGTTTTTAGCTTCACCAAATCCTCCAGTAGTGAAGAGTAAAAGGTTACCCTCCTTCCCTGCCATGGTGTCATTGCCAATGTTTTGCACTCCCTGATCTCCAGAAAAGACCTGTTTTCATCCCAAACTTGGTGCTTGGTGGTACAGCACAGCATGCCCCCTTGTACCTACTGCAGGATCTCCCATTAGTCTAAGTCTCTTAAGATTCCTCCATGGAATCAGAGAGGGAATGATCTTCTCAGCTAGCAGATTTGCAAGCTTACAGCATTAGCACTGTTAGAAAACTGTGTTACTGAAACCTTTAATTATTAAAACATGCAGAATTGACGCATATGTGGTGCTTCAGAGGGGAAAAATAAAAGAGTGGAAGCAGTTTGAGGTACGTAAGAACAAAGTACATGACAATCCTTCTGTTAAAAGAAGGTGTGGAGATAGAAAAGATGAATATAAAGACTGCCAGAGGAATTTTCTGGCAAACTGCAAGACAGATGAGGTGCACATTGTGAAGTCAAATTAGGATTGTGACTCCAAGTAGTAAGGGCAACATGAATGAAAATGTGCTCCTTCCCCAGAGATGTGACTCCCTCCAGCCCCTGTGATGCAAGATGACCTCCATCTTGTGTGATGCCAGACTTCATCTTATCTCTGTGGCACCAGTCTCCCTCTCACCTTTAGGATGAGACTCCATCCTCCATTAGTGAGGATTTCGTGCTTTTTTCTATGATGTCAGATAATTTCTTTCCTCTGTGATGTCGGACTCTCTCTTATCTCTATGACAATTTCTTCCTTTCTCAGTGATGCCAGACTCTCTCTTTAACCTTTGATATCAGACTCCCTCCTTCCTACAGGACACCACATTCCTTCTTACCTCTATGACGTCCAACTCTGCCATACCTCTGTGATGTCAGATCCTTCTCTTCCTTCCTCAAATGACACTCTCTTCTTCCTTCCTGATGCCAGACTCGCTCTTAACCTCTGTGCAACACTCCCTCCTCAACGATGTCAGATTCCCTCTCACCTCCATGATGACAGACTCCTTCCTTCCTTTTTCCATGTGTGATACCACTCTCCCTCTTACCTCTGAGATGTCCAAATCCATCATACCTCTGTGATGCCAGACTCCTTCCTTCCTCATTGATGCCAGACTCCTTTCTTTCTTCATGGTGCCAGACTTGCTCTTCCCTGTGTGAGACTCTCTCCTCCCTCAGTGTGAGATGATCTCAATCCTCTGTGATGTCCAACTTTTCCACATTTCCTCCTTTTCCTCTGATGCCACCATTCCTCCTTCCTCGATGATGTCCGACTCCCTCTTACCTCTATGATGAGACTCCTTACTTCATCTATGATTTCAGATTTCCTTCTTTTTCTAGGACACCAGACTCCCTGGCCACAAAACCTGAATACTCCAAGTATAATGCAAGAAATGTGCAAGACCATGTATAAGATAATCAATTCATTTTGCCTAGAGCTGTAAGTGTAAGAGGAAAATAGGATATTAAAGGTGACT
The DNA here is from genome assembly GCF_015227805.2 of Hirundo rustica. Lineage (NCBI taxonomy): Eukaryota > Metazoa > Chordata > Aves > Passeriformes > Hirundinidae > Hirundo > Hirundo rustica. The sequence continues at coordinate 18,324,148 of NC_053452.1, forward strand.
ATGGAAACAGGAAGAGATCGAAACTTGTTATCTCTCTACTGAGACTTTGCTCTCAATGAGCAAAGGAACTTTGCATGATGCCAGAGGAGGGGAACAGATGGTAGTCATCATTTTCTGTCAAATAACTGCAACACCAAAAGGATGTGCCAGAGTAAACAAGTAACAAGAACAATTCTTGCTACTTCATCTCTCTCTTAATAACAATATTTAAGTCCCATTTGGATTCGTGGCCTTCATCCAGAAGAGTGCACTACCTGTACCCACCAGATTAGAGCAATTAACACTCTTGATGAAGCGCCCAGGAGGGCTGGGTCCTCCAACAGAGCTTGGGTTTTGATTCACCACACATGGGTGTTTCACCTGAGAGAAAGATTTGTCCTCAATCAGGCAGCAAAGCCCACCCAGGCTGCAGACACAAAACAAACAGGGAGAGCAAGAGTTGTGTGTCTTCGCCACAGAATTCACAAGATGAACAAAATTTGACTGCTGCGTGCAATAAATGTGAGGAGAATTGCTTGAGGCAAAGAAAGAACAGCAAAGCTCAAAAGTTTGCTGAGCCCTTTCTTGTCCCATGGATTACACCTAATAATCTTCCGTGGAGATGTTTAAAAAAAAAAAAAGGCGGAATTTTAGGTAACAGCACACTTTTCAGAGAGGAAACCTAGCAAACAGCTCCTGTTCTTTAATCCAGCAGGATCCCTCCACAAACACGATCACAGGTAATCTCTTCTTTCTGGCACTATCGAAAAGAACAACTAACAAAGCATGGCTACCACAATTCCCACAAAAATATTCCCAGCCCTGCCAATCAGTAAGCATTTAATCAGTAACGGTGTGCTTAAATGTATATAAAACCTGATAATGCTGCTTCAAAAAACCAACCATAAACCCCAGGGTATATTCAAATCACTGTCAGCCATCCTGCCACGTCTAGCATGACCAAGATATTAAAGCAAATGACACTTCAGAAGAAGAGGTTTTGTGCTTTACTATGTATGTAAATACCCATTTACACACACAATTATGCTTTTGATTAAAAATAATGTGTTCAGAGCAAGAATCCAGGACTTTTTCAGCAGTAGTATTCAGAAGGGAAAAAAGTATTTTCAACATTAATTACAAGCAGACCAAAGCTCTTCAGAGAGAAGCAAGATGCTCTACTTTCCAAGTGACTTTTCTTCAGGGACTTACACAATAATTAGAGATCTATTTGCCACATTTGGAACTTGCACTTTAAAGAAGACTGCCCTGGTTCTGGAATTGTGTATGGCATGAAGAAAATACTCTTGCAGGCTCAATGAAATAGTGCACGCTCTGTCACAAAGGTAAGGCCTTACCTCTGCTCATCTGGCCACAGAATTTGAATACTCCATCTATAATGCAAGAAATGTGCATAGGAATACATAAGATAATCAATTTACTTTGCCTAGAGCTGTAAGTTGCATTTCACCTACCACCTCCAGCCCTGCTTTGCTACTTCTCCACTGACAAATTACTTGAGAAACTATTACTGAAGCAACAAGAATCTCTGGGAGTATTACCATTCCAGAATTATAACCCAAACAGTTTCATTTACCTGTTGTAATTACTCAGAACAAATTGGTCCTTCCACTAAGGAGCCCGAGCTTACAAGATTAAGACATTGCCATTTTATACCTAAAAATACTGGGTAGGTCTGAAAGCTTTGTTGAAACCTTAGATAAAAAAAAAAAAAAAAAACCCAAGCTGAAAAGAATGGTATTGCCCTACAGAATGACCAAATACTTACAGTACAGTAAATCAATGGGGGGCAAAAAAGCCTTTTAAAACACCTAGTAATCCAAAACCTATTTTGGGCAATTCACACAGCCAAACTGCATGTGGATTCTGGCTGCACTGGTGTATTACCAACTGTGCTCTATTTCAAATTATTTACTTCAATGTTATGATCAGACAAAATAAAATAACAAACTCTGGGAAAAATAACAAGCCAGCAGAGTTTAAGCAAATCACACACAAGTTGTTATATGAATTCAGACTGGAAAAGATGCAGAACAAAGAGCCATTAACTTGACACCGTGCCAGGACCTTCCCCACAAAGACCTCAGCTCTGACAAAGATCTAATCCCTGTCCTTGGACAACTTCAACTGTGGATTGATTTTCAAAGCTGCATAATTGCTTTTGGGGCCTATCTTCCATCGATTTTCAGTAAGCATTAGCAATCTTTGCACTCAAGCCTCAGCTTCAGCTTACTTCAAACAGGAGCAATATCCGCTTCAGGGGAGAGGCACGGCATCTCCAAAGAGTAGTGCCAATCAAAATATGAACCCTGTTTTTGTGGCTCTCTGAGTAACTTTGAGACATTGGCTTCTAAGACCGATCCTATCTTGTAGGTTCACCTAAAATTACTAGGCAATTTCTCTTATTTTAGATAAAGCTAGGCTAGGAAAAAAAAGGGAAGAGAAAGGAGCCTAACTCAATAGAGTTGGAAAATTAAGCAATGCATTCGATAATGGTATGTTTTATCTCCTGGGCAATCAAAATTCCAGCTGAATTCCGACAAACTAAACCCAGCTTGTGCACAGAGTTCATAATTTGCTTAGTCTTTGCAGATTGTTCAGTTATGCAACAAAATACGGGCATTAAACTTACGAGGTTTTCTTCTCATGCCTAAAACGCTTGTTCAGCAAAGGGAATTATGCATAAAGTACTCAATCAAACCATTTTCAGGTCTGGAAAAACTATCCATATGTAAATAAAACTTCAATTTCATACCCCCATTTAGAAATAAGCAAATTAACCAAACCGAAACCATACACATGCCAATAGTTAAAGCCACTTACTCTAACTAAACAGGGAAACTTGGTCACATTCCCGAGGAACGCTAAATAAAATTGTTGTTTCCACAAGCAACTGCTAAGTCCCGCTTATCAGGGACCTTACCCTGGAAAAGCACCCCTGGCTCCAGCGAGCTGCTGGGAACGCCACATACGCTCCCCTACCAGGAATGCAGACCAGGGCCTTCCTGTTCCCGAAAGCAACAGCAAGTCCGCAGCCGAGCCACTGCGTTATTCACACGTTATTCACAATTCCCTCTGTCGGGAATCCGCGGAGCAGCAGCTGCGGAGCACCGCGCACTCCGTACATCTCCGGCATTTACGGACCTTCGGCGCGGCGCCCGCGGGCTTGGACACACGGAATCGCTTGGAAAAGCGGATTCCTTTATGCACGCGAAGCTGAAGCTCCTCTTCCCGTCGGGGCACCGCTCACATCCCGCCGGGGAACTTCCCAAGCCCAGCCCGTCCCGCCGCACCGCGGCCCCCCCATCCCGGGACCGCGCCCCGCCGCTCTCACCTGCCGGGCCGGGCCGGGCCGGGCTGGAGCGGGCACCGCGCTCCCCGAGCCTCCCGAGCCTCCCGAGCCGCCGGGGCCGCCCCCGACCCGGCCCGGCCCGGCCCGGCCGTGCCCCCGCTCCGCAGCCCGCCGGGAGATGTAGTCCTGCAGTCCCGTAGTCCTGCAGTCCTGCAGTCCCGTACTCCCGCAGTCCCGCACTCCCGCAGTCCCGCCGGGGCCGGGGCGGAGGCTCCGCAGCTGCTCCCGGAGCGGCGCAGGTGCCGCAGGTTTGTGCCCGCACAGCCCCGGGCGCGGGGCTCCCGGAGCGCCCCAGGCTGCGCACGCTGACCCCGGCAGGATCAGGGCACGGCCGGGCAGCGCTGTGTGGTGCCACCTGGGAGCCGCCCACGGGGCTTCCAGCCGGGCTCACCGGCGCGGAACTCGGGAGATACACGGACCGTGCCCAGCAGAAGGAACGCGCCGAAAATGCGCCAAGCGGGGCTGCTTGTTCTCTGAAGCCGCGTTCTCCAAGGCCTGTCTTCCAAACTTCGGCAGAGAGATCTAAACAAGCCCCAGAAGGTCAAGCTGTAGCAACTCAGCCCACCGGGAAAAACATACAAGCAAATATTAAATTCTTCATCGTCTCTGAGGTTTTTCCTTTCAATCTCAGTTTTCAGCTATCACTTCACTCCTAAAATCCAATCTTCTTTTTTCATCACCTCCATGCCATCACAGCTCCTGTTTGGATTGTTGGGGTCTCTGTGATCACAGATAATGATTCCTTTCACGTCTTGTAACCTCTTCAGCCCAGTCATCACAGTCTGCTCAAGCAATCCTTTGCCCAGAGCCTTTGGTGCAGCTCTCACGCTCTTTTGTTATGAGCAACAATAGTGCCTAAATTAAAAAATAGTCTTCTTTAAAGCAACATGTCCCTAAAGTGTTCTGAAGTCAATTTAGTCCTTTTTTGTTGTTTTCTTCTTCCACACCAAACGTGCTGGCTGAGTTCCACCCCTTTTGGGGCATCTATCTTTACAAACTGCTCCGTACTATTTTTCTTGAGACACCAAAAGCATTGGTAGCAGTCCATCTTCTGTAGGACTACAGGGATTTCACTTACATACAAATAAGACTGTGTTGAATTTCACAGCAAACATAACTTCTATAGGGTGAAAGTTAAAAATGCAACTGTGTTGTGTGCCAGGGTCATAACCCTTTATTGCAGCTACCACACAGATCCTTGTCACTGTTTAACCCCAGCTGGCAGCCAAGTGTCACACGGTCACTCACTCACTCCCCCACCAGCAGGATCAGAGTGAGAATCAGAGGAGTAGAAGTCAGAAAACTCATGGATAGAAATAAAGACGCTTCAAGAGGTAAAGCAAAAGATGCACATGCAAGACAAGAGGAACAAGGAATTAATTCCCTGCTTCCATGGGCAGGCAGGTGTTCAGCCATCTCCTGGAAAGAAGGGCTCCATCACACGTAGCAGTTACTGGGGAAATCAGTAACTCCAAATGCTCACCCCCTTTCTCCTTCTCCCCCCAGCTCTATAGGCTGAACACAACGATGCCCTGTGGCTGGAGCGTCCCTTTGGTCGGTGGGGGTCAGCTGTCCTGGCTCGGTGCACCCCCAGCTCCTGGTGCACCCCCAGCCCGCTCACTGCTGGGTGGGGTGAGGAGCAGAAGAGGCCTTGACTGTGTGCAAGCACTGAGAAACAATAACAAAAACATCTCTCTCTTATCAGTTATGCCACACTGGTTTCAGCACAATCCAAAATAGCTCCATACCAACTGCTGCAAAGAAAATTACCCCACCCAAAGCCAGCACAATACTCTATTTGACTATTTTAACTAATGAAAATTTGCATTTCTTCTGTCCTCCATTTGTTATAAGGATGCCAGTTCCAATCTCCAGTTAGTGACTCCAGCCTCTGTAACTTGCTGAAGAGGTAATGTCGTACTTATCCAGGCTGGCCCATGTTCTGAAAACAGGTGTGCCTGGTCATCCAGGAAAGCACCTTGTTACCACTGAGGGCCTCCCAGTTCTTCCTTTTTTGAAGTGGACAGGGTAGTTCAAAGTCCCTGTTGTGGAGATATCCCTCTGGCATAGATGTTTTCCTCTGGGTGTCCACCTTCTTAAACTGACAATTCTCTTAGTAGTAGTTTTTCTCTGTGCTTTAGCAGCACTGAACACTTAGGAGACACAGTTTAGCGGTGGGCTCGGTGATGCTGGCTTAATGGTTGGACTTGATGATCTTAGAGGCTCTTTTCCAACCTAAGCAATTCTATGATTCCTTGAAGCAGCAGCAGCAGTAAAGAGCAATGAGCAAAGGAGGTACCTCAAACAGACATGGAACGAGGAAGATCACACCAGGTTGAGTGCTTTACGTGGATCCCACCGAACTGGAACTGGCTTGGCTGTTTATCGTGGAAATCAGACAACTCCCACAGCCTAGCAGAGGACAACACAGCGCTGCAGATGCCACCAGAGGCAAAAGGGCAACCATGCCCTGAGGTGCATCAGGCACAGCACGGCCAGCTGGTCCAGGGAGGTGATTGCCAATTCTGCTCTGAGCTGCTGCAGCCTCACCTCGAGTCCTGTTTGCAGTTCTGGGCACCGCAACATAAGAGGGACAATAAAGTGTTGGAGCGTGTCCAGAGTGTGACCAGCCTGGTGAAAGGCTCAAGGGGAAGACTCAGTAGGAGCACTGAGGTCACTTGGTTTGAACTCATCACAGCCCAGCAGCTTCCCCACAGAGGAGATGCTGCTCTCTCTCTGGTGATCAGCAGCAGGACACAAGAAAATGGAATGAAGCTGCATCAGAGGAAATTCAGGTTAGACATTAGGAAAAGGTTCTTCACAGAGTGGTCAGTCACTGGACCAAGCTAGAGGGAAGCGCTCATGGCATCCAGCCTGTCAGATTTCAAAGAGCATCTGCACAATGCTCTTAATCATATGGTTTAGCTTTAGGTGGTCCTGTGAGGAGCAGGGAGTTGGAATTGATGATCCTTGAGGATTCCTTCCAGCTTGAGATGTTCTGTGATTCTAAATAAGATGGATGGAAAACATTAGCAACTCCATGGTCTGGCACTTCTCAAAGTAATTTTTGCTTTAGCATCGGGCTGAGGTAGAGGAACAATACACAGCTTAGAGGAACAATACACACAATATCTACCTTCAAAGCAGCTGGGGTTTGTTAAGAAATTAAGGGGAGGATGTGGCCACAACAGAAACTTATGGGACTACTGGTGGGAGGGGAACTGCAGAGAATTCAAACAAAGATTCATATAGGCACAGAGAAACTGAAAACAACAGATAAAACAATGGTTTTTATCTTTAAAAATCACTCTTTCTATTGTAAGACAGGTATTGATATATATTATTATGGAGAATCGCTGATATCTCATCTTTTACAAGTTGTAGACTGGCAGACAGTCATCAGCCAAATAAAATAATGCCCAGAGGATGGCAATTTGCACTATAGGAAAGCAAATTAATTGCTACAATCTATGTAGATACTCCAACACAGAGTATGAGCTGAAGGATCTTTTTATCTGCTAAAATGCAAGCACAATTTGTGTATATCCATTAAAACCACTTTCTTATACTATTGTTGGCTGAGGAAGTTGGCCATGCAGTTTAATATTAATGCTTCAGTGACACCTACACACGTGCTCTTCCCAAGTGTGACAATGCAGAATGTCCCTCTACTGAAGCTCAACTTTGAGACCAAAATCCTCTATCAACACCCTCAAGTAGAAGGTAAAGCTACAAATGTATAATGAGCCTCTTCCCCAAAGCCAATTATAACATCACCATGATCAACAGTAAAAAGGAAAATAAGGGGAGCATGAAAGATCTAAAGAATAAGTTTAAAACAAATAAAAAAGAAGAATGGACTGAAGAGTCAGAAAAGAAGGAAGCCTTAATATAGGAGTCAAAAGAATGAGGAAAGAAAACTCTTCTCTGCAAAATCAAAATAGTCCATTCTCACCACCAGTGAAATCACATCCAGGAGGTGTTTCAGTATTTGTGTTTCGAGGGTTGGCCACCTGGGTGTATTCTGGAGGCATCTTAAGAATTTATCGGTTTGGAGCTGCTACAGCTCACTGAACCATTGTGGCTGGAGTAAGCCCTAAACAGCTGATCCCTGCTTAAATCCCTAGCCCAACACTGGCACTTCAAAAATGTCAGGAATTACAACACAGTTTTATAAATCCATGGTACAATTTACACCTTGTACCTTGTGTTCAGGTCTGGCTACTCTGAGAGATTACCAGAGTGTTACAGACTTCCAGAAAGAATATCATCTACAGGCTTTGGTTCCACCCTTCCTGTATCATCCATACAAACTAGAACAGAGCAGAAACGAATTCAGACATATCTAGTTTTTAGGTAAATATCGCATAGCATGCACATTACAGGGTATATAATGTGACAGACAGGAGGTTTTTACAAGCAAGTCAGGGAAATTCCAAGACAAGAGTTTTTTTAGGCTGTGGTTCCATGGCAACCCAAGCCAATCGAGCTGGTTCTTTCCCTCCCATCGCTCTCCCGAGCCCTCCCGGGAGCTCTGAACCCTTCCCTTTCACTCCCTGCGGCACTCCGCTGGCCTTTGCGAAGCCATCTGGGCGCCGTGACCGGGCAGAGCACCGCCCCGGCAGCGCTGCCACATCGAGGGGCTTCTGGTGCCCGGCGAATGGGGACGGCTCAGCGGAGGCTCAGACACACTGGAACCGGCGCTGGAGGCAAGAGGGATCGGCAGCCAGCTGCTCTAAGGACCGAGGCTGCCGTGGAATCCCAGTGCGCACATCCACGGGACGATCAACATCTGCGGTGGGGAAGGAGCTGTTGGCAAAGCAGCTGCTCGCTCTGCTAAACCCACGGCCGCTTTTTTGCACGGTTTTACTGCCCGGTCACCCGGCTCTGCTGTGTGACCGAGCACAGAAGGTTCGCCTCTGGGCACAAACCAACAATCACTGATGAAATTTGTTTATTCCTTTGGTTCCCGACCTCAGTCATATGGGAGCACTGCCGCAGAAAATGTGTTTAAAAAAAAACAAACACCCCCAAACTGTCCGTCGCTGAAAGGTCAGTTTCCCTCCTGCCCCCAAATTTAAATGCTGTCTTTTAAGGCAATTTAGAGCAAGACACCGAATTTCACACGGACGTGTCTGAGGCATTAGTTCATCCCCCTGCCTTGCTGACTCCTTAACCGGAGCAGATGCCTTTGGAAAACAACATTTTGAGCGCGCACAGTTTGCCAGAGCTCATTTGTCAGCGCCCCGAGGCGAGCCTTTCATCTCCCAGCCACACAATGACAGCAGAGCTGCAGCAGAGGTGGCTGCATTTACATGCATGAGCAACCCAGTTAAAATGCATATTTCAGCTACCCGAACTCTCATTTGCTCACTACCAGCCAGCACAGCCATGCAAGAGGTGTCCAGAAAACTCAACCCCCTCTCCAAGGAGCCACTCTTTGGAATCTTGCTGTAAACACAGCCCGTAGCTCAGCAAGGTTCTCAGTAAAGGCAAGACAATGCAGACCAGTCCTTTCATGAACAGAAGTCTTCTTCTAGAAGAAAAAAGAACCCAACATGCATACATAGCTTGAAAGGAATTAAAAAAAAACAAAACAAAACAAACAAACAAACAATCTATCCCAGAGCTCTCGGAATGACCGATGTTTTAAGTTCTAAAAAAGTTACTAAGAATTGTCACCAAAAAGGCGACAAAAGAATATGAGCACAAAACAAAAACTTGCTAAACAAAGCAAAATATCCTCAGAGACGGTCTTGATTTGAATGGAAAACACTTTCATCAATACCAGCACTGCTGTTTAAGAGAAACTCTATACTCTTGGTTTTGTAATCCAAATATTCACAACACCCAGGAACTGTCAGTCTGAGGAGTCATAATGAGTCAAGCACACTGGCTCCTGTTAGAAGGCCAGGCACTTCCAAGAGCACTCAGAGATGGCACTCAGGGCTTAAGATGTTTTTAGGATGGCAGAAAGTAATTGCATTCCCATCACAGGGTTCCAGAACACACCCCTCCAACTACCTTGGCACATAGAAGAACATAAGAACTTACCTTCCCCAGAAACAAAGGTTATGTTCCACAACATGGGCCTGGGCTTGCATGAAGGCAGTTAACTCTGCTATCATGCCATGACCATGTTTTTATTTGCTCAGTTCCCACAGACTTTGGTTTTACATGGTCCAGTTTAAGCCCAGTCTCCCAGAAGCATTTATTCTGGTGGAGCCGGTACTGGGCACACACAGAGGCTTGCATAATAAGCAGGAGTTAACAAACTACCACGCTTTGCGTTCTGCTGAGTAACCGATCTCCTGCTAAAATACTGCGGCATCATTCTCAACTCAAAAATAACATTTCTACAAAGCCCACATCAGTCTCCAGTCTGTAGTGACTCAAACACTTCAGCCCAGCATTGGGGTGTGGAGCTTTATCTGAAAGCCAGCCTGAAGAGTCTACTTAGACTAAAGATCTGCTTATGTGAAAGTACTAAGAGATGAAAGGCATGTTTTTATGTCGTCCCCAGCAACAAAGACAATTCAACCTGTCGCTTGGATTTAAATACCAATCCTTGAACTCAAAGCTCTTTTAACAGATAGTATCTTTATAAACAAAAGTTGTGTTGAATCACACAGCATCTGCCTTTAAAGTAGTATCGGCATTTCAGAACAGACACCCCCATGTCTTGAAAAGCAAATCACTATTAACATAAGCAAGGAATCAGATAATAGTTCTTTAGTTTCCTCTAAAAAAAAAAACAAGTGAAGATGCTTTAAGACAGTTATCTAATGAAAGGACTCCTTAGATTTATTTGATCAAAACAGCTTTGCTTCAGTCAATTGGAAGGTCCCTCAGCACACAGTACTGTACAAAGAATACCAGTTTTCAGCGAAGCTCCTACTCCCTAAGGACACCCACTAATTCTCAGAATCCTGAAGGATCTGGACTTGTGCACCATCTGCAGCCTTGGTAAGTTTACAGAAAAGAAACCCACTTATTTTCTATGTGTTTCCACTTCAGATCCAAACTTCATTTACAGGATCATTCCTGTGAGAGGTTTGTCCTCCCCCAAGGCAGAAGTGAGCAAGCACAGGTGGGTAAGGTAACTCTTCCCATCCCTCTTCCAGGTGACCAAAGTGAGGGGATTCATCCTACCTACAGCAGGATGAACACCTAAAATGACTTAATCCTTTAAGATCAGCCTACGGTAACAAGTGATCATCCCAGTCCTACTGACAGAAATCAGTTTCCTCACATTTTTTACAGCAAAATGCTGAGTATTACCCACTTTTATGCTGTGGGAAGAAACTTACTGAGATGAAACATTATTTTTTTGACAAGTTAAAACATTTTTAAAAACACCTGCTTGGCTTTGGTTCCATTTCCCATTTTGACAGACTCCAGCACCAAAGCATCCAGTTTTCCAGAACAAACCTGTCACTCCTAGAAGTTAGGTCACGACTTTAACAGGAAGGCCTCTTTCAAAAGGCTCTCTAAAACAAAGACTTGTGACCAAACTTCTCACTTCTCCAGGTAATTTAAATATCTTCCTGCACTCCAGAATACACTTCCACAATGGATTACATATGGAGCAGCTCAGGGTTCAAACCCCTAAAATTGGAAACAGAAGGGGTATAGTTGCACATAAGACAGAGCTACGACACAACGTCAGCCTAAAGTGCCTTGCACAAAGAACTGAAATCAAGACACTCAGGAAACCCAGGAGGCAAGAACACCAGAGAAACAGAATAAATTCCATGGTTAAACTAACCCAAGTTCTTGGAAGAATAACAAGGCCCCCATCTTTTTATTATCTACTCTCACAAAACAGAATTACTGAAGATACCTAACAGGCAGCAACAAAATTAGCTGTAGCAGGGAAAATAATCCTTTTTTTCAATCATTCCACTTGTGCAAAGGTCATCTGTCACTGCACAGGTTGTCCATGTGCTCCTGCCCCGTTTGCAGCCTGTGCCTGGCAGCAGCTCCTGGCTGGAGAGCAGGAGTCCCTGGCAAGCTGGGCTGCCCAACGCAGATATTCAGGTACAGTGAGCACCCCTTTGCTGCAGCAGCCACAAGAACCTGATGTTTTCATCACAAGCCAGAGGACACACTCAAGTAGCTGGGAACATGATGGACCAACTTGGGGAATGTTTATTACGGAAGTAATCAGTGTAGACAAGCACACATACTGTCAGCAAGAGCACAGGCATGAAAGAGCTTCTCTACTGCCCCATGAATATAGTATAGAAATGGCTGAAAATTCCAGGACAAAGTTATGAAGCACCTATGTTTTTCTATAGAAGTTTCCATACCATTTAATTTTTTATAAGCAGCAGCTTTATAATATTTTCTTTTGCATTCAGACTGCACAGAACCATTCTAGTTTTTTCTGAGTATATGGAGAACAAGCTTAACAACACATACTCTTACAAAAGTAGCAACAGTATTTCCCCAGGGTTTTAGAGAAATAATTTCTGAATTTAGAAAAGTAGAAACGTATTCCCTTACATGTTTTGCTTGAAAACTGCTGCTCTAACATAGAAATGGCTGAAATGGCTCCTCTAAAACCTACTGGAGTATAAAGCTGAAGCCTTTCAGCCACTTGGTACAGTCTCTCTACTACTATGATATTTCAAATATTATGAAAGTTATTTGCAGCACCAAAGAAAAATTCCAGTATTACAGTATCTCATGAAAGTTTAACAATTAACAGAGTCCAGCCTTCTCTCTGGCTTTATTTAGATTTCAAAAGCCAACACAAAAATGTTACATACATACCAGTCACAGCTGCAGACTAGAATTTTGAGCAGTCACCAGGAATTTAGTGCTGCAATATTTTCCAACAACGTGCAACATTCTATGTTCAGCTGAAAGGGTACTCTAATGCAATATTCAAGCCTGGTGGTTTTTTTCCAAGGTTTTGGCAAACGTGGAAAGTCCACTGCTTCCCAGTAGCTCCATTATTTTTATGTAAGTGACAGCAGGTAGCTCGTTAAGTAGATTGTTTTGTTATATATAAATGCCACTACAAGTATGGTCCTGCTTTACTTCTGTGGCTTGGTTTAACCCAAAAAATCAGTTCTGAAAGCACCTAGTTATACCAATGGCCTAATTACATGAAAATGCTCATCTGTTTTCAAGTAAGCAAGACCTAGTCAAAGCAAGCATCAATTTTAGCTACTGGGTTTTCAAACAAAAAGCTTTCTTATAAGAGACAATTCAGGCTTCCATCAGCCTACCAGAGGTGACTGTGAGAAACACATTTAAGCTACAGGAGCACTGGTCTATTTCTGACAGTGGTATTTAAGTATTTATTAAGCTGTTTTCATCCATTTATTCATTTGGCTGACATCCACCTGCCACATGTAACATTTGAAAATGCAGTTAACAAGCAGCTAGAATAAGGAATCTGGATAGTGTTTGGTTGGATATTTTCTATTAACATAATAGACAAGAGCTTCTAGAATTTGTCTTGCTGATATACTTCAATCTGCCTGAAGCAAGGATGGGAAAAGTACAAAATAGTTCAAGTATGTAAAAAAGCCACTGACTGTTTTTTAGTAACGGTATTTGCACAAGGAGAAAAAACCCCTCCCAGTTTCTCACAGATCTCTAGCATTATTCAAGTGAAGTTCTATTTTAATTTCTAAAATACAGAAGTTTAATCACTTAGCCAATATCAGAGTTCTACAAACTGCATCATGGATAGCGTTGCACATCTTAGGACTAAGAGCAATACCAAAAGATAGAGTGCTGACAGTGGTGATACAAATTGGCAATTTCAACATTTCAGTTCAGAAAACATCTGTTATTCTAAACCCAACAGATTTATATAATGTATGTAAATATTTATTAGACCCAGTCACTATGCTACAGTATTAATATACCCTCTCATTTTGAGAATACACCAGAACAATGCAATCTAGATGAAATTTTACAGTAAATTTCCAGAAGTATGCCTGTGGCCTCTCAAATTACTAACATATTGTAGATTTGAAATATTTGTCTTCTTAGCATACCTAATGTTTAAGAATAGTTGCTTAATACCCAAAAATAAATATAAGCTTTCAATTGAAAGCATTTATTTTCCTAGATTTCCAAAGTGGAGTCTGAGGGGTGAAAATGCTTCAGACTTGTCATCAGTCCACTTTAGTACACAAAAGCATCTCCTGACCCAGTTTTTCGTTCAAATCCAAAAGATTTGCTTCCAGTGCAGTATGACCGGAGCCCTGATTTTATTCGCAGCACTTCAGTCTGTTTCCATGGCAGCACTGCGGGATTCCTTCGCCACCATGAGTCGCATGAGCTGACTGTGGAATTTCTCGATCTTCTTCACGTCTTGTGCCTGGTCTGTTCTGTACAGCAAACACTGCAAGACAAAGTTCCTGAGATCAGATTTCACTTCAGCTGTGAACTCAACTGCACTTTATGTTGTCTGTAGCTGCTATGCATTTGTGCTTGGAACACACAAAACAAGGAGAGCACTGGAACGTTCGTTAGTTACCAGGAGCCAGCACCAACACATCTTCTATCCTGCTCCAAAGCACCAACCTATCTGGGTTTACTTTTAAGCTCCTCATTAATCCTCCCGTATTGAAAACGGGGAAACTCATAATTTATCCTAGTTTCTGCTAGCTCCAAAAACCTGTTAAAACTTGGGTTTTAAAGCTGTCTTTTTTTTGTCTAAACATAGAACCAGATTTTTTAAATATATATTTTATATCCTGAAAGCAAGTTTATTTTGCCTTTCACAGTTCTCAATGTTACACTGCCAGGGACATAAAATCCAGTATTTCCCAATGAAGGGGATTCCCTACCCCAAGCAAAACCTGTTTTTCTAAGACAGCCCTAAACAGGGAACACAGCATATGATTAAAAAAAAAAAAAAAATCTGAACAAACAAAACCAAAAAACCCAAACACTAAAACAACCTGACCAAAACCCTGAAACCCGTCCCCATTTTCGCCCACCTGGTGTAAGATCTTTCTGTGACTGAAAGCAGGTAAGGCAGCCTATACCCCAAAGAGTTCAGGTCTGTCCATCACCTGACTCCAACCTCCCCTACAGGAGATTTCAACAAAATTACCCTTACATTCCCCGTTGTCAGTGCCCCACACTCAACACCTCACCCATGTTAAGCCCCATTACCCTAGCAAGAAGTGCCTTTACTGGAGTTTCACAATCCTTCCAGGCACTCGAAATTCCAATGCCAGACTACTTTTCCTGGAAAGAAGAAATTTGATTCTTTTCCAAGTCTGAAGACAAGAACAGGGCAGATTACTGTGGCTCACCCTGGACTGCAGAAAAACAACTCCTTAGCTGCAACATCGCTGTCATTCAGCCTCCTAATCACAAAGAAGGAACTTAACCTATGGATGGAAGTTTTTGCCACTCTGAGCAAATAAAAAGGACCACACTCACACTTGTAAACACCTGTTTGAAAGTGCTCCTGAACGGGTCAGTGTCAATCACAGACACAGCAATGAGAGAAGTCTGAGCACAAGTTTTTAGAAAACTGTCAGGCACTCTGAATGCAGTATCCAAGAGCTCCCAAGCCGACTGACAGCAAAACACAAGTCTGTGAGTGGTACAAGAAGCTCTGAAAGGGGAATGTGCTCTGTACTTACAGCCACATCATCTGTTACTTTGATACAGAGGTTCCCATCACAATGTCGGTATTTGAGAACAACACGCACCTGAAATGACAAACATTTTAAAAATTAGCACTTAGAGCTAACCATTCTCAGAACACCTTGAAGGGCATCTGCCCACATTCAGACTACCCTTAATCATAATTACGTACTGCTCCATGTTTTCAGCGCCTCTGTGGTGGTCCTCAGCTCTGGTGGCGTGGGAGCTGTAATCCCACAGCCAAGGTGGTGTGAAGTTGACCCACCACATTTGCTGCCTAACACTGCAGACTGGTTTTCTAGCAGCATCAGCAAGGTTAACACTGGGCATGCTGAAAAACCCTTCAAATACAGCAACAACAGTTGCAGAGACCTTGGAGACAGAAGGATAAACCATGAGAGTCATGTCGAGATGAGACACCCCCTCGCTGAGTGTCAGACCCCAGAAAAACCAACTGGAAGCTCGTGTTTGTAGGCTTGAAACACTCCAAAGAAGAGTAGCTCTACAAGAAGACTTGAAAGAGATCAGCTGAGTGGGGAAGGCTCAACATCAGCACTTTTTCTTCTATGGCACCTGAACTGTTACCACAGTTACTCCTGCAATCATGCGCCCTGAGCTCCAACCCCTCCAGTCCCTCTGGACCCTCAAATCACCAAAGTTCTCAAAGCCACACTGATAAAAATCCACTTCCCTGGTGACTGAACGTTAACTGATTCCTCCTGAGCACAGAACCAGCCACAGAGGCTCTGTCTGCAGCCTCAGCTAACATCAGTAACTAGAAACAAAGCAAGCTGGCCTTTGAGAACATTCTGAACTCACACTGCAAATAGTTTTTATTGTACAGTGATTTGTGCTAATGGTCAACACCCTCCTTCACTACAAATACATTTTGAAATTCCCTGTTCCAGGGTGGATCCCATCACAGATGGACCCTTTTTGTTTAACAAACTGCCACCTTCTGACCACAGCAGCAGTGTAACAGCACATCTCCCTGCTGAGCAGCCCCAAAAGCACAAGGGGGGCCGCCACAGGCAGCAGGTACACACTCACTGTATCAATAACCTGCTCTTGCAAAAGGCAAGACCACTCAGTACCTGGCTGAAGAACACACACCCATGTCCCACAGCTGTTGTTCTTCCTTCGGCTTCCCAGCAAGCCCGATTACAAAACTGCTGAAGCTAAATCTGCCAAATCAACAACGCTGTGTTAGCACAGTGGGGCCTGTATAAACCCCTCTGTAACTAGACAAATTTACTGCCACAGATGGGAAGAGACTGCCTTTGGAGATCCTTTAAGGAAAGGGGAACAGCAACTCCTGGCTGCAGTGACATCCCTTCTCTTTCATTTCATGGAATGTCATAGAGCCTAGGAAGGCAAAACTGGGCAATTTAATTATCAGCAGCAATCGCATATGGTGTCTCTATGCTAATTAAAAGGCAGACACTAATCTTCTTTAAATAATCAGATATTAATTTAATCTTCTGAAGGTTTTGGCAGTTCCCCTATTTTTGGTGAAGAACACTAGGCCTTTTTTACTGACGTTTTCCCAGGTGTGAGTTCCACATCACATTTTTATGCTGCTTTTTAGGCAAACTAGAATGCTTTTTCTGAAGACTGAGGTTAATTTTAAAATTTGCATAAACCCCATTGCCAAAAAAGTCACCGGAGACAAGAAACAGTCATAAACTGAGAGGTTAAGTCCTTGAGGAATTATTCTTTAGGCTGCAAACACCTCCCAAAACGCCATTACAGGCAACAGTGCTATGTAAGAGCTAATGAAAGCATAAATTCAAACTATATAGGTCTTACATGCTATAAATTCATAAAATAAACCAATTCTTAATACTTCAGCAGAACTCTTAACCTCGGTTTCTAACACACAGGTACACCGTGAATGAGCTCAATGTCCCTAAAGTTCGCTTCTTGAGGTTCACCCCCGCTACCAATAACACCACGTGAAACACCATTCCCTAGGGATGTTGTTGGGGTTATAAATGAGGCCTTCCTCCCGTTTCACGGAAAAGGACGGTCAGGTGTAACACCAACGAGTAATCCCCCTTCCTTGCAGGTTCTTTCCCGCTGTACTCGACACCGGTGAGGCCACACTTCAAGTGTGCAGTCCTGGGCCCCTGACTTCAAGAAGGACATGGAGGTGCTGGAGGAAGCAGAGAGGGCAGTGGAGCTGGGGGTGTTCAGGCTGGAGCAGCCTCATCCTTCTCCACAGCTGCCCGGCAGGAGCGCACAGCCGGGGGGGAACGGCCTCTTCTCCCGCGCAACCTCCGCACAGGCTTAAGCTGCGCTAAGGGAGGTTTACGTCGGACATTACAAGGAAATTCTTCATAGAAAGGATGATTAGACATTAGAAAGGGCTGGTGTTGGAGTCACCATCCCTGGAAGCGTTCAAAAAATAAGCAGACGTGGCACTTGGGTGGTCTATCTCTGGTCTACTTAATATGGCTATGTTCGGTCATAGGTTGGACTCGATGATCTCGGAGGCCTTTTCCATCCTAATCGATTCTGCGATTCTGTAATTCTTGCCTCCCCCGTGCAGCCACCAGCGAACCCTCCCCAGCCCGAGATCGCCCGCCGCCCCCGCCGAGCTGCGCGCAGCTGGAGCCGCCTCCAGAGCGCCGCTCCCGCGGCCGAGCCGCGCGTCCTCCCCTCCCGGCCCGGGCTGTCCCACCTTCATGGGGTCGGCGAGGTAGAGCTTCTCGGCGGCGCGGGTGAACTCCTCCCAGGCCTGGAAGTGCGGCATGGCCGGGCCCGCTCGGCTCCCCCCGGCCGCGGCAAGATGGCGCCGGAGACGGGCGGGCGGGCGTGCGGCTGAGACGCCGCCTGCCATTGGCCCGCGGGACCGCGCCGCCCAATCGCGGGGCGCGTAACTCAGGACTCCCGCGCCCGCCGGCCGTGCGCTCCCGCCACAGCGACCCCTGGAGGAGCGGCGGGATGGCAGCGAGAGGCGCCCGGCGGCGGCCCGGGCTGGTGGGAGCCCGGGGGCGGCGGGTTCGAGCCCCGCCGCCGGCGGAGCGCCCGCCCGCCCGGGGCCGCGCCTGCGGGGCTCTGCCAGGCCAGGTACGGGCTGTCTCCGCCGTAACTTCAGGCCCTGAGGCCACGGGGGAGGCTGCGGGACGCCAGCGGGGAGCCTGGGGGTCCGGCGGAAGGTGAGGGCAGCCCCGGGCCGTGCGCCGGAGGTGGTGTGTTTGCTCGGCCGGCCCTCTGAGCTGAGGCGATGCCCAGGTTTGGCCAGGCTGGAAGGGCCTGCCTTCAGCTGGAGATTGGCTTCCTGTGGAATAAAAAGGATGCGTGGAGGCCCCTCGCTGCCTTCCCTCCTCTGCCTTGCTGAGGGGTGCTGAGGCATTGCTGAACTAAAGCTGCTCTTTGGGAAAGAGGCTGAATACCATAGAAAAATTTATGAAATATCTTGGGGAACTCTCCTTTTCAGTCCTGTGTGTGTAAATCTTTTACATAAAGCTGACTTTAAAATTCCCTTCAAAAATGAAATGAGGGAGGAAAAAGAAGATCCGAGATTTCTCCCGTTGTTTTAAAATCCCATTGCCTGCAAAGATTTTTGTGCCTTTATAGCACAAAGCTCGTAGCCAGACACAGAGCTAAGCTCTGCTCCTGTCACACGGCTTGTGCAACTGCTGCAGTGACAATAAGCACGTAAAACTTGCAGTCTCTATTCTCTTTCACAGGGATTCACTGAAAACCCAAAAGCTCCTGATAATGAGTCACAGCTCCAAGTTTTACTGAACTCGAAGCTCACCAGCATGGCCAAACAAATAAACTGGAAGGTTTAGGGCAGATCTGCATTTGAGGGGGACAAATTATGCAGGCTGTTGCAGTCTCCACTAGCAACATGGGGAAATACTATAGCTGCAGGCTTTTTTTGACCACAAAAGGCACAATACATGCAAGAGAGAGAATGAAGAAATGTGGCATAGAAATAAAAGGGTGGATGGGAGGTAAGGGGAGAAAAACTGGAATGAAATTCCCTGAGTCAGTAAAGCAGAAAATAATTGTTACTGTGGGGATCTACTCTGAAAAAGTCTGCAGTGATTAGGCTGACAAACTTCATAAATGGTGACTTGTGTGTGTTATGTGGTCTAAACAATTCTGGTAAAGGGCTTTGCACCAGTGAGTGGGGGGCTATGGAGGATGGAAAGACTTAAGGATTTTTTTTCTTTCTTTCTTTCCAGAGCTGCTCACAGGGTTTAGGTGCTGATGTGTCACAGAATGTAGCTTCAGAAAGAGTTGTCTTTCAGAGATGCGGAGAAGCAACAGATTATCAGGTGATAGATAGATAGATGGATGGACAGAGCCTAAAGCAATCATCCCAAACACAGAACCTAATCTGGACAGAGTGGTTCTCTACTCTCCTTGGGTTTGGGTAGCTGTTTATTTATTTATATATAAATATATATATATAAAAAATATAAAAATATATTTATATATATAATATATTTATATTTATATTTATATTTATCCCTACAGTAGAGTAGGGATTGCACTTGGTAGTGTTGTACAGATGTGTAAGGGATGTAAACACATGGAAAGAAAAGGTGTGGGGAGCACAAGCCCTGTAACACACATAACATTTTGCAAAACCATTGTTCACCAACTTTGGATCCAGGTTTTCAAGTGGGATACGGCTCCTCTGAAAGACCCTCAGTTTTGGGCTGTCCAGTCATAAGCACTTTACAGAGGATTTTAGTTTTGACTTAAATGCTGAGGATCTTTTATGTGTTCTTTAACACAGGAGCTTGCCAATGCCCAGTCATTAGCCCTGCAGTTGAGCTAATGCAGCGGAGCAAGATTAGAAAACAAACCCATTGTGGTATTTTTTTTTTTGTAACCTAGATTATTTCCATGATCCATTTTAGGATGCAGCTTCTAAAACTGTTCTATAGGCACAGTTTTGGAGGTGACAAACTGCAGCAGCCAGGGCCAAGAACAGAGAGAGGGATTTTGTAACTGGCCTTGCCTCTGAGGGAAATGGGATGTGTCACGATGACAGTTCTATACAGGCTGATACAGAGCTCTGCATAGCCTGTTCCTGGCTGCAGATCTTAAGGATTTTGTCATCCCTGCCACTGCCACCACCACCCGTGGCCCCATGTTGTGCTGCCACAGCTGTTTGTAACTCTGCACTGGGGATCGAACCAATGCTGGGATGAAAAGCAACACCATTTTTAGTAACACTCTTTTTTTACTGAGATGAGTTTGAATTTCTAGTTTACTGTGTGGCATTATGTACTCTTGTGCTGACACAGCTGTTGAAAATGTACCTTTTTTGGTGGCAAGAGAGAATATGGGAATTCCTACTGTTTTTGCTGGATTGCCACCAAAAATGAGGGGCTGTACGTGAAGCCACCCCCACCGCCGGTTCTGAAAGCAGGGCCAGTTGCTGAACTCTCCACAATTAAGAAGAGAAGCTATTTCTGAGCCCCAGGGAATGTCTGATACCTGTAGTTAATGCACTGCTTCGCTCTGTTGTTCTCCTTTTGCCTGGAGAACAGAACATTTTCTTGACATGTTTGGAAAGTAAGTCAGACCAGTGCAGCTATTCAGCTGTAAGTTGTATTTGATGTATGTCCAAAACTGTATTTTTCAAGTGAGTTCCAGTGAGTGCAGTAATAGTAGAAATCTTTCAATGGGCTTTTTGTTTAGTGAAATAAAATGAACAGTTGTTTATCACTGTGTGGAGTGTTTGGTATGCAGCCAATAATAATTTAGTAGTTAGTAAGAATTCTGCTAAAACATACATACTTATCTTGCTTTCTTTTCTTGAGTTCCTGCTTTCTGCCATGCAAGAAATCATTCCAACGGTCTTAACGGCCCATTCCATCACTTGCAAGTGAAATCTGGAATGCTGTTAAACCTCATTTACCCTTTCCTCAGTGTGTCTTTGTATATCCTTGCTGTATTCCCTAGACCACCTTAGATAACGTCTTTTTTTGCTTGGATTTAAGGCCATAAAAAGCTATGAAGCAATAATGTAAGTACTTGTGTGATGAAGACTTTTCATGTGGTTTTTCCTCAGGCCTTTTCCCCTCATCCAACCTGTATGTACATGATTAATGATCTCTCTTTGATCAAGCTCCTACATGCATTGCCACTGCAAGTTCTGCTTCGTAAAGTTGTGTTCAGGCATCTGGATTGCACATGGTGATTTCTTCAGGTTTTTTATCTAGTGTCTTCCTTTGCATTAATGACAAACTGAAATAAAATAGTAGAGAAAATATTGCATTAGATCTTAAAATATCATCCACGGAGATCTTACAACTCCTGCAAAGTTTGTGGAAGTTGCAGCTGCTTAGCATCACTCAGGGTCAGACATTTGGTTTCCTGTTCTTCACGTTAATGCTTTTATTCTATCTAAAGCAGGTGCTTTTTTAATTTTTTTTTTTTTAAATTATCTTTCTTCTCTGGATAAGGAATTCAGATAACAGTATTAAATTCATTAAGATAGTTATCTGTCGCCATGACATACTACTGGTGGGTAAAACAAGCTGGTCTTTCCAGCTAAAAGAAGCTTTGTATAGAACACTGTGTTTTATCATGCTAAATTGTGGATTAGATGGGAAACAATGGGACAAAGTGATCTCAGTTATGCTGCTCTAAATCCAGTGTCATTCCATTTATTTTATTGATTTTATTTGATTTGATTTGTTTTGGGTTTTTTGTTTTGTTTTGGTGGTTTTATTTATTTTTTTTTTTCCTTTTGTGTGTGGGTGGTTTTTTGTTGGTTTTTTTTTGTATCTTTAATAGTATAATTAAGAGCAGACTTTGGTGCCGGGATCATAATCCCGTTCTTGGACCGGGAGCAGCATAAAGTCAGTGCAGCAATTCAGGTCTGAGAAAGTGCTAATGAGGAGTTAGTTACAAGGCAATTATTACTGCCAAGAATGCTTAATGCTTAAAGGAGATATAGTTGCTTCTTTCAAAATAGCTTCAGCCCAGCCCTTAGCAAAGTTAAGGAGAATCCCAGGCATTGTGATTATACATTCCGTTCTTGTGTGTGTATGGTCTAAACCAGCCTGGGATTTGTACTGATGCAGACTTTAATGACACGGGGCTATTTTTTCCTTTGAAAGGGCATTTATGTGCATAGGGATGCAGACAAATCTTGAATACGCTGAGATCTGAGGTCTTGACATCTCTCTGGCTTCTGAGTCTCTGTGCCCATGAGAACCCAGCCTGCAGTGAGAAGCAGTTTGTGCTCCTGGATGGGTTATAACATGCCAGACTGAGCCACAGGTTTCACTCCACAGCTCCTGAAGGAGCACAAAGCATGCGGCTCCTTTCTAGGGGTTTTATGTTTTACACGGCTTGGCTGAAGGTTTTGCCAGGTTGAGCCATACGCAGTTAATTACATCAATGCCAGTTTTCTGTTCTTTTGGACACGAGCGTGTTACAGAGTGATTCAGACTCATATTGTCCTAACAGGACAATTAAATATTGGTGACACTTTGTTGTTAAAAGACAGTTCCTGGCAGCTAAAGCTGTATGTGGGCAGCAGGATTCTAGGGCCCTGTCCTGGTGCCTGTCACAGCCGAGTCACAGCTTCAGGGCAGGGTGAAACCCGGATGCCTCATTCCTTTTCCTCAGTGCCCCTGCCCCTGTGAAAGGAGCACACTCCAAACAGTCCCTGATCAGGGCATACCTGATCTACACTTGCCAGACATTTGAGGAATGACCTTGCCCAAGGGGGTATTGTTTCCTAGTTTGCTTTAACCATCAGAAAAGACAATGTCATTTAATATGGTCTCATCTCTCTTTGTTAGGGAGTGTATGTCTGTATGTGGATGGCAATAGCCATTACTCTGGAAAGAGTCACCCCTCCCTATGGCTGTGTCCTAGCCTAAACAGAAACTGCCCTTTCATTTTTGGATGCTGTTCTGACAGTGTTCTTGTTAAGCCGCTCAGTTTTGATAACTGGAAAGATTCATCCCTTCCTGTTAAGTGGTCACTTCAGTTTCTTCAGCGTAACAAGGTATTCAGATGAGTGTGCTGTCATGCAGGAGACATATGTTAGAGAGCAGCCTCTCTGCTGTCACCACGCTGGCTGTTGAGATTTGAGAATGAAATAGCAGTCCTCGTGATGGCCTTCAGGGAGAAGAGGAGCACATCTGGTAGCCAGCTCATGAGCCAGCATTTGAAGCACTCTGCAAGCAGACACTCTTAACATTAACTGCTCATAGATTTTGTATCACCATTACGTGAAGTTTCTGAGCCTGCTTAAGATGGGCTTAGATCATCTGCTGGCACATGCTGCAAGCACATTGATTTCTTACATTAATCTTTAAGCAGCAAAGCTCTTTATTTGATCGGCGTGACTTGAGGCTGGTTTTACCTGTGCTGTTCATGCTGCTGTGGCTGACATCACTGAGGAGTACAAAGCACCAGGAGAGGCAAGAGAGATTAGATGCTTATAGTGATACCTTCCCAAGTCCTTTGGAGCTGTGTAACTGCAGCTGGGCTGGAAGGGCTTTCCTAGTTTTTAGCTCAAGTTGACTTCTTATTCTGAGCTACATGTCTGAGCCTGGACCAGATGGAAATTGCCTCCTCCTCCGTTCAGCCTACAGAAAGGGAGACAGAGCAGCTGTAATGCTAAGGTCTGAACTTTCCTGGCAGGTGAAACCTACTGACTTCTTGCTCAAGTGAGAGTAACAGGCTTCCCCTTCCCCCTGTGCTGTTGTGAGAGCAGCAACCTGCAGCTGGTGGGAAATAGTAGCTTTCACTGTTTGCAAAGAAAATTCATGCCTGTCCCCGAACCCACACAGCCTCATTTGAGTGGACTCTTGATTTAGCTGTGGCAGCGCAAGAACTGGTAGTCACAGCTACTTGTCATTGCCTTTTCCCAGGAATTAATACCCTCTCAGGATGTGTTTGCAGAAATGCATGTGTAAGTAACCCTCAACCCACTTCAATCAAACTGGGCTAGCAAAAACCTCCTACTTGATCCATTTAAGTCTGGCCCAGGTTGACCGAAGTAGCTGAGGGGGTGTCCACACGAGCCTACTCTGCAGGCAGATCTCAAGAGGTGGTAATTTCCACAAGAAGTAGGACGGGCTGAGCAGGGAAGTGGATCTGAATCAGCAGCTTCTCCCATCCCCTGGGCTGCAGGCAGAGGAGGGCTCCAGCACATGGGCCCGCTGGGCAGCCTGTCTGGCACAGCTTGGGAAGCAGCCATGGAGCAGCTCTTTCCCCATATGCCCCTTCTCAGAGTTACAGCAGGAGAAGAACTTTATGCAAGAATGCACAGCAGAATAAAGACCCTGCAAGCTCCTCGAGCTCCCCTGTTCAAGTCTTTGTCCTTGGTCAAGTGCTGGTGAGGGTAGAGGTTCCAAATTATGGTCAAATTAGCATCAAAATGGTTGCTTGACATTTGTGTTGGCAATTCCCGGAACAACTGCAAGCACACACATTCCTTGGATGTCTGCAGTATGGCAGCTTCCTCTAAGAGTTGTCTGATCCAGAGCTTGTTAGTACTGGGCTCACAGACCCACGTAAAGGATACACAAGAACTGGGATCAGTGCTGGGAAGGGCTTCCTTACTTCTAACATAGTGCTGCTGTTAAGACCCTTGTCATGGAGGTTGCAAGGATTTACCTGGCCCTTTAGTTGGCTTGGGTCTGCAGAGGAATTTGAATCTCAAATCTCTAAGGTTAGTGTTTTCATAAGATTTGGATTAGGTTAAAAATATGAAAGGAGATCTAGGTGGTGCTTAGGAGTGGGGGCAGGGAGAGTATCTGCATAAATTCCACACCATGGCTGTAACTTTATGTTGAAGGGATGGCTCCTAACAACAGTGTGCCCTAACCATTGCATTCGTGCTGAGGTGTTTTTCTCTCTCCATTAGCAACTTTTAGTGATCTCATTTTTTTTAATGAGTAGTAAGTAAGTCAAAGGTTGAAGTGATCCTCCTTCTTCAGGAATTACTGACAAAGTTCCCCTTTCTTTTAGATGAGGCAGAAGTTTAGAGGTCGAATAGATACCAGAAACACTTATGCAAGGGATGTGAATGAGGAGGAAATACTCACTGCTCTCACTGTTTTAGGGCTTGGAGAAAGATGACGAGCCTTCAGGCAATTCCCAGCCTGCTACTGATCTTCCTGCTTTGTCTCTCTGCCTCTTACCCACTCCTGGCTGGGAGGGACAGGAACTGGGAATGGTAGCTGCATGCTTTCTGATGAATCTCTGGCCGGATCTCTCTGTATAAAAGATTCAGCCAATTTGTGTCCCCTTTATGCAGCACAAAGAGATGAGGCAGAGACGTGCTGTTGCTCATACATATTTCAAATATTTTCTTTTTTTTTTTTTTCCTTAGCGTTGTTTTCACTTTTAGTTTAAAACAGGATAAAACTGGCTGCCCTAAAGCTAGCTCCTCTTCTATATAGTTTATTCTTGTTGATTTAAAAACAAGAATCATGAGAAACATTTTCCAGTGTAGCATTTGCTACGCAACATTTACATGCAGCTGCTTTGAACTAAATTCCCAGCAGAAGTGAAAGGATTTTGAGGCTTCCAGATCTTAGCAGACTACTGGGTTTTTTTTGCAGACAGAAATCTGTATCATATGTACTTCTGTAGAGTTCCCTCCCAGTCAGCTAGGACTGTACTATCCTTCTCCTACCCCACTGAGACATATTACCAGCTTTTGGGAGGAGATCCTTCTGGACCTAGAAAGTTAATTAGCTTTGCTTGCAAATGTCTGCCACTGAAGTGACTGATTACTTTTTGGAGGGAAGAAAAACTCTTGTCTCTAGAGTTGAAAACAGCAAAAGCTTGTAAATTTGTTTATATTTTGGTGCTTATTTCTCTTCTGTGGGGCAACACTCTTCTCCATATGTGGGGAAAATTTTTCAACCGTTCTATTTCAGTTCTGGAATGGTAGGTTGAATGATAAATCTAATCTTACATGACAAGAATATGATCAGGAGTATTTGAAGGCCATTTGCAAATCAAATGCAGGTAATTTCAAGTAAGATAGTCTTACCCTACTTGCCTCCAGCCTGGCCAGTTTCACAGGAGCTGAGAATCTGTTGACTCTGATAGTTTTTTTAGGCAATGAAACCATGATCTAATCCAGGGCCAGAGCGGTAAACAAGTGCTTTGCTGTTTGGACATGTAAGGTAACTAACTCAATTAAGGGAATGCAGGTTGCCTTAAAGTGAGGTGAGGATGTCTCCTGTGTCCACTCAGGAATCTCCTCACACCTTGGTGGCAGTGACAACTTCAGCAAGCAGATGCTTTTCTCCTTAGGAGCAGGATCAGTTTGATGTCCCATAAATCTTATTAGGTATTCTGTTCATTCTTCAGAGAAGTATCATGAGGGTTAATTATTTCTCTGCTCTGACTCAGACAGTGATTTTGTGCCAGAGGATTCTGGCAGTAAGTATAATCCGAGTGATACCCTCAGTGAGGAAACCATTGTTAGCGATGTTGATGAGGAAGCGCTAATGGAAGCTGAACCAGAGCCTGATATAGAAACTGAGAGACCTAAGGCAAACAAAGGAAAGAGGTTGGAAACCTGGATTTTTTTTGGCCTTCCACAGCAGATCTGATGAAAAATAACTCATTGTCTTCTTCCCCCTTGCACCTCCCCATCCAAACTCAGGCTGCAGAATGGCTCTCCTGGGGCTGAGCTGTGCTGGAGGGAGGGAGGAGCTGTGCTGCTCAAGTCCTGGTGCCGACTGGCATTCCCTAGGGAAGATGTGCAGCAAGGGGCAGGTTTCAAACAGTGTCTCCTCTGTAAAACTGTGTTGCCAGATGGGGGCTGAGGGCCTCGCTCTGCCCAGGCTCCAGCAAGGCATTGCTCCAGAGCCAGTTGGCACCGTGAATTACAAATACATTGGCCACGTTGCTCTGTTTAGGATCGGTGGTGCTCTGGAGTTAGATGAATGCATGAATAAAACATATTTTCTGCGCTGTTTTTTTCTCTCTCAGTATTTTATAAACTCATGATAAAGACTGGGGATATTGTAACTATGCTGAGGAGGGCAGAAGGGCTCCCTGCACCAGCGCACCGATCTAAGCACAACTTAGTCCTTTAAGATTTTCCCTTGTCCCAGAGAGATTATTTTCCTCTCCCTGTCTCGTGTGGTTTCCAAGGCCCATACAGTGTTTAAACACATACAATGACATAGGATAGATAACTATTTTCCAGACATGGCCTTGTATGGTTGTTCAGCAGGAAGCATTCATTGCTTTAAGACAGTACTGAAAGGGGTTCTCTTCTGCTCTTCAAAAGAGAAGCAAGCAGGATTATCTTGGGTAACATCTTTCTTCTATTTGTCAAATGGTGAACCAGACATCTGAGTTGTTTCAGTCTGTGACCTTACCCTGTGCTTCCTGACTGATCTCACAGCTTTCAGTTGTCGCTAGTTTATATGCAGGATTCTTCAGTCCCCCTAGCAATATGCATTCCTTCTCGAGCTTTTTCCTGGTATCTTGGGCCCTTGGGAGATCACAGCCTTGCCTTGGTTTCTATGTGACCACTCCAGTAATTCACTGCCTTAGTCTGGATCCCTCTGCTGAACAGGCTTAAAGGTATTCTTATTCTTCTCTGATGTTTCTTGATGCTATTCAACCTGCACAGTGTTCTTTCAACTTGCATTCTTCCTGGATGTCTCCAGAAGCACTACAGCAGGCTCCAACATTTCCTGAGGCCGTGGCCCCTTATAGCACCCAGCAGCTTACACATTTGTCATTCTGCTCACAATCTGCTTCACTGTTTCTGGCACCTTACAGTTGCTCTCTCATTCCCTAACGTGCTATAGCCTTCTTCAGGCTCAGCAGCTGCTCCAAGAAGGTTCTTAAGCCTGGGGAACTTTTTTCTGAAAGCATTTTCCAGATTCTCCCTTATGCTCTCTAGCAATGATTTTTTTCCCCCCCTATTTTGTGATACGATGTGTTTTTCCTTGTCACATTTCTGATTGCTTCTTTATTTACCTTTATTTGGTCCCTGATGTCCAGCATCATGTGTTATTCACCATAAAATGGGGACACTGTTATTTCAGACATCCTTGTAGTTCTACCCAGCAGTTGTAGCTATTCTAGATGTGATTGCATTCAATAACATTCCCTCGTGCTAGCCGATTGTTTTTTGTGTCCTCAGCAATTCTCTACCTTCTCTGTTTTTCCTCATCATCCTGAGGCTTGCAACTCACACCACTGTGAGGCCTTCTCAGACAGCTCTGCCATGATGATGTGTCCTCTGGTTTCCTGTATCACCCTGGGATGTTTCTTGACGTGCATATCTTATTCAGCTTCCCTTATGTCCCACAGCACTACACAGGCTTTTCCTACATCCTCAGCAACTTTCATGGTATTCTGATGTCCCCTGGCTGTTATCTGGCTCTCTTTGATCTTTCCCAGCTGAATCGCAGCACTCTCTTAATATCCCTCAATATATCCTCTATGATCTCCATCAGACACCTCTGGCTTGCTAATGGTTATTTCCACATTCTTTTTAAAGTTTGACTCAAAACATTTCACTCATCTACAAACGTTTGCAATCATGCAGCCAAAAAGGACTTTCTGGTAAAGCAGTAGTTCGTTTTGTTTCTCTGACAACATTTTCTTTAGGAAAATACAGAACTATCCTAATGGATTTTTGGAACAGGAGATTGGCACTGCATTTGCAGAAATGTACAGGAGCAGTCTGAGGCTCTTTTACTAAAGGACTAAAATAAGGTGATGATTATACCATGGTGAGTTTGCCCTGCATGTAAAAACCCTGCAGCGAATAAGATGGGCAGAGCTCTTGAAAATTTCATCCCTAGCTTCCATCAAGAGAAGCAGTGCCTTTGGTTCTCTTTGATAAAATCCATACCACTGATCAATGCAAATTCACCTGGTAATATTAACAATGTACTTGAAATATTTGGGTTCTGTGGAAGATTAAACTGTTGCTATGCTTACATTAGGCATCTTTACTCATAATGACTAATAAGAAAATCCTGAGTTGGACATGAGGAAGCAATTTTTACTTGTCTGCTTGCAGGTCCCAAAACCCGCTTGATGTTTAAAGTTTTCAAGCAGAAGAAAAGAAACAGATGCTGAAGTTTATGAAGCTGTAGAATTTGCTTTATTCTTGTATTGCCTCTTGAACATAAACAAGCATGAAATAATACAGATTACATTGCTCATTTGCTATTCATGTTGCACCATCATCAATCATCTGGTATAATATAAGCCAAGAGCATCCATTCTACATGGATACTAGTACAGGTGAATATTTCTCCTTCATAAAAATTCCAGTGCCCATGTTTGTATACTTTCACTCTTTCCTTGTCCCCAGTGCTTTGGTTGCAGTCCTAAAATATGTTTGTTCCTGTTGTCTTGTGCAAACATGTGTGGGACCCAATCCTGGTTTCCACTTACAAAAATTACAGAAAAACCCATGTGATATAAATCATAAAGTAGTGCCTTACAGTTTTATTTAGTTTCTTAGTCAACCATGCTTTTAGTTATCCCCAGCACTAGATGCCATGTTTAACAGTGCAAGGGCTAAATGCTTATGTGCTTACTTTATTTCCTTTACTGCCCAAGTTCTAAAGCAGTCAACAGCACTTTAAATATGGATTTATGACTGCTCACGTACCCCTGAACTGCAGGGGAGGGAGGATCAAAATGTTACTGACTACACTGGAGTCAATTTCTTCTTGCATGAAAGGGCTGTTTAGCAGAGGGGGAGGAAGGTGAACCTGGTGCCAGCTATTTTTGCACTGGCCAAGTCCTGCCATCAAAACTGCACAGGGGCTGTGCTAACTCTGCAGCAGCGTCAAGCTGAACTTCCAGATGTGCACTTCTACAAATCCCTGCTCCTTCCCTTCCCCTCCATTCACTTCTGGGACAAGTGCAGAAACCATCTCAGCTGGCCGGACATCGTCACGTGGAGGCTGTGATGGTTGTGACTACTCTGGAGACCTAATTCAGCAAGTGATCCAAGTTCAGTCATGGCCTCTCTGGATATAAATGGTATTTTTTAACATGAAAGCTGAGCTGGACCTGGCAGCTTTTAAAACCTGTAGATTTGGGGGGGGAAATAAAGCAAAAATATATTGAATGTAGTCTATATTACTTTTGCATCTGGTGGATGTTTCTTTTATTGTGTTTCCTTGGTAGGAATTTCTGTGGTGTGAAGGATTTCCCTGTGGGTGCAGAGTGGGCATGAAGGTCCTCTGGAGGTAATTAGGTCCAATCTCCATTCCTAGTGAGGCCACGTAGATGAAGCTGTTCTCTGATGATCCTTCCCTGAGAGATGGCCCATGGTGAAAGTAAAACCTTCATGTTTAGATTAGGAAAGCATTTCTTAAGCTTCTTGTGAGCACAGATTGACCTCTCCTGAATCATTTGTCTTCCCAAAATTCTTCCGAGTGCAGCAGTTCTGCCCAGACTAGGGAACAGCTTAAAATTCTGCTGATAGGAACAACTCAAATTCCTCCAAGGTGAGGGAGTGAGAATTGACCAGAGTTTACTTGTTTGATGTGTGAAGATCCTTTTCTTTGCCTTGGAAGAATTGCACTGCAGTGAGCAGTTACATGAGCTTGCATAAGTACTTGCAGCCAGTTCTCATGCCCATATCCTGCAAGAAATGAGCCGTGTCTAGTAAGTAAATCAATTAGGATTCTTTATCTTGTTTTTCACTATGTATCTCTTTTCCTTTCTAAAATTTGCCTGACTTTATGGTTCACACTTCTTACTTAAGAAGGAAAATATTTTTCTCTCTTACGTGTTTTAGACTCCTGGTGATTCTACATATGACTCCTTTTCATTGGAAAGGATACCCTGAACTGTCTTTGGCCTAGCACTGGATAAATATAAGAAAGAGACCTGCTGGATTAAACAGAGGCATTGCAAAACTAAGTTTTCTAGTGTTTTTGCTTTGTAATTTGTCTCCTGGTTGATACAGCAGAACTACCTCTAGCAGAACTTGTTCTCTCTTTAGCCTCTGTATTGATATTACTCTCAATAAGTGAGGAATCTATTTTTGTGAGCATCTTGTGACGACCGGCTCAAGTGACATAAGGCACTGAGCAGCTATTGAACAAATTCAGGCTAGATTCAGAATAGGAAATTAGAGAGTGAAGTCTTCACATCCAAATAGCAACAACAGATTCATCTGGACCAAATTTTTGTCCTTCAGCTTCTGCTTGGTGTGACAACTGCCCACTTAAAATAGCACTGAAATGAAAAAGAAAGGAAGCTGTGTCAGTACTTTCAGTCCCGCTGCGGAAGGTGTTGGTTCACCCCTAATGCATAATGCACAGCCTCTCCAAAATACACATCCCATCAGTTCCCAGGATCTGCAATGTTATAAAGCAACTTGGAAAAGAAAAGGGAGAATAACTTCTCCAAAGGCAGCTAGAGAGTGAAGTCTGAGAGAGCCCTGGATATAATTACCTGAGCTGGAGTCCAGCCAGGAGAATGCTGAGCTAAGGAACAGTAAAGTCCTGACTCTGCACAAGGGATCCAGACAAATTTAAAAGAAACTGCAATAACAGAAGTGGGATTTGAGCATCTGGGAAGACGTTTGAGAGAGTGAATGAATACAAACTAAGGCCTCTAGGGAGTCTGATAGGAAACAAAAGGAGCAAAATGAAATACGGTGTATAATGGTAATATATGTGGCAGTGTCTTACAGTCAGGGCTACCTGATAAAACTCTTTCTTTTGCATGATCTAAGAGATCTAACTTCTCTGTGTTCATTTACCTCTCTATACAAGCCAGACTACATGAACATGGATGGAAATGAGACACTGTTTTGTTCTTAAATAGTAATGAATAAGAACTGAGTCAGACCTGACAAATATGTTACATTTTTAACCAAGTACCAGGTTAATTAGCAACCATTAACGGAAAGTTTGTGCAGGAGGAAGGATTTCTCTCTGTTGGGCTGCTCCCCGGCTAAGGAGACCTGGTCTCTGGCCAGAAGTGTTTTACCTTTAATCCCCAATTTCTTAAAAGGTAGTTATTCTAACACTTGGCCACTGTTTCTTGGCAGGATTGTTATCATACAAACATTTCAATTTTCCTTCACTTTTTCCTCTTTTATAAACTTTCCTCTTCTACAAAGTTTTCACAGCTCCACAATCAGCATACCAATATACCTGAAAGAAGGAAGATAAGGGTCTGCAATGAACTGCCTTTCATTTTAAGATCCTATTCTTGGGGTGATGGTATTTGTTGGGAGCTTGAAGCATATCCAGGCAGCTCCCATTGCTCAGACCATGCCCAAAGCTTTTTGGTCCTTCCAAACTGTTCTCATTCGGGCTCTCCAAATGGTTTATAAAGTTTGTTAAAGAGATGTGGTTTAAAAAAGGAATGCAAATGCAAAACTGGAGAGCTGATGGATGCTAGCAGGGAAGGTGGTCCAGAAGGCAATGGTAAAAAAAGGAAAAAGAATAAAAATAAAAAAGGAAGGGCTGGAGGGAAGGTGGAACACGAGGAAATCCAAGTGGGATGTTGTCTGGAATCTGAAACTGTGCGTTCTTCCCGCTGGCAGGTTTTTTTTCTTACTTTACCTAAGCTGTTCCTTTTTTCACATTTCTTTTTCCCCCTGGCTCATTTGTTTTATGCCAGGAGGCTTATTTGTCTTTCCTGGCTTATTGGTAGTGCATCTGGATTTAGGCACCCTGATAAATCAGTTCCTCGGAAGACTGTGATCTAAAAATGAATGTTGAGTTGGATTTTGAGCTAATTTAAACTTATATGCATCTGATGATGTGAAGTTTAGCCATGTAAAATTCCACTGTTTGAGCAAATGCATAAACAACGAACATTATTCCCTTTCAGTGCGTCAGAAAAAGATACTGTCTGCTCCTTCCAAAAAGATTATTTTACATTTGAGACACGTACCTATAAATGTCAGTATTTTGCAGTTTTGAAAATCTAAGCATGGAAATGTATTATGTTAAGACATTCCACATGCTTCAAGAGTTTGTCTTCTACTAAGCACATTATTTTTGAGAAGAGCTAAACCTTTCATTAGTTTTAGCTGCCTGAATGTATTGGCTTAATTGTGTGTTTTATTTGCTCTATAATATCATGTGTGCTTACTGTGCTTCAGCAGACAAACATAAGCTGGGGTCAGAGTGCAAGCTCAGGCAACAGTCTACAGTTTTCAATATCCTGCAGGATTTGGGATTTCATTAGTAATTTTTGGTTTTATTTTATTATTAAACATGGAACGAGAGCACAATGGAACTGATTCATCTCAGTCACTGTACTTATATCACTGGCTTGGAATTGAAAAAATATATTTTAGTGTCAACTTTGCTTCTGATCTTAGGGAAAGCACTGATGGGAATTAGTTAGCTGCTGTGACTTTAAAAAAAGGCACATAATTAGAATTCAAATTTTAATCTTTCTGTCTTTGAAAGCGAAACAAAATCAGTAACAATCTAAAATCATGTCCCTTGCTACTTTTCACTTCAGTCAGAGGAAGCCTGATTCCCACTAATGCCAAGAACATTACTCCATGTTGATAGAGGAGCTATGGTGAATTTTGCTGCGGCAGTTACAGAAGTGGCTGCCTTGGCTTCGCACCTGCCGCTTTGCTGGAGGTTATTGCCACCCAGGCAACCCTGGGTGTAAAGACCGTGCCACACCTCGGTTTCCTCATGGAAAGCCTGATTGTATACTTACATTCACCTTAGCTAAGTCCACCTTAGACTGGATTTTTGACTGGGTTTTCCCTGATGTCTCTGCAGGGGTGGAAGCGAAGTCTTCCTGCTGCATCAGGTGGAAACCTCCTTCAGAAGGACAGGTTAGCTGAGGGTGGCGGCTCTTGATTGTGCCACAGCAATGCTCATCTGGCAGTCAGCTCATGGTGTACAACTGTGTATCAACAGCCATTAGAGAAAAAGAAAAAAAAAAAAAATAGGGACTTCAATGGCAAAATAAACAAAAATATACCTGTGTGGAAATAAGAGAAAGGCAAAATGCTTTAAGGTCCAAACAAGATACACGTGGTGAGTAAAATGACATCTTCATTTTCCAGCAGATATTTTTGTTGTCATGCACGAGGGCCAAGTGCCACCACACCAGAGGTGCTTAGGCCTTTGGTTATCTCTGAAGATAAGAAAATGACACTTGGAATGAAAGTGTGAGAACACTGTGGCCTCCTGGATCTACCACCTGCCATTAGAGAAGAGAGCTACCAGCAGCTTCCAGCATTTAGAGTGGCATCCAGGCATGCCAGTCCTAACTAACTGTTCTTGCTCTGTAGACTTACTGGAGACATGTGTGTACATCTAATTTCCTAATTAATTGTTCACGTAAGTCCTGACCAAAAGCAAAACACAATTGTCCAGCAAACTGTGCAATCGCTCTGGGAACTGCTGAGCTCCTGCCTTTTTGGTGTGCTGTTGAAAATCAAATTATATAGCTTGCGCAACAGAACTGTAATTAGGGTCAGTAGAAAACTGTGGGTAGGATAATATTGTGGATTCTGCAATTTTTTGTCATGTTGCTCAGGAATATGCCAGAAACCAATAGTTTTATTGCTTGACAGTGCATTAACACTGTCAGTGAAACATCCTCTGCTTCCTGATGTGGAACTGGCCCTTCTGTGAGCCTGTCGCCAAGGCTGGCCCCAATTTACAATAATTCACAACTGTGCTCCTCCTGGAGTTGATGGCAAAGCTCTTGTTAACTCCTGTAGGAGCTGGACAGGTCTAGGCCGGGAAAACAGGGATGGATAACGAAGATGATAGAGCAGAGCTGAGGAGAAAAGAAAGCAGGCTATGGTGTTTCATGATAATCTCCCCAGTTATCACTGGCTCTCATACTGATACCACCAGGAGGCTTTTTCATAAATTAAAATTACATTATAGCTAAAAGTTAATAAGTTCTTATTTTCCTGTTCTCCATCACACTCAGAAAATCTCTGCTTTAGGCTACTGCTGCTTTTACCTCTGGGCTCTTAAGCTCCTCCTTTTTCTCCTTGGATTTTCTTTTCCTAACCCCTCATCCTTCTTGCACATCTTTATTCCAGCTGTTTCCAGATCTTGCCTCTTGGGGGGCTCCATTCTCTCCACCTGCACCATCCCAATCCCCAAAATAATCAGCTGTGGGTAGGCTAACGACTGACTGTGATGTGTCATTGCTGGCCCTTTCAGCCAGGAGAATACACCTCTTGAGATCATTCTTTCAGGATGTCAGCAAATTCAGGCAAACGTTACAAGACTGATATCATAATTGGAAGGCTGCCTAGGATCAGATTTTTTTTAAAAAAAATTATTTTAACTCTTGTGACTATAGTGGTGGTCTGAAGATGTAATACAGGTTCAAATAATTATTAAGATAATGCAAGATCCAGGCTCAAGCTTCGTTCTTTGTGACAGGAGAGGTAAATAAAAATGAAGAAGAAAAAAAAAATAAATAAAAGAGCTAATTGTGAAAAAGAAGCGCTGAAACAGAAGAGGTGGAAAGGAAAAAGCAACGAAGAAATATAGAATGCTTTCATTTTTTGTTGAAAAAGTGTGAAAAAAATAATAAAAGCCCAAGAAGCAAAGAAAAAATAAAAGGAGGAAGAGTAGGAAGAACAGTGAGATAAGCTGGGGGTTGGTTGAATTCTATTTGAGCACTGCAGTGAAAAGTTCCAGCTATGGAATTACAGTCCAGGTTCTTAGATTGTGAAGTTGTCCATGAAGAGACTGGATCTTTGACTTAGGGACTACCACTACCCAAACACTTCCCAAGAATAAAAGGCTGAAGTAACTGTGGAGCACCAGAGGACTTGGAGGAATCTCTTCTCGAGGTGTAAGAAATAGACTGGATAAAAATGGAAATGCTCAGAGCAGATGAGCAGTGGTTGAGCCCCAATTGTTGTATTCCTGTACTTCCTGCTTTCTGCAGGCAGTGACATTACAAATTCCCATCACACTACTTTACGTGTGTGTGTGTATATATATACACAAACACATGCATATGGAAGAATTTCTTAGCTTTTTAAGGAAGGAAAGTTGATTCCCTTTCACATGTTACTACATTCAGTTCAATTTGTTTTATTGGAAGGAATTCCAGATCCAGAGATTGAAGCAGAGATTCACAGACAGCTCTCACCGTGCTGTAGTGTATCATCCCTGTGCAGGCTGCAAGGAGAAAAGGCGTCCATTTTTAAAAATAGATCTCAGTAGGAAAAAAAAAAAAAAAATGCAAGTCAGAAATTTTGGGTTCTGTTCTGGGTTCTGGGAGGAACCCATCTAGGCACAGTGTCTGAAGTGTTCAACTAGCTTTTCCTTCTTACACTCCCAATTTAGCCCTTTTAGCTTTACATCTCTTTGTCTCCATCGCTGTTTCTCAGTCTCCTTTCAGCTTCAGGTTTTAGTCCCCACCATTGCCATATTCCAGCTCCCAGGAGCTCCTTCTTCTAGTCCTCATCCTAAGCTCCCTTGCTTCCAAGCTCTATGGTACTCCAGGTAGCCCAAATGTCCTGTCACGGTGCTGCTCTCTGTGTATTTCCCCTCTGCTCTCTAGCACAGCACACAAGCTTAGTCCAGGCCTGCCCATTCTTTACTGAATGACAGAAAAGCAATTGTCAGAGGTTTGGTCAAACTGAGAGGCTTGTGAAAGGAGCAGCAAAAGTTGCCTCCTGGATATCAGCATTTGTGATCTGTCCCTCCTTCAGGGTAAGGATGGGCTAGGATTACTACAGGAAAGGATGTGAATGTTTTTAAGGCAATACAGTATCCTTCATTTTTGTTGGGGTTACATGGGCTAGAATTATCCCAAAGTATTGAAATGAGGTCAATGCCCAACTGTGTAACTTTCAGCTGTCATTGTTAGTACTTGCTAATGTTAGAATACTGTAATTCAGTGAGAAAACAGTGAATTAAATGGACAGTGTAAAAACCTCAGCTACAGGAAACCTTATCTTTATTATCCATAATGTCACAATCTTCTTTACAAAATAGCTACATCTGCTTTGAAAATTGCAGCCGAAGACCTCAGTTCACATTAAACACATTTACAGGCTTTCAGACTTCCTAGGATGGGGAAATTATCACCATGAAGGCAGAAATGGAGACACAGAGGCATCACAGGGTGGTTTCAGAGAGCCACAAGGGACAGGAGGGCAAAACAGATCCCACATTATCCTCAATTCCTCTTGTATCCTAAATATCATAA
Source organism: Hirundo rustica (assembly GCF_015227805.2). Lineage (NCBI taxonomy): Eukaryota > Metazoa > Chordata > Aves > Passeriformes > Hirundinidae > Hirundo > Hirundo rustica. The sequence goes on from NC_053452.1 coordinate 18,361,274, forward strand.
TTCTCTCCCCATGGTGTCAATGGATGCAAGGAATTCGCAGTGACTGAGGCATAATGAATGCACTCTGGGTGTGCCAGGAAAGGCAGGAATCAGCGAGATGGCCTTGTGCTGTATGCCAGAGAGACACGAGCAGTTCCTTTCCCAAAGAAGTTCATTATCTAGGAAGCTGTTTGCTGTTGTATCAGTTATGCCAACAGTTCATTCACGGCAGGGCCCAACCTACTCAAAAAGCCTTATGACTTGCAGGATCACGGCTTGAGAAATGACGTTAAAAATTAAAGCGTGGAAGTTCTTTGCCGGCTTCACCATGCCAGCTTATTTATCATTTAGCACATGACCAGGGCTGTCGCTGATTTACATATGAAACATGAGAGGTTTTTCTCCTCAGATCCTGATGTCCCAAGGCTATGCATGTGTACATAAACCACATGTAAAAGAGAGGAGCTCTGTTTTCCAAGTGTGAGGAGGAAATCTTTCTACTGTGAGACATACGTCATCCCTTTGCCTTTGTTCCCAAACATGGTAAAGAGCAATAAAGCTGTTTGTGGACTGTAATGTGACGTCAAGTAAGAATGCACAGATCCCGTTTTTTAATGCCTGTATGTATATAACAATGTCAGCGTGGGCATCCAAAGAATGAATGGTTATGAAATACTGCACAGCAGCAATGTATAAAAGGTAAATGACGCACAGCAAAGGAATCTCCCTTCAAATCACATAGCACATGAAACCATTTTGGTCCGTGACAACTACACCGCTAGATTTTTTCCATGTTTATCCAAAGTAGCTTAGTAAGCATAACATGCATGCCATTCACTAAGTCTGTGCACCAAAATACAGAGTATGATGACCCCAAGCAATGTCTCCAGTACTTGTAAGCTTGTGAGAAAGGGGGACTGGCTGCTGCTACCTCTGTGAAGTATCTATTTCAATTAATTTTTGTGAGGGAAGTGACAAAAATAGCTCTCGTTCTACTACAGCTATTCAACTGTTATTTCGGTGGAATTACACCTGTGTAAATTTCTTGGAGGAAGGAGTTGTGCACATGTTCTGTGAGCTAATGAGACTTCAGAAAAGGTTGTTAAGAATGGCACAAGACATATCTATTATTTTTGACTCAGAACGAACCCATTTATCTTTTCTCTTGGCTGAAAAGGGCAATTTCAGGGTTTTTCTGGTGACTGAAAGAAGAAAGTAATGCTAGATGCAGGCTTCCTTCTGTCCCATATGTCTTAAGTGTACAAAGCTTTTTTTAGAGAATAGCTTCTTTCAGGGCAAACCAGTTCTTACTAAAAATAATTCTTATGAGATCAGATAAAATGAGAGGAATGTTGTTGGCAGATCCTGATGCCTTATTTACAAAAAAAAAAAAAAAAAAAAAAAAAAAGGAAAGAAAGAAAGAAAAAAAGGGCTAAATCAGCCTAATCAAAGCCTGTAATACAAGAGAGCTCAAGAGAGCTGAAGAACCTTTCCTGTTCCACAGGGCTCTGGTTGACAGCTCGAGAGCTATTTTGGTGGCTGTGGTCAGAAGATGCAAAGTGCCTGGACAGTCGTCTCCACCAGCCTGCCTTAACCCCTGGCAATGCCCCATGGAGCCGCAAATGGCCACATGCTGGGGCTTTGGAAAGGCACAAGGACAAGCTCCATGCCCAGCTGGAGGCCTGCAGACACGAAGCACAACAGCACCTCTCAGACGGGTCACACCTTCCGAGCTATGAGTCTGTTTAATGATGCTAAACATTCAGGTCTAGCTGTGACAGAGCTCTAAATACAGCAAGGACTGGCTACCTGGTGATTCTCCCTCCAACAGGTCTTGAGCTCACACCCGGTATGAAAGTATAACTTAGAAGGCTTTTTGGTGTTAGTGTTCTCTTGGCTTTGAACCTCACAGTTTTGTCTCCTTTTCGTTCGTACCAACGTCTTCTCTCAAGCCTTTAGTACTGAGTGCCAGACCCCTGCTAATTCCTGGTGTTGTGTATAATTTTCCATCTTTTTAACCCATTTTTGAGGCAGACAGCAAGCACCTGAGGCAGGGACTTGCGTCATCTATTTTAAAAAAATGCTCGGTAATTATTTATGATTCGTTTGTTGCAGCATTTGTGTACATTATTTAATAACAGATATGGACCGCAAGTGTTGAGCAGACAAAAAGAGTCATGTTGTCAGGCAGACTGAAAGTGATTTTTCAGACTTCATGTGTTGTCCGATACCTACATCAGTGGACAAATTTACTGCACATCTAAATTCAAATCAAGCCAAAACAAACCAGTTGCCTTTTCGTTGCGTAAATATTTGTTCGCACAAAGCATTGTGAATTAGCTATCCACAGTTACTTGAACTGCATCAAACAAGCTGACATGGAACTGTTTGGCCTGGTTTTACATCCAGATATCTTTACTCTTTGTTTAAGAGCAAAACAGAAAGGCCAGTGATGGGTCGGGGTCTCTTTTCTTCAAATAAAGCATTTCCTTATTAAGAATTCATTGGCCGAATGTGTTTAAAAAGTGTCCCTCAAACAGGTTAATTTTATTTTTGAACTGGGAGAAGAAAGCCAGGATCCAGTTGTTCATTTATAATTCAGCACTAAGCTAAAGAAACAAGAGCAGAAAATGCATAGTTGTAAATCACGCTTGCAGCCACAGAACAATATAATGCCGAGCAGCCATTTTAGGGTTTTGGTTGCTTTATACCCTTTCCACATAATGAAACCTGTTAAATGAAACCTTATGGGAATTGTTCCCAAGGTTTGTATCTTGTACATGAAATTCCAAGTACAAGAGTTTAATTTTGTGAAGTAAATGGTCTATATTCTGTAAAAATTAGTTCAAGGTACTCTTTTTTGGAAAGGCTTCTTGCTTTCTAGGTATAACAACAGTTTTATACTTTTACTAAAATGTAAACCCAATGTCTCTGGAAAAAAAAAAAAGATAAAAAAGATCAGTGGAATTATTTCTGTCAGAAGGAATAAAGGTGGCAACTGCAAATCCTGGTGTATTTTACTCAGAAGCATTCCTTGATAGTCTATAGCTAAATACATGGACTAGATCCTTCCTTCTCCTTTATTATGGAAGTCTCAGACAGAAATAAACTGTTGCTGTTTCACTCCAGTCTTCAAAGTGAAGCCCTAACAGTGGATGGAGTAGAAGCTCTACTCAGAAAATGTGTGTAATTCTAGCCCTCTGTTTTTTCTAATGCTTTTTGGATGAAATTATCACACTCTTTCTTCCCAAAATTTGCTTGTGGATAGATGTATTATTTTTCTCAGTGAGAAATAATCCAGGTGTCCAATCAATCCAAAGGTTGTGCATTCATTCTGTTTAAGTCAATTAGAATAGTGCAGATGTCTCTTCCATTTGATGATTTGCTTCCAGGGAAAGACTAGAGAATTAATTAGAATACACAATCTAATTGAACGGAAAATCATAAGATTTTGTTTCTAGGAAACAACTTGTGAGTACAGGGGATCTAAAGGTGTGCATTTATATCTGAGTAGAGAACATATCATCTCTAGCCTCTCCACCAAAGTTTGAGTCTGAGGTCAGTTTTCCGACTGCGAGTCTAATTTAGTTTCAGCTTAAGGTTCCCAACATCCAGAGACCTGGGTGGGGGCGTGGGGGGGAAACATGTGATTTTGGTTTCAGTTAATTTCAGATTTATTTCTGTTTATGAGATCAGTTTTCTCTTTCTAAAAGTGTTTTCATTTTGGCAGACTCCTCAAATGAAAGGCTTATTTCGGGACGTTTCCCGTTGAGTAACTGCTGCTGCTGCTGCTGCTGCTGAGAGGTAAAGGGAGACATACACAATGCTGAAGGGAACGTATGGTGGTGTCATGGCAATGACAGGCATGGAGCCAAAGGCTGCCATTATCTTTCCTTCCATCCCAGAGGAGCTAAACAGGCAGTGCAGAGGGAGAACACTCTATAGAGAATTAGCAGATCCATCCCTCCAGCCTTTTGGTGCTGCCAGTCAGGTATTCTGAACATGGACTATGTGTTTCATGTGGTCAGGGCTTCCAGCCCCTCCCTTTTCTTGCACAAAGATTCCCAGTAAACTTTGCAAATGGTCTATTTTTGATGAGTATGGGGGTTCATCATCATTTATTTCCACTGTGCTACAGACACCAGAAACCAATAAAACAGAATTCTGCACAATACTCCCATTTGGACAAACCCATTGTAAAGTGAAATAGCAGCAAAGAATCTGTCTTTTGAAGTGAATATTCAGCAATCTTGGCATTTTGATGGATTATGGAAGATCACTGTTTCCAACTAAGCATTCCTTTCTGTCTTTCCCTACAAATGACCACACTTCTGCAATTACTGCAGAGTTTCTATACCCTTCTGTCACAGCCATAATAATGAATTTAATATTAAACAAAAATTTTCTTTACATAATAACAGGAAAAGAGACAATGAAGATAAAATCCTGGATGCTTAAGATGAATTTTTTTCATTGCCTCGTGGATAAACAGGATTGCCTCTGCTGTTACAATGAAGTCCCCTGAATACGCTAGGACAAGCCTTTCCCTGGTCCCACTCCTTTGTGCAGTTGCTGTAAGAATGCAGTAGCTGGAGAGGAATCATTAAACAAGTGAGGTCAGCATCTCAGGAGAGTCTGTCTGCAGAACTTTGTAGGTAAAACCTCAGCTATGGAAAATTCTCAGCTTTTGAGGAAAACCTGTTGTGAAGGATTTAGCAAAGGTACACACAGCAGGATATAGGAAGAGAAACACATGTTTGGCTTCTTGAGAGAACTGACAGAAATCAGTAAGATGTCCAAAATGTCTAAGAATTTGAGGAAGAAATGCTTGTGAAGCTGAGCAATTTTGTGAATTGCAGCTGGCTTCACAGAATTCTTAGATGAGGAACAAAAAATGCAAGGCAGTCTCTTGTGTGCTTATTTAATGTAATTAATTAATGCATTTTGAACCACTTTTCTTTTGGTGCAAAGGGATCTTAATTATAGCATAAAATTCAGATGTAATTGATGTAAAAGATCTTCATGTAAATGAAAAGATGAGCTGCTGTGTTTGAAACTGAAGGGAAGAAGAAATGCCCTGTTGTAAGGTCACAGTTTATGTGGGTCAGAGTCTCAGCTGATTTGTGTTAAAGGTTAACCCACACAGAGCGAACATGCTCAGGTACTTGTGTAGCACATGAGCCAGCATTGCTGCCCTGAGTGAGGCTGTAATGCAGTGATAATGAGGGTCACTTGCTTATTTTTGTGACTTAAAAGATTCATTGCAAAAATTGCCTGAAAATGCTACAAATGAAGAGCTTTGTAGGTAAAGGTCATGGATTTAGCTGTGCTGCAGCAGAAGACCTTTCTGCAGCCTATACCAGGCTGACCTTCCCCAAAAAATCAACAGCTTTGGGCTTTCCTCAGTGATCTGAATGTAAGTGGAGGCAGGAGCACCTCTTTCTTAGTTAACATATGAATACAACCAGAATTTGTTTACTAGGGTGAAATTTCCTACATCTCTGTACGAGTCACAGAGCAGGATTCCAAAGCAGTGCTTTTAGTCCCATTTTGTTCAGGCTTGAAGGCATCACTCCTTGTGGCATGCTTTGATCTAACATGATCTGATTCATGCATGAAATCTCCCTGTAATTCCCTGGGCTAGTTCATCTTCTGAGCTTTACCAAACTCCTCCCCCTTCCCAAGCAAAGCCTGCAGCAGCTTCCAGCCTGCTCTGAGTTACCACTCAACCCAAAAGGACCATTATGAGGCAGGAACCCCTGTGCTTTGGTGGGACAGGAGGCACATACCTGCTTTCAGCTGTCATCCGGACACTCCATCTGTTCCAAATTATGGAGAAGAATGTGAAGTTAGTGACGGTTTTTGTCAAATGAATCTCGTAATGTGCCTGTTTTAAAACCCCTTTTGAGTTTTCATGATGAAGTTAAGAGATGGAAGGGCAATGCACAGCAGCATTATCAGAATAAGTAACTGGCTTCCTTTGGTTTTAAAGCCAAAATTAAACTGATAATACAAAGCCCACCTCTAAAATGGCAGACTGGCTTTGGTATTATATTTTCTCCGGATTTGGTTTAGAATAATGGTCTGTGAAACATGATTATATGGTAATTCCTTTTAAAAAAATTAATTCCTTGCCTTTGTAGATCAATGACTTGTTCTTTTCTCAGGACAAATGCTGATGAATTCATACAGGGTTTTATCAATTTTTTAGCATTATAACCTCACCACCTTTTTGCTAAAGCTCCGTTTCTTTTCTTGCTCTTGTTCTCAGCCATTCCTCCAAAGGACGACACAAGGATTGCCCTTGCTGCTGCGTTTTAGGAACAACCTTGCATAGACTCATTCAGTTGTGCATTTTTCACCTTATCTGTCACCTCTTGTGGAAAGAGATGGGCTTCTTATCGTCCTAGCATTTTTTATCTGAACCTGTTTTTACCAGCACATCAGCTCATATTTGTAGAATCACAGAATCCTAGGATGTTTTGGGTTGGAAGGGACCTGAAAGACCATCTAATTCCAAGCCCCTGCCTTAGGCAGGGACACCTTCCACTACACCAGGTTGCTCAAAGGCCCACCTAAACTGGCCTTGAACACTTCCAGGGGTGGATGCCAAGATCCAGGTGAAGAACTTTCACTTGGCCTTGTTGAGCTTCATAAGGTGCACGTGTCCCCAAGCCTGTCAAGGTCCCTGTGGTGTCCCTTCCCTCCAGGAGGCTGACAGCACCACTCAGCTCGTGTCCCCAGCAAACGTGCTGAGGGTGCACTCCATCCATGGTCCCTGTCACTGATGGAGGTGTCCGACAGCATCAGTCCCCACAGTGACCCCTGAGGAGCACCACTCATCACTGGTTTCCTCTTGGACACTGAGCTGCTGACCGCAGTTCTTGGAGAGTGACCATCCAGCCAATTCCTTATCCACCAACAGCAAACTTCACCAGACTGCCACTATTTCCCAAATACGATGGATAGTGGCTTAGCTTCATCCACTGGTGCCCTCAGGACCCACGGATGCATCTCATCAGCTTCCATGGATTTGTACACCTTCACATTCCTTAGACGCTCTGTTACCTGTTCTTCCCTTACACTGTGTGGTTCTTCATTCCCCCAGTCACTGCCTTTGCTTTCTGTGACTTGCTTGGTGTGGCTGGAGCCCCTGCTGGAGAAAATGGAGGCAAAAACATCATTGAGACCTCACCCTTCTCCATGTCCCACCTGGGTAACCAGGTCTTCCATTTCCTTCTGGAGATGGCTCAAATTTTCCTTGGTTTTTCTTTTATCATCAATGTACCTATAGAAGTTTCTTTGTTCTCCTTGATGTCTCTGGCCAGGTTTAATTCCATCAGGGTTTTGGCTTCCATAATCTGATCCCAGGCTACAATTTTTTCTATATCCCTCCCAGGCCACCTGTTCCTGCTTCCACCCTCTGTAGGCTTCCTTTTTCTGTTTGAGTTTTTTAAGGAGCTCCTGGAGGGTTTTACTGATGGCCAGCCCTATCAGATGCTAATGGTTATGGCTGCTACCAGTTTAGGATGATTCTAAACCATGAGCAGATAAGCAATGGAAGGGTTTCATTTCTTTGCAGATGTGCCAATACCCTAGTACAGTTGTTTTAATAATAATAATAATAATTTAAAACATTGCAAAGCTGGCATTTCCCCTTCACCCACTGGCGTAGTCACAGCAGAATGAATGGACCATTGTTAGAAGAGTAATTTCTACGCACAAAGCAACCTCTGTTCACAACTGGAAGGTTAGAAATGTTCAGCCAGTGATGACAATTAAATAAAATTATTATTTGAGCATCTCTTAGGGTTACAAATCATTGTGTCTCCAGCTGGTGCTACCTGTCCTTTATTATAAATCCACAGAATCTTTTGACTAACAACTCTAGTGGAAACAGTCTCATGAAATATGATTTCTTTTTCCATGTTCAGAAGTTAAGAGCAGTTGTTTGTACCTTGAATAAAGATATTATTAGTTTTGTGCCCAGGACTAGAGACATGGGAGGGAGCTTAGAACAAAACCACAAAATGTTAGTGGGAGCTTTTGAAAAACTGAGCTATGGGAACAATGAAAAATTGACAGAGAGCAGTTGATATTTTTGGGACAGTTGATGTCTGAAAAAGCCTGTGATAAAATTTACAGCTATTTAGAAGATAAACAGGGAAGACAGAATTTATCTAGACACTGTAAGCCTAAGAGGAAACAAGGGAAGTTTTACAAAGAAGCACTTCTGACAGTAAAATATATTCCAGATAGAAGAAGGCTGTTTTTTGAAAACTGGCAAAACCTGATGGGGAATTTTTATTGGTCTTTTCCTACCTCTATTTATTTACACTCTCCAGAAGATGAATCCTTTCTTATTAACCAGTAAGAAAGCCAGCATTCAGCAAGGATTTGAATGTAGAGTCTCCAGCAGTACTTTTTAATGAGTGGTATTCTTGGAAAGCAGTCAGTTGACCGTAGTAGCTGAATTCCTGACTGCAGCACACCAGTCAGTGGCAAACACTCAGGATGAGTTGTTTAGAAATAAACCTGTGACACAGGAAATAGGGTACGAGGTGGTTCTGTGCTGTCTGAGGGTGGAAGGAGATGCAGAAAATCCATCACTGTTTATGTGGTTGTTTTTGTGACACATGGGAGCTGAGCTAACAGAGGAAGTGGAGAATAAATAAATACTCAGCAGGGAGAGTGATTATGGTAAAGATACAGATCCCTAGTTCTGGAAGCGTGACTTAGGGCCAGTTGCAAGGAATTCCTTCTCCTTGATTTTATGGAGTATATCTACATTCTGAAATAGTTTCTAACTAGTTATAGTAATAATAATGGCATGTGTTAGTGTTGTAATCTCTTAAGAGCTCGTATCTTCACTTGTCTTTTTATAGAAACATTAATTCTTTTGGCAAAAAAAAAATTGTGATGTTCTTTCTAAAATACTGAGGAAGAATATTTTTGCAACTGCTGCTTTGTATATTTTGGGTCTCATGCATGATTTATCACTTACTAAATTTGAAATCCAAATTATGGAACTGGCTACAGCTATTGCCAGAAAGCAGAATCTGCAGTGCTGGAAAAGGACTAAAAAGGTTATCATCTGACTAAGCTGCAACCTTTCTTGGAACAATATTTGTATTGTAGGTTACTAACAGCTTTGCAATCCACAGGTGCTCACTCACAATAGTGTTGTAATTCATCTATAATCGGGACATTATTTTTACTGCAAGTTATTCTGACTTTGCAGTCAATGGAAAGTAACCAGCTATAGTAAAAGTGTTGTCATTCATCTATAACTGGGACAGTACTTCCATCCTAAGTTATTCCAACTTTGTAGTGAATGAAAACTCACCAGCAATAGTAAGTGTGTTGTCATTCATCTAAAATAGAAGGGAGGAGAAAGGAGAAAGATGGACAAAATACAGAACATATTGGCAATGGAGTCTGAGTAAAACAACCCCAGGGTAATGCAAGGTAACATTTAGTTGGTGAAATTCAGTACAGGCTTCCAACTGAAAGGCTACACCATTTCCTTTGGCATCTGTCTGCCTAATCTCAGACAGGATGGAGGAGTACAGTGCAGCGAACATGCTCTGGTGAAGTCAAACCTCTGCTGGGGTTGCAGAAGCTGCTTGCAGAGCTCAGTGCACTCTACCTAAAAGTGCACTGAGCACCAGATAAGTAATGCCTGAGTATTTTACAGCTGGCTTAGACATGGGAGACTGCAGTGTAGACATCCCATACATAGTTCTTCTGGGCAAGAAGCCTGCCCTTTTTTATGCTACAAGAGCACTGTAGGCACTTAACAATTATTAATAATAACTAATTAATAATGGCCCAAATCCTTGGCTGTGATTGAGGACCTCAGAGAACAACTCATCTAGAGCTGTGTAAGAAAAGATGGCTCAAAACAATCTTAACCAAATCCTCGGCCAGCTTGTGCCTGGACTTTGCTCCAGCAAAAGATAAAGCAGCAGAGTACAATTTGTTCTAAGACATTAGCAAGGGAGAGAGAAGGACATAATGAAAACATTTTACTGGTAATGCGTATGAAGAATGCAGAGTGGTGGCAAATAAGACTATTAGGGGATAAGAGTATAAAATTAGATGAAAAGAAGAGATGAGATTGGTCAATTGCACTGGTCCTAAATCAACATTTCATCTCAGAAACCACAGAAGTCAGCAGCTGAGTAGAGGTGAATGAAAGACAAGGGTCAAAACAGCAATCATCGTTTGTTTATCTGAGCGTAGGAAAAGCATTTTTACACTAAATACACAACACATCGATTTACACTTGATAGACAGTACTTACACAAAAAGAGACTTCAACCCTCATTGAATAGCCTGCAGCACAATACAAATTCTTTTCATGGTAAACCTAGAGGGGGGAAAACAATCCCTTTTCATACAAGGAATTTTCATTTAAATATTTGAGTCTACTGGGAACAGCCTGAAAGACACATACCGTACTCCCGACTCACATCTACAGAGAACTGTGGTTTGATGTGCTGGTGCTACTTGCCAGCGTGGGGGCACTTTTAGGAACCTTGGTGGAAAGAAGCACAGCGGAAAGCTGTTTTCATTCCTCTTTGGAGGTGCCTGATGGAACATCTAGGAGTTGTTTACTTGTATAACAAGGAACAGGGTATGCTGGTAGGAAGACCAAGTTTCACCTTTAGGAGTCAAAGGACTGTGTTTGATAGCAAAAAATTTGCTGCCGTTGCTGGTGATGTTGTTTTGCCTTTTTTACAACAGAATAAAAATATTATTCCTTTAAGAAAAGACCTTCTTGGCTATTGCTGTCATTATCTGCTGAGTCATGCCAATAATTGTTTATTTTAGCATTCCTAGAGAATTTTAGAGATAGTTTACTCCCCCTTCCCCAGAAGGCAATTAGGAAGAACTGTGTAATTTCATAAATAAAATAAAACTAAGGGGTTTTTAGTTGAAAGCATTTCCTTTAAAGGTCTGCTGTGCAACACATCAGCAGTCAGGTGACTTATGGCAACCTGAAATTGAAAATGACTTGGGGTTGAGGGAAAGCAAGAAGAAGACAGGAAGAATTATACTAGCCAGTGTTCTTTAACTATCTATATAATACTTGAATCTTCATTTTGTTCAACTAACCATGACCTCACAGAACTGGTTCAGGCGTCAGCTCTGTGTCTGGACCAGAGTAAAAGATGTATTTATAAATTAGATTAACATAATCACTGATGAGAATAATATGTTCAATTACTTAATTCACTTCTGTTTTGACAATCTTCAATGCTACCAGAAGCACACTGTCAGAGCTATTTTCTTTTAGTCCACCATTTTTGGAAAGCTCTTCACAATTTCTCTGGAGAGAAAGCTCATGCTTTGTTGTTGCAACTCTCTCACTAGCTATTATATAGCAAATATAATTATAATTTGCTATTATGTAGCAAACTGTTTTCTTTCTATACTAGTTCTATAGAAAATAATCCAAACAAGTGAAATAAAATATCTTTACTTATGTACTCAAAAACCAAACTCTGGATGTATTAAGTGAAAGGAACAATAACCCTCAAAAAGCCAAAACCACCAGAAAAAAAAACCCATAAAAACAACAAAACCACTTTCCCCTGCTCCAGAAACTTCTTTGACTGTATCCTGCATTATGTTATTTACAGTCATTGAAGAAGGCTAAAGTAATCTTGCAATATGAGCTGCTGTCCTAGGACACTGACTTTTGTAAGACAGCTGAAGATCTCAGCTACTTTTTCCTTCCTAAAGAAACAAAGACTGGAAAGAGGGAGATTTTTTCAGAGAAGACGGGGGAGATCTCACTGTGAGATAAAGGATTACTCTGCTTTTTGAAGCTTTTGGATTCTTTGAATGTCTCCATAACATTAGAACATCATGCATCCTCCTCATGACCCTGTATCAAAGGTGATCCATTCTGATGAGATGCGATGGGATCCTCTGGGTTTATTTTGGAGTAGCCTGCCAAGCCTCTTGCATTTGGCTGATACAAAACAGGAACACATTCTCTTCTGGTTTATGCCTGGGTGAACCATTTCTGTAGCATTCAGAAAGCCTTCATTAGTCAGGTTGTTTGGAGAGGAGGAACACCACTGCTCAACCTGGGCTGGCTTAGCTTTGGAAGCATCTGAATTCCAGTCCTCAGTTGCAGCCGAGCAGCAGAAGTGCAAGAGGGAAGAATGCAAGGTGGTTTTGGGGTATTCTGAGCTGCTTGGGTCTGGAGGAAGAGGGGCATGAACACAATCCTTGGACACCAATTAGAAGAACCATGATGTGGCTCTGCCTCATAGGTCGTCACGGGCCTTGGGTTATTGGTCTCAAAGGCTTTCTGCCACATTGGTTTTGTCATTGCCAGAAGAAGGGAGAGCAGTGGGAGAGGATGCAGAGGGCTTTGACACCCATGCTGTGCTGCTGGAGGATCCTGTCAGTGAGAAAGGTGACAGCAGAGTCACACCAAGTGACTTGGACACAGGACACACTGAGCTACTACAGCTCGGGAGCGTGCGGTCTCTATGAGAGTAGCCAGATTTCTCAATGCATAATTCAGTACAATAAACATATACATCACACTAACTCATTCTTCTGCTAGACTACTTTAATTTCTTGACAATAACCTCACTAAATTGACCTGGAAAGAAAGAGGCATTCAAAGTTTATAATTTGATTTCTGCCCTATATAATTTTGGCTCTCCTCCTTCTCATGTAGCTGCTAATATGAATTACTGCAGATTTAGTGTTTTGTTACAGATTAATTCAATGGGATTTTTGACTAAGCTAGCATCCAAAATGACTTTGCACTTGGTGACATCTGCGATGCCAGCATGCAAAATGATTCTTCTGGCATTTTTACAAGTTCTATTGTGCCACTGAGTAGGTCTTGAGAAATCCAGCTATGACCATATCTGATTTGGCTAAGAACACCAAGTAATATAACACAAATAGCGATAATAGTTATTTTGCAGGAGTAACAGCTTCTGGCTATTTTCATTCCCTCTCAGGCAGACCTGGAGCCCAGGCATACTGTCAAGTGTTTTTTATATACCTGTCACAGTCAAAATTCTCTTAGGTTCAACTAATAAGACCAGACAGTTGCATCAGGACAATCACATTATGAACCTGATTTTTTCTGTTATAGAACAAGTGGTATCTTTGAACAAAATCCTCCTTGTTCTGGCTGTCTCTGCCATTCCTTCTACTGATGTACCTGCTGAAGCCCATTAGACATACATCTTAGATGTATCTCTATAGATACAGAAATATATTAGATACAGATTTTAACATTTCTGCTTGGCTGCCTTCAAGAGACTTTTCACTGCCAGAATGGCTTTCTTTCCAAACCTTTTATTTGGAGGATGTTCTGGTGATAGGAAGCCCAGATCTTAGAAAATTCATTATGCTTTAAGAACTGAGGTCCACTGCCAGTCATTAGAGTCGTCAGCATTTGCTGAAAGCAATTAAGGTAATTTTATTTACCAGATTCAATTGTGTCCCTTTTTCAGATTGTCTTTACATTGTTGACAAAGGTGCAAAATTTTTAAGATCACGATGTGGCTTTTCTTCTGATTACTCATCTGCATTTTGTGATTCACCTCACTGCAACATTTTCATTGACATCATCCCTATGCCAGTAAAAACATGTTTTCTTACTAAACTATTCTTCATTAGCTTCAGTTTCAGAGCTTGTCCTTGTTCCTGAGTTAGTGTTTTCCAACAACTGGCCATTTTTTTTCATTGATTAGTTCATCTCTTACTGTGCTACTGACACCATTAATTGACAGTGAGTGACTCTGCCTCACTGTTCAAGGAAGAGGTGGTGTCAAATAGCTGAAGTTCGTGGTAAAATCCCCTTAAATGTGTGGAACCTACATCAGAAATATATATATATATATATTTAATTCTTCACTTTTTATCTCTAAAAGTCTAGACAGTTATAAAGAAGATGCTTACACATTTGTTTCTCGTGTATATTTTTACTACTAGACACTAGAAAACACTAGTAATCATTAGGGGAAAATTAATTTGGAGGTACAAAAGCACCAAGATGGCTAAACGGCATTGGGAATTGCAAAGACACTTGCTCATCACTTCCTTTAACCGAGACGAAAGAGAACGTGTATTCATTCACTCGCTAGTTGACAGAAAGCCGAGCACGAGCTGGGTTAAAGTTACTTGTACGGTGTGCTGGGTCCGCTGCGGGTACCGAAAGCACAAGGCAAATCTGCACTTAAGACAGGCGCGGGGCTACCGAAAGGTGCAGAAATAACATCCCGTATTCCTGAAAAAGGCTCAGGCCACTGGCTTCCGGGGGCACGGAGGGGCCGCCGCCCGCAGTGCTGTCGCCTGAGGGTACCTGCCGGGCTCGGGCAGCGGGGCTCGGGGGCAGCGCGTTCCCTCCCGCACCGGCGCCGCCGCACCGGGCCGGGATTCCCGGCCGGCCGGAGCCCGGCGCGGGCAGCGTGGGGCCCAGCGGGGAAGGGTCCGCGGATGGGCGGAGGTGTTCACACGCCGGGAGGCGCCGGGCTCCGCCGGCCGGGACGCGGCTCTCCGGGAAGCCGTCCGGCCCCTCCGCTCCGGGGCCACTCCCGAGGCCGCCGGGGAAGAAGCTGCCGCGGGCGGGCGCCTCTCCCGAGGAACAGCCGCCGCCTCACCTGCGGCCGCCCCGTCCCTCCGCCCCCGCCACCCTGCACCGGAGCCGCCGAGCCCCAGCGAGCCGCTCGGGCACAGCGCGGCGGTGGGCGCGGCCTCCGCCGCCCGCCCCTTCCTCCCTCTCTCCCTCTCTCTCCCTCCTTCCTCCTCCCCCCGCCCGCCGCTCCCGCGCCCCCCGCCCGCCGCCGCTCCCCGGCCCCGCCGGTGTCTCCGGCCGCCCCCGCGCTGCCCCCGCCCGCTCTCGTTCTCCTCGTTCTCCTCCTCCTTTCCCCCCGCCCTTCCCGCGCGGTGGTTCGCTCCTCCCCGCCCCTTTCCCCCACCTCTCCCGTCCCCTCCCACCCCCGGCTCCCCGCGGTGGTCTGGCCCGGCCCGGCGGCGGAGGGAGCGGCGGAGCGGGCGGGCGGGCGGCGCTGCCGGGCGGGGGTCTCGCTCTCCGGGGACCTCTCTCTGCGGGGACCTCTCTCTGCGGGGACGCGGCGAGCAGCGGAGCGGAGCGGGGCGGGGGAGACAGCGCAGCGAGCGAGGCAGCGGGAGCGGCTCCCCGACCGCGGGCAGCACCATGAGGTGAGCGGCCGGCTCCGGAGCGGGCGGCGGGCGCGGGGTGGGGGGCGACGCTCCGCGCCCCCCGGCTCGGACGGCGCACAGCCGGGAACGGGAGTGGGAGACGGGGGGATCGGCCGGCGGCGGGGGAGGGGGCCGGGCCGAGGGGAGCCCCGCGGTGGGGGAAGGGCCCATTGTTAGTGGCGGCGGGGGAAGGGCGGCCCGCCGTCCCCGTCCCCCCGCGGCGGCGGCGAAGTTGCGGTCGGGGGGCGGCGGCGGGGCCCGGGCCGGGGCGGGGGACGGCCCCGCTCCGGCGCCTCCCCCCCGGGCCGGGCACGGCGTGAGCCCCGAGCGCCCGTCTCCTTTCTTTCTCTGCCGGCGGTGATTTTTTTCCTCCCTCTTCCCCTCCGCCTTACCCGGCGCGTGTTGCATTGCAGCAGCAGCTGGGCTTTTCCCTCGGTAATCAATAAAGAGGCGCCGGGGGGGAAGGAGGGAGGGGGGGGATCCCCCTCTCGGCAGCCGGGAAAGTGTCGCGTTTGGAGGTTTGGGATGTAAACACAGAGGTGGCCGCGGCTGGGGGCGGCAGGGAGGGAGGTGGGTGCCTGCCGCCTTCCCGCCGGGAACTCCCGCTCCCCGCCGGCTCATTCATTTGAAGGCGATTTTCTGCCTCCCCGGCCCGTCCCCCCCTTTCCCCCGCCATCCTCCCCCCAGCTCGCTTTTAGCGCCTGTTCTGTTTCCGTAATCTCCTTTCTGGATTGGTGCAGGACCCGGTGAGAAATGCGGCTCGGTGGCCGAGCGCTGGTCCGGCTGCTCGGGGACGCCGTGCTCCCTGGAGGCCTGCCCCTCACTCAGACAGCTGGGGAAACGAGTTACTCATGCCTTCCCTTTTTTTTTTTTTTTCGCCTGGAAGTTATTGTCTGCCTTACAGTTGGATATGAACCTTCTTTGTCTTAAAGACGCGACTGTAAGTCGTGAGGTCCTTTGGAGTAGAGGTCCGGCAAGATTTGCGTGATCAAAGTCGGCAAATTCGTCTGCTGCATAAAACTGATGAGCCATTAGAATTCCCTGTAAATTACAGGAAAATCCTAAAAAAATTTTTTGTACTATGAGGGTTCCCTCTTTCAGTGCACCTTCAATGGAAAAGGTAGCGTTGCAGCGGGAAGCATGGGAACAATCTCCCTGTTGTTTTGTTTAGAATTGTGTTCCTGTGTTTCCCTCTAGTTTTCTTTGTTAACTGTAGGTAATTATGTCCTACGTTATTTTAAGCTTTGTTTTATCTTGTGATAATTTATTTTCAGTTATTCATGTTGCTCATGTAGAAGTCAGATACCCTGCAAATAAAAAGTTACAGCTTGGAAAACCTACGGGTTTGTATCCAGATCCTTTAAGCAGAGGTGTTCTTTTTAATTATCTTGACAGCCTTTAGCACAATGAATGCTGCTAATCGAGGAGGACTTGGCATAAATACCTTGGGAAGCCCCGTGTAAGTTTGGGTTTCCTGCTGGAGAAAGGCGCGGTGATGCTGGGTGAAGTGAGCTATAGCAGCAAGAGTGCTCACTGTTCACTGATGTAACTGTATGTGTGCTAGGACTTGTGCCAGCTTGGAGGGAGCACAAGTATTTCTCTTAACCAGCACAACAGGAAAGTGTCTAGGTTGAACCTACCCTTAGGTTGCTTATTTAGATGTTTGATTAGTTGACTTGCAGCAGTGAGTAAATGTAGGTAAATGAGTATATTATTGGCCCTGAAGCTTTCTCCCCGCTCGTGTCTGCAGAGCATCAAGCTGGTAAGGGGGAGATGCAGTTGTGATTCTGAGGGTTGCTCTGATGAGTGGTCATGGGGTGTTTCGAAGGAAACTGACTTCCAGAACGCTTGGTTCCAGCCCTCTGGAAAAAAAGAAACAAGCTGTACCAATTAAACTACACAGGCTAAAAAAATGATGTGGTTAAAGAAGTATTTTCTCTCTATAGAGGCACTATTAAATTCACTCAGTTTTGTTTAATTGGTCCGACTCCAGTACAACGGCAAGCTTTCACTGCACGCTCTCTCTTTGGACTTGTTTAGACTATGGTTGATGGTATATTTCTGAAACATGTTTAAACAATATCTTCATGCTGTATTTTGTTCAGGCAATGACTTTTAATGTGCTTTTGCTGGTCAAGGCAAGGTCTGACGGGGGAGGAGTGGCAGGGTAGATGGGACAAGCAGCCAGCATTTCATATATAGCTCCTCTGTTTGCAGGTGCTGTTAGCAGTTTTTACTAAAAATGTACTTTTGGCACAATATTGATGGTCTCGCGGAATGAGTAAACTGCATTGCCGTTGGGCAGGTAAGTATGCAGCTGGTGCTCCAAAGAATAAAAAATAAATAGGTGAACTGGGACGAGGAAGGGGAAAACAGCTTCACTTTCTTTCCTGTGCTTTGGCTGTTCTTCGGCCATCATGAACCTGAACTCATTCTGATGATTTCGTGTTAAGATCTTGCATCCTGTCTGGCTGATTAGCTGGTCGGTTTCCAAAAAGCAAACTGGTTTTCCTTCTGTCAGAAAATACTAAACATCGTTGTGAAGAGCATCTTTGAATGTTAAAATGATCAGCAATTCTGTAAGACACAAACGCCGACACTGCCCAAGAATTAATTCTTGCAGAAGTCTGCTTTGTATTCAAATTGAAATGATATGCTATTTGAATAACATCTGTTAGGGGTTTTAGGTTGCGGAGAAACTCTGAATATTAAATATCTCACTTAAATGGTCTAGCCTAAGTATGAAGTTACTTGGTTCAGGAGCCAGCTTGAATAGGGCTGTGTGTATCTGTGTCTCCTGCCCTAGGTAAACAGCTGATTCCCATGAACACCTGTTGCTCTCTTTGTACTCTGGTTAGCTGACAAAAGTGCTGCCCCTAATACAGTTCCCTGAAAGCACTTATGTTATAATAGGTATCCAGGAATGGGCATATTCAGTGAGGTTTCCATTCACCAGCTGCCTGGAACATGGTGGGGGGAAGAGGTGCTGAAGATGTAGGTAACAGCCGAGTTTGGTGCCCCTGTTCTAGTAGTAGCATGACTTCCCGTCATATTTGTACAAGAAGAATGTGTGTGAACAGACTTTTATTGTAGCATATGTTGAAGTCTGTATTACAGGAGCTGGTAAGCACAACTCTGCTGCTAGAGCTGGGATTCTACAGTGAAGGTTAACTGAATTACTTTTTTTTTTTTTTCTCTCCATGTGTATCAGGCTCATTTTGAGTGTTAACTCCAATAAAAATAAATGAGCTTTGCAAGATACCGACTTTTTAAAAATCAAGCTGTACAGCCTTCTCTTGGGATTACTACATCCATTTCTTTGTGTGGGAAAGAATTGTTTTTCATTAGTGTGCTGGTCAGAAAGCAGAGTGCAACCCAGAGTTGGGTTTCATTAACCAAGTTCCCAAGAACTGGCAAGGAAACAGTATTTTTTAAGAAGTTTCAAAATTGATACTTCCAGAGCCCGGTATAATAATTTGTATTTATGATGGGCTACTAGGCAGATCATATATATATATATATGAATTTAATTCCATGTTTAGATAAGGCAAACAGCTAAATTATTATAGATTTTGCCTTTTCTGAAAAGTCATGTCATATTCTTGCTTGTATTTTCAAGCTAAAAAGGTAGCTAAATTTGTGGTCACTAAGCCACACTGAAATTTCTATTTGCTTAAAATCAGCAGCTTTTCTGCTCAAATATGTTGCTACAGAATGCACTTCACGTTATTATTTAAAAGTCAGCATATTTTATGCCTGGGTTGGTAAGCCTTCATTATATTTTAAGTGTTGTGCTGAGAAGACGAATACCATACAAACTCACTGTTTACTGAGTGAAAGCCCACAGCAGAAGTAACAAAGCATGAACCTTCATTAGGACTAGGAATTCTTGGAGGAACCCACACGCATTTCCTGGGGTTTCCAGGAAAGTGGTTATACAAGAGCATTATTAGTGACAATAGTACAGTTCAGTCTGCTGCAATGACTGCAGTTATTTAGGGTGGTGAAATAGCCCAGCAGCAAGGCCATCAATTTGATGGTGACATTAAGTTATTGTTGGATATGTAAGGTAACTCTTTGGAATTGTGCCTTTAGTTTTGAACCTTGCCTGAATGGTGTGTTTGAAATAGGAGGCTTAATTTAGTTGAAAAATATTTGACAAAATGTTGGAAGTGCAAGCAGGCGGTTAAATTAGACTGGATATGCATAACTGCAAGCAATACAGTTCCTAAAATTGCTTGTATCTCATGAGAAAAATTGGTGGTGTGGGCAGGTTTTTTTTTTCAGGTGGATCCAAGAATTCAGGTTACTTTCCTTGTTCTTAAGTAAACTAACAGATGGACTGAGTCATCTGTCTGATAGAAGTGTGGTCTTTAGCTTGCACTTTATTTGTGACAGTTGCAAGTAATTTTTGGACAGGCTGTTTCTGCCCACCTGATATGGGATCTGACAGCTGTTTTGTCCGCAAGGCCTCTGGATAGTTCAGCGAATTATTTTGGTAGTAAAAGTTAAAATCTTTAAGGAATTACCATGTGAATGGAGAGTGCAGGAATGAGAATAGGTTTTTTTAGACAAAGCTATTTATGACCCTCTTAGCAATTATGTTGTCAGCCTTTAAAAATTAGAAACAGTCTCGGAGTGTGTATAATTCAGGAATGCTCTCTGGAAGGGCATGTACAAGTTTTTTCTTGACTCTGATTCAGGGTTTCATGTTTGCTGTTGGAGGTCAGAAAACAAGAGCGAGTTAGTTGGCATCCTGCTTCAGGCCACTATAGCCTAAAAGCCTTTTTTCTCCACTTCCATAAAAAGCAGAAACATTTTTCTCCCAGCACCTGTTTCAGTGGATGCTTTGCCCTCAGTGACGTCTCTCGGCGCTGCCTTAGGCATGTGATTGGAAATACTTCGTAATGAGGGCTGCTTCTTGCCATGCCAGGGCAGCTCATGTGGAACTATTATAGAAATAGGTTATTGAACCACTGGATAAAGTCATTTGCTTTCATTACTAGAGAGAGCAAATGTATTTTGTGAAACAGATATTATTCCCTTCTTTGCTTTGACCTTTCATCTAGAATTGCTTTTGACAGTTCATGCCTGCTTCCACTCAGCAGTGGAGAAATGCATGTGCCAGCTCTTTAAACATCCAGGCATGTTTAGGTTTTAAGAGTGCTGTAGTGGTGAGAGAGGGCAGAAGATACGTGCTTTTTGTGTTCAATTAAAAAAAAAAAATTACTTCTAGTAGTAGCTCAAATTAAGTGTAGCAGAGGCTGAAGTCACACCAGCCTTGCTGAACCATCAGCTGTGATATTTGTTGGTGCCTACCTCACTCTCCCACCCCACCTTGCCCTGCCAGTCCTTGGGAATTCAATACAACTACTTCGTGTTCTTGGGCTGTTCGAATTTCCCTTGGGATTACTGTGGGAGGGAAGCTGCTTTTGTATCTGCCTGTATTTAAACCTGCCAGGTGAGGAGCCGCTGTGTGTCCCTGCTGTGCCTCTCCTGCCCTAACTTCCCATGGCTTCTCACAGACCTGGAAAAGAACTTGGTTTGTGTGCAGCTTTTTTGGTTGAATAATATACAGAAACTTTTTCCCCTTTTAGAGATAGCTGTACCACCTTATTTTAACTTTCAAATTTTCTAGCATGAGAAATAAAAACATATATCTCAGTAACTGAGTCTGATTTGAAAATGCGCCGTACCAATACTGGTTGTGGAGGAAGATGTTGAATTTTGCTTCAAATAATCCTAATAAATTGTTCTCCTAATTGCTAAACCTCTCCCCTGCTCTCATGTATTACAAGTCTCCTTCACTGTAGCTATTTCATGAGTAACGTTAAAAATGTTCCAGAAGAGAATGTGAATGTTGTGCTTACCAGCCTCTGGTGGTGTTATGTGGTGGTGTGTGCTGCTCCTAATGTTGTGGTTCTGTAGGCACTTTTGGGAGGCTGATGGAACTGCTGCTGGGGAGGTGATGTGACATCTTTCTGGGTCTCCTGTCCAAGTGCTGGTGACAGCCTGGTGGAGGAAACGGGACTGTGCAGTGGGATGTGAGATGATGTGTCAATCCACTTCGGATTAGTCTTTCCTGTTGAACCACTTGTAATAAGCGCATGGTTTGGGAATCAATGCACAAGTTAACGTGAGGAATTGAAGTGCAACTCTTGTCTCTGTGGGTAATCTTTAGGCAAGGCTCATTAAAAGAAAACACCCTCAGTATTCAGGCAAAAAAAAAAAAAAAAATCTGTTCTTAGTTTCATATATTGAAAATTCTCCAGGCAAAGCTGGTTTATGTAAAAGAAGAATAGTAAAAATGCTCTCAGTTTAGTCCAGAATTTGCTTCTTTGCAAAGTGTGTGGGTTGGTGTTGTGGGTTTTTTCTTTTTCTGTTTTGTTTTTTATGGTTTTTTTTTTTTAAGTTATGGTAAAGAAAGGTGCTGACACCAGGTGAGGTATGGGAGAAAGAAGTGGAAAGTGATTGCACTCCAGAGGATGATACAAAAATGCTGCTTTACTGGACTGGTGTCCTGCCAGAAATAACTCTAAACTTCTAATTTGCAGCACAAACGCAATTGGAAGGGTTTTGTTTGAAATTGTTCTTTCTTTGTCCTTTCTTCACAAATTTGAAATTCCTGTTTCCTGAACTGGATTACAAAGTAATCTATATTTACTGCAAATTCCATACAGAGGGTGAGGCAAGGTTGTTTGCTCTAGTATACGTGCCACCTACTTCCAAACAGAAGAATTTTTAAAACCAGGAATTAAGCAGAATGGTAAAAGAGTAAGAGTAATCATAGCTATAGCTAAAACCTGTATTATTTGCAGTTTTATAGCAAGTAAAGAAATATTTAAACTTTCTTTTTAGAGGAAATCGATTTCTATGTATGTTCTTAAAGAATTTTCCTAAAACGTAGTTTAGTGCCTAAATTTTTTTTTTTTAGGCCAGTGACTGCTGTCAGTTTGTTGCAGGTGAAATACAGTGAACGCAGCTTTTAAACTGAAATGCTTTGAGGGGCATGTAGTTAAGATAGTGTTTTATTGTGGTACATTTTCATATGTGCTCATGTCTCCTAGAAGTTTATATTTTGTGGAGATTTCCACTGAAGTTGCATATTTTTTTTTTCCTATCATATGGGATTGAAAATGGAAGTACTAAATGGAAAGATGATTTAAGATTCTGTTGTAGTTCATGTATTTCCAACAAAACTTTCAGTGCTGCTGCATTAGTGGTATTTTTACTGGCATTGGTGGAAAGAGGAGGTTGGTAATTTTAGGTTCCAGTCAGCTTTCTGGTTGGCTTTGCAAATGTGACTTAAACATGTGCTCTGAGTAAATCTGGGCATTGAACCTGGTAGTACTGCTGCCTAAAATCACTAGTTCTTCAAATAACTAATGTTGAATATGTGGCTTTCTTTTCAGATTCCAAGCTTCCAGCTCCAGGCGAGCAAGAATTTTCCTTTTCTAGCTAGTGTATGTTGTTCATGTCAGTAATGCATTACAATGAACACTATATATTGCTACTCATTTTGAAAACTAGTTTTCTCTCTGTATCTTCCTGTTCTATAAAAACCTCATTGTCCTTTGCTTTCTTTTAAAAGCTTGGAGTCTTCTATAAGTAGTGCATAGTGATGTGTACACCTTTTATTATAACTCCTGTGTTGAACTCCTGTTGATATTTGAGGAAAGTGTGTGATCCTTTTGGCAAGCCTTAGACCGTTAAACAATGCTGACTCCTCTTTAAGAGTACCCAGCCTAAGTTTAATAAAACAGATTTGTTTTAAAAAATACTTGTTGGATTTGTATTTAAAACTGTACACAGTAAAGCTTTCTTAGAAAAATTGTACTGTGTTGTGGGATGCATTTGCAAAGCCCATTTTTAGAAATCTGCAATTGGCTACTGTGGATGATGGTAAATGGACTTTGCAACTTCAGAATAAACATAGTTACCTATTGTCTGAAATAGATGGTGTGGCCAGACTGACGAAACAGTGAAGCCTAATTTTGGCAGAGATAATGAATCAAAATAGTGAATGACAGCACTAAGAAAATTATCAGTACTGAAGTTACGCATTTGTATATGAACATGCTACTTAAGAAGGGTATGGTTTGGTTTTGTTTATGTACTACTCTAGAAGAAATACCGATTTATTATTTTTAAATTATGTTTAGAGGTACTTTGTACTTCAGAATACTTCTGCTTTGATAGAAATCTCTGAATATGGTCAGAGATTATATTATATTTTAATTCATTGTTATACATTGATCTACTTGGTTGAATCACATCAGTGTGAGTAGAACAGGAGTGCGGTGCAGGAAGATGTATGTATATGAAATAAACATATTTGAGACACAGGTCTGCTTTCCTAGTCAGATATGAACCATCTGGTTTGAAGGTGAATAGTCTCTGGTAGTCAGAGCTTTTTTTTCCCTTGGTTAGAGCCTGCTCTTTGCGGGCTGAGGGAAGACACGAAAGACCTTTCCAGTTCAGTGTTGTTCTGACCAAGAGAAGGCTGAGGAGAGAGGTCCATTTTGGAAAACTCGCAGGCAACCTGTGTCTAATCATGAGTAGAAGGAGGAGATGAATTATTAGAGCACTTGAACAGTAAGTGTTTGAACTTAAGCACAAGCTGAACCCAGTAGTTCAGCTGCTTTTTTAGTGTTACGTATTTTAGAGAGTAATTGAGAATGAAGTTTTGTACCATTTCAGTGGTTTCCTTGGGTTTTTAGCTACTGAGTGGAAATACAGTAGTGGCTTTTGGATGAAAAATTTTACTTTGAGATGGGGGAAGAAGACCAAAGCAGTAAACAAATAAAAAAAGTCAGTCAAATAGATTTTGCATCTGAGAGATCTCGTGTTGCAATCCGAAGGACTGTGGTGGTGCCATTGTTCTAGTTTCCATAGTATGGTGTGATGAGTGCAGTAGCCTTTAGTTTGGTGATCAGCTGTGTTAGCTGCATCATAAGTGAATTATCCTCAGAATGATTCCTGCTGCACTTTACATCTGACCTTGCATCCCAGTTGTGAGGTGAAGAAATCTGGACTGCTGTGCTCAGGGACTCGATTTTGTGTTCTGATGGTATCTTCGAGGAGTCTGTTCACAAAGTTTGGAGGAATAGGGTGGCGTCAGGCTTCTTTTTTGGCACACTATAAGGGTGACTTTGAAACCAAAGGGGATTCCTTTCTGTTTTGTGTACCTTTCTTTGTCACTGAAAGAGCAGGTCTGTGTTCCTGTAATTGTTGCTATTTCCAACAATAGCTAAATCCACAAATGGATGGCAATGAGACAAACACAATGGTTGCCGTGCAGGTTATGAATAGTGTTGCTGTAGCTGTGTTGCTCTAAGCTTATAAACATGACAGAGGTTTTATAAGGAGAGGCAATACCTTCTATTCGATCACCTGCTGCAGTGCTGGGGAACAGGACACGGGCAATTTCACACATCCAAGGGCCGAGTTCCTGCTCAGAAAGCTGCTCAATTCTTTGGAGACACCATGTGGGGATTTTGTACTGTGTGGATTGTTGCAGGCGCGTTGCAGATACAGGTAAATGTTGCTGTGTGGTTTATTTTTTTAATAGGAAGCTCATAGTTTTGATGTCTGACCTCGTAGCAATATTTGGTGTAATTCTTATTTCAGAGATTAAAGCATTGGGTGCTTGAGAACAGGTTGGCAGCTGTAGGACATATTTAAATTGCTATTTGGTTTTGTATTACTCTACAAAGATAATGTCTGTATAAAGGAAGTGGAGATTGCATTGCAGAGAGCAATGTCAGGTAGTAAACACGTGAAAATACTTTTCAAATGTTACTGTTTCCATGTAAAACATGAAGATATATTTTCCTTTGAGGCATCTGACTACTGGAAATGTCGGGGGGAAAAGGATGGTTGGAATGACTTTTTTAAAGAGCCCATCTCTGTTATTTTTGTGAAGACATGGTCTTGGTCACTAGTGTGAATTTTCTGTAGTAAATCTGTAAGATGCAGATGGAAGTGGATTGATTGCACTGCCAGAGTTGCATCTTTAGACATGACTAATGCTTAATAATACTTAATAGCAGGATTTTGTTTTCCATGTTGAAATCCCCAGTTACCACAGGATAGAGGAGTGTACTGTTAAGCCAATTCTGAGTACCCTGCATATCTTGCCTCGAATTTCCATGCCTCCTTTTCTTAGGGAAGATGCAGAGCAAGCAAGCTCTCCTCTTGCAGTGCTCCCTGCCCAAACAATAAAAAGAAAACCTTGATATGAAGACTGTTGATGTAACAGTGAGGAATGCTTGCTGGTTTGGTGATTTGTGTAGTACCAGTCTCAGCATTCAACAGATTTTGAGTCCATATACTTGAAATCTCCCATTTTTTCCTCCTGAGTTGAACTAACCTCCTGGTTCTTGAGTATGTCTGTGCTTGGGGTGGGTATAGGGAGTAGGCTCACCCCAAAGCCCACTCATCAGGTATTTTGGTTGTAACTCTCAGTGAGATTACCCTGGTCTTGTCTGGAAATGGGGAGGGTGTTTAAGAGAGAGCTAGGAAAGAAACAAACTCCTGAGAGAAGATTCTCTCCAATTTGCTGTATCAATATATAATGTCTCAATTTCCCAACCACCTGAGTGATTGTAATTTTCTTGTTCTTTTGGGAACATAGAGGAGTCTTATGCAATTCATACTGTCTTACAAAAAACTTTCCCATTAAGAGGCACAGAGTTTAGATGTATATACATTGTTATGAAATCTGAAGATAAATTGATTTTTAAATTCAAAGTAGTTTGGGTAGGTGCTCATTTTTAATATTTTGTAAGACAAAACCCATCCCCCAAACAAAGCAAAACCATTTAGAAATAAAGCCATAGGCTTTTCTTTCAGAATTTGAGTGCCTTAATTGTTTATACATAGTACGACAGAAATATTGTCAAACAACTAAAGCATTTCATGCTTAACAATGGAAGTTTTGTGCATCTAAGAACTTTTTCTTGGTCATTGCTATAGAATTAAGATCTTGCTGGCCATTGTGCACTGCAGCAGGGAATTTTCTCTTGGCAGCACTATACCCTCCAGCCACTTAAATGCTCAGAACCATTTTAGTGCAGAACAGAGTAAATGCTGGAGATAGCATCTTTGGTGGACTGGTGACGGAGGTAATGTTTGTGTGTGGATGTTCTGTTTCTCAGGAAGACTGGGGTTAATTGTAGCTTGGCAAGTTAAAAAAAAAAGAAAAAAAAAAGAAAAAAAAAGAAGTTCCATATTGTTTTTCTGCAGTAGATTCCTGTTGCTATGCAACAAGCAGAATGTCACTTAGTACAGGATATATTAACTTGGTATTCCCGGCACATATCTCTGCCCGTTCATTTTCTGCTTTAGCAGGGGGGTATGCTGCTGGCTTCCTGTAGCACTGGAGTCTGAAGTACGGATCTGAGCTGCTATTCTGGGGCTCGCTGGAGCTGCCCTGACGTCAGTGCGCTTGCAGAGCCTCTCTTTGTTTTCGCGTGGATGGGACACCTGTGCGACACAGTCAGGCTTCCAAGCAGACAAAAAGGGGTGGTGGTGATCTTCCCCGAGGTGGGATGGCATTGCCAGGCAACATGCTAACGCTTCAGAAGGGAGAAATTTGTTACATGGGAAAAATATTCGGCTGTGAATTGTGAAAACCCGTGTACGTGATGCAGAGAAAGTTAATGCGGATGGCACCGTCGGAATCTTTAAACCAAAATATCTGGTTAATTTTTAATTATTATATGTAACTTTAATATTTGATTATGTTCGTGCCTCCTCTGCCTATCTCCCCATTCCCTCCAGTGCTAAACCCAACCAGTCTCAGCATCTAAATTCTGTACATTTGCTCTCAGTGGATTCTGGAATAAATGTTTAGAGCGTGTTTGGGAAAATTACCCTCTGTGGCTCTGGAACCAGTAATTAAGTAATGGACAAATGACAACATCTGGTAAGGCATTATTTTATAATCTAGTTAGTCTTCTAACGTAGTGGAAAACAAGGCGAAAGTAATATTTAAAATCTAGGAGGATGTTAATTTGATCTTTGCTTCAAAGTCTGTCAAGCAATATAGATGTCTGAAATGCAGAAACTGGAAAGCTGAGGATTTGTGATACTCTGGTTTTGTAACGTATGCATTGTGTCTCAGGTGGCATGATGTTTATACTATGTAATAATCCATTTTGTCTTAGTCAGTTTTCCGAATTTTCGTGTGGGTTTTGAAAGACAATTCACAAATCTAAGCTGAAATTAAGGTAGAGACTTAAATTAGCAGATCAAATACCGTCACTTTCTTGCTCTTAGAACTGTCTAGCATCTCTTTAACTGAAGCAGATTTGAAAGTAGCTTTAAAAAAATACTATAGTAAATGTACTTATGTGTGGCTTCTCAGTAAAGCAGAAACCAAATGAAAGAGTTGAAGTAGAGCTAGGAAAAGATTCAAAACACCTCTCAGTACTATTCTCTTGCTTGTTTTGCCAAGGGGGTGTCTCTAATCTATAAAGCATCATTGAGCGAGCAGCCTTTAGCAGCACAAGTGCTTAGCTCAGACCTCAATGCCAGAGAGCTGTGTGCCTGTTCTCAGGCAGGCCCAATGGAAAAGGTTTGTGCACACAAAGAGAACTTGATGCAACTTAAAAAATTCCTACGGCATTTGGTGAGATCAAGCCTGAGCTCTGTCACAGCAGTGATTTAAATCCATGGACAGGGATGCTTGGGGGCTTTTTGCTTTCTGTTTTGGGAAAGGGGATCTCTGCTTCTGTTGCACAACTGTTTGGTGAGAATGAGAAAACTGCTTGTGACTTTCAGTGCTATGATGGCTTGGTTCAGTTCTATCTTTTGGCACACAAAACAGTCGGCATTTGTAAAAATGTCCCTGCTTCTTGAGAAGGGAGGCAGAATGTAATTTAATTGTGAAGATAACATCTTCATCTTTAATGAAATGAACTTATTTTAGTGTGTAGATGGAGAAGTTCTAAAATATACTCAGGAAATGGGGAAATTTGAGCTGTAAGTTTTAAGTAGTGTGCTGGTAGGCTGCTTAGGTAAATCTTAAAGGAACTCAGAGTAGAAAGTGGATGTTCTGGAAACACTCTGGTTGTAGCGCAAAGAGCATTTAAAAGTTAAGTTCAGGTGCTATGCTGCTATAAATAGGGCTATGACAAAACACTCAGGTTTTCATATGAAATTAAGTTGGGGCAAATCTTGTAGATTTGATACCAGTGGTCCAAAGTTCTGTTTGGCTCTTGAAAAGAAAGCAATGCAATCTTTGTGTGTATGTGAGCAGTGAAACTACCCTGCTAGTTCTTGGTCATTAATTAATACCTGTATGCATACAGCAGGTGCAGAATTATCTCAAATATGATGTCGGAGCATTTGAATAATTTTAATGCTATTTTTTCCTCCCCTACAATAGAGACCTGTTTCTGGTTTGCAGATAGAAATAGATGGTGGTTTGAGGCCTGCTTTTTTGTTTTCATGTTTAATTTCCTTCTCTCTCGCAGAGGTTGGAAAGTCTGTAATGAATGTGGTAGGGAATTGCTTGGAGATAAGATGATTTCATGGAGTCAGCTCAGTGTTTTCTGCAAGCACTGACTGCTTCTTGTTTTCCAAAGAATTTCAGTCCTTTGGTGCTGGTTGAGAGTTGTCAGGGCTGTTCATTAGCTGTATCCTGGCTTGTTTTCTTTCCTGCCTAGCTTAAGACTGTGGGCCTGATCTGTCAACATTAAATTATTCAGCATCTACCTTAGTCCTTCAAAGCAGAGAGAATCTTAGATGGCCACTGAAGACAAAGGCTTCTAGATCATCTTGGATTAAATTGAGCAACATCAGAAGATTGGGTGCACCAGTCGTGCTTCAGCTCTCCCATGGAGGAGACAACTTCCCGTCTGTTTCTCCTTTACTTTCCAACTTTTGCTAATTTCTTAAAAAGAAGCTGTGCTCAAGTTTGAAGCTCTCAAATGCTATATTTTATGACACTGTGCTTAAACTGTGAATAACTTCTGAATTTGGTATTCAGAACAAGTTTTGATTAATGTGCAAAAAACGTCACTACACATTGAATAATGAAGAAACCTACTAGCTCTTCGTTTACTCCTCGGTTCATCTATCCAAAGTCAGAGGCAGTCTGAGAAAAAAGGTGGGAGGGGTGAGAGGAGTAAGTATGTAACTAAGACTTTTTAATGGTTTTACAACTGCAAGTCGCTCCTTCCTTCATATATAAGCAACCAGAACTTTGAGGTGTTCTTAACTCACGTACTTGTTTTTAACTCGGAAGTTTATTTTTTTTTAACCAGAATGCAGTGTGATTTTTAATGTTCTTCAAAAATTAAAAGAATAGGCCAAACATAACGTGCCATGACACTTGAAAGACGCATAAATTTGGAGCAGCTAGATTGTCAGCTGCGTGTGCTCCCTAAAATCGCTGTAACTCTTGGTCGCCCTTGTCCTGTTAGTAGAGCGTGCGCATGAAGGAGGCTGAAGCTGTGATTATAACAAGGTGTGCTTGCCAGGAGGAGCCCGAACTCCAGGGATCTGTGCTCTCCTTGGACTGTGCTTAATCAGAATTGCTAACTTCAGCCAAGCTAGCATCCATCAATAGTTACCCATCAGCTTTTAAGACAGGACTGGAACACTTTGTTCGTTCTCCTGATGTTTTGTGTGGGTTGGACCTGGTGGCTTTCTCTGAAGGTGCTTTGGGTTGGACTAAGTTGATCACTCCTTTACCATATAAATAAAAGATGGATAATGCTTGCCTGACTGGGACAGTCCACTTCAGTGACTCCTTTTACATAACTGAAAGTGCACCTGGTCTGCAGTGAATGATGGTTCAGTTTTGTGAGTTTTGACAGATATAGGCCTGGTTATTAAGGAAGGAGGTGTTGTGGTACCCACTGAGCAGCAAGGAACAGCTTTTGAAAATAACTGTACACGTTCTCTGCCTAAATCTCAGGAGGCTCCAGAGAAAAATGATGCCAGAGACCATCCAGGCAGACAGATTTTTCCTGCAGGCTCCGGTCTGTACGCTGCAGTTTGGACACCTCATTTAAATGTATCTTTAACCTGAGATGGTATCTATTGATATTGATGGTATCTATCTATTGGTATTGATGATATCACTACTGGGAAACTTTTTCCCATTCTCAGTTATCCTTGGAGGTTTTGTCTCACTATGTTATTTAAATCTTCCTTCTGTATATTAAGGCTTCCATACTCACTAACCATTGGACAATACAGACCAGCTTATTCTCTCTGAAGCTACCTCTAATGTGTGGGAGGCTTTGTGTTTCTCCTGAGTCTTTTCAAGATTTAGCCCACCAATTTCATTAATCTCTCACTGTGGTCTGTTTTTGAGACCTCCTGCCAGTTGTTTCTCTCCAATTGGCCCTCATCATTTGGAAGCTAAGGCTGATTCTTGTCCAGTTTGTTATGTACTGATTTGCACCTGTTCAGTAGAATGTATCTAAATGTAGACCTGAACTTGTTTTTTCTGTCATTTTTCCAGTTTGCCAGTAATAGTCGGAATTCTTACCTTGCTTGCATCATCTTCTGGGCTCCTGTCCTCTCTGATAGCAAGAATACTCTTCTATCTCTTTATGGTTCTACTGCAGCACAGGCATTGCAAAGCTGCAATTAATATATTTTCTCTGAGTGTATCATCTGGTGTCTGAATGAGGTTTTCAAATCTCCTTTCTGCTCTCCTTACAGTAATTTTGTGTATACATCTCTTACAGAAAGGCCATGTAAATGCTGTCAAGAACAAAGTCATTTGGCAGCATCTGCCCTCTGTGGTAATTAATGCAGGACTCCAGAAGAACTGGAGGAAATTACACTTATTTGGCATCATTAGTTCATAAGTGGCAATGAAGATGCATTTGTTATTTTTTAGCAGGGTTTTTACTAATAGTTTATGCTGGTGTTTTTCTTGTGATTGAAGTTGAACATAGGTTCTTTATAGACTTGACAGCCTGCTTTCTTTCCCATTCAAAACCTCACCTCTGCTCTGGGTGTAGCACTAGGCCATGGGCTTCTGCAAACCTGTTTGACATCCCTCCATGGCCTGAGCTGAACACCAGCTGAAATATAGTAGTTTTGTGGAAAATGTTCCTGAGTTTCTCAGCTTGGAATTGCATTTGTTGTAAGCCAATTGTATTTCAGTGTAAGCCAAGCAACTGCAGTCTCCTGAAAGCTGAGGCTTGTAGCTCTGACATTCAGGGTTTTCTCATGGGGAGAAGGTGCATAGTAAATGCAGACACAAAATGTACAAAAAGACTCAACAGTCACGGTTGAAGCTTGCAAATTTTTGCACAGCTGAGAAAATGAGCTTTGTAAAAAGCAGTGTGGAGCAATCTGTTGCTGGTATCACTGATAGTACTGCAGAGAAGAGACTGAAGTGTAAAGAATGAGAATGGTGTGAGCTCCCCTGGTGATGCTCAGGGATCGCTTTGCGAAGGATTACTCTCTCGGGATCCAAGCAGGGTGGACCACTTATGGGGTAAGATGTTGGGCTGCAACCTACTGATGATAGCCTGAAAGAGGGGAGGAGGTTGTTTTTGCAGGAATAACCCTCATTTTACCATAAACTCTTCTGGCTGTACTTGGACAACAGCACTGTGCTTCAGATTCCATTCCCTTACCATGGTACCAGTGTGTTGCAGGCACCTGATTAAAATCCTTTCAGTTTGGCCCAAGCTGTTGTTTGCTGCAGTGGATTGTAGCAGAGTTCTGTACTGAATCTTAAATTTGCTCTGACTTTCAGCAGGAATTCCATGTTTTCATCAGAATGAGGTATATTGTCGTAATAGGAATCTGTATAGTTTAGAAACCTTTAAGGAAGTCTGATGCGTTAGAGAACATTTTGTGATTCTACAGTACATTCTTCTACAGTATAAAATTTATAAGTATAATCTTTTTTTAAAACCAAAATGTTTTACTTGAAAAGAAATCTCTGCTTTGTACCATGACAGATAGTTTTGCTGAGATGTAATTAGCAGTACTGGCTTCTGCCCCTAGCAGAAATATTACCTGAAGAGACAGGTGGTTTGTCTCCTTTGTACATGGCTTATTTGTGTTTTGTGGTTGTCTGAAAGTGTTGGAAATACTGCTAGACTGTGTTATCAAATACTAATTTTCTGTGTAGCTACTTGGTACACTTAGGGGATAAGCTTTTAAACTGGTAATCATGGATTATTTACTTCTATTTGAAACTCTTTGAATTTTTATTGAAGAGTGACAGTATGACCACTTGTGTCTGCAAAACAGCTTGAAAATGTGAAAAACCTTTGCATTTTGCTTTCCTTTTTGTGTTGCAACAAGCTACCACGTGTAGTTAGGGTCTTCTCATGGAATTCCTTTCATCTCCTGTACACTGCTGAGTATCTTTAGGCTTAAGTGAGTAACTTCATGCTGATTGTCTCCCTATTGGATGTTAGGCTTAAAACACTTCATAAACAGTACATAAATACAGATCAAAAGAGGAACAGGAGTGGGGAGAGTGCCCAAGCTTTTATCCAGCAAATTCCATGTACAAAGAGCTTAACTTACTGTTCTAAGTCAAATCCAGAGGTGTGAGGTAAGTGGTCATTTCTCCTATCGGGAGCATCACGTGCCTTTCAAAAATGAGTGCTACCTTTTGCTCCCAGCCACACATCTTTACCAATGGGGCCAGCAAAGGCACAAGTGAAAACCTGAAATAGATACTTGCATTTTTAAACCTCTCTCAGGGTATTCTTAACGAAACAGATGTTTATTTAGCAGTGAGTGTCTGTCAGCTTTCTGCCAAGGATGCTTTCCAGGTGATCGCTGTAGGATTACAGATTGATGATTGATCATCACCTATTGATGTGATGATCAGGAGAACATCCACGAGACCATCTTTATAGCCCAGCGAAAAAATGTAACAGGGTGAAGAGAGGAGTTGATTGGTAGTGGTTTTTTATAAGCTTGTGTAGTGCATATAGCCATCCTCCTTGTTCTCTGTGCTTTACCTATGCCTTAGCTCAAGGTTTTGGAATTTAATTATGCTTGGTCAAAATAAATGTTGTTGTGAAGGCTTTTACCTGATCAGTGCTTTGTCTAAGCTTCACTAAGTGCTGATGAGTGATGTCTAGCACTTGCTAAAATTGTATTTCATTGCAAGCTTTGTCAAAATTAGAAGCAGAATTTTTGTCTGAAACTGTTACCTGCTTTTTTGCCATTCTTTTCCTAAAAATTTTGAAGTTAACGGAATGATTTTTCTAATGTTAATTAAAACAATTTAAAAAGCATTTTATTCCTCTGGGGTTTTGTTGTTGTTGTTTGGTTTGGTTTGGTTTGGGTTTTTTGGTGTTTTTGGTTTTTTTCTCTGTGATTGGGACTAATTAGACAAACTGCAACTGAAATATCAGTCCTAGATTTAGTTCACGTTTAAAAAATCTTTTATATGCCTTGTTTGCAAAACAGGTTACCGTCTAAAAATGGATTTTTTTGTTTCCTAGCTTGAGAGTATCTTGCTCTATGGTTTAGGCAAGGCTCGATCATCTCAAACCACTTTAGAATCTATTTGCTTATCTCCAGAGATAATAGTATAAAAAGCCATTTAAAAAATTGGCTGCAGGCTGCAGAAGCCCCAAGACTTCCCCCAGTATCCCCCCAGTTTGGGGAGAACTTCAGTGACAGCCTGCGTACTCCGTGTGACCGTGACAAAAAATGCTGGGATTATTTGCAGCTCTATTTGATCTGTGGAATGCACTGCATCTATTGTTAGCTCTCCAGCTGAAGCAAGAGCTGGAGTTGTTTTTCTCTTTTGACATTGCAGCAGGTCTGGCCAGGCACTGCTGTATCAGTCCGGAGTAGTTAAAGGTGATAGGACTGGCAAACATCCCATCCTTTTAGTAGCCATGGGGAAGCTGAGATGTGGGAGATCATAATTTATGTAGCTGGGATTGCTTTAAAATTCTTCAGAGGACTGCAGGCAGTGTCTCTCTGCAAGCCTGTGAAGTTCACTGTGTTCAGCTTTCCTGTTGGGTTTAGTGTCTCTTGGAAGTCTAAGCGCTTTTCCTGGCTAATTCCTTACCCCAGAGATTAAACACTGTGTGTGTGATAATAATGACGGCAACATTGTCACATCTGTAAACACACCAGCCTCTCTAGCACACGTACAGGTGCTCCTTTGCTGCTGAGATCATCATCTCTTTCTTTTATTTTCTCTTCAGCATAAAATTTGGATATTGACCTCTTCACAGTTTTCTTTACGGAGCTCACAGGTCCGTTAGTTGTCTCAAACTGAGTCTTATTCTGCATTGTGCTTTCTGCATTCCTTGCATCTGATAGCCTGCTCTCTCTCAGAGGGGCATGGAGCAATGCCTTTCTGGTGTTACCTGAGAACCAGAGAACAGGACTTGGAGGGACTGGATTTAGGTTGACTGGTTTGTTATGAAATATTAGATAAAAATATACCAAAAGTAGCATAGCAGTAGATTACTTATGAAATAATGCAAATAGGTTTGAAAGTTGTTACATCTAAAATTAATATCAGATTAAAAAAGAAAGCTTGCCAGTGTTTCCCCAGTGGTGATCCCTGGGCAGAGTTGCTGTTTATTTAAACTGGGACTTCCTTCTGACTACTTAAAACAATAGAAAATGACTTTTTAGATAAAAGACTTTGCTTCCTATCTTAGATTTAACTGCCTTGATAACAAAACAAAGAAAACAGGATGTGTAATTTAAACAAGACAGATACCAGGGTTCTGTGATTCCCTGGCTGTGGAAGGAGTTAGGTTTTGTGTGAGCTACAGAGATTTTAATATTAGAGTAGCATGAAAATTGGAGAAGTGCCCTGCTGGGGCTGATCACTGATCAGTGTAGTCCCATACACCATCCTGGAGAGTACCAATAGAGGAGAGGCTGCTTGAAAGAAATTGCCAGCAGCCCCTTAGGGATCTCTTTTCCTCTCCCTCTGCCAGAGCCCTAGGATCCATTGTCTGTTTTGAGGTGTTTTGGAACATGTCTATAGATTCCTTTTATTATTATTATTTTTTTTAGAACCTGTTACCCATGAATTCCTCTAATTCCTTTGTATCTTGCTGATC
Organism: Hirundo rustica; assembly: GCF_015227805.2. Taxonomy (NCBI): domain Eukaryota; kingdom Metazoa; phylum Chordata; class Aves; order Passeriformes; family Hirundinidae; genus Hirundo; species Hirundo rustica. The sequence goes on from NC_053452.1 coordinate 18,396,508, forward strand.
TTATCTCTCTCCACAACTTCCTGTAGCAACAAAGTCCAGAAATTCACTACCTTTATATGTAACTTTTTAACCTTTAGGGTGGTGGGGATTTATTTCTTGAAGTCGAATCAGAAGTTCAGATTTGCGAGTGCTTCCCTTTGCCCTGTCACTGTGAGTTCTGCTGCGGTTCCGCAGCCTGGTTTATGGTACGCAGCGCAGTACAGTGAATAAATGTCTTTGCGAGTAAAATGAAAAGGAGGAGCAGTCACGTTGTCACGTTGCTTGTGCTGCCCTAAGACCAAAAGGGCACTGTTAGTTTTCCTCAGTGTGGATTAAGTGGATATGCAAAGGAAGGAGTTTAGAGTATCCAAACAGCACCTTCCAGTTTATTCCTTTTTAGCAAATAAAGGTCTGCACTAGTAAGGGAAGATCTTTCTAAACATTTTGACAATTTTTTGACAGGTTACTTTGGTGATTGCTCTAGCAGTCTGTAATGTTTTTATGGCACCGTTTCTATAAAAGTGTTCTTTGTGTGTCTAGCACAGAGGCAGCGCGTGTTGCGTAATTTTTACGGCTGGAGGGAAGAGACTGAAACTTGCACAGCTCCTGTGTACGATTTGCACTGTGCAAGAACAGGGCTCTCCTGCAGCTATTCCTTGCAGCTCTTGCGGCAGGTCATTGTCCTGCTGCTGTACCTGGTTCATTACTCAGATTACAGGTCAGTTTTGCTTGGCTTCTTTTTCCCTCCTCCCCCTCCCCCCCTATTTTTTTTTTTTTTTTTTTTTAGCTATCTCTGGGTAGCTGTGTTTAGAGCAAAGCACAGAAAACTGAATAGAAATTCTGTGACATAGAGGAATATTAAATCTGCAAGCCTAGAACCTGTAATGCAGGAATGTGAGTACTAAGTCCTTAAACTTTAAATTGGCAGGACCCTTGTATGTCAGGGAAAGTCAGTAGATTTTTCTGGTGCAGTAGTACCGGTTGGCTCTTTAACCTGCCTTCCCTTTATCTCCTTGATATGAGGGTTGTAAAACTGAAGCATGGTGACCTCAGAGGATAGTTATGGTGGCAGCACGCCATATACTGTGACTTTGATTGAAGTGTTTTCCTTGACACTTGAGTTTTTCAGTGTAAGAGAAAATATTGACTGAAAAGACCCCCAGCATCTATGATATGGTAAAGTCCAGTGAAATGCTTGAATTTACTCCTCTTTTAAGCTGTATGCTGGCCATTGCATTCTTAATACTTATGTTTGTGGTTTGGCATAGGCTGTGTGGCATTAGTGTATCGAATGCTAGGATTACTTCAGGAATTTTCTCATAGCATTTCTGGATGTTTTAAGTCTTAATCTGACACTAATGAAGGTTTTGGGCTTGATTTCTCTTATATCCTCAGTTGTCATAAGCAGGAATGGAAGTAATTCTTCAGTGATGAAAGGTGGAAATTTTGTGAGCTTTGGATATTGAAGAGGTTAACAATCTAATGTTGAAGTACAGGCAAGAAACTGATTCCTGATTTGTTCTGGGGAACCTGAAATGCTGTTTAAAACCTTCACAAGTACACTCAGAAGGTACAGTTAGTTACAGCAGAGTTCTTAATTCTTTTGCCTGTTAGGTGCTGGCCGTAGAGAGAGAATGTAGCTGTGTGTAAGAAAATGTAGTTGTGTTCTAGTTAATTCAAAATTCAATTATGTTTCCATGTCAGGACCAAAAGCTGTCTTTATTTACAGTTTAAAGCTCCCATTGAAAGGAGTGGAGGTTATGTAATTTAAATTTAGGGCAAATTACGTTCTTTTGGATTGTAAAATGGAACAGTGAATGATGCAGAAAAGGTCTTGTCTCTTAGAATTACAGAGGGGCAACACCTAGTGAGGATATTTTCTGACCACAGTGAGATGCCTTTACAAGTAACTTACACTGAGCTCCCATTTTAAGGTGGGTAACTCTACAGAAAACCTCTGCCTTGTGTTTCCTTTAAAAGCAGTTGTGAGCTTAATTCATTACTTTTCTGATCCAGTTGAGGCCCAACTTTGTATTTAGCTGTTTTGTTTCTCAGCAGTACTATTGCTGATGGCTAGCTGCAAAAAATCAGAGTGTACTTAGGTGTTTTAAACATAACTTATTTCCACATGCAGTTTGGTTTTTCCCTTTGTTTTGGTTTTTGGGGTTTTGGGGGGTGTTTTTGGTCCCAGGAAATGGAACTCTGACTAAGAAGATGTTCACTGTTTGTTCGGGGCCCTTCAATAAATGAATATTTTTTCTGCTAATTGCTTTTATAGGTGGATAATACCATAACCTAGATTAAAATCCAAAAATACTGCAATAAATTTGGATTCCTACTCAAATTGTAGTGAGAGCAAATTGATAATGAAATGCTGTCTAGAGGCACTTGCTATTATAACTGAATCACTTGGTTTAAGTTTTATCACTGGAGTACCCAGAACTGAATATTGATGAAGGGTAGACACGATTCTGGCTGTCGCTGCAGCACAGATTTTGCAAAGAACAGCATTTTTGCCTGTTGGGATTCTACACCGTGTACAGCAGAGGAACCGAAAAGTGTTAAGCAAGAAGAAAGATTTTTCCCACGAGAATCAAAACGATGGCATGGGACTGTTAGTTGAAACGTACGCATTTGGGTGAGTTAAATCTAGGCTGCATCAAGTAAATGAAACTTAGACTACAATACTTAATACTGTGGGATGTATTAATTCAATGCTATGGCTTTCTCTTCAGAGGAAGGGCTGGTGTGTTGCCGCTCTCCTTTGTAAGCGTGCAGCAGGCTTGTTAGCAGCTGGAGAAGGGGCTGGAGGGAGGTTTTTGTCCCGGCTGCTGTGCCACACCCTGGTGCTTACCTGGCTGCCAGGAGAGGCCCCAGCAGGTTCTGCAATAAGCCACTGTCTCAGCAGGCACCACCCCAAGTGTGGGGCAGTGGGAGAAGTCAGTGCTTTGCCTTCTGGTCCTAAAGAATCTTCAGCAGCCAAGTGCAAGAATCTTCAGGTGTAGGACTTGATGGAAAGCTTTTTTTTTTTAAACAGCCTCAGAATTAGCGTGTGGGGCTTTGTTGGGTGGTTTTTGTTTCTTCACAAAGTTATATGGTTTTCAAGTCTGGAGGCTGCTTTAGAATAATAAGTGATATTATGATACCAGAAGGTATTTGAAATGCTTCTAAAAGTTTGGGGAATGAGAACTTTATTGAAATTACATTACAGCTATGGTCATGCAGACTCAGACAATGAATTCACTGATTCAAGCCAACAATTGGTATGTGAAAAACAGTGACCTGTTGTCTTTGGGATTGCACTTTGAGTCAAATGGCATGCACAGAGCAGGAATTTGTGCAGTCATTCTGCAAACAGACCTTGTGTACCGTCTGACAGGGTTTTTTTAAATTCGGTTTGTTAAAAATATAACCTCTCCATATATGCTGAAGTCAAAACTTTAAAAACCACAGATTTGCTGATATGGGCAAGTTTTAGCTCTAAGTTTCCATTAGCCAGTATTTCTAAAAATGTCACTTCATATACAAAAGGGGAGCATGGGTAGCACCGACCTAATTAGCACAGAGGACATCCGTGCAAACTTTCCTACACAATTTTCTCTGGTTTTTTGCAGACAGATGAGGCCAATCGGTTACAAAAAGCAGAAGAGAAGGTTCAATATCTCCTCTTCACCCTTTATACGTATTTATGCACCTGGCATGAAAAACCACTCACAGAGGCTGGACCTTTGGAGAGCAAAAGCTGATTTAAGAAGCGTCATCAAATAACACAAGCCAAAAATTCTCAAGCTCTTTTTTTAGGAAGAGTGATTTAATAGTTGTTCAGCCCTCAGTGGTCAGTTGTTTGAATCTAATTATTAGAGTTGTCCCAAGGTATTAGAATTTATCCAGACACTAGAATTACAGAGGACAACTGACACCAGGTTTCTCAGGGACATTGGTAAGATTGACGGCTCGGGCATTTGCTGTCACTTAATGCTCTGGCAGAAGTAGTAGCAGCTGGAGGATAAACCTCTGAAGTGGTTGATAACTGAAGTTAAGTTAGGCTTAAATGTGGACTGCAGCATCTGAGAAGCTAATGCGTGTCTGGAGGTGGTGAACAGACACAAACAAACTGCCATCGTTGGAATTACCAGGCACTTGCAGATGTTTGTGGTGCCTGACATCCTCGGGTTTCTAGAACAACTTTGATGCCGCAGAATGTTTTCACAGCGTGGGATAGATCAGAGGGGACCAAACTGGGTCATCTGGTCCAACTTCCCTGGGTCATCCCAGGGCACACACGGCACAGGACAGTGTCCAGGTTCTTGTACGTCCCCAGTGAGGGGGACTTCACAACCTCTCTGGAGAACGTGTCGAGGCTGAGCAGGCGCAGCTCGCTCAGCCTTTCCTCAGACGGGAGATGCTGCAGGCAGCAAAACTCACAGGGCACAGTACGTGAAGAGAAGCTGTACATGCTCAGGACTTTCTTAAAACCATCTGTAATCCAGAATTTTTAAAAGAATCCGATAAAGATCCAGACTGTTTGACCAAAATTTTTGCATATTCTTATCAGCTGGAACAAATACCATTTGAGTAACCACAGTGAAACGAGTTTCACCAGGCACCTTAATAATTGAAACCACTGAAACTTACGTAGAATACTAAAAACAAAATTATGATTTTACTATATTAAAAATGATTGGGAACTGCAACTAGGAGTCTGTTTCTAGACTGTTTAGGGATTAATTTGGTTTCATTTAGGGATTCATTGGTTTAATTGTATTTCATTTTAAGGAAAGTTATTGCTAAAGGCCAATGGGTTCCAGAAATGATAAAAACAGATAACACTTGATGTTGATTATTCAGCCTTTTCACAGTCCCTCATCGTTTATGAGGACCAGGTTTCTGGTTCTCGGAATAGTCAATGCCTCCTATTGGTAGGCATTGATGGTAAAGGAAGAACAGCTGTTTTGTTTCTTCCTTCCTGCCCAAAAAGTTCTCTCTGCATGTGCTGCCATGTGTAATATTTGAAACTTGGAATATTTGTCTCTTATACCTTCTCTGAAATATTTAGGGCAAATGCCGATTTTTTGAGCTTGAAAACAGACAATTTAGTGTCTCTGCCAGTGTATGGGAAACACTGAGCTAGAATCATTATTATTCAAATACTGCCCTCTTTTCTTTGGTAGGAAGGGATTGGTTGTTCCTTTGTCAGCAGCCAGAAAGTTTTTGGTGTATCTTGTGGAAGTTGCATGTGTAAGGAGGCAGAACATTCTGCTCTAACCATGAAGAGCTTGTTCTGTAATCTGTTATCCTGGGATGCCCGCTCATCATTTACCAGGATCACTTCTAGACAGCTGAGGGACTGTTTATCCTGGGCAGAAAAGTCAAAATACAAATCACTTGGAGAAATGAGAGAAAAAACCAGAACACTGCTGAGCTGTGTCTCACTTAAGTTGACGAGCTATTCTGAATTCAGGGAAGATTTCTCATTTCCTAAACTCTCGTGAGTATTTAGATCCTTGCTCAGTTGATTTCCTACATGTAACTTTGCCTCTGGAATGTAAAAGGAGGTTAGGATACTGTAGGCATCGGGGGTTTTTTACTGCCACAGGCATTGAGAGGCTCAAATGACACAGCACGGTGCTTTGGGCCACCAGCTGGTGCTGTAATTGCAAATTAGTTGAGCTGTAGCTTCAGATCCTAATAAAGTTACGCGTGCTCCTTGGGTGTTTCTCAGACACGGGAGTGGAGCCATGGCCTGGGAACATCTGAGCCAGATTGATTTGGCTGATTGATTCTTATTCTGTACCTTCTGAGACAGCCTCCTGCTGCTCTGGAAGCCATAAAACCGGCACCTAAGTGCTGCAATACGTTTTGTAACTCTGCTGCTGGCTCTTGACCTTGTTCTGCACGGAGCCCGTGCTGTTCTCTCCTGTGACAGGGTTCACCCGTGATGGATACCTGTGGGATTGCATCACTGCCTGCGGGGTTTCACGGGATGGGGATCTGTCACAAAGGGCTGCTGGCATCTTCTGCCACAAGTGTGCTCTGCTGGCTGTCAGCTCAAGGGCTGCCTGTGCTCAGGGATGCTCCAAAAATAGCAGCTTGAGAATAAAGAATCCAATAAACTTATCTTGACATGTATCACTTTTTTCAGACTTTTCTGTGAGATTTCACAATATTTCCACATAGTCTGTTCTAGCATTTCGCTGCTGTTGCTGTTAGAGGAATTTTCCTGTTATTCTTGTTTATGGAGGATGTTGTTAGTACATCCTCAGGTTTTTTTTTTCCCCGGTGTGGAATGGTTTGCTCTTTTATTTTGTAACCTTCTAACTCCTGTGTCTTTTTTTGATGCACTTCTGCGATGCACTTCTGCCTTGCCAGGTGTTTTCCCACTTTGTATGTTTGCTGTAGTTCAAAGTGTGCTTTGTGCTTGTGTTTTTAGAAAGCAAATTGAAGTTGTTTTTTCCTTATGCTTTAGATTTACATTATATGGATAGATGTCGATACCGTATACTTAACAGCAATGCCCTAAATGCCCCCTGCCCTAAATAAGTTGGCTAGTGATGAAAGGCAGTGCCTATCACTTCTGTGTGATCTTTCGTCCTTCCTGGTAGGAAGGTAGTACTTTGCCTGTAGCCTTGTATGTGCCCACATTACCTGAGCCAGATTATTACCAACAATTCCCAAATGACCACTAGTAGTTACAGCTTCCTCCCCCCACACATACACTATTGCATGACAAGCTACTCGTCAGTGGATTTGTCACAGAAAAGGTTATAAAGTGGTAAATCTTACGTTCCACAGGTAACTGGGGATCTTAGTTTTTATGAGCATGGTTTTCATACTTGGCGGTGGATTTGCCTCTCAACAGGAAGTCCCTGCTCTTGGCAGTAACAATCCTATTTGGATTGCTTTGGCCAAGCCATTGTTAATATCACTAGATCTTGCAGTGTCAGTGCTGGTTACTTAATGGAGGTGAAGAAACTCTTTTATACATCTGTACTTTGTACAGTTCTTTATCTTTAAAAAAAAATAGTATAAAGGTATTCCCTACAGGCTTACACTGCTCTATAAAAGACATGCATGTTTTTCATGAGGCTGTTCCATAAACTGAATGTCTTTACATGGTGCAGCAATGTTTTTAGGTGTTTCAGGGTGCTGCTTTACCCCTTTGAGGGGTAAAATTTTCTAATTGTTTCTTTAGCTGTTGAGGTGAAGGAAATACAGGTGCTCATGGTGGGTCCCAGTGTATGCTGTGTTTTGTGAGGAAATGTGAATAGTATTTGGTCCGTTCCCAGACTTTCCAATTTGCTTTGAATGCTCCCTTATAATGTGTTGGCTACTTTTCTGACCATTGTTAGGCAGGAAGAGGTAAGACTGCATGCTGGTGCTTGTTAATGTATTTTTTCATTGGAATATTTTCTTCAAAATGCCTGTGCTTTTGTGTTGGTTTTGGGTTATTTTTTTGAGAAGTCTCGCTCCTGTGGACATCTATGTGCGTCCACTTAATTTAGCAGATATTAGCTGTTGAAAACACCGCCTGACATCCCAGCTGGTGGAGGGAGATGTGTTGCCCTAGCTGGATTTAAATAACCTCTGTCCTGCTTTGAGTGCAAGTGCTGCTGTAGGTCTGACACAGAACCGTATGGGAAGCAGCTACTGACATCCAAACTACTGCTTCTGACAAGGCCTGGATTTGATTAGGCTGCCTAGGTTGCTGGCAGCCTTAGATGCCTGGAATAAAAGTTTCTAAACCAAACCAGAACTTTGGCTAATTCAGAGCATTGTGCTGGTGGGGTAGCTAACCAGTTTGCTGGAGCTCCTTTTCTCCTTCGGCCTGGAGCAGCCTTTCTGCAGCTTTCTGCTTTGTTCACTCATTGCTGGCAATGGGAACCTCGAGTCCCCCCTGCTTGCTTTTGCTTCCTATTTGTCTCAGTTTTGTAAAAAGCCCCGAAGCGCTTGTGAAGCAGCTTGCATGAGGATGCAGAAGCAGAGCTCTTACATGGAGTAGCATGTGCTTCTAATAGCTCATGGTTACATTATCCTGGCTGGCATGCTGGTAGATGGATTCAGAAGTAGTGTGCAGTCTGACAAAATATGATTAGTCTGCACTTACTGGTACACGTAGTGTCTGGGAAACCCTGATGTAAGTCTTGAAAGGCTTTATCTCAACAGTCTTGCTTGATAGCCTTTGGGAGCCTTTTTCCAAAACAAATGACTCACAGCCCTTAGGTCCCTCACAGAGGCAGTGAATGCGGTTCTTTGTACATGGGAGGAGGGAGAACAAGCAGTTTACCTTTTTGCTTTTAAAGATAAACTCTATAAACAAAACAACCCCTACAACTAATAATGCTGATGTAGGGGAGGAAAAAGGTCACAATGGAAAAAAAGTTGAAAGTATGTAATTTTTTGCAGCCTATTTAAGGGTTTAGTGTTTTCTGGAACATCACCTGTTCGTTTTGTGCACAGAGATGTGTAAACTAAGTTCTGTTGACTTTGTGTCACATTACATTAACCAAATTTTATCGTTACATTTCGTCACCTGCTTTTTTAAGAAATGAATTTGGACAGTTGGATATGCAGAAGTGGAAACTGGATTAGACTGTATCAGGGAGCAGCTAATTGAACTGTGGTTTTAACATATGACCACATATGGCATAAAGCTGGTAATAAAACTTCTCTTTTCCTTCATCCTCCCTGCAAAATACCTATTTAGGGTTGGTAGTGCAGCCTGTTTGCTTACCTCAGGTTAGCATCTGATCACAATGTATTCTGGAATATGAATCCGTAGCTAGTCTGAAAATGCTGTTTGGTATTAATACCCTTGTGTTGTGTATCATTTCCCTAAAAGAGGGCTTTTGTGAGGCAGGTAACAGCTGAAGAGAACTAAATCTTGTTAAGTGTGTAGCCGATGTTATCAAACTGATGTGTGTGCTACAGCACGGAAGCATTCTTGAGTTAAAAACCAAAAAAAGGTCCATCAACACACCAGAAAACCCCAAAACAAACAAAACCAAACCAGAAAAACCCACCCAAACTGCCTCAAAAGTCCTTGTTTGCAAGCAGACCTGAAAGCCCTGGGTAGAGAGTAGGGATCCCAAAGCTTCTGTGAAGAGGGAAGATGCAGAACACTCCCTTTAAGGATTAAACCTCCAAGCGTAGCTGTTAAAAGAGCGTCGTGACACTGGAAAATCCCAGCCTGGTAGTAAGGGCTGGAAATAGCTGTCAAATGTTCTCTGACATGAAGCTCCAGTTACCTTAGCCCTGAAGTGAGTACGAGAGACAGCAACACTGTGAGATGCTGGTTAAAACGAGGCAAGGTGGCCTGGAAAAGGTGCTTTCTAAAATGAAGCTGTAGCTGGATGGAGAGGGAAGAGAACACAATGGTTGGAGTGTTGATCTGGAGCATTGAAAGGCACGTTCCATTTGGAGCCCGGCAACAGCCATCTTGGACAATGCGAGAGGCCCCTGGGATGGCGGCTGGATTGTGCTGCCTTTATGCGTTAAAACGGCGTTTTCCCATAATTGCTGCTGGATTAGCTGAACCGCTGAAAATCCCTGTTCAGATAAAGCTTTCTGGCACTTGCATAGCACAAACCTAAACAATGGATATGCTGATAAGGAGTCTTAATTTTCTAGTGTGAGCAGAATTGTTCTTCAGCTCACCTTTGCGTTGTAGTTTCTCCTCTAAATAATTTATTAGTGCAAATAATCAATGAATATGTAACTTTGATTTTAAGTACTCTTTTCCCGGTTGGGGTTTGCGAGTCTTTTTTTCATTTGGAATGTGTAGTGGTCTACCTTTTTATAGGCCTCTACCTTTTTATTCCTCTGATATATTTTTAATACTTAAAACCGCAGAATAAAAGCCTTAACTGGCTAAAGCTGCTGTTGTGTTTGGGTTGTTTGAATTCCTACTTTCTAGATTGAAATTCAAATTTCGGTTTAGTAAGAATTACTTCCTTATCTGTAATGATTCACTGAATAAACTTGGGTAAGAAAAGATAAGCAGTAAAATTAAGTACAAAGTAATAGTATTTTCATTTTAAATACTGGGCTCTCAGGGTGAGGTAAGGTGTAGTCAGTTATGCTCCTTGAAAAGGAGGAAATAGAATAGCTGACATCCAAGTCTAACTAATATTAGAAGAAAGTGTCTAAACATATCTTCCAGTTTTGATAGTAATGTAATAAATGTACTCTTGCTAGATGAGGGGTTTTTTGGATCTAATTGCTATTTTGAAAACTTTATTTTCCTGTTTTTCTGGTAAAGGAAGCCGGTAACTACTTTTGTCCTTGCCCTAAAAAAATATTTTTATCAGAAGGTGAAGGGACTTCCCAACTTGGTGATACCATTGGGTATAAAGGACTTGCACAGTGGAAGTTTTTGTAAAATAATGCATTACACGTACAACATCATATATGAAAATATAAAAATCTGTATAGTTTTTTCTTCTGAGTGATGTTTTAGTCAAATTTCGGCTATTTGGGAGTCAAGTCTTGTGCCCAAGTACAGATAGACATTCACATGCAGAGGTTTTTGGATTTGTTGAATAATTATTTGTGTTTGTTCATGCAGATATACTTGAAAGCGTGATTTGTCATGTCTGGGAAAATTTAAAGTGAAAGGACTCTTGGGAAACACGATCTCCTTTTGCTATCCCCGGTAGATATGATGCAATTTGTTCTAAAACTTGGGGGTAGAGGTAGGTGGTATTTTAATGGAACAGAACATGGGTATGTCCCTGTTACTGTTGATCCTACTCTTTTACAGATCAGCATATTGTCCTGTTTCCAGCTTGGAGACACATTTAAGATTAAAGTAAACGTGAAAGGGAGTTGCGATTTGAGTCTTAAATTTGAGGTTTTGTCTCTAAACACGAGCATTTGCAAAGCAAAGAGAACTGGAGAGACAGCTGAACTGCTTAGGAATCAGGAGCAGGAAAGCAAGGCAAACACAGTTTCTCACTGTTTAACTTGCTAACTGTTTTTCTGGTGTGAAGGCAGATCTCAGTGACAACATTTAAGAAGCTAACAAGCAAAGCATCCTAAAATGGGGGAAACAAAGTATTGCACTCTGAAGCAATAATTACTCTGCCAAGAGGTTTGAAATGCTAGAAGAGCTGCTCTCGAGAAGAAAAACCAGTGTGTAATTCATGATGAAGACATCGATCAGCATGGTAACTTTTATGACCTTGCATAGCAATTTATTCCTTTCTTCCTTGTGGGTGTTGGCTGCTCTAGGGTGAGAATGCTATTTCTTTTTTTGACTGTGTAACAATTTTGGTAGAATTTTGCTACAGACCTGTTTCAGAGAGGCAAGATATGTTGAGAAATAGTTTTTGGTTTTGCTCATTGAGGTGACGGTGCAAATGCCCATTTGTGCTGGCTGCTCGGTGTGGGTAAAACCCCTCCAAACAAGCGTTTCAAGCACACATCTGTGTTCATACACTTCTGTTCAAGGGCTGTGTGCTTACTGCCACTGCACTCTAGCTGCTTAATTTTTATTGCAAGAGATGCTTGAAATAGCTGACATTGTGGGAAAATCAAACAGCTTCTACTCAGTGTTTCATGGTGCCTCTAGATCATCCAATTTTCTAGGACAGAATGTTAGATGTAATGAATGCACAAATGTTAATGTTAATTATTAACTAGATTGAATTAGTTACTGCAGTCTTCTGTTGGTGTTCAAAGTGAAAAGTGGGTCACTGAGTCTCAAAATACTTTTGCAATGAATTCTAGCATTGATTTTCCTATTTCTTCTTGTGCTGTTCTTTGCCTGCCAGTCTGGAGAGGAAGAGTAGAGCACTTCAAGCCTTTTGCTTGTACAAGTAACCTTTCCCTTCTTTTAGAATTACAGTAGCATATACATGACAGGACAGATTCCTCTGAATCCCTCTGCCAGCTCCACATAAAGGATTTCATTTATAAATACATGTATAAATAGTGGTAGAATTTTTAAATTATATTACCGTTACCACCCTGTTATTATCAAAGTCATTAACTGATGAAAACAAGATTCAGACTTTGGGAAATGAAGAATTTTTTACTGTTAGTTGTGAAATAGCACTGTATGAAGGATATGCAGAAGAAAAACTGATCACAAATTTGAATGATTATAGGTTAATTTAAGCTGCATTTAATAGAAGAGTGTATGCAATTGGGATTATACCTAAGGAACTAGATTTTAATAACAAGCCTTAGTACCTTGAGGGAAGTGTACTAGTAAGCATTGCTAGAAGAAGGGAGGAATTTGTGGGATGGAATATGAGTTGGGATCAGGAATTTCTTCAAGTTAGAGGTTAAAGTCTTAACGGACTTGCAGTCAGACTTGGAAGAAGAGCTGCTGAAGTAGCTGTGTGAGTAGCCACTTCAGGGAGGATATTACTACTATAAAGGAGGAGTGAAAAAATAGTAGTTTAAAAAAGGATTTTGATGTGGGAAAGAAATCAGAGTTATTCATAATAAGACTGACTGAGTCTTGCCAAAAAGTAATTTGGATCAAGGAAGAGGAGAGTGCAAAAAAAAAATGCTGGGTAAATGCCGTAGTTTGGCATGAAAATTGAATTCATATTTCAATATAGGTGATAACTTCGACTGCATTCAATGGCAAATGTAAACAACCCATAACTGAAGTGAAAGCAGAATGTTTTCCAGTTTGTGTCAACTTGATGTTGGTAACCTCTCCTCGATTTGTGAAATCTGTATGTGGAAACCTGTGCTCAAAGAAGAGAGCACAGCTCTACTGTAGAGAGGCGTTTAAGTGGAAATTTAGTATTCCTTTGTTTTATGCATTATCATAAATGTCTCTACTGAATGCACAGCATAAGAATGCTCATTAGATTTTCCTGTACAAGGAAGCAGTTGTAACTGGGGTAATTTTTACACATCAGTGTTTGCTTACTATACCGTGACAGGTCTTGTGTTGCTTAAGAATTCATTCGTTTCGAGCTGCTTGAATAGGGCCCAGAACTTTGCCTTATCCTGGTGCCCTCGGAAAGGAGGACAGGATTGTCAAGAGCTCTGTTTGTATCTGAAGTATTTTGTAGTACAGACTTGTTAAGAGATGTCAGAAATTCATGAATCAGTCTTGTGTTTTGTTGGGAGGAGAGTGTGAAAGAAATAAGCAGTAAGCCTTATTATTAAACATTCAGACATTTATTTGGTAGTGCACATCAGTGATACAAATACTATGTTGTTTATTTAAACCTCATACTTTTAGACTTTGAATATTAGGACTACCAGCAGTCTTTAAAATCTTCATTTAAAGGCTGCAGAAGGAGAGGCTGCTTGACACTTCAAGTGTGAAATACGTATTGTTATTTTTGGGAAGAGCATTCCAATAAAATGAGGTGCTAAGGCAGAAATTGTCATAAATAAGGTACTTATATATGCAATTCAGTGGGGTGTTCTCAAAAAAATTTAGTTCTTCTAGAGCCACACACTGTCTTAGTCAGGGTGGGAGTTCTTGGGATTCATCTGCTCCCATCACCTTGCCTGGGTTGAATTTTGAAGTCTCAAAGGATGGAGATTACAGGGCTCCTCCTGGCAGCCTCTCCCAGTATTTCACTGATTTCTTGGTGCAACTCTTCCTTGCCTGGTTAAAAGCTCCTTTTCTGTACTTTTTGATTATCTCTTACCTTTCTGTAGTGCACTTCTGAGAAGATTGTGACTCTTGTTCCCTGTAATTCCCTGTTGAGTAGTTGAGAGTGGCCATTATGTTCCTGTCTTAGCTGGAGACTGAACAAGCACAGCTGTGAAGCCACTCCTGATGCATCTTTTCCTCTAACCCCATTAACGGTTTTCTCTTTGATTTGCTCCAATTTGTCAAAGTCTTTCTTTCCACTGAGGAGCCCAAAACTGGGCACAATGTGCCAGATGCGGTCTGAATAGAGGGGAATAATCACTTTCTAAATCATTGAGGTTATTTTTGTCCCAGGTGCGAGTTTTTGCCCTAGCCTAGCCACACGGTCCCTTCACCTGTGTTGGGTGCATGCTGTTCACTTTGATGGACTCTCTGTGTCCAGTTCATGAGACAATGAGAGCCCCTAACTTTATTTCCCCCTAATGCAATACTCATGCCGACCTGGAAACTCTGGGAACAAAACTTGGGTTTGAAACCAAGGCAATCATATGTAGCCTTTTCTTGTAGTTTGCTGCTCATGTTTTCATGATTAATCCATAAAACCATAGAAGGCTTGGGTTAGGAGGGACCTTAAAGATCACCCATTCAACCTGGCCTCCTTTTCATTCATGTCAATGTCAACCTGGTGTTTAAAAACAAGTGTTAAACTAACAAAATATGGCGGTGGTTTTATTGTTTGTTGGTTTGGTTTTGGTTTTGGGGTTTTTTTGTGTGTTTTTGGGTTTTTTTCTGGATGAAATTTAAGTTTTAGAAAGACAATTCCTTCTTGTAATGAATCTTTCTTGTAATGAACCATGAATTGCATATTCATATGTTAACACTGGGGCTAGAATGTGTCACTCAGAGATTAGCCACCTTCCCTTTACACAGCTCTCTACATCAGAGGCTGCCCTTGTATTAAATAGGTAATGTAAAAACACTGCTCTCCTGCTCTTCCAAGAGGAGCTGGGCAGTGGTTATCAGAAAGTAAAATGAGTTACATGATCTGTGGTGCTGGTAATGTAATGATGGATCCTGTTGCAGCACGTTCGGGAACTCGGATTGCCTGGGGAGTCTGGGCTCTGAAAGCTGTGATTTGTACCATGTGTCAAAAGCTTAGGAAATAACAGAAGAAGGTCACTTTTTGTTAAAATATATATAGAACATAGGAAATACATGTATGTGAAGTCTTTTTTTCACAGGAAGTTGTCAGCTGTCAGTCTTGGAGATGTTGTTTTTCCATGCCTGCTTAAAAAGGCTTTCCACTGTATGTTGGGCTCGGATTCATGGAATCGCAGCAAAGAAAGCAGCAAGCCCTCAAAAAATAGACTATTTGTAGGAAAGAACTAAAAAGCCAGGAAAGGCTGGCTTTGGTCCTGGCCTTTTAAGACCTTCAGGTTAAAAGCTTTGAACTTTTCTATCTGTGATCATTGTTCCTGTTCGGTAAAGATACTGATTTTGTGGTTGATAGCTTTGTTCAATTACAGGGTAACCTGGTGCTTCCAGATTGGTTCATTCCCAGATTTTGCTGTAGAGATTTTTTTCCATTAGCTTTGACAACAGAGACAAACCAAGAAATTGATTTTTGATAAAAATCTGTCTTGAGATAGGTGAAAGATCATGGTAGGAATCTTCTGCTCCTCTTTTACTGTTGAGTAAAATCAGTACCCAGGCAGAATTAGTCTTTACTCCGGCCAAACCTTTGGCTTGTGATGCTACTGTATTGAATCTGCTTCAATTACTGCATGGATTCGGCACAACCTTTTAGTGTAAGCAAAGCAGTAAATGCCCTGAAGAAATATGTTTGAAGAATCAGTGGAAAAATGGATTTGATTATAACAATGTAATATTTTCAGGAAAAATTCAGGATAAATTACCGAAGATGCCATGTCTAAGGGAACACCCCTGTATAAGAGGATAAAAGAAAACAAGAATATGGATGAGCACATGGAGCAAGCATAAACTGAATTATCTTATTTCATGGTTCTGTGGAGTCTAAATGCAGGACTTCATTCTACCAGTATAAAAATAATGGCTGGAAAGATTTCCCCTGTCAATGTAAATGTGTTGTAATGAAATTGTTGGCCTCTGTATAGTCCTGATTTTTTTTTCAAAACATCTGTTGGAAACATTTATTGGAAAAAAAAAATCTTCATGATTCTCTATGGGATGGAAAGATCAAGAAAATAGTGGAAGAAAGTGGGAAAATGTTGCTTTTGTCACTTGCAGGCTGTTTCATTGAGAGTCTTACCTCCAAGATAGAATAATTACGGCTTCTAATAAAGTTATTCCCATGAAGTTATCACTAAGTTTGCATACAAGGCAAAGACCAAATCTGTGTATAAAATTCTAGCATATCCATGTTCTTCTTTGTCTCAAGCTGGAATGATGGATGATGAAAGTTCAGATATAGTACTTCTTAAAGGAGCAAGACAGCAAATGGTTGTTCCTTCTGTCTGCTGAAGGAATTCCTTAAAAAACACCCCTACCTTTATGTATGAAAGTATTTTAGTGTCCGTTTCTCTTAAAAAACTGGTATCTGATTTTGGGTGATTACACAGTCTGTTCAAACAGTTGAGAAGTAAAGTATCTTAATATCATCTTTGGTTCTACTTCAGAGAGTATTTATGAGTTTAAGGGTAGATAAAATTAGTCACATATGTGTATTTTATTAATACTACATTAGGTTATTGCATATATATAGTTAGCCATTGTTAATACAACTAGTTTCACGCTATTCAATATCCAAGTTTTTCAGTCTGCTGTTCTTAATTCCTATTAATACTTCAGGGTTTTTTAAGGTTTGCCTCTATAGTGCCAGTGTGTATTGATTTGACTTGTATTCTCCCCTAGATGTTCCTGATGTCCTTTGACAGAATAGGTGAATTTTTAGGTGAACCAGCATATGACAAACCTAAAGACAATACTGAATTACCAATACAAAATTGCTTTGTCCATTGCATGAAATATGAAATGTGGCATGTGAAATGTTTGGGTAAAGAAAATTCCTTCGGGTTTCAAATTGGGAATTCTGTGTGAAAAGTAGGCTCTCACTTAACATCAATCTGCTGTTCTAAATAATATTTCTCTTTCTGCCTGAATGTCCTGCCATGATTTCTTTCAGCTGTTTGATATTCGCCTGCTGCTGTGGAACAAGCTACAAATGCAAAATCATCAAGGAACAGCTTTATAGCAACATGAGAAATTTATGAGAATTTTCTGGCTCCAAGAGCAGACTTCTCCTAAATTAATGTTAAATGCTTTTATACACAAGATGAAAACCAATTTTCTTTTGGTAGAAGGTGCTCGCTGAGCAAAGAAGGTTTGTCCCCAGCAAACTCTGTACCAGCTAAAACGCTGGAGTGTTGCAGAATCCTGTGCCAAAAGCAAAGCACCTTTCCTTTGCCAGCTATTAATCCCAGTGATTCCATTTCCCCTGGTTCTCAGCAGTACTAGTTTTATTTCTAGTTGGGACTTTCCCCTGCAGGATTTTCTGCTGGTTTCTGATATTGCAGCTCATCTGTATTCTGAGTAATTCATGAGAAGAAAAAGTGGGAGAGATGAATGAATCTCTCGGTTATCAGAGACGGAAAAGTGGGAGAGATGAATGAATGTCTCAGTTATCAATCAAAAGTTTTCTAGGCAAGTACAGGAGAGCTGTTAGTGAAGCAGTCTGGGATCTCTCCCTCTGCATTCACCTGTATTAACAGCCACTCTTGTTTGAGTTGCATCTGCTGGAAGGAATCAATGAGAACTTTTGTCCTGTGGGGGGGTTGTAGTGTCTGAAAAAGAATCCACATGGAAACAGGTCAGATTAATCAGCTGCTCCTAACTGAATCTTATTTAAAAACCTAAATAGCAAGTAAATTCTGCACTGGCTTCTGAAGTGTTGGAGTGGGCAAGCTGCATCATTTGAAGTTGGGTACAAGTGGCACAGCACAGCTTAGTTCCTTCTGCTGTACCGAACACGTGACGTTCCCTTGCCAGCAGCGTTTTACTGGCTTTTAGTAACGCAGGGAAAGTTGAGATTCTTACTTTTCAGCTGAGGATGTGTTGGAGAAACGTAACTTATTGAACTGCTGTGTTAACCTCTGCAGAATCCTCATGGATTATATCTTTCCACGATGTCCTGTTGATGGTGTGGGTGTCTTGCTGGCAGGAGGAGGTGGTAATTGTTACACTCAACCTCTTCTGAGATGTCCTTCTGGCTGAAGTGCTAAATTTCAAGAAATTAATAAAATTAAAGCAGCTGATTATGAGTTAAAACCTAAAGCAACCCAAAGTTTTTCCCATCGCCTCAATCGCATTGCCCCTGTCAACAAAATCCAAGCTCCTTCCCCGACTCCCAAAAATAAATATTAAGCTATGTAATTTAGTTCAATCTGGAGCATATTTGAGGGCATAGGAAACATTCCTTTGTTAGCTTCAAGATGCTAAAAAGGAGCTTAACTGTTAAGCCAGATGAGCAACTTAGCATACACAGCAACTTTGTCTACAGTGTCTTTTTTAGTTAATAGAAATTAGTGGAACAATATATCTGGGATTTTGGTCTGGTTTTGACTGGTTTTAACTTTTTAAGAGCAAAACAGAGAACACACATTTTCACTGTGAGGTACCAGCTGGGGTTCAGGAACAGGCAGGAAAAATTACCTTGCAAAACTCCACCACTAAAATACAGAACTTTATATCTGGACCAGCATTTAGTTGCTTTTCAAAAATGTGTATTTTTAAGTTGTTAGAATTGGAAGTGTTTAGAGTTTCTTTCTAGCTTTGTGCCACATGGTTTGAAAATCCTAAACAGGCGTTTGATGAATCAGTGTCTCTTTCCATTCCTTCTGCCCCGCAAAGACTGCACATTTTAAGAACACGTTGTTATGTCTCTGTAAATTGAGAACATAGCAGGAAGAAAAAAAAAGCCTGAATCACCAGAAGCAGTGGTAATGGGTTATAATTTTTCAAAAAACCCTCATTGTTACATTACTGACAAAAATACCAAAGGTAGAGCATCAGAGCAATCACAGCTTTTCCTTGCTTTTGTTAGTATATTTAAATGATCTTTTCTGTGGCTGCAGTTGTGCTGTGTTTCATATGAGTTTGATCCTTGAAGTATGTTTATCCTTTCTAGTTCTTGAGAGAGGAAAACCAAGCATCCACTTCTTGTGGAGAGGGGAAAAGAAAAAAAAGAAGGCTTAGGTCAGCAGACTGGATTGGTGTCACTGTGCATTGAGCTTAAGAACTTGGGATGTGAAAGAATGAACACATTCCATCTGGGCGAAAGAATGATGTCTGCTAGGGTTCAGTTTGCTGTGGATTTTGAGCTTTTTGTATGATCTCATCACTGGAGGAGGAAAGTATATTCTCCCATAAGAATAATCTTATACTTATGATTCATTACTACTGTGGTTTTTTGTGTGAGCCTTTTGAGTGCCAGACCTCCCCCCCACTCTTCCACCCCAAATAAAAACCAGCCACCCTGTCATTGGCTTTATATGGTATTGCTGTAGGTGGACTCCACCAGAAAAATGGCGGGCTTTAACAATCAGAGCCTTACATCTTTGTCTGGAGAATAACTCCTCCTAACATATATTTATCCAGCTATTTGTCAAGATTTATATTTTGGGAAGAGAGCTTTGTACACTTTGTCTCCTAAGGTTTGCTAAGCACTTTTTTGCGTGAATGTTCCCTCGTATGACTTTTCTGTTTTCTGCAACTAATTTCACATACTAAGTTCAGTAAGTTTACTGGGGAACACAGGATTTCTCAGTTTTTCTTTGTTAATATTTCACTGTAGTTCCCCAACTTGCTGCCCTGATAATTTAGCAGTCAGTTCTTGGAGCAGCTGTGCATTTTGGCAGTAGCATGTGAAGCTGGAGATGCTCAATCTCTCACATCCCCTAATCAGCCCACATATTGAAAAGGTGCAGGCTGATCCAAGTCTAATGGTTTCTGGAACCATTATACCCCACGAGGAAGAGGATAATTTGTAGATAGGCAAGTAAACCCAGTAGGATGCTTTTGAAGGCCTAATGGCATGGCAAAGAGATGAAGACCCTTTTTCTTTTCTCTTGTAACAGGACTGGAGACAATTTGTTTATTTGCCACCAGTGTAGGGTAATATGTAAAAAATCTGCATTTGTGATCAGACCTAAGTGATTCTGGTGTAGTGAATGAAGGAAGCCATCCTAGCACAGGTCATGTAAGGGACACACGTGTTACAACAAACCCTGGGGACTGTGAAGAGCTCATGTATAAATACTGAGATGGGTGAAAACCTGTTTCCTAATAAAAGTACAGCAGGGAAGTGTCATAAGCGTGAAAAGCAAGAAATAAAATAAATGTTACCCTTCTGACTCACTCGGCTCTTGTTCTTTTGCACTGAAGTTTAAGTTCATATATATTTGTAGAATGAAAGAGACTGCTTCAGGTTCTAGTCACAGTGTGTATACTAAAGTCAGAATTTTCCTAGAAAAAGGTGCATCTTCAGAAAAAAGCCCTAAACTTTATTTTTCTTTAGCCCTGTCGAGGATAGTCATGAGCTAACAGTGTGGATTTTTGATTTGGTGTGACCCTTTGAAGTTGATGGATTTCTAGTATGCGTTTTATTTTTAGGGAGAGGGGGTTGGTATTTAAATACTTTATGGTGTCTAATTATAATATACAATATATTACTTTCAGATGCTAAACTGTCAAATGGCCATTGGAGAGCAGGACTAAAGATTCTTTTCACTAAAGCTTGTGCCTCCATGCTTTTCTTCAAAAGGAAGTGTAATCACTTTAGAGAACTTGTTACTAAGAGAGTAATTGAATAAATCTCTCCTTCACCTACTAATGTATCATTATTGAACCCAGGCTAGCATCCTGTGATGGTTTAATTTCTTTCTCATAGGGATCTTTTCTTTCTTTCATTTTTCCATCTTACTCTTGCAGTCTGATAAACAAAGTGCTGTGTGTTGGGAGCTGTTGGCCAGAGGGGAGTATGGCGCCTTCGAATTGATACCTGGATGTGAAAATTACACACCTGGAACACTGAAATTTTAGTTAGAGCTTTTATATGAAATGAAGGCAGAAGGTTTATTGTGCAGTCATTGAAAAGGTCAGCTGGAAATTGTTTGTATTTGTCATTTTTAAAAGTTTGTGAATCATCTCATCTTTTTATATGAATAATTCCCTGTTATGAAAATGGTTTTATTTTAAATGGAGCATGAAGTATTTGAGATCTAGACTTGGTTAATACTTCCAGTTATAAGACACGGCCTGAGAAGTGGAACTAAAAATAGTTTAGCAATTGTTAAAGAAAAGCTAGAAATTCAATTCAAGGTCATCTTATTTGCACTTGTGAAGGCTACCACTTGAATACCAAACAGTTCTAAAATGAATAGGTTTTTCTTTGTCTTTATTTCTTTATGGTTTTGGTATGTCAAATAAAAACATTTAAAAAGTTTCATAAACTTAGGCTGAATAAGAGCACCTGAAATTTGATGGTCTGTCCTATTAAGTCTCCTGCTCACTGTACCATTACTCAGTCACTCTGGTTTTACCTTTGTTGTAATTGGAACATATTAGCTTAGAATCATAGTCTCAATTTTTAATAGAATTTTTTTTTTTTTTTTTCTTTAATCTGTCTGGCACATGACTGAGTAGAAGTTACTTTTTGGCAAGAACTCTGTGAATCACATGGCTCTGCTTCCAAATCAGTATCTAGGTCCTGTCACCTATGGTTTATCATGCTTCTGATTGATCCAATTGAAATGTAGCAAAAATTTATTATGGGTTCAGAAGTTTTCCAAGTTTACTGTCAGGCATTTTAGAGAAACCACTAGTGTTTGTCATGTACTTTGTGAACAGTACAGAATGTTTCTAGGTTTGAACTTTAGGATGTGTGCCAAAATATCTAAAAATAAAGAAATCCAGTAGGTTCTTGCACTGTCCTCTTCTCAAGTAAGGGAACTTTATTTCACTGTGGCATATATTTAATGGGACTGTGAAATGCCTAAAAGTTGTACCAAAACTTATTTTCTTTCCATTTAATCTTTCTTTCCGGTTCAGATGTGGTCCTTCCAGTCTAAACTATAAATTATGCGTAGAAAAAAAGCACTTTAGTTATGTATATTATGACTTTGATATTCCTAAATTGAACTAGAAAAAGGGTGGTCTAATTAGAGGTTGTAATACCATTCTGATCTAGTTGTTGAATAGGTGATGTAATTAGAACATGTGCATTTTTTAAACTGGGAACGTATTTTCTCATTTGATCATGAATCTCCCACGTGCATGAGACATGATCTCAGTATTCTGTCTTCTCCATGAGCCTTGAAAAGCATCCCAGTGTTGAGCACTTTTCTAATTGTTAGAATGCCATGGAAAGTGTGATAGAAATTGATTCTGTTTTCTCAAAAATGTCGGTATTGAAAGTTAACAAAACAGCTGGATGCACTTCAGAATTTTCTTGTATTGGGAGATGTGAATAAGATACTGGGAAATTTGGCATGGTCTTTGGGAAAAAACCCCAACAAACGCGCACACCCCTTCCCAAACCAACCAACCAATAAAAAACCACAAAAACCCCCAAGACAGATGGATGGAGGAGGCATGCTTTCCCCTGTTCATAAAATATGAAAAAATACCTTTACTTTCATATGAAGGATGCATGTCTCTTCAGCCTTCTCAGTTTTCCAAATGGCAGGCACATTCCTTGCAAGCCAGGCATCATGTGCTTTCTATAATGTTGCATGTGCTGGAGTGGTATGTTCAGAGAATCTGACTTACTGATAAGAAATCATTCCTTTCTATTTTTATTTCCTGTCTGCATCTTTCCCGCAAAGACAACCTGCATGGTATCACCCTTTCCTCTCCTAATAGTTGGTCTCTTTCTGGTATGGTCTGATTTCATGTGTTTCTTATAATGACATTCATGTTATTCTCCTTTTTAACTTCAGGCTGTAGCTCAGCTTCCAGATGACTGGCATAATCAGGATTAGCTACTGATAGCAATCTTCTGATGAATTTGCACTTTGGGTGATTAGTAGAACCTTTTCGAAGGGAGAAAATGCTACATCTGGGTGTCAACTGCTGTAAAATGTGTCAAAACCAAAATGTTTCATCTATGAGCTGGTGAAATTTTTGTGCTGGTCTTTATTCTGTGTGTTTGTTTTCTTCTCTACATGTTAAAAGGTGCAAGGGCCTTCCAGTTCTCATCTCTTCTAGAAGTCATTTCCACTGAGAAGTGTAGATTGTATGAAGCTAGTGCAACTCCAGATTCTTTGCTCTTTGGTCTTTGCAGAAGGCTTTGTACATGATTATGGCATTTAATTAAAGTTCATGGCTGGTGGTGAGGAAAAAGGAGGCGAAAAAAACCTGTTTAGGGGAAAAAGTGCAAAAAGAAGAAGTGAATACCTTCTTGATCTCTTTTATTAGTTGTTAGGCCTGTCTGTCTGGACCACAGGTTTTCAGAATGAACACACGTCAGCAAAACGTCAGAGTCCTGGTGGTTTTGTATTCAGAAAGGTGGAGGTTTCAGCAAGTTGC
Source organism: Hirundo rustica (assembly GCF_015227805.2). Lineage (NCBI taxonomy): Eukaryota > Metazoa > Chordata > Aves > Passeriformes > Hirundinidae > Hirundo > Hirundo rustica. Next base: position 18,419,621 of record NC_053452.1, read on the forward strand.
AAGGAGTATTGCTTTAACATTTTGAGTTTAAAAAAAAAAAAGAAGTTAACCAGAAAGATGATGCTTTGCCACAAGTAATTTTATTTTCTCCTCCACTTTGTATATTAACAGTGAACAGAGCATCTGCCAAGCACGAGCTGCTGTAATGGTCTACGATGATGCCAACAAGAAATGGGTACCAGCTGGTGGATCAACCGGATTCAGCAGAGTTCACATATATCATCACACAGGCAACAACACATTCAGAGTAGTGGGCAGGAAGATTCAGGATCATCAGGTGAGGAAACCTCTGAAAATTTACACTATTAAGTCTTCAGCAAACTTACGGGACCAATGAAAAATAAATCACATTTTTTCACTGAAGTAGCAGAACTTTTATTGCTTTTTCCCTATGAACTAAGCACTTTGCATACCCCCAAGGCAATAGTCCTTTTGCCATTCCTTCCTACAGATATCTGTTTATAAAGGCTAGTTGTGTACACGGAAGTCATCTGGTTCTTTTTAAGGCAAAGTGGCAACCTGAAAGCTTTTCTCCCCCCTCGGCGTTGTGAGCTGCAGCCTGTGTAGACACTGGCGCTTCTTTTAGCTCTTCCTATCTCATGAAAACTTGGATGCATGATGTCTCATTTCCCCAGATCATTTTGTTCAGAAAACCTTCTGATATTTGGTAATGCTGATTATCTGCCACTTTAAGAGACTGTGAGAAGGGAGTAACGGGGATTACATTTTAATTTCCTTGATGAAGTTACTGGATCATGATTAAATGGCAAATTAGCACTCTGTCTGTAAGTGTGCTCCGCCATATGATACTTGGGATGGGGTTAAAAAACTAATCTTTTATTTGAGGAAAGCTTCTTATATTTGTTTCCCTCCCTCCCAGCATTTCATAGAATTCTTTTGGTCTGTTTTTGGTCATTTACCACACACCTGAAGCCTAGACTGGTAATCTCCTGTGTGATTTGTCGTTAAACACTTACTCCAAGTAATAAACGGTCTCTGTGCATTCACCTGAGAGCAAACCCCCCTCTGAGAGGGTATTTTTTTCTCCCATTATTCAGCAGAAAAGGTGAGAGGATATAGTTATCCAAGTGCAATGAGATCCTCTTGGTGGATGGCTTGTAGTAAATGGTTGCCCTAATAGCTCGAATTTATCATCTTTTGTGTGAGCCATAACAATCTTGTAAAATGATATCCTGTGATCCATGGTGCAAATCCAGTGAACTGCTGCTGAAAGCCCTGCAAGGCAAGGGGTGCAGCAGCCACAGGGAGAAGGTGATAACTTGGTTAAAAAAGAAACCTAACAAATACCCAGTGAAATTCATGGGAAAATGAGTTTCGGAATTTCAGACGGGTGTTTCTGCTGCTGGAAGTCCGAGCTGTTGATGTTACTACATTGCTGTTAGGAAACATCGCTGCATCTTCTGAAGTGAGAACAGTTAAGCTACGAAAGTTGATAGAAAATATCTCATTAGTCCCCTTATCTGTTCTCATCACTGATTACAGACATCGTTGGAATTAAAATCAAAATGGTTTTGTGCTTTCAGCTTTGTGTTTCGCAGATTATGGGTCATGAATTAAACCATGTGGTGGAGGAATAAAATCTACACAAAGCTGAAGCTTCTGATGGAACAGCAGTTTTAAACATAAGTAATTTTTTTTTTTTTTCTTTTTAATGATTATAGGTGGTAATAAATTGTGCCATTCCAAAAGGGCTGAAGTACAATCAGGCTACACAGACCTTCCACCAGTGGCGTGACGCTAGGCAGGTTTATGGTCTGAATTTTGGCAGCAAAGAAGATGCCAATGTCTTCGCAAGTGCCATGATGCATGCCTTAGAAGTATTAAATTCCCAGGAAGCTGGTAAGAGTCTCTTCGCTATTTCTTCCCCCTAAGATTGCTCAAACACAGAAAAATTCAAATGTTTATGCGTAAAAGTCTATACATCTTGTTTCTAATCATGATAAAGCCTCTAGGTATTTTGATTATTAGAGTGTTTCGTCTGACTAATTACTGCTTCTTAACAGCGCTTCTCAACTCGACTGACATCCCTGTAATTGCAATTCCTAGCAAGTAAATCAATTTTCATGTTTCTCTATTAGAGACTGCTAGCTTTGCTTTTTTTTAAGGAAGCAAAACAAAAAGAGCTGCCCAAGGAGCATGTACCTTGTAACGAGGATACTTTCAGGATTTCTAGAGACATCCAGGTTCCTACTGTGTGTTGGTATTTTTGCTTCTCGCTGATTACTGGTTTATTGTAAAAATGTGAAGGTTTTTTTCCTTCAGCCTTGGGAATTCAGGTAATCTTTTCTGGCAGCTCTTACCATACAGAGTTTTCTAGCTCAGAGACCTTGAATCCAGGGTTAACATCCAGATGAGCACATAGGATTTAGACACCAGGTCTATAATTTCATTTGTTTGAAGACCAGGGTGACTTAGGCTTTAAAACAGTGGTGGAAAAAATTCCTGGCTTTCAGTCTTCTGCTGATGTCTGGAACATATTCTAGGTAGGCTCTACAGCAAATTGATCAGCATAACACTGTGACACACAGAGGGAGTTTCTTTTAAAGGACTAAGAGTCTTTTGTGTTCTTGTAACCAAATAGAATTCTTTTGTCCTCATTAAACTTTAAAGATTGCCCATGTAACAAGAGATAGTGCTTGTGTGCCAGTTTTCTTTCTCTTGTGTAGAAGAGCAGCTGTAGATAACTATACTAGGGCTGTCTCAAGTACAGCAAAAAAGGTGGATTTATCAAGTTGGGTTTTATTCTGGTGGTTGTTTCAAGACTTACCTTTTGAAACTAAGCTGTCTGGCCTGTGGATGATACATTCTGCAGTGCTTACATTATTAAACAACTTAGGAGGCCAAAATAGAAAAGGTAGCTAGAGTTAGGAGGTTTCTTTTTGCCTGCGAAAATAGCCCAGTTGTGATTCCCAGTCCCCTACCTCTCAGCTGGGTGTTTTCTCTTCTAAATTCCTCAGTTCCTTTTTCTCTAAGGGTTACTCAGTTGTAAACTTTTCATGCATTCTGTCTGTTCATCACCAATGTCTCCCAACCGACATTTGGGAACATGTGAATTGTTGGTTTGCACTCTTTTGAGGCCTGATTGATGGTAATTACCACGGGTTTGAGGGGTTTAAGTTCTTTCCCATTACCTGAACTTGAAGAATTTGTGTTTCAGTGTGTATATATGCATATATATACATCTCTTCATAATTCAATTTAACTCCTCCTAACACTAAACCTGAGTTGCTAGAGAGGCTGAAATGACATAGGCAGGCGTGGCATTGCTCATTTTTAGTTAGACAATGTGTCCTTTTTCATTTTCATCTACTGGCTTGTTCTCTTGCTGCTTTTTGCCATGTGTTTGTGGACTGCTGCATTATTATATTGTTCAGTAGTAGAAACTTTATTAAACAGAAATGCCACTTAAGTTTGCAAAGACTTGGGTAAAACTAAAATTTTATGGCTGTAAAATTTCATAACTGTGTATGACTTATCACGGCCTGGTTGATGACTACAGTGCTGTTGTCCTCTGCTTTGTTCTCAGCAATTTTGAGATGGCCAGAATTAAGCTTTGTAACTATGTTTGAAAGTGATTTGGTGTAACCTTTACGTTTTTCTGAATTACACAGTCACTTTGTTTTTCCTTCTTGTGAATTCGATTTGGTAGCAGCAGGCACAAGTCAAAATGCATTAATTAGGAGCATCACAAGCTAATGGTGAGCACAGGAGATAATTGTTCTTCCCCGGCTCCTGTCGGCCAAGGGCTGTGGTGGTTTAAGATCAGCTGTCACCTGTGTCACAGACAGGTGCTCTAGCTTACATCAGGATGAAATAAAGCTAAACCTTAACCTTATGAGCATTGTTTCAGCAGATGAGCAGTTTTGCACTGCTGCTTTTAAAATATTCCCAATAAGGCACACAGAATTGCACTCTCAGCCTCATCTCACTTCCAGACAATGCTTAAAGATAAATGTTCATAATGTTTCTGTGTTAGAGCACTGTCAACAAATGTTCCTAAGTTTTATCAGCTGGGAAGTTTGTCAGTGTATGACCTAGATATTACTTGATTTTTCTGTCCTGTATCAGTGTAAGAAGTAAAAACGATCAAGTATCTTTCTGAACATGCCGCTTCAATGATGGAAATATATTGATAAGTGACTTGCAGTTTAGAAACTAATTGTGCTCCTTGCTCAAAGTTCACTGAATTTTGTTTCTCTGTAGTTGGTATAATTTCCTAAAAGTGCAGCTAGAAATGAATCCTTGGTGTTAGGTTTTTTCCCCCTAGCATCTCTGAAGTAGGTGAATATTTACTTAGACAGGTCACTGGCTCTGAGGCTCTAATATTAGCTCTTTTAGGAAATGGATTGCAACTGCCTCCCTTTTATGAACAAATTACTCTTTCTGAAAAGGTGTTGGGAGGGTGTGTGTCATCAAATAAACTTCCACTGATATGTGATGATCAATACATTATGTATGGTTAGTTTTGTTTCTTTCAATGTGTCTGCTTGGCTTTTAAAAAATTCTAACACATGTGGTCCTTATTGGTGTTTTGATGATACTGCATCAAAAATCTCTACTTGAAGATGGTAACTTGTCTCTATTAGTTTAAATAAATTGCTGTGTTTCCTAGTGCATCCAAAATGGCACGTAGAACCTCCAATCAAATCAAATAAAGAAATCCTACATAGATAGCTTCCCTTTTATTCTAGAGTTACATCCAGTTAAAGTTAGATTCTTGCAGTATCCTGCCTTATTTTCTGCTGCACTTTCTCATTTTGGCAATTTCTTTTATTAGCTTGCTTATTTTATGTTGTATTTTATTCATAAAAGGAAAGCAGTTCTAATGTTAGCTGAGCATACTATTCAGAAATTCATAAAGCTGTAGATGAATTTTAAATTTTAAGCAAGGGTTCACAGAAATCTAAACGACTTCTGAGGGATATGAAAGATTAAGTTGTGTCCATCCTTTTGGTTTGCAAGCCAGCTGTTGGGTATGGCTCTCTCGCTCTTTTTAAAATAAAATTAAATCACGGTCTCCTTCTCTTGCATATATTTGAAAAATGTCATTGATCTTTTAGTTGGCATCCTCAGCTGTTCTGCTGGCAAAATTGGAAGTTGTTTAATTTAGGATCTCCCTCTAGTGGATCTGCAGGAGTCGAGGCGCCGCTGAGCTCACAGGGACTGGCTTTTTGTCCTTCTGATGAGTTCAGAATGCAGAGTGAAAATCTCTGAAGCTGAGAGTAAAGGCTTTACTGCAAGCGGCAGCTTTCTGCTAGCAAAACAGTGCAGGTTTGTCTCAAAGGACTTGAGAGCAATGGCTGCCTTATCAATGAAACTGCTGCAAATGCTCTGCAGATTTAGGATTTTATCCTCCCCCTGAGTTATGGGACTGATCAAATGAACGCCCTGACTTCTCAAATGGTTCAACTCTGTTCATTTAAATAAATGTCAGAGTGTTTTAGCTTCATTCTGGTTTGAATGATTGCATTACCCTATTTTCCTGCTGGCTAGTTGGGCAGATTGTAGGCAGCCTGCAAATCCAGAAGAGAAGGACAATACAGGACTGCCTTTTGTCCTGGAATTTTAAAGAATTAAATTCTGCAGACTCCTGCCCCACACTCTTTCAGAAATACATTAAAAGCGAGCCAAGGTTTTTTCCTGGCGTTCATTTGGGAAAATTTTGAAACGCTACTCGTTACATTAAATAACTTTGACGTGGTCAAAAGTGACACCTTCATCCAATGACAAGTGCGTGTCATCGAGTTTAGGAGGTCAAACGAAGAGGATTTCTGGCTCTAAGGCTGTGTGCAGTGTGTTCAGATATTCAGTAATTGCTCTTGTCTGGAGATGACGGCTCGCTGCAAAGGTTTTGCATTGCATTACAAAGAAAATTTTCCTATCTGCATTAAGTAGGACTCGTTGCAATCGAAGTGGCACTGGAATGAGAGAAAAGCTTCAGTGAAGGGAAATTAGACGGCTGAGAATTCCCTGATGTGCGAGACAATGGATTATTTCTTTGAAGGAAGAAGGTCACATAAGGGAAGCTTGTGTTGGGAGGAACAAAGGAGTATCATACTCAGTTTTGCTGCAAAAAGCACCTTCTAGTTCAGCTGGAATCGGTGGTGCTTTGTGTGGCATCTGTGTTCAGCCTCAGGAAAGCCTTGCTGGGAGAACAGGAAACTAAGAGTGAGCTTTATAGATGCGTAATTTGCGTCTGAGGTCCTCGGAGCTGTTTGTTGCGGAAGATGAAAGCGGCGAAAGAGCTGAAGGAAGGATGTCACAACAGTAAATAAGTCTATTTTAATTCTTTCTAATGGAATTACGAAGATGTAAACTTTGTGATGCTTCTTGTACTAATCTGTAGCAATTATGTATTGGTTCTTGAAAAGATTTTGGAAAGTTCTGGGTATAAAGGCAGGGTCAGGAGGGGCTTCAGTGAATCTCTTCTAGTATTTCCTTAGATCACAGTTTAATTCCTAGGACAATGGGGAGGAAGACGAAACAGAGGAGGGTTTTTTTGTTTCCAAGGTCTCATTATTTTGTTCATCTGACCACAGGAGGCAGGGAGAAGCACCTGTAGTTCAAGTTTTTTGAATTTCTCTTGAATTAGTAACTTGAAGCTAGGTTGTCCAGTTATTAAATAAACAAATCTTTATTCACAGCTGTATATTGATGTGCAGTCCTTTCTTTTCCAGCAGAGATAGGTAATTAAATCCTTGCTGATAGGGAAATGCACTCCAATCATGGATTGAATAATTTAATATCTTTGGGAAATGCAAACTGGAACAAAAATTGGAGTTGCCTAATTGGAATATATGGAGAGACTACGGAAGACTGAAATGAGAAAATTATACGTGGAGCATGTGGGGGGATCTCAAATGCTTTGCTTTGTACTGTTTTGGTTCATGTCATGCTCAAACTTGTTTTGAGACGAGAAAAATTCTACAGCAGTGAAGTAATTATGCTGTACCTGTACTCTTAGCAAGCGTTTGGAACATGCTGTCAGCACTCCCTGTCAGAACAGGAGTAACATGATGGTATTTTTATTACCTGTTTTGTCAAAAGTTGGATAATATCTCTGGTTTTGCTAGCAAGATTTTTCCTTTCCTTTTAAATGTGATATTGATTAAATAATTTTTTTTTTAGGTCGTTACTAGGTGTTTATAATAGTTAATACCGATAAGGTAATCCTGATTCAGGTGCCAAAATGTTGGCAGGAAGTTCTGTCTGTTTATTGGACAGAGTACTTGCTCTTTGTTGTAACTGCACCTGAGTTTATTGAAAGCATCGTCAGTGTTAGTTGTAGTGTTTGGAAGTGAAGGGAGGGTTGCTAAGTTTTCAGAGTTATACAAACTTTTAAGGGCTGCCCACATGGTGTTTCTAAGTGGGGTTTTTTTGGTTCTTCAGAATTAGGGGTGTATCATGTGAAAGCATTAGATTTTAGGTGAACCACCTAAAGAATTTAATTAAAATCTGATAGCTGGTCTAAACTGCATGGCAAATAGAGAGGTACATTAATTTATGGATAAAGTTTTGTTTAATAAACATAGAGGAGTGTCAGGATATTTTACTGTTGAGGGTTTATAGTGTTGTCTTTGAAAATATTATAAGTAGAAGCTGTAGATAGATTAAATCTGCCTTTTGGGAGCAGGGTGTTTTCATAAAAGTCATGAAGATAGTTGTGAAATAAACCTTGGTTAGGCTCATTTCTGTAGTATTATACGCCAGTAGTGACAGTCATCACCTCTAACATTGCTATTTAAACAAATTTTGACACAGCTGAGGGTGGAGGGGGAGCTATAAATATCCCACAGTAGATGGCATTGATGTATTTAACTCCAGTACTTGGAGTTTGTGATACTGTAGTCTCCTGAAGCAGCTGCCTGCTGGTGAAGCTCTGTGTCCCCGAGCATGAAAGGGTGGCAGCGGAACCTGGGAGCTGCTGAGCTCCCCCAGCACACTGGTGCTGAGCCAAGCCTGGCTGCCAGGTTCTCAGTGCCTGCTTTCCAGGGCACTGCCGGCACTGATAGGGGCTTCTGCTGGCACTGATAGCAGGCTTACCTCTGCTTAAATTCCTCTGTGTTTTAATGAAGAGTTCTGTTGTTCTTGCTGCCTCTTGTTACCTTGATCAAGTTAAAACAGCTTGTGGATTGAAGTGGAAAGCGTGAGCTTTCAGGTTTGGAGTGAGGAGTGAATTAACTCAGCTGAAGGTTGCTGTGAGAGGGGAAGTAGGTGTTTGGAGGGAAGGGAAGTCTTGGCTGGAAGATGATTCACCCAAACAGAAGTACTAGAGACAATTCTGTCACTATTAACTGTTGTGTAGCAGTTCATGCTCTCAATTTTGGCCATCATAGTCCTGCAGATAAACCCATAAGACATGTCCAGGGCTCGAGGAGTGATGTGGTTTTGGTTCTGCTGAAGGCTGGTTAGCAAATCAACCCAGACTGGGTTCTGCCATGGCCTCGAGCAAGACAGCCTCTGAATGGGAGAAGGAGCTGGAAACACATGAAAGAAGGATGCTTCACCATAGTTGTTGTTCTTACTGCTTCCTGCACAGGAAGCCTGCTTTCCATTCATTCAGAAAACCTTTAACCATTTAGTAAAACACTTTTTTTGGGGGTAAGTTCTTATATACCCTAACAAAAATACATCTTTATGGTTGTCGCTTTGAACTCTTGCCCAGGGTGTGGGCTTTGCTTAGTATGAGTATTCCAACTGTCCTTTAAGAAAATATTTTCTAAAGATTGTAAATAGTCAGCTCACTTATGTTTATATCATATAGATGTATAAATAAATTTGCTGTCCACTTTCAGTCTTTGAAAAGACTTCTAAAAGACAAGTCATACTTTGATTTGGGTATCAGACTGTATAATTGGAACACTGCTTAGTTTTGGCATTAACATACTGAGAAGTGAGAGACTGGAAATTCTTAGTTACTGAGTTGTTTATATAAACTGTTTCTCTGGGGAGAAAATGGAGATCTTCACCTCAAACTAAAATTCTTAATGTGTGATAGTTGACCAGCTTTACTAGATTTATTCAAAAATTAGGGCTTGTCTTTTACTGCTGTACTCTGAAATACAGTAATTGCAGGTTTTTCTGTGGTTTTGCCTTCTTGAATTAGGGCAGGTGGGGTTCTGAGGAAGGTTTCATGTGATCTGACTGCCACTGGTCCCCTGCAAACCCCATTTCTTCCATCCTTATGTTACCAGCTCCCAAACACACGCTGTAGCTCAGGGTATAACTTGCAGGACACGTGTTCTGCCAATCTTGGACAGCTGATGCTTGGGGGTTTTTAGGGCTATAGGAATGGGATATTTTCAATATCAGGCAGTGTCAACACTGATAACATACAATGCAGCTGGCATTAAAAGAAGTGGGGTAGGGTGTGGTGTGACACACCAAAACAGACGAGGTAACTGAAAGAGTGGAGCAGGGGGGAGCAAAAGGCATTGAGGGAGGACAGACCATGTGTTTTCTTCTCCAGCTTGCCGGTTAAGCTTTCAGAGGGTTGTGCAATTGAAATTAGCTGGGCTTTTGAATAGAGATACAAGGTAGCCAGTCAATTAGGGAAGAAAAATTTAGGAGTTTGATAAACTATAACTCTGGTTGTGGTTTAAAAGGGTGGTGTTGGGGATGCTTGATTTGGTTCAAGCAGTCCCCAGCAGTCTGATGTTGATGACACCACAATTGTGTGTGTGACTGCATGAAGAACCAGGTCTGGCTGTCATCTGGCTGGTGGAAATGCTTAATGGAGGCTTTTTTCCCTGGGATTTTTAATGCATTCAATTTCCAGTCCATCTCTCACCACGCAGTTGCCCGAACTGTCGTAGAGGAAGGGTGATGCAAAGGTGAGGATAAGCTAAAAAAACAAAAAGCACTGAAAATGGAATGGCTGCTGAACAAATTAGTATGAAATTATATCCTCTGTCTGTCAGAATGTGCTGCAGAGTGCACCATCTGTGCTTTTTTAGAAAAAGAGAGATGTTAGGTTTTCTTTAAAACTCAGAATGAATAGACCATTCAGCCCCATCTCTCATTTGGCTTATATTGGCTTCTGAAGATAAAGTGATCCTGTAGGAGGATCAGAGTTCTTTTCCAGGCAGTATCTGAGTATTTCTCATGGGGGTTGTCGTTTCTGAAGTATCTTGAGGTGTTCAAAAGCCTCTGAGAGAGGTTTTTATTAGCTAGTTCCTGTTTATTTATTTGTTGTCCTTCTACCCAGGCAGTTGTATTTCAGCAATGAAGTGATGGTCTTGGCTTGCTGTTATAAACCTTCTAGGATAAAACATACTTTTCCACCTGGCATGGATCTTTAACTTTCTAATCTTCCTTAGCAGGGTGGCTGCAGAGGGAAATTTCATGAGAAAACAGGATGGATGACTTGGGACCTGAACTTTCCTTACTTGAAAGCCTTTGGTATACTCTGGTTGCATTTCCTTGTGGCAAAAATGTCTAAGAAGTACTGGAACCACCAGGTTAATTGCCAGCAGGTGATTTGTTCTGTCTCCTGTGTGCATAGCTGTGAAAGAAGCCCATCACTGGAGTGGGATGGCCAAGTTAAAGCTGACTTGGCTTGCTCATGTTTGCCTTGAGCAGAGTTTGGATAACGTGGCTTTCTGAAGGACAGTGCTCTGGAAGAAAGTTTGAGGCTACAAGAAGAGGTTTTCTCATAGCTAGGCATGTTGGAACAGCCAGTGCAGGTGAAGCTTGGTGTTTGCTTTCTGGAGGTGTTAGCTAAAGAAGGACTAAGGTAGAAAGGTTGGAGAGCGGTGGTCTGCATCCAGCTGCTGCAGCAGAAAATCACTTTCTTCCAAAAGCCTGTTAAATACTCTTACAGATTAAATTGGTGGAAGCTTGAACTTTTCATTTCTATTGCATTTTCAGTAGAAAACAGTTCTGGTTGGTATATGGACGTATTGTGACCATTTCTTCTTATTTTTGTTCTTTATTTTTTGTTTCATTCTGAGGAACAGGACAGGAATTTCATCACGTATCTGCTTCTTACATTGCCACTTGCAGTTTGCAGCTCAAGGCACGAGCCTTGACTTACTCCAAGTGTTCTGTTGGCCATGGCAAGCAGCAGTGGTGGTGTTCACAGCACCTTTAACTGCTGCTGCACTCTGTCAGCTTGTGGAAGTCCATGAAAGGCTGCAGCCTGGTGCAGGCAGCAAAGAGCCCAGCTGCCTGGGAGCTGCAGTCATGGCTTAATGGGCATTGAAGCTTTCCACCTGTCACACAGGGGAGAGGAGAGGAGGATGTGTGTCTGACAGAAGTCTTAAAGCAGAGAAGTTTTCCAGATGTGCCACATGGCAGATGTTTCTACTTGGTGATAATTTAATTATTAATTCAGCATGGCGGTTAAATGTTTTGCATTTAAAATACTATAGGTTTTATACCTGTGGGTGTCTCTTGGTGATACTTGAAGCAAAAATAGTGCATCCCAAGCAGCATGAAGCCGTTAGGAATAAGGGCCTAATGCTTGCAGAAATAATAACTAAGGAAGACCCCAGCCCTGTAGTACACTGCCTGCTTTTATCCTCCACGATTCAGTCCCATTGCTTTTTGTAATTGTAGGGTACTTGGTTAGTGTACATTTCTATAATTTTCATGATTAAAGATCACAGTGGACACAATACTGTGACATTCTGAGGAAATGAACCTTTTTGTAGGGCTTTTAAACAAGGCACTTGTTTGTTGTGCCTCAAGCGAATCGCCTGTCCTTGATGTGTCAGTGTATCACACATGGTCTTTTTATGGGTTTGGGTGACTTTCACAAGTTCATATAGGAAAAAAATTTTCATTTTGATATTTGAAACGGGGAATATCTCATTAAAACTCCTTAACTCTAATGAGTTTGGTGGAATATCAGTGAGAAATTACTGCTTTTCTCTTGGATGTTGTCAAAACTTGACCTTTTAATTGATTTTAATTCTTGCTTCTTAAAATTCCATAATCTTGAGCATAGCTACAGTCTAAATAATTTCCTGGATTACTGCTTGACAGCAGCAATGCATTCATGGTCTCCTGTATTCCGTCCCACACTGCGTTGTTCTTCACTTCTTCTTACACAGTTTTGTGCTGTAAATGCATTTGTGATTAAAATGGTAAAGATTTTTTTGTTCCTAGAATACAGATCTTGTGTAGACAATTACTTGAAAGTCTTACGGTTCAGAATTTCCCATCAGTGAAGGCTGAAGATGGTTTTGCATGACCTTCCCTTTTGCATCTCTTGTGCTTAGCAGAACTCACAGTTTGCATATTTGTTATATGCCCCCATTCCTTTGGGCACAATTACCTGTGCAAAAAAGGCCTTGGATCCAAACTGATAACCTGAAATCTGAGTAAATTTTGGTGTGACCTATAGAAACATGCTTTATCTTCCTTCTCTCAATGTGCTGATACGGTTCTGATGGTTTTTCTCCTGTTCTTTTGTTTTTTTTTTTCTTTTTTCTGATTTCTCCCCCTTTTCCAGTGTTCTATTTAGGTGAGTGTTTTAATTTTTTGAGCCTTTCCTGCTCCTTCAAGAGTACTTGTTCTTTGTTTTAAGAAAAATTCAGATTTGGAGTGCTTTTCAAAGCTTTTGTCAAATTCCATCATATAGAAAATTTGTTTTGCATTTCTGTGGGACCTTTCCATCCATCTGAAATAAGTTCATTCTGCAGATGCGAGAGGTAACATTGTACATGCGTGAGGTTGCAGTTTTTATTTGCTGCATTATGTTGTCGAGCTTGTTTGGCTTGAAAAGCAGAAGCGGGCAGTTTTTAAAACGTTTTGTGATGGCTGGCCTTTTTTCTTGATTTTGTGCTTTTTTTTTTTTTTGCACAATAAAGATTCAAACCTTTAATTTGTGATCTGTCTTTGCTCTTAGGTCCTACATTGCCTCGACAGAATTCACAGCTTCCCTCTCAAGTACAAAATGGTCCATCACAAGAAGAAATGGAAATCCAGAGAAGGTACGGTATTTAAAGTGAACAGCTGTTCAGTTCAAGGAAGTGATCACTGCTAATGAGGAGAAAATTAATGTCAAGACTTTGAATTGCTCTCCTGCATGAGGGCAGCATTTGTACGTGCACAGCTTCCATTCATTCTGCTCTGTAAAAACTTTGGTGCTGGATCCCTTGTTCGTGCTCTCCATCCATTCAAACAATGCAGTTGGAATTGGCATGGCAGGAAAGAGTTGAAAATCAGAGGGGAAGCCTTGGGAGATTTCACTGGTGTCATTTTCAACCAGGCGAATTAATTTTCCAGTGACTGTTGTGTGTTCGGTTTTTGACGCTGAAAAAGGCAGCAAGCGAGGAAGGAAGTTTTAGAAGCAGAGAATTGAGTCATCACCAGTGACAGAGTTTTTGTCCTGAATATGGATGTGTTAGATCAGAACATTCTATTGGAAATCTTGTTTGCCTTTACACTGTAGTCTTTAGCAAAAAAACGTAATTTTCTGCTTTTAGTGTATAAATTGATGGAGCTTTTAGCAGTTTCATTTTCAGCTGGAGCAGTGCTGGTTTTATATCTGTGCTGCCCTCCAAGCTGTTCCATTCAATTTCCATCCCTGTGGGATATTTTTTTCAGACCTGCAGCATTTCTAACATACAGGGTTTTTTTTCCCCATTCCTTTTAATAATCATTATGTATTGATAGATTGAAGTGCCCAAATTTCTACAAACTCAGTGGTTGCCATGTTCCCACTCCTGTTGCACGGCAGTAAGGGGTGGTGCTGTAGGGTGAGTGTCTGGGTATGACAGGGCAACGTCTTGTAGGACAGTGCTGTCACACTGGGCTGAGTGAAAACAGTAAGACCTTGGGCTGTCCCAAGCACACTGCCTGTGGTGCAATCCTGGATTATTTTACCATCAAAATACTCCCGGGAGATTAGCTGTTCCCTTCCTGAAGGGATGCTGGGAACGATTTAGGTCACATGCAGGACAGATACAGGAGCAGGAGCCTTGAATAAATGGGAGGTGGTCCAGACTGATGGTGCAAATCCACCTAATAGCTTTTTGTGGTGACTGGAAGAATGCTTAAACATGTTGGGTCTAATTAGCACTCAAGTGTTTTCTATTTTGCTATTCAGCATTTAGTTTGTTTATGAAAAGTTGAGCAGAATCAGATTGCCAGTTTAGGAATAATTCATTTGATAGACAAGCTATATATGTTGAACAAAGGGTCGACATCAAAATTGGTCATACTTGTCTGTCTCTATTCTTCTGTGTGTTCTTAAATCTGAGCAGGAATCACTTTATCTGAAAGTTACCTTGTTTGAAAACAAATAGCAAGAAGCTCATTACAAATTTGTCTGATGTATTTATGTGCAAGTTTGCTGTCATGATAAAAGTCTTTTTTGTCACTTCTTTTGACAGACTTTTAAAAAGCCTTTTTTCTTTCGATATTTTCTTCTGTCCTGCATTAGTGGCTTTTAGTATTTTTATTTGCTGTCTGTTCCTTTAGAAGGCTGCATTATCTGAAATGTATAATGCTGAAATACTTTCGAGAGAAGCGTTGTAGATCGGCATCTCCTCAGAACAAAGTGCTGCCCTATATTAAGAGCTCTGAAAGTCTCTTGAAATTTTTGGTATGTGAAGGACATCCTATCAGATGGCATTCTTATGGCTTGGCTTTTTTGATCAGTATGCTCTACTTGTTTCCATTTAATGCAATGTCCTCTTTGAAGTCTGGTTCTGGATTTGTTTTTCCCTGAAACAAGGATGGAGCAGTGGAATGAGTGTCTCCTTGTGCTGCTAGGCAGATTGTCCAGGAAAAGACTACTGCTGTTGCGTCATCAAGCTTATGAAGAACACGTAATTTTGTTAAAACTTTTCACAAATGCTTCCTCAGTCTCACTACTCCTCTAACTCCGTGGTTATAATAAAGTTCAATTAACTCTAAGCTAGAACTTCTCTTCTGTAGTAACTGTCTTGCCGCTTTCAGACTGTGAGAACAAGAGTTACTACCATAATGTAGAGAGTAGTAAATAGTTGGAAGGAAAAGGTTGAAGTATACATTACTTTTAACATATCTGCAAGTGACATTTCCAATCTCAGTAAAGGGTAAAAGCAGTGTGGGCAGACATGAATCCTGAGGGGAGCAGTAAGGCTAGAGGGAATGCAAGAAATGGGAATAAATGTTATGCGTGGGAAGGAGCATGGGCTTTGTGATGGATCAGGAGAAAGGCTTTGCCAAGTCTGTGGCTTCTGGAATGTGTGTCTGTTGGGTGGTTTTTTTTTTTTAAATGTGGCTTGGTAATAGTCGTCTTTGAGTTCTGCTCTCACATCCCTCCTCTTAGGTGTACCTGGATTTAGTAGTGTGTAACTGACTCCCATGCTAAGTGCAGGAAAATGCTTTTTAAATTATTCTAAGCTGAAGGAAAATATCTGCTTGCATGAAAATTAAAGTTGAAAAAGGGACCCTGTGGAGGTCTAGTCCAACCCTCTGCTCACAGAAGGACTAATTTCAAAGTTAAATTATGTGGCTTGGAGCCTCAGGGTTTTCCTAGGCAGAAATAGAAACATTTCTTGGGAAATATTTTGCCAAAAGACTGACCAGTGAAGAGTGGCGTAATAAAGAGAGTTCTTCAACGGATCTGATGTTTTCCTTTGCTTTCATAACCAGTGTTCAGGAATCTTGGGAAAATTGGGAAGCCAAGAGTGAAATTAGTTCATTGCCAGCAGAGAAGTACATTATTTTGGTTCAGAGATTTTTCTCTATTTTAGAAAGGATTTAGATGCCCTTACATTTTGGGTAAAAGCACTACAGTACTAATACTGCTTTGTTTATTTTGCTGCAGAACTTCTCCCTTGAATATCTGCATTGCTTACTGTGCAGTGAGACAGTTTCTAAGGCTGCTAGGACCAGATGTGCCATCTGGAGCACTGAGGTTTTTATGAGGCCGAGATTACTCGTAAGGTGTAATGAAGTAATTTTTTTCTGGTGAATTGATAATTTTGTTACTGTCTTTTAAGAAACCTTAACACATGGCGGATGCTTTCCCTCTCAGGGAGTACTTGAAGCTGGCTGTAATTTTCCTTAATTTGCACTCACTCAAGTACAGTAATAGCAAGCTTTAAAACACTCCAGCTTCCATTTTTGATCCTCCAAACTGAAGGGATGTTTTGTTCTGGGGGTTGTTTTTCGTTTCGCCAGAACGGTGGCCAGGCAGCCTTTATAAATTCCACCGATTGATAATGAGCCAGCTTCAGCTGACATTCGTATTTGTTAATAACTTCAGACTTACCTAATGCTGAAGACCATTTTAAAATACAAGATTAGTTCATGGCGTGCCTGTGTGTGCTACTCGTGCATGTAAATTTACCTTCTCTCCCGGCCCTGGTAAATACGTTGTCAGGAATATGAGTCACTGAGTTGGTATCTAATATGACACTTGGGAATTTCATGAGTTAATGTTTATAAATAACTTCAACATGGCCACAGCTTCATAAATAAAGAGACCGGGAGCTCCAGGAGCAGAGGAACTGTACAGATAGTAAGGGATGATGAGGGTGTACAAGCCCCCAGCTGTCCTTCAGGGACGCCAGGGACCAAAACTTGACCGAATTCTTTCGTAAGTACTTGAAAACGTTGCAAGTTTGCAGAACACAACAGCAGAACGTTAGGGGAGATTGTAATTATTAAATACTTTATTTGCTTCTAGGTTTAGTTTGATTTGTGATGGTAGTGTTAAAGAAAGCGCAGGGTGTGCCTGTGCTAGAATTTAGTTATTGATGTGGTATGGTTTTCATGACAGGCTGTGGAAGGATTCTTAATTTTAGTGCAAGTTCAGAGACTGTCCAATGTAGCATTTTCTTATTTACTGAGAGACTCAAAGGCAAGATTTTTATTTTACAGATTAAAACCATTTTTTTCTGAATTTTGCTAATCTTATTTTTTTAACCACAGTAAAATATTTTTCCCCCTGTAAATTAGTAATTATTGCATACTCCTGAGTTGGTTTGAAAACATACGCAGAAATGCTAAGAGAAAAAGACTCGCATCCTGCAATTCAGTATCAATGTAGCAATTGTCATTTAAAGGAATGAAAGTTTGCCCGTGGCCATGTGTCCCTGGTAGCCTTGTTTCTACCGATTTCCCACAGCCTGTAACTTTTCCCTAGTTAGTGGCCAGATGTGCAGCTTCCAGTTTTCCTTTGCTTCTGAAATCGTGCCGTTTATCCAACAGCTTCTCTCAAGGAAGCAGGATTTCTTTAAAAGGCAAAAGGATATTGATGAGGTTGTAACTGAGCACACAGCTCTGATCTGATACACATGAATGTGACGGAGTTGTTGGCTTTTTGAGATGTCAGTAGAATCCACTCGTAGGATTGTATTGTTTGTAACTGTGCGTAGATATGGTTTAGATGGAATCAAAAGGGGCACTTTTTTCTTTTTTTCTTTTTTTCTTTTTTTTTTTTTTTTTTTTTGCTTGTCTCATTTTCTTTCCATTTGTAGTAAAGTTTTTCAGAGACTGAGCTGGCTTTATTGATAGGTGTAATGGGTGCTGTGTGGTTACAGCATGATTGTAGAAGCTGGTAACACTGATCTGTTCAGCAGACTGACTAGACCACTCTTCCCTTAAGCAGTATTCTCATGACATCAGTAGAATTGCTTTGAAATCTTTCAATCCTGTGGGGATTTTTTCTGTTTAATGCAGAAGATGAAATTGGAATTAGAAGCTGTTCTACATTTTTCCAGATTTTTGGTTATTGTGGTTCCCTTTTATGAAATTGTGTTCCAGTTGTACTCAGTGGAATACACTACTGATAGGGAGTCACCAATGAAAATAGGTTTTTCTGCTGCTGAGATTCTTCTTTTTTCTAAAATTCTGTGAGTACAGATGTCTTTCTGTGATCTAGCTTCTGCCAGGAGAGTTCATGTTCTGTTAGTTTGAGATAATATATTGATAAGATGGAGATGAGGAAAATTAGGCTTAATGAGGTTTGATGCAAGAGCATTAATAGATCCCTTAGTCTATTTGAATTCCTCTATCTAATACATTTCAGATTTCTATTTGTCTCTACATGTCTTTATCATGGTGGCTGGCTACTAATTTTTGCTTGACTGATAAAACCTAGTTCTTATTACTTCCAGCTAATGCATTTGTAGCTTATAACATAAAAACTTCTTCTTAAACCTTAAATTCCTTTTGATCAAGGAAACGAAAGCCTGTTAATTTGACTTTGGTAACAGATGAAACATAGAAGGCTAAACTGGACCCAGTATTTTCTTTGCAAAAGCAGAAAGGCTGCTCCTGGGCTTTGGTGAAGCATTTGACAGGTACGGAGAGGGAATTTCCTAGTTAGTGTGGAAGAGAGAGGAGGATTGCTGTGGAAGTGTGAGGAGCACAAGAACAGACATCAGTGCACCAGTGGGACCTGTAACAATCAAATTTGTTTTGGTCTTTTGCTGAACAAAGCAAGTCCTTGTTGCTGATGTGAGTTGAGATAGGTGAGAATGAAGGAGAACAGGAGGAGGAGTTGGATGATACTGCAGATTTTGATGATGAGAATAGAATGAGAGTTTATAGTTGGCATCCTGTTTTTAGAGGGGAAACCCACTAACCTGTAGACCACATTAGTGTACAGGGAAAATCAAATGGACATTGGAGGTGTTGCATGCAATGGTGACTGATCAAGAGAAAGCTGCCTGAACATTGGAAATAGCTGTAAGGACCTAGATTTGTGCAGCGTTTCAAAGTCATGATAGATGTAGTCAATAACATGCCTTTATCATTTGGCATTGTGTAAAGCGTTTGACACAAATTTAAAAAACACCCAAACCATCATTTGAAACAGTCTCACCTCTCACTTGCTGCTTGAAGAACCAAAGGTCTGCAGCACTGTTTGGAGTGGCAGGAATTGTCAGTTCCAGAGCGTGTGCATAAACTCACTTCACAAACCTCCAGCCTCCAACAGTCAGACCTGGCAGATCTTCTGAGTCCCTGGTGCTTGCTCATTGTACCAAGCTGACCAAGTCTTGTCTGGGTTTCTCTGACACCATGTGCAGTATGCTCAGGTAGAAGCTGTCCTGACTATCAAGCACTTGACATAAAATAGAGCTGACTTGGTAAGAGTTTTAGAGCAGGAGTTTAGTTTAGATAATGCGAAGTGAAGTTGATGCAGCTGAGATGGCTTAGGAAGATGCAAAAGAGGTTAAATATCGATCGCTTCTGCTGAGCTTAGGTTATTGGTGCATCCCTGTACTTTTTATTTATGAAGATTCTCAGTGTCTCTGGAGGCTGCCTGTGTTTGATGTCAATACAGGTTGCAAATTTCCAAGACGTGGATGTATTTTCTCTTTGTACATGAATTGTGAAATTTGGGGGGTGGTGTGCGTTCATTCCGTGGTACGTAACGTGTAGGCACTGAGATATGTATTCAGTAGGTTTGCGTGACCATTCAGGATAGTGAGCTCTGTGGTAAATGCTGAATTTTGGAGTGGTGAATAAATATTTAATAATATTAAAGGTGGAAGAGCAAGATTAGTGCTGGTGCTCCATTTTGATTACACAGATAAGTTCCTGCAAATTCGAAGGGCCGTAACAGACACACTTTCCTGAACTTGTGCAGAAGATGATCAGAGGATTAAGCTATTAAAAATCGAGCTAGCAGCTATGTTCAAAATAACACGTCAAAGCACTTTTTTCCCCTGTTAATAGTTTCAACAGGGATAACGTAGGTTGGCTGCATCCGTATCTCCTTCTGTTGATGTCCAGAGAGCTCGTGCAGTTCCTGGTGATCACAAGGTAACCGCTCCTTGTGTAGAGGACAGCGTGCTTCAGATGGAGCTGAGGTCAGCCTGCATCTGGTGCGGTGCCTGTGGCTCAGCCAGACATGGTGTAGCCTGTCTGCAGCAGCTGCTCTGTTTGCTGCAGTGACTCAGGGCTAGGAGGAGGAGAGCCATCATGTGAGATGTATTCTAGTAGCGACTGTTGCATTAGATAACGCTATCTGTGCCCACATGCTGGGGCTAACAGCCTTTGAGAATAAAACCCAAAACATTGCTCTCTTGTTTGCTGCTCCGCAGTTGCAGGCAGGGTGAGAGGAGCTCGGGGCAGCCCCGGGAGCCTGGGCAACACTGAGACTCCGGGTCAGACAACTCGGTTTGGATTGAGGAGCCCGGCTTTAATCGTAGCTGGTGGGATACATTTACTTTGAGAACTTTAGCATAGCAGAGTTATTCCTAGATTTCTCGTCTTTAAGCCTTAGAAAAACCCCTAGTGAAGCACAGAAAGATGCACACGCTGTTGAGTACTTTCTTAGGACCACATTTGGTTTCTTATACTGAACGTCTTAATGGTAGCTTTCAGAACAATAAGTGCAGAATATTACTGCAATATTTGAAGCCAGCAATAGTCGGGCAATATTCATGCTGCCTTCTGGGTGTCATGCTTGTCTCTCTTTTCTGCCACACTTTGTCGTTTTAGAAACAGTTTCTCGCTTGTGCCCTTATTGTTTTTTAAAAATAGCAAAAAAAGGCCATGTGGGAAACAGAAAATCTCCCCTCAATTGTATGTTTTTTAAGTCCACGTTGTTTTTTAATGACTCAAGTTATGGGTTTTGGTGTTTTCTTTCAATACACATCAGTGATATTTTTTTTTCCTTCCCCATTTGCCTTGTTTTTTGTACCTTTAAGCAGACAAAACAGGAATAGTATTCATATTGATCTTTCTGAGTGATTTGATGCCCTGCTTTGACACAGTTTTTCTGCCAGTAGAGAATGAAATATGAAATTGGTGTGTTCATAAATGACAACTAACAGCTGTCAAATATTATGTATTATCTGCCTGCAGCTGACCTCTTCATTCAACGCAGCAATTACTTCAGTCAGGTCTGTTCCTCACGATGCTTTGTTTTCTGCAGGCTTTGTCTTGGATCTTTGTTTTCTACAGTGAGTTTTAAAATTAAATACTTCAAACAAGTTTCTGTTCATCTTGGAATGTCTATCAGCTCAGTGCCTGCCGAATTTGGATGCGATACAAAGATGCCTTTGTACTGTTCGTGGAAATACCTCTGTTTTTAATGTACCTGGCTTTGTGACAAGAAGCCTTCCAGCTTCGTGGCTGAACTCTGTTATTCAGGTTGATATATGGGCTGCTCAGAGCAGTTTCCTATCATCTTTTTAGGAAAAAATGTAATGGCTTGATCTCACAGCCAGGAGCAAAGCAGGCTAGTGTTAGCATCCTGAAGATTTATGTGAATGTACAGCACAACTTCCACTTGAGGAAGCAAGGTGACCTGCCAGAGCAGGCAGCTCTTTGCCTTTGCAGACTGTTTCAGCTCTGGATTCGTTACTCATCGGTTTTGGGTTTTTTTTTTTCTCTTGCTGCCCTTGTGACAGAAACTCTGGGTTTTGACACAATGGGAGTTTCTTCATGTTTCAAGGCATCCTTGCTCTGCTGGAAGGAGTCTTTCCACAAATACAGTAACTGCTGCAGGTGACAAAGATGACGGAGGCTTAGATGTGAAAAGTGTCCCAGAAAAGGACAGTTTCCCCCTGGCTATTAAGTCTGCTCTGAAGCAGAATATTGTTTTACAAGTAAACACTGAAGTTTCTTAATCTAGGTGACATCTTTGTCTTCTCTTCAACCTGTATGGTAATGGCCATATTTTAAGAGAGTTAACTGAGGACTCCATTCTTACGATTGACTATGTTGAGGTCTCCAGCAAAAGGATCAGAGGATCTCGCAGTCATTCACCTTCAGGAACAGAAGTTAAAAACCCCACCTGTTCCCTTCCCCCTCCCCAATACAGATCAAAAAATAATGGATAGTATTAATTTGGAATAGCTTCCTAGTTACCCATCACACACACTGGGTTTTGAATGAAGTGCTGTTACTTGCTAAATGGAAAGTGATCTCAGTGTGCATGTGGTGTTGGCTCATTTCATATAATAACAGGAGCTGAGACAGCAGGACTTCATAATTGTTATTCCTTCTTAGGATCAAGAGCAAGCCAGGAAGGCTTTGTGTGTACCTGGGTAAATAAATTAACTGCATTTCTGTATTGCAGTTGTTGTGTAGGAGAAATTCTAAACGCTTTCACCGTCACAGAATGTGGGGGGGTTGTTTTAAGCGGGGATGCAGCAATGTGTGCTTAATTGCGCTCACTGCATTTTTTTTTTTCCTCCATGTGATATTTCAAGAATGTAGTCATGCCCCTGCTGCTTGGCTGCCCAAAGAAATGCAGGATTATTGCTTATATTAAGTCACAAGTTAGTATTGTAAATATGATTCTTTCTTTATCCTCAGCCAGTATCTCCCAGTCTCTCCTTAACTGGACAAAAAGTACAAGGGCAAGAGGGGAAATCACTTTAAAAGCTGATGCAGTATCAAAGTGAGCTTTGATAAACCTAATTAAAAAAACAAAAAAAAACAAAAAACAAACAAACCAAGGGCCTCCCCCTAAACACCCCAAAGTGCATTTGACATGAAGCTAATTAAAATCCACGAAGAAAGTGTCATGACTGGTCCCTGTGGTGAAGCTGGCAGCTGTTCTGGGCTTCTGAAGTTGACTCTGAACCTAGGCGTGAGTAGCAGCAGTAGCTTGTGTGTGACTGACACGGGCAGTTTTACAGCAGGCTCAGCTCTCCGGTGTAAATGAGCTCTTAGATTTAATAAGTCACGCTCTAAAAGAGTTAAAATAATCACGTTGCCTTTGCGTGATGAGCATTTCACTGCGAGACAGCTTTCTGGGGCATGTTGAATAGCTCCTCAGCTTTTTCCAAAGTTGTCCTAGTGGCCAGATGTGCCTTCTAGGACTGAAGGATTTTCAGGTATTGCTTTCCCAGCTTTCTTGAGCTACCAGTCCTGACATTCAGTTGTACTTTAATTGATGTGTGATGACTCTCCTTAATTTACTAATGCTTTTGTCTAATATAATTTTGATCTCTGACAAAATTTTAAAATAAAATTATGCTATCTAATGCTAGCTAAACAAAACCAGAGGGATTTAATGCAGATTTTTTTTTTTTTAATAATCAAATGTGGTTTTCATCTTTTTTAGCTACAACTCTAACAAACACTTGCGAAGATCTAATGTGTAGTTTGAGGAATTCTTCCTTGCTTATTAAGTTGTGTTAAAGCAACTTGATTGCATTACTGGCATACTGATCTGACCTGTGCACCTTTTGGTTTGCTGTTCAAAAGATTTATTAAATTTGTTAAAATCGCAGTAGAGATGTAGTGAGTTGTGGTGATTTTTTTGTTTTTTGGGGTTTTTTTTTTGCTTGTTGTTTCGGCTTCTTTTTTTTCTTTCTTTGTTGACAAAGCGATGCTTCAGTGACATATAATGAGAAATTATTCTCAACAATGGTGTATTTAATCTCATATGTGTTAAATATGCTTGCAAGGTATTTTGCTGCCCTCTCTTGGTAGAGCATTTGTGTTGTAAGCAAAGTGCTTAACTTTGTTCCAGGCAAAAAATCCTGGGTTTATTCCTTTTATTTTCTGAAGAAATGGAAAATGGGGATTCTTTTACAAAAAAAAAAAAAAAGAAAAGGAAAGGGAAACAAAACAAAACAAAAAACCCACAACCAAATAAACAAAAAAAAAAAAAACCCCACACACATGCAAAAGAAGAAGAAAGCAGCACTCAATATTTACTAAATAATGAATACTTTATTCAGGTCCTGTGTGGATAAAAGTGGTTATCTCACTGTCTTTCATCTAGATCTTTCCTAGCCAATATAATTTGATAGTGTTCATTGCCAACTGAAATAATTTTGCTTCAGATTAAGTTTAAGCACTTAGATGCATTTTGTTTCGACACAAATCCTCCTGGGGCAGGCTGAACACCTGGAATACATCCCTCTGCTGCTCTCCCATCTTCTGGGTATCCCTTGGTTCAGCAGCTTCTCATGCATGATGCAGTTTCTGTTTTCCAAATGATTCCCCATGGTGGTTGGTTTGTTTGTTTTCCTGTGGGCTTTTTCCTGCTCTTTCTTTGAATCACCCTGGCAGGGAGTTCCAAAGCTCATGCGTCTGATGTGCAGAGGTGCCCTTTTCTTTTGGGCACTGCTCTCATTATTTGCATGGAATCTTCCCTCCCAGCTGTTGCGAAGGGGTGTCCTCATCACTCAGGATTTTTTAGAGCTCCAGTTGTCTCTACCAGAATGCAGAATTCCAGCTTTTAAAATTATTTGTAAATGGAAGGTGTTGGGTATGTTTGATCTCAGTGTTGCTGCTCGTGGAGTATTTTCATTTCTGCTGTTCTCCCTGTTTTGAGGTGGGAGCAGGGATGCAGGGATTGTGAGGCAGGATGGTGCTATTTCTTTACTACTCTGTAATCTTTTCTTGATGTACAGCATCTGGTTGAGGTTTTTGAACAGGACACATCAATTAATGGATGTTGTTGTAGAACTGCCTGTTGTAACCCTAATGTCTCACTCCTGAGCTTACAGGCAACTCGAAGTCCAGCACTTTGTAAATTAATTTAGCAGATATTTCCCTCTCTCTGCCCTGCTTCACTTCAGCTGAGTTTTATTTGCCAATTTTATTCCCAGGTTAGTTGGAATTAGAAGACCCATCAGTAATTCTTATTAATCAGCCATCATCCTTGCTATCCTAAATAACTAAATATTATTATGGAGCTTTATGATGACAACTTTTGAAAAAGCTAAAGAGGTGCTCAGAATGTGATGAGCACCTCGCTGTTTCTTTTCCAGGTTGCTTATGGAAATATGAAATGGCAGAGCTCTTGATATGGCTTATTGCAAAACAGCCTTGGCAATGCTGCCCTTGTGTGAGGAGTGACCTATATTGAGCTTCTGTTTCTGTAAAGAAATGAAGAACTAAAGCAAAAGAAATTTTCTGGCAGTTGCTTGATGTGTTGTTAAACCCAGGGAATTGTTACCTTCCAGTCTTATAAACTAAATATAATGTGAAATGTTTATGATCCTAAATGCCTTATCTACATTTCGGTTTAGGATGAACAGAGTGTACATTTCTGGGTAGAATATGCTCATTTCTGGCAAATGCATGCAAAAGAATGACAAAAATAAACAAAGCTGCTTTGGAGTCTGTCAGTGTTGTCTTCTGCTCTGAATAGCCTTTTAGAAACAACATGCATCCACCTCTCCTTTACAAAAAAAAAAAAAAAAAAGGCATTTTAACATGACCAAGCTGAAGTTAGCCTTGATGAACACCCTGTTTTCCTCTAATAATACTTTTAATACCTCTTGGAGCTTAAATTTATGTGGTTTCTATTACATTCTCTTAACATTTATAGAGATCCTGTACTGGTTCCAAATATGTATGGGTCAATCACCAGAATTTTAGTGGACTTCAGAGGCTAAAAATCAGTCACGTAACAAGCTGAGTTGCAGCTCTGATTTCATGGTGACTGCTCTTACAGCTTTGTTATGGCTGAGGGAAGAAATGGTAAAGAAGCAGAACTGGTTCTTTGCTTCTGATGGGTAATGAGTTAAGTAGTGAAAAAAGTTCTTTTGTTGTGCATGGCTAGAACTTATTTGGTTATAGGAATTATGAAATTTCAATATTTGTAATTTTTTTTTTGGTCTGTGAAGGAAAAACATCGGTTTGAAAATCAAATGGACTTGAATAACAATAGTTCATGAGCTGGAGTTTGCAGTTATGCTGGTATTTTCTGGGCATGAAAAGGAGTGAAACAGCTGAAGTCCCCTTCCTTTTCAGAATATGACTCTACATATACAGCACAGTATTGCCAATGACTGTCCAAATTAAATTGCCCAGTGGCGTAGTATAGAAAACACACGTCTGGTAGCTTGAGGTGTCAAAATTCAGGTCTCCTCTCTGCTTTATAGTTAAGAGCTGGCTGTGCTTTATATTTGTTAAGAAGCTGTTATCGGTTTGTGTCTGAAACATGGCAGAAAAAATGGCACTGTACTTTATAGACAAGATTTTCTTTCTGTTACGATTTTTTTTTTAAACAAATAATTCAAATAGAGAACAACTAGCAACATATTCAGTGTTATGTACTGACAGCAACATACTGGCCACAGCTGGGAGGAAGGTGTGCCTAATTTTTTTTTTAGCAGTGAGTTATCCCTAAGAGATGAAAAAGCTTTGAAAATCAAAGTGCTGTATTTTAACCACCTAGGAAGATCTATCTTTAAAAAAGCCCTAAAGAAAATGTAAAGCAAGTTGAGAAGCTAGGATCAGAAAGGTGGTATAGCTTTTCCCACTGTATTTTTTTTTTTTTCCAAGAAGTCCTTTCAGCCAAGTCAGTGGCATTGGCAGAGAATTTTGCAAGGTTTCTTCTTACCATTAGGATATTTCCACTGCCTGGCTTATACTTGTTTTCCTCCTCTTCACGTCTTCCCCCTCTCTGCTTTGCTTTGCAACGACTCCCATGAGCTGGAAACCCTGCCAGCTCCCTGCAGTGTTTCCTTGGCTGCTGCACCCTGGGTTTTTTTCACCATGTCCAGTTTTCCTGTGCCTTCAGGGTGTTCTTGTGTTGTTGCCAGTTCAGCTGTGTGTGTTACTATGCAAGTGGGGATGGACATGCGTGTATTTTGATGCTTCTGTAAAATTTGGATAAATTCTGCCTGACTAGTTAGTCCAAAAACGATCATTTATTTGGGGGTGGTTTTTTAAAAAGAGTATTTGTGCTACTGCTATTTCACTGTACTTCTATTCACTACTTTGTGTATAAAATACCATACAAAGAACAAATGTAACTCCATATCCCAAACTGGGAAGATTGTATCAGTTAGTAAATTAGCAGCGTCAGCTTTCTATTCTTACCTGTTCAAGGCTGTCTCTCAGAATGTTCAATTAGTGAAGAGGAAATCGGATATGTGATTCTTTTTTACTGTAAACATAATAAAACTATTATCCAGCTCAGAAAAATGGCATGTTAGAATTAAGACTTGCACACAGGTACAAATGCTGTGCTTTTGTTCTTGCTGCTGCCAAGATTGTTGATTAGTTTATCTCCTTGTCCTTTTAACAGTTGCTTGATGTTTTTGGTTTTCGCTTTGCAGCTTAGTCTCTTTCCTTTTCTCACGATTGTAGACAGTTGCAAGAGCAACAGAGGCAGAAGG
The DNA here is from genome assembly GCF_015227805.2 of Hirundo rustica. Classification (NCBI taxonomy): domain Eukaryota; kingdom Metazoa; phylum Chordata; class Aves; order Passeriformes; family Hirundinidae; genus Hirundo; species Hirundo rustica. Next base: position 18,446,638 of record NC_053452.1, read on the forward strand.
AGCTGGAACGGGAGAGGCTGGATCGTGAACGAATGGAACGGGAGAGGCTGGAGAGAGAGAGGCTAGAAAGGGAAAGACTGGAAAGAGAGCGCCTAGAGCAGGAGCAACTGGAGAGAGAACGGCAAGAAAGGGAACGGCAAGAGCGCCTAGAAAGGGAGAGACAAGAGAAGGAGAGGCAGGACCGGGAGAGACTTGAACGACTTGAACGGGAGAGGCAAGAAAGAGAACGGCAAGAACAGTTGGAAAGGGAACAGTTGGAATGGGAAAGAGAGAGAAGAATTTCAAATGCTGGTAAGAATTTCAAAACCCAAGCGTGTTCTACCACCGGACTGCTCTTTATGTGTTTGGGTGATGGAGTGTGTGAGAACCAACAAATGGCAGTGAGTACAGCTGTGTAGCAACAGTCAGTATTTCAGGCTTCATTTTGTTGGAATTCCTTCCCTTTTTTTATGGCAAGAAGTCCAAGAGCTTTGACTTTCCTGTCATAATTTTCCATTACTTCTGAAATAACTTTTTTAATGCTATTTGCTCACTCCGTTGCCCCACTCTCTGATTGTGTGGAAGAACTCGAATCGTTTTGGGCACCTCCAACATTGATTAAAGTGTGATGAGTTAAACTTTCTAAATACCTTATCGTTGTTTGCTCTATTCAACAAACGTATTGTCATTACATAAGTTGGGGAAAAAAACCCTAAAAGGTGTCAGGTTGAGTGTGCTAACATAGAAGGTATGTTCCTGTGTAAGGCAAAGTAATAGTGTGAGAAATGCTTTTCAGTCTGAAGTCTTGCTTAATCTATCATTGTAGTAACATTTCAGTGAAACGTGTCGTATGTATTTCTAGATAAGATAATGCACTGCCTGTGGAAATGTATCCAGTGATAACTGAAAGCTTTCTCATTTTGGTAATATAATGGAACATTAGTCAAGTGCTTGGTTGTCCTTCAGTCTCAAACTCAATTTACGTAAGTCAGCTCATGGTGAAAGTCAAGGAATACTGTGTAAGTCATTTTAGAGGAGAGGATTTTATTGGTAATTTTACTCCCGGTACTTTCAGTATTTGCTGTGGAGCTTTTTCTGGGGAATAGAGAGATGACACTTGTTGCCTGTGGTAAGAGTTTTATTAGTGGAGTTTGAAACAAATGTTAGGATCGCTACATTTGCTTGCAGTTTGCAACCAAACGAGAAGATAAAAGCTGGTAGAAGACTGATTGCCCAACCCTGTGTCTAATCCATCTCACAGATGGGATTTGAGAAAACTTTCTCTAGAACGTACTTGTAAATTCAAATGTTGGCACAAAAAGAGTTGGTAAAATTTAAGAGCAGCTGTTGATAATATGTAAAACTTTCCTAACAGTATTTTCACTTGTGCCTAATCCTCTGGTACTAACTGTAGTCTACATATTTACATTTTGTTCGAATGCTGGTTTTGTTGCTTCATTAGCTCCCTTTTTCTCTTTCTCCTTTTTTTATCCTGCCTTTGCTGCTGCTTTCCATCTTCTGTCCAGCTCCATCTTTCGACAACTCCCCGTATAGCACTCCACTTCCCGACTACTCCAGTTGCCAGCCTCCTTCAGCACCTCCTCCATCATATGCAAAAGCAGTCTCAGCGCCGATGGCAGAGGCCACGCCGGAGTACGCTGTAGTGACTTCTGCGCCGCCGACTTGCGCTCCCCCCACACCGCCTCTAAGGCACTCTGCATCGCGTTTTGCTACATCCTTAGGCTCAGCTTTCCACCCCGTTCTCCCCCATTACGCCACGGTTCCTCGTCCGCTGAACAAAAGTTCTCGGCCCCCTTCTCCCGTCAGCGCGGCGGCGACTCTGCCTCCCAGCGCAAAGCCCGTGGCCTGGTCCGCGCCCGCTTTCGGCCCCCTGCCCCCGTCTCCTCCGGTCATGATAAGCAGCCCACCGGGCAAAGCTGCCGGCCCGAGACCCGTCCTCCCGGTGCCGCCTTCCAATCCGGCGGCCCCGGCGTCCACGTCTCCCACGGCTCCTAACGGGCTTCCTGAAAACCTGGCTTATCCGGTTCCTTCGCCTTCTACCTCAGGTCCAACGCCGCCTCCGCCACCTCCTCCCCCCCCGCTGCCTTCCTTTCCGCCTCTGTCGCTCTCTGGACCTCAAGCTTCTCCTTCTCCCAACTCCCCGAATGCCTCGACTCCCTCATCCAAGCCTAGTGTTCTCCCTTCTCCCTCTGCAGCTACCCCTGCCTCTGTTGAGAACTCTCTAAACTCTGTGCTGGGAGACTCCTCTGCTTCTGAGCCAGTCTTGCAGGCAGCCTCTCAGCCGGTTGAAGCTCCGAGCCAGCAGGGTAAGGCTTTCTGTTCTTGCTACTAATGCGCTAAGCAGGGCGGAGCCCCTGACTGCCCCAGGAATTAACGCGGTGCTTCCAGAGCTGCGGCGGTCCTAACGCCGCAGCCAAACTCCCTTTGGAAAGCTGGGGTAAGGGAAAAGGCAAAGCTCTGTGCCCAGGAGCCGATGTTCTGTGGCCTGTCACGAGTAAAATCCTAATTTCTTCACCTGTTAAGAACAGCGTTTGTCAGACTCTTGCTGGGTAAACCCTGCACCGTTGGTTTGGTTGGAAAGTGGTGTTACGGGGCAGAATCATTCGTTTCCTAGTGGCAGCCAACATAGAGGAGCATATGTGTGGCTTTGGACGTGTAAATGACCTTCAATGAGAAAAAATTCAGATTTAGGAAGTAGCCTGTGACACCTACAGCATTTCTTTCTGGACAGTGGTTGTATTTTGATATATGGCTGTGTGCACATACATAAATGTGTGTGTATTTAGATATAGAGGCACAGGCCTTTCTGCAGTATTTTACTAGTGTAGCCGAGACAACTTTGGACAAAAAGTTTGATTAATCCGGTGACAGCTTTAATGAGGACTCCACCAATACGACAGAAATGCATTTTACGTGGTAGTACATGTGTTTGTTAACCTGAATTCTGCTTTTATATTGATTATAGAGATTTAGGTTGATTTGATCGAGGTAGGTCTTAGTACAGAACTCTGCAGTAGCTCTGAAGCTGTGGGCAGAGGGGCTCCTGGGGAAGAGCAGCAGGTACACGCCCTGCAGGGTGGAGCCTGTTTATGTCCTCCTGGCCGAGATGGAGGTCTGAGCTGCTTTGGGATGGAGTGGAAACAGAGTGAATGGCCTCACTTCTAGTATGGAATAAAAGTGTGTACTTGGACAGTGAGTGATGCCAGGAGGGTTTAACAGGCTTTTAAATTTCTGCAGTGGTTAGCAGAGTAGGAAACCAGGAAGACTCGTATGTGAAATTCCTGCCTTCAGAGATTAAGGTAGTTGTGCAGCATTTTTCCTGCCTTATGGCAGTTTGGGTGAGACAGATCTGTGGAGGTGTAAAGCTGTTGTCTAAGTCAAAATTTCTTAAACTGTTCCTATAATAATAATAATACAGTGATCATCAGAATATTCATTTTTCAAAGTACACTTTGTATTTGGCTAACAATGTGAATTTAAAGAAGTAAAAGAATAAAAAATAGAAGAGCTTCTTCCCATCAGCTTGAAATGTCAGTCTTCTAACTCACTAATTAGTGTTTGTATTAAATTATAAAAGTTGGTTGCTGAAATTATTTTAAAGGAAAGATTTACATACAGCTTAGAAATTAGCATTGGCACTGGAACAATTCAAGGGTTCAGATGTTTGGGTGATGTGTTAGTGCTTGTTCGTACAATGAGATGCTGTTTAGCACCACGTGAGCACGCCCTGTTGTTCCTCCTGCTACGAGGCTCATGCCTGACTTGACTCTCTGCCTGTTTCCTGGTGTAAAGTCGTTCTTGGTTGCAGCACAGAACCTGACTGGAGGGTTTGCATGTCTCTGGCACTGTCCGATCTCACAGCATACTGTGTAATATTTTTAGTACGTTGAATAAGAATGCTTCTCTCCTGCCAAAATTCAGTGTCTTCTTGCCCGGTATCTTACCACTTTTAATGTCTCATACACTGAGCAAGAGAACCACCATTGCAATGGAAGTAAGACCTTTGTTTTCTAAATCCTTAACGTCTTCTGTTTGTTTTCTCTCTGACGCTAGGTGCTGTCCAAGGACCGCCTGCACCTCCTCCTCCACCTCCCCTGCCCCCTGGCCCAGCTCAGTCTTCAGTAGCAGCCCCACCTCCTCCTGGCCCTCCACCCCCTCCTCCACTCCCACCTTCGGGGCCGCCGCCGCCGCCACCGCCGCCTCCTCCACTGCCCAGCCAAGTTCCTCCCGTTCCCCTGCCACCTCCTGCTCCCCCCCTCCCAGCCTCTGGATTTTCGGCGGGATTCGTGTCCGAGGATAATCGCCCTTTAACTGGACTGGCAGCTGCGCTTGCTGGAGCCAAACTTAGGAAAGTCTCACGGGTAAATATAACTCTGGCTTCTTTCTCCGATTCCCGTCCCTGGTTCTAACCTTTGTTCAAGGTTAATAGCAGTATCAAGACATTTGGGGTAGGCTTAATTCATTAAGAAAAAAGCGTTACAGGATGTGCTGCCGGCCCATCCCATTCTTTCTGCGGTTGTGTCTTTCTTGCACAACTTTGCTGGTTTCATGGAGTCGGCTCTCATTCCGTTGGCACATCTGCTGTCTTTTTGTGCACTCTGAAGGGCGAAGACTCCTCCAGTTCAAGTGGAGGAGGAGGAGGAGGCTCTGCTTCATCCAAAGCAGACAGTGGCCGTGGAAATGGACCTCTTCCCTTGGGAGGCAGCGGGTTGATGGAAGAAATGAGCGCCCTGCTGGCCAGGAGGTGAGGAGCTGTCCCTGCTCTGCTCCAGCTGCTTAGTTATCACACAGGTGGGATTTGGGGTGCCTGCTTGCAGTTGGCTGAGGATCAGATAGACAGCAGCTCGTGCTTGCTTTGGGAAGCTGATCGTGTTTCATGAATAGCCATTTTTATTTGAGTGTAATCCAGTACTTCTGTATAAGCCTTTGTGCAGCGGTAGGGGACGGCTTACAGACTTTTAAACTGCACAGTTGCTTTGGCAGGAGGGCTTTGCCTTTGAAGGTGTTTTGGAAGTACTTAAAACACTAATTTTCATGAGGCTGTGTAAGTCTTTAATTGCAGTAAACACCATTCTTCCATCTTAAAGCCATGATGAGCTTGGTAACTTCTGTCTCTGCTTACAGGAGAAGAATTGCTGAAAAGGGATCAACAGAACCAGAGCAGAAAGAAGATAAAGCTGTGAGTTGAGAAGTTTTATCTGATTCACATTACTCAATACAAGGATTATCAGAGAGATTCCTGTGGTGTACAAGAGGTTATTTATACTTTACTGTATAAATATACACACATAAAACCACCGTGTTGTGCAGCGCTTGCTCATTTTCTATATATAGTTGAGCAGAACCATTTTAAATATGTGTATAAAAACTGAAATATTTAAACAGTTGAGATTGACTCTTATGAATCTAATAAAGATTTTTTTTTTCTTCCCTCCCTCCTTTTCCCCAATTCCCTCTTTTCTCCCTTTTAATCAGGAAGAATCAGAGTCTTCATCTTCTAAGGTTTCTTCAACAAGCACACCCGGTAAGTAGCTCAGGTTTGTGAACTCTGGGACTCTGTAATGCTGGTGACAAATCTAGTGACAAATCTCAGTCAGCTCTGCTGAATTTTGGAGCCTGCCTCTTCTCCCATGATTGCAGCCTGGGGTTTTGCTGTAGAATGGGTCCTGTTTCAGAGGATGATGGATAAAAAGAACATAAGTGAATAAAGAATATAAGTGCAGAGTGTTGAAATTCTTTGCCCATGATCCCTCTGCTGCAGGGGCAGTATTTGGAGCTGCGTAGCCAACACCTCTGCTGCAGTCAGTAAGGAAAACTTACACATGCTGCAGTTAGCCAGGAGGTATTGTCAGCATGCATATGTATTCATATTGTGAGTTTGTGTCTCTCAAGAGACACTCAAGACTTTCTCTTCCTGTCCTTTAGCAGTCCCTTGTTGTACCCTCAGTTCCCCGGGCACCTCTCAGTACGTACCTGCAAAAGGGGGGGACTGTGCTGTATAACCCTGCAGTTTGTCATCCCAAAAAGCAGTGGAAGCAGAAGGGAAGTAACTGCATAATGAGTATACCAGCATTCAGTGTGTTCCAGCTTCCTCTGCTGATTGCTTGCCCATGTGTACACTTCTCCTCTAGGTAATTCAACCACTTGATGATGTGCAGGCCTTAATATTGAAAACTAGTGTGAACAAAACCCCAGTGGCACCTGACTAGGGAAGAAATGGGAGTGCCAGGAGTTCTGTGTCCAGATGGAAGTAACTGGCAAACTGAGTATTGAGATAGAGTCTTTCATCAAGAGAAGCCAGACTGCAAGGAAATAAATGACATCACACAAATCAAGTTTTTCACACACACCCCGCTTTTTTTCCTCTTCTTTTAAGAAAGTCTGCTTCTTTCTGTTAAACAGATTCTGTTAAACAGGAAGGACATTAGCCTTAGGAACATTGCTTTTGGATCACTTCTGATAGTAGAGGGCCAAAAAGAAGGAAGTTAAAACCAGTGGAAGTGGTTCCTTTAATTGGTGATGATAAGAAACCTCATCAAACCTGTTAAAAATGTCATATGTGTTCAGAATTTGACCATTCCCTTCCAGTTGAGAAATTTTCTTCGTTTCTTGCTGTGAGATGTTCTGGTAATGCTGAGCCTCATCACTGGAACAGGTCTTTAAAGTGTTTTAAGTTTGCTATGGCTGAGCAAACTGCAGCCATAGCAGAAGTTTCTTGTTTTTGCAGCCAAAGTCCTGCTAAAATAACTCCTATGGCAGGACAAGTCCTGAAGACTTCTGCATAAAATTACATTTAAGGCTTATTACTGGCATAAGCCTGGACTTGGCTGAGTTACAGATTATGCTGACAGACTTCTGCCATTTAGATATTCTCAGTATCCAGCTGCATCCAGGGAATTTTCTGGTCAATATGAGACTCTGAAAGAGCCCTTCTGCCTCTCTGCTTGCCCAGCTTAGCAGAGCTAATCAATATGGAAGAAAGGGAGCAGACCAAATGAACTCCAAATCTGAAATGAAGACTTGATAAGATCAGTGGCACACTGAAGTCCTGAGCAAGTAACGATAACAAGTAATAACAATCCACACTACAGAAAGGCTGTTTTAACTTGTGCAGATTGTAAGGAATGAACCTTCTTCTTCCTTGTTGCTGAAAGATACTCTAGTTGTGTCAGGTTGTGTCTGCTGGCACGTCACTGAAACTGGCACTGAAGTAATTTTATATCATTAACAGTTTAGGAAAACTCCTTTAGGTTAAAAACCTCTTCCTCAAGTACTTGAAGCTGACTGGTTACAGAATTCCAAGTTTCACAACTGAAGCAATCCAATGCATAAAGTATAGGCAGACCTTCTGCCAGCTGGATTAACAATCAGATGGCATTTGCAGTGTCTGGGAGACCAGTGAGGCTTCTGGATGCTCTCCCTTGATGCATTCACCGATGAATACAACAGGAGGTAGCTTAATATGAAAGAAGTAAAGCAATATAGTAAAACCACCAAGCAGCTGACTTGAGTTGCCAGGTGCTTGAAGTTACTTCACATTAATTACACAGTGAATAGAAAAAGACAGTTTTTAATCTCCTCACTCTGTTTTCCAGAACTAACAAGAAAACCATGGGAAAGGACAAATACAGTGAATGGAAGCAAGTCACCTGTTATTTCCAGGTACTCCCCTTTGTACCAGCTGTCTTTTCCTTACATTTGTTCTCGGTGCACATGCTGCTAAAGATACTGGACTGAAACAGCAAAGATCATCTTGTTGCTGTTAAAAGCAAAATGTATGGGTTTAAAATTGCTGCTGTAGTAGATCTAGATAATAGATGATCTGTCTATTTCTCTGCTACTCATAGAAAGCCTGTGTGGATATTTAAGCCATCGTGGTAAGATTTGATTCTGTGGCAATTTGCAGTAGCTTTCATACCAAACTAAGAAAGTCCATCCTAAAGAAGTATTTTGCATCAGCCAGGAACTTTGGTAGGCAGGGAGTGTTTTGGTAGGTGTTTTCAGTGAGTGAAGGCTGCTTTAGGAATTTTTTGGAGGTGTATTTAATTGTCGTTTACTTTAAGCAGAAGGCTTGTGGCTCATTTAGAATTCCTGTGTATTGTGTGCACAGAGGTTAAAGGGTCCTGAGCCCCAATATCTTGAGAAAGTTACCAGAATTTCTTGAGAGAAAATAAAAGAACATGTTCAACTTGGGAATGCTGTGTTTGAAGTTACTTGAATTCTCCTTAAAATTTGGCTGTTGGAATCAGCTATAGAAGATTGGAGTATAAAAAACAATTGTTCTCTGAGTGGCCTCACTTGTAGCTGAGGTTGCCCTCGAGGTCTTCAGTTCTAAAATGCAACACTAAACACTCCCAGTATCTTTGTCTGTCTTTTAGAATAAATCCAGGAGTCTGATGTGTCTGCAGCCTTGGTTCTGGTTGCTTGCTTTGTTTTTTTGTCAAGAAGCAGGTGCCATTGGTGGTGATGTTCCCTCTGCTACACTGTCAGTGTAACAAAATAGTGCATCACCTTTGGTCTTGACCTGCCCCTGCCCTCTTCCCCCTCACTCCCCAGCAGGCCTGACCTGCTTTAACCAAGGTCTTTGGTGCTTGATACCTTGATCTGCTTCAAAATGTGGCATTGAGGGGGAACTTGTCACAGAAATAATGGGTGTAAGGAATCCTAAAGAGCATTTTAGAGGTCATATTTTCTAAGACGGTTGCTGACCCGTCCCTTTGGCTGCAGATACTTTGCTCAAACTGCTTATCCATGGGGTAAAGGGATTAATAAATAGGGCAACTCTCAATATCAGACTCTTCTGGGGAGTCTGAAATGTTCGGAAGTCTTGATTCTACCTGCCCATACAGCAGTAGGCTTTTGTAAACTGTATCATGCATCCAGTTTCACTGATCTTTTTCCAGCTGGTGAAATTCAGAGGTTGCTGAGATCTGTTTAAAAATGTTTTCTGACCTAGAGGAATACAGAGGATTTTTGAGCTTTCTCTTAGATTTATTGGGGCACTCTCTCCATCAAGCTTTCATCTTCATTCATCCAGTGGAAAATGTGAATAGAATTTAACTTGATGTGAGCTTCCCTGGGTACATACCCTAAAAGTACTTCCAAGAGAAGAATTCTGTTTATTTAACATCAGTATTCTTTTCCAGTGCTGCCATAACCTGCTGGAAGGTGCCATAGCACATACTTTAGGCCTGCTGATACAATTTTCTAGTCAGTGTTGACGGCTTGCTCTGCCAGGATGAGGAAAACGTCATAAAAAGAGAAGGTGTTAGAAGAAGTCTCTCTTGAATATGCTTGTATTTTTCTTAATTCTCCACATTTGCCAAGTCTCTCTCAGCAAGCAGCTTGTTAAAGCAGCTTTGTTTGAGTGAGTTAGTCAAGGGGAGCTGCTGTTAGAAGCGCTAGTGCTGTGTTTGCCAGAAGGGGGTTTCTCTCACCTGGGAGGGCTGGAGAGCCTGCTCCTGGCCTCTGCAGGGAGGGAGCATGTGAGTCACTTACAGGGATTAAGCAAAGCACACTTCAGAAGCTGGCAAGTCAGCAGAATTTCTTCTCCAGAGCTTCCACAGAGGGAGACGGTGCAGTTGTTGTTATTCAGAATGACTGTTCTGAGTATTTTGGAAGCAGTTAGTGTCCTGTCTAAAATCAGGCCTTTCTTTGTGTAGCAAACAGAGAAGACTTGACCTGTGGGCTTTTAATATTTCCCAGAACATGCAAGTAGAAGTCTTGAATCAACTGAAACCCCATGGTGTTTAAGGTGCTAAAATTGAACGAAAGTAAGACCTATTATAGCTTTTAAAGGTAGTGTTTCTCCCCCTTAATAGACGGGAATCTCCGTGGAAAAATCTGCTTGCTTCTGAAAACAGGTTCTATGATTCATTAAACAGGTATCATCCTGTTGGGATTTGAGACTTCCTAATAACCCCTTTGACCAGTTCAGGGCTGGGCTTTTTCTACATGGGTTGGTAATCACCACATGCACCACCAGATTCCTCCTCCACATCTTGTTTGTCCAGTTGAGCCCACTTTTGGACTGGTTAAAAGCAGATGGTGTCAAAGGCACATTGAGATGGCCTAAGAACCAGGTATGAATTCACAAAAAATACTGTCAGCCTTCACCTGCAAAGGTACAAATGCCTGTTGAATATGCCAGGATTTAGTGGCCCATTTGCAGTGTTTTAAGAAGCAGGTTTTCAAAACTGTAAGTTTAGATGCAGAGGAACAGGAATTAATTTTCTAGGTGTGTTTTCACATCTGCTTTTTGATTAAAGACTTTTTAAACATAAATTAATGTTTCTATTTGGAACATATTCAGACGTTTGTTAACATCATGTGTATTTTTTTGCTGGAGATCTAAGTTTTACTCTCTAGTGGTCACAAAGTACTGACACTGAAACCCTTCAGGTCTGGAGAGCTTTCCAGAGGTAAATGTGGTACCGAGCCCCTCAGAATTACTGAGTCAAATTCCAGCTTTGTTTTTCATGAAGGCACTCCTTGTGGTGATTACTTAATCTTTTTGTATGAAAAGTTCCCCTTTTAGCTACTTCTCTTGGGTGGTGTATTCTGCATGTTGGCATGAATCAAGTCTCTCCTTTGCATGCTTGCTCGAAGGTGTGTTAGGGACTGGCAGGGTTGCCTCACTGTCCTGTTAGGCAATGCTATGGAAAACCACACGGGAGAGCTCTTCAGCCACGTTGGGATCGAATGGCTGGGAAGGTTTTATTCACTAAATTTCAGTAGTTACTGTTTGCCTAAATGACAACTGCATTCAGGCCGAAAAAGGAAAAGAAATAGCATAATGTGGGGAGGAACACAACTAGATTTTTCTGAGATTAGAAATGATCCGTTTTGCTAGTTACGGCACTTCAGTATTTGAATTAAGAAAGTCTTGCATTTTGGAAAGCAAAAAGGGAACACACACATTGTCAAGATTGAGGGGCAGCGTTCGTAAGGAAGCTTGCCTGTGGAGCTTTTTAAGATATAGCAACAGTAGATACTTATGGTGGGTAAAACTGACTTTTTGTTCTAAAGATATGAAGGAAAAAACCAGTTTGTGTAGAGCTTTTCTTTGAACTCATCTTATGAATACATTAAACTCATAAATAATTGAAAAAATACTAAAGTATACTACTGGTTGGATTTTTCCATTAAGGCAGGTGCTGGGTGCCTGTGACAGAACTATAGTCAGTGGAAATGAACAGAAAATATATATGAATTGTCTGAAAAACTCAGCTGTTCTGCCTGGAGTAAGTCGGGGCTCACAATTTCAAATGTAACCTGCAAGTAACTCATTAAATACCAAATGCCTGATGAAGCAGCAAATGCCAAAGATCTCAGCTGATGAATGTTTTTGAGCAAGGAATTCTTCCATACTGAGCTAAGCACTGTAACATGTAAAGAGTTTTGTAAAAGATCCTGAACTGTGGTTTGCCTTCATAGCATTAGTGCTATGGTGGTTGCAAGGTGAATTCTATTTTCCAGCTTCTTTCACTATCAAGTTGTTCAATATTTCATCTTCTGTCTTACTTGGTGGATTGTGTGTTTAATTTTGGTGTGTTTCAAGCAATAGTAATTAGAAATTTCTCTCTGGGAACTTAAACTGTGTGGACTTAAGAACTTTACAGCTGTGACAACTGAGGTTTGTGATCTCAAGGGAAGAAAAAGTATCAAACCAACATTTTCACGTGTGCACTGTTTTCTGTTGGGAGTCACACTTCCAGTGTTCTTCTCCAGTTAGCAAGTCAGAAAATAGTCCTGTCAGGCTGTAGAAGTCAACAAGGCAATCTAGTGTGAGTCATTCAGCTCTTACTGAACAAAGCCAGTGTAACAGGATAATTTCCTTATGGATAAACTCCTGTCTTGTAAGGGAAGATACATGAAAGCTGAAGGTAGTGATTTTGTAAAACAAACAAAAGAAATAAAGTTCATTTCTGCTCATAGCTCTAGTAAGTCCATGAGTCTGAATTACTCCTTGAAATGAAGAGGGCGTCAGGAAAGAGAAGTGGAAAGGCAGGAAACTCCCTTCTTTTGGAATCTGTTAAAAATGCCAGGTGATCTGGGTAAGCAAGTTTTTGATGTCTTAAAGGGTGTATTTCATAAGTAAACATCAAACAAGGCATAGTTCAAAACATTAGAACTTCCTCTCAAGTATCACCTGATAAATCTTGCTGCTGTTACAGTATTTGCTTTCAGGAGCTTTAGAAAGGTTGCAGAGGAGTTGGATAACATTGCTTGGGTCTGTCAACTGTTGAAAATCCCCCAGGGTGATTGCTCAACATTCATACAGTCAACATCAACATGCAGTCATTAGTTAGTGGGAGTGCTTCCTTGGGAGAGCCTCTTTTGAATGAGCAAGCAGTTAAAAAAGGAAAGTACTTGACATTTGAAGGCATTCATCTTTTCATGCCCATTATGAAGAAATCAGAAACCACTGACAGTGAAATCTGTCTGCTGCTTTGAAAGTTCTTGTTTTGAACTAATAACTCCTATGGGAATTAATATTTCCAGCGTGTGGAAAATATTGTTGGGTGTTGCTTTCTATTCTGTGTGGTATTTCGAGTCTGCTTGATTTTTCCCAGCCTCCCACTCCCAACTTTTTTTTTCTTTTTTCCCCATTCCGATTCTTTATTATGTCTTTGTTGGACAAATGTCAGCAATTTTGATATGGGTGTCCTATGTATCCTGTAATGATGAGCAACCAGTAACTCCTGGATGTGTTTTTGTGCTGCAGACCAAAATCTACACCAACGGGACAGCCCAGTGCCAATGGAGTACAGTCAGAAGGTCTAGATTATGACAGATTGAAGCAGGTATGTGTATAATGCTTTAAAAAAGACTGCTAGATAAGTTGGCTATAAGGACTTGCAGCTGTCCAATACCTACTTTTAGCTGTTTTGTTAGCCATTTCCAAAGTTAATTATTCACTGATTACTAGTATTTGCTTTTGCCCAAGCATGTGTCAGTATTCTTAGGAGCTGGAGCTGGAGGATGGTGGCTCAGACAGCCCCGTTAATTTCTCACAAAATTCCTGCTTTGTTGACATTATAGATGGAACTGGGAAATCAGTTTGCCTGGAGAACCTTTCCTTCTCTTCTCTGTGCCCAAACAAGCAACAAGCTCTTGGGGCAGCTCTAGCAGAGCAAGTATCACCATATTTTAATATCAGATGTGAGCACCCGTGGTCACAAGTTTGGTGGTGGAAGAGCATCCAGGGATGCTGTCTTTTGTGTAGCTCTCCAGTTCAAGAGCAGAGGAATTGTGTGGGAATTGTGGAGGTGAAGGATCTCCAAGTGGTGTTTGGATCAATGGGTCCATCCCCAAGTGGGGAGGCAGATTCTGGTGCAGGCTGCAGCTCGGTGGGTAGTTCTAGAGCCACTTCTACTTTGGTAGCAATTTTTAGTTGCTCCTGGACCATGTCTCCATGTAGTGGGCAGCTTTAGGCTGGGTTATGGATCGGCCCTGGATTGGGTCCTGGCTCAGCAGGTAGCTCTGGCGTGGCTTCTGGCCTGGTGAGTGGTTCTGGAGGAGCTGAGAGGAAAGAATGGAAAAAGCAGCAAGCAGGGACAGCACTTCACTCTGTTACCTTCATTCCAGCACATTCCACTGGCACTGAGACCTTGATACCTTGACTACTTCCTTACCCCCCACTTGGAATACTTCCTTGCCTTGTGGTGTTAAGTGAGCTCCTTTGCATTCCACATCCCATTTCACCTGTAGCAAAGCTTTCTCATTCTTATCCCTTCTCCTCTCACAAATTCAACAGGAATCAATTTGTGGCACTTCTAAGGACTGTTTTTCCTGCCTTGTACCTGCACTAATAATGTTGTAGGGATGCCTTAGGTTTTGAGGATTAACTTGGAAGGGTGGGTTATGCTTCTGAGAAGGGTGAAGGATTAATGGGAAGCATTGTAGTGGGAGAATTCTGGATTTCTCTCCACAGAAACGTACAGGTTTGTAAAAAAAAACCCAATCTGTTTGCTGATCTGTTATTTGTGCTGACACATTTCAGGACATTTTAGATGAAATGAGGAAGGAGTTAACGAAATTAAAGGAAGAACTCATTGATGGTGAGTATTGCTCTGTTCACTGCTGCTGCTCAGCTTCAGAGTAGCTGCAGGTGCTTTAAAATGTAAATAAAATGTATTGGTAGCCTGAGAGTGATTTATTGGTAAAAGTAGCTTTGTTCTTCATCTGGTGGCAAACCACTGGTGCCAGACCTGTTCCAGTTGATGTGCTCCAGTGATTTGTCTCCTGGGGGTTTTGTTTTAGTGGAACATTGACACCAGTGTGTCTTTCAAGAGTGGTTGAAGTGATGTTGTATTTGAGTGATTTAAAGTTATCCTTAGTGTCATGTGGTGGTAGGTGGGTTATTTTTAAATAACCCAGAGCTGCCAAGGTACGTAGTTGAAAACCAGTAACATTCAGAGGAGAAATGTGCTTCCAGCTTTCAGTTACCGTTACCTCTTTGATCTGTAATGTAAGAGTCAAAGAAAAGAATTCTCACAGTTTTCATTTTTATTTTAACAGAAGCTATTTTCCTATGTAGTCTTGTGTACTTAAGGGAAATCTTTGAGAAAGCATAATCTCAAAGGTCCACCTGTCAGGAATGAAATAAAACTCTGTATGATTTACTACCTTGGTGGAGGTGACAACTAAAAATGAAGATTTTAGCGTAGATTTTACAGTAAGAAAAAAGGTATTGCCTGGTTGATAACGCCACTTGTCGGAAGCCACGTGGGGCTGCCTTAGGTGTTGGTTATTCGTGTTGTGAGAGCAGGGTGAGCCTGCTTTGAGGGGTCAGTTGTGTGTTCCAGTTTCCTGCCCTGACTTTTCTCTGATTTGCTGGCTCTGTCTCTCTCTCTGCAGCTATCAGACAGGAACTCAGCAAGTCCAATACTGCATAGAAGGACTCATACTAAGCCGATGTGACTCTTTAACTTGATATAAAACTGACTACGTTTTGTGAGCTGTTAGAAGAAAACGGAGACAGACAGACAGACACTTGGAAGGAGGGAGAAACAACCTATTCTGAAAAGCTTCAGACACATCACTCTGGTGATAATGCTATTCCCCTCCTAGTTTGCAGCTTTTTTCTGACCTTTACAGCAGGGTGGAAAAGACTCTTAAAGTTACTGTAATGATTATGCAGAAATTCCTACATCTATCAGACAAGATCACAGTGCTTTGAAGTCAACTCATGTCAAGGTAAAATTGCACATGTTTCAGAATTTGCTGTTAAGACAAAAAAACAGGGAAAAGCTTGGGAAGGCTTTTCAGAGAGGTTTTCTTTGTTAATGAAGGAGTTAGCAAGTTATACTGTTGTACTTCAAATGTATCTCAGGTTTGTCTTCCTATCATATCTGATATTTCCATGAGTAATTTAAGAGATCAGATGTGTAGAGGTTCAGTTCACAAGGAAAAATTAGACACGTGTGCTTTTAAAGGCCAATATTTGTAAGTAAGGATGACGTAGACGGTGATGACATATCAAGATTTTGGAATTTTATGATAGGAAGCCTCTCTAGTTAGCCTTCATGCAATTTTCTAGGAAAATGAAAAAAAAAAAAAAAAGCAAATACAGTCCAGAGTTTAAAGATGTAGATGCCTTCCTACATTGTTACGATGCTTTACCAAATCTAAGACTTCGACATAAAGCGAATCAGCAGTCAAATGTAAATCATTAGTATGTTGTAGATTTACAGTAGATTTTGGGGCTTTTTTTAGATTTATGCATGTGGACATTTTGTAATGTAACACAACACAGCCAGCTTTTTAATTAAAAGAAAAATTGCATGTCACAGAGTAGCCTTTTCATTTGTAAGGCTTAATTTATGCCCAGAAAGATGTGGGAAGAGGGAGGGGGAAGGTGACACATTTTTATTACTTTCTACACCTTTTTCTTCATCTTACATGCATGTGTAATAATGAGGAAAACATGACTTTTATCAGTAACCATGTTAATGGAACCAGGTACTTGATCCTTTTGTATCTTTTTTCAGTTTTCTATTTGAAATTCAGTAATAACTTCCAGTAATGGTTCTGAAACTCCCACGTGAACCGAACTCGTTTCTCGGTGAGAGAAAAAAACGTTGTAGGCATCTGAGTCGCTGAGGATGCCCCTGTGTAAGTGCGTTGTCCTTCACCTTTTCACCATGACCCTCTGCTTCACTCTTTTCTGAGACTCCTTTTTTTGATTGTTTAATGAAACAGAACAGCAGAAGTTACCTGAGAACGATTCAGGTCACAGTAAATGGCCCCTTCTCCTCCTAATTTATCTGCCACCCTCCTTTCCAAAAAACCTCAAAACCAACAAAAAACCCCCACACCTCCACACGACACAAACCCTGAAAAAAACAGCAATGATACGCCATTGGTTTTACTCAACAGTTTGAGAATCGTTTTTAGGGGAGGTGATAACCTCTCCCTTTCCCAGGATTTTCGATCTCATGAGTGTAAATTTTTATTTTTAATTTTGTTTTTTGATATGGTAAAGTTCAGTGGAATAGAAATTCCGTAAATTGGCTCTGTAGTGCTTTGGACAAAGAATATGGATCAAAATCTTCCCTTTTCCTTTGCACTGTCCATTTTTCCAAGCTGTGTTTGCTTTGGGATCTGTTCAGATCCAGATGAAAAGTTTACTTGTGGAGAGGTTTGCTTACAAGTACAGGCAGCTCCATTCGTAGCACAGATGCTTTCAATTACAGACTGCCTAGAGTGCTGAACACCAAAGCAAAACAGCACTTAACAGCTTCAGAAAAGCTTCAATAGGAAATTTTCCTCCCATTCAAACACTGCCTGATCTTACAGGTTCAGATTCTAAGGGAAGGTGACAGTGGAAAAATTGCCTAACTCCATTTATTTTTTTTTTTAATAAAGAGGAGAAACAACATCACTTTTCTGCATGCATTTGTTGAAGGCATTAAAAAGAAAAAATCCATAGTAAGCTTGTCAAGTACTGTTTTTCTCAAAACAAGAGGAGGCATTTTCATCTTTGTTGATGTAGCTTTTTGTTTTACACAGACTTTTGAACAGTAAGGATGTTTACCCTTGTCAGAAATCACGTTTGATTCGTTTCTAGGAGGGTTCAGGAGTTACATAGCGGAATAGCATGGATGGCTACAAGTGGTCCAAAATTAAAGGCTGAACTTCTAGATTGTGCAAGGAACTGGCTTATGCACTAAACGTTTTGTGCCTTGGTCTACAATTAACATGATTTCTGTTTAAAAGAAAAAGGAACAGTTGTTGTCTTTTTGTGCTGCTTCTACATACATACTTTCTGTGATCCCAACCTGCAGAACTGGTTCTTTCCAGAAAATTGGATTGAATTAAAGATTACTGTAGACATTTCTTGACCTACTGACAGTTGCACCATTTCCAGAGATTTCAGTATTGAAAATGAACTGCAGAAGCTACGATTATTTTGCTTACTGGTGACTAAGTCCTTTAAAAACCATATTGTGGTGGTTCTGTGCTTTTGTACATTGGATGTCTTAAGCTGAGGGCAGTTTAAGGGATCCTTCCTAATGCCAGGAGGGCGTTGCTTTCCTCAACACTGTGATCTGACCTGTGATAAACCTGCACTATAGACAAGTGGCTACCGAGTCATCTGCAAACCAACTGAATGTAAAACCCCTAGTGCTGGTGCTGAAATCTCTTCAGACAGTCATAATGATTTCCAGTTCGTTGTTTTGAAGTTATCAAGTGTCAATCAAAGACTGAAGCTGTTCACTAATGAATGTTGACTTTTCATGCATTTAGGTTTACCTTCTTCTTAGTTTCTCAGTTCATTCTCTGCTATTTTTATCATATTGTGTCATTTTAAATTTCTTACATGCTAACGTTTTGTTTGAGCGAATGAAATAAAATTGCAATATATAAACGTTGCCACCATTTATTTCTGGAACTTCATAGAAGACTCTCTGAGATTTACTACTCGAAGTCCCCAAATTTTTAATGACTCTGATCATTCCTCACTCCTTGATTCCACCTCTCCTTTCTGTTTCTCCATCAGAAGATCCAGTAGAGAACAGTGAAGACTTAACCTTACAAAGATTGTAACTGCAGGGACTGTGTACATTCATGACTGGTAACTGCTGTACATAAATTAAAATTCATTTCAAATGTATGATGTGATTTACATATGGTATTATACACACTTGGGCCTCTGTATCCACGGAGAACACGGGAGGGAGAAGGAAAAAGGCTGGAGGGGGAAACAATTGCAGTCAGTCTGACTTCTTCTCTTGCTGCTTTCCTGTTCATGACTCATTTTCAATACTGGTAATAAAGCAAACCTACCATGGCAGATCATTAGAGGTTTCTGTGCACTAAGGACAGTTTTGCTCAATTTATCTTACAGCAGAATACTGAGCAGAGCTGCTCAAATGTCTTTGACTTGACATCCTGAAGCTGTACTTTGCTGCTGCTGTTGTTCGGCAAACCTTGGTCCCAGTGCCACGTTTGGCACCAACCTTAATGAGTTATAAAGGTTTGGGGTTTTTTAAATAAAACTATCACTAGATTCTAAAATGGCCTGCTGTTCTTGGGGCAGTGTTTAGGCACCAAGTGAAAACATTCCTGATTTAAATGTCCCAACGGTGTTACCAACGCAGTCCGTCGGTGTCGAGAGGTGTGTATTAAAAGGTAGGGAGATGGTCTGTGGTTGATCAAAGTGGGGATTGTCATGGGCTCTTCTGAAAATGTTTAATTGGGCTCAGTTCCAGTGCTGAATATTACTTACCAGTGACTTCTGCATCTAGTCATACAAATCTTGCAAAATCCAGAAGATTCCCTCAGTTTTCAGTAGATGAACAAGATGGGAAGCAAGGAAAAATTTTTCTCAAAGTGGCTTTTTTTACCAAAGACTTAACAATTCCTTTTGAGGCTGTAAATGTTCCTTATTCTGAAGGCTGCTGCTGGGCAGGAGGTGATGGAGAGAAGGTAAAAAGGGTATAAAAGTAGGTGATTTTGGAGGAACTGGGCCAGTTCAAAGTTCTTGAAGAATTAGGCTAAAGATCACTTAAATTGTTTGTCTTAAGGGATGGTTTTGGGAAATGAGGCTGCTTTTACACGCTGTCTGGGAGTCTTAAAGGAGAGAAGTAGTATGTTAAATCAATACTGTCACAACATGTATTTGCACTTTCAGAAGAGCTTGTTTTTAAGTCAGCCTGTATTAACTCCTACCAGGAGTTAATATTCATTTTAACACTGCAGAAATGGTCACCTGAAACTGTTGAAATTGATGCATCAGGAGATACATTCAAATCGGTCTAGGTTTATAATCTTAACTAAAAACACGTGCAATAGGAATTGATGTAATTTTCCGAGATATGGCAGAGGAGGGGTGGTTCTGGATGTTGGAAAAGCTTGGGCAAACCATAAACTTACAGCCCCAGTCTGCAGGATACCTGGTAATCAGCATCTCCATTGCACAGGGCCTTCCTCGGGTAGTTGGTTGTCGCGGTGATGCTGAAAGTCAAGGAGCTTCGGAAATTGCCTCCCTGTTGTAACTGGATCCCAGTGGAACTCTGTTACATAATTGCGTTTTCTAACATTTACGTTGTAGAGCTTGCTGTCCTGGATCTTGGTGAGTGTTATTCTCGTGTCCTGCTGATGAACAGTCCAGTGGAGAAGATGTGGAGCAGCTGCTGCAGCTGGGCTGTGCTGCTGCTCTGGCTGTGGCAGCTGCAAGCTGACATTGTCTCTGAGATGTATAATTTTGCCATCATTGTTACTCAGGGATGGGCACCGCCTTCTCCCTTCTCAGCCTCTTTTAGAGCTGTCATCTGTGTGACGTTTTCCCTTCCCTTTGTGACTGCTGGTCTCTCCCTCAGCTGCTCAAGCCCAGTAGAGTTGGAAGGGATCTCCCATCATCATCATCATCTGATGTTTACCTTCTTTAATGTAACTTTTTATCACCAACCAGCTGGAGCCACTTAAGTCCCCAGCAATTCCCTGAACAACATCAGCTCAGCAATAGTTTCCTGTGCTAATGTGCTGTCAGTGTGCTGAAGTGCTTTTCTTTGCAGAGTCTGGAATTGTCCTGCTGACACAGGCAGAGGAAAAAGAAAAGTAGTGAGGAAGTGTGTACAGGAAGAGAAGTGTAAGGGATTCTGGAAGTGTTCATGCTACCTGCGGGGAAGGATGCTGCTGGAATGAACAGGGCTGCAGGAGGCTTGAAAACACAAACAGCTTTTAAACCTACTCTGGATGCTGATGGAATCCACAAATTGAGATAGGCAGGAGGGGTGGCTTTCTGGGCAGTCTGAAGGCTGCTTGCCCATCACTGTAAGGCTAGGAAGTTTAAAAAAAAAAATTACCTCTGTGTTGAAGGT
Source organism: Hirundo rustica (assembly GCF_015227805.2). Taxonomy (NCBI): domain Eukaryota; kingdom Metazoa; phylum Chordata; class Aves; order Passeriformes; family Hirundinidae; genus Hirundo; species Hirundo rustica. Next base: position 18,466,968 of record NC_053452.1, read on the forward strand.
AAATCTTCTGCTACTTGACTTTTTTTATTTTTCCCCAGCCCTGTTATTGTGAAACCCATTAGGCCCTGCACAGCTCAGTAAGCCCTGTGATGCTGCAGAACCAGCCCCAAAAGCCCTCCTGAGGAAAAGGGGGTGCAGACACACTCATAAATGCCTCCTGACTGGATCTGGGGGTGTCTGTCACAGCCACAGAATTTTCCACGGTGTTTAGGCTGAAATCTTTCTCTGCCAGTGCCAGGCCAGTTCTGCTTCAAACGTGAGCATCAACAGTGCTCAGTAATCTTTGCTCCACTGAGAAAAGCTCAGCTTGGCTCTCAGTCCCACAGATTGACACTGCAGTGCAGGAAGCAGAGAGGCGTCCAAGGAGTCCAGCACTGATGCAGTTGGTTCCTCAAGGAGTTCACGGGATAAGTGAAAAATCCTTGTCCATGTTCAGAGTGAGCGATGACAGAAATGCAGCCAGAGCGTTTGGGTTCTGAGAGGTGAGAACCTTTTTCTATCCTGCTCTTACTTTCCATCTCATTAGCTGTTTGGGAGTGAATGTCTCAGTCACAGAGCCAGATTGTGTGTTCCACCTCCCAAAAGTGACTTGAAGTAGGAGTTAGGCACTCAGAAAACTGGGTTTTGCTGTTCTGTGACTCACTGAAGTGAGGAGGAGGTGACCACCACGCCCAGGAGCAGCGGGAAGCTGAGGAGTTCAGTCCTGTTGGACACTGGAGGTTCAGGGACAGGGGAGGGGCAGTGCCTAATAACCTCTGTGTCCCCAGAGGGAGAGGGCAGTCAGCCATGGATGCACGTGTTCAGGCTCTGAAAGGAAATCCACTGTCACCCTTTTTCTTTTGTTTTCACCCTGAAGCCTGTTATTAAAGAAGTGAGTAAATGATATTCAACAAAGCTGAGGTATCTCCCCAACCTGGCAGCTCAGTGTGTGCTCGAGACATTTTTGGAGGCAGCACTGCTGAGTGAGGCCTTAAAATCTGCTTTGGTGGTTCTGTGTCATGGGGATAAACAAAATCCTTCAGAGATTTCCATGCTCTTCTCAGGTCCTCTGGAGTTAGGAGAGCTTTTGTGAAGCTGTGGTGGCAAACTTACACCAAATCTTCACAAGGCCACGTGCCCACACGGGTCTCAAAATATGAGGAAAGGGAACGCACTGCGTACCAGTGACAGCTTTCGAGTACTCTTTAAATAAATTACCTTTATTAAAAATAAAAGCACTCCGAGGACTTTTACCAAATAACTTGCAAGCTGAAAATGTGACAGTTCTGCAATTTATTGGTTAATTTAGGAATGAATTGGGGTACTGCACCTTCAGGGCAAGCAGGTATAGGGAAGTCACAAGTCCACAGCAGTGGTAGGAAAATGAGAGGACTCCAGAAGAGAGGGATTCTGACAGCCAAAAATGCAAATTCCTTTCTTGAAAATGAAGGAGTAGCCTGGCAAAAGGCTTCAAAGATAGTGGCCCACTTAGCATGGTCAAAACCATTAATGTTGATTGGAACATCGGAGTTTCACGTGTTCCCAAGCATTGTGTGTGAGGAAAGCCAGAGGAGAATAAGAGAAGGGGAATGAGCACTTCAAAATTACTGCAATTTCTTGCTGCATTACTTTTCACTTCTGTGCCTTTATTTTTTCATTGGAGGTGAACTACATGACCGTAATCATGCCTTTTACATATTTGACTGGCACAAAGGGAGATGAGCTCAGGTCTGGAGGCAGAGCCTGGCAGGGGCATAGCTCGGGGGCTGAGCACTGCAGGATCCAGCAGAGCCTGGCCCTGAAGCCCTGAGCACCACCAGGAAATCTGGGCTTTTTCGTTGTGTAATAATTACATTTTATGTATCTGCTGAAGGACAGCTTCATTGCCAGGAAGTCATTGTTCTTCCTCAGTGTCAGCCTGTAACCTTTAGAGCAAAATAAGTCAAATTTAGATCAAATTTGGTCAAAAAACCAAATTTACCTTCTACGTCACTCTAAAGGCAAAAGTGTTTATGCTTTGTTTACTGGACCCAAATTGAGAAGGGTTCCCTGTATGCTCACATCTGTCAGGAAGAAAAACATTGCATGTGTTCAAGCCCTGAGTATTCTCAGCTTCCCTGAAGTCAATACAAGTTTGAGTTGTTCTAGTCTGAAATGTTCCCAGCCACCAGATGTAATCATCTCATAGTCACTACAATCTAGTAAATACTGCCCAGCATTTTTTATGCATCTATGAAAAAATACTTTAAGCAATAAAATATAATGTGAATTGCAGGAAATGGCCCTTTTTTTTTTTTTTTTTTCCTCCCCCCCCCCCCCCCCCCCCCCCCCCCGGTGATCTGCTGAATAGCTGGAATAGCTGAAGTAGAGATACTGGATAAATAAACAGCAATTACTGACTAAGGGCTCCTTTTTGAGCGAGGAGCTGGATGGAATCTGCAGCTAGTGCATGCAGTTTGGAGCTGGCATTGCAGGGGGATGCAGCCATTGCAAGCCTTGAGGGAATTTTGAGTTCTGGAGCTGAGTTTCAGTAGCACTAAATTTGCAACGGGTAAGGAAAACTCCTTTTTAGGGCGAGGTTCCTCACTAGAATTTCAGAAATGCCTACAGGTCTGCTTTAAAGGGAATGAAAATGAAAATCCTCCCATTACAAAGTTATCTCAGAGGGGATTTTTAATGTCATTGCCAAAGCTAATGCTCCCAGAGGAAAACTTCACTGAAGCACTGCACAAATGCATCACAGCCAGATTGAGATTCTGTATCGCAAACCGCGACTTAGGAACAGTCTTTTTGTATTTTGTGAACTGCATATAGATTTCATGTTCCAGTAAATTCCAGTTCTTCCTCTTGAAAATACCCTTCGGAGCAGCTGAAGCATCACCGAACTGTTAGTGGAAGTGTTTCTTTCTGTATCTGGAGAACAAGTTGTTTTTAGCCTTAAAACAGCTTCAGAAGAGGCAAGGGGTGACTGTCCAGACTCTTTGTGGTCTTTTAAAGCTTAAATTCATCTTTAAAGGTAGGCACATGGATATGGACTTATGTTTTTCCTCCAGCTTCCTAAATCTTCTCCCTCAGCATCCTCTCGCTTGCCTGGTGAGAAGGTTCTCCTCAGCTCCTGGCAGAGCCTGAGCTGTGTTGTGCATCACTTGTTTCTCTCGGGGTTTATCCAGTAGTAGTAGTAGTATCAATTATTAAACTGTTCTTACCTCAGCCCATGAGTTTGGGGTTTTTAACTTTTTTTTTTTCCCCTGATTCTTCTCCCCATCCCCCTGGAGGAGGAATGAGCAAGCAGCTGTGTGGTACTTAGTTCACAGCTGAGGTTAAACCATGACACTTGGCCAAGGCGATTTGGGTTCTTGGCCATCAATCATTAGGTTCCAGGAGACCTGTTCCTCCCTGGGAGTTTACTGGGCCTTTATTACCTGGTGTGTTCATTCTCTCCCCACCACCACGGGACCTCCTTCAGCTGTTGTCCAGTGATGCTGGAATGAATGGCAAAATGTCTTTCTGGGGCTATGGGGGGAGGGGAGGAGGCAGGACATGTGGGCTATGCTGCTTGGCACAATGCTCTTTGCCATTGGACACGCGGAAAAATACCTGGCAAGCCTCAGCAGTACAAACACCCAGGTACTTCAGTATCAAGGATACAACTTCAAAGTAAAATCCTACGGAATACCCCTCAGGAATGCTCAGTCTGGAGCGTTGCTCAGGTGATGGTGTATGAAGAAGTAAATTATTGCTGGGAAATCCCCCTGCAAAGGCAGCAGCAGGAGGGAATGGCAGGGTGGTTCCCCTCCAGTTAACAATGCCCAATATTGTGCTGTGTCATGGGAAAGGTGTAAAAAAGCTGGAGCCAATGAAGAAGAAAAATAAGGTCTTTGGGAACCAAGGTATAAATTGTAATGTGTGTGTTTACACTCTACCAGCTTCAGGAAAAATACAACGGGCCCATCAGGAGAAAATGTTCCTGTGTTTGACTTCTGTTCCCAAACACATGAGATTCTGTTTAAAATGAAAAACTGATCAAAGATCTTGCCAGGGTCTCAGGATATAATGGCATTGTTGAGATGGCAGTCTGTGTTGGCTACAGAGATAAAAGGATCACTGACAGTGTTGGACCACGACAGGAGTAAGGAAGATCATAAAGAATAAGTCATCCTTTTTCTTTTTTCTTACAAGAAATGATTAATATCCCTGTGGCTTCCCAGCCTCTCTGTGTTATGGTGTGCTTTTCATAGAAAAGAGTGGAAATGAGTGGAGTTTCCCTGCATGATCCATCCATCCCCACATTTCTGTTACGTTTGTCCAAAGAAAATCCATGTGAGAACACAAAGTAGATTGTGGCAGTAGAGAGATTTTGATTAGAGGATCTGATCCTTTTGTTCTCATTCAAAACCAAAGCTTTGCTTGTGTGAGGACTCCTATTTAAAAGGAATTTTCCACAGTCAGGTTAAATATTCCTACAAAACTACATAGGGACTATCACAAGAAACTTGTGGTATTTCCACTCCTTGTATATGCATCTGTTATTTTCTTAGTCTAGCAAAGCAATTAAATTCTTGATAGGCTTTTCATCCATAAATCTGAACTCTTACTTAAGCCCACAATTAACAACTTCCACTTTTTTCAAGTGCAAAAAGGATGCAGAGGACAGAACTGGGTGTCTGTGGACAGCCAGACGTACTCTGTGTGTTTAGTGTGCTTTGCCCATGGACCAAAATTTCTATTGAGCGTGCACAGATACTGTCATGTTCTGCAAGAGCTGTTAAAACAAAAAGTGGTGATGGCAGAGCACCATCAAACACCAAGAGTTCTGGGGGAAACGGGAGAATCCTCATCCGCTGCTTCAGTTCTGCCAAATGTGCAATTGGTGCGTGCCAGTGATGGTTTTGTTCAAGCACATTCATTCTTCTAAGGGATTTTATTAAATGATTCTTCTGTTTCTTTTGTTTTACGCTGGTGACTGAGTGGCTCCTGACCTCAGCCATTGGTGTTAGAATTTTCTGAAGGGCAAAAATACCCAGCTTTCAAATAATCACCCTGTTAAAAAAACATGCATTTTACCTTCAAGCACAAACCTGAGGGTGACACTTCTACATTTCTAAGGGGCTGACCACAAAACCTGCTGCTAAAATTTCCAGACGAAGATTTTTAAAAAAGGAAATGTTTCTGTGGTTTATTTCCTGTCGTGAGGCAACACCTTTGTGTGCCACAAACACACAGTTAATCAAAGTAAGCAGAAAATTGTCTTGTGATCTCCCAACCCTGCCCATGCACAGGTGGTACCATCCCACAGCCAGTGGAGTTTGAGGCTGGTAGGGAGAAAAGGCTTTGGGGAGTTGGTGAAGTGAGAGTTGTTGCTGACAGGAGCCTGGAAATATTATTTGTTAGGTGAATGTTGGTGCAGCTCACAGTGGGGTGTGTTGTGGGGTTACACCTTGCTGCAGAACAGATGCCTAAAAGTCTGCTCTGACCACGGAGAGATGGAGGAGTAACTCAGGATTGGCGCTGAGAGAAAGGAGACATCCTCTTTTCCTGTGGCTGGAAGAAATCGTCTTGGGAACAGGAAAAGTGATGAGCTATAGATGCCAAGGGTCATGCTGGAAGCCCTAAAGGAAACCTACAGCTCCAGGAGGGACTGGCACCATCTCAGCTTTGCCATCTTGGTTAGGTCTCCAGCTCTAAGCTCTCCAGCCTAGACAAAGTACTGGAGAGAAACAGCATCTCCAGAGGATGAAGGCCTCATCTGGCTCAGACTGTGGTTTGACAACAGGGGGCCTTATTTGCTCAAGAAGAGCCTTTGGGCTCTTTTTTATCCCAAGGAATTTGTTCCAGTTCCTTGACTGCTGTGCTGCTGGTGGATGGTCTGGCTGATGTTGTAAGGAGATTTTCATCATTTAACTTGAGATCAGTGAGGTTACAAAGGAAAAGAGGCTCATTACACAAAGAATGGACTCCTGTGGATGCACCAGAGGAGAAATTCCCTTCTGAAAAATACAGGACCCTGGGGAAGAATTTTCTGCCGGGATGTGAGTGCTTCTCTCCTGTGTCCCCCTCCACCTCTTTCAGAAGCTAGTGGGCTCCCTCAGTTCAGAGGATGTCGAGGAACTCTGTGGTCACCTTGTTTAAGGGTCCATCTTGTTGCTAGTCCCCTTTCTAAGGTGGGTTTTCTTGCCTTGCTATGCTCACCACCGCTCTCCTCAGAGGCAGTGATCCCTCAGTTATTGCTCTGTGATTTGCAGGTCCACCTCCACGTCACCCACCTTTTATTCCAGCACGTGACCCACCACACCTCATCTCCCACCCCCACCACGAGTTTCATTTAAAAACAAAGCCAAGGTGCTGCTGCAGCTGGGGGAGGCCAGGGCGTGGTGATTCCTGCCTGGCTGCTGGAGTGAGCTGCTGCCTGGATAAGTCACAGGGCATCACTGCCAAGCCCCACGCAGCCTTTTGAGCCTTATCAAGGCTTCTCAGGCTGCTGAGCTGGCAGCAGGCAGGAGTGTTCCAGCAGCTGGGCTTCTCCTGTCACTGAGTGTCTGTCTCCAGCAAATGTAGGCCAAGAAAAGCAGGTGGGTTCTTCCACCACTCTCCCACAACCCCTTCAGGGACAGACATGCATTGTCTGGACAGGTTACTGGCAACAGCGCTGCTCTTTCCTGCTCTGAGCTGTGTCAGGATGTCCAGAGGCTGAGAGCCTCACCAGGAAAAGCAGCAGAGTAGAGCCTGATCGTCCCCAGACCGGCTGCTGGTGCCTGCTGATTGCTGGATTTCCATGCCTGTGCCTGGCCAGGTTTCTTGTATCAAGGGCCAACAGTTCACAGTGAAACTTCAGAAAGAAGCTAACAAAAAACCCAAGCCCTTTCCTAATCCCTTCCTTATGGAAGGAGCTGAGAGACAGGGTGGGATTCTTGGCACGTCCCGTGCAGGACCAGGAGCTTGGACTCAATGATCCTGATGGATACCTTCCAGCTCAGCTTATTCCATGGTTCTGTGATATTTCAGGCTGCCTGGGCACCAGCAGGTCTCCGAGGATGCGGGCTGCACAAAGCGTAGGCAGGACGCTCCAAGCGCGGCTGTTTCTCAAGGTTTCTGTCAGGTCCCTCCTTGTCCATCTGGCATCTGCCAGAGGCAGTTAAACGCAGTGACCAGCATCTGTCATGTCCAGCCTTTCTGCCGCACCTTCACTCTCTGCCATGCTCTGGTTTCTGCACCAAACCCAAGAGAACTCAGTCCCCTGGGAGGGGGACAGCGAAACAGGACTTAGGTGGTTTTTTTCCTTTTCCAACCATCAGCTTCTGATTTAAGGAGTTCTGGAAAGCTGCTGGGTAGGTACGGTGACGTACCAAGTAACAAAAAGTCTTAACCTTGACTGTTTTATGTATTTTATAACAAATTCCCTGCGGTGGCATCTGCTGGCAAGGTTAAAACTGCAGCGTTTGCCGTGATGTGATGCAGGGTGGGACGGCTGGGTGTTAGTACAGGCACTAAGGAATGTGCTGCTGACCTATGTAAAAAGCCATAGCAAGGACATTTAAATCTCTGAGTGAGCAGGCCTGACCTCACAGCTGACCTTGTTTGGAGATGAACGTTAGATGAGGCCTGGGTTCGTTCCAGCTGGAATTTCCCTGCAATCCACTTTACGAGTTTGATTCTTTGCTTTAAATATCATGGACTAAACTCACAGATTCTTATTTACTTTAAGGATTTGCTTCTCTTGAATCAATGTCAGTGCTAGAACACCTCAGCCCAGCTGAAGTCACCTTTCTTTGGTGTCTGTCACAAATGAAAAATGGCAGATGTGTTTTCCTAGTCAGGCTGGTTAATTGCAAAGTTCTTCACTGGGATGCTGTCCGAGGAAGGAATATGTCGTAGGACAGGAGCAATGCAAGCAAGAGGAGGGACTGAAGCGTCCTGAGCACATCTCCAGCTGTGTGAGCGTTTCCCTGGCGCTCATCCAGATGTGTGCAGCCTCTCTGAGGTCACCTTAAGTCGCTGACGCGGATGTGTGGAAGAGAGAACGGATGTCACGCAAATCACGCTCGCATTAAGATTGCTGTGAAAACCCATCAAGCACCGTGCAAGCTTGGGGGATTGTCCTTCACTGCTGGAGTCAGACCTTGTTTTAAATGCTGAAAGAAGTCGCTTCGGAGATGAATATTCAGTGATTTGAACCAAACAAGAAAAACTCTGCTTTATTCACCCCCAAGGGTCCCCACCAGAGAAGATAGGGAGTCATCTGTCTCTCACACCTCGTGTGAAAGAGCACAGTGACTGCTTTTAAAGCAAAAGGGACTCGCTGCTCTCCAGGTGATGTAAAAAGATGCATTTGGTGCATTCAGTTCTGTTAACACACCTCTTTACATGCAAAATCACTGGTAAATGAGAAACAGTTGTAATAGAAGCTTAAAAATCCTTGTAGCTCATTTTATTGTATAATTCAAAGCAGAAGTCTGGTACTGCTGTCTTTGAAGACCCAAATTATATGTTTGGTTTCAAACTGCATATTTTATCTAGAACGGCATGAAATGTATTTTAAATAATAAGTAATTGTTAGAGTAGTAAATAAGTAATTAAAAAAAGAAAAAGGGGGCTGGGAAGCAATAATCTGAAATATATGTGTTTCCCTGGGAAAATTTTAACCTGGCATAGTAGACCTGCACAGATGCTCTTTGGGTTCGTTTTTTCAAATCTCTACAGAAGATATCTACCTATGTTTTGTAATTACGTGGTGAAACACTAAATTAGCTAGACGGGCCTACTGCTGTACTGCATAACAATGCCATTTACCTTTTTTCTGCAGAGTTTCAAGAGCCATTTGTACATGTAATTTACCCTCTACAGCAGGAAACAAAGAAATGACACAGCAAAGCACTGCTGGACCTTTATGAAACCTATTGTGCACTGCAAACCGAATTGTTTTCAGCGTTATGTTTCAGAGCTGCAACAGCATAAAGCCAGCACAAGTCCGACTATTTTAATAGAGAGCAATTTTTGTCTGAGCAGCGTCTGAGGTTTTCCTTGAGACAAATCAACAGGACCGATGTTCTGATACGGTGTATTACACTTTGGGAGCACTACAACAGGATCTGTTTGGGAGCAGAAGAACAAAAGGAATAAAGCAGCTTAACGCTGACCTAAATAACCCAATATATTCCTTTTAAAAAACTCTTGCCGTGCCATCTGGGGGGGTTGATTCCCGAGAGATACTGAAACTCCCCTTTGTTCGGAAAGCCCCTCGCTGCAGAGCGAGCACGACCGCAGCGAGAGCAGCGGGCTGCGGCAGCGCGCAGGAAACCACGGCAGGCGCAGGGACGGGCGCTGCCACCGGCCGCGGCTCCAAAAAAATCCAACAAAAACCCGAGCTAAACCCCTGGCCGCTTGCCCCGCACCTCTCAGCTGCCGCCAGCCCGTGCTGGGGGCCAGCCAGGGCCGAAGGCAGCTGGAAGCGCCGCCGCAGCGCCCGGCCCCTCCCGGCGCGGAGGCGCCCAGCGCAGCGGCCCCGAGCGCTCGTTTCCCGCCGAGCGGGGCCGGGCCGCGCTCCGCGCCGGGCTCCTCCCGAAAACCTCAGCCCCGAGCTCTCTCTGGAGCGCAGTCGCGGCTCCCATATTCACCGTCGCTGTTGCTTTTCAGCAGTAAAGCCGTCCTTGCTAAACCCGAGTGCTGGGGAAGCGGCTCTGAATTCCCGCAGGCCGGCAGCCCCGGGGGAGGGATGGACGGGGAGTGCCGGAGGTACAGCCGGTGCCGGCACCTCAGCTTAGCTGTGCTTTGGGTCCTGTTTCTGGGAAGGTCCTGTCCTGGCTGTTGGAACTACAGCAATTTAATTACGTGCCATTGAAGCCCGTGCTGTTTGTTTTGGGGAAGGGGAGGGGAGGGAAGCGAGCAGAAAATGACCATGTTATAGGTGTACCTGCACCCAGAAAACCACAGGAACTAGCCTCTGTTCCTTTTCCTAAGGCAGGTTCTTTTAGGATTGATGCTGCTCTGCCGCGTGTTTGGCTAGAAGTATCCCACTGTAAATGGGATACAACAAAACCTGGCAGGCTTTGGGGCTTAGCATAAAATGCCGTATCTCATCCCAAAATCAAAATATGCACAAGTTGCTACTGAGTGCAGTTAATGAGGCCACGGGTGTAATGTTAAAGGGATGTTACTGCTTTTTCACGTGTAGCTTCCAGTATGTTAAAACCTTTAATTTTCTGAACACTGTCAATGCTGTAAAAAATCTCTTCTAAAATATATGTTTAAATAATCAAAATTTAAATCATAATTCTGTCCCCTGAGTCCAAGGTTTAATCAGAATGATTCCTGCATTTTTGCCCGGCAACACAAAAGCCTTCTAGAGAAAAATTTGCTCCGGAATATTTTCAGAACTTTATATAAGTCCACATTTTAAAATATTTCTGGAGCAGCTGAGGTCCAAAGTGACCTAGCACAATTCCATACGTGAAGCAGTGGGGTGTGTATGTGTCTGTAGGTAGTTCGAATTGGAGCTAGCCCTGAATGTATAGATTATAGCTGAGATTGAACTTGAATTAAGAGAAATGCCAGTTTGATTCGCTCCAATCTGAGTTGATCTTTCTACTCCTCGAAGCACATTTCAATAACCCTCTTGTTATCCTCCTCCGAGTTCCCGTATGCTATTATTGTTCTTATCTATACGTTCCCTTGATTACAGCGCTGCCCTGTGAGCCTGTCACCGCTGCGGCTGCTTCATAATTACTGCTCTGTGGGCTGCCGGAGCCGCTAATGATGCTGTGTTGGCTGTCGGCGCTGCGCGCTCACCCTGCAGAACGTGCTGGGAGCTGGAGCGCGCCTGGGAAGAGCAATGTAGGTCACGGCGGTGTTGGGATCGCTTTGCGGGGGCAGTGATGGTGCCAGGGGGGTTCGCAACCACTGATTCCCTTGGAGTCTCCCGGGCTTTCAAAAGGAGCAGGTTCTTGTGTGTTTATGCTGTACCTTTCGCAGCTTCTGCTGAGATCTGCTCTCTTGGGGTCCTCAAGGTTGGTGTTTTCGTGGACTCTCTCCAGATAAAAATTCATCTGCTTGTTCAAAGCATGCTGTTCTGAGCTGGATGCTGTTTCCCGGTGAAAGAGTGTGCCCAGTTAGTTCCTCCAATTTGCCAGCTGAAGCAGCCTTCCCAGCTTTTGGCACCATGTGGAAGCTGAGGGTGGATCCAGTAAGCACAAGACCAATCCTTTCTGTGCTGCTCAGCATCTTCACGTGTGCAAACAGTGAACCTCACAATGCAGAAATCACAGATAAAAACTGGTACCTTTTATCACCACAGACCGAAATTTCTCTTGTGAGGTGGTAGAGGAATATTTCTGCGATTCAGGTCATTTAAGACCATGTTGCAAAAGTACCATACAGTAAATAAAACACCGGCGTTGTGGCACAGCAAATGCAGACTTTGCTCTTGGAGGCCTCTAAGCAGCATCAAGTACAGGTGGGGAAGGAACAGACCATGAAAGAAGCATCAGGGCAAGATTTTATACTGTAAATTATTTCCCACAAACAAGGGTGGAAAGGGAGAAGGAGCAGGGATGAGAAGTGTCTCAGCCTTGGGTTTTTTTTGTACAGCCTGTTAAAGATCAACACCCCGTAAATCAGACTTGGTTTTGTTTGGCTAAGCGGGGCACAAGCCCAAGAACCACATCTAAAGTAGGCCAGGACAAGGTCACAGCTGTGCGCTGGGGAACACAGCACAAGCCCTGGCTCCCAAACACACCACACACACACACACACACTTTCTCTCACAGGCTCCTGGCTTTGGAATCGAGCCCAGGGGTGCATCGGGAGACCACTGTAGGGAGTGTACCCTGGGCCACGCCTTGGTGGCAGCCAGGTCAAACTGCTTTGCAAGGAAGGGCTGCCATTCTCAGCAATGAGCGCTCGGGGATCTGCCAGTGACTGAGGAAAACACAGAGGAAAATTCTAAACTCAAGCCTTTTGTTCAGTCCTACTTCTGCGAAGCAGTGGCTTCCACTCCCACTGAAAATAGGAAAAAAAAGTTGAATACTGTGAGATACCTCGTGTCTAGCAAGTGCTTTCCCTCCCAGGAGAAGGCAGGGCTGGATGCCTTACAGCAGATTTTCTCACAGATAATTAGCGTGCTAATTGCACTGTGTTTAACACACACCTGGTGGGGGAGGTCACAGTCTGCACTGATTGCTTGGCTTTCCCCTGGTCTAATTGCAGTCAAGCCAGAAACCGCACGTTCATGGTGCAAGGCAGGGTCTGGTAAATGGTCTCTTGTGCTCTGAGAGTGTTATCATCTCTGGTTTTGTGTGTGAGGTTGCTGTGGACGTAGGCTTTGCTGAGAAAAGTGCAATTTACCTTGAACTCTCTCAGTACTGTGTGGTCCTCTGTGACTGTGATACGCAAAGCAACCACACGGAGATGAGAGATTTGCAGGGCAGAGGTGTTCCTCCGAGAGAGCCCAAGGCTGAGCCAAGGCCGAGTGCCCCTCTGCCTGTTCATTTCTTACTTTTTATACATTTGTGGGTCTGGCTGAAGATTGGCTTTTGGAGTTTTCACCTCTCAGCCAACTGGCCAGACCAGCCGTCAGTTACAATTGTTTTCAGGTTAGAAATATGCAAACAAAGGACAGAAAATGAAAAACAAAGGATTTGTTTATGTTACATGTGTGAGAAAAAGTGAAAACTGCTCCTAATATTGTACAGTAGCTAAAAAGTCTGACTCCATTTTATGAACAATCAAAAGGCTTTAAAAAACTCAGAAAAACTAGGGTGACATTCCTCCATCAGAGAGGGCTGCTAATGATGCAAACCCTGCCCACAGCCCTGATCTTTACGGGCTGGCTTCGTGCACGCACATGTGAACTGCTGATTCAGACGGATTTTTAATGAGGGGAGTGAATCCAAGAATGAAGGGAGCTCACTTGCACGGCCTTGGCCAGCCTGCTGCTTCATGAGACCTGGAGGTTATTGCAGAGTGCTGGTGTGGGGCACAAAAGCACTTGGAGAACATCTCTGATCCCCAGGTGGGCACTTGGAAAGAACAAACGGTGTGGCCATTTTAATATTGAGAGGTATCCGTCAGTTAATAACATATCAATAGTACTGGCACAGGGCAACATTTCTCAACTCATACCAGTGTTGTATCATCAGCTTCACATGTACACAACAAATAAATCCTATTTTTTTAGGATTTTTAGGTAGAATGTGGAAAAATAGGTTTACCTCTGTCTGTCTGCCTCAAGTTGCACTTGAGGTGGCTTTCAGATGGTTTCCTCAAGGAAGAGATAAAAGAAATACATATATTGAGAGGGCAGTAGATGCAGGTTCAGAAATCATGTCATGAAGTCACCCAATTCTGGTTTTGCAGTGTGAACTGTGTGGGTTTATCCTGTGATAAATATCCCCTGCAAGCTTTTGTAATGAAAGCTCTTTGAAGGGAGAGTTTCAACAGCCACCAAAGCTGTTACAGATGGAATTTGTTGCTACAATTTCAACAGACAAAATGTAGAAGAAACCTGCTTGTTTCCTGGAAAAATAAAAATTATCAAGCTAAGGAAAAAGGAGTTTTTTTTGTTTGGTTGGTTGGTTGGGTTTTTTTAAAGTCCCAGCAATTCCTGGGGTTGTCCAGATATCAGGACAAGTAAACTGTGGTGTAAGGGTTGCTCTTCTTTCTTCTGTCTCTCCCTTGGAAAGCTTTTCCAGGAGGCCTCAGAAAGCACAGGGGAGGAAGAGCTGGCTGTGGCAGCAGGAAGATGGATCCTCTCCTAAACCCAGTGGGTGCCAGTTCAGCTCCTGTAACAGCCTGCAGGGGACAGCTGGGGGGTGCGACTTTGGAGGGGAAGGAAGAAAGCAGGATAACCTGCGTGTGCCTTTTCCCTCCATGCTGTGAGCACTGTGGGGGCTGTTCATCCCTGCGAGAAGCTGCCAGGCTGCAGCAGCCGATGTCGCCAGGTCCCCAAGGCAGGCCCTCGGTGTAGGCACAGAAAGCAGACGGGCGAGGGGGCTCTTGGGATCTGCTCAGTGACAATCCCACACAAACGCCAGCGGCTGAAATACGGATTCCAAAGGAACGTGGAATTATAGTAGTATCAGTGATAGCCCACAGCCTTAATGTCCTGGTGGATATGGATAATGCTCCCATGTTTCTTACCAGCACGGTACTCCAGCTTCCACCAATTTTACTGGAGGTCTTATTCGCATTACCAAAATCAGATTCTTCCTAACTGACCTGTGTATTTGTTAATTTTGCCCCTGCTATTTTAAAATGATTTTGTTCTGTATCCTGTATACCAGAGAGCAAATACAGCCTAGATCAGACTGCGTAGACTAGACTGCAAAGGTACCACAGCTGTGAATAAAGTAGCTGTGCTTTGTGCAAAAGATGTCTAATTCATTATAGAGTTTCTCCTCTCTGCCTTATCCAATTTTCCCCCATCTGTATGTTCCTGCAGGAAACCACCCCCTGAGACCACAGGGTGAAGCTCAGAGGTAGCACGCCATGATCTTCATGTCTGTGGTTTCTTTGAGAACACCTCTAAAAGTTATTTCTACTGAGAGGTAACATCTTGCATTTATTTAAAAAAAAAAAAAAAAAAAAATCTAACCTGTGGGGATGTTCCCAGTACTAAGCCTCTCAAAAGCCCCTCAATACTTTAGGCTGGAAAGTGGTCTGTATGGCTGTGGTGCCACTGCAGTAATGCTGCTCTGGGAAGGGCACAGAGCTGCTTCTTCCCTCCCTGTGCCCCTGCTGGGCCATGCAGCCCAGCACTCACACCCCGAGCATGAAATTTAGGGAGCAGGAGTGGCTGAGGGTTTGTTTGGCTCCTCACATGAAGCCACACAGAGCCAGAGCACAACATCAAAGTTCAGCTCTGCTCCTGTGCCGCTAGCGTAGATGTTCAGCAAGTTTGGCTGCTTTGTAATGGGATAATGAGAGGTGGGAAGAAATATGCAAACAAGTGATGAAAGAAACCAAATAGATTAAAATCAGAAGCTCGAAGTGCTTTTTTTCCCCCTTCCTTTCTCTTTTTTTTTTTTTTTTTTTTTTTTTTTTTTTTTACTTTCTCCTCTTTTTTTCTTATTTTTTTGCCCCCTTTCTTTTCATGTTTTGTTTCACATTCGCACTGTGCCATGTTCTCGAATGGGGTAATTTGCAGGAGCTTAGGAGAAATTGCTGTGACAGGCAGCATGGCTGAAGACTGTATCTCAGAATTGCCCTCCCTGGAGCAGCTGCTCAGGATGCCAGGGATACAATACTTTTCCTGTCTGAGAAACAAAACAACAAGGCTCAAACACATGGATTCTGGCAACACTTACAGGCAGACTTCTTACACATTGAATGTGTTGAAACTATAAACTAGATTTTAAGAGGAGATTTCAAGTAAAAACTGCTTTCAGGAATTTCAGAGAAGCCTCATAGCTGTCTTCATCATATGAACTTTGTATTATAAAATCTAAAAAGTGTTTCTATTGCACACACCCCCATATATATATAACACAGGGGGTTTTATATTATAAATCACATCATTCTGCATAACTTTATAGTTATGAATTCTATAGCTGTAATATATTGGGGATTATTTGCAATATACAGCCTATATAGTGAGATAAATGTGCAGTTAGAGGTTTTTTATGTATTTATAAACAGTTTCTTGCATTTTCATAATCCTGTAAGCTCTGATTTGTTCTAACTCTTGTGTTATAGACAACTTCTCTCCAGCCTATGACTCCACTCCTCCCAGGCCCCTTGGGAGCTGTGGCACTTTGTCTGTTTGCCTGCACGTGAATAGCTATGGCAAAGCAAAAACAGCTCTGCCATGCTAATAAAAATAAGGCAGAAGAAAGAGGATGAGTAGGCATAAGTCACTAAAGACTAGCAGTGCTCTCATTGTGCAATGGGAAGTCAGTGGAAACATTTGGTGCTGACTTATGGACACCTGGGGAGCACGGAGGGAAGCAAAGCAGAAACCGGGCTCCCTTTGGTCTTAAAAGTGTTGATTTTGACTCCTTATCCATGGCCCTGCAAGGAGACGAAAGTTTAGACAAGTACAATTAACGAGCAAAGCAACTGAATAAATACAAAGCGGCCAAGCGAGTCGTATTTCACGTATTCCAGTTTTCTGAGAGGTTGTATACAGTAACCAGGGATAGACTGCGGTGTGGAGAGGGATTTGATGCTTTGAAAAGAGGAAATTCCCCTCTCCCAGCAAAGGAAACGAGCCGCGCCTCAGAAGGCTCAAGGAGCGTTTAGCTGCTGTGTGCAGGAAGAGAAAAGCATTTCATCCTGAACTTGAAAGCAAAACTGGGTTTCAAGCGAAGAGCAGAGCAGCAGCGTCACTGGCGAAGTTTGCGTTTTGGGTGACCTGCACAGTTCCTTCACTGAAATGTAAATATGTAGGCGAGAAAGGATATACAGAAAGGCCTTTCCCAGAGGTTTTCCTTTGAAGGAGTGGGAGAAGCCTCCCCAGATTTTGTGCATTTATGAAATAGACCTTTTTGAAGTGAGGGTTGCAGGGGAAAGGGGGAACCACAAGAGATGCTGGATCAATAGCTATCTACAAACTAGCTTTAGTGGTCTGAATATTACGGTGTTTCTGAAAAACATATTTTCAAGCCAAGTGGTGCTGATTTATGCACGGGGCAAAAAACCAAAACAAAACAAACCCAAACAACTCTCTTTCAAACTTGAAAATGCTGTAAAACACCAGCTTTAAAGCAAGGCTTGAGGATGCAGTGATGATCTCCTCATTTCTGTTTGGCCTTGCCTGCTGCAGCCTGCAAAAGCAGCCCTGGCTTTTTTGGCCATCAGGAGCTGCTCTGCACTTCCACCTGGATTTTGTCTTTTTGTCCCTCCTTCAGCTGAAAGCTCACGCGGTGCCTCAGTGCTGAAGTGACTGGTGAAGGTGTGGTGGCTGCTGCACCTCCGCAGAGCCTGAACTCAGCCAAGCCAGGAAATGGCTTTGCAGCCACCACAGCTTCACCAAAGGCTGGTGCAATGTTGGCAGAGGTTGTAACTGGGGGAAATGTGCTCTGAGAAATGTCATTATATATAGCAGAGAGGAAGGGAACAGAGAAGTAACCAAGCGAGCCGGGTATCTTTTCGACTGCGGTGTGGTTTTCAGCCCTGCTTGCCCAATCGCCTTTGCACCACGAGGCTCTCCTGCCGTGTGCCTTCACCAGGGCTCTGTAAGACAGGTAACAGCAGTGCTTTACAGGCAAAACTCTGAGCCACACAACAATAGATCCTTCTTCATGAAACAAGTGAGGAAAAGGGTCAATAACTCCAGTGCAGCACAAAATTATGCACAGTTAAGACCTGCGGGTTGCAGCAGGTGGACTTGGGCACCACCGTGGGCCTGGCTGTAGCAGGAGGGATGCATCCAGACCAGGTCAGCCAGAGCCATTTTGAAGGGAAAGCAACATTTAAAAGTAAAGGGAATGAGTCATGTTGCCTGTTGGCATAAATGCAAAGTACTTAGGAGCAGGAAGTGTCTTTGTTTTTGTGCGGGGGAGTGTGCTCAGGTCAGGTTATCACTGAGGTGCATTTCTGGCTAGCAAAATAAGGGCTTGCTCCAGCAGCGTGACCATCCTATCTGGCAGGGGGAAACACTTTCATGCAGTTCAGTATCAGGCTCCCAAGAGTTTGCTTTTTATATTTAATGCTGTATTTAATGACACTGAATCTTAAACCAGCATCCTGCCACCTACTGCTCATGAAAATGGCAGATGCGGTGTGTGCACAGCGGTCTCATTCTGGCCTCAGAATTCTCATCAAAGTTCTCTAGGACTGATGGACTGGTCAGCTCTGCACAGGTTGGGAAAAATGTCCTGTGAGCCATCTGAATTGCCGTACTGGGACTCTCAGTCAGTGTAACGATGCCTGCAGCACCGCCAGCCTTCTTGAAGAACAAAGTGTAGTTTCCTTTTGTGTGCTGAACAAACAAAAAAACATTGTGTGGGAATGAGTCCTAACAGAAATCCTTTTTTTTTTTTTTTAAAATATCCAAGTCACTTATTATTTTCAGAACACTGACCCTTGGGAACTCCTGTAACTGGTTTGTGACACTCAAAAGCTACAGAGGTATCTGTGGTGGGAGCAGACAACTATTGCAATAATATCAGGGATGGTTCTGCAGTTAAAATTAAGCATAGAAGTGTCTGAAAACTGGCAGTCTGCCTAGTGCCAGAATTCATTATGAATTCGGTGTTTAGTGTAGTTTAGGTTAGAAATCACCTTAACTATCCTTTCTCCTTTAATTAAACAAGAGGTCTGCCATTAGGCTCTGCTTGCCATAGTTCATGCTTTGGGCTGAGCTCATCCTGCCTGGCAAATGGGAACACTGGAGAGAGAAACAGGGGAGAGAGACAAAGAGAAGGCTCTGAAGTATCTGTCTTTGCTGCTTATCTGTCTCCAGGTACTGGCTCACTGAAAGTTTTCGCACTGGCAGTGTCTTTCAGCAATTCTGTTCCAGCTGTTGGATGCTCAGTGCTTAACCAAAAATCTGGACACAAATTTGTTGTTGTGCTGTAAGTGTATATATACCTCTACATTTATATGTACATTTACATTTAAATATACATGTGTACATATATGTACATATAAAGCCACAGCCAGAATATACATAGGTAGACTGTAAAATGTAGGGAAGGAAGGTAAGAGAGATTTGTTGAGATGAGGGAGGTGTAGGCTTGTACATGCAAATTCTGCCCTGAAGCATCTTGATTAATTTACTGAAATTGCTTCAGACAAAACTAAATCTATGTGGATATTTTTTGAAGCAATGAATTTTAGATGTTAAGAAATGAAAAATGCCTAGGATCACACATATATTGAAGCCCTTCTCTAACACTTATTACCAGTACTTCTGGAAATGCTGAACTAGGTGCATGCATGCTGGTTTGGTTTTTAGAAAGCTGTTCTAAAAAGTAAACACCACATCTAAATCAGTTTAAACCCTCCATCTTCATAAACCGCAGTGGATACATTAAGTACATGCATATATATATATTAACATGTTATTAGAAAAATAGATGTTTAAGTTCAAAGAGTTAATTAATATTTAAATTACTGTGTTAAAAAATTATAAACAGGACTAGTTGAGCAGGTTTGATCAGAGAAGAAGTCAATTTTATTGAGAGTAGATATGCAGTGATATCAGCTACTGAAGCTGAAATATGTGAGCTCATCGTTCACTAGATGCATCGAGCTGATCACTTTATTTATCACTTCTGGTTTAGGCTTGCATGTTTAGAGTAATTAATTTTTTTTTCTTCTAGGATAAGATGAGAGGTGGGAGGATAGCAGTAGCACCAAATACAAGAGACAGAATATGAATTCCATGTTAAATAAAATCATACCTTTAGTGTCTGTACTCTGGTAAGAATTATCACCTATTCCACATATCCTGGTGATATAAATATTTGTTACAATAATGTGTCCATATTTACCCTAGTTATTTTCCTTAAATATTCCCCCATACTGCAGTGAATTTTTAACACAATTTAGAAAACTGGAGGTGGATGCAATATTGTGCCTTGGTGCAGGGCCTTGTTTGCCACTAGTCCAGTCAGCAGCCTCACCCCTGATCCCTGCCTGGCTGTGTCTCATGGCTCCTACGCCTGTTCACTCCAGACCAGTCCCTTCAGTCTGTTTTACAAAGAAATAAATTTGAAATGTTAGTTTCATCTTACTGAAGGGAGTTGTGCATAGTCCCAGCCATGGGCATAAAAATTGTGCATTAGTTGCAAAAATAAGGCTGAAAAGTTAATGTTTTTGGTTTTTTTAAAATTTATTTTTTTATCTATATACATATATACTTATTTATGTTTATTATATACACATACACATGCACATATATACATGTATACTTGTTTGTGTTGACACTTCAAAGCCTTTGGGCTCTGTCTGCTTTGCATTTGCCAGGTGTTTAATTTATTTCTTTTTCCTCAGGTACCAGAGTGCCTTCATGTTTAGGGATGTAACATTGTTCATGAGCCAGAAGTGGGGATTGAGGCCAAGTTTCTCCCCTCATGCAGGGCAGGTTGTGACACAGTGGCCAGGGAAAGGTAGGTTCTGTCCCTCTCATCCTATGGAGATCCCTGCAGAAGTCACTCTGCTCTGTAACCTCTTTCTGAAGACTAAACACAGGTTTAAAAGCCAGAAGACTTTTGGGAAACTGCTTGTGAGTCAGTGAGTACCCAGAGGATGAACATGGCTTTTCTTTGTACTCAGAATAAACCATTTAAAATTTAAAGTTTTCTGTCTTTCTCGGGAATTAAAGCCACCCTCTGTTTAAATATTTACAACTCTTTCAAGCACATAACTTTGCCACATAGAAATGGGTCTGTCTTACCAATACTTGGAAATCCCGTAGTCTGTGTTTTCCATAAGCCTTCAGAAACTTGACTGTCCCAGGGGCTTTCTGCTGGAGTAATTTAACAGCAGTGCTGCAAAAATGGCAAGGTAAGCAGCCCAGCAGAAGATACAGTAGCCAAAACTCTTATCTCAAGACCCATTTCTTGGAGAATTGCATCAACTTCCCCCGGTCAATAATGAGTCTTATTTATAAATTCACATACAATACAGAAAGGAAACTCATTGCACTGTTGTGGAGATCAAAGTTTCAATGTGCTTTTTTCCTCCTTCTCCTGTTTAGAGAACTGGAGTCAGTTTGCATGTATCTGTGTCCCTCTTCTTATTGCTGAGCCCAGCAAGGTTGATAGCCTTGAGTATTTTTTTAAAGCTGTTTCTAAAGATAAACATTTTGCAAAACCTCCCAGAATGCAAGTGTTCAACTTAATTTGCCCAGAGCAGCACTGTTTGTTACCAGGCTGCTCCTTTATAGGCGGCTTGAAGTTCCAATTTGCTACATCATAAATGAATGTATAAAGAGAAACTTTTTCTGTGCTCGAGGGTGGAATCCCTGCCTTATTGAGGTCTGTGCAAACAAAACCTTTGTTGATTTAGTTAGGTAACATTCAGAGGTTAATCCCAAATCTCCTGCTCCTTTAATAAGAAGCATTCTACTACTGAAAAAAATAGGAAGAAAATTACATATACTGATGGAATAATCCCCCAAATGCCTGAGCACGCTCACAAACACCTTCAAGAAGTGGATCATCAGCTTTTCAACATTTGAGAAGCAGAGAGGAGAAGAGTTTTGTCCACACGCAGAATTCAGTCTGCTTTCCCTTCGAGTTATGTTTTGTGATGTGACACAGTGCATGTGCTCTTCATCACCAGCTTGGCTGCATCAGGTACACATGGCTGTATGTGGCTTCATGTCAGGAACACAGCTGCCAGCCAGGAATTTTCCTCCAGTAGATATATTTACACTGGGCAGGCTGGGATGTTTTGATCAAATATGATACTAGACAGAAGGAGAAAGAGAAAGATCATATATATATACACACACACATGAATTTGTATATATGGCATATACACATAGAACATACACACACACACACATATATATATATACGAATATATATGAATACATGGGTTGTTTAACAGACTGTAAAACCCACCGCATTACTATGAGTCTTTTGGGTGTTTTCTTCCACTGAAGAAAGGCCTAATCAGGAGAGGAAACAGAAGCTTATTACCCCACCCACCCCTGTAGCCTCTGCTAAAGCCATTTATCAGAATGTTTCTCAACCTTCTCGTGTTGGCAGCTTTAGCTTTTTGCAATTTTTTTAGGGGTTACGGGTGATTATGGTGGTGCTGGGGTGATGGCTGGACTAAGGGATACTGAAGATCTCTTCCAACCTAGATGATTATGGGATCCTCATTAAAATGAAAGTCTAAAGAATTATTTTCTTAGTTTTACATTGTGGGAATGAGATGCTTTATTAGATCTTGGCAAATTTCAGACCTAACTTGGGTGGTGGTGATGCTGACTGCATTTCACATTTGTCCCGTTTTATAGTTGTCCTGTGACATTCCCATAAATATTTCTGGAATAATCTCTCAGATGTATACCAGTTATCACTGGCAGAATTGCAAAACACAGTTCTTAGTGGCCCAAGAGGTTTCTAATCCAAGTATAGCAAACAATCCCAAACCCAAACCATTTCTCTGAAGTCAAGTTTATTCTCTAAATGAGACTTCAACTGAAACCCTTCATATTTAAACATATTAATTGTAGGCCTCTGCTGCCAACAAAAGGAAGCAGGCTCATTCCAAGCAATACCTACTGTCATTTAGACTGAACTGCTGAAAACAGTTCTTAACATTAGAGTTGTAAACTTTGCAATAGCAAATAAAGCAGAAATCTTAGCTGGAACAAAAATATTCATTTTCTGAAGTCAGAAATCAAGTTTCACTTGCACTCCTTTGTTTAGTAAATTACCAAATGTCTCTCAGATAAAGCTGATTGCCTTAACACAAATAAAAACCAAATTTATTCTGACTGCATTTATTAAAATCTATGCTTACATGTGGCTCTGGTTTGCCTGAGTATCTTTTAACCTTCTTTAGACATCTTTTACTGCATCAGGTCATGCAAAATACAATGAATGCTTGACAAACTAAACTGGACCTCTGTGGTAAAAAAAATAGGGGAGATACAAAATGTAATTTTAAAAGAATTGTTTGTGAAAATTTAAAAAATCAAGGATAAGATAAGCAGAATAAATAGTAAAATACAGATTTTTTTTTTTTTTTTTTTTAATTATTATTCACCCAGATAGTCCCATTTCCTGCAATCACTTAGAGGAAAAAAAAGCTTACCATACTCTTAATTCAAAAATTATAGCTAGAAACTTAACCCCAAATATAAATAAACAGACAAACAAACAACAGCAAAAACAACCCCCAAATATAATCATCACATCTCAGACAAGTTAAGCTCATGACTACCATGGGGCCTGTTTCTGTCAGTTCATTTTGGCTGTGGCTTTTTGGTCTGGGTTTGTTTTTTGTTTGTTTGTTTTTTCATTTTTTATTTTATAGTGATGTTGCTGAAGTTTCGTGGTTCTTTCTTATCTGAGATTTTTGCTGTGTCTGCACGGCACTAGCAGCTTTCTGTACGGGACAATGATGGTCTTGTCTTTTGGGAATCTCCCTTCATTTAGGAAGCTTTATTAGGACAGAGCATCTCCTTGTTAGCCAAATTTAGAAAATTTGGGCGGTCCATAAAGATTGTGCGGACACAAATATGTCTGTAGTTCACTCTTAAAAGAACTTCCCCACTTTTAAGATTCTCAACACTGGAAACGACTTATTTGAACACTAAACCTCAATGTTAAGGACGATTTGTTAACTTTTTCACAACACACTTTGTTTCTGCCTGCTCAAGTATTGCTTAGACTTCCTGATTTCAAAATCTGGCCAGGAACTCAAATGGCCTTTCTGGAAAAACTGCCCCAAAAGCACAGGGGCAACCACGCCACACGCTGCTGTTTTTTAGCCCTTTTAAATTTTTCCTTTTGGAGAGAGTGAGTGTGGTTTTACTGCACTTTTATTAAAATGTGGTATTTTTACCACGTTTTGGCTCTGTCGAGTGCTTGAGGTGCAGGGCTGGAGGGAGCTCAGCCTGTTGTTCCGCCCGTGGAGGAGCACCTGTCGTCTCAAAAACCTCCTCTGCTTTTTCGGCCGTTTTTATTTTTTTCTTTTGGAGACAGTCGGGTGTTTCCATGGCGTTTTCACCGCCCTTTTACCAATTTTAGCTTTGTTTAGCGCTGGAAGAACACAGCCTGTTGTTCGGTCAGTGTAGGAGCACTCGCTGCCTCGCCACCTCCGCTTTTTCACCCTTTTCAGTTTTACTTTTTGAGCGAGAGGGGACGTGGTTTACTGCATTGTTACCGCGTTTTGTCATTGTTCAGTGCTGGAGGTGAGGGGCTGGAAGGAACACAGGTTGTCGTTCGGACCGTATAGGGAGTACTCGCGGTCTCGCCGCCTCCGGCGCCGCGAGCGCCCCGTAAACAAAACCCTCGGTTTTGTTTACACGGGCGGCGGTGCCTGGGTGGCGCAGGCGGTCTGAGCCTGCCCCCACCGCCACGACAGCGGCCTTCCCGCCCCGTTCTCCCTCCCCTCCCGCCATCATCCCCCATGAAGGGTTGGGGGGGGGGGGGGGGGGTGCTCGCCCCTTCCCCCACCCCCTCACGCCGCGGCGGGGCGGGGCCGGGCGCGCGCCCGGGGGCGGGGAGCGCGGACCGCGCCATCGCCGGTGCAGCCAATGGCGCGCGGCCACCCCGCGATTCAAACGGCGCGTGCCGGCCAATGGGCGCGGTTGGCGGGCGGGAGAGGGGGCGGGGCCGTGCGCGAGCCCGTAACCGTCGCTCGGCGGGGCGGTTGTTCCCCTCAGCGGAGAGCGGCGCGCGCTCGGGCCCCGCTCCCGCCGCTCCGCGGAACCGCCTCCGGCCCGGCCCGGCGCGGGCGGCCTCCAGGTAACGGGGATGGCGGCGCGCGCGGGCCGGGACGCTCCCACCTCCCCGCCCCCTCCCTTCAGCTTTTCCTTGGCGGCTTTCCCGGCGGGAAGCGCTCCGGCCGATCGCCGCGGCCGCGCTCGGGCCTCGCTCCCGGTGGGCGGACGGGCGGCGCGGGCCTCTCGCTCGGGGCCCCGGAGCCGGTGGGGCCGAGCGCCCCCGCTTTGTTCGGCTCCGCCGCGCCGGGCTCCGAGCGGGAGTAGGCCGCCGAGGGGCGGCGCGGCCCCTCCCTTCCCCCGCGGCGGAGGCCCCGCGCCAGGCCCGGGCCGGGAGCGCGGGCGGGGCGGGGCCGGGGGCCGGGGGCCGGGCCTCCGCCGGCACGTGGGGCTCTTCCTGTCAACGGCGCCTCGCCGCTCTCGGGCCCTGCCCGGGCGGCCCTGGTTCCTGCCGCCTCCCCTCCCACTCGCGCGGTTTCCGGTAGAAAGCTTCTTTGAAGGGGAGATCCTCGATTCCCGACCCGAGCGTCGATGGTTGCTATTTTTGCCTCGAGGCTTATGTGTACTTGTTTTCAGTAGTGAAGTTACGTTGGCTTGGACAGGGATAGGTGCCTCCATCGTTCTGACGGTGAAGAGCTAAAAATGTGGAAAGAGTAATGGTGTTGCTGAAAAGGTCCTGCCCAGCTCTCTTCGGTGAATTCAGTAGTAACTTTCCTAGCATTGTTAGCCTTGACTGCGAGCGTTTTCTTTATTTTCATGCGTTTCTTCTTGCATTCAGCTGGCTCCCTCTGACATCCAGAACGTTATCTAACAGTGGTGAGATGTCAGAATTAGTAAATGGAATCACTGGGTGTGTGTGAGCTTTGCTCTTCCAAGAGGGAAAACTTGTTTTGTGTTTACTTATTCTTAAAACTGTGTACCCAACTCCTACTGATGGGGTGTGATCTCCCTGTGGCTACGAGGTAACAGTCATCGTTTTATATCACTTAAATACCTTCCCACACATCTACTGGGAGAGTCATTAAGAAGACCAGAAATGCATGCATGTGGCAATACGTTTCTCAGCCAAGTTTCTTTTTAATTATTTCATTCTTGTTTGAGTCAGCAGAAACTTTTATTCTTTACCAACTTTTAAGCTCCAGGGAGAATTGCATTAATTGGCTTGGTGTAGGATACGAAGTCCTTTTGATCCTTAGACTCTAGATTCCCAAAGGAAAACAGTATTGATTCAGAAAACACAAATTTCATCTCCTGAGTAAATGACTAAGCTTGCAGACAGGTGTCCCTACGGTGCAGGTACATCGTATGAGATAATATTCTTTGGATTCATGTTTTGAGACCCTGGGAATTCAGAAGTTTGTGTAGAACTACTGAGAGTATTAAGCTGATGTCAGCTGATACCATGAAAATTGTCAGGGGTGTGTAGAGCTTGAAAGAGCAGTAAATTAAAAATGTAAACTCTAAACCAAATTTTTGTGAAGACTTCCTGTCTTTTCTCAATGCCCGTAATTGTGTTTGTTACCTGAAGAGATGAAGGCTCCTTTAAAAGGTGCAGCTTTTTGAAGTGGGATATAAGGAACAAGGATTGAAAGCCTCCCTCACAGGAGGCACTGGGGTTCAGAACAAGGTGATTATTTTTGATAGGGTAAGGAGTTGCATCTACTTCTTTTAATGTTTAATGTTTGAGCTTATTATTAAGCTATAATATTTAAGGAAAAGAATTGAAAAGTACAAAAGTTTTCCCATTAATAAGATTATTCATTACTTTTGAGTCAGAAGATACTTCCACTTGCTTATTTATTTTTTTGGAATCTCATATTGGTGATAGCTACCTTAGGCTGAATTACATGACATTGATTTAGATATAGGTCTTTCAACCGTATTTTTAAATTTTTTAAAACTAACTTCAGCTCCTTTTGAGAACAAGGTTGGAGGAAGGGAAGGTCTTTCTGCCTTTCACAAGAATTAAATCATCAAGTTACTTTTTCTTTGGGCTTTGCCTTTGCATACAGAACTGCTGGGTTTTG
The DNA here is from genome assembly GCF_015227805.2 of Hirundo rustica. Lineage (NCBI taxonomy): Eukaryota > Metazoa > Chordata > Aves > Passeriformes > Hirundinidae > Hirundo > Hirundo rustica. The sequence goes on from NC_053452.1 coordinate 18,493,317, forward strand.
AAATCTGGCAGAGAATTGCATTTATTATCCCTGTGAAATTGTATCTGAATTCTGAAGTGGTTGGTATAAATTGGAAAAGCCGGTGTACGTGACCTTAGTAACAACTTAATGAAAAAATGCTATCTTTTTTGAAAAGGATTTACCCTCCGAAGATTCTGTTTTTTACAACTTAGAGGATCTGCCAGCTTTGTTCTGCTCAGGCTCCAGGTTTGCAGCTGATGCCTGAGGTGCTGCCCGTCAGAAGAAGAAACAGTGAGCTGGTGTGTAGGAAGTGCAGCAAGCAGAGGGGAAATGAAGTCATGGATCAGGGAATGACATCTGGTGACAGCCCCGGTGTTCAGACTGTTTATGGAAGAGCAGGAGAAGCTGTGGCTGCAAGAGTTTGGGAAAGAGCAGTAGGCATGTATCTCGTGAAGAACTGCCTTCTGCGTGAGAGCACTGGGCAAGGAGACAGAAACGGGGATTGAGATCAGATTTAAGCAGAGGTGGCGAAGAGGAACCGGAACTGGTTTGGTGAACAAGGCAGAAAATCCAAATACTCCAAGATGGAGGGGTAAGGAGAGAATGGAGAATTTGAAATTAAAGTATGCAAGTCCTAAGAAACTGGGCTATGAATTTGAAGGGGGTAAGCTGACTGGGATAAAAGAAAGTTGGAGGAGTGGGAATTCAGAAAGAATAAGACAAGAAACACTAGTTAGAAGGCAGAAGAGCTGGAGCAGCACATCCCTAACAAGCACAGACTAGAACTCATAATTTTTCTGACTGGCAAGTGTCAGTGAAACCAAATTATGAAACTTTTTTTTTTTTTTCCCTCCTTCAAATATTTTACAGCAAAGGAGATGGCCAGATGTTTCTGTTCTGAAGCGATTTGGAGTATTAGTATTAAAATCCATGTGAGGGAATTCTGCTGAGTTTTTTGGTTTTTTGACTTGGAGAGCTACACAGGTGTAAAATCCAACAGCAGCAGCAATAATGTCAGAAAATGCCAGAATGAATGTTGATTGTAAAACCTCACTGAGCCCCATCCCCCAGCGTGTGATGAAGGTCTGTGATTGAATATTAACAGTATTTTTTTCCCCCCAAGAATCTTGACTTTTCACTGCAGGTTAGTTAATATGTAATGATTATCTAGTTAAAAACTTGTATTTGCCTTCGCTTGTGTGGCTTCACGTCTTATTTGTAAAGCAAACAAGTTAAAATGAAATGCTTTGACACCAACATTTTGTGATTCGTGTCTTGTCCCTGTCCCTGCCATCCCCCCCTGGGTCCCTGTGTTGGTTGTAGGCATGGTGCCAGTACAAATGTTAGTGTATATTTTACCTTAGACTTCTAAGGTAGTCTCACATGATACATTGAGATTAAAAGTATTTTCTGCTTGGGATATCTGTTTTCAGAAGGCCATGGCATAACACAAACAGTTCTGCAGGACTTTACATTTAAGAACAACTGTCTCTGAGTTGTAGTTGTGGTTTTTGCTAGCACCTGGTGAGGTGAACCGAGGGTAGTAGTCACACCGCGTTTTGTTAGTATCAAGTGAAAACCTGATGGTGGAGACAGCATAGAATTTAGCTTTTCAGGCTGCTGTGTGATTGCTCCAGTGCTGTGCTTTGTTTTCCCAAGGAATGCCTGGAAAAGGCATTATGCCCTTGTGCTAAAGAGGTGAAAAAGAAAAATATTCAACCCAGACTAGAGCTTAAATTCTGAAGTTTCCTAACTTTTGAGTGCTTGGCATAATAAATTGAAGAAAGCGTGTAATGTGGCTGTAGCTGTTGAAGAGATTGGGGGTGTTTAATGTTTAGACATCATCACTTCTGTTACTTCTATGGAACCACAGGAAACGAGGGTTAGAGGAGACTTCAATACCGTGTAATTTGCATTTCCCTCTAGGTAAGATGAGGTCTTTATGTGATTTTGGTCAAAGATGCGCTTTGCCTGCTGATGGAGATCGTATATCATAGCTCAGTACTAGTCTAATACATCAGAATGTTTTTCCAGAACGTGCAACTTCAATCTTCTCTCAATTTTAAGACTATTTCTTCTGTGTACTGTTGATTTGGAAAAGAGATCGCTGCTGTTTTCTTAGCACACAGCCTTTTCCCTGCTTAAAGTAGAGACCTGTTGTAAGCGTCCCCTTTTCTGTTACATGATACAGAGAGTAAGGGAAAATGAAGCCTAATGTTTAGCTGTCATGTGGACTGACTGATTTATTTTCTTTATTTTATTTAGGGATTCTGTTTGGAAAATGCCAAGCCGGAAGTTTGCTGATGGCGAGGTGGTGATGGGCCGCTGGCCAGGAAGTGTCCTGTACTATGAAGTACAAGTGACCAGTTACGATGATGTTGCTCATCTTTATACTGTCAAGTACAAAGATGGAACTGAACTTGCACTGAAAGAAAGTGATATAAGGGTGAGTACACCTGTATTTAGTTACCAGTACTTCAGCTTATGACTGGCTAGTTATTTTGCAAGTTTTTGTTAACTATGTCTTCTAGGAGTTGTTGCTAAATAAAAGTTTCTTTCTATGTGACACCTCAAGTAGAAGTTCAGAATGACCCCATCTTTAAAGTATCATGGTTGTTCTGTTTATGTAAAAAAAAAAGTAATGTTTTTGAGGAAAACCAAGTTTGGTCCTTCAGGAACTCTGTAGCATAATTTTTCATGAAAAATTGGTTGGGTACCTTACAAAGGTAGTAATCAGTGGGTTGATATTAATTTGATGGTTTTCCATCTCTAAATAAGAAAATTTGCTAACAAACGGGAAAATGCAGTTAAATGTCACTGTAGATAGAAACAGTGCATGCCCTTCAAGCACATACTTAAAACATCTGCAAATAGCTTTTACTGGTTTAGGTCCTCAAAGGCTTCATGAGGTATTGTGCTCTATTTGTGGCAATTACAAACCCTTGAGAAAGATTTGTGTCATATGAGCACGTTCCTTGCTCTTTACATATCTTTATTATTTCAATTTTTGTTACTAATAAAGGCCTTTAAAACTTCATAGAAGTTTCAGTTGAAAATTAATAATGCAGGAGGAAAAAAACCTGTTTGAATGTTCACTGTAGTTCCTTTCTGTGGCCTGTTCTGAAACCTGCATAGGTTCAAAGCCAGATTGTGTGTCTTTATGTCACCACTTGTTGCTGGTAGGGTCCATGCCCAGTAAATGGCCTTCTCTTTTGGGACCAAAATGTTTCTGCCTTGAGGTGGGCAGCTGCTTTCACTGTTTCAAGACCTTCTGACTTCTGCATGCAGGTTGGTGGACTCAAGCTGGGAAAATGCCTTTCTTTGTCATGGAACATCTATGCATTATAAAAGTTGCATTGTGAAAATTGTACATAGGGAAGTCAGCATTGTAGACTTCAAAGAGAATTCAAACAGTGCTTTTGGACTAAATTGTTTATGAAATTAGTTGCCAGTTATAATGAAATTATTAGGCTGATGGGTTTTTTTAGTGTTGTCTCACACAGATGATGAACATTTCTATGTCAAATGCACTGATAAAGCTGAGTAGTGGAAGAGCAGCCCCTGAGGGCTTGGGAGACAGCTCTCATTCCTTTCCCTATGCACAGGATTGAGAGGGTGTTGAGCTTAACAGCTTGGTGCTCACTTTGCTAGCTTACATCCATAGCCTGATTTCTGTAGCTTCAACAGAAATTGCCAGCAGCAGTTGGACTTGGAACAGGCTTGTTTGGGAATTGCCAGCAAAATGAGTATTCTACAGTTGCTCTTTCTTAACAGCCTTTGTAGAGCATCAGTGGAGGACATACAAGACTGATGTGTAGAACTGTATGCCAGAGTCCTCATCACAAAACCCCCCATGTTTCTAAAATTGTTCTTTGGGACACAGATAAGATTTTGCTTTCTTTCCATCTTTCTTTCAGTCACAGTCATCATTCAAGCACAGGAAGAGCCAGTCTTCTTCAAGTTCTCCCTCCAGAAGAAGCAGCAGCAGATCTCGCTCTCGGTCTCCTGGGCGGCCAGCGAGGGGTAGACGTCGTTCTGCTTCCCAAAGCAGGGAACACAAAGATGACAAAAAGAAAACCGTTCAGGAGACCAGCTTAGCTCTGCCGGTATTAATTCTGTTTGTTGGGTTTTTGTGTGTGGGTTTGCTGGAATTTTATTCAAAGGAGCTTTTGCTATTTGTGAAAGATTGGGTTTATCATTGTAAAAGCCAGCTGCAGTTCATGTTCCCTGCATAATTACCTGCAAAAGAATATCTCAGAACTGCCTTTTTTTTTTTCTTTAGAAATAAGATTTCTAGTTTGAAAAGTTTGAGGAAATTCTTGAGAGGTAAACTAAGGTTATAAAGTTCCACTTGAATTTGGTGATACTGTGAACTTCTCAGATTCCAAACAAACACAAACTTTAAAATATTTAGTATTGAAGTGATTGTTAGACATGTGCTGGTGAACTGGGGCAAACGAAGTTAGCTTACTTTTAGATGTGTTAATTGGTAAATAACAGGTATTAGGATTTGAAATAAAATGAGTTCTGCTACCATATGCAGTTTGTTACAGTAGTTGTGAGAAACACATAGTGTGGAATATTTAAATATGGCCTTGCTGATGGATAATACTGCAAAACTAGTTTCATTATAAAAACTGACCTGTAAGGATTTCCAAGTTTACCAGTGTCTGGTATTTAGCTGAACTTGATCAGGTTTGTTCTTAGAATTTTTGTGAAGATGGTGTGCTAAAAATGGTTCTGGTGATCTTTAAGTGAAGAGGAATAGAAGCGATGTTTCTCTATGAAGAGACAAACGCATTTCTTCTGCCTCTTGTGCCCTTGAGATGGCTTCTCGCTTGTCTGAGACACAGTCCCTTGAACTGGGAATATTTTCTGCTGATCTGTTGAAAATGAGCAGGTTTTAGTTAGGTTTCAGCTTAACTAAACCAGATTAATATAAACTAGCTAGATGGGTTTAGTAAATTGCTACTCTTAGGCACTGAAACAGTTGTTGGGTTTGTTTTGCAGTGAGCTTCTTTGAGCTGCGTGATCCAATGCCTGTGGATCACAAGCTGGTTTTAAATAGTTTTTTAGCCGGCAGCTACTGTTTACTTTTTGTACATTTAACCTTTTGGGATAAAAGGGTTAAAAAATCTTTGATGGTTTTGTCCTGGCTTCTGTCTGAGGAGTAGGATTGATCTCTTGGCTCTTGTATGACTGGAAAGGCTGGGTTCTCTTCAACAAAACTATAGTTGAAATAAAACATACGGGTCATGTCTTCCCAGAGCTGTGTAAGTAGACTCAGGAGAATTTTTGTAAGAGAATTTATTTCTTCAAAGATATTTTATGGAAAACCAAACTTTCAGTTCTGCAGAACAGTGCCATATGTAGGACACCAAAAGCTTAAACTGTGTTTCTTCTTTTAACCAGAAACCGAGTGAGAACAACACCAAAAGGTACAATGGTGAACCTGAAAGTACAGAAAAAAATGACACATCCTGCATCATCTTGGAGGTAGGAACATGGAATTTGCTCTTGGCTTTTTGTCACGTTCCTAGCTTGGCTCTCTCAGAAATTCCTAGAAAAGGCAATACAGTAATCAAGTAGAAATAGAATGGAACATAAAACTTAGCTAAAGAGAAAGTGATCTTTTTTTTCCCTTAGTCCTGATCGTTATCTAATGCCCAGGCATGGCAGAAGGGAAAGGAGGAGGGTGGCAATGGACAATCTGTACTGGCAGTGCTGCTGATCTGTAATCGTGGCCTAATAGGTTACAGTGCCTGGTTTGAGCAGTCTCTTTATGGATAACTGTATATTGGTGTTTTATAGCCAGTAATGTCCTCTGGAATATAAGCTATTCTACTAAAATAAAGTAAAATCACTGGGGGACTTTTTAGGTAAATACTTTTATTCATTCACAGCAAAAGTTAAAACCGGACCTGGAAGTCAAGCGTGTGCTTGAGCAGTACAGCTTGCGTTCGAGGAGAGATGACAAGAAAAAAGAAGAGATCTATTCAGAGAAAAAGACTTTTGTGGCTGTAAAACCAATTGAGAAAGTACCGACAAAAACAAAGGAGTTGGAGTTTGGGGGAAGAATTGGTATGTGTGCAAGTTACCTTAATAGTTAAAAGTTAGTACTATTTTGTGGGTTTTTACTTATTGACCATATTGTCATGTCAAGAACTGCTTTTTGGACCTTGGCTGCAGAATTTAGAGTAAAATTGAAACTAATTTTTTTTTTTTTTTTTTTTTTTGTCCCTGTCTTCTAACATGCCATGATGTCTGTTTACAGGGACCTTCATGCTGATGTTTCTCCTGCCTGCTACTGTACTCTACTTACTGTTGATGTGCAAACAAGATGATCCGAGTCTTCTGAACTTCCCTCCTCTGCCAGCACTCGAGAGTCTTTGGGAGGGCAGGGTGTTTGGTATCTTTCTTCTGTGGTTTTTCCTTCAAGCTGTTTTTTACTTGCTGCCAATTGGAAAGGTAGGCTACTGGGAGCGGTTGGGTCTTTATGGGCAGCTGAACTGTCTTAGGCTGGAAGGTGGGGAGTGTTCTGAATACAGTGAGTTTGGAAACAATTTAATGAGCTTTTCATAATAAACTGGAATATGGATGCTGCAGATTTCTGTAAGCTTAAAACAACATGGCTGGCTAAGAATTTTTGTGTTTCAGAGCCTTTCAGTAAAGGATGCAGAAGGCATTTTGTAGGCATTCAGATCATACAAATGATCCTTAGAAAGCTACTTTTGGATTACAATCTTCAGCCTTCTTCTCTTGATACCTTAACTTTCGTACTGTACAAGCAAAACAAGCTTGAAACACCTCATGAGACTGGATTTTTTCCCTCTCAAAGTAATTTTCCAGATACGGAGATTTTCACAAGTCACAGTCATTTCCACATGGACCTGGGAGAGAGAGGTGTAGGAGTGCAAGGTGATATAAAGGGAGGAAGATATTTTCATCTAAAGGCAGTATCTCTGTATCCAACTAAAACTGAGAGAGCTTTATATGTAAAAAAATCTTTTTATTTTATATATAAAAACACTTCATATGTAAAGTGTGGATAAACTTTGCTTGATAGAAGAATTCTAGAAGAATTTTAGGTATCTGACTTTTAAATTCACAAACTATTTTGATATTTGGTTTCTTATGAATAATCCAGCATTTTGGAATATAATCTTCATGTCAGTCAATATGCATATGAGGCAAAGGCTCTCCTTCCCTCTCTTGTGACTTGAGGGTTACTAGCAGATTCTGAAAGGACACTCAGAAGTAGATCAATCATGTTTTATTGCTGTGCATGTTCACAACGATTGGAGCAGTTCTCCTTTCTTCAAGCTGGTTAGGAAGAGGTTTATTTTAAAAGATTTTATTTGAAACTGTTAATCTTTCTCATTTGCTATCCAGAGTATGTTTTTTAGAACAATGCATGAGCTCCAGGTTTGAGTGTGTCCAGCTGGTTGCTTCGATTGAATGTTTTTCTGGCAGAGTTGAGCCAGAAAGTTTTCCTCCCCTGAGGGGCCCACAAAAAATACTTTGTTGAACATTAGGATTTTATTCATCCTAGGTTGTAGAAGGCCTGCCTCTTTCCAATGGAAGGAAACTGCAGTACAGGATAAATGGTAAGCAAGTTGCAGTTGGTTATTCTGAAACAGATACTATTGTGTGATTTACAGTGCTCAGCACCATCAAATACAGATGTTGAAAGATACAGATTGAGCAGAGAGTGTATCAGTTGTAAATCTTGGATAAAATAGGATGAGCCTTTTCTTGGGAAGAGATGGTTAGTAATCATCAGGAACTAAGTGCCCCAAGAGCAAGATATTACCCTGTACAGGGGTGGTAGTGGAATCCAAATACTATACTAAAAAGCTGAGTTTTGTCATAGTCTGGTAAGATGCACCATTTTAAAGTTGGAATAGGGCTGTAGGTAATAGAAACAAGGAGAATTACATCCTGCAAAAAAGAATTGCGTCCTGCGGAGGTGAGTCTCCAGTTTTGTTGAGGCTGTCTCATACCTGTCTTGGTTTTGGACTTTTGTCTTTAGTAGTCATGGCATAGTGCTACAATTCTTTCTGCATTCTGATAAAGGCAGGAAATAAGCTACATAATTTGGTTTATTAAAAAAAAAGCCATCAACTTTGTGCTTTAAAAGCTAATATTCAAAGCAAATTTAAAAGCCTTCTTGAAAAAAGGTAGGGACGGGAGGCACTGGGCACAGAGGGAAATACAGGAGGTTCCATCTGAACTGGAGCAGATGAACTCTGGAGGTTCTTTCTAACTTCAGCCCCTGTGAGTCTGTGAAGGAATCCATAGAAAGTCCTTAGCTGACAGCAGCAGAGAACTCCCTGCTCCTATTTGGGCATCAATCAATTCTCCTTGATTTTGTACTCTCAAAGTATGCAAAAGTTTTTGTGTTCCAGTTTTGACTTGATAAGTGATTTTAATACTTTAAATACTTTAATTACTGTTACCTGTGTCAAGGTGTATATGAAGATAATCCAAAGATGACAGTATGATTGTCTCAGCTGTCTGTGCCCACAGATAAGATTGTGACCTGCTATCATTATCCATTAGCAGTGTCAGTGTCCGTTTTTCCACTAAAATCTGAAATTGGATCCTATGGCATAAAAAAATGAGAAGTATTCAGAGTGTTCTTGCCTCTTGTCCTTTTGATGAATGCACTTTCAGGACTTAGAGTTTTAGTTACACTTTTGTGCCCCAGAACTTTGAGCCATGGGATGTCCAAGATGTTACTGGAATATGGACAAATATTGGAGAAGGTAAAAATGCAGAAAGGTTGGATTAGGTAGGTTCTACAAGAACAATAAATTGTTGGGGTTTTTTTGACTAATATGTCTTTCTTCTACATCCTTTAGGGTTTTATGCTTTTATTTTGACCGCTGCAGCTATTGGAGTTTTATTATACTTTCAATTTGAGCTTCATTATTTGTACGATCACTTCATGCAGTTCGCAGTGTCAGCTGCAGCTTTTTCTTTGGCACTGAGCATTTATCTGTATGTTCGATCCCTGAAAGCACCTGAGGAAGAACTGGCACCAGGTGGAAATTCTGGTGAGTTAGAACATTCTGGATAATTTCTTTCCAACTGTTTGCTGTAGTTTCATTTTTTCAAATTGAAGGCTAGATTTAGGGCTGGTTATTATAAGATGACATATAAGACATATGACATATAATTGTCATATAAGATGACAATTGTTACTTTACTTGGTGAAATGCTGTTTTTTTTTTTTGCTTTTTTTTTTTGCTTTTTTTTTTTTTTTTTCCTTTTTTTTTTTTTTTCCTTTCAAACTCAGTCCCACATATGAAGTCAGGGCATGGTATTTTCCTTCTTGTCCTTTTTTGATGGATGGGTGTTTGTCACAGCTGAAGGGAATTCTTTTTCCCAGACAAGAGCAATTCAATGGAGAAAATGTAAAATTACTAATGCCATATGATCATGTTTGTAGACACTGATGCGAGCTTCAGGATAAGGCTGAAGTAGTGTCAGGGAGAACTTCTAAAGTGGTTAGTCTTCCTAATAAATAAAATATTAGGGCATCTTAAAATACAAACCGTAGTTTTTGTTTTGTATTTTGCACATACTATTAGAAAAACCTTTTTTTTCTAATAATTTAAAAATCTGTAATGAGAGAACATTAGTGGCAAGTGGGATTTTATTTATGGGGAGGAGTGTAGTGGCAGACAAAAGGGAGAGTATTGCTAACAGAGGTTGTGTCTTACCTGCAGGGTATTTTATTTATGATTTTTTTACTGGACATGAATTAAACCCTCGTATTGGCAGTTTTGACCTCAAATACTTCTGTGAGTTGCGTCCAGGATTAATTGGCTGGGTGAGTCAGTAATCTGAGTTATTTTATTTGCTTACGTATTGCACAGAGGGACTTTTTTACGTGCACAGACTCACACACATAATTGATACGAAGGAGATTATATGTATATATAAATACTGTATACATACTTATAAATGAGTAATGAAAAACAGTTCCACATTGCTAGTTTTTTAATGACCTTTTTTTTTCACTTGAAGGAAATTTCTAGCTTCTTTGTTTTGTGGCAAATGAAAACCCTTATTAAAGTGTTTGTATGTTGAGGTTATACAGCTTCAGAAATGTGATTAGTTGCAAACTGACTTGTGAAATAGTTTGTTTCTTTAAACTTAAGTGTTGGTCAAAAATACCTGTGTTAAAATGTCCTGTAGCGTTATAGAAAATACCACTTTCTTCTACAAGTGAATTTTTAAATAAAATCGTTTCTAATTTAGGTTGTAATAAACTTGGCAATGCTCTTGGCTGAGATGAAGATCCACAATCTCAGTGTGCCGTCCCTGTCCATGATTCTTGTGAACAGCTTCCAGCTTCTCTATGTGGTGGACGCTCTTTGGAATGAGGTAAATGCCAATCCCTTTCAACTGTTTCTATTTCTAATTAAAATATTAAGAGAAGAAAGCTTTGGAAATGCTAAAATTCCTTCCTCCTTGTTTCTAGGAAGCCGTTTTGACCACAATGGACATTACCCATGACGGATTTGGATTCATGCTGGCTTTTGGAGATTTGGTGTGGGTTCCATTTGTCTACAGCCTGCAGGCCTTCTACTTAGTGGGTCATCCCACCACAATTACTTGGCCTCTTGCCGCTGTAATTACTGTTCTGAACTGTAAGTTACAGTAAATGTTATCGTTGCTGTTGGATTCAACATAGTTCTGATTTTCGAGATGGGAGGTGAAGCTTTAGCTCAGATGCAGCAGTCATTGTCTGGCTACTGTGAAATACAAAGAATATAATAGTTTCTCATTTTAGCAAATGAAGGATAGGTGAGACTCTGGACACCTAATTGTTCTGTTGAGAGGCAGCTCTAGGTGGGTGCTGTCTGGAGTTGAAGAAGTGACTTAACATACTTTGAATTTAATAGATGCCTTTTTAAGACAATCTGAGTGACTCAAGAAAAAAGTCAGTGCCTTGTTGGCTACGCTCTACTGAACCTAGGGGGAATGTAACTGTTTCCATCTCCTTCCCTGATGACCATAGTTACAAACACATGTCAGTAGAAAACATCTTTTTTTGTCAAAGCTGAGTGAAGCTTGAGAAAAGATCTCACATCTTTAGGCAACCTTAAATTTGCACCAACAAAGTGTTGTTGTCCCTGTTATCTGAATAGGAAACGCAAAAAACCCCACTCATATTTTGTAGGCGTGACAAAGAATTGGAAAAAATGAGAAGATGTGCAACTTAATATGGTGCAATACTGAAAACCAGAAAATTTTTCACCTTTATCTAATGTTTTTTCTTGGGTTTCTGTTTATTTTTTTTTAAATAACATCTTTATTCAAAGTACGTTGTGATCATCTTTTCTCAATGCAGCTTTGGAAAAAGCAAGTTTAAGCTGCTGTGTGAAAATTACGGGAGATACGAATTTCAAACCCAGATAATTCATTGTCTGGCTCTTTCATTATCATGATCTTGTAAATGTGTGGTCAGTCTATGGAGCGGGTGCTGTAACAAAGTGCTAGGCTGCTAAATAGAGCTGTGATCCTACAAAGTGCAGCACGCTGCCTTGTGAATTTCAAAATCAGTGTTACATTAAAAAATATATATAAATATAGATGTAAAAGCAGATGTGAAAATAAAGGTTCTTCAGAATCTCTTCAAAGTTAGTCAGAAATGAGAAGGAGCATATGGAATGCAGGTTTCCCATGGCATTTCTATCTTGTTAGAGCTCTCAGAAGCAGAAAATACCAATTCAATCTCTGGGGAAAAGACTTAGATGGAATAAGTGTGGCAAAGGGCATGTGGGTGCTTTTGTTGAAGCTGAGAAAACTGGAAAATACTGAAAATGCAAAATACATTGTGTTTATTTTCAGGTTTTGGGTATTACGTATTCCGTAGTGCAAATTCCCAGAAAAACAATTTCCGACGGAATCCAGCAGATCCCAAATTGGCCAGTGAGTACATTTTTTATTCCATTGGCTGTGATTTTATTCAGTAGCTCTTTGTAGTATTTAAATACATCTCTCAGTCACTGCACTGACCACAATACTCTGTTCACAGATCTGAAATTTATACCCACTGCAACTGGAAAAGGGCTTCTTGTCACGGGTTGGTGGGGTTTTGTTCGTCACCCTAATTACCTCGGTGACATCATCATGGCTCTGGCATGGTCCCTACCCTGTGGTGAGTTTGAGACTAAAGTGGATTTTAGCAAAAATGCTTTTATGTTTTGCATCTGTCTGGGTTTGAAATGCCAAGTGGCAATAATTTGAGATAGTAAACCCTATTGAATGGCACATTTCTGTGTCACAAGTTAAATACAACACATTTTCTCTTACATTTTACCCTTTCTAATTTGCTGCAGATTTGATATAGACTGGAGATTTTACTCATCTTTCTGACCCTTTATCATTCAATAACCATGGGACTTACTTGCTAATTAGCCATTCTTTAAATTTTTTAGGCTAGTGAGTGTATTTTCAGTTGAAGTTTCCTAAAAGTGGGAGTTTGCTTAGAGACAAAAGCTACCATATACAGGGATGACTTGAAGTGAAATACATTTAAATGAAAGGTCATCAAACACAGTGAAGTGATCTTTCGAAGTGTTTGCTAATAGTGCACAGTGTTCCTTGTACTGGGGAGCCCAGAGCTGGACACGGCACTCAGGTGTGGTCTCGGGAGAGCAGAGTATTGGGTTAGAATCAGAACCTGCTGCCATGCTCCGCCTGATGCAGCCCAGAATAAATTGGCTTATTGGGCTGTAGTCTCACATTTCTGGGTCATTTCCAGTTCTTTTCATTCACAAGTCAAATCATGTGCTCTGAGCAAAGGCTATACTCGTGTCTGCAGCCAGAATAGAGAAAACCTTGTGTGGTGCAGATTTGACCAGAAATCTGATTTCTGCATGTGAATATGTCTCACAATATTTGCAATGTCCTGTGGAATATTTGACGCTTGAGGAGTATAAAATGCTTCAGCCTTGAACAAGTGTGCGTCACCAGCTTTGAACGTGTTAATAGCGACCATCTCTGGATTTCTGTCCTGTATCTAAGTTAACTTTTTCCCTTTGCAGGTTTTAATCACATTTTACCCTATTTCTACGTGATCTATTTCATCTGCTTGCTTGTTCATCGAGAGGCTCGTGATGAGCACCACTGTAAGCAGAAGTACGGCTTGGCCTGGGAGAGGTATTGTCAGCGTGTCCCGTACCGCATATTCCCTTACATCTACTAGAGCACTCCGGGGGCCTGACGGGCAAATTACTGCTACAGCTGGTTTCCTTGCAAAGACGATACCTCTTACCTTTGCACTTGGTCATTTGTTATTTAGGCTTTTAAAGAAAACAAATCAAACAAAACCCGACCAAACCTTGGAGTGCGTCAAAGGTGTTACTTACAAGTAAACTTCAAGATGTGAGTTATGGGGACTGTCTGTGACTTCAATTTTTAAAAAATTGTGAATTTTCAAAACTCTTCGAGCCCTAATTTTTCAAGCTAAATTTTATCTAGAATTGAGTTTACATTTTTTTATTGCATTTAATTAAGCACTGTGATGTAAAGTATATTATTTTCTTAATACAATAAATGCTGAAATTCCATCCAGTTCATTTTTTGGTGTTACTCGTACCATCTAACTTCAGATGTCCAGTTTAGTTGCCTGAATTTGGAGGAGCAGCAGGGTCTTTTTGGTCAGTGGAGCTGGAAGCGGAGGATTTGACCCAAGTGAGGGGCCTGCAGCCCCACGGCCAGAGCTGACACAGCTCAGCTGGATGGTTGTTCCCCTCCTGGCTTTTCATTGATGGCTTTTTTTTGGTCAGAGAGGCTCAGCTGGCGCCTCCTGCCCTGCACCTGCAGGAGGACAGAGATGGAAGTGGGAGAAGGGGCACAGCTGTTCCCTTCTCCCACCCCACCTTGTCGAGGCAGTGCCAGCACAGCCCAGGGGCAGCTCTGAGCCGCTGCCTGGCAGCGCCCCTGGCCCTAGAGGTGGAAGCCACGCTTGTGGCTCATGCTCCTGGAGGGAGATGAAACACTTGAACCACTTGCTGTGGCTGAGGAAGGGAGTAGCGAACCCTCGGCTTGCCTCTGGCATTGAGCATGGGGTCAGAAGTGTGCAGTGTCTGCCTGTTAGGCACAAAAGGATAAAATGACCGCAGTTGGCTTCTTCTGATCTTTGTAAATTAAGTCTTAATGTACCATAGTGTTTACCCAGTGTGTATAATAAAGCCTCCATGTTTTTGCTGTACAGTGTTTGAGTTTGAAAAATGCAACAGCTTTTTTAGAAACAGGAGAAATCAGTATCTAAACCAATTTCCAGTAATTTTTTAAAAATATTAATTGAATAAAGGATTTTGTAAATTAATGTAGTTAATTCTTGAAACAATTGAAGTGTTCATTTAAATATTTGTATTGACAGATATGCTATGAAAATATAGGAAATGCTCCTCAATCCAAAGTTGGTTTTTTTTGGTTTCTTTTTTTTTTAATTTGGCATTGCTACCTCATATGTAGGTGTTGCCTTTTGTACTGTTGCAGATAGAGAAATAGCTATTTTTTGCTATTGCTATTTAAAACAACATTTTTTACATGAGCCTGTGGTTAAGCTCAACCACTTTCTAATATATTTTTGTATATATTTGACTTTTGAACTAATGTATGTGTTCTGGTTACTAGCTGTGTTCTTTGTCTAACTGGCTGTAAATGAGATGCCCTTGTGGTATTTACTTCATAAGTAGAATAACTTTACTGAAATACTCTTGCTCAATTAATTTGCTTTTATTCTGTTGTCACAAGTAAGAGCTTTTCACCCACTGTACATGAGGTTTATAGCACAAGTTGCCCTAAAAAGCTTATTAGAATATTAAATAAAGTGCGGATACTTCTGGTCTTGCTTGCAGGAGTGTTCTTAATAAATTGGAATGTTATTTATCAATTTTTTCAGTTATTTTAAAATGTTGATGTAATTGAAATCTAGCATGTAATTTTTTTTAATAAAATAACCTATTTTGTACACGGGCATTTTTTAAAGATAATTGTACAATTGAAGTGTATATAATGTAGCTTGATTGTTGGTGTTGTAAGGGAATTGTTTTAAGACAAGTGCTTTGATTGCTGGCAGAAAATAGCAGTGCCTCTAACAAGACTCGAGAGAATTCACTCCTGTGAAGCAGCAGATTAAACTGGGATATTGCTGTTTTCAATCCTTGCTGAGTGAACTTGTGGGAAATGGAGAAATCATTAAATGGCCCTGGTGTGCAGCTGGTCTTCTAAAATCTGCTGACGGAGGGGGCACTTGGATTCCTCAGCCTGTAAAGCAGGAGCTGCTCCTGCTGCTGTTCCCAGTTTTATCTGTTGCCACACAAGGTTGTTCAAATGTCATTCGGAGCCCTTGTCTTTCAGAATCTGATCCTGACCAATGACAGCTTCATTTCATTTACATGCTGAATTTTATGTGAATTTGATTTTGAAGTAACTGATTTTAATACAAACAAGCCTATGAGCTAAAATAAAGGTTTTGCCTAAAACTAAGTAGTGTGGTTTTTTTCCAGTTCGTGGGAATGTCTGATAAAAAAGACACTGATTTTCCTTATTTAGTACAGGTGTGTTTGCTGAAGTTCTTCCTGCACCTGTGTTTGTGGGGTGAATGTTATGAGCTCACATGTGGTGCTTCTCTTAGTCTGCCTGGCCATTTTTTTTCTTCTTTTCTGCTACTCCAAAAAAATATTTCAGCTGTAAAAATACAGAATTAACCCTCAATTTGCCTATAGAATATTGTATTTCCCCCCACAGCCTTTATTAGAAGTCAAAACCAAACCAAATTAGGCTGTATCCATATAAAGTGTTACTGCACATGAAATAAATCTAAGTTTGACCTACAAGACTGTAGTGGAAATGAGCACTTACCAGCAAAAGGATATTTACCCATAGGTAATAAAAACATTGGCTTAAATTACATTTGCCAGGGCTTATGAAAACCTTACCAGAAACACAGTTCTTGCCTCTTGGGGAGTAAAAGCTATCCGGGGGAGTGGGTGGAAAACCTTTCCTGTGTGTGGATGGAGAACATATTGCACTGTCTGTACAGAACTGTTTTCTGCTGGGGAAGTTCCCTTAAATTAGAAGGAAATACTTTGATAGAGCTTTCACTCTTTTTTAATATTTAAAAAAGAAATCTTAACCAGCAAACTTCTTAACAAGTATTTTTCAAACATCGTCTCTGCCTTTTTGTATATTAGAATGTCAGCAATAACAGCGTTATGGAATGTCTTGAGAAACTTTGTGTCCCAGTGTGAGAGTGGGGAAACCTTTTTGAAGGAAAAACTGAAGTTGGCCAAACTGGGCTGGTGGTTGCTTTTTTTTTTTTTTGGTGTGAGAGAATGTGTGTGTGTGGTTGTCCTATTCCCGTCACATCAACATCCCATCCATCTTCCTCAGAACACGATCCGGCGCTGCAGCCAAGTGGTTCCAGTAATTTTCCTTCTGTACCTGGAGGTAGTTTGTTCCCCTGCCCTCTTTGTAGGGATAGGGAGCGCCAGGGCCAGGGATCGCAGCAAAACCTTTCCCAGTGTCCCCGGTGCTGCATCTCAAGCTGCAGACGCTGGGTGGAGCAGGTTGTTCACTTGTTGCTGCGCGCTGTCAGCTCCGCGTTCCCAAGGAACAGCACCCGCCTTGCTGGGGGAAGAACACATTTTTCCGCTGCAGCCATGAATTTCCCTGGGCTCTGCATAAAGGATTGGAAGAGGGCAGCAGTTCCCTCCTGACCCTTGGCTGAAGAAGGAAAGATGCTCATGCATAAACTGGGGGACAGTGCCCTCCTGGGGGACCTGTGAAATGCAGACGGAAGTGACTTGGGCTGGGCACACCACACAAGCTTTTCTCCCTTCCTCTAGGACACGCTTCCCAGGAGCTTCTGAGCTTCCTTATGCTGCCTTTATTCCCTGTTGGAGCTGGGTATCACTAGGTTTAGTCAGCCTGACTCAGGCTCTTCTTGCTCCTGTATTTCAAACTGCAGAAACTTTAATGTTAATGAACTGGCCAGACAGAGGATCCACTTAAAGCTTAAAATCAGAGGAAATGAATTCCTTTGAAAAGAGCTGTAATAAATGGTAAATCCTGAGGGATATAAGCAAAAAATAATGCCCAGAGGAAGGGAAAAATGTGGAACTCAAAGCCACTTTCAAATTCAAGCCATTTGCTTTTGACAAAACAGCTTCAAAAAAACCCCCTCATATTGTAACTATTAATGGAAAAGCCTCTCTACTGGCAAGGCAGATGATGCTCATGAAAGCTGCTCAAATGATGATGTAAAAAACCAAAGCAGAACTATTTCATGCTCTTTTCTATGTGTAATTTTATAACCTTGTCAAGACTCTGAGAGTAAACTGGTCCTCTAGACAAAAGGAGAACACCAGAATCATACAGCAATTTCTGCATGTGTTTGTATCTGCTTATCATAGCCTGCAGGAAATGGAACCTAGCCAGGCTGAGAATTCTCAATTCCCACCAAAATAAACCTTTGAGGAGTTTCTTGTGAGGAGCTGAGAGCTTATGGAAGTGTACAGTACAAAATTAAAGGCTTTTTAGCCACCACTTTTGGAAGTCTATGGTACAAATATAGTGGCTCCTTAGCAACACCTTTTCAGTCTCAATAGTGGGCTGGCAGTAAAGAACAAGAGTCCCTGACCCATGGCCTGGTGTCTTTGTTCAGCCTGCTGAGAATTTATAACAAATAATCACAGCCCAACTGATCGGTTGTGACACATCCCCCTCCCCGCACCCCCTTCCTAAATTAAACAAAATCAAAATGAAGCAAGAAAATTTTTTTGTACAGTTCCCTCAGGGCATTCTTTAAACTTGCAAGGATTCTCTGGTGGGTTTGCTGACTTCAAGTTAAGGAGGTAAAAAGAGCAACTTTATTGTCTTCTAAGCTTTGGATAAAAATGCTGACCTTACACCTCTGAACCTCAGGTAAAAACCTTGTTATAATGAGGTAAAGACATTCCTATAAATCAGGTAAAAACATTGTTATAACGGTATGTTCCCACACTGACCTAAAGAAATACAGGTAGTTTTCTTAAATATCAAGACAAAAAGTACAATTTTCATTTTTATTTTAATAGCAAACCCACACATTTCCAATCTCACTCCTTACCTCCCTGCTTAGCCTCGTGTTTTTATGTGCTCAGTTCCTTTGATGAAGTTGGTATTTTACAGAACACTAGAAAACAAAGGTTTCTCAGCATCCTCTTAATTTTCTTCAGTAATCTAAGCTGTAATTTACTGCAAACCTCATTAACTTTGGACGAAAGAGCCTGGTTATATCATTTGAGCCACATTAGCTGTACCTTATGAAGTCCTACACTTTTTGGCTGCAGTTCTTCTCCAATTGATATTTCATGGTCCAGACAATTTACGGCAATTTGTGCCTATAATGAGCCATTATCCCAGCTGTAAAAATCTGCTAACCAAGCATCCTCTGAAATTGTCACCTATATACAACTGTAATGCAGAGTCCTTGTTTATCTACATGGCTCCAATAAATGATATATGTGTAAAGTACATATTCTGTCACGTTCATTAGTATTTCTGAAAACATACGTCTGTATTCAGAGATGTAATTGGGAAAAAAAAGAAGAGAAGTAATACAAAAATCCACTCTATTCCATTATAATAATTTTATTAAATGTACCTGGTGTTGCTTTATGCCATTTAACAAATGGAACCAGATGAAACAAAAATAAGTATTTCCGTGTGACATTATGAAGACTCCTCATTAATATTGAAATGATAATTATGCTATAGATAACATGACTCACTGAATTACAGCAGTGTGGCATCTTCTATACTGTGTTTAAGACTGCATTTTGAGAAACTACATAATATTCGATGAGGGGTTGATTCATAAGCTCCTCCATGAATATGCTTGCCTGAAATTTCTTCCACCAAATTAGTCGTGTGTTGTGCCTGTGTGTGCTGTTACAGAAATACACGATTTTCACAGCTTCTTATAAGTGAAATAAGTGAGAAAATAAGAAAACACCATTAAAAAAAAAAATCACATCAACAAAGCCAGCTTCTAGGTAGTAATGGATTAAAATAGCAACAGGGAGAGAACCTGTGAAAGAGATGTTGAACTCTTACATCTGCCTGGTTCTCTCAGCCTGCCTCTTCTCATGAGGGGCTTTGTGCTTCATACCTGATTCGTGCAATCGGCTTTTTCTCAGCTGCTGTGCCAGGGAGTGTCCTACATCAGAGAAGTATCAGCAAGGTCAGGAATGTGATTTATGGCCATGAAAAATAAATTGAAGTTGGTCTCTCTCCAGTCTGACATGATACATGTTTGTCACTGGGTTTGGATAACTGTAATAGTTGCAGGCTTCATCTTGCTGGGACAAGACACATTTAATAGCAACATTGAAGTCTACAAGATTCTGTAATCCAGAATAAAAAAGGATGACCAAAATGTTCACATTTTACAGAAAATGGACATAAGGATGAGAACAACTTCTGTTAATACCTGGATGATGGGGATGTGTTGTTCATATAAGACACGTACATCCAAACATCTCTTCTGTGGAAAGAGAGCAGCGCTGGTTCCTGATGAAAGAGGAATTTTTACTTCCTAAACAGAATTGTAATGTGTGTATGGAGTTGAGGAAATTAAAGTAAGCTGGAGTTGTCCAGGAAAAACCAAGAACAAATTCATTCCTGTCTAAGATAAAATTCAGAGTCCACCACAGGGAGAAATTGAGGATGCATCCTGAGAATAATCTTATCCCATATGAGCAGATCAACAACAGGAGAATGGATTTTTGTTGCTGCTTTGAAAGAGGCAGCATCAAGAAAGGACACTGGCAGGTGAAGTAAGAATGAAGGGCTTCCTCATGCTGGCCAGAAGAAGTGAATTTGAATTTCCTGAGATGAGATCCAAAACCAGTTTGCCTTGACTGAGGACGCCCCCAGGGGATCTCACTATGGTCAGGTCAGAAATGTCTCTTCTCATCTTCAGCAAGTTCTTAGCAATGTGACTGGAGATGAACATTAGCACAGGTAATGAATAATTGCCTCAGTTTTAAGTTGTCCAAAGAGAACTCAAGAGGTGAAAGGACCTTCCTGAGCATCCCAAAAAACCCCTGTGTGGTCATTTAACTGCACTTCTGAAACTACACTTTTGGGCTCCTCTCCAGGTGTTCTAGGGAATTTGAAATCACAAAAGGGAGTCAGAGTGGTTTAACACTGAGGACAAGCCAGCATCCTGACAGGACCAAAGCACTGGGTAAAACTAGTCTTGATTACTTTGAATTCAGGTTTGGCCTGTTAAAACTCAGTGGGAGCATATTGCAAATTAACAACTAAGTGGAGTTTCAAATGGCTTCTTTGCAGTTTTCATCTGCAGGGACACGCCACTAAAAAAAGTATCAGTCGCATTTTTGCCTGTGGTCCTCTGAATGAGCCTTGACCGGTGCACAGGGCTCCTTTTAATGATTTTGTAATGTGTTTGCACAAGCCACTAATACCAGGGAGAAATTCTCTTTTATGAAATATGTTAATCTTAGCACATCCCAGCATCTGACACTAAAAGATAAGGGAATGCCTTTAAAAGATTTTGTTCTGTTGCTATAAAAAGATAAAGCAAGGCTGATACTCAGTATATTACAGCAAGCTCCTGCAGTGGATTCACACAGGTTTGGAAGAAATCACAGACAAATTAATTTTGTGACTCACTTGGAATATAGACACATGCAAGGTGCTTGGAGGAGTCCTGAGACTTATTTCAGCCTAGAGAAGAAACAACCAGTGCAAAGAAAATCAGTTATCAGGGATTTAATTTTTTTTCCTTCTCTAGGAAATATAATTGCTCTCAAAAAGACTGATGAAGATTGGTCATGAGGTCCAAAGTTAAAGTCAACTATTGATGTTATGTGACAATTTCACTTGTCAAAACATTCATTTAGGCAGCTATGTGCTGACTTCTGTGCCACAGGCAAAGTTAAAAGTTAAAATAGAGCTGATAAACCACTGCTCTTTCTTTATTATTTTATTATATCTGTACTATTCCGCCACCACCATTGACCTAAGTGGTAAAAACTTCTAGATATCAAATCTTGTTTTCTCAACCCTGTTTCAGTTCTTTTATGGTTTCTCAAATGACAAGAACTTTTATCACTTCTTTTAACAGAAAATATTTTCAATGTATTTCTTATAAAAATTACATCTAAGTAGGAAAAATGAGATTTTAAATAATCACTTGAACTACCATTTGCATTGTCATCTACATTAATTTATCTTAGCAGACCATAAAACAATATTACTTAAGATTTCTGGCTGCTGCACCATTCTGTGATAAAATATAAGATACTGTAGAATCAGGTGGCTGCAGAGTGAAATTTTAAGGATTCCATGTCTCATTTTAAGCAATTGTGGTTTTTTGTATGTAGGTAAGAATTGGTCCATGTCAACCTGTCATATTTATTCATTCTCTTATTTATTTAAGCTCTGCCAAAAAATTAGAGAAACAGAAGGCACAAACCCCAAAAAAGCCATCGTTTCTGCTAATTTTCCTCTAGTGTTGGACAGAAGCAGAAGATCTGGCAAGTCTTTCAGAGGCCTTTGGAACTCAAGGTCAGAACAGAGAACATCTGTCATATGGTCAGGTCAAAGAAAGAGCCTTCATGCCTTTGCTCTCTTTCACGTCTCAGAGAGAGGCAGGAGAAGGACTTGAGTAAAGCTCCCAGCTAACCCTGGATTTCTCCAACACACAGGTGTCCGGGAGGCTCTGAGGGCTCACATGAATGAATATGGAAAGCTGCTTGTAAGGGAAGAGAGTACAGGTGACCTTGTCCCTGTAAGTAGCAGCAGTGCAAGTTACCCAATACAGCCTCCCCTCGATGAGTCACAGCTGTATCCAATAAAGACAGGTGTGACAAAAGGGAGTGGGCTAGCTTGTGGGGGCAATTTATGGAGCAGGGGGAACTTTGAGGAGGTGGGAACAAGGGGACCCTGAGGAGAGAGAATCACTGCTGTGAGGTCAGGCTGGGTCTGCACTTAGAGCCTGTTGCTGGAATCCCCAGTCACAGTCTAGCTAGGTAAAAGCCTGCAGTCAGTCTGCAAACTAATCCTTGCAGTCATCGTTTAGCAGGAAATAACCAGCAGTCAGAGGCTGCTAGGGAAACCTACAGTAGGCAGCCAGAGTCAGTGAATGGTTGGAGTTGGGATGGCTGAGCTGTGAAGAGGAACAAACCAGGCCCCTTTTCATGCTGTGATAAACAAGAAGTCTTGGCTCACTTCTACCCTCTAACAAGGGGGCTGCTGCTACAGCTGCTTATGATGAGGAACAAGCAGAATACAGACGATTTCTACTTTAACCTTTCTGCTAACTTTGACCATGGTGCCATTGCAGTAACCTTTTGACACTGATCATTTTTGGATTTAAAGCCCAAAGAAGTTAAGTAATTTAGAACCTGTGAAAGCAAAAGGTGTAATTCTCATTGAAAATCTGATTTAGAACCCAAGTGTTTTTCACAGATTTTGGCCTCAGTATTTTTATTTGGACATAGTGGATTATGTGAGTTGTTAAGTGCAACTCGTAGAGCTGTTCTTAGGATTTAATAATCTACTGCTTTGTGAAGGATGTTCATCAAGCATAAAAAAAAAATCCATCAAAGTAGAAACTGTGGCTGATATAACCCAATTCTCTACCTATTCTTAATCATGCTATTAATTTGAATATGACTGTGTCTAATCCTTATAGTGACAGATGCGGTTTGTGGAAGATGATCTGACACTGGATTTGAAAATAGAGAGAGAATTACTTATTGGATTTTCTTCTTAAATGTACAAAATCATATTCAGCTAGAAGGCTTTAAGGACCAATTGTGCATACTAATTGAAGGTTCTGGTCTTGGAAAAATTGAATAGCATAGCAGAAACACCATAGTACTGATGAGTGGCATGTAGTATGTTTCACATATAAAAGTATGAAAGGAGAGTTCTTCAAATATATCATGCACAAGATTATTAAAACTGAAAGTTATTCTTGGTGGGTTCTTTTTGGCCAGAGTTTCTTTCAGAGTGCTTATGCAAAGCAGAAAATCATCTTCATACTCGTCCTCTGATCCCAAAACACCTGTAGTTGCCAAAGTAAATGCAAGTAGATAGGAAGCTCTCCTGATAATGACTGCAGCTCATCAGGACACTTTTCCAGATTTTTTTATCCCCTGAATCACTAAAACTGGAAAAAAAGTAAATAATCTTCAACTACTTCACTGCAATAAACTAACATACATTACAACTTTTCAATACATTTCACATAGTTTTATAAAAATATGCAGTAAGTGGCTGGTATTTTTGGAATATTGGAAGCCAAATGGAGTATGGAACATTAAATCACTGTTAAGAGGGTAAATAATTTTGCAGTCATGCTACTGAAATTCAAAATGCATGGAACCCATGGATTATGATATTAATTAGCCTTCAGGTCAAACAGAATCAGTTTTCCAGATGTAGAACCCAATTTTGAAACTTCTGTGATATTGTCATTCATTGGAAAATATAAGCAGAGATCCAGGAGCTCCAGAGCTGTTCTTGAGCCTCCCTGTGTGGCTTGGGCTCCTAAAGAAAAGCCTTCAGCTGCATCTGGGCTTCACCTTGGTTATCTCCCAGTGCACTTTGCAGTCTTTAATATCAAGGCTACCTAGAAGGTGAATCTTGAATGAAATCTAGATTGACTCAACTGAAGTTATCAGATGCCACTTAAATGTTTCCTGCTTGCTTAGTCTGTCCAACACCACCATCAGAGCCTTCACAACCTCCTTCTGATACACAGAAATGTCTGCATTTTTTTTTTTTTTTTTTTTTTTTTTTTTTTTTTTTTTGTGGTTATATAAAAAGTTTTGTCACTTTCCAAACTTCTTTGAAACAAACAGTTAAGTCTGTGTAACAATTCTGTGGAGTTTTTAGCAGACTTTTAACACTGAAGGGCTCCCATCCTTCACTATTTGGTACTATTACTGAAAAAGATGGAATATTTTTCATTGTATCTTTAAATATATTTACAATCTGTGTAAAAATATACATACTGCTAAGCTTTTAAGTAAATTCTTCTTGTTAAAGATTCCAAAAAGACCACTTACTAAAAGTCACTGCATTAACATTTACTCTGTAATTTCAACCAGTAAATGGAAGAAAAAACTGGAACAAGAGTAGATTTAATCCTGCTACCCCTTTGCTGCCACATTTAATTGTCCCTCAGGACAAATTGGTTGTTTTTTTATAGGGGTTAAACAATAAAATTGTGGCATCAATACAGAGTAAAGAAAAAGCAGGACAAGAGCTGCAACACTGAAATATGTCCTTGAGTGACCGTGTTGTCCAGTGCTATTTCTGGGATGACAATTTTGTCTTTTTTCTTTGTGAATTGGCAATAGTTTTGCTCACCCCAGCAATGCAATCCCAGAAATCTGCAAGTGTAAAATTGTGGTGGAAGAAGAGATTATTAAATTAAAAAAAACCCCCTACATATATTTGTCAGAGCAAAATGGGAAAGCATAAAAACCTGAAAATCCCATTAAGTCAGAAATTTACTTGACACTAACATTTTGGTGACTGTCACAGTTCCAGTGTTTTGTTTGTCCTTTACCTTTAAAATAATAACCTGTTGTTGAAAATACATGTACATACGTCACAGATATATGTCATAGACACACAGCTCACAAGCAGCAGCATCTGTCTATAATTTAACAGTCTTATAGGTATTACAAGTAAATTATAAATTGCTCTTTGTTACTTAAAATGACTGTTCCACCAATCACCTATTTGATAGCTCCAAGAATGTACAGAAAACCATGGTTTTGCAGAGCAAAGAATGCCTTTAGTATGCTTCTTTTACAGAAAACCATTTTTTTTTTTCCTAATGCTGCTTTTAATTGAATGTCATGTCCTAAGAGAGATGAGACACATCATAAAATGAAGATGTCATATTTGTCTCTGTCAAAAGAAAAAAACCCGCATTTTAACAGTTTCAGGATTTTAATTTAAAAATGTGCTTGTCAGAAAAATCTTTTTAAAAGCAAATGAAATCCTTCTGCTGGGTTTCCTCCTTGACAAGAGAACTCAAGCTTTAAATTTAGTACATGTGATATTTCAGTCACAAACACACTTTTCAGCTTTGCTTCATTATTGTCTATAAAAGTTTGCTGTTGGAGCCAAAGCCCATTAATGTATTTGCTGAAATAATATTGTTTCCTTCTAACTTTGTTAGTTTTACTAGAAGTAAGTTTTATAACACCCTTTATAATAAAGTTTCTCAATTTTAGACACAGTATCTGAATACAGCTGAAAAAATAAAAGAGAAAAAGGGAGCTATTGAATCATTAAATGAAGACTTGGAAATGAGTAATTTTAATACCATAATCACAGACAGGAAGGACATAACTGTTCTCAAAAACTGTAGTAGGTGGAAGAGGTCTTTGAAGATTGTATGATCTGCTCTTCAGGTAGAAGCACACAGACCTGTAATTTAAAAAAGATCTTATTTTCTCAAAAGTATTCTAAGCAGGGATACAGTGTATCTTGAAGAACTCCAGCTATTAGTAATAGCTTTCTCTACTCTAAGCATCACTCTTCATAATATTATTTCTCATATTTCATATATTCATTCTATTTTAGGTGATACCAAATGCCATAAAGGGACAATAAGTTAGAGGGAGGTCTTGGAACTCTTTATACAAGCACAAACCTTGACACCCTTTTGCCCCACACAGCATTGACCCTAGCTGACATATTGATTACTCGAAGGGAGCTGAAATCCAGATGGTTTCTCTGGATATAATTAAGAAGGAATGAAGCCCCAAGACACAAGAGACTGTAATCAGCATTTATCACAGCCTGAAAGGGAGGCTGAGCTGGAAGCTAGGAGAGCTGTCTCTGGAGCTCAATGATATAACCTTAAAATGTCATGACATTAAATTCAGATCTGGCAAAAAGCTTTTGATAATGTGTGAGTCTGAGCTTAAGAAATCAAAGGAATAAACCCAGTGTGTTCAGCTGCCTGAGTCGTTCTCGTGTGACTGTGACCTTTCCCTCACTGCGATTATTAATCACAGTGAGGGGAAAGCACAGGAAACAGGAAAATATCAGTAATATTCATGTAGATGCAATATCTGCCATCCAGTCATTTGGCATAGAGCTCAAGAGGTAACCTGTCAGATTTGGGGTGCAGTTTATGAGACAGTCAGCTTTACATTTCCCAGAAATGTTAAAATCATCCTCTTCTGGAGGAGGGATGCTATTTCCAAAGCCAGAGCATACCAGCAGGCAGCCTGCTGCCAGATGGTTGTGAGCACAAAAGGAGGGATCAAGGCACGGATGGCTTGGCATGAGAGCTCTGTTGTACTTTTTCCTGCTGGATAGTCCAGGTTTGGGGCAAGCCTTCTGCCAGGGGTGTTCTCAGGTGCTGCCAGAGCTGCCCCACACTGCACAGACCTGAAAAAACTGCCTTTTCTGCCATTCAAACACCACTATGCCACCTACAGACACAATGGACCCCATAACCTGAAGACAGACAGGTTTTGTTCTGTCCCACTTAGCCATGGCATTGAGCACCCTGTGTACAATTCGGAATATGCAAATATTATTTAGAAGAACCAGTTGCAAAGTCTAATTTTTCTGAGTGCCTAATTTCAGCATTCTTGCCGGAAGTATTTTACATCATCTTGTGAGCTACAGCTGTCAAATGGCAAAACCCCCCCAGCTGGTAGAGGTAGAAAAAGTTGTATAGCTAGGACTGCTAATTCTGGCCTGTGCATAGAATTGATAGAAAAAACCCCAACCAAACCAAACCATAACAAAGTAAATTAATAAATCTTTGCCCTTGAGTTGTTAATTATAGTTAGACAATGTTTCCTCTTCACATACATCTTGCATGAACTGTAGCAAATTTCTGTCAAGTCATCGCACACACAAAACCACACGGCCAAAGAATCATTCTGCAAATGGGCAAGATGCAAATAAAAGTTTCTTTGCATTCTTTAATTGTAGCCAGACTTTTTTTCCCCTTCCATATAGATCACTTTAACAATTTGATTTTCAAAAAATAAGCACAAGAACTGGAAATTCTGAAACACAATACTCGCGCCTGTGTTTGAGTTCCCATGATGAGCATCATAAGGAAAGATCAGGAGAAGTCATGGCAGATGTGCACGTTTCTCATGGTTAGACATTTCAAGGTTTTCTTTCTACAGCGTGAGCTACTAGCTCAGAATTCTGCACGCTTTATAGAGGTTTCCTTGAATGCAGCAGTAAGCTGGAAAGCACTGCCACGTGCTGAAGTTTCCAAGTGAAAGTACAAGAGGAACTTCTTATTCTCATTCCAGTCCTTTACAGCAGCCTGGATGGCTGGAACAAGCAAAGGATTTAAGCTCCTGACCTCATACGAGGCTGAGAAATTCCCCTGTGGTTGAAATAGTACAGTCAGAAACCTTTTCTTTGAATTTTTTTTTTCTCCAAGTTTTGGCAAAGGTGATCTTCTGGGGCAGAAGAGGATTATATAGATCATGACTACAGATCCTGGTCCCAAAAGATACAGCCAGCTTTGGGGAGGCTGATAATTAAATTATTAGGGCGATGCCTTAAGTTTTAGCTTTCATGTTTTTCTGATTCTGGGCTGCTTAGGGGTGTAAGCTCTGAGCCCCGTATTGAGTGTTAGTCAGTTCTCTTCACAGGGCAGGGAAACAAAACAGCTTGAGGCCAAGGACAATGGGCACAAGTTTCAGGCCCAAAAAAATCATAAACAATGGAGGGCTGAGGGGCGAGAACAAGGAGGAAGGATGGAACTTCATAAGCTGAAGCTATAATTGGACAATTAACGCAAATATGCAAATGGACCACAACTTGTAAAAGTGTGAAACCTTGTGACCATTTTGGGTCCATCTTGGGCGCAGCCCTGGCCAGGCTCTTGTTCTACCCAAGGTGTATTCTTTAAGGCCTTTTTACAAGTACCTGCTTTATTCTCTTAGTTCTGTCTAGTTTCTGTTCCAGCTCAGCCTGCTCAAAGCACCAAGGGACCATAATGAAAATAAGCTCTCGACTCTCAACACTGAGATCCAGCAAGAAAACAAAACCTCACAGGCCGTCTTAGCACTCCTCATAAAATACAGAAATGTTTCAACCTCTATTTGTGTAAGAAAGAGGCTGTTCAGATGCTTAGGTACTTGCACTGTCCTCATCTATGCCTAAAAATGTACAACATGACAAATACCTGCAGCTTTCTGAAGATGAAATATTGATTCCATTCTAATAAATAACAGAAATGCAATAGATCTTTGGTGGCAGAGTAGGCTAATTTATTAGATTAACTTTTTCTTTGGAAGAGCAACCTCCAAAATTGTCTCGTGTGATAGTTGAAAATAGATTTGAATTGATTAACCTGTGAAATTTCTACAGCTAATCCGGTTAACAAGTCAACATTAAGTTATGCAGGACTCAAACACTGAACAGCTCACTTGGGAAATTGGGCTCATTCCATTACAGGAGTATCTCAAGCAGAATCTCTCCATTGGAACAAATTGTGATTTATACATTTACATACACACACAAACACAAACACCACTTCTGATCAACTTTTGGCAAGTGCTTGCAGATTCTCCTCACAAGGTCACTTCTAGGATGTCCTCAGGATGTCACACACTGCTCATTCTTCCTCCATTCACTCCTGTGCAGCTCCTCTCCTAATCACAGCCATCACTGGGTGTGGAATTGATGGCCAGGCATGCATAGGCAACCTAGCTAAAAAGAAATGTTGATGTGGTATTTCTAACATTGTTTCTTAATGTAAAATTCAAATAAATACATGTCACTTTATTTGCTTTAAAAACTCTGTTCCATAATTCTGCATAAACCTAAATTTGGTTTTGTTTCTGCAAAGTCACCCTATTAAAACTATAAGCAGCAAATACCCCAAAACTTTATGTGCAAAGCAACCTCAGCATCTGATTCTTGAAAAAACAATTCTAATATGCAAAAGTACTAAAGACTTTTCTTACAATCAATCAATTTGTAGTCTTCCCTCTACCTTTAAGGCCAAAGCAATATTATACCAACAGAAGTCTGAAAACAGATTGCCAATACTAATTAAGGTGGTATTGAAAGAACATCCAATATGAGCTTTCCCTTCTATTTTATTGAAATCAGTGTCTTGAAACAATTCTGAAATTAATCAGGTGGGAGCACATAGAACTCCCTTAGAGTTCTCTTTTGGAAAAGAACCCAAACCTCAGCCAACCAACAGAAAATAATTAAAAACAAGCAAACAAACAAACAAACAAAAACACACAAAACCCCACAAACCACACACCAAATGAGCTTTTTTTTTTTTTTTTTTAAACTAACTCTGATTATGGATATGCCAACCTCATATCTGCATCCAAAAAAATCAGGTAGATTTAGTGAAAAATGTTGCTAATTATAAACAGAAATGGCTTAGTTTTAAAATGCAACAGATTGAGCAAAACAATTATTTCAAAACAGAGGTCTCAACATATAAGTGCCTTAAGCTCTCAGACCTACACTGTAGTCTGGAGTCCTCTCTATACCTACCTTGTCAGGGAAAAAATCCTGACACACAGTTTTCTGGGAAAAAAATCCCAAAACCCAGCAATCTCATCTCAACCCCCAAAAAAGCTACTTAAGTTTTTCACTACTTTTAAGGAAAAAGAATCAAAACAAAACAAAACAAAACAAAAAAAAAAAACCCACCAAAAACACCAGAAAAAAGTTTTTAATAATGTCTTTTCTTATCTCATGCCTCTAATGCACAGCATTTCCTTTGTTAATACATGTTAATATACCTTAATGGCAGAAATTTAAATACAAAAATATTGAGGCTGGCTGTAAGCTGTGTTTATGTAAACTAATTAAATCAAAGATAAGCCAAATGTTGATGTTAATATGCATTGGATTTTACTGAGAAGACACTAAAATCTGAAATTGTGGATAGTTATTTGCTAACCCCAGTATGTGCTTTCAAAAAAGCACAGCTAAAAATATAATGAGTTATTGATTTCATATGGACAAGGTTCCAAAACTGGATTGCAAAACTCCATTAACTTCTCCACCTGGGCTGGCCAACTACAGACAACAGTAATTGCTCTCCTTGCAGTCCTGCATGTACCAATTTATAATATTAAAGAAATGGTACAGTTAGTTATACAGTGATATTTCAAAACCCACCTACAACTGCAAAGCAACATGTTATGTTTTACTCAGATTCCATTAAAAAGTCTTTATAAAGAGGCAAAAATTTAAAAGTGCAGGTCGTATTTGAAAAGGTGTACTGTTACTCTTGAAGAACTCCTTCCTTCTACGATGCAGTAAGTTATTACAATAGAAAGTTACAATATACCCTTGACTGATTTTTAATTTTGTAAATTTGAAGTTTGCAACAAGAAGAATAACATCCAATTTCACAGAATATGCTGAGTTGGAAGGGACCCACCAGGATCATAGAGTCCAGCTGCTGGCCCTGCACAGGACACCACAAGAGTCACACCATGTGCCCGAGAGCGTTGTCCATACAACTCTCATCCCTCAGAGTATCGCCCAGGGCAGAAATAAAGTTTCTACAGTGTTTAAATCTTTATGTATATATGCTATGAAATGAGGAAAAAGAAAGTGATGTAAAACCCAGACATGGAGGGACCGCTGAAAATAAGCAAGCAAGAGGAAATCCCAGGCAATGATGTTTATGGAACACTGTGGGAATTTGTGATGATAACAAAAGTGGGAAATGGAATGCAGTTCTTTTATCCCTTGCAATTCCTCACTCTCCCTGGGATTTCTCCTTGAAGTGTCATAGAACAGGGATCCATAGGCCATCCTCTCTTGAGGAATGCACAGGGATACAAATGAGGCACATTTTAGTCTTAACACATATAGAACCACAAATATATCAGTTATTCTGAGATTATATGAGATGGAGAAGAACAGGAAATGTAGATACACCAGCTTCAAAAAAATTTAATGGCCATAATTGCCTTGAGTGATGTGCTTTTTGCAGGGAGGATGATTCCAAAAGGAAGCCTTTAGACAGTTGTGCCAGGCAGCTGGCTCTGGAATCCTTCACAGAAATGATGGTGGGACCACACCGTGGAGTTCTGTATCTGTGCTGGATGGCTCAGAAATGATGTAGTATTTAAAGAAGATTAGGTCAGGACTCTGTAACTGAAAGGATTTGGAATGACTCTGTTTTATTTCTCACGTATTAAAGAGAAAAGAAAGTGAAGCACCAGTGTGCCCATCACAGACAATCCCAATACAAAGTCTTGGCAGATTAGACACTTTGCATGTTCACTTTCTGAATTTAATACAGGTTATCATACAAACATCTTTGAGACAAAACGTTCTGCAACACACAGTTCAGAGTGCCAAGTACACATTAAAAATGTCTAATGACATCGCTGTCAAGAAGCAGCATTGAATTTCAAAATATCACTGAATTTTAAATACAAAATACAATCACATAACATATTCTCATTTATCTGCATCAGTGCTTATATCTTACCAGATAAAAATCCACTCAGCTGAAGGAGATGTGAAATAATTTCTTCCACTTTATTATTCACAGACAAATGGAAGACTGTCAAAACACAGAAGGCAGCCTTCTGATGGTTAAAGCTTTCGACTTTGATCATGTGGATATGCTCTTCAGTAGCCGTTCCTACAACTTACAGCAGAGCATTTATATACACTTACCTAGGACATTCTGGAAATCTTCTGAAGTCCCTTCCTTTTGTAGTGTTGATTTTGATGCTTGCAATTATTCACCAGGCTGAGATAACAATATAAACTGTCTGCTGAAGGATTCTGCTTGTGCCATTCAACTACAAAGTGACAGAGGAGTTGCCGTCTGCACATTTAACACTGCAAGTAGAAACAGCTGTAAGTTTTATTCTGTACATTAAAAATGTCTAACTCTTGACTGCAGCCAATTTTCTGCTAAGAATTAGGAGTTTTTTGGGAGCAAGGACCAGGTTAATGTACTCCACATGCAATTGCAGTGTTCTCGAAGGGTGCACGGTCATATGAAAGGTGAGATACAACAAGACACTCAATCTCCAGTAATTACTTAGACACACTCTAAACGACTTCAGCTCTGAGAAGCACAGTTGTCAGAGAGGCAAAATGCTATAAAGAGCACACAAATGTGTTTTCTTACGTTTCCCCCCACTCGTTATTGTGTGCAATCATTTTAAACTATTTCAAAGTCTGCCTGAAAATTCTTGGTTTATGATATCAACGTTTTCAGTATTGCTTCCCTCTTGGGGTCTCCCTTGATGTTTTGCTGTTGTAATGTTAACTTTGCAGGACTGATACTGCTTCACTTTCTGCAGGAGCGCACAGACTTCTGGGGCTTAAATATAAACTTTCTGAAATTAACTTCTGCAGTTCAAGCACCATCACCACTTGAGATGCATTTCTTAATCTTGTGACACATGCAATGTTTTGGTAGAATAGTCTCTTCCTACGAGTAGCTCCCGATCAGGTCATGGGTTCAGACACTGTTTTCACCCCTTTTCATTACAGCCTCCATAGTACAGAACCGTGACATGGGTTCCTGTCGAGCTCCTCAAACCAGATGGAGAAGGTTCACACAGCAAAAACTCCAGCCTGGCCTCTTGGGGAATTTTGTCAAGGAATTGCAGTTATTCTGCAGTAAGTACCTTTTTCTTTACATAATCTCCTATTCTCTTTTTGTGCATCTTCTCCATATAAAATGAGCGTTTTGGTCTGGAGCAGCCTTCAGGGTACTGGCTGTGCTGTGAATATTGCTGAACCTTCAGCAGACCATGGGAAAATCAGGTTTTCTTCCTTCCCTGATCAGTTCCTTCACCTTGAAATAAGGGTGGTTGACATGGGCTGCACATAGGTCTGTTGCTGAAACTGTGTCAAGAGATCACTGTGTTTACACAGGGGATTCAAAATAACTTAAACATTTCCCTGCAGGTGGAATGCGTTTAAAAAAAAAAACCAATCAAACCAGTCTAGAAAGTCATAGTAA
Source organism: Hirundo rustica (assembly GCF_015227805.2). NCBI lineage: Eukaryota > Metazoa > Chordata > Aves > Passeriformes > Hirundinidae > Hirundo > Hirundo rustica. The sequence continues at coordinate 18,526,318 of NC_053452.1, forward strand.
GCAGGGGTAGCAGATACCTAATTCACATATCTTAAAAAACCACCCCTAGGAGCAAACCACAACTTCAAAATTCAAAATAAGTGGGACTGTCACACTCAAGAGGATGTTCTAAACAAGAGCAAAGAATGACAATGGAAGTGGAGGAGGCAGAGCAGCTGAATGACTGTTCCTGATTTGTTATACCCAAAAAAGAAGTGACACAGAAAAATCCATGCCATTCATCTACCTCAATGACCAAATTAACTGCACTGAAGTTGTTACAAGAATGTTGATATAATGGAGCAGTAAACAGAGAAGGAGAAAACTTGTAAAAAACCCTTGTCTTTCTCTCTTGATCTGATTCTTGTTAGAGGGGAAAAAGTGTAAGGCTGTAGATGGTGTTATTTTTATTTTAGACTAAGTAGAAATATTCAGGGGTCTGAAAGTCTATTTAAAAGTACACAACATTCCAAAGAATTTCAAAACAGAGGAATTTACCAGCTTTTCAGAAAAATGGTGTTGGAAAGATCTAAACAACAGAAATGCCAGAAGATCTTAATTCTCTCACGCATTTCTCCTCCAGTACTATTTTTGACTGAAGTTAACTTTCTCTGTAATAAGAAATCTTAATTTCCCCTTCAATATTATTTCAATATTATGGAAAATTTTAAAGTGAAAACTTGGGAGAATCTCAATTGATAAAATCATATCTTGTTTAGAAGAAAATAATTTGATATTGCTATTTGTACTGCTTATTTTCTTATTAGCAGGTGGAGGTTTTTTCCTAAAGAACTCCTTTGACTCTCTAAGTTTTTATTTTTACTTGTAGGACGTTGTTCCATTTGTCAAACTCTTTCTGAAATCTGGAAGCAGCTGTCTTCTATTTCTGAAAAAGGGGTCTTGTCATAGTACTGTGAGTTTTTCTGATTAAGTTCCCATTAACAGATGGCGTGGTCAACCAGGTCAGAAGTGAGAATAATATCCACTGGTTAAAGATTTTTTCATCAGATGTTCTGATGTAGCTTTGCAAGTATGCAGACTGCTATGAAACCCTGTTCAATAGAAATACAGTTTTCTTGAGTTTATTCATCTGAATTTTGTTCCTTCTAGATCAATCCCTCATGGCTGATGAGGGAGGAAAAAACACGGTCAGCGAAACAGAGCTTAGCACTGATTCCGTAAAAGAGGAGAAATGCTGATGCTCCCAAGTGAGTCCTGAGGTGGAGCAGAATGTGGCTGATTGTGGCACCACAGGGGCACAGTGACCAATTACGGGCTGGATATGACCAGTTATGAACTGGAGCAGTCTCTATAAATGACAGCACTCTGCTAATCAGCAGTGGAATTGTCATGGCTGAAAACACTCTCCCCACATTTCCCAAGAAGGGCAGTCAGAGGCAAGAGAGCTCTGAGATACCAAAGGATGTCCTGGTGGCTTTTATCGTCATCTGCTCACGGGTCCTTGGTGAGCTGCCCTTCACATCAGTCAGGCCATTAGGAGATTTACAGACCTTGAATAGAAAGGGCAGCAAGGGAAATGGCTGGAACACCAGTGCTGCTTTGCTTTGGACATCCCTGATTCACTTGCTTGTCTAAAGGTTTTCATTTTTTTTTTTTAAAAAGGTGAAGGACAGTTTTTTAATGCTTATGAAAATTCTTAAGCAATTAAATATAGTTTTTCCAAGAGGCATAGTCTTATGTTCTACCCTAGCAAGTCCAGTTAGCTGCTAAGTGTTTGGTCTTTCCTGGAATATTTGTTTTCTTTCTAATTTCCATAAGATTCCTTTAAACTCTCTCTACTCTTTGAAAATAATTTATGTAAATCTCAGAGAATTTTGTCTGTATTAATATAACCACTTGTTCAATGGCATAAATAACCATGAGTAATCCAAAAGCTGAGACTTTAGGACAACTGAAACAATACCAGAAATTCCTGTGTTTTACAGATAATTCCTTTAAAATAACACCATTAAAATATGTCACACTAAGTAGCAGGAGGGGCTAAGATGATGAGGATTAGTGCTGGGTTTTATGCCTTTGGTTGTAGCACTGGGATATCCAGAGGGAGGTTTTCCCCTCAAGAGATGCTTTGGTAACAAAATCTTCAGCTCAGGTTCCGTGGGGAAATACACACCACAAAAATATAAGTGGGCTAAGACCATAACCTCTTGTTTTTTATAACAAAGCCATTACATGGTCTCCAAATCAAAACGCACTTTTGGGGGTTGTGATTTCTGTGTACACCTTGGCATAGGAGAGAGAAGACAGTCAACAGCCAACAGTCATTTCAAATGTATTTGCCTTTCATTACCTATGTTTGAAGTATTCTTGTTAGTGACGTAAAAATGAGGATTAGCACAACCAAACGTTATTTATTGCATGAATTAACTTCAAAGATCTCTCCTCAACATGACACTTAAGAAATATAAAGAATCTGAACAAGTCCAAGAAAAAAAACCCATTAAAATTGCTTTCCTTAACGTATAGAAGTCGTTTACAGAAGGGTTGACATCTAAGGTCATATGATTTCAGGACATTAAAACATTTCAAAAGACAAGTCTGATTTTGATTGAACATGCTAAAAATATTCTACAGTCAGATCATTTAAAGCACCCCAACTAAATTTTGATGAACTTGCCGCCTACAAAAAATCTGTTATTAGGAAAACACTTTGTACCTGCTAAGCATTAATGCATGGATTAATAAAAATAGCTCTGACTAATGCCAAGCAAAGACAAGAAATTATTTTTTTCAGAAGCTGATGCATCATCTATTTCTTTTATTGATACATCTGTAAGTGTCAGGTTTTCAGACTTGGTGCAATTAAAAACTGTTTACTCAAATGCTTTTCCTATTTCAGTAAATTAGGCATATTTTAAAATCAGGCAGACAGAGTCTGATAGTTTATGCTTTTTCCTCTTGTCTATTCAAGTGGAAGAAAACATCCAGCAGCCTTTTCCAGTCCCTTATCCCTAGACACAAACAAAAGATCTAACCCATATGCTTTCAGCACAACCCAAACCCACAGAAAGGAATCTCTCCCTAACACAAGGACAAGCTAAAAACCTATCAGAAGGATCTCAGCTATAGGATACATTTCCACTAAAGGGGAAAGAAATCTCTTGTGAAAAGTTAACAATGCCTTTTTCATCATCAAACCTACACAATACAAATATGATTTACATGCTACTAAAGGATGGTCCTAAAGAGAATGAACAGCTGAAGTGTGATGGGATTTTGTTAACTCATCTCAACATAAAGATTTTATTCTATCTTCTCATTCAGCCCATATTCGTCCTGGATTTAGTGCAACCACTCTCATTTTACAATGGAACACTGTATTAACCATAATTTTCATCTTATTTACAGCACAAATCCCTTGTCATAAAGCAGAATCTACATGTTTGGCACTAGATGAATATAAAATAAAGCTCAGGTTTCCCTAGATTAAAAGTCTAGGCTTCTACACAGCAAGATGACAGGACATTAAGAATTTATCAGCCTTCCATGCTGTTATCAATAGGTACTCTGGCATTTGATGGTCTTTGATGATTTATAAAGGGAAATAAGATAAAAATGGATAAACTGTACAGTAGAAGACCAAGCAATCTTTAATTCTTTTCCCAGGAAAAAGCTACATTCAAACTGACTTGGTCTTGCTCATCTTGCTTCCTCTAACTTTGATTTTCCAGACTAGAAAGTATTTTTTCATCCCAGGAGTAGCAGAAACCATTATTTAGGCATGTGGATGTTGCAGGCTGTCCCACCTGCTGTCACAACAGCTCAATAACAACACTTGGGCTGGTGGGAGACAGATGTGGGACTATTTGGCCAGTTCCTGCTTTCTAAACCATTCCCTGTAATGGACAGACACATGAAAAATGTATCTTAGGCAGAGAGGTATTGTAGCCAGAAACATTCCTGTGCTGGCCACATTGGTGGACAAGAGAAGGACTGTGAATTCATCTCTCTGGGCTGCTCTAAGGCCTTTGACTCGGTCCCCCACGACATTGTTTTCTTTAAACTGGGAGAGATGGATTTGATGGGTGGGCTGTTAGGTGGATGAGGTATTTCTGGACAGTCACATCCAGAGGGCAGTGGCTTGACTGAGGTGGGTATGAACTAAGCATTAGCATAAAGTCCGTAGTTAAAGAATGAGAGTAAAATAAAACTTTATTTAAAAGATTAAAATAGGTTTATCTGTCTTCTAAACATTCCCATCACAGCAATCATTAATTCTCTAATTGACACATGTACACATATATTCAGTAACAACAAATGTTCCCAGAACTTCGTGGAGCAATATAATGAAACAAGATCATGATTTCTTCAGTTAATTTTTATAATGTGGAGCACGGAACTGGCAAACATAAGGTACAATTTCAAATATGTGTGAAATTCAAACCGGATTCAACCAGAAAGAAGCATCTCCCTCTAAAAAGTAACGAAAAAACATTGAAATGAATGTGTAGGAGAATAGTGTTGCATATTTATCTGAGCAAGAGGTTAAACTTCAGCTACCAAGTTGTTACTGATGTTTCCAAAACAGCCAAAAGAATGTGATAAATTCACCACTAAATATTTCCTTCTGTTTATCACTCCATAATTTCCTGGAATGCATTCTATATAATTTGAGCAGGGTTAGCTATTTCACACAGTCTTTATAGCAACAAAGAAAAAATGGAAGAATTAACTTTCCTCCTAAAATTCAGTGCATAGGAAGATAGTAGGAAGATACTACCAGAAATAGTCTTACTTTTTCTAAGGTTAAATAAACAAGAAGAAACAAAAAAATCAAAAGAAAAAAAAAAGTTTAATTCCTTTAGTAATTTATACATAAGAACAAAAAACTTCTGAGTAATCTTTAGATTCTGTAATTCTTTGAATTCTTGAATGCCTGTGCATGAGTCAACATAGTATTAAAATGGCATTTTATCACATAGAAGTATTGAAAAATTATTACTGTAATTATTTAATTTCAATTTATTTTTCATTTCCTTACATGAAATTGGAAAATAAATCAAAATTGAGTAACTTATAAGGCAGCTGTCTTTCATGTAGCCATTTTAGCACCAGTGTTAATCCCATTTCTCCTAAATTATGGCCTGCAGAAAACTAGTGAAAGAATCAAGAAAAAAATAGCAATCACTTTCAAAAAGAATTTATCAAGCATTTCCAAACCTTCATTATCAAAGACTAAAAGTATGAATACTGATGGCCTCAGTGGTGGCAAAAAAATCACTTTTATTTTATCTACCAATGCAGTTCTTGTTTAATTTTGAACAAGCTTACAGCTGCTACACCCAGAGGGTGGTCACCTTAACACCTTCTGGCAGCAAACTCCAAAAAACCTTTTCCTGAACCTCTGCCAGATCTTGCAGGAAGGCAAACAGCATCTGAGAACAAAATCAACAACGGGGTAAGCAATTAGAGTTCAATTATCCAAAGAGAATGTTCACACCTGTGTGAAAGGAGATAAAAATGACAAACTAAAGTAGCATAATTTTCAAATTATGGACTGGAGCCTGACTGGCAAGAATACAGTAAAGTGGCAATGGGTAGATGTACTTTTGCAGAAATCTTTCTCATCGTTCATGGCAGAATGAGGGAAGACTGCATACTAAAGACTAATTAATTATTTTGAATGAACTATTCTACCATTTCACCAAAACAAATAGTAGATATTTTATTGCAGATATTTTGGAACACATCCCTTTGTACTTAAATCAAAGCTGTACTTAAAATTCTTGTACTACAGTAAGCATTCTCTAGGCAAGGAACAAGGCTGTAGCCTTTTTCCCCCATTCAGATTCCCAACATTATTCTTTTCTACCCATTTAATTTTATAAACTTTAGTGTTTCCACTAATAGAAAAAAACATTTTCCCCACTTTAACAACAGTAATTGCAGTGCTTTCTAAGCTATACCTCTGATTTTCTGACTTTCAAATCAGGTATCTTAGATATACAAGAAGTTTAGCATCCAGCAACAATACAGTTGTGTAAACTATGCAATTATCACTTAATCTATGTAAATTTAGTGTCACACTAATCCCAAAATGTATTGATGCTAAAGACAAAAAGGACTTCAAAGTTGAGTTATCTTCAAAGATGTATAAGATCTGATGAAACATCATGGAATGTGGTGCTCATATTCTTAACAGGTATTATTTTTAATGCATCTTTTAGGATTTTCTAAAAGCATCTTTGAGCCTTAACTCTCTAATCTAACTGAAAATTAATCTAGCAAGGAGAAAAATACACACATACAGTATTTTAATTAATTTTCAGCTAAATTAGTGAGACAGTCTAGCATGCTTGCCATGAAATCACGGGGACCAGTGTGATGGAGAGGGTGTCTTACTATAGGACAAGCAAATACAGGTGACCTCGTCCCTGATAAGTGACAGCTGTGTTAATTACCTAATAGAGCCTCCCCCTGATGAGTCACAGCTGTATCCAATAAAGGTAAGTGTGACAAAAGGCAGTGGGTTAGCTGGTAAAGGGAATCATAATAGAAGATCATGAAAGGGAAGGAATCTCGAGGAGAAGGGGATGAGAGGCTCATGAAGAAGGACCCTGAGGATAAAAAATCACTGCTGTGAGGTCAGGCTGGGTCTGCACTTAGAGCCTGTTGCTGGAATCTGCAGTCACAGTCTAGCTAGGTAAAAGCCTGCAGTCAGTCTGCAAACTGATCCTTGCAGTCATCGTTTAGCAGGAAATAACCAGCAGTCAGAGGCTGCAAGGGAAACCTACAGTAGGAGCTTGCTGCAGCCAGAGTCAGTGAATGGTTGGAGTCAGGATGGCTGAGCTGTGAAGAGGAACAAGCCAGGCCCCTTTTCATGCTGTAATAAACAAGAAGTCTGTTTCTTGGCTCACTTCTACCTTCTAACAAGAGGGCAGCTGCAGATATCTGACAGCCTGTTGTGCTCAGGGTATGGAAATTTTTCAGACCGTAAACCCTCCTGTGCTCCAGCTGGTTTTCAGAGATCAGTGAGCTGTGATTTCTGATCACAGACAATTCAGCTCTAAAACTGTGCTCAGTAAGATCCAGAGTCACAAACAGAACAGATTATTGAAGGAACAGAAAAACTGTGCTCAGAATTGCTGGTGATAAATGCACTAACTACAGAGATTGCCACAGGCAGTATAGGAACAGAGACCTACCAACAATATAAGTATAAAAATGAATATTTCCACCTCTGTTACAATGTAGTTGGAAGAGCAAAGTTCACCTAAAAGTGTCCCTTCAGGAGAGGAGGAAGGACACAGTCTCTGATTCTGAGCGGAGGTGTTTTCCTCCTCTGTCCTTTTTGACCCAGATTCCCCCTTTCACACTATAAATTTTGACTCTTGCCAGTGGAGTGGAACAATCAGATCTGACAGCTGGAGTTTTGGGGACTTTGGGTGCATGTGTTGCATGTCCTCTTTTTTCTTCACTTGCATTCTTAGGGGTGTGAAACTTAACATGGAAATGGAGCTTAATGAGGTTCTTTCTGTCTGTCATGTGTTAGCACGGTTTAGTTTTTTTGTCATAGAGGAATATGGAATGATTTTCCAGGTCAGGACCTGGGAATTACTTTAGAGAGGACAGGGACCTATCAGAGGGTTAGTTGGAATATTGGCATCTGTCTTGACCACTAACAGAGGAGCGGCCCTGGCCGGGCTGTGCCTCCAGGCCCAGCTGCCGCCAGCACGGGGCTGGACAGGCCCTGATACCAGCTATGGGCCTGGCTGGGCCAGGGCCTGCCCAGATTTATCATCCTGCCTGGTTGTTGTTTTTGTTTTGTTTTTTCTTTTTTAATTCCGGACTGCCCAGGTCCTCTAATCTCTGATATTTCTGCGTGAGTTCTTCCCTCCCTCACCAGCGCGGCCTTGAACATCTGACACCATGAGCTGCAGCGAGAGAGAGAAAGGCTCTGGGCATTGGAGAGGACAACCAAGCTGCTGCTTGCTGCGAGGGATGTCCACTGTCAACAGAAAGTCTGGTCCTGGGAAATCTGCCATCAGCTGCTCGTGTGCCCAGGAATTCTGAGCTCCTTCGCCTGCCCTGCTGGAGCTGGGCCAGCCCTGCCCGGCCATCGCGGCTTCTCCAGCACTGCTCTTTGTGCTACGCTGTAGCCCCGCACCACACTGCCTGCCGGGGACATCCTGCTGTTCCAGCCACCAGCTCGGGAGTTTCCACCATTCCAGCTTGGTGCTCTCGGAGTCCCAAGGGATCAGACTGCCCCAGGCTTTGTGAAACAAAACCCCTCGAGGTTCCTGGTTCTGTTTATTATTAATGCTGTAGTTGTTGTTGGTTGTTTGCCTTGTTATACTTACTAGTAAAGAATTGTTATTCCTTTCCCCATAGCCCTGCCTGAAAAAGCCCCTTTAATTTCCTAAATTATAATAACTTGGAGGGAGGGAATTGGAATTCCCCATTCCTAGAGAGGCCCCACTCCTCCCTAGCAGATACCTCTCTTTCAAACCAAGACACTGTCAGAATTGATACTTGACACAGAAGGTAGAATGAACGCCTTGGTCCTCTTCCACATGCTGGGGTGGCAGTAAAGGCTGTCTGAGCTTCACCAGGGAGCCTTTGTGCACATCCTTATCGGTCCAAATTTGAAACAAGGCTGGTACACACAGTGAAGGGGCTGGTACAGATGTGCAGATGCTCTTCTGTGCCTCACACTCCAGACATCCTGCAGGCCTCAGCTTTTGCTCAAGCCCTTGCAAGATAAGGAAGGGGCTCAACTCAAGTTTCCCTCAACCAGTCTCCTCAATTCTTCACCAACTTAAAGTCGACTGTAGAATTCTGACCATTTACCACACCAGGAAAGGCTGAAGGTCCTTAAGCAGCCACTGTCCCCTGCAGCCAGCTATCCTGCCAGCCAGCCATCCTCCTTGCACACTGACTTTGGGCAGTTTCTTCAGAGTCCCATAACTCATGGCAGTGTGTGCTGGCTTGAAGGCAAAACCAGTGAGAGACTCCAAGTCAGAAAAAAACAATTTAATAGGAGAGGAAGAAAAAAAAGTAAAATAAAATAAAACACATGCAATGGTACAAAAGATCACTGACAGAGTCAGAATACAACCTGAAACTGTGGTGGTAGCAGTCCAGATGAAGTGGTCTTGTTGAAGCAGTGCTCCTGCAGAAAGGTCTGGTAGCTCTTGTCCTCTGGGAATCCAGTGGGTAAGGCTGCCTGTGCTGTCCCAAGGCCCAGATTATATCCAGGTGGGAATGCTTGGCTCCTCCCCCTGGGCGGAGCATCTCACAATGGACTGATATCATTTTATCAGTTTTGTAATGGGTCCTTGATTGCCCATTAAACAGAGATAGCTCCTGGGGAGAGTTATCTATGAGTCATGCAGGAAGGCATTGGTGGGCCATTAACAGAAGATAGTCTGGAGGGAGGGGGCAAGGGAAACAGTGGTGCACAACTTAGTTTCAACATTTCATGTAGCTGGTGATAGAATACATACTTTGGGCACATTTTACATTGTAACCTAGGACATAATCCACCCCTTATTCTATGACCATCTACATCATACCTAAATTCATACATTCTTACAGCTAGATAGATAAATATACACATATACAGAATGAAACCCTACACCCAGTTCTCACTTAAAATTAGGTTTCCCTGTGGTACACAACGGGTTTCCCCATCTTTCTGCATTACCCACCAAGTGGAACCAGGTCCTTGAGCAAAAACAATCCCACGGATGGGTCTGCCTTTGCTTGATGTGGGATTAATCCAAACAGTTTTTCCTAAGATGCCTTTCATGTGTACCACAGGGACTTTATCACCATCCACTGTGTGCAAGGGTTCAGACTGGGCAGGACCAGCTCGATTGATTGACCCTCGAGTGTTGACCATCCAGGTGGCCTTTGCTAAGTTCAGTTCCCAATTTTTGAAAGTCCCCCCACTAAGCGCCTTCAGGGTAGTCTTAAGTAACCCATTGCACCGTTCAACTTTCCCGGCAGCTGGTGCATGATAAGGGATGTGATATATCCATTCAATGCCATGTTCTCTAGCCCAGGTGTTTATAAGGCCGTTCTTGAAATGGGTCCCGTTGTCTGACTCGATTCTCTCAGGGGTGCCATGTCTCCACAGGACTTGCTTTTCAAGGCCTAAGATAGTATTCCGAGCAGTAGCATGAGGCACAGGGTAGGTCTCCAACCATCCAGTGGTGGCTTCCACCATAGTTAGCACATAGCGCTTGCCTTGGCGGGTTTGGGGAAGGGTGATGTAGTCAATCTGCCAGGCCTCCCCATACCTGTACTTCAACCATCGTCCACCGTACCACAGAGGCTTTACCCGCTTGGCCTGTTTGATTGCAGCGCAGGTCTCACAGTTGTGGATGACCTGTGAGATGTTGTCCATAGTAAGGTCCACCCCTCAGTCACGGGCCCATCGGTATGTTGCATCTCTCCCCTGATGACCAGACGCATCATGGGCCCAGCAGGCTAGGAATACTTCTCCCTTGTGTTGCCAGTCTAGATCTACCTGTGATACTTTCACTTTGGCGGCTTTGTCCACCTGCTCGTTGTTGTGATGCTCTTCATTAGCCTGACTCTTGGACACATGTGCGTCCACGAGTCGAACCTTCACGGTCAGCTTCTCTACTCGGGCAGCGATGTCTTGCCAAATCTCAGCAGCCCAGATGGGTTTCCCTCTGCGCTGCCAATTGGCCTTTTTCCAGCAATTCAGCCATCCCCACAGAGCATTAGCTACCATCCATGAGTCGGTGTAGAGATAGAGTCTTGGCCACTTCTCTTGTTCGGCAATATCTAAAGCCAGCTGGATGGCTTTAAGTTCCGCAACCTGACTTGATTCACCTTGTCCCTCAGTAGCTTGTGCAACTCGTCGTGTGGGGCTCCATACTGCAGCCTTCCATTTCCGGTTAGCGCCTACAATTCGGCAGGAACCGTCAGTGAAAAGGGCATATTGTCTTTCAGTCTCCAGTAGCTCATTATACGGTGGGGCTTCCTCGGCACGTGTCACTTCTTCTTCTTCTTCTTCAGAAGATAATCCAAAAGTCTCACCTTCAGGCCAGTTAGTTATAATTTCCAGAATCCCAGGGCGATTTGGGTTTCCAATACGGGCGCACGGTGTGATGAGGGCAATCCATTTGCCCCATGTGGTGTCAGTGGCATGATGCGTGGAAGGAACCTTTCCCTTGAACATCCATCCCACTGGTAGTCGGGGTGCCAAAAGCAGCTGCGTTTCAGTGCCAATTACTTCCGAGGCAGCTTGAAGTCCTTCATAGGCGGCTAAGATTTCCTTCTCTGTGGGAGTGTAGTTGGCTTCGGATCCTCTGTAGCTTCGGTTCCAGAATCCCAGTGGTCGGCCCTGAGTCTCCCCAGGCACCTTCTGCCAAAGGCTCCAGGACAGGCCATTGTTCCCGGCTGCTGAGTAGAGCACGTTCTTCACCTCTGGTCCCAGCCTGACTGGGCCAAGGGCCACTGCATGAGCGATATCCTGCTTGATCTGGGCAAAGGCTTGCTGCTGTTCAGGGCCCCAGTGGAAATCGTTCTTCTTGCGGGTGACCAGGTAGAGAGGGCTCACAATCTGGCTGTACTCAGGAATGTGCATCCTCCAGAAACCTATGGCGCCTAGGAAAGCTTGTGTCTCCTTCTTGCTGGTCGGTGGGGACATGGCGATGATCTTATTGATGACCTCAGTGGGAATCTGCCGCCGTCCATCTTGCCACTTTACTCCCAGGAACTGGATTTCTTGAGCCGGTCCCTTCACTTTACTTCGCTTAATGGCAAAACCAGCTTTCAGCAGAATCTGGATGATCTTTTCTCCTTTCTCAAAGACTTCCCCTGCTGTGTTCCCTCATACAATGATGTCATCAATGTACTGTAAATGTTCAGGAGCCTCACCTTTTTCCAGTGCAGTCTGGATCAGTCCATGGCAGATGGTGGGGCTGTGTTTCCACCCCTGGGGCAGTCAGTTCCAGGTGTACTGTACGCCCTTCCAGGTGAAGGCAAACTGGGCCCTGCACTCTGCTGCCAAAGGAATGGAGAAGAAGGCATTGGCAATATCAATGGTCGCATACCACTTTGCTGCCTTGGACTCTAGCTCGTACTGAAGCTCCAACATGTCTGGCACAGCAGCACTTAGTGGTGGGGTGACTTCATTCAGAGCACGGTAATCCACAGTCAGTCTCCATTCTCCACTGGACTTACGCACTGGCCATATAGGGCTGTTGAAAGGTGAACGAGCCTTGCTGACCACCCCTTGGCTCTCCAGTTTACAAATCATCTCATGGATAGGAATCACAGAGTCTCTGTCGGTGCGGTATTGCTGTCGGTGTACTGTTGTTGTGGCGATTGGTACCTGTTGTTCTTCAACTCTCAGTAGTCTCACAGCACAGGAGTCATCTGAGAGACCAGGCAAGGTACTCAGTTGTCTGATGTCTTCTGTCTCTACAGCAGCTATCCCAAAAGCCCAGCGATATCCTTTTGGGTCTTTGAAGTATCCATTTCTGAGATAGTCTATGCCAAGGATGCATGGGGCCTCTGGGCCAGTCACGATGGGGTGTTTTTGCCACCCATTCCCGGTTAAACTCACTTCAGCCTCCAATACAGTCAGCTGCTGGGACCCTCCTGTCACTCCAGAAATAGAAATGGATTCTGTTCCTACATACCTCGATGACATCAGGGTACATTGGGCACCAGTGTCAACCAAAGCCGTATATTTTTGTGGGTCAGATGTGCCAGGCCATCGGATCCACACAGTCCAATAGATCCGATTGTCCCTTTCCTCTACCTGGCTAGAGGCAGGGCCCCCCTATTCCTGGTCATGGTACACATTGCTTTCTTCCTGTAAATATGTTCCTGAGGTCCCTTCAAGTGGATCAGTCATATCATTCTTCTTATACTGTCTGGAGTTCTGTGCCTTTGAGACTGGAGCAGTGTTGGCTCTAGATGAGCTCTTCGTGGTAGGTGTCTCTCTCTTCAGTTCACGTACCCGGGCTGCTAAGGAGGAGGTGGGTTTTCCATCCCAATTCCTCATGTCTTCTCCATGTTCCCGAAGAAAAGACCAGAGGTTACCCCGTGGAGTGTATCCTCTCTCCCTGGCTGGTGGGTACCTGCTCCTAATGGCAGAGACTCTTGTTGGTTCTGGCGAGATGTGGTAGATTTCTTCTTTAAGTTCCTTTTTCAGTTTCTGATGGCCCTCTTCAATCAAACTCCGGACTTGCTCAGCCAGCCTTGTTTCCACGGATGAGACATGGGTACGAAATGGGGTGGTGACAGTATCCTCGTAAATTCTTAGTTTATTGACCAAGACGCCCACCTTGTCCTCACCTTCCCTCCATCGCAGCGTTGCCAGGTAACGGGAGCACATCTCTGGTCCAAGCCATGCAAATCTCAACCACATCTGCGATGTGCACTGGACATCAGCTGGGCTTTTAGGAAATCTCTTGTCTTCTGAGAAAATGATCTCCAGCACAGCCAATTCCCTCAGGTATCGGATACCTTGTTCCATTGTGCTCCATTTTCCTTGGTGCACCTGGAGGTCTTCTTTACAAAGGTATCTGTCCCTCACACTTGTTAGCAGTCGCCGCCAGAGGCTGAGAGTTTGTTGGGTACTCCCAATCCCCTGGTCAATGACCACATCCCGAGACAGCGATCCCAGTTGCCTGGCCTCACTTCCATCCAGAATGGTGTCATTGGCTGCGGCGTCCCAGATGCGGAGCAGCCAGGTTAGGATGGACTCGTTTGTCTGGCGGGTGAATTCCCTCCGCAGGTCACGCAGTTCACCCAGGGATAGAGAGCGGGTGATGATCTCTGGCTCTGTCTCTTCTGTTGGGTGCGAAGGTCCTGCCACATCCTCACCAGTCATTATGCAGACTGATTTGCTCTTTGATTTCTTCTTCTGAACAGGGGCAACTGCTACTGGTTTAGGTTGTTCTGCTTCGGTGACAGTTTGTGTGGAGATGCTGATGGCACCTTTGGTTTCTTTCTCCTCTGTGACAGCTTGTGTAGACACTGAGACTGTTGCTTTGTTTTTGGTTCCTTTCTCCTCTGTGATGGTCTGAGTAGATGCAGAAACTGTTGCTTTGTTTTTGGTTCCTTTCTCTTCTGTGATGGTCTGAGTAGATGCAGAAACTGTTGCCTTGTTTTTGGTTCCTTTCTCTTCTGTGACAATCTGCGTAGATGTGGTTCCTGTTTCCTCTACGACAGTTTGTGTAGACACGGATGCCGTTGTTTTGCATTTGTTTCTTTTTCCCTCTTCCTCAAGGAGACGCTGCACCACCCCATGTAGTGTTTGATTTCTAAGCATGGTGCAGGCCGTGCAGAGAAGGCAAAGCAGAACTAACAACAATATTTTGCTGTCCTTGGCACCTAGAGAGAACTCAATACTTTCGAAAACTGCTGTGCCATACCTAAAAGACTGGAAAAAATCATTCTTTACCCCTCCCCACAGGGGCTGGGTGCGATTGTTGAGAGCCCAGATGTAGCATTCTGGACCAGGAGAAGAAAACAAAATAGAGTATATATTCCGAATGATGCTCATTGCCTCAGAGGTTATCATACAATAAACGTAATAGACCAATAAAGCAATTTTGGTACCATACCCTGGTCTACACATGAGCATTAAGACCAGCAAATACTGCCCCATGTGTGGGAAAATGTAGAGAGCTAGGTATAAGATATATGAAAGAATGTTGAGGATCATAGCGGACAGCTGTTTTTTTCCTCACTACAAAATTGTAATTCTGACTTTTCTCAGTACCTCCTGCCCCACCTGCCACCCCCATTTGGGCGCCAAAATATATGTGCTGGCTTGAAGGCAAAACCAGTGAGAGACTCCAAGTCAGAAAAAAACAATTTAATAGGAGAGGAAGAAAAAAAGTAAAATAAAATAAAACACATGCAATGGTACAAAAGATCACTGACAGAGTCAGAATACAACCTAACACCATGGTGGTGGCAGTCCAGATGAAGTGGTCTTGTTGAAGCAGTGTTCTTGCAAAGGTCTGGTAGCTCTTGTCCTCTGGGAATCCAGTGGGTAAGGCTGCCTGTGCTGTCCCAAGGCCCAGATTATATCCAGGTGGGAATGCTTGGCTCCTCCCCCTGGGCGGAGCATCTCACAATGGACTGATATCATTTTATCAGTTTTGTAATGGGTCCTTGATTGCCTATTAAACAGAGATAGCTCCTGGGGAGAGTTATCTATGAGTCATGCCGCAGGGCATTGATGGGCCATTAACAGAAGATAGTCTGGAGGCAGGGGGCAAGAGAAACACTGCCCAACCTAGTTTCAACAGCTCATGTAGATGGTGTTAGAATACATACTTTGGGCACATTTTACATTGTAACCTAGGACACAGTGGAAGTGATTAACTTTCACTCAGAGCAGTAGAAATGTGTCAGCTCACTCACAAAGCTTTTGAAACAGCTCCAACAGCAGCCAGGCTGCTCAGGCTTTTGTGCATCCCAGTGGGATGCAGGGGATGCCCACAGTCGGATGGAGGAGAGAGGAAGGATGAGCACTCTCACAGCTGGTAGGTGACAAAAGTGCATGGGTTACAGGCCATGGGGTGAGAGTTATGAATTAAAGAACTTGTCACTTCGAGAGGAGACAAACTAAGTGGTGAATTCATGTGCAAAGGGCATGGAGCCTTTCTCTGTTGTATTTTCCTTTCCCAGCAAGCTGATGAGAAAAGTTTAATTTATGGAGTATCTTGTCCCGCAGATTGGAGAGCTCCAAATAGATCACGACATATGTGCCCTTAGTTTTTTCTTTGGGAAGAGGAAACTTCATTTTGCTGTCTAACACAGGATCTGCTGGGGAACAACCTCTGTGACACGTCCATGTCATGCTAATGCAGCCTGAGCAGTGTCACTGTCATTAATGTGAAAGCACTCCAGCACACCATACCGGGCTGCACTCCTGACAGGAAAAGAGCCACCTGGAAAAAAGCAAAGCCAGAGAACATGACACTCAGATGGCGCAAGGCTTGGCATGTGAATATTCAGCAACATTTGAAGGTATGGAGGAGCAGCCATGCAGCAAACCCAAGGAGTGTTTGGCTTGGCTGAGCTGGGAGAGCTCAGAGGCTGCAGGAAATCAGTAATTCATCCCTTTTTCCTGGAAATCAGTGTACACTTGTTATTGCCAATACCTCTGCAGTAACAAGTCACAAAGGCTCCTTCAAGAAACACAATACAAGTACAATACAAAAAATCCAGTGAAAATCTGTAGGATTCAAAGGATCCAACAGCTTTGCTGCTAAGCTTGTTCTAGTTTTTTTGGTTATATGCTCTGAATGCACTATTTAAAGTTTTAAAGACTTTTATTTATATATATATGAACTTATGTGTCATACTGGAAAACTGTCATTCCTCTTGACGTTCCCCAGCTAGTCCAGAGTGCCCTCAGATTAGATTTGCAATGTTCTGGGGTCAAAATTCTTTTAGAGACATTACTTCATGTCTCCTAATGCAATACACTGCTTTAGGAAACTGTGCATGTGTTCATTTGGAGTTTGTTGGCTTTATTTGGTTAGAAGTGTGTGATCCTTCAATCAGTTTTGCACAAATGTGATTTACCTCAGCACAAATTTCCCACACAGAGGGAAATTACCCTGCATAAATCTACAAAATGTTGTGTTGATACAGTCACATGTAACAAAAAGAGGTGAAACATTTCAAAGCCACTTGGAATGTTCCTGATTACAGGTACTAACCAGATTCATTTATCTATTTAAGCCAACAAACTTTATCAGAACTGCTTCTCAAATTGCATCTGGATTCATAATAGCACTTATCATAGACTCTTTTATTCTTGGGTTAAAGTGGGATGTTCTTCAACTGAACCTGCCCTAGAGTAATAGGAAAATACTGAAAGTCTCAGTTCTCAAAGGAGCCCTCCTTTGTACATATTTCATAAACCCAAAAATTTTATGAGCAGAAAAATCTGCAGATCTAAATTGAGACATAGACCTTAATGGCTGGGAAATGCTGCTTCTTTTTTTTTTTTTTTTTTTTTTTTCCCCACCCTTAACATTCCAATTTTCTCTGCTCTTGTAAGTGCTTAATATTAATTACAAGTAGCTTCAATACAAGCTTTGCATGTAAATCTCCTGTGGATAAGTAGGAAAACAGATGAGTTTCTTGCAAGGACTTAATTTTTTGTTATGTCTCTCGAGAGTCCATTTTCTTAGTATGGCACTTGCAAATGATTCACCAAGCCAGATTTATTTATATTAATGTGTTGGAAGAAATCATATTTTATTTGCGTGTAAGAATTTCAGATTAACAAATAAAGGCTTAGTCACCATTTGCATCTTCAGGGAAAGCCATGTATGGTCAAATCAAGTATGGATGAGTTAGTCCTGAGCAGAGCTTTATTTTCCTTTTCAAATTTCTGACAAGCTGGCAGTTCTGATAAAAAGCCCTGTATTTATTAAAGTACATAATATTCTTTCAATTATGAAGAAATACGATGATTAATAAGAAACAAGTTGAAGGCTATAAACTGTATATACTGTAGACTCAAGAAAACTTATCAACAGATTGCCTTCAAGATACTGAAGTACCAAATAGTTTCATCTTTAAAAAATCCACTTTGGTGGATCATCACTTAGGTGAGGGGATAGTAACACCTGACTATTTCAGTGAAGGTTTTGCTTTATTAATGGCATCTTCAACTTCTTGTGGCTTGAAGTGTCTCCCCACAAGGGAGAGACATACTACAGACATTTTTGAATGAAGTTAATGAACTCATTTACTGTTGGCTTTACTCAGCATTGCTATGGAACAGTTTTCACCAAAAATTAACATTCACCTCTCACCTGCAAGGTTTCAATGCTGCAATGATCACCTTCCAGTCAGATTTTGGTGCCTCATGAATCTAGGAAATAACAATAATTTGAAATCTTTGATGTCATGTCCCACTTCATTAAGCACCAAATATGCATATTTTGATTATGTCTATTTTTAAATTTTGACCTGCATGTACCAAGGTATTTACAATACAGGTAGAGACTTACCATTCATGCATTTTTCAAGCACTTTATTAGTTTCTCCATGTTTTTTGCTGGTAATTAAAAAAAAAATGTAGCATTTCGATTGACCATCAGCTGGATTTCTTATAATGATTCCTTACAGTATTTGGTCAGTTAAGTCCTTAACAAATTATTGATTATTTTTTAGACTTTGACTAGTCAGTTTTGATCCTTGTGTCTAAACAATAGGCAGCTTTTAACGTTGTTTCTAGTCAAGAAAAATGAATGGTGTCTTCAGTCTTCTTCTGTTTTCCTTCCTATTTTAGCTCTCGCATCTTGCTATGCTCTAAAAGTTAATGAAATGAGTGAGTCAGAGTCATCCCCTCTGTACTTCCCAATGATGTTACAGCTCAGGCTTTAACAGAATGAGCTGGAAGAAGTCTGCCCAGATCTGTAGTAGCTGATTCTTAGCAGAGATGTGAGATATCCCTGTTAGAGGTACTAATTACTTCTGCATGGCTACTGCCACTAGAGCTGCTTCTGTATCAAGAAAATGTTTCACCTAGATAGAATTATTAGTGCATATTCCCCCTCGAGGAATGACTGAAGTATTTTTGGATCTGGCTGGTGTGGGAAAAGAGTTCATTACTTCTCACTTGGAGATTGACATTTCCACAGATGAGCTAATGCTGACCTGATCTGTTCTGGGGCACAGCTGGTTGTTGGATTTGTTTGAGCTACCTGTTCTGTACTAAACAGGGTGAAGAACATGCAGGTGATGCCTGAAAGGGCGTTGATTGTGGGAATATTAGCTCCTGTTGGAGTGGCAAGAAGTGGTGAGGAAAGAGCAGCACGCTGGTCTCTCAGGATGAGAATGGATCGAGCAGGAGAGGTTTGAAGGGTCAGCTTTTCTTTCAGCTGTGTCAACAGCCAATTCTCAAAGCACTTCCCTGCAGAAACCGCTTCAGACTGTTAGAAACTTAGTTTATGGAGGAATACTACAGGAAGGGAATGTTCCACTTCTCAAAACGGGATGTTCTCATGTTGTCAAAAGAAGTGATGTTACCAACCCTTCAGAAACAGGCTAAGCTTCCACATTAATGCTCGATCAGGATTCAGCAAAACTAAACTGCCACATTAATGCTACATCAGGATTTAGCAAGCCTCTTCAGCACAGGGTGAAATTTAAGGTATGGCTGTGCTTGCACATCTTGCACTCCATCTTTAATGCAGCAAGCACAGGGACCCGCTGTGGATATACCCAGATCTAAAGAAGACTCTGTGAGTTTGGAAGATATCCCAGCCACCGGCAGAAGACAAGTCATCTCTCCTTCCATTTCCTAATTGCCAGTGCCCTAATTGTGGATCCTAGAGAAACAGGATAAGGAAACTGAGCTCAAGGGATCACCTAGTTTGCAGCCTCATAAAATTATATTCAGCTGCTGTTTCCTTAGCTCCCACAGGAATGAAAAACCTGGCTCGTTGACTTAGTGCGCTGAATTTCAAATCCCAGACAAAAGATACTCTAGCCAATGATTAAGCATTTTGCAATTTGAATGTGAAGCAAGACAAGACCTTCCCCTCTATTTTCTCTACATCACACACCTTCTTTTTGCATAATATACAATAGCAACTAACACTTCAAGCAGCATTTATTCTTCTGTGTACTTGGTTAACATCACTGAAAATGTAATATGCAACACAATTTCAGTGGTCTGTTCCAAATTTAAGTTTTTGCCTTCAATAGTTCCTAAGATTTGGAATGGAATGCAAATAAATTTTTTTTTTTTTTTTTTTTTCCCCTAGAGAGAAGATATTGGGACATCAGTCGCTTTTTTAGTGGGAAATGGGAGTATTTAATTCAGTGAGACTTGCACTGGAAGCTGGTAACATGTGAAATGAAGATGAGGGAGCTGGAAATCCTGTCAAACCACTTCCTCCTATTGCACATCTGTCTCTCGTCCACCACGAAAGCCAAATCAGAGGAAGGAGGGAGCAGCTCCTCCTTGCCACTTCTAACCAGATGTCAGCAGAGAGCAGCATTTGCAAGTGGTGGGCACAGAACAGGCTGGGGTTTGCAGTGAGGTAGCACATACTGAGCCAGATCCTACCTCGACTTCTGCAGAAATCTATTTTAGTATTTTTTTACTATTATTTTATATATATTTGTAGTTCATTATGAAGTTTATAACACTTGACAGTTTTACCAGCTTATCTATTATCATGGCTGGGTGGGCTTTGATGATGCTGTGATTTTGAAGCCTGTTAAGAAAATGGAAAAGGGGGACCTAAACTGGGAAACTAAGCAAATCTGATGTCTCAGTGATGCTTGCAAATCAAGATTGAAAACCTTTGTTCTTTCTTGGTTTTCAATGCTCTTTTTTCCTCTGTATTAATATTTTGGTGGTTAAAAACTACAATGGTCTTGCTGAACTGGATTTTTTAGATGACTATTTTTGTCTGGATTTAGGATTTTAAAAAATCCTCAAAATATCTTTTTTATAAAGACTTCTTTATACTTTCCATAGATAGTGTATATAAAATATAAGGATTAAAATACTCAGAAATACTTGTTTTTTCCTGTTGACCTTCTTACAAAAATGTTCTTTTATCTAAACTGTGCTTATTGCAGTAGGTACACTTGCCTTTATAGTTGCCCACTATTAATTTTTTCGAAACAGATAAATACTTAATTTGCCACTTGGTGCGCAATTAGCTGTTTTTAATTTGTCAACTACTTTTAATTTGCTACGCTGCAGAAGCAAACATCCAAACACCACCTGATTTCTAATGAGGCGTGCTGATCTCGAGGATGCAGCTCACACTGAGGGCACAGTGGGGAGACATTGGTGCAGATTTAATTCAATAATTGTTTTTTTACTCTTAGGATGAAGGATGTAGTTCTATTATACTAAAAGCCTGACTGAGAGTTTACTGTTACAACTACATACTGTGCAAGTAAAGTTAAACACAAAACACGTATGTTCCTGAATCCTTTCTAAATCCTGGTGCCCAGAAGTCCAAAATCAGTCCTTAAAAAACTGTGTCCAGAATTCTGCTAATTCTGGAGGCCAGGTTAGCTCGTGCACTCATAAATTAAAGAAAGTGCTGCTGCATGTGCAGCAGATTCTGGGCAGATCTCTGGGCCTGGGCAGCTGTGGCTGTTGGAAATGCAGCACCACGGAGAGGTCAGAGGCAGTGTAGGAGTGGTCCAAACCCAAAATATTGTAGTAGAATAGAGACTGTCTTCAAGTGTTAAAGTAGTTTTTGCATAACTTTCTTTTTGGCCAATGAGGCTTTGGGGAAATTGGGATGATTTGTAAGACTGAAAATTTCATGTTAGCCTTAAGTGCAGGCAGGCACCCTTTGGTTGGATGACTTTGGTATACATAAGATAATCCTAGTTTTACAGTATTTTATGTATTTTTATGTAGGGCATTTAATTTATTTTTGGCTGGCTTCTGCCTGTGAAAGTGTTATATGAGTACATTTTGATTACATATTTAATGCCTGTGCAGTCGTGGGAGTGAAAGTCTTCTTCCTAGGAACTTTGTAAGGAAAACTTCAAAGGCTGCCTTTCGTTGTGAGGTCTTTTCTTGCAGGAAGTATTTGATACTCAGGAAGAAAATATGGGAATTTAGAAGAAAAGGGGTTTTGCTTAAAATCCAACTACAGACCTGCCATTGTTGGTGCTTTCTTACAGGACATCTCAAACCACACATAGGGTATTTTAGGCTAAATTCTTTATTTAAACATTTGATGTTTCTGCTTAATGAATTTTGAACTAATTGATCCCTTGCATCTAAACTTATATGAAAGCCGTAGATGTGAACTTCTCAGCTTGTGAAAAACGAGGTTTTGGGTAATGGAATCTCAATTTTTTTCTGTTCAGAGTCATGAGAATGGTCTGCATCCTATATACCATAAAGTATTTGACCAGTAAGGACCTGCATCCTGGCTTGCATCACAATACTTGCTGCTAATAGTCTTGTTTAATTAATAAGGTGACTTGAGAGGAAGCTGAGAGGAGGAATCCAAGCATGAAAATTGAAGATGGAACTATTTCTGGGGAGTGATTAAGAAGTATTAATGCACAGTTTAGGAAACTGACAGTCTTCATTAGTTTCAGTACAACTTACTTTGTATTTGTGTGTTTTGCTCTCTCGCCTCTTTTTAGAAAGCAAAGTTCTTTTTAGCACATCCACTTTTACAGTCGCATTCTCCACTCCTTTTTTTAGATTTTTCTGACAAGTTTCTCTAAGAACTCTAACTGTGAGACTGTGAAGAAAGGGTTTATGGAACAGTTAGCTCCTACTCCCAAAACCAACCCACATCTTTGAAGATAAAGTCTCCATTCATAGACTCAAATACAAGATAATTGTTAAATACCACAGTCCTTCTTTCCAGACAGGTTTGCAGTTGTCTTATACTTTGGAATAACTCTACATATTGGATTAGGTGTTATCACATGGAAAATATAATTCATAATGAATGAGGGCTATTACTGGGGAAGATTCTACTGATCTGCTGGGCTAAGTAAGATGACAGCAGACCAGTTGTGCTGCGCTATGTCTGAGGTCGAGAATAGATTAGTTAAAAAAATAAAGCAAAAAAAGCTGTTCAGTCTTGACCCAGGGAAGGGTAAACGTGCAAATATCAAGCTTTATTCTTGTGTAAAAAATGTGATTTATAGGACCATGTTAACATTTGGCCAATTTATACTTCCTCCAAGAATTCCAGATCTGAGTTTCTCAATGTGACAGTCTCACTATGGACATGAGGACTTGCTTCTTTATGCTGGGCCATGTTGTTTCCTGCATCTACGAACTGCTGTGGGACAAAATTGTCCCAGGTATGTGCAAGGAAGTGACTGTGGTCTCTGCCAGATAATCAGTAAATTTATTGATATCTAGATAATAATTGCACACTGTTATCTAGGCAGTAGGTAGTCACTGCTCTGTTATCAGCTCCTCTCTCACTTTCTCCTGTCTTCCTGAAAAGTGGCTGCTGCTCCTGTTCTTTCTGATTAGTCCCTGAATAAGAACGTGGAATGCTCATGGACAGCTTTGAGGCTGAAGGTCTCTGAAAGAACCATACTGAGAATGCTGAGGGAGCTGTGACATCTGGCTCAGACTGCTGACCTGTCAGGAAAACTGCTTTTTTTTTTTTTTTTTTGTCAAAGACCTGAAACCACTGTTCAAAAGAGCTGGCTGCTAAATGTGCGTGTACCAGGAGAAAGAAGTTATGGCAAATAAAGACCAGGAGAAGGAAGAAGATAGAGAATGGAGTGACTTTTTTGCTATGTATTTTTATGCTCCCCTGGTCCTTCCTCTTGTGCAATGGAATTCTGGCCTGGAAGAGAAACTGCATGAATTGTGTGTTGATCTTTCCTGCTCCTGCAGAAGGAAGTGCATATATAGCCTGTGTCTGCTGCTAGAGCAAAAAGAGGGTGGCAGAGATACACAGACTTGTGAACAAAACTCTAAACATGCTGCATCAGAACTCACAAGACAGCAGATCAGACTGTTCCCTGATCAAAATATTTGTCCTTATGGAAGTTTGGCAGTACTGCTCCGCACTCTTTTCATTTTAACTAAATGCCATTATCATTCCTTCATTAAAGTTTTAGTCAAATTTCAGTATGTCAGCGTGAAATTCATGTAAACTAATTTCTTTCTCAGTTTGCAGGTACCAGCAGCACAGAAAATGCCCTCAGAATTGGGCAGCCTTGTCAACCTTGTGGTCAGCTCAGCTGGCAGATCATTTCCTGCTGGGAACTGGAAGGCTGCCTAAACATTATACACAGATTAGCAACAATTAGCACAGAATATGGTATCTCTTACTAAATAAAAAGAAGAAGAAGAAAAAAAAGCCATGTAGACTGTGATGTTCAAATAAGCATCACTTAGTGATGTTAAAAATTTTTATTAAAATCTTCCATTTTATGAGAGCTGAGCTTTTGCCCTAAAAGGCAGAAAAATCCCAATTCTTTTAAAGTAAACTGTTATGGCTATTGATGGCATTGCCTTGTGCAAGGATTAATTTTGTCTTCTGAGTTTCGTTTAAGATGTATCCACAAATGCTGATGTGCATCTGTCCTAGGTTACAATGTAAAATGTGCCCAAAGTATGTATTCTATCACCATCTACATGAAATGTTGTTGTGCACCACTGGTTCCCGTGCCCCCTCCCTCCAGACTATCTTCTGTTAATGGCCCATCGATACCGTCCTGCATGACTCATAGATAACTCTCCCCAGGAGCTATCTCTGTTTAATAGGCAATCAAGGACCCATTGCAAAACTGATAAAATGATATCAGTCCATTGTGAGATGCTCCGCCCAGGGGGAGGAGCCAAGCATTCCCACCTGGATATAATCGGGACCTTGGGACAGCACAGGCAGCCTTACCCACTGGACTCCCAGAGGACAAGAGCTACCAGACCTTTCTGCAAGAACACTGCTTCAACAAGACCACTTCATCTGGACTGCCACCACCACGGTTTCAGGTTGTATTCTGACTCTGTCAGTGATCTTTTGTACCATTGCATGTGTTTTTATTTTACTTTTTTTTTCCTCTCCTATTAAATTGTTTTTTCTGACTTGGAGTCTCTCGCTGGTTTTGCCTTCAAGCCAGTACAGCATCAGACCTGAAACTGCATTTCTACTGATCTGCAGGGCTAGTCTAGAACATACAAAGGGAAGTCTTAGGATATACTTCAAACAGTATTAATAAAAGAAGAAAGATGAGTTTTGTTTTCTTTAAAAGGAAATACTTTGCTAGACAAGCTACTAGTGTTGGACTCCGCTAAAATGCTCTGTGTTACAATTTTTGAAAAAGCCAGAAGGAAGAAGCATATATTGGCAATAAGTCTGCAGTCAGGTCCCTGGTCCAGCTCTTGGGATTTTTTGTTTCCATGTAACATGCTGAAATTCTTCACAGGAAAGTATTTTTCCAACATATTGGGAAAATGTTTTTGGTCTAGAGCTGACTATGGCTTTCTTTATTACTGAAACATGTTTAAAACAGCAAATAAAAGCACACAGCTTTCATTCCACAGAACTTCAGGAGGTTTTGAAAGAGCAAAATTAGGAAAAATATTCAGGAGAAGAGGAATATTTAATTCGTTTTATCCCAGGACTTTATTTTGAGGAGCCAGTATAGTAATCCTCCCATGGATGGTTATGAAGCTATTTGCCTCTATCTCTCAGCAGTTCCAGGAAATCAATGGCTGTCAGAAAATGCCCTTTGCCATCTGTCATTACAGGTTATTCATAAACCTGATGCAATGCTGAGGAAGAGTCTGGGCAATCAGATGACTAAATGCCTGGTGCCTTGAATAGAAATATTAAATAATAATTTAAAGTGTCAGCCATTATTGCATAAATACAAACATGCTCATAGAATTTTTTTCTCATTTTCATTTCCAGATCGCTGGAAAAATATTGAGCTGCCAAAGATATCTACCACTGATTGATTATTCATGCCCATCAATGTCCTCATTTCTCTGGGCTGGAGGACTCGAGCTGAAAGCAGTATCATGAATAATTCTTATATCCATAGAGCAAACTGTGTATTTGCAATCCAGTAAAAGGTTGCTGCTGTTGGCATAGAACATCCACAGGAAAAGGGAAGGGTCCAAGGGTATCTTGCTTTTATTATCCACACATTTCCCTCAGCTGTGGTCCCTCTTTCCCACGGTACTCAGTGGAGCTGATGGATAGGAAAGTTCACCTTAAGGGTAACTAGGAGATACCAGTGACTTTTCTCATGCAAGGTGATGATAAATAAACCCCCCCACACATTTCCTCGGGCAGAAACACTCCTGCATGCACAGGGGAGCACCAATGGCCTCATCCTGTTCCCCTCTCTGGACGAGCAGGAGGAAGGTCCATTAGTGGAAAATACAAACATGCATGTGCATCATGGCCCCGGCAGCTCACTCATGGATCCTTTCAGCCCCTTCTTCCCCCCACACAGCGAAATAGACCTTGGACCTCCTGGGCCCTGGGCTTGGACCTCCTGGGCCCTGCAGCAGCCACCTCGTGATGCTCATCTCTCCAGTACACGACCCAGACTCACAGCCTCCTCAATGCCTGGCTCCCAAGCCCCTTGTCCTGCTTGACAGTTGCCGGTGATCACAGCTGGCACAAGCACCCAGACAGTAGCTATGGACCCTCATGCCATGCCATCCCATCCCATGCCATGCCATCCCATGCCATCCCTTCCCATGCCATGCCATGCCATGCCATGCCATGCCATGCCATGCCATGCCATGCCATGCCATGCCATGCCATGCCATGCCATCCCATGCCATGCCATCCCATCCCATGCCATCCCATGCCATCCCATCCCATGCCATCCCATGCCATCCCATCCCATCCCATCCCATCCCATCCCATCCCATCCCATCCCATCCCATCCCATCCCATCCATCCCTTCCATTGTGGCACAAAGACAAAGGGTCCCTGCTGCGACCCACGGTGCCGCGCCCAGCTGCTGGCACTGGAATGCCCACACACAAACACAGGACCGAGTGCCCTTCCTCAGGACAAGAGTCAGAAATGGAGTTTAGTGTCTGTAGTGTGTCACGCACTCCCAGGCAATAACCCCTGAGTCATTTGGGCTTCCCCCATCTGCCATGGTGCTTCTGTGCTTCGTTGTGCCACACAGACGAGCCTTGGATCACATAACCTAAGACAGCCTGTTTTAAAAACCCCAAAAACTAATTAGGATTAATGTACTGAGTATATTCTTATTAGATAGCTAATGATTTATAGCTGCTTCCTCTAGAAGATGCATATAAAGGTCACTGTCGGAGGTACAGTTATTTTTACGTAGAAATCTGACAGGTTCTCACTAATATTACAGGTATATTCTTAAAGGATTTCACCATCTGAAACCATACAGAGGACATGGAAAAGGGTTTTTAATATCAGGAAGTAATCCTTGAAACAGCACGACAGACCAGTTCTACATAAATTCACCCAGTGAGAGAGTGATCAGAGACTCACTTTGCTCATTTCCCAGGAACACTGAGTGTTTATTTAATTTCTTCTGCTGACAATTTTTTTAGTTAAATCCTGTCTAGGTCGCCTCTTTTCCAGTCTTGATAATTACTATGGGCATTTCTAATATAAATTGCATCCTAAATTGCTGAATGCAGTGTCAAACTGTTGGTCTAATTAAGGAGCTTCAGACCCACAAAACATTAATTAATCGTGAAGTATCCGGGCAGTGTGTGCGTATGTTCATGCTCAAAATAAAGCAGCTAGAAAATCGTTCCTCGGTAGTTGTGCTTTTTAGACAATTCATTGTAACTACCACTAGCTGCTGAGTGCAAAAGTCATTGTTTTCCTGGCAAGTTTGCCCAGACAAAGAAATACACTCAGGAGCTCTGCAGCATCACATTCCCATTCCCAACAGGCTGCAGGAGAGCAGCTTTGTTAGGTGGGAGTGCTTTGTTCCTCACCCACTGCACGGCTTCACACACACTCACACACACACACGTGATGTCAAACACAACAGGACGTGCTGGACCTGCCCTCCAACCCTCCTTCAGCAGGATAACCACTCTCATCTCCCTGCAGTCCTGGGAATATGGGAATTCTTTGCTCTGGCTCTACCACAGCATCCTGCAAGTACTAATTTCTCCAATGAATGAGGCCTGTCTCATCAGCCTCTAGCAAGATACACCAGAAAAAGCAAAATCTGCAAGAAAAATTATGAACTATAATGCTGGGGGCGAGGGTGGGGTGGGGGAAAGATTTGGCATGAAAAACTGCCTCTAGGCTAAGTTAAGCAGAAAAGCACGAGGATCTTTCTGGAATTAGAAATAGAAAAGTGTATTTTCTAGGCTTGACCTGGACACATTTAACAAAGCCACAGTGCTAATTGAAGAAGAGTACAGGAGATGTGGCCAAGATGAAAGGGAAGTTAGAGATGAAACTGAAGTTGTACCTAATTTTGTCATTTAGTGTTTTCCAATGAATTTCATTCATTGAAAATCATAGGTTTCTCATCCAAAATCTCACCCTTATTTTATTGTGATTTTGGTCACAAAGAGGACAATATATTACTGCAACTATGCAATTAACTTTCATTAAAGATGATTAAAGTGGTTCAATAGCATGTTTTTCTTTAAAAAACAGGAAAGTTGAGTGCAAGCTGTAACAAATGGTTTGTTTTAGGAACACTAGTTGGACAGAGACCACATTAATTAAAACAATGCAGAGTCCTGCACTCCCATCTCATATATAAATTGTTTTTAACCAACTGAAAGCGATATCTCAGTGCAGTCCAGTGCCAATGAAAACATGGACATGAACATGCAGAGCGGTAGCGGAGTGTGACAGCCTCTGTGCTGCTGTGTGATAATGAATTCTAAGAACAAAGGTTATTTTTACTTGAAGGACCCTTTGTAGTTAAGAGAAAAATGTATCATATGAAACCCATAAAAAATACCAGACCACTGTATCTCTCACAGACCATCACAAATTCTTATCAGCCCTTTTCCCATCAAACAGCTTTTGATAACAAATAGCACCAAATGCAGAGTAAGGAACTGCAGACCTAGACTTAGGAACATGATGAAGGGGAATGTTTTAAACTGAAAGAAGTTAAGTTTAAGTGAGTTATTAGGATGAAATTCTTTGCTGTGAGGGTGGTGAGGCACTGGCACAAGTTTCCCAGAAAAGTTCTGGATGCCTCATCCCCAGAAGTGTTCAAGGCCGGGCTGGAGCGGGCTCTGAGCAACTTGGTCTAGGAAAAAGTGCTCCTGCCCATGGCAGGGGCTTGGAAATGAATGACCTTAAAGATCCATTCCAATACAAACCATTCTATGATTAATATTAGGAAATAGATTTTACAACAAATGACCATTAAGTAAAACTAATTTCAACTAGTTGATGTGTCAGAATATATTTTGCTGGTGGGAAAAAAAAGGGAGTTTTGTGAAGCCATAGAAACATTATCAACTGATAGTTTGCATTGTGTGTTAGGGGAAAAAAGACGTCAAAACTGTAATTCTAAGTCAGTCTGGGGAAGAGGACAGTAATAGAAAAAGTAAACTAATTCTTTTGAAGAGAAATGTTGGCTCAACACTGCCTCTAGGGACATAATTCCAGATTTTTAACAAAAAGGGAAATCTGGGGTGTTAAGGCTTCTCAAGAAGGTAAGAAATGGTAGCATCTAATAAGTCACTGATGCATAGAAAGCACAAACCCCTCAAAGAAGTGCCTGCTTTCACTGCTGAGTCCCTTCAATTCTCTACATAAAATTCCGGCTACGTTGAAGTTAATGAACACTAAAACAAAGGGAGAAAAAAGAAAAGACCAAAAAAGCCCCAAAGGCCCAAGGCTGAACAGTGTCAGAGCTGAGCCTCATTTGCTTCTCTGAACTGTTCTTCTGCCCCCAATTTCCATATACAAATCCTTCTCGAGCAGGGAAAGAACTTGTGAGGTGCTTATACCTGCACAATTTCTGTACAGCCTCTGAGCTGTTAAACCTGAAATCAGAAATACAATCCCCTAAGGCTGGAAATCCTGATAATTTTGGTACTGTTGCAGGTATTTAGATGCTCTGCACCAGTGGCTGCATGATTGCCCCCATAAATAGCTAATCAGACCCATTACACTTAATAAAAACAAGTCAAGTTTAAGTCACCATGGAATACTCAGCCTCTGGCTTCAAGGCATGAATGAGTGTGAAAGGAGCAGGCTGTTACAATAAAAATAACAGATTTAGCTACTAGCTGGTTTTTCCAGGGAAGAAAGCATGACAGAGCAGTTTGGGCCTAGAAGTTTTGATGGATTAAAAAAAACAACTTTGGGTCTTATCTTCAATGTCACATAATGTGGATTTTATAAGCAAATTAATTAAATAACAGATACAGAATGATCTGACTTCAGTCATGACAGCAACAAGAACCTGCAGTGCTTATAATTATCATTTATTCAGTGCCATGCACAGGTCTGATTAGAAATTGAAATTAGCAAGCTCCAGTTCAGGATTATACTTGTCACGATTATTTCACTCCTGTGCTCTGAATAATTGCAATTTTCCCAGTCTCCACACTTGGAATTGTGTTTTCTTGGAACTCAGATGAGCAGTGAGAAACATATAATGGACAGACAGAATAGATTTATTTATCATTTCAGATTCTCCTTGCTACCTATCTGTCCTTCTCCATTCTCAAGTGGATTTTTGCCTCTCTTCCATCAATTAATTTTGCCCGATTGCCTGTCTGCTTCTCTCACCACTTTTATCCTTTCCTCCTGATTCCAGAGCACAGATGCTGAATAAATACCTTTATCACCAGGTCCTTCTAGTTCAGTGAGACAATACCAAGACCTACCAAATATTTATGAGTTCTACTCAGCTATTGTGGTAATCCGTAAGTGCGACAGCAGCTCTTGGAAGCAGCAACTGCTGACCCTTGCCAGGCAACTCCGAATTCCACTTATGCAGTTTTACATGCCAAGAAATAAGTCACGGTCTGTTGCACATGTTGGTTTGTGAACAGATTTTGCCATTCACACAAGTGTTCTATCTAACAGTTAATTCCCTGTATACATCACTGTACAGCTGCATTTAGGTATCCAACTAATATAGACCACAAACTTAAATCCCATTTTGTATGTGGTATTTCCTAAATAATGAAAAAACCCAACAAACTCTGATGTTTTGTTAAACATGTTTCCTTTTATTTGATTTACATTATAATAAAGCTGTCAACGTTAATGCAGCACTTAAAAGGTCTCCTGATCTCTCCTCCTTCTGGAAGCCTCAGTCAGGAATATGAAGCACAGCATCTGCATTAGTATTCACTGCATGCATGGCAACATTGACCTTGTGCCTCAAGTGGTTTTAATATTTTAGAGACATGAGGATTAAACTCCATGGGAACATAGAATGGAACTGTGGCAGGGCAAGAAGCGAGCAATTAAAAGAGGTAAAAAAATACATATTAAAAAAATCATGTCCTATGTGATCAGACATCTAAATTAAAGTAATTTTACTGTCAAAACAATCAGTTAACTATGCAACAAGTAATTAGGCAAATAGCGTCATTATTCTTTAAATCTCTCAGAGAACGTTTGATGTGCTTAGGGGATAGCTGATAGAGTGATAGTGATAGCTCAGGGGATAGCTGATGGCTTTGTTTAGTTCCTCCAGTACCTGCTGTTGAATGCACAGTGTGCCAGATGTCAGCACTTCCTGGGATGAGGGACCTGGATCATCACAGTCCTCAAGCAGGCAGCAAATATCTCATCAGTAAGGTGGAATTTTTAAAGAAGTTGGAGGGATATATTTTGAAGTCCAGAGTTTGTCCTTCACCCCTCTGACTTCTTTAATCTCCATCATGAAACAGGGATGAGACTCACTGTGTGGTGTGGCAGAGACCAGCACTGCTCCTGTGTGTCACATCTCTGTGTCACAACACCAACACAAGCTGGAAGGCCCTGACATTCTATGAAGTCATGTTTTAGTGGGTTTTGCATGTTTTATCAGGTTAATCAGAGCATCTGATATAGCTTTTTTGTGTTTGGGGGTTCTTTTGTGTGGGGGGGTTTTTTACCTTTTTTCACATTTTTCAGTGGTTTTAGCAGTACAGCTTCTTCTTTTTGCCTTTTCCAAGCTTCTTAGAGGCAATAAAAACAGCAGGGTAGTGAAATTGTCCTCTGGCTACATCGGGCAAATCATCAATTAATTCCTATCTGAAGATGACCCAGCACATTTCCCCCATGATACTAGCAAAGCAACAGAGAAAAGTAGAGAAAATATTTTCAAGAACAGCGTACCTTTTAAATTTATAAACAAAACCTAACATTTGTTTCTTATTTTTCACTTCATCTTTAGCAAGTGTTTATAAACCTTTTCCTCTTCAAATGACTGGAAGGAACTTGGAAACAAGAAAGCCAAATTAGGATGTAGGCAGAATATTTTCAAATTACAAATAACTCAATGAAGAGTTTGATCTCATGAAACCAAAACTGTTTTGTCTGAGAATAGAGATATAAAATCAAGTTGTTAAGTTGTTAAGTCATCACAGCTTGGGCTCAGACAGTAAATTTAATACAGAAAATTAAGAGTGATTCTACTCTTACAACTGTGTCAGAGAACCAGATAAGTTACAGTAAAAGTTTATAGATATTGCCTTTGAAATGTTTGCTGCTATGAAGATAGGAAGGGACTTGCAATAAATGAAATCCAAACAAAATCAACTTTAACTCATTTTTAAAGAGCTTTGGAAATTCATGCTTTAGCACATCACTGGTGAGAATCACCCAGTCCCACCCTGGGAGCTGTGGTTTAAAATTCAGAGAACAGAACTAAAAATCTCCTTATGGACTTGTCAAGAGTTAAACCAAACTTTCTGATGGTATAATACACACCCAGTATGTCATGGGGTTTTTTGTTTTTAACTGCAATTTTTTAAGCTAGAAGTATAATGGAATTGCTATAACACTGTGCAAGCCTAACTTGTCTAATAAATTAAATACTCCAAATGAAAATTAATGGATTTCTGATGCACTATAAGAAATGGTTTCTGAAAGTCAGAACTCAGCCTGCTGTGCTGCTGAGAGCAAAAAGTGCACTTTGGTAATTGAGATGAGTAATCACCTGTCAGGCACCAATACTCATTATGTGAGTTTTCATTATCAGGTTCTCCAGAGAATTGATTTTACCAACCCGGATTACAGGAGCATTATTTTACAGAGAGTCTTTGTCTCCCCCTTCACTTGACGAACGTGAATAAAACTAGGTAACTCTGAGAACAGTCACCCAAGTATTCTAACCCTGGGAGTTATCCTGCAGTCAGATCTTGAAAATTTCCATGCCCTGTGTCACAACCCATGTGTCTGTGGACTGCTTAGAGCACCAACAAAATGCCTCGGTTTCCTTGCAAACAGGATCTGAACAGATGAACTTGCTGGGCTATTATGCAAATAAGCATTTACCATTTCTTAAAAATAATGCCATCATTTTCACTGTGCCATTTTTAAGACTTCTGCTACCAAGGCAGTTTCCGTAAGAAGACATGCAATTTGTTAACCATTCAAAATCCTTTGAAGGGTACACAACGCTTGTGTGCTGTGATAATGTGCTTCTCCCTCCGGTATTCTTCACCTGGAAATTTCCTTATGCGTTACAAAGTAGGATGTTTCAACACTCAACCAAATTTGGAGAGAGGGGAAAAACAGCTTTCTTAAAAATTAGGTGATGCCTCATTGACAATAAGTCATTAGGGTAGTCAGAAATAAACCGAGGCTCCCCTGTCAAATATTTGAAATATTAAAATATGCTGGCTCTCTTCATTAGAAAAGGATTTCTTTTATTAATGTAATGTGTCACACTTGATACACTCAAATTCTTTTACAAGCTATAGATAAACTGACAATGCAGTGTCAAGACACAGTATTTTAATCTCCATGGAAGGGATGAAGTAAGAGCAGCAGATTTTAGGCTAGTTGACCATGATCACACACTGAGCCTGTGTCAGAGTACAATAGTTCATCTGCTTCTCACATTTGCAGCAATGAAACGGAACATCTACCCCAAAAAAGGTCTGGTGAGCCTGTTCAGATGACCACCCACCCATAACACTGATTATTAAAACAGAGCAGACTCCTCATATTGGAGGAACAGAACTGGCTGTTTGGGAAGAACAGATGTTTTGCTTTTGTCATGTCTGTCCTGTTTCCCTGCAAGGCTAACTTTTTTCATCCACTTCTGTGTTCCCTATCTCCTCTCCTGTTGCAGCAGCCCTCTTGTTAGAGGGTAGAAGTGAGCCAAGACACAGACTTCTTGTTTATTACAGCATGAAAAGGGGCCTGGTTTGTTCCTCTTCACAGCTCAGCCATCCCAACTCCAACCATTCACTGACTCTGGCTGCAGCAAGCTCCTACTGTAGGTTTCCCTTGCAGCCTCTGACTGCTGGTTATTTCCTGCTAAACGATGACTGCAGGGATCAGTTTGCAGACTGACTGCAGGCTTTTACCTAGCTAGACTGTGACTGCAGATTCCAGCAACAGGCTCTAAGTGCAGACCCAGCCTGACCTCACAGCAGTGATTTTTTATCCTCAGGGTCCTTCTTCATGAGCCTCTCATCCCCTTCTCCTCGAGATTCCTTCCCCTTCATGATCTTCTATTATGATTCCCTTTACCAGCTAACCCACTGCCTTTTGTCACACTTACCTTTATTGGATACAGCTGTGACTCATCAGGGGTGAGGCTGTACTGGGTAATTAACACAGCTGTCACTTACAGGGACAGGGTCACCTGTATTCCCTTCTACACCCTCTCTCCTACAAATCTGCACCTCTTGGTTTGAGAAATTGGCACAAGCAATATTCCCATTTGGGGGTGTACTTGTCTGCTTCTGCAGAATCACAGGCCAGAGCAGAGGTTGCAAGGTATTTGAGTTTTAAAAGTATCTGGTTTGGATCCCAAATCCAAGTAAGGAATTGGTCCAAATGGACATCTCAGTACAATCTGCCCAGCTGGATATCTGCCCAGCTGGCTATCAGAGTAGGAGAGCTCTGGGAAGACTCCTGTATGACAGCTGCAATTTAAACATAAAAAAAGAAAAGCACGCACAGTCGTATGTGAAGTAGAACAATGAATAACACAGAGAATACAAAAATGTTGTTCATGTCACCCCAGCTAAAAATATGTGCAGCTATAGCATCACAGAAATGCAGATGAGGCACAGAAAAATAGGCGTAGAAGCACACAGAATTCTGGTATTGCTCACTAAGAAAATATGTTATTCATCACAGAATTTGAAAATGAATACTTTAAAGGTGATACACCAGGACTGTCCGCCTTGCCAATCTCATAGCCAGATTACAAAGACCAACACTGTGAGAGTTTTCTGAACATTCTAGAGAAACTGCAGACTCAAAGTCAAGCTTTAAAGAGAGTAACACTTTCAGTATCATTTGGTCACCTCTTTCACCCACTATTGATGAAGAAATTTCCCTAATATATTCATCCCTGCCCATACATACATACAGCCTTGTTAAGTCATCAGTGACTGAAACTGAAATATTCTTATTTGGGTAGAATTGATAAATATCTGTCTTGCCCTGAGAGGATTTAAGGAGTCTGTAGCCTCACCACCAACCAGCAGAAACCCACTAAAAAACACGTATTACTTTGCTGCACCTCTCCAGTGCTACTCTATCCCTCTGAGGTATTGCTGAACTGAAGCACTGGAGAAACACAGCTGGAACTGGCAGAATAGCCCATCATTTAATGTGATGAGAGAGCTGATCTCAGCCTGGGCCAGCAGTGCCCCCTTGGGAAGCACTCCAGCAGTCAGAACCAGCAAGGCAGGATGGAGCCCAACCAAGAGCACATCGCCCTCAGTCATTGGCAAGGACGTGGCCAAGCAGCTCTGCTCCGTTTGGGCTCTGCAGAGTGCCAGGAATGTTTTGTAGATCAGGTGCTCTGTCTTTTCAAAAGGCTTGAAACACGGCAGGTGGGCAGACATGCCTTAATTCAGGAGAGAAACTATACCCAGAGTTTCTGCAAGTCATAAAGTTCCAGGATAAACTTCTTTTAAAAGGACAAGTTATTTTTGTAGCCAATGATACTGGTGACTGCAAAGGTCGTGTTAACAGTAAACAAATTTCCAGGTCTTTTGAGTGCTCAGTAGTTCCGACTCTAGCCTCTCGCACAGCAAGGCACAAAAACAGGACGACAAAACAAGAAATGACAAAAGTAATGTCCTCATTTGAGAACACACTGTTTATCTCTGATAAAATCTGTACCCTTACCTGCTGGAGATAGAAGTTTCATGGGTGGCAAAACATGCTGCAGAGAGAAAATAGAGCCCTACAATCGAATGAAAAGAAGCATCATCAATTCATAATTACTCCCCGTGCTCCAGGATAAGAGAGTGCCATTAGATACTGTAAATAGATTTATTATACATATATATATATATATATTTTTTTTAAAGGTTCTCTGTGATCTGGCAGCTTTTATTGGGATTTCTCCAGAAAATATACATAGGTTTTCATTTACACCAGAAACACAGGGACAAAGCTTTCTTAATCCGGTGATGTATCAGTGCTGGGCTGAGTGCTCATAGATTAAAAAAAGTAGATACAGTCACAGCAAATTACTTGTGAACTTCTTTGAAGCTTATAAAACTGCTATTACAATCCAAAGGAAGCGTGACAAGGTTCATCAAAGATTCATCGCTTGTTGTTGTAGACTTCAAATGATGAATGAGAGAGGGCACATTAAAATTCTGCTGCTGCCACTACCACTTCAGGAAGATTTTGGAGGATAAATACTGCTTCTACTTAAAGGCAACAGGTTTTGAAAGAATGAGTCACATTTTCCAATACAACTTAACAATCTTATTTAATAATTAACATAAAGGGGCACTGGCTGCTCTCATAAGGCAAACACACGCTAGAAAATACAACAGATTCCTCCACAGATACTGAAAGCCAAAGCACTGCATGCTGCTGGGATTATGGCAGTGCTCCGGGTGACAGGCAGAACTGACCAGCTTTTGTTTTCTCCTGCAGACCTTACGAACTGCATCTAAGTTTTCAAGGCCAAAGAGTCGGAGAAGGAGCACATTCAGGGAATATCTTTGACATCCCTTAAAAAAAGGCTCTCAAATGACCTGAGGGGGCTTGGCTTGCAATGACCCCACAGCAGCAACTCTGAACCTGCCAGCAGCACTTGTCAAAAATGCATTCTAAATCAACATGTTAGAAACACAGCCTCCTTTTCTTGTTCAGTATAACCCCATAAGTAATGTTACTGTTTGGACCTGTTTTATGTGTCAGATAAGACACAAAGATAACAGAAGAGCACTTCCTTTGTTCATTATATTAACTGACAAGAATTTATTTAGCTTTTAGATGGCCTGTGTGAGTATGTGCACATCAAGGAGAACGTAATTAAATATTAAAGTATTTTAAAGCCTCTAAACAGACACTAAAGGGGATATAAAACCCACTTTATATTCCTTTAGAGTTCATCTCATGCAATTAGACAATATAAATATGTATCCAGATGTATAAAAAAATTCTGCTTCAGGGCTGAACTCCAGGATCTAGAACCAAAATGCTAGGTGAAAAGACTCAAGGGTGAAATTATCTGTAGTGGATGAAATGACGGTTAAAACAGGCCAAATGTCCCCAGCAGCCTGCAGGACTCCACACCATGAAAGGTCACACCAGTGGGACAGGCTCCACCCTGTGAACACAGCTCTGCTGTTCTGCAGCTGAGTTATACCTACAAAAATATATCATCCTTTGCCAGACTGAGGCAACTGCTATACTGTTGATCCAGGCTAATAACGAATTTGAGCTAATGCACATTTATACATCAAACTCCTGTATGAATGCAGCTTTATTCATTTTCCAGGATGAAAAGGATATCTGTCAAAAAAGCTTATTTCCATTTGCACCTACTTACAACCACATTAGGATAATTTTGCTCTCAAATAAATGCCCACAAGTAGATGAAGGATTTGGACTAGAACCAGGGCCACTGTTTCAGTCTGAGCTTGCACTGGGTTTGCTTTAAATGCGGCACTGACAGGTGAGGGAAACAGGAGTCACTCTGTGATAAAGGAAGAGGATAAACGGGTAAAGCCAAAATGAATTAGAAGGGTGCAAAATACTGAAATGGGGAGCAGTTTTGATCACTATTCTTTACATTTTAGTGCTTTCTGGAAGCATCAGATTGCTGCACACATGCATTCAGAGGCTGAAGCACACTTCAGTTTGTCAGTAGGCCCTGAGGCACAGCAACAGCCCAGGTCAGGTACCCGTCCTGGTGGCAGCGGAACAAATACATTTTGACTAATTCCACTGAATTCCATTGTTTCCTCCAGCGAGAAAAAGTATTCGTTACTTAGGATTATAATTCCATCTA
This sequence comes from Hirundo rustica, assembly GCF_015227805.2. Lineage (NCBI taxonomy): Eukaryota > Metazoa > Chordata > Aves > Passeriformes > Hirundinidae > Hirundo > Hirundo rustica. The sequence continues at coordinate 18,564,163 of NC_053452.1, forward strand.
GATGTGTAATTCCCAATTTCAGCTGTGCAGTACCAGGCACTACTCAGAGAGAGAAATGCCTCCATCTCACAAGAGCTCATAGAACACAGAGAGAAATCCGGCTTTGCTGGTTCTGCAAGATTTGTACTATGTATTACTTGTACTAAATGCTTGGTACTTTACATTTCTCTGCACAGGTGAGAGTTATAAGACTGGATGACTTCTGTGTTATTTAAGATGTTATTTATCCATAAATCTTGAGGTGGTGTGTAAAAGTTGTTCTTTCCAGTCAGTGTTTCACACTAACGATCAGTGGCTGCAAATCTATTTTAAAAGACTGAAACTGTCAGTACAGTAGAACAAGCAGATTTCTTCAGGTCTGTCAGGAGACTGGTGATATTGGGGATAATTTATATGAAAAAAAGGAGCAACATCTCTTTGAGATTTAGACTAAACAAGGTATTTTGACTTTTAATGCTTTATTCCACTACCATAATATATTACTCAATTATGGGGTCTCATTATTAGAAAAAAACCCTAAAAAGCACTTTACATTCCTCAGAGTTTTACTGAGAGTTTGACTACAGAGAAAGTCATGCACATTTTTCTTACACGGGAAGCTGGCCAGCAATTAGAAGTAATAAAATACTTCAAGTGGACAAGCACTAAAACATATTTCTAGACCTGTGGTTTATTAAATTGCATCAGAGTGTTGTCTGCAGCACAGAACTTCATTCTTTGGTTGAGGTGTACCACTGAAACACATCATCAGAATTTTGTTACAGCAGGTTCACATGTTTTCTGGCAGAAAAGAAGAGGAATGGTTTATTTCATGGGAGAATTTTCCCTCCTTCCCACCTACAACTGTGTTACTGAGCAGGACAAAAAAAAATCAGAACAATGTGTTCAAGAGCAATGGATGATCAAAAAAGCTCACCAGAGCAGGAATCTGGACTGAGATCACCAATGTAAAGTTCAGTGCAACATGGATGGCAGCCTAATATTTGTTGCTTCCCAAAGAATAAAAAAAAAAAACCTCTCAGTTTATTTTGACCTTTTATTCTGTTCTACCTGTAGAGACCCAAGCTTTATCTAATATCCAATAGCATTTTTTATGAACTAAAGTTATTTTATTTATTTGGGTTTTTTCTATTTTTAATTTCCATCAACCTCTTGTAGAAACAGTCTAGTGTTTAAGTGGGGCTCACATAAAAGAAAAGATATGATTTCCTTCAACTTCCAGGTAGCCAGATTTTTACCGAGTTGGTATAACTTTCTGTGGAAGTTTGGCATGAGCATTGCAATATTACCCTTATCTCTCAAAAATGCAGGTTCTCTCTCCATTAACATAATTCAGATAAATGGATGTGGTATCAAGATGTAAAGAATGGAATCCCTACCAATAAAAATCTAGAGACCTTTCTAGTGTGAATCTATGCCTCATGTAGCTCTAGAGGAATGGTCATTAAACGGAAACATTTTGTTCGTTTGCTATTGGAAACAACAAATAATCTCCAGTAAATTCAAGGATTTTGGATCATGCGCTGTGATTTTTAATTTTTTTTGGTAAAAATATCTGTGTGGAGATGGAATAAAGAAAGGAAAAGCAGTAGATTGCTAATACCCTTGCTAATAATGTAGGATTACTCATGACCCCAACAGCAGTGCCAGATCATAACAACCTCAGAGCAGTTTCTGTAAGGTGTAGGTTGAAGAACTTCTTTCTCTTTCAGCTGTTTAGTGAAAAGGAAGACTATGGCTCAAGGAAGCAGATGGAAAAACATTTCTGACAGCTTAAGTACAGTTAATTATTTGTAGGCGAAGCATTCTGCTATCAGCACTGATTTGCTGTGCTTGAAACTGAAACAGTCAGAGCAGCAACAATTTTATTCAGCATCACTGCAATTACCTGACTATAAATAGGAGACCTTGCCTTTCATCCCTTCCAGGAACAGCAGCTAAAGGCCAGTACACTCTGTAGATGCCTCTTTGGTAAGCAGCTCATGCAGGTCTCATCCTCTCCCATTTTTTTCCATCTCTTACCTTTTTCCTTTAAGCAGATTCAATAGTTACTGGGGGGGAAAAAAAAAAAAAGTACAACATGTATGGGAAGAGTTCACAAGGTAAGTATCACCTCTTTCACTTCACAGATGGTGCAACTGAGGAAAATGAATACTCATTTAAGAATGTGCTCATTTCACACCTGCTCCTAAAGGAGCAAAGGGTGATGATGTGTTTTCTTATGTCTTCTGGGATTTATCTGTTCATCAGACATGTGAGAGAAGAGAACTCTGCTCCTAAATAATGACATTCACCCTTCCAGAAAAAGAGACAGGAAGAAAGGAGGCTTGCAGAGGAAATCTCCAGCCTCCTAACCGACAAGGAGGAACTGGAGACAAAAAGGATAGCATAGATTATTTCTCCCTCAAAAGGGTGACATGGGGAAGACACTTCCTTGTGACCAAAGGTCACAGTATTCTTTTCTATTCTTTGGCAACAACTACCAGTTTACTTCCCTTGCTTTGGTTAAAGCAGAATCACAGAACCTCATGAGCAGAAGAGACCCACAAGGATCATTGATTCCAGCTCCTGGCCCTGCAGACTAAATTCAGTGAGAGGGAAAACATCCTAGTATTAATCAGTTTTTCCTTCAGCTTTAAGATTTATCTTGAAGAGAAACAAAATGTTATTGAGAGCTGTGTAATTACTTTTTTGAATAAGTATTATTGGAAAGAACTGAGACTATCAGCTTTCATTGTCCATTCACACCAAGGACTAATTAGAGTAAGGTACTCTCCAGAATACTCTGAACAGCTGTGATTATCCACTCTTAAGAAAGATTAACTTGACTGGAAACACTGGAAAGGGAAACCCTATAAAGAAGACACGGAGAATAGAATCTTCTATGGGAGGATACAGACAGCTCCCTTTTAACAGAATGGAGGGTGAAAAGGACTTATTCCTCAATATACTGAAATCTTAAGCAGCATGAGAGAAAGTGTACTTAGGCTAATGTTGGCTCAAAAGCAAGTGGAATAAATTATCTAAGAATAATTTACTCTGGAAATGCAAAAAATAAATTTCTATTGCCAGAGCAGTGAAATCCTGGAAACACTCACTCAAAGCAGTAGTAGGATCGAATGGAGTGTTCTACATTCCAGTGGAGTTTGGGAAGTGTATTGATGAAGTTGCCTGAAATAGAGAACCTCTTTCAAATGACTAAGCATATCTACTCCAGTCCTTGAAGCCCCCTGAGGTTACACTCGAAATCCCCCCACACACAATTGCATTTTGTGCAAAGTCAAGAATTACAGGCCAATGCCAGTTACAAAAACTCGCTGCAGACCTTCTACTCAGCCCTGCAGGCAAACAACAGATCTGCCAGCAGTCCAGCTCATCCCTAAACCTCAGGATCTGAAAACTGTGTTTTCAGGCAAGAAGTGACCTTAATTTCACCCACCCAATCTCACAAAGTTCCAACCCTTTCGAAGAAACTGACTTTAAAGAGTGTATTTGGAATATAGGGAACCTGAATTAATTTTTTTTTTCATCTCCTATGAAATCCTAGAAGATGCATGGAAAGATTCAGTCACTTGTTCAGAGATGAAAGTTTTATGAGGTAGACAGACATCTAGAAGTTATTCACTGTGATTTGTTCCTGTGAATCTAGTTCCTATACTGCTGTAGAATTGGAGGCTTTAGTTAGGATGCAGAGAAGAAATTCAGTTACACACAATCATCAGCTTTTCATGGGTTGCAGAGCTTTATCAGTTAGCTCTGTAATGATCCAGTGAAGTTTCTTAGCTCAGGCTCACTCCAAGAGATCGTATCTGTATTGCTTGCAGGGTCAGTGTGATTTCAAGAGCAGTTCAGCCACCTCTGTGGTCTGTGCAATCCAAACCTATGAACCATCAGGGTCCAAATCAGCTTCCCAACATCTGATTTGGCAGCCTTCTGCTTCTAGAACTCCATGCTTCTACATTGTATGAAGATAAAATGCATCCAATAAAAACTACAGAAAATTAAAGAATGAAACTACTGTAAATTAAAGAATGTCAGCCCTTGGGACAACTTCATATAAATGTTAGAATGACCCCAGTATAATACTTGCACAGGCCAGCTAGCCCCATTCCAAGCAATGTCCAGGCAGGATTTGGGAGCAGAGAGTTAGCAAGCAGCCACTGTGCTTTGCTGGTTACCATGATTTAATTTTGTTAACGTAGCCAGAGCAAACCAGAGTGAGTCCTGGCACTGCAGGCACCCAGTAACTCCAGCTCCATATGGATCACACCAGACATGGGATGGATGACTCAACAGCCATTGTGAGACTGCATCTCTCCTGCTGAAGTGCTGTGCCCAGCCTAAAAAGAGCTTGGTACAGGATCAGTCTATTGGCTCTCAACAGCCAGACCGAATGTGGCGAGCAGCGAGCTCGTGCTGACAGGACCAGCTGTGAACGAGCCAGGGGACAGATGGGCCTCTCCACGCTGTTCTCTGCCAATCTCTGGTAGAAGCCCACCTTATTAGCTCATTCCCAATGCAAGAGCCAAGCAGTGTCTGTGAAGGCTCTGGTGTTAGTCTCCAGTCCACAGCCCTGCTACTACCCACAGCACCAGTGGCTTTGAGGGAATGAGTCTGGGTTCACCTGGATCAACACTGAAATATATTTAGCAGCAGTTCTGGACACTTGATGCATTTGACCTGTCAAACAGATTAACCTAAAATGTAAATAGATTGTGAGTATTTATGTAGATCTGTATTTGTATATACATATATATGTATAAAGATATGCAGCCCATATAAATGAATTCGAATGAGAATTCTATGACAAAATTTTAAAACCTTTAAATTATAAAAAACTGAACATTTTTCAATAGGAACCTCATACAAGACAAAGACAGTTTGTGTACTTGTTCCAGCTTAAATTTTACAGCAGAAAGAAAACTGCAAAACTGAATTACAGACCACAATTAGCTGGTCCAGTATTTGCTATCCAGCATTGTGATGAATATAATAGCTACGTTACAATCCTCTTTATGTGCAGCTTTTACCTGGTTTGGTTTTTTTTTTTTTTTTTTCCAGTCAGAGGAACACTGTTCTGATAAGTGCTTGGCCTGATTAGGTTAAACCCAATGTATTTCTACATCTCACTGTACGGTGTTGGTGCATCACGAATGAAGTACAGAAATATACTGGATGTTCACCTGCAGGAATAGCATATAGTTAGAATACAGAACACTGAAACTGCAAATTCTTTTGTTATTATTGTTTTGGTTGGAAAAAACCCCAAAAAACAACAAACCAAAACCACTGAAGCAGTTCCATGAGATTTGACATCCCTGTTTGACTAGTGCCCTGCAGGACAGTCACACATCTTATCTGAAGTCCACTCAGTGCTTGTTTCCAGAATGTATTGTACAGCTCTTCTTTCTGTGTAAAATCATCTTGTTCTGTGCTTCCTCAGTCCAGAATAGTCCTTAAGAAAAGAAATGCTGCTTCCTGGAAGACAGCAGGGACTATAGACATTACAGTTTTAATGGACCCACTAAACCAAGCAGCATTATCCCTGGAGAGGTGAATAGTTGCATAATTTGGCCCACGTTGTTGCAATTATTTTTTGTTTGTTTGTTTGTTTGCTTGGGTTTTGAAAATCATTTGCTGCAATACATTGAGAAAGAGACAAACACAATTAACTCAGCCATTCTCCCATGGTATTCTGCTTCTCTTTGCTGGATCTCTCTTTCATGTACTGTATTTACTGCTTGGGTTCAAAGTTTTTCTCTTTGCTTTTTTTAATCATGCATCCCTTGGTTCACTCGTCCTTGCACCTCCAGCCTTTGTTGTTTTCAGTCTTTAGCGATGATCTTTCAGTTAAGAGCTCACCAGAGTGTAGATCATGCTGAATGTAAAAGAAAGACACAATATGAAAGTATCCCTTTGAAGCATGCAGAGCACTTTGATTTTTATAACCCTTTGCTGTCTGTTCCTCAGGTCTGACTGTAATGGCCTCTGCTTTCCTTTGCATTCTTTCTATCTCTCTAAAGCATCTTAATTATGCTGCATTCAAGATGGATATCAAAAGGCACTCAAGAAATAACAAATTCATTATCGACATCCTACTGCACCACAAGCTGCGTTTGAGCTTTTTAAAGCTCAGTCTGATGGCTGGATTTGAACAGCGGAGAAACAAAACCATTTTGCTTTAGCGTGTTTGATCTTTAAGACTTCCACCAGCAACTCTCGGCAGGGCAGGCAAGGTTTTCCACGGAATTGCATTGTTTTGATTCCTTTGGAAAAAACGCTGTGCACTAGAAGAAATATAAAATGCAGCCACCAGCTGGACTGAATTCATACATATTAAATGCAACTTGGAAAAGTGGAGAAAACAGAGTATATTGCCACAGCTCCATTTTGCTGCAATTCTAGTTCTGCCAATACCCAGGAAAGCATTGAAAAACTGTCTGTAATTTGTAGTATTTTATCTAGCACCGGGCAGTGGATTTTGGATGGTGGCCACGTTTTAGAATGAGGGGCTCAGAGGAAGCTGCACAGCAGTAAAGTCTCAGGAGAAATGCTGCACCACACTACAGAGCTGACTTTGATGGCAACACAAAAATGTGGAGTTAGAAAATGCTTTTCTCCACAAACCTCAATAGCATTTAAAAGGAAAATTGAGAAACAACGACATGCAGCAGTGACTCTTCAAGCCATGGTGAACAGCAGAACAGGTAAGACACCAGTAATCAGAGGAGAAAAACACACTTTTCTTCCACCAGCACACAAACCTGCCTTGCAGAGGGATGACTGCATGCAGGACTGGCTTGAAGAGGCAACTCTAGGCAAATACATCACAGAGGAAGGAGTAGAAGACATCTAAAGCATCACCTTCATTTAAAGGGTGCTAGAGTTTGTTGTCCAGTAGTTCTTATGGTGTGATTATATGGGTGACTAAAAGCACTGGGATCCTGGCAAGGCCTTATCTTAAATGATCCTGACATAGTTTTGCACTGGGCATTTGTGCCTGTGCACTGAGGACAGGTGACAGCTGAAAGGGGCAGGGGGACAATGCCCAATTAGTGTGCATATCTTCATGAATGTTCTTTAATTAGGAGTTTGGATCATGCATGGGCTTTCCCCTGTCATGAAAGGGAGCCTATATACAGGCATGGTGCATCCCATGTTCCCACCCAACCTACCCATTTATTTACCATCTTGAGTATTACTACACCAGAGGTATAGTATTTTTCTTATGATCTTCTTGAATCATAAGGAATTATGTGTTTTTTTATTTGATGTAAAGCCGTTAGCATAACATTCACTATTTCACCCATCCTAAGAGACCACACAGAGAAGCAAAAGTTATTTGATGCTGGAGCCTGGCTCAGGCCTTAAATGTTCTGTTCTGAAGTGCCAGCAGTCAGTGGGAGTGCTCCCCTGAATCAGCATCAGAAGCAACGTTTCATGAGACTAAGGAAATTGTCCAACTGGTTGCAGTCTTTCCTAAATGCAATTTCACAAGCGAAATGAAAAGCAGCTAGTATTCTCTTAGGGAAATGGCCAGACTTACCAGTAGAGATAGTAGAAGAAGGAAAGGAGGTAGAAGGCCAGCTTACACCAGGCCTCTTTTTGGCAGTAACTCAAGGTATCTGCGTTCATCACTGCAGGTGGATCATACGCCAGCTCTGAGCTATCTGCTGGGCAACGAAAATACCTGGAAGAGCAGGAGAAGACACCTGGAATGGCTCTGTAACAATCTGAATTAAGTATGTGCAGATACACACCTGACTACCATCTTCCATGATATAGGAGTAATTCCCCTTTCTTTTTCAAGTCTCTGTTTCCAGATATTGTAAAAATCAGGATGCTCAGCACTCTCTTCTTACAGAACCAAACAATGAACATGGATTTTCTGTGTTCTATTAATTCTTCAGATCAAAACATTTCCCCTTCCTATGGAGTTATTTATGGCTGATCCAGTTAAGCTGATCCATCAACTTAACTGTTGTGAGGGACAGAATATGGTGGTTTGTGATCACAGAGTAGAGGAAGGATTACTGGGCTTTTACTGCACCTACAACTGATTTCAGACGTGATGAAAGGTGACATCCAACCAACCAACCCAACCAACTGGTAGCTAAGTTCCTCCAACTCTGAAAAGGAAAAAAGCCAATATGGAGTAATGTAAGAAGTGGCTGACCAATGTTTTCTACGTGTGGCACTGCTCAAGAATTTATCATCCAAATAATTTTCTTCAGAAAATATTCTTCTTACATAGGAGAAATTTCTAATTATTCTCAGCAATGACTGAATGTTTGTGAAAATCGTGACAAAAGAACTTCTTTGGCAAAGGAGCTTTTGTCTCAGTTAGTCTGCAGTAAAAGTAAAAGCAAAACAAAAAAAAAAGAAGTCCTCAACAAAGTTAATGAACTGCTCTAAGATCAGCAGAAATCAGAGGAAATATTATTATTTCTGCTGCTTTGACAAAGTAAGCAGAAGATTGCTGATTGCTTACAGATGGATAGACAGACAGATAGGAAGATATAAAAACACCAAGCAAGTGACCAGCAGCAAACTTCGAAAGGAGGTGTTCTCAAAATATCTTTGCCTCTCTCCCTTTCAATGTTAGCCACATCCACTTACAATCTCTAATAAGATTGCAAATTCTTTTATGGAGAACCACAGGTGAAATTCTGCTTAATTTTCTTCATGTGGATGAAGATATTACATAGTGTCTTCCCATGGTTCTGTGCAGAACTTTACACAATGAACCCAAACCTGTCTGTGCTTAAAGCAGGAGTAATTATGGAGTACTTATAGAAAAGCATATGAAGAATAATGGAAAAAAAAAAAAATAAAAAGTTCTCTCCAAAGGTTGGTATAGTTGCTTAGAATCTGACCATTTTCCTCTTGGAATTTTTTTTTTTTTAAAGAAACTTTTAAAATGGGTCTTATTGTCACACTAAGGGTTGTTAACCCTTAGACTCTTAGCAAAAGAACAGTATAAAATATTACTTTTATTGCAGCAGAACAATAGGGATAAAAGCACTTGTAGCTTCATTTCATTTAGCTTTCTGAGAACTATACTGGCACTCTAATTTCTGAATAATACACTTTATTATATGACTGCATTACTACCAAGCTTTTGCAGAAAAAAAAGTGTAAAAAAGCTACTGCTTTTTAGTTCCTGGTTGAGATGATGATTTTAACTTCTTTACAGAATTATTCTTCTGCTACCATATGTACCTTTGTAACACAAAGAGACCCTGACAGACAAAAATCATCTGTGCTTTTGCAAACATTGTGGAAATGCAAAACTAGGGAAGTCTCCAGACTGACAACCACAAAAAACTGATGTCTCTTGGTTATTTTCAGAAGCAACAGAAGGGTGATCCTCCTCTAGAATGCAGAGGAAGATGCAGCAGCAGCAGCTGCACTGCCTGCCTGGAAAACAACTGCAGGTCTTTTGTGATCAACTCTGGAAGCCCCTTGGTGAATATAAACACAGTTCAGAGATCCAGAGTGGGAACACTCCCCACTTCTTCATATGGGCAGTGTGAAGGAACAGTTCTTCATCTACTCCAATCTCTGCTCCACCAGTCTCTAAAAGAGAATGAATTCTCTTGCAGAACAGAAATTCCCTACTGTACAGAAAGAAACAACTTACTTTACTCTGGGGGAAAAAAAAAAAAAAAGCTGCCAAAGAAGATGAGACACAAAAATCTGTCAGCCTTCCCAGTCTCTATCTCACAACTACAATGGAAAGGTTTCCTTGTTAGGGCTGAATGAACAGGTCCAAGCTCTTTCAGATATGAGCTGTCTTACAACTCCCCATCTGTGAAGTATTTAGAGCCTCACCAGTTCCACATTCAGTTTCCAGCCTATTTCACTTCCATGTTTTCACTCACTTGCAGTGAGTGCATCCTGACACCCTTCGGAATACTCATCTAAGTAACTGAAAGCCACAGCTGTCTTATCGTATGTTTTCCTCAGCCATCCTAAATCACAAAAATATTTCCTTCTTCTCTGGAAATAAGAGTTTCAGCTGCTTAGAGGCAAGAGCCTCTAGACAAGAGATACTCATCTACACTCCTATCCCTGTCCTTCATTGTTCACACAGTCTGCATGTGTGCTGAGCTGGCAAGAAAGGCTAACAAGCAGTCAGCATATAAAAGAAGGGCTTACCTCCAGAAGTGATAAAAAAGCAAAGGAACATTTAACCCCAGTGTGAGCCACTCCTGAGCACATAAAAACATTATGCAGAAAAGACTGTGGATGGAGTACTCCGGCAGCACCAGCTAAAAAGGAAAGGAACAAAAATAACAGAAGTCAATAAAATAAACTTCGATTTTAGTAACCTAGGTAGTTTTTCCAAGAAAAAATCAACTCTGCAAGTCTTGCAAGTCTCCTGTGAGTCTGTGCCTAGACACACCTCAGCTGGCCAAGAGTGTGGCTTTGAGCAAGGAGCACAAGACCCAGGGCCAGGCTTCTTAAGGTTCTATCCAAGTTTGTACTCCAAGGGCTGGTTGAGAGACATGGGACAAACCACTTACTGTCTTATCTGGTGCCCCAGATTTATGTCTACAGAACATACATTATATTAATGCCTCCCTCACAAAAGCATTTCAAGACTAAACATCAGTAAAAGAGTTTTATTACTGAAGCATTCAAAAAAGAAATAAAGCTATTCCTGAAGTTTTGCTTCTATATTGGAGGAGTGTCATTGGAAAAACAAAGTGCTATCATTTTGATGTGTTATATACACCATGAAGAGATTAAATCCATTACCAAGTCAGTCTTGCAAGCACAAACCCACTAAGATAAGAAACTCACTTCCTAAGAAGTCCATGGCTCCCTACACTACTTGTTTCAGAACCATGACAATTCTTTCTATTAAAAGAGAAAATGAGTGGGCAGCTGGCAGAAGCAGAAATTTATGTGATGTTGATTCAGAGTAGTTATTTCAAAAGACACTTTGCTTTCTTCACTGCTTTCCAATTTTTTAGCTGTCTTTCTTCTCTTGTTTTCTTCCCATGTCTTTTCTTAGCAACCCGTTTATTTTCTTCAAGCCATAGAAAAGACTAATTTCCAGCAGTGCTTATTTCTCAAAGTTAGACAAACTCATACACAACTCATCTGCATCCATTGCTTCATCTTGGAGATACAACAACCAAAACTAAATCACAAAAGGCATTGGGGGGCTTTTTTTGATGACAATTCACTGTCATCTGTCAAATAATTAAAGTAAGCCCTGTTTTTTTAAACAAGGTAAAATTTGCTATACAGTTTCTCTAAATACCCACTCCCATACAGCTGTGCTGCACTGAGTTCCATCATCTTGGCTCTAGGAGTCTTTCCACCTCACATGGAACATACTGTTTTAATTCTTTTCACTTCAGTACTTGAAGAAGTTAACAGATTTGGGCATCTCTGTGACTGTGCCTTCAACTTAAACATTCTCAAGGGCTTATCTTACGTGGATGACAATTCATAATACAATTATATACTTCAGATTCCAGATGGTACTTATTTATCACTGCTGGATCTTTTCTTTTTCAGTTTTAGGATGTGATTTACAACATGACTATAACCTTTCCCCAAAGAATGATTCATCTTCATAACAAATTGCAGACAAGAAAGGTCTTCATGATGTAAGTCTGCCCACCAAACATCACAACACTTAAAAGCATATTACATTAATTTTCCACATATTTGATTTCTGAATCCAACAAAATACACAGACTTAGCAAGACTGCAGCCCTGGTGCCTGATAAGTGGGCTGGCTGGTAATAACAGGGAAGGAAACCCACGGTGAATATTTATGCAGAGCTTGACAAACAAAACAAAAATCTGCAGTCAAACTAGAAAGGAAACAAAGGAAGCAGAGGGCTCTCAGAAGCAGGCTCTATTTCCAGTCACAATTTCTGGTGCAAATGAAACCTATCTATTCTTTTGGTAGAACAGCAAATGGGCCCTTTATGTCTCTTCACCCTTTTCTTGGAGTGGCATTTTCCTGTAGACATAAAGAAAGAAAGGATCATTGCTGATCACTGTTTCTGGAGAGAATTCATGCAAAGAAACAACCAAAGCCCAGCCTGCAAAGCCAGTTACATTCAGCTGATGTACTTTAGAGACTAAATCTAAGAGGAGGTGAGAGACCTGGAAGCATAAAATATAGAAAGGCACTAACTAACAGCAAGGCTCCTGAGGTCAAGTAAATAACTAAAATAAAACGCTGCCTCAGTTCTTGGCTGTAAGAATCATCCAGCAATTTCACACTATACCCTCTGAAAACAACTGAAACTTCAAATCAGCTTTAGCAAACATGGGATTCAGCTCCTGGAGAGAAGAAAGCTGGCTGAGAAACAAGCAGCAGTCAATTCTTGCTGTTCCTGCTGAGGTACTCAACTGAAGAGCAACTTCAGTGGTACAGATAACTGCAATAGCAATTAAACTAACGTCTTTAATTCATTCCTGTGCGAGCATAGGAAGCTGTCAGATGGTAAACATGTTAGGATATAAATAGTACACTTCTATTTTGAACCAGGAACATCCTGATTCAAATAAAGACCTCTGCTTTCTGACACAGCTCAAGATGAAGCTTGTGCTGGTTATGAAACACAGAGAAGTAGAAACTGGCATAGCAGCACAATTCTTAAGGGACACAACTTGGTCACTTTGAGTCCCAAGCTCAAACGGCACTACAAACTTACCACCAGAAATTCAGCTGCCTGATATTTCCCCGTGGAAAACCACAGGAAAGCCTGAAAAGGAAGTCAGCTTCTAGACAAAAAAAAAAAAAAAAAAAAAAAAAAAAGTTCTGCTAATCAGAAATGCCTTTTGCTACCACATAAGCAAGGGGAAAAAAACACTGTAACTTTTTTAGTTTTGCTCTGATGTAACTGTATAGATAAGTAAATGCCCACATCAGGAAACCCTTATTCACAATTCATCATTCACATTTATCATTATCATTACCATCTCACCACAAGAATTCATTTTCATGCAAAGTAGTTCACACACACTGCACATGTGGATTGATCCTTCTCTAATTCCAAGGAAGATAAGGCAGGCTTTGCTGTGGATAGACATCTAGGTCTGACTGAACTAAAGAGCAGGAAAACAAGCACTGAATTTAAGCACAGCAGCTCCTTTCTGTTCACAGGAATACAAAAACCTCTTTAGAGAAGCTCAGTCCTAAATAATGTTATTCTGTTTCCTATTTCCTAAATCTGTTCTGTTGTTCTTATACAAAAGATAAACATGTTCTTTCCTGTCTGTATCTTTCCTCCCTATTCTTTTTATTACAGATGGATACCTCCCTCTCAAATGTAATTTTGATTCTACAGGACACAGTATCATTTTTACATGGAATAACTCTTACAGTTTGTCTCACCGGTGAACAGGGCCCATAATAATATCCCTTCATCAGTGCTATTAAATTCTCACAGTTAGAAAATCAATTGCAACAAGTGAGTCAAACAGTTTTCTCACTGTCAAGCCACTGAAATGTCAAGATCCTTCTTTCCAGCACTCTGCTTAGACCAGTGCTCCTGAGTGCTACACAGTAATAAAAATTCTCATAGAACTGCTCCTCCTTCCCCCAAAACACTCGAGAGTCTACATCAGTCTCCATCTGCGCACGTCAACCTCTGCACCGCAAGCACAGATTTTACACTGTACCCAGAAATTGCCATCCATTACACACTCCACCCTGCCAGAGTTTCTGTAAGAGGCTGAAACGACTTCCCTTCTTAATGCCTGCAGTCTCCTTCTACAGATGGCAGGAAAATCCTAGAGGGAAGAGGGGGTTGAATCTCCTCCATGTAATGTGAAGAGCTCTGGTGATTACCCCAGTGGAAACAAGTTGTTCACCTTAGAAACACACAAGCCCATTTCCATCCACCTGAAAGCAACAAAAAACTGAAAGCATCATGCACGTGTGCAATCACTCCTAGGCCCCAGATCAGGACTGATCTAAGACCATGCTGCTTTATTGCAGTGGTTATTGCTACTGCATCTGCTTGCACTAGAGGATGACTGCAGCTTGCCACTGTGGTGCTCATTTGCTGCTTTTTCCACCACATCCCTCAAAAAAGCTGACAGATTCGGTCCTCATCAGTAGCGGGGAAAGAGGGGGGTGGAGGTTTTCATGACACAGGAGTTATTTCAATAGCACTTTAAAGCCCATCCCTATAGAGCCTGCCAGAGCTAACCTGGGTTACTGGGGAATGTCAGCTGAGTTAGAGACATTGTGAGATCAAAGGGAGATTATTTAATGACTCTGAAATTCCCCTAAACTGAACAGTACAGACCAGAAAAATTAGAAGTGTAGTGCAAGAAAGTGAAAAAAAAAGAAAGCAAAAATACACAAAAAAACCAGTAGTAGCATTTGCTTTAGCCCAGACTGTGTGTGTATGTGGAATTTACATACTCGGAACAAATCATCTGTTTCCTCCTGCTGGTGCACAAACCAAAGAGGAAGGGTCAACTGCATGTTAATTTAAATACACAGACCACACATCTTAATAATTCCAACAGTTTTAAACATACTGTTTGCACTGATCAAACACTAAATTTACTCTTGAAATTCAGGAAGTCTTTCCACTTTCCTACTGTATCTTTCTAATCGACTTTAAATTATTTGGGTTACTTGACTTCTAAAACCTCTTCTGAAAGGCTGCCCTAGAGCTCAATACAATGCTGTCACATTAAATATACTAAGGTTTTCTGTCCAAATATTCATGTCCAATTTACTTCAATTCTCCTGTTAAAATCCACACTTGCTTGTGTCTCTACAGACTGCTCACAAGTTGCTAATTCAGTAGCATCAAATTATTATAACACAAACATGCAACAAAACCATTTCAAGTAATTCAAAACCATGATATGCAAACCTCTAGAAGTAGTTAGCAGTTTGGTAGGTAGATTTGTGCATGTAGTTCAAAAGAAAATGCCTGGGAAATGGATTCCAGATCACCAAAAGGACAATGTGCAGCTGAACCCACTAAGTTCATATATATAGCTTTACATTTAATCTGGGGAAGGGCAGCAGCGCACACATGCAAGACTTAATGTTACAAACCAAATGCAGAGCACAAATAAAATTAAAAAAGGGATAAGATCTGTGTTTTCACCCCTCCACCCAGTGCTTGGGATCACAATGAAACAATGCAGCAAAAAGCCAATGCTTTGTGAAGGTAATTTAATTATTCTAAAGAGCTACTGGAATTTCTTTAAACATTTCATTTAGGTGGATTTGAACATAAGTCACTCTGCAGCAAAATACCAGACAATTAAATGAATAACACAAAGAGCCTAATCACTATTCTCACTCCATATCCATCTGTGACACAGTACCAGATCTAATATTAAAAGACAGGATTTCTGGATGCTCTTTCCATCTCAGCTACTAAACACATTTATATTTAGGCCTATCGTTTCACTTCTCATTGTCTCGTTCTCTCTTCTGCAACGTGGGGATAATTATATTCAATTCTATATATTCCACTGGAGCTAGATTATGACTAGAATATTTAAGCTTTTTCTTAAGACCAGTAATAACTTCAACAGGAGTGACAGACGAGAATCCTGAATACAGGACACTCATCAGGAGTATCTATAAATATTTCAGTATTGCAGAGCCCATGGGAGGTCATAGCAGCCAACAGGTGACAAGGTTATGAAACGGATTTAAAAAAAGGCTGAAAGGTCTGCGGGGCACCGGCACAGTTCAGGAAGTGCCCCATCCTTGGAAGGCACGTCATTAGGGCAGATGTGCTGTGATCTTACAAGTGTATCTCCTCTGCAGACTGTTCTTTTCCACTCAGCAGGGATCAGGAGACATCTTTATGACCTTCCTTTTTCTAATGCTAGTTCCAAGCCAGTAGCAGAGGCTGGGTTAGCAACCCCGGAGTGAGAACTCCTCTAATTTCCACAGCACCGGCAGAAAACAGGGTAATAAACCCCTTCTTGCCCTGCCTCAGCTTCGTATTTCGGGCACAGCCAGCCGGGACACCCCGCAGCTGGGCTGTTCCAAGAGCTCCTGCCGCCTTTGTCCGCTCACCCAAAAGCGGGGAGAACGGCAATCAGCGCTGCAGCTGCTGGGTAGCAGCTACAAAAGCGGCGCCCCAGCTCACAGGCAGGGCAGGAATGCAGAAACCTCAGGGATAATCAAAATGAAGTTCAGCCATCTGCATGGCTCAGGAAGGGCCCTCAGGCCTTCTCCTGCGGGTCTGACAAAACTGACACTTCCATAAATGCTGAAAAGTAAGCGTTCACTAAAGGGCTGTTTCCGTATGGGGTGTGTAAAGACTGCCGGTCTGAGGAAGCAGATTTGGTGCAGCGCAGACACGGCAAAGACATTTCCCTCCCTGGCACTACAACAGCTTTACAGAAAACATCAGCAATGAGATGCAAGGTAGGACATTTAACTCACAGCAGAAAAAAATTGCAGCCATAAACAGATACGGTGTAAAATCATTGCGCTCCACATTTGGGAATTATATTGCTTTTTGTAATTGCATAGTAGCTTCATAGGGTGTGATCCCAACTTAAACCCATGCTGAACATTCTGCCAAACGTAACAGTGACCTTTGGTTTAACTTCCATCCTTTTATTAAAATGCAAATTCTTACTTTATTGCGTACTGAATTAGAGCAAATATAGGCCATTAGCAAGTCAAATTCTGCCAATATTTCGACACAGCTCTGAGGAACAGATGTGTAAATCGCATCACCCCAAGTGGATGAGAAGAACACTGCTCTCAGGAGCACAGTACAGACAGCGTTACTCATCTACATTTTTGCTGCATCTTCAGCTTATTCCACTGTTACTTGTGATGCTCTCCCACTGTAAGGACCTATGTTTACAAATCCTCCAGAACACGACTGGGAGAAGCTGAATTGTAGAGCAAGAGGTCATGAGTTACAGAGTGACACTTCATTTGGCACTTTGATTATTGACTAAACACTTAGAGATGAGATTAGCAGCAAAATATAGTCAGTTAAGCTGAAATAGTTTTATACACAAATATTTTCGTGAGTAATAACACTATGAATATCTGCCTTCAAAGGATATTCCAGTTTTCATCAGGCATCACTCTGGCAAATCCAACTTCTCCCCCCAGAGTAGAAGAGGGATAAGAACCAAACTGTGGCTGAGGCACAAGTTTGAACTCTTCACTTTTGCAATAGTTTTTATAACTTCTCCCCTTACAAGCTCCCCCTGCTATGAGCACCTGGCAGACACAGCAGGATCTATCTTCTCATTATCCCTAGGTAAGCACACAGACATCCTTAGGCAATTATTGCTAAAAATAACAATTGTTATGCTCTAACTTTTCAAAAGTGCTGAATTCAGGAACTTCTAAAATTGACTAAAAATAGTGTTGGCACAATTCACTTAATCAATGGGTGTCAGTAGTGAATGAATTGCCTGCTAGAAATACTACACTTCCTCTCAGTTCTTTAGTCCTATTTTAAGGACTTTCTTTCCAGATATGATATTGTATCCAAAGAAAGGACAAAAGGGACTATATTCAGTATTTTTACTGAATTGCTGCAATACTAATACTTTTTTAGTAAATATGAATTTACTCTCTTTAAAATAAAACAGAAAGTGTGAAGAAGAGATGCACCACCTCTAGTCAAGCAACTATTATGAGATAATTGGCATACAAAGTATAGATACTGCCTGCTCTATGATCCCAGTTCTATTATCAGTTCTGCAAAATAGCTTCTGTGCCAAGTTCCTGATGAAATTCAAACCATGTGGGTGCCCAAAAGGCTAACTGAATAGGGAATGCCCAATTTTATCCCATTCCACACACCATAGATAACAAATCTAACAAAAAAGTAGGCAGAAAATTCTTAAGAGAGGGAAAGAGAGAAGCTTTTAGATGATCTGTACTGAATTTCCTGTCAGAGTATAGAACTGAAAAAGGCAGCTCTGTAACAGAGGTACTGAAAGCCCAAGTTTTGTCTGTACTGGAAATCTCTTACAAGATTCAGGGAAAAATCATTATGTCCTTCTTCCTTCTGGTGCAAACAAAACCTCTACCAAGTGTGAATCACTGTGAATATATTAACTCCCTCCTCATTTAGACAAGCTGCAGAAAACAATTAAACCAACACAGGGCTAGTGAAAGTGTGTCATATTTCAGTTACAAATATTTTACTTCCTTTTCTTGTCTCTCCACTTCCGTCATCATTCTCTTTTCTTTCCTTTGTACAACCTAAGGACAGCCCCACCGCTTACATGAATATGATTTAGAATTTATCTCCTTCCTCTTTTGACTATCGAGAGATGCTGTGTGAAAGTTGTCTAAAAAGAACTCCACCAAAGTCATGATTTTCATAAATTTATAATTGTGTACTAATACATTTTTAGCTGACTTCAAATATTATCCCTGAAGTGTAAAAATACTCTCTCCTAATGTAAAAATATCTCGTCAGAGCCACTCTGAAGGCCAGAACAAAATTGGCTTTATCATGCAATAAAAGCTTAGCAGTACCTTTCAAATAAGGATGGAGTACTGAAATACAGACCAATTTTGGGTTTCTCACACATGCTCAGAGCCTAATGTATTTTAAAAAGTTTTGGGGCACGTCAAACAAAAGAGAACTTCAATGAATTTAGTTTTATGAAGCATGATGCAATCACAGCCCAAATCCTAATTGACACAGTATGTACAGCATGGCAAGATTTCGTCCTACAAAATCTGCAGGTACAATTAATGCCTTGGAAACAGTAATATCCTTTATTCCAGTGGCTGTATGCAAACTCTGGAATTTCTTCTGAGGCATTTTGGAAGCTAATTTTGTGTGTGTGTGTATAGCAGAGGGGTTAGCTCAGGCTCGGTGTGATGCTGACAGTGATCTAGCTCATCTTATTGCCTATGTTGATTTCTATTTCTGTAGAGCAAACATCCCAAGCCTCTAAGCATACAACGCTAGATAATTTCCCTCCCAGCAATCATCAACGTGACCACAGTAGTTTGAGTCTGACTCCAAACTGGGCTGGATTTGAACAGCTGCTGTAGAGATTCAAGACCCCTTGCAATTACTGACACAGCAAAACATCAGACCCCTCAAAAACAGCTAACAAATTTTTACCTTTGGTTAAAAATAAAAGATTCAAGCTTTGCCTGCTAACAAGGAAACTAAGTAGGTCTCCAAAAATAAGATTTCTATCATCAGAACAACTGTGCAACCTTTCCTTTCCTGTTGTGTATGTCTTGTGAGTGTAAACAAAAGTTCTTCATATTAATTGCCATGTGGTTTCTGTAGCATCTCGCACAACAAGGTTTTATTCTTTGCCTGAGACCAAAAGCACTGCTGTAACACAAACACCAACACAATCATTATGGAAAAGGAGAGCCAAGTCTTGCTGAAAGTCATCTCTGGCTGATGCACAACACAACCTTAAAAAGATCAAAGTATCCACCTAAGAGAACAGAATGCAAAATTCAAAAAGTGGCAAAATGTAAGACAGCAGAACATCCACCTAAAGACAATAAAAGCAGAATTGCTCCTGTATTGTATTTTCTTCCAAAAAAGCAAATGAAACAGCCTAAAACTACCCTTTTGACTTAGGACAGTTTTAAAACGCGAAGTTTTCATCTGATAAGGTTAATTCAGAATATCACTGTAGTCCCAATAATAGATCATATGTTTAAACCTCTAAAAAAAGGATTAATGAACACCTGTTTCAGATTCACATTGCTTATCAGGCCAGTTAATAGCAAGTTCAGATCTTGACACAACTATCTAATGTGAACCAATCAAAAGGATTCAACTCTGTTCAGAACCAGCGAAATTGCAGTGCAAAGACTGGGGAGGGAAAAAAAAAAAAAAAAAATTTGAGAAGATAAAAATAATCTTAAAAATACATAGGATTCACTTAAATAGTTTTATACACAGCCTGGGTATAATCTTCTGTATTGCCCTGAGTCACTGGGAGACATTGAATAACAACCTGGGTATCCAGGTGTTTTTTCTACACAAAGAATTTCATATTCACTCTTCAGGAGCTATCCACATCGCCTCTTGATTGGGGTTTATGCTCCCAGTCACGCTGTGGGAAGGGTCTCCTGACAGTTTTCCTACTGCTCAGAAGATTACTCTAAGCTCAGCAGTTTCATCACACGGATGAGGTGTGAAAAGAAAGAGCATTAGATACATCAAGAAACATGAAATGTAGTGAGAAGCCAGTACCAAAGATGAACTCTGGCCAGTAACGAGAGCGCACAAAGTTCAGGTGCTCCATCATTGTAACAATCACCATTAACAGGAAAAATGTCACACGCTGCCATTTTTTGTTCCCTTTTGTGATCTTTCTTTGAGCAGTAGTTAATCAGAACTCTGGAAGCATCAGACTCTTTCACCTGCAAGGCAGAACATCACTGCCATTTCCACAGCCCAAAAATGCTTTATGATTAGACTGAATATTCTGTTTTCCTCTTAGATAACACAAGCACCTAAGCTTCAAAGACTAAATGTCCACTACCAGCTAAGAGGAAACCTGGAATATATTAACCCTGCAGACTTATCCCTCTAAGTGTAGCTATGCTGCAACATTTTCTTTTTCTGTTAAGCCCAGCTTAATGAGGAATTAAAACATTTTTATTAAGGCTGAAAAAAATGTATAGCACTACCACGGTAAAACCATTGCTGCTATTTTCCCAGTTTCACAACAAACTAATTGTCTTGCAGCTGTAGTTTCCACCTAGGAGAGTTCTCAGCCTCGGGGAGGAAGCGTGATTCCCTCTTACAATATGGATAGTTATACACCTCTTTCAAAATTCCTAGTGATTATGCATCACATTTGCTAAACTTGCTTATATAACCTCACATTAAGCATTTTAATGAGCCATGCTAAAGGCTTACAGAAGTGCTCTGCTAATGACTATCAGCCTGCAGACTGGGTAAAAGAATGTCACACATCCATAAATCTCTAAATGCAGGATGAAGCAACCAGCAGACAGACCCAAAACCACACTCTTAAAATCCATCACATTATCTCAGGCTTGCCAGTGACTACGAGGCAGAACAGCAGAGAGAGTGATCCTTACAATAACCAGCAAATTTATCAAGAAGAAAAGAATATGATCAGTCAGCTGAAACAAGCTATTGGGACATCTGACACCCCTCAAAGGAGAGTGGAGCCATTGGAAGGTGAAGGTCTGGAGCCTATCAAGGTCCCAGTAAAAAATTATTTGATATGGCAATTAGGGCATATTGATCAGTCTCCTTCAGCGAGAATATGGGAGAAAAAAAAGTCAGCAGGGTAAACAAGGAAAGATAGGGCTTTTTGACAAGGTTGATTTCACATAATATTTACATACATATAAAGAAAAAGAACCTCCATACTCAAGTAATCCTCTTCTACTCTTAAGGAAAAGCCTAAAAGCTAACTTGTTCCCTGTTAGCTGATCCAATGAGCTCAGTAATGTTTCACTGAACATATTGTGGGGTTTTGTCTGCACTTTGAAAGCCTGCATTCAGTGCTGACAAACAGGCATGACACAGACACAGGACCAAGTCTTATCTTCATCCTCAGAACACTCTGTCCACAGCAGAACCTGTGGTGTTAACCCAAAACCCTTCAAGCTCCTGTTTGCTCATGTCTCTGGATTACTGTTACTTGCACACATGTGAGTAATTTTAACTTTTTTTACAGAATATATAAATATCGAAATGTACCAAAACAAAACTGTACAGACACTCTGTGTCTGGAATTCTATATTACACTCACTAGATTTTACATTTTATTTACACTATCTCAGTCTGAATGGAATGGCTTCTACAATCGCTCTTTTAGGTAATATCAATTTTGGTTATTTACCAAAATCTGCAAATACTGTAAAACATAAGTATCACGGGTATTAGGGCATATACAATGAAATATAAATTTAAAATAGACTTCCATTTTACTTTTGCCAAGTGGTAAAATCCAGAACTGAACCCTGTAAACCCCAGAACTACCGAACACAGAATAAATTTCCACCATTAGTACAGCAGATCCAGCTCCGCTGGAAACCACAGTGACAGTGGTACAAGAGCAGACCAAGCACTGGCACTGCCCAATCACCTAACCAAAACATTAAAACTTGCTTCAAAAATTATCAGGTGAAGAGATTTTTATGTTTGCTTTGCTTTGTTTTGGACACCCCAGCTCCTGATTCACTATCTACTATACTCCTGCTGGTACTGGAGTGCTGAACTGGCTGAGTTTGGTTATTCAAATACAGTCCCTGCAGGGGTTTTTGTCTGCCTATTTGTTTGTATTTTTCAAGACAGTTCAAGTTCATCTGGAACATCTTTGAGATTAATGTCACCTTGCCTGTGGCTAGAATTCTTGCTGAATTTAAATTTACCCTCTTCCTATCATCCCTTCAGAAGTTGTTAAAAAAAAAAAAAATCAAGGAAAAAGGACTGAGCTCTGGTAAAGTATTTACTCACACTTGTAATTTTTTTAGGAATTTAGAAATCACTCTTATTTTAGCTTAATGGGCTTAAAAAAAGGAAATTGCTGATAATTGGGGAAAGGTTACCTAAATTGTTGAGCAGTGTCTGGAGTGAGCAAACTGAAATCTGAAATGTATTCACTGAGCAAGAAGTTCAATCAACTCTCCTCCTTAGTAAGGATTTATTGAATTGATTCAAAAATTATGATGCATAACCTAATCAAAATTTAATTTAAATTTCCTCCAAGGTGAAGTAATAATATTACAGTGCTTGATTAATGACTTTGACTGTATTTTAATCTAGGAAATTCCTAATTGTCCTTACTGTTAACGTAAGTATCAATTAGGAATTTAAAAAATAAGGAATCGATCGGTTAGACAGATTTCTTGAAATACAACCGAAATTACAATTAAATAATATTGCTGTCATCAGTAACTGAATATGTTTTACAACCCCACCAAAATATTTGACCGTAAAAATCATGGTAGGCCTGACAGGCACATCCTGCCTATTGCACCCCTCTGCAGGGCTGACAAGCCCAAGAAGCCTGAGCTGCTCTGTACTGCTCTGCTCACACTCACCGCCAGTTTGTGTTCTCTGGACAGCTTACAGTGAGCCATGGAATCACATCCTTAGGGAAACAAAGGCAATTTATAGCAAAAATGCCTCCACAGCATGCGCTCACACTGGTGTGTCCTGTGTGAATCACTCGACGCTCGTGTGGCAGCCGATGTCGGCACGACGGGATATTCAACAGCTTGCAGCACAAATCGATCCTAGAAAGTGCCACACCACTGAATGAAATGAGGCATCTGTAGCCCGAGAGCACCTGACATGGTGATGAGTTCAAAAAATAAGCCTTCTTCTCCTCTTCTTCAGGACAGAGAGATCTGTCTGTGGCTACCACCCAACATTCATATCTTCTTTATGCTAAATCAATCATTCTTCAGTAACCAGAAAATCTGGGATCATCTAATCCTACAGCACCATAGAAACAAGGACCCATGTGTTCCTGCATGCCAGCATCATATATATCTATTTCACACAAACCCTGCTTGTTTTAATGATATAGAAACATTTTCCCCAAACCAAACATCAGAAAATGCCTGGCTGCAGAACAGTTGCATCCTCCATTCTATTTTGGAAAATGTAAATAAGTTAGATAAGTTATATAATGTCTGGTGAAATATCACACACCTGGTCACAGCTTCTCAATAAACTTCTCCAAATATTTTGGACATAAACCCAAAAACACATCCTTAAAAGAGTCTTTGCTCACTGGGATCAGACTTCTATGACATACCTAACAATTCTACAATTCCCAAGAACCCCTTCTAAAACCAGTGTATAATGAAATTGAATATATTTTTATAGCCCACCTATAACCTCGTTAAAACAAGAAGTTTATATCAGCTCTTAAGCATTAAGTTCTATTGTCATAAATAGGAAGACACTGCTGTTTTCAAAGCCCTATAAAAGAACTTCCTGACTTCAAAACAGGTATGCTGTTGTTTCATAGAAACAGAAACAGACCCTAAAGCCACACAATATTGAAGGATATATTTAGCACCTGCTGGAAGAATCCTAACAGCTATTTTCCTGTATCAATATAGCTGGCACTCAATTCTTTACTGTTTTTCCTCAATTTTCCTCTATGCTACATAAAACACTAAAGCTATTTTTAGTGGTTGTCAGATTTGAAGGCTACAAATCTCTGTAGTTATTGCACCCTCCTCCTCCTGCATATAGTCTCTCAATTAAAACAAATGTGTCCCCAAAGAACTTCGAGGAAGAGGCTGAATTAACAAAGCATTTAAGTGAACCAGAAGCAAGCCAATCCCTTATGAATACAGAGCCTGCAATTAGCCAAAACGCTCCATTTTGCCATTCACAACGAGGCCGAGGCGCAATAAAAATTAAACATTGATGCAGGCAATGCATTCCCATGGGGCTCACATATATGAAACCATTACCACTCAACAGTTGCTTTATGTCCAAGAAACTGGGACACAGCTTGAGACTGGCTGGCTGCCTATTTGATAAAGTGGAAAGCTCTTGGTGATAAGTATTTTCCCTCATTTCTGCATCCCAAGTGGTATAAACAGGCTCAGGAAGTCCTTAAACGTGGCTCCTAGCAGTCTCGTGCTCACAGTGGTGCCAAAGAGACACGACTCAGGCTCTGGCTGAGCCCATAGGTACTGCGTGGAGTCACAGTTATGCCTTTGGATCAGCCCAAAGTGAAAATCCTCAGCACTGGCTTTCTAAAAACCTCTGAGGATGATGCCGCAGGGTGATGTTTCTTAAAACCCTGTCTGAATTTAAGTCTTAGCTTGATTAGGGTGCATTCAGCAGTCCACACTGCAGTGATGACCTTTTCAAGGAAAAATGCAGGATGTAAGTGGCTTTGTTACCACTCTGTAGAACACAGTGTATAGAAACCTGAACGCAGAATAAAATAGTTTGGAGCAATGATTATTTTTACTTCAGTCGCAGACAGTCAGGAAAAACAAAGATTACTTATGAAAATCCTATTTGAAGCCACAAATAAGTAACCCACAATCTATCAGCTCCTTTGAATCTCTCCGAAGCTGAGGCACTCAGCATCTCACCTGTGTCAAGCTGAAATACATACTGCTACCAACTTTTTTATTCCATCAACCAGAAACCTTGAACATTAGATATGTAACTAATAAAAATGTTCAGCATGTCAAGGAGTAAGCCACCGTTCAAAAAAACAGGTATTTTAAAAGCCTGTACGACAACAATAACAGTAGTTTTATAGGACTATAAAAGAACCTTCAGCTGCAACTGTAAAAGGACTCATCACCTTGGAAAAGCTTGTTCCAAAATAAATGGGCTGATGTTCTGAAGTTCAATTTTTATCCAGACACCCTCTATTATGTCAACCTTTTATAATTTGTCTTGCTCCGTCCTTACAAGGTCATCCTGACTTTCACTTCTCAGTTGAATCCAGCTTTCCATCAACAGAGTATGAGGATCAAAGAGCAAATACATGCACACTGCCACTGGATGGCTTTAATTCTCATAAACTTCACAAACCCTTGGCTGGTTCACGCTCACCTTTCGCAGGAGGAAGCAAATCCGCTCAATATTCCTCAGCCGCTCCCTCTGTCGAGAGAAAGAGGGGGAGAGGCAGGAGATTAGCTGGTGTTACAAATTATGACAATATATTACAATTACAAAGGGTCAATGTTTTAATTAATGGCTGCAGTGAAGCAACACATGTTATTAATCTGAATCGACAGCATTCACTTCTTACCTACTGCTTGCAAACCCAACAATTTTCCCATTTCTACATCCCAATAAGTTATTTCTCATTTGTTATGGGGTGGAACAATATCAGCTGGGCATTCAAGTCTATGTTAGCCTTCAGTCAGAGGCTGAAACTCTTTTTTAAGTCATCATTTGTGGCTCTGTCCAATTGTGCCAATTGATACCACAGAGACTTGGTCCTGCATTTTCAGGCACCCATCCTCCGGCTTCAAGATAAACCTGAGTGGGAAAAATCACAATGAATTTTCCATGGCAGCTCTTCCTCTGTCACTAAGGTGGTGCCTGAACATGTGATACTACAGTTTAACACATTAGTGAAAAATATCAGAAATGGCCTAGAAATGCCACTCTAAACAACAGATGCGTTCATAAATACTGAGAATCACTGTAATTAAGTACTGTGACTCAAAAGATGTTCTAAACTCAACTCAGAGAAAGAAGACAAATCAAAGACAGGCTTTCTTTTCAATGGCTCATAATGAAAAGCTCACCAGCAAAACCAAATTTCACTGCATAACCCCATGACTGGAGTTACTGTGAAAGATTCTACTGTTAGTTACACTGCAGAAGTCAGAGTGGGTTTGCTGTCCTCAGAAGACTATGTGATATTTTCTTTTATGGCAAAAATATTCCAAACAATTAAATTTTTAAAACAAGTAATGTACTATAATGATGTGAGAAGCCAACTCTCCCTAAGCTTTTTGCTTTTCAAATGCTTTAAAACTCAAGCTTGTAGCAAATTTAATTCTAGTCTCCAAATAAATGTCTTTTTTGCTTTCCTGTCCCCAAGTTTAAGCCATTAAAAAAAAAAAAAGTATAATTTTGGAAAGGCAATGGGGCAGTGGCAGCTTGATAGGCACCAGAAAAATAGTGTGCCTCCTTTTGGAGTCTCTGAGCTAAATGAGAGTCAGAAATTTTAGACTCTCAGTTGCAAACATGAGAATGGATGCGTGCGGATGTGCCTGTGAAGCTGCAGAAAGCGCCCTTGCCTTTCGAAGTGCAGAGGGAAAGACAGATGCCAGCTGCAGCTGGCCTTGGAGAAGTAGGAAGTCTGTCTCTGAACTTAAGGTAATAAGAGAGCAAATCAGGAAATTTGAATTACATTTTCAGTAATGACACTGTTTTTGCCTCTGATTTCTCTTTAATTCAGTCTTCTCTTGTTGAAAAGGCTCTGCCCTCTGTCATGAAAACGTTGTGGAGAACATGTGGGTAAACTTCAGACACTCTTACAGCACAACAGGGAAAACTACACCACCAAATAAATGGAATATAGGCACAAGCAACGGTGCAGAGGGAAGAAAGAAAATACACTTGACAAAAGATACAGGAAATCCCTGCTAAAAATCTTCCTTTTATGACAATATAAAAGGCATTGACATGTATACTGTGCAGAAAAAGGCAATCTGAGATTATTGCTTGAATTAATGCAGAAGGTTTCATGGAAGTCAAGTATGTGAACCAACCACAAAATACTCTGCCTTGCTTTACTTTATGATTCACTTTTTAATTCCTCGACTAATATGACTGAAAAGGGACTTGCTAACTCTTTTTTTATCATGGAGATCGATTCCATTGCCATTTTAAAATAAGAAGATATTATCTCCATAGATCACCTCGAGTTATAGGAAGTGAAAAATTTACTGAAATTTGGTACATATAAATTCAGTGTGCAGTTCTCAGATAGGAAGTAAAAATATATAAAGTGGATTGGAAATCAGATTACTTCCAGTAAATTCAAAACCAGATTACATCCCCTGACATCCTCTATAGAATTTCTTCATATAATTTCTTTCTTTTATGTGTTAGCGAACAGTAAAAAAAAAAAATAAAATAAAAATCTAGGATTATAAAGTTTATGCTTAAAATCATCAGTGGTCTAAGCAGTACAAGTCCTCAGCTGAGTTATGAAAGAAGGTTGAATGGCAAAGTACTAGCTAGTGAATCTGGTTATCAACTGTAGGCAATTGAATAACTTGATACTCTGTGGAGATCAAATTCAGCACCTGTCATAATCATTGTCATTGCCAGTGAGGTGATGGGGAGCCAAGTGCTGCTCTCAGTTCTGGTGGTACAAACTGTCAAGTGTAGCTGTAGTCAGCTAAATCACCCTAGATTATAGCTTTAATTATCAGAGGAACTTGGATATGCTTAAATCTAGGCTACATTTCTGGTTCATTAGTTAAAACTGAGTTTACATTCCCAGGTATTTAATGCTCTCCTATAGCAGATGCAGCAGAAAATTATATTTACTCCTAAAGCATAAGAGAATCCAGAGCCCTGCCATGGGACTGAGAGGTCCAGACAAGCACCTCTTTAAAAATTCTTTCAAGTTTTCGGCTCATTGATACAGACAGTATGGGAGAAGGTTGTCACCCTATGCTTGAACACAGAGAAAGCAAAGTATTTCAGAAAGGAAAACTTTTGCCACAGAATGAAAAGGTAAAAAAGAAAGCATTAGCATCACATGACATTCTTCAGCTTTTGAATTTCCAAATTACTTTCTTGCCTCCTTCAGCAAAGAGGAAAGCCTTTAACAGAAAAATCACCATCTGGCTTCCTAAGACTGGCCCAATTAATCAATTTTCCAAACCACAGGTGACTTCACAAGAGACTCCCAATTCATTTCCGCAGCCATCCTTCGCTGCCAGCTGGGTGCTCCCCGTTTCTGGAGCAGCCATGGCTGCGCAGGCCCTGGCTGTACTCACTGCGTGCGCCGGGTTGCACTGGTCGATGGGGCTCTTGAAGTCCGTCCGAAGTTCATCGAAGGCAATTATCTGAAAAACAATTTTTTCAAGTCCTGTAATGAATGCCCCTTCAAACACTTTTTTTCCTTAAGGGTCTAATTAGATGCATTGCCTGCCTTCCCCACTTTCCAGGGAAAATGTGGAAAAGTAGCTTCGCCAGCACACTCCCTTTAGAACTGAGTAGTTAAAACAAAACATGGGATACTCCTACGTATGACACCTAGAACTCATTAATCTGTCACTCAGCAAAATCATATCTATAGCCTTTTCAGTGTTGCTACTTTCCATATTTCTTCCCTCAAATCGGCACGATATCTTTTCTCAGATTTCCATATAACATAAAACTACCTCACAAATGAATTCGTCTCCAAATTTGATGGAAAAAGTCATAGCTGCCTAAACCACGAAGATGGATCTGATATGAGATTCCAGGTTTAGCAAATAAACAGTCCATTTTTATTAGTTGTTAAACCTACCTCAGATATTAATTCTGAATTAGTATCAGCTTCACCATTAAGCTGCTATTCATTAACAAGCGCACTCATCACAAGGTAAAGCACTCTAGAGCAAACATGCTCTTCCTAAATTCTGGCAGGTTTTAGAACTTTACCTCACACCTCATTAATGGAGAGACGTCTTTTGCTCAGGTCCTTTGATTTCCTCCATTAACAGATGGATTAGAGACACCCTGGTAATTTCTGGTTCTTTTAAAGTACAGCAGCCAAATTGCCTATAAAAAAAATAATGTTTGATAGCATTTTCTTTTAAGTTCTTGTGCTAGATCTAGTGAAGAGCTAGCATTTTCTTGGAAGACTGTTTTCTTGGAAAGAAAACAGCTGTAATAATCCTCAGCACACTTCATTCAGTGATCTCAAAGCACATTCTTGACTTTGTGTTTGCATTCTAGTAATACCTTTTCTGCTGCTTTTGTCTTGCTTCACCTGAGGAAGGAAAGCTCACTGACAGGCACCACGTGAATAGATGTTGAAACAACAATTCCTTTTCAGACACTTTATAAACCAAAGTGTCTGTTCTTAATAAAAGATGATGGAAGAACAAGGCAGCAGTCTGGTAATTAGTGTGTGAGTGCAACAGCCATTCCTTGATGTGTAACAGTGTGCCTGCTGCCTGGCTGTTCACAAAAAAGAACCAGCTGGGTGCCAGCACAGACCTGCTGCATAGCCAAAACTTTCATTTAACAGAGATGGAAGGCAGGAGCAGAAAACCTGAAAATGGCCTGTTCTTGAATCATAATAACCGGGTGAGAGGCTCGACAATGAAACTCAGAGCTACAATCCAGAAACTTCAGCACCGCTCCTCATCCTGCTCTAATGCTGCATTCATGCCACTGAAGCACATTTAAAAATCAAAAGTGTGGCATTTTACAAGAGCACTCCACAGAATTCAATTTGTTCAACTATGACAAGTCAAAGTGGCAGAATAAAGCACAAAACTATAAAATGTGATTACAAGTGAAGCATTTCTCCCTATGGATGCACTATCTCTCCAAGTTAGGAATTAGATCTGCAGTGGTAAAAGAGCAACTAACAGAAGGTGTGAGGGGCTTGCAGTACATTTGTGAAGAATAAGACTCATGACACCTCTGTATTTAATATTCCTTGGCCAGGTCTACGGATCCTCCAGCTGGACCAACTGCTAGGAGGGTTACACGTGAGCACATGAGTCACACACACATAGATTGGGTATCTCTTTACAACTGAATATCAGCATCAGCACTGACAGAAAGAGGGAAGGATGGAAAAGTGGTTAGCCTCAAATATACTGCACATTTATGTTTACTTTCTCCACTCCCCCCCCTTTTTTTTCTTTTTTTCTTTTTTACTTCACTGACATTCCCAGCTCTGTAGCCAAACCTCCACTCTTTATTTACTGGCACATAATTTACATTATGCTTGCATTATACACAAGTGCATTGAAACACACCTGAGAGATATTTAAGCACGTGGTTTTCAAAGAACCAGTAAGTGTAAATGCAACAGTCTCACAGACAAACCTCTTGAGGCACCTGCAAGCTATGTCAATGTCAAGATATTCCTGCTACACTTAAAAGAGATTAAGGTCTGGTTTCAAGCACACAAGACTGGAGGAAAGTTTCTTCAATAAAAGTTCCAGTGTCTCTCTGAAAAGAGGCTGACAAAAATAAATCCTCCTCAATTTATTTCAGAAAAAGTTCCATAATATTTTATATTTTGTTAAATCTCCAGAAACAGAAGTCTAGTGATAACATGAAAATATCTATCTTAATTTATGTGAAAGCACATTCCTATTTCCTAGCTCTCAGTTATAGTGAAAAAATGTAAAGCACAGGCAGGCTCAGAATTAGAGGAATATAAAGAAACCCCCAAAGCATTTTGAGGGCATGGTTTTCTTCTGTTTTTTTTCTGGGAGTGGGGTGTGTTGGCAGTTTTTTCATTGTTTTTAAATCTTATAATGTTGTTTGTCCTAAATCTAAAGCCACAACTCAGTAAAACTGTAACTTCTTAAGACTGGTGCAACAAATGATATTACTGAAAATACAACTGGGCTGCGCTGCAGCAGGGTTTACATAATTAATTAGGAAACATCTTCCTCTTTCAATTATAACTCGCCTTCTGTAGCAGTTTAATGGCCTGGGGTGTTGAGAGGCTGGAACTGCCGTTTTCCCATCCAAACCCCAAATAACCAAGTACTTGTCTCCATGAGGTATTTCACCATGCTCTCAGGGGAGCTGCAGTGCTCTGACACAGGCAGAGGAACAACCTCGTGCCTGTTCCCTTCGCAGCTGGATGTGGTTTGGCCGCCTGATTCCCACACGTGCTGAGCAGAGCTGCTGAGCGCTCCGGGACAGCGCCTGGACACGCTCAAGGGCTCTTTCACCGCAGAAACTGCCACACTCACCAGCACCTCGAGCTGAGCAGCTCAGCTCATCTCGTCTTGAGACATCGTAAGAGATCCCACTCAGGGCACCTCATAAGAAATGACATTGTTTCACCTTTATGAATGAATGCATTTTATAACGCATTCCTTATCTCTCGGTTATCCAATCTAATTTGACGGAGGGTGGCGATCAGGACTACAAATCATGCACGTGCACGGACATCAGCAACCCAATCTCTCCAAAGGCCACACGGTAAACATACCCTTCCAAAGAAAAATGATCAGCCCCTGGTCACAAAGCTGAACAGAATTTGGAAGCATGTGCTATGGCCTGGTTCTTACAAAATGGAGAAATTTATTTCTATTAGTAAATATTAAAGTTGTACACAGCTTCACAGACAGAGAATAAGGACCATCTGACATTTATTTAGGAAACTGAAGAAAAAAACGCCAAAACACCAAGCTGTCTGGTGACTTGTAAAGCCTTATGAGGAAAAGAAAAAGTGCATCATGTTTAGCAAATATGTTTTATAATTACTGCATAAACAGGGATTGAATGGACAATGGATATTGCACTACCTTCTGTCTTGGAGAATTTTCCCTGTGAATCCAATTTGCAAACCACCACAGGAAGTTTGTTCTGCCTCTGCCCTAGCCGTGTTTTTTTCTTGTGAGAGAAGTGTACTTGTTTGTGTTTTCCACCTAATAAAACTAAAGTTCTATCAAAATACTGCTTGCAGTCTCTGGTGATTCACACCATCTGCAAATCTCAAAACTCCCAGTACAATTCAGCAAGGAGTTTGCTCCAATTTATACATATAATGCATCAACGAGTTTGTGATGACAATACATGTTTCAATTGCAAGTATATTTATAAAATTTGCTTTAATTACCTGCACTCTCTCTGCTTATCAGAGAGACCATAACAGCTTTGAATAAGGAAGTGTTCACATAAGACTGAATATGAACTTTGCTTTCTTTCTATGCTTATGTACCCATCACAATGAAAATTTCACTTCATGCTAGAAATTAGCCATGATATCTCATTTTTAGGGAAGACACTTTTTTTCTTTTTTTTTTTTTTAATCACTGAGCACTTACAGAAACATATTTTAATTGAGAATGTGGTGGTTAAGGGTGGCAGTGAAGTTGGTGTAGGTGTGAATGCAGTGACAGCAAAGAAGTTGGATATTAGTGCCTACTGGCATCTCAGGAAAGTTAAGATAAAACAGAACTTGATGACAACCACAGAACAGAACAGTAACACCTAACATATGCTTCCTTGCCACCACCCCGTCAATGCACCACCATCCCATATTGAAGGGACTGTCTTTAATGGTTCATTTAGACAATTTGTCTCCCCTTCCATGCTTCCAGGAAGACTTCACAGTGCCTAGGCCCACAGTTCACAGGCTGACTGCAACTCATGGACATGGACAGAAGGCAGGCAGGATTAGGAGCAGGCTGCGCTCCTAAACTTCATGCCTGCACAGCAACTGATGTACAGACATACTAACTGTGTTGGGAAAATGTGTTTGAAGCATGACCATTTTGATGCAAACTGGCTGAGGCACTTTGTTGGATTTTATTGGGCAGAAGCACCAACTGAAAAAAATGTCAGTCAGGTATGAGTCAGTCCGGTAGGAATGAAAAAGGACCTGGAAGGGAAGATAAGTCACTGCCTTGACATGAGGGAGTCAGGGAGCCCATCAAGAGCTACAGAGAACAGGGACAACAAAGTGACAGATTGTGAGAACATGATTTTTTTGCTACCCAATTCCTATCATGATATGAAATGAACCTGAACAAGAAATTTAGATGTGAGGTATTCTTCATCTCTCTTTGTTCTCTGGTTGAATTGATCTGCTTAGTGCTACAAAGCAAGAGAGATAATTCAAAATTGTATGAATGGAGGGGTGACCTGCCTCAAATTTCAGTGAATTTTATTTTCTTTATCATGTTGTATTTCCTGTCTATATCCATTTGTTAAACATCTCCTATTAAAAAAGGAAAGAAGTCTCAAGTCTTGGTTTTCATCATACTTCTCCATGCAACACACTAGCTTCCCAGACCAGTGGATCTGAAATGCTGGCGTTGATGAGAACCTTAGCAACAGAGCCAAATCAAGGACAAAGAAAAAAGTGAGATGGAAAGTATTCCTTTCTTCTCTTTTCTCTCCTCAGAGTATTTTATTTTTTGAGTATTACAGTTATTATTTCACCACCTATTAATAGAAGTAAACAATAATAACTAAAAATGCTTTGCAGTTATAAATCTGCCTGCAAGACAATGAAGGTCTTTACAAAGGAACATACAATTTACATTTTTTATAATTATTCACAGAATTGGTGGCAGAAGAACCAAAGCCTCTGGATTGTCACACTATATAAAGTTTAGGGGAAACAGAGAATACTGTCAGTATACTAATAACATGAAAGTGAAACAATGCACTTCTGTCCGATTATTGTGCTGTTGTTCATCTCTAGAGCAGAACACTGCTTTAAGCAGAGCCTTTTTGGATTAAGGTTGCAAATGGTTTTAAGTCACTCAAGGGTAGAAAATTGTTCTATTTGTCAGATTTCACACTAACAATTGCATAGCATTTCTTTGCTCTACTTAGTTCAAATTTCACTAGCTGCCACTATTAAACAACCCTCCACACCGAAATCCAAAATGTGGCTCCATCCAGGGCTGCACAAACACCTGAGCACCCAGTCTGTATCTCTTTACTGAAGTTCTTTTGCCTGTAAAAGGATGCTACATTTAGGAGAACATGATTTAAACTTTTCAGGTTCTAACTGCAAGTTTAGGCAACTTAAGTAATAAAAATCTTTGTGTAATTTCTCAAGTGTTTAAGCCAGATCCTATGGCAGCTTTTCCAATGGGAAGTCCAATAGGCAGATTTAAAACCACATAATCTCCATTCTGTAAACACGACTCAAAATTATTTCCTACCTACAGAATTATGGAGGTATAATTCTGCTACTCTAAGTAAATACTGACGAAAATCCATAGAGGAAGGCTCTTTTGCTGAGAGCATGTGTGCACAAACATGCCAGCCTGCACTGCTATATTTACACCTCTGCATTCCCCTGCATAGGAAAAAACCACACGAGTGAAAATGTAAAAAAATTAAAAAACACCCCAACCCTATACAGATGGATAAAAGCAATATTACTGCATCAGCTACACAAAATCAGATTTCCAAGCCTGCAAAGAGGTGCAGGGGATACCACTAAGAATTAAGAATAAGTATCAGGCAGTCGCCTGAAACAGTCCACACCTATTAGTACAAGCATGAAAAACTCCATCCACATTGTGAAAAATCCAGAAATTAATCTTGAGGAGTACAACCACACTGTACAGAGCTTTGAGTGCCTTGATTGGAAAGTTACTTAAGTCCGTGGTACCAGTTATTACTGCAACACTGCAGATGACAGTTTGGAAAAGCAACTTGATTCCTCAATGTACAGAATTCATGTTATTAATTTTGACAAAACCATTAAAAAAACCCCAGCAACTGCAAAATTCTGTTGTGCATACAATGTTTCCAGAAGGACAATTTGACAAGCATCTATTGACAGATTTCTACAACTGCTATGAAATGGGCTTTTAAAAATAATTTCATCTAACTGCAAGGTGAAACACTTTTTACTGACTAACAACAGGATTCTGGTCACAGATTTCACTCTCTCACCACAGATACTGAAATATCTTCCCCAGCCATCCTGAAAGTGAGATGTCAACCCCCTCCTGCGGCAGAGAGACAAATGTCCCACCGATTCACCACAGACAGAGATGACCTGTGCTTTTATCACAATTTTATACCCACTCACTGTCTTCCAGTCTACACCAGCTGAAATCCAGCCAGACAAAAATCAGCTGTGCACATAAAAAGTGCATTTTGTTAAGAGAAGGAAGACAAGCAGCAAGCTGTGCAGGAGGGATGATGCTAATATAGCTGTACAGAGCCTGTTTCTAAATAGGTTAATAGTTTGCTCCCTGCAGCTAGAAGACATTTCCAAACAGACCGCAAGCGGAGGAGGAATTTTTAAGGTAAGTCCAGACTGCCATCCTTCCTTCCCTCCCAAAGAATTTCATCATTTTATTGTCACGACTTTTTTTTTTTTTT
The DNA here is from genome assembly GCF_015227805.2 of Hirundo rustica. Classification (NCBI taxonomy): domain Eukaryota; kingdom Metazoa; phylum Chordata; class Aves; order Passeriformes; family Hirundinidae; genus Hirundo; species Hirundo rustica. The sequence continues at coordinate 18,599,655 of NC_053452.1, forward strand.
TTTTTTTTTTTTTTTTTTTTTTTTTAAACCTTACTCTACTGCATTCACTACAGGGAAGCAGTTCAGCAACCAGCAGTGTTCTGTGAATCAAACACACCCCACAACTCACCCCTCAGTGGGACACAAACACTTGCTACCAATATGAAGGAAAAAAACCCACATTTTCAATTAGCACCTAAACTGGTGAATACACATATTGTTCTGAACAGAATGGAAGCTTTTTTTGTCCATAGAGATGCAGAATTTCAGTTTAATTACATTCAGTCTGGTAGAAACAATTCTTCTACCTCAGTCGACTGAAGACTCCATGGGTCAGTGATGAAGTCAATGTCAGGGTCCGAACCAAAGGCAGCAGGTTTGGTTGGCGTTCCCAAGCACTTGTATATGTGCTCTTCTCTTTTTTCCAGTAAAATCTTACAAAGGATTTGACAGCGTTTCCCACCAGCCCCAAAGGCAAAACATCTATGCATCACTGTAGGCTGGGAGAAATGCAGGTGGAATCTCTGCAGCAATAAGGAACAGAGTACAAATCTCCCACACTCCGTGTACTTTTGACACAAGAACACCGCCAATATTCTCTTCCTGCATATGGTCTCCTCCTCCTACATGCAACAGGGTATTTAATGTGGATTCCTTATAAAACAAACAGGTTTTTCAATTTAGATAACAAGATCAAAACCTTGTAAACATTTCAATATCTAACTGCTTCTGATCTCTTCAGCATGAAAACCCCAAGATCAGTTATCCACAGAGTACCAGCGACATCAAACTGGCATGTCATTATTGGGAATGCTGTGACTTCTTAGGTATTAACTTGATTTGATGGTCAGGACTTGAAAAGCAAACAATCTGCCACAATGAGGATTCCCAGTCACAGCCACAGATTCAGCAAACTAAGAAAAGGCATCACAGACTCACAGAATGGGTCAGGTTGGAAGGAACCACAGTGTGTCCAACCTCCCTCCTCAAGCAGGGTCATCCCAGAGCACATAGCACAGGATTGTGTCCACATGGTTCTGGAATACCCCCAGTGAGGAACACTCCACAGCTCCTCTGGGCACTCTATTCCAGTGCTTGGTCTATGCACAGGAAAGAAGTTCTTCCTCATCATTCGGCTGAACCTCCTGTGCATCATCTTCTGGCCATTGCCACTTGTCCTATTGACTAAGGACAAGGCACCACTAAGAAGACCCTGGCTCTGTCCTTTTGACAACTTCCCTTCAGATACTGATAGACATTTGGTGAGGTTCCCTCTCAGTCGTCCCTTCTTGCGGTTGAACAGGCCCAGCTCCCTCAGCCTGTCCCCATAAGGGAGATGCTCCAGTGCCTTGATCAAATCAAAGGTCATTGTAACAAAGTCATACAGATTCTTGCACCAGCTTTTTCTTCTTTCCTGGAAAGAATGTAAACAAGGACCACATCTGCAGATAAACTGAACAAGCATATGTATAGAGTTAGACCAAGACTTCACTGCTAGTCTTGATCTCTTCAATGGGCCAAGAGGAAATGACGGGAGCCTGGATCCAAGCTTTACAGCTGAGGTGTAAAACTCTGAACTGTGGCTGTGATTCAGGGAATATCTAGTGCAGATGAATTGGTTTGCAGATCCCCCAGCCAAGCAGGGGGAGAAGAAAGCAGTATTATTTTCTACCCATGCCCAGGAGAGGCTGTGGAACTCTGCTTCCAGCACAAGAGATAGCACTGCTTAGCCCTTGCTTCTCTTTATACTAAATTCCATATCAACTCAGAAAACACAGTAAGAAATTAAACAACTCCAACATCTTTCTCACTGCCTCTATATCACAGATGCATCACTAGAGATCTGTACATCTGCTACTTGCATAGGCCAAATTCTTCACTCTCCAGTTTTTCCCGCACCAAAGTGGGGACAGGCTAGACATAAGTTGGTGAAACACCTGTACAAGAGGCTGGCCAGGTGCCGAAGGTAGGAGGAAAGGTGGTCTGGTTACAGTGGACCAATGGCTGGTTTATTCTGTCTGGAAGCAAGATAACTGCCAACCTATAGATGTGAGAGGGTTTACTCTTCTGCCCTTGTTTTTCCTAAAAAATTACAAACAATTTCTAATTTATTTCACCTTAAATTCAGTGTGCTCCCATGCAATGTTTCTACTTGTCTTTTTATTCTCATCAGAATTACAGTATATGCAAGGAGAAACACACAGATGCATTACAGCCACAAAGCTCCATCTTCATAAATTATTCTCAAAATGAACTGGAGCACTTTTTTTATTACTTAACAGCCCAAAGCTAATAATCCAAACCTAGGAATAAACAGGCTGTTTCTGCAGAATAAATTCAGGGAAAGAATGTAGTAAACAGATGGGAAAATGTACAAAAATAGGTACAACTACAAAAAAATATTTGCCCCAAAGAAGAGGAAAAGAGAATGAGATCAAAAGAGAAGATTCTTTTCAGTATCAGTAGATAAAAGTCATGGGTGAGAGACTGGCCAGCTGGCTGGTGCTGTCTCTAAGCAAGTATCGAATCGTATCACCACAACAGAATTTGTTCTTTTCTTAAGCTTCCAAAGACGCCTACATATTGCTCCAAGTTATTATTTTGATATTTTAAAGTTCTGTTATGCTGATATATGCTTGCGGGAAGCATTATCTTCCTTTCCCCCACACACTCCTTAGTTTTCCTCTCAGGTTTCTCGTTGCTGCTGCTACTTTTCCCTCCTCTCCCATGTTCTCCATTCCTACAAGCAGCAATTTATGCACATTCACCAAAATGCAGGGGACACATTAAGGAATCTGGGTTCTGTCACTAAAAAATCTGTTCAAGCATGTCACACATTACACCATACCCACACAGAAGACTCATCACACGGGCTGTCCAAAAGCATCCACCACCTGAACTAACCATACCTTCTGGATTCAGGCAGCCTCTTCTGCTCAAATAATTGCCTCTCAAATGAGAATGAGAACACAGCAATCTTCCCTCTTTTTAGTTCCTTGCTCATACATGGGATTTTCTTCCTCTCATTTCCTCTTTCCTTCACATCTTTCTCCCTGAAGTCCTCGCTCCCACAGCTCGATTTTCCCCCTTCCCACATCATTTTTATTCCCCATTACTCACTCAGCAGTGGTTTCTATTGATGCTGTCTCAGAAAGAAGCCCCTGGCAGGCAGAAATTCTGCTGGATCTGTGCTTCCTGCCTTCTCGTGGCACAGCAGGAGCTCAGCTAGACCAGCAAGAGGCAGGGCAATGGAACAGGGGCTCTTCTAATGCAGGCAGCATCAGGCAGGGATGACCAGATTAAAGACCTTACCAAGTTTTCTTTCTTTGCCTAAAAGACGCCAGGCAGAACTTGGAGGAAATAACTCCAAGGCCAAGACACACACACACACGAAATGTCCTTCAGCCACACGTCTGTGTTTGCGGGGCTCAGGCAAGGGGAAGCAATAAAGCAGCACTGGAGCTGTGTTCGCAGAAAAGAGGCAAGGGGAAGGGACACAGCTATGTGTAAAAGTGACCAAAAATTGAGATTAAAAGAACAGCAACCCAAAAAGCATCCTCATCTGTTCAGCCATGTTCTCACCAAACTCCTTAGTGTAATTACAGGAGGATGATTAAAGATAAGGATACATTTCAGCATAGCTCCAAACAGGCCTGTCACTTGGATGATCAGCAAATCAATTTTCTAAAGGATCTGATAATAGTGTTTATATAATACCGAGGGAAGAATGACTCTGAAGCACATGCAATTAAATTGATTTCAGTGGAGCCTTCATTATGTTTGCTTATAAGTGCCCATTCTGTGAACGCAGAAAGAAGCTTCTCGTTAGATGGCGATACAATGTGAACTATTTAGCCCAAACTCATAGCATGATAAAATAATAATGCAACAGAAGATTGACTAAACAATTACACACTTGAAACTGTGACTCATACACAGCATGAAGATGGTTGGCATTTAAATGCATTTAAAAAATCAAATGTCGTTCTATTAAAAAAATGGTGCTTGTATCAACAATGCCTGGCACTCGCACACTATCTGGTATGAGATAATTGCAAGGGCTATAAGTTACTAATTATCTGCATTTTACTGTAGGTTTCCTTAATTCTGTAGGCTTTGGTTTCTCCAGCAATATGCTCAAGACTTCCAGATGAATTTTAAAAACTCCATCCTATATTTGACAACTAGAATATGACATGACCGGCAAAAGCATAGAAATACAAAAGGACCCCAAACCAACTCAGATTTTTCATGACCTGTTACATTGGTGAGGGAGTTGCAAGCCGTGTACAATGGGAGAACTCAGTGATGGCACTACTTCTTCATCTCCCTTAAATTCTGCTTCATATGTTCACATTATCAAAACTGGAGCCACAAGTTCAGCACTTCTACAGTATCTTGCTGAGAAAACTTACTTCCATTGTAAATGTTTTGTGATTTCAATGTAGCTTTCAACAATGACATTCCTAAAATAAATCCTTGCTTTACAGCAATACCTTTTCAATGGGAAGCAGAGAAAAACATGAAGACTTTTGTCCTGCCTTCACAAGGTGCATTGATGTCTCTCTGAATTTAAACCTGCCCTCTATTTAAAGCCATTCCCTCTTGCTCTTTCACTTTGTAAAAAGTACCTCTCCAGCTCTCTTGTAGGCGCTGTTCCAGCACTGGAAGGTACTATAAGGTCTCCCTGGAGCGTTCTTGTCTCCAAGCTGAACAATTCCAATTCTTTCAGCCTCCTCAGGGTGCTCCAAACTTCCGCGCATCTTTGTGGAACTATACTGGACCTACTCTAACAGCCACATTCTTTTGCTGATGGCCCCAGAGCTGGACCCAGCACTCCAGGTGGGGTGTCAGGAGAGCACAGTGGAGGGGGAGAAGCCCCTCCCTTGACCTGCTGGTCACAGCTCTGTTGATGCAGCCCAGGACACGTTTGGCTTTCTGGGCTGTGAGCACACATTGCCGGGTCATGCTGAGCTTCTCACCAACCAACACCCCTGAGTCCTCCTCAGGGCTCCTCTCAATCCATTCTCCACCCTGCCTGTATTTGTGCTTGGGACTACCCTGACACAGGTGCAGGATCTGGTCCTTGGCCTTGTTGAATGTCACGAGGCTCACACAGGCCCACCTCTCCTGCTTCAAGGTCCCTCTGGATGGCATCCCTTCCCTCCCACGAGCTGACCACACCCCATGGCCTTGTGTCATTAAACCTGCTGAGGGTGACCTTGGTCCTACTTTCTATGTCACCAGAGAGGTTTAACAGCATCGGTCCCAATTCTGACCCCTGAGGAACACCACTTTTCACTGGTCACAACAACGGAGCTGTTGACCTCAACTCTGAGAGTGCAACTATCCAGTCAATTCCTTATCCACTGAGTTATCCATCTGTCTAATGCATGTCTCTCCAGCTTAGGGGCAGGGATGTCATTCAGGACAGTGCCAAATACTAGGCACAAGTCCAGGCAGATGACATCTGTTGCTCCTCCCTCATCCGCCAACAATGTAATCCTGTTGCAAAAGGCCACCAAATTTCTCAGCGTGATTTGCCCTTAGTAAGGCTGTGTTGGCTATCACCAACCATTTCTTTCTTTTCCATGCGCCTTAGCATGGCATCTAGGAGGATATGCTCCATGATCTTGCATTTAGTTTCCTGGTGTGGGTTCCACAGAAGTCAGCACAAAACTTTTCACAGGGTAGTGCACCATGAAGACGACAGAGAAATCAGAAGCTGCACCACAGAAATTCCAGCCATATGTAAGAAAACAATGTTCACAGTGCAATGAGTGAAGTACTGGAACAAGTTCTCAGACTTGCAGAATCACAGAGTGGATCAGGTTGGAAGCGACCACAGTTGGTTGTCTCGTCAAACCTTCTGCTCAAGCAAGGTCATCCCAGAGCACATGGCACAGGATTGTGTCCACATGGTTCTGGAATACCTTCAGTGAGGGACACTCCATAACTTCTCTGAGCAATCTGTTCCAGTGCTCAGTTACCTGCAAATAAAGAACTTTTCCTTCATCCTCCAGTGGAACTTCCTGTGCATCAGCTTCTGCCCATTGCCTCTTGTCCTATTGATTGGCACCACTCTAGAAGAGCCTGGTCCATCCTCTTCACACTCTCCCTTCAGATACTGGCATTGATGAGGTTCCCTTTCAAGGCAGGCTCAGAACAGGCTCAGCTTCCTCAGCCTTTCCTTGTAAGAGAGATGCTCCAGTCCCCTGATCACCTTCATAGCCCTCTGCCGGACCTGCTCCAGCAGCTCCATGTCTCTTGTACTGAGGAGCCCAGAACTGGACACAGCATCCAGATGTGCCTCAGCAGAGAGACAGGATCACACACCCTGACCTGCTGGCAACAGTTTTCCCAATGCATCCCTGGATACCATTGGTCTTCTTGGCCACAAGGACACACTGCTGGCTCAGGGACAGCTTGCTGTCCAACCAGACCCCCAGGTCCTTCTCCACAGAGCTGCTCCCCAGCAGGCCAGCCCCCAGCCTGTACAGGTGCACGGGGTTAGTCCTCCACAGGTGCAGGACCCTGCATTTGCCCTTGCAGAACTTCAGGCAGTTCTTCTCTGCCCATCTCTCCATCCTGTTGAGGTCCTTTTGAAGGGCTGCACAGCCCTCTGAGGTATCAGCCCCTCCTCCAGCTTGCTGTCATCAGTGAACTTGCTGAGGAGGCAAGTGCCCCTTCATCCAAGTCATGGATGGGTGAAAGTGGGTGGATAAGTTAAACAGCACTGGGCCCAGTATCGACCCTTAGGATTGTGACAGGCCTCTCCTGTGCCGTGGATTACAACCCTCTGAGATCCGCCATTCAACCAGCTCCAAATCCACCTCACTGTCCATTCATCCAGTCCAGACTTCCTAAGTTTGCCTACGAGGATGTTGTTAGAGTGAAGAAAGCCTTGCTGAAGTCAAGGTGGACAATATCCACTGCTCTACCCTCAACCATCCAGGCGGTGTTTCATACCTCCACCTATGGAGAGTTCGTAAGTGATCTGGACAGGACCTTGAGCAGCCCGGCCTAACTTTGAAATTAGGCTTCCCTTGAAGAAGAGATCTGACGATGATTTCCTAGATTTCTTCCACTCAAAATTATTCTATGAACCTTTTATTATTTCTTTTAACAGGAACAGGACATTTCTGAAGTTGTAATTACTACCAAGGAACACAGGAACCGTTCTGTTAATAAAATTGCTTCCTGTTCTCTGCAAACCATCATGGTCACAAGCTGAATTTTTTACAGGGAACTTCCAACTGTGAAACACTGTTTGATTTACTAGGTCACCTTCCAGTGTTTGACATTCTTCTGCCTTTACCCCAGCAGCTGACTCTGTCCTGTGACTTTAAGTGACTCTTTTCAGAATGGAAATAATAATAATTCTTACTTGTTTGATGTGGGTGAGATATTTTGTTTCCACAGAAATTGGAAGTGTTTTCCAAATTATCATCACCAGAAGAGTAAGCCTCCCAGTATCCCCAGTTTACAATTTAAGTGAGATCTAGTTCCATTGCCTGGTAGAGTCACCTCCAGCTGTCAGCAGCCACAGTGGTCATAAATGAAGGGCATGTCACAGGCACTGACAAAGAGGAATGGGTCAAAGAGATGTCTGTTATCTGTATGGAAAACATTCTCTGCTGAGCTTCTTCCTCCTTATGAAAGGTACTTTGCTGAAAGGATATTTATGTTGGGGTGAGAGTAATCCACTAAGACAGAGGTCTGAGGGCTGAATTCAATGTTTTAAATGTGATTTAATGTAGTATGTGGTGGCTGAATAAACAAATACACGTAATGAACTATAAACTCATGCCTCTGACTCAATCTAAAAGTTTTACTCACGGTCTAATAAAACATGACAGCTATATTGCCTTGCTTATTAGCAAGCATGGCAGTTATTTAAAAGCACTAGAAATACATTATTTACCAATTTGGATATAAATCCCTTTAGTAAGTAGATTTTACAACTAATCCTAAAACCAAAAACCCCTTGGATATGTGACAACCAAATAACATTTAAATAGCTCTCTGCACATACTGTGGGAGGCACAAGACCCCACAGAATAATTTATTTTACACAGATAGTGGAGTCACTGTGACTTGTGAGGCATCTGGAATTACAGCCAGTGGCAAACACACAACAATTTTAAATCTTTCTCCAAGTAAATCTCATCATGACAGTTCAAGCATACACAGAGATCCTGCTTAATCTTTCCACAGTATTTAAGTCTGTGTTGGAGCCCATAGACTTCTATGATCTTTTTAATTATTATTTAAGCAGGGCAAGGTTACTAAAGTAAGATACACCTATTTCCCAATACATAAGATTCAGTTTGCTCCACAGCCTGTGCTGCCTGGCCTAATATCTGTCCGTCAGCATTAATGTGACAAACTTTTGAAAGAAAAGTTGTAAGGGAACTGTCAAGCTATGTTATAGCCAGGGCAATCTGGCTGTGCTCTGTCTTTAAAAAGAGTGGAAATATCAGACTCATTCCTTAAACTGTCCTGACTATAAAACCTTCAGGGACAATGCGCGTAGCTGCTTAGGCAAGAAAAGAAATTTTCAAGAAATATGTATAACATAACAGCAACAGCATTTGTGCTCCCCTTCATCAAGCCTTAATCTGATTTTATTTTTAAGCACATAATTATCCACCATTCTCAGAGAAATGCATTAATGACTCATTAAAGAAAAGTGTTGAACTCCAATATCTGAAAGAAATTCAGGCTTGACCATAAGTCTGTAAGGAAATTACTTTCTTTTCAAGACAGGCTCTAAAGCATTGCAAAGATATTAAATTGAGATGACTGGTAGCCTTCACTGGAGAGCAGCACAGGTTCAAGTTAGATCACAGATCTCTTTACAGGTTTCAGGTAAGGCTGAGCTCTCCTCCAAACCTAAGCTGCAGAAACAATAGGACACAGATACACGGAGAAGATTGACAGATCAGTGCGACGTTTGTGACCAAAGTGTTTTGCTAAACTGAATTGGCTGTCAAGCCAAGCTTATGTGCTTTCTATGTATCTTCAAAATTAAGGCTGTACAATTATTTTAGGCTAAGAATCTTATGAGGAAGCCTAAGTAAGTCAGAAACCAAATACTCACCAAATTCCATATTCATAACACTTTGAGAGCTTCAGAATTTTTTACTTGAGCTATTGAAACTTGAGTGCTAATAAAACACAGCCCACATAACCAGGACACTACAGTGACAAAAAACAGAAGTGGCAACATTTTACATGTGTATAGCACCTTCTGTCAGAAAGCAAAGACGTTTTAAGAATAGCTCTTAAATAAAGTGGCAGGCAGTACTAGCAGTTTAGTTCCATTACTCACACTTAGCAAATGAAAAAACAAGGCATAGATAACTGAAGGTGTCTGATAAATATAGCACACAAAGCCATCAGCAGAAACAACACTGAATACAGATTCCAAGGGCTTCATTCCCTGGTGTTTGCAAAAAAGGGATGCTTTGATTAAAACTACTAGTCAATCTTAGCCTCTGTTCAGTCACTGCTTACCACTGTTTTTAATTATACTTGTGAACTTGTTAACTGTTGATCGAAGCCAAAGTTTTATTTAGGTAGTTTATTAAGAGTAATACTATCCTCACACTTCAAAAGAAAAATAAGGTGGTGTGGGGGGCATAAAGCAAAAAAGCTCCCTCTCCTGCTGCTTTATTCTCCTTATGCTTGGCTCAAGTAGCTGCCATCACTTTCAACACACACCACTCTTGTTGTGCCAAAGAGCTGTTCCTGGATTCACCTGCATTCACAACTATATCAAAATATTCCAAAAAGCATGCAGTGTGGTACAACTTCTCAGACTGGCACTGCAAATTTTTTCACTGGCATGATACACCCCTGATACTTTCTGGCAATCCTTAGGTTATGAAGCAGTCATATGCAAAGATATGCTCATATGATTTGAAGAGGAGATGGTCCACCATGGAAATTCTTTTCTTGTTAACGGTAACGTTCTTGGTATTTATGAATTGTTTTCATGTGGTATTATAAGATGGACCACTTTGAAAAGCTCTTTTCTTACAGCTTTCCTTTAAATAACAAATCTCAAAGCAAGTCTTTTCATCTTAAAATATCACCAGAAGGGAAGGACTCATATTACTCAAAACCAATATACTTTAAGAAAATACAGAGCTGCAGGACTCAACACAAGCATATATCTTTTTAACTGAGAACAAATAAGGCACAACTTGGTCAACTTCAGTTAACTTCACTTGAGTCAACTCAGAGGAGCTACACTAGAAACTAATGTGGTGTGTCAAGTCTTGTCGGGAGTTCAAACAGACTTGACATGGCTCAGTTCAATGTTAACAGGAAGCTAAAATCTTCGTTCAAGATCATTTAGGAGTGGAATAAAAGTGATTAGTTAAAAGCTGCATATAAAGAAGAATAAGAACTGAGAACAGTAAAACAAAGTGTCTGTGATAGTTAGTAGGAAGACTAACACTGTTCTTGAGCTTACAACAAGATCAGATGAGGATATCAAATGACGTAGTTAGTAGACCAAATTCTGCTGTTAGCTGTATCACACACTTCTACATGGTGTTTCTAATACTGTGACATTACAGTTGGAGGTAATGTGGTCACTGAACAACCTAAGTGCTTTTAAAATTCCTCTGTCACAGGGTGTCACATTGATTTCATGTAGTACATGGAGATTTTCAAGTCCTTTTCTTCCGTTTAATATATATCAGTGAAATTACAGCAATAATGCATTAAGATAATTCTTGTGCAGAGTTTAAACAAATGTTTCTGATAATATTCAATTTGGTTTTGTTGGGAGGTTTTTTACGACAGACACGTCTGGCTACCTATACAAGAAGATCACTCAGAGGCAGAAAAATATTATAATATATTCCAGATATCTGGAGGACTGTGTGCATTTTTTTACAATTCCTTTAAAATTCTCTGACCAGCTTCATTCCATCTGCTTCCAAAGAATAAGGAACACAGGGATGTATAGATAGTCTTTAACTTCCTAGAGGAAATGCATCAGATAAGCATAGTGTTGAAAAATAAAAATCCTCATCTTACTCTCTTGTTTTGGTTGTACAATTTTTTTGAACCTATTAGATCAATATGAATGAAAATTTTAATTCATCTGACTTGCCAGCAGGAAGAAAATGAAATTTTATTTGATCTGCTGTTAGATCATTCCAGATACATGCCCAAACCTCATTCAGCTTCAGGTTAGAACAATATCAAGTCCAAATGCTACAGATTTTCCTTATCCTTTAAAATAATTTACAAAATATAAATTCTCATTCTCAGAAATCTTCCAAAGTGATGGGATGCTCAGATTATTCATACTTATTCTTAACAGCAGAATGTCTTAAAAAAATAAACAGGAAAATATAATTATTGAAACACTCTTCTGCCATTATTAGAACCTATGTACATTACTGTCCCTTTCCAGTATATTATAGTAGAAGAAAAATCAGGTCACAGGGATGGAGTAGGAGTTTTGTTTCTTGGGAAGATTTTCACAACTGAGATGTTTAAGGTAAAAGAAACTCCTATGACTCAATATGTAACTTACAGAAGAAACCAGACTGTACCAGTTCTTATAGAAAGGATAATAATAATCCTTGTGTTCTGTGTACGTGGATAACACATACACCTAAAAGTTTATTTTGGATGGGTGTTAAATATGTTATTCTATGACTTTTCTTCATAAACCATGTATTTTAATAGATTTTTTCCATTTACTAGAAATTATAGTGCCAATTCTTTCTCTCTTACAACAGAAGAACATTTCCAGCTATTTTTCACTTCAGTCCCTCAACATTTTTTTTAACAGACGCAAGAAACATGCAGCATAAACATAAGTGTATCAAGAAAAGGTTTTCTTTCCTAGTTGCCTTTACAGAGCTCTTGTACTGAGGGATTGCTCTTCATGAATTTATAGACTGAAATGTAAAAGAATGTTTCACTAAGAATAAATTTGTAGTAACTACACTCATTTATGGGAGAATAATTTACCAGATTTGCTACAAGTCCTTTATGAATCCACACGACAACAACTCCAGACTCAAAAAAAAGAGGACACAGTGACAGACTTGAAATACATAAAACAACCATTGAAATTGCTGCAGTTTAATTTGTAGCTAGAAATTCAAAGGAGAGCACACTTCTAACTCTAAGCCCCTTGAGGAAGCTGTGGAATTCTCACTTTTGGAGACCTAAAGGTTGGCAGAAGAGGAGGAGTGAAAACATGAGTAATAATCTAAATTTTACTACTCCTTTTTTCAGAGTAGTGCAGTAGCTGCCTGCCAGAGATCCTTTCCTGCCTTGCAGTACTTGACATCACAACAGCACTCGGCACTGCCATCACATCTTTCTGGTTTCCTTAATAAAAAACCCCAAACTTGTAACAGTCCCATGAAAAGTACAAAATAAGTAAATTTCAAAGCATTCTCACACCAAAAGGATTTCTTTCATAGTGCTAATATAACTAAGATAGCAGCTTTACTTTCATTTCAATAAAAATAAATTCTGAATCTCCCTTGCTTGTTAATCAAAGGAGGATTTTCCTTTTAATCATACTCCATCAGGTGCTACCTGATGTGGAAGCATCCATGAGACTCGCTCTGTTTTCCAACTTATCTTGTTCCATCCTGAATGCTTACAGCACGGAGTTATCGTGTAGCACACATAAAGTGCAATTAATTCTAAAATATGTAACAGTTCAAAAGAATTGCAAGTTATGCATTAGGATGATTTCACATCTTCTGAGTTACACGCTTACGCCTACCACAGACACACAGTGAACAGTAAGGAACGAGCACCAACCCCGCGGAGGTCAATTAATGAAGGTGGACCACAATATGCGGGTCACGCATCAGAAGGATGAGAGAGTTTCCCATTCAACCCAGACTTTTTAGGAAGTTATTAATGTAGTAATTACTGAAGGGAATTCTTCATCAGGTACGATGTTTCCCCGTCACAGCGCTCCACTGGCAGGCAGGAGAAGCAGATGTTGTCACCGGGAGAGCTCCCGCCGGGGCACGGCGGGCGCTGAGCCGCGGGCAGCGCCCAACTCCGCCGCCAGCGCGGGGCTGGGGCGGCGCTCAGCCTGCGAGCGCTGCCCGGCAGCGGGGACCGCGCTGCCGCTGACCCCGAGCTGCCACAGACCCGCGGCCAGGGCTCCTTGCGCTTATAGCAGCGCGATAAACACCGTCCCTCGGGCAGAGTTCTTACGGCAAGCTCCGTCCGCCCCGGCCCCGCCGCGGGACGCTGCGCCCCGGCTGCCCAGGCCAGGGGCTGCCGGCCGCCGCCTCAGCCCGCCCCGCTCCCTCACGGCACGACCCTCCGCACCGGGGCTGGAGCCGCCTCCGGCGCGGGGCCCGCGGGGCTGGGGTACTCACATGCCAGATGGCGAAGAAGATGAGGGCGGCGCAGAGGACCAGCGACAGCATGTAGCAGAAGGCGGCGAAGGTGAAAGCCATGGCGGGGAGAGCACTCCGCGCCCCCTCCGCCGGGCGGGAGGTGCCGCGGGCGAGCGGCGGCCCCGGAGCGACAGCGCGGCGAGCGGAGCGGGCAGCGCCGCACGCAGCCGGGGCCGGGCCCGCCCCGACCCCCGCAACGCCCCCGGCCCGGCCCGGCCCGGCCCGGCCCGGCCCCTCCGCCGCGACGCCCACCCCGCGGAGGCCCCGCGGTGGGCGGCCCCCAGGGCCGGTGCGGGCGGGGTGCGCTGGGGCCCGGGGCTCGGCGGTGAGGAGAGGAGCTGGGCTGGGCTGGCGGGGGGCTTGTTCCGCCGCTCGAGCGTCTGCAGGCAGAGAGAGCCGCGTGGTTCTGACTGAAATCCTGTCACGACAGCGTGAGAGGAAGGAGCGTGGGCTGGGATCAGTTCAGGCCAAATCTTGAGAAGATAATTATGTACCTAAACTTGAATTGCTTTGATGGGTTTTTTTTTACGTTTGTTTTTTTTTTCCTTTCAGAGTCAGTTAAATCGGGTGAAAGATTCCCCAGGCTCCGTGGGTGGACCAGCGGTGGAGTGTCCATCCTCTGATGGAGAGGGGACAGGAACCCAACCCAAGAGCTCATGAACCAAAGCAGAGTAGCTCAGCAAAGCAGGATCAGTCTGCCCTTTCCCATCGGGTGAAAAAGGTATTTACTGTTGGGATAAATAAATAAAGCCTTTCTTAACTGCCACTGCTTTCAGGTATATGCAATATCCAAATTGCTGAAGTACATATGTAAAATAACAAAGGAAGAGCAAGCTTCTGCCTTGTTTTATCTTTAATGGGTGGATCCCTTCATACCTTGTCTTTTTCGGCATCTACAGTGTCTCTAGACACAACTTAGCCATCCCTGCAGATCTGGTTAAATTTACTGTCAAAAGTTCTTCCACTTCTTTAGAGCACATCGGCTGGCACAATACAGCAGGTTTGCAAGCAAAAGGTTTCCACAGGATCATCAGAAGTCCCATTTTAAAATATCTTGAAAACCATGGATGAAAATTATGTATTTGAAACATCCCTAGAAAGCTGAAACAGAATTTCAATTCACAGCATTTTTTCATTCCTTTTATGGATTAAAGGGATTCAGTAACAACACTGTTTAGAAATTTGCCGGTGGTCACCTGTTTAAGTCAGACTTCATGGCACAAGAGAACATAATTCCATCAAAAGCCAAGTCCAGTGGAAGCTTTCTTTTGTAAATGTTTATTTTTGTATAAAAGTACAGTATATTATTTGTAACAAAATATGCACTTTTATCCTGAGGAAAGAGTGCTGATTTGAATCAAGAGTCAAGGCCAGTAATTAATAAACCAATCAGAAATAAACTGATGGATCTAACCTTTCATAATTGAGCTGCTCCAGACTGTACATGTGGTCTGATATTTTAATTAAGAAGGACAGAACACGGCAAATAGAAATGAGATTTATGTTATACAGGGATGCAGTAAACCTATTTATTGTAATTTTCTGACCTTTTAATTTCTTGTACCTGAAATCCTGCAGAGCATATACTTGTGGAAGTCCATGGTTTATTCATAACCACCCATTTTGAAAAGAGCAGTAAATGAGGTACAGGAGTCATCTTTGGAAATATTTACTTATTTGTTTTGCCATGGTTACTTTAGTATCTGAATATATATTAGCTATGCTAAGATTAAACACAGAAAACACCTGATCTTCTAAGAAAATGAAAATAAAACATTTCTTTCTGGAGCACTTATATGTATACCCCTCCACAAATATATATGCATACCTATAAAAAATATAAATATACTGAAGCTATGATAAAAGACCGAAACAGAAACTACCCTTAAATCTCAGTTTAGCACCACACTCTGAGGTAAATATTCTCCTGTTTTTCACTCCTCTTCATTTATATTCCAGCTATTTATTTGGAGCTCTTCAATGAGCACACAGGCAAAATACTTGTTTCTGATTTTGCAAGGAGACAGTTCCGCAGCCAAAGACTTCCCAGATCATAGAGGCTTTCCTGATACTGACTTTGAAACACACATTGCCTCTAGCCATATTGCTAGCCATTAATCACTGCTGGTGGCTGTCAAATTACAGAAGTTTCTGACATACAGCGAAGGCAAAAAAATCCATAAAGATGCATTTAGGACATTTTTGTCTTACTGAGTTCTTACATAATACCATGAGAATACCTTAAGTATCCTCAGATGTTTAAGCCATGGAAAGTGATGGAAAGATATACCCCTCACTCAGCACATCTCTGATTTGCACTCAGAGATTTGTCTGAGTAATCACTAAAAATCTTCCTTATCTCCAGCTCGTTACAAACTCATTACAGCTCTCTGTGGTATGAGGACCTCACAGCAGGGAGCTGTTTCTTTGTCATTTATGAATGAGCCTACTGCAAATCGTGAAGCAAAAGGTGAAAATACTAGGGATGTACCTATTTTCTCCCTGGTTTAAGCCCCCATGAACACAGCAGGAACACCAGTCTGTCTATTAGCTTCTCATGCACTTCTATGGTCTTGGTCCTAACCTTCAAATAAACTAATGGACCTGATCTGAGCTGCATGAGAAATTACAGTCCAGCACCCAGCTGTGCTCCTTTGAAATAATGTACAGCACGGTGGCCAGGACGGAGGGTGAGGAGCTGAGGGTGGTGGGTGTGGGAGCCGAGGATGCAGCATTATCTGCTCAGGGGACCTGGAATGGGCATACCAGATAAACACAGAGCATAGGACACATATTTTATATATATAAAAATATTTTTGCCTTTATGAAAAACTGTTGTTTTCAAAAACTGTTTTTAACACTTCTTGAGACCCATGTGGATTTCTATTACGAGAAATAAAAGCCTCAGAGGTTCTGCAGCACTCTTAGGAAATGCAGTAATTCTTGCTCTCTGATGTTCAGCAGCTCATTTTAGCAGCCACAGTCTCAGATTTAGCACCTCATCTTTCACTCTTCCATCTTCAAAATCTCACCAATGCTCCTGCTTCCTCCATGGTATTCCCAAGCCATTTCCAGAAGGAATTGCTGCTCTGTCTCTGTGGCTCACACCTGTAACACAGGAATGCAACAGAAATACAGTCAGAAAGCTGAACCATGAGATGAATTGCAGACCAAGTAAAGAGTCGGTTGGAAATGGAAAGTAAATTCTGTTCAGACTGATCAAAAAATCGTTTGTATTCTCTCCTCTCATCTTTAACCAGAGGCTTTTTCTTTTAAATATGTTTGATTATGAATACACAAGGCATTTCAAGCTTGAAAACAGTTCCTAGCACAAGTCTTTACATGAGCTGGCTTTGTCCCACAGTACCCACAAACAGATCGTGACAGTGCATTCATAAACGCTGCAGAGAAAAGGGTTTTACAGAAGATTGTGAGGGCTCTTGCTTTCCTTGAGCAGATTAAAATTTGGAATGCTAGTTATCCCTCTTTGGATTTGGTGCTTGTAAACAGAAAGAATTTCTCTTTATTTTGCATATTAGTTGAAAAATATGCAGTACAGTCTGATCCAAATTTCACACAGAGTCATCACAAGAGGATAGATGGTGGTGCTGCATTTGTACAAGTAGTACTTAGATGCTGATTTTCAAATCTACCACTCTGCAAATATGACCATACCTTAAAGCACAAACAGGACTGGGGACTTTTTTACTTAGGGATGGTTTTCTACTTTGTGAGGACCTCTATGAAGGGACCATAAAAATTCAGTCATTAGGTAAATAATAACAGAGTACATCTTGTGAGCAGCAGACAGCCCTCAAAAAGAAACAACACCCAATTGTGAAAACAGATTTAATAGATTCAGGAGTTCTGGATGTCCTTACATTAGCAGGTCTCAGAGCACTTGATTTTATGTGAAATGACCTTTCATGCCAGATAATGAAAGAATTCAAAGGTACTTAAAGAAATTTCCAGTGGCTAATTGACAGAACAGCATCAGAGATGAGAAGGGACTGCTAATGAGTCCTTTCAACTCCCAAATAATTACCACAGCTGGATAAAGCTAAAGGACAAGTCTTTATAAGGCTTGAAGTCCCTGAAGTGGGAAGCTAAAATCACTGTAAATCCACCCACAAGGTGATACACCCTCAGCCAAAGTAGTTCATAGTTTTAAGATTTATATATTATTGCTATTTTCTTGTTTAAGTGTAACGTGTTACCGAGTGCCTGTTAAGAGTAAAAGCCATTATAGTATTATATTAATTATAGTAGAGAACTCTCATTCATAGATTATTTTTTAATAATACATGTGACTTTCTCTTTTGTGAACCTTAAGTAATACTAAATTATTAAAAATGCTTATATACGAATTGCCATCATTGGGCTTCACTGCTAATATCCTACAGAGATTAATAGAAGCATTTCATACCCTTGTGCATTATTACTTCAGATTATCTGCAGATTCTAGATGAAATTATTATTTCATGGTCAGTTCATTTTCAAAAGGTTACCTTTGCAATAATAAAGGCAAGTGACATTTTGTTAATGAAGTCTCATTTTCAGATACCGAGAATAAAATA